>NC_049172.1:2500000-5000000 GCF_009769625.2 Cygnus olor | reverse complement strand
AGGATGGCTTGCTCTGGTGCACTGGTGAGCTACGAAAGTGTCAATCCCAGTGCCTTAGGATCAACTGATTGCTCATGTTTTATCCCTAGGCTGGGAAAACTCCCCATTTCCCTCTTCTTTCTGGTTAAATCTTCCTATTCAAAACAAAGTAACCCCATTCTCCCCACAAAAATGGCCTAGTTTATCCATGACTCCTTTCTGCAGGTTCCTGAAGCTAATGCTCTTCCACAGTGATAGTTTGCTCTAGGTCATGACTTGTAAACTCTTCGGGTGGTCTCCTAAGGCAGCCAAACATGCAGGCTGTGCTTTTATTTTAAGGAGAAATGGGAAAAGCATTTGATTACAAAGGATGCTCGAGCAGGCCTCTTTAATTTTGATTTCTTCCCACTTTAAGCTATAAATATAGCTGAAGATTACAAAGGGTTGTAAAGTAAATACCGAAAGACAACATTTACAATTTTCCACACAGTTACACCCTAAACCAATAATATAAGGAAATCTGTCCAAAACTTTGAAGTGTTATTATAGTTTGTTACATGACAAAACACTGGAGTTTCTATGTATTTATTTAGCCAGCTACCACTCCCTCACCAAGTTTTTAAATGTGTTTGTTTGCTACATAGAAGTACATAAGGTTAAGGGGACTTGTATTTTCAAGATATTTGTATTATAAAAACATTAAATTAAAGCAAATTCTTGTTAACAATGTACCTTAGACTTACATGATGAAATCAAGACCTGCTTTTAATCTATTTTTGGTCTATCTTTGATCTCATATACCTATTTTCTCCTTAATTATTTTCCTCCCACTGAATGTTTTTCCTATGATTCTAGCAAGATTAAAAAAAATAATGATTTTGACTTTGGATCCCATTAAATAAACAAAACAAAACAAAAGAAGACAGATTAATATTGTTATTTGTGCTCATTAGGGAGTGCACAGAAAGCAGCTGTTGGTACAGATAATCTAATTTAGCCAAATGATATAACAAAGCAATACTTAGGATTAGGATGATTTCCTTATTTAAATTCTCCATCATCTACATCTCATGCCTTCCAAAACCAGATTCTATAACTGCAGCTGATGGAATTGTTTCTGAAGACCTAATTTTATTTTATTTTATTTTATTTTATTTTATTTTATTTTATTTTATTTTATTTTATTTTGAGTTAGGAATCTGTCCATTTCTATTGCTTGCCATGTGTTTTAATCTGCTTTTCCAAAGTATATCTCTTCTGCACTTCTCTGTGATGTTCCCACCCTAAGCAAAGTTGCAGATAGACATACTACATTGATTTTTACTATGTAATGCAGCTTCTCTTCTTTGCTACACTTATGAGAAAGCCATTCAGTTTATATAAGAAAGCTTGAACAGAATCCACTAAAGTCATGTGTAGTTTGGCCGCTACGGTTTTGAGGAAAGCTAAAAGAAAACATTTGGTTTAACAACTGTATTGCAGTGGTGTGTTCTTGGAACAAGAACAAAAATATTTTGCCATTAAATGATAATATTTTAATTATGGTAGGAACCACACTGGGTTGGCAATGCCTGCTTGAACCTTTGTCTCTACAGAAATGTGCTAACAGTGCATTTCAAGTGTTTCTATCAGGTAGGTACTATGTGGTGGATGGGATTCTTCGTGCATATAATTCTATAGTGCTATGTAATAATTTCTTCCTAATATTAATGGAAGCTAAGTTGTTTCATTTTAAACAGTTCTGGCAGTTGTTCATTAAAGTATTATGCACCTAAGAATTAGTCTTAATCCTAATGCATTATGGATAGGTGTGAAGCAGTATTGCTAGGTGTGTGCTCCAGGCATGCTGTATGAAGTGGGATAACTGAAGCTGTAAAGTGTCCTTTGTGTGAACACGCCACAAACATTTTTTGAAAGTCAATATTTATAGGCAAGCCAACCTGAATTCCAGTGCTTCTGCAATGGAAAGTTGCAGTTAGCAAAGAATACACAATTTGTGCCTTCTGTAATTTTAGACAAGAAGGGAGAAATGCTAAACCAGTTAAAACCACAAAGCCAACTACAGTAAATTGAGCAATTTACTGAGACTACCCAAGGGCATAAGTGTGGGTATTTGGGCCTTATATGTGCTATAGGATTCATCATACCCCTCAATGTTCTCACCTCTAAGGTTCAAAGGAAGAGCATGTAATAATTTTCCCATAGCATTGCTTTCCCTACACCATATATTGCTTTATACAATATATATATATATAAAACATATATACACATACCATTGCTTTCCCTACACCATATATTAGACTCAAAATTGGCTTAATGTAATTATGGCATGTTACTAATACAGCATATCAGTTCACTGCCTAAAATTGTTGAAGAATATTTGAACTTTTATAATGGTAGCAATGAAGTTAGAAGAAATAAGATGCTCTATAAAGTAGAAAGAAAGGCTTCAGGAAAAAAAAAAATCCTTATATCTATGAATATTCCATGTTAGATGCCCAAAGAAGGTGACTCTTTTGGAATTTCATTTAATACTCCTCCAAAAACTACTGTCTAAAAGCTTCTTGACTTGGTCATCAGAGCAACCAAAACATTAAGTGTTTAATATGTTTGTGTTTAATAGTGTTTAATAACATTAATATGTGTAGGCTTCACCACTTGAATAACAGTCAGGAGAAAGGCTTTGCATTGGTTCTTCAAAAAACACCATTGACAGCAATCCAGATCATAGGTCTCCTCCCGAAATGTACCAAAAATTGAGTGAGTGCTACAGATTAGGAAGGGAAAATCTCACTAAAAACTACCTTTAACATGTTCTTCAGAGAACTCCATATAGTCTAATAGGGTTAGATTCATCTCATTTAATTTTAGTTGTTTATACATCAGAACTAAGTGGTCTAGTCTTCTACAGCTATAAGGAAGAGAAGATAAATGATTTATCAAAACTTTTTTTTTTTTTTTTGGGTGGGTATGTTAGTTTCTGTCTTTTTAGATCAGCTAAATAAAGTCTACATGATGTATATAAATTACCAACCAAAGTTTTAAAAAGCTTAAAGTTTTAAACCAATTAAAATGAATTTCATCATCTGAAACTTTTCTGCATCTCTGTCATACAAAGATTAGCAATTTTGGAACACAGCTTTAAAAATAACTTAATCCTTTAGAGTTTATGGGACAACAGAAAACAGTTGGGTTTCTATTGTATTTATTGAGATAGGTTTTATTAGACTCCTCTTTACAGGTCTTTTCAGACATGCTTCACTGAAAGGGAGGGTGAGTAAATATATCTGGATTTGGTACAGAGTAGCAATCTGAAATCAAACAGTCTAAACTGAACTCCATTTTCCAGTATCTAATCAATTTACTGATTCAACAGCACACCTTTACTTGTAGTAACATGACTTGTAGTGTGTTAAATGTAGGAAAGGTTATGCTAGACCTGGAGAAATTCATGACAAGAATGTACATTAAAAACAAAACAAAACAAAAAACGCAGGTTTTACTTGCAGACTCTAACCTCCAAAAGACTCCCTGTAGCACAACTGAAAATCTTGGAATGCCTTGAGTGTTTCCTGAGAAGTTAATGGAGTTAAGGCATCTTGAGAAACACCTTTAAATCCAGCTGGTTTTATATGCTTTAGCATGCAATCCCTTCACAGTTGTCATGGAGTAATTGTGTTTTATATGCAAAGTTTGATATACATAGCCTAATCCTCCAATATTTTATATGCTATGGAAGGTAAACAGAAATATCTATATGTGTATATATATTGGTAACTCAAGCCATAGACTGTCTATGGTGTTTTGAAGAGAAACAAGAGCTACATTCAAATGAACTAGCTCAGCTACTGGAAGCAGCGTAGCCATGGCAGCATGCAGTTCAGCGTCAGCTGTAAAATCTGCCTGTTAAGGTAAGTAAATATTTGGACAACTTGCTGGCAGAGTTCTTGTGCTACAACAGTTCTACTAGTTAGCTAGCTTATGTGCCACTCAGGAAGGCCTCAGCCTAAGACAGCAGTGCTGTGCCTGTTGGCTGCTTGGTGCCTTGCATGACAGGCCAAGAAGCACTCATGAAACAAAAACAAAAACAACAACAACAAAAAAGAACCTATACTAGTTATTTATAAGCATGTGTGTGGTAATCTCTTAGTCAAAAGTGTGAGACTATAACAGTTGCTTATGCCTAGCCTTGAGCTGTCAGTTACTTTTCCTTCCCCACTACTCTAGTCATAACCAGTGTATCCAGTGAATATTACTGCTTCTTGTATGTATATGTTTTCCATAAACAAGATGTTTACATATTCATCCAATTATTCAGATGATCACTTTACAAACTCATTTTAGTTTCTGCACTGATACACTATGGAGTCCAAGAAGAATAGTAGCTTTGGCAGGATTGTTTCAGGGTGAAGGCCTGACTCCATTCCTCTTGAAAACTGCAAACCTGGACCATTTCAGTAAGTTGCTTTATAGCACAGACCCAGTTCAGGGGAATATATATGTGGTAAGATACTATACAATGTGTTGAAGTGTGCTAGTATCAAACATCTAGGATTGGTCATTTAATATTCACATGGTTTTGTTTCCTGCCCTGGAGCAATAGAAACAGGCCAGCATTTCTGGGGCAAACAGATATCCCACTGAAGTGCCTTCTGAGGCCTGTTACCTAAACTTACTTTTCACCAGTGCTTTTATATTCAGTGTCTGAGGGTAGTTATTACACGGTGATTAAGGTATTATTAGCAACTGAATGATTGTTAGAAATCACTGCAGCTAAGCCAGCTGACTTTAGAGTTCTGCTGCCCTTAAAATGGATTTCGGTAGAGCTTTTTTTCCAGCATCTAATTTGTTTTAGATATGAATAATTTACAGACTTCTTTTATGAGACACTATAAAGGATCAATACAGATATAAAACATACCCACTACTGTATATGCCAGCTACTGCAAAATGCCATGCTGTTCTTTTCAAAAAACAAATTGCAAACATATACACTGAATCAATACAGACTATTTTCTTTAAATCATACAAGCTATCCATTAATTTGGTAGGTAAGAGTAATTCTTAGTTCTTTTACATTTCTTCTAATTACAAAGTCAGATACCCCCAAAAAGAAAACAAAAACCAAAACCAAAAAGAAAACAAAAACCAAAAACAACTGAAAAAAAACACAAGTGTTGCTTTTCAGTGCTCAGCATAGGTAACAATGATAGGTATTCTTTTCTCAGGATTCATTTCTATTTCAAATGTGTACAAAATCTCTAACTGCTGAAAGTTTCTGCTGGGAAAAAATAGGATAAGCTAAAATAAGGAGCAATGTTGATAGTTAGAACCTGTGTATCCAAGATGGGGGCAGCACGGTTTTTGATACATATTTTATCATATGTCTGCTTTTAGGAACTTATTATGCACAAATAAAAATCATACATCAGGAAGTGCTGTTATTTATTTGGCTTATGCTCATTTGGCTCTATGTTTTCTAATAGAAATGCATTTGTCTGTGAACATCTAAGTTCTGCAAAATACAAATCAGTCTTCATGCTGTTATACATAACCTTCAGAAGCTAATATTGATGTAAATTATGATAGTTGGCTCCATCTATAATGATTTGGATCAGACTTGAAAGTTCTGCATTTCAGAATTAAGTTATATACCTGAGGCAATTTACATGAACAGAACTGAGGGAAATCTACAGTACATTGATGCCCCGGTGTTTAACCTGAAAATTTAATTGGCATTAATATCTAACTGGAATCTAGATGCTTAACCTCAAAAAGTGGACAGAAACCAGTGAAAGTGGTTAGTTGCTGTAAACAGCAACATCTTCCATACACCCAGCATTTGTGGTTTTTACTGTGGAACCTCAAAATTGCTTTCTAGAATATGTATACGCAGAGTTTGCCACCCACCAGTACAGAGCAGCCAAGATTTGCCTGGTTCTAAAAATAAGATAAAATGTATCTTCTTTTCCGTCTTTAATTTTGGAGAAAATAAATATTTAGAAGTTACGCCTAGTTTATAATCAAAACATAAATTTTGCCAGACTCTCCGAGTCTGACAGGTTCTGCTAGTTCTTTGTTTGCAAACTTGTTTTCAGTGATGAATTAACACAGGATTTACCCCCAGGGTAAACAGTTTGTGTAATGTCCAATATGTGGAGTATAATACAAACTTACCCTTCCTAGGTCTGGCCATTATTGTTAAAATTTAAATAACAAAATAATATGCACCTACACTTTCATTTGACCCTGCCTGCTCTCAGTGTTTTAAACTACATTCCTCCACTCCCTCTGCTCCTGAGAGATTCTCTAGTGCATTTTATAGTCTGGATTAAAACCAATGTTCTCCAGCTACCCTTATGGGGGACTGCTCTGTATAATGTTGGAATGACTCAGCACCCTCCTGTGCAGGGCTTTAAAACCTAGACAGCTACTGTTAGGATTTAGTGATGTGTATAACTTGTTCTTTTTCCTTTAAAACTTAAAAATGTCCTTTAGAATCATTTTTCAATTTCAACTCTTCCCATTGTCTACAGCAGCGGGAAAAATAAAAAAAACCCAACCCCACTTCTCTTCACGCTGAATAGTTTCATTTGCAAAGTCATCGGAGAAGTGTATGGCTTTGGAAGGTATTTTTTAACTTCCTTTTCAATGCTTGGGGTTCAGAGGTACCAGAGGCTGTGGAACCAGCAGCAACGACGGCAGGCTACTTCTGGCAGTGCCAGCTCTCGTCCCTGTGCTGCATTGTGCACGATTTTGGAATGGCTCACTGACGAAGAGCACTGCACATACCACAGAAATTGCAATTGGAAACTCCTATTCTAAGGGCAAAGCAGAAAGTGCATCTTCCAATGTGCCAAAATAAAGAATCCCACTTTTTTTTTTCCATTATAACAACTGTAAATATTTTAAAACATGAGATATCAAAAGACTAGAGAAGTCTTCAGTTTACACTGCCATAGTCTGATAGACCTTCAAGAAGTTCCTTATATCTCACTTGAGCTATTACAAAATGTGTTATCTCTAGTACCACAGTGTGCTAAACCACCTTCAACTAAGATAGTTATGTGCAATGCATATAAGAGTGTTGAATGTTGTTTCTTGAATATTAGGGAGAAATAATTTCCTACATTTTCTAACTTTCTGTTTTCTGTGCTGTTTCTATATCAATATAAGAAGATTTGCATCTCAGGAGCCCCCTTTTACAGGCACTGTGGCACAACATAGCTGTAGGGCTGTAGTATCCTAAGCCCTAATGGACATACAGTTGTGGCACTGTTCCTGTCAGCACAAAAGCACGGGGGCAGGAGGACAGAAGAGGTCAGCATGTAATTTCCTACACTGGCCAAAAGTGGTTGGCGGAAGGAGGGTTTCTACTCTCTAAGACAAGTTTGGGTTGATTCAGCCACCCATGCTCTTGCAGTAAAGACTAAAGTTGATAATTTAGAAAAAAAAAATATGGAAACAGACATCAGCACTAGGAGCATTGCTTGTTCTCTGCAGATGGGAATCTTCTTTTTTTTTTTTTTCTTCAGAAACTATACTGTCAATTTAGTTGAGGGTAAAAAATGCAGAATGAAAATATTTTTACCTTTACGCTGCATCTACTTTTTAGAGATGAGAACATTTTCAACAACTGATAAAAGTTGAGAAACTTGCCAAAGCCCAGCAAACCTCCTTGCTGATCACATTTATAATGTATATAATAACTGCTAAAACTGAACAATTTTAGAAGATAAATTGCCTTTATCTACCTGTACTACCTGTATGCAAATTATACACTAAATGCACACAGCTTTGTGTATACTTGCTTTCAGTGTCTTTTTTTTCCATTCATTAAGATTTTCTCCTGCTGTTTGATGTGTGACCACTTCAGGAAACCATGGAATCTAAGCAAGTATTTTCAACTTTAAAAAGACAATGCAACAGTTATAAAATGTCAAAAATGTCTATCAGAGCTGTTTTCTCAGCTTTGACTACCTGACAATATTCTTTATATTGTCTAACACAAGTTTATGGTCAAAAGTGATAAACATTTTCACAGGGGCAGTTAGAATTTGGAGAGGGAAGTGCCAAATAGATACAAGGAGAAAAGTGTCCTATTGATTAAACACTGGTACTCCTTGACCAAAAAAGTTATGGAATCTACATCATTGGAGATGTTCAAAACTTGACTGGACAGCCCTAAGCAACCTGACAGAGGCTTGAATTTAGCCCTGCTTTGATAAAGGGTTGCACTGCATGATCTCCAGGGGTGCCTCCTAACCTAAGCTCTGCTATGATTTGCAGTTATATGCCTGTGCCCTAAATTACCTTACATTTCAATCAGGAAGAGGTGGAAATACTGCAGGCCAGACAATTTATAATAGGAAATGAATGCTCAGTATAAATTTATGTTTTTGTTTCCACATGTACTATTTTAAAACTTAGTTCCCAAACTGACTAGTTTGAAATATATTTTTTCATGTGTTTATAGGCTCAGCTGCTCTGTATTAACTCTAAAATAAGCATTTATCATGGAAAGCTTGACCCAGAGTTAATTTTAGAGGTGCTAGCAAATGCTGCTGTTATAAAGCCTCTTTTCCTGTTTACAGTGAGAACAGATCTTCTCTTTTCCTCATACTTATTATCTTGCCAAAACCAGAGGTCATTAGCAAGGTGAATCTCCGCTTTTTCAATGCTTCTGTCAATATAATTTTAGGAAACACATGCAACACCTGTACAACATGAGTTTTCAAATGGAAACCTATGAAATATTTAAATAGCTAAAGAAACTATGGGTTAGTCCACATTTTTCCTCTTATTACTGCTATTGTTACTTAGTATGAGGGATGTCAAGATTATTTATTTTTTTAGAAACTGTAGGGGATATATTGTTGAAATGTAAAGAGGTCTCTGCAGTTTTTCATACACAGTTAATTTCTGTAGATTAAGAAAAAGATTTATAAAAGGTAAATGAGAGCATTTTTATATATGTTTGACCTTTTTTGAGGGTTTCAAAATACGATCCCAAATCCCCCAAATATTTGACAGAAGAGGCTGATCTCAGGTCCCTTGTAACTGCATTGTCAAAAACCAGTGAACACCCATAAAATATAGTTAGAAGCAACTTGCCCAATGTCACAATGAAGACCTAGAAATAGAGTTCATCTTCTATTTAAAAATCCCAAGATAAACACTAGACATACAGCGTTCCTAATAGTCTATACAGTTGTTTGGTTGGCTGGTTTTTGTTGTTTGGTTTGGGTTTTTTTGGCAGGCTAATGAAATTTAGCATAACACTGTGGGCTTATGTGACCTTCTTTCCTTCTGTAGCATTCTTGGAACAATGTTTTAGTATGGTCATGTTAAAAGGATTTTTCCAGCACTTTCTGATTCTGAGGTTCCTTCTCTTGTTTTGTATACCGGAGATCTGATCTTGAATCTTTGCAAGTGCTCACACACAGTCACTCCCTGTACTACTACTATGTTTGCATTCAGGGCTTATTTTGAATTTTCAAGATTTATTTATTCTATACACTCTAGACTTCCCACTGATAGAAAATGGTGTGACCTTGGCTTGCAGTATACAGATCAGTGATCTGAAGTCAGGAATCCTCATCCCGTTACTGCTGTGCAGCTGAATCTTGGAGAAGTCACCACTGTACATTCTTGTTTTAATTTTATAACTCAGATGATTGTACATACCTTCCTTTCTAAAAACAAGCCTGGATGTATATGGATAAAAAATACTGAACATTATATTATTAATAACCAAATACTTAGAACAATCAACTGAATATCCATTACACATTAATCTTTCAAGTTGGATTGAAAACGCTAAAAATATATAAAACTGTCATTAACACTTAAAAAAAAAAAAAAAGAAAGAAACACAACCACCCTTATGGTATGTAAAACATAACTCTTTTATTCTTACTGGAAAGAGGCTTACTTTGGTTCAAGGAAACATGTTAAAAAGCTTGTTTTCATTGATTACAGTTGATCAATAACTCGCTAGGCATATTATTGTCAGGCCCGTGGATGCCAGCACTTTCTCACAGTGGTTACCAATCAGCAGTGTTGCCATAAATTATTGCTGAATCAGAAAGGAGCACTATCTCCAATCAAAGCATAATGTGCTTTAACTTTCTTCACACTATGAAAGGCAGCTAAGAATCCTCATATTTCTGGTTCCAATGAGGTTCCTTCTTCAAAGCCTATCACCCTGTAGATCTTTCATACTTTCATACTTTTTATGCCTATCTCTGAATTGGCACAATGCGAATTCAGCTCCACGCATAATTTATCAGTATTGATTAGATTAATACTGGATGCAATAGGCCCATCAGCTTCAGCTTGCAGAATAGTCTTCCATTGCCATTGTACTTTCTACTATCTTTCCTGGTGTGTGCAGCCCTGGAGACATCTCCATTTATGCCTCCTTGTGATTTATTTATAGGAGAAGAACAAGAATCTCCCCTCTTCACAATGAAGACATCCCAAAAGTCTGCCTACATATCGACTTGCAGTACCCGAAGTCAAGATTTTGCTATGGTGTTTTCCATTGAGAGGCTTCATGGAACACTGTCAGCCCCCTCATCTCTTCTAAGATCTGCCCCTCTTCTCAAACTAATTTACTCTTGGTCTTTTTTCTCATCAGATTATAGGAAGAACCCTTCTCCCTGTATTATGACTCACCCTGTCTGCATCCTCCTTCAAAATGATTTAAAAATATGAATCAAAGGAAAAGACACTTTAGAACACGTTTTTACGACAGTAAACGTACATTTGTCAGGACATAACACTGCCCAGATCCCTTTACTTTGGCTTCATGCCCATCATAAGCCATCTAGTCACTTCTGTGTGATGATACATACAAATTGGCATAGAGACTCTTCAGGAAGTGTTTTTTCGGTCTAGAAGCTCATCCATTAATCAACTTTTTCTTGGCTGGGGCCTTTACGCCAAATCTCTTGGCCATGACTTTTTGTAAGTAGAATGAGGGCATTTTGCTCCTACGTAAGAATAAGCTCAAAATTACTTCTGGTATGTTTCAGATATGGTGGAACAAAGGCTTTCGTGCATCTTTTCACTAAACTCACGTATCTTTTGAATCCTCTGCAAAAGAAGACATGTTAAAGGCTTGTTAATCCATAGAATAACATCAAAAGAAGCATGTCATATTTGAAATTCAGAACTGATAAATGAGTCAGCTCTGTCTTTTGCTTCTTCATATCTCTGCAGTTAATGACTCACTCACTTGAAGGATATCTGTCACAATGTCTTTAGCTGTTACTTCACTTTCAGATTTGATTCTACAGGTCTGCCCAAACTAATAGTAAGATTTCATTGCAGAGTGTTTGTATATCTTCCAGTATTTCCCCCCACATCATTTAAAGTTATTGGAGAAATGGGCATAGGATTGGGTTAACGTCTTACATTTTGAGGAGCATCACACTCTACACACACACACAAAATAATAATAAAAAGCAGCAATCTTCTGCTGTTTGGTGTATAACTTCATTAAGGTGGTTGTTGGTCCTTTTATTTAAAAGGAAAAAAAATCTGGTTTGCTATCAGAAAGAAAACAAAAATTGAGTACTTTACAAAGTAAGCAGATAACCTGCTAGAATAGATAAGCAACTAGAATATTACTGTACCACTTTTGAAGCTTCTTGCATTGCCTGCTATCAGAGCCAGGGCAGGACATTAGATAGGGTGCCCTAGTATGATAGTTCTCACTGTGTGTTTCATACTGGATTTACATTCAGCTGATAAGAGCAGTCACATCTTTTTAAGTAGGCCAGTTGTCCCTCATGCAATTGTGTCAGCTGCTGGGGTTTAAAAATAATTTTTACTAAAAAAAATAATCTTCATACTAATAGAATCCTTAGACGTAAGATAATGAGATAAAAATTACACAGCTTATATACTTCAATGGAGTGTGGTAAAGCTTAGCACATTTGGATTGCTCATTCACCTTTCAGTCTTACTTCAATTTCCCTCTTTTCTTTTTCTCCTTTCCTAGTTGAATAAGATCAATTTGTCCTTCATAGAAAAAGCACACACACACAGACAAAAAGAGACCATATAGGAACTCCCGTGTTCAGCTACCACGAGTTTGTATTAAAATGTAGAGGCTTTTTGTTTTGCATTACTGTGGGGAAAAACAAACGAACAAAAACAGTATTTTTTATTTTTTGTCAAAGAGGACGGTTGCTAGCAGGGAAAGCTTTAGCAAAACTGTTCTGCTCCAGATGGGCCTGCTGAAAAAAAGTAAAATCCTAAGGCTGAGAAATGAAAAGAAACTTATATGGAAAAGATGAGATCAGAGAAGTTAGAGAGGAGAACCACTCTGGAGCATGATGAGAAGATAAAGTAGATAGGACTGAGTATCAAAGAAAATGGGCTGATGGAGCTGCCTGTTGACTAAGCAGTAGTTGTTACAGCCACGCAGTCTTCTTCCAGTTGTCATGTACTTAATGTCATATCCAGAAATTCTTATGATGCTAGAGAAGAGCGTTAATAAGCCTTTTCAGCTGCCTGGCATTATTCCTCTGATCTACTGTTTGTTTCCGAAAATGTTATCTCCTTTCCTAAAGAGGCTGAGAATATTTCCTACGCTTCTGCTTGACACAGTTTCCTAGAAACATCTTGATCTTCTGACTTGCAAATACAGAAGATAAACTAGAATTATTTTTCCTCAATCTCCTGTTTCCCCTCTACACCCTTTATCAAGTAAGTACCTGCACTCCCGCTATTTCTTCCAAGGCCTTCTTTCATGCAAGAAAAGTGTGTCTTCAAGTGATACTTTGTACAGAAAGTGGTCTAAAGCCAGAGCCGGTGATTTTGGATGCATGTATTTTTAGATAGACAATCAATTTTTGGCTTCAGTCATAGGGGAAACTTGTTTAAGGAAAGTGAGACAATCCTCTTATTTCACAGCTTCTAAATAGATGGCCGGAACACTAAAAGCATCACCAAACCCAAACAAGCAGACAGCACCCTCAAAACAAAACCCCGAAACAAAACACCAGAAACTAAACAAAACACAGGAGTATCCGAAGGAAGAGTAACTTTGTGATACGTCTTTTTCTGCTTTTGTAGCTGAAATACTGAGAAGAAAGCATAAAAGGTTGTGGGCTTGTTTGTTTAAGCAATTGCTTTATTTTCTAACAAAATCCCTGTACTCTAAATCAGTTTATTCTTCACTTTCCCATGAGCTTTAGAAGGGCAGCAAAGCTTCAGCATTTGAGTTTTCCCAGGGGGATTGCACAGAGGCCGTTCCCCGCCGCCTGAGGGCAGCGGGCGGACCCCACCGGACTCGGACCGGATTCGCACCGGATTCTCCCCGGGGCCGTCCCACACCTGCGGGCGGAGCGGTCCCGGGGCCGGTCGCGGTCCCGCCCCCGGCGGACACCAGCCGCCTCCTTTGAAAGCCGGGGACGGCCAGGCTGGCAGTGCCAGGAGGGAGTTGGGGCTTGTGTGTAAGTTCTGGGAGGCTCTTTGCTTCTGTGCCCTCTTGGGAGGTGGTTGGAGTCCCTGAAGCTTGTGTGATTAGTAAAGGAGTGGTTGGTTGTCCTTGTAACCTGCTACTTTGTGGGGCTTGGGTTCAGCCTCTCCTGGCTTGTTGGGGTGGGCTTGCTGTCTAAGCTTCTGGTTGTGCCAGCTATGGTAATGGATAAATAACTACTTCTTACTGTACTTGTCGGGCAGTATGGTGTGCTTCTGAGCTCTGATGTAAGTAGTAATGGAAAAACTTGTCTTACAATCTTGCTTGTGGGTTATCTCTTGGTCTACTTGCTTGGTTGACAAAAATAATAATATTATTAATGGTGAACCTGCAAGCTAAAGGTTTTTTGTTGTTGTTTGTTTTTGCTTTTTCTAATCCCCCTGATAAACTAGTGAACTAATTTTTAAGAAGTGGTGGAAACAGAACTCATGTCATCCCTGAAAGGTGTTTAATTCCAGAACTATGCAATTTACTTAGTTCTATTAAGTCCTTTGTGAGCGTATGCTGTTGAAGAATCTCTTTGAGCACTGATATTTTATGTGTGCTTGGCTTTCGTGTATTTATTCCTAATTGGCTGGGAACAACAAATCATTCAGGAGTCACCTGTTTCAAGGTAGGAGTCTTAGCTTGTACCTTCTGAGGCATGAGGTTGCTGTGAGAACCAGGGCATACAGTACAACAGCAGAGGCAGTGTGCGGGGTTACCCTAGCATAGAGTATGTATGTATTCATGTATTTCAGTAGTTCTAGAACTTCCTTCAATAGGAAAGAGCTGTGTATCTGTTTGGTATATCTAACTCCTGTGTAAATGTCTGCCATGGCTTGGGTACACAAGTAGGCTTTCTCTTTTCGTGCTGGTGTTTACTCTTTCTATAAACTGCAAAGTTAGCTTGAACTAGAAATTCCAAAGTGGTTCTTATTCCTGCCTGGTCCCATGAACTCCCTTCTGTAGATTTAGCTCTGTACCACGCATGGCTCTGAGCAAGGTTCTGGTAGCAGCTGCCTTTGAAAACTGCCTGGGTGTCTCTTTAGAAAGAGAATTTTAATGCAAGGGCTGGCTGTGTTCGTTTATAGAATTACTGCTTCCAATAATATCCCTGCTGATCTCATGAAAGAGGAGAAAAAAATAAACAGTAATGAAAAAGATGCTGGGTTTGTTCCAGCTGAGGCAAACAGTAACTTTTTCCTCAAAACTCCTCTCTTCCCTCCCTCCTGTCGCCCTGCTGGGGGACGGGAGGGATGTAATCTGAACGTTGTTCTCCCCGTGGACTTCTAGTGTGCAAGAGGTTTCTTTTCCCACATGAAACTGTTCCATTTGAAGTTCTCTTCCTTCTTATTCCTATCCAAAGAGAGCTCTGTGAAGGTTACTCTGTTATGGCCAAGAAATGTAACAGAGAGGTGTGCTGCCAACTCCTCGCTGAGTTTTGTGACTTCCTGAACATGCCACTCACGTTGCGACCACCTTTTGAGAACAAGACTCCTGCAAACAAGAGTTATGTCAGACAGACCCTCTCCTGCAAGCAGTTCAGCATGAGTGAGCCTCTTGAGGCCACCAGGAGCCCTGTGCCTGAGCCAGGGATGTAGGGCAGGTGGGATGCGGGGCCTTGAGCAGAGCTGGCTGTGTCCTATCTTCTGCCCTCAGACATGGTGCTTCAGAGTAGTGTTTAGAGAAATAACAGAGGAAGGAGAGTGTTTCAGGTGGCTGTCATATCTGAATTAACTAGCAAAATGGCCAGAACTCCCTTCTTACCTGTTTTTGAACTTAAGGGGGTGGGGTGGGGTGGGGAGGGCACCCCCTGTCTACAACTCGCTGTGTGCCTTTGCCTGTAGAAACGATTTCCCCTCACAGCTGCATCTCCTCATTAACCCTTCCTCCATCCGTCAGTCATTACCCGTTGCTTAACATCTTCAAGTCAAACCCCATTCCACAGAGCCCTGTATGTGGAATGAAGCATATGTGTGCATCTCCATAACCAGTTACGGGCAGCGAGGTGCTTCTGGCACCTCTCTGTATTTATTTGTTTAGGCTTTTTGAGAAAAGACACGTTAGTGTGTGTGACCGAGGGGGCACCACGAGCCCCCCGGTGCCGCCTCACGGCGCTGAGGGGAGCTGAGGAGAACGCGGGAGGGGGGGGGGCGGACGGACACCGATGGCCGTTGCCGCCGCGCGCGCGCAGAGGCGGCACCGGGGGGCTGCCGTTACCGGCCGGAGGCGGCCGTTAGGCGGCTGCGGGCGGCCCCGCCGGTTCGCCCGGCCCGGCCCCGCCTCGCCAGGGGTGAGTGAGTCACGGCGCGGCGATGGCGGGGGCGGCCGGGGAGCGTGAGGCCGGCGGCGGCGGCCCGCAGCCAGCGCCGCCCCCGCCGCGGAGCCGCCCTGCGGCCGGGGAGCGCCGGCGCTGAGGCGGCGCCGCTGCCGAGTGCGGGGCCGCTCCGGGAGCCGCCGGCGCCCGCCGAGGCTGCGGGGAAGCCTCCGGAGGAAGGGAGCGGGGAGGGTGCAGGTGGCAACGCCGCCCGCCCGTGGGATCTGTGGGCGGGCTGCCCGCGACGTTTTCCTGCTGAGGAGGCCGCGTCGTTAAGGAGAGCAGCCGCTGCCTGGGTTTGTCTGGCAGGTAGGGGTGTGTGTGTGTGCGTGTGCGGGGGGCACGCTGCTGAAATGGTGCCACCGGAATGGGGGCAGGAGGCTGCCCCTCAGGGCGCTGAGCAGGAGGCTTCCAGACTGCTCTTAAGGCTCTGGAGGGTGAAGGGTTTCGCTAAGGGTCATCGTGGTGTAAAGGTGCGCTGCCGTGGGTTTTTGTGCTGCTGTATGTCTGCTCATCGAAGCCAGCCTTAAACTCTGAAGTGCAGCTCAACTTCTTTGCTTAGGGACGAGGTACTTTTCCAATACCTTGCACAGCTTCTGGCTTGAATTTAGCTCAAAATCCGTGTGAAAATGAATCTTCTGGCAAGATTTAAATCCTAAAATACAGTATAGGTGAGCAGCTGTTCTGCTTAACCTTTCTAATCCTTTTATTTTTTTGTTTACAAGACCTGAGCAAGTTAAATATCTGTCCTGAAGCTACTTAACTGTGTAGAAGTGGGTAGCTGTTTGTTACCCAGGAGAATGGCTCCAGGCTGGTACTGTCATATGTACACCTGTTTCAATTTGTGCTCCTTTCTGAGTCTAGGGGGCTCACAGCAGTTTTGGCAAGCTTTACTCTGTTGCATTTATTAATTGGTTTGTCTAAAACCTGAGTTGTTTGGTGTTTTGTTTTTAATGAAGTTGCTCTTGTTTGTTATTTGTTGGTGGGTGTTTTCTGACACCATATAGCCTTAGTTACTTTTGAATGAAGCCAGTAACTTTTTTATTTTGACTTAAATGATCCAGGATTTGATTTACTAGAGGTCAGTGCAATTGCTTCATTTTTTTTTTCCTTTGGGATAGGATTTACTTTGGTTTTCAATTTAAAAAAGTTATCAAAATGTGATTACAGAGAAAAACACAATTGTTTCTGTCCTTCTGGAAAGCATTGTTCAAGGGTACAATGTGTAATGTGTGCGAAAATCAAAGGGGGGGGGAGCTTTGAGTAAAATTGTAAGGTGATGACAATAGGATGTAGACAATGGTCCCCTAATGAGATTGATTTCTGTACTGTCCTTGTGATGAACATACCCACAATGGAGAAATGAGAACTTGAAGTGGGGAAAGAGGGGAAAGAGAATTTCTTCTACTCTGAGGCTGGTAATCTGAATCCAGAGTAACTTTATGTACCCCTGTATTTTAAATCATGAGCCATGGCTTGCACTTTGAGCATCTGTTTTCTGGATCATGAAAGCATTTTATGATTGTGGAACTGTAAAATACAAAAGTCATTGTCGGGGTCTAACAATCCTGTTTTCATGAACTAACTAGTTTCCCTCTGAATTAAAACTGTCCGTTCTAGGTAGACACCAGAAATACTATGTCATGTATGCAGTGTTATGAAAGACTTCATATTTCCGTATAAATAATAATAAAAAAAAATCACCTCCATGTCTCTAGAAGAGCAGAATAAGATTTCATGTATTTTATATTCTAAAAAGCAGCTAATTCTTTGAATCCTGTGTGCTAGTATACCTAATTGAAGTACAAAGACTGAAAAATATTGTATTGATTTTTGTTTTTAAGGATTAGTAAAGAAAAAGTTACTAAAACAAGTAATGGGCTTTAAAAAAGGAGTAGTTCCTCCCTTCCTAAGGACCAGGGAATGTGCAAGAAGGCTTTTAAAGAAATAGCTCTTCATGACTTTCTTTCCTAGTATAGAAAAAGAGTTTGAAGATGCAGATATTTGTAATAATGTTGCATATGTCTTTTTAATTTGGATTTGCTTTCTAATTTTGATAGGCTGTCAGCCTACAATGTTCTTTGATATTGTTTGTGGGGAGTGGACAATACGGATGCTGTGACACTTTTATTTAGTATGGGTATGGTATTGCAGTAGTCTGAGCAGATGCTGGGAAGACTAGTGCAACACTAGGTCCACTGTCTCCAGAGCTCTCTGTCTGCTGGGAGAATTGTTTGTACCATGGGCACCACTGTCCCAGAGGATGCTGTGGGACGCTCAGTGTGTCGGGCACGCAGGCACCACTGTCCCAGCAGATGCTGAGGACCTTATGAGCTGCTGAAGGGAAGGGTTTGTGTAACACAGATCCCTCTGTCCATCTCATTTGCACCTGTTCCGATGCCATCTCCTAACTGTATACTGTCTCCCTGCTGTTTTAGTAAGGCTCTGCAAGCCTCTCCCATAGCAGGGCACTTGCTGATGTTATCACTACTTCTCTTCCCCAAGATAGCTGCTGTGTGGGGATATGTAATACAGGGAGTCATGTACTTCTTACTGATATAGTTGGGCTTGGAAGTCTGTCATATATTTATTGAATTCTAGTAGGACTAAACCTCTTTATATAACCAAATCAGCTTCAGGAAAACCTGCTGCCCTCTAGGTAAAGTATATGCCTGAAACGAGGAAATTGCTGTGCCTTGAGGCTGTGCTTGTAGCTGAGCTAATCTTCCCGCCTTACTGAAGTCCCTTTCAAAATATGCAGTGTCAGTTGTGGGTCCTCTTGTTTGCAGCCTTATGGTGTGAGAAAATTAAAGTTTAGTCTGCTCTATGGATGAGGAAGTTAAGTAGTTTGGAGGTTTTGAAGCTGTTGAGTTAATCATTGCGAATAGAAAGGTTCTTAATAAAACACTGCTTGGATGTAAATCCTCCAAGGAGGAAATTCTTCAGAATGGAGGAAAATTTGCTTGCAGAAATGAAGCTTAGGCAAGACAGCATTATAGTAAAAAATAAAGTAATATTGAACAACATAACTGACCCTTTCCCAGATGTGTAACTCCCAAGAACATCCTGTTCACTTGAAGGCATCCGAACAAAATTGCAGATCTCTTGCTTTCCCTCAGTTTATGTAGGTTAACTTGCCACAGCAGTGTCTGTTTCAAGGACATCCCACTAATTCTTCATAGACTTTGTAAACAGAAACTCACTTGCTGCTATCAGTAGAACCATGAAACTTCCAGAGGGTGAGTTTCGCTGGCACACAAAGCAATGCCTTAATACTGCTGACTTTAAATTTCTGGCTGCTCTCTCTTGTAGTATTGTTTTCTCTATATATTGAGACTTTCTTAGGCTCAATCTTACTGTAATTCTAGGCGATGCAGTAAGCTTCAAGCAGGGCTTTGCACTGTTTCAGTGTCTATAGTTACTGATGCAAAGTGGCCTGGTGTGGCCTTGAGAAAAGGTGCCAAGCCTCTTGGGTACAGCGCTGAATGTTTTGGAAAGTTGCATCAGCTTAAATGATTTCAAACTGAACTGGCGCAGAGCATTTATGGATGCTTGCTTAAGAATGGGTGAACGTAAAATAAATTCATTCAAAATTATTTTTAATTTAGCAGTAGTAAATCTACAATATTGAAATAAAATGTGTAGGGTTGAATTCACTTTCCTAGATGCAACCCAAGCATGTTATGGCTGAATAGAGAAGTTGGGAGTACAAGTAGTGGTTCAATGTGTGCCTTCAATTACAGTAACATTAATGGCAAAAGAGGCAGACATCATGAAAGAAATCAAAGAAAAGTGAGCAAAACAAAAGCAGGAAGCTAACAAATCTCTTAAATCATTCATTCTAATCCGCCATCTGAGAATTTACAAGCTGCCTACAGCAGTTTGTAATCACTACTTTCCAGAAACTCCCCTGGCGATTAGTAATGCTCTTGGTGAAAAATGAAATTGCAGAGGCTGACTTACCTGTTCTTTCTGTGTAAAGCATTTTGTCCCAGATAAAGCTATGTAACTTTCAGTGTTTTGGGAGAGGAGATCTTTTTGCTTAGCGTCTCTGCTGATATCTTAGGCCCAGGTCAGTCTTGCTACAGTCATGAACAAATGTTCCAAAAATGAAGTTTTAAATACTAGTATGTTTTAGATGTGCTTTAGGTGCACTTATTCAGTCTTCTCTCTGCAACACTGCCATCAGGACTTGCAAACCTAGCAAAACTTGGTGCAGTTTACATTTGTAAAACAAACTCTTTTGAGTTCAGTCACAAATCTCTGGCACTCTTGCCTCTAAGTAGAACTTAAATTTGGTTGGTTGCTTTTTTTTCAAGTCTTGGCTACCTATAAAATCAAACAGCTTTTGTAACTCTATCAGTATGGGATTCCCTCCAGCCTCCAAGAACAAGCCTCTGGCAGAGATTGTCTATGACACAGATCCTGTAAGCTCTAGCTTAAAGCCACAGCAAAAGGTAATATTTTCTCCTTACTGAAGTGTTGTTAGAAGTCTCTTGCCATATTACCTCCCCAATATATCTTTAGTAAAATACCTGTGTCTGTAGAAGTCATCTGCTTTTTACCGTTTGTTTTTGAGTTCAAATATTAGTTTGAGTTACTTTTACAACTATACGTAGTATAGTGTGACTACCCTAAGTCTCTTAAGATCTTAAGCTGCTGTGTGATGAGTGTTGACTCACTTTTCACAGTAAGTTATGTGAACTGTACCTAACGGTGACAAAATGTTTGCTTATGCACACACCCAAGTTCCTGCTTATGCTTACTAGAGTGCTGAACAGTTGGCTAGTGGAGCAGTTGTACAGATTCTCCTTGTTTAAAGTAACAAAATTTGGTAAAGAGAAACAACAGTAGCGAAGGTCATACCTCATAGCTGTTAATTGTTTAATTATTGAGGGCATGATACATTGTATATCTGGTTGATAGTTCTAATACATTTCTACAGTAATTATAGCTCATCTGATTCTTGTCCTTCCCCCACATCAACCTTGTAAATGGGAAACAGCACTTGCTGTTTGTAGATGCTTTATAAAAGTGCCAAATGCCACTGCCCATGTTTCAGTTTGAGACTGAACACAGACTGTATTGAGGCAAACTGTTCCCATCACTGCTGCTTCAAAAGGACACTTTAAAAGCTGGAATGCTGTGTTACTGTCTTAGCAGTGTTGAAAACATACTTGATGTAGTATTGTAGGATTCTGTCATCTGATCCTCTGCCAGTTATTCTGGTTTGAATTTATGCATTATAATTTCAATATAAAAATAAGCCCTTAAACTGAAATTTTGAAGGCAACTTTTGTTGCTCAATGTTGAGAGAAATTCACTGCTATAGATCTATTTTGGATTAGTTTGTACTTAGTATTTTTGGTAACTTATCTGCTTCAAGTGTATATAGAAGCTATCAGTATCTTACACTGGTACTTGTACTTAGCTTAAAAAGTTAATGTGTTCTTTTAGTTGCTGTGTTTTATTAGCCTGGCAAAATTCCTACCCAAGTTTTTTTCCTATTTTCATAATACTGTACTAATCTGTGAGGATACTGTGTAAGAGTGTTGTAACTTACCCTTCTTTTACAGTGCCTTTCTTGGACACACAAACTTGTCTTCATTTCAGTCTGATTTTGTACATTGTTTTGAGTATGTCATTTGACAAGAATTAACTTATCTCTTCTGGCATACCACCTTGGTCTTGTAGAGGATCATTATGAGCACAAAATTTGGCCTTACTTGATAAGTAACGAGGCTGGCTTAAGATGCTTCTTCAGCTGCAGTTACTGGAGAAGTGCAGATGCACAGTCTGCTGTATCTTCACAGAATGGTTTTGTTACAGTCCTGATGTATACTGTGCACACAGCTATAAGTGATTTGGAAAGTGTTTGGAAAAAACAACTCTGCATGATGTAGAAAACATGCCAGCATGCTAAAGCTGGTCCTCCAAAGTAGAGCTGTGTCTTTCTGTCCTGTGAGAAGGAACATTGACTGAAGTAGTCAGAATCCTATATTTACTAGTAAAAGCAATCAGGTACTAAAATGGAGAGGGGGAAAAAAAACTTTTTTCAGTGTTCTGTTTTTCCCAGAAATATGTGAACATCCATGAAGAACCTCAGTCTTGAGAGGAAGGGCCATGCCATCCCCTTTGGCTATGAAGCAAGGGGTATTAAAGACACTGCTCCTCCTAAGGTGCCATAGCAAACTTAGATGTCAATATGAAGACAAGTTACTGAAGAGCTGAGTGTTACAGATGTATACTACTGTACCCTGCAGTGACTGGATCCTGAACTTGCAGATGCTTTTAAAATTCATTGTTTTAGTGGTGTTTACCAAACAACTGAAACTGAATACTACACAACCTATATAGCTGCATGGAAAGCCCTTTTAACTGAGGGTAGCTTTTTTTTTGTGGTAACTATGGTTTTTAGTTTCATGTATGCAGTTCCTAAAAATTGAATAAGCTGCTCTCATATGCGCAAGTAGATATAATTATGACCCAAGTCACTTCCTTGGTGTAGTACTGGTCAGTGTAAAGTAAGATGGAGTAATGTATTCATCTGTGGTAAAAGTCAAAGTAACTTGTACTGACTTCTAAAAGTTAAAGATGAATAAATTTACACCTCAGCTGATCAGTCACAGGGCAAGGCATGATGCTTGTCAAATGCCAAAGCTAAAGTAGTTAGACTAAAGAAGCTCTATTGAAAAAGCTAAATAATTACAGTTCTTGCTCTAAAAATATTTTTCACTTATATATAGGGTTTCTTTTTAAAAAAGAATAATTATTCTACAGATCATAGGCAGCTTATGCTTTCCAGTGTACATCACATTGTAGTCATCGGATGGTCTGAACAAGATAAGTAGCTGTCTGGCTTAGTTTTACTCTGCAGTATGAACGCTTCCACAAGTGGTTTCTGATTTTTATTTCTTTAATTTGGACTTCGAGTTTAAAATAAACTTTCTCTTCAACATCTTTGGTTTCAGACAGAACACTTTAACTCTCTTCCATCTGAGTGGCGTTAGTTAAACTGAGACATTGACAGGAGATTTTGGAGGGGGAGTGGAGGAATGTAGTGGGGAGCATGAGCACTCTGTTCCATCTTGTTGCGTTAAGGACAAACTCTTGAACCTTGTTTTTTCCTTATTCATGACTTCTTGAAGTGTGTGTATTTATTCCTATTCTCCCCCTACACCCTCTTGTAGTGAAATCAAGCACAAATCCTTTAGCACTGCAAGCCTTTTTAGAACATGTGTTTAAGGCAACACAGTTTGTTCAAAACATGATTTATGTGTAACGCACAGGAAAGAGCTGTTAATTATGGAAGTAATTGTACATTGAGTCGTATGTAACTATTGCAACTACTGGGGCAGATGCAAGAGCAATGTTGTAATTGGGGCTGAAATAAGTGCTACCTCGATTAATCTTCCATAACGCTTATAAAAATAGTTAATCCAGTTTTTATAGGTTGTATTACTCAGCTGTTGGGCTGATATTATGTAGCTGATAGCTGTAGTGTTGGGCTGATATTATGTAGCTTATGTTTTTGTTACTTGTTGCTAAAAGTGAAACATGAAAAATCTGTTTACATACGCATTTGTAGTGATAATCTATAGTGTTTTCAGTTAAAATCACATTATAATCATTTCTCTTTTCATCAAAAGGCCCGTAAACTATAGGACAGTATTTTTGTTGTATATTTGTAGTAGTGTGATGCAGCAGATAGTGGGTGAAAAATGTATTGTTAAATGGCTTTTGTTTGTCCTGTTGCTGTTATGACTAGGGCTTTAACATGCACTGTTTTCACCCCTCTCACCTCCTTTTTTCATGAGTCCTGTAAGTTTAAGGCAGTTGGTAGATGGAGTTAAAGAGCAAAAGCTGCCTCTGCTGCCTCTATTTTTTGCCAGTGCTGTTACTCTTTAATTTCAGGTATATGAACAGGAAGGACAAGTACATTTAGAAAACCTCCCTCTATTTTCTTAGTTTTGAATTATGAAGTGGCAACTGCTTGTTTCTCTACTATATCTTGCCATCTTTGACACTCTGCTTATAACAAGTTTGTGTCAGACTTGGTCTGAGGGAACAGAGTGAAATGCTTCGCCTGCAGCAGGTCTGTTTGGAGACTGGAGGGCATGTAGGCCAGGTGTACTCTGGAAGTGATCTATACTTGAGCTCAACAGGGCCTTCTTCAGGGCCTGTCAGGACATCAGAAGTGGTTGATCAGTTTTGTCCTGATATTAAATATATATCCTTAAGTCCATTCTTCTCTTGTTTGAGAAGACCACTTTCATTTATTTGCCTCTTACCCAGGCAGCAACTGTAGAGCAGGCTGTCCATGAAGTATGCCTGCAGATAACCAAGCTAAATTTCAAATAAATCTTTGCGTTAGTATATGTGAAACAACTAGCCTCTTACCAAACAGTTCAGGATGGATTTAGACCTTAGGGAAAGTATCGAAGTGCGTGAATGTCTTGTCTTGTGCTGTGCTGCCTCCTGAATGTGTGGTGATGACCTGTAGTTAAACAGACTAGTAACCTGTTTCCTAGATCAAGTTGTCACTGAAGTCCATGTTTCAGCTCAAATGTTGAGGCTCAGTAGAGACTGGAGTTCTTGCTGGAGAATGTCTCTGTGTAGGGCATTCAGTGCTCTGGTGTCTGAATGTGCTCAAGAAACTTTACTGTGAATTTTGACCCAGGCCCCTTGGGATGACTGCCTCAATTTCTTGCAGAATAAGAGAGCAGTCTGTGTGATCTTGGTGCTTATGCTTTTGCCCCATAGAAGCAGAGGTGAACAGGCCTCTATTCTGCCCAGCTCAGCTTCATAAGTCTTACTGACAGACATGAGAGCTCTCAGCTTCCTAAAGCTTTCTCTGAACAGTCCCTTTTTAGAGTAAGACAGCTAATTACTCTGTTGGAATGGGACTGTTTCAATGTTGAAGATGCTACTACTCTTTTGAGTGTATGTTTTAGCATAACCATACTAGGAATGTAGGAAGAAACACTTCTGGCTTTGGAAGATGTCTTTCCTCAAAAAATGGGACACTCCTTTTCTGTGTATGACCAGCACAGCTGAGTCTACTCTAATAATTAAGGCAGCTCACAATATGCATTATTCCAAATAAAAGGAAATCAGTCTTGCTCAGGGGAAGGAGATGATTTTCAGGCCTCACTTGCTTGCCAGTATTTGCTGGAATACTAACATTGCTACTTGAGCTGTTTCTTGTGTATTTTTCCCTCTTGAACGGGACACTGAAAGATGGGAAGTCATCTGGGAAGTTTTAAGAATGGATTATCTATCTGCTGTAGTGCATAGAGCCTGCTTTCTAGAGGACCTAAGCTACTTAACTCTAACTCAATTTGTATCTTGTGCCAGTACAGCATTTTGCATTCCTTGTGGTATGAAGACTTTTTTTAGTTGGCTTCTTCAAACTTTTTCATATGTGCATGCTATTAAAAGATCTTCTAGTTATTTATATATATATATAAATATGAAAACACAGATTCTTTGACTTCTTAAAAGTCAAAGTATTAGGAAGGGGAAAAATAGATTGGGTCTGTGCCTTTAGATGATCTAATTCTACTTAAAAAAAAAAATCACCCTACACATGAGTAATTTGTGTTCAACTGTCTTTATACAGACTTAGAATGGAGATAACTGTACTTCATGCAGTTCAATGAAATTAACACTGACCTGCAATGAGTTCAATTTGCATAGCCTAGACTTTTTGCAGGAACTAACTCTATTACTACTGCTTTGAAAGGAGTGGAGCAGCATAACACAGGGTGGAACTTGCTATTATCCCAGCCTGACTTCTGCTTCCAGCTAAATAAAAGATGCTCTTGTGGGTGGCAGCTTGTATGACAAGTCCTGAACCAGTCCATGTTTGTATCTTGTATTGATGAAACAGTTTTAAGAGAGCATGAGCAGGGGTTAGTGCAGAATGCTTTAGGCTGTCATCTTAGGCTGCCCAGCAGTTGTTAACATCTTGGTACAACTCTGAAATGCTAGGATTGCAGTCTAACGTGCATGGGTCTTGTTTTCTTCCCGATTTGTTTCTGCTAGTCTAGAGAGCTTCTGCCTCACCTTTGTGGTACTGTAATTGCTACTGTGGAGGTGCTTCTTATTTTTAATGTCTGTCCTGGAAAGGCAGTTGGTATTAACGCATTTGTTGTTATCCTTGCCAGGTTGTGTTATAGCTACACAACTGGAACATGAAAGACAAATTTGACAAGCTAACAACTTCTTGAAATGGTGACTGTCTGGTAAAGTCATCCTGATCCACCTTTTAGATCAAGTCTATGTGAGACTTCCTTCATGCCCTTTGCCACCTCTCCAGAACAGGTGTGCATGCCCAAGGTAGCTTTGGCTTCACTGATATTTGTATGCACTGGCCTACCTGTGGCAAGATATCCTGCCTGAGGAGATTAATTAAGAGCAGAGGCATGTGCAGTGGCTGTATGTAGCTACAAAATGGCTGTAGAACAGCATTTCCTGGAACAGCTGATTTTTAGTAGGCCAGCACAAGAGTGTGTAGCATCGAGCCTCTGTTAGGTGTAGGTAGGTACCCCCTGCCAAGTGGGCTGGATTGCTGTAGTGCTATGTTGACAAGAGATCCTGAAATGGAAGCCATTACAGGGTCTAGTTTTCAGGTTCTTCTCCAGACAGTAACTTATCATTTTGACTTGCCCTAAAGTTATAAGGCCAGTTGCAAGGCAGCACTTGGACTGCCCTTGCTGATGCACGGAAATCTTTTGCCATAATTGAGATATTTGAGGAAGACTTGCAGGAGCACAACAGAAATGCTAGTATGTGGTCAGATCTCCTTCCTCATGAGAAGACACCAGCTGGGAGACCAGAATAATTGTTTTTTTTACTGTGCCCTAATTTTGCTGAAGTTCTACTTTCTCTTCTTTTAGAAGAAGTGATTCAATAATTTCCAGTTGAACACTTAGTTCTTTCTCTTGTTACACAGCTGAGATTCACCACTTATTTACTATCCGCTGTGGTTACTTGGCACGCACACACATCATCACTTGTCTTGGTGAGTCTGGAGATGACATACAGTTTTGTCAGCTGGAGCTCTGGCTGCTGCAGTGTGTCTTTTGGGGGAGAACTTTTTCCAGAACCATGTTTGTCACCTTGTTTATAGTTACTGTCTTTCCATGTTTCAGCTAGTCTACATAAAAAAATCCTTCAAGTCTTTTCTTACTTCTTCCCAAATCAATGCACATTTAGATGTCTGGTGGGTCATGGGTTAGGATGCTTTAAAATGCTTTTTGAATCACTTCTATAAAATGCTTTCTATTCAGAATGAAGTTTGAGAGCTCTAGGACCACGCATGAAAATGTGGTTGAACTGTGAGATATAGTTATAAATATACTTCTCCAAGTCTGTTTTCTCAAATTTTTGTTTGCTCAGTCACATTTCTTTATCTTGACCTTACTATTTTCCTTTGGCCAGAACTGGGAGTATTCTTCATGGTTAGTAAGATGAATGTCAGAACTAGATTTGAGTTCCAGCTTGGTTTTGTTTTCTACTGTGGAAAAAGTATCTTGACTCAAGTTAGTGATAGTCATGTTACTGGCCAGGTCTTTAAACAAAGAAATGGAAAATGAACAATATACACATTTAGTAAATGGGGATTCAGAGTGAGCATCGTGAACGTGGTTCTTTAAGTCCTTTCTAAGAGCCTTAGGCAGTAAACTTCTCAAACTATTAGGTGAGAAGGGGAAGGAAAATACATGAAAGGATTAAATGAAAGTCTCACGAGGGGCTTGACTTAGAAAGATTTCATTACTGCAGTGATGTTCAGTGTGGGGTTGTTAAATGCTAGAGGACAGAAAATACTCCTTATCAAAGGCTGCAGTATAGCAAGGAATAATGGAGAGAGGTTTGTATTATTTTGGAGATGTCTAATTACTTAGGCAAACACCTCTGAGAGACAGTAAAAACACATTAATAGTACTCTCAGCCTTCTCAACACCTGCCCACCTCTAGTGTGGTGCCTCAAATGGAGATGGCGAAATGTCTGGGAAAGGTATTGCAGAAAGATTTCAGTGGTACTTGTGATTGCTGCCCCACTCTTACCATCCATTAGAAACTTTATTTATCACTGCTACCCCGTGCTGTGGGGAGATGTGTGACAGCCAGAAGAACAGATAGCTCAAAGGAAGCATGTTGTGTTCATCAATCTGCAAAGGAAACAAAAATGAAGAAGGAAGTGTTGAAGTACATAGCACTTTTAAGTGTTTAAAGCTAAACAGTGTCATTTTCCATGACTAAATATTAAAAGGAATTATTTTTTTCTTGTCAGCATAATGTGGAAAGTATGTTCTTCTATTAATAGAGAACCTTGAGCTAGTGGAACAGTTGAACAAGTTTAAGGAAGACCATGGGATTGGGTTAAAAATTTAAATCATGATGACTTTAAGTTTTAACTGTATAGTACTTAAACATGATGGGTAGCATTTTGGTAGGGGAAAAAACAGAAACAGTTATGGCAGTTATGACACACTGGCAGCTAGGAAGATAAATCAGCACAACAGCACAGATTCCTGTTAATTTCCTACATAAACATTTGTGTATATTAATCATGGTATTTGTTGTTCAGTAGTCTTAACTTCTGCATTAGAAATAAAACCAAATAACTACTCCTGAAATAGTGGGGCAAGGGAAGTTGCAAACATAAGAGAAGAAAATGGTGGTGGGGAAACCAACAGAAGCGCGGCCATGTCATGTAATGGTGGCTGTGTGAGGGACCAGGTGTCGTGCAGTGGAGGTGGCGCGAGGGAGGAGAGGTCAAGTAATGGCGGCCGCATGAGGGAGGAGGTGTCATGTGGTGGGAGGCGTCGTGTAATGGCTGCTCTGCTGTGCCATCTCTGTGCTGATGCGAGGCTCCCTCGTTTTCTGCTCCCCACCCTCAGTCATAGCAGCCTCCCTGTGCCATTCTCTGCTGCTCCCCTTTGCTCCCTTCCCTGTGCTCCTAAGGCGGGCTGGGAGGCGAGACCTGTGCTGGAGGGCTGCTGTGAGGGTGAAGCCCTCTTCCCCTAAGTTAATTGGGTGACATTGGCAGTAGGGTGATGGTCAGACCAGATGATCTTGAAGGTCTCCTCCAATCTTAATGGTTCTATGATTCTATCTGGTGTGCGTGACCTGGCTTGATAAAGAGGGCTGAGTATTCCCGGCTCTCACTGGAGTTTTGGTTGTGGTGCAGGAGCATCAAGCTGCTGATGGCAGGTGGGGTTGGGAGCCCCTGGTGGTAGGGGCAAGGTGAGGAGACAGGGAGGACTGCAGCAGGGAGTAGGTTGTGGTTCATAATCTGCTCCATCTGATCTCCATGTTTACCATTAGTGACAGAGGATGTGCTGTGGATGTCATCCCTCCCAGTTACTACTCATGAGGCTTTCTAGGCAGCTGGACCAGAGCTGATCACATTGAAAGCTATTTAGGATATGGGTGTGGGAGAGGGAAAAGAGAAGGTGTTCAGGGTATTCAGTGACACATACACACACCCTTCCAGATTTGTTTAGCACTGTGGTGTGATATACCACATGGGGTACAATGTGTCAGGATGCATGCATGGGATACCCTCAAATAGGGAAGGAAAAATAGGTAGGATGTTACTGTTTCGGAAAAGGATGTTTTCATTGCTTGGGCCTTTACAAGTGTTGCTGCTATGGAGAGGTCTCTAATTTGTAATGTGGGGTGTGACAAGAACTGAGGGATATGTGAAACTAACTTAGGGTATGAAGCTAACCAATTTTAAATGTGTCCTGTCCTCATATGTGGTGTCTTTCTGCTGTCTCTGGATGAGGACTGCAGTTACTGGATATCTTTTTAAAGTCTCATGCCTTGCAAGGGCTAATATCTGTACTGCATCTTTGTTAAACATGACTTGTGAGGGATGAGCCTTTGTGTATACTGAGGTGCTAAAATAGCTTTTGTCTGGGCTGTACAACTTGTGCATGTACTCCTGGCTTATTACCTGCTAACACTGTAAAGTGCTCTGTGGATTTAAGCAACTGCTGTCCTCTTCAAACTCTTAGGAAGAGGGTTTTTTATTGCCTCAGGGAATATTTGGGAATGTTCTCATAAATGTGACCTCTTACTTTGCAGCTGGTGCTATGCATCTATTTGGGAGTAGCACAAGGGAAAAACTTGTCAGGCATTATCTTTTTAGTAGTTGCTGAAATATTTGTAGGATGTATCACTGATAAGTTTCCCCTAAGCGTGTGGCTTTCTAACTGCCTCTTGCCTGATAAGCTGTAGCAGAGTCACTTTAAAGCACACATTAGTCAGTGTGATTGCTCACCATCCTGTGATGAAAGTGGTGACTAACCTCTCTGTCTGACTTTCCATGGTGAAGCACAACCTTTACCCTCGGTAACTGGGTGGAGGATTTTAGAAAACATTACGAAACATTGCTGCCTCTCGTGTCGCTCCCGGTGGCTGGTAACTGCAACTTTCCTGCAATCTAGAGAAGATGTGGGATGTCAGATGTGCTGCTAGGCTGCCAACAAGTCTTTATTGTGTCCTTTGGGGAAGGATCTTTCTTTGGGTAGTGGTTCTTTGACAGCATCAGGAGGCTAGAGCAAAATAAGTGATCAGCACAGAGAAGGCTGAAACACTCAGACAGTGAACTACATAAGAGCATGATGATCCTGAGCCTTAGTTTGGCATTTTTTCCTAAGTTATCTTTTGCCTGATAAGACTGAGGTAGTACAGTGGCTTCTACTCTTTATGGAGTGTTTATAAAAAGTTTTTATTTAATGAACGGAAAAAAGGATGCAAGCCCAGTGCTGCTTTGCAATGTTACAAAATAGGCAGTTGTTCAGTACCTTTTTGTATTTATTCAAAAGCAGCTGATTAGGAGACTAACTATCAACTCAGTTCAACATGCTGTTCTGTCCAGAAGCATCCTTTAAAGGGCAACAAGATTTTGGTCAGCAAATAGGATCCTTTGGAGTCTGGGGACCAAAGAGCTGAAGATCTTGAAGATGCCTTCAAATGATTAAGGCAAACCTACTCAGAGATGTTCAGAATGATAGAGCTCAAATGTTTTTCCTTTGTTTGCATTGCCATTGGGGCCCTGGTAAGTGCTTCTAAGGAAAAACTGATATAGACTTGCAAGTGACAATATGATAATCTGTTCTGAGAGTGTTTGAATGAGCAGTACTTCTATAATGCAGCTTTATCTCATGCTTCTTCAGAATCACGAGTGACAAGTGTGTTGGCAGCCTATCAGAGAATGTAGATAAGCTTCCGACTTCCAGATTGTCAAACTGCAATCCACTTTTTGCATGCGTTAACGTAGTGCAAGCATAAACATTGTACATTTGAAAGATGAGCTTGGCTCTGGGAATATTTTTACTGTAGCAAAATAGGTATAATAAGCAAATCTATTAAGCTCAGTCCTATTTTTCATACCGAAGTGTACTTTGCTCAGATCTGGTTTAGGAGTGTTTCCTGTGATCTATGTGCAGTTTGAGGCATACATACAGGATGGAGAAAGTGCTACTGTAAAACTGGAGACCTGGAATGCTTAAAACTAACTAAATCTTAAATCACTGCTATGAAGGTAGCAGAGAATACCCAGCTTCTTTTCGTGTTCTGATCCCCAAAGGTAATCCTAAAAATTTGGTTGACCAAAGACAATATCAACTACTAACGCTTGTTTCCTGGTTTCCTGTTAACCGTGATATAGGTAGTAATATGATGTAAAAACTTTCTCTTGTGTTATCTCCAGCTGCTTAATTTACTTCCGGTGTAATTTACCTCCCTATCCTTTTATTGTGACTACCAAAGACAAGAATACATTGCAGCTCTATCAAATGTTTGAGCCAAACCTAATAAAAGTGAATGAAGTTTAAAAATACTACTACCTAGAAACTGGCATCTTGTACGTGAGTGTATATATCTTTAATGATAGAGTATATCAATCTTATTATTTTGAACACTCTTGTTCAGTTTTGGAACAGCACGTTAAGAACTACTTATTTGGAGAACCTGCTGAAATTGTGACAAATCAGTCCTTGATAAATTCCAGAAGTTAAAATATTTTGATGGATGTTATAAAAGCTCCAAATATTGGGTGAGAGACAGTAATTGTGAGCTAACTTTACGTGAAAATGATCTTTATGTGAAAATCATGCGACTAACAACCCAAATAAAACTACCTGTTAAGCTCTAGCAGGAAGAGCCAAATGTAGACAAGCTTTCTTACACTTGTGTTAAAGCTGTACCCCCAGTCAAATATTTTCTTTAAATAATAGTCAAAGTTGGGGGGTGGGTGCAGAAAACTAAAGCAGATGCTGGTATGGGAGCAATTAGAAGCCCAGGAAGAAATCCCATTAAGATTCCCTGCTCTCTGTGTATCTTTCCATTTATGTTTTTCCTCAAAGTGTATTACAGAATCATCCAGGTTGGAAGAGACATCAAAGATCATCTAGTCCAACCTCTGTCCTAACACTAACAAGTCCTCCACTAAACCATATCACTAAGCTCAACATCTAAACGTCTTTTAAAGACCTCCAGGGATGGCGACTCAACCACTTCCCTGGGCAGCCCATTCCAATGCCTAACAACCCTTTCAGTAAAGAAGTTCTTCCTAATATCCAACCTAAACCTCCCCTGGTGCAACTTTAGCCCATTCCCCCTCGTCCTGTCACCAGGCATGTGGGAGAACAGACCAACCCCCACCTCTCTACAGCCTCCTTTAAGGTAACTGTAGAGAGCGATAAGGTCGCCCCTGAGCCTTCTCTTCTCCAGGCTGAACAACCCCAGCTCCCTCAGCCGCTCCTCATAAGACTTGTTCTCCAGACCCCTCACCAGCTTTTTTGCCCTTCTCTGGGCTCTCTCGAGCACCTCCATGTCCTTCTTGTAGTGAGGGGCCCAAAACTTAACACAGTACTTGAGGTGCGGCCTCACCAGAGCCGAGTACACGGGGACAATCACCTCCCTAGACCTGCTGACCACACTGCTTCTTATACAGGCCAGGATGTTGTTGGCCTTCTTGGCCACCTGAGCACACTGCTGGCTCATATTCAGCCGACTATCAACCAATACTCCCAGGTCCTTCTCTGCCAGGCAGCTTTCCAACCACTCATCTCCCAGCCTGTAACTCTGCTTGGGGTTGTTGCGCCCCAGGTGCAGGACCCGGCACTTGGCCTTGTTGAACTTCACACAGTTGGCCTCAGCCCATCGGTCCAGCCTATCCAGATCCTCCTGCAGAGCCTTCCTACCCTTGAGCAGATCGACGCATGCACCTAACTTGGTGTTGTCTGCAAACTTACTGAGGGTGCACTCTATTTTATTCACTTTAGCAATTGCTACTTCTGTTCTAACGTTGCTGGTTGAAAAGCTGTGCTGCTTGATGATAGACACGTACTATCTTTAGAAAATATTAAATTGGTTCCAAAAAGAAACCTTGTTCTTAGCACCTGGGTGTGTGCCTCACAGGAATTCCAGTTATTTGTCCGGGTTACTCGGCTGTCTTCAAGTCTGAGTCATGTCCCCTCCACTCCCAGTGAATGTTTGGTAGCTTTGAGTAACTGTTTAATTTTTTTTAACTTACTTCTCCAAACCCTGAATGTTTTCAGGATGGCCCTGTAGCTAAGCAGGTGTTTGCTGCTTAGCTACTGAAGTAGTCTTAAGTCTACCCCTAGGTGGTTTATGGGCACCTCCTATTTCTTGATATGGGGGAGTCCCAGGTTCCACAATAGAAGGAATATGGTATTTTAATTAAATTAGTGTAAGGACAATGTGGAAGCCAAAAGGAATACCCCCTTTTGGGGGAGTTGTGGATATGAGAGTTGTGGGGGTGTGGGAAGGGGGCTAATCGTGTTTTTTTTTCTTTTGGGCTGAAAAAACTATGTACTTCTGGGGAGTTCCTTTCACAGCCAGTATCACGGGATGATTATGCTGTTAGTTCTCTCTGTCACTTCTCTGGGCTGTCAGCTTGGCAGTAAGGGAGCAAAAGCTTTCAGCAAGGGTGGGTTTTGTTTTTGTTTCTTGTTTCCCTCATCGATAAGGTTTCTGCATTCTTTCAGAATATGAGAAAAATAGCTTGAGAAGGCACTATGAGGGAAAGAAAGCCTTAGAGTTCCTACAGACCAGATGATATAGCACCTTGAGCTTTCAGTGTAAACAAAGTTTTGACCACAGCATGCACTCAGCTGGAAATAATCCTGATGAGACATCAGAAATGATGGATCAATAAGCCTTGCAGTCCTGTCAAAGTACCAGGAAGGAACACCACTCTTTCCTGCAAGCTGTAGGTATAATTGCTTTTGCTTAATAAGTTAATATAAAAACCCGGAGGCTGCTTTGCTGCTAGGTTGTTAGGTTATTGTTCTTTTGTTGTTCGGATGCTGTTTGATATTTAAGGCTTATGTGGATGTCATTAAATGTTTGAAAATAGTCTTCCTTTATTGAAATTACTAGTGGTAGTAAGTAGTTTCCTCCTTTTGCCCACAAATAAGTCGACTGCATACTGTGAAGCACTTGATATTTTCATTAAATGCATCATTCTTCAGATGTTTCAACTGTTCAGGATACAAAATGCATCTGGTTTTGATTGCTGATCTCCCCATCAATGACTGCTGTGACACATGTTGAGAAGGGCTGCACGAACTTAGTTGATTATGAACCAGTTCTGTGAAAGTCTATAGATACAAAAATTAAACTGGGGCTCTTGTCCATCCAGTGGAAATCAATCTCTCTAATTGAAATGAAAAAATCAATTTTCTCTCAATGTGTTTTCATCTAAGTGACTTTTTTCAGGAATTGAAAAAATAATTTGAAAGTATAAAAATTGAAAGAAAAATCTGAGGTTAGGTATGTGGTAGGAGAATGGAATTAGGTACTCTCCAAGACTGGATATCTTACATATGGTTTTGAAGGAAACCCTTGAGCGCTGCATCTCTCTAAATCTTTTTACCCCTGGTTGGAGGGGTGAAGCTAGAATCTGACTTGGAGGAGAAATGGAAAACAAACCTTCCTTTGTAAACTGTTCTGCAACATCAGGCACAAAGCGAAGCAAGCTTCGAACTGGGAGAAAAGATGAAAGTAAACCACAAGTGTGACAGAAATAGAAACATTTTCCTCAGTGTCTTCTGTTCTAGCATAATATTTACGTAGTGTCAGCTGACAACAACAATGGTAAGCATTTTCAAAACCTGAAGGCCTACAAAGAATGGGGTGGTTTGTGTGGACTTGAATCTCGGAGTCATAATGTTGCCTATGTTCAGATACTTCTGATCTTGAAAGATGCTTCAAGAAGTTACATTTGAAAGAAGTTACAAATCGGAACCTTTACTGGCATGGCAGTGGAATATTTTGCCTTTATCTTCTCTTTCAGTTAGGTGGAACTGATGGTTCCTTCTTTAAAAAAAATTCTCTTGCTTGTAGAGTCCCAAAATGCATGTAATTCACTGGCAAAAATGTGCAACAGCTTAGTTTGGTCTCTGCAGGAAGTGAGGGTAATGGAATGAAACTGCAGGTGTCTGTTGGTCCAGCTGGAACTGGACTTTGCCTGACTCAGGAAGACATTTCGACGATACTAGGTTTTTAATCCATAAAGTAAACAAACGAAGAGGACTTAGTATAGCAACCGTGCAGTCACTGCTTTGAACTTTGAGAAAGTGTACTGTAGCTCAGCCTGTAGTTATAGGAAGCCAAGGTTTTGCAGAACCTTCTTTTTCCCCTGCTTTTAAGTGAGAAGCTTCTTGAGTATCCCAGTACCCTTTCCACTGGGGGATCGTATTGCACCACGGTGCTAGTTAAGAGAAATCCCAAGACAGGTTTAACAGGAATGTCCGAACATTTGAGTGCTTCCTGCTTGTACTAACCCCTTCTGGAGAAGCAGGAAGTGTTTGGAGGTGGGCTTCAAGGCTGTCTGACCACAGTGTACTGGAGAGAAACGAGGAGTCCAGCCACATCATGCTGCTTGTCGCTCTTGCTGCAACCACTGAAGAGGTACCATGAAACAGGTTGCTTGTAATGTTTTCTTAGTTGAGTCAGGGAGTGCTTTTTTCAGTTCTAAGAATTTTGTGATATGACAGATTTACCTGTTAAACTGACTGATTCCATCGCAGGATAGCTTCTTAAGTGAATCTGCCAAGTTAAATTTTTAGTTCTGTGACCTGTGACTCTTCATTTTTCTCTTCGATGTATTGAGTTCAGACAGTATGTTCTTTCTAATCTTCAGTGATCAAAAGGAGTGTGACTTCTTGCAGCTTGCAGAGTAGGTTGTTTGCAGTGATTGTGATCCTTGAAACAGGTATATGAGATGTAGATTAAATGTTAGGAAACAAAAGGTTGACTTATGAATACTGCATTAGTGTAATGCTCCGTTAATGTCTGGTGTTACCTTAAAGCTCTGAAGGGAAAAGCTGGTGCTGAACGACTGACTACATTTCTTAAAAAGAGCTTTATCTAATGTTGTATTTTGAGGATTAAAATTGGTGTTTTGGGGGGAACGCAGTCTTCCCATGCATGTTGTATGGTCTTAAGTGAATACTAATGTATGCTTCATATTTTCAGGTTGGGGATGTGCATGCTTCTCAGACATATTCTCAGACATATGTACATCTGTTGGGAATCAGGAAGGAACGGTCAGCTTGTAAGATTTCATAAATGAAGAGTCTTAGGCTTTAACTATTCTGTCTATAGAATAATAAGTCTATCATACAGTATACTTCTGCTATTAGTAAAAACTGTGCGAGCCTGAGAGATTTATGATCTCTGTTCATTAAAAGAGAAGATTATTTTTTCATTGCTTTTGGAATGGAGGGCAACAGTTGGCATATGATTTCTCACTTTCCCCCATCTATTTTCTGGGAACGTGACAGAAATCATTGCTTGGGCTATGGTGCTTGCAATTAAATCAAGAATCATGCAGGAGCAAAACGTCACCATGTGTATCTCACAGTAATGTTATTTAATGAAACTCAAACTGCTTTTTCTATGAAATAATGCCTTTTGGAGCAGAGCATATAAAAGCTTGTTTTCTCTTGCTGGTCTTCAGGTGTTAGCCATTGGAAATGGACTGCTGTCTCTAACCTGTTTAATTAGAGGGTAGATATGTAGGAGGTGAACAGAAAGGAACCTGCTGTATGATGACCAGCCTAATTGGAGCTAGGCTTCTTTGCTTCTGGAAACAGATTTCATTAAAACTGGGAAAATAAACAACGATAAACTTGAAATAGGCATCAAGTAGGCTGTTTTTTCCCTTGTCCTCTCAAGCTTGATTTTAACATTTCACTGCAGCTGGTTCCCGTAAACTTACTGATTCATAACAACAGGTGATATGTATTTTGATCAAAATACATGTACAGTATTAACTTAAACAGGGGAAAGTTGTCGTATGCTCTCGCAGATTCCTCCCTAGTGATCTTGCTCTTACAATTTGAGATTTAGACTGTGTGTGAAGATCAGGTTTTGTTCCTTCCTTCCTTCCTTCCAAATGCTCACACATGGTTCCAAAAACCTGAAAAACTGTTCTTTCTGCTTGGAATTTGGATTCGAATACAGGAGAGTACAAGACTTACACAGAAATTAAATGTTAACAGTAAAATGTCTCTTTGCCTTGTTCTTGGAAACAGCTGAACTGAGGAGAGATCTTGTTTGTGTGGCTGTGATAAAACATCAGCATGCTTCTGTACCATTACATACATATGAATGCAGATTTGACCAGTCTAAAGAAATAGTTATGCAAGGGTACTACTTTCTAGGTATAATTTAATTACCAATGGTGTAAGACTTTTGAACACTAAATTAAAGTAGCAAAGGTTTAACTCTAGCTGTATCTCCATTTATCTGTGTGTAGATGTGACACTACAGCAGAAGTGTTTTTTCTGTATCATCACTGAAGTCTTGGGTCTTATGCTTGTCTTTAGCAGACAGGGAAAGGAATGTGTTAAGGTGAGTACATGTGAAAGTTGAAATGCTCTTCTACTCTAGTATGACTACTGATTCAACATCTGCTCTGAAAGAATAATCTTAATTTTGACAAGCACCACAATGAAGTTGTTGCCCAGCTGTTGGCTTAAGCATCCCCTTCTCTTAGGAAAGCAGAACTTACTGTCAGAATAAGAGGGAGGGAAAAAAGCATCAGAAATAATCACTTGTCTTCTTCGTGTTGTCACTTTTGCAGGTGGGGGAGTTGTTTGCTTTGTGTGTAGCTTCTCGTGCACTTAATAGGGATTTAGAAAAAGCCAACCAGTGACAGTGAATTCTGGAGACACCACTGAGAAGTTGATTTAGAAATACTTCTTGAGTATTTTGGGATTACTTGTATGAATCTTATTTGGCATCAATTAATTAGCCGTTTTGTCGTTAGGCTGTAAGAAGTGTAGATAGAATATCAGTAGGATTTATGTGCTGACCATGTTAAATACCTTTCTTTAAAAAAAAAAAGACAAACATCAAACCAAAAGTTTCCAGACTGTCTTGAGTTTAGATTCTTTGCTATAAAGAGATGAGTTATTAAACAAGCTTTTCCTAAACAGACTGTTTTCCCTTAAACAAGGTCTATGACGGAACAGGGAGATGGGCAGCTCCAGTTACCATCCTAATCACTGAATTGTACACACAGCATAGCATTACAGCAGCAGCCTGTTTTGGCATGCAAGTGTGAGGTGGTGGTGGTAGTGTTGGGCTTTCCTCTTAGAGAAGCAATAAAAAAAATTAGCAGGTAGGCAGCAAACACTTTGTATATTATTTATTTTGTAGTGGGAAATGAACAGAATAAAAACTGTGTGCTACAACTACAAGCAAGCAGTATCACAGAACTTTAAAGACAAAATGTGGCTATTGCTTCAACTAGAACTACTTTGGTTCTGTAGAGGTGAACTACATTTTCTTTCTCTGTAGAGAGTAGTATAGAAAATGGCTTTCACTTACCTAGTGAAAACTTTAATGGGTGCCTTTAATTGTCAGATTTTCCTGAGTTGATAAATACATCCTGAAATAAATTCTGCACAATAATGAATCTTGCTACTCATTTCTGTTTAAAACATATATTTAGACCCCTTTTATGTAAACCAATGGAAAAATACAGATCACTCATATTTTATTCTACACATAGATTACCATAACTAAGAATCTAATCCAGAAGTATTTTTCAGTTCTCTGAAAATCCAGATGTTTAGTGGATACTACAACAGCTATGGTTGAAATACTTCTAGTTCCAAGGATGTTTAATTGAACTATCCATGAGTGAATTTTCTAGATAATCTGATTTTATGCTTTACAAAATGAAATCCCGTAGTGGCTTTCTCTTCTGTCTCATCACCTCAACTAACAAGATTGGCTGACTGATCTATATGGATAAACCGTGTTAATATACAGTAACTGTATTGCAAACAGGAGTGATTATTTTGTACAAAATGCCCTGGAGTGATAAAGTTCAGAATTGTTCCACACGTGGATTAGTCTTAATTCTGACAACTAAAGTGAGAGCTGTGATGATTAAAGTCTGTGCATCTTTTCCTCTTAAGAAAGAAAAAACCTAAACTGTAACCTGATAAGTCTAATCTTGAATTATTTTACAGTATCACATTTAGTTTCTTTTGGCCTGTATATGTAAAATGGATGTAAACATATATAAGCATTTCTAAGATTTTTTCACTGTCACATTAATAGTTCTGAAGGTCCTGAATATTTTTTTTGCAGATGATACAGCTCTAGAGAAAGTTGTCTCCACAACTTGCTTTACAGTATCTTTTCAGCACAATGGACTCATTTTAAGAATTTTACCAGTAATCAAAAATCATCTAGAAACGAGAACACTGGACTTTGAGGAGCAAGAGACTTTAAAGAGAGCCCGGAAAACAGTGACTGAAACCCCCCCGGTTTGGGCCATACAGCTTGGGAATGAATACCATTGAGACAGCAAAGCTTGAAGACCATATGGAGGGTCAAAACAATGATGCTTCTAATGGCTACACAGGACCTACTCTCTCAGTCAGTGAGGAGAACAAAAATGGCAATAGCAAACCAAAGGGCTTGTCCAATGGCTTGCGAAAAAACAGCAAAGAAATATCCTGATTACATCCAGATTGCTATGCCTGCTGAGTCAAGGAACAAATTTCCTCTGGAATGGTGGAAAACAGGCATTGCCTTTGTCTATGCTCTCTTCAACTTGATTCTAACAACTGTCATGATCACTGTGGTCCATGAGAGAGTACCTCCGAAGGAGCTTAGCCCTCCCTTGCCTGATAAATTTTTTGATTATATTGATCGTGTGAAATGGGCTTTTTCCGTATCAGAAATAAATGGAATGATACTAGTTGGATTATGGATATTCCAGTGGTTATTTCTTAGATATAAGTAAGTAGCTATGTTTCTTTCTCTCTGTTTCCGAAGCATTGGTTTCTGTCATTTAACTTGGGTAGTAGAAGAAAGCTTACAGTAGAATCTGTAGCTTTATGGTAAAATAGGTCTGGCAGAAAATGATGAAGGGATGGCTATTAGAAAAATGCTCCAGTGTCCATGCTGGATACAGAGATATGGCTTTCTCCTGTTTATCATGTAGTGTTTTTAAATTGGAATTTGATGTGTACTTTCACTCCTCAAACTTACTACAGGATTGGGCTTTCCAGAGTTGTGATTACTGAAATGGCTACATTTAAACAGAGGAAATCAGTGATACTTTAAAAAGCAAAACAAAAAAACTTTTACGCATCTGAGGAAGAAGCCACTGTCTTCTACAGCTAGACTAGAAGCTCGTTCTTTTGTCTTGATTTGTTTAAGATAAACATGTACTTGACTTCCAAATATGAGAAGAAAATAGAAGGTCATTGAGTCAAGGGAAACTATACCTGACAGCATGCCCAAATCAGACTGAGGCCATGTTAAGATAGTTAGATAGCTTTGCTGGGAACTTTGTGGTAGTTGCTGTATCCTACTATGATCAAGAAAGACTTTTTAGTATTTGACTTAAAGTAGTGCTTTAGAGAATTGCTTAGGCAAGGAGCAGTGGATGGAGCTGCTCTTTAATTCTGTGTATTTAGGTATCTAATAAAGCTAGAGCTCTGTAAGTCTTACATGCGTATCCTGCATGTGACCTTTGTAGCTAATCCTTTTTTCCCTTTTCCCTTACTTTCAGATCAATAGTGGGACGCAGGTTTTTTTTTATAATAGGAACTTTGTACCTGTACCGCTGTATTACTATGTATGTTACCACTTTACCTGTGCCTGGAATGCATTTTCAGTGTGCGCCAAAGGTAAGAGCTCTTACTTCCTAATTCTTGTCTTAATTTCGGTCTGAGTCATTATGGCTCATTAGAGCAAATACTAAAGTGAATTTGTCACCTCTTTGGGTAGGATCTCATCAACCTTAAACATGTCTATTCAGTTTTATTCTTTCCAATTGGGAAAACTTGACTTAAATAGTTCATCCGCTATGTTCTTTTGTTATGAAAAAGTTTAATTTACATCACTGTTGTAGAGTCGCTCAACTATATTGCTTTAATAGCTTGCATGATTACTTTGCCTGCAGGCTTTATCAAAGGGTGGAAAGAGGCAAACAAAGGGAATCTTAAACGTCCTTTCAGCAAAGACACTTTGCTGCCATTGAAACGAGGGTTTACTCAAACTCTGAGAAACTTGATAGCTCTTCAGGATTTATTGTCCATGTGAATATTTCTCTGATTTTGAAAAAAGAAAATCCCTTTATCTTTATGATACTATTGGTTGGAACTAGATGATCTTTAAGGTCTTTTTCAGCCTTGAGCCATTTTATGATTTTTTTCCCCTAGAATTAACCTTCACCTTAGGTGAAACTGAGTAAAAGTGAGTATTTGCCAAATATTTGTGTGAAATAAAGACCTGATCTGAATGCATGTTTTTTTAAAAAAAGCCTCTAAATCTGAGTAAATTGTGACTTAGATTGTAACTCAAACAATTTTATATTTACTAAGTTTAGAGACTGGGGGGGGAACACAAAGAAAATAAAGATAAGTGTCCTTTTCTTCCTGTCTCCCCAACTCAACGTAAGTTTGAAAACACTTGTTGATAAAGTTCTTATGCAGGTAATTTACACTGTATCTTAACTTTTTGTTTTACTCTTTTTTGGTGGTCTAGCTGAATGGAGATTCTCAGGCAAAGTTGCAGAGGATCCTGCGACTGATATCTGGTGGTGGTCTGTCCATAACTGGATCTCACATCCTCTGTGGAGACTTCCTGTTTAGTGGTCACACTGTAGTGCTAACACTGATCTACCTGTTCATCAAGGAGTGTAAGTTACAGCATATTTAATACACTTGTCGTTCGTATCTGTTGCACTGGGAAAGCACGTGATAGGAGTGTATGTAAAACTGCCCTCCAGAAGTTGCTGGTCAACTCCACACAGATTGTACACTTAGATGCTTGAAAATACGAGTCATGACTTTACAGAATGAAAATGGAACATAGGTATAGTAAAAGTGGCGTGGGTTTTAAGGGCTTAATGGGACTAGACGTTTCACTTCTAGCGTTATGTAAAGTGATTGGTTGAAGCAAGCCAGCATTTATTCATTGACAGGTTATTCAAATTTTGGCTAAAACACACTGCAGACTAGCTCTGTGCAGGTTGACTGCTTTGGGTTTGAAGGGATTTTTGTGGCTTGAGCGTACAGTCGTTGCACACTGCTTCTACATACAGAAGCAATGTTCTTCAAAGTGTGCAGTATGTTAGTTACATCAAACAGTGGAAAGTTGTGTGGGTTGTTTTGCTCCTCGGATGTCGTCTTCTAGAGTCTCTTCCTTATGATTTTAAATTTGATAAGAGTTTGGCAAGCACACAGGAGATAATGGGGTTACGGCTTCCCCTTCTGCTTTATAGTGTTATTGGGCATGGGGAGGGTGAGGAATCTATCTGTGCTGCTCACACAGAGTCAGTTGAAGTTCTGTGGAACTGAGAGTCAACTTTGGAGTCTGATATATGGTAAGCAATACTTCTGTCCCTGTAACTTGTCTGCTTATAAAGGAGTAGTGAGGAGTTTCCTTTTCAGTTTGCATGTTTGGAACTGGAGTCTTCTTAGTGTCACATCCCAAACTACGCAAATGCTAGCTTGGCTCATGGAAATGTATAACTTTTCACTGAAACAAATAGGACTAGCTAGCATCAGTTGAACGCCTCCCTCTGTTAAAATGCTGAGGGAGAGGTGTGTTGCAATGCTGCATTCTGCCTTTAAAAACATCTGAAAATGCCTGTTTAATATTGTAAACTTGAAATCTGCAGATGCAAGATGGTTTTATAAGATTTTATAATAGAGGTTTAAGGTAACTAATTAGTCTCCTGACTCTTAGGCCTTGGTCATCTGTGTAAAGTGAATAGTACTGAGGGAATGGCATCTGTAACTCATCAAAATTACCTGTACAGTATTAGGAAAAAGGCCTAAAACCAAATTTGTCTTAGTTTGTGGATGTAACTGCAGCTTAATGCTGTTCACATACCCTTCCTTGTATTTAGTGCAAGGACAGATGCAGATAACACATTATTTAGTGATAGTGTAATTCTTGTGCTTTTATCACAAAGGGTTGGAAGACTTGTGTCATGCAAATTCTTGTAATGAGTCCTTTGCTGCCTAACTATTAAGCACATATTTCTGTGCTCTATAACTGATTCTCTCTCAATAAGATGCTCTCTCATTCTTTTGGTATGACATATTTCAGTATTAGATGCATTATGAAGTTTTTATTATTTTCAGTTTAGTGGATTTGTTTGCATTTTTTATCCTTTGCCTCATTTATTTCCCCCATACTCCAATTTTTTTTGCCCAGAATAGTAATTTATATTTCTAGCCTTGTGCGTCTTGCTTGGGGCTGGTTTCAACTTATTGAAATGACTTGGTTTCCGATTCTTTTTTTAATCAGTAAGTAAGAATTTATCTGTAATGTTTAGGGGGACTTGAAAGCTTACTGTTCTGGCATATGCACCGAAATTGAAGTCTTACAGCCGCTGCTTTGCACAGGCCTATATCAAACTGTAGCTGGGTAGGTTTGAGATCAGTAACTAGTCTGCTGGTGTGTAAAATTAAAAGCTGACCATAGGACCACAAGGGAAGGGGTGCCAAAACCTCCCACTAAAAGTGAAATGAAGCCTGTTAGCCCGTCAGAAGTTATGAATGGTCTTTGTGACACCCAAGACCTTTTTCAATGGGGAGAGAAAGGGAAGGGAACTGTGCCACTGAAGTGGCTTAAATACATTTTGAAGAATAGTTTTGCTCCCACTTACTAATCTCTAATGAAAGTGTAAATTTGCACTGTTATTCTATGTACAGTGTAGTGTTTCGCAAAGTAGAGATCTCAGTGAAGTAGCTGAAACCTAGGAGTTAAAGTATGGGTGTCTTTGCTGTTTCATCTGTGATTTTCGGCTCAGTTTACATCAGTTCTAGACATTGGACTTGAATGAAAGCTACCTCAAGTATAGACTAAAAAAGGATGGGAGATTCAGAGCAGCCAAGTAAAATAACTTTTTTCTAGGATATGTGGAAAATAGAATTGGTGTTAACTGGAAAACTTAAATTGACTAGAAAACAGGTGATGGTCCATCTGCCTCTAGTGGCAGCTTTATATTTGGTTCACTTGGGTTCATCGTAAATGTTTTATGCTTTAAAATTTAGTGGTCTTGCATCATTTTTTTAATTTCCTGCTTAACCCACTGTGGATTGCTATAGTAATATGTTTGCTTTTGTTTTCCCTCTACTTCCCTGTTTTTACAGATTCACCACGTCATTTCTGGTGGTATCACTTAATCTGCTGGCTGATGAGTGCTGCTGGCATAATTTGTATCCTTGTTGCTCATGAACACTACACTGTAGATGTCATCATTGCTTACTACATCACCACACGGCTCTTCTGGTGGTACCACTCAATGGCTAATGAAAAGGTGAGTGGCAAATAAGTTTAGAATCAATGTATTGCATTTGTTAATTCTGCTGACTGGCCAAAATTTAGTTCTTAATTTTGAAATAAAAATTAGAAGGTCAGTATTGAAGTTTAAGCGAGTTTGTCAAGGAGCTTGACTTTACTGTGGTTTAAGTAAATATTTAATGCTTTGTTAATCTCTTTTTAATCTGGGATTTAAGTTCTAAAAAACATTCCTGATATCTTGGCATAAAAACACTTTTTTTTTGAACTTCAATGTTTTATTGCTGTTGTGGATGTACAGAATAGCCCTTGATTATTTATCTACCGTTGATTCATACGCTTAATTTAGGTTGGTGAGAAATATCATTTACCTAGACCATCTTGAAATTCCATTGGCAGTTCTGCTGTAAATGTCATTTAAATGTATATTATTCAGAAGATATTTTCACTTAATTCAGTGTTTTCAAGTAGAAACATAAAAGGGCTTGAGAACTGACATTTTAATCTGGTTTTCAACTACTAGTCATCAATGGAAACATGACATGCCTAAAAGGACTTTCCTTCAAAAAGACTTGAGTGCTTTGTCTATCTAAACTGTATAGGATTAGAGTATCCCTTTCTTAAAGGTGCTTGGTTTGTAGTATATGTTTGTATTATAGCCTACTTGAGTACTCATCAGCTCTTTTCCATGCTAAATGCAATGTATTTACCTGCATTTTTGCAAGACCACGTGCATATCTGCAAAGGCATGTTAATATTGCCTTTTTTGGTCTTAAATGATCATTAGTGCTTTAAACTGATTGTCTCTCTGTGTCCTTTTTCTCCTTACCTACTTCTGTCAATACAGACTCTAAAGGTCTCTTCGCAGACAAACTTTCTCTCTCGAGCATGGTGGTACCCAATATTTTATTTCTTCGAGAAGAATGTGCAAGGCTCTGTTCCTTGCAGCTTTTCCTGGCCAATATCTTGGCCTCCCAGCTGCTTCAAATCTTCATGCAAAAAGTATTCACGGGTTCAGAAGACGGGAGAAGACAATGAAAAATCTACTTGAAGAAAAGCATCTGCTCTGTTTTTTTACCAAAACGTTAATGCTGTAACCAAAGTTCTCAAGAGGACTATGCTAACTGAAGAAGTGGACCAAACTTCTGTGCAATTGATTGGAAAGACAATTGTAGATGAATATATTGCTATTTTGTAATGTTTTCCTATCATCACACTGTACAGATCTATTCTACTCTTCAGTGCTAGTAGAATGCACCACTGATGGGACTTTTCGTGAAAGAAAATGGAGCAGGACTTTGCTTTACTAATGAGATAGAGGTGCCAAAGACCACATTAACACTTTCATTACTAACAATCGCTCATCCACAGAAGCACCCAAAAATGTCATCTTCAGAGATCTGGAGTGTAAGGGCAGACACACGCTAAACTGTAAAAGCACGATATCAGTGTATTGAAGTATACAAAAAATAACACAATTGTGGGAAGTGGTTTGTTGCACTATCCTTGCTAATGAAGGTAAGACCTTTACGTGACTAGTAGAGCTGGAGGCGAGTCTTGAATATTTTCTACATGCTGTGGGCATGAATATCTTATGACCCTAAAATACTACTACCACTATTATCTTCCATATACTCTACTATATATCAATTTTTACATTTTTATTAATATTTTATATTTAAACTGTTGTGCTACCGGATAACTTTGCAAATTAGGAATAGCTGCTAACATCAGAGCTCAAGGAGCCTAAAACATTTTTTAGAAAGGACGCAATTTCAAAGTCTAAGTCTCTAACTGCAGTTCGGCCTTCTGTATAGAGCTATACAGTGACTGTTGGTGTATGTATATGCATATACACAAAAGCACACACTGTGTAGTTAAACATGTTAACCAAAACTACTCATATGAAAAGAGTGATCATACTGTTGATAATTCAGGCAAAGTCCTGTTGACCTCACCTGCTTGAGAGACCGGGTCTGAAATGGGGCTATATTTAAAATGAACTTTTAATTTTAGTAGCTATTTCCTGCTGAAACTATGTAGCAAGTTTGCTTGGGAGCTATAGTTCTGCATTGAATTTACTTTTTTTTACCTGTTGGCACATATTTCTGTGACTTAATTGGAAAAAAAAACAAGGTAAATAAAAACAACAGTAGCATTTCTTCAATTATTACCTAAAACCATTTCATAATAAATTCCACTGGGGTATAACTCATGCAAATTCCTTTTTTTCCCCCCAGGGTTTTAGTCCAACTAAAATGGCTATATGAGCTTGTTGGCTGAGAATGTAGGAAACTACCATGGTGTAAACATGTAACAAAAATGCAAATTAACAGCTACCTGGTTCTTGTTGCTTTTTGTTTTGTATTGTTGGGGAAAAAAGCAAACTAGAAAACTAGCATACCATGCTTAACAACTCATTGTCTGTATTCACTTCTGCAGTTAACTCAGTTTCATTTCCAAGTCTTCAGTTAATCCTGATAGCAAAGCAAAAACTGCATTAAGAGTTGAGGTGGAAATGGTGTTTATTTTAAGAATGTCTTGAACTGAGTAACAAGTGTGAACATAGTTTAAATAATGACAACTTGTTTTTAAAAAGAATCCAGTTGAAGTATTAAAACGCAATACAGAGTATTCAAATGATTTTTTTAGTTAAGGGGATCAATAACTAAGTTGTACATGAGAATTAATGTGCATTTCAAATATTTTTGTGCGTTATCAAAGTAAAATACAATAAACAATGTTCCTTACAATATATCCTTGGCAAAACTTAGTTAAGAAAGAAATTCTGCTGATGTTTGGTTTTATTTTAAATAAGCTTCTCAGAGTTTTCTAACATGCCCCTGGAAGTTGCGTGTGCATGGACATACCTACGCAGTAATTTGCTTGCTCCTTATAGATTTTGAGCTGCTAAAAGGCTGGTATCAAAACACTTGCATAAAAGTCCTTTTTTTATTGTACCACTGAATTAGTTCAATGACAGTCTATAAATCTCCCAAGATGCTTGTTGGATCACTATAACTTCATAGAGCATAATATCTTTTTGAAGCTGAACTCTAGGCTTTGATATCTTAAGTATGTTCATGTTAAGCCACTTCTAGTAATACTATCTTCTAGAAAATCGTGAATGAATTTCACTAGTGTTAACCATGCCTTGAAAATAACGTGATGCAAAGCATTCCGGTAAGGAGCTTAAACAGTGGCTTTCATCTGGTGGCTGAATAACAAATGCTTTGATAACATAGGTAACTAATCATCTGCATAGCCACTACTATGTCTCAGTGGGTTTTCTGTAAAACATCTGCCAAGTAGAATTTCTTCATGCAGGATTAGGTTTCTTTTTTTTGCACAGGAAACTCCTGTTGACGGAAGGAGAAAACATAATAGAATGAAAAGATTTTGCTTTTATTGGTCAATGCGAGCTTTCATTCTGCTGCTGAATCTGATAGAAACTTCTATGGTAGTGCAGAAGGAAAGTAAGTGGCAGCCCTAGCGCAAAATACTTGGTTCCTGTTCTGGCTCAATCCCACCTTAAGTGCTCAACTTTTCTCCACTGTATCAAATGCCTCAATGGGTGTTTGTTTACTTTACAAAAAAAAATCCTCTATCTCTATGGCTTTAAATTGTTCTTGCAAACTTAACACAGATGTGCTTGAAGACTTTTGGGGCCTATATATATGTTGATGAAATGGGGTAAGTAAAGCTATGTGGTAGTGCTTACTGCAGTAGTAGTCTATCCAATCCAACACACAGCTGGTACATAAAAACTTTAAGAACATAGTGTTCATTGTATATGAACTGTATGAAGCTGAAAATAGTTTCTCTTGTAAGAGGGAAGGGGATTGCAGTGGGTGAGAAGAACAGGAGGATCTTGGGATTCATGTAACTTACTGATCACTTGATTCTAGGCATATTTGGGCTATATATGCCCTGCTATTTAGCAGTATGTTATTTATTTTTCCTGGAGTTATGATAATCTTAGAGATGTCATGAGCTGCACCTGTACTATAACTATAAATAAAATGCTCCTTCTCTCTACTGAAGAGCATCTACATGTGGAACTTTCTAGGCACTTAACAAAAAGCTACACTTGAACACCTGGCTTACAGCATGATTTGAATGCTGCTGGGTGCTCTGCATTGCCTAACTTTAATCCAATGTTTATCGGAAATTCAAATGCCAAACTGCATTTAACAGCTTAACCTCAGCATTTAAAGTGTGCTGCTATGTTGTCATCCTGCAGATGCTTAATTCCAATGTCAGAAATGACTAACACTTGAAAGCACTGTAAATTGAGATGTCTGCTATGTGCTTAGCGCTCCCTTGTGGATGTAAACGGTACTGGATGCTAATCATTCCCCACTGTTATTGGAAAGATAGCTACAGTTGGGGTAGTAACAAAAAGCTGTGCTAAACATTTGCTATGAACTGTAGCACTGGATTTTTTTCAAAGGAGGGAGGAAAATCAAGACTCTTATGTTAAGGTAATACAGCCTTCATATAACTGAGAAACAAAGCTCAGTAATAAAATACTTGAGTTCTGGAATACTTCTAAGACATGAGAGAGAATTCTGTTAATTAGATCATTGCAAATCCTCTTACCCTCATCTTAAATCTCAATCTGTTCAAACTCTGACTTTCTCCCATCATTAGTATCTGGGTAGATAACTTATCCTGCCTAAGTTTGGTACTGAACCAAATCCTTTGTCTCTTTTCAGCAGACATAAAGTATGACTTATGACTCTGGAGATCAGCTCCATTAATTTCAGTGCAAGATGAAGTCTGTCTGTTTACTATTAAAGGAACTTTCCCCACATCTTTTTCTTAACTTACCAAAGCTATCTTAAAGATTCATGGGGTAACTTTAAAAACCTGCTCAGTCTAGTGGGTGTATTGAACAAATATTTGGAACTAGTTTTCATTTCTGGCGGACTTCACAGCTGTAAACCTCCATTGGTACCTTTATCTTTACAAAATGTTTTGGACTTGCCTAGGAGTCTTCTGTAGGTGTGCAACACTAAAATAATTACTGTAAGACTGAACAATTCCAAGTTGAAGTGCTCTCCATACTGGGCACTAAAATTAATGGGACTTAAATTCTGTTACTGAAAAAAGGATCTTAAAAATAAATACTTCTGTTGGCCACTACTCAAATGTATTGCTGCTTAAGTGCACATAAAAATGTCCCAGCATGCCACCGAAGTAATTCTGCTTGTAAGTTAAGCTTCTTATGTTACTTTATGATGCTTTCCAGTGCAAGGGAGAGAAGAGTGCCAAGACACTGAGACTGAACAGAAAGCCTTTGCATTTGTAGTACTTAAAAAGAAAAAATAAGGGAGATGAATACATTGGAGTGATCGTATTATTGCTTTTTTACAAGAAATTGAGCTACCATTACAATTAACTTCCAAGTAAGGTAGAATTAAATTACATGCAATAGTACTGTGAAGAATGTATGACTGGAAAGTAACAGGCACTATAAAGGCACTATAAAGTGAAGTGCTTAACAGTACAGATGCATGTCTGCTGTCAGCTGTACTGGTTCTCATCCATAATATCCCCTACAAGAAAAACATCGGGTAAGAGATGCTTATAGATTTAAAAAAAATTTTTTTGTGAGCAGTTCCTCCAAGCTGTTGCTAGTAGTTCTTGAAACAAGAACAAAGTGCTGTGATACTTACAATATACTGAACCTTGTCCTAGTTGGCTCAAGTTTCTATGGATTTAACTATTTGTTTAAACCTTATTAACCTAGAAAGTATGTAAGCTATCTCTGCCTAGCCTGAAATACTTACAACATGCTGCAGGAGAGTTCTGCTTCTCAGCTCATCTTTTATTTCACTAACTAATCTTATAGTTATAAAACACTTGATGTTTTAAGATGTAGTAAATTATGCAGCTTCTAGCATGGATCTGAAATATTTCTTGGTGTTGAGGATTCTTTCTCTCCTGATGAAAGTTATTGCTTAAAACCAGAAGACAACTCATTTTACAACTCATTTTCAGTGAATGTGTTTTAATTGCTAGGGACTTGGAACTTAGCAAATACTCTAAGAAGCTCACTTTCTGTGGTTAGTTGCTGTGGGCTAGCACTTAAAGATGCAACCCATTAAAGGAGGACAGGGCAAAACAGCTGTTGCTGGAAGAACATTTTCAATTCAGGTGACTCTTTGGTTGCATGCTGCAGGTAGTCTTAACTATACCATAGTAGAAAAATGCTGTATTTATACTATTATGCTTAGCTGTATTCAAACGTGTTTTCAAATGATGCTCTACCAATTGGCACTGCCTTTCCTCTAGATGAGCAGTGAATATTTGTCCTTCGCTTGCTGTATGGTTGTTCCTAAGAGAGTTTAGTTCTGGTAAACATCAATGGAAAAAATGTGGCTCTATTATATCTACAGTGCCTGAGGTGTCTTATAAAGTCTGTGTGTGTGAGTTTCCTCTAGCAGAAATGCTCATCCATGACTTCAAACCATGACTATATAATATTAATTTCAGGTCTTGTATTTGCCTTCTCTATAATAAGGTCTTCTAGTGTTGGTGAAACTGGGAAGATTTTACAGGGGAATCTACTTGTGCCAACTGAGATTAATTTTCAGAAAGTATTTTTGCCAAAATATATCTGAAGATGACTTTTCTATTAAATGTGGTCAGAAACAATTCTGAACTCAAGGCGGAAAGGTGACCCAGGTACCAAGCGTGCCTGTGCAGGGTGGTCTGTTCCGCATACGCAATATTGGAGGTGGAACAAAGGTTTATCTTTTTACTGGGAAAAAAGAGTGGGTTTTACTTGCATAATAGGCTGAGCCATCTTTGCTTGTCCTTTGGGGATTCTTTCAGACCAAGGGCCCAGCACCAAAAGTAGCAGCAGTTAGAAAGCATAGCAAAGATCACTTCAGTCCTTTCCATGCTTTTCTCTTTTGTAAAAGGCAGACCACTGTAAAGCCAGTTATCGGAGAGCTCTGTTTCAAATCTGCAGTGTATGTAAGCTGGTATTACGTCCAGCATGTGAGCTGCACTTGAAGTGAATGGGTCTGTTTGCATACTTCTTAAATTATTAGGGGACAGTAGGAGTGCTAAGTATATGGCGGGGAAATTTATCTCCCTGCTTGCTTGCAACTCCACCCAGTGAATTATATCTGTATGGACCTTAAACACTACAGCTGAACTTCAGCCTCTCCTCTACTTTGGTTAACTTGTTATCAGGGCTTCTTTATTACTGTAAAAGCTGGTTTTACATTCCAATTTTTCATATTTTGTGGCCATTCAAAATGCTGCTTACATTTCGCATAAGCTGCCTTGAGCTTCTATCTTTATTCACTTGCTTCTATTAACTACCTTCTAAATGGTGTGGTGCAGAAGAATGATTTACATTTAAGAAACCTTTTGGCTTGATCTGTAATTTTGAAGCTATTTTTGCCAGACACGTCTTTGCACTACTTGCAACTTGAAATTATTTTCAAGTACAAAACCTACCATCCTGGGGCATGCTTCTTTGTCAGAAATCAACTGCTTTGAGAAATTCTTGCTCTGTGAATGTTTAGCATGTTCATTTTGGTTTATTGACTGATTTAGGAGGGCATGTCTGAGTGTGGTAAAGATGAGTTCTGGCTGTTTTGTAAGGCACCCAGGAACCTGAAAGAAAAAGAGGAAATGATCTGTGGGCTGCAGATCTTACCATTTCCATCTGACTTTGAGGAGAACTGCGGAGAACTCCAGAGGCTTCTGTTTAAAAACAATACAGGACATCACTTTTGACTGCAATATGGTTTTGTTGTCATCAGCCAACAGCTTTTCTTGTATTACTTCTCCTAGGTTGAATTCCTAGCTTTGTATGTTAATTGGAGCTATGTATTATCCAGCCTAGGAAAACCAGAAGTGTCGGTGGCTGCTGAGGAACCAAAGGTGGTAATACAGGAATGCTGTGGGGTGTGCATGCTTAGATACCAACATATGGCCACTTTCAATTGTTTTTTTATGGCTTTGGGTCCAGTTCTACAAACACATGCAACATAATGCTATTTTAAAATATGGTACTACTTTAGACCTTCTGTGCTGCAGTTTCTACTGATGTCTGCAAACTGGACATTCTTTTTATGCAAGCTATTTCTAATTAGCAAGAGTTAGCTCTCAAATTGTAAAACTTTCAGGATATTGTGACACTTTCTAGTATGTCAGCAATTCTGGTTAAGTGGGTGACAACTCAGTGTTATAGTTTGCTGTATGCCATGAGATACTACAGTTGTGATTTGTAAGACACTGCAATCTACGTTCACTGTATAAAAAAATATTGCACTAGCTGTACTTAAAAAAAAAAAAAAAGCAATAATGTAAGCATCTTATAGTTTATCTGAAAAGGTGCTATTTGTCATGATCACTTGCACTGTTGACCATGAATCTGGTAAAAATGTTAAAGAAATTTGTCCACTGTGGTTTACTCACTTGGCACGTAAGAGTTGAAACTTTTTATGGTCAGCCTATGCAATACTTTGGACTACTTACATGAACACACATCTTTTAAAATCAAAAATCTGTCAATTTATGGTGCTAATAATCTCTTAAATTAAGAAAATTATCAAGAGGTGGTATTCTCTTCTCACCCATGAACATTAAGCAAAGCTGTTTTGACACCTTTTTCAATAAAGCAATTTCTCTATATTTTAAGCTTGTTCCAAATGCTTTTTATATAAATGACCCTTTTCTATTTATTTTATATAAAAAAATAATTGTAAATATTTTAAATGCAGGAAGAAGTTAGGAGTGTATATGGGTATAGACTAGAGGTCTGAGACTGAATTTTCATATATACTTAGGATGGCTAATCTTTTGAAGCTTGGTCTAAAATGTAAAAACTATTTGGTAGGGTTAAGGCGTAGGCTAATAATTTAAGAAAAATGTTCTCTAGTTTCACCACTATTGTTGAAGCCTTGAAGACAGAAAGAATGTGAAATGGACAAAACTGTATGAGAAGAACACTGATTACTATCTAGTGTAGGTGCATCTCTTGCTGAAGGTTTTGAAAAATATTTGTGAAGGGAGATGACCATGTAGCCATATCTAAAGAGCAGAAGTGTAACTTGACAAAATTATCAAGGCAATTTATAGTCAGACTTTATGAATAAAGGTGAAAGAGCTTTAAACTAAGACTGTTGAGACTATGTAAAAGTCAAGTCACTTTATAACTATTTTAAAACTTCACAAACAACCTTTTAAGATAGAAAATTTTCTTGTGCCTTCTGTTGCAGAATATTTTTTTGTTGTTATTATTGTTTTGTTGCATATAATGAAGGGTAATGTGCTTCCTAATCACTTTAAATTGAATCTTCAGACAGCAGTATCTGTTTTCTCTGAGAGAAATCAAACCCTTAAGCTCTTGTCAAAAGCTCCTTACTTTTCAACTTGCAGTAGTGAAAGCACTGCCTGTAATATTTGGAAACTTTACTATAGCCACCTCTGAAATAAGTGAGATTTATGTATGAGAAAGTATGGAATAATCATTCCGCTTCTGGATGCTTGAACATACAGACTAGCTAAAAATTTCATCTGCAATGCACGTACAGGTACACATGGGCAAGCAGGTTGCTCTGCTCCTCTGCTCTAAAGCAGTTGCGCCACAAGGTTGTTATAAACTGCTATCTCTTATATACTGGAATAAGTTCTCTTGAATAATTTCCTTTTCTTACTTCAAGAAAGAAACAAACAAGCTTCTCTAAGATTTATGTTAAGGAACTTCTGTATTTCCAAAGAATGTTCCAGTAATTTCACTTAAAGCAGAAACTTAGAATAAAAGCAGAGTCAGATGGGGTTTTGGTTAAGATGGATAATCTAGTGACAAGAGTCTGTATTGTCTCATTACTTCCCTCAGAGCTTGCTTTAGTGCTTGCTTTAGTAGTAGGAAATATGGAAGAGCCAGAGAGAGAACGAAGTCATCTGCAACAGTTTTAAGTCACAGTGGAATATAACTTTCTCATCTTAATTACAGGATGCCTCAGATAAAATTAGTTATCTTTTTCATTTACTAAAACAAGTGCAATATTTTAAAAATATTAACAAATGGCTGCATACATAAACACCCTGCAAAAATGAAGCCTTTGTGAGCATGTGACATGCACTTGACTAGTTAGTGCAGATTTTTAGTGTTAGCACCTGCTGTGAGTTACAGAAATGTTTGCCAATGCACCAGTCTTACTCAGAGAACTTTCAAGTATCTTCAATGTGCTTTTAACAAAGTTTTTTGCAAATAAAGTGCCTGTAAAAATAAACATCCAAAGGTTGCCTACAAGCTGAAATAAAGCATATGAAAACACAGCCCAGACTTAAAGAAAATAGGTGTTAAGACAGCAACTGTGTAGCTGTTGACAACATAGGCTGTTGACTGTTATATAGTCATTACTAAGTGTTGATAGAATTCAAAGGCTAAGATAAAATTTGAGAAAGAAATATTATATTGGTTTTGAGGGCTTACTTTAAACTTCCAATTCTGCTTTGGCCTTAATTCTGTAATTTGGTTATCTTTAGTTCAAATCAATTCATATTTCTTTAATCTTAAAGTACTTAATGATTTTCTTTTTTTACTCTGGTGGGGTTGTTTGCTTGTTTCAGGAAGATTTTGCCTGTTAAAAGCAGAATCAGCAAATGCTTCGATAACTCAGTTGAGGGCAAAACAGTTTGAGGAATGGATTTTCCTTAAGTGTATAAGTAAATGGGAGTTGTTTATTTTTTTTATCCCACTCATAGTGGGACTAGGGAGGATTGATTTCCAAGAAAAGCATTATAGTGCTAAAGCTTGTACAGGTAGTTTGTAGGGATATAATAGGCTATTAAGAAAGTAATCAGTTATATTTTGCTGTTAATTTTGTTTTAAAATGAGGCTATTTGGTTCTAATCTTATTTGGAACAACTTCGACTTTATTGTTCCAACAATTGTTATTTTTAAATATTCTACATCTGTTTAATATTTCAGAGTAAAGTTTACATTTGATTAGTAAAGTCCCTTGAAATTACAAAAATGCTTTAACAAAATTCATGTGAAATTTAACCTCTGAGCAAGCCAGAAGTGGCCATGTGCTACTGAAACCAATCTTTCAATTGCATATGGGGTGAAGGAGAACTTCTTTAGTCTCTTCTCAAATGAGAAGGCTGAGAAAAGTGAGACTAGATTACTTTTATGTGAAGAAAACTAAGGTAAAGCAAACTAATATTTTTTTCAGCTATGCTGAATAGATTAGTTTATTTTCAGACTGCAGAACATAAACCTTTTCTTGAGACTCTGATTCAAATTTCCTTAATTCAGCTAAATTTTCATGTTACCTCATGCTGTATCTTTCTAACAGATGTCCTTTTTTGTGAATGTTGTAATTAACCACTGAATTTCTGCCAAATATGGATGAAAAAAATCTGCATTCTGTTCTGCTTTACACTAATTTAAACGTGCTCTTAGTTTCCACTTTGTTTCCTCAGTGGCTAGTAAAAGATATGCTTGCTGTTGATATTAAAGAGATTACATCCACTTGCCTTAATTGCTGGGAGAAAACCTGACCTTGACCCATTGAAACTTTGTCCAAAATTCCTGTAATTTCTGTATTATTGCAATAAAACCTTTTTAATATAGTCCAGCTGTTGGCCAAGAGCTGCTTGTCATCTTTTCTCAAATGTTCAACTATTAAAAAAAATTCCAATGGCAAGCACTGCTCTGTTGTTGTTGTTGGTAGTCACTTTTAAAGGTGGTGTACTTGTATTTTGCCCTGTGTTTTCCTCTTTTCGTGAGGGAGAATGAAAAGCACTTAGTAAAATCTCCGATGCTCCTGCAAAGGGTTTTGAAGAGCATGCATTAGCATCTTTCAACACCCACCTTCCTTTGTAGGTATTAAATTTTAGTTTAGGGAAGAAATTGCATTGAGGTGTAATTTCAGAGGGACAAGGGCACTACCGTGCCCCCCCCCACGCACTCCTCTTCCCCCAAAGCCCAGGTTCTTCTTGTGGGGAGGGATGAGAACTAAAGGCACCTTCCCTCTAAGAGGACTGTCTAGGACCACGCAGCCTTTCTGCGTGGTCATCCGTCCATCAAGAGCAGTTATTTGGAGCTGTGCTCCTTGTAGTCCTTGGCTATATGAATACGGGAGAAATTTGGTGTATTACACAGGACCTATAAGCTTTAGTAGTTGGTAAGGGAAAGAAGGATGGTCTACTTCCAGCTTTTCATCTAAAGGCCAATAAAAAATAGAGTAAAAGAAAAGCCACTTTGGATAAAGGGTGTTTGAACTTGAGTCACAGTGAGTCACTTCTCCCAGCTGTGAGAAATCATTGGCTGTTTATGAGACAGACCTGCTGACATTTATTCAAACCTGACTTAAATTATAATATTGGAAGAGGAGGAAAACAAGAGGGGAGCTACTTCATTGCAATAGGTGGCCTAAACCTCCTTAGGGAGATTTTGGTCGGTATTTTCATAAATGGTTTTGCAACCACCACCCTCAGCGCAGCGGGCCGCAGACCCCCTTTAATTTTTGAACCGGGCCAGCTTCTGGGCTCCCTGTAAAAACTTGGGGTCGCCTTTAGACACCGACGCCCCCCAAAACCCCACCCGAGCCACCAAAAACTACTCCTTCGGACACGTTTCTGTCGTCCGTGGGTTTTACTGGCAGCGCACGGCGGCGCAGCCCGGCCCCGGGGCGGGCGGTGGGAGGGAGACGGGGGCGGTCGGGTCGCCGCACGCCTCGCCTCCGCCATCTTAGGGGGAGCCGAACGCGGCCGTGGGGTTGCCGCCCGAAGGGATGGCGGCGGGGACGTGGCTGCTGCGGGTCCCCACCGCCACCGAGCTGCTGCTGGCGGCCGTGTGCTGGCTGGGCTGCTACTGGCTGCTGCTGCGGAGGCGAAGGGGGGCGCCGCAGGGGCTGCCGCCGGGCCCCGCGCCCTGGCCGCTGGTGGGCAACTTCGCCTTCGCCCTGCTGCCGCCGCCGCTGCTGCGGAGGTGGGTGCTGGAGGTGTGGGGCCGCGGCCGGGGCTCCCCCGTCTTCTCCCCGCACGTCTTCCTCACCGGCCTCACGAAGATGTACGGCAGCATCTTCCGGCTCTTCGTGGGCAGCCGCCCCTTCATCGTCCTCAACACCTTCGGGGCGGTGCGGGAGGCGCTGGTGCACAAGGCAGAGGTGTTCAGCGACCGCCCCTCCGTCCCCATCGTCCTCATGATCACCAGAAAGAAGGGTAAGGGGTTGGGGTTGGGGTCGGGGGGAGGCTGGCAGGGCCCGGCTGTCGGCCCTGCTTCGCCCTCCTTTGGAAAAATTAAAGAATACGTAAGGTTCCTGAGCGACATCGGTAGCATCTCCCTGCCTAATGGGCAGGATGCGGCGGTACCTCGGAGCAGGGAGATAGGGCAGAATTAGGTTGCCTTTAATTGCAGTGTTCACCGCTTAATGAACGTGCTGACATTTAGCGTGGATTGCAGACAGAATGGGTGAGCATGCAGAATGGCAGCGCTGCGGTGCGTGCAGCTAACGGCATCCCAAGGACCGAAATGCCTGGTTGCATTACCTCTCTTTGCGGTAATGGTGTTCGTGCAGGGCTGCAAGGAATAGCTGGGCTGTTGTCCTGTGGCTTTGTGATCTCAGCTTTACCCTGAGAAGAAGTTGCAGGTACTTTGGCAGTGGTGTGAAATAACTGTGTGCTCCCCCAGTTCTTACCCAGGTGGCGATGGCCAAGTGCAGACTGCAGTTTGGTCCCCTAGGTATGTAGTCTGAACCCATTACTGTTGCTGAGATGTTTGCAGGTGGCTCTTCTGCATGCAGAGTTGGGTATACCCATGTGTTTTTTGTTTTTTAATAGGTCAAAGAGAGTTCATTATTGTTTGCGAAAGAAGGGCATGGGGAGTTTAAACAGGATGATGATGTTGCAGTTAGTTTCTTCATGTTTAATCCTTAGGTCCGTTACAAACTCCATGTTTGTGGAATACTTGCTTTCCTTTTTCAGTTTGGGAAGGGTAGCACAAGAGGCTTATCAGTATGATTACTCTATTGAGAAACCGGTTTATCTTTTATTTTCAGGGCCAGGAAAATCCATTGGTTAAGTGCCTGAGACTTGTTATCTTCGATTTTGTGCTGTGCTAGAATTACCCCAATTAAGATAAGAGAAAAGCGAGGGACCTAGACTGTATTTATTAAAAAGCAATCAGGTACCATAGCTGCGTTTTTTTTTTTTAATGAATTAAAAAAAAAAAAAAAGAGAGAGAGGGATGGGCTAAGGATACTGCTTTAGCAATATTAGTCAGATAAATCTTACTGGTGTGCAATTTTTACAGTGCATGAATATTTTTAGGTCCCATAAGTTTAGCAAGGACTGAGGGAGGAAAGGGGAAGAGCAGCTAGACACTAGAACAATTTTAGCTATGCTGCTGTAAACAAACAAAACCACAGCCCACACCAGCCCCAAGCCCTGAAAAGCCAGGTTGGTTATTGATTGGGCAAATTCAGCCCCAGATAAACCTGTTCTCTCACCGCCCTTCCACACATTTGATGACACCAGTGCTACCAGGAAACTTTACATGAAAAAGGGGATTTGAAAAGTTTTTGGTTCTGTTTTTAAAGTGCCAGATAATAGGCATTTGAATAGGTTTTCTAAGGATTGTGTTTGTACAGAGAGGGTGAAATGCAGCTGATTCTCAGCTTGTACTGACTCATCCTAACGTTCTGCTTATTTTGTTTAGGACTTTTGAAACTGGGTCATGTGTTTATATTTTTCAGTCCATTGTTAATACCACGAATAATGTAATCAGACAATGTGGCTTTAAAGATTTCCAGCTTTATGTTATATTGAACTATTATACCTCTGGGATTGCAGACCCTTCAGGGTACAGCTGTCTCGCGTATCTGCAAATTTCTGTGTTTCTATCTATAGATTTCTTATTTGTTTATCCTCCTTTTTGTCTTAGGGGTTATGAACATGAAGCCTTAATAGAAATATAGGTGACGTTAAGTGTCGAAAAATGGTGCGTCTTCCTGTTGCCAATTTCTTGTGGCCGTTTCTCTTACATTTAAACTTAGCATTAAGATTTGCTGTTGACAGAAGAATTGATGTTGCTTTTATAAAGCAACGTTTTATTTGTGGGGAAAAAAAACCTAAACTGATGATGTCACTACATTAGGAGAACAAAAGCAAAACTAGCCCTTGTTTTGGTGACTTCAAACATTCTCAGGTTAACCAAGGAGTCCATCAGAAGTAGCTGGTAGTGTATTTTGGTTTTGCAGCGGTACCTCTGGTGTGGTCTGTTAGTTTAACAAGAGATGTTTCTGTTTGTAAATGAGCAATATTTACATGAAGCTAAGGAGTTGAATAGTGTTTCGTAATGATGTAATTATGCGGAACGTGTGCCTAGAGGCACCAAAATTGTGGAGATGCAAGTCAGGTTGGCTCTGAATCTGTCTTCACCTTCCCTGGGTATTTGCAGCACGTGTATCCCTTACTTCGATTATAGCTAAAGAAAAAACATTGGTTATAATAAATATGTGGTGCTTCCAACCAGCTGGGCAGCTGAGCTCTGCCACAACAGCTCTCTTACTACTTTTCCTCAAAGGGAAGGAGGGGGAGAAAGTATGATGAAAAGGGCTCAAGGGTTGAGATAAGGACAGGGAGAACACTCAACAATTATCTTAACTGGCAAAACAGACTCAGCATAGGGAGATTAATGAAATGTATTACCTATTACCAACAAACTAGAGCAGTGAGAAACTAAAAACACCTCTCCTGCCCTATCCACCTTCTTCTACATTCTCCCCCCAAGCAGTGCAGGGGAATGGGGGCTGTGGTCAGTCCCTGACGCTTCGCCTCCGCTGCTCCTTCATGGTCCCTCTCTGCCCCTGCTCCACGCGGGGTCCCTCCCACGGGATGCCGTCCTTCCCGAACTGAGCCTGCGTGGGCTGCCCAAGGCAGCAGCTCTTCAAGAACTGCTCCCACACGGCTCCGTACCATGGGGTCCATCCCCCAGGAGCAAACTGCTCCAGCATGGGTCCCCCACATGTGGGCGGCAGCTCCCCCCAGACCCCCTGCTCCTGCGTGGGCTCCTCTCCACGGGCTGCAGCTCTGGCCCGGGGCCTGCTCCTGCGGGGGCTCTCCATGGGCCGCAGCCTCCTCCAGGCCACATCCACCTGCTCCACCGGGGGCTCCTCCACGGGCTGCAGCGTGGAGATCTGCTCCGCCATGCGACAGGGCTTCCCAGGGCTGCTGTAAAGAAGTTTTGGGAGGGCTGTGTTCCTCCTCTAGCTCCTAGCCCAACGCTTGGGACAGAGTTGCCATGTAACTTTTCCTTCTCTTCTGGCTTACGGGTTGCAGGCCTGGGTAACTGTTTCCTCTTGCAAACAGAACAGCTTGGTTTCAGACTGTTTCTTTCTCTTCCAGGTGTTATTTTTGCACCTTACGGCCCTGTCTGGAAGCAACAAAGGAAATTCTCTCTGTCAACACTGCGGCATTTTGGAGTGGGAAGACATAGTTTAGAGCCTAAGATCATAGAGGAGCTGAAGTTCATAAAGGAGGAGATGCTGAAGCACGGAAAGGATGCATTTAATCCTTTTCCAATTATTCGCAATGCGGTGTCCAATGTTATCTGCTCCATGGCCTTTGGCAGGCGTTTTAACTATGAAGATGTCGAGTTCAAGACGATGCTGAAGAACATGGCCCGCGCACTAGAGCTAAGTGTGAACAGCTATATGATCCTGGTCAACATCTGCCCGTGGCTGTACTACCTTCCCTTCGGGCCTTTCAGGGAACTTAGAAAAACAGAATTAGATATTACTGCTTTTCTAAAAAAAATAATTGCACAGCACAGGGATACGCTGGATGCAGCAAATCCCAGGGACTTCATTGATATGTACTTCCTCCATGCGGAAGAGCAAAAGAACAACAAGGAGAGCAGTTTTAATGAAGACTACCTATTTTTTATCATTGGTGACCTGTTCATCGCAGGCACAGACACAACTTCCAACACGATCTTGTGGTGCCTGCTCTACATGTCCCTCTATCCAGATGTGCAAGGTAAGACTAGGTTTATTCTAGGTGTTTTATTCCAGACTGTAAAACTCTAGATGGATTTTCAGAAGCAGAAGCAAACAGCTGCGCTATAGAAGTCATTAGGAGTGCTGCTACTACACGTGTATGTGCAACTTGAAAGGTTGGTATATAGAAAGACAGGTACCCTGCTCTGGTATGATGATCTTTAGGTTAATGCTGTATACTAACTGTCTAAACTGCTCTTTATGCTGTGTCCATGTATTTCTTCTGCTTTGGGACAACTTTAAATTTTCCAAGCAATTCAAGTGAACCTTGGCTTTTTTATTTATTTAGTTTTCATTTTTTTGGCAATTGTGGCATTCCAGGCCTATAGTGGCAATGTAGTAACATATAGTGGTAAACTCTGCTTTCAGGCCTCCCTGAGCAGGGAGGTTCCTGACCCTAGTGACAGAGTCTGGGGAAGTGAAGCACTGCCCACTGTAGAGGAAGATCGAATTAGTAAATTGGGCTTACACAAGTCCACTGGGCCAGCTGGGATGCAGCTGAGGGAGGTGGTTGATGTCAGCTGCAAGGCCTTACCCTATCAGCTGGGAACAGTTATGGAAGTTGGGTAGGTTGCAGATGACAGGGTGAAAAAAGGCAAACGTCTGCCCTCAATGAGGTGAATTTGATATTGAAGTTTGGATCAGATAACCTCCAGAGGTTACTTGCAACCCAGATTATTTGATGGTGCTGTAATCAAGTTACCATTTGTGATAGAGTTGTCCAAAACACCTTGTGGTTTCTTGTGGATATCAAAAATACCGGTGGTATTGGAGACATTACAATATTAAAATAGTAGTTGCTAGAGTTATATTTCAGGATTTCTTAAGTTTCCATCAACAAAGACTTAAAATTAATTTTTGTTAACTATTTTTCTGTACTACATCTTGGTACAGCACATGTAGTTGGAAAGACAACATTTTTTAGTACTGTTTAGCAAAGTTAACCTGTTGAATGTAAGCAAAATAAAACAAATGATTTATTAATTTATTAAAAGCTTCTTCTAAAGTCCTACATAGCAAGTACTTTCCACTAGACGGATTGTCAGGTGTATGCAGAATGGAAACCTTGGCAAGATGGATAGGTTCTACCTGGGTAATTCTACTTCAGTTTATAATAGTGAAGCATTTTCCCTTTGTCAAGATTTCTTGCTAACCTGGAGGGAAGAAGGGTAGAACTTAAGTTATTTAAGAACAATATAAACCAGGAATACTTTTATCAAGTACCTGAGATTTTGAGGTTTTCAGGTACTTCAGTTGCTTTACAAGTTAGCAAATAGATATTGTTTACAGCCCCTATCTGTCTGGAATAATCTCTTTAAATAGGTCAAGATCATAGTTTGTTGTACAAATAATCTGTGTCAACACAAACTGTTGAGCAAAGGTTGCAAAATAGGGTATCACTTCAGTATATGGCAGACAAGGTTCACAAAGGACAAATTTGAAACAGTATCACATGGGCTCATTCTTCTGTTTTTTTAATGATCCTGGGTTATCACTGCTTGACTTGATAGGCAGTTACAAGAATTAGATATGTTCTAAATTACACAAGTGATATCTGGAAGGGTTTTGTGGTGTTGCTTTTTTTTTTCTTTTTTTTTTTTATTCTCCATGTCAATATGTTTGTCTTACTTCCTACAGGAAATACAAGAAATGTATAACTTCCAGCAGTAGAGAATGATGCAGACAGATACTTTCTGAAAAGGCAATGAAGGGCTGTTTGGGGTGGGGGGAAATCAGGAAGTATGTATTTGTCTGTGGAAGGCAGTTTTCCTTTTTACATGGGAAAGAGAAGAGGGATATGTGTGAGTGCATACTCACTCCTGCGTGTGCATGGATGGAGGCAGCAGGGAGTACTTTGTTTCGATCTGTTTCCTGACTTGGTTTTGGCCCTGGACTTCTGAAGATCTGTGAGATTTTTAAATACATGAAGTGTAGTGGAGCAGGTACCCAAGGGCCACACCATTAACAGACCTCTTACCGTTTAGGTAATTTTTTGTTGTGTGTTCTTCATAGGAGAACTTCTTTTCCTAGCAAACCCAATAGGTGGCAGCAAATGTTCATTGAACACAGCCCATACAGCATTTTGGGGTGCTTCTCTGTCTCTGAAACCAGGAAACTTTTTGCATTGGGCTTTTATTTAATCTGGAGTCGGCACTAGGGAGAGAGAAGAGCAAAAACTTTGAACTCTCAGAAGCCTGGATTCCATATCTTGGAAAAGGGAAGCTGGACAACCACAAAATATTCAGGATATCAAGGGTGGAACATGAAAACTGACTTTTTATTTTGGATGAAAGGCTAATTTTGGTGTCTTCTCCTCTTTCAAGATTGTCTTTTGCTGTGTAGCCACATTCCAAGTTCCCTGGAATAAAAGCAGCAGAATCCAGTCCAAGGGCAAAGGAAATCTTGCATCTTGGAAACTTCTTTTAATAGAACTTCTTGTGCTGAGCCTTTAGTGAGAAGAAAGGGACAAACAAATACTTTGACCCTTTTTGCTTTACAGGAATGAGAGTGGAGATTAGCTCATTAATTTATGTTTTTCCTTTGCAGAAGGGCTGTGTGGGGGAAGGAACATCTGTTGCCTTCCTGGGGAACTGGGAAGTAGCTGAGTTTGGGTTCTGTGAACAGAAAGTAGGAAACAGCAAGAGCGAGTTGCATGTCTGTAATGCATGCAGTAACAGCACCAGAATACCTGCTCCAGAATGGAGTATCCAAAGCAACTGCATTGAAATCTTGCCCATCTCTTCACCACCTTTTCCAGTTTAGAGAACTGACTTTTTTTCAGGGACCAGAGACCAGCTGGAGCATGCAGTGCATGCAGTCTATCTTTGTTCTTTTTTAATTCTGGTCGTGCTTGGTTGTTTCTTTCTTAAATGAGACTGTTCTGTAGGCTTCTGCTGGCATAGCTATTTCTGCTAGGAAATCATGTCTTGCAGTCGTTTTTGACAAATCTGTGTAAACAATGAAGCATTGACAAGTGAAATTGAGATTATGCCTTCTCACATATTGTGCATCTTTTTTATTTTTCTCACTCCCTCTGAATAGAGAAGGTTCATGCAGAAATTGAAGCAGTTCTAGGACGTGACAAAGTTCCCTCTCTTACCCACAAGGCTCAAATGCCCTTCACAGAGGCAACCATTTTGGAAGTCCAGAGGATGACTGCAGTGGTTCCCCTTTCTATTCCTCGAATGGCTTCAGAAACCACTGGTAAGCATTTGTAGAGACTTGTTAGTACAGTGTTTCTTTTGTGGGTGAAAAATCTGATGGGACATCTGGTGAGAATTTACAAAGGCCTCATTTATGTATTGAGACATGTAACTTAAGTATGTAAAATGCCATTTAGAGAGTGGGTGGGCTCAAGATATTCACCTAGGTAAGCAGCATGTCTGACCTAACATCCAGAAGTTTTCTAATTTAGAGTTTCTTTTCCAGAGGTCAGTTTGTGTTAACTAATGTGCTTAGTGGTAGTTAAAAGCTGAGAGGCCACCTTTGTATCTGAACAGCAGAGTTGTTTTTGGCTATCTGACATAGAGGTCTGAAAAAACTAATTCCAAGTAGCTGGTTTGCTAAAGCTGAAAGGCATGTACCATACAGAAAACTATAATAAATATTCTTTTCAAAGTCTCTTTGTTGGCTATATTTTTGTAAACATAGCTGAGAACTGGTTTAAGTCAGTGGGAGGTAGCAGTACTTGGCTTTCAAATCCAGTACTGAATTGATTTGCTTTTTTAATGTTTTTGCTTGCAGGACAGTGAGGTGCAGCAAGCTGAAATGAGGCTAGTCACTTCAAAACCCTTTTGTGCTTACAGTTCAAAACCCATCCCTCTTCATTATCTCCATCTTCGCTGTGCTGGGGCTCTGTGGCAGCACAGGATCGGGAGGAAACTGGGTCACAACGCTTCCATTCAGCAGCGTGCATTTCTGACTGCTGCTGCAGCTGTCGTATTGGCACGCTGAAGGAGGCCTTGGAGAAGAGTAACATGACTGAGGCTTCTCAGCTGCCTTTTCCCTGCAGGGAGCTGTTGCCCTAGCTTGGTGTCTTTCTAGCTGCTCTGGCCTGCGTGATGCTGACCTGGCAAGGCTAGCAGCAGTCACCTTTGCCTCAAGCTCCTGCTACATTTGCAACCCACAGCTGGGGTTCTGTCTAATTTTTGTGGTATTTTCTGGTCTTCTTTTTTAATAAGTCATCTGTGTTTGCTTCTAGCAGTTTGTCAGATCCTCTGTCTTTGTGCTTTTGTTTAAAGTGCTGCAGGGATATACTATTCCTAAGGGCAGCGTGATCGTGCCCAACTTGTGGTCAGTGCACAGAGATCCTAATATTTGGGAGAACCCAGATGACTTTCAGCCAACAAGATTTCTGGATGAAAATGGCCAGCTAATTAAGAAAGAGGCATTCATTCCTTTTGGAATGGGTAAGATATCCATACACAGTCATTAGCTGCTTGGGGGTGGTGGTGTTTTTCAAGCATAGGGCCTCAGAGGTGTGAGATTTAAAAGGACTCGCAGGACTTACTACAGAGCTTGTTTTATTATTTCATTTGGTGGCTTGCAAAATGGGTTGGGTTCCTCAGAGCTACAGTTGCCAGGCAGAAATGGGAAATGATGAATCTTACTTTGACAATACTTTTCCTACGGATGTAAATGCTGTTTATATCAAGCAGTAAACCTAAGCAAAATTCAGACTCAAATACTGGAGACCAAAGCTTTGGAAGTCTGTAACTTACTCATAGCTTGAGCAATTCTGTGTTTGGGATATGCTAGACTAGGAGTTGCATGTGTGTTAACAGATGGATCAACAGCATAAAACAGTAACACATCTCTTTCTAACTGTTCTTTAGGTAAACGTGTGTGCATGGGAGAGCAGTTGGCAAAAATGGAGCTGTTCTTAATTTTTGCAAGTCTAATGCAAAGTTTTACCTTTGTGTACCCTGAAAATGCTACAAAACCATCTATGGAGGGAAGGTTTGGTCTAACCTTAGCTCCATGTCCGTTCAAAGTAATAGCTTTGAAGAGATGATACAGTGTCACAAACGATGAAACAAGGAAATACTGCACTTTTTAATTCCAGCTTTATTTTCTTTCCAGCTTATTTTGATAATTTCTTACCAGAAAAATGGTGACTGCGTAGGCTTTCATTTCATATCAGTGAGAAAGATCCATTTACAGTTCTGGAAAGAAAACATTCTTTTGGTTAGCTGTTGCATTCCACAGATGAACTGACGATATAGTTTGCAATTTGATATTAAAACTTGCTGGGCTTGAGCCCTCTGTCTGTTAAGCTAATACCGTCCATTTGTCAAATGTTAATTATGGAATAATGGTCCAAAACATCTGTTGATACTTTAATGAATAATGATTATTATTTTGCTAAAAGCAGAATGTGAACATTTAACTTACCAAATATGTGAAGGACATCGTCTAATACCAGAAGAATTAACGATTAACAGGGTATTAGCCTTTTCTGTATAAAGAAACATTCTAGCAGAGCCTAAATAACAACAAATCTTTTTTTCAAAGGACTAAATGACACTTGTTTTAACCTTGGAGCATTCTTTCTTGTGAGGAAGTCATAGGTGTAGACTGGATCAAATCAGTCCTGATTCCTGGATCCAAACTTCCATGACTATCAGGGCTCACTGTAAACACGACGTGCATGTACCAACTCAAAAAAAAAAAAAAAAAAAAAAAAAAAAAAAAAGCACATGCCAGGCTCACTTGGAGGTCAAACAAATCCTTGGACATACCACGTTCTTAACCTGGGGGTGTGAAAGGAGTGTGCAGCCTCTGGGCACAAATGTTTTATTCCTAAACATAAGAGCTGATTTCCCTAACACAAAGCAGAAGTCTGTTTTCTCTGGTGCCAAACAGATACTTGAGGCTACATCTGTGCTGTCACTTCGCATTTGCTGTTATCCCCGCGTCAGAAGTGATGGTTTGTTCTCTGGCTGCAGCCTGGATGAGACCAACAGCCTGCTCACCAGGGAGACCTCTGCGTGGATAATCCTGAAGTTGGGGCTTGCACTCAGGATTTTCTTGTACGGGCAGTGAGGATAGTGCTGCCATAACCTTTATGGTTTTGAGAACTGGAGTCTTGCGTCAAATGCGCATCAATATGACACTATGGACATAGGTCTTAAACACTTAGGCATATAAAATGAGGAATCTGACAAACATGAGGTCTGACTGTAGAGGATGTCTCTTTGGTATCTTCCAAATGCAGTAAAAAGATCTGTAGTACATATAAAAGTAATATGACAGGACCTTACTCTTTTCTCATGCAGAATTTTGGTGCTGTTGACCACTGTCAGAACGAGCATCAGGGAAACCTGTTAGGTATTTCAGAACGGGGCACTCAGTAAAGCCATTTAAATAAAAAGATCTCTCAAATGTCTAAAGTAGTCTGAGGGATGTGTAACAATTAACCTTTACATAATTTTCTTAACAATCCTTAAATCTCTTTATATACCGTTTGAGCTATCAGAGTTTCATATTAGGTAAAATAAATACGTATGTATTCTAAGGAATTTTTTTTCCTTATTGGAAATATAGAAAATACTAGCAGTGCTTCTGATGTCAAGTTTACAAAACTGGAATGTGAAATAGACTGTGAAGTGAAATTGGGAATTCTGTAGCAGGATGTAAACCTAAATTGCAAAAGAAAATTCAATCCGTAAGCTTTAAATTGCTCTGTTTCTGTCACTTTTTAACTCAAAGTTTTAAAGCCAACTCGTGCCTAGCAAAGACTGTAAGATACTTTGGGTTTCAATTAAGCTTTTCCTTAGCTGGTGTAAATAACACAATGGCTTAGTTTCTGAATAATGAATTTTTTTGGTCTGGTATCCCACTGTTTTTGTGAGAACTTCCAGTTCTTATAAAATCTAAGTTTTTACTGTATAGGTTAGACCATGCTTGTGGATGTTTTTTTGTTTGTTTGTTTTTTGGTATGAAATTTTTGAAAACCAAATTGCACAATAAGAAGTTGAGTTTGCTACCATTGCTAATTAACTTGCACTAAAAGCTGACTTCATTGGAGTAATAAACATTTATTTCTTTAGCTTTATGTTTTCCAATGAATAATGTACAGTTGGGATTTTTGACTGGAAATCCTTAAATGCTTAATTTGAAAGCTAAAGTTAACTGCTGATAATATTTATCTTTCTGTTGAAATGCCTCTATAAACACATAATGATGTTAGTGTACAACTAATGACATATATCTGTCCTTTTAATCATGAGGACATATTTGAAAAGCGCTTTAGTATTTTATTGTTATTTTTTAAAGATTCCAAAGAAGAGATGATTCACATAATCTCCTAGTATGTCGAATTATATATATTTGTGCGTGTCTTGCCTGCTGGATTTAGTTTAAAATGTCAACTTTGAAAATTATCCTCCTACAAATAGCACTTTGAAGGTGTAATTTTTGGTGTTACCTATAATCAAACACCACGTATTGTGACAAGCTCAAAATAGCGATGTGACGGTGCAGCCATGTCAATGTCTGCCTGAATACAAGATGCTATTGGAAATGACAATATGGACCTGCCTTTCATTGCTTCCAGATGCACTGAAATTGTTGTAGGATGCCACAAAAGTAACTAAACAATAGCAATGCAATGTTTGTGTTTTCAAAACTGTGTTGCCATCTTTGGTAAACTCAAAGTGGCAGCAGATTTGGTTTGTATTGTAAATTTATCCTTCCCTTCCCTTTTTTTTTATTGGAGGAGGAAGCATCTCAAATGCCTTATTGAAAAATGTACGTTTATATAAATGGATGGCTATTTCTGAATGATGAAAATCTTTATTTCTAAAAATTACTTCAGAATTTGTTTCAGTGTAATTTTATTTTTAATAAAGTCATTCCTAAGTAAGTGCTTGACAGCTTTGTGTAGTTATTTTAATGAATTCCATTTGTTGGCTAAGCTTGCGATATCTGGTATTTTACATGTTATGTAAAACAAAAAGCTTTTGAGTGAGAAGATGTTACAGAAAGTTTTGGATGAGGAATCAAGGAAGTAGTGGGAGCGTGGGGGGATGAAACTGGGAAAATATAATACCTGGCATGTTATGAGCAAGTAATAGAGTATGTCTCTTTGTTCTCTCAATGCAGTTTTACAAACCCTGTTACTCTGAAAGAATAAAAGGAGGAGAGAGGTATGGAGATGAAGAAGGTAAAAGGGAGGAGGTGCTAAGAGGAGATGCACGGTCTGAGGAACAAGGTGGGAAGGAACAGAAGTGCGGGCAGAGTTGAGGAGTTGAGGTGTAGTTTTGTTGGACCCCTGGTGTAGAGGAGTTGGGGCAGAGGTGCTGGGGCCTGAGGGGTGCAAGGAGAGGCAGGAGGCCCCTGAATGCAGATGGGGAAGGGATGAGTGGGCCATAAGTGAAGTGCTTGTTGGAGAGAAGTGGGTTGGAGCCCTGCCTGGTACACTTGGAGGGTTCAGCACAGAGGGTTGACTGCTCTCTATGGAAGTCCTGGGTTTTAAACCTGGAGTTATGCTGCAAGTAGTTTGGCACAGGTGTTAACTACCCACTTGGTCATTTGTATATGCAGGGAACGGTGACTCTGAGTCTGCTTGCTTGGATGAAGCTGTTCCCAGCAGCCTGCTACTGTTCCTGACTAAAGCCAGATGAGGCTTAATGAGAAAATTTTCTGTGCTGCACTTTGTACTCAAAGTGCACAGATACGAACATACTTCAGCTCTTTTGAAGAAAACAAGTTGCTTAATGGTTACCTCCATGCTGACTCAAGTGAAATGTGCTACAGTTGCGGTGTTGTCAGCTGGTGCTGACTTGAAGTGCTGGTTGTCCTGGTTTTGGAGGAATTAAATGGAAAATGATGGCAGGCAGTGTCTGATAAGATTTACTCGTTAGTATTTGTGAAGGAAGGGCTAGATTTGGGGGGATTTCTATAGTTCGTGCAGGCTTGAAAACTAAATTTCCATCTAGTTCGGAAGTACACTGATGACACATTGCACAGCAGGCCTGTTTTTGAGGAAAATAACCTGCTGCGATGCGACCAGTTGGAGGGAAGCACGGTGTCCCCTGCTGTGAAGGACAGACACCTAAGCAGCCTCCACACGAAGCCAGCCCCTCGCTCCCAGGGCGCTCTAAACGCGCCCGGCCGCGCCTTTATCGGGTTGACCTTGGGGACACAACGGTGTGACAGCAGCCCTCAAGCGGCCGAGGAGCAAAACCGACCGAAGGATAGATAGCCCCCGCCGGGCGCCTCTCCCTCAGCCGGCCCCGGCTCCCCGGGGCGGAGCGCGGCGCTCGCCCCGCCCGGCCCGGCCCGGCCCCGCCGCCGAGCGGCCGCAGGCTCCGCGCTGCTTGCTGCCCGCCTCCGCCATGGCTTTCGCCACCCGACGCTTCGTGCGAGCCGCCTCTTCCTCGTCCGCCGCCGCCGCAGCCGCCACGGCGGCCGCCAAGAAGCTGATCGTCAAGCATGTCACCGTCATCGGCGGCGGGCTCATGGGCGCTGGCATCGCCCAGGTGAGCGCGGCCGGGGCGGGAGCCGAGCGGGAGTGGGGGCGGTGCCGCCGCCATGACGGGGAGCGGGTCGGGGGGGGGCGCCATGTTGGGGATGGGGGGAGCGCTGTGGCCTCCGCCGTTCCTCGCGTCCGCGCCGTGCGCTGGTTCCCATGTGCGGGTTTCACTGAGTGCGAGCCTGGTCCGACCCCCTGAGCCTGCCCGAAGAGAGCGAGGGGGAGAGGAGAGAAGGGAAAGGGGTGAATCCCTGCTCGCTGGGGAGGCGCCGCGTGCTGCCTGCCCGCTGCTGGCACGGCCCCGCGGATTTCCCGTCGGGTGTGCTCTCAGGGCTAGTCATAGAATCACAGAATCGTTAGGGTTGGAAAAGGCCTTCGAGATCATCTGGTCCAACCATCACCTTACTACCACTGTCACCCACTAATCCATGTCCCTAAGCACCACGTCCAACCTTTCCTTGAACGCTCCCAGGGATGGTGACTCCACTGCCTCCTTGGGCAACCCGTCCCAATGCCTGACTGCTCTTTCTGAGAAGAAATGGCTCCTCATTTGCAACCTAAACCTCTCCTGGCACAACTTGAGGCCATTCCCTCTAGTCCTATTGCTAGTTACATGTGAGAAGAGGCTGACTCCCAGCTCCCCACACCTTCCTTTCAGGCACTTGCAGAGAGCAATGAGGTCTCCCCTGAGCCTCCTCTTCTCCAGACTAAGCAACCCCAGCTCCCTCAGCCGCTCCTCACAGAACTTGTGTCCCAGGCCCTTCACCAGCTTCGTAGCCCTTCTCTGGACACGCTCCAGGGCCTCGAATCACTTGTCTGAATATACTGCGGTTTGCACTCAAATGATTTCATGCTATGTCTATTTCAGCATGTATCGGTGTTAGAAATAGCATCTATTCTTGCATTGGAGGGGCACACAAACAATATCATGGCTGACAGCCTCGTTCCACAAAGCATCCGGACAGGTACGCCTGCAGGAGCTTAGAGCTCTCCTGCTCAGCGTACAGCATACAAAGCACACAGGCGACCTAGGGTGGGCAGCACATGTGCATCTTACCCTCAGGACAAGGATTTGGGGCTGCACGTGAAGGGGCACATCTGATCTGCTGTGTTAGCAGACTTCTGTAATCTTCGGTTTTATTGTTTCAGAGTAGAAACCACTGCTGCGCCACTGCTGTCCAGTTGCTCAACTTTAAAACTTCTCTCTTGTTAAGCCACAGATCTTCAGGTCAGACAGGTAGGCAAGAGGAACTGAGGTTAATGTCCTAAATTATTTAGGATGGTTCTTATGACAGTGTGTGGGCTATTTATAAAACCAGGCAATGTATAATAAATATTTGGAAAATGTAGGGCTAAGAAAGAAGCTTCTTCTATCTTGCCAAGGGAGCGGATCAAGTGACATTATTACCGGTTATTTAAATACCATATAGCAGCTAAAATGAACATTAGGCTGTCAGTCATCTATAGAATTATGGAGCAGTTAATATTTAAATAGCGCTTATTTTCCCAGTGTTTAATCTCTGGCCTTTGGCTTTCAAGTTCATCTTTAACCTGATTGCTTTGTGACTGAACAGTCTTGCCAGTGATTTAAGATTTAGATATTTACTTCATTCACAGACAGAGCTTGTTGTCAAAGGTACCTGGGTACTTTACAAACAGTAACTGGAGCATCCAGCATCTTCCAGGTTGGCACTGCTTTCCCCAAGTGGAAACCAGTAGGGAGTTTGGAGTACACAAATAGCAATGCTCCTTTTTATTGACTTAATGGATGATGGATGACCTTCTCGGAAGTGAAGATTTTTCATGTTCTTGGCAAATTTCTAGCAGGAGGCATACAGAGGCTGGTGTTTTTTTTTTTTTTTTTGCTAAGGAATAAGCTAGTTGTTTATTAACTTGTCTGGTAACAAACACTTTTCCCGCACCTTGATAGTAAGATTGAGATTTCCACTGAAGGAATCTTCAAATAACAACTTTGAAGAAAGCTGTTCGCATGCTCGAGGAGGCATGCACACTATGCAAAGGTTGTAATTCTGTAGAGTAAGTGACTTAATATGCATATTCTGTTAGATTGCATGTTTTAAGGAGAAGTTTATCAAGAGAAACACATGTGGTATTTGGCAGTAACAGGAGTTGTAATGTTCTACCACTGTTAAGGACCGAGGATTGTTTTGCTGACCATCTGCCTCCGATTTATCAATCCAGAATTATCCCAAAGCAGAGATGACTATGACAGAGCAAGGTCTCCTCTGCACCCTAGTAGTGAAGATTTTCCTCCTGCTTTGAACACTTAAGAAATCATCTTTCTTCTTTCTCATACTATCAGGAGAAGCTAACCAGTGTATGGCTGAAAGCCAAGAGATTACAATTTCTCATTCTGCCACATGAACAGCATGTCAGTGTGAGAGAAGCTTTAAACTGACTCCCCAGCACTGTTGTGTTTCATATGTAATTTTCATAAAGATACTGGATAGAAGAGTCTGTGCAAGTGTGTGTTTGAATTGCAAGGAGATAATGTGATTTCTTGCCATTTTTCTTCTTTCCTGTAAACATACATATGTTAAGAATGAACTGGAAAAAGGGAGATCTTAATTTTTCTATGATTCTTTGCCAACTGCTCAGTGATATTCTGGTATAATTGTAAATGGATAATCACTGAAGCATGTCTTATGAATGTGCTTGGTAATGATTTTTTTTTCTGAAGAGTAGAGGATCTTGCTTAGCCGTTGCAAATTATAGGCAGCAGATGAAGTATTAGAAATGGAAGTCCAATCTTAATTTAAAATTTCTTATGATACAATTGATTTTATGAAATGGCCATAATGAAATAATAAAAAAAATGGATGAAGAAATGGTCCAACTGCAGGCTGACACCTTGTTAATGCTGCAGTGCTTCTGTCTAGAACCAGTCTGGTGTTTCTTATTTGATGATTAGTGAGGAAACTCGAATGAGAATAGTGCCACACTTTTCTTCAGGAGGTCTTTGTTTTTCATTTCAGCTAGCTTTGTTGGGTAGGTCTTGTGGGCACAGGAGTCTTTAAACTCCAGTGCGAGTTAGATGTAAAGTGAAAGTTTGCAGAAGGTAAGCCCCTAAGGTTCACTCACAAAAAAAAAAAAAAAGTGGAAACATGTTTCAACGTCTGTTATTTTCTGCAGTTATTATATTACAACTTTGTTCAGGAGTTCTGAGAATGAAGATAGACTGTTGCTAGCTAACAAAGAATGTAAATTAATGAATGTCCGCGAAATAATAGTAACAGATAATGGAAAGGCTGATTTTTAATAGGCTCTTGCAGCATAAGAAAGTGATGCTGTGTGTTTGAATATAACTGTACCAACCACCAAGACAACCCAATAGTGCGTCTGTAGCTGAGCCAGTTTGTACCGACTATGTAGAAGGGAGAGTTTGCTAGCAGTTTGGGTCTGCACAGAGCCTGCTGGGGCAAATGCCTCATTTCTGCTCCAGTTCTACTGTCACCTTCTGTTGTTCCATGGGACATGCTCGGTGATCAAACAGCAGAGTTGTGTTACGTTATGCCCCAGGAACACAGGGCCAGCCATCCCTTTCGGCACCTGTCACCTGCCAGCGTTCCACTTTTGGTCTCCACAGCCCTTTTGCTTTGAAGATCCAAGGCTCACAGCTAAGCCACTTCCTCTTTTCAAAGAAGATTGTTCTTTCACTTGTCAGAGCTGCAGAATCCAGCTGCCTCCAAGCGCGGTTCTGCAGACAGCTCGGGGGAAAAAGGGATTTCTTTCCTTTTCTCTCAAGTTGAGTCCTTTCTCCCTTCTCCTCCACCTCAAATATTTGAACATTTTAATGATTTTTTTTTCTAGTAAAGTGCATAATTCTTGATTCTAGGTCCTTTAGCTCTCTTTTGAATTCTGGTCAATTGTCTGCCCCAACCCACATCAGTCTGGTTGTTTATGATCTTGATGTTGAATCTTATTTTAACTTTCAGATTGCAGCAGCCAGTGGTCACACGGTGGTGTTGGTAGACCAGTCAGATGAAATCCTCAAGAAGTCTACAAAGGGAATTGAAGAGAGTTTGAAGAGGTGACAAAGAAGAAGTTTGCGGATAAACCTGAGGTTGGCATCTTTTATTTGTACCATTAGGAGAACTTAGGATAATAAAATTCCTGTACTGGAGTTCTGATGTTGTTTTGCAGTTGTGTGTTACAGAGCATACTAATATACTGGCTTAAAAAATAGATTTTTTTTTCAGTACGATGAAGAGCTTGGATTTTCTTTTCGTGATTGAGGGAGGCTGAAGGATGGATTCTTCCCTGATTTTTGTTCCTTCAGCCTCTAGATAAAGATTTAAATAGCTTGGTGACTTTTTGAAACAAATGGTAAATGCAAAATGGTGCCAATTAATCCTGAGGTTTGGGGGGCTCAGAAATACGTTACAGCACATATGTGGGTTTTCACGTAAAAAAGAAATGAAATCATTGTTGCAAATTCTTGTGATGTTTCAGGCTGGTGCAGAATTTATTGAGAAGACCTTAAAGAACCTCACAACAAGCACAGATGCAGTAGCAGTGGTCCACAGCACGGATCTGGTGATAGAAGCCATTGTGGAGAACCAGGAAATTAAAAATGAACTCTTCAAGAGGCTGGATAAATTTGCTCCAGAGTATGTGTATTTCTCTTTCATTTTGAAACTTGCACCTTTACTTTTTTTTTTTTTTTCTTGCACCATTAATTCTGCATTTTCTTAGCTGTTTTTCTTAAAAACAGGAGGTTTTCTCCTTAGACTTGCTCCAGACTGTCACATGGTATGGATACTTGTCCTGCCAGGTACATGTGTTACGAACACATTCAGGTACATTCATCTGTTTTATTTACTTGTTGCATTGCATTGTTTGATGTGCTTCATGGTATGATTAGACAAGAGGAGTTTTGTCCATCTACTCAACAGGTTCAAAGCCTGCTTTTTCCAAGTCAAATCTAAATGTAAATGCACAGTGTAGAATAAGCTTATCCTGGTACAGATCGGGTATGGTTAACATGCATTCCCATAGTTAAATAGGGAATTGGAATGATGAAATATTTGGTTTTAGTGTGCCTAGCACGAACAAATTTTCAGAAGTTTCAGCTTCTAAGCTGCAAGTCATAGTCAGCTTAAGTGAGATAAACTTGTATATTGCAAGATTTTGGAAATAGATCATTGTCAGTTATTACGTTTGAGGTAGCAGTGTCCGTCTTTTCTTACCACACACTCAGTTACTTACAGTCTGTGGAACTTGCCTTGACCTATATTTGATAACTGTTCGAAGTTACTGTTCAGTTATATCCAAAACTCAAAATGCTGTTAAGCTGAGCATGCAGTCTGAGGAGCCTGATCCTTGTAATGGATGACTCAGAATCACAAGACCTTGACTGCTCACAGATTGAACTTCTAACTAGTACAGCTGAATCTGGGGGTATTGGCTAAGAGGTGTTCCAGATTGTTTAACTAAGAACTAAGCAGGCTGCAGCTTGAATATAATGTCAAGGGAGGAAAGATGTTATCATTAATTGACTTCAGCCTGGGGAGGTTTTCAGGCGGCCTCATATGGTTAGTGTTCAGAATTGCCTGGCATTTCTGAGAACGATAAATAATCGCAAGAAGCCTTGCACTGAGGACAGGGTAGCTTGCTGTTAGCCTTAGTCTCACAGGGAAAGAAAAGTAAGTAGCTGCCTTTGGCAATTACCAGGATACCTCATCATGGTTAGGTTATCCTAGTTTTGTGAAAACAGACCACCGGTTGCCTGAGTCTTTCTCTGTTTTTAACAGAGAAAGCTAATGAGCAAACTAGAGTGTACAAAATGGCAAACCGTCTACAACCAGCCAGCAAGGAAAAGTAAACACTTGGAAAAGGCACAAGGAAAAGTAGGGACTTGGAGCCTCATGTAATACTACATGCATTTGGAACACCTGAGGCTGTTTTTACTAAGACTGAGTGGTTTATACATATAGCTGCCTCGAAACAACAAGTTTTACATTACAGAGCGTTAAAGGTAGGGGTAGGTAAAGGTTCAGGTATGCTCCTTCATGCTGCCTAAAGCGTGACTCTGCAGGGTTGGGAAAAATGACATTAGACAAGAAGCCTTCCTTTTTAAGAGGAGAATTGGAGATGGTGATAAACATACAGATGTATAGGTTGAAGAAGAGGGTAGTGAATGGTGAAGAATACCAGTTGCAGTATGGAAGGTCTAGGTGAAAAGAAAGAAAAGCTAGTGAAATAGTGAAGCTTAGTAGCCGAGTGTTTAAACTACTAGCTATTAGATGCAAATGGTAGTTGGTAACTATGTGGGAAATATCCAGATTTGCCTATCATGTGAGTATTGTGGGGAAAGGCAGAACAGTCTAGTCGGTGGGTTTTTGTGCTTTGAATGAAGCAGGAGGCTTTGCTTCCCCTGTGTGGCTCTGTGGTGGGAGGGAAGGCTGTGCCTGTCAGCACAGGTGCCATGCAGCCTTCACTAGATTAGATGTTTCAAAATGCAGTAGAATTACTACCTGAGCTAACTCACTGTTGCATCAGTTCAGTGTGGGTCTTGCAGCTGATACGTAACAAAGGCAAGATTTGTTTAGAGAGAGCTTTGAGTCCTGGGAAAAGTTTTAATTCTGTGGGGCCTTGGGCTTTGGTGGCACTTTGGCTGTGTGTTACAGGCAGTGAGTATGAAAGACCAGCCTCCTGAGGAGGAAGGGTTTTTACTAATTCAAATCTTCAGACTTACCCTGGTAATAACTCACCCTGATAACTTACCCAGTTAGCTGATAGCTGACTGAAATGTAAGGGGCTGTGTGTACAGTTGATCAGACAAGATGATTAATCCCGGCTTTGGAACATAAACTGTACAAATGCGTATTTTTCTTTTATGTTGTATCCTGGGTTTCATTTGTTTCCTCAGGTGCAACACTACATGCCCCTCTCACATATTTGTTCTGTGATGACTCTCCAACGAGCATAAACCTGGTGACAGAACAAAGCCAAAGCATTTCATGAAAAAAATAGCACATGAGCTTATTCCTATTCCTTTTTTTCTATGCAGGAACCATCATTCCTCTGAAAGGGGATCTGTAAATGGAGGGGATGAGAAAGCTGTTCCTTATTGAGACAAGTTTTATTTGGTGGTTGGGTGGAGAGCGAGTTTCTCTTAAGTTTTCAGAGAAAATGCAATGAACGAGGAGAGGTTGGCAGCCCCAGAGGGCACTGAGAACTTGGGGTATTCCTCACCTGGGTAACTGAGCAGGTAAAACAGTGATGGCCATTGCTTGGTCTTAGGACATCAGTCTGAACACATCCTGTTTTTTGTTCTTAGCAGTGCTTTGCAAAGTGCAAAGTATAGTTATATATAACACACCTCCAGGTGTTATACTCACCTCTCTCATATAGTAATTGTTACTATGTTGTATGGTTATCATCTTCAGAATGGGTGATAAAGCATTGCTACCCACTTCTGAGTCTGTTTTCCTTTTCCTATGTTGAATCAGTCCTCGTGCTTCTGTTTTGAAAAAGGTTAGGCTAGGGTTTTTTTTATAATACCTCTGCATTTTTTATGATCTTTGGGGCATTTAAACAATGCAGCACTTTCCAAGAAAGATGATAATGATGTCAAAAGAATTTTGGAGTGTCTACTTTCCTAAGAGCTCTTGCCTTCTATTAATCTCTGGCTGGTGGGAATGCCTATCAACATCTCTTGGTTTAGGATCTATCTTTAGAAATGGAAACTCAGCCAGGAACAGGCCAGTGTTTTGGGACAGTTCAGGGTGTTCAGAAGCAGTGTGTTATAAAAGCGCTATAAAAGAGGTTTTCTTCAATGTTCACTGCTTAAAAAGCTGGACTGTAAAAGTAAGTCTTACCGAAACGGTATGTTTCTGTTGTGTTTGACTTTGCTTTTATTTCTTCCTGTGTCCCACTAGATGGCACCAAGTGAAAGCACACTGATGGCTGGAAAATCATCATTAGGGCTTCACTCCTATCGCTGCTTTTAAAAGCCTTCAGACTGTGCTGTCACCTGAAACATAGATAATGTACTCTATGTCACAGAGGCATGTCAATTCTATTTTAAACTCAGTTTAAATCAATTGGTTGGTCAGAGCAGAAAGTGTAAATAAAATGCCCTTGTACACAACACAAATGTAATGCCTTTTTTTTTTTTTTTTTTTTTTTTACCAAAGCTTTACATTGTGAGAGTTTATAGGATTTAACTGCAGAAGTGATGCTGAAGTAAAATCTCTTGCTCTAAGACCATATTCTCTGAGATGTAATTGTTGCTGTTTTACATGTGGGTTCACAAAACTTTTTTTTATGAATATTTGAATTATTTCTATACAGTGACAGATTTTCAGGGACGGTAAGTGTCCTTTGGATTCATTGACCTTGCAAGGTGAAAGCTATGAAGTGTGAAATGCTATTTTTAGTACCCTGTCTAATAACAATGTAAGGCCCACTTTATGGTAGGGGGAAAACAAAAGAACACTTATAAGAAATATAAGCAGGAATTCTCAGGATATTTTGTTTCCTTCTCCTTAAGTTTTCAAACCGAGAAAACATTAAAAAAAAAATGAAATTGGTGTGTTTTGTTTGTTTGTTTTTTTCCTGTAATGTTTTCTTCTAATGCTTCTATAAGGTGTCCCCATGACTTAGATGTAACTTCTGAAAGCTCTGTTTGGAAGCTCAATTATATTGTAGTGAAATATAAGCAAAATACCAATCTAGATTAACATTTGACAAGTCCAGTAGGATAACTTCTTGAAAGGTAGGTTGATACAGTCCAGAATGGAAGGTAGGGTTTCAGTTCTAATTTAGTTTTTCATTTTGTGGTTTGAAGAAAAAGTCATTTAAGTTTTCTGTGTGATGTCAATATGGCAGGGCTGTTGAGGCTCTGAGATGTCTCTGAAAAAAATCATTACAAATTGGAATTAGTAAATATGTTTTCTGTCTCTGACAAGGTCTTTGAACTATGCCTTGAAAATTGTGTGATTTGGTGTAACCTTTGCAGTGTCCCTTTGCTCTGGTACAAAGTTTACTTACCATGTCTGCCACTGATCATAAAAAAAAATTCCTTTTTTTTTTTTTTTTTTTGAGCTCCAAAATACATACTTGACATGACACATGATTGGGTTTTCATAGACGTGCAAAAAATAATTCCATTTGATTTTCAGGATTGCTGAAGGAATTGGAATAGATTTGGGGCTGTAACAAAAATGTTCTGCTTAGAGAATCTTTCTTCTTTGACCTGATACAGTATTCAACATGTGTTCTCGGGAGTCAGAAACTCACGCAGCTCTTCCTCTGGTTATTCCATCATTGCTTTATTTATACCTCAGCAAAAGGAAGGTGATAATCTGCAGGGATATTTCTAAGAGTTCTGTGGATGGCTAGCCAGTGGATGTCTATTTCTGCGTGGTGCACCGATCTCCTACTGTCAGAAAGATAGTACAGTCCATATGTTTCTTTTTCCAGGCATACAATATTTGCAAGCAACACCTCATCCTTGCAGATCACACAGTTGGCTAACTCCACCACCAGGCAGGACCGATTCGGTGGCCTCCATTTCTTCAATCCCGTGCCTATGATGAAGCTCGTGGAGGTAAGAGTCTTACAACATCTTAATAATAACCACTTAGCAATAACAGCAGTGCGGTTGTTATCATTGAGAATTCAGTCTGATGAAAGGGTTGGTCTGAGTTTGCAGCTCCTCTGATGCAGAACGAGCTACCTCTGGTGATGAGCGGTGGTGCAGTCTGTCGAGGGGCAGGTTGACCACAGAGGTAACTCCTGCTTCCAGGCTGCAAAGTTCTCTGGTGAGCTGCCAGCAGACGTGCCCTTTATAGTGATTGTTTCAGTCCCGCAGGCTAGCTGATTAATATGAACTACTGGCAGCCTAAACAATATCATCCAATGACTGACAGAGGAATTTGATTATTAACAGTGTGGGCTTGATAGGAAGCGATGTGCAGATGAACTCATACTGCCTTGTGACTTTTGAGACACAAGGTAAGTCATGTTTATTCAGTCTTCCAGATGATTTGTCTGGAAGGGTTGAAGTTACGTGTCTTAACGTTAACATTAGAGGTCCTTAAAGGTTGGGAAATATGTAAAGAGTAGCCTTTACTAAGCCTTCAGAAGTTTTTCTAATTACACTCTCCTTGGCTACATCTTGCACCTTCTAATATTGAAATGCAGAGCAGAATAAGAAGTAATCTGATATAAGGGTCTGAGTCTCCAAACTAAAGACATCATTGCAGTACAACTGCCAGGGCTTCTTCCTCTGCCTGTTCTCTCCCACTCCCCCCCAAAAAAAAAAAAGAAAAAAAAAAAAGGGCACCTTGAGATGGCTGTGCAATAGAACAGGAGATGAGTAAACTACAAAAGAATGTGCATGTCTGGAGAACGTGTGATTGTTACAGCTAATCTCGATCGGCTAGAACTTACAAGATCTTAAGTGAAAAGGAACGTTGCATCTTGGCCAGCCTGCCACAAAATTTCATGTACTTCATGCACTTAAATGCTGTAAATCTTTTTCCTCTGTCCCATAAGTGATTAATTATAGTATTGCTTTGGTGACAAACACTTTGAATAAGTTGTGCCTTACTTTGGTACTCCTGAATTTCGCTTGATTGGACAGTTTCGCTTGTTTCACATTAAAATACATACCATGCACTTCCTTGCTCTGTCTTTGACTGTATCCCCCCCCCCAAAAAAAAATTTGAGCCTTTTAGCTGAAGTGGACAAATGTGATTCAGAGTACAGTCATCTGACAAGGACTCGAACACTTGCAAATTCCCTTTCCCTAACTTCTGTACCCTCGTGAAATTTTTTAGTGTAATATCACATCCTATGTATTGTGATTAAAAGGCCTGGGGAAATGTAAGGAGGAAAGGGAGAAATTTTATAGGTGGTGTCACAGATAACAGAAGTCTTAGCGTAGTTCCTTAAGCTGACACAGGCTTTATTGGTTTCTGTAATAAGAACTACTTGTCTCCAGTAATTCATTTGTGAGGTTGAAATGTTCTGTGCCTAAAACAAATGATGGACTTCAGATATCTGAACTAAACTTCTGAGGTTTGAAAAATACTGAAGATATCTATCAGTATTTGTAAAAAAGACAAAACAGAGCAACCCCTTTATGACTGTTGTGGTCAACATTATAATTGGTGCTTTTTTCACCTGACTTATGAATGTCCTTGCCCAAAGTCACTCCACTTGATGAGCAGCATTTGAAGGTCTTTACAACACAAAAGCTGGGCTTATTATTAATTAATAAATAAATACACTTTTTAAGGGTTTTCTTTCATTTCAGATCTACTGCTCTAAATCAGGACTGGCATTGAAGAACACTGTATAACATCTTCTATGTAAACAGTTGTTTCAGTTTGAAATAATGGGGTAAAAAATCAAGGGAATTGCCCTAGCTGTAAAAGATATTACTGAAATTGCCAGTCATCTGTCATGGAAGCTGTCCTCCATACCTGTCACAACTCTTCAGTAACTTCGAATCTTATCTGCGATTTCCATAGATTGTTGATCTCGTGCTCAGAAGAGTATAGCTATGAGGGGACTTCTTTCTCTAATAATTCAAAAGACCTGTGATAGTGTTTAAAAGTTCTCAAGTGTGTACTAAAAACTCGTTCTTGAAACTGTCACAGTCTTACATAATATCTTGGATATTTTTATCTAATAATGAAGTTAAAAAACCACTCTTCTTTCTGCCGAAAAACAAGCCTTCTCCTCAGTCCTAACAGTGTTTTTTTTTTTTGTTGGCCTTATCATCAGTTATTAGGATGTCTGGGGCATGGAAATCTGAGTGACTTAAAATTGTATGAATAAAGAGGTCAGCTTTAACTGCTTACACGTAGCAGCTTTCAGTTACCACGCATGAAGGCCAGTTTCAACACAAATATCGCAACCAGTTCAGCTTCTGCAAGTCATTCTGTGTGTGGTGGGGGGTAGGTAGCTAATAAAGATCAAATATAGTGTAATAAATAACATACTGCATCCCAACTCCAGTGAAGTCTAGAAAATACTACATGTGACAAAAGAAAAAGTCTCATTTGTGAAGAAAATCAACATGGGAATATACCAAAAAGCTAAGAGGCTGTTGCATATCTGAAAGATTTTAAATTTTCTTTAGAATTATGTATCTGTCTCATGTTTACATTGGGCACAGAATAGATGTTTCATCCTTTATATCAGGTTTAATATGGTTTATTAATTTTATAATATGGTTTTCTAGAGTAGTGCCAATGTGTTTCCCAAGACAGCAGACTATGTGGCTTTTAAAGCTGGTCTGTTATACTATTATCTCTACATAGGATTCTAAAAAAGTCCTTTTTACCTATCACACTGGCTAAGTGGGAAGGTATCTCAAGGAAACATAACTTGAGACCATGTAAAACGCTATACTTATCTTTAAAATAGATTTCTATGTTTGTTATGTATATCTCTACTGTTTCTTTTTTTTTTTTCAAAACAAATGTCATACGAATTTCTGTAAGTGTTCTGAAATTTGGTTTAATCATCGCTGTGTTGGGAAATTCTGCACAGAAATGTGCTTATCTCTCCCTTCCTTCTTGTTTTCCAGGTCATCAAGACTCCAATGACTAGCCAAAAGACTTTTGAGTCACTTATGGATTTCAGTAAAGCGGTAGGAAAAAGTCCTGTCAGTTGTAAGGTGAGTACAGTTTGGATTGTACAATGTCCAGAAAACTTGTTTTCCTTGAAAACTTAATTTTAAGAAAGTGGTTTTGAGGAGATTATAAGAGCATTTGAGGAATTTCCAGACATTTTTTTTCCAGATTCACTTCCATATTAAAAACATTTTGACAAAGAAAATGCCCACATTTACCACAAATTCCTCTAAGTATAGGGACTATAGACATCTTTTGAAAAGCAGCAAAACTTACAAGTGTCAGAGCATACCCCTCTATTTTTCCTTTTCCAGTCCTGGGCTGGAAAGCTTACACAGGAGCTTGTCTTTAGCTATGTTAGAGGCAAGACTGCTACCTCTTGTACCGTGAAGCTGTTGGATGCATCCTCCATGGTGTGTGCTCATCACAAGATTCTCTTAAGACTGCAGTAACTACACCCATATTAATCTTCATTGCTTTGCAGTTTGTTTTTTTTTCCAGAGGAACGCCCCGCATCCTAAGCACACTTTTTCCAAATTCATTAAGCTGTGGTCTGGGAAGCTTTGTACAAGCTATTGCCTAAAGTTTCACAACCCCCAGGAGACATTTGGTCATAAAAAGAAGGGCCTGCGATCTGGTAGTTACCAGTAATTCAGCATCTGAATGCTGCACTCAGATTTTGGCTGTGCTGCTACATTGCTGTGGCCTTAGGTGACTTCTTTTTCCTGTTTCTGTCACAGTTTTCCAGGGTGGAATGTGGCAAATATACGATTAAATATTGTTTAGAAATTAGCTTGGGTAGAGGGTAATGCAGAAATAATGGTCAGTGTCCATGTTTGAATTTTTTTTTCCTGTTCCTGTTTGCAGAAGAAATTGCAATTGTTTGCTTGAAATTCTCTGGTTTAAATACTGAGATGAAATGGAACAGATCAATAAAGATCTGAAACAGTTGTAGAATATTTGAAATAATACTTTTTTGCAAAGCTCTTTCTCTTTTCTTTGTATTTTTGACTTCATTAAGCTTGGTTTAGCAGTGAGCAGTGGGGGAGAGGTAGAATGTTGAGCCAGGAATTCCAGTAGTGAACAACATACACACGGAAAAACTCTTCATATCCTTCAGGAAATTGTGTCAGCAGAATTTTGCTAAAGAAAAGGCGTTTTCCAATGGACCACATTACATTGTTTTAAGATTAATGAGTTGGACTTGTAGTAGTTTTAATTGCTCTCAATCATGATGAATGTTTATGTGCCATGCCTGGTTTGTGAAACTCATCTTTTGTGTTTGAATAGCAAGCAGATAAATCAGATGAAAAATACAGTTCAGAGCACACCAGAAGTTGATGATTCAATAAGTGTCTTCATCCACTTGTTTAATTTATGTATCATCTGAGTGTAGAAGTTGTAAATGTTTATTTAGAATCCCTTTTTGTTTCTTTTGTTAATTTTCATAGGATACTCCTGGGTTTATTGTAAACCGTCTCTTGGTGCCGTATATGATGGAAGCTGTTCGACTTTTTGAGAGAGGTACTTGCTGGGTTATTGACTTCAGGGGATGCTGACATACTGTGCTGCTAAGTATTATGTCCATTCAGAAAGGTGTTGTGATTCCCTTAAAACTTTCACGCCTTAAAGGCTGGAAGTGGGTAGTGCACATCAGGCATGAACCAGTCTGTGTAGCTGGAAAGAGCTTGTCTTCCCTTTGAAATGCCAGGGTATGCAGAGTCGGAAGTTACTGATTACCTGTGTGGGAAATTCCTGCTGGTGGAAAATGTTTCTGGTTTGGAAAGGTGAGTGTAGTGCTATTGTAAAAATAGCCTCTGCCAGCTGATCAGGAACCCTCTTCTCTGCAGCCCAAGAGTCTGTTATGAAAATGCCTGAAAATCCCATTGTGGGGGACCATTAGGAAAGTTCTCCTGAGGTTCCATACGCTGGGCTTGTGCAATAAAACACCAATTTTCAGGTAGAATAAGCTACAATACTCAGTATCATACTACAGTACTGGCAAACAAGCGATTTGGGCTCAGCCTTTGCTCTGTAAAACCTCCTGCTCCTCTTCCAAGTCCTTTTTAAAAGATACCTTCCTTAGGACCTTCCATCTTAGTTTTGGTCTTTTTGACGTTGATGCTGAGGGCAGGTGGAAGTAATCAGGAGTTCCTAAAGAACTGTACAACTTTGAAAGCATAGATAATTGTTTTGAAAAGGAAACAAGCCAATAACATGAGTGGTTAAAAAGGAAATTTTGAGTATAATTGCTCTTATTTCAAGCGTTCTACTTGTAGCTGCATGCTACTTAATGTCATTTGAAACACTTTGTTTTTGAAAGCACCACTTTTTACAGATGAAAGCATCGCATTATCAGGATTCCACCAAATATGCTTTAAATATTAAAAATCTGTTTTATAGCACATGGAAGGGATGGTTTGATCTCCAGAAACAAATATAAACCAACACTGCATGTTTATCTATCAACAGATGTACCTAATTATCTCAAACAGAGGAAAGAGCAGATTTTAGTGACTTGAAAAACAAAGGTTTGAATGCAAAGGGACATTATTCTTTTAGAAAAAGTCACAGTTTTAAATAGTGTATGGGTGTTGTAATGTGTGTAAAAGGGGTGTCTTTGGTGAGTGACGTCTGTCATTATAATATTTCAGGAGATGAGAGAACTTTAAATGTAAAGAAACAGTCACTGAGATTGTATGTTAAAATTGAGGGCTCTCTGCCTAGGCAAAACAGTATTTTGATTTCATCTATATGTTTGTATTTTGTTCAACAGTATGATATTTCCAAACTTCTTGAAGTCCATTTATGAATTTTTAACTCTGAAGACATTGATGTAAAAACCTGATTTATGTTTTGAAAAGCCTGATGGTTGTCTTCTGATTCATACTCTTTATTGAATCATGTTAAATTTTTATCACATCTTTTGCATTAATTCTTAGAGTAGACACTTGAACCAGATTGTCAGCCACAGTAGTAAGGAATTTGGGTCTCTTCCCTGGCAACCACAAGCACTGAAATACCATTTTATTGGTCAGTCCTCCAGTCTTTACTTACGCAAAGTCTCTGTGGGTTAAGTGGGTAAGGACTTCCATACTCTTACATAGCCAAAATACCTGTAGTATATCAACAGTAATTTAAACAGAGGCACATTGGAAATATTAGCATATGATGGTCTGTATTGCCCGTTCTATGCTGTCAGGTAGCAAAGTGCCAATTCTGACAAAATGGATTGAATCTGTCGATAGGAAAAGTAAGTACGCCTGCAACAGCTTCGAACGAGTTGAAGACTTATGCTTATTTGAATGTGGGGAACTTATCTTGGAATTAAGTAAGGCTAATTTTCCCAGTTGCTCAAAAATAAAAAGTTTTTAAAAAATTAAAAAAGAAATAATAATAAAAAAAAACAGAGTTGTTAGCTTTAAAGAACAAAAAGAGGTACATGACATGAGCCAGCAGTGTGCACTTGCAGCCCAGTGGATGCCCCATCCCTGGAGGTGTTCAAGACCAGGCTGAATGGGGCCCTGGGCAGCCTGGTCTGGTGGGAGGTGTTCTTGCCTAGGGCTGGGACTGGACCAAGTAAGGGACTTCTTTGAGGTCCCTTCTGACCCAAGCCATTCCATAATATAAAAAATGATTACCTGTGGATGTGGCAGTAAGGGACGTCATTTAGTGATGGGACTTGGTAGGTGAGTTTGATGTTGGACTTGATGATCTCTTAAGGGTCTTTTCCAACCTAAATGATTCTATTATTTCATACAAGACTATTATTCAAGTTGTTGCCTTTATGGAAAATTGCTGAAAAATCATTTCTAAGATTGTTATTTTGGGTGCATAATTTGCATTGGCTTTGATCCTCTAAGATTCTGGATAGCCTGAATTGAGCATGGAGCATGCTTAAAAAAAACACAACAGGTACTTGTTAACTTCATCTTTTTTTTTTTTAAATAAGATCTGCAAAGAAGTACACTGCCTTTATCAAAATATGTGGTAAAAATAAGCAGTAAAGGTGCATCTGTTTTCATGGCAGTATAAAATAGACATTCACAGTGAAAGAACAAGGTGAAGATTAACTGTGACAATTGCAATGCTGGATTCCTATTTTTATAGGCACAGGCTGAAGTAGAAGTTACAAATCATTTTGATTTTCTTCTTCTTTAATAATCTTGGAAATCAATAATTTTACTACACCTGCGCAGTCTCTTCAGGCCACTCCTCTCTGCCATCTCTGATAGCTGATGGCTATCCTCTGGTGAAAGTTGTTGAAATTAAGCATGTGAATCAGCTGCTACCACTCCCCACATTCCTGCCTTGTCCATCTGCTGGCTATCGCTGACTCCTGTAGCAGGAGAAACAGGTGGGAATTTGCAGGTGCAAAAGGCTGGCATCTCAACAGAAAACTGCACTTGCTAAAGCATGAACTGATACAGCACGATGGAGTATACTGCCTGTCAGCTTACTTGGCTGTATCCCTGACCTCAGGAGCTGCTGTCAAAAGTAGTTGTTGTGTCCAGTATTAGACCTTGCCTTCTGACTGCATTAGAGTAAGGGCAGCTCTGTCCTGTGCCTGATCCCAAAGGTGTTGCTGATACCATAAAATTGAAATTGAGCTCTCTCCTTACTTACAACATTCAGCTGCCTCTAAAAGAAGCTCTTGATTCTTCATGACTGATTCTCCCTCTAGTCTTTCTGTTAGGTTGAGCATAGTAGCTGTGGTTCCATCAAAAACATGGTAATCTGTATTGAAATGCAAGAGGAAGATGAGAAAATGGAAAGCAGGCCTGCAGTTGTTTTTTTTTTTGTGTGTGTGTGAGGGATTCAACTTTATATTCCAGCGTGTATTTTTGTGTATGCTGACTCCAGGTTTTGTGGTTCTGAAACGTGCAGAGATTTTTGTGAAGAGCTGCACCAGTGTGAAATAACACCCTGTTAATTATTTATAAGTGGTGCCAAGCAGATGCAGAATCTTCTCTGTTCATCAAACTGTCAATCTTTTCTCTAGGAGATGCATCAAAGGAAGATATTGATGTTGCTATGAAGCTCGGGGCTGGCTATCCCATGGGTCCATTTGAACTCCTGGACTATGTTGGGTTGGATACCAGTAAATACATTATAGATGGTACTGCATGCTTATTTTCTTTTTCTTTTTTGCCCTTTTTAGATAAATTGTAGATGAATGTTGTAAGGAAAATCTGACTCCTAATTAGCTTAAACTGCATGTTTATGGCACAGGCCTTTTAACTGTAGAGGAGAAAGGAATGAGAATGCAGCTCAGCGTACTATCTGAGCGCAGCAATTGTACTGTATGCTTGCACCCCATCTTATTGATGGGGACTTAACAGTGGTTGTTGTGCTTATTATTGATGGGGACCTAACAGTGGTTGTTGTGCTTACTACATCAAGTTCCTGTGGAAAATATTAATAACGTCAATGGGACTTTGTATAATTAAAAAAGAGTCAGTGGGAAGAGTAATGGAGGTAAGATATTCTTATAAAAGCAACAAAAGTTGAGACTCCCAACTGTTTTTTTGCCTGACGTGTTTCCATCCTCAGTTAATAGGGAACCAGTAGATAGTTTAAAAGATGCAGGTGTCCCATCTCCCTTTCACTTCAGTCAGTTAGTGGGTAAATGTCAGTACGATAGCAAAAGGAGATGCAATTGGTGACAACTTGTTGATGGTTGTTGTCTTGTTTTGAATGAGCAGCGTAAATTCTCTAGGCAGTATATCACTTTCAAAACAAGATCTTCAATGAAGTCACTTCTGCTTTTAGCCAGCGTTGTTGGTTAGTGCTACTTTGTTCTAGCTGACCGTGTCTTTCACAGGTAGAAGTGAAACTTGGAAGTTCTTTCTACTTGAATTTCTTCACATATAAACAGGAATATTTTTCATCACACTTCTTTTCTCCCACCAGGATGGCATGCGCTAGAGCCCAACAATCCTCTTTTTGCACCCAGCCCACTTGTGGATAAACTGGTGGAAGAGAAGAAGCTGGGTAAGAAGACTGGAGAAGGATTTTACAAATACAAATGAACTCCAAACCTCGAGAGGTGTAAACTATCTTTGTATTCAGCATTGCCAAACTACAGGTGAATTCTGTTTAAACCTTCCCAAGGATGGCGCAAGCTGCGTTTAGAACATAACCCACCTCTGAAGAGTGATTGCACTAGTTAACTTTCTCTGCTGAAAGCTTGATTTGGTAGATTATTTTTTCTTGTAATTCTGAAAAGCTTTATATGTACAGTGCCTTCATGCAGACATTGATTTTTCAGGTGCAAGACAGAATGACAAGTGAATTTATGTATTCAAAGACATTATATTAATGGGAAAAATCCAAAAAATAACCACACTTTCTTAAAAATAAAATTTTCAACAATTCTTTATTGAACGCTGTGGCTTGCAGTTGATGTATTTGGTTGTAGCCCACTGGGTGGCAGTCTCTTTTCACTCTGGCAATGTGGTGGTGGAAAGGCAGCAAGTTGTTTTGGTAGGATTTTCCTTAAGTGCAGCGCTAATCTGTAGGTATAAACAGTACCTTGAACAGTCTTTTTGAATGTCGTATTGTTTAAATAAAAATAATAATCCTGCAGTGGCAGGCTGTCACTTGCACAAAATGGTCCCAATGCCAGCGTTTAAAAGCAGAACTCATGATTCGCGTTAGGATTTTTTCTGGCATTTACAATTACTGGTCAAGGGCCTCCTTTTGCTAGATGCTATAGAAACGTACTGAAGAGGTGGTTCCTATTCTGAAGAGCTTAGTAAATAGATTTATTTTGTTTTGTTTAGGCTAGGAAGCTTGTGAAAGCTTCTGTATGCTTTCTAGAGTCCTATAAATTGGCTTTACTTACTGGCACTTTATTTTAAGTGTCATTTTTCATGCACTACACTACTACTGTAGTTGAGTACTTTGGAGGATTGAAATTGGAGTCTGTGCTGTGTAAACAGATAGGTGTGGCAGGCACCTTCTGTTTTGCAACTTTTTCCTTGGGGCTTAGCAAAGTCTGGATTTATTCTTGGTAGGGGTGCTGGGAAGTGTGCCTTTTCTCCAAATACTGCAGAGCCAGGTGGGCACGAAGGTTGGAGTTCCAGTTCAACTGAGTGGTAGCCTTCTTTTACTTTGTGTCTTTTGGACCTGTGAACTGAGTGCATATATGTATTTTTTTTAATTAAAGAAATGATGAGTAATTAAGTCAACTTTCAGTTGACTCTAAGTTATAAGCAATAAGTCAACTCTCTGTTGACTCTTCCTCCCTCCCCCAACATCCAATTCAGATTGCATATAAAGAAACTGAGGCTGACAGATGTTAACTTCATGGCATGTGATCACACAAGAAGTTTCTGAAAAGAGAATAAAATTTGTTGTTTTATTGGATCCTGGATCTTCATTCCTGATTTTCTGATTTTGGGTCACTTGTCTTGACAAGTCACTTGTCTAGAAAGAAGAGGGTTAAAAGAAAGAAAAGATATGGCAGACAATCTTTTTTTTTCACACATCACTAAATTACATTGATTTTCCTAAAATATGGTCCACTTCTTGCATCTAAAGTCGGTTTCACTAGAGGATTCTGAGCACCTGTTATTCAGTTTAGTGAATTTCAAATGATGCAGGATAAAGTTAGCTCCAGAACTACTTTTTTAGTAGTAATTAAAAACAAGAACGTGAGTTTACTCTTGTATCTTAAAAAGATACCTTTTTTTCTTTTTACAAAAACATTTGGGCAGAATTAGCTTGACATTGGTACTTTTTTACTTTGCAAGGCTTTGGTTTAAAGCAAGACATAGGCTATTTAGTAATGAATGTGCAAAATAGTTTTCACTACTAAATGTGATATTTCAGAAAAATAAGCTTTCTCTAAAATTGTGCTTTCCTCTCAGATACAGTAATTATATGCGTGTGTATACATATATAAGAAACCTGAAAGAGGCATTTGTAAGGTTGGCTTGCTATTTCAGAAGAGACCTTTTCTCCGTAGCAGATAGGCCACATGGAGGTTCTTAGCTGTTGGGTAGGGAGTTTAATCTATCAGTGTGTGGAATACTGTGCCAGGATGAGCAGAGATGAGATAAAAGACCAAAACTTCACATTCTTCCCCCTAAATCTAGATCAGAATGCATAGTGGTAATTGGCTGAGGCCATTGAATCCAGGTAATCCTGTTGTTTGTTCCTCAGTGAGGAGGCGTGGAATAGGTGGAAGTCTGTTGTTGGGTTCAAGATCATGAAGTACATTTGAATCGGTCAGAAACAGGCTATTAAATAGTCACTCCTGATTTGTATATAAATTACTGAAACTTTGACAGTTTAAAGCTGTCTAGGAGGCTTAAAGAGTGGATAATGACATGAAGGAATAGTCTGTCTCACGTTTCCCTCGATAAACAATATTTCATAGCCCTTTCTGTGCTTGCCACTCCATGTGGAAGTGCACGAGCTACCTTCCATTGCATGTAGTGCTGACTGTTGAAGGATGATCTCCTGGCTGGTCAGTACATAGACTAGAACGTGGTAGTTTACTTCTGCTCTCACCACTCAGCTCTTCCTGATTTTTTTATTAATAGGGGAAAAACAGATTGTGGAAAAAAAAATGAGGATAAAAAGAAGGAAACAGGGGCGTTTGGTTTCCCTCACAGCCTGCTTTTAAAACCTTTAGTCTTCCTTATCCTTTTTGTCAGCAGGCCTCACAGATTTAGAGCATTTGCCCCACTTCCATCAAAGCTTTGAGATGGATGCCTGGCACAGCTTGGAAGCAGCTTGACAGTCAACAGCTGAGGAGTCGGATGTGAGCCCAGCTACTGCAGCTGGGAAGATGGCTCCAGGTTCAGCATCTGGGTCACGTCAGCTGCCAAATGTGCTCCATCTATGGTCATCCTTGCTGCTGGCACAGTTGGGGAGAAAATGGGAGCACAGCAAACTTTACAGAAAGGGTTGAAAGCAGAATCCTAATTGGACTGGAGAGGAATGCCCTGCTTGGGGGACTTACGGAGTATAAAGTGCAAGAGGCAGCAGTAAAGTTTGATCCAAAGAGGAATTAAGCGTGGTTTAGAAGTTCAAATTTGGCTATGGTCTAAAAAATGAAATACTCTTCATTGATGGCACTGAGCACAATACTACTTGCGCGTGGGACAACAGTAACATATGCCTGTTTGCTGAGTGCAGACGTCCTGAAGTCTTAAACCCGAGTCTGTTTGCAAAAATTATTGAGCCCCTTCTCTCGCTGTAGAAGACTAATTTTATTAGAAGATACAAATATCAACTTTCAGTATGGATGTGAATGTAGAATAGACACGTGGATGCCTTCTAAATTGTGTGGATCACAGTAGAAATGATCACAGGTTGTTGCTTCCTCCATCCTCTGTTGGGGGGACTTGCAGAGAACATCACCTGGGAGAGTTTAGTTGGGAAAACAGCACTGCCCAATAATTTATTGTATGTTAACTGTCTCTTGATATAGTTTAGCCCCCGGAAATGAGTAGCTGCCTTGCAGTGAGTAGCCCAGCTCTGTCCAGATGGGAGCTTTGTGAGCCTATGCCGTATTTTACACAGGAAGAAGTGCTTACAGAGCAACTAGAGGAAGCAATGTGAAAAGGTATCCTTTTTCTTTCCTAGACAAGTGGGATTTTTTTCCGGACCATTTGACCCAAGGGTTTTGGAGTGTCAATGCAAATGTCCTTCAGAAACCAGTTGTTACAAGTGGCAGGCTATTTACAAGACTAGAGTTAACTCCAGCACCTAGCAGTGGATCTTCACCTCTGCCAGAGTCCAGAGCTCCAACAGTGAATCAGACCTCTGTGAAACATGGCTTGAAATTGAGATTCAGAGTTCTTGTTTTGTTTTCATTTATTTCTCAGTGCCCTGTTTGGTTCTTCTCACAATGTTTGTTCTGTGGTTAAGGCTCTTTTCCCTCTTTCAGGTACCTCTGAAAGCTTGAGGTTTGTCAATCAATCTCTTCAGTAGCTATAAATTACTAGATGTTTATCAGTCTGGAGAAGAACAAGCAAAAATCTTTGTATGCAGCTAAGTGCAGAGATATGATTGTCAGGTTAAATCTGTACTTGCTGTTAGGATTAGAAGGGAATTTGAAAACTAGACGTTTTAAGTGTTCCTGCCCAGACAGTTGTCCTGTGCATTCCTGGCTGTGCCAGCCTTTGGTCAGTAAAGCTTGTGTCCATTTGGATAGATAGATGGCTGATGGTTATTGCAAATGTTCATACTAATGATTTTTATTAAGCAATCAGCACGTAATTGCCAAAATTTAATGCATGCTTGTCATTCCTCCATCCAGAGAGAGCCACTTTGCAGTAGAAAGCAGCTTTAGAGATGTGGGTGAACCAGAACCAGTCTTTGTTGTTTGCGGTGACCAATGTTCCTTAAAAGCTTGTGCTGACGTTTTTGGAGCTGAGTTTTCAAAAGAGGCAGAGCGGCAGTAGTCTTCTTGCCCCTGTAGCTATGGTACAGGTGGCTTTACTTTTCTAACGAGTACCACAGCAGCGATTCACAACTCAGTGTTTTTATTCACTACAGTTTGCAACCACATGAGCAATTATGAAACTGATCTGAATGATTCCTATTTCTCTGTGCTTTTTGGAAGAGCTGAGAACAGCAATAAAAGCAGATGCTGTGAGTACTTTTGAGAGCTAGATCTTTTCTGTTATGTGTTCTTCAGTAGCTTTTCCTGTTGTTCATAGCCAGAGGGAAGTGGCATTTAGCCTTCTGCTGAATTTTGTTAGAGAAGGGTTAAGTAGAGGCACAATCTGGTAATTTAAAAAAATCATCAAAGATGATTTGTAGAAAGATCTCTGTTGAATTTGATGATATTCTCAAAAGTTCATGATAAAACTGAAATTCCCTTTTATGTGCCATTTTCTTACCCACTATATTTCCCCATTTATAAATGTAGTGCTATGCAGAGTATGAAATTAAACGTACGTGTTCACAGAATCTCAGAACGGTATGTAATGAGGTCTGGGGTTGTTGCTGATATTATATTAATCAGATTTAGGCTTTTATGCCCACAGAGCAGCTTTGCACTTGTTCAGTTTCTGCTTCTGTTTTATTCCCTTAGAGGTTTTCTGTTTTATTTTCTGTATATTGCAAATAACTCACAGCAATGCATTCTTTGCACAGAAACCAGCACCATAAAGCTGTGGAAGCAGGCTGGATTTTTTTGGTTGCTTCTGGGATAGGAACAATACAAAGCCCCAAACCTAGTTATTAAAGGAGCCATTTCTTTTGCTGTGCGGATGCCTTTTTGCATAAGGCATCAGAATGAGGCATGATGCCAGGTTTTGTTTCCAGCCTTGGTCAGATGCTGTAGGTTGGCCAGGGCACAGGAGGATATTTTAGCACGAGGCTTTTGCTTGGGGGCACTAAGGAACTTGTCGCTTATTTTGGCTGTTTCAGGCTGCCAGATAACAGGATTTTTTCCGAGCCTGTTGTTCACTGCTGCTTTGTTTGGTGTATCTCTGTCCTGCCTGGTAACAGTTTCTGCTATTCTGGTCCCATTTTTCTTCCAGCAACCACTTCTAGGGTGGTTTTCTGTAAATGCACAAACCCTTACAGTATTTGCTAGTTAAAGAATGCAAAATTTTTGTCATTAGTAACCTAAACCCCCCATTTGGAGTCCTGGCTTCAGCAACAAAAATCTTGTGGATTAACCACTTTCACCAGCAAGAGGCTTTCTGATGAGCTGTGGGAAGAAGTGTATGCTTGGTGGTAGGTCTACGGTAAACAGCTGGAATTTGCATGTGGCAAATTAGCACCAAGTAACCCCCCCCCTTTTTTTTTTTTACTTAATTATTCTTGCATCATCAAATGAATCTATTAAATGTTTGTGCAACAGAAATTGGTAAAACCACACGTTTACAATAAGTGGTTCTTGATTGTGCACAGACTGAGATTTGTCTGCTCTGGTGCTGGCAGGGTCTGTGTAAGTAACATAACGATCTGCGACCTGAGGAAGGGAGTGCTCTGTTCCCTGACTCCTCCTCTCCATGCAGTGATGCCCTGAGCTGGATTGAAGCACTCCAGCCACTGGAAACACTTGCTTACACTCTGAATCTTCAACTACTTTACATTAACTTTGCGACCTGCTGTTTTGAGTCCTACAAAGCTGCAAACATAAGCAGGTGTAAGATATACTGCATTTGTATTTCATAGGCCTTTTTAATTGTTGGTTTTCTCTAAAGAGTTTGTAAAAGGTAGATGTTTCTGACACGTATTTCTCTGAAGACAACAGGAGGACTAATGCGTTCCTTTCAGCTGATGTTGCAGGTTTTTTTTCTTTGCAATTTAGGGTGAGATTTCTGAAAGCCTTTTGTTTCAGTTGGAAGCCCAGTGATGTTTTCGAGAATGTCTAAGCAGGTGAGGCATCTAGTTTCCAGTGATTTTTCTTTTGAGCACTGAAATGCCTCTCAGAACTTCAAGAAGTATTTATTTAAGAGTCTGATCTTGGGGGTCTTGGTTTTATTTAAATCTTGAACTTAATCCTCAAAAGAATGTGGAATACTAGAAGAGAACTGGCGTGGATTTCTATGACGTTTCCCCACCCCACCCCTGCCCTAGTTGTGAGAGAATGTAAAAGAAACCAGCAATTTTCGGCCTTTTCCTCCTCTGTTTGCTGCTTATCTACTTTCTTGAACAGAGTCAGTTACAGGAACAGAACTCCTCTCAGGCTGCTAATTAATAATTTCAGACAGTAGCAATCAGAACTTGCATCTAACAGTCAGAAAAAATACTTCCTCCTGTTTTCTTCACTTTCTTTTGAGCCATAGGGTTGTCACTACTCCTAATGGATTAATTTCAGGATGCTATTATGAAGCATCAGAAGGAAAGCAGCAAAAGTTAAGCACGCAAATAATGTTTTAAGTGCCTAAAAAAGTTTGTGTAAGTATTATTTGAAGAAAGAGTGTGGTAAAGTAGGCTACAGAGGGGTAAATGCTTCATTGAGAGCTGATTTGCATGAGGCTGTAGGTTCTGAATTGCAGTCAGGGTGCGTTTGGGGAAATGGCAGTGTCTGTGAAGAGAGATCTATGATAAGCATTTAAACAGCTTGCTTTAGGAGACAAGATACTGAAGTTAATTCCTTCAGCACTAGAGGTAAGGTTTTTAAAGTGGTAAAATTTCCTTTTAAAAATGAGAGATAATACGAGATTGGGGAAAAAGATGCTGTTAATTTCACAGAAGTGGTTTTCCTGATACCATCTCCTTTTTTTTTAATTTATTTTTTTAAACAAAAACATTAATTGGGACTGAGGAGGAAGTGTTTCTCTTTCTTAGAGACATTGCGTTTTATTTTTGGCTAAGGCTAAAAGCTATTGTTGCCTAAGTTGACACTAAACTGGCAAATTATGAACTGAAGCCAGTATTGTTACTTGGATCTAAATTTGTAAGAAGGTTCAGTTGTCTTAGAATAAAAATTGAGTGTGTAGTTTACCTCAAGACCGGCATTACACTCCACAAATTATTTGACAAATTTGTAGCTGAAAAAAATTGTTTAGCTTATTGGCATGTGGCATTTAAAATAGCATGTTTGTGGTAGGGAAGAATAACGGTAAATAGTGAGAAATAGAGAATCATAGAATATACTGAGTTGGAAGGGACCCAGAAGGATCATCAGGTCCAACTCCTGGCTCCACACAGGACCACCCCAAAATTAGACCATGTGTCTGAGAGCTTTGTCCAAGGGCTTCTTGAACTCCGGCAGGCTTGGTGCTATGACCGCTGCCCTGGGAAGCCTGTCCCAGTGCCTGACCACCCTCTGGGTGAAGAACCCTTTCCTAACACCCAGCCTGACCCTCCCCTGTCCCAGCTCCATGCCGTTCCCTTGGGTCCTGTCGCTGTCCCCAGAGAGCAGACTCAGCGCCTGCCCCTCCGCTCCCCTCGTGAGGGAGCTGCAGGCCGCCATGAGGCCTCCCCTCAGCCTGCTCTGCTGTGGGCTAAACAAACCAAGGGCCCTCAGCTGCTCCTCATATGTTTCGTCCTCCAGACCCTTCACCCACATTAGTTGCCCTCCTTTGACACTCTCTAATAGATTTATGCCCTTCTGTTACTGTGGCACCCAAAACCTCACACAGTGCTCGAGGTGAGGCCGCACAGTGCAGAGCAGAGTGGGACAATCCCTCCCCTCACCTGGCTGGCAGCACTGGGCCTGGAGCCCAGATCCCTTTCTGCGGGGCTGCTCTCCAGCCTCCTGTCCCCCAGTCTGTACGTAAGGCTGGGGTTGCCACATCCCAGGTGCAGAATTCATCAAGGCCTCTCTGCAAGGTCTTTCTACCCTCAAGAGAGCCAGCAGCTCCTCCCAATTTAGTGTTGTCCCCAAACTTACTCAGTATACCTTCAAGTCCTACATCCAAGTAATTTATGAAAGCATTAATGAGAACTGGTCCTAAAATACGTCAAATGATCATATGATAGACATGATCTTCACCTGCAGGTTCAGTGTTTTTTGGCAAAGGACAGAACTTTTCTTCAGTGGCAGCTAACATTAGAAGGCGGAGAGCTTCCAGTGAAGACTGTAATTTTGAAAAATAGCTGTTATTTTAGGGAGTAACTGTTGCAATGACAGAGAAGACTAGGCATAGGTATGGCTGGTATTGGCTTGACTTAGAATTTTGTTTTAAGTCATGTGGGAGTAGCACAAGCCAGCTAGCGCTTAGCTTAGTTTGCAACTGATTTATATCAAAACTGTGAATTAGTTTAAATTTGCTAAAATTGAATTGTCAGTCTAAAAACTGAGAGTCCATGCAGCACATTATCCTGCTTGAAGTGTAGCAGTTTGCTAAGGCTTGCTTGCTTATGGAACTAGCTTTTTTTTTATTTTAAACTAATATTCCACATAAGTTTTGGCTACTGGCAGGGAAGGAGAGATGTTTTCTCTGTTTTTGCAGGGGAGGAAGTTATTTTGGAGATGCTGCTGGATCAGCTGAGGGGTAGAGAAAGAGGTAACAAAATTTGAACTTTGACATGGCAGCTGGAAATCTAGCATTTGTTAAAGGATTTTAGATACCTTTAGCTAGAACTGATTTCAAGATGTGAATTAACAAGGACATCAGTCAGCCCCAACTGTGTACGGTCCAAAGATCTTTGTGGATTTTCCTGTCCTGTTTAAGATTTGTCACATCTATAAATTACACAAATTAGCCAAGTACTGGCAGTAGTGCCTACCAAAAAATGTATTAATACAGTAAAGGTGCAGGTGAAAATGTGCTGCCTGGTCTTTAGTGTTCAGCAGTCATAGTAATAATAGGTAGCAGTCACTGATGTTACATTTATCCCATTCTTTTCTGCTAGATGTTATTTCTGCTTAGTTACAACCCGCAATCAGAGTATGTCTCTTCACACTTCCCTGGGTTCATGGAAGAGTAATGCTACAACAGAAATACATTAGGGGAAATACTTAAATCCACAGCCGTATTCTTACTCTGTTCTCTTACTATTCCCTAAGTTGTTACCATTGCCTCTAAAAGTGAGGTAACTCCCCAAAAAATGATGGTAGGTTAAGCTAGCGAGACAGCTGTTGAAGTTAGGTGATCTGAAGAATTCTTTGAATGTAGGGTAATATAATATATTCCATGTTTATGTAAGTGTGTGGTAGCAGTTATAACTACCTCTTTAGTGCAGTTGTATGCATCTCATTTATGATATTCTGTAATTCTTCCATCTGCAGTTTATAGTTATATCATCATATCTGATCCTCACAATGTATCTGTGAGCTAAGGGAGTGCCATTCCTAGAATGAATTTGAGGAACAGATAATGCAAGGAATTTTTTTCTTAAACTGACTTGAAAATAGTCTTTTTTTCTATTCTGTCATCAAATGGTATTTATTTCCAAACTGGACTGGATGAAGGTACAGAATAGGTGTTAGACCTGTGCTAGATTTGAAGTCCATCTCTTTATGCTCATGGGAAACAGAGCGTCAGGTCACTGGAAAGGACAGACTGCTTCCCAGTGGAAGAAGGCACTCAGCAGTGCAGAGAAGTCCCAGCTGCCCATGAAGATAGGGCAGGAGCAGAGCAAAAGATGGAGAAAAGTGGGAGGACAGAGAAACCCTAGAGCAGGAGTGAAATGGAATGGACCAGAAGAAAGAGAGAATCAAGTGCCTGGATATTGAGAAATCTATTTGCCATTTTATTTCAGTAAGTAATTTCAGCAAATTTACACTTAAAAAAAAAAAAAATCACAGAGTAACTGATTGAGAGTACCACATAGGCAGAATGGAAAGCTTAGTGGTTAACTGAGTGGTGTTAGTGGTGTTAGTTCTGAGTCATGCAGTTACACCAGGCTCACACAAATGGAAACTTTTAAGCCATATGTCAAAATGTGCCTTACAAAATCTGAACTTTCATACGGTGACTACAAACGCTGATTGTTAAATCTGTTGAGGGACCTTGGGTTAAGATGCTTTCACTATGAATTCTTTTGGGACATTGCGCTAAAAAGTTGGGTAGAGTTTGAGCTAGCAGGTTTTTTACAGGCCTGAAAAAAGCAGTGGACAGTCTGTGCTTCCTCAGGCACGGTTCGTTTGCAAATACAATTACTACCTGTATAATTTAGGATTGCAGGGGAGAGGAAGAAGTTACTACTGGTGATTTTATTCATGGCAAAATAAAACAGGTGTCACAGGCGGAGAGAATAAGGAAACATATTTCATGGTAGTAAAAGAAGCAACTAGATTTTAAGAATCTTGTCCATCTCAGGCTTTGAAACTTTGTATGAATCAAGCATTGTAGCCACTGTCATGCCCTGGTGCATCCTGTCTCCTCTTTGTTACCCAGCACCTCACCTTCACAGGCAAGTTCTGGGAAAAACTAACCCTTACGTAGCATGTTGCTTGTCAGGATCTGAGTCCTTGTTTCTGTGACTTTTTCTCTTTGAAGAAGACATAGCTGGTACTACCTCAGTGTAATTAATATCCTGCAGGACTTTTCAGTCAGTTTTCACGGCTGTGGGAAATCAGTCCAAAGAGTTGCTTCTCTGAGTGTCTTGACCATCTTTAAGTTGTGGAGTATGTTATTTTTCTTATTCTGCTGAAGATTTTATTTTGTCGCCATTACCTTTCAAGGCACAGTGAATAGGGTAGACCAGTTTCTTGGGTGAGTTGCTCTTCTGGTATTTGATAGATGGAAGTTTTACTTCTAATTCTCCTGGTTCATGTTGGTATTCCAAAGCCGAGAGGGATGAACAAACCTGTCACTCATTTGGATATGGTGGGTTTCCCTGAAGTAGGATCAGTGAGTTTATCATACTATGTTTACAGCATGTCACTCACAGTAAGAAAACCTTAGTATCCCAGGTCAGGTAAGCAGTGGCTATTATCTCCTCCTTATTTCTGTGGCTCAGTGAAGTTACGGTTACTGCAGGAAGAGCGTGCAAGCCAGAGAGAAGATGGCATCTAAAGCCTGCAGAGTCAAGGTAGGAGTATTTACCTGGGAGGATGGAGAGCAGAATTTTAGTTCTTTCTTTGACCTGGCTGAAAGCTGCTGCTTAAGCGGTTCATTTCCCATATTTGTGGCAGATACATATCTATTACTGGGGCTGCAGACTCCTTTCCTTTCCTTTCCTTTCCTTTTCCTTCCTTTCCTTTTCCTTCCTTTTCCTTCCTTTTCCTTCCTTTTCCTTCCTTTTCCTTCCTTTTCCTTCCTTTTCCTTCCTTTTCTTTTCCTTCCTTTTCTTTTCCTTCCTTTCCTTTTCCTTCCTTTTCCTTCCTTTTCCTTCCTTCTTTCCTCCTTTCCTTCCTTTCCTTCCTTTCCTTCCTTTCCTTCCTTTCCTTCCTTTCCTTCCTTCCTTCCTTTCCTTCCTTCCTTCCTTTCCTTCCTTTCCTTTCCTTCCTTCCTTTCCTTTTCCTTCCTTTCCTTCCTTTCCTTCCTTTCTTCCTTCCTTCCTTTCCTTCCTTTCCTTCCTTTCCTTCCTTTCCTTCCTTTCCTTCCTTTCCTTCCTTTCCTTCCTTTCCTTCCTTCCCTCCCTCCTTCCCTGCTCCCTCCCTCCCTTCCTTCCTTCTTCCATTCCTTCCTCCTTTCCTTCCTCCTTTCCTTCCTTTCCTTCCTCCATTCCTTCCTCCCTCCTTCCTTCCTTCCTCCTTTCCTTCCTTTCCTTCCTCTTCCTTTCCCTTTCCTTTCCTTCCTTTCCTTCCTTTCCTTCCTTTCCTTCCTTTCCTTCCTTTCCTTTCCTTTCCTTCCTTTCCTTCCTTTCCTTCCTTTCCTTCCTCCTCCATCCGTCCCTCCTTCCTTTTCCTTCCTTTCCTTCCTTTCCTTCCTTTCCTTCCTTTCCTTCCTTTCCTTCCTTTCCTTCCTTTCCTTCCTTTCCTTCCTTTCCTTTCCTTTCCTTTCCTTTCCTTTCCTTCCTTTCCTTCCTTTCCTTCCTTTCCTTTCCTTTCCTTCCTTCCTTTCTCTCTTTCTTTCCTTCCTTTTTCTCTTCCTTTCCTTCTTCCTTCCTTTCTCCCTTCCTTTCTCTCTTCCTTCCTTCCTTCCTTCCTTCCTTCCTTCTTTCCTTCTTCCTTTTTCTCTTCCTTTCCTTCTTCCTTCCTTCCTTCCTTCCTTCCTTTCCTTCCTTTCCTTCCTTTCCTTCCTTTCCTTCCTTTCCTTCCTTTCCTTCCTTTCCTTCCCTTCCTTTCCTTCCTTTCCTTCCTTTCCTTCTTTCCTTCCTTTCCTTCCTTTCCTTCCTTTCCTTCCTTTCCTTCCTTTCCTTCCTTTCCTTCCTTTCCTTCCTTTCCTTCCTTTCTTCCTTCCTTCCTTTCCTTCCTTTCCTTCCTTCCTTCCTTCCTTCCTTCCTTCCTTTCCTTCCTTTCCTTCCTTTCCTTCCTTTCCTTCCTTCCTTCCTTCCTTTCCTTCCTTCCTTTCCTTCCTTTCCTTCCTTTCCTTCCTTTCCTTCCTTTCCTTCCTTTCCTTTGATCCAGAGACTCTCTTCCTGACCTGTCATATAGAGAAATGAGCATGTTCAGGCACTTTCTAGGTTGTTGGCTTCCTCTCAGAATTTCTGTTTACAGCAGGCCATTTCCCTGTTGGAGCTGTTCTTCTTTTGGCTACCTCCCTTGTTAGCCCAGCAGTTGTGTCACTGGCCTGACTTAGGAGCGATGTGCTCATAGCTGGCGGCCTGCTGGCAGTCTGTTTGCGGAGCAGCTTCTTCCCCTCGTAATGTTCTTCTTGGTGCTGTGCAGTTAGCTGGAGGGGAAGCTGCCTGACCCCTTGGCCCCCTTGTGAGTGCCAGGGAGCAAACTGCAATTACGTTATTAGAAGGGCTACTGGGCACTTCTCAGTCTCCGCAGTGTCCCTCATTTTCTGCCTGTCTTGCTTTAGCGTAATTAGCTGCTGCATAGATCAGAGTGGGAGGCCATCAAAAAACAGGGGCTGGTTGCTTCAAAGCCTTGTGTGCTGCAGAGCTTTCAAAGGAGTGCAGATGGCTGATGCTCTGGATTCTGCTCTCGTACAGCCTTGAACAATCCTTCAGCTCCCACATTCACTGCAGATTCACCTAACCAGCAAGGTATCTAGCTAACTAACTTACTGCCTTTTCTATTTATTAACGCAAAGCGGAAGCTATAACAGCAGATAAATCTCTAGAGCTGGGGAGTCCCTGTATGCATAACTAGTGAATCTGTCATCACTTGCTGTATAAGAAGTCGAAGTTAGCCCGGGGCATTGTTCTTTTTATATAACAAAGGGGAAATGGCTCTGGTCCAGGTGATCCAGAAGCCCGAGGAGCCAGATCATCTGGTGGTGTTGGCCTGATTAGCCATAAATAATTCTGGCCCTGCTGCCCTGTTCTGGATCCTTCCCCTTTGCTGTTTTCTTCAGTGAGAGGAGGGGGAGGACGCATGTTTCCTAGCTAGCAGGGCATCTTCTGTGTTTATGAGCGGGAATACCTGTACCAGGATCTGTGCAGAGCTGTCTTCGGGGCGTGCCAGGCATGCAGTGCACGGCACAGAGTGTGGAGGGAGAGACTGGGTTTATAACCACCTCTGCAGAAGCATTTGTATAGTTAGGTTGGCCATTCGACAGGAATATTTAAATCCTTAAAGATGTTTTCTGTGCAAAATGAGTGTTTTTTTGTCTCCTTAGGCACCCAAGAGAGAAATGGTTAAATGCTAAATTGCTCATCAGGAATTTAGATGTTGGTTTTGAGTGTCACCTGGAATAACTTACTCAGTATGTCAAGGGTTTAAGCTTGGTTTTACTGCCAGTCTAACACCATCATCACTAGGCCGTCTTTACCAGCTCCTGTGCCTTGTGGACAGGCTGGTGCAGCACGGGGAGGGCTGAGGTCTGTTGGATTTCGGTGTGGCAGGGACAGATGCAGGGCAGGAGCAGACCCTGACCCGAATCACAGAGGGTATTTCAGGACAGCGTGGTTAGCCTCTTCCAGGTGCTCTCAGGTCAGCACCCGAAGCCTTGTCTATTAGTTAACCTTTTCCATAGCTGCTGTTACGTGAAAGGTCTTTGATCTGTGAATGAGTCCAACACCTGGCGCTCGCTCATTGTATGGTAACAGCAGAGGTGTTATTTTTAGCTCCGAATTCTTTTTCTCCTTTGCTATTATTGCTGAAGGACCTTTCAACCCTAGGACAGCAACCTGACTACGGATTGTATTGGGATACCTTGCTACCTAAGGCTAATGCTTCTACTGGGAACTTTTTTTTTCCCTAAAATGGGTAAGTGGCTTTTAAAATAGCCTTAAAAAAATAAAGTTGCAAACAACTAAGTAGCTGTGTTTTAAAGAGGACTGTTATCTTGGAACATGTATTTACGAACTCGCTGCAGTAATCCTGGGTTTAAAACAATTCCTGCACTAAAGTATTGCTTTTTCCCTTCGTTTATTTATTTATTTTTTAAAAGGGCAAAAGCAACCTCCAAAACAAACCCCAAACAGGTTTCCAGCAAAAGCTGGGCTAACTGACAAGAATGGAAATAAAGCCAGGTCTTGCAAAACTCCAGTATGTAGTTGCTGTTCTTTGAGAGGACTTTTCTCCTGCTGTCTGAAAGTATTCCTTTGCTGGGTCACTTTTTAAAAAAATTTAAGTAAGTAATCACCAGTTGCTAGAAATAAACATTGCAGGGACTGATATGCTGGTCGCATTCTTACAGTTGCATTTGTGTGCAGTGCACGCTGGTTTAAAAGGAAGCTGTTATATAACATTTTTAATTATGAAATTTCTTCTTATGCAACGGGTCAGCTACAAACAGCCTAACCACGAAGCTTCCTTTGGGATTAATGCACCTGTGTCACTTCTTGTGGCTTGAGCTTGACTCAGGCCAGTCCTACACCACACAAGGTTCAAGATGCAAGGTATGCTGATTCAGTTTACAGTCCATAACATTTCTTTGCAGTGGTGCTTACAAACCATTGGAATAATTTACCTATGGCTACAGTGGCTTTTTTTTCTTTTCCCCATGTGAAGTCCTTTAGTAGAAGTCAGGCAGCTGTATCTGTTTGTCAGAGCTGTGAAATACCAGTCCCTGAACAAAAGGGGAAAGGTAGCAGTGAAGTTGCTGGTAGCGTTTGGGGCTGGACAGACTCAAACGCTTGTGCTTTCAGGTTTGAAGAGTGCAGAGGAGCTGCTTGCTATCGCAGGAATGCCCCTTGTGGGCACCACCATCAGCAGGCAGGCCGTGCTGCTGCTCTGGGTCTGGCAGCGTGAAACCAGGCCCTCAGCAGCTGATTGTGCAGCTGGCTCCAGTCCCTGATTGCTGGAGAATTTATAGGGCCATACCATAAGAAATTAAAGTATAGGCTCCTGCCCCTTATGTGGGCATGGATGGCATCCAGAAGGAAGGGAATTGATCATCGGCTTAAAACCAGTAAGATTTTAATAGGAAACTGAAAGTAGAGGGAGCAGCCACAGAGCCTGCTACTCCCAGTTGGGCCAATTCTAACTGAGAAGCATAAGGGAGCACTGGGCTGCTAATTCCTTACTCCTGGGATGAAAACAAAAGATTTCTGCTCCCTTTAGGAAGAAAAAAGTTCCACATCTTCCAAATTGACTCAGCTTCAGGTGAGCAAGCAGCCGAATGCATTGCATTTCCTTCACGGGGCCCCTCAGCCAAAAGCCTGCAGCCTTAGAAGTGTCTGCACTTTTGGGGGCTCGCAGCTCCTTTCTAGGGATTCAGCTCCTTCAAGTGTGAGTAAATTTTTTTTTTCTTAAGCCAGACAATTGACTTTAGTTTTATTACAAAGCTTTTATTAAAAAACAAATGCTCAGCACATTAACTCAAACTGGAATGACAAAAAAAAAAATTGGTTGACAGTATTTTTGGCAAAGGCTGTGCCTTACTATTTTAAAAAATGGGTACATCAATGCTCATTTCAACAACTGGCATAAAATCCCACTAACAGGCTAACAAAAACAGATACAAATACAGAACAATTGAAGTAATAATTCAAGTGCTGGGCTTTTTACAAGGAGAAGGGGAATGGGTGAGAAGGAGAACTCACTGCAGTCAGATTTGCTGGATGTATTGCTTATGTTTACAGAGTAGGTGATGCAAGACTGATGTGTCTACTGACCAGCTGACTGTTGTTACATTTATTTAGTTCTATATGACACTGTACTATATAGACTGAGAGGCCACTATTTGTTACAAATAGTTTAACAAAAAAGCCACCTTTTTTCCATACAGGCTTTTCCTCTGGCAGGAAAAAAAAAAAAAAAAGAAAAAACCCTTTTATTTAAAAAGTAGTTCAGATTTTTGACACTTGTTTAAAAGCTCATACCTAGTAAAATATACACCAAGGAAATTACAACCTAAAAGTTAAATATAAAAGCATTCAAGTTTCTTAAAAAAGCTAAAACCGAAATTGATCCTGTTGCACCATTAAATAAAAAGAAGTTTGAGTGTGTCATCCTGGTCCAGGCAAATTCCGTTCCTCGACGTGCTGTATGGGGCAGCTGTGGTCTACATAACTCTGTTGGCTGAAGCAGGCAGAGACAGCCATGCTACTTTGTTTGCTGACTCGACATGGACACAGATGAGACGAGGGCTTAAGAGTGCAAGGCAGAGGTGGAGTGAAGACAAAACTGCTCTGCTTGACCCAGGAGCTTGTTTGCTCTATTTATATCGGGGCTGGACCTTGTGATAGTGAAGGATTTTGGCAGTGATTGTCTTTATGATTCAGTGTCTCTAGCAGTGACATCAGGGTGAATGACATCCTAGACAGACTCCTTGGGGGTGGTCTGTGTGGATGAAGGACACACCTAGGGTTTAACAAGCTTCCATCTCCAGCAGGGGTCCTGGTGTCGCCGCCTTTGCTTTGCAAGTTGAGAAAGCATTTCTTTTCCCACCTACAGGGACAGGAGAGAGACAGAGACAGGGATAAAGATGATTTGAAACCTATGTTTTCTTCTTTTTAAAATAAGCCATTCAACGAGGCTGTCCTCTGGGAAACACGTGGTGATGGGTCCCTGTAACTCTGACAGTAGGGAGTGGAATGTGGGCTTGCAATGTCTGAGTTAAGTGTGGAGCATCGCTATTTGCACTTGCTTGAAGTTTGCAAGAATATTCATGGCTTTGTTTCACGCTGGAATGCTTTGGATTGTAAATAGATGTCCACAACAACTAAAAAGTACTTTTAAAGCTACTTAGACATTCAACATATTACAGAAGTAATTCCTTTTGTAGTGGATTTAATTTATCTATCTACAACATTTGACCCATATACCTGCTACGAAATTAGACATCCTCGGGCTTTTTTACTGCAGCTGTTAAGGTCAATTAAACCTCTAGCTCAGAGCCTCCAGCTCCGCACTGTAGAAACACAGAAATGCTGTGTTCTGGGAGCAGCTGGGCAGAGGAATCTGGTGGGAGAGGCTTTTGTGAACACGGACCCTGCCCCGCAACCACGCGACTGAGGAGGAGTCAGGCTGCTCTGGTACAGTCCGTCTTCCAGAAACAGGGCTCTTCCCCAGCCAACCAGCTCACTGGGATCTCGGGAGGATTTATGTTCTTACAGCATGCGAAAAGGCCAATAGTGCAAGCCTACAGGTACTGATCTTCCTCTCCCCAGAGGGGAACAGGTCCTCATCACTGGGCTCTGGCTTACATCAGGTGCCTTCACCAACCACCACCCCTGCCCTCCTGCCCCAGGCGACCGGGCTGTAGCAGGGGCTGCTCCCCACCACCGCCGTGCGAGTCGGGCTTTTTGCATGGCTGGACGCCTGGTCTCCAGTGCTGGACTCAGGATTAGTGGAAGCCCAAAAACCAATGCTAACCTCCAGGTACTACTCAACTGCCCAACAAGTAGAGAGAGGCTTCAAGGAGCAGAGCTTCGAGGAATGACCAAAATCAGCATGTGAATGCAATTTGGTGGTGAAGGTAAGAGAATTTTTCACCAGAAGAAACACAAACTACTTAGACACAGATACACTGTTGACACTTTGAATCCTGAAAAGCAAGACAGAACAAGTTTATGAAGAAGCTGGCTTGTTTAAACCATAACTCAAACTTCTGTTACCAGAATTTCCCAACTGCATGCATCCTGTTAGACTAATCATAACAGGTTGATTGCTTGGGCCTGTAAGAGCCACAAGCACAAATACTCAGCAAGTATTACAGCTGCAGTATTTAAACAAGGGCCACTTGTAACCGAGTCCCATACCCTGCAGCTTCAGTGTAATCCCCTGCACCACAAAGTGCTCTGCCAGTGCTGCTCGAGTACAGCCACTGCACAGGAGTTACAGGGGCTGATGTACTCCAAGGTAGAAAGCCTCCAAGACTGATTTGGGACCACTTGCTTTTGGTGAGCACGAGATCTGAGAGCCCACACTCCTACCAACCATGCTGACTCCTCAGCAGAGGCCACCTCCGTGACCATGGTTTGAGTGGAAGGGAAAGCTGAGGATGCTGAAGCTTGCTGGAGTGTACTGCAGAGCTTTAACTTGAAGGACGCGCTCCCTCCCCCAGCCACCACCATCCCCTGGTACATCACAAATGATTTTCACCTGCTGCCTGTAGCCACAAAAGGACATTTACAGCCACTGCGGCCTCACAGCTGAAAGTCCACTGGAAACCCAGTGGTTTCAACAGAGGTGGTCTGTATTGACTAATTCAGTTCCTATTTCCTCATAAAACCAGCCCAAGTCCCGACTAAAAAAAGCCTTCTTAGCTTCCTGCTTTTTTTTTTTTAAAAAAAAAAAAAAAAAAAGCCCAGTGCTCCATAACACATGCGGATCAAAGCACTATGAAGGGCTCTACCTTTCCAAGGAGCACGAAAGAGAGGCCAAGCAAACAGCAGAGGAACACTGGGGAGAGCACCCTGCAGCTTTATATTTATTTTGTGCCTTTTCATCCTGGATTTTCAAAGGTTTGGTCCAGGTTGCTCTTCCTGGGAAGGTTTTCCTCTCAGTCTTACATGAAAACATTCAGCTTCCTGTTGAGGAATGGCCTTGAGGCGCCAGGCCAGTAGTTCACAGCAGCCTGATACAAGTGCCGTGATTCAGAGCTACTCCCCATTAGCAGCCAGGAATGTCTCCTTCACCGAAGGAAATGAAATGCTCTTCTGTTGAGATGGTTCCCTGCCTCCTCCCCCCTTCCCGTACCAGCAAGCTGTCTTTGAAGTCAGGAGGTTAAAATAACGACCACGGCCTTGCTCTGGCCCTCAGCTTTTTCGGATAGGGGCCAGCAGCCTGCGCTCGGTCCCAAAGCAGCGCTCGCAGCAGCTGCCTCCTTTCCACAACCTCTCCCCATGCCTCATTTGCCCGTCTCCAATAGTGAGGCTGCAGATACTGCTGTAATTCTGCGAGGGGTCGGGCACAGTGAAGCCCCACCACACATATATATATATATTTTTTTTTTTCTAAGAGAATAGTGCAGCACAGAAATTACACGGTGGCTGTCCCGAAAACAGCATCTAGAACCCAGCCTTTTCCCAGCTGCACGTTAAGGCTGAATGCTGGAAATTGCTTCCACTGCTGATAAACCAAATAATACCTAAAAAATAAGACTGACGATAGTGTTGCCTTACAGATATAAAACAGGTCAAATCAGGATTCTTTTCAAGAAACCACAGGCATGAGCTAAGGAGACTGAAGACTTCCCACATCTAAGGCTTCACTGGGGGGCTGTAGCTGAAGTCTGGCCAAGCAAGGCATGCCCTAGCAAAGCCCAATCCACAAGTGAAGTCGGCGCAATCAAAGACTGCAATTACAGCTCCCTGGCTGTGGTTAGGCTTCAAAGAAAGTGCTGCAAGTCACATTTTACATATGTGACGTCTTGAGCATGAGCCACAATAGGAGGCACTGTCTGTGCCATTTGCAGTGTGCATCTGACTGCAGGAGGAAAGAGAAAAAAAAAGAAAAAAACCTACTTCGAGTAAGAAACAGAAATAAAATTCAACAATAAGTCAGAGTAACAAGAAAAGCGTTACTACTGAAATGGTAAAACTGCACTTTAGGAATCTCTACCATAAAAATAAAGCCTTCTAAAAAGCCTGGGCTCAATGGCTGAGGGCAAGAGCACTAGAGGGAGATCAAAATTCCTCCCTGCTCTTCGGAAGGAGCCGGATTGAAGGGTGGGTCTGCAAGCGCCTTGTGCTCCCCTTGCTTCTCCTGGAGTCCTTAGCTCATCTCTGTTTTGCTCGAACAAGGGAGAGGGGATTAGGCAGCTTCGTCCACGTCATGCTAATCAGGAGAGGTTACGGAAGAAAGCTGAGTGTCTGGATCAGTACATGAGTAAGGACAGGGTAAAAGAAAAATCTAACTCTTCACAGAAGGCAAGAGAAAGTAAAAAAAAATTAAGTCAGGCGCTTTTTCTCTACACGTTTCCTCACCACAGGTTGTTTATATTTATACAGTTGTAAAAAGATGCAAGATGACACCAGTCACATGTATTTAAAAAAATAATAAAAAAGCACCAGTCTCCAGCCATGGGTTTTAATCCAGCGCTTTAAACAATGTGGCAAACTCAGCAACCCGACAACAGAAACAGTCCTTTTCTTTTGAAGTCCCAAATGAACACGTTCGACTTTTTGCCAGCATTTATCCAATACTCTGGAAACGTGACTACGCAAAACCGGGTCATTATTTACCAGCAAGGCTCCCTCTGTTTGCGAAGCCCCTTTGTATGGTCTTTAGCAGCGGAGCTGTAAAGAGGTTGAAGCCCGAGCCGAGTGATGCCGGCGCTGCAGTCTGCTCCTCTTCCTGCCCAGCTGTGCCATGGTTTGTGGGGTTAGCCCAAACCAGATCCTTGAATCGTTCTGGGCAAACAAAAACAAACACTCCGCAACCTTTGTTGTTTCTAAACAAAAAAAACCACCTCCCAGCAAAACCCCAGTCATTTCAGTAATCCGATTTGCTGCAGGGTCCCGCAAGCTGTTACAGCACATGGATGGAGAGACCTACGGGAGACAGGAAAAAGCCCTCTCTGCAAGAGCTGGAGACCAGCAGGCAGCAGAGGAAACCTTTTAAGCTGCCTTTGTTGCCAAAGAAATGACATAAAATTGTACCCTAAAACTGTAACAGATACTGCCACGTGGAAGCTACGTCAGCGGTAAGAGGGTTTTTCCCCCCATCCTTGCTGCCGTTAGCTCCAGCCCGCTGCTGGTGGCTGTGAGCGGAGCCTCCAGCACCAAAAACACCCCCCGAGCTTTAGGTGCAGGGAGGTGAGGAGCGGTAACGCCATCACTATCCCCCTGCAGTGAGCCACAGAAGGTTGGGAGCTGTGCTGGGAACGCCCCAATGTTTTCGAGCTCCCACTTTGCTCAGCTCCAGCCGGCGGTGCCAAAGCAGGTGTGGCTCTTATCAAAGGCCCCCGGTGTAGGCAGTGTGAAACTTGGAGCTCTTGCACCGCGCTACAATCTTGAAAGCAATCGTGCTGGAAGACCCACGACATGTTTTTCCTGTTGGGGGGGAGGCTCTGTGTTTGTAATAAAAACCAGATTACCTCTAGACAGCGATCTCCAGCAGCTTCTTAAAGAAGAAAAATATGCTAAGAGTGATCTGCAAGGGAAGAAAAAATAGGCTTGTGCCCCTTTTGTATCTTTATTGCATATAATAAATACCGGAAGACCAAGACAAAGTCTCTCTGCTTTATGAAATAATTAAATGAACCCCTCATGTCTCATTTCTCTTGAAAGTAATGACAAAATCATAAGTGTTAAAGCACTAAGAAAGGGGAAAGACATTTAGCCAGGACTTCATGCCTGTGATTTTTTTTTTTTTTTTAATTTAAAAACAACAACAAAATTCCACGCCCTGTTTATTTGATAGACTGAGAGACTGGAAGAAAGATCTGTCTGTTCCTGGGGGCACTGAAATTGCTGCTGCAGTTTTAACCTGCAGTAACAGAAAAGATGTGAGGTACTGGTAAAGGAGTAAGTGAAAATTTTTGAAAAGAAATAACATATGTAAAGTTTCCTTTGTAGATCACCTTTTCTGCCGCAATTAAATATAAGCTAGAGTTTTTACTGCACTTGGAAAGATAGTCTGAATGTTTACATCTGCTAATATACGGATAGAATAATTTAAATAATTGATTTTATGCAAACAAAGGTAAGAGGTGTAAGCAGAGTATATCTAGAGCTTTACCAACTTTCCTACAGTCACGCATCCATAGAGCACCACTGCCGGTGTAGGAGCTGTGCACAGAAACCACTGCAGAGCTCACACATCGAGTTCACTTTGATGCAATTAGGTCTTAAAGCCTAGTGGTCCAAAAGACACAAGCCTCCTGCTGTGCATCTCAAAAGACATGCATTCTGGGGGGGGGGGAAAGCAGCTATTCAGCAAAACACAGTCTCACCTATAACAAGCAAATGCACGCACCTTAAAACTAATTATGTGTAGTTATTTTGGAAATAACATTTCACTTCATGCAATTTCAGTATCCCAGAGGCGAAGGATAGAGGGCTCCCAAAACTCCAGAGCTTAATTCCGAGGGAGCTAAATATTCATGAGGGAACCCATAGCTGAGGTTTGCAGGGAGGAAGCAACCTCAGAAGTGATGTCTCCCTGCTCAGGCAAGCCTCCTTCGTTCTCTTACCCGCACCAGTGATGTCCGTGGCAGGAGCACCCGCTCAGCGAGATGGTCACTGCTGGTGCTTCTAGAGGCAGCTGCCTCCAGCCTTGCTCACACACATGCACCGGTACCGATGCCACCTCTGCTTACAGGCTCACAGCTCTTGGAAGTGCTGGACCCAACAGCAGAAAGCCGGTGCCTGAAAGGTTAGATCGAACCCGTTTTGTCTAACAGGCTGCTAGTCTCATGTTTAACTGGCTGGATAGCAGTGCTTCGGCTGTGAGCTTCCTCCCCTGTACAGCTTTCCAGTTTGCACACTTTCTAAATTTTTACACGGTACAGTTTTAACAAGCAGGTAAAGGATCGGGGGGTTTAAAGATAACTTGCATTTAAATTCTTAAAGTAGAGGATTAAGGGACTGGCTGATGTTATAGAAGATTGGCTCTACAAGCAGTGACTTTTGCAACATCAAAACCAGTGAGTCTTTGGTTTAGGCTTGTTTTTATTTTTTGGTTTTGTCGTCAGGATGGCTGGCTTTGCATTCATATGTCAGAAGATCTCTTAAATTCAGTCACAATCTCTGAAAGTCAGAGGCCGACAAACTATAAACAATGCTAGTTTGCTAGACAAGCTTTGACAGAATTGCATTTACATGCAACTCTGTTGGCATTAGAGGACAGACTTCACCCAAGCTTACTCTCCACAAACAAGTGGGAAAGACTTGTGACAATCTCATAACAACACATCAGTCTCCACTTTGAACTTTGCCATGTGAGCCCACTACAAAAAGAAAACACAATACAGACATGAGATGAGCGCTAAAACGCTCAGGTTTTGTTCCAATTTGGAATGAAACTGCATTCTAAAATCTTATGGTTTTCCTTGTGAAACAGTTTGTTTCCACAGTTTTCTCATGACCTTCGAATCCTCAGTCTGGTGGTAAGTTTACTAAATCCACCAACATACACAGCTTTCAGCCAGAAAAGAATGGTGCCTCGGCAGCCTACTCCCTGTCCCCACCCTATCCCACAGGAAGGGTGTTAGAACAATGCTCCTTCTTTCTAGCCCAAGCCTCCTACTGCTAACACCTTAGAAGTGAAACGATACTGCTTTTAATTTCTGCTAAGCGTGGTTGAGAAGCTCTAACCCCACAGCAGCATCTGCAACTCAAGCACGGGCAGAACGCACAGGTTGTAGGTGTCTCCCGCTGAGTTATCTAGTTTTGTCCTTTGCCATTTAAGACTGGAAATGCTGCCTTCGTTGCTGACCTTCTTAAACCCTTTGGTTGCAAAAACTAACATTTTGTAAATACTGGCAGAGTCTCCTTGTTTTGTCAATCCCGTGCCTATATTGACTGTCTGGCTGAAAGCGTTCTGTTTCTTATTTAGAAAACCTGTGCTCGGCCCCTACCTTGCCTTGCCCTTATGCCTCCCATAGTCGCTGACTGCACCTAAAATAGCTTGAGTGCCCTTCCTTCCCACCCGCCTTCGCAGGCTGGAAAAGGAAAATGGGGAACTCCATATGCTCTGCTGCATCTCTCCCAGCAGGTGTCAGTGCCCTTCTGTACCTGCCAACCTAAAACGGAGCCGGCTTCCCTTCATGTTTGCTCTTTTGATGTTTTTTCTTGATGTCAGAGAGCCTGAAAGAATAGAGGTTTCCTATCTTCCACCCTGGAAGGTCAGTGGGTGGTTAGAATTAGTTGCAGGAGGGGATCTGTGTGAGGGCTACACCCCTTGGTCTTTGGAAGTTCCTGTGCCTGTCTGAAAAAGGTTGATGCTAACTGAAGTTAGTAACTATTTTGATCATATAAATACTTCAATCCATCAAATGCTCTTCATTTTTTACTCCCTTCATTGTCTTTTTTATAAATTCCCCCAGCTCTCAAGCTATTACAGAAATGTTATGGTCAGCATGGTCCAAATGCCTCTTGTGATTTTTGTTAAGCTGAGGGAACCTTTGCATGGAATAGCCATCAAAGATGCCATGTACCAGTCTGTGCTGATGGCTTTAAATGTTGAAAGATGCTGTGCTATAATAGCCACACAATTTGAAGGGGAGAGCAGCAAACTAATTGTTTTTAGTAGTAGCTAGTAGTGGTTAATCCTGGCCGGGAAGATGGCAAAGTCCTGCTGCTGAGGTCCCCTTTTTGCTTTTCTTCCCACAGCACAGAAGGTGAGGGTGACGTGTTGTAGCATTTCCTTTCTGGCCCTCTTGCCTATACTGAAAACCTCCGTTTATAGGCAGGAGAGGGAACAGGGAAACACAGGTCACAGAGGAAACATTTATCTTCAATCAGGACATGTCCCTACACCACTGTCACCACGAAGACTGTCACCCACATGAACTCTGCACAGATCCTCCACACTGTATGTGGGAGTAAAGGGGTATGGATAGGCGTGGATGTTTGTTTCATTTTAAAACTACTCCGGCAGCAATTTCAAGCGTGCTGGACAAGCCATGTTAGAAAATGTGCCTCAGAAACAAGGTACCACATCCCCTTTGCATCTCCTTTCTAGGACACTGGCCAGAAATCCACGGTCAACTATGACCCGCAGTCATCAGCTGTTCTTTTCCACAGCGTGCTGGCTGTAAATCTGCCCACTTTATATTCTGCATTCACAACCTAACTCGATTTTATGTCTAAGTAATGAGCAAAAGATAATCCACTCATAGATTTCTTGTTACAGCGCTATTCAAAGTTTCTTCTTTGCAGAATTTCCATCTAAGAGTTTGAAACATTACAGATTATTCATTGCTTAAAGTTAAGCAGTCTTAATCTGATCCCTTTAAGTGCGTCTGATGTAAATCAGTATTAGTCCAGTTTCCTCATTTTTGAAAACTTTGCTATCTGGATGCTAATTGTCACAGAATTTTTGCAAGCCACAAATTCACTTCTCACAGGTTTTCAAATGTCTATAACACTTCTCTATCACTCTTTTAGCCCTTGAAGACATGCCAAAACACAATGTTAAATTATGTAGCTTGTGAGGACTTCCCAATTGCATCCGGCCATATATCAATGATGTGCCTTTTGCAATTACCACACACAGCAAGGCATAAAAAGTTAACTATTTCCATGTTGCAGAATGATCGGGGCATTTATTAGCACCCTTCTACTACCTCAATGATTTAAAAATACTCATGAGATGCTAAAATATTGGTTTTTTTTCCTCCCAAAAGTCAAATTGGGTAGAAAATTAGTAACCACCACTTCTGTCATAGAACTGCTCCCATTTAGAAATCTTCTGGAAGACGACTTTCTGAAAAAAAAAGAGTCTTTCTGAAAGGTATTCACAGGCAGTCTCACATGGTCCTGATCTTAGCTCTCCTCATTCCCCTTCTTCCTGGCTTTTTCCAAACTCATTTTTTAGCATTATCTGGTCTTGCACCACTCTCAGTTGATTTCAAAGGAGAGAATAATAAATAAGAGTTACTTCTTCAACAAATGGAAGCTAATTGAAGCATTGTGTTGGGCCATATGAACCGAAGACAAAATCCCACCTGGAGGCTGTTCTGCAGCTCTTCTAGAGTATCCCCGGGTAATTTATCAAGGACTGGAGTACCAGGTCACAGTATTCCTAAAACTCTCTAATACTAAAGCATTTTTACAAATTGGCAGTTCAGCAGGCTGGAGGGCATAGAGGAACTCAGCTAAATCCTAAGCAGTGAAGCTGTAAGGAATGTCCTGGTGGTGTACAGCCCTGGGAAGAGGAGCAACTCACAGAATCACAGAATCATCTAGGTTGGAAGAGACATCAAAGATCATCTAGTCCAACCTCTGTCCTAACACTACAGTCCTCCACTAAACCATATCACTAAGCTCAACATCTAAACGTCTTTTAAAGACCTCCAGGGATGGCGACTCAACCACTTCCCTGGGCAGCCAATTCCAATGCCTAACAACCCTTTCAGTAAGAAGTTCTTCCTAATATCCAACCTAACCTCCCCTGGCCAACTCTAGCCCATTCCCCCTTGTCCTGCACCAGGCACGTGGGAGAATAGACCAAACCCCCCCCCCTCTCTACAGCCTCCTTTAAGGTACCTATAGAGAGCGATGAGGTCTCCCCTGAGCCTCCTCTTCTCCAGGCTAAAGAAACCCCAGCTCCCTCAGCCGCTCCTCGTAAGACTTGTCCTCCAGACCCCACTTTGTTGCCCTTCTCTGGACTCTCTCGAGCACCTCCATGTCCTTCTTGTAGCGAGGGGCCCAAAACTGAACACAGTACTCGAGGTGAAACTTCATGCTATCATCTTGATTTCACCGCTCAAATGAAGAGCAAGCCAAAAACCTGGTCAGAGGTCTGTCTTAAAAATCAGTTATGTTCTGAAGTGTTCATGGAGAAAGAAAAAAAACACTTTCACAGACTCTTAAATCATTTCTGGTTGCATGTCTCCATATCTCTTCCGTTACTTTCCTCTGAACATCCCACCAGGCAACCCTCCCACCATTTCATCCTTCTCACTTACATCACCGTAATTACAGCCCTAGCTGATCTCCTTTGTGCTGATCTCGAGATTCTTTCTTTGGTCTTGCCACCTACTCATTTCTGATTCTTCTCAGATAACAGAATGCTTGTCTCCTTCCCAGACCTCCCACCCTCCTTCCCCCTCTGCCTTGCACCAGCCATACGAGTAAGGAAGCTAGTGTTTTCCTGTCTTCAAGAGCTCTTTGCGGCGCTCACTGAAAGGCATTCCCAACTTGTCATCTCCATCCAGTAAAGACTACAACAGCTCTGCTGTGGGCCTGGTAAAATATTACGCTTGGTGGGCAAAACATTTCTTGGATTAGGTTTGCAAAGGGCAGGAGTCTTAACCTTCAGAAGTTTACTTTGAAGTCTGGCTGATTCAGGTTCCCTAAATCATCCTGTGCCTTTACTTCCAGCTAGAGCACATCTGTATGTCTCGGAGGAGAGCACTCACTCGGCATGCAACTCTCGGTGAAGCTGCCGACGCGCGCCCACATGAAGTCACCAGCACACTTCCCCTTCAGTGGAAGACGATGCCTCCCCTTCTCACACTTCATGGTATAAATTGCATTAGGACAGAGACAAGGATATTATAACAGTTTCCACGCCATTACGAACTTAAGGGAAGGACAGAAAGGATGTAGAGGTAGAAGAGAAAGAGAAAACCCACATATTCATCATCTTCTATTCTGCTGATTCTCTACTATGGGAAATGCAAACAGAAACTCCAACAAAAGTACTTGGGTGTAGGCAAGGCAGCCATCCTTAGAGTGTAACACATCCAAGAAACCAAACATTCCCCAGCTTTTAACTGTCACATGAACCCTAATCATATTCCATTCCTAACTAAGTTCTGTGCACTAACTTAGATATGCCAAAAGATATGCCAAAGCACAATGTTAAATCATGTAGCTCGTGTATCAGACGTGTGTTGTTTGCTGGTGCTGTGTTAACATCAAAGGGAAAAGTACTCATAGCAATCGTGGACCTGGGCAGCTAAGCCGAAGTATCAATTATAAAAGTCAAGGTTAAAGCACTTGCTCTTTTTTGTTGCTTTATAGGTAGAATACTTGGGACAGTCACTGTAGCCACGCTTTACAGCTACATTTGTTGTATCGCCTACAGAACCCAAATGCTGCAATCCACACCCAAATCAGCACGAGTTAGGCATATCACAAAGAGCAAGGCTGTCAGCTTGCCTGAAAACCTTTTCCTTAGCAGGAAGAAAAAAAAGCATGCATTTTGTCTTTTCCCTTCTTTTCAGCTTTACAAAAACGAACCAAAACAGCAAACTCCTAAACCCAAGCAAGTTTAGCCTAACTGGCCTGCTGGTTTAAGTACAGGAGAGGCTTGGACCATGCTGGCTGGCTGAGATGGACACACTGCACGGAACAAACTTAACTTGGCTCCCTCCGGCTGCAAGTCTGAGCAGAGGGGACAGCCAAGAGGAGGTTGCTTCGCTGCCTACCGAGTGCCAAGGGGATCACGTGGCAAAACAAGTCAGAGGGAGAGGGGAGAAAGAGCCCGTTTCTGTTGTAATGCATACGGCAGCGGAGAGTGTCACTTTTGCATGGTTCCTGCAATTCTCAGGGATCTCCCAAGAGCAGTCTGGGTTAATTAGACTGTGCAGAAGTACCTATCATTTCCAATGAACTCCATTCCTACCAGAAAACGTATCACACTGAGACGAAGAGAAGGCCCAGCCTTCCAACACAAGCACTGAGAAGTGAGGATCTCACTGCGGTACCGCGTGCGCTCACACCCGGCTGGATGGTGTTGCTGGATATGTGCAATAACGAGTGTGGTTCCACCTCCTGGAGGTGGCATGAAGAGAGAAAACACAGGCTGGAACTACAACAAAGAAAACTCCACACCGCACACAAAATACCACTGTACAACCAAGGGAAAAAATTCTCATACAGCTGAAATACAGTCCCATTTTCTTAGCAGATGTTTTGTTAGTATACAGGTGAATAAACAATTTTTTAAAAAAGTGTACCCCGCCAGCCAGTGTCAGCACATAAAATGTACTCCAAAGCCAGCTTCTAGCCTGCTCTTTATAAGCTGTGGCATTTTGCTGGCTGGGAGGGTTTGCACTGCTTCATATAAACCCATCCTTGTGCTTAACAGGCAGACTTGCAGCGAGTCAGTGAGGTATGGTCAGTTTGGAAATATTAAGGTTAAGAAGTGAAATGGTGGACACCTAGTAGATAGCCGGTATAAAAACCATCAGTAGTCAAAGTAACATTAACTTTGGGATATGATACTTCTGCAATTTTTGCTAAATTCATATTATCGCATAAAATTTATAAGAAAGCTTATTTTACAGTTCAGTTTTATCAGGAAAGCTTTAGAGATGTTCTTACCATGCTTCAGATGTAGGCAGCTGTCATTCTGGGGCCTGTACCTGTAGAAGATTGTTTTCCTTTAACAAATTCCTGTTACAGAGTTTTTGCACATTCCAAATAAGTCTGTTTGCTACAGCATTACATGGATTTTTTTTGTGTTTTTGGTTTTGGGTTTTAATTCTTATGGTTCTTATACCAGCCATTCATGTTGGGGAAAACAGTGTTTCTTTTTATGTGTTTTAAAGGCAAAGAGGAGACCTCACTGATGCTTTTAGCCAGCCTACTGGCAGCTGTTAGTGTAGATGGAAATGTAAAATACAGTAATAAAAACTAAAGCGGCTACAAAAAGGTCAGTGTAAACTTTCCAGTGTCCAATGGTCCCACACAGCATTTGAGATGAAGTCTAAGGATGATACAACTGACAGGGAAGAAAAGCAAAGGTAAAGCAGGAGAGTGATTGCAGCAAGGCATAAGTTCAGCCAAAGATGTTGATGCAGGAGAGTTATATGGGGAGGGGTAAGGGAAAGGAAACAAGTATTGTGTGCGTTTTTACAAGCTTGCATTCAAAGTGAAGTACCTTAAAACATCAGTCAGAAGCAAATTGTTAGAGAACAGCATGTAAAAATTAATAGCACAAGCCCTGGTTTCTGAAATATACCTGAAGTGAGTGCTAAGTAGAGTTAGTCATGGCCTACCTGATGCTGATTCCTGCAACTTTTCTCTCTTCCTCTTCTTTTTCTTCCCCTGCAAAACAGGCAACTTTACCATACCATTACACACACACAATGTCTTTTATCCCTCCCTGCCTCACAACATAGAAATGAAAGCCAGCTGGACACTAAGAAAGCGGTTAGGAAAAAAAAACACATCTTTTCCGGAGCAGTTAAAACCCTTTCTAACTCACTTCCAACTGTTTCATTGGTAACAAGGTTTGCTCTCAGCATCTACGGAGAAATATTCACATGAGCAATACACATTTTTGTATCCAAATTGAAATACAATTTCTGGCAGTTCTTCAACTAACGCTTGCAGGCACAAGCATCCGAAAGACTTCTCGTGCTTAATAAACCGATGACACAAATGTTGATATCCTAATTTATGGCTCTTACAAGAACCCTTCACACATTCAGATACTTACACTGTCATACATGGCAGCAGCAGACAGGGTGTTGAAAGTACCTAGGACAACTATGGCTTGTCCCCAGGGTGCAAGCCAACCAGCTAAAACTATGCTGATAACGCCTGTAACTTAACAAAAGCCGAGCCTTGTGTGGCCGTGCCTGGCGCACTAGCAGTGTGCCGCGCACGTAACAGGCTGGAGTGCAGTGTGGTACCCTTAGCGTGACCGAGGAGCAGGCCAGAAATGGACCTCGGGCAGCTGTCTCTGCTGGACACCACGCTGGCACCAGTATGTCAGCACGGGCTCGTCGTGCCAACCCACAAAGTCAGCCTTCTCCCGTGCCCTCAGCTATGGAAAAGGCCAGAGCTCCCGGTTCGCACAGTCTGTCAGAAAACAAAGGATCGGTTTAGACCCACAATTTTAAACCTCAGTCATCTCGCATCGCCCTAATTGCCACCTTGATATTCTGCCACAGAACTTCTCTTCGTTGCCCTGCATTGCCAGTCTTGTCAGTCAAAACTTTTCCAAAAGAAATAAAAAGAAGTAAAAGAAAATTTATATCCGTTTATATTTTAAGAAAACCTTCAAGCTGCGGGAGAGGCTTGAAGAGATGAGCTCTGGCCAAGCTCAGTGTGGCTGTGGTATGTGGCTCCGCTGGCTCTGTCCTACGCCCCCCAGGCAGAGGTTAGGGTGCCAGCACATCTGGCAGCCACCAACGCGTGTCCCAGCACCGTGCTGTGCGGGGCGGCCGCAGACGGGAAGGGCAGAGCTGCAGGGATGTGTCTTCCCTTCAGCCGGCTCGGCGGGGCGACGGGATGGACAGCAGATTTGGGAAAGTAGATTTTAAGGGCGCTGGGAAATTCAGGGTGGTGTGCTCTATCATGTAGGCAGCAAGACAACACTGCTTTGCAGAGGCGTCGCGTTACTGCAGATGTTTACATGGAAAAATCATGCAAGGAGAATTTTTCTTTTATTCTCTAAGTCTGGCTGACTTCAACTGAAACATACTGAAAGCTGATTTCAGATCCATCTATGGATACCAGAAGTGGAAGAAAAGAAGGAAAAAGCTGGCCTGAAAACTAGTTCCTGGCAGCTCCAGCATACACAGACACCACCACAGTATGAAAACACTGTTCTTCTCATGACTGTCACACACCTTTGAAGGACTACTCTGGGTGTCAGTAATAAAAAACACAATAAAAAGTGCGCAGATATTGTCAGCAGTTTAACAACAATGCATAACATTTTCTTGAAACTTCTGAACTCGTGAGTAACCAGCAAACCAAACCAGAAGAATTAAAACCAATTAGTACATTTTCTTAAAAGTCACTGTTTTGTCAAATCAGCTGCAGGAAACAGGGCATCTCTCACTTTCAACCCCAAAATATTGCAGCAATCTCTCTGCTAAATGTATAGTTCATTTTTGACAGCAAGTTAGCAAAAATGAAGGGAAAAAAGGATGACTTAGACCTTGAAAGGTTTCAGTGATATCTGTGGTCTCCTATGACCGCCTTCTCAGCACTGCTGCAACTTAGGCCTGCGTTCTTGGAGCGGCAGTGAGGACTGCAGGAGGAACGCCAGCAGGATTCTCTGGTGCAACACAGGGCTGGAGTACGTCAGAGCTATACTGCTACACAGGATGTAAGTACGAAGCACATCTAAGAGAGAATTTGTAGGTGCCACCTTATGCATGCAAAATGTCTTATCGAGGCATTTAGGAAACCACAGGTCTGCTGCTTGTGCTGTATGGCAGCACGCTATGGCAAAACACATCAGGTTCACGAAGTCAACACGTCTGAGTGTCACAGGGCAGTGCTCCCCAAGTAAAGTAAGCTACTGAAGGACACCTTTTCTGCTGCTTTAAAAGCCAGCCACAATGTGCAAGGCTGATGTTCGTAAGCATGAGCTAACACAGCTCTGAAGCAGTCTGATTCTCCAGCAAGTTCACGATAATTGAAGACCCTTACTTTCAGGGAATGTATCTCCAAGGCCCTGTTTGTTCCCAGGTGTGTTTCAAGACAGCTCTGTTGACACTGTCTGGTTACTGGAAATAAACCCTACCTGCATAAGGTCACGACAGCCCATCTGCTAGGAAAGACTGCCGTGTAAAACAGGCAGCAACAGGCTGAAACAGGCTGCCAGGGCTTACAGTAGTATTTGTGCTTACAAAACTGGGCACGGATGTCAGCAAGACCAAGGCATTTGCTTCGAAGATGATCACATGGCTTCTGTGTCAACACCTTCCGCGCCAAAAATCTCCCTCAGAGACTCTGGCTTACAACAAAAAAAATTGTTGAACTGAACGGTAGCTGTGTTGGATTGGAAATGTTGAGTACTTCTGCAGTCTCTGTTAACGCTGTATTTAGGCGCTCCCCAATCCTCAGTGTCCGCAAGACGTAACTAGAGAAATACTGTAGCCACCTAATGCAAGTGGGAAACTGAGCCAGATATAGCATGTACACTTTGAAACACAGTAAATAATGTACACCTGATGGGGGACAGAAAGGTTTTGAGCTTCATTATGTAACATACAGCTACACTGACTGCTCATAGCAAGCACACTAGTATAACTGTGCAGTGCAAGCTGTGCAACATGGTAATAGTGTTTGATATTTAATTATAAAATACGAGCAATCATAAAAAAAATCTTAGCTAAATTTCTTACCTCGCCAAACTGTAAAAGCAGAATCTATTATAAGGTTTATCTATACAAATTTTGCAGGCTTTATTTCAGGGGTGGAGCATCCAGAATTACCTCCAACTGAAGTTCAGCTTACACCACTACCCCTGGGCTTTAGGTTCTCCTGAAAGGGAGGCACCCCTTTTATTTTTTGCTCAGGTCTATAGAAGATTTCTGGATAGCAAGTGATCAAATAGAAATAATGGAAAATTCACAGCTGTACAGTAGAACATAAGCTTTCAGACAGTACTGATGACTGCCTAAGAAAAAGTTTCTGTGCTATTTTTTTCCTCGAAAACTGTGACCTTCATAAGATGCATCTCAACAACAAAAAAATGTTAAATTTTCTGGATGTCTGAAGTACAAATATAAGGCTTATGTTGTATATTTGTTCACCATCCCTCTTACCAGACATTTCCACAAGCTAGAAGCAAAAAAAAATAAAGAAAAAAAACCTTAGATAAAGGAACCTTCGACTGAGCGACTTACATAGTTGTCTCTTGCAGACCAGCCTGGATAAAGCTGCATGTGTAGCTGCCTTTCTTTACGAGCTAGTTCATAATATTTCGCTTGTTCTTCACGGGAGAGAGCATGCCACTGCAAACAAAATAAACATCGCATTAGACCTGGAAATAACTCATACCTAGGCAACAGATGACACGAGCAAGTGTTTTTGTGACTTTGATTCAGTCCTCCATTGCAAAAATGAAATTCATTAGCAATTACAAGCACCCGTGTTTATTAAACAACTTTCAGGCATTTGTCTGCTCTGTAACTGCCAAGTGCCTTGAGCAAGACAAAAATCATTTATGGAAACAGGGCTCACCACATAATCCGCTCACAGAACCATGCTCCTCCCAACACGACATAAAAAAGAAAAAAAAAAAAAAGCACTCCAGCTCCTGACAAACAGAATGGTTTGTGCTGCTTTTGAAGGGCAGAGAGCTCCCCGCCACAGAAGGGATTGCTGTCTTGCTTTTAAGCAACAGCTACACACAGGTTTGCAGTACCAACACGGAGGGCACTCAGGGCACTGGCAGGCTTCTGTTCCAAGATCAACCTCTACGTATTGAGCTCCAAGGTACCCGCCTTCTGATTTCTTGTTGTAACAAAGGAAAAGAAAATGGAAACTGCAAAAAGTTTCTAATGTACAAAACCCACAGCACTCTAGTCTTCCAAATTACATGGGTTGACCTGGGTGGCCAAGAAAGGATAAATTTCCTGCTTTCTTTATCTAATTTAAAAACCAAACAAAACCAAAAACCTGCACAGATGACAAGGCACCATCTACATCGGTATCTAATAATTTTGTAGTTGTGGGAACATCTATTAGACCTGAATCAAAAAGAGAAAAGGAGTTTTATTTAGAATTGGGTTCACTGCTGCAGCTTTAGATGTGTCTTCTTGTTTGACCACATGCACTGGGGGAGAGAGGGATGATGGCAGGGGGGCCACGACAAAAGGAAGGAAGATATTAGAAATACAGACATGAAATCAGTGAGAAACTCATGCAAGAATAATTCACAGAACTAGGATTTCAGGTCAAATCACATTTGATTTAATATGTTGTTTTGTTACATGTTGGAAGATGTGAACTAAAGGGCTTGTCTGTCTTGACAAGTTCGATGTGTTAGTGAGAGCACAGCAGCTCTCAGCCTGTTTGCAGCTCTCATGTTCCACACATGCATTCCAAAACTGGAAGGTACTGAGCATTCAAGGAATGAGCATTTTTCATTTGCGCCTAAGTAGTCAATAGCAAGTAATCTAATAAAAGCAAAGTTACAACCGTGGAAAAAAAATTCCACATGAGCAACTGAGGCAGCCGAATTTCAGTACAGCAAGAGGCAGGACAAGAAGGGTCAGACCGCCTCAGTGACAGGTGGAACATTTCTGGTTCAGTGCAAATGGAGTGAAAAACCTCAAGAAAATACGATAAGGGGACGGCCCATTTCTCTGCAGACATTATTTGCTGCTAACAGGAGGACAGACGGAGAACAGCTGCCTTACCAGAAATATGAAGGTAAAAAATCTAAGAATGGAAAGTTATTTTTCCACTCAGAACATTGTTAGAATTTTTTACAAATTATATAGAGCTTTCCTGTAGCTGCCCGACACTTTCTGCTTCATTTTCTAGTGTCACTTGTACTCAGAGTTACAAAACTGTTCCTTGTATGGCGGTGCCACTGGACTTGCATTTCTTGCTGGCTTCAGTGCCCACATTTAAAACTCTCTGAGCTAGAAAAGAGCAAAACTGGGACTCCAAAACATGCAGAGAAATCTCTGGATTAGAAGTTTTTTTTTTTCTTAGAAGTTGGCTTCGTTCCCTGCTGCAGACCTGGAAGGTCCCTAAGGCTGCCATTTCACTGAGAGTTGTTTTTATGCTTTGACCCTTGCTTGCTGGGTGTGAAGTGATGATTTAAACCTAGATCCCACAGAGGCACAAAGGTGGGCGGGAAGGAGAGGAAAAAGCTCTCCTTAGTTAAAGCAGAGGATTTGCAGCCTTGGGCTTCTGGATTAAGCGGTAGCATCAGAGAGCCCAGCAGCATGCAAAGCGTCAGCTCTTGGGAGCAGAGGCTCCTGTTCCAAAGTGGCAGAGAGTATAGTAAATAGTGACCAGGATGACTGAACACAAAACATTTGATAATAATTAATCTCCCTGCAATTATATGGGATAACTCATGCGTTGTTTGTACCACAGAAAAGTGGAACCTGGGGTACTTTTACTTGGAAATAGAAGTCAAAGCAGTGGAAAAAGCATGGAGCAGAGCACTGAGGTCTGATTCATTAGCAAAATGGAGTTAAACAAGCCACTGCCATCATTCAAGTCAAGAAAACAAGACTCACATACTCAGCAACTAAGACGAATTACTGAGGGGGTGAGAATGTAGAACATAATCATAGAGACTTGCATGCAAGGATGGAAAATGCAAGCAGCAAGGTGTCCTTTAAGAGGAAGCAACAAGAACATCAGAGAGAAAGAAGAGGGCTAAAGGAACCAGGACAAGCAGCAAGAGATTGCTGCACTGTTTAAAGGGGTAAAATAGGTCTTCAGACGAGAAGCAGCTAAGTTGTGCACTGACTTCCCACTTAAAAGCACAGTTTTTTTCAGAGAGCTGTAGTGCCTCTTGATACTGACTTAGCCAGGAGTCAAAAATGGGGTTCACTGGGCAAGGGGATTTCAAGAATCCATACTCCACTTACTACAAATGTCATCCCTTTTTAAATTTGTGGAACAATCAAATTCAAAATGGGTACATATCTCTGCTGCATTCCCTTTGGAACAACAATACTGACAGTGAGCATGAAGTCTATAATTATGGGTTGGCCTGCAATTTTTCAGAGCATGGAAAGAAAAAAACATGCCTACGATGCCACAGAACCAAACGTCTCTCAGCAAGGCCATTGAGAGGCTCTGGGATGTGTTCTGGGTCATCAGTACTCAGCCGGTTACTTTAGAGGTATTCAAAACTTGACAAGTCCCTGAGCAACCTGAGGTAGCTGGACCCGCTTTGAGCAGGTGTTGGACTGAACCACCTCCACAGGTCCCTGCCAATCTACGTGATTTTACAGTCAGACCCTGGTTGTATTCACTTTTCAGTTCTATCTCCGTTGACGTTGAGTTCATCCTTGAATGGATCCCAGCCTAAGGGAGGACATAGAGGGTGATTTGAATGCTCCTTCCACGTGTCAATGATAATATTTCCTGCCTGAGGTGCTGACATGAATGGAACAGACGCCAGTTTGATGAGGAGGAAAAGAAATCAAGACCTTGCTTTTATTTTCAGTCGCATGTTTTATCTTCTATAGTTAATTTGATAGTTGCACATTAGTTAGCACCTCAAGCAGAAAGTGAGCCATCACACCCACTAAAGGGAAACACACAAATTAGCAGCACACGTGAGCACACACACACCCTTCTGTACATACCCGTCTGCCAAGAATCTGGTTGATAGCTGCGCTTTCTTTCAGAGTACACTCTGCTACAACGTTCGCTCTCATTTCTTTCATGTACAACATGAAAGCATTCAGAGGTTTCTTAATATGAGGTCTTTTTGGCTCTTGTTCTTTTCTCTGTTCGTGCTGAGGCTTCCTAAAACGTGGTGGGGGAAGGGGGAAGAAGGAAAAAAAAGCATCTATTAACCTTCAGCCTAAAAAAACCCCACCCAAATGAAAATTTCCAATCAGTGGTTACAGTGAAATAACTCCTAAGAACGTGAATTTCAGTGGTTATGTCCCATCCCCTTTCACATCTTTTCAGAGAACTGACTTAATGTAAGGTGTTTGGCTGATGAGCAAATAACATTTAATCTGTGAATCTGCTCCAGATTCATCACCTATCTCACCTATTCTCTTTTTGAATGGTTATCTGCAGTACCCTTGCAGGCTACTGCTACAGGCAGGAGGATAGCTCCTCATCTACTTCTTTCTTAGGCCTTTTGCCTCCAAGCACTAAGCAACAATGTTGCTTTCTACTAGTAGATTTTGCAGTTAAGACTTTTTCCAGGAGAAGCTCATGAGTTCACACTCAAGCAACATCCTCAGGTAGACTGGTCCATGATTATGTCAGAATCAAGATGATTGCTGCTGATAGCTTAAAAAGTGCTGGACTGGAATGAGCTATGGCTTCTTGTTTCATTACTCTTCTAAAAAGTCGCCCTTATCTCCTTTTTTAGTTATATAAGGAGTCAAAATTCAGAGATGTCATGAAAAGTATTTCTTTTTTTCGTTTGTTTTAGACCTTGACATTTCTTCAGATAGCATTAGTTCTCAAACATTTATTGATAAAGGGCTTAGTGCGGAAAGGCAGACTCACACATGCATTAGCTCACTGTCGTTGTGCGGATGTTCTTGTTTTACTTGAGGTGTTACAATAGCTGGGTGAGGGATTCCAGTTGTGTGAGGGCCTGGAGGACCAGGAATCATGTGATGTGAAAACCTAAAAGAAAAAACATAGGAAGGTCTATAACCCTACTGAAGACAGGCATCAAACAAATATGACAGCAGCAGGATGCCCCAAGAACGCAAATACCATGGAGCTTGCAAGGGAAAGACAATTCTTTAAGAGTGCATGAAAAATATTTGGCTAAGATTCGTGCATTGTAGCCGGTTTTATTCAAGAAAAACAAAAATCAGTCAATGTTTTGGTTTTAAATAAGTTATTTTGTTACCTTTCAGGCAAATAGTTTTATCAATGCACAGGAGAAACATTTAGTGGTCGTACTGTTGCACTGACTAGCAATAGAAATACACATTTCTTAACCAAAAACTGTATTTCCACACCAAGATATAAACATTCTTAAAATATCCACCACCAGCCAATGCGAAGGAGGGAACTGCCATGCAGAAACAAATAAAATAAAAGAAGAAGTCTTTTCAAGAAGTCCCTGGTAGCTCTGTATGGAATCTCTTACTTTTTGAGGTACTTAAACGAAAAGATTTTAGCATCACCTAAACTCACTATCGTCCCCTCAAATGCTTAAACTAATTATGATGAAAAATTCCTGCATCTTGGAAGAAGGAATTAAAAAAAGAAAGACTTGTCCTAGGTAAAACTTCCTTCCATCTGTACAAGAAGGAAAATAAAAAACAAAACAGCACCACTAACTCCATCATCCCACCCTGCTAACCTAGCTCATCCTCAAGGACAGCTGAGAGGGACCTTCAGGGTGCTGAGCACTGCAAGCCCAAGTGTACAGGAAAACCTGCATGCTTTGCTTTGAATTGGTGGAATCCCCCACTAACATCACAAGCAAGCTCATGTGCTAAAGGTTTGCTGAATGAGCGCTGGTTAAGGAATTGCATTCAGCCTCTCCTTCTCCATTCCCTAGTCCCTTTAGCCTTATCCTCCACTCCATCAAAATAAAGCAAACACAAAGCCCTGTAACCAATTGGGTGATTTTATTATACAGAAAGAATGGCTTTTCTTCCCAGTCACCCTTACAGGCACATGCTTGTCATTCCCCTGCAAAGAAGTGAAGGGATAGCAATAACCCAAAGGCACCCACGCAAACAGAGGCAAGAGGACCTACCACTTATCAAGTGGCCTGTCTTAATTCCCTGTGCAAGAGGATGTGTCTTCTACAGATCACACACACACACAAAAAAAAACAAGAACGGTACATTGCAACCTTGTGTACACCAAGCACAGGATGCAGAAGCTGTCTTTAGAGTGCAAAAGCTGAGGAGAGGAGGTCTGGAGTGTGTCACGGCCAAGTCTCAGTTAGCATCGTTTGCTTGCACTTAGACATAAAGACAGTGCCTGAGTCACACACCAGTACGAATACATTGTGTTGGCATCCCTCGCCATTAGTGGCCTTGGGCTATGAAATATCTACCTGCGAGCAAGTTTCTACATGGAGTGATACCTAAATGATTCAAGACTAATTACCAACAACTTGGAAATTAAAACTACAGAGTGCAGACTAGAGTGACAATCCACCTGGTTTCATACTTGTGTTAGTAAAAACAAAGTATGCATGTTATACATTGCATCTAGGAAGGAACTAATGACTCATTTCAGATGAAACAGATCAATTAACTGCTGACAATTTACCGGTGCTCCTAATTGCAATACTTCAGAGACAGCCAAGAAAATGCTGAATGAAACCAGTGTGGGATCCAGGCAAACTGTATATACACACATACGTTAAATAAAAATGTACGCATAAAGTTTTAGCTGACTGAAAAGCAAGCAAAGGCAGACCAAGATGCAAGCAGAAGAGCAACTTGCCCTCTAGTGCCAGCAGTTACTCCCCAGTCAGTCATTCACCTCCTACACCTACCTGGACATGGAAGGGTCGACTGAGAGTGAGGATGGGTAGGGCTGCCTGAATCCACTCGAGATGGGATATACAGGCTGACCTTGCCTGAGGTCACAGAAGAAAGGAACCCATCAATCACATGATACGGTATTCAATAGTTACTCTAGAGCTGTAAGCACTTGATGGGAACTCAGGGTGAAACAAAAATAGTAATAGGTAAAATTTTCAAGAGTTTGGCTGTATTTAAAGCTAACGAATACTTGAGCACTTAGGACTTCCTCCCTCGCTACTGAAAGGTTCCCAATCTAGGTTTCCACTGGGGAGGAAAGAAAAACAACCAACCTTCCTCCCCTACAACACACATGCATGTACACACTCTCTCTCACCTAGATATAAATGCACTGCAATCGGATTTGGTTAACTAGCTCTTACAAAAGAGGCATTTTATTCCACTGTAGATCAGTGCAAGAACACCGGAGTGTGAGTTACCAAGCTAGAAAACCTCTTGAACAGTTTTATCCAGTCTGTGAAAGTTAGGGCTCTCTTCATTTGTATCTTCTCCAGTGTGGAACGAGTGGCCAGCTTTTCTAAGAAACTCTAATTTTGTTTGATAAAAAAAACAACCAAACAACAACCTAAAAGCCCACAACAACACATCTTAGTACATCTTTACTTAAAAGTTCAACCTTTGCAAATTCAGCCCAAATACCTGAACCAGTCCAGCAAGGCCACCACACACATCAATTTGGTTCCAAGAATTACTTATTGAAGGGCAGAGCAGCTTTTCAGAGCTGGGGGAAAAAGGGAGAGTGGCTTTTGTAGGGTTCAGGATACGGGTTTCACACTTGGAGTAAATTATTGGCAACGAGTAATGCTCAAAGGGAAGAGGGGAAAAAAAAAAAAGCGGAGGAAGTCTCAGCAGCACTACCACACAGGAGGCTGGCTACATCCAGCTGCCAATGAGCAGCACCGAACACATTCCCAAACCTTGTAAAATCACAGCTCATCTCTCCTCTTTCTCATGCTGGTTAAGCCTCCTTCCCAGTCCCCTCCCTGCCAGCCTCTGCATTGAGAAACCATTCAAAAGAAATGATTGACCACATCTGGAAAATGAATGCCAGGAACTGCCTGGTGGTGGTGGAGGTGGTGAGTCAGCCTAGCAGCAATGAGGGGGGAAGGGGGGGGAAAGTCAGATGCTTCCATATTTTAGCTTTGTATCTGATAATAATTTGCTACAAAAAGGCATGTGGCCCTTCCTGAAAGATTTGCCAGCAATGAAGCATTTCACCATCTTCTGGTCTCTACTTTCTCTGCCTGTTGTCATCTGGATTATGTTTTCCTCCCATACACAGACCCATGAAAAAAATCTACATCTCTCATTGTGTGGGCACAGATTAGTCAAGACATGGATTCTAAAGCACTTAAACTGTTGCTGAGTTTACTTGCTCCCTGCTCTGACAGAACTGAGGGCTAGTACCTGTCTACCCCTAGCAGACATGAGGCATCTTGTCAAATTGATTGCATTCTGAAAGTACCATACGTTTCCTCCAAAAGGAAGATGACACCTTCAATGGCAGAGAAAGATCCTTCAAGTGCTAATATTAGCAAGAAAAGCAAAATCTCCCAATAACTGAGGCATCTCTCCATACAGAAACTGTAAAAAGCTGCAAAAGTTTGTTCTCCATTCTGGTGCAGTTTCAAGCCTTCCCCCCCACACACTTCAAAGTTCTTTCTTACCTCCCCTCCCCTCAGTAATTGCAATTTTGTTTATTAAAAATTTACATTTGAGAACTGTTTTCTGCTGTCTTTCCAAATGCCAAGAGCCACAAATCTGAGCCATAAGAAATATATAGACTTCAAAGTGAAATCTACACACTTCAATTTCTGTACGTGTTCAAAAACCAGATTCAATTCATTTCAAAGATCAACATTTTTTGATCTTTTAAACTTAAATAACATAGTCATTTCTTACTGCAGCGACATTCTTATTTTGTAAATGTTGCGATTGATTCAACAACAGCGGAGGGTACAAACATGCACCTTGTCTGAAAAGAAGCTGAAAGATCTTACCAGCCAAGAGGTGGTGTTATCTGTCCAACCCCCCCTGGAGACAAGGGATAGAAGGTAGGGATATCAGGAGCTGGAGGATGTCTGGACATGCCTGTTAAAGAGTACAGAAGAATGAATGACTTTCCCCTCAAAATACTGCAAATGCGAGCTACAGTTCACAGCTAATGCAGCCAGCACTATGATGGAATTAGTGCCCTGAGTGAGAAATAACCACCTTTATGGCCAGTACTGAAGCTAAGGCCACCCATGCCACCTTCCAAATAATAAATACCTTGCGTACGGTGTCGTGATTCAAACGGAAACACAGGGGAGAAAAAGGCGCAATAAATGTCTCAGTTAAGGACCTGCACAAGTTCAGATTTCCTGTCAGGTGCTTTAGGCAATACCATCCTCTAAGTGTTGTCACCAGACCCAACTGAATCCTGAGGAACTTCTCTAACACACAGCACGAAGCAAGAGGAAAATAAAGCATTGTCAAAGAGGCAGCACAGTCGAGCTATTAGATTAGGTAAACTGCTACTTGTACGTTCTCACTGGTTCCCTTATGGATTCACAGATTTTGGAAACTTGCTACCACAAAGGATCAGTGGTTAATTAAGAATCATTTTCAGGCCTGTAATGGTCACACTTGATATGATTCATTTGGCTTCCAATTGTCACTCCAGCTCCAACTAAGCTCTTCATCAAGTTGACTCCTGTGGGCTCCAAGGTCAATCTGTTTTGCATTGGTAGTGTTTCATGGAAAAATAAAGAGTCCCATCAGAAACGATCCATCAGCCCTCATTCCCCAGAACACAAAGTCCTACAATTGTAGGAATCACCTCAAGATTAAAGCTAATCCTAGCCCCCAAAGGGCTCCTGGTCTCCATTCTTCACCTCAAACTCGCTCCCCCAAGAGACATGGAATTACAGTTGCAGAGGCCACAAAGACATTGGTTTATTTAAATGTGTTTGGGGAAGAGGAGGCTGAAGCAGAAGGAATTGTTAAGTCTACTTCACATGTTAAATCAGCTGCTTTAAAAGCGTATTAAATATTTATGTAGTGACACTCCAAAGGTCCAAGACTGAGTGCGCTACCTTGAGACTTGGTTTTATAGATTGACGCTACTGATTCCTCCCCACCCCACCCCACAGTTTGCATTTAAATCTTCTGAATTTAATTATAAGATTTGAGAAATTTCTTTCGGGATTGTGCAGAGGAAAGGATGGAAAACAACAGTGGTGGCAGCACTGCTAACTCTGTCTCTTTTGGTGCCTCAGAAAAGCTCAGTTCTCAGACTTCGGACCACAGCCTGAGGATCGAATCTCTGGCCAGTTGTCTTTTCAGAGGCGTAAAAACAGCTGGTGGCTGACAGGAGAGAGAACATTTTGTGTATTCCAGGGTTTTTAACAGTGAGGGAACGCTCTTTCAGAGCAGTTATAAAAGGGTGAAAAACAAGCCTGGCCTCTCATCTTCAGTGACAGCTGATCCTCCTGGGGAGCCATGACTCCACCTCACTCCTGCCAGGCCAAGCTCCATGTGAGGAGCCAGCCTGTTCCTTCCCCAGCAATGTGCACTTCTGACCCTCGGAGAGGCCAGCTTTTGCTCACAGGAGGGTTAAAAACAACACGAATTAAAGGGAAGGATGAGCTGACCGCCTGGAGGAAGGTGCTGGCCATGTGTCCATCCTGAGGTGCCCGGGGCGCGGGAGGGAACGCTGGGGGCAAGCCACCCTGGGACCCCCCAGCGCCTTCCTGCTGAGGGGTTTCGGAGGAGGAGGGCACCCCGGCGCTCCAGCCCCATGCTGGGAGGCGAGGACAGAAACAATGGTCGGAGGCGTTTGGCAGAGGACCTGAGGGAAAATTTTCCCCTAGCAGCAACTGCACGGGCCACTTCACTGGGGCTGCTCTGACATGCTCGCGGCGCTGGAATGGGGAGCATGGGAAGACCACACACATCAAGGAGACCGTTGCAGCAAAAAAAAAAAAAAAAAAACGAAGCCTCCAGCCCGCATTGTCCGTCAGCATCTTCACCAGACGCTGAGCACAGGAGTCAGGAGCCCGTTCAGAAATATCAGAGCTGTGCGTGAGGGACGGGCTGTGCAGGGAAGAGACAGAAACGAGGTGGGAAGAGAGGATGGGCAGCAAACACAAACAAGGTTTCCAGGATGGGTCTGCAGGAGATGAGGAGAAAAATAACTTGCCATCACGGAGTAAGCCAAAGCCTTCTGAGCTCAGGGCTGTGGCATTGGGATGTGCCCCACCAGCCGCAGCTGGCTTTGGCAAGGGGTGCAAATCCCCCACTCTAACATGCACAGCACCCATGGGGCTTCAAGGAATGAGCACAAATATCCTCTTCCTGGGCACTCGTGCAACAAAGGAAGACAAATGAGGACAAGGGGACTGTGTTTGCTTCCGCTGCTCTGAAAAAAATATTCTACATGCACTTACAGGCCAGAGTAAATTAAAAAACAAGCAACCACCACATGGCCACAAGGCCATGGTATTATCTGGATGTAGCCCACGTTATTATTGGCATAGCAAGGCCAACGTAAAAATAAAGCATTCAGGGAAAGTCAGAACTAAAAAAGTCTCTCTCCTTGGGTGATGGTGGCCAAACACTGCTCCAAATAAACAGGACAATTCTGTGTGAGGACACGTGTCCAAGTAAGGCAGAGCTTCACCAACTTTTCAGCCAGCTGTTGTGGGACACGTGCATGCAGAAGAAACCCCTTCAGGACCAGACCCAGACCCTCATACCAGCAGCTACATCCTGACTACAGTGAACAGCTTCATCTGCCATCTGTTCCCCTCCTTCCTTCCTCACCACCAGCTCTCCCACGGAGGCTTCTCCTTGGGCTGCTCACCCAAACACGTGTTGGATGGGGTCAGTCCTCCCCCTGCAGCCCCCAAACCACCACATCTCCCCTCACCCCAGCCTTTCCAGCTCCTTTATCTCACCCCAGCACAAACAAAGGCCGCACCAAACCTCTGGGATCACCCATGTGTCCAGAGGGAGTGCTGGGTGCAAGTCCCAGGCTTGGTGCTTCCTCAGGAAGCCCAGCCTGCCCCCAGCAGCAGGGCAGCCTTAACGTCACAAGACGAGGATCTGGGCTTGTTTGTTCGTTTGTTGTTGGTTTTTAGAAGTCCTAGGGGCGTGCAGAAAACAGACACCCACGACTCGGACATGTAAAATGATGCTTTCTGCAGAAGGCAGCAGGTGTGAGAAGGTTAAAAAAAATAAGTCACGTTTGCAAAGCCTTAACTTGTGCAGGCTCTAGACTGTCCCCCTGTATTTTAGGGACAACACTTCAGTTATGCCAGCTACTGTATGGAGGAATTCAGACAGAATTCAGAATATGAGAATTCAGTTTTGATTAAAAGGGAAAAACAGCAGTACTTTGATAACCGCAGCACTGAAGTGCTCTTCCCTGGTTTTTGGGAAAGTGAGGGATGATTGCTGTTTCTGTGTCTGTGCGTTGCAAGCCTCAGGCACAACAGGGGGTGGTGAGGGCTGGCTGCTGCTTATTGAGATTTTAAAAGGCTCTGATGAGTAAAACAAGCCAGAATTATCACATTAGGAAGAGCACGAAGATTTAAAAAGCCAAGTTAAATACCAGCATCACGGCAGAACAGCTGTCTTTGGAAGCAAGCATGCACAGCCGGAGCTCTCCCCCCAAAATATGAAAAGCAAAGCCATCAGCATCATGGGGGGGCACTGGGATGGGCTCACCTTGCTTGGAGCTGACGTCGGAGGGGATGTGAGATGGGTGTGACCCTGGGGAAAAGTGCTCATCGCTGTAGGTGATAAGAGGGGTGAGGGGGTGAACCGCATGAGAAGGCTGTACCACTGGCACCTTATTGGACTGCAAGAGAAGGGAAAAAATAGCATTAGTGAAATGTAGCTTCTGCATTTAAAAATTTAATAATAATAAAAATGCAGTAACAAAATATGTTTTTTATATATTCATATTACTGAAGGCAAAAGGTTTAAAGTGAAGATTTGCCACATCTCTGGCTCACACAGCAACATCAGCTTTATCAGCTTTGCTACTCCTCTCCATCACGTTCCTGCTTTTCTGCAGGACCGCAGCGCAGCAAAGACGACTGTCCGACAAAGCTGGAGGGTGCATCGGGCTTTTCCCCTTGCAATTTTATAAACTCAGGTTGAAATCTCTCAGTCTGTGCAGCAGCTATCTACAAAGTCACCCTTAAGAGCCTGATTTCACATGTTGGCAGTGGCATTTTTGGAGGGGCCAGCTGGGAAGGAGATGCGGAGATGGCTGGGAGCTTTGCCATGCCACCCCAGGGAGGAATCAAAGTGCTGAAAACACCCAACTGGGTCCTGAAACGGGTGCTGTCAAGCGATGTTCCCACAAACCGCACTCTTGAATGAAGGCTGCAAGGCAATGGGACTCATCCATGCCAATGCAACACTTCCACGCTAACACTGCCTGAAAAAAATGTCACTTTTCCCATGGCGGGAAGAACCGCAGCAACCATCCCAGCGTGTAAGAGGCGCTCCGAGTTTCTACCCCACCACCCTGCACCCTGCCCTGAGGCAAAAACAATTATGCAACTAGCAGATTTTTAATAAAATAAAAAAGAAAAGCAGAAAAAAAAGCAATAGGCCTTCAGACAAAAACGCTGATAAATATCAGCAAGAACAGCCTGTCAAACGCCAGGAATTAAGAGAAGAAAAAAATCGTTTAGGAACCCAATGAAATTAATTTTGAGTCTCACTATTCAAGTCTTGGCACAAATAGACATTATGACAATACTCCAAGTACAAATCAAGGATTTCTCTGGACTTCTAGAACCAGGAGGGCTATTAAATGGACAACTCAATTTATTGTTAAGGCTAGTAGGAGCAGAGGAAAAAGGAGCAAATGGGAACCAGTGCAGCATTTTCTGCTTTCCTTGTTTTCAGAGCACCACCTTAAGGAACTTGCATTAGCAGGCAGTATCTTCTTAATGTCTGACCTATCCCTCCAGTCATATAGCTCAGAATCTGGTGCCATGAATTTTTGCTAAATTATGCTATCCTTGCTCTCCTCTTAATTTTACGGTTTTCAACACAGATTTGCTTTCCTGTGGGAAAGAGATAAGAACCTGAGGATTTTAATTTAAGCTTTGGCCTTGTCTTATATTTTGCAAGATGGAGAGAGAAAGCAGCACTAGTAGGTGTTTTAAAGCCAACAAGCATTAGGTCCATTTATGTGACCAAATAATAAAAGCAATATGAATTCTCAAGAATATGTATGAGTTGAGTTGTAAAGGCGATAGCACAGGCTGCTATTCATCTTCCCAGTCTGTATATATTCAACAAAAACAGATGCATACAAATTTCAGATGATTTACAAATCAGGCCTCAGTCTTTAGCTACAAGACGCATGGGCCAGCCCACCATTCAGCAATTACTTTATCAACAACAAACTGTACGTTATGAATAAAGATCAAGGAATAGATGTATTTAGGTCACACACGCAGCTGCTAATCAGCATTAATTTCTCAAAATTTAGTAATTAACATTTTGTATTATACTGGATGTAATTGTCATGCACACCCGTGGTATCAGGGCTGTTTGCTTTTAGAAATCATCCATTCGTACTTTCAGTCAGCCAATCCATGTACCCCCTCGCTCCCCAGCATCCTGCAGATTCGATTTTATTTTCTAATTCTCAGCACCTTATCCCCTAAGCCATGGCAGTGGTTTTCAACGGGTGAAGGAACTGTGAGAAGTGAGGAGAAAAGCAAACCGCTTGTCAGTGGGCTTAAAATTAACATATAAACAGGGTGTATCTCCATTAACAGCATTTGGAGATCTTCTGCAGAGCCAGAACTGGCAAAATAAATTAATAATGACAATAATAATGAAAATAATAATGAAAATAATGATGATGATAATAATAATAGAGGTGCTCTGGCCTGTCTCACAGTGCTTTGGGCACCCATATCCACCATCAGACAGGGGCTTGGTGGTCTGGCTGAGCACCATGTTCCCTGGTGGTCCCACCATGACAATCACCATGTGTGATGGGCAGAAAACACAGGGTGACACGTGCAGAACAAGGCCTGCGTGAGAAAGGCCTGCTGCCATATTTTTTAAAAGCCTCAAGGACTCCATTGGTTCTGCTATCACACCTGCCCCGTAAGTCAGCCCAAGTGGGTGATCTGTTTGCTGACGTCCACGCTTGGTTTTCTTGTTTTTTCCCCAGGGCTTTACCACACCAGAGGCTTTCCAGGGCTGAGCTATATGGCCAAAATCCTATGTTGTGCTCAAGCAAGAGATGATGCTAATTAGATTTCTCTTACTGCAGTCCATTAAGTTGTATTTTCTTTATCAGTGGGCTTCCTCCTCCTCCCACAAGCATGCTGCCCATGCAACATGGGCTGTGTGCATTTGTCTCCCCATATTCTCCCCAAATTTGTCTCTGAACATGGTGCTTTAGCTGCAGGAAACCTCAAGCAGTTTGCACAGGCCCAAAGCAGGGGCTGCTGACCTTGACCACACTGAGCTCCACACAAGGGGAACTTGGTCCCTCAGTCCCTGTCACATTGACAAGACATACATTTTATATGGGCGTGATGCACTGAGCACCTTTTTTCCTCAATACAATGTTAAAATCTCCTGCAAATCCCTATCAGACCCTACGCCTTCAATGAGAAAGGCGTATTACATGATTACTCATCGTCCTACATGAGGATCTTAAAACTATTGCACTACAGAAATTACACTGCATCCACCCACCAAAATGTAGTGTTTTGGTGCAAGTGGGACCCTTCCAACTTGGGATGTTTTATGATTTATGATTCCAAGTTGGGTACCAACTTATGTACCCAAGCAGCTGGACTCACACAGATCCTCTCCACTTTAAATGAGTGCTGCCCTGTCTCTCATCTGCAGAGGACACTTTGAGACAGTTTAAATTAATCTCTGGTGAGCTGATGGTGAAATGCTGCATTTTGGAGTCAGTCTGAATCCAGGCCAGTTCTCTCTAATTCTTTGAAGTGCTTTGGAAGAAACACGAGACTACCAGAAAAAAACAAAACAAAACTAAACTAAACTAAAAAAAAAAAAAAAAAAAAAAAAAAAAAAAAAAAAAAAACACCTCCCCAAACAGCTAGCTAAAAGCTTCAGCCTGCACCTGTAAGGTATCCTATATGCAACAAGTGTGCAAAAACAATAAAAATCCCAAGCCAGCCACAGCAAAAATGCCTGTGGTTCAGCACCCGGCAGGCAGGCCGGAGCTGGGGGGGCATTTGTTCCAGAGAAAGACAAAGGGGCATCGAGCAGGGAGGTGGCGTTGTGAGCAGCAGGCTGCAACACGGGCTGGCTGCAGGGCCTGGCCTGAGGCCTGCCATGGCTCCCCACCGCCAGGTCACACGAATGAAGAAGTACTTCGTCCTCCAGCAAGATCCTGGAGCCAAAAGTCAAAAGCAACTCCCAAAACACTGCTCTGATTTTTTTTCCCCTCCTTTAAACATTTATCTGCTTCTAGAACAAATGCTGCAGCCTCCTTACTTGTCTCCTGTCAACTTCTCTACTGTCAATAAGTTGTACCTTGGGTACAAGCACTAGCAGATAGTCTTCTCAATTAAAACGAAAATAAACAAATTTACAAAAGAAACCAACAAACACCTTAAAAAAGAGAAAAACAGACCTGTGTGGCCAAATGAAAGCATTCCCTTTGTTCCTGATAGAACGGGTCACTTTGAAAAGCATGGCTTCAAGTTTTTGACAGGAAATGTTAAATTGAGAGGGAAAAACACAGCAGCAGACAGCTCCTCCAAACACACACCACCAAAAAAACCCAACCCTGTCCACTATTGCTGTGGGTCTACCTTAGGAAAAAAAAAAAAAAAAGACAAAGACCAATGACTTGTTGAAGGACTTCAGGATGCCTTGGCCTGCAAAGACAAGGGAAATCTGTCCCTTTTTTAGCCTGTTTAACGTCTAGTTTCTAGGGCCCTGAAATCATTCTTAGGCAGGAGGACTTGGCGAACTGAGGAGACCGAAGTTTCAATTGCCATCTCAAAATAGTGATAGCATTTTAATGGCTAAACCAACTCTGGATTTATGCCTTTGATGACCAGCTGTTGCAATAGAAATGCAAGAGCCAGAAGAGCATAGTTTTGGAGCAATGTGAAAACCAGGCCTATGTACGAAGACCTGCTGTCATGGGCAAGCTTTGGCACAGGGGGCTGGAGGTGGAAGGAGAGGAGGTAACAGTAAGGTGTCTTGGCCAGAACTAGTTACCAGTAGATGAAACAGGTAATCAACACTAGCAATAATTGCAATTACAATTTTCTATCTTCCTGGGAGCCGTCATACAATCCCTTTCCATAGGCAGATCTGCAGAGGTGCAGCAACCTTATTTATAGCAAATAGTTTTATGTATAAAGCCAACCTCCTTACAAGCTCTTGACAGCAGAGATCACTTTATGTTTAATTTTCAAAATCTTCTCCAATTGCTAGACAGTGCAGCTGAGAAAATGACATAGCAGGTATGGAGGTGGTGAATTTGAAGCCTTACTTTTGATCTCACCTTGAAAGCACGCCCACAGGGACCACCCCACTCACCCCCTCAGAAACAGGGGTGCAGCAATATTTTGAATTATAAAAGACAAATAAAAGAGTCACATTCTTTATACGCTGCTTCCCAGCATGGCAGCACAGGGCCGTTTATGTTGGTGACCCTTCCTGTTTAGAAACACCAGGGGTGACACCCATGGGACTTGCCACAGTAAGATGGCAAAGTCAAGCCCTGCATCCCTTCTGACATCACATTTTGCAGCTTTGCAACTGGTAACACTTATTCAGAACAAAACTATCCTCAAAACTGCATGCTTCAGGGAGTAAACCGGTCGCTAGCAAAGGTCAGAAGAAAACTGCACCCAGTCCCCCTTTCCCTCAAGTCCTTTGTTTCAGTGCATGGCCAGATAATTAAGTTAGATTCAGTGCTGGGAGCCAGGGAAGGGGAGAACAAGAAAATTACTGTAAGTCATTGCATGCTTCCCCCTTCCCTGGGACACCTTGTGCCAGTGGATGTGGAGATGCAGCCCAGGAGACCCCCAGGAGTTGTGGAGAAGCCACCAGAGTGCAAAGGATGCACCCTTGAGATCCTTGCCAGAGCCTCATGTGGTTATTTGGGAGCAGGAGAAGTTTGTGCCCATTTTTGAGCTGCCAAGACCTCCTTCCTTTTCAGACAGCCTGGCAGCAAGCAGCCGTCACTGCAATGCATCAGAGAGGCAGTTTCTCAGGTGCTCAGCCTCTTCTCTGAGAGCACAAGCCATGCAGCAACAATGCCGGGCTCTTTTTTGGACCAGATCTTGCACCACTTATTCCACAGGGTGTCAAGCCTGGCAACACAGATAGTGTACAGGGATGCCAGAAGAGGAAGGGCAAACTGCTTGAAGCCTGAAGCGTCAGTGCACAATAAAAATCCGAGTGCAGCAGCCAGGGGAGCACTGCAAAGAAAAGAGTGAATGGGATTTGATAAAGCCCAGGATAAGCATCTATCTAGACGGATTACAATAAGTATCTGGATTCAGATTAATTGTGATGTTAGTGAGAAAACACTATACTAATGGCAGGTCTACCTTCTTGTTCTTTTTGCAACTTTTTTTTTCTTTCCTTCCTTCAATCTTGGAAATTAATATAGCACAACTGTGACTGCTTTTTTGCTGAAAAGTTGTAATAAACATTTGAGTTCCCTCAAGACAGCTTTAAAAACATGGCTGTTGAATCTCCGACAGAAACACACTTTATTTCAAGTGTTCATTAAGCACCGCCATTAAGCGAGTGATTAAAGCACACCCAGTATTAAAATAGCTTGATTAGAAATCCCCTGCTATCTGAGTTTTCTACTCTCTCGTGACTCCTTAATTTGTTTGTTCTCACCTTCTCGGGAAGGCTGTTGGGAGACCTGAGATGCTGCGGCACGGCACCGCGCGGGGAGCCAGGCAGCTCTTTCAAGGTTGCTATCAGGGAGAGGACAAGCCCACTGCTACTTACGTGCTGCCAGAATTACGCACAGCCCATTAGTTTTAGAAATACGCACTAACGACTGATAGGGCATGAAATCACCAGCAAAGCAGCACACTCGCACGGAAAGCTTTTTCTCTTAAAATATTTTGCAATGTTTTATTTTGTTCTCCCAACACAGCAACGGGTCCTCCTGATGGTCATCAGTTCCTAGTAAATGCTCCACACTTTAACAGCTGATGCTCATTTTAAGCTCTGGTTCCCATGTGATGGTCCTTTAACTTTGTCCATCCTGAATGGTTCATCCAACACTGGAAATACGCAGCTCTGTGGGGTTAAGCAAAGGCTCTTTTGCCCACACAGCCTGCCATTCCCTTACCTCACACCAGCCAAAAAGGTGTTTTCCCCCCATTGTTTCCCACCTGCCTACAGCCCTTTCTGTTCTCTGTTGGCCTAGGGGAACACAAGAACCATGGTTTTCACAAGCCCAAGCTGATGCCATGCTACTGCACAAGGGGATGCGCTTTGGTCCAACACTCAACCTGGGGAGTTTCCAAACCAAGCCTGGAAATTGTTCGGGCAAATGAGAGGCCGTCGGGTGGATAAATACAGAAATGTGGTACAGGAGTGAGTGGCCTGAGGGCACCCCCTGAAGGCCGGTGCTCCTGCGTGTTCCTGGTGCTCCTGTGTGTTCCTGTTTGGGCCGACGACGTGCGTCACAGGATGAGGTGACTCTTCCTTGTCGGCCTCCTCATGTCCCACAGGATGCAGGCCGAGGATCCTGGGGCGAACCCAGAAAGTCCCATCCCGTGCAGCAGTGATGCCTTTCAGTATGATGAAAGCACTTAAAATAGGACCACTCCCAAGCATACATCTACGTGGTGTCCGTACCACAGCCTACTCAATGTCACGTGCCATAACAGAGGCCAACTGAGACCAAGAAGGTTGAAAACTGTCAGCTTCTCTTTGAGCAGGGATTTTTTGAGGTGAACTGAACGGAGATGTTCTTGGTTCAGGGAATGTACACGTTTTTGGTTCAGATGTTCAAGTCCAGTGTGCATGCACGGGGAGCACATCTTAGCTTTGTCGCACGAAGGCAAGGACAAGGACTCCAGTCCAAAGTGCTCCCATGGGGAAACCTTTGCCTAGCACCAAAGTCATGGGACGGGCCATCCATGCACTGTCCAGCAGCCAGGAGTTTTGAGACATGGAGTTAAGAGCCTGGGGGGCTGGCAGAACATGGTGGGATTAACATAGAGGTCACCCAGCATACAGCAGGGCGTAGAGCAAGCACACGGGGCACTTCCTCGAAATCCAAGGCTCCCAGGCACTGCTGACCCTGCATACCCACTGGAAAAAGTTTTCGAGTAACTTCTGAGTCCAGCTAAACCGTATTAACAGATTTATCCAATAACATGCAAATTCAGGTTTTAATGAAAAGTCTTAAGTCACAGCTCTAAGTGATTTGGACTTTTCTGCTAATGGCATCTGCTAATGACCAAAGATTTAATGCATCAAGTCTTAGCATACATCAGTGCAAACAATATAACCATTTAGTGGAGGTAAAAAGTCATCTCATTAGACATCCATCACTGGATGTGGGCAAGATGGTCCAAAGGCTTAAAATAAAATATTCATTTTTAAAGAAAGAAAAAAAATCCCTAAAAACGTACAAATGATTAGGCCGAAAGTAGCAGTCTGCTAAAGCTTCACCAGGATTGAAAATGCAAGCTGCAACATATATCTGGAGGTAAAACGCATTTGCAAGTACTTAATTTCTGCAGCACTGTTCCACAGAAGGCAAAACCAATTTTAATAGGAATTAAAGCAATAGGGCCCTCCAGAAACAGGATGTCTCTTAGACAGGTTATTTGAACCATCAGTAGAAGGTCGTAACAGGAATTATTTCTCTGCCACATTGTGCAAGATGACTTCAGTACAAACAAAAGTGATGAAGAGCTGCTAGCTTAATGTTATGGATCAGTCCCACGAGGGTTTGTAACGATCGTGAGACACAAAATCACGCTCCGAAATTACACTTACACGTAGCTAAAAGTACAACTATCACAGTGCACAGCTCAGCAGGAGCAGAGAGTGAATCATGGGCTCAAAGAAGCAGGGCTTCAAACACTTTTTCTGGCCCACACTGTGGATGCCAATATCCCCAGTTGCCCAATCTCATTGTCTCAGAAGATGTAAAAAAGGGGGCCAGGGTCTCCCAGCACAGGCTGCTGGCAGGAGGTGGCTCAGGTCAGGGAGCTGTCAAAATTAAAACCTCGCACTCGTGCGCCTCATACAGACCAGGTACGGATGTTCAGCATCAGGTAGCAGACCCAGAACATCAAGAGGAGCCAACAAGAGAGTCTTTGGGGGATGCTCCTGCATCGGCTTTGGTGCTAGGTCAGTCTCTGAGAGTTGCCCTGTGCCTGCCAAAACGCAGCCTCATCATACAGGGGGTCCTCAGGACCCAAAATGTGACTTTCCCACCAGTGGTGGCACCAGATCTGCTCTGGCTTTGTTCCAGCCTCTGCGCTCGCCCCAGGAAGGTGCCAGAGGGCTTAAATAAAACGCTGTCGGTATGCACAACGCACGTGATGCCCTTTAAATCCTGCATGGGATATTCCTGCCTGCTGCTAGACTTGATTTTTTTTTTTTTTTTTTTTTTAATTCAAGAGCTGCCCTTTAAAATTTAAAATCACTCTTAAAAGAAAAAATAACACCCAGCCCACAGCCTAAGTTTTGTGCAGCAGGCACCTCCATCCTCATAAAAAGCCTGGACTGCACTTTATAACATGGGTAAAAGTCTAAACATCATAAAAGAGAGCCTGAATTGCCTGAGCCCCTGGTAAATCACCCCTCCAGATGGTCCTAGGGCTGCACATAGAGCCCTGCCCGTGGCAAGGGGTCGCCCTGCAATCACACCTCAACCCAACACCAGTTATGCGTTACTTCGTTAAAGAGGCACTTCCGAAGTTTTCCAGTGCCCCGTCATTAGGGATGGTTTGATTTTCCAGGCAATTAACGCTCGTCTGCACAATTATCTCCTCCCCATAGCACGGCAGAGGTGGACAATTTCTGATCACAGTCACATTCCTCCTCGACAATTCTCGTTGCAGTAAAGGCCATGCTTGCCTCTGGGGAGAAACGCAGCCACAGGAGGCTCTGCAAAACGCTCCTCAGCAGCTCACCAGACAGAAACTTAGCTGGTGGCAGAAGAGTTCGGTGAAGGATTTAACAAGAGACACCCTCCTCCATACCTTCCTCTTACCTCAGCCGGTGCCACAAAGCTCCCAGAGGCCACAACCCACTGCCAGGGCAAAATGACCATCACCCCAGCAGGCTTCCCAGCCCACCAGGGACTTCTGGCACCCCAGGGCTGCCAGCTGCGCAGACCCACAGGGGCAGCCCGCTCGTGCTGCACCACAGGTGTACAAACACCCGTATGGACATTCAAAAAGTGCTCCTGTGAGGTAACAGGCCCCAAAAGAGTAATTAATTGCCAGTCTAGCAAAGCAACGAGACAACAACGCTGGAAGACACCATAGATGGTTTTTCAGGCGCGGGAAATTTGACAACTCACCATTTGCATCACTTTGCGTCAAGCTGGGAGCTGACACTACGAGAAAGGCAGCTCCTTCGGCGCAGCACAGAGATGCACCCTGTTCTCAGCATCGAGCTCCCTTGCATTCAGTTAGAGGAAGGAAACGCTGCCTCCCCCACGAGATAAAAACAAAACAAAATGTAAAGAAAAAAAAAAAAAGAACCCTCTCCTCTTCAGAAAACCAAGGCCAGGTGTTAGGTACTCTCGACATCAAGCTGAGGCAGGGCTGGCTAATCTGTAGGCTGGCTCGTTTAGCGAGATAAAGGATTTCGGGAGGTGCCGTGGGCTGGGGGAGCGCTGGCTGAGCGTGGCTCCTGCAGGAATGCCTGACCTTTCCCGGGGCTTTGATCATGCTGGCTCGCGGCGTGAGATAACGAGCCCTCTGCAGAATCCGGAGGTAATAAAAAAAGCAGCTTTGAGGCCTCGTGTTTTGGCAGCGAAATGCTTACCTGTGCTGCCAGCACGCAGCCCGGTCCCCCCTGCCCTGCCGAGGAACCACTGGAGGAATTTGGGCGCGAGGCTTCGGCTCCTGCTCCATTTCCCCTAACTGAAGAGGGCTCCTTGTGCATCGCTCGTAGGGAAGGCATGCACGGAGAGATTCAGAAACAAGCAGAGCCACAGAAGCACGGTCTCCAATTAGTACACAATTAAGCTGCAGGTAGGATAACAGGAGGAGAAAGTGTGTATCTGACACAAAACAAACAGTAAAACAAAGAGCAGAAGGGGATGAAGCTTTTTTTTTTCCCCCAGTTCCCCCCTGAGTGCCTAACCTGTACCTAAAGGACTGGTTTTGCTGAGTTTTTTTCTTTTTAATTATTTCGAAGAAGGGGGGAGCGTCTTTCTCCAAGCAGCCCAGGACAGGCGATTGGAATGAGCCAGCGAGGTGCTGGGTCAGTAAAGCATGAAACACCTGGGCTGAGTCTGCGGGTGCTAATTAGATCAGTCTTGAGCACTTCCCCTAATGAGCCTGCGCAAGCACCGCAGCCACCTGGCTGCTTTGGGCAGCCGACCCGGGGAGGTTCTCCTGACCCTCGGGGCCGCTGCTCATCCCCGGGGGTGGCCGTGGCACGGTCCCTGCAGCCGCCTCATGCAGGTTTCCCCATCTGCAAGTCGGCTGCAGCCAAATCCAGCCCAACCTGGATAAGTTCCCCCCGTTGGGGGGAAAAGGCGGTGTGCTCGGCGATGCCGCCTTCCTCGCGGGGGTTGGCTATGTAGATTTCAGATGCAAATTTTACTTTAGGGCAGGCTTTATGGTATTAGGAGTCTCTTTTTTAGCCTTCTGAAATTTCATATGTATACATGCTAGAGCTCTCTCATCTCTGTTAATTGGGTTTTGTGGAATTTCGAGGCCCGGGGGCCGGGGGGAGGGCTGCTGATTAAAGCGCGCCGTGCAGAAGTGGATGCAGCGGTGTGGCGCGATAGCAGGAGCCAGGCTCCGTTCCCCCAAGCTGCCTTCTCGCAGGCACCCAGCAATTTGGAGGAGCCCCTTCTTCTGCCCTGGCACCCCACAACGAGGGGCAGGGGAGACGATGTGTGTGTGCCCGCATGTCCCCAGAAAACAGGGCACAGAGAGCTCCCCTCCGTGCCTGCGTTTGGCCCAGCTGCATCTCCCCAAGTGCTGCACATGCGAGGATCCAGCCCAGGAGCTTGCTTGCTGGAGCTAAATACAGATATTCACACACCCATGATAAATGCAGTCTAGTTTCATTTTTAACCCACAGGAGGGTGTGGAGGGAGAAGACATCAAAGCACGGACACAGGCTACCCTGGCATTCTGGGCGTGCAATTTTATCTTCCCCTCATTTCCCTCCTCTCCAAACCAGCTGCTGCAACTATCATGATGCTTGCCCTCCGGCCGGCGTGCTGGAAAACTGGCTTCCAAGGCAGTCATTAATCTCTCCCCATTACCCAGCTGGCATGGGATCTCTCTGAGACAGGAGAGCCGGCTCAGTTCCCTCCCCACCAGCAGCTCCTGCAGCCTCCCACGTGGCCACCGTCGGGGTGACAGCCAGGGGGGCAGGGGTGGATGCCACCAAGCGCCGTAAGGACATCTCCAAGGTGCGGGCTGAAGCAGCGTGCATCTTCAGGGGAGGACGGCTGGGATCAGAGCTAAGTTTAGAGAGTGACTTGCTGCACAGCAATAGCAGCAGGGAGCAGCCCCAATGTATGCGAGCTATGCAAGCCACGGGAAGATGCATGTAAAGCTTCCGCAAGAAAATACAGCTCAGAGGTGCTGTGCTTTTATCCTGCCTTTGGGTTTCAACCCATCGGAGGTGACAGGGCTGAAAAAGCAGAGAGGTATGTGATAAATCAAGTGCAAATGAGCTGCTCTGGTAAAGCTCCACTGAAATGAAAATAAAGCAGGCTTAGAAAGTAAGGATGCACTTTTGCAAGCTAGTTTAGGAGACAAGGTAACAAGAGGCTGTTTTGTGCCATTTCCACACAAAACGCAGCCACCTCGCTGCCTCCCACCCCACACGGTGCAGGAATGGCTCAGCACCTCCACTGGAACAAAAATAACTTTTTCAGAGAATACTTTTTCGGTGCGCCGATGTGGTGATTCACGCCAAAGCTGTCATATCTTCCTGGCAGCAGTGTTCAGCTGCTACCTTTTTTCACCAGAGCCCTGTACATACCTACCTAACCCTGCATTTGATCTGGCAGTAGGACCACAGGTTCTCCCAGGGAGAAGAAACACGCAGACGAGTTTTTGATCTTCCTTAAAAGTACTGCTTATCTCAGTTTTTGTTTGTTTTCTGTTTCTCGCGAGTGGGGCAGCGTCTGATGTGAATGCCACCCACCACATCTTATCTCGGCACCGAGGCACCCATTACAAACCACCGCGGGAACCGAAATAGCAGCACCTTCCTCGCCCGTGCTCCCCGCTTTGAGCAGCTACAGGGGTGTTCGGGTATCGCAGCCCCCGAGGCGCTAAGCACTGGTCTCGCACCCAGACACCCGCTGGGAAACGAGGGGTCCTTCATTAAGGCCGTGGAGATAACAGGCAGGATGGCTCAGGAAGCCACCCCTGGTACAACCAGGTTGAGTATCCACAGCAGAGCTCAAAACACTGCCTAGTCCCGTGAAAAGGGACTGAAATATGGGGCACAGCACAGACCACGGACTGCCCTCCTGGAGAGACCAGACACGGACAAGCAGCCCCTGGTCCATCCAGCTCCCCATCGACCCACTGCTTTCCACCCAAATCGCTCTCTTCAAGCCCCTGTCCCCTGTCCTGATGGTGAATCCCTGCTGAGGGTGACACGTGGACAGGGAAGGGCAAGACCCCAGCAAGGTCGTGAGAAAACGCGACTTCCACCGCCTCCAAATGCCGCCAGCGCCTCCAGCTGCTCGCCCCTTCCTGGCTATCTGCAGCTGCTTTCCGGCCCGCGGGACGACGCACGCCGGGTCGCGAGAACAGCCCTACCAAATCCTAAGGCACGGGGGGGAAGTGGTCTGAAAGGGATCAGCCTGAGGCTGAACACCAAACCAGCCTTCGCCCACACGGATGACCTCGTCCCCCTGGCCACCCTCAGCCCCACCTCGCCAGGGGCAGAGGTCTCCGACGGCCACGTTCCCACGAGCTTTCAGAGGGGGGAAAATGGAAAAAAAATTTAAAAAGCTACGACCAGGCAGAGGAAGGAGCTCTTGATTAGCCAGGGAGGAGGCAGCAGTCAGCTGTCACACCGCCTGTTTCGCAGCAGCCGGCCGGCTGGGCAGCCCCACGCGAGCTTTCCGTCCCCAGCACATCCTTCCTGGCCAGGGAAGGACGCGAGCCCTCAGGAAGCCGAGCCGTGGCGGCTCCTCTCCTCCTGGCTCCTCCTGCAGGGCTTTGCCCCCGGAGTCCTGCAGGGCTCCCAGCGAAGAGCGTGCTTAAATCGGGAGCCCAAAATAGAGCCCAGGCGGGCGCTATATTTAGCGGGAGGCAGCGCGTTGTAGGAAGGGCCAGCAGATGGGCACGGCCTCGGGACGGTCCCACCTGACCGGAGGCTGGTGCCGGGGTGAAGATGGTTTTGTTGGGAGAAGGGGAGGGCAGGCTGCAGGGGGTGGCATCCAGCAGGAGCGAAGGCAAGAGCCCCCCAGGGTGGCCAGGCAGGGCCGGGGCGTCCCACGTCCGGGAGGAGCCGAGCTTCTAATTAAGACCAACCGGCTCCGGTTAATTGAGCCCAATTCACCTGTGACATGAAGAGCCACAATCCCATCAACAATAATGGGACTGCATCGGCTTACACCAGTAATGACTTCAGATCGCGGCATAATAAAACTAATTCGATACTTCTCCAGGTCCAGCTGCTCGGGCTGCCGGGGGAGAGCAGAAGACACCCACAAAGCAACGCCACGGCGGGGTGACACGAGAGCTGCTCCGGGCAGGCAGACATGCAAATCAGCAGCTGCACAACCCCATAATTGCTGCTACGTCCCCTGAGGCCAGGGACAGCGGGGCCTTTGGGGTGGCATGTCTACAGAGGGCTGCCTTTTGCTCCTGTGTCGCCCGGGCTGCGTGTGCTGCTCCCAGGAGGACCCATCCCGGGATGTCTTCTCCAGAGAGGGACACGTATCACGGGGTGTCCGAATTGTCATCTGGCATGCTGGGGTTGTCTCTGTGCAAGGCACCTGCCAAAAGTGGCATGCCCCAATTAGACACTGCCCTAAACGAGGAGCATCCATCGCGCCACTCGCTCCCTGCCAGGAGAGCGGCTCCTCCCCGCCTGGGGCTTGGCTGCTGCCGGTACACCCTGCTCACTGCGCCGGATGAGCTGACACAGGCGAAATCAATTAGCTGCTGCTGCTGCTGCTGCTGGGATGCTCGGCTCGGACGGATTGGAAAAGACAAAGGGAGAAGAGCCCCACACCAGGAGGAACGAGGCCTGGCCAGCATGATTCTCTGCAGGTTTGAAGCGGGACGGGCTGGCTGGTGCTCCCCACAGTGGCTAGGTAGGGGCAGGAGGAGCGGGAAGGAGAGGCACAACCCTACAGCCCCCATACACCTCCACTCACTCCTCTGTGTCCATTCAACACATGCTTCGAACAAAAACAAGCAAAACGCTCTGCAAGTTCAGCTGAGGCACTTTCTGCTTCAGATTTGGTTGTTTAAGCCCCGTGCTTGGCAGAAAGCCTCCCAGCTCATCCTGCTTCAAACCAAAGTATTTTGGAGCTTGCGCTTGGCACCCTTCAGGAAGGAAAGAGAAGAGATCAGAAGGCACCATGTGCCCTCTGTACAGAAGTTATTTTACAGTGACCTCCTGCTCGCTGCCTTGGCAGCCCCAAGCAGGACCCGTCCTCCTCCCCTTGACGAGAGAGAAGCACGTCTCACAACCCAGATCTCCATCACCTAGCCCCAGACCTGTCTGCACCTCTGCAAAACACAAAATATTTCTTCAGAGAGGCCGAGGGCTGCTGCTGAGGAGATGTCACCTCCAGGTGGGAATAGAGGAACCCACTGCCTTGCTGCAGCAGGGCAGCTCCAGCCCCAACTCGACCCCACGGCCAGCAACCCTAGGGAGAGCTGTCAAAGCAATCAAAAAAATGCATCTTTAAGGTGCTGTCCACCCAGGGATGAATGGGAATAGTTATCGTGCTGCAGTTTTCTTGTGGTGGCGGTTTTTCTTTTCTCTTTGAAGGCTGAACATTTCTCCTGAGTAGGGTTACCTACGGTGACTTCCAGCTCACCGAAACACGAGACTGAAGGTACCGTTTTTTCGCACCGTGGGGCACGTCTCCCACACCGTATCTCATAGTAACATCTCTGCTCATTAACCCTTTTCCTGTTCAGCTTGCAATCCCATAAACATCTTTGTAGCGGCTGATGTCTTTGTTGACAGAGAAAAGTGTGATTTATGTTTTTCTCAGAGCAGGGAAGGCAGCGGTTAAGCAGCCCGAAGTGAGAAGAATCAGCACCAGGTTAGCAGGCAGCTGCCTGAAATCCCCTCCTCAAACCTCAGCTACGAGCAACACCCAGCGTCGGTACCCTCACCCTGGTTTATGTTCATCTGCAGATCCCCAACTTTTTGCTTAGGGCCACGACACTTCCCTTTCTGCTCTGTTGTCCCAGCCGTGGACGTGGTGGGCACCAGCTAAACTTCTCCACCTCCTCTACGAACCAGGTGGCTTTGCACGCACGGAGGAGTTCAGCAGGCATATCGTGACTGCGGGGCGCAATGCTCTCTTTCTTGCAGGCTATGGCTTAAGCGAAGTGCTTGATTGAGTCAAGACAGCTAACCGGCATCAAAAATGTCACGAATCGGCTGCCAAAAAAGCATAAATCACATTGTTCCTGTTTTTTTTTTTTTTTTTCCCCTACATTAAAAACATTCCTTTGCCATCTAAATTTATAGGGAGGCAGAGGAAGGGGGGGACACATCACCAGAGGCAAATGGTTTTGCTGTGTTTTTTTTTTTTTTTTTTTTTGAGATTGTGCATCTTCCACCAAACATTTGAACAGAAATCTCAGTTTGCATTTGTAGCGACAAGGGATTGCCCGAGCCCTTAATTCCCAGATGCCGTTTGCAGCGCAGTTTCACACGTGTGTGAGATGCTGCCTAGCCCTGGTGTGATCGAACTGAAGGGTACCAAGGAGGCATGCGGAGGGTGGGGAGAGCAGCCCTTACAGCAGACAAGGCTCCAGGCAGTCGTGGAGCAGAGTGGATCCAGTCTGAAAAGAATTGGCAACCCTAAAAGTTTTTGATAAGAGAAAAATTCATTGATGTTGGCTCGCACCAGGCCCGCTTCAGCTCTGCACTTGTCCTCTGTGTTTCCTTGGCATATCTGTTCCTTTCCTCTACCTGCTTTAGCATAACTTTATTTTTCTCTTTTATCTTTAGCTAACTGCACCCAGGGACTGGAGGGATTGATTTTTTTGTTTTGACTTATTGTTTGAAGATCTGTAACTCAAAGCAGCTTCTTGCGCCTCTGATGTCTAAGCCTGAGCTGTATAAAAGGTGAAGCTCGTCCTGTGTACCAAACCGAGCAGGGATACCATTTTATAATCAGTCATCTGTGTTTTATTTTGCCTTTTTGGGAGGAAAACTATTTTAAGACTTTATAGGCAATAACACTTTAAATAAATATTCTCGTGGCTGACACTACGCACGCAGGTTCTCCTTCTCTTTTTCAAGACAGCGCGCTATTGCTCACTGCTCGGGGCGGGGAGGCGGGGGGGAAAGCAAGTTCCTAATTAAAGGAGGCCATTATACATCAGAAGATGTTTTGAGCATCACGTCACACCCCCGGCAGCCTACTACAGCCAAAACGTTACCATGCAAATCTAAAAGCGCTCTCGCTCAGGGACACGCTTCCGTGGGGTGAAGCAGATCCCCACCGAGAGGGGACGGACGCATCCACAGTGAGCCGCTGTCGCTGCCCACATTCCTGTTTGCTCCCTCTGCCCCCCCTGGGGCCGAAGCCAGGGGGTTTCTCCTACTCCTGGGAAATTCTCACCCCCGAGCGCTGGCAGGCTGCATCCCACGAGCAGCTCATTAGGACGCGGCGCCCGGATTTCTCACGCCGAGGTCGCGCGGCTGTCTCGCTGAGAGCTCCTGGCCGCGGCACGCAGCGACGTTGTTTACGATAGCCCATCTCCTCTGTTCCCTGAAGTTGCCCAGCTTGCTGAAATATGGTTACATATGCAAACATTATCTCCCAATTGTAACCTCATTTTCTGCTCTGCTGGACAGCGTGACCAGCATTTGTCATCCCGCCGCCCCCACCCGCCGCCCTGCTCACACGTCCCTAATTGTCACCGAGATGCGGTGTGTCAGCGGGACGCCGGCGTCCGCTGCTCCCCATCTCCACGCAGTCACTCAGGTAACAAACCCATAATCTCGTCCTGTTTTCATGATGGTTGAATTACACATAATTGTTCCTGCACACTGATTGATTTCTGCCTGAATAGAGACCTCTGCCTTTTTTCAATGCGAGCGAGTGGCAGCCAAGTCTCTCCATCGAGGAGGAGGCAGCAGCCTTTGAAGAGATCAAAGCCAAGGCCGCGAGCAGTTGTGCGCCCTGGGAATATGGAAAGCCTTTATGCTCTCAACCCCATTTCCAACATCATGTTGGATTGCAGCTGCATTACATTCTGCCAGCATTCTTAATGCTTTTAGTATTGACTCTGACATCACCGATAGCTGTTTTAAAGTAACAAAAGCTGAGGGATGACTTATTTTCACAACTCCGTAATTGGAACATGCAAAGTTAGGGGAAGGCAGCATTTGTTTTCAATCTGAAATACAAAAGAAAGCACAGAAAATTATATAAGTTTCCCAAAATTAAAAACACATTTTTCATATGGAAAGAACAGAGGGGGCATTTTTATAGCCTAGACCACACAAAATGAACTGATTATGCACATGCTTTTTCAAGCCTGAAGGCTGGAGTAAAAATATGATTGGGTAAGCGAGTCAAATTGGGAAAAAATATTGTGACTCACGGTGCGTTTAGTGACTTTTAGCACCTGATGCAAGGCAAAATAATACAGATGCCTTGGGTGTTGCCTCCCCTCTGCAGCTCCTTGTAGTAAACTGACAGTGGTTCGCTTATCCTAAACCAGACACAACACGTGGTGAAGGAACATTAAATCCCCATTAGTTATCTGAAAGATAACCAGTGATCTAAAAGTATAAAGCACTGCAAAGCTTCCTCTGAGATTCCCTCTTCCCCAGCCACACGGACAGCTGCAGTGCTGCCCTAAAACTGGCCTTGCCACAGTGCCACTTTTGGGGGTGTCAGATGCTCCCACCCTCCTCCCCTCTCCTCCTCTGGCTTCACGAGTGAACACAAAGGCAAACCTCCACCAAGAAAGGCGGCCCTGGGCTTTGACTAAACACACGCCTACGCTGTCCCAAGAAAATATTTCCAGGGAAGTCTTAAAAGTAAGTGGTGGGTAGGAGAGGGCAGGAGGAGGATGTAAAGCACAGGGAGGGCAGAGCCATGGACATGCCACAGCTCTTGTCCGGGCACTGACCGCTCTGAGCACCGCTGCTGCTTCAACAAACATTTTTATTCATTCAAAACCACTGAATAGAGGCTTTTGAGAACAGTAATTCTGAAATACGCTCGCTGCCACTACAGCGTGCAGAGCGGCGAGGAGCGAAGAATGTGCAAATAAAGCAAAAGCTGTAAAGAATTAAACATTATAAGCTGTAAAGAATTAGACATTATGAGCACCCATGTATTAGCAATAAAAATAATTTCCTCCTAGCTGTAGCATTTTCCTTCTGCCTTTCTAGTGCTTCTTCTCTCCCTGTAGTCATTAAAACCCCACTCAGAGACAACTGCACAGGATCTGCCCTCCCTCCCTGCGGACACAGCGCCAATGTCCTTGTCATTTCGAGGCTGGGAAACTGTCTCAGTTTTACTTTGGCTATTCCTTAACGTGCACGCAGCCGTGCTGAGGCTCAAACTGGTGCCAAATGTAGCAAGCAATTTCTCTACTAAGGTGCAAAAGCTTATTTTTTAACAGCATTAAGTCTTTTCAACATTAAGCCAAGGTGTCAATTTTTTTTTTCTTTTGTCTCCAACTCTCCCCTGAAAATTTACTGCTTCCTCTGCACTCCTGTTTTCTTAAATCGGGATTTGTTCTTTGCGGCTCCAGCATCAGCTCTGAGGCCTGGAGGGATCCTCATCAAGCGGTGCTGAGGAAGGAGTGGGAAGCACCGAGTGCCGGAGCAGCCAGCTGCTGGGCTGGTGGGACAGTCATCTCCACGTCCCATGGGGAGCCCCAGGTCTCGGCAAGTGAACGCCAGCCTCCAGCAACCCAGCGGGCAATACGCTCGGCTTCGCAAAGGTCTCCGAAACAACGTCAGGGAGTCACGTCTATATGATGCCGCAACCCTACCTTTCAGCATCAAGCCATTATTGTGATGAGAAAGCATTTTTCTCTGTAATTACTGCTTATTTTCCCTTCCAGGGACATTTTTTCTTCATTTACAGAGGATCCACTTGATCCTTGTGCCTGAAAGCTTGCTCCTTTCTTGCAGCTGAAACTGAAGAGACCCTCCCCAGCCCAGGAGAGGCTTCCAGCCAGCCTTCTGTACGGCACGGCTGGCCTCCTGACCCCAGGAGCTGAAGCTGAAGGAGCCCAGGATGGATGGCAGTTTTTGGGGGGAGCAAGCACGCTGTGCTCATTCCCTGGCCCCATTTATGCAGGATTTTGGAGAGGGGGACTGGGACAGAAGTGCATGTAACCATGCTGGGGGCAAGCAGTCTGCCCCTCTGCCACTGAAGTAGTGATGGCAAACAGATAAAAGAAGGGGAAGATGCTGGTGCTGCTGAGGTGGTGGGCAGGGAGAATTGGAAAAAAGCAAAGTGTGCTTTTTGCCAAAAAGTTTCTAAGGTAATTTTTTAAGTCTCTCCTTTCTTTTTTTTTCTGAAAAACTTTATCAGGATTCTCTGGTCCTTAGCGGAAGGCTGGGTATGAAACAGCCACGCCAGCGCTGCCAGGAACTTTCTTATCTGTATTGCTTGTAATCAGATGGAGATGTTGGGAAATCCTCTTAGCACCCCCTCCACACACATGCCAGTTTTTACATTCTCAGAATTCTGTTTTGTTGTCATAGGGGAAAAAAATAAATAAATAAATAAAAATCACAAAACCACAAAACCATATCTTTATAAAGGAGTTGTCTTCTGGGTGGGTTCCTGAAGGATGCTCAGGAAACATGAATTTTGTTCCCACCTCTGCCATCACCTTCCAAACAAACGTTGCTTGTTGGGCTCCCTGTTTGCAGACCTCTTGGCTCATAGCCCTGCTTTTGGGTGGGGGGAGGCGAGACAGTGCCCCCCGGGCAGGGTGCCAGACACCTTCCCGCTATCTGCCCACAGCCACTGCCCCACAGCCATTTCCATGGGTCACGTCCTCACGGTCAACTTGGTGCTCAGTAATTATACACAGAATTTACCTATTTCATGCTTAATTGCACAGGCAAAAACTTTTGCTCCACCCCCAGAACAGCCACAGCCTAACAACTTGCATTGCTACACGCAGCTGCTGCAGCCCTGGCTTTGCCCCCTAGGCTCAAATCCCAGCCAGCACCTCAGCCAGCCGAGCCCTACGGTGAGAAGTCACCCGGCACTGAAATTGAGACCCAGTGCAGGTGACACAGGACAGATCAAAGTCAGCCCACAGCAAGCGTATGCGTTAAGGGCTTTGTGGCTGGGAAGTGCTGCCTCCAGAGCAGGACTGAACCTGGAAAAATGCTTTGTCCGGAAGATATCAGCCAGAAACGTTCATTTAGCAGAGCAGGGCATTTTTTTGGACAGCGACCAAAAAAACTCTTTAACAAACAGGACATATTTACCTGCAGCGGCGCAGCTGGAGCTGGAAGACAAGTTCCACAAAACCCCTCTGAAATCTCTCTCCCTTAAAAAGTCTGCCTGTTTCCCAAACACAAGAGTCATCAAACCAGCTTCGACTAAGCCAGATTTGCTGACGCAATGATATTTCTGATTCCGCCCCATTAGTGTGTAGTATTCTCATTTATATAAACCCCTGAAAAAAATTTAAAAAGGAAAAATTTAAAGTTTCAAAGAAAGAGAGAAAGCTTTCTGTACAGGCTGTTTTGGGAAGGCCCTTTCATTCAAAAAATCTTTGAACAAAACAGCATTTTGACCCCCTTTCCTAGACTGTCTTACTATTTCCTTATTACAAAGTATGAAGTCATCTGTTACAGGTCACTCTGATAAGAAGCCTAGTAGCTGCCAGTTTAAAAAAAGTGTTAGTAACAGTGCTGTCAAACTGTTGGGGGAGCTGCCTAATAAACTGGCATTTTTTAATTTTTTTTTTCAGTTCTCCTATTCTGAGTTTTCTTTCTGGAGATTTACATCTCAAACAGGATCTCTGAGCTATTAGCTGAGAAATATTCCTAAAATAACAGAGAGAAGAAAAAAGCCACAACAAAAAGTCACAACAAAATCAGAAAATTCCACGCACTCAAAAGCTATTTTTTTTCACATTTCTTTCTTTTTTCCCCCTATAGATCCATCACAACTTGCTCTTCTCCCTGTACCATGGGTATTTAAGACATGGAGTAATTTGTTTGAGAGAGTGGACTTAGAAGCATTTTTTTTTTTTAAACCAACATTCTCAGTTCAAATTTACTTTGCAGGAGAGAGCCTGGCAGTCAGGAGCACACACAAATGTAACTCAGTGCTACAGTGTCACAGGGCAGCAAAACAAAAAGTAGCACTTTATAGACTAAGTTATTTCAATTGCTAATATTTTTCAAAATGTATTTTAGTGTGTGCAATGTATGGTTTATTTCATTTTTGCACTGTTTGCAAAGTAATACAGGGCTGAACATGGTTAAGTGAACCACCTTTTCAAAACCTAAATGAATTTGAAAGTTTGCAAGACATTATTCCATGAATCCCAGTACAACGAAAGCTCTGCAAGCACCAGCTTGGTGCAGCCACTCTTCCTTTCCTTGTCTATCCCAAGCATCCCAAATGTGCCCTGGGCATGCTACAGTCCTGCTTCACCTCATGTTTTGTGTTTCAGGACACAGAAATGCCACAGACAGCCTGGGGAGAGGGCAGGGAGGTGGGAGGGAGGCAGGCCGCAGTGAGGCCTGCCACCATATTGCCATGCTGTCACCGCCCAGTGCCCATCTGTGGCAGGGAACTCGCCCAGCGTGGGGCACTGGGGTGGGAATGACGTGCGACAAAATACACAAACACCACTTGTAATTGCAGCTTGGCAAATCTGAGCTAAACTTTACAGGCCCTATTCACGTGGCTAGAGTGTGGCATTGTAACACCTAAACACGCTTGCATGGCTGAACACAGATTATCTGCGTTTTAGCACATTGTCAGGGGAAAGAAATTCTCCCCAAGTATGGTCTGCATTTGAAAAATGTTGATGCTTCTAATTTTGTGCCCTATATTGTATTTTTATGGTAGATGAGTGTAGGATTTGGAGGGAATGAAGAAAGATCAACGCATGAAGATAGGCCGAAACTGTGGAGAGAAAACAAACAATCACAAAGAAAAATCCCTGAGGCGGTTTTGAAACTTGGGACTGGCATTGTTAAACATTCTTGTCGGAGACATGGACAGTGGGATCAAGTGCACCCTCAACAAGTTTGCCGATGACACCAAGCTCTGTGATGTGGTCGACACACTGGAGGGAAGGGATGCCAGCCAGAGGGACCTGGGCAGGCTTGAGAGGTGGGCCTGTGCGAACCTCATGAGGTTCAACAAGTCCAAGGGCAAGGCCCTGCATCTAGGCTGGAGCAATCCCAAGCACAAGTACAGGCTGGGTAGAGAATGGATTGAGAGCAGCCATGAGAAGGACCTGGAGGTGTTGGTTGATGAGAAGCTTGACACAAGCTGGCAATGTGTGCTTGCAGCCCAGAGAGCTAACCGTGTCCTGGGCTGCATCAAAAGCAGCATGGCCAGCAGGCCGAGGGAGGGGATTCTCTTCCTCTACTCTGCTCTCGTGAGACCCCACCTGGAGTATTGTGTTCAGATCTGGGGCCCCCAGCACAAGAAGGACGTGGACCTTTTGGAACAAGTCCAGAGGAGGGCTACGAGGATGATCAGAGGGCTGGAGTACCTCTCCTATGAATAAAGGCTGAGGGAGTTGGGGTTGCTCATCCTGGAGAAGAGAAGGCTCCAGGGCCTACAGTACCTAAAAGTACTGGTGGTACTAAATGTAAATGGTGGCTTTTCAGTACCTAAAAGGGGCCTACAGGAAAGCTGGGGAGGGACTCTGTCAAGTAGTATAGTGATAGGACAAGGGGTAATGGTTTTAAATGAAAATTAGATTTAGATGAGATATTAGGAAGAAATTCTTGGCTATGAGGGTGGTAAGGCACTGGAACAGGTTGCCCAGAGATGTTGTGGGTGCCCCATCCCTGGAGGTGTTCAAGGCCAGGTTGGATGGGGCTTTGGGCAACCAGCTCTAGTAGAAAGTGTCTCTGCCCATGGCAGGGGAGTTGAAATTAGATAATCTTTAAGGTCCCTTCCAACCCAAGCCATTCTATGATTTCGTGATTCTATGAAATATAGAAAGAGGCAGAAAATAGTAGAAACAGAGCTTCATAGTATAGCTAGGTGACTGAAAAAGGGTTACTTCTGAGCAGGCAGTGTCACTGGGAGCACAAACTCTAGACTCAAAACACACAGACTACAGGGACAGCTTTTTAGAATTCATTGCTCTTCACCTCTGAGCCAACAAAATTGCCCCAAAAAAGCCCCATGCCCCTTTCCCTGTTTGTGTCTCCTTCTGGATGTACCTGACCAGTCAGACCATTTCCAGACTCATTTCTCCAGAGAACCGCTGTGCCCTCCCATTCAGAGTTCTGCTCAGGTCAGCTAAGAGGGAAGTTGAGCTGCCATCAGTATCAATGGGATTTCGGCACAAGGACTTTGAATTCTGCTACACCTCATGCACCTGCTGTCCTTGCAGGGTTTGTCATGGTTCCCAAGGGTCACAATTGCAAGCTTCAAGTACATACAGTGCCCAGCACCAGGCTGGATGTGCAGCTGTCTGCTTCAATTCACTTTAAAGCTTTCCTCCAGAAAGCAAGCAGAAAAACAAATTGTCTAACAAATAGACTTCTTTTGTTCTTCACCAAGGCAGCATGACTGGAGTTCCCTTGCAAACAGGAGCACACACACACACCCGTGCTCACTCCAAGTGCCAGTGCTTTCAGAAGGTGCTGCATGACAAAAGCATGCATGAAATCAGGCTCCTAAGGGCCATTGGTACATTACATTACTGGGACATTACAGTACATTGGTGCTGCCTGCCAGCTTGCGTGGCATGGTGGAAAGGAAGGTGCCAGACTGCAGAGAGTGCTTGGGCGGGCAGGTGCATTTGGGATTTTGCCCAGCAGCACCTGGCCAAAGTGATGCTCTGTCCTAAGTGTTACCAGTGGTGTCAATAGTGCGCCTACTTCTGTTAAACTGCCCATATTACGAATATTCGATCAAAGCCTCGTAACTTTACACTTGTAATGTTTGCTGACTAAGGTCCTCCTATTGATTTTATGCCCCAATCTCACCAACGCTCACAGCCACTCAAAGAAAACAGACGAAGGTTGAGTCGACCTTTCAGCTCCACAAAAATGCTCTTTTGCATGAGGGATTTGGTAACTTTGAAGATCACAGACAAAGATACTCGAGGTCCTTCCTCATCACCTCAAGTGCCAGCTGGCAACACCACCAGCAGAAGCCAGGGGACAGATTCCTCCTGGCGTGGTTCAGACTGTGTCTCTTCCCCCTTACGAGGACAATCCCTGGCTGATCAGCACAGTTGGCGCGTAAATTAACTCCCTACCATACTTTTCATTCAGCCCCAAAGATTCAATGAATACATTTTTATTTAAGTGCTCAATCACTTTCTTGCTGACAGGACAGATTCCTTTGAAGTGGGAAACCCAAACTAAATAAACACATCCACAAGATCCAAGTCTTAAAATAGAAGCCGTTGGCTTGCTAGATTAAGTTATTCTGAATGCAATTTTCTTAAGTGAATCCAATGCTTAGGAAGGGCCGGAGTGACAGAGATGCTAATCCCCGGCTGCCAGGACAGGGACAGCATGCAAAGCAGCTGTGCTGCCTTCCCCAGGGGCCTATGAAATGGGACTAAACCCAAAGGGGAGGTGGGAAGGGTTTTCACACCCCACGTGCCACCCCCAGCTAGGCGATAGCTGCCCCCCAGCCAAGATGGGGCCGTCTGGAAGATCCCAGAGCATCGTGCTGTGCATGGGGCAGCAGCTGGGGATTTGACGCACCTCGGGCTGCAAATTGTTCAGTATTCCTTCCGCAGCGTATTCTTCCTCATGTCTCTTTCTGAGAGACACAGACACTATTTTATGGCTCAAAAATAAAATAAATAAAAGAAGGCACATGCCTCTAATAGGACTTCAGAAATATTACAGCAGCAGTAAAATGCTTTTGTGTGGGTTATTTCCTTCCCGTATCGGGAGAGCTTTCCCTAACCATAAACAGAAGTTAAGCACTCTGGAGGAGCCAGGCCAGCAGTACCCAGCTCTTCAGTGCCTGCAGCCACGCAGCACTGCAAGGATCTGGAGAAAGTCTTTTCCTCTTTTAATTCCTGAACCTGTAGAGCTTCAGGCCTTCTTGAGCCCTATCCTCTCTGGCACTTGAAGCCCATAACAACCTGTTCTTATTAACACCTTTTTCTGGACAGGAATTAAGTTGCAGAAGAGGTGGCACAGCACCAAAACAAGAAGAATGACATTTTGCTTTTACACCACCTGAAAATGAAAGCAGCAGCCCCACCTTTTACGGGTTACCTTGAATGAGCTCCTAGATATACAGAGAAATGAGATTTAGGGCACGTACATACACATGTTGATACACCAAAGCTCCAGCTTTGATTATTTGCAGTGGGTGGGGTTTTTGGTCACGCCTCAGCTGAAGTCACACACACGTGAAACCCACCTCTGGACCAAGCCACAAGGGGAATATTTTCTTTCCCCTTTACCCCTTCACAATTAGCTAGATTTACTAACTGTACCACCCTGAAAGGGAGAAGGCAGCAAAAGCAGAAAGGTTGTTTTCTTCACCAGTATGTGCTGAAAGACCACGAACATACATGCACACAGACGAATGGACATAAGCATGTGTATGCACAGTATCTGCACGAGGACTCTGCCTGGGTCATCGACAAGACCAAGCTCTGAACAAAAGCCCACCCAGAGGCACCACAGAAACTTCTGCCCCCCTTTTCCAAAAGGAGAACTTGCAACCCCTGCAATGCCTGCCATTGCAGCGAGGTACCAAAGGGAACGGGAAGACAGCGTTACTAAAAACCGTGTTCGTATCCTTCTGCAGCTCTGCCAGACACTGTTTTCCAGGCTGGATATGCTAGCACTAACACCCCAGTACATTCTTCTCAAGGTCCCCAAAATCTTCCACAAGCCAATGTTTCCCGAGGGACAGCACGATGCAGCTAGGGAATCTCTCACTGAGACCCCGTAGCAACGCACTCTTGCTGTTTCTACCTTCTTGCTTCCTCCTGTCCATGCTACCTGCACATTTCTCCTGGGATGCTAGCTCTTCAGGACAGGGGCCACCTCCGTGCTCATCACCTTGCAGATGCACACCAGGAATACCCAAAATTTGGGCAGGGAGGGGGGCCCTGTATATAAGTGTTGCTCTTTGCATTCAAACTCTTCTAGCAGAATTCCTCTTCACTGTCAAACGGATGTGCTATGTTTTGCAAGTCACTGTAAGGTGTTTATAGATTGTATCCTCCAACCTATTTAACACCTCCAGCTGCTAACATAGACACAGTTTAGCCACAAACTAATAAACCCGGAGCCCAATAACAGATGAGAAGGGACAAAAGGGAGGCTGCAGAAATCCTGCAGCTTCCAGAACAAAGTTTAATTCACTAGGAAAGGGGGGGGGGGGGGGACCGGAACAACGACAAAACAATTTTCTGTGTGATTTTAAGAAACAGCAATGGCTCTTTTGCAGCCTCCTCCTTTGTCTCCACATTCCCATCACACAAATGAGAAAGGTTTGCTGCCCCAAAACTAACGAAAAAGTAAGAGAAACCCACACATGCTAGAAAACAAACAGCTGTCTCCGTCTCCCATCTTCAGCACGCCCGTGATGTTGAGAAACCACCGAAAGATATCTCAAGCAGACAGGATGCACATTCACCAGGTGTTACTGCGGTTTTAGCGTCATCACGTGCCCCCTCTCCTGCAGCTACCTAAACGGACTGCTTTGCCTTTCCACTTACCCAGCTATAAGTGATTTTAGCTGATAAGAGTATGTACTGCTACAGCCGGCTTGTGCGTGAACTTGCAGCTAACTCTCCTGCAAATCCCACTTGAAAAGGGCAAAGCAGTTGCAAGTAAGATGGAAATAAAAATACATACAAATACAGAAACGAGGTGGAGAAGGGAAAGTGAGACCACTCTGACCACAGTGGATTTATCAAAATTTGAAATCCTCCTCATACACCCTCTTCCCTCCAAAAGCTACCCTGAAATTAGACCTCAGTTTTCTTCTTTTAAGGTTTATTAGACATAGTATGTCTGACTATTGTACTAAGTACAATTAAAATTGTACTGTTAATTTTACAGAGCAAGAGTGTAAAGCCTTTCCCTGTTCTTTATGAAAAAGGACATTTTTTTTCTCTGCATACATTGTTCAAAGTAACTTTTTCCCATTCCAGCAAAGCTGACCCACCACCTCGATTACAGGTCTGGCTCAAGCTGGGCAGCATGAAGCCTAATGAGCAAACAACAACTTACTCCTCCTGGCTCACGCTCCCAACAAACCAGCACAGATTTACCCACACAGTCACCATTTACCGGGGGATGCATTTTTTTTCACACCCCTGCGCCAACCCTCGGAAGGACACGAGGTGTCCCAGAGGGGTGGGAAAAATATAAATAAAATTCAGGGCCCCGGGGCTGCTTTTTCATCCTGCCCCACACCTCCAGGCCACAGATGCAGCGAGCAAGCGGCGGCTTTGTCATGCAAATGGCAGGGCGCAGGTACACAGGGCAGGGGGGACCCCTGCCCCAGCCCCAGCAAAGGATGCCCCGCTGAGGTGGGACTGGGGGTGCTGGGGTGAAAGGCAGAGCGTGGAGACCCCAGTTTGGACGTAATGCCCGTCAAGAGCCAGCTGTCAGCTCCGGGACCGGCAGAGATTAGAGTTCAATTAAACAAAAAATATTATTTAATAACTCAAGCGTGTAGGCTTGCGGTTAAACTGAAGGCGCTCCAGACTTATGTCAACATTGCAGCGTTCCCCGAGCGCTGTTTTACAGAACTAGTGGTGCTGCTCCAACATGTACGAGCAGTGCTGAGCAGAATTAGCCCCTTAGATGCCAGGCAGGAGTCTTTACAACCAGGGAGCGGATGCGTGCCCCCCTTCCCTCCAATGTAGCCCTTTATGTGGGCTCCCCCAGTACCTGAGCTACCTGAGCAGGCTACATCTGCAAGAAGCTGATGCTCTTCTGAAAATCAATGCCAGAGCAGTAAGAAGCAGCAGCCCTCCTACATGCATACATGCAGAAAATCCTAAGTGAATAATTAAACCAGATTTTGTGACTCCAAGCCTCGCACCAGCACCGGGTTCTTTCTTGGGAGCATAGCAGGGGAAAGAGGCCTTCAGTTTCCCCATCTCTGCAGGGACAGGTTTGGGGCTCGGTGCCCACTCACGACGCTGCATCCTTTCCCCCTCAATGCATCGGAGCTAAAGTTTTCCACGGAGCAGTGCTTACAACAGTGAATATCAACAATCATGGTCACTGCACAGGGGGACTGCCAGTGCTACAGCTTGTGTGTGCCCCGTCCTAAACAAATGCAGGCCCCTGAGCAGCAACTCCTGCGCAAGCACCGTCTCTTTTAAATGCAGAGCTATGGAAAGCAAGACGTGGTGCATGTTTCTGCATCTTTCAGACGTGAGCAGCGACATGTCATGACAGCAGAATTGGGAATTTTGGTCTGCCAGACTGCTCGGTCCTTCCCAAGTCAAACACCCAGTATTTTACCACCCTTTGCTACCATTAAATCGCCGACACTAATTGGGCCCTGTCCTTTTGCTTTTGAAGTCAAAAGCCACAGCCCTGAAGAAAAAATCAAGAACGTAGGGGACCAAAATAATGCCAGTCGTTTGACAAAGGCTGCCGAATAAAAATCTAAGAGCCGGTAAGAGGGAAAACCGCTTTATCATGAGGAAATAGCAGCATCCAGCTTCTCGTACTGCAGCACATATGACTGCAGCAACATTCCTTCAGTAGGATGCCTACGAGCAAATTTGTTTCTCACTCTGCTCTCATTCTACTAATATAGTTTCCACAGCTCATTTTAATATTGTCTCCCCATCACCTCTCTCTCTGCATACCCAGTGGCCAGAGGAATTTACTGCGCCAAATTAGAAATACATTAAAATCCATCCGTCCAGGTACATCTTCAGCAACGAAATCAGAGGGACTGACCTGGAGGAATCGGTGCCCACGTAACGGGAAGCCGTACCTCCGGCTCTGCACTAGGGCTGACATGAATTCCTACAGCACCGTTTCACTTCACAGTGTGTGGAGGAAGTTACACCGCGTGTTTCAGAGCACGACTCCCAGAGATGCATAAAGCCTTTGCATGGAGCAACCGATGGCAGGAATAAATGTCAATCAGCAAAGAGCAATGCCATATCTGACGGCAAAAGAAAAAAGAACCGAGCCTTTTCATCTCACTGACAAGCAACTCGAGCAGTTCTGCTTCCAGCCCTCAATACTCCTCACCAAACAAAGAGTTAAAGCCAGAAAATTCACATCTGTCCTAGTGACTACAAAGACAGCATTTACATCATTCCGCCATACATTATCCTACAGTCGTAAACCAGGGCTCCCCCCCGGCCCCCGGCCCTGTTCAAAGGACGTCAGATGCTGGCTGCGCTTAATCGCCGATTTCAGCTTTTTCCAGCAGGCTCACGACCGACACCTCCATGAGCTCTGAAACCCCGCTGGCTGCAGGCTCCGTGCACCAGAAGTGCAGCCTTCACCTTAGCTGAAGCTACCCGAAACCACAGCGTGCTCACGCGCTGCAGGACGAGCAGGAGGAAACCCTGCTCACCAAAACCCGTCTTTGGAAGAGATAACTCACTGTTCTGGGGATGGGTGGCGACAGAGATCCATTAGGCATGTACGGGTCGTTATTCATATTTGGCATCATGATATACCCAGAATAACCAGAGTAGGATGGTCCCTTGCTGTATAAGCCACTGTCTGGATGTTTTCCTATGGAAGAGGAAACAATGATTACATTATTCCCCACACATGCATTTCTTGTAAGTTAGAGCGCTTAAACAGGTACAGTGCATTCACAGAAATGTTCTGCATGCAAACATTTCCTTGCTTATGGCAATTACTTGGAGCAGAAAGTAGTCTGCAGCAATTCACAATAACATTTTTTTTGAAGAAGAGTTAATTCTTAAAGGACTACGTGCATTCAGCGAGGAGTTTACACTTAGTATATGACAAACCCTCAGAGTAACCCATTTATTTTGCCAAGCCCCCATTCAAATAGGCAGAAACATCAGCAGGGACATGACATTTCTCAAGTAGCAGTTTTCCCCCATTTTACACATCCCTCTAGGATTTGTGGATTCAGAAGTATTGTCAGTATCGGTTTTCAACATCATTGTTAGGAAAGGGAGGAACGGGGCAGTGATAACTAGATATAATTGTTTCCTTCTCTTGCTGAGACACTGTGTGCAGCGAACAATTCATGCTGGCCGTGCTAACCGGGAACAATTCGAGGGCAGGGGCTGGCTTCTAAGGAGACCCTAGTGAATTATTTTTTGGGGGAGAGTGGGGGAGAAGCTGTGTAACAGGCATGACACTATAGTTGAGGGGAAAGCCAAGTGAGAAAGGTGATTTTGTATGTAAATAAAGAACTTGGCCGTGGACCCTGCAAAGGGATGGGCACTGGAGGGGGCAAACAGGTCTCCCACCTGACAGTCGTTGGCATTGGCACCACTTGCAGCTGAGCTTTTAGGAGGACGCAAGGCGGAAGGGAAAACTGTGCAGAACTGATCTCCTCCCCCTAACTGCCAAAATGCCAGCAGCATGGGCATTATTGCTTGTAGGCTGTTTAACGACCAGTTTTGTGACAGATCACCGCAGAGTCCTGGGAAACACCAGGACTGAACGGTGCCTGTCTCTACATGGCATTTATGATCTGGCTTAGCTCACGATCATAAGCATTTCATTTTAAACACAGCCTTCCGTCATTCACAGCACTCATTCTTTGTACACATGTCCAGCTTCCTAAGCGATATTTGACAAACTTTGTTATTTCCTCTGTCCTCCTCAACCCAAATTAACCGGCTGGTACATTAGAAAAGGCAAGAGGTCTGTTCATGTTTAGATTTGAAGAGAGGCTTTAAGGTACAGACTTTAGCTAAGGGGAAAAAAGCACACAGTTTCTGAATACAACTCAGCTGCACCGTCTGAGTGGGGAGATAGATGTGTTTAAGCTGATATCCTAAAAATAGTTATTTCTTCAGCGAGGATCCATTTGGCCTACTTATCAGTTTCTAGACAACTGCAATACCATTTGGTCACTCGAGATAAATGTGCTGTACATCCATCTCCTTTCCAAACATGCTTTGAAAGTGCCCTGGCGTCCCCCTTCCCCAAAAGGTACTAAATTTACACCTCCCCAGAGAAACCAAATTCCAGTCTGCGGGGGCTCGGGACAATATTGCAAGACGGGACCGTGCGGTTCTCACCTTCCTCGGGGTGCTCTCTGCCTTTGTCATGGTAGGAATCCTGCGCCTGAGTTTGCCTGGAAACCTGACCACGGGGAATCCACCGCGGAGAGGAAGAAGGAAAAGAAGAAAAGTCATTGTGTGGATGCTCACGTACTGGCCACGGGGCTTACATCTTCTTGGGGACAGAAGAAAGTTACGGCAAGAGATAAGCATCTTTGCTTTTCCTCCTAAGCCCTTTGGAAGGCAACTGCACCAGGATCGTTTGTATAAGTGATTGTTTTACGACAACTGTGTGGCTTTGCGAAGCCACAGAGCCAAAGCGCCCTGCGTTTAACGAAAGGGGCTTATTTCTGGAAAACACACCGAGCTTCGGCGGGCGAAACCCCCTCGCTACACAGAGTTACCAAAAATAATAGTGAGAATCGGGTTGCCAGGTCTTTAGGAAAAAAAAAAAAGAAGGAAGAAAAGAAATTAAAAAAGAAATTAAAAAAGAAGAAAAAAGAAATTAATAGAAGAAATTAACAGAAGAAATGAAGAAGAAATGAAAAAGAAGGAATACAAAAGAAGGAAAAAGAAGGAAAAAGAAGGAATGAAAGAAGAAGGAATGAAGAAAGAAGGAATGAAAAAAAAAAGAAATGGAAAAATAAAAAAACAACAACCACAAACGGGTCCCCGGCTCGCCCCACGTTGTTTTAGCGTCGGGAATTTCTTCCCAAGCAGTTTTTGGGCAAATCCCTCGGAGAGTTTGCGGCTGCCCCCGCCGGTGCTGCCGGGCTCGTTTCGGGGTGCCCCAGATGCCGTCGGGGGTTTGGGGGGACCTCCTCGCCCCGGGCGGGAACGGGAGCGGCGGTGAGGGGCCGGGGCTGTTTTTTTTGGGGGGGGGAAAGAGGGGAAAAAAGGGGGCAGCTCCGTCCCTCCCTGCCTCCCTCTTCCCCGCACCTCGTGCCCGTTGGCGCCGGGGGCGATCTCGGACTCGTTGACCAGCGAGGACTTGATGTCGGCCAGGTCGCCCTCCTCCTCGGGATGGCTGATCTCGGCGAAGATCTTCTCCTTCTGGGGGTCCCCCTCGTCCTTGAAGGGGATCATCTCGTCGGTGGCGCACAGCTCCGGGTCCCCCCCGCCGCCCCCGGCCCCCGGCAGCTGCGGCATCCTCCCGGCAGCGCGGCGTCTGCTGCGGCCGCCGGCCCGCCGCGGGAAGGGGAGCGGGAGGAGCAGCGGGGGGAGGAGGCGAAGGAGGAGGAGGAGGAGGAGGAGGAGGAGGAGGAGGAGGAGGAGGAAAGAAGGAAAAAAAAAAAAAAGCCCCGTCAAGCCCTCGGGGTGGTGGCTCTCGCCAGCCGGAGCCCCCCCGCCCGCCCCCTCGGGGCCGAGCGAGCCCCGCTCCCTCCCGGTCCTGACCCCGGGGGGGGGGGGCTCGCCCCGGTTTTGCTGGCTTTAATAAGGCCAAAAACCCCGAGGGACCCCTTTGGGGTCCCCCCCACAACCCCCCGCCCCCGAGTCCCCGGCTCCCTCTGAGGGGTCGCGGAGGGGAGCGGAGCCGGCCCGAGCCGTGCCCCCGCCCGAAGTTTGCAGCCACCCGGGCGGGCCCGGGTTAAAATGGCTGGGGGGGGGGGGGGGGGGACGGGACAAAAAGGGGGGGTGACAAAAGGCGAGGCGGGGGCACAACGCTGCACCCCCCCAGGTCTTTGTCCGCCGCCTCGCCAGCGGCTCCCGGCTCGGCACGGCTCGGCTCGGCCCGGGAGGGGGGGAGAAACAGCCCCGGGGGGGGGAGAAAGGGAGGGGAAAAAGGGGGGGAAAGGGAAAAAAAGCGGCCGCCCCCCCCCCCGCCGCCCTCCCTCGCTGCCTCCGCCGTCGGGGCGGGGATGAAAGGAGCCGCCGGGGGGAGCCGCACCGGGACAGGGGGGGCGAGGGGGGGCCGGCGTTTTGGGGAGCCGTGGGTGGGTGTCCCCGTGCTTCCCCCCCTCTCTCCGCCCCGTCCCGTCCCTTCGGAAGTTGCGCTGCCCCGTTAGCTCCCCGGTGGCGCAGGGTACGGACGCGTTAAAAAAAAAAATACTAATAATTAAAAATATATGTATCTATCAAAATTTAAGAAAATATAAGCAAGCAAATCCGTGCATTTCGCTGCAAACCACTTCCCGTGATTTCGGCGTCGGGGCGGTCCGGTTCGCCTCCCGCACGCCTCCCACCAAATTGTCCCAGCAGGGGCGCGGGGACCCTGGGGGTGGCTGTCCCCTTTGGCCCCCCCCGTGGGGACACTCCGAAATGTCCCGGCCCGCGGCTTTTTGGTGCAAAACCCGCGTTTCCCACGAGCGAGTGGTTAAAAACCGGCTGCGGAATAGGGAGCCGCAACCCCCGGGACGGGGAGCAGGTAGCGGGAAACCTTGGGGGGGGGGGGGAAACGGGGGGGCCACGACTTGTCCAGCCGGACAAACCAAAAATAAATAATGGAGAAAGGGGAAAGGGGGAAACGGAAACCCCAAAAAGGGCCGAGGAGAGGCGACAAGCGGGGAGCAAGCGGCACCTCGGGGATGCTGCGTTTCGTACCGGAGCCGGGCAGCACCCCCGGACCCCCCCCCGGCACCCCCGTCCCGGGCTCTGGGGCCGGTCCCGGAGCAGGTTTCGGTGGCCGGGCTTCGCAGGAGGAGAAGGGGGCGGCGGGGGTGGAGACCGGCAAGATTTATGTCAAGAGGATAAACTCAGGAAACCTCAGCTCCGACGCCAGATTTCACTGGAGACGACGCAGAGCTGGCGGCTGCCGGGGGGGGGGCTGGCCGCCTGCTCTCGGTGCACTTTGGGCATCTTTTGGGGCGGGGGGTGGCTTTGGGGTTTTTATTTTTTAAATCATTATTTTTTTCCCCGTTTTGGGCGTTTTAACGTTTCAGCTCGTTTTGGTTATTTTCGCCGGTTTAGTGATGTTGGGTGATTTTTTTTTTGTTCTTTTTTTATTTATTTTTTATTTTTTTTATTTCAGCCCCGACCCCTCGGGTCTGGGATGGGAAGGGGGGGGGGGGAGTAGGGGGGGACACGACCGACGGGGACGGGACCCCCGATGCCAACCCCGGTTACGACCCCCGGAGCGGGGTCAGGGCCCGCCTAGCGGGGTGGGGGTGGCGCACAGGCTCCCCAAATCCCAAATCCCCCCCCCTCCCCGGGTGCCCCAAGCCCGGCCAGGAGAGGAGGGGGGGGGGACACCCTTTGCGTGCGAAGCCGCCGGCGCCCGGTATATAGGGGAGGGCGGGAGCGGGGCGGGGCGGCGGAGCCTTTGATGTCCCGCCGGCGGCCCCTTTCATCCCCCCCCCGAACCCCCCCCCGGGCCCTTTGTGCGACTAAATTTGGCAGGAGCATGGAGGCGCGCCAGGGCGCCCACGTGTGCGCCGAGCTCCCAGCTGAGCCGGGCGAGGGTTTTCTTCCGGGTAAGGAGACAGCAAGGGGAGATCAAAGAGTTTGGGGAGCTGGAGCCGAAACGTGCGTGGAAATAAGGGGGGGGGGGGGGGGGGGGGGGGGGGGGGGGAGAAAAAAAAAAAGTAATAATAATAATTAAAGGAATGATAATAAAAAAGAAAATCCAGCCCGGAGACGCGGGGGAGAAAAGGAGGGGGAGCGCTGCGCACATGGTGGGGAGGGAGCGGAGGGATGGAACTCGTTTTCTCCGGGAAAAAAGCAAAACAAAACATATATTTCTGCAAATGTACGTTTGGAGTTCTTCTCTTAAAGGGGAAAAAAAAAAAAAAAAAGCCTTTTGTTTCAAAGCGCCGGGCTGTGGAGCCGAGCGGCTCCGCCTGCAGCTGCCGCCCGACGGCGCGTCCCTGCGGCCGGCCCGGCCGGGGCTGAGCCCCCCGGGGGGGCTGCGCCCCCTCCGTGCCCTCCCCGGCGGGGCAAGGAGAGGCAGGAAAGCCCCCCCGTGTTCCTCAGGGCGGTGGGGGAGTTTGGAGGGAGGTTTTCCAGGGAAACACCACCCCCCGTCATGTCCGTGGCCCCCCCCCCCGGGTTTATTTCCCCACCAGATGTGGGTACTACTGGGCTGACCCCAAAGCTGGCCCCTCCGCCTTTGGGTCTGGGTTTGGGGAGGTGAAGCAGAGGGATGCTGCTGAGCGGGGGGAACGGTGCTGTACTTGCCACAGATCTGTGCTTTGGGGAGAGGAAGAGACAACACGGGCTTAATCCGTGCCAAAACTCAGTGATCCCGACTCTTTCAGAAATGCGGATGCGATTTCAAAATTGTAACAAAGGGCATCCCGGCTGTGTTTCTAGCAGCTATAGCAAAGAATAACCGTGCTTCTCACTGAAAGCTACTTTGAAAGAGATCGCGTGTAATAGGTATTAGGATATTAAGAGTGTGTATGTGATTTTTTGCTTTTTAATTTACACATCCAGCTTTCCAGTTCTGGGATGCCATTAATGTTCTTAGCCCAGAATTACCTCGTTTAAAAAGCCAGGTTTTCTTAGCCCGCGCGGCAACACGGGCTTTATGAGATTTGAATGGGCAAATCCCAGTGGCATGCTTTTTGCTGTAAGAACTTTTGTTTAGACGAAGGCACTGGTGGCTCAGCTCTCGTGAATACCTCAGGTTATCTTATTTTGAGATTAAACGGTTAGCAGTTCAGGGGCTGCTTTCCTCCATGGTGCATCGCAAAAGAGAGGGGGAAATGGCATGGTTTCTTCCCAGAAATGGTGACACAAAACAGCTTGCTAATTAACCCTTGCATTGCGCCGTGCCACCGCAGGATTGTTTCTGATGATTCATCAGATGGGATAATCCGCAGCGTGCGGATAAAAGGGAAGGCAGGGCTGGGAGGCACAGCGTTGAGCACCCAACACACGCCGAGTGGTGGAGGGAAGGTGAGACCTGGGAAGAGCACAGCAACTCGCTGCCCCCCAAGCTGGGATTTTGAGGCGAGGGTTTTTAAAAGGACTGAGCGGATGTTCAAAGGGAGCGCAGTACCGCATCCCTGAGGGGGCCTTCGAAAACCCAAACTTTAGGAGTTGTGTTGGACGCAGCATCTCTCTTGGGTGAGATCCCAGCCGAAGGAAAGCCTTTTAATTGCAGAGTAGCACTTTTGCCCACTAACGTCAACATGTCCTCCTTCCTCAGAGGCGGAAATTCTGCTCCCAAATAAATAAATGCTATACGTGGCCCATATGTGGCAATTTTCCCTATCCTGGAGAGGCAGGATACCATAGCCGGGGGGTGACATCTAGAGACCCCTCCAGTGAGGTCGGCACCTCCAGCTCCTGGGGCCCTGACCAGAAACGTCGGTGAACACCTCACGCTGTGGCTTCTTGCATGCAGCAGGGAAAAGGCACGGAAGGGCTTTTGCTGGTGGTTTTGTGCACACATTCTTGGGAGCCTGGGGCTGAAAAGGTTTCTTCCTACCGGTGCTTGCTGATATGGCGCATAATTAGTATTTATAGTCCCAGAAGTATGCAAGGCGCTTTGTAGAGAAGTCATCCTTCTGCAAAAGCCCTCGGCCTGGCTGTAGCTAGGCCTACTTTGGAACTCAACCTAACCCAATTTATGTATCCTGCCAAACACAGAATTAAGACACAGAGCTGACCGCACCAGCACTTTTTTTTCTTTTTTTTTTCCTGGCATTGGAAACACTGACCTGCACTCCCAAGGCACTCGGAGCACCTTGTGGACCCTGCCTCACTTTTAGGCAACAGGATTCCTGCGTGCCCAGCCACCCGTGGCCAGCAGAAGCCTTGTGGTTCCAGAGAAGGTCCCTTGAGAGAGGTGGGGGGGCGGCGGATCTGCAGGCAGCTCTCCAGCGGCAGCTGTGCACCGGCGGCACGGGCATGTGGGAGGCTGCTCCCGGGCTGGTGAGACAGTTCAGCAATGCGGTGAATGTGCTCCCTGCGTGCGTGACTTCTGTTTGATTTTTTTTTTCTTTTTCCAATGCCCTGACCTCTGCCTGACCATGTCCTCCGTGCACACGCAGCTGGATGGAGAAGGAGAGGACCAGGGAAACGCTCCCACGTGGGAAGTGTCGGGAGCTGCCAGTGAGGCGGCGAGTTTCCCTGAGTGCTGGGGAAGCTGCCTGGAGCTGGGATTTGTTGTCGAGCGTTGGCTCTCGCCGCCCAGAGAAGCAGCAGAGGTCGGTTTGCCTGGCTGAGGTGCTGAACGGCCGTGAGTGAAGGGCAGTCGGCCCTTCAGTGTTTGCTAGGCGAGTGACAGAAAAACGCAGCGAGAAGTTTGCAGGAGCCTGTGGTGCTGTCAAGAGCCTTCTTATCTCAGCACCATAGCCCCATGGTTCAGGCTTTGGTAGCAGTCCGAGGATGTGCACCTTCAGGGGGATGGGAGCGCAGAGGGCTACATCCAGCTCCTGCAGGCTGCTGCCTCCGTGGCCTGGGCAGTTTCAGTCAAATATTTCAGAAACTGTACCAAAGGCTCGGGGGAATATAGGCATGGATGTGGGCAAAAGCCACTTGCAGTATCTCTTGAGTCCAGCCAGAGCTGCAGGTGCTGGCCCTGCTAGGGATAAGCCCTGTGTGAGGGGTGAGGCCCTGCTGAGGCAGGCCAGGCGGCCTACGGAGGCGGGAAGCCAGGAAGGCCAGGGTCCGTGGTTGATCAGTCGTCTGTCCCCGGCTGCTCATATCCCAGCAGAAAGCCCTGCTTTCTCTCATGCCTTTGCTTTACCTCCTCTCCTCCATGCTCCCGGCCGAAAGCAAGAGTAACTTGCATGTCTGGGTAAACCACCAGCAGCAGGAGCAGCCTTTCCTTCCCACCCAGCAAGGCTTTTCAACAAAACAAGGGGCTCCAGCTAATAATGCTCTTCTTGGCTAAGAGACCGTAATAACTTTTACTAATTTCACTACCTTTTCATGCAATGTGTAATTAAATTATGAAGCTCCTTGCCATAGGATGTTATGGAGGCCTGAATTATAAATGGATTCTGAAAAGGATTAGGCAAATTCATTTTGGCTACGAAACACGACCGTTTGGATACAACCTCCGGCTTAAAAAGTCCCTAAACCTCCAACCGCAGGAAGCCCGTCCCGGCACAAGGAACGTAATGCAGCAGAAGAAAGTGGCCTGGAAAAACCAAAACAGCGGAAACCAACCCAAACACTTGCTGTGACGTGAAAGTCAGATGTCTGCAATCTGATCCAACTTAAAATGAGTTTTAATATATTAATCAGGAGGATCACCTTTTTTTTTTTTTTTCCTTCCAAATTTGAATTTACAGCATGCCGTCAGTCACTAGCCTCAAGCTATAACCAAGATTAATACCAGCTGATGTGTGCATGCCACTACCACATTGATAATGAAATAAAACTTTCCCTGGTTTATTTGCTTCTCCCTCGAGGAATTCAGTCTTTCAGACCTCTCTCAGTCAAGACTACTTTTAATAACATTTATTTATGTTTGCTGGCCATGAAGCATCTAAATAGTGTTTCATAAAAAAATGATCTTTATATAAGAAAGATCAGAAGTGTTGCACGGTATTTATATTTCTTTAAAGAGGGTAACACTGGCATGCAGACAAGTTGTGGCTCACTATTATATGTTAACAAAAGATTATCCATGAAACGTTGACCACAACAAAAACAATATTCAATAACCATAAGAATTAGCTTTTAGTGGCATTTAATTTCATTTTCAATGCATTATTTTGACTTGCAGTAAACCTTTCTGTTTTCCCTCGAACTCAAGCAAACACCTTGTTGTGCTGAGCTGTCTTCTTTTTGTCTAACAAACCCTGCATTTAGCCCTGATACGGGCATAGGATTCACCAGATTATTTTGCGTTAGAGGACCAGTATCTTTAGCGAGAGCAATTAAAACAAAGGGGCTGCAGGCCAAAGTGCTAGAGCTGTGTAAGGATAGCAGAAGTCATAGATTAAGCTGTATATTAATTACCGGATTCCCTACCAGGAGCTGTGAACAGTTAATTCTTTAATTTTATGTTGCGTTTTTAAGGTAGTTCATGGTCCTCGAAAACCTGACACGTCAGGAGGTTTTGTACGTAGATGTTGAAATGGTGCTTTAGGAGCTATTACGGATGCATTGGAAAACATCCTCTGGCAGACCACAGAGGCGGATCCACAGAAAAGGTGCGAAGCAGCTTTTAGAGGCCGTTAGCTCGGTTGCTTTGCACAGAGCCCTTGCACAGAGTTGCGATGAGCTCTTTTTATGTCATCTGCACCCCTGACCTGTGCTTGAAGTTGTGGGTCTGAAGGAAAGTCTCCCCACCTTCCCTGCTTACAGAGACGCCTGCACAGCCTGTGTTGTCCACAGGACCTTCTCTGAATGCTTGCTTGGGGCTTAATCCTAGGTCTGACCACAAGAGTGACACTGCTTTTGCAATTGCCCTCTGGGGTGTCTTTCCCTCTGTGCTGGATGCAGTGGGGGCACGGCCCTTCTGCCTGCGAAGTTATGTGCAACAGCAGGATGGGCTGAAAATTGCCCCAAGGTCCCTTACTGTCCCTTGGTCTTATTTTTATGGGACTTGGACATGACACCAGCAAAGAAGACAACAATATTGATGAAGACCTGCAAGTGTTTAATGCCAATTGTTCCGTGGTAAAGCAGAGAAAACACTGCCAAAGGAGGCCAGTTGCTAATTACTAATCTCAAGGCCTCCAACACAAGGGACAATGAAAGGATTTTCAGGCACATACTTCCAGCAGTCTTGGCAGCAATTGCTTAAAATTAATCCTTGCTTGTGGTTTCAGAGACTTGGGTCTTGGAACTGGCCCATGGTGTCCTCTGTGTTTGCACAGCGAGGAACACAATGGAACTCCGATCCCGGTGTCTGAATACATGTATGTGCACGTGTGTGTACGTGTATGTGGACGTGTAGCACACTTAACCATCCTGAGAGGTATCAGTGTGAACATCTCTGTGGCCAAGGCAGTGGCTTAGGCAAGCAGACCTCACTGTGGTCAGGTCCAGCCCTCCTCTTACTGACCCAGGAGCACAGCTCCCCTGCATTTCCGCAGCATAAACCTATCTCACCTCCTCTCTTTGCTCAGGTAAAGTGTTCTTGGCACGTCTTTCTCTTCCTATTGTCGTCAGAACCAGATGTGCCAGGGCTCCAGTACCAGCTAGTGAGTGTGCCTCCCACCTGAAAATAGCATGAATTCAGTAAGGGGAAAGAAAAAGTCACCTCCCCATACTTTATTGTGGTGTTGCTGCCAGCTCAGGGAAAATGCGAGGTTGGTTCTTTGTGCAATGTGCGTGACTTGCTCTCTGCTCTCGCCAGCATGAAGCCACCGCTGTCCTCCCTCACCCTGCTCCGTGCTGTGAGAGGGCAGGCACAAGCTGGCTGGGTGGGGAGCTTTCCCATATGACCCAAAGGCCAGATTCTGCCACCTCTCCTGAAGATGGAGAGCTGTCACTCGTGCCTGTGTCGGTGCAGTGGTGCAGAGCACTTGTCTGAAGGGCTCTTGAGGTGAGGTGCACAACTGGTGTTGAAGTATGCACCGATTTCGGTATCTCTTAGTCATTATTCAGGTTCTGAGCCCTCAAATACTGAAGTTTTCTGCCTTCTCCTTGGGAAGGGAGGGAAGCTGCTGACCCAAGGCATTTTACTTGTTTTTATCTCCTTGTCCTGTAGGAGTTTAGTTCACGCAGCTGTGGGGCGATGCAGTTTAGCTGGACTTCTTGGCTATACTTTTCCCTTCAATTTAAGAGTTTTCTTCTGCACAAGTTGCTGTTTGGGTAAATAACCTGTTGTGTTGCATGCTGGGGCTATACAATTAATCATCCTTACTTAACTTAGGAGGGTTTCTGTAAGTGGTCCATCATTGGTTTAATAACAGTGAGTAAATCTGGCCATTCAGACACGTTGATATAACGGGAAAGTTTAATTGGCAGGAATTTTGCAGGAATACTAATTTATTTCACTTATACACACACAAAAACTATAAGGACAACTCTCTAAGTTTGTAGGGCTCCTTGACGTAAGTGCCTAAACCAAATGAAACCATTAGAAGAACACAAAGCTGCTCACTCAGCTTCGAGCACCTGTCTCAGAAACCCACCTCTGCAGACTGCTGTCTGTATATATATTCTCTGCAGTACGTCAGGAGGGACAGGAGGCTTTGCTGATATTCCCATGGGAAGACCGGGATGATGTCTCCAAAAAGGTGAAGGAGCCTCACTACAAATGCTGTACCCTGAAGCCCTTCATCCTTCAAACAGCGCAAGATCTGGCTCCAGCACCTCCACCAGCCATGATGATTATGGAGTAGCACAAGCAGGAAAGCTGCAAGTCATTTGGAGATCAAAATAAGACAACTGGCAGTAAGGTGTTATGTAGAGGTGTGTGAAACACTCCATGCACCACTGTGTTATTGACCAGCCTCACTTTTGGGGTGGTGGTGGGCATTTCCCCAATGCATGGGAAGATCTACCCCACTTCTATACTGCTAGCAAGTTTGGAAATCTTTTAATAGGGGAGCTGGCCGAATGTACCATCTCATCATGTTCATGTGCTTTCTTGTGTGTTGTAACCTAAAAATATTGTTTCAGCCAGATTTTGGAGCAAGATTTATTTTTAGTTTCTTTTAAGGCAATTTGGAGCCAGAAATGAACAAAAAAAGCCTCCAAACCCCAAATGAAATGGCACCACTGAACAAAGGGGCTCTTGATTGTAAACTTCCATTTTAAGGGCTTGTTGCACATTCTACTGGAACAGTTTTTCATCTTTCACTTACACAGTCCAATTTTTTAAACACAAACCTATTCAAGAATCAAGTACTTTCTACTGCCTTTTTGAGTGTCTTTTCAGTGCCATGTCTTGGTTTCCCAGAAAGCTGAACATGCTTCTCTCGCATGTATTGATCCTCTTAGATAATGTCTCCAAAGAGAAAAATAAAACAGTGTTTCAGTTCGCAGGGGAGCAAAGTTAAAGAGGCTGAGCCAAATCTGTCCTGTAATCTGTCAGCTTCAGAGCCTTCATCGCTTAATGATCCTCACCTCATGTTTCTGCCACTTGCAGCACAAGAACAGGACTCTGTTTCAGAAAAAAAAACAACAACCCAGAAACAACAACAACAAAGTCCCTCTCCCCCCTCAATTTCCCTTTGAATCTAGTCATGGTCTAGCCAGGAGAAATTTTTTCTCTGCACTTCTACCTTAATATTTCTGTCTACATCGCTTTGCTGTTCTCTGCCGCCAAAGCTAAGTGTTTGCTGAATTAAATAAACCATGCAGCGTTGACAGAGCTTGTGAATGCTGCCATTGTCATGAGAATCCTTTCGCCGATCCGACCCCAAATCCTATTGCCAACTTTGTTCTTACTGGTGCGGTAGCAAGCAAACATGAATCGATCATGCTTGCGAGGGTAAGGCATTCTCCAAAAAGGACAGGCTGATTACAGGCTGATTTTGTCACCAAGCAGCAAAGCTTCAGGTACGTTACGTTTGGTCTGGTTTGGAAGCAGTCCTGTCTGTCTGGAAAGGTTTTGAAATTAGTAAATGCTCAGTGAATTAGCCACACGTTAGAGAAAAGCTTTTCATCCTATAGCTGACAAAAAAAAAAAACACAAAACAAAACAACAACAAAAAAACTAGTTGGTTTCAGTTGCAAATTAGTTAAAAATCTTGGATTTAATGGATTTCCAGTGTTTGCATAATGCAACAGGGGATGGTGCAAGGAAATTGACTGTTCTTATCTGTGCTATCTGGAGGAACTGTAGGGGTGATACAGTGTAAAGTCACTAAATGAAAAATGAGAGCTATTTCTGACAAGATCGTTTTTTAAGGACCTTAGGAGGAGAGGTCTGAATCCTCATCACAAAACCATAATAGATGTCCCCTGTAATTTTCCGTGCCTTAAATGCCCACGCCTTGTTATATAGTCCAGAACCAGATGATCTTTCTGCCCTGCTGAGTTCACATAACAAAATCAGGGCTACTGGTCTTATATGAGGTCTACAAAGAGATGTGCCCACCTTAGACTCCAGTTGCTGTTTGTAAAACTACCCAAGAACATCCTGTCTCACAGACCACGCTGTTATTTCCTCTAACACCTTGTCTTTCCTCCCTTTTCGAGCCTGCTGAACAGTAGCAGCAGCAGCAGAGACCTTTTGAGGTGCTGTGACTTGGAGCTGATGGCTCAGACCAGTATTTGAGATCCACGAGTGTCACTGGCTTCAGGTTTTTGGTTTTTCAGTGAAGGTAATTGTGTGCGACAGTACAACCCTTTTTGGCAATGTTTTCCTTCTTGCTTTGCTCTCCTTTCTGACAATGCAGTGCACAAAATCTGAACAGGGTCGCTCAGAGAGCTGCTGCATGGATGACTCATGTCGTCTCCAGACCTGGTGTTTCACTCAAGCGTGTCTCACGCGAGAACCACGCTCTCACCCGGTGGTTTAGGTGAGTCACGCTCGGCTCAGCTCATAGCAAGAGGTGAAAAGCTCCTTTCGTTGACTTCTTCCAGTGACACAACGTCAGGGCATACTTACTGCTTGGTTCCCCATGATCTCTTGCAAGCGCTCAGCCTGCTGCATTGACCTCTGGGGCAAGGTGTCCTGGCTTTATTGGTGCTTTGGTATCCATGAAGGGTGTATGGTGCCTGGTTTCTCCAAAAATGGGCCTTTTCTATGAGCTTTCTTGGAAATAAGGGAAACTGTGTTCTTCCTCCTTAAGGTACAAGGAGAAAGGTGTCTTGCTTTATGCTTTCAGATTCGTAAGTGGGAGCTCCAGGCAATGCAGGCTTGCTCGACAGTGGGCTCCCAGCCTCACCATGGCAGTGGCCGGCAGAGGCCTGGCTGCTGTCTGGTTCTTGCTGCACAAACAGAGGCTGGTGCAAGCCAACAGGATAATTCATGTCCACCGGAATTCAGACTGTAGCTCAGAAGTGACTCTTCAAAAGCCCCAGAATAATTATTTCACCTGGAGTTGGAATTTTTTCTTCAGGCTTGACTTACAGTTTATAAATATGTGAGATAGGAGATTGGTAATTCAGTTTATAGTTTGTATGAACCCTGAAGCTTATGTCAATGCTGTTATCTATTATAGAAATGCAAACATGCTCTTTGATGTGTTATTCTCAGTGACTTGGGAGGATAAAGACAGAATACTCTATGGGCATTTGTAAAAGAAATTCAGAAATTGCAAGTCTACTAGGACCTAATAACATATTTTCATATATTTTTTTCCTCTTTTGCAATATGCTTGATTACAATAACTTAAAAACAAGAAAAATATTGCATCTGTCTAGGCTCCTGCTGTAGGATAGCTCAAACCAGTTTCCCTGCCATACTGAACCCCCCTTTTTGAGTATGCCAAAGGCTTCCTATATTGTAATAGCAAGGAAATTTGGTGCCACATAGCTATGATTTAGTCTGTTGGGCAGATTTTCTTGCTATAGGAGCACCTCCTGCTGGCTCAGCACAGCACTGCTCTAGGACTGTGCATGTTTCTCAGATTTGGGAATAACAAGGAAGCCAAGGGAGGTTTCTTGAGATAAAGAGAAATAATCTGAGTGGGACCAGCTCTGGTGCTGTGCATTGTGATAGAGATGGCTCTGGTGATGGACGCTACCCAATCTGCTACGGACACATACGTACATAAGCCATAATGGCGTATTGTTACTCCTCTAGCTCCGTTCAAGAGGGTCTTAAGAGTTTCCATTTGTGCTTTTCCACAGTGAACCGGCCTGACGCAGATGAAGACCACAGAATGGGTGGCAGCAAAATTGCAAAATCAGGAGTGAGAAACAGCAAGAAGACATTGTGCTAGTCCCTGGTAGCTTCCACTAGTCAATGAAAAATCAGTCTGAATGTTCTTTCCACCAAAAATGCCATTTTTATTAAGAATGTGAATGTTTAGTGGGTTTGTAAACTTTTCAGTGAGTTTCATTTGAAAATAAGAAAGCAAAATATGAATATGTCCTGTTTGACTCCTGCTACAACAAGAAGCTTCAGTGTTTCATTTCCAAACAACTTTTTCTTGAAGGTTTGTTTTTATTTTTTTTGGAAGCAGTTAAAAAGTAGTTTCAAAAAATAAAAGAAGAAAAAGTATAAATGATATTTTAAACTTAATCTAAATAAGTTATCCTGACTGGAGTGCTTTTTTTTTTTTTTTTTTTTTTTCTTCTTCTTGGAAGACTAAAACAATTGAAAACGCTTGCTGTCATTCAGCCACACAACAAAAATAACTTGGAAATATCAATGTTTCCCCTCAAATGAGAACACTGCCAGCGCTGGCATGTTCCCTTTGGTGATCAAAGCTCTTGGGGTGGATGGAGATGACATAAAGAAAACCTGGTTTGTTAGTTTAAATGTAGTGGGTGGGGAGAATGAGAGAGCAGAGCGTCTTAGGGAGTAGGACTCAAACAGAAAAGGAGCAGTAAAGATCTGCTCATTGACGCCTATTACTAGTAGTAAATATTAGCACTGTGGAAACACTTAAAGGCTCCTGTTATTTATTGCTATTCCAATACAGTATACAAGGAGGCCAACGAGATAGACACCAGACAACAAACCTAATAAAACACAGTCCTTGCCCCCTACAGCAATTAAACTTTTCTCTTAAAAAAGGACAACCCAGGGTTTATTACAAAAATATTTTCCTTCTTTATTGTCCCATTTTAAAATTTTGACACACCCTAATGAAAACACAGCATGCCACCACAATGCCACGCTGTACTATGCTGTCATTTCTTTTACGGCTGTGCTTCGGCATATGGCCACAGGCTCCTCTGCTGGCTAATCGTCCACTTTGTCTGGCTTGCTGCTCTTGGTGAGGGTGCCCCTAGGGTTATCGCTGTGCTCCCAAACAGTCGAGCTTCAGCCCAGGCAAATGCTCAGCCGGGACTCCTCGCTCAGTCCTACCTGCCTGCCTGTGTTGCACTCAATGTGCAGAAAGAAAAACTAGAAAATTATTTGGAAGTGTTTTAGAAGGTGGTTTCAAACTTCTCTGAGGCTACTTTGGTAAATCTTGCTGCTTGTAAAGTCAGGCTCCTTTTATCTCATAGGGACTGAAAGGCTGGAGAAAGTTATAACTAAGACATTTTTAAGATTTAGAAAAAAAATTACCTAACCTCACATAGTCAGGATATCAGAATATTACCTTTTAAGGCTGTGCTTTTCAAAAGAGCTTATGGGAGTGTGGCACCCGGACCTAGTCCTACCCCCACTGAAATGCATATTAATTTCCTGTCAACTTTCATGTGGGGGATCAAAACTCTCAGCTCTCACCGAATTTCCCTGGGAGTTTGGTGACTGTTGCAAAAATCCCAGCTCAAACCTCCTAACTGTCACTCTCATTTCAGGGAGAATTGGGTGCCTATTGCGAAAATCCCAGGCTGAGCAGCCTGATAACTCCTGGCTTTCTGGGCCGGGCAGCAAGCACTGTGCATCCTACCAGAAAGCCGGCAGGAATTTCTGCTTTCCTGTGTGGAGGGTTTGGATGTTTGGGCCATGGCTATATCCCTCAAGCTGGACTCAGGATTACCTGTCGGAGGTTTGGGGTGAGTTTACTTTATTTAGGTATCAAGGAGAATCTACATCTGGGCAAGAGAAAGCAACATCTGATCTGGCCACAGCAATCCGCTTCTATTAAATTGGTGCTGGATGAAAGTTGCCCCCAAATTTGCGATGACAACAAGTAGCTCTTGTGAGATGGATGAATGGGTGGAGGTGACTGGGTCAGTCACAAACATACATTCCCACTCCCTTCCGTGCCAGTGTCACACGGTGCCTTCCTCTTTCCGAGACAAAAAGTAATGTGTGCGTTGTTTCATCCTAAATTGCTGCAACCGGATCTGTGCGGTGGCTTTGCAAGTCGGTGCAGAGCACAACCAACTGCAGCCAGTGGGATGCTGCAGGGGCAGAAGTAGTCACCAGTACAAATCTAATTACAAGATTAAGGCTACCGTGTGGGTGTGTGCTCGCACGTGTGTTGGGGGGGTGCGCGCCCTGCCGCGTGGGCGCGTGCAGATGGATAGCAATAAGGAGAGTGACAGCAGTAATGAGTTATTCGCCGAATAAACAAATCTGCCTCAGAGCAACAGCTCCGGATCTATGATCTCTAGCTGGTTTTTATTTAGAAGAAATAATATTTGTGTATCGAACAAATAAAACAGCCCTGCTTGCCACTGCTCTCAGAGCATTGGTAATTACATGGATTTCTGGTCAGTCCTGTCATAGTTACTCCACTAAGTTGATTAACCTATATAATGAGAACAGGACTGTGACCAATACTGACCCCACATCAAAGGATGGTATTGCTGCTGTGTGCTGACCTGAATTTTAATTGTTCGCTGAGTTTTGTAATTAAACCACAGATGTGCTAAAGAAGAGATTAGGCATTTTAGCTGGCAGTGCATGCATTTTCCCAGATGTGTCAATTGTGTATACTATAAAACGTCAGATGCCCGCCTCAATACGCAAATGTCTAACGACATGCCACTTCATAGATACCTAAAGCCTCTTCTTTTTTTGTAACTCGATGTCTTAAAATTTAATTTATATGCTAAAACTTTTCTATATACATTGCTGTGTACCACCAAGGCTCTTGCATAAAGGTATATAAATAAATCAACAATGAATAAATTGGGACTTCAAGTGCCTGTGAAGTTCCCATAGGCTTATACACTTGGTCCTCAGAGTCCCAAAAAGCTACCTCAGACAGATGTTTTTCCCTTCTTCAGGATCATCAGAGTGGTACATCTGTTGCTTCAGCCAGTGGCTATGCCAGACTCAAGAGAAAACGCATTGCTCCTTAAATGAATACAACTATTAGAAATAAATTAGAATATCCAGAAAGCTTTCTGTGCCTCCCTTTGGCTGCAACACGCTCCTCTGGAAGCCCTCGTCACATGAAAGAGTGGAACTGCACTGCCCCGTTCCTTGCATTCCCTCCCTCTGCCTTTTTGCTGGAGAAGAGCACGTGTCGACTTCTGAGCCTTCCAGCACATGCTGCCGTCTACCTCATGCGCCCGTCCCCTTAGCGAGGAGGAGCGCAGCGTCTTTGCTGGCACGGCTCCCTGGCCTGCCTTGACCAAGCAGACGAGATGGAGCTAGAACCAAGCGGGTCGATCCAGAGTTGGATGGGTTGCGCTGGAAGGGAACAAAGTGGGACGGGGAGCTATGCTTCATTCATAACGTTTTGTCTGAGGCATATGGAAAGAATTAGGAGCTGCATTTTCATCTCGATGAGCTGGAACTTGGGAGTATGTATTGAGATTTATGCAAGAGTGTAAATTTGGTCTGAAACTATTTTGCTTTACTTTGCTTGTACTTCTTCCTGTAATTTAGTCTTCCCATGATCTACCAGCAATGGGTGTCATAAGAACTCACAAAAAGTAATTGACTCTGTGGGTTTCATTTTGAACAGAGAAATGACTAAAGAGCGAGCAAAACCCGGTTTTCTTTCATATGGGAAGACTATTGTGTATGCAGAATAATGAGGGAAAGGTGACAAAATGTGGCAGGTTTAGTGTGGAGCAATCTCTGAGGTACTGACTGCTTCACACCTTAGATAGCCAGAGTTCTTTGAACATGGACAATTTGCAGTTGTCTACCGATAATTGGAAAAAAAAAATACTTTTGTATGTGGCTCTGTAACACAGGGATGTTGAGATAGTCCCAGTATTTATTTAGTTTTGAAAACTGCAGGCTATGGGGGTATCTATTTGGCACTGAACAGCGTCCTGTATACATTGTGCTTAACGTTACGTTCACAACTTACTATCCAGAGACAGTCTCTGCTTTGTTTTTCTTTCCCATGGGCTGCCCAGGAATCCCAAAAGCATATCTGAGAAGGTTTTCCTTTTAATGGGGGAATTGTTTGTTCAGCCAAGTAGTTGAGTTCACCAACTGGGTGCATTTTGTTTCTTTGCCATGTGCTCCAGTTCTGCTTGACTCTTGGAGCCCAAGAGGCAAACTCAACATCACTTGGGCATGAACTTCTCTGCCTCTGTCCCACCTCAGGTCCTTGTCAGGTGCAGGTCATTGCCACCTATTTTGGTTGGTCCTGCCATGAGGGTAATTGCCATGTGCTAGAGTTTGAAGAGCATTGCTATATATAATACTAAAATTGGCATGCTGGCTTTTTTCTACCATTTTGCAGTAGTTACTCGCTCATTTAAGCATGTGACCAGCCTTGAAAAAACAGTGAGTACTCCTAAATGCTGGCTGTTGAACACTATTAAGAACGATGCCTTTATTACCAGACAGGAACTTTGCTTTCTTTAATACACACAGGAACTTTGCTTTCTTTATCCAGAAGCACCCTCACCTTTAGAGACTCACCTTTACAGAAAAGAGTGCATCTGCAGTAGATGCCGTGTCTACCCTTCTTGAATGCATTTGCTAGGATAGAGCGTTAAGTAATATATCTGCTAGCTAAAGAAAATAATATAGCCCCACCAGAAATACTGATATGCATATTCTTTACAAGTGCTGTACACACCTGCAAAAGCCGCTTTTAGATGGTAAATATGACTTCAAATTTTCCTCCTGTGTCTTAAGCTTGTGATGACAGAAGCCCATGCAGTGCATAGAGATGCCTCCAAACTAAAGTATATAACTATGCTAACAAAACAAAAATACCTGTTTTCTAGAAATCTCAAGCTCTGTGAAATAGATTTAGGCTCTTAAATTGAGACAGCAGTATTCAAATAAAATTAAATGGGGTATCCCAAGGTTGAAATCCTAATATAAGAATTAATAGGGAAGAAAAGTCATAAACAAATTACTAAAATATAATTTTAAGGTAAATATGTTAATTTAAAATAACTTTCCATACTCATTTGAAATATGTAATTTTGAGAGAGAATAACCAGTTTAAAATTAATATAATTTATTAACAATTAAAAATTATAACACAAGCAGAGGGAGGTTGGAGGTGAAATATTGAGTTTCCTTTGATAGGTAGAGTAATTATGAAGTACGCTTTTGAAGTTCAAGAAGAGAGCCTTAGGACACAACATTTTTTAAAGTAAAAATTGGCTTGCACTCTGTTCAAGTGATTTATTTTGCACTAAGAAATGGGTGTGAGACATGATGTGATTTAAAATGTCATCCCTTGATGGAACTGCTTGAGGGTGACATCATTTTTTTTTTCTCTCTCTTTTTATTTATATATTTGGCTGCTTGATTTCTAAACTTTTCTATCTTAGGGAATCTACTGAAATTCAGTACCAATGAAAAAATACTACACAACAACAAGAACAACAACAACAACCCATCAACACCCCTGTGCTCCTCCAAGTAAAACTTTCCCCTAAAGTTTAGGAAGCTAAAATCTAGACTCTGGAGGGAGCCACTGGGAAGGCAGAAATTTTTCTGCTGCATCTTTGTCATCTGTGTCATTTACCTGATGGAATAGCACTTTTTCATACCCCCAAACATAACACATTGCAGGAGCATTGTTTCTCCTAAAAGCAGGGTGTCCCACATATCTCTGGATAGGAAGGACCGCTCCCCTTCTGTTCTCTGCATGTGTCTTTTGGCAGGAGCATTTTTAGAATATGGGACTGGATCTACAGATTTTCTTACAAATGACAAGCTTAGACCTCCCTTGCTCGAGTAAGTGGACTTGTGCTTGTCCAGCCTCATCTTCTATGATCGTGTGACCAGACTGGTAGATGAGGGAAGGACTATTGATGTAGTCTACTTAGACTTCAGCAAAGCCTTTGACATGGTCTCCCACAGTATTCTCCTGGGGAAACTGGCTGCCCATGGCCTGGACAGATACACTCTTCTCTGGGTAAAGAACTGGCTGGAGGGTCATGCCCAGTGGGTTGTGGTTAATGGAGTTAAGTCCAGCTGGTGTCCCGTTACAAGTGGCATCCCTCAGAGGTCGGTACTAGGGCCTGTCTTGTTTAATATCTTTATTGATGACCTGGATGAGGGGACTGAGTGTACCCTGAGTCAGTAAGTTTGCAGACGACACCAAGTTGGGAGGTAGTGTCGATCTGCCTGAGGGTAGGGTGGCCCTTCAGAGGGATCTGGATAGCCTGGACTGCTGGGCTGAGGTGAATGGGATGAGGTTTAATAAGGCCAAGTGCTGGGTCCTGCACTTTGGCCACAGTAACCCCGTGCAGTGCTATAGGCCTGGGGCAGGGTGGCTAGAAGACTGTGAAGAGGAAAGGGACCTGGGAGTGTTGATCGATGCTCAGCTGAACATGAGCTGGCAGTATGCTCAGGTGGCCAAGAAGGCCAATGGCATCCTGGCTTGTATTAGAAATAGAGTAGCCAGCAGGAGCAGGGAGGTGATCATACCCCGGTACTCAGCTTTGGTGAGGCTGCACCTTGAGTACTGTGTTCAGTTTTGGGCCCCTCACTACAAGAAGGACATCGAGGCCCTGGAGCATGTCCAGAGAAGGGCTACAAAGCTGGTGAAAGGCCTGGAACTTCCCTGGAGCGTGTCCAGAGAAGGGCTACAAAGCTGGTGAAAGGCCTGGAACACAAGTCCTGTGAGGAGCGGCTGAGGGAGCTGGGGTTGTTTAGTCTGGAGAAGAGGAGGCTCAGGGGAGACCTTATTGCACTCTACAACTTCCTGAAGGGAGGTTGTGATGAGGAGGGGGTCGGCCTCTTCTCTCAGATAACTAATGATAGGACTCGAGGAAATGGCCACAAGTTGTGCCTGGGGAGATTTAGATTAGATATCAGGAAAAACTTTTTCTCTCAAAGAGTGGTCAGGGGCTGGAATGGCCTGCCCAGGGAGGTAATGGAGTCACCATCCCTCGCAGTGTTCAAGAAGCTGCTGGACAAGGTGCTACGAGATAGGATTTAGTAGCTTAGTGGGTAGTATTGGTGATAGGAGGATGGTTGGACTATATGATCTTGTAGGTCCTTTTCAACCTTGTGTTTCTATGATTCTATGACTTTCTCCCGTGATGTAACAGATGGAGGAACTGACCTATACTGTGTGAAATGAGGGAGGCCTAAGCATTACACGATATACATGGTAACTGGTTGAAATTGTGACTTCCATGACAAGTTTGCTTGCACTGGGCTTTCCAAGCAGGAAGAGGCAGAGCTGACTGTTGTGGCAAAGGGCTGAATGGCAGAGGTGGTTCTATGGCCAAAATGTAGCCTTGCTTACTTTGCAGACCTACGTCTTGTAAAGCTTTTGCTTAACCTCAACAGCATTTTTATATGCCTTGCTGACAGCCCTGGTGCTTTTTGTCATAAATCTCACAACTTTTGTTCAAAGCCCTTGCTTTTGGAGACAAGAGATTTATGTCAGAATCTCATAGATTTTTCTTCATGGCAAATCTCATAGTGCGTTACATACTGCTAGTTGAATAGGTCTTCCTTAAAAGTAAATTTCTAGCCTCCAGGTTTGCATACAGAAGAGGCTTGGCAAGATAACTGGCATACATCCTAAGGGTCAGAAATGAGAACACCTCCAATGCATTACTATTATTTTCAAAATCACCTGGTAGAAACCAGGTCTTGCGGCTTTCAGGGTGAAAAGTCTGAGCCACAAATTTTTCACCACTTTGTACTACAAGCAATTCTGCTGTTACTTGAGGAAATCAGACCAAAGAACATCAAAGCTTCCATGTTTTTTTTTTTTCTTTTTTTTTTTTTTTAATGTGATTTCCTGGATAGCACTACACACACATGCAGCCTACAGAGCCTGTGCAGTGGGGCCACCCTTCTGAGGGACACCAGGCTGATGACAGCTACATCACTGTGCCTTGACGGTGGTGCACAATGCTCTGCCAAGTTGATATGTACCCACTCAGCTGCTCTGCCTGGTACCTCCCAGGAACTAGGGGGCTCGGGGATTTGTGTGGAGCCTGTCACAGTCCTGGGATGTGCCACACCTGCAGGACTTGATGGCACAAACATCTAGATGCACATTACCTCTGTTGGGTTGACGTAGAGAACATCCACCTGTACTTTCTACCTACAGAAATCACAACCAAATTAGAAACAAACGAACAAATAAATAAATAAAAAACATTCAAGTTTCACACAGATATGTTCTGGGAAGCCCTTAAACGCGGTTGCTCTTCTCTCTCTGAGTTCCACCAGCTCTGCAGGGTTGAGTGACTAAAAACCAGGGGAATGTATTTCATCACCAGCATGAATAAATTATAACTGAATACGCACAGGGCACAGATCTGCCAAGCTAGAGAAGCCACTTTTTTCTTTGTCACTTTTCAAATAAAATTGCCATCTAATCTAAAATACAGCAGTCTTGCTGAAAGTCTATGAATTCTCTTTGTATGAGGAACTGTAGCAAAGTTCATAGCCAGACTTGTTATAAAAACACAGAAGTTAAAAATAACTGTGCAATCAAGGAGCAGAATCCATCTCTAAATGGGTGGCCCAGTTTGCTCTCATATTCAAGTATTGTAAACAAAAATCAACCCCTGTCTTTTTAGGCTGATGATGATAGCTTTTTTTCCTTGCCATGGGGAAATGTTTGCTCTTCCCTATCATCTGACAACTCTTGACTGTTTTCATGATCTTTGTTTGTTCATGAAAGATCTGTGTCATCAAAGTACCAACATCATTTTGACTGCAAGCAGCACTTAATTGGGAAGGTGTTTCCAATGGAGGAGAGGGAGCAGCTTTTTTTTTTTTTTTTTTTTTGCGGAAGATTGGAAGGGTTTCTACAGGTGCCTTGCAACGAGCTTGCTACAGTTCTCTTTTAGGCCTTCTGCAAAACTTTACTGCTCTATTTAGCAGGCAAAACTGCTGCTGCATTGGAAGATTGATTGCCTCTTTGGTCCCACTCTGACAGTCATTAGGCCTACATCAATTATTCAGCCTAGTTTTTTTGGGTGGAGCAATTCTGGAAGGTTCATCCCAGCTGTCTCTCACATCAGGTGGCAAAAGAAACTTTAAAAGAGTGGCTGGGAAACTAGATATCTTCCCTGCTGTGCTGTGTATGGTTGCTGCCTCCTTGCTAAGGGAGAAGATGTTGCAACACGGAGGAAAGTTGGGGCTATGATGGAAGAGACGTTAGGAAACATCTGAGCTGTTTAAGTGTCTTTTGAATAGAAATAGTATTTTTTGATTAAATGCTTAGTTGAAAAACTGAGGCAAACTCTCCATATTTTTTTTTACTCTAATCCCCAGTCTTGCTAGAGCTTTTACTTTCTAACTTTGCAGGCCTTGTCTATGCCTGTTTAAAAAGGCACAGAGAAGTCTATCTGTCTATGAAGTGAGAGCATAATATTTACTGATCCTGCAAGATTTCTTTGAGAAATATATATATATATTTATTTTTAAATGCAAGGCTTTTAAGATATGGTTCTTGACTCTTATGACTGTTTGGTGCCAAGTAGAGGTGCTGTTAGAGACAGGCTGTTGTGTTGAATGGATGTTATTATTTTAACTTAATCAAAATATCGATGGTCTACAACAAGCTTGTGTTTTTCATAGCCATCTCATATTTCAATGTGTGGTTTTGTGAGAGTAATAATATTTGTCACTTTCCTGAAGCTGATATTCCTACCAGCTTATACACCTTAGATGCAGTGTGGGGGAATAAAGCCAAAATATATCTGCATATATTAATATTATTAATATATTGCAAAATGCTATTCAAATACTTACACCAACTTAATAGCCTAGAAACAGTTCCACCAACCCAGCAGCCTTCAGAAGTATCTGCTCTTTTGGAAGAGGGGGAGCAAGGAGTGTCTCCCACCCTGTGGCTGCTGCCTTTTTGGTAAAACTTTTGGTGAAAAGGTCTGGGAAGAGACAAAGGGATGCAGTGTGTGTTTTCAAGTTTGGGGGTGATGATTTTGGGGGGCAATGGTCAGGTTTTGGTGTGTAGCAGAGTTCTCATGCTGCTGACTGAACCAGCTGTGACTGGCCTAGAGCAGATAATGACTGCCTGGTGTTGGCCTGAGGTGTGCTGCTGAGGGAGTGAGGGAGCTGCGTGGGCACAGCAAAAACCAGCAGAAAATGTCTGAAATCCTCCTTGCCCCCCCCAGCTTTGCTGTCCTGGGGTGGGATGTTATTCCTTCCTTGTGGCAGACTCTGGAGGAGGGTGGTTGGTAGGTGTCTGGTGAGGGCAGGTAAAACATGGCTGCTGTGAATCTCCTCATGAGAGGCGGGGACTGAAATGAGGTGCTGGTGCACAGGCATTTGAGGAAAACACATTCATAGTTGCACTGTTAGCAAACAAAAATACTCTCTGGGCTTTCAGATGTCTTTGAGATAAACTTCTGAAGGTCCTCAGGCTGCCTTTTTTTTTTCTTCTCCTGCAGACACTTGTTTTTCTTGGGCTGTTGCTAATCAGTAACTACATTTCCCTGACTTTAGGGTCATTACACTGTTTCTTCTGCTGTGAGGATTTAAAAGGGCTTTCCTATCATTGATAAATATCAAAGCAGGTGAGACTGCTGCTTGTGGGTGAGTGTTTGCAACAGGAGAGCCTTAAACACTGATACCATGCCTGACAGTGTAACAATTTGAGCTATTTTAGCAAAAAATATCCAGGAAAGATCTCTAGTGCTTTCCAGTGGGGAGGAGGCCTATTAAAATTAATATGATCCTGCCATGTTGCAGTAATGTATAAACCATTTGTATGTTTAAGCAGTGAAAATCTACTTGTTTTAATTTCAGTGAAGAATTTCCTGCTGCTCTGCTACCCCACAAGCTGTGTGTCTCCCTTCGCAGTTTACGGACTGCGGTCACCAAAGTACAGGGGAACTCCTTCCCTGTGTCCAAGGAAAATGGTTGCTCTAGAAATCAGGGTTGTGACCTATGGTGTTGCAGGTGTAAGTTTGCCTCTTTGCTCCCTCACTGACTGACTTTGTAGCATTAGGTTCAAAGCATCTCATCCCCCTGCTGAAATGCAGGCATATAGTGAGGACATGGTGCTATTGCGAGGCTGCTAAAAGTTGCCTTTTGATAGTACAGCAGTGATATGTTCTAAGGTGTACATGCAGGTGAATATAATCTAATTTCTATATATTAATATTTGGAAAGTGTTGCACAAAAGCTGATCCTATCAATCTGAAGGAAAATGTAATGAGAATGTCACACTTCTTTATGTTAAGGACTTCTAGGTGCTGCAATTGCAACTAAACTAAATTCTTCTTATGGTGGGTCTCTTTCAGTGAGTATCAGGAGGTCACCTGCTGAGCTTTATGCTGCCTTGCCTGGGCTGCTTCTGGTATGGGTGGGAATTTTTTCACTAAAAGCTTCACTGCATTGCAGGGTGCAGTAAAGACATACCTTCAGTGTATGCTTTCTGAAGCACTGCTCTTTCAAAGACAGTGGATATTCTTTACTGACTATTCTTGCTTCATGCTGGTTGTTTACATCAGAAGTGGTTTCTCACTTCCTTATTTTTCAGCTGCAGAATGGATCAGTATTGAAATTGTCTGAGAAGTAAATTTAAAGAATGCACAGCTCATATTGGTGAGTACAACGTAGTTGTTCGGCTGCCTGTTCCAGATTATATGCAGAAGACCTTTCTATAGTAAAGAGAACAAAACTCTTTAGAATGAGATTTCAATTTTGGTGTATTTAATTATGTACAAACTGTTGTTCAGGTTACATGCATGTAATCTATACATCTCGTGTCCAGTTCTGTACAAGACTTGTATAGTGTCTTTGGAATTTCATGCTTATAAGCACTGTGAAAAAGGCTATGAGGGCTGTACAGATTCAGAAGAAAATTGTATGTTCCTTATGCATTTGTTCCATTAGCGTAGCCAATGCTCAGCATCTCTAAGGACCAGGCCTGTCTTTCTGAAATAATAGTTAAGTTGAAAACTTTTTAGGCTGAAAAAGTGATTAACTATTTGACCTTGTTATTTGCTGAAGAAGACTGGCAAATCCTAAAAAGAAAATAACCCATATTATACCTGTTACAAGTGGAAGAACTCCATAATGTATATAACCTGGATGCTGAGCTATTGGCTCTGCTTCTCTCAAGGAAAGCTCCTAAGCCACATGGTGTCTCAGGGTACTGGATTTTGTACTTGGACCTCTGTATTAAAACTCATGCAGAGTGATAGCTCCCTATTGGATATACATCTGAAGAGCCGCAAGAGTGCAAGTCATTCCAGCACGGGTCTGGTATAAATTACATTCAATTGGCTCCAGATAAGTCTATTTTGGACTGTGGAACATGAAGAACTTGTGTGGTGTACAAAATCCTCCTACTTCTTGCACAAACCATGTCCCCTTATGGGGAGCTGCCTTCACAGTCATAGAAATACAGATCTAGAGGCTGGCAGATTTTGGATGGCAAAATCCCATGGGATCGGACCTTGCACAGACTGCTATTAGTCTACTGGGCATATTGTTTAGCAACTGAGAAATGCAGTGGGATCTAAAAGCTGTATCAGATGCTTCATTTAGCTATAGTGAGATGTCTTTGCCAGTGTGCATCTTGATTCTGATATATGCAGTCTGAGATTACGGAAGAGGTAATCATGGTGTAGTTGTTTAAACCTCAAAATATGTTTTAAATCATTGATTTCCATGCATCTGAAGTAAAGATCAGTTATTCAAAACATACTTATATTTGGGGGGGAAAAAAGTGTGACTAAATACTTAACAATAATTTAGAACATTTGGAGGCTTTTAATGTTGCAAAAAATGTGTATTTGTAATGGTGGTAAAAACGCAGTATGATTTAATAATTCTTTGTATATTTAACACATAAATGTGCTATAAGTTGAAAAATCAGATTTAATTAAGAGTTCAGCAATGAAGGAATGAGTTCACAAAGCCAGCTTGTAAGTTTACACCTGTTTTGTGAAAGGCTTGCATGATTATGCAACTATGAGAAGAAACTGGCGTTTATGTTAAGAATCCTTAATTATTGATCTAGTGCAGATGTAAGCCAGTGCTTCATAATCTGGTTCTCTTTTGTTATATCAAGCAAGAAATGTTTGGTGAAGTTCTCTAACTGCCAAGATGTGCAAAGAACATTTTAAAATGGATGGAGGTAGCTAAAGGAGAATTTCTCTAAACTGGTAGAGTTTTGACTGGTGATGCTATATCTGCCAATGTTCTGCATGTTTTCTGAAAGCTAAGGGAAATGTTTTTAGGGGTATGTCAGGGTGTAAGTGGTGAAAAGAAATATTGCTTAGTTCAATTGTCCATTAGAGTAAGGACTAGATCACCTCATAGGAGCAGAAATTAGGGCAGGACTTCTTTAGTTCTACGCTTCTCAGAAGCTGGGCCCAGTGCCTCTGGCTCCTGCTGCTCTGTGCTCCTAAAAGCAACACCCACTCCTGACAGGGAGTTTTAATTCCATGTGCATCCTAGCTACTGATACATACAAAAGGTGAGGTATAAATCTTGCTTTACTATGAAAGAGGCAAGCTGGATGCTTGTTTGGAATAAGGACAGCAGAACTCACAGCAGAAGAGCATTTAGACTTTACACATTTGGTGTCACTTGTAGTCTCACTCGTAATGTAATTAAGTTGCCTGTATGTAAAATGTTCTTTTCCTGCAGTAAAATGGCTGTCATTCAAACTGCACTTCAGATATTGAAGTTCCTGTCCTACAGTGAGATCAATCCTGGCAAAAGTAAATAGAGATGGATGTAATTGTTTTGCAGTTTGTAGTCTATAGGCCTGATTTTGACTGTATGCCTGTTATATACTGTCATAATGCCATTGGTTTCCTTGGAAATAATTGCTGATTACAGTAATTTGAAGGCTTGTCTACATGAAGTACATTTAAGAACTGAATTGGGGTGTGACTGTAAATCATATTAGCTCTTCAAGCCTCTGTGGATCCTCTTGCTCTGAGTGCCTTCATGGAGTTTGGGCTAATCCACTTCCAAAGTTAATTAGTATCCTAATTTGTTCTGTGCTAAGTTTTTAATGTCCAGCAGGCTAAATTGATATTGCTCCCAATACCTGTGAGCTCCCAAATCACCTCTCTCCTTTCTGTTTCATTCATATGGTCCTATTACATAGCAGTGTGATTATAAACTCAGTGTTTCTGAAATATTCTCAGCCCCAGAGTTCCCCAGTCAGAAGCTAAATGTGTCATGTTGTGCTTTCTCTCCCTCTCTGTGGTGATGAGGGAACTTACGTATGTGTGAAACTCCTAGGTCCCTATGGTGAAGAAGTTTAGGTGAGCACCTATCTTCCATACTATCAAATGCTATTTTGCGTGCTTTTATGCAGAGGGTAATGCAACACAGAATGCTGTACATGGGTTCTTCCAGCTCTGAATTAGTCTCTTTTATCTGTCTCTGACCACAACAGATGTTGGCAGCCTTTCTATTCCATATCCTTAAGTCAGACTAAGAATATCAGTTCCGCTTAGAGAAGCTGTAGGGAAAAAGTTTAACCCTTTCAGGCAGCTTTCCCTAATTTTTCTTTAAAGCTCTTGACTTTTTATTTTAAAGGAAAAGAGTCAGCAAATGTCAAAAGTGACAAATATATCTTGGGGGGGGGGTGGTGGTGGTCCTCAGTTTAAATTTCATAGATGTGCTCATTGGTCTCTTTACATTTTTCAGTCAGCTTCCCTCTCATTGGGAACACAGACAGAGGTTAAAAAGATCGCTGCAAATGTTTCTGATATAAAATTAGCAAAGGAATTTGCATGGAATGGCAGCAGTGCTCTAAAAGGCTTGAGTGTAATCTTCAGCATTTAGAAGGTACCCTATTGCACCACAGACGGCACTAGCAATCTCTGGAAAATTAGCCCCTCTTGCACTTCCCAAACAATCAGTTCATTATATTGCATTGGTAGTAGTATGAAACCTTATTTTGAAGGTTTGGAAAAAAGTAGGCTATTTTTCCTATAGGTAAAATTAACAAAAGTTTCATATACCTAGATTCTCCTCAGAATAACCCCAGGCTGTTTGCTTTCATCTTAAAACTCAAAAGCAAGCAAGAAAAACAAAGCCATGGATATATACTTAAAAATAATTACAAATGCAGGTATTTTGTTGCTATGTTTTATTTAAAGCTCACCAGAGGTCATAAAAAGAAAATACTATATATATTAGAATTAATAATTTGAGAAGTGCCTATTATATCTCCACACAATCCTTGTACTCTGTTCGCTGCTGCTGGTTGAGATTACCAGCTATCAGAAAGATCCTGGCAATGCCAGAAACCAGTCCAGCTTTCTTATTGTTCTGCTGCTGTACTCATGCCTCAAATACAGCCCTGCACTGCCTGATGTTTAGCTAGCTACATGTCTTCAAGCGAGAGGGCTGTAAGGATCTAATTTTACTGACTGACAAGGGCTGCAGAAGCATACACAGTTTGCTCATATCCTTTGTGGAGTTGGAAGCGGAGCCACCTTTTTTCTTTTTTTTTCCACCACACAGAGACGCCATCACATATGTTCAGAGGCTGATGAACTGAAAAGATCTGGGAACCACATGTGACCAGTAGAATGAGCATCAGCCTAGCGTAGAGTTTCAGTGGGAGATGACTTTTGGGAAAGTTCCCACAGAAATACCATTGTAGCATTTCTGTCCTTACCGGGCCTGATTTCATTTATTCTGAGGCTTCCTCACATGTTTCTGGCACTGCAACGGGACCTTAAAGTGGGTATAAAGCACATTTGTGATCACATCGGGGCCCTTTGGCATTGCCAGAAGGGTGTGAAAGGGCTGCTCTTGTCAAGAAGAATCTGGTCCACTATGTTTATCCGTACAGTAGCTTCTGCTGAGTCAGAGTCTGCCTCACAGCCAGGAAAAAGGAAGGGCTTGTTTTCATTAGGGGACATCAATGCTATCTGGTGGTTGCAGATCACCGGAGCTTAGAGCATACTGAGGGAGGATCACAGAAGACTTTCTGGAACTCCAAAGCAGGAATACTTCGGTGTGATGAGTGACACAGTTGGAAAGATATTTTTAATAATACAGCAGCCTATCCTTAGGGCTTAATCTCCCAAAAGTGGAGAGCGGGAACTGATCCCTCTCCTATGAGAACAGAAGGAAAAGACCTCAGGAGGCTTTGACAACCATGCAAGTAGGCAAGTCTTCAGCCAGCTTGCTCATGGAAGTGTGGGCAGCACCTTTTCTGAGGGCAGATGTGTGGTGTTGGTCCTGTGGGATGAGTTAGCCTATGAATTGCTTGTCTCCTCACAGAGGGGACCAACAGGAGTAGGCTGAGAAAATGTAGAGAAGAGTATTTTCCTCAAGTTATGTTTTTTTCCATGTATTAGGTTAAGTTATAGGGCTTGTAATAAGCTTTTTGGGTAGATGGGTTGGGGGTGGAGGGAGGGGAGGGTAGTGAGGGTAGGTGGAAAGTAGAGGCCTGCTCTCAGAAAGTCGTGGTCTTGGTGCCTGTTCAGACAAAATAGCTGATCCTACTATTGCTTTCTCAACTGTTATCTAAGCACTTGATATGAGAGACTAGTAATTTGGTGAAAGCCAAGCATTTCAGAAGCAGTCACCACCCCTGCTGAACCCTACAAGCCTGTTTATAGGACACAGCGGGGTTATTCTGGCTTCTGCCTCTGAGTGGTTCCTCGTTGGTATCAGACCATGTGGTGCCCACCAGCACCATCTTCCTGGGTCCCTGTCTCCTGTAGCACCAGGTACCATTATGCCAGCTTGCTCTTGTGAGAGGTATGTAGTAAGGATTCATTGTCCCTCAGGCAGAGAAGAGGTTTGAGACAGGTGAGTGCTCTGTCCACTTCTAAGTGGGATACGGATGCAGCTGCTGCTGGCCTTCTGCGGTTTTGTGGGTTTGTCCCTTTGCTTCATTTGCTTTCCCTCTGAGCACTCACAAATTTTCATACAAAAAAAGTTAAGTGCCCAGCAAAATGTTTTTTTTTCCCGCTACTGTGAGAAAATTAAGTCTTTCGAATGGATGCAGTCAGAATCCTATCCTGTCCTTCCCTTTTTGTTGCCAACCTGAAAAATCACTCATTGCCGTAGTCCAACTTCAGGCATAATGTCAATGTGTAAGGGACAGATTGTGAAACTTCTTGCTGTGGTGAGTGAGGGTTTTAGAGTACATACCCAAGAGATTTTCCTTACTGGGAACTGATCTATCATGTTCAGTGTGTGATTTAAACAGTAGCATGTCCTGCAATTACCATAAGATAATGCTAACTCATTTTTTAGAGTTTGCCAGGCCTGTTGGTTAATGTTGTCTACTAATTGATAGTCAGAGGGTTTCTTAGTCACTTGTGGTAATGTGGTCTTCCTCTTTGCTGGATTATCAGTCTTTTAAGTGGGATCCAGCAACTTTCCTCAAAAGAGCGGAATACTAGATTCAGCCAAGAAACACTTTGAAATGATATTTAACCTAAGGCTTCCAGTGTACAGAACACGAAGGGATAATATTCTCTCTCCTCCAAACTCATAAGCACATGATTAATTGCATTATTTATCCCCAGCAAAATACTGTATAAAGGTCTATCTTTATTCATCTCCATTGCAACTCAGCAGTGAGATATTTTAGATTCTATGTACTGTATCTGCTTAGTGTTAGCTTCTCTTTCATTCATCTGTAATTTTGCATATATATTATCCTAATAATTATACCAGAATTCTAATGATTCTCCATTTTATCATTGATAAACATCTAGTAGCTTATTGAAAAGTATTAAAAATAAAATTGAAGGTGGGCCAAATGGCATAACAGAGCAACAGTCATGATTTCCTGTAGTTGAACAAGAGCATTTGTGGAATGGTTTTCCTGAACAGATTCTGAAGTGCATCCTAAGTTGCTTTTGCATTCCTGAGAATGTGAAAGCCCCATTGTCCCCAGGTTTTTCATACTGAAGCATGGTATAGATGTGCTAGAGACAACTCTGTTAGATTAATTTCCAGAAGTGCTGGAGACATAACCTAGGATATTTAATACTGGTATAGAAATAACACCCAAAGAATAAGAAATGCGTGAAGGAATAAATCAGATACTCAGAAGGTTTTCTTTTGTCTGTTTCATGAGCGATGCTCTCCTCCCAGTTGCCCAGTTCATTGTAAGACTGGAGTTGACCTAACTCCTTCAAGTTTTTGTTGTTTTTTGACTAGGGACATTCTATTTTTGCAAAGTAGGCTACTGTCAGGTAAACAGGCCGCCACATGTGCTCTGCTCCACCAGCTGAGAATGCATGTGGATATTCAGAGGTCTGTGACTCTGATGAAAGACTGACCTGCTCTACCAACAGGTAGAGATCCAAATCATGTTAAGCTTCTTGAGTACTTGGCATAGTGTTTGAAGAATACAAGGCTCAAGCTGCTGGACACTTGGTTATCTTCTTGCCAGTTCATTTTGGGGCTGAAGAGTTCTGTTAATACTGATATGTGTTCAATGACTCCGGTCACATCCCAATCACAAATCATATTGCTTCCACTCAGGCTGTGGATTAAATACACAGTCTTGGATTTTTTTAATTTTTTTGTTCTCTGGGTCTTTTGGAAGAAGTTTGTTTGAAATAGTCCCAAGCTTAAACTGTTATTAACCCTGTAAGGTAATTGCCCAATTTCATGAATGGGCTACAGAGATCCTTAAGAAAAACATCTGCGTTTGTTGGGCTGGATTTTTGCAGATTTTTGAGCAGATGAGCAGATTTTTGTTTTTAATGTTTGTTCATCGTGATCATCAATGATATAGGATTTGGAAATGGTGTTTCAGTTTGGGCTACTAGTTTCATTCTTTTCTGTGTAATGTTGTTTTCTTGCCTGCAGACTTTTTTATTCTGGGATTTGGCTAGTATGAAAGGTATTTTGCATCAACCAGTGACTTCTGTCATAGACAAACATAACTTCATCTAATGCTTGGTTCTCAAGGTGTGTTTAAGAACAGGCTCTAGCTGGAACCCTGCTAGAGACAGGCCATCTATGAGCTATTGGATGCGTTTGGCCACCTGACTCTGTAGACTGAAGTTTCACTCTAACCCAGTTATCTTTTCTTTCACTTCACGTCTCAAAAGTCACCTCAGTCTTGTTGAAAAAATAGGGTTGGAAGAGATTAGCAACTCCCCTCTCCTATTTTTTTTGCCATCTGATGTTTTAGCTACAGATGGTGGCTGACTGTAATGATGAACAGCCTGTTCCCTTCTGCTGCAGGAAGTTCGCATAAGGAACAAGAGCATGGATTCACCAGAAGCCTGCTGGGCTCCCCACCAGTGCAGTGCAGAGTTCAGGGGCTGCCTGCCTCCCCACCTCTGAGGGGCTGTAAGTGGTGGCACTGCTGAGCTCCAGAAACTGGGAATGGCACAAGAGGCTGCTAGGAAACTACTGATGCCTCTCAGGTACTTGCAATGGTGATACACCTGACTGTTCTCAACTAAGCCTTGCTGTTGTCTGAGGTTGGCCATTTTAATCTATGGTTAAAGCTTTTCTGTGTTTTTTTCTGAGTGGAGATATCTATCCCTTTTGGCCATATCTCTGCTCAAATGTGCTACTTCTAATGAGCAAGTGTTAGTAAAAATGGAATAGATCTTCAGAGCAACAAAACTGTTCAGCTCTGAGAAGCAATCCTTGCAGATTTTAACTCCCAGTACTCGTGTCCTGCCTGAAGAGTGAGTAAAGAAATAAGGAAGATCTGAATTGTTAAGGTCAGTTGCAGCAAATTCACCAGCTTTTGCCAGACAAGATATTACTACTTGAGCCATTCAGTCCCCCTTTGAGACAAAAACTCTGAACTATCCAAACAGATCCAAAATTTAATCCAGTCACATATTTTTTGAAAGGATCCTGAGCAGAACATGAAGTTGCCTTGATCAGATAGGCTGAATTATTCTCTATTTCCACTTCTGGCAATCCAGAAACATGCCTGTCTAGTTCCAGGAATACTGATCCTCAGAAGTGAGAGTACTTTAATGCATAGATCACTTCAGAAAAAGCATACAAAGATTATGTTCATCCCAGCATGAGGGAGTTGCTAGTTAATATTATTCAGTGATAACAGTAAATTTGTAGGCTAGGGGTTTCTGTTTTAATAGTCCATTCCAGTGTTTGGCATGGTAAGTTTCATGTGACAAATTACAATATTTTTTCCCCACCTTATTAATAAATTCACCAGAATTTACTTGAAAAATCTTCAGAAAATAACTTAGGCTACAGTTTAGCTGGCCACCTATTTCCTTCTTTCTTCCCTACTTGCCTTCAAAAATTATAAATGCCTGATGTGCAGAAAATGTTTTAGGGATAAACTAAAACTAGATCTAAAGTATCTCAAGTATGTAGATCTAAAATAGGATATTTCTGCTATTAGTGACAGATATTCCAAGTTTCTCAAAGGATTACACAAGAAGTCCTTAGGGCTAGGCAGGAGTGCGATGATGGATGTTAAAGTAGTGTCATTTTTAGGCATTTTTCAAAAAAGTGGTTATTTTCCTCCCCATTTGGGAGCTGCACAGCAGGATTAATGGTAACTAATGCAGTGTACGTTTAGACACACAAAATAGTCACAGCAAGCAATTCAAAGTCTCTCAAACATCTAATATTGTGAATAAATAGGAATACATAAACACATGACCCGATTTGTTGGCATGAGTATGGGATACTATCTTTACCTTAAAGTAGCATACCACTCAAAATAATGTCAGGAAAGAAAAGTTTTCCTGTGCATGTTCTCAAGCATTCCATATGTACTGCATTTCACCGTATGCTGCTGTGTTTTGTGCTTCTTACATGTGCTGTCTCTGGCAAAGTTTACCAACATTTTACAAGTGTCTGGCTGCACACGCATTACTGTTGGTGATCCATGCGTTATATTCATTTTACTTGAGGTCATGGGGAAAGCACTGTTTCTGTCTTGGGAAAAAGTTGTAAACCTCATAGAGTTGCTTTATAAAGCAGCTGCAAATACTTTTTCTCCAGCTGCCTTTCTTCTGCTTTTTGACACTTTCTGGAAAAGATTAGTAACTTTTGAAAATGAGAACATCATAATCCTATAATATACCTAAGCTCCGAAGTTAAGTTTGACTTTAAGTTCGATTTTAATCAAGTAATTGAGCATCTTTCCTTCCCCAACAAAAACATGAAAATAGGGGAGAAGTGATTGAAAAAAGTGTCCTAGGCAGGCGAAAATTTGCCAATGATTAATCGAGTTGAGAACAGTAGATTTAGTTTAGAAAATACAGTGATTAAAACAAGCAAGGAATGGACTAATTATGGTTGCAGGACACCTATTCTATATGAGTTGCAAAAATGAGGATAATGGTCCACACTCAAGGGAGAGAAGGGGAGTGGAGACCGAGGATACTCCGCTGTGAATCAGGCGGATAATACTTCAGCATGTCTAATTGTCTAATGCTGCAGTGTGTATAAATTAGGGCAAGCTGTATATTATACAAATTAAAAGCAACTGAAGCCTGTCTTGTATGAGCTCTGGTCTGCTGCAGAAGAGTTGGCTTTGGTGTTTTCTGCATTGCTCACCATGTGGCTCTAGCGATATGAAAGTGGAGGCATCACTCAGTTTTGCAAGACGCGGTTGCATCAGCACCATGTTACCGTGAAAGACTTCTCCTATAATTTTGTCTTTGAATGATCTCCAGCAGTCTCTCTGCCTTGCCTTCAGAGATTGAAGTTGGCAAGTGCTCAATGTTGCTTTAAATCATGTCCTTGGATGTGAACTGAAGGTCTTCCCCATGACCTCCAAATCAGAGCACTGCATGCAGGATGCTCTAAGGGGAACAAGAGCGGTATCACAGCGGGAAGGCTTTGCATCAGCTGGCTTCAGGCATTGAAAGTGCTGTGAATTAGGGGCTTAATCTCCCTATAGTGAATGCAGAGATGGGCTATTCGGAGGAGATCTTCCGAGTACCTAGACTGTAAGCCTACCTCTTCTGAAAAAAACTTCTGAGTTATGGGCATTGCAGCATCTGTAACATCCATCCTAAAGATATTAAGACAAAACTTGTTTGTGAAACTGCTGGAAGAGAGGGCCTTGCACTTTGAGGAGAAGAGAGAAATAATGGAACTAAAAAAGCATAAGTTGTGAATAGTAAGAAAAGGTTTGGGATTTTCTAGTTTTCCTATGCCACAACATGCTTCCTCCCAAGTTATTTAACAAAAATGTAAGGTGGCTAGCTCTGCTCCTCAGTTGCATCTGTGGATATTTGTCTACTAAGCATCATTGTCTGCCTCTTCCTCCCCACATCCCTTGAATCTATCTTTTAATCTTAATTCAGTTCCAGGGCTTTGGTAATGTTTGACTATCTTGTTAAGGATCTTAATTTAATACATATATTGCCTTTGAGTGGTAGTAAAAGCTGGCTAATAAAGAAGTTAAACTGTGAACTAATTTTTCTGCAGCAGGAAGGACTTGAGGCTCATGTCCGATCACATTTTCCTGTATTGGGTCATTGTGAGTCCAGCTCTTGTCCTGGGAGCGATCTGCTCCAAGCTTTTCTTAGCACAGGGTGATGTCAGCTGCTCAGGTAGGATGCTAACAAGTCTTCTGTGTCTCAGAGGCTGAAATCACTTTGTCTCCAGCCTTAGCAAACACTACTTTGTTTCTTTCTGTAGTAAGTACAAAAATTAATGAAAGTAGCCACTGTCCATGTGTCACTGCAAAACTATTCTACCTTGAAAAGATGGGAACATAGGCCCTGTAGAGAGATTTGCAAAATCCTTGTGCTTGGACAAGGTTAAAGCCTTCCCTCTGCTTCCCCTGAAACAGAGCTGAGCTTATTCATAGTTTTGATCTTTAGAGTGTCAGGCTCTTTTTGGCTGTGTTTGAGACCAGGGGCAGGAATGGGAAAATGCTGAGAGGGCCTGGACCTGGGGGTTTTCCTGGTTCAGGCTGAAGGCTTACCAGACAGGTTATTAAGCAATCAAAGTGGAGTGTTTAGCAGAAGTAACCAGGCTTCAGAGCTGCTTGAAGTTATCCTGTTCTGAGTTGAAGGTCACAGGTCAGATGCTCTGTCAGGTTTCCCTGCAACAAGTTTTCAAAGGCAAGAGCCAGCACTTTGCAAACTCCCAGTGTTAACATCTTTCATATCAAGCTGGCAAATGTCTGCATATTCAGATATATGCATACGTATCTAATTATCAAACTCCTAGGGTCAGAGTAAAAAAAAAAAGCCACAAAACCAAATGTTTAAACAGCCTGATATAAAGCCATAGATCTCTGCACACCCAAACTTTGGGGAGTTTAAAAACCTTATTCTGATTTGGATTTTGTCTGTAACACACATCTCTTCTATAGCCACAAGTTCAGTACACTTGTGCCTTTTAGTAGTTATGCTAGAAAAATACCCAGAGACAGATCTGTGTAATTAGAATCCTGATTACTGAAGGGATCAGCATGTGATGAGGCAAGAAATGGTGGCTAATATCTGATGATATCTCACAAAAGAAGAGCCCTAAAGCTTGAATTTGTTTAATGCTCATTTGGTTTCCCATACATGAATGATACTGATCATCTTTTGACAAGCGCTGCTGATAATGGGTGCGAGTAGGAGCGTTACTTGTTTTGGTTTGCATTGCTGAGCATGACATTTAAAAGAAGAGAGAGGCATCTGTGTCTAACCTTTCAAGGAGTGTTTCCAGAGTCAAGCTTCTCAAGCTTCAGCTGCTTGCTTTTGTGGGACTAGGTGTTTACAGAAGCTGACCCTGTGACCCACCACCTACCAGCACGTCTCCTCCAGTACTGCTGAAGGACACCACTGCGGCCAGCACTGGTTTGGGTATGTGTTTATAAAAAAGGTTATATGATGTGTCTCCTTTGTGGAACAAGGGACTGGATTTGATGACCTAAAAATCCCTCTGAGAACTAGATATGCTTGTATATTATCATATTTTCTCATGAGTTGGTAACTTAGCAAAGAAAAAGACCAAAATTACTTTTTTCCCTCTGGAATTACAGTGTTTCTGAAAATCACATCCATTAAGAGCTCTAGTTAGACACTGACAAAGAATCCTTGCCTTTAATTAAATTGTAAGTATATCTTGGTAGTGATTACAGTTATCATTTTAATTATTTTCATGAAGTACAATACCACTGGCTCACACTGGAGCTTTTCAAAACGCATCTCTTTACTTAGAAGGACAAATAGCATGCTCTGATCAGTGAACTCACGTGATTTGCAGATACCGTAGTTAACAGAGATTAGTGTTTCTATGATTTTAAAGATTTAGCTGTCATCTTTCATTTATGTTTAAACCTCACTTTTCTTCTTTTTTCTCCTGAGGGCATTACGGAAGGAGTTTCTTGTTAAATTTGTCTTGGAGTTATCCAAACTGAGAAAAGAAAATGCCTACTCTGAAGGAAAAAAAAAAAAAGGAAAATTAAAAAATATCCACAGTTTCCACGAGTAGTGTGGAAAGCATGGATATTATTCAAGCTTTATGGGGGGGCAGAAGGGCAAGAAAAGAATGAAGATGATAAACAGTTCTGCCATGTAGGTCACGAGGGCATCCCACCTTGCACAGGTTATTGTGCAGACTGAAGATAGTGTCCCAGTGCTTGTGGTGTGGGTATGACTTGCTAGAATTCCCTGTCCAGCAGTCCCCTGGTCCTGCTAATCTACTCCCTGTTACTCCAGCCTTAAAAATCACGCAAATCCTCTCCCATCCCAGGACACAAGCAAGGGAACCCAGTCCTGCTGTGTGACCCAAATGGCAGCATTGCTGTGTGAGGAGCACATGTGGTGCCATTTGATGGAGGGTGTGCATCCATGTAGGTTGCCTGATGGGAGTTGGATGACATTCCTTCCAGTCTCTGGCTAGGGAATGATTTAGGTGGGACCCACTGAATATCTTTAATTGAGAGTAGTACACATCTGGGCAGGTGATGAGTTCCCTAAAGGGCTAGTTCAGCCAGAAACTAGAGGTTACTTGTATTGGCCAGGGCTCACTGGATTAAGCACAGTAACCGGACAGCTTCTGCTCCAAACCACTACCAAACGAAAAGGAGAACAATATTTTAATATCCATTTGGTAGTTTAAATGATACGAGCTCTCTGAAACTGGTTGCAGGTAAAAGATACAAAAGATGCTGTGAAACTAAGTAGACTGAACAAAATTTCCCAGATAGGGAAGGGGAAGTTTCTTCAGTGAAGAGATTAGTTCTTGTGTAAGTATCCTATTTCAGTCTGTTAGCCTCTGTAGTGTCCTCCTCTGAAGTACTGATTCAGAGGGTATGATGCAGCCTCTGACAGCTGGCCCCAGACTGAATGCCAGAAGTATACACAGAAGTCTTTCAAATAACAGATTTCACCTTTAACACGAGGGACTCAGTACTAATTCCTCTGATTTCCTTGGTGTCTGAAATTACCAAGTAATTTTTAAGTGGTCTGCCGGGTGACAATTGCTGCAATCACTCACTCTTTGCTTGAGACTCAGTGTATCTGTTTTTTCTCCTTGTATTTTCTCACTTCCCTTTAAAGTCTTTCTCAGAAGTTGTTCAATTGTCTGTCATAATTCCCCACACCCATTAAGATATCATCCCAGCCTGTAGCATTCCCATATATAACCTTACCTGTAAAAGAAAGGAGCAGAAATCAAATACCACATCCTACTTTTTGAAAGTTTCTGCTTATTAGGCAATTTCAAAAATACATCTATTATATTTTCGTATCAACTCTCCTTGCTCTCAAAATTTGTGCTCTACCCTTCAAATGTTTGTATAAACCTTTAATTCTTCCAACCCTCCTCCAGCTCTGATCATCTTATTTTTCCTTTTTCTCCTTTTGATTTTTTTTATAGCCTTTTATAATTTCTTTCTTGCAAAACTTAACTGGCTCTGCCTTCTCATTTAGTTTCTTCCTCCTTCTCCATTTCCAGTAGAGATAATTCTTTGTCCTTAGAGCTTTGAGTGGTCCCGTGTGAACACTCATCAGTTGCTGGTGCTGTTTTGCTGACAGAGGTGTTGTAGTGTGCAGAACGGGAGAGTCAGCAATGCTTGAACCTTGATTATGAGAAGACCCTCCCCTTGCTGCTTCAACCTCCCTTCCAAACACTGGAGGGGAGGGGAAGGAAACGCCTGATGGAGCTGATATATTAATACACATGCAATAGTACCAATTGCCTGCAGGAGTAAAAATAAAACCTGAACACCTAACTGAAGAACAAAATTAATTTTTAAAATGTAGGTCATACGTTAATACAGCTCCAGAAGTAACCTGTATAGCACCACCAAGCACATCATAGGAGTGTATTGTGCTTTTGTTTTTTTCTCTTTACCACTGTTTGTGCATATACAACTAACTGAGCCATCAGACTCGATGGCCATGTTGATGAGATGATTCCTTCATTTGAAATTTGGTAACGAGATGGTTTGTGTGCTCTTGTGATGGGAGAGTGTCGAGAGCTCAGGCCTACTGGCGGAAACAGGCTGTGCTCTGTGGCCCTGTTCTGGATGGTGTGAGCAGACTCTATCCATGCTCATGGTACGATTTGGTTTGGATATGTGTAATGAGAACTTTGTTAGTGGCCTGGTAGTGACAACCTGTTGTCATCTTCTGTTTTTCTTGCAAAGCACGCAGGCAGGCAGCAGTTTGGCATGTGCAGGGCAGGATGTGCCCTGTGAGCCAAATGTGCTGCGAAGCCAACTGGGGAAAAACGTGCCAGCACCTTTGTCTGCATCAAAAAAATTCTTCTGGTGGTCCATAATGCCTTCCTCCTGCTGGTTTGGGAGTAAGGATGTCCTAGGGGCAGGCTTTGGGACAGGTGCATTGGCCCAGCAGCAGCGTTCGTATTGTCTGCTGTGCTCTGAGCGCTCCTGTTTGAAAGCACCAGGATCGACCACTGTGAAGGCCAGGCCAGTGATTTTTGGACCTTTGTTTCGCTCTGGGAGGGTGGTTTTTCTGCTGCGGTTGAAGTTGTATCTTTGCTGCACAGCCCAGGGTACTTAATGGGGGCTGTGACAGATTTAGAGCTGCACAGTAACAGCTTATGAATACCATATGCTGACTTGGGTTATTGGGCTGTTTACTGCATAATGATATTGTTTAATTTAATATAGAGGGATGGAGAGAAATAAGCAAGAAAGAAAGATGCAAGATAAGCTACTTCTCAAAGTTTGTGTAATAAGGGGCAATGCCAAAACAAGAAAGAGGGGAGAGCTCATCAAGAAGAAATAAGTAGTGGCATTCTAAAAAAAAAAAAAAAAACACAATGTCTTAAGACAGGTTAGGTGTTTGAGACCTTAGAGCACACTTATCTGGTAAAAGGCTGAATGCGTGTGAAGAAAGTGAGTTTGATTATATTTGGAGAAAGCAAGAACAGAGACGTGTAGCAAGCATATAGGTTTCCACCTGCAGAGGTAGATGAAGTGTGCACGTCTTAAAAAGAGAATTCAGTGATGCCAGTATCTTAGGAGTTTATTTTTGTATCAGCTGTTTCACAAAATTTAAGGATTTGTATTTTCCTCTGAGATAGACCATTTTAAATATTGTCCTTCAGTTCTTGTATCAAAAAGCTTAAGAAATTTCAAGTCAGAAAAGATATTGGCTCTGGACAGTAAATTGTTCTTCCTGCCTCAGCTTTTACTTCCTTAAGGAAAATAAGGGGATTTATGCAAAGCAAGGTCTCAGCAAACCCTAAGAAAGTCAGTCCATGTAGCTCTGTTTATAGGTGGTTCAGTACTTTCAAACCTCCCTCCTTCCCCCAGATTTTAAGACAATTCTCTGAAACTGGACCTGGTAAACAAGAGCAAAGACTGCTTGGAGTACTTCCAGTACAGCAAGTGCATCAGAAGAACATGTTGCTTGCAGGCAGCACTGGCTGGTGAGCTGCTTGGGCACCTTATATGTCACAACTAGCAAAGGGAGCACAGCTGAGCTGGCATGGGTGGAAGCACCAGAATCAAGAAATGCTGCCTTAAGAAGGTATAAGCAGGTCCCTTGGAGAAAGAGCAGAAAACAGATGAAGGTGCAGCTTCCCAGAGCTGCAACAGGTTGTCATTAGAGGAAGGACTCACTAAATGTCATGATTGTAGTGCCAAGAACAGACAGCCATTTTGTTGGGCTGCTTCTAGTAGCTTGGCATGTGGCTCCTGGCATGAAGCAAGTGAGGATGACATAACACCAGCATTTCCTTTGCTACTGCAGAAAGCAGTTCCTGTGGTCATTAACGTTTGGTGAAAGCTGGCCAGATAAGGTGGTAGCAGGAGGTGTTGAGAAATGACCTACACACCTTGTATTCAAATGGTCATGCTACTGAACAAGCAACTGCCCATTTAAATATCTACTTAATTACAGAGGCGCCAGCTTGTCCAATGTTCATAACAGTTGTGCCAGCACTTTTACAATGAACCTTCATTATCTAAGTTTTATATCTGTCCATAAAATGTTGCTCTAGGCAGGTATGTGGTATATAAGATAGGAGGGAGGAAAAACTTGAACACCCATTACAACTTAACCTATAGGTGGGCATCGTGCTTTTGATGAAAATATCTAGTAGACTCGTGGTGAAGGTATGCCTGCTGTGGAGGAGAACTGGGACCCTCATTCTGCTGAGTGGCAAGCTGAGAGCCTCTCACCTTGCTGATGACTGACTGCCTGGTGGGATCGTGTGATGCTCCCGTTAGCAGCCCTGGACAACATGAAGCTAGCTGTGGCACTGCATTCATCGGTCTGACAGCCCTCAGTTGAACTGGTGGTTGCCACATCTGCCATGCTACAACCCTCTGACCAACCATTTCATGTCTCTGCTAATCCATATCCTCAACTCTTGCATGAAAAGACATGATACATTTTCCATCCCCCTTAGCCTCTTTTGTCTTTCTCTTTGGCTTCTCTTTGGGGTTTTTCTTTCAGAGTAGGAGCAGCAATGATTTCTTTTATGTTGTTTCCCATCACAAGAACCCACAAACAAAAAATTTAGCAAACCAATGTTACTGATTCCCACACAACTACGCATTTTTCTGTGGCTCTATGCTCCTTTTCTTAGAGGCCTAGATTTCAATGCTACCTCTCAGGATAGATAAGTTATGAAGAACAAGTTATTTTCTGCTTGTCTTTTCTAATCTGTTTGCATCTCTTGCTTCTAGTTCAGTTGTCCAGCTGTCCAGGCACTTCTGTAGTTAAATCATCACAGCTCTGACTGGCTCAAAACTGTTCAAGGGCCTACTCCTTTACAGCACTCTGGTGACATAGGGAAGTGCTGTTTACCCCCATTTAGTTGAGAAAATATAGCCCAAATGAGGTTTAATGACTTCTCCAGAGGAGAGCAGCACAGACAACAAATGACTGAGTCCGATATGTCATAAGTAAAAGTCATCTTTCCTCCTTTTCTGGGTAACTCTGTTTTTAAAGAAAAAATCAGGCAAGGTATTTTTAAGAAGCTCTAAATAAGGTGTTTAGTGAGACTATGTCATACCTTAGTTTATAATCCCCCAAGTAGTATTTTCAGAGTTGCAGTTTAAATGTGCATTGTCAGTTTTGCTCATCCATTTTTTATGTCTGCAGGTGTTCACTTTTGATATGTTTGTGCAAATCAGGTATTTAAATGTCAACCCCCTGATACGATCATGTCTTTGGTTTATGTTCCCTGTGTCGAGGTAACTGCAGGGGCCTCTGATTATTAAGTAAAGGGAATTAACAAGACAAATGTAAACATTTGTTCAAAAGGATTGTACTTGGAAAACTTAATTAGAGGGCATGAAGCCATTAAAGAATAAAAGTCTGTCGGCCTGGGGCTGACAGGGAGTGCTGGCCTTCACAGCTACAAGCCTGGCCAGTTTCTCTACTCTCTTCAGTTTTTTGTTTTTACACAAACAGCTGGAATAGTCCTCTTTTTCTTTTCTTCACAGTTAGGGTTCAGACATGTCCTTTCCCCACACTCAACTGGAATACTTTATACAGTGTCTATTTTTGACAGTGTCTTAAATATATCCATATACTCCTTTCTGATGCCTAGTCTGGTTGGTGTTGAGCTTTATAGAAATGCTCATTTAGTGTAAAAAAGGAAAAAATCCTGATTTTTCTTTGCTAAAGCACATGTAAATATAAACAAAGCTTAATCTGCAAAAGATATAGAAGTTGCTAACTGCATAGGAAGAGCACCAAACCTCAGTGTGTGGCGATTTCTCTATTCTAAAACACATTCTGCTTCCCAGTTGCTGGCAAGTATCTTGCAGGCCTTTTTGTGGCTTTCAAAGAGCATGTCACCCAAGGGAGGAGGAAAAAATAATTTTGCATTTTTCTAGGTCTGAAAAATAATAAAAGGAAAAAAACTAATGGAATAAAGAGAACTGGTGTGTTTGCTGTTGGTGTAATGCCAAACCTAGCATTAGTTATACCACTAAAAGGGCAGAAGTGTGTCAAATGAAGAGTAGGTGTTGGGTACTTGGGCTGGCCGTCTGACTAATGTGAAGTTTGTCAGTGGGGGGGCTCTGAAGTCAAATTTCACACCTCACCTAGATTTTGGGAGGCTGCTTCTTTAGGATAGCTGGAGGATGTGCAGAAGGTGAGCTAGGAATGTAAGGGAAGGAAGGAAGCTGAGGATGAGAGACTGCTGAGTACAGTTGTAGGGGAATTGTCCCTGGAGCCAAAGGAACTCATCTTTGAGTCCTTAGGGTATTCTTCAAAGAGGTTCAGCATGAATGTCCTGGCAGTCCTCCCCTTGCCAAAGCAAAGAAAAATTCAAGGCATTGCAAATGGGTGGCCTTCCCTTGTGTATTGTCAGTAATCCACAGGGATTTTGGAAGTCAGCCTTGTTCTTTGAGAGCTGAGTGTTAATGTGTGTGATCAGCTGGTGAGCTCTTGGTGGTCTTATCAATTCCTTACACCTTGTGTCTTCCTGTGCTGCCCTGTTCCAAGAATTACATGCGACATATCCAAGGGCTCTGCCATTGCTCTGGTAATTTCATTTAAGTAAAACAGAACTCCTGAGGATCACAAGTTGCTCCTCTTGAAGGTTCCTTTGGGGTTAAGATTGGGCACTTCATTAGGGCTTGACCAATGAAGCTATTAGCCTGGTCCAAGAAATGTAGTGTCTGTTACACAGGTGCTGCATAAGGAGGGCTGCGGGGTTAGTGTTGTTACTAACGCTGAGGGAATGCAGTCCCACGGTGACTCTTTCTAAAATGCACGGCGGAATGAATTACAGCCCATGATTGAAAGGAATGAATTGGGTAAACCTACTTTGGTGGCAGAATGGCTTTAGACAGGTGCCTTTTTCCTGCTCCAGAAGGCTTCACTGCAGTCTGGTGTCTGGGCCATGGTCTGCACTCGTACCCCTTAGGGTCACTTTGCTGCATGGTGCCTTGTGGCTTGCTGAGCTATCCCCCCTAGAGTCACCACCAAGGTGCCCTCATGCTACTGGGCATTAGAGTTTTATGGAGAAAAATCCAGCAAGTGCTGCTTGAGGTTTTCAAATGACAGGCAGATACCTATTAGCATTAATCCTCTTTCTGTATTCTCCGAAGAGCTCTTTGACAAGGGTGTGTGCAGGACAGGAAGCGCTTGACAGGATTCAGCTCCTGCTCAAATCCCTCTGTTACAAATGAAGGAAACAGACCCTTCATTTCCAACCCAAGCTGTGCCATGGATGATCCCTCCGCTGGGGTATGTGGTGGGGGACAGCCTCCAGTGTCTGTCAAAAAGGCCACCCAGGATCTATGTAGGTTCGGTGAGGGGTATGTACTGACATTTATGGTCAAAGCATGAACCTGCAGCCAAGAGCCTCTGAAACAGCACTGAGATGTGTGCTGCACGGGATTGCATGGGCTTTGTGATCCCCAGTGAGGCCATCCATCTTCCCTTTCCTGTGTGCAATGGATGGATGGCCACGAGATAGCTGCAGCTGCTGCTAAAAGAAGGATAATCCTCTCGGTCAGCTGGTTGCCTTATACTCCTGTTGGGCATATCTAGAGCTGGAGGAAAAGGGCAAGGGGGGCTGCAGGGGAAAGGGCATCCTTGCTGCAGAGGCTCCACACCTTTGACTTGAAGGCCGTATGGGTCAATAGTTGGAGGACTCAGAACGGGTTATCTAGCTGAGGTTGTGTAAATGGGACTGACAGTGGCATCAGGCCTAGGAAAAAAGGGATGTTAAGCTTTCCTGTCTGGAGAGACTGGCGTGTCCATGTCTGGCCATCAAAACGTGTCACTTCCAAAGCTCCTGTGACTTGTGCTGCTCCTCATGGCTGCAGTGAGGATTCCCTTATTGCTTAAATGTGGCTCCTCAAAGTTGATGTGTTGAGTGAGAATTTGCCCTGTTCTGATTTTTGTGTATAATGAACTTCACAACACTTCTTAAAGATTAAAAAAAATCGAAATTGTAACTTATAGGTTATTTGATGTATATTGCTTATGATCAGTACATTTAATGGACACGAAAGGGAGCAATTTGGCCAAGCGGATTGGCTGTGGTGAAAAGAAAGTTTCTGTGAGGGATATGTATAACTTGGCGTACTGTGGGCCTGAGAATTTGAAGAAGTTGGAGCTAAATTTCACTAACTTGGAGTAGTTCAGCTGATGTCAATGAAGTTACAGATTATGAACAAAGTCAGGATTTGTCTCACTATGGTCTTCTTTGAATCCACACTTCCTTGATCTGTGGTTGCAGCTGATTTACAGTTAGTCAGTGACTCTATAATTCCAGACTTTTCTGCCAAAACCCATCAGCCTTCCCCATGAAGATCTAAGCTTTTCTTCGGGAAGGAAATAATTTAGTTAATTTGCTGAATAAGTATGTGGTAGAGTTTTGTGGGTAATCCTAAGGGAGAAGATTGAAATCACAAAACACATTTGAACATCAGCTGGCTGTATGAAATTCAACACAATGAAAGTCAAGACAATGACAACAGCAATTTAAGAGTTTATTTAAAAATCTGTAGCATTTTTCTACAGAACCGTGTAGTGAACTAGGCTTTGAAATGCTTGTTGAGAAAGATGGGATACTATAGCTTGCATTATGTGAAGATTTGGAACTAATCAGATAGTAACTGGAAGATCATTACTTCGTAGAAAGTCCAAGGACACTCATCCCTTGTTTGCTATCTAACAATCAGTCTAGCTATCTCTGCATGTAAACTTGTAATCCTACAAATATACTCAAGGAAATCTGCAGCCAACATTTACATTAAAGGATCAGTTTTAAATGAATGCTGGCAATGACTGTGGTAAATCCGGGCTCTCCAAGAAGTTGAGTACTGTGTGATCAACTCCTGAGCGCCCTGCTGGCCTCGTATCTATTTCATGATACTTAAAGCTTTGACCATAGCTTGATTGTTTCAGACATGAAAATTTGTCTGCAGAAGTTCATCAGACCAAGTAGCTGATTTGAGCAACCAGCGGGTTTCACCGTTCCTTGCAGGAAATCCCAATCTGAGAAGCAAGGCAGGCAGAGGCAAGAGGATTTAGTGTCTTCACAGGGTATGAGTGTTATAGGACCATCCTGTTCTCCACACTGGGACAGTTATTAAAAGAAATAAAAAAGTTTTTTGTGTCTGTCCTGACTTGGACAGGTGGCTCTGTACCAAACTGGAGGCATTTTTGAATTTATCCTGGTAGCTTAAGATTTGGGTTAGCAACTCTTTAGGCCTGTTAAAAGATGAATTGAGGTCAGGACCGAGACATTTATCGAAATCACTAGTGATGATAGTGCCTCCATTTCTGTGGAGTCTGCTTAAAGGACTATGATGAAAGGAAAAAAAACCCAAACAACAAAAAAGCGCTCAGCAGCTGCCCCTCATGGCAGTTTGGGATATGGAGAGTTCAACACAAAGAAATCACAGACAAAAAAAAAAATCTGAAAGACCTGGTTCTGTAGCGTTTCATTTATGTATCTCAAAACTACTTTTCCTGTATGGGGTATTGCAATCTTCATGTTCAAAGCAAGGCAAGCTCTTAAATAAGATTAGGTTATTGATAACGCGGCCACCTCTCTGTCGCCTTCCTGAAAACTCAAGGCTTGTGGCATCACACTTCATAATGAAGAAAGGCTGAAACCTATTTTAAGCAAAGGAAGACTTTTACAGAATCCTGTAACTCCAGAGAAGGCAATAAGAAACTTTAAGGACTTGAGGTAAACTAAGATTGCAGTATTATGTATTAAATCCTGCCCCATCTCTGACCACAGGGTAGGTTAAGTTTCATCTCCTTGTGATGGGGAAGCTGGGACGAGGCGCAGGGACGTTATTCACCCCAGGATCCCAGAGTGGGGACAAACGCCAATATTCTTCACGCTGACCCCACTGCATCGGCCACTGAACTAAAGGGCTCTGTTGTCCTTAGCTTAATGATGCTAACATCTAACTGCTATGAATTTCTCTGGGGTTTCATCTTGGTTCTTATGGTGCTTATTGTGGCTTAAGCTATCAGGATTCAGAGTGCATGTGAGTGGCATTTTGTAACTGAAAGGTGTTTTCCATTCCCATTTTGTTCATAGCCCTTGAATTAAGTCACCATGGAAAAATGCCAAATAATACACCCTTTTTTTTGGCAAATAAATGCTAAAAACTTGATGCCTCAAGCATATTACATGCTTTGCAGGAAATTCCCAGACTCTTACAACAAAGACAGCCAGGCACCATATCAGCTCTTCAGAGCAGATCAAAATTGCAGTTTCTTGCAGGAGCTGTGGAGCTAAAGGAGGTGTGGTGCTCGCCTCTGTGAGCACCATTCGCGTGCATCTCTTACTCGGTATGTCCTGGTACCTGAGACTTGTCCTGTGTCCACTGTCATTAAGGGGGCATTGTTATACAAACCAGATATCCATGGCAACTTCAAAGTGCTAAGAAATATAACATTCACATCTATGTTTCCCAGTTATCTAATACTGGGAGAGCCTATACAACACGCTACTGATGTACTATGACTTATTTCCTTTAGAAGGAATGTTTTTTATATGGGAATACTTGAATGTGTTTGGGGTGAGTAGGTAATTTAACCTCACAGCCTGGAGTTTAGGAGTTGTTCTTCTAATACACGGGAGCTGGGCACCCTGTTATGCAAAGACCAAGTGTTTGATGTGTATCTGTGCAGCAAGTGCTGATAACCCTAACTGCATTTTAATGAAGTGTTTTATGTGGGATAAGACTGGATAAAGCAGAGCTGCACTAGACAAAGTGCTGAGCCTGGAAGACACGTTATTAATAAGTTGCTTGCTCCCTAACAGAAGGGCGTAAATTACCTGTTCCCTATTCCCATTCTGTTGCATCAGTTTTCAGTGTCTAGCATGCCAGTAAAAAGTCACAGGAAAACAGACTTCTGTGCTGAAGTGGTACAGCACACAGTGCAGACTGAACGGTTTGCACATGTGCAACCCCCTAAGGCAAAATGAGGGGGATTTGGCCATGCATGTCTCCTTTCTCTTCCCCTTGTTTCCTGTGCACTGCAATTTGAAGGGTGGGATTCTCCTCTGGGGAGGGCAGGAGGCCTTTGTGGTGTACCAGGACCAACCTCTCTTACATAAGCATCAAACCAAACTAAGCTCTGCATCTGAAAAGCTCTGATCTGTGGGGGAGGGGGGAAATCCAGAGCCAAATCTGGACTTTGCAATCCACATCCCTAGGACAGTTTGAAACAATGGCTGTTTGCTGCTAGTACGTGTATGTGACTCATGCTTTGGGTGTGTGTTGCTGACTCTCTTACTCTATGACTGGAGAGAGGGGAAAAAAACAACACACACACACAAAAAGCAAAAGAGCTAGGAGCAAGACTCCTAACCTCATCCTTACATTTCGTTCATGGATAGCAAAAATTGGATGTGAAGCTGACAGAACAGGATCAGGAGGCTTTGGTTCACACCGCAGCTGCAGGCAACCACTACATCCTGACATGGACCAGTGAGACATCCCTGAATGCCTTCTTTATTTCATGCCAGGGAGTTTCTTTGGATAAAGCTGATCAAAGGGAAGCGTTATTCCACACACTGCAGCATGAGTCTGCCTGAAAACTAACTTCTGTAGTTTCTTTCATGGCTCTTATGCCCTCAGGAGTTCCTACAGCGAGTTTTCCTTGCCTTTTGGTTAAGAGAGGTGCCTGGGCGACCCAGAAAGTTTTTTCCCAGACATGTTTTGCTCAAGATGGAATGAGCTTTTATTCTTCCTCTTTACCTGTACCTTTTCTTGTGATTGGGCACTGGGATATCACATGGTGAAGTGGGGGTTTAAGTAATTTCCTTTCTCCTTAAGATCTCAACACTTTTATTGTATGCTTGAATTACACATTCCTTGCTTCAGGCTGCTTTTCCTTGCCACAGCTTTTTGAAGACACTGGCAACATTCAGACTTTCGGCACTTCTTGCAATGTAATATAAATTTTATCAGATAAGTGTGGACCTCCTGCAGACCCTAATACTGTAAAGGAAGGCGACTGCCCAAAGGATGCCAAGTTCATTGTGTGAGCACTGTTAATTTTGATGGCAAAGTCCCCAATGGTAAACATTTGTGAGAGTATCACGTGTCTTAGATGCAAAGCCTGCCTGATAATACTAAAGTATCTTAGACTTAAACTAGACTTAAATAGAACCAGGATTTAAAGTTTTGGTTTCAAAAAAAAGTTAGGAATTGAGTTACTGATACAAACCTGTGTGATCAGGAACCTGAATTTGTAGTTTGAAGACTCATGCAATGGAGTGAAAATGCTCAGGAAGGCTCTGGAAAAATTTCCCTTTTCCCTCACCTTCTCTTCTCACTTATTTGATTGACTGTGGAGTAGTGTGTTTGTCACCCACCTTGGAATGCCTGGAAGTCTGAGATGACTTCTAGGATTTCGAGTCTGGAAAGCATTTTATGGCTCCAAAGTCAGACTCTGCTGTTAATATTTGTGTGGAGCCACAGGTGATTTACGCGGCCTCTGGCCCAAAGACATCGCAATCTAAATTGAACTCTACAAGACAAGATGCTGAGAAAGATAACAGCAAAGCAAGGAAATGAAGGAGGAATCCTCTGGACAGGTTTATGGGCTGTTTGGGAAGTACCATTATGCAGCATGTCAAAAATATTTTGCATTTTTAAAAGTAGGGCAGTGATTAGCCTGTTATTATGTGGAACAGAGTTGTGGATTATGGAGCTATAGGAAATAGTCTTAAGGAAGGGGTTGCATGAAGCCTGTGGGAGCAGATTCATAATAATCAGACTGTTGCAGAAATAAATAGCCTATCTGACTAGAAAGCCTGGGATTTTTTTGCTGCACTGAAATGGAACAGCGTACTGCTCGGGAGCATTTCAGTCTAAGATGAACATGTGAAACACCCAACACACTTGGGCTTTCTCTTGCAGTTGCTTTTGAATTCAACCATAAGCTAAATAAAAGAAGGATCATGCCTCTTCTTGCTCCATAAACATCAAAATAAGTCTTTCTATATGTTAAAAAAAAAAAAAAAAAGAAAAAAAATGGTCTTTTTATGGTTTACTATTATTTGTTTCCTTTCTGCTTTGGGTTTCTGAAACTCTTCTGACTTTCAAAGTACTTAATTTTCTTTTCCTGGACCCTCTGCTTCTTTTTATCATATTCCCAAAACCAACAGAGACTTTCTGTAGCTATTGCAGGCTTTTGTTTTCCCAAGCTCTTGGACCGATGTCCTTAAGAACTCCAAGCCCTCTAAGTGGCATTTCTTGAGCAAAGTGCTAGTTTTATGTCCCTCACTCAGTAGGAATACAAAGTTATCTGCACTGTGCTGATGCTCTTAGCTACAAGGCAAGACCAGTCTTTTAAACACACCGAGTTATGTTTTAATGTTGTTTTGTGACTATCTGGAATTCTTTTCATCTCCATCTTTCTGTTTTCTCAAGTGTGTATCATGATTTGTAATCCTGCATGCTTGCATAGTATCAGTCTTTATCCAGAGAAATAAATTGGATATAATTAAATAAAAAGGTGACCTTTTAAATCCAAAAAAGATGATGCATGTAGACAAAACCCAAAATAATTAACATTAAAAGATGTCTCCTCAGCCTGCGATCAGCAACAATGTACTGGCCAAATTACACCTACAAGCAGAGCCAAAGAGGTTTCCTAAAGCACTCAGCATTTTCTTTCTTTAACATGACTGGGTTAACTCTTTCTCTGCTAGAACCCTTGTTAGTTCTGACGTCTTATAACACGTCTCTTACTTCAGAGCTCTTGCACTCTGCGTGGCTTGTGATTTTCCCTATGGTCCTACCTCACAGCAAATGCATAATGCTCCAGAAGTCAAATGGGAAGCTAGGGTAGTTTATCTACCTTGTTCTTACAGCTAACCAAGGCTTTGATTTTAACAGGAAATTCCACTGGAGAGGAATATCTTATCAAACAGGCAATTTTAAAATTCAAAATGTGAGAATCTTCCTAATTCTAGGAGTTTGTGGTGAAATGCCCAGGTCTGTTGAGCTGCAAAGGATGCCTGGGTGCTGCAGGCAGCGAGGTTGGTGAGCTCTGCAGTGGGCTGCGGGCCAGAGCACGGGCACGGCATGACTCCATCGCTGCCCTGATGCCTAAGTTTTCATCCAAAGGGAATCAGGGGGTATCAGAACGACTGTGTGCACCCAAGGCCCATCAGCATCCAAGAGAAAATGTGTGGCTGTAGCTGGGAAGTGTTCTCAGCATCCCCAGTTCAGACAGACCCACCCAGACCAGAGTTTGACTGATTTTATTATACCATCCTTGGCAGAGCCTTCTGGATGTAGGAAGGAACCACTCACTGATCCTGGAGCATGAAATACGAGCACAGTTGGGGGTTTTTCTCTTCCTACTGCTTCTGCTTGGAGCCAAAGCAGCATTGTCCTAACTCATAATTTATGGCTGTTCTTTTTAAGCAATAAATAAAAAAAGAAAAACATGGTAAGAAGCTTTCTGGCATCATTTCCTCAAGTTTTCTTTCTCTTAATGCAGTCAAATGATTCATAATTAGAAAGAGTGGCATACTTTGCTCACTCTGTTCTGGTTATACAGAAACTCATTAAGCACCATGCATCCAAGTGCACTGTTTTATGTAAACAAGACCTCTGAGAGAGAGATAGATGTCTGATAAAGATGAAAAGAAAAACAGACTAATACCAGGCCACATTAATAATGACCATGTCATGCTCTTAAAAAAAAAGTCAAAAAAAAAAAAGTAATCTGCTGTGCAATTATTGCACGTTTCACAGCAGGATGGGGGCAAGGTAAAGAGCAGAGATGTAGACAGAAGGGCCAGCCACAGATTTTAGATCCAAATGATTTAATTGCAGCTGGATTTGAAACCTTGCATGATTTTTCTTCTGTGGTGAAACAGGATGGTCTCTGTTATGCTCCCAAATAGGACTGGTATCTAATAAATGTTCTTTACTGATACCTTCAGGATGTGGTTGTGTTTAACACTGAACACTTCTAAGCTTCAGCTGATGAAGTTGACAGAATTTGTCTTGCTACATGTAGGTAGGATTTAGATTATCAATGTATTTAGCTGTAGCTTCTGATATTATAATGTAATTAAACCAAATGGATAGTTCAAGTTTAAAACTCTTCTTCTGGTTGTATCTCCTGGCTACTTAAAGTAGCTAGGACTCATGACCTTAAACACCTGTACATTTTATAGTTATGAATAGATAGTTTTATAGTATATACAATTAAATATTATAAATATGTACTTGCATATATACATATGCATATACATATAGATTTAGTATGTGTATACCTTTTTCCCAGCGCAAAGCAGAGTTTTGGGCTTGACCAGTTTGAGATTTGAGATAGGGGAAATAATATGTGACTTCCACGATACGACTTCCAAAGTCAGCAAATTTAACCTAAATGTCACTAACAGCAGTTTGTATTACCCACATAAAGCAATGCAAAGGTCAGGCACTTCCACTGTGACGAGATAAACATGCCAGCAGTATGTTAGCTTGAATTTTAACTGGGATGATTTACAAGTGCAGTTTCCATAAATATTTTAACTAATGTACGTATATGAACTGTGCCATCTTAACTTTTTCCATAGATAATCTTACAGACAGTGAAGTATAGGCTGTAGGCACTTATGCCATGACTTTCACTGACAGCAGCTCTTCTGCATAACATAATAGGCCTGATTACCACCAGCACTGCAGCAAATGGCTCAGCCTCTTTACAACCAAACACTTCAAGATGTTTTCTGAATAAACTGTTAGTTTCTTCTCTGCTGCATTTCCTACGGAGTTAGTGCCTGTTGCTGATGCTGTGTGTTCATGATTAAGACTTGCTAGAGCTCAGTCTTTAAATATGTATCTCGTACTCCTCAAAATGATAGTTTTGAGAGCAAATGGGCTGTTAAAATAAAGGCACGCTGAGTATGACCATAATTGAACATATGATAGATTTTGGCCATTCCCTTTCAGTGCCAAGTGGCTCTGTGAATTTGGTTGAGCTTTCTCTCTTCAGGTTGTAGTTAGGCTCTTTTCTATTCGTTAAGTTTTTGACAGTACCTGTAGAAGTGGCTACAATGCTCTTGTCTATTGAAATATTTTCAGCTGGAACTCTATCCACTCTTTCTGCATTTCTGTGGTCAGAGACGAATTGGTTACAGCAGTGACAAATTTTTTTCAGTAGGACGGAAAAAGTGTCTGCTTAACCCCTGGAGACAGAAGGGTCCAAACCCCCAAAAGATTCAGTTTCAAGGGTCCTCTGCCTTTTCAGGGCTCCACTGTTTTCAGTTTGGTTCTTGGAACAGGTATTTAAAAACTGCCCTGTAATCCAATTGTGGATGGGAATCATAGCAGCAGAAGGCTTACCTGTAGCCCATGCATTTTCTGCTATTGAAGATGCATAAGCAATAGATTCAGCTGCTATGGAAATGTACCAATAAAACAAACAAACAAATACAGAAGCTCTCCGCTGCTGCCTCTGAAGGACACTCAAGCAGAGCATGAGCTATTGCTGGAGTGTTACCTTGAATGGGTTGAGCAGAGATAAGATAAAATTTGCTTAGTAGAAAAGTATTGTGCTGGTGGTAAATGGCTAGTGGACAGTTCTGCTTTGCAGATAAAGAGTTTCTTGGTTTGCACTTGCTAAGCTTATACATAAAACTATGTATTTTCTAGCAGCTGGCCTGCAAAATCAGATGTCAAACAAGGTTCTTCCTGTCACTTCTAAGAAGTCTGACAACTGAGATATGCACCAGGTGAGCACACTGAGTGACAGTAAGCCACTTCCCTCTCCCAGTGAGCCATATGCCAAATTCCTCAAGTGGCTGGAAGCCATGAGAGTTGTATCTTGGAGAGCCAAGGATGGGGAAGCAGTGGGTGCAGTTCACCAAAGGATGATTGTGGTCTCTCATTGCAAAAGCAGGGATGGAGATCATAAAACCTCACACCAGAGAAACTTAGCAATAGTGGCCTCTGTGCTCCCTGCTAACTCACCTCCTTCTACAGCCACAGATTTGGATTTGGATTGGCACGGAAGTTACAGGACTACTTAGCTTTGTTCCTGGCCATATGACTGATTGTCAGCCTGAGAGTGCTCTTGAGTTGCTTGCAAACTACATGTACCTCAAAAGGCAGAGCTTGACTATCCCTGCACTAATCTACGACTGCACTTATGAGACTCATAATGGAGGAGTCACCTCAAAGGAGACAAATTAAGCCAATGCTCAGTGTGTTTGAAAATCCACCTTAGTCCCTGGTGTATTCACTTCTCACTGCTCTAAAATATAACTGACCTCAGAGATTTTTCCATGCCTTCCTTTTTTTTTTTTCCTTTCTATTTTTGTTCTTCTCTTGTCCCATGTTTCTACCTTTATGCTGATTTTTGTATCAATGATGTACAGTTTTTGGCCTAAGCTTTATATGTTGGATCATGAGGAATCTTATTATTTTTTAATTGACTATCCATGACCTAGATGTTTTGGAGGGAAATCTGCTGACAAATTAGACATAACAAAGGTATTATACAGAGATGATGGGTGGTTGTTATCTCACTGCAATGCTATTATGGAACATAATAGTGAGATCATAAATTTCTCCTGCAGATATAGTCAAGTGGGTTGCTAGAAAGGTAGTGAATTAAGTATCCAACTCCTGGTTGAAACTGAAAAGACATCAAGTTTTTTATTACTATTATTTTATTTTTATTATTATTATTGTTATTTGTAAAGATTGAAACAACTTGAAGTAAGCAAAGTGCTAGTGCTCTTTAATGGAAGAATTCAAGTGGACCGTGTGTCTTTCTTAAGCCTCACAGAGGGTTTACTTCAATCAGAAGTAAACTAAAAGTAAGAAATGCTGCATGCCCATAAGATCCAACCACTATGGAGTTAACAATGAATTGATTTTATGCTAAACTGTGTTACATCCCAAACCAGCAGCAGAATTCAAAACCACTTCTACAATGGGAAGCATTAATGCAGCTGCTGAATAGGATTTTTCCTCTCTCCATGGTTGGAGTGTGGTGTACGTTTCAAAAGACAGGGGCTCTACTTTCACCAAACAAATTGTCATTTTGTTTGCAAGTTTGAAGGCCAGAAAAATCAATTAAGAAAGAAAGGCAAGCAGGTCATGCCGAGGCAGCAGAATGGCTCTCCATATGTACTGGAAAGCACTTGCACAAATTGCGTGGCAGCAGAAATGCACTAGTGACAGCTTTTATAGCAGCCTTCTTCCCTTATCCCAGCCCCTCTCCGCTCCCCACTCTGCTGAGCGCTGTATTGTGAAACAACTGACTTCTTCCATCCAGCACGCTAAAATCCAAAGACCGGTGTACGCCTGCCAGGTCTGTTGCCGATAATCTTAGATTTTAAACTCAAAATGGGAGAGTGGAGGATAATTGGTCAATTTGTAGCCAGGAGGTGGTACTTGTTTGAGATACATGCAGATTGCGCTTCTCTCTACCAGTGCAAAAATCCCAACAAATGATCTGAAAGAGCAATCGGCACTGGGGCGAGTGTGCGCGCGTGCTTGTGTGCATGTGGTGTGCCTGGTAGGGTTTTCTACCCCCTCTTGCAAAGCACAGGCCTTAATGAGTTCCAGGGGGACAGTGGCTTGTCAATCACAATATACTTTTCAAGTAATAGTCATCTCTGCCCCATCACAGAACCACAAGGCATGAAATAATTAGAAAGCCCAGAGTAACTGCTCTGTTTTACAAGAGTAAAATCCTTGTGTGGATCATTTACATAAACTTGTCACTTCCCATTACAGTTCTAATGCAAGCTGGGTAATAATCATGGGACCAGAGGAGGGGAGGTCAAGGTATGATGCTCCTCCATGTTTGAAGCACAAGGTACGCATGTGCCCAGCTTTCCATCCCCCACTGAATTAATGTAAAGTATCTTTTATTTTCCATTAAATAAGAACTATTCATGCTGCTATGGTAGCAGACCATGTGCAGCCTCCTCTTCTTAAGAGAGAAAAAAGGCTTTTGCGTCAAGCCATTGTTAGGGGAGAATTCACTTTGAGGAGCATTTCAAAGCTGATCGGATTGGGGAAGGAATAATGTTAAATATTTGGTATGAAATATTTATAAGACGCACACACGAACATCTGACAAAGTAGCTTGGAAAATTTCACATTCTCGTCTTTAACAATATTAGCTCTTTCTCTCCGAATGAGGGGGTGAAGAGAAGGTGTGCGCACAGTGAGCACTGTGGATGTGGATAAATGCACCCAAACACATGCACACGTACACGCAGAGGCAGACACACTTGCGTACAAACGCTTGAATGGGTTGATGGGATTTAAGGCAATCTGCATCTGAATGCTGCTCTCCAAACATGGCAGCAATAAGGGCTTGCTGAAGTCTGTTTTAATAATTGTGAACGAGAAAGCTCTGCACTAATGCCTATGGCGAGGGGCATCCATGGAGTAACAGAGGTGATTGCTGCTATTTTCCAGCAACCATTTTGTTGGCGTTCTTCACAACTGTCAGAGGGCATCATCTGCATTTCTGCCACAAGAAAACAAGCCTTTGCCTTTTGCACGGATTGACTTTCCGCGCATGCATCCCTTCTTTCATTCGCTTTTATTTGAAAAAACGAAATCAATTAAAAATAAGCAAAGAGCGGATATGCTTATAGGCAACCAGAACTGCATTTTTTTTAACCTTTTCATCTCTTTCAGATGAAACAAGGCAAAATCTTTTTTTTTTTCTTTTTTTTTTTTTCCCTCCAAGGGTCTGAGAGAGGTTTCAGAAAAATGGGTTATCACCTCATTCTCAGTCTTTGTGACAAGAGATAAAGAGAGAATGTAATGGCTCAATCCTTATGGCAGTCACACTGAAATGCACAGGATGGCATATATTAAATAACCAGAATAAAGGAAACCATGTGATTTTCTTTCCTTGTAAGGGGATCTAATAGCTCTCTCTCTTAGAAATCTGATTTCCTTCGCCTTTGTTTTTTGCCATGTCTCTTCTTTGTCCGCCCCACTTCTACCTCTGCCTACCCCACACAAGAGCTGTAGGCTGTCGTTATTCTCTGGTGTAATGTCTTTCTGGTTTAGACTGTAAACAAGTTGGAGCAAGACCTTTCTGTCTGTCTCTAAAGATTCTTTTTACACATGCAGTGCTATATATCCACAGCACCACATAATTAATAGCAATGTTCTTGGTGAACTAAAAGGCCTTATATTTCTCTTCCTATGGGCTGGGGATTCACTCTCACTTTAAAAATTGCTAGATCAAATACCCCAGGCAGGCTCCATGCATTGTACAACATGTTTTTAAGTGAGCAGGCTGCTCAATAGCAAGACAGCATCCTTTACCCTCATCTGCCAGCTTTTGTCTTTGAGTGGAAGTGTGGGGCCTGGTGAGAGGTAGGATATGAACTGTGTCCAGACTCTGTTCCTTATCTCTGAGATCACCAAGAGGGAGAGCATTGTTGATGGATTTAAATCAGCTTTTTCCCCCCTTGCGCACAACAAAAGTCTAAATCCCTTTTCAGGCCAGATTGCTCCATTTCGCTGCATGGGCTAGGCAGATTGGAAACATGTTTGTCACTCAGCTTTTCTCCCAACCTAATCAGTAGACACTGGGGTGGTGGTGCTCAGTGTATCACCCTTTAATCTATGGAGTCGGCCTTTAAAAGCTGCTGATGCTGTTACTGCTATGTGTGAGCTGCTTCTGTCTTTCATTTCTGAAGACAGATATAAAAATAATGTTAACCACGAGCGTAAGCAGAGGGTTTAGCAGGGATTTGAATCTAAAATGTGGTACTTAACACAGGCCAACTTGATTTGGTCCAACAGAGCTGAACCCCTTATTCTCTTATAATAAAGTGTGTCATATATGGAGGAGCTTTCAGCGGGATTTACTGCCTCTGTGTTTTAGTCCTGCTGCTGAATAGGCCTAAATGGTGAATAACCACAGGCCACAGCAAGCTGTGGTTAGAAAAAAAGTGGCTCAGCAGACCTGCCTGCAGGTTTCAAAGGTCTCTCTGGTAACACCACAAGCTCACCAATGCCTTTGGATTTGCCGAAGCTTAGTCCGTAGCATGCAAACTTCATCTGTGCCTGATACGGCAGCCCTAAAGGGATGAATGGCTACAGCAAGTAGGTGTAAAGAAGCGGGTTAGTGCTCGTGAGTTTGCAGAGGTCAGCAGGATGCTAAGAGGGCGAGTTATGTGATAGATGTGTTGAAAGATTGTAAAAGCTTTAAAAGAGTATAGACTCTTCAGAGCAGCGTTGCCGCTCTGTTTACCCACAAGTAGGTCTGTATCTGCATGCATGCATACACACAGACACCTACCCTCTGTGCTAGGCATAGTGTGAACCAGGTATTGACTGGGTGCCTGAATGAATAAAAAGTAATTCCTTCCAGGAAAGATGTATTCCACTGACTAGACGTGTCATAAGATTTCTATCTACCACCAAAATGTACTGTGACAAACGATCTGACATCTTTCAAAGGGATCTGAACTGTTTTGTGCTATTAAAAGGTACTAGTAACACGTAGAACTGCATCTACCAGTCCCAGTTACTTTATGTTGTGTATGGCCCATGCAAAATGGTAGTACAAAAGGAATGCAGAAAAAGGGTACTTGGGAAGCAAGGGTTGTTCAAAAATTCAGCCCAAATGTTCAAACTCAACACTTTGCTGTGGGGAAGGGCTGGCTGGGTGAAATCAAATTATTTTCCAGGAACCCATTGAGTTCATTGACACATGGGATGGCAGGCGTGCTGGCTGTCCTGCTGGTCTGCCTTCCCAGTGTCCCACCAACCTGCCTCTGGGGATGTCAGCTCCTGCCTGGAGCTCCGACTTTCCTGAAAGGACAGAGCACTTTCATTTTTCTCCTCTTTTCATCATTTAAAATACAAAAGAATTTTGACTGAAAAGTTCAATTTTCAGCAAGCTCAATTTCAGTCTTTATAGTCTTTGTAAACTACGCCCAGTTGTTTTATTCACATGCCAGGAAACTCCTTTTAGTTTTAGCTAAAAAGGACAGTGAGGATAATACCAGTCATCTTTCAGAAACCTTCCTTTGTTTTCAGGAAAGGACACATACTTCAAGACTCTCCATATTCTCTCCCCTTCTAGAGAGATGGAGGACTATAAAACAGAGCATAAAAAGGCAATTTTTCCTATGGATGTCCTGGTAGAGATTGTACCAACCCTATTCCTGTCAGGATTAATAAGTGAGCATGTTTTCAGCACCTTTCATTATCCAAGTATAAAACTTCTAATTAAATGAGATGGACATTGTCAGTATCTATGGCAAGAACCTTTTGTCCAGTTATGAATAAGGAATGCTTTTTAATTTTTTTTGAAGATGCCATTCAGGTGGGTGAATCTAGATGTGGGGGATGAGGATTTCGCTGTCTTGCCAAAATGGTCAACAGCAGAGAATCACCGAGACAGATCCTAGGTAGGGACTCTGAAAAGCAGGAGCAGATGTGAGAGGGCATGATGAAGATGTCAAAAATAAGAGACAAAACATGAAGAGGTAGTCCATAGCTCCTGAAAAAATTAAGAACATTCCTTTTTTTCCCAACATTACAGGTGAAATCCTGGACACAGTGTACCAGCCTGTCTGTCTGAGGGACAGAGGCTTAACCCAGTGCCCTGGTGAACCACTTACAGGCAATACATATGAGGACTGCATAACTCTGAGAACCTGGTGGCAGTAGTGGGAAACAGGTGATTTCCTAGCTGATCTCTCGCTTTCAAAGCAAAATACAAACATACACACACACATATACGCACATATCTTTATATATTTGTAGCCAATTTAATTAAATGAAATTCCTTACAAGTTGAGACTGAACAAGACAAGATTGAATCAATAACTGCTTTTTTTTTTTTTTTCAATTCCCATTTTCAAACATAAGTCCCTAAGAAAGAAGGGCTGGATATTCCAACACAGGAAAGTGTTGGCTTTTCAAACAGATTGTTTACAAAAGGTTCTAGTTAAATCACCTCATTGATTAACAAAGACTTGGGCTATGCCTGTGTGAACCACTGTTATTACATGTTGGTTGGTAGCTAAATGGGAAAAATTAGAGAAGAGATTCAGTTGAGTTTAACTAAAAGTTAATTTCAGTGGTGTAGTATTTTTTTTTCCACTGGATTTTTCTCATTCAGCACGGAATAGCATCAAATGTATGTTTTGTTTTATGTCACTTTCAAGGAGAGGAAACGACAAAATAGATGTAAATGCTTTCATGCAAGAACCCAGTGATTATGGCATTTATTTTGTATGTGGGAGGCCACAGTTAAATTCCTTCCTCAGCTTGAGGACATTTAAATCATTACCACTCAGATATTAGGGCTTTTATTTAGGTGGAGGAGAGAGAAGTTCTTAATTCCTCTTGTTCTGCTTTTATTGGGATAATACTTGAAATATTTTGGAGGCCATGGGGGGAATCATTTTGTGTCTTAGTGCACTCACCTAGGACAAATGAGATCTGTGTTACACTGACTACTTAATTTGAGCGTAAGCTTCTCCTGAAGCAGGGACCGCAATCCTTGCCTGCATCCCCCATGACTCGTCTAACCATTTAGTGATGAAGTTGTTTTGCGCACTGTCTGAGCCCTAATGAATGATTTATTCTATGTAAAATAGAGCAGCTTCAGCAGGAGAGACTGAGACAGCCTGACCCTAGGCCCCAGGCTGACAGCCTGGCAGATAGGTTAATACCCCAGTGTGCACTGGCTCATACGCTGCTCAGGCAAAGGAGGAGATGGGTCCCAGATCTGCCACAGCCCAGCTGAGTGCCTGAGTGATATCTCTCCAGTTACTCTGGAAGACTTTTAAATCTAGCAACAAATTTCTTTTTTTTTTTTTTTTTTTCCTTCTCCAGACAAAGCTAGAAACATTGGCCTGATGTTTAAAATAGCTGTGGGAAGATAAGAAACCACATTTAGCTGAAAACCCTTTTGCCCAGTTCTTTTCTTGACATCCTAGTTGCAGCTACAACTTGAAAAAAGTGATACATAACTGATGGTTACCTTGATTACTCTGTTGGTTTCGTGCTTTAGAAAAGGAAACGGAACTTTAGTAAGACCTTAAGACTGCTTGCCAGATCAAACAGTATTTTAAAAAACACTGGAACCATAAAATGAGTATAGAAGACAAAAGGTAAATGAGCTTTCCAACTACAGGAGCACTTTTTTTCTTTATTTCCTTTGTTGCTTGTTCCTTGGGCTGAATCCTGGGGTAGAGCTACAAGAGGCAGTGCTAGTAGCCTGAAATTATTGATGGAAACATTTTTATTCAAAGAAAAACATCTCAAAACCAATACCAATAGATTGGTATAGTTTCCTTCTGTCTGGAGACTGAAGGGGATGCTGGACAAAGCACCTAAACTGTGATAAGTGCAATCCTGTGTAGTCAGAAGGATTACCTCGATGATAAGAAGGACTTTCTCACTTTTTTGTCTCATTTTTTTTGACTGGAACTTTGAACTGTGTTTTACTCCTTTTCTTTCCTTCTTATTGTCCTTGAATGAAAAGCAGTGGAAGTCAGATGAATTTTATCACTTTTTCCCTGCTTTTGCAGTATAAGACTTCCCTCTGCTCTTCCATTAATGCTTACCCCACTTTATTCTCAAAGCATCGGTCCATTTCAGAGTCACTGTTATCAAAAGATTCCCTAGCTGAGAACGATGCCAAAATAAACTGCTTCAGGTCCCACCTCCCAAGACTCTCAGGAATCCCAGCAGAGACTGATGAGTTAGATTTGGCACCCATTGTGTATTTTAAATATATTCTTTTTTCCCTCCGGGTCATGGATATTTAGACAGATGTGTTTAGAGACTTGTTAAAATTAAGGGAATGACAAGGTTAGCTCACTTTGTGTTATCTAAGTGACCAAAAAAGTATCCTTGCCACAGCAAGCAAGCAAGACATCAGGACCCAGCTGTTCTAGAGTGTGATGGAGTTTGTTTTGTTCTTTCTGTTATTAACAGGAACCATTCAGTGAAGGCGTTAGGACTCCTATTGCCTCAATTTTTGTATCATCATTCCCTTCTGACAATACTTTGTACCTTTATATTGCCTGAAATACAAAAGCCTGAGACTGAATTGGGCACCTGATACCATCAAACACCTGTGAAAATCCCACCCTTAATGACTACACCTTCATCTTTAGTGCTTCTGCTGGAAGCAAAGCTTTTTTCCTAAGCAGAGGTGTGACTCTCACTGCTGTGACTGCCAGAGAAGGAAAGCCTTTTAATTGAAGCATTACACCTGAATGACTATTATCCCTGCAGGAAAAAAAGGAAAAATTAAAAACCCCCACAACTTATGGGACCAACAAAAAACTAATGAGTCTATCTACTAAGGAGCAGCAAGAAAAGCATGTCACCTTGTCTTGTTTGGTTTGGCAGAGCTGGAACGCTCTTAAGAGATGAAGCTGCTACAACTTGCCTCACCTTCTTCCAGAGCCATGCAGCCTCTGCTGCCAAAAGCACTCTTCCATCGCAGCACATGCGGCAGGTGTCTGCCAAATGACAAAATGCAAACCTCCCAACAAGCAGCTGAGGGTAGGGTGGAGATTCCAGATAGAGACAAATCTATGTCCCTCAGGAGATCTGGAGCAAACTGATCAGTATAAGAAGTATTTCACTGCTAATTAAGTCTTGATCCTTTGGCTTCACTTAAAACAGTTTGAGAGTATATCAAGTTTGAGAGCAGGTGCTGACTAGTTTGAAAGCACTGGTCCATCAAATCAGGTAAGGGTTTTATATACAGAGATTCCCTTAAAAGGGAGACTGTAACTTGCTAAGTGATAGATATACCCAGGCCCTTTCAAGTATAATGCATTATTGACAGAGTTATAATGCTTCTGACTTACTTTTATTCCCCTAAACACTTGCAAAATTCCCCTCTGCTCTGAAAGAGCCTCCTCTGTCTCAAATTCTGTCCTCTTCACTTGTGTGTATGGAATGAATGCCGAAGGAGGCATAGCCAGGTGCAGCTCAGAAATCCCAGGAGTATTCACTTCTGCTCTTCCTGCCTTGGTTTGGAATCCAAATCTGAACATGGAAATCTGAACGTGGAAATCTGATTTTAGAGGAGATGACACCTCCATTCTGTCTTCAGACCTTTCAAAGGTTAGGAGCAGATGAATGCCTCATAGGTTGAGCATGTAGTACATCCTCTCCCCAGGTGCCAGAATCTTTAGAGGACTGGTCACTTTTTATTAGTAGCTCTTAGTTTCCATGGCTGATCAGAATGAAGAAAGGCCTAGGAAATGTGCAAGTGAAAAATAATTAGCTGCATATGCAGTGGGAAACTGAACTAGAGAGGTCATTAAAAATTTGGGTTATGTTTTTCTGTATCTGAAAAACTTCTTTCTTAATGATCTCTGTGCTGCAGAAAACAACAAAGCAGGTTAGAATAAATAAAAAGCTGTAACATGCCTCCTAACTGATATGGCTGCCTGAGGACAGAATGCAGAATGGTACAGACTTACAACAGCTTGCAGTGCGACCAACTCCAATTGTTTCCAGTCATAAGTTGCCTGAAAAAATCATAGTTGAAAGATATATCTTTCTCATAATTTGCCTTCTGAAATTTGGGTCTCTAAGGTTCACTTTTGAAAAGACTCTTTCTAGTGTCATAACACTGCATTCATGTGGCCAAAAGGATTCTGCACCTAACTCATCAGCTGAAGATAGAAAAATATTTGCAAGTATACCAGTTTTTCTTTTATTATTCCTTGTTGCATTGTTAGTGTTCTGGAAGTTAGTAGGCACTCTTTAAAATTTCTAGTATGCCTTCAAATTTCTGCTGCTCGTACTGATATTAGAACCTGTTAATGTACTGGAGACCAATACTGGTAGATGGATTTTCATTGTAGCAAGGTTTTAAGTCAGATCTTCCTTCAACTGCAGTCGTGGTGGTATGATTTCCAGCTTGCTTCCAGCCTCCTGGAACTTGGCAGACAGCTGACAGGTGGAATGTTCCTTGCTCTGGAAAGACAAAAGAAGCGCAGGGATGTTTTCTCCCATTATTATGCCTTGACACGAGAAATCTTTGCATGGATTTCTCTGTCCCTTGTACTGCTGTGGAGACACCCTTCTGTGGCTCTAGGTATGTGGTACTCTCAACGCTTCACGAGTTTTTTTTACATTACAGACTCCTGAACAGTTAACATGAGGCTAGTGGGCCAAGTTTGTGTCTAAAATAATAGTGCTGTATGGATCTAACTGGAGGCAAAATTTCACCCTGCAAGAGATAAACAAACTTAGTCCAATATGCCTTGTACCGGTCAGCATATCTGTGTTCTTCAAGCTCCACTAGTAATGTTTCATTCACCCTAACTGCTTGTGTTGATTTTGGAATGAGATCTCTTGGTGCCTGTGCTTGTAGTCATAGCTCCTTACTACCTGAATAAAGAAGAATCTTCCTAATTGGGCAGAAATAGTAAAAGGAGTTCATTTTCTATCGGCAAATCTGCTATAAGCTATCCATTAATGAGTTATGACAACTATACCTGCTGACAAGCATTCTACCGAGCTTAAGCATCAGAATTAAACAGAATTGCCCAGTATGTTGTGGGAACAAGAAGTGGTTCAAGTGTACTGTGCCAGAAATTACAATGTATCTCCAGAACATCCCTGTTTAGATCACAGAAAAACATGGCATCCATAGAGGTCCATTGTTGGACAGTATCTCTGATACAAAACCGTATGGATTCCTGAAGAAACTGGTCCAAAATAGTTTACCGGGTGAAGAACCTATGGAAGGCTCCTGAGAACCAATTTCATCTGGACCACAACTCTGCAGGCCTTATGTGACTGAGTGAATTAACCCACTGTTTTCAGCAGGGAAAAAGAAAAGGGGGTAGGGGGGCTAGTAAATTATGCAAAACATCCAACAACACTAGGCCACCAGTTGTGGTTGTTATACCTTTCATTTGCTCTTAATTTGGAACATTGACAGATTGTTAATGACATGATCCCAGAAGTAGAACTTGGGAAGGAAATAAGAACATAGGGCTGTTGTTGTGGCTCTGCAGTTAAATAACGTGTTTGTGATGTTTGTTTTTAATCCTGCTGTAGTTCCTTCATTCTCCAGCAGTGAGAAGGAAAGCTGCTCAACTTTTTTGTCTGTGGGTTTGGTTTTGGGATGGAAGTAAATGAGGTGAGGCTGCAGCCAGGGAAAGTGCACCTTCCAACCCAGCTGCTTTGAGGGAGGGCCCAACTTAATAGACTACTTCTAGCTGCAGAGCAGCCTTGCGTCTTTCCCCGAAGCCCCTTTTTGCCAAGGGAAACTAGTATGAGAGGTCACAGAGCAAGAGAGAGGCTTGATGCCAACCTGTAGAAACATAAAATGTATGTGGGTGAGGAGGTCTGAATCTCATATGTAATGACGGAAATGTGGAAAGCGATTTGGCAAGCCCCATGAAGGCATTTTCTAAGCATGGTAAGTAAGGTACCATTTCAGCACTATTACCATACACCCAGTAATCTGTGTTGCCCTGTAGAGTCTAGAATCTCCATGTGTATGAAAATAAATTATACATCCAAATTAGTGTTAGAGGTCAATATGCCTTTCTCAGCCAATAGTGCCTGAGGTTTTTGATGTTGATCAGGATGTGGATAATTTTCCTGTGAAGGCAGAATAATTGTGAGCTACTCTTCAGGTGCCAAGAAATAATATTTAAACTGTGGTTATTCTTATTCCTCAAAAGTTTCAACATATCTTTTGAAGCTGATGTGTTGGAGGAAGCAAGCAAAAATCAGGTCAGTTCTTCTGCAGTTCCTTCCTCAAAAGAGAAGAATCCCCACGTTGGTGTACATCAGGTTTTGGAGGAACCAAACAAGGCCGATAGAAAAGTTAAAGCAGTCAGCACTGTACCCACCTCTGTCTTCCGGCCTCTCTCTGGGATAGATATATGGCACCTCCAAGACGTGGCAAATGTCCAATTGCTTGTGAGGCCACGGCCCCACATCTGAGCTTGGAGCTACCAACTGGCAGTGGCAGCAGCCCTGTGCTGTCCGGGTGGTTACAACCAGCGTCTTTGAAGTTCTGCCCTTCAGCTATCTCCTATTGCACACAGCTTGTGATACATGAGTCTGTGTCCTGCAGCTGTCACCATTTAAGTCAGCAGGCATTTGAAGCAATGCTGGCCACCCCAGGGAAAAGGACAAGAGTTGAACAAAGTGTTCGTCTTCAATTAAACCATTGGGATGCCAGTGCAGAGTGTGATTCCCTGCAACTTTCTCCTCTGAGCCTTGTAATAGGAAAGAACAGAGGCAGCTGTCAAGGTCTGCTAGTTAGTACAGGTTTGAACCAAAGGGGAATATCAGTAATTGTGTCAACTGGTTTGTACGTGGGGCAAGCTGACTTTTTAGGCAGTGGTTTCAGGAAGCTCCAACTCCCCTTTACACTGGTGTCTTCAGTTTGAAACTGTGCTGCTGACTATGTTAGAGCAAGCCAGCAAGATAATGCCCAGGCAGAAAAACCAGCAAAGGGGTCTTAAAAAGCTTCCTCGTGGTGAGTCTAATTCAGCTCTAGTTTAAGGACAGTTCTTACTGAAGCCAGATCTGAAACTGCTGCTGAAGTCGGGTTGAAACCAGTGGTCCAGATCTTCATCTTGCATGACAGTATCTGGGTTGCTTTCAGCAGGAAAGACTTAATCACACAAAGAATAAGCAAGAGGAAAATATGACCCACCTGGCTGCTGAACCCATTAATCCTGGGCTGACTTAGACCAAGCATCTACTTTTTTTTTTTTTTGTCTTTCTTGCATATCAAAATGCCTGCCTGTTTAGAGCCACAACAAAAGCAGTAACAACAGACTTTGACACCTGTGTTTCCTCCAGCTGTGAGTCTCATCTTTTTTCTGCAAACCGCTTTATCTGCTTCAGAATGAGGGGAGAGTTCTCAGAATTACAAATGCCGCTCTGCAACAAATGGTCTCATCGTTTGCTTTATCTGTATAAGTATGTGCTTCTGGCTCTTATTTGTCTGTTTCCATGAACTTTACATGCTGCAGGGTATACCCCTGACTTACAGAGTGAGTTTGATACAAATTGCATAACAAAATAATTTACGGTGCAGGCTCACATGTTTTAATCCATGGTTATGTTCTTAAGGATCTGACTTTTTCTCTCCCTTGCCAGCTGTCCTCCCTTAGTGACTAGTGCTGATAACAGCCCTGCTGAGAAACCAAATGGCAGAAAGCAAATTGCTTTTTTTTTTTTTAAAAAAAAAAAAAAAAGGGAGGAGAGGGGGGTTGTTGAGCAAAGAAACAAAAAGGAAAAGAGGGTCAGAAAAAGTTATTCTAAAATTCAAACTACTTTAAGCATGAGTAACTAGACTGGCAATCTGTGATAAGACTGGAATTGTTGCCATTGAAATGAGTGGAAAATATTGTTGTCATTCACAGCAGAAGAGCAGCAAAGGAATTTATGGTATGAAACTTGTCTGTCTTCTAGTGCATCTGCATACACCATGTGCTGGGCCACTTGGCAGGCCAGGAGATTACATAAAAAAATCTTGGAAAGTCTGCTGTCTTTGTTTAATATATCAGAAACGCTGTTCTTCCATAACCCGAACAGCAGCTCTGTATTACAATTTTTAATACAGGGTAGGGACTAAACCCAGCAGAAACAAAAGCTGTCTTGCTTCCATTTCATGAACTTTCAAAAGGACACTGAGCACAGAATCAAAAAAATATGGTGGGCAGTAGCATAAGAGTAACTTCTGACCCGCACCTTACTTGATATAATGTCGTTAACAAGTGGACAACCCAAATAAAATCATAGCATATGGACTTCACGTGCTGTACCACAGCAGGAAAAATAGTATAGGTAGAAGAAAAGTCATTGCAAGGCTCCAGGGATCATAGCCAGGGAGTCAGAACATGGGATATAGTTGAAATCTCTTGGACAGCATTGAAAATCTTACCCTTAGTTTCAGTGAACCAAATTTAGGTCAGCCTGATCCACCTCCTTTCCCTCAGTGGGTCTAAGAGAGGAATTCTGTCTGGGTAGATGAGTCTCCCAACCTAGATAATTAATTATATTCATCTATTTTAATTTAATTAAAACAGGAATAATTTTACATCACAAATTAGTTGTCACTGTTTTATTTTTTTTTTAGTGTTCACATTTAAGTCAGCTGGAAAGATCAGATAGACTTGTTCATTTCCCTTTTTGCTTGTAATTGTTTTTCAGTCCACTTCCTGTTCGAGTTCTTATGCAACGCTATGTTTTGCTTTATATTTAAACTTTACTGTACGTTTTCAACAAGGTTATTTAAACTGTCTGATCCTGCAAGTTTCTCTTCTGTAGTCTGTGGTCTCCTGGACTTTCCCTTTTTTTTTGTTTTCGTAATTTTTCGGTAACTTCAAATGTGGAAAAGGGTTCACGGTTCTGGTTAGCATTTTTCATTTGGGAGATGTCTGACCTACAGTACACCATTTTATAGACCCAACCACCCCCAAAAATAAATATGATCAGAGAGCAGGTGATTAAATATGGAGAACTGCTATATCATCGTTTTGGGGATTAATAGGCAGCTTGTTACTCATTTAAGCCAGTCCTTAACAGCCTTTGTTCAAGTGTACAAAAAGGGTAACCCTCTATTCTGTAGTTTGACCAAAAAAAAACCCAGACTTCACAAATATACTTAGTTTACCCTGGCATGTTTGTGCATAAGTAATAAAAATCTCATTCCTGTCCTGGCTTCATCTTCTAGTCCCTTTATACTTTGCTATATAGAGTACAGAATAAATACCAGGCTCAAAAATATGTTTGTAGAGGCTTCATCATCTTTACATGACTGTTTATTAGATGGTTCTTCTCACAACTAACAGTAAGAATTAACTCATCAAAAGATATCAAGAGAAAGTTATTTGCATAAAGGATACTGGATGCACTAGAGCATCAGATAAGCTAATATTTTTAGAAAAAACATTAGCTCATGTATATTGAAAAACATGGTAAAATTTTTTGTCATCCCCTTACTACACCCAGTCCCAGAGAACCTACCTGATTTCATGTACTCTGTGATGGTATTGCATATACTTTTATAAGCTATACAGAGTGAGTTTAATTCCTCTTTAATCACATTTTTTTCACAATCTGAAAAATACTACTGTCTTCATATAGAATCCTCTGGAACAGGATCTGGAAAATATTTCCTATTCTGTATATTTATTTTTTTTACCATTTGAATCAAAACGTTATTGTCTTTTTATAGACCTCTGCATCAACATAATAAAAACACATACAAAAATCTTTGCTTTATAGGTGATGAAAGCAACTTTTTACAGAAGCATATGAGCTTTCATCTCATTTGAATTTTGTAGCACTTTTCTATAGGGATAGAGTCTTTGTGAAATATGTTACGAAAAAAGGGGATTTTCTGCCTGAGCTGTTTTCTGTCGGAGCTAGCTCAGATATATTGGTCTATGAAGATATTTATTGCAAAATACTGGTTTAGCATATGTTTCTGGCTTCTCAGCTGGTCTGGCCATCTCTAATGGGCAGTTGGATTGAGAGTTGTGCCTCTGGGTCTGCCATGAGGCTTGGCTGGTGCTGGACGTTCTGAGAATTGGCACAACGTACTTTCACATGCTGCAAAAGTAATATCTTGTGCTAATCCCTTATGGCATTTACATATTACACAAGACTCTCTTTACAGAAGAAAAACCCAACACTTTCCCATGACCATAGCTAATATACTGTAAATCTGTGAACTGTTGGATCTGTGAGCCACATCTCAGGATACTTTGTCCACCAGAAAAAGACTTGATGCACCAGGATGCTTTGTATCAGAGAGAAAAGCTCTGGTCTGGTTAAAACATTAGTTCTAGGTTTGAGAAGTCTGAGTTAAAATCTATGCTCATGTATTGACTGATGTGTTTCTAATTGTTAGGGCTCTACATAAATACAAACCCCAGACAGATCCTCTTGTGATAGACAGACAGTTCCTGAATTTTAGAACATCTGTCCTGTCTCAGTCTAGGGGTTCATTGAGTCCGCTATCCATGTGTCTATAAGCAGATGCACAGGGAAGACTAAAGACAAAGAAACAAGGAAAGGAACATAATTCCTGCAAGTACTCCCCAACATTTTTGGCTCAGGAGATTTCACAAATGTGATTTTTTTTTTTTTTTTCCCTTTTCTGTTTCATAACCCTAAATGCCTCTCTCTTCAAGGTCTTGTACAGGTTCTTTGTCAGCCCATGTAAACTTTTGCCACTCAGTATCCTTTCTCAAGAGTTCTGTAGCACACACAGCATTTATTTCTCTTTTATTTTTCTTGAGCCTCGCTCTTGCAAATTTCATTTGGTGCCCCTCAGCTCTCATATGGGAAGAAAATGGCAGTCAATTTTTATCTACTTTTTTGAAGACACTCTTTAATTTACTGCCCTCTGCCATGTGTCGCCTGCCCAGACTGTCTCTTTTCTAGGCTGACAAGTCCCTGCCTGCTCAGCTGTCCCTTTAGTGGAAACTCTTGCATAAGATGGTGGCTCTAATGCTTTTTCACTAGTGGGGATCTTGACAGAAGATTTTCCAGTAGACTTGTGTCTCTGTGTGTGCATGTGCACATTTTTATATTTACAAGTAAAATATATATATATTTACATTTATATATATATAATACACTGAAGGTTTAAGAGAACAGTATGCAAAACAAGAATAATATAGGATATTTATTCTAGGATAAATATAAATAGGATATTTATTCTTTAACTTGTAATTCAAGCAGGAGAACAGGAAAAATAGCCATTACCTTGTAAAGGATCTTGTATCGTGTGCACCTCCCTTGTGCCCTCTTTTTGCAGCTCAGCCTGACTGGCCACATACCCGTTTCTGTGGGAGTGTGAGAGCCATCAAAATGCCCACCGAGGGCAACTGCGCAGCCAAGCGAACACTCAAGAACCCTGTCATGCATTTGTTGAACTTGTCTTTCAACATAGTCTACTTTGTTCAATCCTTTTGAAGAGAAGGAAGGCTGAATTTCACAGTAAAGGAATAACTTGTTACCATGCACCTCACAAATGAAATCACAGGTCAGGCACGATGTCAGGGTCTTCTAGCTTTCTCCTGCATGCTGATTGTGCACTCACACTGAGTGCATCATATCAGTCTCTGTGACTTTGGGGACAACTGGAGAAATCCCCGCTGAAGGCTAGGGTGCAAGACACAATATACTTGTGATGCTGGTCTTAGTGCTAGTACATGCATGTCCATGCTTCATGTCCAAGGAAAATAAAACTCAGGAAGAATTTACAGGAGCTCTGGAGTTGTACAGTGGTAATGCTGTCCTCATGGTGGAAGCCACCATAATTCCTCACTTGGGCTCATCCTTGTTACCCTTGTCTGAGCATTGAACCTATCATTTTTGCAATGAAGTGGTAACGATGCACAGGGTATAAGAAGCGTGAGCAAACCATGGATTTATCCAGTGGCATAATGGTGTTCTTTGCTATGAACTGTGGAAGTTCCTAATATATGATTTATTTATTTTTCTGACTGCTCCTGAGTGTTGAATTGATGTTTAGAAAACTAGGCAATCCACAGTATTTGCAACCCAAGCAGAAGAAGCTAGACCCAGAGTGGGCAATAGTATAGAACATAACTTAGTGCACTTCAATGGAGCAAATGGATACCTGTTCTTTAATATGTAAATTATATTTTGACAGATAATTTTGCTTGGATCTCTGTTGAATTCACGTAAATTAATAAAGCATTTATGTAGCTGGATTTTGCTAGGAAAAGGTTATGTACATGGAAAGATCTATTAAGAGAAGGAGTAACAGCATGGTAATGAAGCACATAGAAATGGGGCTGATGTAGAATTATGGGAAGAATAAAGCTCATGTGGGGATTAGAGTAAGTCCTTGGTCAGCAGCTAATAGAGAAAGTCCTGTCACAGCTTGAGAAAGTCTTCTGAATATCCAGTGCCTCAGCTGCTTATGCCATTGCTACCACAGGCTCAAAGAATTTCTTTTTGGGCTTGCTTCTCCAACTTATGTTGCACCAACACTGAGGAGGGGCTGAGAGCTGGAGTTCAACAGCTCACTGCAGGACTGGGGGATAGCAGGGAACAGAGTTCTGTTTTTGCCTCCTTCCACATGTATTTATACAGCCATCTCTGCATGGCTGGCTCTGAAGCTGAAATTGCAAAAGGTATCCTGTCTTTGTTGCATCAGCGTTGCTTGTTTACAACGTGCCAAGTTTTCCTCTGCTAAAAAAAAAGATGGAAATAAGAAGAAAAGGGTTGCTGTGATCTGTAACTGCCCCTGTCCAAGGACTTCTCTCATTTTCTTTTTTTTATTCTTTCTCAAAACCAAATTACCAATATCGTAGTTTCTGATTCAGGAGTGCAGCCACGCTGAGATGCTGTCCCTTTTCCACTTTTTCACAGACAGAATGAATAACAGTGTGTACTTCCTTCAAAGAACGATAAATACATAAATTACTGGGTACTTAAATATTTTGGTAACAGGGCACCAGATGAACGTAAGTGCTAGTGAGATTATTTGATTATTTTGTCTCTTTTCTTCTTAAGTTCTCATTTTTATCTTAGTTCCCACTCCTGCACCAAGACTGGTATGTCTGTGGGCTGCCTAAACCTGATGTGGCCATCAGTGGAAATGAGGCCCTATCCTTCAAGAGTATGAAGTTCCTTAAGCTCAGGTTAAACTCAAGAAAGATCTAAGGAAAATTGTCGGTCTGAAATTATACACCGTTCCCCCAACAGTACAGTGATTTCCCAACCTATAACCTGAACCTTCGAGATAAAGAATCACAAGCTGACTTTATAATCCTTCTGAAGCACCGTGTTGACCAGATTTGGGTTACAGGCAGAGTAGAAATAACCGTCGCAGATGCAACTGCTCCACAGCTCTTTGCACTCCTTCATAGCAGAACAGATTGGGGGAGCAGATCACATGAATTCTTCTCATCTACTTTGGTGAAAAGTTTCTGAGCTTAGCTCAAACCAACTGCTTTGCTTTAGACAGAGATGGGGAACATTCGTACGGTCCGCTCTTACAGCTCTGATGGAGAGGCAATAAATCTCCCACAGAGGAGCACTAGCAAATTAGAGGGCTAACTAATGATACGTGTGTTTGCCCGTGGCCTTGGTCAGCGTGTATGGTTCATCTACACACAGAGTTGCTGTAGAAGTAACCCAGGCTTTCACAGCAATGTTTCTGTGCTCTCTGGTCATGGCAGTCCTCTTCTGAAGAGCCTTGAGCAGAAAAGCATCAAGACAGTGAGATACTGACTTTGACTGATGCTTCTGAGCTGATTTTTTGTCAAACACAACCTTAAGCCCAAAGCCAGGAGAGTTTATCAAACCACAGAGATCTCTCTGAGAAGTAAAGTTCCTCTGTACTAAACTAGAGATCTATTTTCTAGTAAAAAATACATTCTGGAAATGCAGAATGGCAATTTTACCTCTCCCTTGAAATCTTGTCCTTAGTCAGGGTAGGAATGATTTCAGCTAAGGAACACGTCCTCTCGCAATGCTCGACTAAAAGTATGTAAAAATACATGTCTGTATGTTTTTTATCTCCTTCTGCTTTAGTTTAACAATAACCCAGCATACGACTCCCTTAGTTGGCAGACTGCTTACATGAAGTCTGCCATTTCTATTGCTGACACATCTCTTACTTTTTACTCCTCCAGACTGGAGCATATTTAATTAAACTTTGCAACTTCAGTATGAAGTTTAGGAAAAAATAAAGATAGTGTTCATGGGGGGAAAAAGGAATTCTTTTAAAGTCAGATTCATTAACTACTAGGCTATTAGAGTGAGGGTCACTTTGCCCAGACTGAAATAACTGGATCTCCCTAATTGCATTTTTTGGAATTATTTCTTTATTTCAAACATGTTATGCTTGTTAGTGATTTAATATGGCTGGAAGCACAAATTAATTATACCTGGCAGCTAATTGTAGGAAAGTTAAGGTGATCGATGTTTATGCTGTTTTTTTAATGTCTACCTTTAGTTTACATACTTGGATCGGTTCCCTACCAATCATGAATAAATATTTACTGCTTACATGTTCCCATGCAAATTGGATTAATTTTAGCATATTCATGGAAAAAGAAGATCACTGCCTATCCTCAATATTAAGTCAGCTGAACAAGCAAAGTTATTTTATTTTTTCCCCCTGCTTAAGTAGTGAATGAACTGGATGAAAAATTCAGCCCATGTTTGCTGATCTCAAATGGTTGGGGGGCATCCAGCATATTTGGATGGATGGAGGTAAAGGTAATCAAAGAACTGCCCAGGAAAGCGACTCTTCCTGGGGCCCTAACCTTGAAGAATTTCAGTTAAGTACTGCTCAGCTAAATGGGATGGTAATTGGATAAACAGGGTGGTAAATGTTTGATTTTGGATATGGACAGAACTCAGCACATTCCTATAGGTTTTTCTCTTTATAGCATGTCATGCAGCCTTCAGATCCTCTCTGTCACCACTGAACTTTGCATCCTGTGGTGTAAATGTGCCACAACTTTCATGCCACAGACTCTCCTTTCTCCCCATTTCACTAGCTGCCATTTCAGATGTGATGCAAGGAAACGGTCCTGAGGACCTCTAATAGGAGAGGGGAAGTAACTTTTCATATATTCCCAGCATTTTGTGTCATGTTCCACTCCCTACGTGCTGACTCTAGGCATATGGACAACTGATCCCATGTGATATTGATTATTTTCTCCTAGCCAGGAGGGAAGTCATTCGCAGTGCTGCATCCTGATGCCCTCTGAATGCGAAGTTGTATCGCTTTCAGGGGATTGCTTCTCTTTTTCCAGTTCTCCTAACAATATGGGTGGGTCATCCCTTACTGAAAACTGCATAGTTGAGAAATCCTCATCTGTGCATTTGTCAGCTGAACTGAATTGTGGAATAAGCCTTGAAGTGAAAGGCCTTTTTAGTCAGAGATGTGACCCTTTCAGCTTTTTTGGCAGATTAATCGGTTGTAGGAATGCTATTCCTTTTGAGACAGCAAGTTGCTGAGGGCTTGTGCATTGTTCTTGTGCCATAATACAGTATCAGGAACAAGCTGAAAACAAAGGCACAGGATTCAGGCAATGCTATAGCGTGAGAGCCATTAACCAGTGCTGTAAGCTCTGCAGTGTAGAGGCTCTAGAAGTTTTTTACACAGAAGTCTGTTCAGACTGGGAAAGACGCCATCTTGTAACAACTTTTGGATGTTGAGCACTTTGAGAACAAGACACTGTGCACAGGAGCTTTATGGGCCTAATTCTGGGCATCAGGACTTGAAAATCTTAGCCAGAATGCTGAAACCACCTCAGAAAATACCAGGATTTTGTATCATCAGTCAGACTTACCTTTTCAATGACTACAACAGTTGGATATAAACTGTATTTAGTTCCTTCCTGACGTCTTAGAGGATAGATCTCTAGGCCAGTGGGAGAAAGAAAAGAAACAGATTGAGGTTTTTGTTTTGAGCTCCTTAGACTTGATCTTGGACACCACCAGATTAATAGCAACACACAGCAAAAGTTCAGCTCTCTTCCTCCAACTGGGGGACATACTGTCGGAGTCTTAGAGATTAGGAAGATAAGATATAGCCTGAATGATGTTGTGCAACTCAGCAATGAAATGGTCACTGTATCATCACTTCCAGCCTCCTCAAGCCCCAGAATAGTAAATCTGGCCACTCTCTGAGTGCACATGAGTAACCTGTGCATACGTACGTGATCAACGCCTGTTCAGCTACTCCAGTGTGTCCTGGACACGCCAGATTCACCGTGCATGCACTCCAGGAGGCTCAAATACCTCCTGTGATGTCTATGCCTCTGAACTCCTGGGATGCATCAGAGACTTCTGTGATATGAAGTTGATTTTTGCATGGTTGGTGGCCGTTTGTCTGGGATTTCCAGATGTTCCAGCTGCTAATTGTCTGGAAATCTGGTGGAATACTGCCCAAAGCAGTTGAGTTGGCAGGCTTGAGATGTCTTTTACATGTCTAATTAATGTAGTGTGCATGTAAAATGTCTTCCTGTGCAAAGACGACCAGGAAAGAAAAGTATGAGTTATTAGCAAAGGCAACTAAAGTAGAACCTCGGTTCTTTGTGAGTCTCGCAGGCCTTTATTGGCCTTTATTTTCACATTTCTTATACAAATTCTATTATTCTACCAATATGCAATAACAAATATCCAGCAAGTGTGTGTACTTGTGTTTACATGATATGCTTCATGTTTTTAATTTTTATTGCGTGCATTTCAAATGCAGTTGCTGCCTTGGCACCATCACGATCCTTGTCCTTTTGGAGACATGTAAACTTTGTCTTGTGAGGCTTTGTGGCCACTCATTACCTCAGGCTGAACAGACTGAGAAAATCTATCACAAACATGCCAGAGAAGAGTCTACACATTTTTTCTGAGGCTGCTTCTACTAGGAGAAGTTTTTAGATCACATGCTAAGGATACAGCATTATGTCTGTGTGCTGTTTACAAAGGGTGATTGGAAGCTGCTGCTCAGTAGTTTTTTGCAGTTTTCTGCCTTTTTTTTTTTTTTTTTTTTTTTTTTGCAACTTTGAATTTTGAGGCCTATGGTGACTAGAGTAGTTACTCTGTCCGTTTCTCTTCTGCTGTATACTAGGTGACAGCTTAGTGATAACCTGAAAGAACACAGAAGATCCTCACTGATTACCTTTGCAAGTGACACAAGACTGGAAGAACTAAAGATTATGAAGAGGCAGGCGATAGAGAGCTTTCTGCCTGAATTGATAAGGTAGGGGAAATTTAATGATTTGAATGTATATACAATCAGGACAGGAAGAAGCATGAGGGGACAAGTATTAAGACTATGATGACAGAATAGGAGACTATTCTGGGAAACCGTAAGTACAGAACTTGGTTGAAATTTTCTAGATAGACAGTAGAAAACAACTTCCTTGTGTAACACCATCCATTTAACTTAATGTCCTTTTAAGATGTTAACCATTGTTGGAATTATGAACAAGGAAACTTAAAGTACAAACAGGGAATGTCATAGCAAATATAATTGGGAATTCTCTGCAGCAAGGACTGGGATGGTTATTGCTGATGTCTTTTGTTTGTAGGCCATTATGAGATTCTGACGTTTAGAAAAGAAAAAAGGTGAATCAACCCTACATACCAAAACTCTCAAAGTGGCACTGCAAGGTGGTGATTAGTCTGCCATTACAGATCTATTTTTTCCATTATTTGTAGTAGCAAAGAATTTAATTTAGGATTTCAAGTTTAAAAAAAGTAAATGGAGTGAAATTCCTCTAAATGCCAATCTTATCACAATTTTCAGGATGTTTGCCAATTTTATTATATTACCACATGCTCAGCATGTCTTATTTTGGAGTCTAGAATAAAAGTCTCTTTTGAAAAATCTAGAATTTCAGACAATTTCCATAGCTGCAAGAATGCAGGCCCAGAACAGGACAGAAACTCTGCAGTAAAACATGACCAATACATGCTCAGTACAGAGAAAGCTTGGTGTAGAATTTTTCTTTAAAAAGTATTTCTAAATTATTCCAAATGCCGGAATGTTGGTTCTTTGGAAAAAAATGCAGGGCAAGTAATACTGTGATCATGATCTTTCTGAAAATTCTAGCTGAAATGTATTGCAATTAAAAAGAGAAAACAGGGGACTGCATTTTCATGGCAAGCTCTGTTTTTTTCATGGCTCCCATTAAAGTCAACAGTGCCTTATCACTGACTGAAAACAAAAGAAGTGGGCTATATGAAAGTGCAACTGAAAATCCTATCCTACATTATTCTGGAAGTGCTTCTTTGTGTTCCAAAGCTGCTGTATTCATGGGGTGTGTTTCATAAGGGCACATTCATAATTTTGTTGTGGGAGGTCAAGAAGGGGTAATCTAATACATGAGCAGCAAAATTTTGAAGAAATGGGATCTTTCTCAAGTGCAGTTAAAATGGTTTGCATGACAGAGATGCTAAACTAAAGAAATAGAGAATTTAGAATCTTCTGGTACAAGGTAAAAATTTCATTTTATGAATAAACTTTGCAAAAATCTCTGTCTTTAAAGTTACCATCTGTAAATTGAGCTGAAATGTGCATTTTCAACCACAGATTTTCCTAGTGCACAGTCATGAACTACTTCTTCAGCAGTCTACAGAAATGAACAAAAATTGCACACTGTCTTCTAGGTGACTATATAAATGCATTGGAAAGGAGCTGTGAACATTAGCACATACTTTCTGTGCTTTAATCTATTGCACTTTGAGAGTTTGTAAGCAAACAAATGCTTTTTCTAGTATGCTGGCTTTGAAAATTCATTCTGTATCTGTAGGTGAAGCTGTCTTTTTTTCTTACTTTATTCTCTTGTTGCTCTTTTGTCCACATGGGGAAAGAAGAGGTAAAAACATTTGATTTTGTTAATTTATTTTAAAGTAATTAAAAGTTATTCTCCGTAAAAGCAGTTGTAATAGAGAAAAGTCAGCCAGGTTTTTCTGTACTTTTGCAATGGAAAGGTTGGGCTGAATTTAGACCCTGTAGTCCCTGGCACAGATCACCCGGAGCTCGCTGGCGATGATGGCTGGTATTAGATGCTGGCATCCCCTGCTGGTGCAGCTGGCAGTTATCAGCATTCCCTGCCTGGTGAACTCTTGCTGTGGGCAGTCTGCTTTCATCTAAGCCTGCTCTAGTCTCGGGTCTGGAGGGCTGCGGGGTGAGCACCCACAGCGGGAAGCTTATTGTCCCCCTGGGAGCTGTTCTTGAGGTCGCTTTTGCAGCCACGAGGGTTAGAAAGGTGTCACAGCTCTTCTGGAGCGGAGAGGAGAGGGTCTTGTAATGAAGGGACTCTAAGGAGTGGGGGCTGAAAGAAGACATCAGGTATCACAACATTCATAACGAAATCAGGCAGGTTGGCAGTGCTGTTTGCTCTCATCGCAGTGGTTGGCTGAAGCTGGGAAAGCCTGTGGTTTCTGTTACATGAAAAAAAGAGGCTGCTCAGCCTTACTCAGGCTGAGGTAAAAATGGTATCTTTTTCCACTTGCTGTCTTTTGTCTTTGTGTATGGGTGATGGCTTTCCTTGTAGGAATTCTTGTTCCACCCCCATTTTGGCACGCTGCTGAGCGTGATTTACTCCCCACTAACGATGCGTGTGCTCCTGGAGCTGGCTGTGCATTAGCCCTCATCAAGGAGGAGGGAATTGGTTTAATTCCACCAGCAAGGGAGGTATAGTGCGCATCTGACTGCAGTTTGGTATTTTTCTTAAAATGAGTGCCTGCTTTCCTATTGCTTTACCTGCCCATCAGATAGGATCTGCCAGGCCTGGACTTGATGCATTGTTCTCCTGACAATATAGTCAATTCAGTAGCTAATGCACGCGTAAGATGAAAGCTGAACATAAACACCTCTGCCAGATACAGTATACATTTTAGTGCTCTGCCAGCTACCAAGGGACCATACTTTAGAGTATTCAAGTCAGGAGTTGTAGGAGTTGCCACAATATTTCTCTGTGCCAAGGGTCAGGTCTTTTAATCTTCCACAATAATAAAACTACATTTGCCCTCATGAAAACAAAGGGACGTAGTTTTGCTCCAGTAAACATGCTTTTAAACAGTGGAGTTCAACTCATTGTTGGCACCTGAATGCGCAGCAAGAGAAGAAATTAAATTTTTAATATATATTGTTAAATCAACATGAATGAAGAAGAAAACAAAAGCAGGCAAAAATGAAGTAACTATCAAATGGGAAGTACTTAAGGCTAGACTTATGTTTCAAAGCATGAATTGTAATATGTGTTTAAAATAGGACTGTTCCTTTATTCTCAGCATGTGGGTTACACTTTGAATATGGAACAAGAATTTAGCCTTTTTCAGAAGCTGCATTCTTAACAAATTATTCTTAAAATGAAACTGTTTAATGAAACTGCTTTTTAAGTGCCATGTAAAACCATGCATTATTAACAGGACACCATACATAATACAATATAACCCTCTGCACGGTAACAATAGTTCCTCTAACTCATTCATACTCAGTTTTGAACTTTACCACTTTTACTTTGGAATATAACGGGCTTGGCATTGTCTTTGCTGGAGATCAGTGACAAGTATAAAGTACAATTATACTGGCAAAGCCTCAGCTCTGGGAAGTTCATGGCGTTTTGCAGAAAGCAGGTGGGCGAGCAAGGCGTACACTGCAGGGCAGATTGCACAGCTGTAAGATCCGGAATTCCCCTCAAAAGGATCGGCATGTCTTTGAAAATGAATTCATCACTGAAATAAAAGAGATTTCTGATGCAGAGGGTGAAAATGGGGTTTGATCAGTTTCAAATGAACTTTTTTTGTTTTTGTTTTGCCTTCATCTCCCTCTTTTTTCCCCCTTTCTCATTCTCTTTTCCCCCAAAATTCATTTTCAAGATCTAATACAGGGGATGTTTTCACCTTTAAAAGGTTGTATGAGACTGTTGCAAGAAATTCTTCTGTGCAACCTGCTTTTCTATAAAAAACACTGGGAGCTGAATGCATCTGGAACATTAGATTCAGGAAACACCATTTTTTCTCAGTATCTACGAAGTGCATTCATCGATTATTTTTTCATTAGAATGCTTGCAATAGATTTCTGTGACTATTTTTCACTATATATTTTTGTGGATGGTGACAACATGCTGCACAAATTAGGAAGAATGGCTGCATGGCATTTAATGCTCAAGCAGTTTGTAAGGGACTTGCAGGTTTGCAATCCCTATCAGGATTTGTCACTATGTAAGTGCTATGTAGTATTCTGAACTGCTAATTCACTAGCTGCATGAATGAATATACTGAGATTTTAATGCCAGATTTCTCCTCTTATATTCTTGAACTTATCTTTATCAACAGTTAGAACCTGAGTAGATTCCCTTTCCAACAGAAGTGCTATAGCTTTCTACCCTCAGAAACTACTGTAAATGGTATGTAGTGATGTTAGGCTATGTGCAAACCAATGAGCTGCCAAATGCTTCCAGAAGTTCTTGTTTTATTTTGTGATATCAGTGCCTTCTCTGCTCTTGCTGATCAATGTGAATAGTTTCTGGCAGTGAAAGTCAGCCAGAAAAAAATATTTCACTTTTGCATCTGATAAAAATTTTATTGCCATATCTAGTTCCAAATAAAACTCCTACTCTTTCAGCAATTCCTGAAAAACACAAATTAATTTGGGTTTGAATAATACCCCTAAACTATTAAAGCTGCCAACTGAACAGGGAACAGATAATTAGGAGATGACAACAGACAGCACAAAGGCAAGAGAGGAAAAACTGGAACACAGCTAGAGAGCAACACTGGCCATCTAATCCATTAACGGCCTCCTATAATTATGTTTTGCTTTTGCATTAAACTGGTATAAACACAGAAAGACGTTACTGATGTTTTAATCTCCAGGAAAAGAAATCTCCTCTTGCCTAACAGCACGCAGCACACACAGAAATATGACTTCAATTAGCACTACCGTAAATTTTAATTTAGCACTTGGTAGGAGCATTCAGCAATGTATATCTGAAATAGGGGCTGATGCTCCACTAAGGATATTCCACACTGTTATCCCATTGATCCCTCAATTCATATTTGTGGGGTGAGCAGGAGGGGGAGGATTTACGAATTTAGAGCTTGTGAAAAATGCCAGAGGATTTGTTTCCCCAGGTCTTCTGCACCCATTTCTTGAGCTGTTTTTTGACCATTACCAAGGTGTCACTGTCAGCCAAGGTGTCCTGTCTGGCTGCTGTGTAGGCTGGGTGATGCTGCTGGCAGCGGTGCAGGCTCCCTCCTGCTGCCCACCCAGGCACATTGTCCCTGGCAAGTGGAAAGTGCCTACGAGCAACCCAGCGTCCGATTTCCAGTGGCTGCCATATACTGCCCTTGAAGTTAGATTTTGTCCTGTGGACACCCATCTGCTCCAAGCATGCCGGGTGTCCACTGTGATTGGTGCTGTTCAACGGTGATTTGCAAGTTCTCCAGCTAAGCTTTGGTATTCAGCTCCACCATGGTGCACTGGGTTCTTTTTTTTGTATGGGAATATGTCTCATGAGTGGGACACAGGTTTAGTTCTACTAGTCAGCTACAACACTGGAGCTTGGGTTAGCACATTAGAGCACCAAGAATTTATGTTTGTTGCTGTTTAAAGTTATTCCCTGGTGGCAGTGCTTATTTGTGTTTAAACTGCAGATGCCCGTGTTTATACAGTTTACATTGTTTAAAATGTCACTATTATTTGTTTTTAAAAAAATTCTGCTAGGTTTGGCATAGTGTATCCTGTAATTTATTGTACAGCCCTGTGCTATGCCATTTTAGTGAGAATCTTGAAACAGGGCCCTATGTGTTTTTTCCTCTTTTGCTGTTTGTTCTGCTCTTTAATTACATTCATGTCAGCTACTTTGAAGTTAATGAGACTGTTGGGATATGTAAAAGAGAATCCTGTATTGATTTCAGTCCTAATATCTTATCTTTGCATCTTTCCCTTCCTGCATGTAATGTGTTCTGACTGAGTCACATTTGCTCACATGTTGTGATGGGTTTAATAGCTTTGGCCTGACATAGGGCTTTATCATACAATCCAAAAGTAAAAGGAAATAAATAAACACAAAATGCAGTTCCGCCTTCTCATTTTCTCATTAAGCCTGTTACATAAGGATTATAATTTATTAAAGTTGATGGGTTCCATACACATTCTAGGTTATCAAAAATATTTTTTATTATTTCTGTGTAAACAACCCTTATCCTGACTTCTTGTCTTCCTCCCCTACTCAGAAAAATGTGAAGAGAGTAGTATAGGATATGGCAAGCAACAGGCATGAGGTTGGGATGTACATCAGTCTACGCTAAGATTCAAGGCCAAGTTAGAACTTGAGTTTAGGTACAATACAAATGAAATATTTAATTGTTTTTGAACCCATTGGCTAGAACCAAGTTCTTAGATACTGTCAGAAGATAACAGAAGATGATTCGCTAATTTTAAGGGTATAAGTCTTCTAACGCCAGCTGTTCACTTAAATGTTTTGGTATCTGGAAAGGAATTTTGTAAGTGTAGCTAAGCCATCAAATTTCATATGTATATATTTCTTTTCCTTTTTCTTTTCCTTTTTCTTTTCCTTTTTCTTTTCCTTTTTCTTTTCCTTTTTCTTTTCCTTTTTCTTTTCCTTTTTCTTTTCCTTTTTCTTTTCCTTTTTCTTTTCCTTTTTCTTTTCCTTTTTCTTTTCCTTTTTCTTTTCCTTTTTCTTTTCCTTTTTCTTTTCCTTTTTCTTTTCCTTTTTCTTTTCCTTTTTCTTTTCCTTTTTCTTTTCCTTTTTCTTTTCCTTTTTCTTTTCCTTTTTCTTTTCCTTTTTCCAGCCCAACTCAGTAAATAATTGCTTTGTGGTTTTGGAGCAGTTTCTGAACTTGAACCCTCTGTGTAAGCTCAAGTTCCAGTGTTCAACTGCCAGGTGGAAATCCCAGTAGAAACGTTACCGAGTAACTAAGTTTTTGCTCTGTTCCAAGTGCTTTTTCTTGGTTTTGTTTGGCAGCCCAGAACTGCCAGGGACCAGGAGCTCAGCAGACATCCGTTCTGCTCCACAATTTGATTGACCAACTGGAGTCAGTAAGAACTAGTCGCATATTTTTAAATGGAAGTCTTAGTATGTTGTCCTTCAGTTTTACAAGGTTATTACCTCCACACACACCTTCAAAAAAACTATCCACTTACATTCTAATTTTGTCCCATTTATAATAAAAACTGTGATACCAGACTGTTTGGACCTATGTAAGAAATCTGTTCTGGCAGCAAAGCACCATGGTGTTCAGCTTGGTTTGAGTTTGCATGGCATTGCCAAATTCATCCAAAATTCTGATTAGAACATAACTCAGGCATCAAAATTTCATACTGTTTCCTACCAGAAGGTTGAATTTGTCTTGGATATGATATCAGGTCATTTACTTTTTTTATTAGTGCTGAGCATGAAGTGTGTAATGATACTGGAGGCCACATTTTCCTTCTAATATTTTGTACAAAGTTGACCACAAGGCTTACTGTGCCTTCATAAATGATTTACTTACATTATCTGTGTTAGATAACTCTTGATCTCCTGTAATTTTGTTTTTTTTTTTGCACAAATAGGTAGAAGTTCTTTGCAATATTGACATCTAAAAAAGCTAAACCACAACAGATATGTTATACCCAAAGTTTGAAAGAACTAAGCGTTAAGTTCCTTTCTTTAATCTTCCAGTGGCATCTTCAGCTTAACTTTTGTCTCTGCTGCCTTGAAAATCTTTGTTGTAGTTCAGAAAAGTACCTCAAAATGTCCTCAGTGAAAGAGGACAACCTGCTTAAAAGTGAATGAGAGAGGCAATAGTTCACAACTGGATTTAAAATTATGTGCAAGTCTCACCTATCTTAATATGAATGTGCAGTTTGACTTCTGATTACATCTGGGAGAAGCTACCGAGGAAGAACTGTTGCAGTAGTTAGACCACTGCCTTGCAACTGTGGAGACGTGTGATGTGTTCCCTGTTTGTAGCCTAGCCAGCTCCAGAAGTGATTCTAACAGTAAATCATATCCAAACTTCTTCATCTCACATCAGGTTGCTGCACCTACCAGCCTCGGATGTCTGAATTTCTGGGCTGCAGCTGGAAGGAGGAACCTGCTGTCTTGCAGCTGAGTGTGGTATTGGGTGAAAATTTCCATTGCTGCTAATCGACCATGCACAGTGTGGCTTCTGCCTTTGTTTCATAGAAACATGCCTTTGGATTAGTTAGGATATGACACAGGTGCATCTTCTAGTGTGAAAGGGAAGGAAATAAGAGTGGGATGGCAAAAAGGGAAAGGGAGAAGCAGGAAAAGAGAAACATCCTGTTTCTTGACCACACATAAGGGATTTGGAAGAAGGCTACAGATTTCAAAGTGAAGGATGTTTTGGGTGTATAAAGGTAACCCTCAGGTGTCTGCAGGTTCTTTACCATGTGATCCCTTCAAAGCTGCCATTCAGAAGAAAGTCAAAGGCTTCCTTTCTAAATCCCCCCCATCATGTTTCCATGCATTGTCCATCTGCATTGAGGTCTGTCCACAAAAACACCACTTTCAGGTCTTGATTCTAACACTTCAACCCCAAGCAATGCCAACCTTGCTGTGATCCCGTAACATTTTGAGAAATATTGTCAGAAGGGCTGTCCAGAGGTTGGCTAAAGCAAACTCATTCATTGTCCATTCATCACCATTCATTAGTCACTTCCTTTTCCCCGTGAATATGACGCCTTCCTCCAGCAAAATGAGGAAGTTTCAAATCCCAGAATAAAACCAATATCCATTGGAAACCAGGGTAAGGGGCACTATATTGCTATCTACTAGTGTTTTGAGCCAAAAAATTCCACACAGTATTTCTACAGAACCATACTGTGTCTTCAGTGGAAGCTGTGTGATAAGTCCGGTGTATAAAACCAGACGGGAAGAGAGGAGAACTCTTTTCGACTCTTTGTTCTTTGACCAAGCAGATCCCTTGAAAAGTGACTTTGCTGCTCTATGTCTCCCTTGCTCCCTTGTGAAATGGTATTTTCCACATTAGGAAAGCTCTTTGAGATGTCTGGCTGAAAATTTCTACAGCAAGACTTAAATGTTATTTTATTATACATACACACACTCACTGAACATGTATTTGGCTGATACAATGTTTTAATGCCTTCCCTTACTGCAGATTTCTGTGAATTCATTGTAATTGCTAAAACTCGTTATTCTCCTATTCACCAAAAATCTGCTCTTCATATTCCTGTGGAAAAATAAACTCTATTCATTCATTTATTTATTTTTATTTAAAATAAGATTATGCCTACTACAATTCCATCTGTAAAAAGTGCCTTGGCATATCCTTTTAAGAAAGCACTTATCTAATCTATTAATCTTCTCCTAAATTCAGGCCTTTCCTACACCATTTTATAGTAAAAATATTTTTTAACACAGAAATGAAATTCCCTAAGTACAAAGCCTTGTTTTATTCTGTAGAATTATGTTGTCAAGCAATGACAGAATAAAATTTCCCCAGATAAATAGAAATACTGCAATGGCCCAATTTATTTCTATCCTAAAATATGGATTTTACGTACCATTAATCATATTTTTGTTATGAAGTGGCAGGAAGCTGGCCTAAGAGTCTAACATAAAATATACTTCATCGTCACAGGGAAATTACTCACCACCTGAACTGCTTAGAATTTTGATTCCTATATAACGAATACAAGGCACTTCAGGCAATAAAAATTATGACATAATTGGCAAAAGTCCCATCTCCAGATGGAGGATCTTCTAAGACCGACAAATAGCCTCACATAATTTATGTTATGGGAGAAATAAAATAACTGAACCCCCTCTGATTACTCCATCCAGAAGCAAGGTTTAAGCAGGCTTGTTCTCTGAATTGAAACCAAATTCTTCCCCGAAGTCTTCAATGAATTCGGAAAACCATGTTATGAAAGGTACACAAAGGGCAACTGCTGCAGTTAAGTCTAAACTGTAGGACCCAAGAGCACTTTGCAGAGTCATTTCAGATTTGCTTTTGCTACTCCAGCTGCATCGTAGAGATTTACATGTCTCCTGTTCTTCTAATAGGAGTGCCAACAAGACTTTATTTACACTTGCAACTCTTTCATGTAGTAGAAGTGGATTATTTTTCAGATGGAGAATAGCAGGACAGAGTAATGAAGGAGTTTATTATGTAGAGGGAATTGAACCTGTACCTCAAATACTAGACACTACTCTCCTCGTTAGGGAACTGCTGCTCCGGCTTATGCAGAGCTTTGGATGTCTAAGACCTGCCTGTGAATGCGCAGTCATGCAGAGCACTTGTGAGCTGAGCCAGCTGGATGTGTATGTGCAAAGTGATCTGCTTACCAATGCTGGATGTGACATGAGGGAAATATACTTGAACTGACTAGGAGTTGTAACAACTGTATAATGGAAATGTTCCATTCTCATACACCGTTTTGGGGGGATCATTTGAAAAATGTCAATGCTCACTTTACTTCCCATCTTTGATTCTCCTTGGTTACAGATGCTACAAACTAAAGAGGAAGAAATGAGAGTATGATGCCATTGAGGGTTGGGAAACAGGTTCCAATAAGTGAGTTTAATCCTATGTCCTCAGTAAAGGCAGCTCTCGTTTTTTGTTCAAGACACAGTCAGTGGAGAAGACTGTTAAACATTTCCCACCTGCCCTCCATATCCCCAAATAAAGATTCTGATGTCCCGCATGCTTAGGTAATAGGACACATTCCTATGGTGATCATGGAATAAGGGCTTAGCTAATTTGTTAGCTAATTTAAAATAGCATTAATCTAATAGCTTGCTTTGAGAGCAACACGTGCACACCCATGCAGATATAAAAAGAGATCATTCTTTCAAAATGAGCTTACAGCAGGCACTAATACTGGGGGGGAAGTCACAAAAGGTCCCCCAAAACCTACTATATACCTACTGCCAACATTGCAGTCTTGTTGTTGGTTGTAGTCATTGGAGTTTAATAAGAAATTACCTTGTTCCTGCTTGCTGGCCTCTGAAGTATCAACAGTTTTAATCTATTTATGAACTTCCAAACTAAAGGTGTGACATGCTTTGTCTGCAAAGTGGCAGGAAGCTGGCACTCTGCCCAACTTTCTCTCTATTCCCAGCTTTTATGTGGTAAAGAGATTTATGGGTTTTTGTGTTGCTGTTATTTTTCCTTTAATTTGTGCTCTTACCTGAAGTGTGACGCTTTGGATTGGAGGGTAGGAGGAGTTAATGAGATGGCTTTGGTGTGCCCCACTCTGGTAACCTTCACACCAGCAGTAAATTAGCCGCCTGTCTGCAGCCATCCTAGCATGATCGTGTCCCTGCAGCACGGGAGCTGCAGCGCTCAGCCACCCCTCGTCCCTGTATCCTCTTGCTGACATTGACCATGACATGAAATTCAGATGTTTCAGATTCTGGGGGTGTTCTGCCACACCATCGGCTAGTCCCAGTACTGGGATGAGTAGTGTAGGATGAAGGTAGAGCCAAGGTCTTCCTGGTCTGAGCCTGGTGGGAGGATGAGGAAAGGAGGAGAAGAATGGACACAACTAGAAGGGCACTCTTCTACTAATGGGGGTTTTAACAACTGCGTTGGAAAACATATGGGATTTTAACAGCCAGTTCCACTCAACTGTACTGAACTGCCTCCAGTAATCTTTGGCAAACACCTTTAAAGTGACATTTGTAAGATAAATCAATGGCAGATTTTTTTTTCCTAATCCCACAATTTAGAATATTTCTTATGCCCTAAAAATTGGAAGTTTTGCACTCCCTCCAAGTCTGTTTTTTTTATAATATATTTTAAATAATAATGATACTTAATTTTTAACTCTTGCTATAGTAGCTATTGTTAGCCATACAGCTCTCCAGTCTATTTAGAAATGGCATTTAGTTCTTGATGTATAGGATAATAATGTTGGAAGATAGGAAATTATGTTCTTTTAGGGATCCTGTTGATGCAGAAGTTTCTAAAAATATGTTTTTTTTTGTTTGTTTGTTTGTTTTTTTCACTTTAGCTAATGACTGGCCAATGTAAGCATTGCTTACATCTTCTCTCATCTCCTTTCACCTCTTATCAGTAATTTTATTTTCATAGCATAATGCAGAAAGAAGGGCTGTGAAAAGTATGAGGTAATGACCTGGCTGCTCAGGTCTTCTGAACATTGCATCGGTGTTGTCATATAATGCTGGCCTGGATAACATAGTAACACCTAGGGGTACTACCATCCAATCCAATCCAATCCATATTCCAATAAAGACTAACTGAAAGGTTCTACACTGTTGGAGAAGGATTAATTCAATGTGGATTCTATGAATATACTCCCTGTTTGTAGAATTAAACTGTGGTGTGAAAGAGGGATTATCGTTATTTAATTCTGAAGCTCAAATATCTATAAATCCTGCCTTCAAATTATAAAGTACGTTTTTACCTGGGAATAATGATGAGAAATGTGAGCGTGATAGAAATCTAAAGAGCACACATGTTTATATTGCATGACAGAGACTGGAGATCCAGCAGTTATCCACGTGCAATGTGAATCAGCTCACTGCTGACCTGAATGAGATGTAAGCAGAGTAGGCTTTTCTCCATGGTGTGAACAGAAGGGCAGGAGAACTTTCCAAGATCATATATACCTCACTCTGGTGCTGAGCAAAGAGTAATAAAATATAACAAGGCCAGGTGATACACATGAAGATCTTAGTTGGAGTCTGGAGAGGTAGCCCTCATTTGGTGTATTTGATACCAAGGCAAATTTGTCTTTGAAAGGTGTGCCAGGCATGGTCAGAGAGTGCATGTGCGCTCTGGCGGTGGCTTTCTGCAGCATCTGTAACATGGAGAATGTTATTGCATGTTGCTCTTTTATTCTCAATGCTAATCAGGTCAGCTCTGTGCAATCCCCAAAAGATTCTGTGACTCATGCGTTTGTGTTTTCACTGTAGCTCAATTTAAGACGGGTTGGAGTCTAATTCTTCTAATTGTTAGCCTCTTTGGAGACATTAAAGCCCGGATGGGATTAGCACCCAGTGCAAGTATCACCGCTGCCTACAGGAACCTTCATACTGACTCCTTGAATGGAAGCTCCTTGAGGTTTTACTATCTGTCTTCCTGCAGTGCCTTTTTCTTCCTCTTTTTTCTGCTTATAATGTTAAGCTGGTAATGCATACACTGAAAACTACCAAGGGACCTCTTGTGAGCCTCATTAAGACAAGACGTAAAACTTCTTTGAGATTAGTTGAAAGTCTGATCAACTGAATTGTAAACATCCCCCACGCCCCCAGAAAACAGCAGGAATTTTTAAGAAATCATTTTGCACTCAGGCAATTGGCCTGTTCTTTATTCTTGTTACCGTCTACCATTTGCTTTTCTTTTAAAGAGTGAACTATTTTACTTTGCCTAAAATTGATAAAAGCAGTTTTAGGTATGGTAAAAGTATAGAATTTTTATGTACAGTAACCAGTAGACGTATGCACAGCAGAGAAATAGAGAGACTCAGAGGGCAAGAAGTGCAGAAAGTCAGCTCCTTATGTGAACTTGTTTGTCGGGTTTTGGAGGACAAAGCTGCAACCTGCTCCTTCAGAAAAAGGGTCAAACCTATTTCATTCAAAAGTTCAAAATGAGTCATACTTCTCTACTCATATGTCTGTGCTTCCCTGCATGCAAAAGGCCTGGGAGGAGGCAAATCTACATATAGTGTTCTTGGTGCTTCTACAACATGTTATTTCTTCAGAAGCTTTGTGCAAACATTAATTCATTAGGATGATTGCTTTGCCAAAGTCACTTGACTCTTTGCTTTCAGTAGTAGATCTGATGCAGTTATTGAATTCAACTGCCAGATTCTCAGATTAAAAAACAAACAAACAAAACACGAAATTAACACTCAGTCAACCATCAACCTGTTGGAGGAAAATGGAGATTGGGTAAGATTTATGGGGTCACTAGAACCACTGGAAATTGTGCACAGATACTCTAACAACAAGTGAGAGGAATTAAGAAGAGAGAATGCAAAATGATTTTCTGTTTGCTCTCTGGGATGATGCTAATAACCTCTTTTATATTCATGAGTCCAGTTTTGTTAGGGATTCTGTTCAAAGGACACAGCTGGCAACAGCTGTCGTTAGTATGAAGTGTCTATTTTAGTGTGTTTAATGCTTCAGTGTCTTAAGTTAAACACATTACACATTGAATGTGTATTTTTTGTAAGCAGGCTATGAAGAGTAGTTAGCATCTCAACAGAAGGACTGTTTTTATGTTATGTTATTGTTGTCATCCTCTTCCATGCTGGACAGAATGTGTTGCACTAGATGTGTCCAACATGAGAGCAAAACCATCGTTTATGCACAATAAGCACTCATATTATAAACACAGAGCAAAACACCAGTAGGCAGAGAAAAGGCATAGCTGGGAGTACAAATGAACAATAAAGCTGATGGGCAGAGATCTCAGTGCGGGAGCAGCCAAGCTGTTACCGCTTTGCTTAGTGTGCCATGATAACCTCGTGGCAGTTGTATCAGCTCTTTCCACAAAGACTTGCATTGTTACTTGTCAAATCACTGCAGGTTTCTGTAAGAGTTTTAAACGTGAGTGCTCATACCCTAAAAGCACACGCTGTGCCGAAGATCTTTGTCTCTGCACTAACTCCAAAGTCCTTGCAGTGCAGGAAGCAATAGGGGCTCCTTCATGCGTTGGCTGGGTTTACAAATAAGAACAGGACCCTAGTGCTGGCCTGTGTGGTCGGGCTGATTTGCTGATTAGTGACTTTTTAACAGCCTTGCCAGTGCTCTGGGCTGGGCTCTCCCTCTTCCTGGGGTCGGGAGGAGGAACGCTCTGATCTCGCAGCAACCCTCAGGAAACGGCTCAGCGAAGGCACAGAGGCCTCCATGAATTTCCATGTTAGAGAAGATGCTGAAATCAATACCTCAGCCCAGATGAATGGAGCTATTCATTGCAGGCAGGGTGTGGGTGGGGAGAGGCTGGGATCTGAAGACCTGCCAGATTTCATGAAGGCCCTGTGCTATTCCTGCAGTGTGTCTCACAGCCCTGAGCAGCCTCTGCTGAGGTAGGGAGGTGCGCGCAGCGCATCCTTGTTTCCTGCCTCGCTCACTCACAGCTACTCTCTCTGTGCCCTCTTTTTATAAGGATACCTGCTTTTCTTAGTCATCTCATCCCAGCTAACTTTGCCTTCACCACGGACACCCTACCTGACCTTTTAGCCTCTTGTCTCTTTTCCCTTGCCCCCTCACTTGACTTACAAGCCCAGAGCAGCACTCCCACCCACTGAAAGAGCCTTGCTCCTGTTTTCCCAAAACGCTGGTCCTTCTCTGATCCATTTGAGCACCGCTTTCTCTCTTGCCTCTCCATTTCTTTCAACAAAGCATATTTACCCTCTGCCCCTTGCCTCACCCTGCCCTCTTGAGACCTCCAATCCATTAATGTCTATCACTTTTTTGTCACTCTCAGCATCTTCTCTCTGCTGTCTGCTCTCTTAAGTGACCTTAGCTATTGCTTCCCTTTCCTTCACTCCTTCCTTGATCTTCAGCTCTTTCTTCACTGACTCCTCAGAAAACCAGCCCCATGAACCCATTCAACTCAGCTTCACGACAATGGCTATCACCATATTGCGCTTGTCACCTTTCCTATTTGTTTTGCTTCGTCCTCTCTGTATGTACCCTGGCCAACACTTACATTCAAGGAACACTTTCCTTGAATTGCCCTGTTGCCTATCTCTCCTTCAGATTCTTTTCTGAAATCTTCTTTGTTTGATACAAGAGACACTTAGGATAGAAAATGTACACTATTCTTCCAAATGTTTTTCTATGTTTTATTCTTCCTTGTCGTTTGTTATCTGTCAATTATTTTGGAGTGTTTTCTTTGTATTTGAGTAACAGATTCTTGTTGCTGATACAAAAAAAAAAAAAAAAAAAAAAAAAGTAGCAGTGCATGGATGCACCCAGGCAAGACAGCTGAACTCTTTTCAGCTTTTCTTACTGTCAGACCAGGAGGAAGAAGCTGTATTTCACTCTCCTTTTGGGAAAAGCAGTTTCCCCCATTTTTGGGTTTGTCTGTCAGCCTGACCCTGTACATATGCTGTTGGTGGGGACTGCACATTGCCGGTCTTCCTATAAACTCACCCCAAACTGTAATTTCCATAAACACTTTCTGTGCTCTTCATAGTTGTGATCAAAAATCAGTTTAAAAGACTCAATGCACGTTGTCTTTTCCACATTGTTTTAACAGTAGAAAATCTTCTGCTTAAGTTTGGATGAGTTTAGAGGTATCTCATTTACTTCTACCAGGCACTCACAGTGTCTACATCTTGCTCCCTTGTCTGGGGTTTGTACCAATTCAATTTTATTTACCCTAAAGCGAATGTATGTAGAATTTATATACCTTTTAGATTTGTTTGGAACCTTGAGGTTTTTTGACTGCTAGTTCCCAAAGGGAGCTGTCATTAAATTTCAACCCGGAGCTAGTTCAGGATTTATTTTTTTTCCCTTAAAAAAAAAAAAAAAAAAAAACTGCCCACAAATCTTTACAGCAGAGAGACTAGAATTGCATTCCTCACAGAAAGAGTCTTCCTAGCTGAACAGTTGTTACAGTATTTGGCAGGATCATTTATGTGAGCTGGCATGAAAAAAAATAAATAATGTGAAAATAAATAAATGTGAAATTAAATGATACTTTTGACACAATCATGAATTTGAGAATAATTCTTGATTTGCTACTACTGAGTCTGGAAAAACGAACGGCTAGAAATAATGCTGATTACAAGGACTGTAGAATAAGCTGTAGAGCTCCAGGAGGAAGTCTTGATTAAAGACAGCATTAAGCTCCAAGGAAAATGGAGACTTGGAAAAATCTTTCAAAACTTGTAACTTGAGAATGTTTGCCTTTATGGAAGGGAAGGAAGATGGATGATGCTTGAACTGTGCCTGAAATTAAAATGCCTTTACCCTTTCCTTCTGACTAAAGCTTTTACAATTTTCCTGAAATACTGTGATTGTGCTTAAACATATATTTTCTTTTGAACCCTGACTAGTTTCAGGAGAATCCCTGCCTTAATTATAGAAGATTTGTGCTCGTTTTCCCATATCACGCACCTGTATTATAAAAAAAAAAAAAGAAAGAAAACTGGAGCAAATGTTGCTAAACTGTCAATCCAGGAAATGAGGAGTCTCTCAAACTAGCAAAATCTTTCAAACTAACCAAGTAAAACTAGTTTCAAAGCAATATATTTTCCCTTTCATAATCACTCCTGGTGATTATGCTGATGCTGGTCTAGCTCTTCCCTGTATGAAGCTCTCTTCTTGTTGTGGCTCTGGCTGTCACTTTGTTGTACCTGCCCAATTTTTTGATGTGGAATAATTTGAAGTAACTATGAGAGTACAGAACAGCCTGGAAAGGTAGAGTCCCTGTACCCACTTGATGTTTTTTATAAAGAAATCTTTCTGAACAACCTGGCCTTCTTGCACCTGATTATGTGGTCCAGTTGTTTCTCCAAGTCCTGCTGTGGACTCTACGTAGGCTTGAGCCTCGTGTCTCGTACTTAAACTGCGCCCATCTGTACATTAGTCAGCATCGTTTTGTTCCTGCCTCTGTTCTATACTTCATGTTGTTTGCCTATGTGTTCACTTCACTAAAGAAAAATAGCTGCAGCCAGTAAATGTGTGATATCGCCTTCCTGGTAGCCCTTGCTCCTTCTTGTTTGAGTAATCGAAGGGTTTGCCCTCCCTCTCCTACTTGTAGACCTCTCTGCTATCACTGCTGCCAACCAGAAGGGCCAGTGGCAGTCTCCTGTAGGATATGTCCGGACCCAAAATGTGGTGTTTTTTCTTTGAGTGAGCCAAGACTCCACACTGCCCTGAAGGCAGAGCACCTCCCACTCCCTCCAGCCTGCCAAACAAGAGCACGGACCTAAGACTGCATGGCAGTGAAGAATAAGCCACTCTGCATTAACTGTAAAATATATGCAGTGTAGCTCTCCACTTTCTGAATTATATTTTTACAAAAAATAAACCAAAAGCCCCTGTGGCCTAGTACAAGTTCTGCTTTTAGCATATTGTATAAAGCAGACACGTTTGGAGAGAGAAACAAAAGGAGGTATATTTAGGTGCCAGTGAGTGGCAGCTTAAATGAAATAATCGTAGTGGTCCAGACAATGACGATATTACTACCACTTTGATCAGCACCTCTTAATCTCTCCCATGATAAATTGAAAAGATTTATCATCTTCATTTCCAGCTACTGGAGTTGGATCCAGTCTGGTGCCCAGATGACTGCTAAGTCTGGTGTCCTGTCAACTTTAAGGAAGTTTGGCTCCAAGACTACTTTGCTGTAACAGTCTAGGGTGTAGAAAAACAGCACAGACTTTGGATGCATTTCATTTTGATCTCTGGAGATCCAACAGACTAGTCATGACTGTGAATGTGGCCAGTTTGTAGGGAAATTGTCCCACATGCTGATTGTATATCTGATGTCCAAATCTACTCACTGGCATCAAAGGGATATCTGCAAGGAAACAAGAAAGGAAGTAAATCTGAAAACAGCTCTGAAACTTGTATGCAACATCTGAAGGGGTTTGGACCCCTTATGAACTGCTGACAGTTTTGTCACTGCAGTCTGTGTGAGAGCCATCAGAAAAAGTGGAGGAAAGCAAAAAACCCTAAGACCAAAGCAGAAAATGGTTTGCTTAGGTTTAATGAACCGAAAATAGAAAGATTTCATTTCCACAAGTGCATCTGCACTATGTGCATCGAGCATACCAGAGACTGACCAGAACGGGACATACTTAAGGAATATATAGAAGCTTAGTGGGCAGATTATCAGCGTTCCCTCACAGTAATTTCAGTGACATTGGTGCATCTACACTTGAGTGACTTTTTTTTTTTTTCCCAAATACTAAAATGACTGTAGTTACACAGGATCTCTTTCATGAGGTTATTGTAAATACTGAATGGAGAATAGCAAAGTCTTAGCAATCCTGAAAGGCAGGTATTAGCTGGATTGTAGGGTATAAAGGAATTAAAGCCTGGGAAAAATAAATTATTTGTCTGTGGCTGAACTAAAAGAGAAATTGTATTTATTTGGTCATTGCTCAACAAGTGACAGGAGAAAGCAGCAACATGAATATTCTTCAGGAACTTTTTTTTTTTATTATTTCTAGGAGGGGACAGGGGCTAGTTGGACTCGTTAGACATTGACTCACATTCTTATTATTTTATACTTGCTGTATTACCTTTTTCTGGTCCTCACACTCTCAAAATCATGTCAAATCTATCTGATTTCCTTTTAGGGCAGCCTTGTAAGAGGAGCAACCATTTGACTTTAAGTTGACTTTAGCAAGGTGTTCAACATTCTCAGGGGCATACATTTCATTGCCTTAAGATGACATTGTGAAGGAATAGGGCAAAAGCATTCTCAGAGAATGATGATCAGTTCCCTGTCAAATGGAAGAATATGTAAAGCATAGCTGAGATTTGAGATGAGTCGTGTTCTGCTTGATGGTTTTCATTACTAACAGCAGGCAGTTAGGCAACGGAATAGAACACAATGACAGCAAGGCAGAGAGGGAGAGCAGTACTTTGGGGGTGAGCTTTGGAGTCCAAATGATCTTGACGAAGGTCTGAAGGAAGCAAGATGCTCTTCAGCAGCAGCAAGGAAGAAGAGCAGCACAGCATCAGGAGCAATCAGCTGCAGGAATATGAGGTGCAGAACTGGGTAGGGAGCAGTTAGGTTAGGGACCTGAATTACATGCTCAGCACTGCATCTGGGTGGCTGGGCTCAGAGGGTGCTAGGCCTCTGACCTCATGGTTACTCATGCATGCTGTAGCTGCTTTGGTCTGTATTCTCTAAACACATAGGAACCCAACTTCAGCTGAAATCAGTGAGAGTTTGACTCCTAAAGGCTTTTTAAGAATCTGAATCCCTGTTCCCCATTCGTAGAATGCAGAAAATAATACTTCCCTCTTTGCAAGTGTGCTGTTAGCATAAATATGTTAGAGATTGTAAAGAATTAAGATGCTCCAGTAACGGGGATCATATAAATGCTTCAGATAAAGCTGTTCCTCTTTCCTTCTTGCATCTCTCTACATTTCAAATTAGACTAAAATTAATCCAATATAGCTTTCTCATCCTTATAGTATTTTTATTAAGGCATTTAAATGCTTTACAGTGCTGTTTTTGGCACTTTTCTCCTTTAGGGCATGGCACGGAGTAGCACTGTCTGAGAAATGTGGATAAAATGTGACAGAAATGCTGAACATGTGGATACCAAGAAGGTTTCCTAGCAACAACAATCATTTGAAAATTCCCAGAACTTTCTCTTCTTACATTCGACAGTCTGCTTCTCTTAGTTCTTAGGACTTGTGGTACATAATCCAAATGTGGGATTCCCCTTTCCCAATTATTTCCAATTAAGTCTTTAATAGCCACCATTTGGGAGTATGTGTATAAGCTTTTAAACATTGTTGGTTAAATCCTTGCCAGTTGCAAGTCTCATCTTGGGCTGCAAGAAATACAGGTGCATTACAGAAATATACAGGTGTAAATTTCTCCTTGCATTATACAGCAAAAGGTTCAAGTAGCTCCACGTGTGGCTCTTCAGGAGAGTTTGAACCATCAGAGGCCACTCAGTTTTCTGGTGAGATCTACTGAAGAGACAAAATGGATGGAAATACCACAAGCATTTCCAGAACAGGACACTGAACGAAAGAATGTGTGCAAAGAAAAGAGAAAATAGAAGAGAAGCCCAAATGCATCTCCTTATCTTTTGGTCTCAGAAATATTGTGAGCTGGATGTGAGCATTTTGAAGTATATTTTGGATAATGGTAAAGTTCAAGTTCCAATCCCATTCTCATTTCCTCAGCTGCTGTGGAGGGATGTAGGATTGTGATAGAGCTTGCTATAGAGCAGCGGGATCAATTTTTGGTAAGGACTGGGACAGTAATAAGACAAAATGATTTTACTACTTTTGTGTCTTCACAGTGGTTAAAGTCAGAAGTGAGGTGACCAGTGGTGACTGATGGTAGCGCTACTAAAGCCCTGGCCTCAGTGGCCCTTTGGAACTTGCTATCCCCTTCAGGACAAGCAGACCAGTCTGAGCAAGAGAGGAATCTTATGTACAGTTTTTGGCATTGGGAGAACAAGTGGATATGCTTGAATCTGGAGCCAGAGGGACCAAGGGAAGAGCAAGAGGGAGGGAGCAAAAAGGAAGTCGTGTCTGTTTGCTGCATGACTGAAGTGGTGTTGCCTGCAATACTCAAGCAGGAAACGAGGTGCGTGTTGGACAGAAAAGTAAATATTTGTGGTGTTTTGGTTTTCAGGAGGGATAAGAATTGAGACTTTATAAATCTGGTGAAAGAATTGGGTTGCTTTGATGTGGAAGTGGTTCTGGTCTGTAGTGGGACTGCCATGTTTTATTGTTTCCAAAATCAACTTTAATAAATATATGTTTTGGGGTGGCCTACGGAGAAAAATATCTTCAAGATTTTAGTATTCAAGTAGAGGCATGCCTGTAAGGACTCTTCAAATGGACTTGAGCTGCTTGGGCAGTATTGTGCCTGTGACTCACTGTAATACAGCAACAGGCAGAAATCCAAGCAGAGCATTTGTGGGCTTTGTCTTGTTGCTGTACCACACTCCCGATCCTGTTCATCTGAAATCTCTTTGAGTTTGGTATGGCTGATTGAGCCACAAGTGAGCAAGCAGCAGACTGACGGACAGAAGAAGCTACTCTCAGATACTAGGTCTTGTTCAGGCTGGTGGGATAAATGGGGAGCAAATCTTTGCTTATGCACTGCTCTAAGTTGTTTGTGACCAGATGTGCTCCAGTGTTGTTTGGCTGCATAGGGCAGATCAGGCTGCAGACTTCTGGGAAAGTATTCAAATCTGTTGTTATTTTAAGTCCAAGCCCATTTACTCTGACCTGAGGCTGTATTCTGCTCACTGCCCTGAATATACAAGAAATATAAGCAGGATTTTGCAAGAAGCACCTGTATGGCTTTCCGAAGTGAATGTCGGTGTTTTAGCAGAATATGCAAGGGTCATCAGCAGATCAGGCAGATAGGGGTTGGGATGGATTTTGACTTCTTTGTAACTTTAAATAGGTTTTAAAAGCAAAAATATGTTCTTTCAATATGTGGGCCCACTGATCGTTAGTGTCAGGAGTGGTCAGAGTACTGCAAAGCAATGTATTAGTTTGCATTTTCTTTACAAAGTATGTACAAGGAACGGAAGATAAGAGAGCTAGAAAAAAATGGAAACATCTCAGGAGCTCACGTGTTTTCTGAAGGAAGCTGAGGGAACTTCCCTCACAGAAGTTTCCACATAACTCCTCATTTCATAAATGTTTCTTCCTTAAGAGCAATTTTTTTGTCATCTCTGATTTTGAGGTTTGGACACGTCTGATGGCTGTGCCTGGGTGTTTGTGAATGCTGTTTATGCTTTCTTACTATACGATTGTGAAACGTCTGAATGTGCTTTGATTTGCATTATTTCTTTTCTGTCTTTCTTCCCATCCCAATTTTCAGCTCCCTTTTGTCCTGAGAAATTAAGTAATTTTCTTTTTTTGGCAGCAGAGCAACTGCCTTGTTGGAGTAAGACGTCTTTTTTCAGCTGTGCCTTCTTGCTGCGTCCCCGAGGCCAGACTCCCTGACAGGTCACCCAGCGATGGCACCGAGGCCAGCTGGGGAGCAACAGGAGTGCTGTTATTAATTGCAGTGCCAGGGAGGGGATGCTGGGGCCCAGCCAGCCCCCCTCAGCGCCCCCAAGGCGGTCTGGGCCACGCCACACGCAGAGCGCCTGCGTCAGGAGACACAAGCCAGCCAGCAAAGAGCCCGCAAAGCAAAGGAGCAGGCTCCCGCTGCCAAATACCATGTCCTTATGCTCTGCGTGCCTCTTCGCAAACCCTGCAGCACAGGCTCGGCATTCAGCCTTTTCATTCAAGGCTGCGCTGCCACATCAGCAGGAGGTTTTCTGCCAGGAAAGGTAGCTTTCTGTGCCACAGTGGGATGCGATACCCAGCCCCAGATGAGGTGAGGGCTTGCTCTGCCCCTCTGTAGTGAGCAGGGAGCTACCTGGCTGTACCGCCTGGCTGCGTGCCCCTGTATGTTTTGGGATCAGGTAGCAGCCTTTGGTGGGAGCAGAGCAGCAAGAAGGGGGCCAGGAGGCAGCTCAGCAGAGCAAACCTGGGCCCTGCCTGAGTTACGCGGGTCATCCCCAGTCCAACAGACTCACTGTCGTGTTGGTTGGTTGGTTGTAGCCTTGTGTTAAGCTGTGCATCTTACAGATGAGTCAGGGCTAGAAGTTCCTGTGCTGTCTTGCCCCCCAAAATGGTCTGGTGAGCAGCAACAAAGCGCCTGGAGCGGTCTGAAAAGTGCCCTGCAGGCCTGAAGCATGGATGCAGATCAGGGCATTCCAGCATGAGACTCATTTATTGAGACTGTGCTTGGGGAGAGCCTAATGGACAGTAATAGAGGAAACATGGCTCATATTTTTCATAGCGTGTGGGAGCTGGACTGAAACAAAGTTAGTGCAAGGCAGAGGCCAGACAGTGTTCGTCCCTGAGCACTGCCAGACTCCTCAAACCCACTGTGTGCAGCCTGTTAGCTGCCCCGGTGGCTAGCAGTCCTCTACAGGTGAGAATAAATCATGGTTTTTGAAGGATGTAGCAGATTTCCCCAGTTCTTGTATTGAAACCTAACCCTCCTGTTAATTCCCAGTAAGGACTCTCCCACTACTGAGGCAGTTGCCTGGTTTAAGGATAATGTCTTATTGCCACGGTAAAAGCCACATTCCAGAGCACCTGAATCACTGCACTAATAACACACCTGTCAACGTGACTCACGGCATGTGCTCACCCCTCATTCAAGACAAACTCACAGCAGGACGATTGTTGGATCCATCTGTCTTTATGCTTATAACACCGTGCCAGAAGAAGCTGCCACGTTCATGCGCACCGCATGCAATCCGTGCTTCACCAGCAACGTCTTTTCAAGGAAAGGGCATGACTCACGGAATGCCATTTGTCAGATCAGGCATTAGGTAGTGCCTTATTGATCGTTCAGCCTGCAGGGCAAAAAGCAGAGGGTGAATCAGTAGTCCCGGGAGCAGCAGATATTTGTAAAACTCCATGAAATATTCACATGAACTGTCTACTGATAGCCCAAGCTGGGGGGGCAGATTCTTAGCTCATTCAAAATGATTCAGTGGAATTACATCAGAGCATCAGCAGGGCAGAGCTGGGCCCTAACTGTTGTTCTAAGACAAGAGGAGCCTGCAAAGAGTAAATGTATAGAAAATATTAATCTATATCACTTTTCTATGTAAGCAGCTCTGCTGTGCCCCTATATCAAAGGTGCATGGGAGCAGCAGCAAACATTTAGCTGGATGGGGCTGAGGACCTATCCCATTGGCTATGGGAGGTTGGGACCATCCAATCCCATGGTGAACAGGTAGGACAGAAATTCACAAAAATCTTGCTTTTAAAATAAGTCCCAGTGCACAGACCGCAGAAGAACATGTCATATGCAGTGCAGTTTCTCTCTGTTAGTTATCCCAAGACTACTGCTTCTTGATTCTTCCAGTCCCTGCCAGTCCACGTGCAGAACAAACGTGGTGTGGGGATGGGATGCCACTGCTGAGTTTGGATTGCTGTCACCATATAGTCAGGCTGCATCTGTGAAAAGGGAGCCCTGCCTGCTCCTTACACTGTAAGACCAAAGAATATATTTCCCCGTTGATGCAAATCCTGACTCTGACAAGCTGGGTGGTCTGAGTGGAGACTTTTAACCTCTCTGCGCTTCTGCTTCCCCCGTGTATGAAATGGGGATAGTAATAATTAACTGTTTCACAGAGGTACCATGTTTTCATGTCCATAGAGTGCTTTGAAGGGGTAATGTAGTTAGTGCTATTGAAGCTCTTCAAATGCAGCTGTATTTCATTGCGTACATAACGGAGTGATATATTAGCTTAAAAAACATATTTGAAACTCTTGATAATTAGGAAGTCGGGCAATGGCAATTAATGCTTTCAGACATGGTGTTACTGCTCTTCTCCAAACTATAGCTCATTTAAAATGCTAGCCCTATAATTTATTAGCAATATTTAATACCTCAGTGACCATAAAACTTAGTGTTTTATTACCACTGATTAACATACGTTTGATGTGCTGCCCAGTGTTACACAATCCAAAACAAATTACTTTCAGGAAGCTGGATATTATATAAATACAGAAAAGCAATAAATAATGCATTGGAGAAACATTTTTCTGTGGGTTCTAACATGTCACAATCTCTTCAAATGACTTAGACTTCTTAGGCAATTTCTCAGTCCTCCAAGGGTGTTTGCACCAAATAACACACTTCACACCACGCTGGCTGCCCCTGTTGCTGCCAATTTGCTGGTGATTCCTGGCATCCTGTCAGCCTCAGATACTATGGGCTACTCATGCTGTACTAGAGGAAACCTGAAGTTGTTTGGTCAGAGTGTCTTCAGTTATGACAGTCTCCTTAATAAGCTACAGATGTGTAAGAAACAGAAAGGCTCTTTCATTTTTCAGGATGCCTTTTTTCCCTCCTCTTAATCTGGCATGAAGAAAAAGAGAAAAAACTTTACAAATGCATTTATTATTGGTTCTCTTGAGCACAGCTTTAAGGCACAGCTGGTACAAGAGTGAGGGCTTGAGGAGAAAGAGGGAAAGCTGATTGACTTAGGAATTACCAACTGCTCACAATCAGATTTTTCTGTTAGATTTGATGGTGCAGCTGTGTTAGGTACCTTTTGAAAATCGTAGCCTCTCTGGGTAGATTTTCATTGACCATGTCCAAAATGTCTATGCAAATATTAATTGTTTCAGAGAATTCAGCTAAGACTAAGAAATCCAAATGAGATGGGTCCAATTGCATAGCTAATTTATACCTTGTCAACTCTAAAGTTTATTTTTAAGATGACCTGTGGTCGGCTTTGAATTTTCCTTCAGAGAGGCTTTCATGGAACGGTTATGACCCAGGGAGTATGACTATGCAACTTGAATCTGTGTATTAAGAAAGAAGGCAAAAACTGAACCCTGCAGCACGTGCGATGGAACCTCAATTCGTGATAGAGCTGACAAGCAGTAGGCACCCTGTTGTGAAATTCCCCCAGCCTGCTCAGCCTAGGAGGCCACTTTCTTGCTGGGGCCTTTGTTCCCCCTCTTCTAAGACCAGAATCCACATCAAAACCCAGAAGGTGCGTCCAGCACTGGCCCAGGCTCTGGTTAATAGCATCTGTCTTCAGTGCAGGCTGAAGGGCTTCCTCTCCCGTTTTAGAGGGCTAAAATCTTCAACTGGTAGAAAATGAGGATTTTGTTTCTGTTTAAAGTTGTATTTCCACTGGGGGCAGGGCGATAAAATTGTTTCAACCAGCTCTATTATCAAAGAGAAAGAGGTGAGCGTTTTGGGAAAACAAGAAAACAAGCCTTGCATTTGAGAAGAGAGTTAAAACGATTGTTGCTCCTGTAGTGGTACTGATTAGTACCAACGAGCCTTTTCTATGCACTGGAGAGATACTGCCCATACAGAAAATAAAATGTTGTTAGCCATCCTGGGGAATTTACTGTTTGACTCTGTGATGTAGAAGTGGGAAACAGGGAAAAAGAAACAGTGAGATGATGAGCTGAGTTTCTAGCTGCCATAATCCAGCCCTGGCTCAAGCCAGGTGAACTGCTTAATGGCTCCTTTCACACTTCTGCTCAAGCTATACAGTGTTTGGAAAAACCATTGACCTCAAAAATGTACTAACTGAACACCATCTTTTTTCTTTTTTTTTTCACTTGTACCCAACATATTCTTGTAACAGGAGGTTTAGTCATTAGCAGAGTTGGGTCAATAATGGATGCTTTGTTTCAGTGGCTGACTTAAAACTGGGTTTAGTCAATCAAAACCATACATTTTCTTTCTATTGGTTAAACAGCAAAATGAGAAAATTCCTGTTGAGTCAACCTGGACAATTTCATTCAGCTGCAGACAAAAGGTTTTATTTCAATTTTGCCCCATTTGGCTTTCTTTCCTAGGATTACATAGATCCACCGCTAAATGAAAATGGCATTGCACAGTGACAGTGGAAAATGTAGTTTTAAAAACGTTGAAAAAAACACTTTTAGCATTTCTGCCATGAAAGTACACAACCTGTCAAGTTTTGTTCCTTGGCTTTTGAACAAAACCCATCTTTGGAAGGATTTACTAACAGAAGTGTTGCCTATCTATTCATAAGCCATCTGATTAACCATTTCCAAGAGCAGACCTAACTACCTCCCCCTTCAAGGAGCTTTCTGACAGATCAGTATGCTAGATCAGAAAATGTAGTTTTTGGAACCACGTTACGGACTATTTACTACACATCTTAAAGTTTTCACTTCTTCCTTCATACTGTAGCAATATAAAACAGAGTTTTGTGTTGGCACCAGGGAAAAGGGTTGAACTTCTGTCTTGCTGTGACCTTGTTGTGTGCTAACTGGAGACCAGATGCTGCTAACCCAGTCTTGCAGGCTTGGTATGTAAAACCTAATGCTCACACAAATATAGGCAATTGCAGCCTACATTTTTCCAGTCATGGAGACTATATTCTGAAGCTGACGACAGCTAGGAGGTTTTGTAGCAGCCAGTGCTAGTGTAGTGGACATTCAGCTCTTTTTCAGACTCATTCCCAGCCTATCTGAGACGTTTCTCTCCGTAAAACTCTTCTTGTGAACATCTGGTAATGCCTCTTTAATAAGAATAAGGTTGTGAAAACACCAATTAAAAATTCACAAAGAGTTGCTAGTGACTTGTTTAGCATTCACTAAGGCAGATGAGAGATTTGGGCGCCAGAAGATAAAAGGATTTTGACACTGTGATTTATATGTTAAAAAGCCTCTCCCCCTCCCCCATTCTCCTTTTTATTTTTTAAACTCCCCTTAGTCCTACTGCCCTGCAGCAGTGCTTTCTGAGAGAGGCTAAAGCAACTTTGTGTTTTCTCATGAGTACATGTCAGTGCCTGTTCCTTAATTCTACATCTGGCTTAAGTGAATTCAGGTGACTCATAATTTTGTCTCTGTGCTTAGTTTTTTCTATTTCTTCATTTATCAACAAAAACAATATTATGTGGGAAGCTTTTTTCTTTTTTCTTTTTTTTCCCCCTAGTGTATTAACCTGGTAAGCCACATGAATAGCCCTGAATGGGCAAATAAAGAAAAATTAGAAAAGATGGTTAGAGGAAATGGTATTGCCCTTTCATAACAGTTTGGTGATGAGTTAAGACCCCTGCTGCTGTTATCTGGATTTATATTCATCCATATAGACTAAGGATACTGCCAGTTTATACTGAAATGGCTTATTGTTCTTCCATGTCTCTACCATGGCACATATCTTTTTGTTCTTCTCATTCCTGGTGCCTTAGACGAGGGCGCCCAAATTGCAGTCCTTGGGCCATAAGAAATTGGCCGTGAAAATTCATTCAACCGCAGCTGTAAACTGGGACTCTTGTGAAACAGAGTGTCAGGAGCAAACTGCAGGAACTGTGCTAGTCCTGGCAGCCCACTCTGGCCTCTCTTTCCTGCAGGAGTTACTGCAACTTATCTGTGACAACTGTGGGTGCAACAACTTAGGAGAAGCATGTGCATGGGAGATCCCATGGTATGTGCTCTTTCCTTGTCCCTAGAGTAAGCACAACTAGAGAGGCTGGATCTTACCAAGATGTTTGTGGCAGGTAGGAATTGTCATTTATTCTTTCTCTCCATGGTATTTAGCTCAAAGGGTCCATCTGGGGCCAGAATACACTACCATAGCATGAGAAGTCTATAATGCAAAACCATAATCATCTGCTAAGACAGTGCTCCCTGGTTTTGTGGGACTTGAAAGAAGTCACCTTTGCAAGGAAAAATACGTGTCTAAATTCACAAGAAACATTGTTCTCACTGTTACAGGAGGGGTCCATTATCACAAATGTGTTCAAACAACAAAGCCAAACTGAGCCTTTGTCAAAATTTGAACAGAACATTTCTTGACAATTCAGAAAACAACATTTTTTTCCTTGGCTCTCTTTCATATATCTACCTTTGTTTGCTTACATAAACACAGCTGTCCCAGAGCTCGGTAGCAGACATTTACCAGGGGTATCTAAGCTACTGAAATAAATTTCTATTCAACCAACCTATGGGGAAATAAACGCTTAATAAATATCTATGCTTGTTTCAGCCAGTTACACTTAATGTAGGATGTTTGTGTTTGTGTTTGGAAAGGAAATGGAAAATTGTGAGCTTTATCCTGTATCTTCTTTTCCCTTTCTAATCTCAAAGCTACTTTGTGCCCAGCTGCACTAACCTTGAAGGTACCTTTTGCTTGTACTCCCTGTTATCCTGGTCGCTTCAACTTTCTGGTATTCTGTGTAACGTGTCCTAGGCTGTGGGAGCAAATAAGAAATGTGTCAAATGAAATGTGATAGGCCCTGAAGTAACAGTCAGTAATGGGGGTTATCCCAGAGGCTAGAGGTTAGAAACCTCTCCAGAAAATTGTCAGTCCATGTTGGGTGGCTGTATTGTTAAATTTTTAGGTATCCGATGTTGGCTACTGCCAAGGTCAGGCCACTAGTCAGATGTGGTATGGCTGTTCTTATGCATATATATATGAGTACGTAGCAGATAGAGGTAAGGTGACTTGTTAAAGGCTCTTTCTAAAAGTCCACCCAGAACTAGGCATGGAGTCTGGCTTCTGATCCAGAGCTGCCTGCTCCAAACACTCCAGGGCCCTCTCCCAGATGTGTTTTTTACTCTGTGACCCAATGTTTAGATTTGCCCAGGTACTCTACTTGCTTAGGATGCTACTGCCTCCATGAGATCTCAAGAGGGCCCCAGTCCTGTCCTTAGCTGGGAGGCAAATCCTCCGTGCCTGTGACAGGATAAACAAAGTCAGATGTCTTCCTGTTTCAGTTATTCAAGGTAAATGTTTTATGTGGGTCGCCTTTTATGCACAAGAGCGAAAAGGCTGCTGTTTGTTTTTGTACCTACCTATAGGAATTTTACCGATGGTTTGCTTGCCATCCTCCACCCAAACGAATTATGTGGGAAGTCACTTGGGATGAGTCAGGAGCAAACCAGGTGCTGACATTATCTGTTCTTGATATCTCTTATGTACAAATATAAACAGAAGGAGGTTCTCCTTGAGTGATGCTGGCGAGCAAATTAACTTTGAACTGTCTGCCCATTTGGGAGAAAACATGACTGTTCATTCCAAATATGTCTTGGCAGTATTGTTAAGGATGCATTTTATGTGTGAACCTTATGCCATATTCTATACATAACACAGACAAGGCTTTCTAGAAGTCTATTCTTATAGGCAATGGGCTTCAGGCTATGTCATCTCCCAGGTGCATTGCTTAATGCTAATCTTATGAAATGCAATGTTCACACATGCTTGACACATCCCAGTGTGAAAAAAAATCACCCCCTAAATCCAAACAAATACCTGTAAACAGTGGCAAAAACGCTAATTTGTCATCTGCAGCCCCAGTGCAATTACAGTGTACGAGTCAGAATGAAAATAACCCCGAAGTCCCAACCACCAGAGAATTTAGAGCTCAGGCCAAGTCTCCTTCCTGTGCCCGCCTTCATTGTGTGTGTTCGAGTATAAGACTGAGCATTGTTAAAAGACCTTCTGAGAGACAAACATGTTTTTTTCAAAACCCAGCCATGCTCTTGCAAAATGTCATACTTCAGGGAGCTTGAACCACTAGTCCGAATTGCCATCCTTCATGGGATTTTTTAAGGAAAGCGTTTTGATCCCGTTTTGTAGAGCAGATAAGCAGCTATTCCATCTCATCTGGCTTACAGTGCCATACAGACCACTATTTTGCAGCCATTCTAGGCAGCACATTTTAAACTAGGTCTCGGAGTATGAAATACAGGAAGACAGAGCATTGTAGTCCCATTTTTGCAGTAACTGCCAATATGTTTAATAAGAGGCATCCACAAAAGAGTCTGGGATAAACCTTGTGGGCAGAGTGTATGTATTCCCAGGGAGAGGGAGGGGTTTGGGCAATGTACTAATTTGTTTTCTCATTCAAATCAAAATGCTGTCTCATAACACAAGCAAAGAAAGAAACAGCACCACCCAGCAAATAACCTTTGCTGAAAATGTTTCAGCTCTTCTTTTAGAGGTAGATTGAATACATTGGTGCTAGAGTGCTCAGCTGTAAGTAAAGCTTTAAGTAAATATGGTGGCCAGAAAGACACCAGGAAAGAAGAGGTGGCTTCTTTTATTGAAAGCCAACTGGTCTATTGCAAAAGGAGATACTTTAGTAGCATTTCTGTCATTCCCTGGGCTAAATCTTCTCTGACACTTGCGACTAAGCAACTTCAGGATGGGGGTGAACATCAGAATTGGAGAGGAAGTTCCCCACTGATTTTTGGGTAAATTATACCAGTATATTTCATTTATCATGTAGTAATTCAGATGGAGCTGAGTTCTTCCTCACAGTAGTATGTTTCCAACACAAGGAACCATTTTTGGTCCATTTGATCACTCTTTTCTTTTCCTGAGCACACATATCCATAAGTGCCTACTTCCCTTGTAAGAACACAAAATGGATCTGAGTGGGGATTTTGCCCACCAAGTCAAAATGGTCATATTATCCCTACTCATTAGCAAGGTAAGCCATTGTTAATGTCTGCGGAAGCTTTCCAAGCTCAATTAAGTTGCACCACTGTAAAACAAATGTTTGCAGTAGGGCAAACTTCTTCAGCTCACATCCGGACAAAACCGACAGTGAGTAGTCGGCAAGCTGCCCATATTTAATTACATTATCCTCTGCCTGCAGTGTACCACAGGCCTCTGGAGGCAATCCAGGGCCATATTTATCTTGTTTATATTTGCTTGTAATTTTTCATGATTGATTGAAGTTTGGGGAAATCATTATGTTTAAAATGCCATAGCCTTGGAAATAGATGCTTTAGACTCTTTGTCTTGGATTTAAGGAGTTTCACTTTGGTAAAGTTGCCATGGAGGAAGAGGTAGACTATGTTCCTGTCATTTACACCAACACAGATGCAATAGATTTTGCTCCCTTAGTCTTCAAGTCCTGTTTTTATGTGGCCTCAATGGATCTTGTTCAAAGTTAGCTGATGTGAGAATAGGATCGCGCTAGATGGGCATAGGCTTGAGGGAAGGATGGCTTAAGGATCCAAGTGGAATGATGGGGAAAATTCAGATGGGGAAGCATGTGTTGCTACTGGCCTCAGCTCTCTGCCTTTCTCAGGCCTGGGCTGCTCCTGAATCAGCCCAAGAACTGTTAAAATCCAGAACACTGATCAGGGATTTCCAGTGACCGCTATGTTCAGATCACTATGGTTCCCTCATGGTGACAACTGCAGGAGTTTGGAAAGTGACTGTGAGCTGAGTTACCTGTGTAGACAGGATGGGACCAGCAACTGGGGGAGGAAACCTAGAAGGGCACTTCAGGCTAACTTGTCAGGGAGACCTCTAATGAAGGTGGAAAGAGAAGAAAGAATGATTGCTTTGCATTGTAACTCAGCCACAGTGGTCGGGAGTCTGCTTCCCAATTGTCATTTATTGGTCCTTCATGGTTGACTCAGCAGAGAGATTCAAGACTAGACTTGCATACATGATGAAGCGTCTTTTTTTGCTGCCCCCAAAGGCAAAGCAACATTGGCTCTGAGTAAGTGGCCATTGTACATCTAGTTAGCAATACAGCCTTCTGCTGGACAGCAATCAAGTGCAGTTAAGCATTGTGGAGGAGGTAGCTTCCATGTCTGAGCTGCATTATCATGGATTATTCTGATGATACAATTTTAAAAACAAAAGTTGGAAAAATGTTAGTTTTTATTTTCCTCTCTAGCCATTTCAAGGCTAAACTTTCTGGTATGGGCTCAGTGGATTTACCTACAAAAACGTCTTCCTTCTGTGTATGTAAGCCCGTGACAGAGTGCAGGTACTCACATGCAGAATTACCCAAATTGCATGCACTGATGAGCTGTTCTGTGGTCATAGCCACCTGTCTGCATGAACTGCAAACTCCCTTAAAGATGTGTCCTTCTTCTGCTACTTAGGATAGTCTTACTCTATTTCTGTCCTCTCATAGGTTAAATTGCCAAAAGCCAGGTAAAGGATCAAGAGGCAGTTCCTGGCAGATTGCTGTATATCTGGATAGGTTAAGCTGTGGTCGAAAGAAGAGCTTCTGAAACAAAGTTTGCCAAAAAGAAGGCTTCTAAATTTTCAGCTGGAATTTGCCTCTGAACAGCTCTTAAAAATTCAGGTCTATAATGACTCTAAAATAAAGTTTCCAAAGTTGTACATCATTTTGTTTATGAGTAGCCTGAGGGAGAGAAATTCAAGAATCCCTTTCTGGGTTTCTCAGATTACCTGAATTTCATCATACGTAATAAGAAAATTATTTTGCATTAAATATAAAAGGGAGTTTTCAACAGTTAGGACTTGCTATAACTTTATTATGCTATAACTTTAAAATTTTATTGCGTGCTTATGAGTAAGAATTCCATACTTGTTTTTTCTTAGACAAAGGATTTTGATGTTGTTAGTAATATGTATTATAGTGCTGTAGCACCATGTGGTCCTTGCCAGGATCAGGGCATTGTATTTTGTTGCAAAAGAAACAGAAAAACCCATTGCCAGCCCCAGAGACCTTAGTTGATATCTGCCTTCCAGTTTGTTTTTATCTGTCTTTGTTACGGGTAGTGCTGTTGATACACTCTCTTGTGCAGGGCATCAGCTTAGGCTGAATTTCCATGACAGCCTTCTGGGTAGGCTTCCAGAGGAATCTGAATGACACTCGGGCCGTGCACTGATCCATTGCACTGAGATGGGTTTTACTTCCTGAGCATTAGCAAGTGTTCGGTTGTAAGCAGTGCCAATGCATCGTCGACTCCTGAGATCCTGAGGTCAATGAGACCTAAGTTTATTTAGAGTTAACTGTGATGACATGTCCCAGTAATGGTTACACAGAATATTTGTTTAAGTCCTGCTATTTATTTATGTATTTATGTATTTGTGTATTTTAATTCATCTGACTGCTCTGAGCAAAAGGAAAACCCCAGGACAGGCTGCTGGGACGTGCATGTCCTTGCTGTAGAAGGCTTGCAAACTTTAAAAAGGCTATCGGGCTTCTGGAGTTTTCAGTCACTGCTGGGTACTACTGCAATACTACACGCAGAGAAACAGGTGGGTGGGTGTGCTGGCCAAACAGGGAGATAGCAGGCAAACAAAAAAATGAGGGTAAACTCACCTTCTTGTGTACATGAAAAGTGCATACACGCTGCATCACACAAATTACTCTAAACCTCCTCTACATCATTGGCTCTTGCTTCTGAGTAGAGTTTTTCTGGCTGTCCTACTACTTCAGTACATTTGTGTATCGTTTGTGATCTTACACTGTTCATGCTCATCAGCTGATAAAACTTTCCAGATTTCAAAACAAATCTCTTAACGTTTCTGCAGACGAAGCCAACTATCTAGAAAGGATTTGGGATATTATTTTGGTTATCCAAAGGTCAGCAGTCAGCGGAGAGAAATTTCTACAGCTTTGAAGTAACTCTTGCAAATGTGACTTTGTCCTCAGGCAGACACGTGCGTCTTAGGTGTAGAATACTCCAGCTGACTGGATACAAGCTAAGTGGAAGCAGGACAGTGCATAGCACAGTGAGACCACATCTGGCTCTGGAGGTCATATTTTACCATAGCTATGTCTACTGAGTCTGAGCTAATAAGCCTCAAGTTCTCACGACTGAAGAGTCTCTGGCTGTGGCTCACATACGTCACAGCTGAAGTACATGGAGGAGTGCACACATGATAAACCAGATGTAGCCAAATTTGCTAAGCAAGGCATGGGTCCCCCTTGTTCACAGTAAACCCAGTTAGATCCAGAAACAGCTTTGGCAGTGGCTCTGTGGGAACGGTACCTGTATGCAAAAGGTACCAGAGGAGGTCTGTTGCCCTGAGGGGGCTGTAGGAAATCTAGACGAATCTCCAAAAGTTCTCAAATTCCACCTTGATCAAATTTCCAGGATCAAAAAAGTGGATATATCTGGCAAAGCTGGACATTTAACCCTAGCTTCTTAGGCTCTGGTGCACCTGGACCTGCATTAACAAGGTTGGGATTCGGGTTTGAATGCAGCATAAGCCAGGAAGCTAGGGTGGAATATCCAGTACCTCCGCGTGTCATTGCCTTGTGTATGTTGGTCTGGTATCTGCAGTAACCCTGTGGCTTGAGAAACTGCATCCTAAGTCAGAGAGACATTTTTAAAACTCTACCTGCATCCCACAGCTGTTATGCTGATGAAAATATTGTGGGATGCATTTTGTTCTTCCTCTTAGTGCGCTCTGTTTTCCCTCCTTTAATCTGCTATAGATTTGCGGCAAGGGTCTGTTTTTATGCCCAGTTCTCCAGCTGGGATGAATAAAACAAACAGAGGTCAAGTGACTAATTCAAACCCAAACAGTGCACCAGCCCTTCAGCTAGGGTTTTAGTATGAGCTTAATGATTTTTAACTCCTTGCTGTAGCTGCTGCTCTAAACTGCTCTCCGTAGGCTGTCTGTCAGATCCACAAGGCTGCTGGGGAGAACAACTCTTCTGCTTCTTGGCTTTGAAGCCGTCGTGCTACAAATTACCACAAGCCCAGGGAAAAGTGTTTGCATCAGTGTATGGACAAGTATCGTGCACAGTTCTGCGTGTGTTTCCAGTTTAAGGTACATAAATTATATGTTAGTAAGTGTTTAGGGGGCACACGGCCTGCGATTAGTCATTGGAAAAGCAAAGTCTGTGTACATGGTGAATGCATGATTGATCCTTGAAACTGAGGTGGTTAATTTAAGAAGATTATGACACATTCAGAAAGAAAATAGATGCTGCCTGATAAGCTGTCTTTGAAACTGCAAAAGCCAGTAATAGGAGAAAAGAGGCAGAACTAAAGCCAAGAGTGTTAGAATGCTAGACAGCCGGCTGAAGCTCGTGTTTTCTGACTTAGCGCTGGGAAAACAAGTGCTCTGCACATCACCCAGCCTCCATGCCTTCTGCAGGAGCACAGGACGGACTTTTTTTTTTTTTTTTTTAATAGGGCTCACTTCTCCCTCTCTTATACATGGTTATCTGGAAAGGATAGGAATGAACCAGAAACATCTTCCCCTTGCAGAGCTCCTTGGTCCTTCTGTGTGGAGCTATTCCCTGCCTGCTCCACACAATAAGCACCGTGCTCCAAGAGGGGTGAGAAGCAGCAAGAAGACTGTCTTCCTCCAACTGCACAAGGAGACAGGGACAATGCGTTTATCATTTTAAGGGGTGGATTAGTAAATGTGAGGCCTTAGAAGGGAAAATGCCTCTAGCAGGAGGGACTTCTACATGATTCCCACCAGAAGGTTGTGTCTAAATGGCGTGGTCTTGTCCGTAGCAACTTGTCTGTTCTAGTTTTATGTGATTCAACAATAGAGTTTCCACTGTTTCCCTTGCAAGACTCAAATGAAAGCAGGTCTTACAGACCAGATAACCCTTCCTTATTCATGTGGAATAATCCCACTAAGAAGTCATTCATGGGTAAAGCAAAGAGAAGCTGTCCCTAAAACAGCTTTCTGCATGTGTACGAGCCAGCGGATTCCTTCATGCACTCTGTTGTGTTTGAGGGGCAGAACACACAAACTAGGAGCAGCCTGGGGTATGTGAATGTAGCTGCTCAGCAATATGAGCAAAACAATATCACAAACAACACCCCCACCCCTTGGATCTTTCTGGTTGAATGGAGAAGTAGTGGAACAGGTCAGGGCATGAATTCTCTTTGCACAAACAAGGAACAGCATCCCCCACATATAACACTACCTCTAGTAGGTGGGTGTTTGGACTGCATGAAACCCTCTTGTGCGTGTTTTAAATGATATAATTATCCATCTAAAGGAAACAAGTTTAACTCCTCTGTGGTCCCCTCTCTTTCCTCTTAGGAGTGGTGAGGTCTGGGCAAGAAAGGAATATCACACCCTTGGGTAAAGACTTTGCTAAGCTTGGGCTGTCAGGTTGTGAATGCAGTAGTAGTCCTGTGCTCTGGGGAGAGGCCTCTGAAGAGCTGAAAGACAAGTGTCTTGTTGTCTGGTTGACACAGCAGTTCCAGCTTGTCCTTTGGCAATCTGGACTTCGAACAAGTCAAGTGTGGTGGCCCTGATAACAAAGGGGGCTGCCTTTGGCACAGCTCCGTAGCTTTGAGCAAATACTCTCTCAGAGTGCAAAGGAATGCCAGGTAGATGATGTCAGAGATGAAGCCAAAACCTGTTCCTGCTTGTATTGTAATCCTTCGGATAGATTGGGGTTGCAACGAGTAAGGCATGGTTTGATAACTTGTCCCATGGGACAGCTTCAGGGGGCTGTCTTCAGTAGTCAGATGAGGAGTGACATGCAGAACAATGAGGAACCCCGCAAGCCTCATCAGCCAGTCTCCCTTAATAACAGCTTGAAAGGATTAAATCTTTGGCTGGTTGCACCTTACATTCAACCAGACCATGTGCTTGGAGACAGCACAGCATGATAGTGACAGCTCAAATTAGTGTGCTTTTGGTGAAGCTCTTAAAATCACCAGAGTTAAAAGGAGATCCTAGGGTCAGATGTGACAGTATCCAAAAATCTGTTAAGTTTCAGAGTTGAGAAAGAGCAGAAGCAGTTACACTAGCTGTTAGTGAGGAGAGCAAAATCACCTCAAGCCTTGCCTAGATAAATCTTTAAAGCAATTTCCATAAATGAATCAGTGAAGTCGGAATAGGATTTAGATCAGGGTTTCCTGGACACTTCATTAAAAAAAAATATAAATATATATATATATATATATAGGAGCTTTTGGTTATGTCAAGGAGCTTGGCAAGCTGAAAGCTCCTTTAGAACTTTCTCATCTGATGTTAGTTCTGGGCCATCAGATATAATATCATACCTGCACTTCCATGCATGTTTCTTGGACAAGATGTATTAGGATAGCAAAAGCGTCAACAAGTTCTTTTGAGAATAACAGGATGGTGTCCTCATGCCATATGAGTAGGCAGCTCATTTTGTCATGTTAAACATGGATTGAACTTCTTGGACGATTTCTTGGCTGGTTATCCTCCTCTATCTTCGTTTGGAAGCTCAGGGCAGCGTTGACTTGTCAGTCTGCTTTGCTACCCAGTCCATGTGAATGGACAAACGTAGGAAATATTCCAGCAGCAAAGGTTGCAATGAGGATGAAGTAGCACAGTCTGGACTCACATCTACAGTGGCAATTTGCTCAGTACTGGATGATTTTACTGGCTTGCAAAAATGATAAGATTTAGTAAAATATTTCACTTCTGCATTCATATGGATGTAACAAGGCACATTATAAGATAATCACAGAAGTGACTTGTGGCCTATGCAAATCTCACGTGGACAACACCAGAGTTTATTAATGACATAAAATTACTGTGGGATTTGAGGAAAGGTTCATTTACAAACCTAAAGTTGATTAAGGGTTAGCAAAAAAAGAGTCACTTATTGGCTACTTTTTATGATGGAAAAAAGTTGTCAGTAGCCTCTGTTTTGGTTCAGTACTTGGACCAGTTTGATTCCTAATCTTCATCAGTGACAGAGCAGGGACTGAAATCTCTTAATTTTGGAATAAGAAGTTCTGGGAAATCAGATGCTACACCAATAGCAAGCAGCATCCAAAGAACCTGGTAAAACTGAATGAACAAAAAGGTGGCAGATGAGCTTCAGCTTAGGTAAATGTGAGGTAATGTATCTAGGAGAATGTGGTCTTAACCAGCGCTACTGTGTGCTGAACTCTGAAATGGAAGTTATCACTCAAAAAGGAAATCCTGAATTCATCACCAGTGATTCCTTGAAATTCTTGGTTCATGTGCTGAAGAAGACAAAAAGCCAGCAAAATGGTGGACATCAGCTCACCATCAGCCCACCATGACTGAAGATGTTGTGTTGCCCATATGTAAAACTGGTGCATCCTCAACCTGAGAGCTAGGCACAGCTCTGGTCTCTGCATCTGAAGAAACATACAGCAGAGTTAGAAAATGCCCAGAAAAGGATAAATAAAAGGATCAAGGCAAGAGAGCTGTTGTAATACAAGGAGAGATTAAAAATGCTGAGACTCTTTCAGTTTGGAAACAAAAAGACTAAAAGGAGACATAAATGCAGTATGTATCACATGAAGGTGATAAATAAACTGAATAATGAACTGGTATTCAGCAAAAGCTGTAATTCTAGAACTAGGAGGCACTTTGTATAACTAGTAGGAGGTCATTTAAAACACATAAAATAATCCTTGATAAGGCAAGTAATTACCTTTTGGCCTTTCTGACCCAGAATGTTTTGGAGGCAGACAGTGTCAGCAGGTTCAAAAAGTGATTAGACAAATTCACAGACAAGAGGTTTGTAAACAGATATTAAAAGGAACAGGCAAGGATACATCCTCTAGCACTGAGACAACTGCAGTTCCTGGAGGGGTAAGAAGGGACCACAGAAAGTGGTTAGCATTACCTGTTCTCCCTAAATAACATCATCTGATGTCCTTATCAATGATCAGCTATTTGTATGATTGGGTAAGGTCTAATTTCATGAAAGGTTTTCCTTCAGCAGTAACACTGCACTGCATGGTTGATTGTCAGCAAGTATTGATATGAGGTATGCTCAGGATTGGTACCAGTGCACTTATGATCACCACATGTTGCATGACACCATTTGGCTTTTATCCTGGTACAACTGGTGGAACATGTTCTTTGTGAGGCCTGCCCTGGGGCTTCTTTGCCAGTGAGATGCTCGAGTTCTTTGTCAATGTTTGGCTGAAGGGGAAGAGATGTTATTTATTGACTAGCTCAGACAAGATATCCCAGTGGAACAATGCTAGTCCTCCTTGCTAAAGTCCCCGTTTTCAAAAAGTGCTTCAGGGAATTAATGTTCTTTCTCAGGGGCTCTTGACTGTGAGGAGGCTCTTGCTGGAGGAATTTGCCTTTGAACAGAACCATAGTGAAAGCTTTTTCATTGTATGTCACTGCTGTGGACATCTCTCCTCATCTTCTTGTTGAAGAAAATAAGAATGATTGCTGCCCTTGGCTCAGCAGACTTCTGTGTTTCCCTAGGTTCTTTTTCTTTCCAGAAGTGATTCTGACTGTCCTGGAATGAGTGTCTAGCTAAATAAAGACTATCACAGATGTCCTTCCCAGCCTGAGCAGAGAGTTGGGTGATCGGTCTTGGCTGATGATATGGATGTGGCTGTGTTCCCAAAGTTCCAGCAAGATTCTCAGTGACAACTATCATGACAAAGTGTGCTCATAGAGATTTCCAAAATATGAATTTCCTTTATATGTGTTTGCCCTCATTCAGTGCAAAAGGCCTTTTCTTGGGTGACTCCAAAGTAAGTTCTCCTCAGGAAGGAGATGCACAAAATGTTCACCTTTCCATCTCCAGAAGAGGCAAATTCTCAGCACGCTGCTGAAGTTGCATTGTTCAGATATGTGGTGCAGTCCAACAGTCAACACAGGTGACAACAACCTTGTTAGCTTGCTGAATTTGCTTGTAAAATTGAATTTTGTGGACAATGACTAATGGTGTAGTAGACAAGAAATGTGCCTTCAGCAAGCCTACAATTTCACAATTTCTGAATGTGAGGCAAAGCAGGAAATATGAGCACTGCTATGATGACAAATTTCTTAGTCCCACAGAACTACAAAGGGCATAGTTTGTTTCTGATTGGGACAGTCTATCTAGTTGGCTTCAAGATAATATAAAAGTCATGCATAAGAATCCCACGATAAGGCTTGAATTCCTCAGCCAGTCCCAGAGTTGTCATCTCATCGTGCAGGAGACTATGTTCATTTGTATCCTGCAGCAGCAGAGGTTTTATTGCAAGTGCTTGCTGGTTGAACACTCTCTTCACCTCTCAGTGGCTCGAGAAGTCTTGCTGCTTTTCTGTATTCGCCAGCAGGATCCAGTGCTGATTAGCAGAAACTTGATGGCACATTGTGGAAAAGATTGCACAGACTTGAAGCAGCAAGCAAATATAAGTTCTTTGTTGTCATTACAATGAATTACCACAGTGGTCAAATGGCTCTCCTGCATTCCACTGGCTAGTTGAAGAAAGAGGGGAAGGAACAGGAAACAATATGATTTTTTTTTCCCTTTGGAATAAACAAGAAAAATGGCATCTCAGACAGATAGGGATTAATGCCACACAAAGCTTAGGTGCTCTTATGATGCATACAAAGCATATATCTTCACCTGAGGGGACTGTGCACCAAAGAATTGATTATTGCTTCTTTGAAACTAGAGCAATTCAAGTGTGAGCCTGCTTGAAATGCCTGTTGGAAACCTCTTTCTGAGTAGAAACATTTAGAGATAATTTGTCACATCGATCTTTGCCAACAAGAGCCAAAGGCTAGGAGGATAGATTTTAACCTCTCACCTTCCAAAGGGAGACCCAAAGGAGAGGAGAGACCTTCCATGTTCAGCATTTCTGTGAATTAATAATGGACCTAATGTGGACTTCTCTCACTTTCTTTCAGTCACAAAACTGGGATGGAGTAAAAGCAGGAAAACCTCTGTATGGAAGTGTGAGATGAAGTGGATTGGTCCTTGCCTGGCACAGGACAACTCTCCAGCAAACTTGTGACCACCAATCTAGTTAACAGTGAAAGAAGATCCATTAACAGAAGGAAAAGCTAGTGTGAAAACACAGCTGGAGTGCAGCACCTCCCAGGTATATATTTCTTTGGGAAAAACACAGGACTGACTACTTACTGTCTAGACTGTCTAACCATCTCTCCATATTGATAAGTAGGAAAAAAAAAAGTGTGGGCAATGACAGAGGAAATAGGAGCAAAAAAATCACACATTATTTATGCAGAAAGAGTAGGCCCTCAAAGCTACAAAACAGGCTAATTGTTTAATGTAATGGAAAATTGTGGGAGAAAATGCTTATTGAGGTAAATTACCACTGGGAGAAAAAAAATAGAAGTTTCTTTACTTAAGTGCCTTGCAAATCTGGCTGATGCTGAAATACTGCTTCGGAGTCGAATTTGAAGATATCAATTTATCTTGACCTGAAAGAGGAGTCACCAGACAATACCTAAAGCACCTGAAGAAAAGTCTTGGGGAAGCTTGCCTGCATTAGTTTTGGGTAGTGTGGTTTTACTTCTTTTTACAACAGGATATGAAAGTCCGTTCTAGCCTGCAACTGACGGCTGTCAGGTGCTCTCCTCCCAAATACCCACAAAGCCGTTTCTTAAGTTTTTGTCCCTGATGCATTTCCCAAGCGGTAGGATGAAGCTGTGATTAGGTGGGGTAAAAGTTTCTGTTTCCCACACTCCTTTCAGATTTTTTTTTAAAGGAAAACATGTCATGAAAGTTCTCAGCAGCTCACTATAATGATTTTTAGCCAGCGTCTATTGGCGTTTGTTTATTCTAAGTGGTATTATTTTCATCGGCTTAAAGGATGTAATAAAACCCCTTGAAATTATTAGGGGATCTCAGCATCTACCTTGGTTAGCTCTTGGCAGGTAGGACTACCCATTGTTACCCCCCTCAACCATACTCCTCATAAGCAGTACAATATTTAATCATTAAAGCCACAAGAAATATCTCACATTACTCAAATACGACGGTACTTTCCATTTTAGTTTACCTCAGGCAAATTAAACAGGCCCCCTTGAAACAGTGACAAGAAGAGTTATAGGAGCTTAGCACCAGACACCAATTACAATTTGAGAACTAAATGCCATAATTAACAAGACATATACTTTAATCTAAAGCAACTCAAATATGTGGCTGGATAAAGAAAAAAGGTAAGGGTAAACTCTGTAATTATAATAAATCGGTGTGCTGAGGAAGCGTGTACCTTTGAGGGATATTCTTTTATTTTGCAATTAACTTTCAAGTGTTTTGCTAAATACCACCCCACTCCACACACAAACATGCAAAATCTTCCTTGCACTTTCATTTTTCCCCAGCCCTCTGAATAAACATTTCTGTGGACACTTTCCCTTCCATGTGTGGAAGGTAGGTGTGCCAGTAGATGTGCATAGCCGTTTTCTCACCAGCTACAGACTTTTCACAAATACTCCAAAATGGCCCAATTCTGCCTTCAGGAAAGGCAACGGTGACAGTATTCACTCTGAGCAGAGCCAGAGCAGCAGTGCTGTACTTTTGAAAATGTCATCGCAAACTTCTATAGCATAAAGGAAGTTTCGAAGAAATAGCATTTCTCACAAATATGTAAGTAATGTGTTTGCATACTTGGCTTTACATTGCAATTTAACAATAAAACCACACTTCTGTTTTTGCATGAATATATTTAAAGGACAACCTAATGCATTATTTCAAGAGCCTTATTTATACAAACCTCTCTTTTTACCATATTTTTTGCCATCTGCAATAGACTTCTAGGATGCATTAATAATAAACCATCTTGATTTTCTCCATGTTCTGGCTAACAACGATAAGTCAGAATTCCTTTTCTTTTTAAGAGAGAACACTACCCTCTTCTAATTTAGAAAATTATGTGCCAGAACCAGACAAATGAAAAAGAAAGGAGAAGTGGATCTTTGTGAGTGTAAGTATATAATGTGTCAGGGTTAAAGTATTCCTCTAATCCCAGAGTCAGGAAGGAAAGCTGCAGCTAATAAAGTCCATCCATGCAGTTTTATTCACTTGCATGCACTTTACTAGAGGAAGAGGTACAGTCTGGAGACCAATTACAAATCACTTGTCTGATTCTTTTAATCCCTTTAGTTCCATATCTGATCAAAAATAAAGATTTATTTATGCCTATGTCTAAGGAAAAAAAAAAATCCTAAATTTATGTGCAATGCATTGCTTTCTGTTATTGATAGGCAACCTTGTATTTTATTTTGGAGCTTTTCAGTTCCTCTGGCTACCAGTTTGTTGTGGATACGCATGGGTCTAGACTGGTGTTTGGTTCCCAGAACTGCAGGCAGGCTGCAAATGTTATCTCAGGAGTGCATTATCTTATCTTAAGTTTAGCTTTGTTTTTCAGTGGTTTGTCACGCTTTTGAAAAATCAGGGCCACAAAGCTCAGTTCTATTAGAGAGCCCTTGGTTTAGGTTGTCCCTTGGCAATCCCCTCTGCAACCAGTGCCTGGAAACTGAAAGAGAAGCATTATGTATAGCAGCAGGTAGGCCTGGTCCCTTAGTGTTGTCTGCTTATGCAAATATGTTTCTGTTTTTAAACTACTGTAGTATTTCTAAAAATGTGTTTCTAAAAATGTTTTCTAAAAATGTGTGAGGTGTTGTACAACTGCACCCACAGTTTCAGTTACAGGCAATCAGAGACAGCACAAAGGATTTGCATTAGGGTATTACTTTGTTTTTTATTAGTTTTATTACTCTAAAATAATAATACTTTAGAGTAGTAGTGGGAAGGAATGTGGGATTTCTAAGGATCCACCTTAGATGGGCCACGTGCCTGGAGATGGTATGTGGCAATGGTGTGGGGCAAGACGAGGGGGCTCCCTCTGCTCACCTAGGGGCAGTTCAGCTATTGCTAGCCATCAGCGAGCACAGTGAATGATTCAGAAGCCCAATGTAGTCCCTATTCATTTTCTCAACACCATGACAAAGGACAAAGAACTTTATAATAACCACAACCAAAGGGAGTTTGAGTGCCAAAGGCTGTGAAAGCCTCAGTGTACACGTTCATGTTTGGACATAGATACAGACTTGGTCAAGAAGCTCCTGTCTCAATTTTAAAAAGATGGAGCTTTTAACTGATCCTCTCACAGTATCAATAAGGATATATAATAACACTCTCCATTTCATAAATTTGCTCTCTGCCTTTCATTGATGCTTTGCGTGATCTCTGCAAACACGTTTTGTCCTTCCCAAGCCTAATTAATAGCCCGTATTATCTTCTCAGTAGTGTAGCATGAGTGAACATGACAGTTACTCCTGGCATTCAGTGTGGTAGAACATGCACTTTATGCTCTTAATCATTACACTCCAGATGCAAGAAATGCTCCACATCAATGAAGTGAGCTTCGGCGTAAGTCTGCTGTGCAGGTGCTAACTCGGCAAGCTCTTTCTACTCCTTATCGCTCGTTCCCTCCCTGTTGTTCTTTCACTTGAAGGCTGTGTGTCTAATGCTGCTACCCAGCCATGAGAATAAAGTGGGTACCTGCGAGACAAGCGCTGAAGTCTGACTGTTGCGCTACTGGTGATAAGATAGAAGCTAAGATTGCATAACTCTGCCAGCAAAGAAGTCTAGCTGTGAGTGAGATACTCTGAGCAAAGCTCACAGGGTTTGATCCTGTCCTCAGATAGGCAGAGCCCCAGCGATGGGGAGTACCTTATCAGATCAACCACCTGATTTTACAAGATGTGCAGAATGCTGTGCCCTTAAGCTAAGGCAGATGCTGAGCACTGGATATGCATTGCACTTTCATTCAATTATAGAGTAATTTCTCAATACCCTGCGCTGTCACTTAGATACACAGCCTCGTGTTACAGTGACTCACTGTAGTGCTACACCAGTCTCCCTCACCGGCTGGGCTCTGCTGAGAATCCTCCCCTGAGAATTACACAAATATTGTGAATTACTACCAAAAAGGCAGAGTGGTTCTCTTTGGATGGCCAAGAAGATATCCAGAGTGCAAGGAGGTTCCTACCCACCTTGCAGTCCTGCCTAGTGGCCAGCTTTCTGCTCCGGCCTCATGTATTTAGCATGACATGCTTTACGTGGCCAGGAACAGAATAAATGAGTATTTAATTGATTTATGTATGGAAATAATGAGAAGCACTGAATGCCTCTTAAAGCTCTTGCACCATGGTTTGCCCAAATGTCTAGAGAATCACCTTCTACTGATATTTATCTGCTTTTTTTTTTTTTTTTTTTCCCCATTTCTCTCTGCATTATCATATTAACCCAAATGTACCATGGTCCAATGGCTGAAACAGGCTTGCAGGAATTGTCAGAATTACTGAGCTCACCTGGTTATGTGTGAATATTGAATATCTTCCTTAAGTTCTGACAGGATTTTCACTCTTTACTGTTCCCTGGATTTTCACACTTCTGTGACAAATACAAACTGTTCCCTGATTTGGCATCACTAGGCTAGAATGATGTTACTGAAACCTGTGGACTGGTGCCCTTCGTGCCCTTCAATTTCTAATGTGTGTTTTGGATTTAGAGAGGGAAGTAAAATTTACAAGGAAAAAAAAAAGAAAAAAGCAAACATGCATGGCGGGTTATGTTTGAATTTCTAGCCTGCCCCGTTACTTACCGGAATAAGTCCTGTATGATGGTGGATGAGAGTTTCAAAGCCACGTGGTGGATCTGTTACTTTTGGAAGGTACATACCTAAATCTGCATGACTGGCTTGGCATTCTCGGTCCACATCTTGAAGCATTTACAGAAGGTGGCAGAGTAGGACCTCCTGGTCACTCCTTCAGCTCTAGGCCATCTGTTGACAAAGGTTTCTAGGAACCTAAGTCACTTTTGAAAGTGGGGTGAGGATCTAAAGCTATTTAGATGTCTTTACTCCCTGTCAAGTAACCAGGCATCCAGGTCTGAGCTGTCCAGACCAGTTTGAACCTGGGGCAATGATTCTCTGCAAATTTTTATGTGTAACTGCATTCTCTCTGTTTCTGCCTTTGCTCTTAAGCATCTGGGTTGCTTCTCTGTGCTGGACCATGTCAAGATCCTTTCCTAGCACCTCAGACGCTTACGGGAGACCTTGGGAAAGGGCATTAGGTGTGCTCATGTGATTTTTGTCTGCATTGCAGAGGTTGGGATTTTAGAGCAGTAAAGCTAAAAGTGTCTCCAAGTTGCAGTTTTTAGAACATGGTTTAGCTGTATAAATCATTATATACACTTAAATTTTTTTTGGTCTTGTCAGAATTTCCAGCATGTTTTTGAGTTTGGCATCATTTCTTTCCTTTGCATGCATGAAATACTTGCCCATATCTCTTCATGTATCTGTATTTATACACATGCTACAAATAAAGGCAGATTTGAGGGCAAACACTGTAAAATATTGCCTGAGGATTTAAGCTGAGCTTGTAATATGTTGCTTGAAGGCTCTGGACAATATTGCTTGAACAAAGGAGCCCTTTTAATCCCCAAAGGTTTGTTTACTGTAATGACTCTCAAACCCAATCAATATTTGTTTTATTAACCTGTTGGGTGGATTCAGTTTAAAGTCTTGCTGTAGTTTGTTTGAAGTGGTTTGTACTTGGAAGCTCTGTGAGAGGTAAACAATGCTGAGAGTCACAGCAACAGTGGCCTATTGTATTGAGCTATTCCCTTTTGTGCAGAGACTGTTGACCACTTGTGTTGTTTTTGAGGATATCAGCATATACTTCTTTCCTGACACAACCTCAAGCGTTCAAAAATCCCAAAGGTTAGTAAATATTTATCAAGAGACGCTTTAAAAATATTTTTCTCGCAAGTGTTTGCTGGCTCTGCTGCGCAGTCTTCTTCCCTTTTAATACTGCGGTACAGATGCACAAGGAGGTGAACAATATCATTGTTAAAGAACTTCAAGAGCAATGCAGCTGCAACTAATTATATTAAATCATATGATGACGTACCATTTTTGACATACGCAGCTTCTCTTTATTGTAAATTAATCACCCTAAGAATCTATTTTCATTAGTTAGAACATTAGTGTTTTGTCTCTTTATGTTTTGCATTATTTAGAATCATCATGGGTTGAGTTGTTTATTTATGTAATTAGCTCCATATGCCTTAACTGCATTCAACATATGTTTGCAAGTACGAGGGACTTGTGTCCCTTTAAGGAGCTGTGCCAGCCCTGAAGGCAAGCCTGGGAGATCTGTTGGCATTTGCATGAGCCTACAGTATTCACCACCTTCACAGGCGATGTGGCAGCCACTTTGGACTTAAAATACATCCTTCCTCTTTAATCAGGAGGAAAAGAGAAAATATCTGGGCCAGAGATGGCCAGGGATAGCAATGCTCCCCAGTGGAAGGGTATGTGGGGAGCACCCGACTGTTCTGCATAACCCTGGTATTGTCTCAGTTGAAAGAGAGCAGCCTTCTCAAAAGCTGAATGTGGCCTCAATTCGTTATGATTTTGAGGCATCTGTAGTCCTGCCAGACTTTCATCCTCAAAAATTTTGAGCTACCCTCCAACATAATGTGAGTTTGATGGCAAGATCATGAGATTTAAAAAAATAAAAAATAAATCAGTTCTGGATTCTTTTATTTGCCCTTTGATGTTCAAGCCCTTGGTAGTTCCCATTTCCAAGCTTTTGTCTGAGAATAAGAACACTAGAAACTTCACTTTAGACGAGAGCGGAGAGTAATCCAGAATTACAAGATCCCCGGGACCTATGGCTTTGACCTTCCCCTGTATCCCAGCTTTGAATATTGCAGCATTTGAAATCCCAGTTTGCGGCCACCCTTTGGTCGGCTCCATCAGTGCTGCCGTGGGTATGGCTCGTAAAGCAGCCGTCTCACTCCTCTGATCCTCCATCTGCTCCTCAGCTGATCGGCAAGGGGATGGAGCCGACGTGCTCCAAGCCGGGGCAGGGACGCGCAGAGCGGGGGAATAAAGCAGCAGCGGGTTTGCAGCTCAGCAGGAAGGAAAACTGCAGACCTGCACGCAGAAAACGTGTGAAAGGGACATATTGGAAAGGAGGCAGACAAAGCTTACAGAGAAGGAACAGGCAACCCACATGCAGTTAGGTGAAAAAAGGACCCTCTGTCTGTATTAACTTTCTTTCTGGAAGTGCCACTAAAGCAGCTTTGCTCTGGTATTGGCATTTTCTACATCTTTATCAGAGTTTCCACGTGTGCTTGCGGAGTGAATGATAGTACCCGAGCGCTAGCAGCGCCTGAGCTATCAGAGTGAGTTTAGACATTAAATGTAATTTGGGAGCACAGTTCCCCAGTGAATGCTTCACAACAGTGAGTGATGCTTAAAGGTGTGTTAGTCGGGGGGCATAAAATTCCCCTGTAGATGCTGCTTCCCTCTGATTTTATATTCTGTTTTATGAAAATACTGACTGTGAATGCCCCAGATCTGCACGATTTATGCCTGGTTGTTAGACAAGGAGCTCGGTGCAGCCAGGAGAGCTGTGCTGGCGATATTGCTGGGCATCCCAACAGAGCGCTGCTCTGTTATTTACCAGTTTTATTCCCCAAACCCTTAGGGATTAGGGCAGAACTACCACCCTTTTCCAAAGGATACCAAGGCTCAAGCAGATTAAAGACCTCGCTTAAGGTTGCATGCGGAGCCTGTACTTAACCTGACAAATGAGCGTAAACCTCCTGGGTCCTAATCCAGAGCCCTTTCCCCTAGGGCAAAGAAAACTCATCTGAGCTCCTGAACTGTGCGTGGCTTGCAAGCACTTTGGGCAGGGCTGGCATGCACAGGCTGCAGCACGTGGCACTTGATGGCACGATGCTGGCCTGTGCTGCCACAGCAGCTTGCCAGCTGCAGGCTGAGCTGAGCTTGCTGAGCAGCTGCCTTCTCATCTCACCTCACAGCGAGAGTTGAGCGTAATGCCTGCAGATGGGAGACCCAGCAGTGGGGGCCAGAAAGGAGCCGGGGGTGAGTTTAGGTGCAGTCTCTGTGCCTCGTAGCTCTGCCCTGCAAAGAGTTCAACATGCAGTAAACACAGGGAATTTTGCCACATGGCTTTAAAGAAGTTTTTCCACCCTGAACTTAGCTAACACAGGCACACTGGGCAGATTTACCCCATCTGTGGCTACCGCTGAAGTTAGATAGGTGTACATATCTTCTACTCCACCTCCTACAACTTGTGCTTCATCCTTGAGCTCCCTTACCCGGTTTCCCTCTGCTCCCCAGGATTTACCCGCTCCCCAGCTGCAGTGGCTTTACAGGCTTGACTGATACCCTGCTCCAACACTGGCAGAGAAGCGCACTGAGTATGAGATACGATTCACATTGCGCAAGAAGGCCCACTCTAACAGCTTTAAGCAATTTCTAATTGCCCTCAGCCTCTGCCCATCCCAATATTTGCCACCCCAATGGCTGCAATCAGGCATACCAAGCATGATCTATGGTACACACTGGCCAGAAGATGTTGTCCTGGGCTGAGTATTGCTGTCGGTTGTGGGCCGTCCCACATCCACTCAGAGAGAGAACACCACGGTGGACTGTGGCATTAAATCCTCTCTGCAATTACACTGAATGCCATTCATTTTGGACAATGCGCAAGAGCAGTTTTTGTTATTCATTACCAAGTCCTCTGAGGGTTTGCCTTTTTTTTTCCTCTTTCTTCTGGTGATTGTTCTAAAACCCTTGAATCTTTAATTAGAATGAAAATTTGCTTTATTGCTCAAGAGTCTCAACAATATAGCAGTTTGGAAGAAATGCTCAGAGCCCAGACACAGCTCAGTGTGCTCCCTTCTGCACTCTCCTCATCCCACCACTCTCCCATTGTGTTATGCATACGTGTCCACTTTTCTTGCCCCCTGTAAATAAATTCGGTCCCAAGATTTCCACACAGAGAAATGCCATATAAAGCCCATTGAATGTCCACCTACTTTCCTCATCTCTAGCTTGCTCCTTTTTCTTCTTAGTTGCTCCATGTAGTCTCCCTGTCTCTCTTCTTACCCCTCCTCTCTCCGATGTCTCCCACAGTGATGTCTTGACACTAAGGTCCTGACACTGTGGCTACCACTGAGGAAAAATCGCATAGCGCTTAGTTCGCAACATCTGGGTTGTTGGTTTGTTGGTTAATTTTTATTTATTTATTTATTTTTCTTGCTGGAGCAGTAAGAAAAGCATCCCCTGAATGCTGACTTCTTTGGACTTTCAGAAGGAAAGACACTTTCAATGGCTTTGAGCTTTGTATCCTGAACCTCTGTGAAGCTCTACATAAATTAGTGATTTAACAAAATAATGATATTTACTGAAAGCATATAAAATCTTCTCCTTTTTCACAAACTTAATTCAGTAGTATCACTTCATCATCCAGACTTTAGAAGAGCTCTAAATCAGTCAGTGGCCCCCGAGCCTGTAGATCACTTAGCTGTTCTCCTGTGACACATAAGGATTGCTCATTCATTAGATACTTTTTTTCCCCTAGTAAAAAGGGACAGGAAAAGTTGAAACAAAGATGACTTTATTCCTGTTTTCTGCTTTCTCAATATTTTTTTTTTTGTCCAGAGCTGAAATAGGAATAGCATTCCAAAAAAAAAAAAAAAGTGTGATTGAGTACAAGCTCCTGTTTAAACAGGATACATTTCAGGCTGCCAAGAGGATTTTTACAGAACTAAATATAAGAACCTTAATTGAAAAGGAAAATTGATTAAATACCTTGATGCAGCCTTTTTTATGACTTATTTTTACAAGGGACTCTTCATGTGTGTGCATCATTTCCCAGTGTTACATAAATGACATGCTTTTTTGCACCTATAAATATTCGGGTTAGCTCACGCAGGGCATTGATTATGTGGGTGGTGCCTAGTCGATCATTTGTTGTAAAAGGGCAAGTCAGATGCCTGGTTCATATATATATATATATATTAATGTGTAATCCATGTGTTTCAAAAGCTGCTTTATTGTTGAAGAGCTGGACAGAAAAAGCTCAGCAGCCTGTATTTCATGCAACCGGGCTTTTACCATCTCGGCATCCAGCGAAAAGATGGGCTGGTTTACGGTGTTTACCCACCTTGGCTCGTGTTTGCCTAATATATGAAAGGGATGCTGTTATCATCAGGCAGACATTCCTGAGGAAACACTTTCAGAGGCACAGCCGGAGGAGGGGAATAGCGAGGGGAGAGGGAAAGGCAGTCGATGCTCTCCCCGTCTCCGGGATGTCTCCATTTGCTCAGCCCCATCTAGCGGGGGATGCGGCCAGGACCTCGGCACGGGGCTGGGGCACAGGGCTAAGGGAACCTGGAGTTTTCTCACCAAAAACACACGCATGATCCTCGTCGATCACATTGCTTCCAGTGTGTGTAGGGATCTGCCCTGCTGATCAAAGAAAGCTAGGTAGCAGGGCTCGTGGACACTTCGTCTCTACTTTTACTGCTGTCCCGCATGAGCTGGGAAAACCACTCACCTTACTTTTGCTTTGGCTTTCCCATCTGTGTAACATGTGCCATGGTTTAGCAAGGCTAATATAAGGCATAAATAATCTCTAAATAAGGGCAAATGACCAAGAAATCCTGAACTCAGATTTTCTGATAAAGTTTTGCTACTTAACATCTGAATTGCTCGCAGCTTTCAGTGCGGCTCTGCCGGGATGCCCCAGCACAGCAAGCTGGAGGCGTGTGCGCATCCCAAGGCTGCTGGGCTGCCTGCTCCCTGGCCAGAGACTTCGTTTGGAGTTAAAAAATAACATTTGGTGGCTGGGAAGGGGCGATGAGGGAAGCAGATTGGGGCAGGATGCTGCTGTAGCAGAGCAGGCAGGTCGTTTAAAGACGTGACGGAGCAGCTCGGCTGGTTTGTGACAAGACAGGACAGAGGTGCTAGGAATATGCCCAGGGCAATGACTCCAGAAGTAGAGGTGCTTCAAAGCAGCAACTATCTCAAAGCTGAAGTAGGATTTCCCCCTACAGTAACTGAAGGGCAGTAATACCTGAAATTCTTCGTAGAATAAAACCTAGCTGACAGATTTACACTGGAGCTGCTTTAGCGTTTCTCGTACTGGGCAGGAGCCCAGACTGCCCTGTAGACTCCACGGGGTGTTTGAGATGGGCTGTGTGCCCAGCATCCCCCAGCAGGAGTGCATGAAATTGTCACACCAATGTGAAGGTGCTGCTTTCAGAGAAAAATCATAGTCACACATAGTGTGTTTATGTAAGTGAGAGCTCAGAGACCTTCTGGTGAGCAAAAGTAGAAAAGTCTTCTAAATGCAAGCAATGCTTGCTAATCAACTAGTGTGCTGAATTTCTAGTTGTAGCAGAAAAACCTTACCAGCGAACCATGTCAGTCAGTTAATAACATGATGTCTTCTAATAGCCAGGTAATCACTGGGTCCTGGGTTAAGTATAGGCCCTCAGGATACGACTATAGTCTTGTAAAAATGCACCGCCTTAAGCTGCAATTCTGGTTTTCCAGTCCTCCATCTCCTAAGAAAGAAACAATTCAGAATTTTTTTCCAAGTCTCACAAAACTTCATTTTTTTCAGCTTCTATGATTATTCACAAAAAAAAAAAAAAAAAAAAAAAAAAAAAAAAAAAAAAAAAGCAGGCTTGTGCTAGCACCAGGTAGTAGTACCCTGTGAGATGCACACCTGAGCTGATATTTTGGAGGGCACCAGGCAGACATGAGAAATTAATACTGTTTGATCTTATTTCCATCTCTGGATTGGATTTGAAATAGTTCTCAAATTTGTGTGCTGGTTTAACAGGGCACCCCAGCAGGCAATACCTTCTTGAGCAGTCTTGTGTTTGTTACAGAGTCAGGTAAATAACACTAATATTTCAATAGATTATGGAGGCAACAATCCCTCTGATTTCATTAAGGTTTCTCATATGTTTAGGGACCTTGCCCGATTCAGGCCCACAGCCGTTATCAGTTATAACGTGATCTGTTATTTCTTTGTAAATTCATTAGTAGTTTTGGGAGTTGTAACTTGTCATCCAGAATTTCTACCAAATCACATCTATCGTGGATTACTGATCTGTGTTTTTGCAGATCTGGCTGAGGGTGAAATTTGAATCTGAGCAGCTGCCAAACAGGGCATCTGTCAAGAAATTTACATACTGTTATATTTCTGTAGTTCTGCACTCTATGTAAATAATATTTGCCTCCTGGCATCTTCCGCACAGAACTGATTTCCTCCCTGTGGTTTCTTGCCAGAATCTTGGCCATTTCAATAATTGAGACTCACACTGAGACCTCAGAAATGTTAATATCCACAAGCGCTAAAATCACAGAATACAGCATGATTTTGACTATTCTAAAAATGTATGAAGAATCAAACATGCCATATCTAGAGAAACATCATGCTTCCTTGCCCCACTGCTGCACCCCTTTGTAGGGCAACAGATGGAAACTGGAATCTGTCCACGTCGTGTGGTTGGTATCTGTGCTCTGGAGGCAGGTGGAGCTCCTTGGCCAGTACAACTGTTCCAGCTCCCTTTCACCCAGCACCAAGACAAGGGGATCAGGGGATGCCTCACAGTGGTGAGAAGGTAGGCTCATCACCAGCTTCACCAGCCTACACACAATGCTAAATATCCTATAACCCACAGCCAGCTAGTATAATGCTCCTCTTGCTTAGTTCAGGAAATAGCAGCAACCTGAGAGTCAGGAATTTATAACCAGCTCCCTAAGGGTCTCTTTAATCTCGATCCAGGAGAGAATGCGTCTCCAGCCTTTATCAGCAGAATCTTCCCAGGCAGAGTCTGATCCTTGTCTCTGTGAATGCTGTATCAACGAAATCATATGTACATCTAGCCTGCTAAGTAAAACAGGGCCAGGGAGCAAGCTGGACCACAGATTGTCTTTACAGCCTAATTATTAGCACACTCCTGACACGAGCCAAGGAAAAGTGTACACGAGGACTGTTCCCAGCTGTAAGTATGGGGAACACTGCACCATTTGGCTCCTTCCAGCTTCTGTGGTTTGCTTACCTCCATCCACACGACTGTCCTCCCAGGCTTTGCACCCTCAGGGGGCCCCCTCATGCCTACCCCAGGGCATGCAACACATAACCTCAGCATCTTGCTGTGAAATCTGGTAAGCTGCAACACATTACTGCACACACTTTGAACTGAAATAAACACATGAAAAATAGTAATTATATATTAGACTGCAGGGCATCTGTGGAGCCTACGAAAGACCCAGGCAAGTGCTACGCAGAGTGGTTAGGCTGTAAAAGGTTCCTGGCCCTGTTTTATTAGCTTTATAGGCAAAGATGCTGGCATTAAAAATGGTGTTACTATGTTTAGCATGCTACAGACAAAGTCAAAATTCAATGAACTGTGTAATCCATAAAAAAAATAAACCCATCACCATGCCCCAAACCAAGCAGGGTTTGTGTAATATCTGTTGCTCTCTTTAGCACGCTACTTCATATTCTTTCCCATGTTAGCTACACTGGTTAGGGCACATTCTGTTTTAAAAGGAAGAAATTTTATGGCTTAAATGCATATATTAAACACATATTATCTCTCTATCTTGATGAACTATGTTTTCTAATGAACACATGGCATGTCCGCATTAGTTGACACTCATTGAAGGGGAATCCAGTCCTCATATTTCTGAAGCTGAACAGAAAGGCATTCATAATTCATTCTCATTATCAATTTAGCTTTGCAGGGAAAAAAAAAGTATAAGAGATAGGAACTTCTTTGCTTTTTTTTCATGCCTTTTGGGGAAAGTCACTGTTTATATGTGATATGCAACGAGATACAGTGAGTAAGTGTTTAGACAGTGAAAATATACTGAATACCTAGACGGACTTGAACTGGATTGAATTGTAGCTCTACAAAACTAAACCTATCCCCCTGGCTCTTAGTGAGGCTGCTTTAGTTTTACAGGAATGCTGGTTTTTTTTTTTCCTTTTTTTTTTTTTCAGGGCTGTTAAAGCACAGACCGTAGGGTGATGAAACCCACCCTCCCTATGTCCTGTCATATCTTAGCAATGTCTGTCTGAAAGGGAGGATTTACTCACTTAAAATACTCTTCTAAAAATGAAGTCATGGGCAGCCTTTTTGAGGGAGGGGCTGAAGTAACAGACACTTTGAGGTTTGTGATTTTCAAGGCACAGTTTGCAGTCAGCAGAGCGAAGGGCCCTGTGCCCAGGTCCTGCCACAGGTGAGCGGGATGGGGAGGCCCCACCGGAGCAGGAACATCGTGGGCCGCAGTTCCTTTCCATGTGTTGAGCTGCCACAGGGTCAGTCAGCAGCCGACCTGCGCAGGATCTGCGTCATTTGCAAAGCGTCTACAGGGGACTGACAGTAGAAAGACTTTTATGGAGGCCTCCTTCCCTCCCACTTTGAAATCATCCGGAGCTGCTGAGCTCTGGGGGGTGGCAGATGCTGTGGCTCTTTGCGTGACTTCCAAGAGAGCATGAGTCTCGCTGGGGTTCCCTGGATGAGGGCTGAGAAGCGTGCTCTCCTGCTAGTTACACGGCTATATATATTTTTTTTTTCCAGCAGTTGTTTGTGGTAGATTCACATAAAGCAGCGAACAACTGGCCCTCGTTATTTTTGTACAAAATCTCTGCTTGATCAGATCACGCCAGCAGAATTGCTCCAGTTTTCTCTTCCTGTTAATTGGTCTATTGCTTCATAAGGGAGTTTATTTTCCTCCGCAGTTCCACTGTATTTTCTTCGTATCTTTTAGAGCAAAAAGAAATCAATTCTTTGAACAAGTTGCTTCTTTCAAGAGCTCTTTCCTTGTTTAAGTGGGCTCCAGTGTATTAAGAACTGAGCTGGATGCAGCTAAGTTAACAACATTTCCAAACATATTCCTTGGGTATTTCTCCACATTAGCTAGGTTTAAGGAGTTGCCATGGAGGTGTATTTGCCTCCAGATGAGTCAGAATTATTTAAAGATGTCTGTCTGGATCAGAAGGTTTTATTCCAAATTATAAAAGGTGTGCAAGCCTTCATCTTTAAGCAGCCCCTTCCCCTGCAGCTCCCTTCCCGTGGACCTGCTGCCGCTTTGTTCTCAGAGCACTTTTCCCTTTCAGGTCTTCTGCTCTGCTGTCTTTATAGGGGTGTCTTCTCTATTTCCTGCTACCACAATCGAAGGCAAGGAGACTTTTAACAAAAGACCTAACGCAAACCTTTGAAATCAAGGCAAATCTTCCATTCTCTTGGCTCTGCTAGGTATTTTATCACCCACTCCCCGCCTGCTGCCCTCCAAAGGAGTCAAAAGTACCCCTCCAGGTTTCTCCCTTCCAACTCCTCAGAAAATACGAATGACTGGGACTTCCCCTCTCTGCGCTTTTGGCCTGGCCAATATCTATATGGCCTAATTCTCCAAAACTAGGTCTCCTTATCCAAAGAAACACAACAAAGGTAAACAACAGAAGCAGTGACTGAGGGTAAGATTCCCTTCGGTGGGCATTGCATCCATGGTTATCCTAAAAATATCTCCAGTAAATCCCAGGCCTGGATGGAATAAAGAAATATTAAGGGAAGAGCGAGGGAAAGGGATGTGCTGAGAGGCCTCTTTCGTCTCTCTGCTTCCTGAGGGCTGTGAACTGGAACGCCTTGGAAATTCTTCAGTAGCTTGTCGACAGCAGAAGTCAGTGCTCAGGCCTGACGCCGATGGAGCCCCATGCTGCTGTGGGCCTGCAGCTGCAGCAGCCCTCGTTTGTCTGAGGTGGGCCTCCCTCAGTCTACATGAATGTTACATCTCCCTGAGCATCAAGCTTTTAAGTGCACAATCGTTACCTAATTTCTTTAGATTTTTTTCCCCCCAGCCTCTGCACTCATGCTATCAGAAAAGATCCTCTTGGTTACCCCTTTAAACACACCCACATTTGTTCATCTCTGGGCCGTGTAGCATAATTGCTAATGTCTGCAGAGATGCACATACAGGTATGAAGACCAAAATAGTAAACAGATGTCAAGCATAATTATGATATACATGTCTTCATCTGTACAGCAAAAGGAACTTCAAAAATATTTTGGTCGTGGTCTTAATCCAAATTCACTTCACCACCCTCGGGTTTTTGCACAGCCACTTATCTCTAATTCTGCATTACCTCAAAACAGGGATTTCCCATGTTACTTTTAGAATGCCAGGAGCACTCGTCAAATGGAAATAGGTCTGATACAGCCATATGGAGCAGCATGACCTGGAATTGCTTGCTTTTGGCTGTGGGCAACCTTGCTTTGCCTTTGTGAGAAAGTCTAAAGGAAGGCAAAATTGCTGAGAGTGTTAGTCTGTAGGTACAGCAAGGTGAATCCTGTGGTACTGAAGGCACAGGAGGGCAGACTCTCAGCCGATGTAACTATTCCTGAAGTTTTTCAACAAGGTTTTGTTAAATGACTCTCATTTCCCAAATGTACAGTGTTTCAGATTGCAGACAACACGGTATGGACAGAAGTGTTACCTGACCAGATCAGACAGATACTCAGTTCTATTTCATGAGCATAGATTTTGACATAGTATTTCTACTGGTTAATTACTTCACAATAAAAGGCTAAACACAATTTTTAGTTTTCATTCTCAGCAAACTGATGGGGTAAGGTTTGGTAGGAACATGAAGGAGGAAAGCTGCCAAGCTTTCCTCAGAGATTTTCCTAGGCATGTGCATCTTGTACACCTTCTACACTATCTGTTGTCAGTGATGCATGTTTCTTTTCTGACATAATCATGATGTCAAAATCAGTACTAACCAGGTTCTTACCTCTTTTTTTGGTCTCACTGATCTGTACTGTAAGGGACTCTCACTGTTCATGCAGAGTCAGGCATACTAGTGCACAGCAGATCAGAAAATTAGTGACAAACGGATGTATCATCAATGTGCAGAGCTGGAACTGAAATATTTCTAGATGTGTGCTACTTTTTGACCATGCAAAAATATTGTAAAATTGAAAGGAATTGAGAGACAAAAATGTCACTCAGGAAATCTAGGAAGAAAACACATCAACATGATAGTCCTGTAATTATTTCAATTTGCAGGAAAGTAAACTAAATAGTTAATCGTCCACCAAATAGGTAATGGTCCACCAAATGTCCTCCTTCCTTGGGAGCAAAGCACTCACTGTGCCACGCCACCATTTGCAGTTTCCTCAAACGTGATCTCATGCCAGTGTACGAGTTCAAAGTGGTAATAAGGAGAGAGGCAGATGAGGCATTCATCTTTCACCGTATCCCATGAGGTTTGCAGCATTTGGTCTTGTAACACTTGCAGCCTATATCGTCTTGGGGGCTGGGATCCTCTGCTTGTTTGGGAACGTGGCTGCCCCATTTGGCCTTCCCCAGCAGCATGCGACGGCTGTGCAGCTTGTACAGATCCTGCCGATTATCACGCAGCACAGGTCTCCTCTAGCAGAGCTGTCCATGAAGATCCGGAGTGCCAGAACCTGAGGTGTTTTCCACCATGATGCTCCTTCTGTTGGTGTCCTCCAGAAATTGCTTCCTGCACATGCAAAGTACTGTCCAGATTCTCCTGGAAACTGTAAGCTTGGAGAAAACTAAACAGGGAAAATTTAGTAACTGCCTCCACAGATAAACACAGATTTACCACTTTCCTAGATTTGCAATCAAAAATCATCCTTAAATGATACCTGTACTGCTTTCAATTTATGATTTTCACTCTGCTTGGTGCTGCAGCTAACTATATTAGTATATCGTCTTTTCTATCGCTATTTGTTGGGTATATAGGAAAAGTACACAAACTTCTGAGCTGAAAATGTTCAGAAGAGAAACAGACTAGCTGAAGACCTCGCTTCCACCCAGAAAGGCTATGTCACCAAAATCATTGTGAAATTGAAGGGAATTAGGTTTTCAGTTTGCTTATGCTCTTCACATTAGATATTGTAGAAGGATTTAAGTTGCAAAAGTTCAGGAACTTACCTGGGTTCTCCAATTTAGGAAACTTGGCTCCCTCTGTAGTCAGTGAAGAGAAAGAGAGAATAATCTCCAGATAGGAGTCCCAGCCCTATAGAAAGAGATGAAAACCGGCATAAAATTTTTTCCATAAACAGTTAGAGGTCTCATGGCATAAATAAACATTAGAGGTTTTCCAGTTTGCTAATGCTTTCATTTATCTTTTTCACTTACTTAGTTTCTCACTCATTGAAAAAAAACCTTTACAAAACTACTCAGGAACCAGAGAAACTTGCATGCAGGATTTTTCATGTGTTCTAATTTGAGGTTATATATAAAGTTTCCTCTTCTAAGCATTTGGATTAATTATTCTTACTTTTAGAGGAGTCTACACTGATCTCTGAAACAGCCTTATATCTAGTGTTACAGCCAATTAATGCAAAAACCTCACAAAGTCAGATCATCCGTTCTATTTTATCTATATAAACGGGATTTCTCATAATGGTTTCACACATAGTTCTTTAGCTTTTTCCACCTCTTCTGCTTATTTGGCATATAAATATCAGCCTGTTTACAGTACATACAGACAAAATTTTGAATATTGATGAGGTTTTCCTCAGATTTAAATGTAAAGGGCTTTGTGCTACATGAAAGCCTGCTTTTCCTCTCTTTTTCTAGCATGTTTCTTTACACTGATGTTAAATGACTTTTTTTTTAAGTGATGAATGTGACCAAAAGGTTTGAGACCCTATAAATCAAGCAAGCATGCTTTTAAGTTGTTGTCTACCTTTTGCAATATGAGTTAGGAAAAAGTATCATATTATCCTCCATGACAATGTAGATACAACTGGTAGGACTGGAAATATGTAATGAAAATGTGTAACACCTTGTCTGCCTCGCTTTGGGGCCAAGCACAAGTCTTCTCGGTTTGCACTTATGTTAGTGGGGCATGGGAATTACTCGCCCCCTGAGTAATTGTCATGGCTCTTAGGTGGTTCTTCCTTCCTTTTCTGAGGTACATGCTCATGCACACACATAAGCAAACTGTTTTTTTTTTTTTTTTTTTTTAAACTATTAGGATTTCTTTTGAGATTAGAAGATATTTTCACTTTAGCACTTAGCAAGAAATGGAAACAAAAATTCTCAGAATTTCCTTGGAAAATGTCAAGATTTTAAAAAAATAGTAAAAGTAAGTTTGGCACTCTTGAATTTTCATATTTACAATGAAAATGAAAAATACATATATAAAGCTGTATTTTTTATAAAAAGTATCTGTCACTATCCATAGATCTTTTTTGTTTGTTTGTTTGTTTCTTTGATTATTGTCTTTACTTTCAAGTTTAACTTTATTTCAGGATGTTCATTGTAGAATAGACTACAAAACTAAATGGAACCAGTCCTGCCATTCTTGTCATATTTTTCTCTGTAATATTATTGACTTCAGCACAGCTATTTGATAGTATGGTTAAAAAGAGTGGAGATGGCATATCCTTCTTTCACCAGATGTATTGTCAAAGTCACATCTAAAAACTATTGCTTTTTGCTGAATTAAATTAACATTGTTGATTTATAAATTTTTGGCCAAGTCCAAACAAATGTCCCATTGATCTTATTAGAAATTTTACCCTGCTTTAGGATTTTAAGATAATAATTCATGAGAAGGAACACAACATTAGTAAAATAGTTTTACTGACTAGTGCTTTTGGAAGGTTTGTTTTAATGGAGTTAATAATTTACAAACTAAATGTGTGCATCTTCTAATGTATCATAAACTTCGCTTTATAAATTTCTACAAACTCACTGAGAATAAAGAAGGAGCATCAGGAGCTAATATCAGTGTTGACAAGGACAAAACCAGAAACCCAGCAGCAAATACTCTGTCAGCCTGTTTGAGACAGAGATTTGAAACTTTCTCCAGCGTATGGGTAATATCACATTCCCCCCTCCTCTGTCCCCACCCTCCTGCTGAGATCAAAAGACAATATTCCTGCCTCTTTGTAAGCACTGTGCCATCTGTACAGCTCCATTTGTAGAAGCAAAGTCCAACTCGTCCTCTGTTTCCTCACTTAGATGTATGATCCAGACTGTGCTGGAGATCTGATGTGGTACGAGAAGTTTTCTTACGTATGAGGCTAAAAAAATTGAAACTGGCCCTTTGTGCTCAGTCTTAGTGGAAACAACTTCACACAAAGTCGAGAATCAAGATCACAGTTAGTGTTTTGAGGCAAAATATGAGCAATGCATAGGTTTTTTTTTTTTTAATGCCACAATTAGCCAACAAAAATGCTGTTTAATTGATATTGATGTCCTGATACAGTTGTCCACTTTTACTACACTGAGGAAAGGTAAGGTGTTTGGGAAGCCACAAGCAATGTTCTTCAGATGGTCTGAAGACTCTCCACCACCATCCAAACACACAGTTGAAACTCCAGCTGACTAGAGGCCCAGTTGACGCTGGTGGCTGGGACACCACGGCTTATTTTTGTGTGGCATGAAAATGCCAAGCTTCCCTTGGGAAGTTCCAGGCCCATCAGTAGTGCTGGCAGAGGGTCGAGGATGCCTCTCTTGAGTCCTATGGGACAAATCAGCTGGAGGAAGAGTTTTGAAAAGGAAGTACACATTGTAATCGAGAACTGGGTTAGAAACATTTTCAGAGATGGCCAAAAGCCAGAATTGCACATTTGTATTCTATTGGTTTTAGAGAAAATACCTGCAAGTAAAAATAATGATTATTCAAACAACATAAAGAACCTAAAAGCAGTTATAAGAGATGGGAAACAAACAAACAAAAAACTAGGAAGTTCATAGCAATTGGTTTAAGTTAAAAGATAGAAGTTTAAGAAACAGAGAGCAAAGGGGATTATTTCTAGAAGAAAAAATATGTCTTGAAGGAATAATCCAGGAATTATGTAGTCTCTTTGGTATCAAATGAATGTGAGTATATTGAAGGCATTGCTAATAATGTAGTAAAGATGAGAATGCTCAGAAAACATTTCACTTTCACATTGGGAGTATCTAGACAATATTTCACTTTGGTGGTGGAAAGATCCAGGTGATGTCAACAGCTGAGGGTGAAACACTTCTCATTCCAACAGCAGCTCAGGACAATTTAGCATTAAGCATGGAGCCTGATGTGGACATTTTCAATCTGCTGGTCCTGTCGTCCTGCTCTGCTGTTGAGTCCAGGGCATCCCCCCACGCTTTCAAATGCCATGGGTCGGCATTTGTTTATCCACGATCCCTTCCTGGTGTTGTCGTTTGGGCTCTCAGAGCACTTGCCATGGCTCTGCATGTTCTCAGATCAGTCATTCTCTTTACCTCAGTGGTTTCTTGTCTTTTAGTTGTCTTGATAAATCGATGCTGTTTCAGACTTCAAGTTCTGTTTTGCCCTTTGCTGCTTCTCATACGAAAACTCAAAACCTTGAAAACTCCCTATGCTGCATTTCTTCTTGTGAACTCAATATCATGCCACAGGTCTTGTATCTGCTTGAATTACTGGGAAAAATATTTCCAACCCTCAGAAAGTATCCCAAAAGCATGGATGTCAATAAAGCCAAGGCATCCAGACCACAGCAGTGTGATCCTGTCTGAGAGCTCACAGTGCAGCCCCCAGGCTGGCTATGGCAGAACGAGTTGCATTCACTATCACTGCATATCAGAAATGCGTGGCCTTTCAAACACTGGAGAGCAAGACCACAAATTGTCAGGAAATGCCTCTAGCCAGCAACAGCACCAGCTCCTGGGGGGTCAGGAGATGGGCTGTAGGGAAGCGCCATCCACCCACAGAGCCCCGAAGAGCTCCGAAGAGCCAGGCTGTCTGCCCCAAGTCAGCCATCCGGAGTCAGATCCCCAAGCTCTGCCAGCCCAAGGGCGCTTGCCAGCTGCAGAGGTGTGAATGGGGAGAGAATAAGTGCGTGCCTGCACTTCATATGAGCTGTCCATATGTCCTAATCCTAGACAATTGTGTGTGCAGGTGGCCATGTAGTAGATGCACTTTCCATGCGCACAAGAAAACTGCCCTGAGGTCTCCACAACAGACGTGAGAAAAAATAATCCAAGCTGTGGAGTATTGTTTTACTTCTCTGCTTCACACACCTGTCTGAAGCCAGAGATACTGGAGCCACTGTGGAGTAACTGATTTCTTGGTCAGAAGCTGTTGCTGTACAACAATGCTTCATATAAAGGTTGGATGGCCTCTTGCTGAGTAGCTGAGGATGCCTGCAATGAAAATCTCAGAGGCCTCACCTTTACAGCCTGCTGTTGGACGCACAGAATAACAACTGGTTAAGGGAATGAGATGAGCAAGCAGTCACCTAAAATATGCTGCTCTGGCACATGAAACATATCCTTGTTTACCTATGTAGAGCGAGAGGTGTTCACGTAGCAGTGCGGTAAGATGATTTATTAAAGAGTACAGCCCCTGCTCACTGTGCAGTGGCAAGAGGCAGTGTGCCGTGCTGCAGCGCTCTCCCAGGGGCATGTAGAGGTCCACATCATGCAGGACCCAGAGTTCTGCCCTATCCTGGCCCATATTTTTAGCTCATGGTCCCCTCTGTGACCAACTCTTTCTTGATTTTCCATGTTTTACCCTGATTTAACTCCACTGACATCACCAGGGTCCTCTGTGTTTGCCCAGAGGAAGGATGAACGGGATCCAGCCTATCCTTCCCAAAAAGCAGGGCAGGGAAACAGCAAGTGTACTAAGGCTCTGGCTATTTCTCTGCCTCTGTATGTTTCCTAAGAGAGCTGGAAACAAAATCATACGTGTGTGGAGGTGAATTATGAAGCTGAAAGAAAAAAGAAAAGGAAAGAAAACAAAAAGTTGTGGAGGGAAGGAAAGAAGATAGCAGGTGGTGGCTTTATTAACAGCAGCCCATGAAATCCTACTATCTTTTAGGATACCTCTAGATGTATATTACAATCAGAAAACAAGTTGCTCTGCTCTAGGCTTATCTAGTTGCTGTGAAAGAGTGTTTGGTAGCTTTGCCTCAGTGAATGGCATCACCTGGCACTGGGCAGGGCTCAGCAGAGCAGTTGTAGTACTGTCCCAATACACCATGCAAGCTGTTCTGATACAGCCGCAGAGGGGCATTTGTGGGAGTGCAAGCCATGTACCTCTGTGCTGCTACTCCTACCAATTGCTCTGTGTGCATGTGAATCCTTCAGACGAGTTACAGCTGAAAGGGCTCGGTTCTCTTCCCATTAAAAATAAATGGCAAAAATTGTATTGATTTCAGTACAGAGGGATTGGACTCTTAGCCTCCAAGAGGACATTTAATTTATTCTGTTACTAGCTTCTTAATGGGATACAGCTATACTATGCTACACACGGAGCTGCATATGATCCAGCTCCCTCGGGCTGCTTGGACAATATGCTCTCCACTTCAGAGACTAGTACATAAATACAATTCATATGCTCTGTCTTTAGTCATGCCACAGTTTTGTCAACCACATCACATTTTTCTGCCTCAGGCTGCGGTGTGCGCTGTTAACACACGTCTCCGGACTCAGGTCAGTGAGCGCAGGGACAGCTTAGCATTGCTTCTGTTTTCCTGAGACTTTCCTGTCTTTTCTTGTCATGCAATTAACTTGCCTCATTCCTCTTGTAGCTTTTTTTTTTTTTTTTTTGGCTACTATACCACGTATATAGTCACTCCACCTTTTATCTCAAGTATGTACCAAAAAGAGAAATAGTGCACTCTGTCAAGGCCTCATCTACAGTGCTGAATTCTGCTAAGCAATCTGCTGAAGATTTAACCCATGATAATTAGTCTCCTTGGCTTGGTATTATTACCCTGAATTGAAGTGTAAGAGGAAAATCAAGAAGGGCAAAATCCTTTTCTCATAGAAGGTCCTATAGTTAAATTTAATGTAAATATGATGTAATTTGTACAATTAATCCCATTTTTTTTCAAGTAGAGCTAACAAATGTTTAAATTTAGGAAAATAAATACCTCCTTAGTGTATGACTGTTCTGAATATCTGAGATTACTCACTTTCTTTCTCAAATTGCCACCAAATCTACTCATCTTTCTTAAATTACCATATTCTTTCAGAAGATTTTAAACCATTGCTTCCTTAGAATAGTTAGAAATTCATCATTTGTTGAAGGTTTGACTAAAATTTGAACCCTTGAAAATTAAATTTTGTAAAAATGGGGGGAGGCCGGGACACCCCATCAATATGTCCTTGGTGTTTACCGAACACCCAACACGCTGCAGCTGGAGGGGCTGGGTGGTGAGTCGGGGCAGTGGGGGCTTTGCTGTTCCCTATCTTCATGGCAAGGTTGCTCCCAGGATGCCAGCATTATTCTGAGATTTCCTTCCCTCTCTCTTTGGACTGATCTCACCATAGCCTAATGTATACAGCAGTGAAATAGATGAAAGCTGACCAAGGGCACGCAGAAGGCAGTACATCTGTAACTGAAAATCCCTTTTCCTCCGTTCTTGTTGACTGACCCCACCCCTTAGAAAGGCTTTTGTCTAAGAAAAGCAAAATCAACATAAAACTATGTAGATTCATGACTTGCTTTGTCTCCAGCAGTAGTATTAGCTGAATGAACAAAGGGACTGCTCAGCTTCCTGTACTTTCTGGATTCAAAATGGAGAGTGCTTTGCAATAACAGTGACTTCTTTCATCTTAGAAACACTCCTTCATAGAGAAAGCATAGCTAAATACAAATCACAACGATGGATGTCTCTTTCTCATTTCTTTTGTAAGAATTTAGTGGCATCACTTGTTCCTAATGCATGAGTGTTCATTGCCATCATTGTAAATCTTTTAAATCAAAAGTAAATGAGAAATGTTAATGGGAGAAGGAAGAAAGGGCTTATCGCTGAAAAGTTTGTCTCTTCACTACACATCACATCAAAATCTAAGCGACAAATCTGCCTTCAAAACACGGTTGCAGCTAAAAGGAGCTGCAGGCATACACTCACAGCCACATTCTGGCTTCCAAATGCAGCTTGTGCTGTACCTTACTGATCAAGATGCCCACCTGTATCCCTCTCTGTTATTCCATAGTGTTTCTGCCTGGGACAGGGGAGTCAGACTGGCTCCATTTGTGAGGCTCATAAAGGATGATGAGGCTACTGCTGGGACTTCGTGCTGAGCCTCTAGTGTTCTTGGTAGGGAGGGAACGGGTGGCTGACACCGCGGCAAGCAGCTACTCCTAATCCCATCCCAGGCTTTTCTGCAGTTCCCAGCCTAGTCTGGAAGGCTGGCTGGGGAGATCTCTGTCCCGTTTTCTTTCTGCACAGATAGCTCAGCATAAAGCATAAGCCCCTCTTTCTCCTCTAGGCACTATGTGGTCTGGTTGTAGCCATGCAATACCACATCCCACTCCCAGGGGACAGCTGATGGTACTAGAGCTGTTACTTCATACTCTGAAAGCTTCAGCGTTGGACATGGCACACACAGACTTGCAAGAAACAAAGGGAGAAAATGCCACAAAATATTGTGGAATAAACAAGGTCTGGTTTGCAGAGGCTGACTAGAGACAGCTCGGCACAGGCACTTCCTAAAGTCACAAATTTACTTCGCTGCCTCCGTGCCTGCTTCCTGGAGGACCAAAGTGTTTTCATGGAGTCCAGATGTAAAAAGACAATAGGTCACTCTAATTAAAAACCCAAAGCAAAAGCATATCACAGCTGCTAAATAGTGTAAACACCAAAAGTTAGGTTTCCAACGTCAAAAGTGTCACATTTAGGTGTCTTAATTATTGAGGTCCTCATGTAAAGTAGACATCATGTGTGAGAAAGATAAAAGGGGTTATTTTGCTCTTGGTAGAGTATGTTTGCATTGGCATTTTTTTATTGACGAGATATCCCTGGTGGGAACACTGCATTCTTGGTTTGGTCTCAGTAATACAATAGTCATAAAACACAGCAAAAAAGAGTACCCTAATATACTGTAAACATTACATAGGATGTGGCGTTTGGGGTAAAGCAGCCGAGTGGAGTAGAAGTCTCAGTGCTACTCCTGAAAGGAGAGCACTCGCTCACTTGAGATGCCCTGCTGAATCAGTGGAGTTTTTTTGCATCAACAGCTGCTCACTGACATGTGCAAAGTTTGCAGAATTTGGCTAGTTGGTACCAACCAAGCATCGATAAAAGAAAGGCCCAGGTATAATTTTTAATATATCCTATGAGCACCCTTTCTCATATCTTTATTTATGCATAATTGAAAGGAAACTCATCGAGAAAGAGAGAGACTGACGTGTCACATCATGACATTACTGCGGTGTTGCATTTTGTGGGCCATGTTCAATGCAACCCTCGAGTGATCTGTTCCAATAATACAGATAACAGCTAGCAGGATGATTCACCCATCAAGCAATAATGAGCAGCCATTGCATCACCTGTTGTTTATTGTACCCCGAGGCTTTTCAGAATACAGTTGCCTTGATAAAAAGATAAAAGAGGAGAACATAAAACTTGGGTGAAAGAAAAGTCTTATTAAACTGAATCTACTTCTTGTCTCCTCTTTCTCTGTTCCCTTTAAAGTTATTATTAATAGGGCCAGACTGTTTGATAGTGAGCACGCATTTCTGTGAGAACCTTTATTGGTGGAGCAACACCTCTGAATGACTGCTCAGTTCAATGAATAAATGAGGCATGAAGAATGTAGGATGGTTTAGAGTGAAATCCAGCCCAGGAGTGAGAGACAGCTACATTATGGGCCAAATTCTGAAGACTTTCTTCCATCTACTTGGATTTTCCAGAGGTCAGTAAGAACTCTGCCAGCATAAGAGGGCTGAGTAAAACTTGAGTGATCCCCTAGGCTTTGAAGCTATAATAATGTTTATGTCTCAAGCTCCTCTTAGAGTTCATAATGAGCATTAATTAAATATACCTCAGGGCTCCCTATGCAAGAGCAAAGTACTCTTACTCCCATTAAAGAGATAGAGGAAACTAGTCATTGTACGGGAGCAGTTCCTCAAACAGGATTTGGAGCTTTCCCCGTCTCTCGGTACTATTTCAAAGGACCTTGAGTTGCCAGCTGGCCACCCAGGGAAATGTTGATGAGATTTAGCAGTGACATTGAAGATACTGATGCTGTGGCTTGTTTTTCAGGGGTCCTAACCTCCTCCAGCTCCCTGTGCCCTCAGACAGAGATGTTGCTGCTTGGAGGTCCATGTGCCTATATTCTGTTTAGCTTTAAGAATACCAGGTAGAGCATTTAGGGTATTTGGTAGCTAGTCAGTGCAAGGAGATGTTGAAGGCAGGTTAATCTATGTGAAGTAGCATTAAGTGCTAACTTCCTAACAAATATACCTGAATCATTAACCTCAGAGATCACAAATAGGATGTCCCCTCTAGTCAACAAAGAAATACGTTTAAGTAATTCAACAAATACATTGTTCTGAGTGCAAAACGAGGCGCCAGATTTTACTCCGGGGTGCAGTGTCAAACCTTCACAACTCAGGCTTCACAGTGGAAGTGCTGACAAGCGCACTGTTGCAGAGTGGGCCACTTGATGTGTCATCGTGACCCAGAGCATGCAAAGAGATGATGCAGTTTATTATCCATGAGCTTGCACTGAAATCCTGACAGAGGTAAAACTCACCAGTTGCCATCATAGTGCCATTTGCCTAGATAAGTTATTCTGATCCAACGACATTTCGTTTGCTTATCCAGTGTTTCAGAACCAGCATCCACAGGAACAGTGATGTTGATGAAAACTTGGGGGGTGAGAGGTTGGGGGACAGACTTATTGTACAATAACAAGTGATCATGATTGATACTTTCTTTTGCTGCTGCTGAGCAGACTCTGCATGTGACCAGAAGCTGCTCATAAGCAGAACTTCTGCTACTGTGTGTGATGTGATGGCATTAGCAGTGCTCTCTATAAGCTCACTGTTTGAGTTTCGGGCGACCACCAGCACTGATCTCAGTGAGGGGTGAAGGAAGGAGGCAGTAATGGCAGGTTCTTTAAAAGAACAAGACAGAAAAAGCACGACGTTATTTTCCAGAACAGGCTCACCATGGGCTGTCAGTCCTGGAATACCAGGCAAGTGTTTACACACAGACAGGTCCCCCAGCGTCATGTGCCTTTGAGACTATCCTACCAAAGGAAGGAGGAAATTTCAAGCAAATCATCAGCACTTCGTGTGCACGTTCCCTGCATCCTACCACGTAGCTCTTAAGAGTGTACACTCATAAGAATTTCATGCTAATATTCTCATTCCTTTATTTGTATTCCTTCCAAAAGCTTGCAGAGAGAAATTGCTCTCCCATTTTCCCCAGATTAAATCCAATTTTTGGCATTCCTGCTTTGCTGAAATACCTACAGAGTCTCCAAGTTTTCTGTGGTACACTTGAAAGCAGAGTTTGGTTCATAATTCATGCGATGCTCACTTTAGTTTTTATATCCACATTATGCCATAAAATCTCACATTTTCACTTTGTCAGCTGCCTAAAGTAAGGGAAAAGTTATAGACTTTTGCCCCACGTCTAATACAGGACTTTCCTTGCAGCAAAGTGACCGGCAGGAGGAAACTAGCCAGACAGTCTGAGTGACGACCTGGGGGGGTGATAGAAGCCCCTCTGGGACAATGCTTTTTCCTGCTTCTGGAAGTCCCTCCTATTTCCACATTGGCTTCTGCATCCGGTACTTTACCAGGATTCTCTTTCACATCAAAGCATCTCTCCCCGGGCTACACATGTAGGGGCACAGCCTTAGTTTCTATGGGAAATAGTTTTATCCCAAAGGAAAGGGAAAGAAATGTTTGGTTTAAATATGCTTAACACTCCCCCTTCTGTATAAGGCGCTCTGTTGTTGCACTTTCTCTATTCCCTTGGGATATCAACATGCTCTTTACCATACTCAAGCTTATTTTCTTAGCTGAGGTGTTTAAAAGGAGCTTTGGGGGAATTTTACTCTCATCCACATTGGTTAAACAAACATTAGGCTGACAGCCTGCTAAATTAATTGGACCCAATTATTTTTTTTTTGCTGGTCTCACCCTTAGGATGAGTTGGTCCCAGTTCTACCATTTAAGAGAACTCCATCACGCAGACAATGCAGAGTTTCTGCTTCTCTCTTAAAGTTATTAGAAACACAGACAGAGCCAATGTATGGGCGATGGAAGTGTTGCTTAGCTTACTGAACAGCTGGGGAATCCATGAATTCGTGTGGAAGTTGAAGCCAAGGAGGCTGGGTATTCAATAAGAGCTCTAGCCAGATGTGAGGATGAGCAGCAGACTCTATATTTTGCTGAGTATTTTGTGCAACCTCATGATAGCATTATCATGGCTTAAGGGCATTGATGCGTTGAGGTTTGTAGGGACCAGCTGACACTGGTGTATAAAACAGATGAAAATTTCAGTGTACAAACCCATTTTCAAGATTAATGAGAAGATGAGAGAGTGTTCCTGGTTTGACTGTGAATGTGGGGCCATTCAAAACTACACTGATACTTGCTGGCAGCCATGACTGATACCGAGAAGGAAACTCCCACTGACTTCCTTGATGGGGAATTAAACCAAGCCTGGGCACCCCAACCACATAGACTTCTTCTTAGCCCAAACGCTTATAGAACATATATAATTTGGTAGCCCAATTATTCACTTTTTGAAGTCTCCTGAATTTGTTTGTTATTCCACTGTTGATGCCATTAGTTCCTCCCCCATTTCGCTCAGTTGGCATTTAATCTCTTTGGGTTGGTTGCTCATGCCTTCAGGGTCACTGAGTTTCTTTCTGCACCAGACTCTTTGATTCTGCCTATATTTGGGGGCTGGCTAGTCTTTTGATTATTTGAAATGCTTTGAATGCTGACTTTAATTACACTAACTTGTAATAGGCTCTTCTACAAGGGTTGCTAGCTGCAACACCCTGATTGCCTCAACAGTCATGCTGCTACACAGAGACAGTGTGAAGGAACGTACGTAAACATTTTACAAAGACAACAGCCACTGAAGTGCAATATTGACATGTCACCTTCAAGAATGCTAGATTTTGTTGTGTTTTGCTTGATTTATTTCATATATTTATTGGTATTAACAAAAGCTAAAATGCTTATTTATAAGTAAAATGCTTACCATGGAAAAATGTTGAATCTGGAAACAGATCTCTAACATCTCAGCCAGAAGTGTGACATTTTTCTTGGGGACAGATTGTCAGCCATGACCAAGAATGGCCCAGCAGAACTGAGGGTGTATACAAATTGGAGACTGTCCAGAAGAAAGCAACAGGAATGATAAAAGGTTTATAAAACATGAGTGATGAGGAAATGTTGAAGGAACCAAGTTTGTTTAGTCTAGAGAAAAAGGACTATGGGGGAAAAGTATGAGTTTTTCAATATGTAAACAGCTGCTTTAAAGAGGACTGTCATCATTTGTACTCCATGGCCACTGCAAGGAGGACAAAAATAAATCAATGTAATCTGTGGCAAAGACATTTTAAGTTACACTTTGAGCTATGAAGGTTAGTTTTTTTTTTTTTTCCTATTTTTTTTCTTTTTTTCTTTTCTCTGGATGTTTTGCTGATGTTGGAATTGTTTCTTGGTCTCCCTCTTGCAGTACTTGGAGGAGCCCCACTCAGCTTTTGTGAGTAGTTTGGTAGAAATCCCCAACCCTCAATCACACCTAATTCCGGTCTTTCCAGCACTGAAAACAGCTCGTGGTGTCATGATGGGATAACAGTCGCACATTTTAAAAGCCATCACGTTAGGCCATTTGTTCTGGGCCCTCACTGCCACCTTGAGGAAGTTTTCAATGCACGTTCATCTCGTGCCATGGTATCGGCTCCTCAGTGCGTGCCAAGAGCCGTTGCATGGTCTGATTTGCAGTTCCGTTGGCAACAGCAGAAAGAGGAAGGTATTGGCTGTACCTGTATAACAGCAGTTGTGTTCGAGCCGGGGAAAGGTGCCCTCTGGCACAGGGAGGTGGTGGGTCAAAGACGAAGTGGGAAAAAACCTGAATCTTTGAGTAAGGTTTTTAAAAGCACTAGAAAATTGCAAGGCTAAAACATTTAGGCAATAAGGGAGGTAGAGAGCAAGCCTTCAGAAAATGTCCTTCCATTATGTTTTTACCTTACAAGCACTTTCTAGGGAATTCAGATTTATTTATATTTAATTGCTGATGTATTTATTATCATCAATATTGATTTCAGTCGAGAAGGTCAGACACAAAGATAACAAGTATGAGACATTGTGTTCAAAACCTGAAGTACTCCCAGGTTCGTTGCCGGGCCAAGCTGGTAAGAGCCAATGTCACATGTGGCATCAGGGGACACTTTAGTGCCAGTCTGCCCAGGAGGACAAGAGTCCTGGAGGCAGAAGTGCCTTCAGAAGAGGAAGCATACCCGGGCAGCCCCGAGCAGGCCATGGGGGAGGTAGTAGACTTCTGAGATTAAATCCTATCTGTGTCTTAATAGAGACAACTCCTCTCTACAGTATCTTTCAGCATCCTGTTAATTAAAAAGAAGATTGGGATAAATTTACAAAAATAAATAAATAAAAGAGAAAGCAACTTCTGCCAAAAAATGAACTTTCATGTTCAGTTTCTGCTTGAAACTAACTTCCCAGGAGCCAACTTTCTTGGGGAATAGCCTGTTATCAGATAAAGGAAGGACTGAACAAAAAAGATATTACTTTGTTATGAAAGCCACCCCCTTTTATCAAGACTTTCTTCCCCAGCTTTTAATGCTCGCTGACTTACTTCTGATCTCTTGGCATCTTTGTATTTTCCCACCTGTCTGTCAACCTCCTCTGAGGGTATTTTCCTTCTTGAAGCTAAACTTCGCAACACAACTAAAAGAAAGCAAACAGAAATGGCTTCAATCATTCTCATTGCTTAAAAATTCATAATCGTTTCTATAGCCAAAGGCAGAAAAGCTAATTATTTACTGTCCCAACCAATCTTATTACCTCCCGGGAAAATGTGCTATTGAGCTGGCTGCGCTGATACATCTGCAGAAGGCGGCTCTCATCGCTGGGACCCAAGTGTGCTAGCATCACCAGTGGGAGTTTTTCAGCTTTGAACAGAGCTGCTGCAGTAGGTTAGCCATAAGGCAGAGGAGCTCAGCCACCGGGGAGTGGGAAGACAGCAATGTCTTGCTTCTCTCCCTAGTGAACCTTCTGGCCATCTTGATTCTGCCATTTACAGAAGAGTGAGCTATTTAGGGGAGGATTGTGATTATTATATTTTTAAGTGCAGCCCTTGTAAGCTTGACACATAGGATTTTATGCAAGAGAAGGACCAGAAGGATTCTGGCTGATGCAGGCAGATACCTGTCCAGGAATCTTTACTAAGTGGTGGTTTGTTTGCTTGTTTGCTTTTTACGGAAAAATGCCCATCTGCGGTGACTGCTGTGAGTTTGGAGATTAGGACTCATTCTCGTCCTACCCCATCTTATGTTGCTGGCAGATCCCACTGGAAACTCTTCTGTATGGACATCCTGTTCCTTATCCCTGTGAACCAACTTTTTCCTTCGCCTTCTTATCTATCTTCCAAGGGCCTTTCGTTATCTGCCTCTAAACTGAGTTGAGACCCAGCATTTGTGACTTCTGCAAAATATGTTCTGGACCAAAAAGACCTTCCCCTTGAAACCTCAAATTATTTGAACTTCCCCATCCAAATTCACAACAGACTTTTCCTTCTGGTCCTTTTCTTTGAGCAGATTTTGCTTTTGTTGTCAACTTGAGTAGACTTGCTGCATTTCGTGGCCAGTATTAGCGAGATAAGCTTGAATACACAGCCTATACTGAGGTAGCAATGTGGGCTAGTAGAGGAGCTGTTTGCTATTCTGTATGAGAATAAGAAGAAGCAGAAAACTAAAATATGTACCTCATTCCTATAGCTGCCATCTCCTAAGCCAGCAGGAGCATTTTAGTAGTTGTATTCAAATTCTCATACATTTTGCTCATAGGAGTGTTGTACTGTGCATAGTACATAACAATTCTGAGAAATAAGGCTTCACCATTACCAAAATTCAGGGATGAATCAAAATTGAACAGAAATTAGGTTTAAGCAAGATAAAGAGCAGAAAGAAGTTTTACTTTGTATGGATAAATGAAGTATTGGTGGTTTCTAGCAGGGTTTAATTGCTACAGATGATTAAAAAACCTAAAGACCTAGTTCTGTCATGGTGGCTGACTGTGAGAGGTGGGGATCTAACTGAAGATGGTGTGGGCGGCTTCATGGCAGAACTGAGAGGAGCAGCAGATCAGGGACAGTGGCACCTGCAATGGGGAAATGAAGCTGTGGGAGCAAGCTGGGAGGCAAAGGAGAGGACACCGAGATGCCAAACATATCCATGCTTGGCAGGTAGAAAAATGTAGACTTGTGTCATATGTTACAAGTGTGTTTACAGCCTGTCATTGCTTCCCCTGTGAAATGCTATTTCTGTAATACTTGAATTGTGCTTTTGTTATATGCATCATAAAGCAGCCAAGCGTGTACACAGGCCTGGCCTCATACCCAAGAGCATAACTTGTGTCAATGGCCCTCCTGCAGTTTCAAGCAACAAGTAGGGTCTCCAGCATGGTATTTAGGTCTGGATCTAGGCTTCAGTACATTCAGATGGCTGCTCACAGTTTTGCTCTGCCTTGTCCTTTCCCATCCTGGCTGTGTCCCAACCCCTTGACACCCCGGCTCTTCCCTCAGCCGGCTTTGGCTTCCTTTCCCAGCCTTGTCTCAACTCCTTGCTCCCTCTCCCTGCCCGTAGTACAGCAGTCATCCTGCCTCGCCAAAGGCTAGCCCTGCCAAAACTCCCATGTGTTTGCGAGGGGCAGCACGGCCTCTTCCCAGTGCCCAGCTGGAGTACTTGGCTTTTACTCTGTGTTAGTGCCAGCAGAGCGTAAGAGCTTTATGTGAAACCTCTAGATAGCTGAAGTTTGCTGTGGTTTTTGGTAGAAGGCTTACACTGGCACACGCATGGCGAAGTTTCTACCTGTTCATCTGTTTTCACTGAGAGAATTTAGTGCTTTTTCCCAGAGCTGCTACAAGATAATAAACAATGAAAACTCTACAGTGATATTAAGGTAGGCTCCACTGCAAGTAGCAGCAGTGAAGAAGCAATGCCAAGACCTTTCCCTTGTGAAGGCAGGGGTCTAGTGGCTTTCACCTTCCAGAAAAAACATCATGTCCCCTCTTCCCAAGCTTTCACTCTCCCACCCAGCACAATTTGACGTTGCGTTGATTGAGTGAGTGGTACAGAAGGATGCTGACATGTGGGTGTTGGCAGTGTGTCTCCCAGATGGCCAACGCTCTTTCTTCCTCCTTTCTCAAGATAAAAGGGTACGTTTTAAAGCCTGTTAAAATAATATTAAAGAATTGGTCTGAGCACAACAAAGTGAATAGATCAACAGTTACATTATCATCCTCTACTGCCCTCTATTGAGGATGGATCCATCTGCAGAAGAAAATCTAAACTGCAGTTATTCCCAACACAATACAATTCATCTGATTTTGAGGTTTACCCCATGGATATCATAACCTTTTTAGCCCATATGTGCAGTTCAGAAAGCGTTTTCATTTGCGGAGCTTGACAGTGTGCTTTTTGACGTATTTACTTTATCCATTATTTGCAGGTTGTGCAGATGAAGGCAAAATTGCCACGGATTAAATATTCAATCCCCTGAAAATACTTAGGGAGAACCTGTTATATTAATAATCCAATTAATAACCAACCTTTTACAACAGCCCAGAATACTTCTGGGACAGGGTAATGTCATGTGGAACCTGCACAGTACATATAACATGGCAAAGACCCTTTACATTCAGCCCTCACCTAATCATCTCAAATTTCAGTGGATGAAAGAGCAATTAGTCGTACTAGTCATGCCTGGGAACTGGAATGACAATGCACTTATCTCATAAAAAAGAACTCAGAGGAAAATCTGCCTCTTGACTTTAAAAACATTCTCTGGCGATGTGATTCCTTGGCAATGTCATTCCTCCTTTGGCGATATCTGTGGAAAAACATAGAGGAATGCCACAAGTTATAGTGATGCTAAGAGAAAAAAAGATAGAAGAGATGACCATATCCTGTATTTTTTCTACCATTTATCATCTGAAGATCTCTAAAGGCTTTCCAAGTAATTATTTGCAAAGTAATTTTTTGCAAAGTAATTATTTGCAGGCAATTATCTCAAAAATCACAATGGACAAGCAAAGTTTGTTTTTATTTTATAGGCAGGAAAATTTGAGAAAAAAAAATTGACGTCTAAAATGTTTAAATCCAAGGTGTATAAAACTAGGATTGTCCAGGCTCCCCTTGTCCTTTCAGAATAAAATTTTTGATATTCAAAGGTGTGTAGCACTTTAATCTCGACAGGAACAGCAGGGGATTCACACCGGTAAACTGCATGACCACACATTTTTTTAAATGAAAGTTTCCCACTGTAACATCATCTTCATCATGGAGTTTAAGGATGAAAAAATGATGCGTTCTGGTTAAAGCCGTGAGGATTTGAAAGTGAATTTGCAAGAAAACTCCACCTATTCTGGGTGCTGATTCAAAATGAGAGAGAAGGAGCAATTTTCTGGTCCTTCCTCATATCCCTGTTACTTTGCTGGATGCCCACTGCTGTTTCTAAGTTCTCTCCTCCCTGTGACAGCTGAACTGTGACAGGCTCCCTCTGCAAAAGTTAATTTTCAATCCCTTGGATATAAAATTAGGTAATTTTTACAAAAGTAGGATCTTCGTGAGTATCTTCTGCATCATGATCTCCATGAAACGTCAGGTTTACATTCCAGCAACATTCACCCGTCGGTTCAAATCAGAGCTCCCAGAATGGGGAGTTGGGATTTTAAAAAAGACACACTGTGATTAGAGCTCTTATGGCATTTCATGAAAGCAATAACCTACCCTTTGCCAAGAAAGGATTCTCTCCCACAGACCGTCTACGTGGTTTCCATCTGCACATTAACTGGGAACTGCTTGGGGTAAAAAAAAAGGTATTCTGTGTTTCAAATTACAGCTGCTCCAGTACCCTGGAAAGGTGCAGGGAGCTCTCTTCCCACAGTCCAGCCCTGCAAGGAGAAACCACAGGCTGGCTGCAGCCCCTGAGCAATGAAAATCTGGGGCATTTGGGTGGTATCACCTGTACCGAGGTGGAGCCTCACTACAAGGAGCAGTGTGCATAGTTCGTTCTGAGTGGCAAAGGGCTCCTGGTGGGTGCACTCATGCTTTGGTCTTCAGCAGAGAAATGAGAGCAATCAACTGACTTTCTCTCCATAACAAATAAGTAATACACAAGGAGAAAGAGCCATACAGAATGTTGTCACTGTGAGTAAAATAGTTGGCAGGTTAATTTTAATTCCTTGAAAATGCAAATTTTACGGAAGGGAGAGTACAGCCAAGTGCTATGTAGCAGTTTTCCATTGCTACAGGGACTTCACTGCAATAGAGTTAAAGCCCCATCCTCTGTTTCAGCAGGGCTGAAAGCCTGTTAGTGCTCTGAAATGATGAAAGCAAGTGAAATTGAATAGCAAACAAAAAAAGTTCTGACTTGATCAGTGATGATGAGAGAACTCCAACTGGGTTCTCTTGGGAGCAATGATCAAGAATTAAAGTCTTGATTTTTTTTTAAGCTAACAAATGAAGCTTCTTTATTCTACTTAAATGGGATAAGAAAAGCCCTATTAAAGGGAGCTAACAGCAGTACTAATCTGCAAGCCACATCCCTGTTGGCCCCAGAAGAAAAAAAAAAAAGAAAAAAAAAAAGAAAAAAAAAGAAAAAAAAAGAAAAAAAAGAAAAAAAAAAGAAAGGATTCTAAAAGTGTTTAACAAAACCCACACAAAATGAGAGAGAACTGAAAGCCGTGCAACTTTGAGAAGTACGAGGAGTCTGTTTTCATACATGAGGAGAGGCAGGAGCACGGGGAGTAGCTCACATCCCTCGTGCTCCAACCCCCGGAGTGTGGAGTCTGCAGGTTAACAGCTGAGGGGCTCTTGCCAGGTGGTTTTGGGTGTTTGTTTTTTTTTTGTTTTGACTAAGGACTTGATCCCCCCCATCACCCTGCCTTCCTGGGATTACTTGCATTTCTGGCGTGAATGATCTTAGCAGGTGGCAATGTGGGGCAGTGTGCCCGTCCTTGGGCAAGCCTCAATATTGGCCCACTTTGCTGCCACATTGGCAGCCTGCAATATATGCTCATCTCCATATCAATATTGCTCAGGCTCCGGGTTTGGCCAGTGCTGAGATTATTGCACCATCTGTAATCTGTGTGCTCTGAACCACCGGCTGGCTCGCTGGCCGAGGGATATTTCTGCAGTCCTGCTCCATCTCCTCCTCCCGTGCCCACGTGCGCCCAGTAGCACCGTGCACCCTCGCGGACTCGACTGTAGCTGGCAGGGAGAGCGATAGCTGTGAAGATGTGTCAACACCTCCGGGTGCCAACATCAGGAGGAAACCTGAATGCATGCCCAGGGCTCCTTAGGAATTAAGCAGTGGTTGTTAAACCTTGTGGCTGTTTCTGCACAAATATGGTGATCTGTGCTGGCTGGATTAGAGACTGAGTAGTGCCATGAGGACACCTTCATAGTGTCTTGTGGACTAATCCCACAGTGAGGGAGGAGGGAGAGAGAGACAGCACAAGGGAGATGAGGCAAAAGATCTCTTGGCGTGTGTAGCACTAAGTTAGGAAGGAACCACTGATGAGAGAACTCAGGACAAAATACCCTCGCTAGTCTAAGGCATAGAAAAGACAGTGGTGGAAAAATAAAACGTGCCCCAGCAATAGTTGTACCAGAATCTTATATTACTCCTTTTTCACATGGACCAAGCCTACCTGTGAATCACAACCAAAATGCAGTTTCCTCCTCATCTCAGATCAATGTTTAAATGTTAGTGAACAGGAAGAGCTCTGAAGAAGTATTAAGATTAGGACTCTGAGCTTCTTTAGCCTCAAGAGGAGAAGGCTCAAAGGCAATCTTATCAATCTGTATAAATCTGGGTGAGGGGGAGTAAAGAACACGGAGCCAGATATACAGGAAATACTGAAATACAGGAAATTCAATTAAAACATACTATAAAATTTATTGTGAGGGTGGTCAAACACTGGAACGGGTTGCTCAGAGAGGCTGTGCAGTCTCCATCCTTGGAGATACGCAAAACCCAACTGGACGTGGTTCTGGGAAGCCTGCTCCAGCTAACCCTGCGTGGAAAAGGGGAGTTGGACTGAATGATCTCCAGAAGTCCCTTCCAGCCATTTTTCCCTTCTCACCCAAATTCATCATGGACTCAAACTGCCACCTCTTGAGGAGATCAGTACATTTCTCAAAACAATTCTCTCAAAAGACTGAAAAGTGCTGAAGATGCATGCTCTTAGAGAAAACTCGCAAATTCTCCAAGACTTCACACTTTTAGGTAAAAATTTTCACCTAAAAAAAAATCAGGCTATAAAGTTCTCCCTGATTTGCTGTTAATGATTGCATCAAACGGAGCAGTGATGAATTCAAAGCCAAGATCAGACCCTTTGGGTAACTCTCAGAACTTCTAGCTGCTACAAGCAAAAATTATTTTGACAGAAGCATGCCACAGAATAATCATGTCATTTATCCAAGCTGTAAAGGGTCAGGGGTTTGACAGTGAGGCTGTCAAATGATTTCAGTGAGAGCACAACGAGGTCCTCTGGGTTGGGCTGTATTTTGCAAAGAACTAAACCTGACTCCTAGTACTAGGAAGTATGCTCAAAGTACAGGGCTATATATTTTAAATAGAAGCTCCTTTTAATAACCTGGATTTAATGCATTTTACAATGTATTTATTATCTCACACTGTGATATTTTGTAACTTAGATTTTCAGCTAACGAGTAGCTCATCTAATGAAAATAATGATTTTTTCATGCTGTACTACATGGAAATGTAAAGTATTTCAATTAAACAAACCACCTCATTAGTGTGCCTTGATAATATAGTTGAGTTTTCTTTGATATGGTCAGAAATATCTAGCATGCTTTTGGGATGCAATCAAACTCTCCAATAAACTTGTTGCTGAAGACAGCTGCCTAGAACCATGTATTTCTTGAGCAGTCAAATGACCTAGTTTAGAAGTGTTTGAAGCCATTTTACACTCTGGAAGAAGAACAAATTAACCATGTTTAACAAGTAGTTTTCAATTTGTGTTCCAGCGCTCTTCTGCACTCCATCATCTCTGGTGCAGTAGCACGGCTTTGTTTCATTCTTCCTGTTACATATAATACATACTTAACACTACAGCTCTGACAAGCACCTCTCACCTGCTGCACAGACCCTGGGAGGGGGTGTTGGCATCACACCCAAATGTATCTGAAGCTGCAGGGCTGGCTATCTGAGGTCTGCTTTGCTCCTCGGTGCTCTGGGAACAACAAAAAGAAAATCAAGGCTCTTGTTGCTTTTCACTTTGATTTCTTCGCCCTGTTCCCTTGAAAGACTAGTTCGAATGAATACTGCAGAGGTAGTAGAGAAACCTGCTGCAGAAACCCAGTTTTTGGCATAGCCAAGACATAACTGAGCTACAGTTTTGTAGCAGAAGATTTCTGGGGCTGCAGTTTGTGTTTGTTTGGATGTGGGGTCAGACCTTTGGCTATTATAAATCAGCATAGCTCTGTTCAGGGAGCTGGTCTTTATCAGTAAGATCTGGGTCCACATTCCCATCATTTCTCTGAGAATGAACTTCTCTGTGTAATACCTTCTGTGTAGGACTAGTGTACATTAAAATTACAGTGAGGTGCTGTAGTTCAGGCCCTCCCCTCGGAAAATTTGGTTTTGATCTGGCTCCCGTCATGGGCAAAATGAGTTGCAGGAAATCTCCATGAGCATTGAAAGCAATTAGTGACTCCCCAGTCAGCTGCTGTGGACCATATGTCAAATGCAAGATAGCTTGGTGTATTCCTGTAAAGGAAAAGCGGATGCAAAGGCATTTCCTAGGTGTAGCTTACTCCTTTGGTAACCTTTCACTCTAGTACCTAGCCAGTTTTCTGAAATAGGACTTTGGTATGGCTCTATATCATTTCTAAAGACGCATTCACAAGCAAACAAACACACAAAAGAATTTCTCACGCACCAGACTTAGCTGATGAGCTGTAATAAATTTGGGAAATGATATGGTATCTCCCGTCTGCATTTCTTTCTCCTTTAGCAGGAAAACTAGACTGGACCATGTTACTTTTGTTTGTAATCAAGTTAATTTTTGATGGCTTCTCTTCCCAGCTCAAAGCTTTTCCCCGTTGCAAAGCAGTATTTACACCCAAAATACAAGCTCCCTGCCACCTACACCTGCCTGTTACAAAACCCTAAGTTCTAAGCTTAATATAAGTTGGCAGTGTCCCTTTAATCAAAATTTAATGCTTGTCTTCAATCTCCTCAAAGCACATAAAGTCTAGAGGCTTTAAAAGGGAAGGGATCATTAGTCCTGCAGTCTGCTGCCGCTTTCCAGTGAGTGGCAAGTTGACCATGAGGTGTTACACAAATGCAGGTATTGTGCTGCTCTGCTCAAAGCCCTATTTCAGGATCAACCTGTGAGACCTTTGCTCATTTTGTTGCTTACAGGGAAGAGGGTGCAGAATGATCTAAAATCTCCTTGAGAGCAAGATGCAGCCAACACATTTCTTCGCAAGTGGCAGTGCTGTACAGACAGGTACTAAAATTCACATCCGAGTATGTCAGAAACGCTGCACTCGGTTGTCTGAACTTCTGTCACAGGCATAGCAGCTAAGAGGGAAATCAGCCAGTTAGTCTGGGATGTTTAGAAGAGCTCAGCTCCCGTTCAGTCATTCTGCTTTCTGGACCTGTGGAAAGCCTGGCTTGGAGCTTGGAAGCTGATCACTTGGAAATCTGCCTGGGAGCTGCTCTGGAAATTTGGCCTTGAATCTGCGAACATGCTGCTCAGAAGCCCACGTAAGAAGCAGCCCGTCTGATTCCAGGCATAAGCCAAGTTCACCACAGCTTCATGAAAAAATAACACCTTCTGGGCTTTTGCCATGCACAGCAAAGTACAATGTTGCAGAAATATTTTGTAGGGTGCTTTCTGTACGCTAGATAACCTGCTGCTCTGCAGGCACAGCTACCAAGCATCGATCCAGGCATTTCTTTTAGCACAGCGTCACATTTTGTGTTGCTATCAAGGAGTGTAACATGCTTTATGTTTTAATATGCTCTGCTGTTTTCTCCTCAAACCGCTTCCTTCCAAATTCCTTTCAACCATGAAGATCTGGTGCTGTATGGCATTATTTCCTCGTTGCAAAACTTCATAAATACAGATCTATAAGGTACCAATAGACCTTAGTTGTTTCTGGTAACTGCCAGTAAAAGGGCATCCATACATAGCTAGATATTTTAACGTGCCCCTAATTTCTAAGGTACAATTTCGGTTGTACCCAACTAAGAATATCCGCAGCCTCAGGCACACATATGGTCTATTTCTTTCTCCCCGTCACTCCTTTTTGCATTTGCAGTGTGCAGCGACGTGCTCGGCTTTTACCTTTAGAGTGTTTGGTTCAAATCTGACTTAAATTGGATGCAAAATTGAGTTGCAGAAGATCATTCTAATCATTGAAAGAATTTGCCTAATTTTTAGCATGTTACAGCATGGTCATTGCCATTTACAGTACGTTAGAGTTACAGCCTTTATGACATGTTCATTGCCACAGCAGGGCACAACCTTGGAAGGTCCTGTAGTGAAAACCAGCATGATGGGACCGCACTCTGTATGCAACACAGCATTACAGCTTAAAGGACGGTAACCTTGGTCCAGTGGATTAGCAGTAGATCGTTGTCACAGGGAGAAGAATTCACCATTTTAAGGTGTACTCATCTATACAGAAAACACGTCCAGAGGGATTCTGTTACCTTCCATCTTCTGGAAGGAAGTATTTATGGAGAAGTAGGGTACGGAGCAATGGGGTGAAGGCAGTAGATGGCTTCTTTCGCAGGCTTAGCGCCATAACATTTATATGCCTAACGGAAGGGGGAAGGGAGGATGCTTTCTTCTTTCTTCATATGATGAAAATAAAAAGTGATCAGGAGAGATTTTTGTTATCCTCTGGGCATTAGAAGCTTAAATGCAAAATGCATGACTTATTATATCTAGCCAACTCTTAGGGGTAAATATGCAGTATGGGGAATTAGTTGTTGTTAATTGGACTTATGAGCTGAATTCCCAGGGTGCTGCACTGAAAGCATACCCCTTTTGTTTTAATATTGAAACAGGGAGAAGCCAGCTCTGTGATGGATTCATTCCAATATACAACAGCAGAGCATGCTAAATCATCTTCATCCAAATACTTAGTTATGTTTGTTGAATGTAAATATTTTCAAGCTAATTTCTACACGTTCTATAGAAGGTATTAGAATTTTGATGGACTGTTTTAAAACTGTGGCAGTTTTTCAAGTAGCATGAAATGTCTAATTGTCCTGTACCATCTGAAGATATGACTCACTGTTTCTTAATTCAACACTTAAATAAATAAAACTTTTTTTTTAATTAAATTTGGGAGGCTCAGTTCTACCATCAGTGAATTGGAGTCTTCAGGATTGCATAGCAGTGAGAGTAGTTTCAGTGATACAATTTTATTACAAACAGAAAAGGCTGTTTCAAAAGGTATATTTTAGGCTGTTTTATCAATAACCAAATATTTTGATTTTAACAATAACCAAAAATACAAACATTTCTCAGATTCAGGAGAGCCAGAGAAAAGCAGTTTTTGATTCAGGCTTTTGTTCTAGGAGCTAGTCCAGACTGCACACACTAAAAAAAAAAAAAAAAAAAAGATCAAGTAGCAATCCCTGGAGCAGAGGCCACAGGTCATACATCTCCCTTAACACCCTGGTTTAGCTGATCCTCCTTTCCTCCTTGCATGGTTAATTGCCACTGGTATAATCCAAAAGGTTACAGAAAAACCCAGGCTAGCCTTGCACGGTCCTGTCAGTGAAACATCTCAAAGAAATGTTCCCAGTGTCTGAAGTGCTCAGAAAAATAACCTAGGGAGATGTTCAAATGAATTATAAACCCCTTAGAAAACCTAAGCAGCAAAATCTTCCTGTACATCTTCATCTATCTTTAAATTACAAACACAGATATGTATTTTAAAGATACACTGATGCATGATTGACTTGTTATTCTTTACCTCTCCCCTCACCCCAGTACGGTCAACATTTGCAATGATAGCGAGTCCTTCCAATTTTAAGAAACAGAGACACAGCAAAATGTCCAAAATGCCATATCCTTTTGATGCTTAACCTCTCACTCAATAGTTTGGTCCCAGTGAATTCGGAGGAGTTTTATTGTTCATTGGACTAGAAGTGGGGTCTAGCCTACATCTTCCTCACACGTTCATGGGGTCCATTTCAATTTATGGCAGACAGTTTTGAGTTGTTTCTTGGGGTAAACGGTGCCATGAAACATAGCAACTACTCCTTGTATTTGGTGTTTACGACTTTCCCAATACTTCTGCAAATAAAACATGAGGTATTAATTCTCTCCACAAAAGTCTTGGGATTTTCTTAGGTAGTAACATAAATTACTCTCACTTTAAAGTGGGGAAAATTAGTCTTAGGCCATTTAGAGCTAACACTTAGGTAAATAGTTTATGTGTTTGGGAGGTTTTGAAGAGCCACAAAATGACACTTCATTCTGGACACCGAAAATTAAGGTAACCAGAATCAGCATGCACATGGCTGATTACGCTGCCAATTAAGTGGTTTACCCAAGTCCACCAATGTCTATTAGGAAGTTGTGTCAGGGAGGGCACTTTGCCACTCTGACCCCCCATTTCAGACCCCAGAAAGCCTGCTGTTTCCACAGGAGACAAGCGGTTGTACGCCTCACTTCGAGCAGCTGCCATCTGCGGGAAGGAGCAGAGATGTGCTCATCTTGAGCAACTCAGGAGACATTTCCAGCAGGAATCTTTCTGGAGATGTGAGCTGCCTGTAGCACTGTACGCATCGCTGGAAAAGACTGCCTCTGTGCCCTGGATGCCTGGATGGCCAGAAGGCTTTGACATGAGCAGCAGACAGGATTTAGCTTGTGTTTGACACCGGGGATGAAGTGCAGCCTGGAAGAGCTACACAGAGCTCCTTTATTTTACCACTGCTCCGTACGATGGACAGGTGGACCAGCATAAAACTGCTGCACCAGAAGGACCTACAGGGGAAATGTCGTAGGCCAGGGACCGCTACCTCGTCTCAGGGACTAGATGAAGTGCACCTACGAAAAGCCACTGCAGAGAACCCACGTCTCAGCCATGCGCTCTGCTCACAGGCTCAGTGCTGTGCTACCTCTACCTCTTAAACAGCTTCTGCAGGGGGAGGGGGAGTGTGCACAAAGCCTATTTAATTAGGCTTTGTGTGGGAAGGACGAGCTCCATCCCAAGTGAAATGGAGGATTACACTTCTCCTCCAGATGGCAAAGAGAAAGTAAGCAGGTGTGAGCATGGGGCCTACCTGTATTGGTTTTAATCAGCAACTTTAAGCAAACTCAGTGTTCTCATCAGAAAAGGGGAAAAATAAACAGCTGAGCACTGTGATTCATTTACACTTCAAATATACTTTGAGTTGGTTATTCCTCAATTAATCAAATAGCTGGTGTATCCCTAAAGTAGTGTAAAGTGACACGCTGTGTGAAATCAATTTTCCCTTCCAAAATCATTAAATTCAGTAGCCTGTGACTACATCCCTGCTAATTCTAGTACCGGTCCTTTCATCCTCCATTAACTTTGGCACGCCTAACAGGCTGTCAAAAATAATTTCCCAGAACGTAAATAATTCAGAAATTAAAAATTAATAAATAATAACAGAGAGCTACTGGGAGATAGACTGGGTCAATTAGTCAGCTCTGCATTCTGTTTCTTCGCAGCAGGGGGGCAGCCACATTCGTTACTGGAATCTTTCCTCCGATTCCTAGGTCTGATTTACGGCTCTTCATTACTGGATCCAGTCAGACACAATTACCTCCATCACTATCTCAGTTCCTAACTTCAAAGAAACACACATTTTCTTGTCTGCTTTTTTTCTCCTTGCAGCAGCCTCAGCTTGACGTCCCTGGAATTTCTTCCACGCGGACTAATTAATAAGACTTTGACTTATCATATTCACTTCTCTTCTTTGATGTCCTACCTTAGTCAATCATCCTATTTAATTAGAATTTCAATGATAACTTTACTTATCTCGTGGCTAGATGTAAATTAAAATAACGGGATTTTAATTCTCTTTCTTACGGGGTTATGACATTTCTGACAGAAAAAGTTTCAACCCAAATACGATGTTATGTACTTCCTATGCGAGGAGTGCATTCCACTAAATTGTTTTTCCCTTTGCTACAAAATAATTTTGCTTGTTTAACAAGCTCCACTGAAATGGAAATGAACTACAGTCTCTTGTAATGTAATTTGCACGGGTCCGTGTTGTGAAAGGTTACATTGATGTAAATGAATATAATCAGATTGTGAGACGTGCCACTTAGTTAACAAGGAAAAGGAACGTGATTTTTAGGGAAGGAAAAAGGCTCCAGAGAGACAATGGACCATGGGACATCTTCCTCTTTGTGCCCTTTCAGTCAGTTCCTAGTACGTTTGCAAGGTTTCTTGCTCTCTTTTCTCATTTAAGGACCTAATCCTGCTGTTTGTATTTGAGAGCACATGAGGTTGGATTTTGATTTAAATGAGGCATTTCTGAAAGACATACCTACTGCTGTTCATAGAAGTGTATTGTGGCTGAGGCTTAACAGGAGCAGTACCTCCCTCAGCCACCACTTTTTTTCTCTCTCTTTGGTACCCAGTATGTGCTTGCACACCGGCTTGCTTTCCTTCCCGTATCTTTTAGAACTTGCTGGTCTAAGTCAGTACGACATAGACTGGACACAGACAGGACAGAAGTGAATAAAAGTGAAAACAATCACTCATTTTTTAATTGAAGCTTATGTGGCTGCACACCCTAGGACTGCAGAGGCTACTGCAGTGTAGGGATCAACGGGGAGAGGCTGGTGGAGCAGCCGAGTCCTAGTGGGGCTTGGGAGATCCCTGGAAGTGAGGCAGGAGGGCTGGGAAAGTGAAGGACGAGGCTTTCCAGGGGTCCAGCCAGGCTCATCAAGCCTTACCCATTTTGGCACTAGTGCTTTTACTGAAATGGATTTTTCCATGACTGTAAGAGAATTGTTGTGTACGTAGGTAGGGATTTTCAGGAGGAAGAAAGGTAAGGAGAGGACTGTGTGAAAAAGAAAGTAAGAATGGTCAACATACCAAGAAATGGTCTTAAACTATGAACAAAGCAATCTTCTGGTACTAGAAACAGAACACGGTGACAACTGGCTGGCCCATGCAAAATGCCACACATCGCTCATCTGCCACCAGAGATGGTTATCTTTCTAGTCATCTATGGCTAGAAAAAAAGAGGTTTACAGTTTTATGCTGACTATAAGCAAATACACCCTGGAAACCAACCTCAAGTCTTCTTAAGGAAAAAGACCACATCCTCAGGCCCTATGCTTCCACTGATATCCTAGCAGGGAAAAAATGCTTTTTATCGGCTGCTACTGATGCTTTTCCAAGTTGGCAGGTTGTGCATTTGCTACTCCATCCCCTTTGTTGTATTCATGGAAAGAAGGAAGTACAGGAAGAGTTAGTGAGATGTGTTGGACATGGAAAAAACCTACTCCCCAAAGAAACAGTTCAGTCCTATGGAGAGCTAGGAATAGCAGAGAATATGAGACTCACTTGCCTACCGCTAATCCATTCAAAACGGGCTTAGCAAGCTCTTGCTTCAAATATTATCCCTACATTAGACCACACTAAACCATTTGTCATAAAGCTAGCATTTCTAGATGCTCTCGCAAGCCATTTGCCTGACAGCTCTGTTCTTCTTACAAAATAAACTGAGAATGTTTGAAAAACTAGGCCAGAGCATCAGCAGCAGTGAGCCACTGAATTTAACTGGCAGCTCCTACAATTCATACCAGTTGAGTTCAGGGCCCAAACTGGGTAAGCTCAAAAAATATCAATACTGTTGTTCAGTAATAAAATAGTAACCTGTTGTGCTTGCAACAGCTAAACTAAACTGTTTCATCATAACTTAATAGTGTTGTTCTTTTAACAATTGGATTCCGTTACACTTTTATATTTAGGCACAATTATTTAATCTAGTTTAATTGGCTTTCTTATTCCCCTCAGGGTCTGGGGCCTAGAAAGTTCATATTAAATACTCTAATTGCTCTGAAATTTTCTTGTTGTCTGAAATATGCTCCTATTTTAAGTATACCCTAAAATCTAGTTCATAGACATTTTCTCCTCTTTCACAAATTAGAAAAAGTCTGATGTCCATAATTTGCACTTTAAAAGAGTCAATAATCAACCAAAATAATAATTATAGATGGAAAACAAGGAGGATGCTGCACAATGAACTGCAAGTCACAAATGCGTAAATAAGGCCAGGAGCGCACATCAAAGGTTTCTAAGTGCACGCTGCTCTCCGAAAGCAAAGCTGAGGCAGCTAACGAGGGTGTCCATAGCCTACATATTTTACGTGTGGGTCCCTGACGTGGTACAGGCCTGCGGGGTACACCTGGTGGAGACCCCGATAGCTTCCCGGTTTGCTCGGCTGGCACAGCGGTGGTGCTGGTGGTCCCCGAACAGGAAAGTGACTGCATGTGAGGGCTGGGTGTGGGTACTGCTGGGCTTCAGACACCACTCTGGGGCAAAAAGAGGCAAGGTGCGAGTCCTGTCCTGTGCTGCCTGGGGCCGGTGGGCGAGCGGGTACGGTTTGTACTGGGAGCAGGGCCTTGCACGTGCGAGGTTTGTGTGAGAGCACCGCTCCCAAAGCCACGTTAGGGAGACTACATGCTGATGTTTTAGAAAAACAACATTTAATAAATGAATTGATAGATGGATGCGTAGACAGATAGATGGATGAACGGATAGTCGTGCGGACTCCCCCTGCTCGCCCTACAACATGGCCGCACCTCCACCGTACAACATGGTGGCGCCCAGCCACCTCCACCTCCGTACAACATGGCGGCCTAGAGGCGGGCGCTTCCGTGTCCCTCAGCGCCACTATTTCAACCCCGCCGAGCGCGCTTCCGCTTCCTCTTCCGGCTCGGGCGGTGTCAGGTATGGCGGCGGGCGGCGGGGGCTCCGCGGCCTCCATCCGCCGCCTCCATCCGCCGCCATCCGCGGTGCGGCGACACCCGGGGGGTGCGGGGGGGCCGGGGTCTGGGCCCGGGCCTGGGGCCGGGGCCGGGGTGTCGGTGCCGCAGCGGTCGCCAGGCCCACAGGGAGGGGAGGCCTCGGGCCGCGGCAGCGCAGGGTGAGGCCTTGCCTCATCTCGAGTCTTCGTCACAAGCCTCGTTCTGCTCTCAGCCCCGTCCCGTTGTTTATAATTTAGCGGTGTTGGCTGTCGCAAGGAGGTATTTCGGTTCTCTCCATCCTGACACAGAATCGGTAGCTGCTGGGTCTGTTTTAGCTCGGTGCTTCCGTGCAGGTGATGCTGTCAGCCTCTGGGTGGAAGCTGAACTCTTAAACCAATCTGCTTTCCTTAATTAAGGTGTGAAAAATGGTTCAGCGCCTGACCTACCGCCGTAGGTTGTCCTACAACACAGCTTCCAACAAGACCAGGCTGTAAGTAAGACGTAGCTTCTAAGGAAATCCTAATTTAAGAAAAACAACGTTTAAGTTTTGATTGTTTCCTTAACAGAATGTTTTTCTGCTGTGTTTAGGTCCCGAACACCTGGGAACAGGATTGTTTACCTTTACACCAAGAAAGTAGGGAAGGCACCAAAGTCAGCGTGTGGTGTATGCCCAGGGAGACTTCGTGGTGTAAGTCTTGGGATTACCAGCATAAAACTTTTACAGCTTTTATTATTTTAAATGCAAACAACTTTATCAAATAAGGTGTCTGTTTCTTGATGGATTCAAGAATATCCTTCTTTAAAATATGGTCATCTGGATGTTGTAAAGTGTAGCTGGTAAAACAAGCTTTGAAAGCTTAAGGAACAAGTGCTTTTCTTTTTAATGCTTGTGATTCTCACTGGTATTATCTAAACTTGTTTTACAAGTTAACTCGTAATTGACTGAAATTTTTCAACCTAGACCTAGATGAATCTGTAACAGGTTTAAAAGTTAGAATTGGACCTATTAGATAGGCTTTCAAAAACATAGGTCAAGTTGACTATAATTTTTAGAAAAAATGAGTGACTTTTTCCTAACAGGCTGTTATCTTCCAAAATGTATTCCTGGTTTAATGTTGCTTTTAACAGTGATCAGAGTGCTCAAGTCTTGTTGTCAGTCAGTTTCTACACTTGGGAAGATGATCCTTTTTAATAAGCAGATTTTAATTATGAGTATATTGGGAAACCTGTTTGGTGGAATGAAAAAGTTCAGTTCTGGAATGCTGAGGATGGCATGTCAAACACCCTGTGGCTTCAGTCACTTTTTGCATGTTGAATAGTTAACTGTAGGTGTTGCTGCTTTTTAAAGACAAACTACACAAGTGAATTTTCTCAATGCAACTGTTACTCAAAATTGGGGCCTGCTATCTTATGATATGCTTCTAATTTTTGCTTTCTGTAGGTTCGTGCTGTGCGTCCTAAAGTTCTTATGAGGCTGTCGAAAACAAAGAAGCATGTCAGCAGAGCCTATGGTGGTTCCATGTGTGCTAAGTGTGTCCGCGACAGGTGAGCTCACAATGGGATAACTTTGTTCTTGAGGTGACTTCATACGAGTTCTGCATCTTACCGTGTCTTCCTAGTGTAAGTCAAAACGCTAGAGACTCTTTTCTGATGTCAGTGTAGAAAAATGGAGAGGGTAAGCACGGGACACATTAGCAGTGAGGTGTGCAATTTTCCCCCAGGATTTGAGCTGGTTAATTAATGTGTTTGGAACTCCTCTGTGGATGGTTTGTTCTTTGTGGTTTCAAGCTGTACTGGTGTGTAGGTGCTAAACATTCTGTTCCTTCTGCATTTTTGTATTCTTCCCTCGAGTAAAGGTTTTTTTCTTTTGCTTCCTGTTTTGTCTTGTGCGAAGATAGTAGTGAAAAATCAACTTTGGACTTCTGTGGTGTTTTGGGATTTAGTGGTACTAATTGTTAGCATATTAAGCATCTTCTATGTGATTAAGCTTAAAGATGACCTTTGGTAGGTCTCCTTGAACTGAGTTTTATTCTGTAACAACTGCATATCTGCATAATTTCTTGACAAGTATGAGCATTAATGTGTATTGCAAAGAATGTGTCATCTTTGTGAATGGTAATCAAACCAGATCTCCAGAGTCAGCAGTCTAGTGCCAGTTTTTCATCTGTAGTGCACATCTTTCCAGCATCTTGGTTTTTTTTTTTGGCTTCTGTGATCTAAACTAAACCACATCAGGTGGCACTGAAGACTGATTGTTACAGCTGCAGATCTTGGGCAAAACTTTTTCCTGTTAAAAGACATTTTTTCCTCAGTGTTTTCACAAACACTGTGAGCTTGGTAAGTCATTTTTTGTACATGAGTGTATCTTTTATGCCTAAACACAAACGAAAGTGCAGTCACCTCCTTCTCTGTAATTGGCAGGTCTCTCCTGTGTCTAAGCATTGTTAGTAGGCTTTGTGTGCTGTAAAAATAGCCATAGGTATCATACATACGGAGTAGCGTTTTCCCGTTTTGAGATAGGACGGTCTATATGGTATTCGTGTGTGGTATAACTCACTCATCAAACAGGCTGTTGATGTGTGAGTACTATCATGTGTATCTATCTGCGTAGTGGCCCCATATCTGTTCAAGAAGTAACTGTATTTAGATATGATTTGACCTGCCAGAGTTTTTTTTGTTGATGTACAAAGAAGCAATAATCCTGAGAGGGCAGCTCTCGTTTTGATAGCTGAACTCACATAAATTTTTCTGTAGTTATAAGAAAGAGCTGGTGTGAACAGCTGGTCAGTTCCCTTACTTTAAGAACTGTAAAATTAGTTTGCCAGTGAGGAGTTTTGCTTTTTACCTTAAGTTAGTCAAGTCACTTACTTTCCTACTGTTTAGCCATTGGGTTGATACCCTTATCTGCCTACAAGCCACTAACCCTAAATTTGCGAGCACTTGAAGCCTTCTTCCCAAACCTCTACATTTATTGGTGCCACTGCCCCTGTCTTTTGATGCTGGCAAGAACACAGACAGCTCCTTTATGTAAAGTGGAGTACCACAGAGTGCTGCAGTCAGCAAAGCAACTGCAACTTTCTTATTTTTGTGTTCTCGCTTAACTGTATACATGTCCTCATGGTGTTGATTTTCCTTTCCAGGATCAAGCGAGCTTTTCTTATTGAGGAGCAGAAGATCGTCGTGAAAGTGTTGAAGGCACAAGCACAGAGCCAAAAGTCCAAGTGAATCTGTTTGTATTTTCTGCCCAATAAATGAAAGTTCCACTTTCCTGGTGTCCTGTCAGTCCACGTGCTCGTGAAGGCTTGTAGGAGCTTCTCACAGCTTGTTAAATGCAGAACTGGGGTGTGATGTGGCACACTGTCAGTGAGGGTGCTGCCTACAGACGGGAGTGAAGCATGTGGGATGAAGTCCACTTAAACAGGACTCCCAGCTCTGTCTCACGGTCCCGGAAACAGATTGGAGTAACTGCGAGCAATGCAGGTTATTTTACGGCACCAGCTGTGTGTGAGGTGATCAGAGGATGTCTGAGATAGAAAAGTGAACAAAGAGACGGGCTAAAGACTGGAAGGCAGTGTCAGATGAAGAGGAAGAGAGCTAGAACAAGCCTAAGGTAGATTTTTTTTTTTGATAGCGTGTGCCTGTGGTTTACTGCTGCTTGAATCTGAGGGGCAGGGGAAGGGAATTGGCTTCTCAGAGCAAGTGCTTCAGCAGCCATACCACACACAGCTCCCTCTGGATTTGGGAGGAAGCTCCAGCAGCTGTTTCGTTGTCCTGTGAGGTGCTTCCTGGGTCAGCAGCTGCTGGCACAGTACAAGCAGAGCTCCGGATGTGACAAACTAGCTCCAGGAGCTGGATTTTAGAGTGGCAATTCAGGCTCAGGCATTGCAAGTTGCACAGAGTTATTTTGGATCTGTTGCGCTATCGCTGATGATGTCGTGTCAGGAGCAATTGTGGAAGGTGGAAACGGTTTTGTTTTCTCTGCTTCGTGCTGTTTAAACGTGGCCGTAGCTACCCGGGAATGCTTCGGCACCCCAGGGGTAACCCTGACCTGTAGGCGCGGTGTCCTTGACCCCAGTCCTGGGAGTTTTCCCTGCAAAAAACAACCCTCAGGTTTCTTAATGGCTGTATTCCCACACTGCCCCTGGTGGGAGGAGGAGGGGAGCGGCAGGGAGCACGCGGCGCTCCCCGCTAGGTAACGAACACCTGCTTCAGGTTCATTCATCCGCCCCTGCGCCGGCCCCGCCCACCGCTCCGGGGGCGTGGCCTCCCGTTCACCCGCACCCGCCCGGGGGGCGTGGCCTCGTGCAGCCCCCGCCTCCCCAAGCGCCCCCTCCGTTACCCAGCACCGACACGTCGACGCTGGTAGGCCCTGGCAGGCGTGTAAAACGCGCGGCTACACCCTGAGGAGCGTTGTGCTTCCGACTAGAGGAAAAAAATCCCATTATTATTTTTAATTATTTTGCGTAAACTCTGTGGTGACTTCGCTTTAAGGTTTAGATGCGATTTTTTTTTTTTTTTTTTCCAATTCCCCTCTCTTTTTTGTTGCCCTGCCAGGACGCAGCCGCGCGCCCGGTTCCGCCCGGCCGCCAGCCCCGCGCCGCTCCGCTCCGCTCCGCTCCGCGCCGCCATTTGGTGCCCGCCGGCATGGAGGCGCTGTTCCGGCTGCCCTTCGCCGTGCTCGAGTGCCCCAACATCAAGCTGAAGCGGCCGGGCTGGGTGCACATGCCCTCGGCCATGACGGTGTACGCGCTGGTGGTGGTCTCCTACTTCCTCATCACCGGAGGTGGGAAGCCGCCAACAACAGGGGAAAATGCCCCGTTGGCCCCGCTGCCAGCCCCCTAAACCCCCATAAAATCCCCCCTTCCTGGCAGGTACAGGCGGGTCGCCCTGCATGTAGCCGCTCCTCAGGCTTTTCCCCGAATTATATCCGTTCCTGGGGTGCTTCGCCCCAGCTATAAGCGTTCTTGTGGTGTTTCGCCAATTCTCCCCCGTTTTGTACGATTTGAACCCAATTCCGTGCCTTGTTTCCTCGCAGGGATCATCTATGACGTGATCGTGGAGCCTCCCAGCGTGGGGTCGATGACGGACGAGCACGGGCACCAGAGGCCAGTGGCCTTCCTGGCCTACAGGTAGGAGAAGGGCAGGGCTCCGCACCCCTCCTGGGGAGCAGACGGGGCGCACACATTTGGGTCAGCCAGCTCCGAGCCCCCAGGAACCACCTGGGGATTGCAGGATCCACCCCGTAACTGCTCTCAGTCTCCAAATTAAAAAATAAAAGTACCTGGAATTAATGGAAGTAGATAACTAAGTCCTTCCAAAGCCTTTGAGAGTGAACGCTTTGGTAAGAAACAAGCTTTGATCTGGCAGTGCTTTTCTTTATTTGAATCCCTTTGCTGTTAAAGTTGAGGTTTGTAATGGGTGCAGACGTATTTGGCCGCATTTCGTAGGATATTTCATAGCAACATAAGTAATGTTTGGGAAAATTTAAGGTCTGGCCTTTCAACTTCTAGTGTAATTGGGACTCCTGTAGCTGAGGGTGGGGAAAATAGTTACAAATACACAATGGTGTCTTCTCTGGGTCTATTTGCATCTGCTACTGAAAATAAGCTGGAGACTGCGTAGTCAAGAATTGCTCTGACAAGCATTAAATCTATAGTTGTAACTTTTGTTTGATTTGTTTTTGTGTCTGTATGTGGAAACAATGGCATGTGGATTTTTTTCTTACAGAACGTTTTTGGTATTTTATAAGTCCTCAGAACGTAGATACCACATGTATAAATTTATACATGCCTCACGTATAAACTTTGACTTCGACTGGATGCGATATGTGACTCAGGCAGGGTGAGGCTGCTGCAGGGTGCGTGGATCACTCTGCTGTGGGGAGCTGGATAGCACTTCAGTGCAATTCTGTGAAAGCAGCATGAAAAAAGATGGAATTGGTTGTTTTCAGGATTTGAGGCAATAATGATTATCTTCATTTCTGTTTTAGCATACATTGCAGTTTCAGTCGTACCAGTGTTAAAAAGCTGCCAGTATTGCTGATGGCAGTGATAGAAAAAGGCTCAGTGACTGTTGCACGCAGAAGACTCCTCATCCAGGTGCAATATTTTTTCAGCTGCTCGGCTTCCCCTCTCTGCCTGAGCTCTGTAAGAAGGGAACCCAGCTGTGAGGACTGACAGAGAGCCGAGGCGCTTTCAGGCCGGTCCCCACAATCTGTGTGCAGGCCCAGTGAGTGAGGAGCGAAACGTGCTGCAGGCAAGAAACACTTCTGCTGTGTGCTGGAACCTGCTGAGGTGCTTCATGAGGTGACACAGTGCTTGGAGTGGGATTTGAGAATTTGGGTGCTGCTGCCTCAATGTCAGGGTAGAAATAAGACTTGGAAAACCCAGTGGCCCCAGGGTCACGGTTCCATGCTTTGAGTCATCTGTGAAAACTGGTGCTACTTTTAGGGTAGATCTTTCTGAAAACTGATGAGTTTGTGTTGTATCCATTAATATACCCTGTTGCATATAAAACCACTAGTATGCTTGTCTGGTCACCTTGCAGACTGTCAGTCCAGGAGATAAATTACAATTTAAAGCTTTAATGTAATTGCATAACATAAGTTCCTAACATAAAGTAAATTTGGAAGGTCAGCCATCAAAGTTAATCATTTTGTGCATTTGTACAGTAAAGAAGGTTGAGTAGCTGAATTTTGAAACGTAAATAGTTTTCTTTGAATAACCTCTAACTCTTTCTTCCCCCCTTTCCTCCCCCACCCCCCTTGTTTGTTGGTCTTGTAGAGTAAATGGACAATATATTATGGAAGGGCTTGCATCTAGCTTCCTCTTCACAATGGGTGGCTTAGGATTCATAATTCTGGATCGATCCAATGCACCAAATATCCCCAAGCTGAATAGGTTTCTCCTGCTCTTCATTGGATTTGTCAGTGTGCTTTTGAGCTTCTTCATGGCCAGAGTTTTCATGAGGATGAAATTACCGTAAGTGACTTAAAACTCTTTCTGCTTTTCTTCCTTTTTATGGTTTACGTGTGCCTATATTAAATTTAAGAGTAACAGAAAATAAAACCAGGTATGCTGAACATCTCTAGCTTGGCTATAAGTTACTTTTCTTCAGTGCTTTTGTGGAACAAGCTATCTTGAATGAGGTGGGGAAACTTTTGGAGCTGACTGCTCTGAGATTGTGCTGTGGTTCAGAAAGATGACAGATTTGTTAAGTCAGACAATACGATTAGTGAGTCTGAGTCATAATAAATTTTAAGGTAGGCTGAATACGTGCTGGATAGGTAAAAGTAATTACAAGGGAGGGCTTTGGAGAAAAAGGATTTATCAAGGAACTTCAAGGAAGACAAATGAATCATTTATACCGGCAATATATGGCAAAGGTCATAACTAGAAGAACCGATGGCAGGAGTAATGGGCGTTGAGAAACATCCAAAACTGTCCTAAAGTAAAGATGATGTGTCTTTTATTTTGTCGTTGCTGGAAGACTCAACATAACATTGAAGCATACAATGTGTGTGATGTTTCAATACACCTAACTCACAGACAAAAAGTAGGAAAAATAACGCAGCTTTGGGGCTGTGTTATAACAAAACATGGGATTTTCAATTTTTGTTTTTTCTTTCTTTCTCCATCTGTTTCATTTAGAATAGCTGAAGCCAGCAGTTTGGAGGTACCGACAGTTAATTTCTGGAGTAGCTCTTTGGGGTGTTGACTTAGTTATGTCAGTCATTGCTCCTTTCTCAAATGTTTGTTTAACCTTTGCAGTGCAGTAGAAATGTTGTTTCATAATGCACCGGGGATTCCCTGGCAGTAGGCAGCTGGATAGGGACTTGCTGTATGTTTTCTCATTTCATTGTGCATGTATGTCTTAACAGTTCTCTTTCTTAAATTCTTTAAAGAAACAAGGCTTCAGGTAAGTTGAAAAGAAAAAGAGACCAGAGTTGTGTTCAGAGACAGAGAATGTCAGATTATACTGAATATCTTGACGCTGGTAGTTTGCGTAAAGGGTACAAAGAAAGAAGCTTTCATAAGGTGCAAGCTGGGCTTCAAAAATTCTAAATAAGTGCTGAAGTTGGATTGAGAGCAAGTTAGTCCATTTTCAGTGTTCATTAAAGAAAATCAGCTGAGGAAGGAGAGTGTAGTTAAGCAGGCCTGTTTGTACCTGAATGGGATTTAAATATGGGATTTAAATGGGTTTTAAATAGCCTTGATGTGAGGAGTGTTTTGGCACTGAGGTTTTTGTTTTAAGACTGTAAGTCTCTTGCTTTTTGAGGAGGTTCTGTCTGTGTTTGCTAACTTTTTTCCTAATTTAATTTTATTCTGCAGGGGCTACTTGATGGGTTAGTACCTCTTGCAATGTGTGAAAGCCCAAGCTGAATTTAATCCTCTTTATGAAGTGTTTAAGAAGCAGCAAGAAACAAATTCCATTGTCACTATCAAGAGGAAAGAGATCTAAACGTGAGAAGCAAGTGAGGAAAGTGTGCTCTGTCTGCAAACAAACTTTTACTACCAATGGCTGATTTATAGTTTTAAAACAGCGTTTTATAATTGCTGTTCCAGAGCTTTTGAAAAGAGAAAGTGACCTATATATTTTTTTTTAATCTGACTTGGCATAAAATAGAGAACCTGTCTTTAGCTGTACCCTGAAATGAGAATTAGCCATTGGTTTGACAGTTCGTTATTGCAAGGTCTGTCCCCTCTTCCCTGTGCGGGAGGATTATGTGTGAATTGGAGAAGAAACACCTGAAACATTTCTTTCCAAGTTATAATTAGAAAGTAAATAAGTTTGGATACTTTACAGTCCGAATTAACGTGTCTGAAATGATTTCAGAGACACCTTTTGCCTTGTTGTTAATGGCTCCATATGTGCACCAGGAGAGGCAAACTGTATGAATGTGCATTTGTTTTTGAAAAAATGTATGAAAAGAGCCAAATAAAACTTATTTTCTACAAAATTGTTTGAATTTCATGCATTTTCTGAAGCTTTTTCTTGAGTATGCATGGCCTATTCTGCATCCATGTTTTGAGGTGCCATACTATACAATGAGCACATCATTTTCTGCTTAGTTTTTCACTGTTGGGTAATGATTTTTTTTTTTTTAGTATCAGGGACAAGAGACCTCATATTTTCTGTGAACTTGTACTGTATCTACATGATATGCTGTTATCAGTAATCAAGTGAGCTGTTGCTTTTTTGTTTGAGAGACAAGGCTCCAACTTTTTTTTGGTCTTCATTTAAAAGATGGGATGTTACCATTGTACTTCATTAAAATGTATTGTGTTCTGAAGGTGGAAAAGATCCTTCTAAATCTCCATAAATGTCTTGTCTGCAAGCCACATGTGTTTGAAGCACTATTTTTGTCTGTATAATAATTGTCAGTGAGATTTTTTTTTATTCCCTTAATTGTGTGTAAGTATTACTGTTCATATACTAATCAATCTACTAAAAGAGCTAGTTGTTAATCATCTGTCTTCAGGATATGTCACTTCCAGTCCCTCATTCTTACATTCAGTGTGACTTCTGCGTTTGTTCATTTTACATCTTTTTCTTTAAAATTTAAGGTATATTAAGCTGTTCTGTTAGGCTCATAACTGCAATATTTCCTGTCTTTTCAAAGTGGTTATCCTGTGGTCATTCTGGTTTTGGTGAGACATATGCTTACTTTCAAGGGTGAGTACTGATATTATGTGAGTAAATAATAGGATACCTACGTCAATTTCAATGTATCTAAGGAAAGTCAAAACAGAAAGGCATGTCGCAGTATAACTGTACTGAGCACCTTCCGGCTCAGTACATGTCCCATTGCTGTTCAACGTCAGCCTCCAGGCTTGCAGCTGATTCTAAATGAGCATACTCTTAAGCAGTAGTTTTAATGACACAGATGAATGTCTGTGGTCTATGAAATGCGAGGGTGCCCTGCCCTTGCAAACTGCTGCGCCATGCCCTGACTGAGGCGCCAGGCCCTGGCTGCCTGGCCTGGTCGCTCGCGCTCCCCAGGGGCTGCCTTTGTATGGCCGGGGAGGGGGCACTGCTGTCTCTGTCCACATCTCGTCAGCCTCCCTCACGAGGGCTGCCAAGCCCTGGCGGCTCCCTCAGCTGCCTCGAGTAGCCTTGATGCTGGAGAAAAAGCCCTGCCTGCCTTGATTCCACTGCTCCACTGCACCGTGTGTCTGCCCCGGAGCCGATCGCACAGAGATCTGCTATGATCCTCTGCCAAAGCAGAGGTACAGAGGAAACCAGGAAGCAGAATGCAGAGCAGAAGAAAGATACACCAACACCACACAGAAGTTAGGAACACGCTAGGCAGGAAAACTTTAAAATGCTTGACTGAAGTTTGGTTCGTTTTTGATGTTGGTTGGGAGCTTAATGGTCACCCATGGAAAAATTTCTACCTGTCACTGTCACATCAACTGAACAGAGTGGTATGGCTGTGCCATACCATGTATGATGGGAGTCCCAGTAACAGATGAAAGAAAGGCTGGTATTTTCTGTGAGTGTCTGCTGTTCTCTACAGGCAACAGCAGGTGGCATCTCTTGCGTCAAAGACAGAAAGAAAAGTTTAGCGATATCTGTCTGTGTTTCGTGCTCTCATCCAGAGTGAACTGAACTTGTCTGGGGGGTGGGAAGTTAAAGTTGAAGCACTGTGATAAAGGTAAAGCAGAGCTTATAGGAACGTCTCTCTCCATGATTAAAAACAGAAGTTTGGCTTATGTCCAAATGTAACAGAAAAGTCAGACAGGTCTTGATTTTCTGGCTCTCTTGGAGAAAATACCGAATCCACGGCTCTTCCAGAAGGTTCAGTGTAATCTTGGAGTGCTGCTGCCTGGTCAATACAGTTAAGAAGAATATATATAACCTGTGTAGCTTTTGAAAGTTAACATGTGAACTCTAAATAATTTAAGTGATCTTATACTTAATTGAGTTAAGCCAAAAAATTCATCTAAATAAAAAAGGCCAGACATTCTGGCTTCCTTTTTTTCCCCCAGTACATTTTCCAGACTCCTGCAGATTGTGTAACAATAGCATGCTTTGAAGACCTGTGCCACTGAAACAATTTTTGTCAGCAGGGTGACATTTCATCTGTTTTGAGGAGATGCTGATAAATACTGTAAATACCGGTAAAACTGTGTGGCATTTGGATAAGTCCAGATACGAATTTTAAAAAAATGTATAATTGTTAATTAAAACCTAAAATACTTTTATAGGTCAAGTTTAGTTACCAGTACGAAGTAGTACACAGTGATGTCTGAAATAAAACCGACATCTTTATTAGACTAATGTGGAATATTTTAATTTGCAGCATTCTAATTCTGAATCTGTTGTGTTTAATGGAATCTGGCTTAGGCGGCTGAAGGTGCCTCAGTTAACTTTTTACAAAGCTGGACACTTGTTTAGAAAATAGTGCTTAATAAGGTTACTATAATACACCCATGTCTAGTTCCAGTTGCATATTTTATATGCATATTTTCTTAATATACTAATTAGGAAGCACTAGGTATTAGGTTACTTAAAAGTTACAGTCTTAGCAACTGAGACGATTGTAAATTTCTGCTGCTGCTCCCAGTAAAGGCAGTAAATGTGGGTATAAGGAAGACAGCAAATCTCAATTTTCTGACATGCTTGGAAATGCTGTATACAATAGAAACTTTTTTTCCTGCAGCATTGCAATGGCTGTGAAAACATGACTTGATATCACCCATTTGTGAATATGATTGTATTTTGCCTTTGGTGTGACAGTTCCTTCATAAAAAGAGTTGCAGCAATGTGTCTGGCCTCCTATTACAATTTCTAGTTGCTGCTTCTCAATTTTACAGTTGCTTTAGTATGTTTTTCTTCCAGAACATGCTTAAAGAGGGTTGAAACCATTACAAGAACTGAAGTGGAACAATTGTAAGAATCTCAGAAGAGGGCCATTTTATAACCCTTTACAGTCACACTGAGGCATTTCAGCTATACTGACTGGAGAGTCAAAATCTGGATTTCAGTGACAGGAAAATGCACAAATAATGCATCAAACTCTTCTTCAAGGGTGGCGTTTCATGAGAAGTGGCTACTAGAATCATTAGAGTTTCTACATGATTTGGTTTCTCCAGTGACAACTGATTGTGCTGTGTTTTTTTGTTGTGGTTTGACATGGATACCCATCTGCTAAGAGCTGTGCTGAGACCGTAAGCTCATATTAGAGCAACAGCTGTGGCACTGTAATGGGAGGCAAGCACGCCTGACTTGCACCGTGTTTTAACTGGTGGTATGGATGCGAGGCGCTGCATCCTGATATCTGGTATCTTGAATCTATAAAGCAGCTTGCCGAGCTCCAGTTTAACGGTATCAGCTTAATTCCTGATGTTCTTTGGGTGTAAGATGAAGTTTCACTTCATCACATAACTATCCCATGTGGGTTCTGTAAATGTCAAAGCTCTTAGGCTGTTACACCTGCAGGCTGCAAGAGATAGTATTTAGCTGTAAGGAAATCAGGTTAATTTGGTATTGTCTGCTGACTTATGCATGCAAAAAGACCAACATTTGTAATTTCCTCCTCTTTTTGTATCAGTTTTCATTACAAAGCTCAATGTTGAGGTGGGGACTAGGATCCCTTTGTTGGGGATGGTAATTGTATGTGCTCAGCTGCAAATCGGGAAAGAAAAATTTTGAAAGGATTCAGGCTGGCTGGCATATTCTAGGGTAAAACTTGAATGTTAAACTTATTTCTATGTTATTTAGTAAACGGATTGAAACAATTTCATAACTTTTAACTATTCGTGACTGCTCCTGGATGATAGCTAATATGTTCTCTATAGTCATCACATGTGGATGGAGGGTGTGAGGGATGCAGCATAATAAACCTAACTTCAGTCTGACGAAAAAGCTTTGGGGGGTGAGGGGTGTATCTTAAGCACCTGGAAGAAAATGGCAAAAAGATTAGTAGCCAGCTTGGATTTTTAGAGAATAAGTAATATGAAGAATAAGCCATACATGAGAGTTATGGGCACTGTGGATAGAAGAAAAGCAGATGTTTTTGAGGCTGTAGCTTTTGATGCTTTCTTGCATGTTATGGAAACTTGGCCTAGCTGAAACAACTGTAAGCCGGATGCAAAAAATGTTTTCAGAGAGTGTTCAGTGATTAGTTGGTATCCTTTTGTCAGAGTGGAAAGAGATTTTTTTTTTTTTTTTTTTTTTTTTTTTAGGTCTGTCCTTTGGCTAGTTGCATTCAACACCCGGTGACCTGGACAGAATAGGGAGTACTTACTAAATCAGCACAAATCATAAAACTTAGAGACTGCCGAAGGGAGGAGTAAGGATTTGCAGTGATCCTGACAAGTCAGAAAGAGCTCCCTAAAAAAAAGTAGGCTGGTTTATTCTTTCTGGGAACAAGTGCCAGGTAGTAAAGCTGCACCAGCAGAATAACTGACGAAATGCAGGATTCCTCAGAGTGGGTCCTTGGGTTCTCCTGGACCATGAGCTGAACAGGAGCATCGGCTTTTGGGGAGCCATACCACATCCTGCTGAGAAACACACAGAAGTTTTAACTACAAAGTATACAAGGCATGAAAGTTAGTGTGGAACGGAAAGGAGTCATTTGTTCTGCTTGTCAGTAGTAGTTGAGGCTTAAATAACAGCAAGGAGGAGTTGGGTTACTATTAGGAAAATATTTTGAGGATAAAATAGTTGACTCCTTGACTAGATTGGCTAGGGCGGTGTTGGTATTTCTGCTGTGTGACGCTTTGAGAACAGGCTAGACAAGTGCCTGCCAAAATTTGCAGATAAGGCTGACCATGCCTTGGGGTGAATGATTTTTTTGAGGTGTCTTCCAGCAGCTGCCCATTTTTATTATTCCCTAGGTGAGAACAAAACCTCTGACCTTCCAAACGCTGACACTGTCTTTAAAAACAATTATGGAAAGGTCTTTATAAATGACTAAATCTGTCCTTTGAATACATCCCTGCAGGGCATTCATAAGGCAGAATCCCGCTGGCCTCTCAGTCTGAAAAAAAGTGAGTAGCTTTGTGACCTAGACATGGCAGCAGAAAGCAGTTTCATTAACTGCCTACTGCCAGGCCAGAATTAAATGAATTAGTTGTTGGTGTAAGGAAAATAAAAATGTACGGACAATTGTTTAACGCCTTTTCCTTTCCTGGTTGATGCCCATGTTTGTCTGCCACCAAAATTATGCTGCTCTTACACTAAATGGCTGTCAGGGTAGCTACCCTACTAGAACAGGACCATTAGTTGGTGGGGGGCGTCTGTGATATTTCTAGGAGGTGTTTTGCTGCTTCTCAGCGCATCTGTCTGCTCTGAGTTGGAGCCAATGAACTTTTCAATTGCACTGTTTTCTCCAGATCCCTCCTTTCAGGAGCCTTGCTTCATTGATGGGTGGAATTTATCCTATTTCACGTTTTACCCCAGTGTATCTGTCCGTCCCTGCTACCGTTAGCCATTACACCAGCCCAGAACCACTGTGTTTTAGCCCCTTTTGCTGGTCTACTCCTGGCCTGAGCTTTTATTTCTGGGGATTTATGCTATTGTCTTTCAGTAGCTGCTGTCTTCTTTTTTTTTTTTTTCTTTTTTTTTTTTTTCTTTTTTTTTTTCCTGTCATTCTAGTCTTCCAAGTTTCAGGACACCACTGCTGGTTTTGATTGCTCTCTTTCTAACTGCTGCGGTATTTCTGCCTTTAAGGGATATTATTTATCAGTCTCTTCCATTTCCTCATTCCTCCTCATCTAGTACTTTCTCTTTTATCACACTGAAATCCATCACTTACTTCCACCAACCGCTTGGCTATCCATCGGCTGTGCTACTCTGGGCTTTCCTTCTTCTGTTCCTTCTACTCTGACTGCAAGTCCTCTAATTTTCCCTGCTGACCACTGTCTGAGCTACTTCACCCTGCAGTGACTCCACACTTCATTAGCCCCTGCTCTCCGTGGCAAAGCTCAACCTCCTGGCTTCTCTCATCCTTTCAGCCTCTCTCATCCTCTGGTTGTTCCTTTGGCTGTTCCAGTTTTCTTTTAGCTGTCTCATGTCTTTGTCTTTATTGTTCTACACTCCACACCATCTGTTGTGCTGCTGCGAGCATGACTCACCCTGAAAACAATAAAAATCCTACTACATCCCCAAGCACTACACTGGGGAGCCGATGAAGGCACTCCTGTATCCAAAATCTACATCAACAGCAGACAAGCCAAGATCCTCATGGAATTCAGGTACATAATTTTTGTTTAAATCAATAGAATTCAAGTGCCAAATACATCTGAGAACCCTGCCAAAGTTTCGTCACAACTCTGAGAAAAGGAGGCGATTGTTTCCTGTGGCTGGATTTAAAAACACCTCTGTAGGGATAACCTGAAAGTTCTTGGGTTTCTTAGCAAATAGCCTTTTTTTTTTTTTTTTATACATTTGCCATTACTGAGTGTTTTATGAGTGTAGACAACATATGGTCTGTACACAGTGGAACGGACCAAGGAAAATCTGTCACAAGGACCAAGATTCATACACACGGTAGACAAGGCAATAAATATGAGAGCTCATAAAAACAGGGAAAGGGAATGTTCCATCAGACCTTTTATTTTGTGGGTACAGAAGATGCACAATGCTTAAAACCACTGCCACTTAACAAAATGATTAACAAATTTAATTAAAGTTAAACAATTTTAAATTAAACAAAATTAAAAATAAATCACCATTTGGTTTCCTAACCTAAGCAGGAATAGTTTTAGCTATATCAAGAAGTTCTTTTCCTCTGATATTCTAACAGGCAGCAAAAACACATGGTGACTTTAATTATTTTCTTGTTTCATCTAACAGCTGGTTAAACCAAAGGTATACATCACTGAAGTCAATGGAGGCAGACAAGTGCAAAAAGGGAAATTTTACTTACAATATTACAAAACTTACAATATTTCAGCTGTATTCACAAGTAGCATTTAACTGCAGCTTCTGTATTAGGCTGTGACTGAACAAGCCTCGTTTTACTAATTTGGATGGTCAATACAAAGTATTTCCTTTGTGCAACTACCTTTGAAAAACAAATGTCTTTTACTTAAACATTGTAAATAATTTCTGAAGCTGACTACAAAGTTCCTTCTACCGTTAGTAGCTCCAGCATCGTTATTAGCTACTACTCTTAAGTTTTTTCAGTCTTGACACCTTTTACGTGTCTGCAGTTTCAATTATCTGTTCAGGCTTTGGTTCACCACTGGATGGCAGTCACTGCAATGCTATTCACTCTGGGAAGGAAAGTCTCGTTTTAAAAGTACAGTACTGAAAGTACATGCTGCTTTGTACGTGAATATGAAATATTACAGAGGTGAGCACATTTAGAACCATTTTTTTCTTATTGCTAAAGTATATGTGGAAGCCTTTTCTGTAGATTTTTTTCACTTAAATTCATTTTTACAATCCAAACTTTGCGATTGAATATGATAAAAATTTGCACTTCTGTTGCACCGTACAGCCAAAGATTTCAAACCACTTTATACTGACTAGGTCAATAAAGAAGTCAGCATGTGTGCATATACATATATATATATATATATATATACACATATATGCATATATCTATATACGTATATGCTGACTTTATACATAGCTCATAAAGGGAAAAATGTGCAGTATTATAATGTAGAATGGATTACTCAAAATTACAGCCTTTAGGTAGATAAAGAGTAAAGCCTCAGTCTTCTGATCCCAAATCCACTGTATGTCTGATGGTGGGGAATGAAATAAATGGCTATAAGGAACTGACTATTTAAATGGTTAAAATACAGTAACTGTAAAGATAAAAACAAATTAATATTGAAATTGTGACTGATATCCATACATTAAAATCAGAAGTCAGAACACGGGTAGATAGCAGAGGTAGAGAAAGCTGTGTGGACTTGACCAAGATTTCTGTGTGTATGGTTGTAAGTATGGTGAGTTTACTACCACAAGGTTTTGGAAAAGCTTGTGATGAAACCTGGAGTGTAACGTGAAAAAATGTTGATACAGTCCCCATAAAATACTGCAATCTATAGGTGCCTTTGCTTAAACTAACAGGGATTTCACCTGACTGTATTTTAAGGCAATCAGATTCTCGTTTCATTTGAATAGAAATTTAAATGACAGCTTTATTACAAATAAATCCTGTAGATGTCTCCTTAGTAGGGAAAGGGAGATAAAATGGAAATAGGAGGAAGAAAGTGTGGTGCAGCACTTGTAGAAAAGACCCCTTTCAAAACCCTTTACAGATGCCTGCATCTGAGCATATCAAAGCATTAATGTCAGCCACACCGATGGCTGTTTTTAGGTGGGTGGGATGTTGAAACAGTAAAGCGAGTGGCTTAAAGCTATGTAGCAGCTCAATAGCAGAGAGAGAAATAAAATTTAGATCTAATTGCCAGTTTTGCATCCTACTGACCATGTCGGACACTCAATTCAGCATCAAGCATTCACTAGAGTTTTTACAATGTATATATTTTTTATTCTAGATATTTTCATATTTTCAGGACAAACAAAACAAAACAAACAAAAAAGACTTCTAAACTGCTTTTGTTAAAAGGCAGGATAAAAACAGGATAAAAACATTTTTGCAGCAACATTTTTTTGAAACTTGAAGCGTATTACTTTCCCTCTTGCTTACTGGTTTGTTGGCAAGTTCTGTTTCTTCTGTTCTTGAGATGATGTGTTTCACTGTGAGATCAATCCTGGTGTCTCCTTCGCCCTCCTTTACATCTCATTTGTTATTGAAATGGCTACTTACTCCTAGCTCCCTCCAATTAGTCCATAGTGCTAAAAACTTCCTCTCTTGATCAATTTTCAAACAAGCCCAAAAAATTCCTTTTTTGTATTTCTACTTGTTAGCCCTTTGCTTGTGCTCAATAACCATCCGCTGAAATATATCATTATTCTTTTCAAAGCACACCCTCCTGAAGGTCATCTCTGTAGTGCCTCCAAAACTAGAGGACCAAAGTCCAGCTCTCACTCTCAGATTGGGCCGACGGTGCCTCCTTGTGTTACCCGTCTGTAGCTCTGTGTTGTGTCTTGCCCAGGTATAATTTGTGTGCTCCTTTGGGTCAAGAAGCCTTTGTTTCTGCTGCACGGTGTCCGTGTAAAGGACTCCTCAGTACTTCAGCAACATGCATAATAGATTCCACATTAATTAAATTTTACCAAGGGAAACCCTACCACCAGATTCCCGATCAACTGTGCTGTTTATCTCAGTCAGCTTGAGGTTTCAGATTACTTTCTAAAGCCGTCTTTGAAAAATCTTCCAGAGTTTTCTGTGTTTGGCTTTCCTTTCACCCTCCTCCCATCCTTCTGCCTGCTGGGAAGTGCCGGTGCCGTCATTACAGCAGCCCAGTTCTCTGTGTTTCCAAGGCCTCCATCCAAACCCCCGGCCGCTGACTTTCTCCATGTTTATTCTGAGCTTTTCTCTGCCTGGGAACATGCCACAACACACCCTCCGCTCCTGCCCAATCCCTTCCCGTGCTGACGCAACGTGTTTTTCGGTCTGCCACGTGTCCCAGGATAACCTCTCCCTGTGTCTGTGTGCCCTCACGTTCGGCTACTCAGTGAGTGAGGGAGTTGTCGCTGCCGCTGCGCGCTGCGGGTCGGGCAGGCCGCTGTGGTAACACCCAAACACGGGGCGAGAGTCTGTGGGACAAAGCGTTTTGTTTCCCATTGTGCTTTCTGCTAACACCACATGCAGAGGCAAATTCTGCCCAAGGAAGGCAGACAGCAGCCCAACGAGGCAGCAGCCCAACAAGGCAGCAGGCCAAGATCCTATCCCAACAGAAGCACCGAGGGCAAGGGGAAACTACAAGGACTTAATGATTTAGCACCTAACTGCAAGGGAAGCAGGGTGTTCAATTATTGTCAATGATTCACTGGCTGAGGAAAAAAGACCCCTAAAGAAGAAATATACCACAGACTGACAAAGAGCAGGCACTTACTAAGGATTAATTTCAGATACACGTGTTCAAGCTGCAAAGCTTTGTTCCTAACTGAGGTACAAGTGTATTTATGATGTGAATGTACCTGAGTCTAGGGCTTTGTTTTGGCCCACTGTACGTGGCCCAGCTGTGCCCAGCACACAGAAATAGGGCAGATTTGCCCAAAGTTTGGAGATTCGGGTTGCAGTTTCTCCTCTTGTATGGTGGGTGTTTATAGACCTCTCTGGTGCACACAGTAGTGTATAGTAGAGTATTTGTGCTCTGCAATGCAGGTGATGATCTGTAAGTTGCTGAGTTGCCCTAATAAGTTCAGAACAAATGATATCCTCCCGGAAAGTCGCCTCTTGGTTGGTTTCAGGAGTGGAATGCACTTTGAATAACTCAGTGGAGGTTGCTGCAACTCATACCTACTCGTCCATGATGTGATGTGGCTGGAAAACATTTTATGAAATTATTTTCGTAACTGAGACTTTCTTACCCTATGCATGTTTATCTGCCTTGTAGCAGAGGCTTGGAAGGGACCGGTGATAGTCAGCTTTGTGCTATGTCTGCCCTGAAGGAGCCATCCTTTGGTCCTAAGGAGCACACAGTGGATTTGTGTAACACATCTGCTCTAGCACAAGTAGGGAACAAGCTTTAAGGGAGCTCCATGCTCATTGCCCTCCACATAACCTCTGACACTAGTGGCCTTTGGTGATTCCCATTTCAGACTTGTATTTTCTTGTTAATTACAGAGTGTGCTTTTAGTAGCTGCTATTATTAAAAATACGTGGTCATTGCTTGTTCAGTGTTAATGCTTGGTGGAGCACTCCCACACTGTTTTTCACTGTGTTGGTTGTGCAAAAACACATGTGGCACTGCCAGGCTGGAAGAGCTCACAGTGTGTTGGGAAAGAAGGGAAGGGGAGACTGGTGAGAGAGCTATTCTGCCAGAGAGTGCTTCCCCTCCAACCCTCCAGCCTCAAGTTTCAGGTGCACTTGCCTACCTGGTGGAACCGAAGCTTTTTGGTCAGTGCCAGAAAGATCTGTTTCTGATACATTTTAGGGAGCTGCTGGCATTGTAGTCACTTTGAGAAATATCTGCCCAATTTAATTCTTAACTCTTCTTGCAGTCTGAGGGGAGGGTCTCTCCTTTGCTGATTTCCTGTTGGAGCCTCATTGCCCTGCGTTTTCGTAGATAGTTTGCCCTCTAGGGACCCATGGAAAGGTTCCCTGGTGGGAATTGCTGCTGGGTGGACTTGGTATTTAAGCCTGTGCGTTGTTTTGGATCCTGAGAACACAGACTTCTTTTAAAGTCAGACAGTCTAAGAAGTATAATTGTCCTACATTTATTTGATGACTATGATGATATATGGTTTTGACTTTTCTTATTAATAATGCACTACTTCTTTGCTGACGAAAGGAAAGATGTGGGAAGTGTACTATCTTGGCCCAAGATCTTTCATGTGATTTCAGTTCACCCTAAGTAAAACTCAGGAGTGACCACTGGGATAGCAGAGACTGGGGGTTATTTTGAATAGCATCTGTATATACCATTGGTCTGTGTGCCTGTTGATACTGTAGGTAAAAAGGGTTAATTTGGTCCTAAAAGGATTACAAATCTGCAGGAAGACAGATGCATTTAGCCTAATTAGTGAAACAAGTAGTCAGCCATTTCAGACCCTAGACCACATTTTTTCCCTAACTCCAATAGAGATATCACCACTTCCAGTATAGGACAAAAGCAGAACTGTAGCTTCATGAGCAAAACATTTTGCTGAGTGGCTGAATCAGTCTTATCTGCTGTAACTAACACAGAAGACCAGAGAATGATAAAACCCCAGGGGAAGGGCAGGAGGAGGCAGAGATATTTACCTTCTGCTCCTTAAAAAGAAAGTTCTTTTCAGCAAGGAGAGTCAATAACTAGAGGTGATGCTTGAAGAGAAGTGCATCCTGTACTGCTGTGGAAGATACAAAAGACTCTCGGGAGGGGGTTAGGCAGCTGAGATGGAGCCCCTCACTTGTGTTTCAGACCCCTGGAGCAGCAACGATAGGTATGTCTCGCATGGTGCAGCTAGGCAGCTGAGATGGAGCCCTGCACTTGTGTTTCAGACCCGTGGAGCAGCAATGATAAGTATGTTTCACATGGTGCAGAGCTGCCAGCTGCGGGCTGACCTGAATTTGGTTCTGCATGTGGCACAGGGCAGGGCCATGCAGGGGTACCGCTGGGGTTCTGCTCTCGGCTGCATTTGCTTCGTGCTGTACAGGAGAAGACGTTCTCTTGGTGTTAGCTCAGGTGCTGACGTTCATCATGGTGTGCTGCAAGGTCTGAATATAAGGCATTTGGTAACACCTCATTCTTTATTGCACTGTGCAGACCTGGCCTTCGTATTTCACTCGTGAAATAAAGCAGGTGAGATTGAGAATGTCCTTTTGGAAAGCTGGGTGGAAGGAAGGAGGAAGGTGGAGCTCTGGCCAGCGCATGTATGAATTGTGTAGGAAGCTTGGGAAATTGTGACTTTAGGCCTTGAGGGCCCTGACAGGGAAAGGACACTATTGCTGGAGTCTGGAGAATCTTTGCAGGCCAGATGAAATGTCCCTGTACAAAAAGTTCACCCAGACAGAAGATCCAAAATTTAGGTCCAATACCAAAAAAATGGTGATCATTCACAGAATGACCTTTGTCAGTGTTATATAAAATTTCTTTTTCTTTTTTCTTTTTTATTTATTTATGAGCTTCCCTTTGTTCTTGTTGTTACCTCCCTACCCTGTTTTGAGCTTGGCAAGAGAATTTAGATCCTTATGCAGATTCCCTCTGATGCCAATAAAAATCAGCAACGTGTGTGAGTGAAATCCTAACCAAATGTGAGTTTTCCCAGCAACATCATTCATCTTGGGATTTACCTGAGAAATTCCTTCTTTCCTTTTTTTATATTATAACAAGATGAGGCATGTTCAATTCCTTGTAGTTAGTGGCATGACAGCAATGAGCCTTTAAAATGAGGACAGGGACTTTGCAGCTGAGCTCAGGAAACATTTAGTGCTCGTAAGGGACTCTGAGGCAGTGCTTGCGAGGGAAGCTGACAAGCAGGCAGATGAGCTGGGAGCTCTGGCAGAGCAGGTGGGGTGAGGAAATGTGGAGTTAGACATGGAGGGATAAATGGGAGGGAGGGAGGAAAGAAAGACAGTCATAACCTGTGATTTGTAGGTGGTGACAAGAAAACTATATTTGCTGTGGCAGTAGATAGTGAGCTGGTGGGACATCTGTCATCCCTACTTTTCAGCTCTATGGAAAATACTGCTAGGGCTTCAAAGTCATCTTCCCTTTTCAAAACGAAATTATCAAATAGCATGTTTTAGGGAGGATTGTTGTCTATGTTAATCCCCTGTGTGATCTTTGCCTTTTGCCCTTGGTTTCTTAATTCACTCAGCTGTTTTGTGCACACTTATCGGACATGTAAGAGCCAGGCTAGCATTTCTAGTCCTTATCAAGGGTGATACTTTGAGCTCTCTGCATGGGTAAAAGGCTTGAGATTTGTACAATATATTAGCTACTGTTTTCTAAAGCATGAAAATCAGTGGAGCTTTATAACCCTGTTGTGAATAGGGAAAGATAGCCTTTTAACTGACGGAGACAGTACCTGCAGTGAAATATGCATTATGAAACCACGAGCACGTTCCTTTATCACAGGACACTGTTGGGAAATGCATTAACTGTTAACCACTAGTTAACTGGCAGGTCAGGCAGACAAACCAAGATTCAATGTAAAGGTCTGTTACTTCTTACAGAAATCCTGGCTGCTCAGCTGGAAGGCTAGCATAAATCAGCAAGGTCTTGTCAATGTGCTTCCTCTGCTGCAATTTGGGAAAGACAGCATATTTTGGTCCCTGGAGGTACAAGAATAGTCAGCAGTTATTCTCATGAATCTCTCAAAGCAAACAAATCTTCTCAGCGAATGAGTACAAACTCCCTGTCTGTGCATCCACATTAAAATAACTAAGCAATGTGCTGTGAAATATGACTATGGCATGTAGAGAAAGTAGCAGCTGGTTGTACTTTAAGTGTCCATGGAACGGATGGAGATTTATGATAATTCTTCAAAGAAGGGCTGAATAAAAAAAAAAGTCTAATGGTTAAAAGTATACGGTGTTACTTGGGAAAAATATTAGCAACTCATTAAAATACCTGAAAGAAAATAAGTCTGTTTTGCTTCTTAGCAGATCATGTCTTCTGAGGTTTCTGTTGCATTGAATAATTGAATGTGTTTTGGAGGTGGAGGGAAAGCAAAGTGTGGAGATTTGAAATAAATTAAAAAGCCCAGCACCTTAGTAACAAATGGCAACAAAAGTCCAGCTGGCACCAAGTCCTTTTATTCCATGAACCAGGCCACTAAGCACTGGCAGTCAGTGCTTTGATTCCCGTTTGATCTCGGGGTTGGCACTCAGGTAAAGCTCCTATGGAGACCATCCATATGGGAACAACAAAGCCATTCAGATTCTTCCCATTTGCCATGTGGTTCCTTCTCTGGAAATCTTTTTGGGGTCGGTGGATGATGTATGGGTAAGGGATACATATTTGGGTAAGGATTTGCTTTTTCTTATTAAATATACGTAATGGGTTCAACAAGTGGCTTGATCCTTTTGTCTTTATTTGGCAAAGTATCTTACAAGTTCACTAAGTATTTTGCCTGAATAAAGACTGGAGAAAGGGCCTGTAATGAGAATTATACTCTTCAGGTGCAAATTCAGTCTCTGGGTCCCTTGTAGGTCAGTCACCTGAAGGCTTAAATGGCAAGTCCCTTTATGGCCCAATGTGCATCCTCGATGATTTCAGAAAGATCCAGCACCATCTCAGCCCAACGGGGACCTGACTTCGAATTGTTCCTGTTCAAATTGAGGTAAGCCATGATCCTTTCCTGTTTCGGCCGGGAAGTTCACAAGGCATGTCATGAAAGCTTATCAGTGTAACTGAATCGGGAGCCATCGCAGGATAAAACCAGCCAATTTCAAGTGGAGGGACAAAAGGTCAGAGAACCGCAAACCCAATACTGTCACCAGCAGCTTGGGTTACAAGGTTACTGTACAGGGAAAAGAGGGGGATGAAGCGTAGCCTAGTAAACACTCAGTCAGCTCTCAAAAATAGAAAGTGACATGGATCCTAATGGCAGAAATATGAAGCTACTGTATAGTATATGTTCACCTGCCATTATCACTTACATATGCTGAGAGGGAGGTCAGCTGGCTCCAAACTCTTCTCTGAGGCTGGGAGATACTTTTAAATTAAGATAATGCATTGAATTTAAATTGGCAGCAGGACAGACTCTGGAACCTGCAGGAGCATTTTGGGAGAGCTTCACTTTGGATAACAGCATTTTGTGGTCTCTGAGGTTCTATCAGTGTTGCTCTGGCAGTTTACATTCAGGTAAAACTGAGTATGGAAATGATAAAGCTTTCTGCCTGACACAGTCTGATCCCATTTGAGCATCCTTTTTGGTAAACTACTGCACTTTTTCTTTTCATTTGCAGTATGCCAGAAACCAACTTTTTGAGGGACTGTTTTCAGTCCCTCTTCTTTGCTTTTAAGAAAAGCTCTAAGTAGAACGTAGTTCATTCCAAGTGAAATCCCCTTGGTACCAATTGTGATTCACGTGTATCTCCTCTAGTACTGCATCAATGACAGAGTGCTGGATGCTGTTGTCTGGTACAACCAAAGAAGAAAGATTGTGGGTGCGAGATTCATGCCTCTTTAAGAAATTTAAGAAATTGTATTGAAAATAAATAATGTAGGCATAAAGAGTAACAGCACTTAAGAAGGTTAGATAGAAAGTCTCAGTTTACTTTTGACAAGAAAAGAGAAAAAGCCAAAGTAAGGAGGTTGGTCAAAAGACACCATCAACTGTTAGTCTGTGTGAGCCAGAGTCCAATTAGTCTCAGCCACTCAGCTTCTGAGTCAGCGTGGTGTGCTGGATGAGTTGGGGTGCCAGGTCCTGTTCTGCCTCTCGGTGCATGTCAACATTGGAACAAGCCGTAAAAAAACCAGGTTGTTTTACAAATACCTGCAAGGCTTTCAAAACTTTTGAAACCTTCTGAAATCTCTGATCAGATACAACTTTTTGAAACCTCTGCTTGCAGAGTGAAAAGGTCACTCTCTGTATTTAAGTTTTTCTCTCTTATGTACACAGGACTTGCAAAACCCAGTCAAAAACGTTGAAACTGACAGTTCAAACAAATGTGTTTGGTTTGACAGAACCATTTCTGAAACAAAATGTAGTTGCCAAACATCCCCAGTGTAATTGCAGCCTAGTAATTCAGAATAAAGCAGACAGAGGGGTGGGGATCGCAGTCAAAGACTCCCACAAAAAACAGGAGTTTTGTACCTGCCCTGTCTGACCGTGTCTCGACCTTTATGTGCCTCCATCAATCTAAAACCAGTTGCATGTTTTTGGAACTCTTGTGATCAGAAACAGAAATCAGAAACTGTTTTTTCCTTTTATTTATTTATTATTATTATTTTTTCTTCCCTGTATAAGGGCCATGATGTACTTGTGCCTGATATTGTGTGGAGCTATTCATTTGATTTTTTTCAGACAAGTCATGGACTTTTACTCCCTGATAAGTACATTCCTAGTACGTGGAAATAGTGCAGTGTCCTGCTGCTATCAATGTGTTTATATGTATGGAGGAAAATTCCTGGATATTATTGCAGGAGACCTGTTAGGATTCTGAATGAAGAGTGAATGAACCTTCCCTGCCTTAAAACCAGGCTATTTTAGATAACACGAACCAAATTATAGTAACTCTCCTTTAAAGTTCTTTAAAGTTTGATTATCTCCTTGTACTGAACTTCCAAACTAATCCCATGCAAACAGTACTGAACTGGGCTTCCAGTAGACATGCTGTGCAAGCGATATAATGTAATAAGCCATGATATTTGTGTGAGTATGCCGTGCCAACCTCTAAAAGTGTAATTTTCCCTTACTTGTATTTAGTTACCTGTGACCAAAACACTGATCATGCTCATCAGTTAGTATTACCTGGTTTTAGGAATAAATTCAGGACAACAACATGCTTACAACCTCTAGCTAAACAATAATATTTATTTTTAAAAGCTGTACAGTAAAGGGAGTTAGGCTGGAGACACAACTGAGAAAGGAATTACAGTTAACATTGGTTGCAGTAAATACAGCATTGAGCAGCTAGATAAATGTTGGTGTTTGGAAGCTGGAAATGGAAAGATGAGTTCGATATCAGCAGAGGGAAATTCTCTACCTCAGGACCCACCGTGACAAAGTCTGCATTGAGACATTTATTTAGAAAGAGGAGGGGAAGGGGAAGAGATCAGAATGAAAAATTGTGGCCGGGCAGTCCCGGAGTCTTACAAAAATAGGGAAGATCTAGCAGCTAGCCGAGCAGTCAACACAAAACATGCCCTGATAGAAACTCAACTATGATTCTTTATTTATGTATTTATATCTCTGCTCCACAGTAATGCCAAGCTTTTCCACACATCTTATTAATTTTCTCAGTAAACACAGACACAAAAAGGAGACCCTTTAAGTGCAGTTAGAGTATTTATTGAGTACCTTTGTCTTTTTTTTTTTTTTTTTTTTTTTTTTATCATTATTGAATAGCTATCTGGCAGTGTTAATAGTAACTAACAACAAAGAAATGATTGCTTATGGCTGATGTCATATGTCCTACCAGGTCTCTCAAGGTTCAGTAAGAAATTAAACTTCAAACAAACCAAAAAAAGACTACAAGAGCTAAATGCAACAAACCAACTAAATGATAATTTATGGGGATTCTGTTGTTCTTAAAGACTAAGTCATGCTCTCACCTCTAAAGGTTGTTTCTGTTAACCACTGTTCCCTCTGCCCTATGATTAGCCCAAATTATACATAATCTGGGAAAAGAGCCAGCTTTTGTGATTACAGATTCCATGAAATTCATGCAAATGGATGCGCAGGGTCAAAAGCTTGTTTCTCCTGAAGGGCACAGGCATGTCCCAGATACCTTGCAGTCCCAACGAAGGTCAAGAAAATCTGAATCAGGGAGGCAAGAAACAGAGCAAAGTCACTTGTTATAGACCATTTGTTTCAGATGTTGCTAGCTGTATAATATATGCTTGGAAAAAAAAAAAAAAGAAAAAAAAAAGAGGGGTGTGTGTTTGTCCTGTAGGGAATGTAGGGAATCCAAATGATGTATAGCATTTCTTCTGCATCCTTGTATATTTGATTTCCATATGCCTCATGCCTTTGCAGTATAAAAATATAGAAGTATACTTACCCAGAGCTTAGAAAATATCCCATTTGCCTTCCAGTCATGCATCCTACCTGGTTGCTCTGTCAATACACAGTCATTAATTCCATAAGCCTACTAAGATGTTATATCACTTCCTATGAAAGCCTTTGATGAAGGTGGCTCAGGTAACGCAGTAAGCAGGTTATCCCATTGCATAATTTGCTTGCTGGTAAAATTAGACTTGGACTAAACCAACAAAGTTTGTGTTGAGATCCACATTTTTCTGACTCTCAGATACACTTCAGTCATTTCAAAATATTGTTACCGAACTAATTTGCAAATTGCCATCTAAAGTTAGAGTAATGATTGCAGAAGGACTTTAGGCTTGTATTTTCGATCTTAAAAGTAGAAATAAAAGCAGTAAAAGATGTAAGGGTGTGGAGACCCTAGTGCTTTTGTGCTAAATTATAAAAATCCTAAGCATTTGTCACCCACACCTGTGACCCATCATTGTTCCCATCTGTGTTACCCTCCAGAGAGGGGTGCCTGCATCCAAGCTGCCCATTAGGAATGGCCTTTCACCTCAACTCCCTAGCTGTGTGCAGAAATGTTTGGAAAAAAGCTAGAGGCCAACATCACACAACAAAGAGAGAACACTTTAATAGCATACACAACTGCTGGCCATGGAGAGAACTGTTGATTGTGTCAGGCAATTTCTGTCTTTTGTAGAGGATTCCCATAGGTGGTGGTAAGGCCTTGTAATGCAAAAGACACCTAACTCTATAATAGCCTCTGCATGGATTAGGCAAGAGGTGCAATGTTTTTCGGGAGTTTCTTTCCTCTACCAAGTTGATAGCAGATCTGCGCAATATCAGTTCTAAGTTTAACAGATGAAGCAATGCATTTTAGAAAAGTGTGGTTTTTTTTTTTTTTTTTTTTTTAATCTAGAAGTTTCTTTTGAACACTGCGGTTTTAGATATATTCCTTGAAAGTGTGTTTTAACAGAAATTGTTACTTTGACCACATCCATGAAGCGAAATAATATCTTCTGAATGATATTTTCTGAAGTGGCTTCACTGAAAAACACTGAATATATCCTGAAAGAGAAGACCAAGTAAATATTCCAACGATATTCATTTTTTAGAACAGCTGCTGAGTATTGAAGGTCTTAACTCCTAATTTTTGATCACTTAAGATTGGCAAAGAATTGGATTCTAAAGAATGGTCATACATAATACAAGTAATACTTACAAACCAGCTGACTTTATAGTAAAGCCTTCCCCAGCAAAAGAACAGCTGGTATTTGTTTTTCTTGTTCTTATTTGTTGAAATATATATATTTAAAATTATTATTAAATTGACAAACAAAACAAATATTTCCTTCAGCGCCATTGTGAATTCTGCTCTGACTTCTCACAGTTGGAAATGTGACCAGCTACAATGGAGGCAATGAGACTCTGTTGTGGGCAGGCCAAAGACTTTGGGGATCACTTGCTGGAGCTTCATTGCTCAAAAACTTCCTGGATGGCTTCCCTGCAGGTCAGAAACGCACCTGCATTGCTGCTTACCAGTCCGTGCCACCTCTTCCTCTCTTGAGTGTACCAAGACAATGTTGAAGCACGCAGTGTAGAAAACTGTATTCCTCTGTCCTTGTGAGTGCTGGAACTAGTGGTGAGGAACAGAGGACGATGAGGAGGAGAGAGCCCATGCAGAAGGCAGAGGTAGAAAATAAGAGGTAGGGGCTGAGAAGGCATGGAGGGACAGCAGGGAGGGAGAAGAGGCAGCAGCAGTGAGGCTTTCTCTCTCTCTCTCTCTGTCCCTCTCTGTTTAAGAAAGCCACACTTGATTTATCTGGTGAACAAGCTACCACACATCTCTCTTAATCACTGCTGCTGCCAAGAGAGAGGGAGCTGTGATGGACTGGCAGCAGTGATGGATGAGTAGGGCATTTTGACTGCAGCAGAGGTCTCTGATAGGATGTGGGATGAAAGGGGGATTCCTTTTTCCAGACAAATGGTAAACATAATTTCTCAGATACACTTGCAATTGCTTATATTAACTAGAAATTAGTGCCAGGAATGAAGTGGGACAGCACGATGCTTGTTTACAAGCCAACCTGACAACTCTTTGGGCCAGCTTGTTTAATTTGTGTTGATTCTTCCTTTTTGTGGTATATTAGTGCAAGATAGAGTAACTTGAGAGTACGCGTGCTGGTGGAAACTAATGGAGTATAGGTTTGTACTTCAGGCTATCGATGCGCTTTGTGGGTAAAAACACTCTGAAACGTTGCGTTTCATGGAGTAGTTTAAAGGCATTAGATTGAGGATACAGACACATGAGGAAAGATGCTGATCCAGGGCTGCTGTTACTTGGCATAACTTCATTGAAGCCAGTAGTGCCACACTAATTTACACCAGCTGGGGATATGGTCTGTCCTAGCAAATTTAAGAGCTGTCTTGTTTGTTAGAGCTGATGAGTGCACAGAAGCCTGATTCATTCTTTCATGCAGAAAGCTGTGTGCAGTTCAAATATTTTCACGCGTGTTTAATGATGGACACACACACTCTACTCTCTGTCTCCTTCACTCTGCTGGATTGTTCCAAGCCATTGAAATGTTAATATGTGTAAGGAAATGTGCTTCCAAGGCATTTTTAAAAAGTACAGTGCTTGGAAGCAAGGATTCCATGCAGGACACGTATCAAGATATTTTCCCTGCAGCAGTCCTAAACAAGGTGGATAGTCAGTCTCTACTAACCTGAAACACCTCCTTTCCTTCCTACTGATCCTCATACACGTTATGAACTTGTGGAAGGCCATTCTTGCCTCTTGCTCTTATTCAGTGTCCTGAGCTCAGGCTGTACCGTGCTCTGGCTAGATGCCAGTACATTCATGTGAAATAACAGATAGGACATATAGGGTTCTTGAATTTTATTCCAGTGGCTCTCTACCCCCATTTTGTTTTCTTTTGAAAATTTTGTTTTCTTTTTCTTATTTTTTTTTCTTAATCTGAAAATCATAATCATTGAAGTGTTCAGTGGCATTTTTGGGTATTGTCTCTTCACAATAGCCCACTTCATCAGCTGAATCCCAGGGTTGTGCCTGAGTCCTGGTATGGTGATCTGTAGTTACACAGTTTTGCTAGAGCAATGAGTACCTCTGATGGGCATCTTCATGAGGCTGGTATCTAACTCCCCAACTTCAGGGTGGACCATCCAATACCAGATGCTGGGTCTGTCCACTTGTGGAGCACCCTGGAGCCACAGTTTGACACAGATGAGCTGAATACATTTGACCGAATTTCTATCAAATTTGCCAGAGCATATAGAGTTTATAGACTCTATGCTATCTGCAGCAGGACAGTTTATGCTTAATCTGGCACAGCATCTGTCAAAATAAACTTCCCCTTTCTCTCCTCTCCACTCCAGGCTTGAACCTGGACGGTGAATCTGTACTGAATCAGCTCTCTGTAGCTTGTGGCCACGGTGGTTTGATCTGGTAGTAGCCAGCCTAAAAATGTCACATCAAATCCTGGCCTCAGGTATATGCTTTTTGGTCAAGAGCACGGTGCTGAAAACTGGGCTTCCTGCCTAGCTAGCTGAAGGCTAGGATGCAAATACCAGTGTTGTGTAGAGCACCAGCTTTTAGGACAGGCAGAACCACAGCCAACAAAAAGAAATACAGGGTGCCTTGAATGACTTTGGAGTAATCTGTTGCCACTGCTTGTATTTCATTATTTTAATATATTTTAAAATATATTTTTGTGTAGTAGTTGTGCCAGGCATTCTAAATAGAGAGATTTGCTACAAGTGCAGATGAACAGGTATTTTCTTTTTGCCTTTACAAGCCCTTGGAAGAGGTCGATGATGCCTTTCTCTGAGGGTTAGAAGTCATGAGGTAAGCAGCTCAGACTGGCCTAGCACGTGGCACTGGGAACAAGGATGCAGGTTGTCCCTCTTGCAGGCAAAAGGCTTAACGAGCTGTCTGAAGAGCCACTGACTGTTAGCAGCATCATTGCATTAGCGACTGCTGTGGTGATTCATTATGCAGCTATAATGCCCAAACTGATCCTCTCTGTACACCTCGCAGGGTTACTGAGAGGCAGTTGTGCAAGCTGTGAGTGGATCTGGAGTGCTGGGGTCCCAAGGTTATGAACCCAAAGGCCTTCAGTGTCCAGAGGTCATTAGTTACAACATTTGCTATATAACTGAAGGATGTTGGCAGGAACTAATTAATAAAAGGGTTCTCCAGAAAACTCCCTTCTTTTTACTACTCCCTTTGTTCTTAGCGAAGACCTGAATTAAATGAATGCCAAAAAGTCTACTGAAAAGGAAAGGAGAGAACAGTGAAATACAAATTAAATCAAAGTACTTCTAAAAAAAGAACTCAGCTCTGCTCTGTGTCAGATCTCAAATTCTGTCTTTCGGAGTGGATTAATCTAAAGTGGAACAAGGCAGACTGATTCCAGAGCAGGTTTTCACACACAAGTTATTCAGCAGTAGCTATTGCAATGTTCATGTACTCTGTCTTGGTCAGAATTAACTTTCAAGTACTGGCAAGCCCTTTCATTAGACTTGAGTCAATTGCAAAAACATTTAATAAAGGTAATTAATTAAAAAATATGCAATGGCATTCTTAGTTCATTTTGCTTTTGCACGGACATTTGTGATCTGGGAGTAAAAAACTATGTTCCAAGCAATAGGGGACCTTGTCAATCTCCTATGACAGTGTTTGGCCACGTATTTATACCAGAACTATTGATATGCCTGATCTGAAAATGATTAAGGAATCAACAGTTCAGGGAGCACTTGAAACTTAAATAATGTCTTCACTGTGAACTGTACACATAGCATTACAGATGTAAATTATTCCTGGGCAGCCCACTGGTCAAACAAATGTTTAAAACTTCTGTAAGGGGAGCACAGAGAGAATTGTTGAAGACATAATCCCATACATCCCCATTTGCCTGGGCTGTGGTCATCCCTGACTTCATTGCCACAGATTCTTCCTTCAGTGTGCATTAGATCTGTTGTCTCAAGCAACAGGAAAATGAAGTTGCTTGTGCACTTTGCATTGGCTTTCAAATCAATGTTGAGTTTGTCATTGACATTTCAGTGGGAATTGCACCTCTCCATTCAAAGAATGAATTTTGGCAGCTTCTCCTTTAGTTAATCCTTTTAAAAGTGCTTAAACATCACTGATAATATTGGGATCTGCATGCATGATTTCTGGGCAACTACTCAAAACTTACTAAGCAATGATCTTTTTTGTTTAATCATTCACAATAAATGTTACATAAATTAACTGATAGCAGAGTCATGGGACATTTTTTCCCCCACTGGTATTGTACAAATGATGAGACTTGAAAAAGTTTTTGAAAGCTAGACAGTATACAATGATTTTTCCTGCTGCTGCAAGAAACAAGAACTTGTTTGAAACTGGTGGAGTCAGATCTCCTTAAGTCACTACTGCATGTCTTACCTTGTAAAAAGATCATGTTTTGGGAAATCTAGGTACTGAAAGAATGATGTATGTTGTTTGGTTCGGTAACAGGAAGGGTGAGGCAGATGCGATGCACCATTAGAAATTGCACAGACTTTTATGAAGCCTAACCAAGGGAAAATGCTTGTGTATTACCAAAATCTTCAAATAATTCTAGAAACCTGTCATTGCATACCCACTGGGAGAGACTCTTGGTTCTGAGATGAGGCAATGCTGCTGCTCTAAGGCTCTTGGCAAGAACATACCAATGGCTGGCTTATAAACAACTTCCATGCTGGCAGAGATTGCTACTGTCTATCCTTGTGTTGTGCGCTTAGAAAGTGCTTAAAGTTTGCGTGATTCTTCCTGTTCCTTGTTCTAATTTCCTGTTTGCCTCTTGCCTAAGACAATCTGGCACCCGTAGGCCAGAATGTTTCACCACTTCTCCCCAAGCAATCTGCTCTTCATACCTATGGTTCAGTTGCCACAAACCTTCCTGCTTGAGCAGCCTGCTGCAAACCCCATTCAGCAGGAGCCAAAAGCAGCGTTTGTTTTGTAAGGAGACATTGCTCATGAAGCAGCATTCATTTACAAAAGGCAAGAAATGCAGCCACAGAAAATGCAGGTGAAAGTGGTGGGCCACTCTATAAACATGAATGCTCTATTTGGGCAAGGTGTTGGGTTGTTTACTGCGTAAGTATAAAGCACTTCTAATTCAATAGAAACTGGTCTGGGAACACAGGAAAGAAAAAATAGCCTTTCTTGAGGTAATTCGCTATTCACAAACACAAGGGGATTGTTACCCCACATGCCAGCAGTGCCACCTTTGACTTCCAGTCGCCTAGCAATTGGCTGAGGGATCTGGTTGAAACAAGGCAAGAGGGCAGTCTGTGAATGGACCAAGAGAAGCGGGGTGGGGGGCACTAGTCGCACCCATTTCTTTCCAGGTGCTTTTTGGGGGAGTGTAAGAGGGAAAGTAAGCAGAGTGAGAATTTTGAAGATACTAGGCCTGTTGGTCAGTATTCCCATAGGCAGGGTAGTTTTGCTTCTGAGTGACGGAAGAGAGGTTTTACTTTCAGAAAGCTCAGCAATCCATGCATACCACTGGTCTCAGGCTTCTGAAGAGCAGAATTGCTGAATACTGTGCCACCCATAGCATCAGAGCCTGGGGAGAGACCTACAGCCCCATGCTCAGCCCAAGAGCAGAGGAGCTCCACCTCAGGAGAGCTGAAGGGCATGAAGGTGGGCACCGAAGGTACTGCACTGTAAGATTTCCAGGGTAGCTAGCCCTGTAGTCAGATTGGCTATTTCTGGTTACAAACATTTTGTAGTCATTTAATGTTTCAAGGGTCTCTAAGGCATTTTTGGTTGCGAGATTTTCATGGGAGCTCATTTCTGACAGCATTAAATGTATAGTTAATCCAGGTTAATCCACATAACATGTTTTGCTGCAAAGATATACTGAATGTAAAGAATAGTATGCAATGAAGACGTGGACTCATAAGTGAGGGGCTTTTTTGTTATTGTAGTCTAATTTGTCAACTGTATTTTGAAAGCTCTACATTATTAGGCATTTGTATTTGGATGGTGTTTTCTTTCTTTTTCAGCAGTGGCCTGCAGACATCTTACTGCATTTTCCTTTTCCTTTTCCTTTTCCTTTTCCTTTTCCTTTTCCTTTTCCTTTTCCTTTTCCTTTTCCTTGGTACCTGTGGAAATACCTTTTCCATGACACTGGTATGCTAAGGTATTCTTAAAGGCTTCACCTGCAATTACTAGTCTCTGCCTCAGCCCAACGCCTACTTGATAAGATGTCTTCTGTTCTTTATCTCAGAAATATGTAAAATGGTGATTCCCTGTTTCACATTACACTTATTGAACATAAAGAGATTGCCTCACAGATAAATTGCTTTGCAACATGTATGCATATATGTTTCTATATGTTTGTGCCTAGATAAAAAGATATGTATAACTATACATGCCCCCACATGTATAATGTATATATACACGCATATATTTACATATCTATGTCAAAAGAAACTTTCATATGTCAAACTTAGCTGATGTTGGAACTCATTTTTTTTTTTTTCCCCACTGGAGTTTCACCACCTGTAACAGTGTCCTCGTCTGGCTGTGAATTAAGAGAGAAGCATTAAATGCCGTGATTATTTTTGCATAGAGACCCAAGATGGGAATCTGGTCCTGTCTCATAGACACTCAGAGGTCTCATCTGTACTATAATGTTTTTCTTCAAAGGTGATTGTGCAAACTATGGCCCATTCTTATTGCCTATTTATGATTTGTATGATCTGTGTCTTGGCTAACAGAGAGCAGAGTAAAGCTAATGTGACTGAGAGCTGATCAGTACTTTGTGAACAGAAACTTTGCTCTCAAGAGCAAGCCACTGGAGCATGTTAGAAGCAGATTTTCCAGATGAACTCCTTTCCTGTCTTATTTTGTGAGTAGAATGAAAATATGAAGGACTTGGGACCAGAAGCCTTCTTTTCACTTAAGAGAAGTGCTCTGAGCAAGCTGAAAAAGATATTTACAGATTTTTAAGTTTCCTGGGAGTTGCAAGCCAGACTGCTTGCTTCCCTGTTGTTCAGTAGTTGTGTCTCTTCACTGCTTCATGATATTTAGTGTAATCAGTCCATAACTTTGTACTGCACATAGTAGGGCTTTATTCCTTGACAAAACCATGTTCAAGTGGGGAATAAACTGAAGTAACTGCAAATAAGTAAATTGAACTAACTGTACTTTGTGACTTGCCGTCCTATGTAATTAGGAATTGTGCCCGATAAGGTGATTAGCCTTTACAAACCATAACAAAGATTATTAGAGCTGCTTTCATAGGTGAGAGCAAACAGAGACATAAAGACGCTAAGTCACTTGCTGAGCTGTGTAATGAGTCAACAGCTAATCTGAAGCCAGGAGTCTTCTTTCTGCCTTGTTGATTATAAAAGACTCTTAGCAACCTTTCGTGAGCCATATGGAAAAACTTTTCTTTATGTTCTTCCCCTTTCCCTTCCAATTCCTTTTCTTTCTTTCATTTTTTCTTTATTCCTTATTGTTGTTGACTTATGTTACTGTGATACTGGAGCAGTATTTACCCTGATGTACCTGAATGGATGCTGTTTTGCTTAGTACAGATTGGTCTTGAGCTGTCAAGCTCAGTGAAGGCTTTAAACTTTTGAAGCTTTCTACCTAGGATAGAAGCCCAAAAATATTTCCATATGAAATATCAACATGAGGAGTCCCTCTGTGTAGACTTTTCTCTCACAACCTTTGTAAGATATGCTGTGTCTCCAGAGACTGAAGCCTTCAGAGGCAACGTGATAAAATCCAGTCACATCGCAAGTCAGTGGCAAATGCAAAAATGCAGTTTGTCTTTTCTCATTCTGGATCTGAAGCCTTTTCAGCTGAACCGTAGGAACCAGGCACCAACATCAAGTGTTTCAGGGTGGTAGAAAGAGGGAAATCCTTTCACTCTCATTTGGCCTTGTTTTCCCTTGCATAAGCCTTCTGCCAGAGCTTGGTTGGCAGCAGCACAAGCCAGATTCAGACTGGAAAGGTCATCACTGAGAAAGCTGGAAGAGTAAACGAACCTTTCTGCTGCTATAAGAAATGTGCTCTGCTTGCAAGTGTTAGTCAGTTGTTTTTCTATATTATTATATTAAACAGAGGGAAAAAAAAACACAACAAGGCAGATCAAACATGCTTATATACAATATGCTTGTATGCATATATACAGTACTTAACCACGCAATATAATGAATAGTGTTTCATGGAAATCCCAGTCCCCGATCTTGTCTCCTCTAGCACATTACCAAGTGCAGCTTCCTTAACAGGCTCTGTTTTTCAGCTTGTAGCTTAGAGTACCTGCAACACTTACTATTTAGGGGATGCCTATACAAATTCTTGTGCCCCATTTTGCAAGAGACATTTAAACAGCTTTCTCTACTGATAGAAATATTTTTATGAAAGGTGTTTTTGACTTCTGCTTCTAGGCTCTAGTTTTTACACGTTGTTGCTGAAAAAATGTGGTTTTAGATGAGGGTGTCCCATTTTGCTGCCTTAAAATTGAAGTTTTGTCTCCATTCATAATATTCTTCTTCTTTTTTCTGTTTTCTGTTTTCTGTTTTTTTTTCTTTTTTCATTTTTTTCCTTTTTTCTTTTTTTCTTTTTTCTTTTCTTTCTTTTCTCTTTTTTTTACTTTTTCTTTTTTTTCTTTTTTTCTTTTTAAACAGAAATACATTGCATGTTGTAACCATACGCATGTAAAATAAATGTTTGAGGTTTGTCCATTGGTCCCCTTCATTCATCTCTCTCTCTCTCTCTCAATCCTTTTTTTTTTTTTTGAAACCAGATAACATCAGAGGTTGCTTTTTCTGGGGATGTGGGTATGTGGGGGGCTTTTCCCCTCTGGAATATGGTGCGTTGGGGCTGTCTGCTAGTTAGCATCCACCAAGTTTACAACTCTGAATATTGTAAATGTATTTTATCTATGTCTGAAAAAAAAACATACATCTAGAAAGCATCAGAAAAATGTAACACGCCTGCATGTGCATGTGTGATGTGGAGAAATAGGCATGAAGAGATTCTGAATGAAACTAGCCATTTGCATCTGTTGTGGCCTTTGGGTCTCCCACATCATCCTCTCCTTCAGATTGTAACCACAAAACTGATCAGATTGCTGTGATCCAGATTTCTTGTTGGTACACTTGGCATTTTTTTTTCCCTTCTCTGTAAACAAGACAAACCTGATTTTTCTCAATAATTCTTCTAGTCCATGTATTTCTACTGCAGTGTTTAATGGAGCTAGGGCTGAGGCATACTCCCCAGATGTGGACATGCTCCAATTCCCTGGCAGGTCAGGGATGTTATGTTTACATAGCAACTTTTGATCCTGTTTCTCCTCCCCAGAACAGTGCCTTCTAAGGCACAACTTTCCAACTCTGCAAAGGTTCAATCCTGCTTGCTTTTATGTAGGTGAATTAACAGGTGGTTGGTTCAGACCCTCACAGTGCTCTTTCATCAGTAGCTGCAGCAAGCACTATCCTTTCTTTTCCCTTGTTCTGAACAGCCTTTTTTCTTTAAAAGCCCTAAAAGTGCAATGTAAAAGTGATTGAAATAGTTGTAAACTATGATTATGAGCTGCAATAAAGATAAAAGTAGCTCCAGTGTGTTCCCCGCTTGGGAAGGAGTCCTGCCTTTCCCTCACCCCACTGCCTCTTCTTCCTGCTGCTTGTCTTGCGCAGGCTCAGACCCCCTCCAAGAATGTTCATTGGCCTCACAGAAAACTGATGGCAAAAGGAAAAAAAAAGGGGAGGTGTATATTTTTTTCTGCAAGGTCAGTGAATTGAACTGGCTTACCGGGGTATCTGATGAACTCGAGGGCTGGGGAGGAGGTTGAACCACTTGGCCAGAACCAGGAATTGCACAGCCAGGACAGGAGAGGAAAAAGGGGAACAAAGAAGTTGGGTAGGGGAAGAACTTTACCTGTTCAGTGAACAGAACATATTTGATCAGTTCAACTGACCAGAACAACTGTTCGTGGTTGCCCTTAATTACTTCTGCTTACTCTCTTTCATCCTTTAGTCAGTCTCTTCTAATTAGTAAACCCTTCACAGCAGGGGTTGTGCATAATCTTGTTGGGGGACTCTGAGATACTGCAAAAACATTAACAAAAATACAGTAATAGTAATTTTTGTAAGACCAGCTCAACTCCTGTTAACTGGTGGATTGGATCCTCCATATAAATTCATATAAAAGTGTGTATCAGAGAAGTGCTTGCCTCTCTTGTTTAAAGAAAATAGAAGATTTATCTGTTCTCGGTAACTTGTACCTTGCACGATTAGCTACCATTAGCAGAAAAGATAGGTAGAAAACTTCCTGCTTTATGAAGCAGAAACTGTATGTAAAACACTATCCAATTGGAGCAATTGTTTCTCCATGTAATTTTAGCATGTGCAGAAACAAGACACAGGTAGAGGCCCAGGCCCCTTGTGCTTATGAAGTTGCAACCTTTATTTCCCTCCAAATTTAGATTAATTGGATATTTTTCTAGTTCTTCATCATGTTTTTGGAAATTAAATATTAATGACCTGCCACAAGGCTCTTGGGCTGTGTTCTTTTGAGCGTAACCCTCCCAGTTGCTGGGAACAGCATGCTGCTTGTTCTGCACACTGTGGGTGAGGTACAATGTAAGGAGCCCTCACTTGATATTGGGAATGACCTAAGCTGTGCCTTTAGACACATACCTTCGTAGGAAAAGTGGGTGGGAGGGGAAAGAAATGGGTAAGGTTTTTTTGTTGTTTTGTTTTGTTTTTAATTTAAGGGAGACAGGTGCAACATGTTCAGGTAGTTTAATTTGCTGACAATGAGCGAAAGGTGTTGGCCTCTCAGTAGCATGTAAGGAAGGTGCTTTCACCAGCTTCAAAGGGTAGGTTAATTTTGAGTCCACCATGGAGCTGCTAGTGCCGATGTGTGGCTACAGGGGTACATTAAGGCATCTGTAGAAAGCACTGTGGCAGCCTTGATTTTGAGCAAAGTGCCATGGAAATGCGCCTTTGGTATGTTGGTACTTGTACTACGTTAGTCCGTCAGTGGTTTATCTAGTCGGAAGAAATTCCTCTACCACCCTTCCAAAGGAGGTTGACTTGGACCTTTGTGCAGATGGAGAGGCCTGTGCCATGGGTCCTGGTGCAGAGCTGGCAGGGCCCGACCCCGTTTGCAGCACAGCCCCACAAGCAGTGGAGCCGTGGCAGCTGGGATAACCTCCAGCACAGAGGGTGAGAGCTGTGTACAGCAGAGGACCACACAGAGCCTCGGGGAAACAGCCAAGCCAGCTCTGCTTTGGCATGGAGAGAAGCCCAGGCCAAAACTGAAGTGGTTTTCCTCATCAAGTAGGTGTTACTGAAGAACAAAATTGAAATAAAAAAACACCTTTGTGGATGATTTCGTAATTACAAATAAGAGATTTATTTTTATGGAATTATTCAAGAATCGTGAAATAGAAAATAAGCCAGCTTGAGGATGTTGGATGAAGTTACATTGGAAATATCAATATTAATATAGCAAATTGTGGAAAACATGAAATTAAATAAGGTGCTCAATTTTCAGTCATATTGGTGGTGGTGTTAGCAGCAATTATGAAACAGCAGAACTCAGGGTATGAAAATTGAATAAATTTTTTTTTTTTGTGAAGTACATACCACTTGTAAAGCCCTCAGCCTTTTCCATAACATAGAGTTGTGCATATATTAAAAGAGAAAAGCAGGTCTTGTGCGCTTTCACTGAAATCTAACACCGACAAGGAGGCACAAGTCAGGCTAGAATATCTCCAGCAAAGACAGGCAGTGCCTGCAAAGTGGCTCCATGCATATTTTATGCAGAGGTCCTCTCATTTTAGTAATCTATCAAATGTTAGCATAGCCATTTATGTGTCAGGATCCAGTGCAACTGGTGTGCAACTCTTCATCACCTCTGACAAAAAGTAACAGAATCGCTACAGAAGGATCAGGCAGTACTTCCTACAGCTTTCAAAACATCTAAAATCCATGGGAATGCAAGCTGAGCTATCCCTGGGAGCCTCGTTTCAGTGCATCTGAAATTATCTATACTGTACTTGCATATTTTGTGGACTTAGAGGGTTCAATATATAAACTTTTGAAAAAAAGAAAAGCTAAAATCTTACTCTATATAAATAGTTCTCTATAAAAGTTGCTTTACCAATAGAAAATTATGATCCATATTCATTTCTTTGAACACAAAGTAAGAATGGCTTGCATGAACATTGTGCCTCTACACACACAGAGGTAGACTCTTGGTAGAGCATCACTTACATTAACAAAGTTACACCAATTTATATCAGCTGGGAATATGGTCCATAGGACCTAAGATACACAGGAAGATAATGATTTCTCTCTCAAGTATTGTTTTGTGAATTCAGCCATTAAAACATGGAAAGTAATTAACATCTCAATATTATATATTGAAATTTAAAATATTGTAAAAATAGCATGTTAAGTTCATCATGTTAAACTTTATAGGATTGGTGATTTGCTTGTATGGTGGTGAAGCAATTCAGACTCTGTGTAATATGAGTAAATCCACAGATTTCACAGACTTTGTTTACCTATGCCAAGCCTGCAATCAGCACCAAGATATTCATGAATCACTTGCCCATTCTGTCACATGTAGCTTTCAGGCCACATGGTATAGTTCTCATATATCTGAAAATGTATTTTAAAATCCTAATGAAGCTAATAGGTATTTAGTCAATTTAGGGAAGGTAGCACTAGGCTTCTGACAAATCCTAGGAGTCAGACTATTGCACTCTTCATCTCAAAAGCAAATAGAAAACAAATTCAAACTGAAAAAGAAAACTTTCCATCTTCAAGTTATTATTCTTTTACTTGGCACTGAGCATTTTTCAGGGTAAAAACCATTTTCTTGTCTGCAGACAGCTCCATTCATATGGCTAGTGCTTTCATTTGCAGGCTCTGCTTGAGAACTCCCTTCATTAGTCTGAAACACAAATGAAATATCAATGAAGGTGCATGCTTGTCTTCAACAGGCAGGCATTGAATTTGGTTCCCATTAAGAAGTTCTGCCCGATTCTGCTCTTTCAGAAGCACAACTTCTCACCTTTGAAATAAATTGAACCGAATGTGTACAAATGTATGAAAGAGTGTGTACCCCAAATCTAGATTTATCTGTTATCCAGATAGCCAGTAATCCATACAATCTCTGCTTTGATTATTGTCTCCCTAGACAGCTGAGCTCTTGCCTCTCTGCCATTTGCACCATCACTGGAAAATTTGTGAAGGGTTGCCTCAGTGAGCTTCCCTATAGCACAGTGGATGACATGTATTTTTAAGGGTGTGAGAAATTATATATGATTTGTCCAAAGCCAGTGCTGCAACCTAAGGAGTCCTAATTTGGATGTCAGCCATTCATACTCAAAGATGCCACTACAGTGGAAACTAAATCCTCGGAATGCTCTAAAAATTGGAAATCTTCCAGGCTGAAGGCTTGCTTAGAAAGCCAAATATCCATTGGTAGCACTCAATACCTAGAACTGGTGAAATTCATGACTGCTTAAGAGCTCACAGTTGTGTGCAGCCCAAGGTCAGGTTGCTTGTATTTGCATATATATAAGGCAGACAAGGCAATGGGCTTGTCTATGAAATGTTCCTTGTTGTAGGTCTGTGTAGGTCAGCTCTTTTTAGATTTGCCCCAGTAACATAATCCTCTCAGGCTCCTTTCAACAGACTAGTTCTGAACTCAGTATCAAGGCACAGAGCCTCTCATGCCACCAAAAATGAGGGTGTCATTTGCCTCACCAAACACCTATATGAATAAGATTGAAAAAAAAAAAAACAAAACAAAACATACTTTTCTTTTACATTGTGCATTTGCAGATATGTCATTTCCCGTCTTCATTCCAGTTGCCTCTTCAATTTCTAAGAAAAAAATAACAAAAATAACCAGGCGTAAGTAAGCATACAGTCAGTTTAACTGCTAGCTGAAGGAAACAATACCCAATCAACTATTCCTCTGAGCATTTATCCCATGGGAGAGTAACTGAAAAGTAAAGAATACTTCCTAAAACATTTTTCTAAGGAAACATGATTAATGTATCAGGACTGTGGGTGTTTAAATAGCATGAACTTAGCAGCTTAGCCAGAGCACAGGTATATAGACCTTATATACCCTATAGATAGACCTTTCAAAGCTGAATCCTGCAGGTTTGTGCTAGGCTAGTTCCAGTTGTTCTAACCTCAGGAGATGGGAGCGTTCAATGTAGAATGAGCTTGGAGAGTCCTTATGTTAATAATATGTTATTAATGATAAATATCCTGATGTTATTTTCCCCTGGACTGGTCCCCAGGTAGAAGATAAATAAAGCCTGAAAATCTTCAGGCTGAATTTGAGTGAGACAGTCATATTCAATGAAGCCAGTTAAGAAAAGAAAGAGAAAAAAAGAAGAAAGAAAGAGAAAAAAAGAAGAAAGAAAGAGAAAAAAAGAAGAACCAGAACATTATGGAAAGTTTCACCAGTGTCTTTCAGAACTCTGGTGAATTAATTTATTTGCTCCTTAACCCATAGCATATGTGACCAGAGATAAATAAGAACACTGAGCCTATGAGAGAAAGAATCAAGAGCAGGACTTTGCCTAAGAAGTTTGGTTGAAGTATATTTGAGGCTTTTAAATTTATTTTGAGTAGATGACATTGAGAACAACAATTTGGACAAGGAGAAGGAAACGTAATTGCTTTCTTTTCCTTGCGTGTAATAGTCTGCATTATGGTACTGTGGCTGGTGTTTCTAAAGTGTCATTACAACAAAGACTATTCTTGTGATCATTAAACCATACATACCTGTGAGAAGTACATCAATTTTCTCCACTACATGTTTTGCATTTTCCATAGTGAAACACATTGGTGGTTTAAATTTTAGTACATTTCTGTGTGGTCCATCTGCACTAAGGAGGATTTTCTGCTCTTTCAGCCTGTGGAAAGAGGAAACAGTTGTGTTAAACACAGATATACAACTATATTGTGCCCTGTCAGACCCTTCATGCCAAGTTCAACTTTGAAATTTTTCTTTTTTTCTAATACCATGTCATCAGAAGCTACAGAAATTTAAATTGAAATTAATGAGTAACTGCTAGGGAATATTAGGAAGGTTTGATCACTGCATGTAGTCATTAGAAAACATTTACTTGTAAATAAGGTGAAGAGCTTCAGCTGTGGCTGGTGTTCTCTTTTGTTGGTCCTTCACCAGATCCACTCCAACAAACAATCCAACACCCCTGGACAAAGGATAAAACAGAAGAATGAAATCCAGTGTCAGGAACCCAAGCCTTCTGCTCAAATGTAAACCTAACAACTGCACTTCCCTTTCTTGGGGTGCAAGAGGGGAAAGAACAAGAAAGTGATGAGACTTTCTGTTTAGCTATCTTTTGGCACTTGCTACTTCAGATGATCAAGTGAGATAACAGCTAATTCTGAATAAATTTAACTGGCTCATTAAGGCTACATGGCCAGCTAAGAATATTCTTGCTCTCTTATCCTGTAAGCCTCAAAACAAGGTAATGTGGAAGACAGGTAACTGAAAACAAGAATTAAAAATAACAACAACAACAATAATACTAAAAACAAAAAACTAAGAGAGGTTATCATGGTTCTAACATGAGATGAGGGATACCTACACTAACATCTCCAAATGAAACAGTCCAGAGATTTGAGTGTCTCCATCATCCCAAGAGTGTGCTAGCAACTGGGCTATTGCATGGGGGTGTGCCTTAGCCTTTCTAAGCTACATTTATTCCCCAGCTAAACAGCTGAATGGAAACATTTATTGACAAACATGTTGTTTACAGTATTAGTTTTGGGTAGTCCAGTTTCAAAGAGGTGGAACATAATAATGGCATCCTGTTTCTGGGTTCTCCTCACCCCAGACTTTCTTTTTTTTCCCCTCATCATTTCTTCTCTCTGAAACACTGAAATGCCATAGGGCACCTACCTGATATCTCCCACTAAGGGATGCTTCTCCTTTTGTTCAGCCAGCAATTCTAGGAGATAATTTCCTACACGTGTAGCATTTCCTTGGAGATCTTCTTTTTCTATTACCTCCAGTACAGCCAAACCAATTGCACAAGACACTGGGTTGCCTCCAAACTGATAGTAAAGACAATAGGAAAACAACATCCATCAGAAACATTCATCCATGTCTACCCGGGTAGGTTTTGCTTGTCTTCTCCTACTTGGCATGTAGTCAGGAAAGCTTAAAGAGGCAGAGATTTTGTGCTGTGCAGGCTGTGGAGCACAGCTCCCCATGGTTTGGGCAGTGTACTAAAGCCCAAGGGAGGGAGCTCCCTGTTCCTCAGCTTCGGGTTTCAGTAATTCGAAGATTTCACAGCTCAAGTGTTCAAGCTGCTCTCATGGTTCTTAGACTATATATGCAGGCAAAATGCTCCTGTGAAGAGCAGTGGGTGACAAATCTGGTATTTCTTCAACTGCAGGGTGTAGACTCCATTGAAAGAAAAGAGAATTCATGGTAGCTGGGAAGAAGTCTCAGTCACAGGAGCAGAAAAGAGGATTTAACAAGAAAGCTGCTCCTCTGTGGCATGCATGCCACTCAAATGTTTCCTTGGTAAAGGGTCACTGTTTTGTTAGGTGACGACTGCACAGCAAGGTCTGCCAGGGCATGAACCCCACCTGCATAGCACCCGTTGCTGAGCCTATCCTAGAAAATGAAGTGTTACATGGTCAGCATTTCAGAGGGGAGCTAGGGAGAGGGAGGAGTAAGGAAGCGTTTATCTATATGGCTATGAGATGAGGTGCATAACTTGCCAGAGTCCTGCTGGTCCATTTTAAGATATACCACCTGGTAGAGAGCATATTTCAAAGCCTCTCCACTTGTTTGTAGATATTAGCTTGTGACTGACTTGAGCTCTTAGCAATATGATGCAGTGATGGATGCAGATGTTATGTGAATCGCCTGAACAACTGGTAACTGCTAAATGTAAACAAACAAACAAAAGGACAAACCTGCATGTACAAACTTACAGTATTGAAATACTCCAAACCAGAGGCACCAAAACTTTCAGCAATTTCCCTTGTTGTGACCACACAAGACATAGGATGGCCATTGCCAATGGGTTTTCCCATGGTGACAATGTCAGGCACAAAGTCTTCACCTTGCAGTTGAAAAGCCCAGAAATGCTTCCCAACTCTGCCAAAGCCAACCTGGACCTCATCAGCTATGAATACACCTCCTGCTGCACGCACATACCTGGAAACAAATAGAATAGCTTGAGTGACTAACTTCGCCGACTGGTCTTGAGTCTAGGACAAGGATGTTGGTAGTACAGAAAATCTCCAGTGTGAAACCAGTTTAGACAATAAAAAAAGAAAGAACATGGCTGTTGAAACACAACTTGGTATGGAACTTCAGTGCTGCTGCTCTAACAACCACGCTCAGAGACTGCATAAGTGGCTAAACCCCCTGGCATACATCCCAGCAGTCTGCTTAAGAAGAGGTTGGTTCTTCCTCTCTTATTCCAAAGACTGCTGCCAGGACTCTGTTTTCAGGAATAGTCAGACCTGTGAATCCTGAGTGACTCAGCTTGAGTTTATCCTTTGTCATGGTACTTGAGCACTACAAGTACTGCAAGTAGTGCTTGAGTCCTTCATTGACCGGGCTCTTACTCAGGCCCTAATAAACCTATAGTTCATTTATCAAATTTCTGACAGATATCAACAGCTACTTTTTCTAGCTGTATTTAAATGACTCCATTCAAGCCAATTGTTTTGCTTTTAGTGCAACAAAACAGAGCTGGGTTGTGTAACAGAGATTGGAAACTTATCAAGCAGAGCTGTAGCTATTTCAGTTGAAAAAATATTAATTGACTAAATGTTAACAAAAAATGTCTAGTATTTTGATGCAAAATAGAAGTACTGTAATTTTACTGCAGGGCTACCTCTCTGATGGTTCAACTTCATCTTCCATCATATTTATGGCCTGAAGATTAAAGATAGAAAAGGAAAGACAATTACCCAGCTAAAAATAATTAGTCAGCTGATGTTCCATAAAAAATAGAAGTGAAATCATACTTTTCAAAAAGTAGGAAGAAATCACAGATAACCAAGAGCAAGAGAGGAAGATAGTTGATTTGATTGGATCAGCCTATAGTGAAAAATGTTTTTTTTTTTTTTTTTTTTCCAGTTAATTTTCAGCTATGCCCGTTCAAAGTGATGTACGTACTCTGCCACTTTCTGGAAATAGCCCACAGGTGGAATTACTTGGCCTCCACAACTCTGCATGGATTCAGCTATGAAAGCAGCAATCTACAAAAAACAAACTGAGGTAAGAGCTATGTTCATCTGCCTGGCCTTTGCACAAACATCTAACAGTCTAGAAATAAATGTTTAAATGTGTGCCCAAATTTAATCACACAATGGTTTCGACATCTGAGGGTTCTTGAGGAGCTATGGCTAGAGAATTTTTTCATTTTTTTAAATTGGGGATGCCCAAATTTGCAGTAGCCAGGGCCACCTTTGTAACCTGATGGGAATACAAGGACCTCCATTAACCCCCAGTCCTACAGCCATTAAAGTTGAACACACTGGTGTCAGCAAACAGGCTCCTGGGAGCTCTGTAAATTTATTAACAGATTTCCATTTACAGGAGACGTACCACTGTTTGCCATTTTCTCCAAGAGGCAAATAAAACTTGCTTAATGTCAGGACTCTCCAGTAAGAGGTATATATGGTGATCAGCTTAATTGTTCAATCTTTTAACACCAGGTAGAGTTGGGTAGAAGCTGAACTATAAGATGACCTGAGGCTATGCTTTGGGCACCCCTGCCTAATGAAAATAACTAAAGAAGTGAAATGTCAGCATGAGGCACTTGACATAAGAGGAGAAAAATTCTATAGGTGAAATAATTCCAGTTGCTAGGAATGAAAAAGAAAGTTATTTCAAGTCAGGAAGGGCAAAAGCAGCGGATCAGACACACTGGAACATCAAAATTCATTTCTTGTCAACATGTCTATGCAGCAGAGATACAATATTACCCCAAAGTCTCAGCATAAGTCTGTTATTTAAGGGATTGCATCCCCACACCACTTGTGAACCCCTCCCCGAGCATCAAGAAGTCTCTCTGGGCTGGTGCAGTCTTCCTGGAAACAAGGCCGAGCAGTAACGTGTAAAGAACCATACACTATATTTGAAGAGGCATGCTACGGCCAAAGAGTACGAAGCTTCCCATAGCATGTGAGGCTTAGCCTTTAGCACAACTTGTCCTGCCACAGGTCTATGTCACCAAAACCTAAGAAATATGCAAAAGAAAGGAAACAAGGGAAGAAAAAAAAAAAAAAAAAAACACAAAACTATCCGTTAGTAGAGGATAAAAAAAAAGTTGATGAAGAAATTAAAAGAAGAGTGATACAAGTCCATTGGACTAGAATGGAACATGTTGTTCCAATCTCCACAGAATGTGGGGCTTTGAATCAAGCCCTACGTATCTCTAAATGCTTGTGCCATCATACAAAATATTAACACACATTGTAAGTAAACCTGTTTAGAAAGGATCTGTTTTTATCAAGGTCATGTTGTATATTATTGAAAGGTTCATCTTTTCAGATGACTCCAAAGTTATCTTAAGCTACCGGAATCAGAAATGTAGTATCAAGATTTTATCTATCTTTTTCTCCATATTTTCTCCATTCATAGAGACTTTTATATATTGCTAAAACTTGTGTTGTGTTCTCAGCTGACCTCAAAGCTTGCCTGTGCCCTAAGATATTTACAGTCCACTGGTGCAATGCATAAAATAGAGAATTAAACTGTTTTGGCTGTATCTGCTCATTTACAAATGTATAATTGATCCTTTCACTGATACCTAGAAAAATTATGATAAGGTTGAAAAATGGCACATTTTGAAGACAGAACACATCACAGGAAAATGAAAGGCAAGCAAAGGAAACTAAGTAGAGAAACATGTCCTTAGTTTCCTGTTTCATGCTTCCATTTTACTCTTAAATGAAGCTTCAGCTTTTCTAGAGCATGAGACACATACCTTGCGTCCTTTCTTCTGTGTTTCTTCAATAATCTTTTTCACCTCTTCAGCATAAGCGCTTGCTGGATCTGGGTGGTCTTCCCTATATTTCCCTCTGTAGATATCTGGAGAAGGAGCCTGAGAAGACCAATTAAAAAATATATTATTATTATTTTTTAAGGGCAATCCTTCTGTGAAGCATTTACTCTGTTTCTTTTCATTGCTCCAAGTTTTTCTAACAGGGTACAGTTCTGTCTTTCCACATAGATACATAACAGGAGTTAGCACAATCTCAATTTCTGCATGGAATTGCACAAAAATATGTACAGCAGCCTAAACTCAAAGCCAGCCCTGTGATGTGTTCAGCATTACTGGACGAAAATGTTGAAAGAACCATCTACCTCATCCACCTCTTCAAGCCCATTCCTCCTCTCCCCTAAGACATAATACTGAGTCCTCATCTGTCAACTTATTTCAGTTTCTTGCAGGAATTTCCCTTCCTGCAACTGGAAAACTGGGTTTTCCAGTCTGGCACTTGATTTCCAGCATCCTAATCACAGTAAGAATCTGTATGACCTTCAAGCCTCCACAAACAATGTTGGAAGAAGTTCAGTAAATAAAGGAATGGGAGCATTATAAAGAGTTCGGAAAGACCTGTGAGCAGTTTGGTGTGCTCCTCTGAGCTGAGAGTGATTTTTTCATTGTAAGATATACAAGATCAGGCTGGAAATCAAAACGTTAGCCTGTTCAGGTGAATATCCATGAGCTCTATACCCAGAACTGTGTGCACATGGGCTCTGCCTTTCCAGTTTTTTGAAGTAGACTTAAAAGTCCTGCATATCTTTAGCCAAATTAACACAACAGACATTGGCTACCTTCCTCAAACTGCGTATCTGTACAGTGCAATGACTCTGAAAACTTGTAGTGTACTACTAAATGAATTCAGCCTTGTAAATGAGGACTCTCGTTGAAATCCAAAAGCAAACAATTTTGCTGTATTAAGTCCACTGACACTCAAGTGTATGTACGCTGGCATCAGCAAAGCAGAATGAAAGTATATTTACACCAGAAGTAGCTAATTGAATATACCGCATAATACGCATAACTATGACAAAAAAAAAAAAAAAAAAAAAGCTCACTTACCACATGCACAAACTCCTTCTTGCTGTCCTTTCCCAGCTGATTAAATTTATAGGGACTGATGTCAATCAGAGATGTAACATGGCCATGGTAAGCACTGCATGAGTGTTAAATATTGAAGTCACCAAATTTATAGAAGAGCTAAATTTACCATTTTGCTTATAAATAAACCAGAATACGAGGCTGTATCTGTAACACAGTAGCACTGTTTGTGACGGGATCGTAGTTTAATTCTCTCAGTCTTTTTCTCAAAGGCAATGTGAAATCGCTGTTGGCTTTAATTCACTAGCAAGACTGGAACCAGGGGCGACCTTTTGTTCTTGCATAAACTCAGATGCCAGCGTGAGGACGGAGCAGGTGATGTCCCCTGGATGGCACCACCTCTGAAGTGGCTGCTCTGGCCAGTTACGAACAGCAGTGCCGGGTGGGTCCAGCTGCCTCATGGCCACCCTGCAGGCCCTGCTCTGGCCAGCCCAAGCTTTGTAAGCTAGGCCCTAACACCACTGCAAAGACTCTCAAGAGTCTGCATTACAACAGAGGTTGCGGCCCTTATACAGCAGCAGCACACCCCTACGTGCCCTGAAGGCTCGACTGTTTGGCCAAAGCCAGTCATGGGATAAGGGTGAACAGTGTTTGAATATAAAAGCTTTGTAAGTATGCTGAAGACGGTTACTATTGAGGCCAATTTGATCTAGAAATGAGGAAGCACAGCCTTTTGAACCTAAAGCAGCTTAATTCAGGGAATAAACACTTTCATTCAGCCATAAACTTGAAGCAGAGGGAACTGCAACCCAAAACAAAGACAAGTCACAATCAAACAGCAGCAGACATGTTGGGTAAAGAGAATACTTTTGCCTTCCTTTCTCTTCTTAACTCCTTTCTGTCAGTCCGACAGACCGCCAATGGGGGCAAAGAAAAGACAGAAAACCCACCCTGACCAGGGCCACAGCTATAACAAAACCCCACCGAGCCTTGGAAACTGGGGGCCTGAGGTGTTCGGGCAGGCAAGACTTTGAAGTCAAGCAGAGTGACTGAGCCAGCTCCATCATCAGCTTCTCCTGACTGAAACTACTGTCAGGGGCTCCAAATTGTGTCCCTGTGGGTCAAGGAGGGCTAACAGGGATCTGGCTATAGCTGAGTCAAACAAGCTCTGTGCCTTTCAGTCACAGATGTGCTCCTACGGTTGCTCTGGCTGGATTTTCTGATTGTGACCTGAGGAAAAGATCCAGCCCAACAGCAGTGTAACCAATGCTACAGTTGCATCCAGGCAAGGGAGACCCAGAGACTTGGTCAAGAACATTCCTCAGGACTGACAGCCCTTTCAGTTCCTCCTGATTTTGGAGCTGCTCAGTTTTGTGTGTGTGCTCCTGTGCTCAATGGAGGAGAGCTGAGCATTGGTGCAGCCGGGAATCAACACCATTGCAGAGCTCCAAGGTCATCCTTCTTAACACTGAATGCTTATTTATTTAGAACCATGGAATCATAGCACCAAAGACTCATTTAGGTTGGAAAAGACCTTCAAGATCCTCAAGTCCAAAATGAAGCATTTCCAGCAGAGTATCACAAACAGAAAGCCCTTTTCCAGAACAGCCCAGTGGCTAGACCACTCAGTGATGTTTCAAACTAACGTTCATGTCTCTGGCATGAATTGCTTTGTCATTCTCAGTGGGAAACACCCTGTAACAGGTGACTGACCTTCTGGGGTGACCGACAATCTCTGTTTTTCACAAATCTTCAGAACTCGTGTTTATCCAAATGTGAAAAAGGGAAACTTATTTCCTGACCTCTTCTACTATGAAAGCAACAAAGCCTTTCTTTCAGCAGGCAGTACAGTACAAACAGCAGGGGGTTGCTGCACAGCCACTTCTGAAGTAATTGCAGGAGCTGCTGGCTGCATTTACACAAGCTGCTTTATGTACTTACTTTTCAAGGGTGATCACATCTTGGTGTCCGTGGTACTGCCGGGCCAGTCGTAAAGCCAGATCATTTGCTTCAGACCTGCACCACAGCAGATATATCCACAAAACAGTGAGGAAGGGCTTCCAATTAAAATCTATGCTAACAGAAGAGGAGGCAGGGGACACAGCAGGCTCTTTTTCTATACAGATTACAATGCTAAGGTTGTGACTGGAAATGCCACATAAGAGGACGAGGAAAAAAACAGCCCTTTGTACAAACAGCAAACAAAGAGATGCTTTATTTCCCTCCCCCAGTTTGTTTGTGGACATTTACCTTCTGTAGGCACAAATGAGACCACATCGCAGAGCGGCGATCAGCTGAAAGCACAACACAGCCACAAAACCCCCCAAAAGTGTCAGAGCGTGCTGGCCCTGTCTCCCCACTCCATGATGGCTCCATCCTCCCCAGCCATCAGGCAGCAGAGGACACAAGTCTGCTCCTGCTACAGAGACTCAAACTTCCAGCCTGGCCCTCAGCCCCTCTGCTCCCATTGCCTGATGTTCTGCAGAGCAGTCTCATGCCTTGGCTCTCTTGCACCGAGCCATCATATCAAATATGACAGCTGCAGAGACAAAGTATCCTGCAATCAATCAGTACTGGAAATATTTCTGTTGCTTATTACTACTTTAACAAATTCTTAGTTCTGAGTGTCCGTCTTGAACAGGGAGAAAATAGTCTTAATGAAAAAATAACTAAGCAGACATACCCAGAGTTAACAAAATAGCACACAGAGAGTTTCTCTGGCAGGGTAGCCGTAAGATGCTGAGCGTACTGAACGAGGTTGTCATGCAGGAACCGGGAGTTTGTATTGAGCAGTTCCATCTGTTTTGTTGCAGCCTTTATCACATATGGATGGCTGTGGCCAACTAAAGAAGAAAATAGTATTACTCACAGACAGTCTGCTATTGAACCACACAAGGAAGCCGTGTGACCCTGTCATCGTCACTTGAAAGACGTGCATTACAATTCCTATTAGAAATGAAGCAGCAGAAGCAGTCTTACAAGATAAACTGCTTACCATGTGCAACATTGTTGATACAGTCTAAGTATTTTTCTCCAGTCTCATCAAACATATATTGGCCCTGAGCACGCACTATCTTCAGAGGGTCCTTGGCAAAGAAAACTTTGCAGGAAGGCCTGAAAATGTATAAAATAACACCGTTTTAGTTTTCTGAGTCGTTCCCCCTCCTTTGAGCTCTTTTGGTGACAGCTGCCTCCATCTGCAGAGGGGTGGTGAGATGGGGCTGACGAATGCCCCCCGGCACAGCAGGACAGCAGCAGTCCTGGGTAAGGGCACCCTCAATCCTTGACCCTGTCTGGAAGGGGCTCCGTGCGAGCACGGGGACTGCAAGTCCTTCCAGGTCCTTACATGTCCCACTGCATTTGTAGGCTGTAGCTCTGGTTGTTTACATCTCTCATGGACATGTATAGCCAGTTAGCTCTCTGGGAATAAAGCTAGGTGGTTAAGAGCTGTTTTATGCTATAGCCAAAAAGTCATTACGCAAGGGCTGACTGTACTGCACAGAGGTCATGTTCAAGAACAAAATGCTAATGCCTCGTAGGCTTTATTTTCAGAGGTGCTGAGCAGGCACCTAAAATCTCGGTGTTTCTTCCTGACTGCTTTGAATAACATCTTTAAAAGCAGCTTTTTATAAGCACTTAATTCATGCTGGCTTCCAGCAAAACTCAGGTTCCACGTGACATTATCCAAAGCCCTCTTTAAACTCTCTCTCCCTCCCCTTTTTTTCTCTCTTGGAGAACACGCCAGCTGTGTAATTATGTTGAATGATATTGCTGAGCAGAGGGAAAGCATTCTAAACTTTCAGAAAGGGTTATGTGGTCTCAGATAAACACGGCTGTTTCCAGGTAACTCAGTGCTACAAAATGCATCCCCTCAGTTGGGTGCACTGTGATCACCAACTTGTAAAGCCCAGAGGCAACTGCTGGAAAGTGAAGTCATCCACTCTCTTTCTTTCTCAAAGCTTATAGTCCTGCTGCACACATCTTTTTCTGATGCCTCTGGCTACTCCTCTGCTCCACTTTAAAGAAGCACGCCTCGTCATCATCACTTGGGGCTGTTTCTTGACTACACTTCGCTTTTCTGCTAGGTCAGCTCTTTCTGCAGGTCTTTTTCTCTTTGCCCTACACAGCCCAGTGTAACGCGGGCAAGATTCCCTTAGCATCAAGCTGGCCCCTATAGAGAAGCCAGTGTGACACGAGCTTCGTGAACGCATCTGGGCTCTGGCTGAGCCTGCAGCGGGTGGCGCAGCTCCTGCAGGATGAGGTCCCACCACCCTCACCGTGCTCCCCACCCACCCCTGCCGCCCCTACCCGATGTGCTTCCTCCGCAGGGCGAGGGTCTCTGCCTTGCTGTAGCGCTCCTCCATCCCGCCCGGCATGGCACAGAACAGCACGGCTCAGCTGGGATCCCCGCCTCTTATCCCAGCGCTGGTGCTACCAAACCCCTCCTCCTCCCTCCCTCTCTCCTCCCTCCATCCCTCACTCGCTGTCCCTCGTTCCAGCTCCTAAATCACAGATGCCGTGGTGGGGGACCCCAGGGGCTTGGTTCAAGTAAGGCTAGGGCTGTAACAGTGTCTTCACAGCTCGGCTCCCTGTCTCCCAGGATCTGTTCGTGAGTGTGTACCTCTATACAGTATCCACATATCTATTCCCAAAAAGCAGGGTGAATTAGTGAGACCTACATTTTTTGCTATGTTTTTCTGTCCGTGGGTATAACAGGGCTGTAGCCCCAGCGCTGTGATGCACTGGCATGTCCTATTTCAGTGCAGGCAGGAGCTACCTGCAATTAGTCCCATGACCTCCTGTGAACTGTAGTGCTGTGGTTAAATCACAGACGTGAGTCGGTTCAAGGAGGCATTTCTTCATGGATACCCTTGGCGACCCTTTCATGGGATGTCAAACACCCCAGGAAAAGCAGGCACTGATGTTAAGAGGCATTGCCTTTGCAGACAGCAAGGCAAGCTGCCAGCCCAGCACCTCGGCTTCTCCTCCCCTCTGCCACAGGTGCACCCACTCCTCCCTGAGCTGCATGGGCAAAACGTGTACCCACGTCCCACTGTACCCCAGCTGCAGCTCATCTGTGCCACCTGCAGCACTGAGCCTGCGTGATTTCTCAGGGCACATATGCAAATCCAAACAAGTTCACGAGCTGAGGATACTTGTCTTTTCTAGTACCCAGTTAGTCATTCCAATTTTTTTCAGGTGAAGAAGCACACCTCCTTATTTTTGTGCCAAATAAGCCACCTTTCTTTCAGCTTCTCTAGTCGAGCACCAGCATTCCTTTTCCTACAGGCATTTTTTCTGAGCCCTGTGTTCTTCAGACCACGTCGGTTTTGAAGCTCCACAGCTTTCACATCCTTGCTTCATCAGAATCCTGGTGTCACCAGCTGGCAGCACAGAGGTGCAGCAGAGACTAACTGAGGGGACTTCTCAAGAAGAGAACAGGCACTTAGAGCTGATGGTGCCCAAATCGAGCCTGGACTAGAGCCCGTCAGGAGTGCTGTAACACTTTTCTGTTTTGCCTACACCTCTGGAAGCTGGGAAATGATAAGTAGCACAGGGTAGTTGCAGTTCAAGTTGTATACATTACACACTGTACTTAACTGCAATCCCTTTGTACAGATAATGCACAGAAGAGCAAGAGCCCAGGCATCATTTCCCTGTTTTCCCGTTTCCCTGTTGACTGTTGACAGCATGCAGTCTGTGAGTCAGAAGGCATTTAAGGACAGACGAGCCTCCTGCACCCGGTGTGTCCCTGCCCTCTGTTGGTGCTGCGAACAGGCTTGTCCCTCTTCCAGGGCTGGTGGAAATGCTAACGCTGAAAAACTTCTGCTGTTTACACCATCCTGCCCAGTCCTGCTCTCTCAGAAACCCTGGACCACAGAGAGATATAAGGGATATACAAGCTACTGTGCTTCTGCTCCTTTATAAAGATACATCAGCAGCCAGTCCGGCTTATACCAGGACTTTTTGTTCCAGATTTAGCAAAACAAAGCTTGTTCATAATACTGAACTTCACTGGGAAAGTTCAGAGTGGTATGTGAAATAACTTGTTAGGAGGCAGGCTGCTCCTCTGTTCCTTGAGTCATGGGACGGGACTTAAATCAGGAAAAATGTCCTTCCCTTTTGACTCATGGGTTTTGAACGTTCTTTTGATATTATCAGCAGGAACAAGCCTGCCAAGGCTCACGTGTAGAGCAGAGGAGGAGGTCTTTTCCCCCCAGTTAGCAGAGAGAGACCCAGCCTGAGACACAGGACTTTCCGGCACCTTGTCACTTGTTTTTTTTGTTCCTCTTCCACTCCTTCCACCTTCCATCATGATGCTGTGAAGTAAATAATAGCAGTTATTTTTCCATGATATAGAGAATTACTGCTCTCTGAAAATCTTAATTCATTTTTTTCCTGTCTCCCTATATGGTGGATGAAAACAAGCAAATGTTACTATGATCAATTACAAGGCAGTAAGTGCCTTCCACCCATCTGCTGTTGAAGGAGTTAGCGTACCTCTGAAAATCAACATGCTGCTGTTGCGTCCTGAGAAGCAAACTCATTACAGCTGTTCACCTTACCGAGCTTCACAGCAGCATAGCTTTTCAGAGCCATGTCCACACTTGCTGGCTCCTGAATAATTTTTGTAGAGAATTGTTTCAGTGCTGAATGTGCCAGTAGTGTTTGCAGTTCCAGATTTTTTAAGGCAAATTTATTGACACAAGCTAATGGACCGACCAATGTACCTACCTGGACTTCCGTAAGGCCTCTGACATGAGCCCACACAACAGCCTTATTTATTTCTAAATTGGAGAGCTATTGATTTGAAGGGTGGACCATTTGGTGCAGTCAATACAACAGAAGGAAGGGATGCCATCCAAAGGAACCTGGACAGGCTTGAGAAGTGGGCCCATGTGAACCTAATGAGGTTCAACAAGTCTAACCGCAAGGTACTGCACCTGGGTCAGGGCAATCCCAGACATGAGCACAGACTGGGAGAAGAACCCATTGAGAGCAGCCCTGCAGAGAAGGACTTGGGGGATCTAGTGAACAAAAAGCTCGACATGAGCCAGCAGTGCATGCTTGCAGCTCAGAAGGCCGGCTGCGTCCTGGGCTGCACCAACAGAGGGGTGGGCAACAGGTGGAGAGAGGTGATTGTCCCCCTCTGCTCTGCCCTTGTGAGGCCCCACCTGGAATGCTGTGTCCAGGGCTGGGGAGAGCTGGGGATGTTCAGCATGGAGAAGGCTCCGGGGAGGGGCTTTAAACTAAAAGAGCGGAGATTTAGATTACAGGTTATGAGGAAATTCTTGACTATGAGGGTGGTGAGGCACTGGAACAGGTTGCCCAGAGAAGCTGTGGATGCCTCATCCCTGGAAATGTTCAAGGGCAGGCTGGATGGGGCTTTGGGCAACGTGATCTAGTGGGTGGCATCTCTGCCCATGGCAGGGGGGTTGGAACGAGATGGTCTTTGAGGTCCCTTCCAACCCAAACCATTCTATGATATGATATGATAATAGTGAGAGGGTTTTTGTTGTTGTTTTTTTTGTTTTCCTCATATCTATGTATTTTATCTTAACCAGATAAGATTACTTCACAACAATTACTTTGCCACAAAGAGGAGAGTTTCTACAAGTGCACAAAAAGATGCTGGGTACTTGTTATTCCAGCCAGACAAAAGGTAATGCCAGAAAGAGCTCATGACTGCTTTGTTTAGGTGTGGGTACTTGGAAAACTCATTCAAGGTGTAATTTGTACATACCAAAATAATAGGAATATTTATTGGTTATTGAACATTACATCTTGACGTATATACGTCAAAACCTGAGTCTTAGTTGATGTGACAGGAGCTCTGACCACCTTTGACCTCAGACACAAATTAAAGCACATTGAGTCCAACCATACTGGCAGAACATGATCTCTCGGAGCAGGTTTTGTATGATATTTTCCTAAAAATACAGTCCATATATTTATTTGTATGCTTAGATAAATGCATATATATATACACACATAAACAGAGAATCCAAGTTCTGAGTTTTGAGCAAACATTTAGAAGCACTGCAGCCAGGAAAAGGGAGAGAGAGGAGAACGTTCTGTGAGTGCTCAGACTGGGAACCAGCAGAACTCGACAAAAAAGTAGATGAGTTAGTAACCCTGGGAAGACAGACTGACTGTGGGAACATGAATGTTTTGACATTCCCTTGTTTTATTTTTCACATGTGTTTGGGTGTGGCTGTTACTACTTGCTGGAACACGAACGTTTTGTCAGCTCCTTGGTTTGTTTTGTTCTTTTATTCTGCTAGCAATTATTTTTGGGTGGTTATTAGAATTGGACCACTAGGTGAAGTTGCATGGGGTGAGTATATAAAAGGCTGCTTTTGTTGCATTCTCTTGATTTCCACAGACTCCTTGTTAAATGGGTAAAGATTAGCAGGTTTAGTAGGTCCACAAAGCAGGGATGGATGTAAGTGATGGCCTTTAAGTATTTAATTAAGAGCTCCATTAAATAAATGAGAGGAAAGCAGCTGGTATTTCATTTGCAGCCCTATGAATACCTCAGGATGTCACAAAATTATGAAGAAGGTACCTGGATAGGACTGACCTCCAGAGGAAAGCCAAGTCAACGTCCCATTAGTGCAGTAGGGTGAGAGGTCTATAGTAGACTGCTTAACTAAAATGTCACTTTAGAGGGAACCTGATATTGAAAGATAACTAGGAGGCAGTAAAATCACAGAATGGGAAAACCACTGAGTGCTAGCAGCAGCCAGAGCCCACTGTTTGTTACTACATTAGTAATGAAGCTGTGTGTTTAGGAGGAAATAATAATAATAATAATAATAATAATAATAATAATAATAAAAAGCTGGAAATGTCCCAAACGGTTGACCCCATGCTAACAAAATGATGCTAGGCAAAAGTGGCATTGCTGAAGGCAGGACAATTTTGGGCTCAGTTCTGAAAGAACAGGCCCCTGACAGAGGACACCCACCCAACACATCTGCCCAGCAGGTGCAGGCCTGGGGCTGAGGGGCAGCATCCAGATCCAGGGGGAGGTGCCCAGGAACCCCAAAAAGCTGCTTCCCCTTCATCAAAGGAGAATGGCCTCTGGGCCGCAGTCTTACAGACACTGCCAGTTCCTTCCCTCATTGGAGGATTCATGAGTTTAATGGTCCCCAAGACGACGTGTAGTCTCAGGAAAGGCAGCCAGCATAGCTCTGGTTTAGCATGCCTTAGCTAGCTGCAGCTAAAGGGGAAAAACAGTGACAGACAAAACAAAACGAAACCACGTAAAACACACTTTTTGCTTGTTTCTTGACAGCACAGCTGCAGCAGTATCAAGAACCACTCTTTGTCCTCTACAAAAGGAGAAGAAACAAGGAAGGTAGCAGAAAGAAGAGGCCAAGGGTCACCGCAGGAGAAGCGAGGACTGCGCGATGGTCGCAGCCAGTGCCTGTAGCCCTTGGGAGCAGCACCTGCTCTTGGCTTTGCAGGGCGCTTCTTTGGTGATGCTGGGCAAGTTAAGCTGTGTGCTGTAAATTCCTCGTCTGGGAAATGGAGCAAAGCTATTTTTAGTACTCCTAGGAGTCTAAAACAGAGCTAGATACGATTAACGTACACTTATGGAGATTACCAAGAGTTAAGAGTAGAGGTCAAAACCCCATGGTGCTCACGCTCTCTTTTAGCCTAGAGTGAATACATTTTTGAGGCGAAGGATGGGGGAAAAATGGGGAGTGTTTTGTTTGTCTGAAATATTTTGGGACTTAAAAAACACAAACATTTAAACAATGCTTTGAAGAGATTACAGCCACTGCCCAAAGTTTTGTTCTTCCAAAAAAGTCCTTTGTTCAAGGAGACTCCTGCAAAAATGTGTCTTCTGAGAACAGGGCACTTTTGAAAATATACTATTTTGTAATAATTCTTATGCTTTGTCTTTTTTTGAACAAAGCAGATTTACAGTAAAAAACAGACCTCTAGTTTGTACCGTTGCTCATGACACTGTCCTTTTGTGGGACGAGAAACAGTCCAGGTTTATTTTTTAACATCACTATTATAGAAAGGGTGATTTTCAGCTTTATTTCTTTGGATCCTAGGATGCCTGCGGACTTGCCTAAGCAATAGTTTCAATTTCAGATACGTAGACCCCTGCAGCTTTTCCAGAGTGAGGAGGTGCTCTAAGGTTTGCAACAAAGCTTCTACTTTTCCTTATTTAGCTTGCAGATATCTGTAATCTTTTCTGCCTCTTCAAAAAAGGTGACCAAATGGACTTGACTTTGAAGGGAAAAGGTGTATTAAGAATAGGAAGAGGAAGGTGGTTTTTTTTGTTTTGTTTTGTTTTTAATTGTGCACTATAGGAAAATGCAGCGTGTTGCAAAGGCCCTGATTTTTGTGGCAATGTGAATGCTGACTGACATGACCCACACTAGATTTTAAACTGCAAATGAGCACCACGCAGCACGAGCTTTTTCCAATCCAGACAGACCAGAGCAATTTCTTTGCACCAACACTAAGAACTTTATAACTATGCAAATCAGCACCAACAGTTGGATTGATATTTTAATAATTACACACTTTTTACATTATGAAAATAAATCATAAATAGTGTAAACATAATTCTGAAGATCAACTTCTCACAAGCAAGAAACAAAAACCGAAGTACAAAACTGAAAGAAAACAAAACAGTATTCAACTGAAAAACAAGGAGAAATTTTAATAAAAACAAACAAATAAAAAAGCATGCTGTTTGATCAGGTTCAATTAAGTCAGGACCAGAGGCCACAAAAAAAGTGGTAATTAATAACAAATTAAAACAGGTGATTAAAACCTTGCAATTCTTTACACTATTCATGAAAAGAGGTCTCGTGACATATTTACAGTGCTAAGACACTCAGAATATTTCTAGGATTGATAATATGATACTGACCCATGTGTTTTTTTCCCCAAAAGCAGTGTAATCCTTGCCAAATTACTTTTCTTTGTACTTTTATCTCCTCTACTGCAATTATGAGACCACTTGCAATACAAAAATAACTGCACATATAAATGAACTTAAAAAAGTAAAAAATAAAAATATATAATATTTTCCAAAGGAAAAAGTCAGATACATACATCTTAGTAACATTTTTAAAGTTGTGTGATATTTTCCCAAACATGTACAATAATATAAGAATATCCACATGTATGTTAACAATATGTAAAACATTCTTTCACCAACCCAACTCTTCATAATACTTCAGAGAAGTGTGCAAGTACCAATGGTATCTGGGAAATTCATACAATTTCTTTTTTAAATAGAAACAAGTAAAACACTAACGGTCCCAGGTTAAGTTAAGGCCCCCTGTTTTCCAAATAAAATTAGATTTCCAAGCAGCATTGATAATTGGATGCATTTTTAAAATATAATGAAACAAAAACAAAACTCCAACCCCCCCCCCTTTTTTTTTTCTTTTTGTTTTCTTTTTCTTTGTTTTTAAATACAAACTCCACTTGTTTTGTGGAGTATCTTTTAAAAAATCTGTCAGAAATGATGGTGGCAGGCACTTGTTTCTAACATCATTTAATGAATCCAACCACCATGTAAAATACTTCAATAACAGAGGGTGCAAAAAAATTTTCATTTGTACATTACAGCAACATTCAGATCCACAAAAGCAAGTTGCAGAAAGGAGAAAAAACAACAACAACAACAAAAAACAACAAAACCCAAAACCCACAGGTGTTAGTCTTCATTCTGGTCACTGAAATTGAATATTATTTTGCAATGACTAAAAATCAGACTCGCTTCTGACCACTGCTGTTGCAGATACTGGTATTGTGTGTGACTTTAGTGTGAAAATTTGGGTCTCTCTTTAGGTAAAATACAGAGAATTAAAAATTAAATTTAAGGTGGTCAAGTAGCAGCGATCAGGAAATTTGAAAGGGAAGGCCAAGTTCTGCATGTTTTCTAACATCTTTATCACATTCGAGAGACTGGGAGCATCTCTGCAGCTTTTACTCACTGTAATGAGTAACATGTTTTTGCCTGATTTAGGCAGCCAGTGGTGTTTAGAAACACCACTGCTGAAGCCGATAATATTCCCCTTGTTGCTAAACAATACCCAGGTCCTTCTCACATGGACCCAAGGACTGCTTGCCTCATTTGGGGTTGTGTCGTCTCTTCCAATGGCGTAACTGAGTAACTAATACCCACATGCATCCATCCACAACTGTAACTCTTAATGGATCCAATGCTAACTACATGAATAATCCCTTTTTAAACTGTATACTTTACACATGCGCAGGTATACTGATCGGATTATTTTGAAACTTGTTCATAATACTTGAATGGTAGACAAAAAGTATATATAAACAGCTGGATGAAGAGCATCATTCTGCCTTGATACACTACCAGAACATGACATCAAAATCAGCAATAAATAAAAATATAAATCAAAAAATACATTGTATAATTGTTCCATGAATTAACATTTCATGCTTTACCTCAGGGGAAAAAAAAGGTGTCCAATACATCCTGAAAAAGATTCCCCACGCTAACCTATGAATATGAAGACAAGGACCACGTATGTCAGACATATTCCATACATTGCTTAAAACACTTTCTGCTTCTGTAGCAGGACTTCTGCGCAATGTGGCTATAACACACTTGAGTAACAGATGCTTACAAAAGTTTGTATGAAACAAATACTGAAAACTCTCAAAGAAAAAAGAATTAATCATACCTGAAAAGGTCAGGGATATAGAAACGGTGTAGACGAACACCAGTACACATTTCTACAACTGAAAAGACTGGTAGAGGAACTACTGTTCCCATCACAAACTAAGCAAATCATTATCTGTTTGGAGGAATGCTACTAAACGATATAACAACACACAGGTGGTTCAAACTTTAGCTTTGCCATCAAAAGAAAAAATGATATAATAGCACCAAAAGCAGTTGCTTTTTAAACAAAATAAACATGATGCAAGTCTTCATAGGGTGCTTTTTCTTGAGGAAATATTAAACACAACATATTTTTTTTCTTGTACTGAATATACAACTTTTCTAGATACTGTTAGGTTTCATTTCAAGTAAATCTTTGAGATGCAAATACTTTATGCAAATATTAGTGTCAAATCTATGTAGTTTAACCTTTCAAATTAAATTATCTGCTGTTCACCATGGTCTTTTAAATGGAATGAGTCTTCCATGAAAGTGAACAATGAAAGGTTTAAAAAAAGTTAAATTAGATTATTATGAAAAAAAATAAAAAAGAAAAAAACTCCAAAAAAAAACAACAGTATTCCTACCTGGCAGGAGTTAAAGAAAGAAATTATTTTGCAAGACAGAAAAGAAAGTGAATAAAGGTGCTAAAGTGTTTCTTCAGTGGGGCCTCACTGTCAGGGATTTCAATGAGAATTGATTTTTGAGTAATGCTTAACAGTAGTGTCTATGAAACTTATTTCCTGAATGAAGAAATGATGAACCAAGGTTCTGCTAGCTTTATTGAGGCATATAGAAATGGATGCTGTCAGGACAGTTTAAAAATATAGATAAAAAAATAAAAAAATGTCAAAGTGCTAATGAGAGCATGCCTTTAATAGCTCTTTATGTTGTCGCTGTTCGCTAAAATGAGTAGTGTTTGTGGACACACTCAATATGGCATTGCCAAATGATGTCTAGTCAAATAACAAACATCCCAGTGCATTTTGCATTTGAGCACTCTGAAGGACATTAAAAAAAATAAATCTCACCTTACTGTATAATTGCCAGTATCTGATATTTTGTAAAAACGAGCAACCGCTAGTCTTCACATCTCCAACATACCCAGCTAAACTGTGCCAAGTCAGGGCGTAGGCATGCGGAACTGCTTTCTATCAGGAGGGCAGCTTGCTCCTCAGCGTGTTGGTTTTTTGAGATGGAGCTTCTTAAACAAGCAGAAGCAAACTGGCAAGTCAGAGGGCTTATGTGATGCTCCTCTTGTCCCCTTTCTGGAAAGTCCTTCAGTCACATTAGTGCTCTAGCACTCTAACTATTAATACAAGTCTATGCCATGCAAAGGCCTTTATTATTGTAAGTGTAATTATTCAAGTAGGTTGATAGTTGCATTTCTGAAAATTCAAGCAAAGAAAAGTATTTTTCTTCATGCTTGTGAACATTTCTCTATATCTTATTGTTGGAAAGATGGAAAAGAGCAATAAATATGTATATCATGTATATTTACACACATAGGGTTGGGATTTTGTTTTTGTTAGTACGGTACTATTAGATGGAGTCCACTAAAACAAATTTTAGTTTTGAAAATCTGTGGAAGATTCCCCCCCATGAAAAGCTGTTTCTGTCTCTGATACACCAAAATGGCACTAAAGATTTAGCAAAATGAAAGACAGTATTATAGTGGTATATATTTATCTGATATCACAAAGCAATATGAAAATAGCAACCACAACAGGTCCCCATCTTCACATGAAATCACTGAACAAGGAAAAATGTGCATTCCAAGAAGGGCACAATACCCACACATGGATGGAGACAGGCTGCCTTCGTCAACTTTAGTTTTGGTCTACATATGAAAGACAACTCTCAGAAAAGTAACTAAAAAAGCTTATGATCATCCTGCTACATACTAGGAACCGAAGCGATATAAAAAGAATTTCCATCTGCCAAACATGGCACCATCTCTGAAACTAGTCTCTCCAACTAACAACAGTGCACCATATGAAGACTCTAAATTGGAAAAAAATACCTTGTGGCAAAAACTACAAATGTGCATGTATTAAGTATTTCTAGTAATAAAAAGATGGAGAAGAAAAACTTTGCCAATGTTTCTCTAGAAACCTAGTCAACAGAAATGGAGAAATAACCACACCTGTAACAGTGTAGTGTGATGACAAGTGCGCAGTGGTAATCACACAGACTTCTCTCCAATCTTTGATGGGTGATAATGTACACTAAGGTCACAGCAACAGCAGAAAAAGAACAAGGTAAGTCAGCCTGTGAAACATAAAAATAAACTCTTCTTTCTTAGATTTAAAGGCTTCAAAGACTGTAAAAGAAAAACTGTTAATACTGAAAAAAGATGAAAATGTGACTTGAAGCATTTTCTTCAATGCCATGACCATAAATGTTGAATAGATTATCAAAATGTATCCTTTATGTCAACTGTTACAGGAAAGTGAATCAAAACTAACCATAGCTTCCAAAATTCTGCAGGAAAGTTCAGCTAGCTTTGTGTAATTTAAATTGAATCACCTGCAAACCACACCATGGTACATACAGATCTGGTCAGTTCCATTATCCTCCAGAGGAGGATGTTCTGATTCATCCATGTCTCAAGGATGCTTTTTCCTTCAGCAGTCCCAAAATACAATACGCAGAGCACATACTGCGCCAATCCTTGAGTAAAGTTGAGAAGCTTCTGGTCTCAGGTGGTGTCTGCCATCAAATGATCCCTGCAGCATCTCTGTACCCTTTTCAAACAACCCACAGAGAAGTCTGGTTTCTTCTCCAAACTTCTTTCCTTCTTGATTAAGCACCCGTCAGGGCCTTTTGCCAATGTCTTCATGACCGTGAGCAGTGCAAGGCAAACCGATGCTGATTAGCAGGCGGGACCCTCTTTGATCAAACGGGCCAGGTGACCCGCAAGACTGGAAGCCATCCACCTGCAGCTGGAACTGTGTTCCCCAAAAATTCAAGGCCTCTTTCTATCCTCCTCTGCTTTATCTCTTTTTAGCAATAAGCCATGGTGTGACTCCCTTGAGATGACAAAAAGAAACAATTCAGAAGCTGAAATCAAAGGTCACCGTGAGCAGCCATTTAGCATGTGATGTGATCACACAACAAGCAGGTTTGACACACAAACTCATGCTTTTAGTCTGTACAAGCAGATGCGGTGGCATGGTTCAGTGAAGTGTGTAAGATGGACATGGAAGCCAAGTCAGTAAACTCCAATGGCAGCTGGTACAGTACATTTCATAACATTTAGCTCTTATTTGGTCACAATTTCTTGTAAACTAGTTCATGGCACTCATTGTCCATGCAGGTCCACAAGCCAAAACGTAAGAATTTACAGAAATAATCAGATTTCTATTATTGATCACTGTATAGGTATCTCTAGAGAGAGAATCTTTGCAGGTTCATCGTGCAGTTTTATACCATCTAACTGCAGATGTAAGTGAAAAAAGATGTACACATGGACTATTGCAAACAAGTAGAAGCAGCTACATGTAAACATCTCTCAGACTTGTAAAATCAAATTTTCAGTTTTCAACTATAAATACAAAAAGTGGAGCACTATATACACAACTTCATGCTTGTAAGGTTAGATTCATCACTGCAGAGACAAAAAGAGATACAGATTGATCAGGTTAGTAAATCGGTATTTTGGACTTCTATTCCAAATACATAGATATGGCACAATTGCAAATACACATCATTTATTTCCTCAGCACCAGCTACTCTTCAGAGATAAACAATTTCACTTACGCTTTATTTTTTTTCTCGTGTATTATATACCAGTATCACTCCACCTACAGCTTTACTCTGAATACTATGCTTTTAAATCTAGCACTGCCCAGGTTAAATCTTCATTAAAATAACGACGCCACTGACATTAACGTTAGTATAAAAGTAATGTTATTAATTATATAATTAATATTAGTATAAAACACAACAATCAGGAGAATGTGGTGAATAGAAAGGTAAGGCAGAAATGGGCAGGATGCGCCATTCTTTGATATATCCCAGGAAAATAGCACCATAATAGATCAGTATCAGTACTTGGTAAAAATATCCTTTCCACGAGATTTTAAGAGTGGGAAGCAGTGACCATGTGCAGACACTGAAGGATGTGTGGCTCTTCATATAGAAGAGTCAAGTTTTGGACTTCCTAGAAATCTAATGCCAGCTGTTTCTAAAATACTGCCTCAATGAGTTATTACTTCTACATACATTACAATCTCATGACACCAACTACTGTCATGGAGAGATCTTATTTTGCATTGCTGCATACATCAAGATGTCTAAGAGGCTCTAATGTGTTGTTCAGTATGACTGTGACAGGGTTTTCTGTGTGCCAAGGGCGTACTGCCCCTGGGAAGAAAAACTCTGCCCATCCTACCTTTTGCCAACAGCCAGGCATGGGTAATCCATCAGGACCCTGTTTCAAAGGGAGGAGAAAAATAAAAAGAGCATAGTTAGATCTGATAGCATAGCCTTCCGTCTGTATCTGTTTAGAACAGCCTTTTTATCTCATAGGTAGCTACCAGTTCCTAACTTAATCTCTCTTGTTCTCAAGGTGAACTGTAAGTACCTACACACCTCTGTGCTATAAAGATGTATTTTCCTAAAGCATTACAAGTGTATATCTAATCACATCTTAATCACTTTCCCATTGCTGTTAGAGCTTAGGCTACTTGTTTTTTTAAAATATAATCTGTCATTCACAACAATCTGTAGCTGAATGTACAAGATCGATAAGCAAAAAAATATCACTTTTATCTGGAGGGTATTGCATTCTATGGGCCCCTAGTACAAAGTTAATCCAGTGATAAGATAGCAAGACTCAAATTCAGTGATGATCTTTTCTGTTCCCTTTCATTCTTAGCTTTTGAATGAAGCAGCAAAGTCTTAACACCCTGAACACAGTTCTGAGTGACAGAGCAGAAGAAAGCAGTGCTGGGAACAGGGCAGTCCAGCAACGTTATGCCATCGCTTGGACAGTATGCCCATCTAATTCATTCTTATGCTAGTGTCATGCCATTTCTTTTCTGTCACCACCCTACGTTCACACATTACTATACACGCAGAGAGATCAGATCCAACTTTTGACCTTGGTTAAGCAGGTTTTCATGGAACTAATTCCAAGTTACATAGCTATAAAGGGCCTACACATCAAACAGTTACATACTCAGCACATACCATGTTACTAGACTACACATGATCAGCAAAAAAGTTCAGGTCTTGACTTTTTTTTTTCCTTTTTAAGACTAAAGAATAGTAATGCTTCTTACATGGATTTACCTGTGAAGATAGTGATTAATGAGCATTTTTGTATGTGCTTGCATGTAATCTGATGGGAATGGCCTACTGCCTAAAGCAAGAACCCATGCTTGTTTGCTTAGCAGCTTATTCTGGTAATTACGTATGAATGAAATAACTTTCATTCATTAACAATTGCTAGCGAACCTCCAGATATAAATGATAATAAAGAGACAGAAACATTTTTAAATTACAAAAGCATGCTTGATTATCCCCAACAAAATATATGAGATATGGTTACCATTAAGTGGAAGCAAACGAAATGGGCTATGGACTAATCTTAATGGACTATATATTTAAGATTAAAATCCACTGACTTTAAATTAGAAGTGCTATAGTTGAAATAAATTCTACTTAATTTAACATTCATCTTAGAGAACCGTGCTTAACCAACAAACAGTATCAGAACATGCAGATTTTACTGTGAACAATTAAAAAAATCATCCTTACTTCTTTAGAAAATGTGTATGTAGTACTGTTTTTTTGTCGGTGGTGGTTGTTGGTTTTATTATTAAATGGAAAAAAATTTAAACTTACTTTGCCACTAAATCAGTGTTGCCAGATTGGTACAAGGGAGAGGGTCAACGAGTAGAATTTTAGTATAGGTGGGAACTTGAATTCATGCTAACATAGAGTGGGGAGTGTTCTGTGTATTCCAGGAAGGTAAGTTCCAAGGGTGAGACCATTAAATTGAAGACGTTAAATAACAAAGACAGTGAGGGTTTGGGCTGCAGACTGTTATCTTCTTACAAACTTCAGGTAAGCTTTTCATTTCCAAATCCTTTTGAATACTGTTTGATGAACAGACCAGACACCAAAGTTTTTGCTTGTGTAGGGTCTGTGAGAGCAGGCTCCAGCTTTGCTTACTGGAAACGTATGAGTTGATTTTCAGAAATAATATTTATCTCATTCTTTACATGAATCTCATGTACATGATTTTGGCCAAATCCTGAAAACACGCACCCATGACTACGTGGATTTGAAAGGAAGTCCAGGGTGCAGAGTAGCTCTGGGATGGGCTAGGGTGAAAAACTGAGCCAGTGCAGACAGAAGTCATCAGACTTGATTAGAAGTGGTGATTGTGCTGGGGTTCTACGAAGACTTGGGTTCAGGGTAAGTAAGGCAATAGGCATTTTGGGAGGAAAATAACAAACAAACGGTTCTCAGGGAAAATGTAGGAAGGACACAAACTTATAAATTGCCGTGTAATGTGGGAGCAAACTGCTGAGAGTTAGGTTTGAAGTGTCAACAAAAATGTGTGTTCTTTCATTACAGTTATGATCACTGAAGCAGCTGGTTTATTCATGCACATGCATGTGTTATGTGAATAACGTAAAGTCAGCCCAGAAAAAAACATTACTTTACATTGAGAACGGCTGACTACAAACAAAGGAACCACATGCAGGGTTGGTAGGAAAGAGAAATACTGTACCAATTGGCAAGGGGCATCCAGCCCATCCAGGCCAGGCTGGCCTGGCTCCCCTTTTTCCCCCTTAATTCCACGGAATCCCTGTTTGTAAAGATTAACTTGCAATGTTACTGTCAAGGAAATGCCTTCAGTATTGACTTAGATGGAGTGAACAAATAACAATAGAAAGGCAAGAGGAGCAAGCTTACAGCAGTGGTGTGGTTTCAATCTGTGCGAGCACTGACCCTGGCCCACACTGAATTCGGTTCTTTTTCAACGTTTGGCAGAAAATAATGAAAGAAACAACCAAATCTTGTTCTCAAGTCTTGAGTCTTTAAGTGCTTTAAACTAAATTAGGAGGCTGAAATACCAACTCTGCTCCATAATTTCCAGATCTTGAGATAAGGCTGCATTAACAAAGGGCAACAGGTGACACACCAGCTGGTGCTTGTTCCTCTCCCCTCATTTCTTATTCCATCGGTCTACAGCAGGACAATCGACCGTCCAATACACAAGTGAAACGTACCAATGGGCAAGGTGCATCTAATCCAGGAGCACCCTGTTCTCCTTTCTCCCCTTTAGGCCCCTTTTTGCCTTTCTTTCCCTTTTCCCCCTGTGGATACAATGGTTTGGATAAAACACGTTTTATGCTTTTGGAAAAAAATTCAAGAAAGATTGGTTTAAAAGTTTGGGTTTTTCTTTTTTTAAGCCAATGGAGAGCTGAAAGGACACTTACCACTGTGTTCTGGTTTGGATGGTGCATTATGTGGAAAAATAAATTGTATGATCACAAACAAGAACTGCAATCAGTTGGTATTAGTTTGTGTTGGTATCTTATATCAGTATCATGAATGTTTTGAATCCTACAACAGGGCTTGAAATCACTGATTTCTTGAGATAGAGGCAAATCTGCAAATCCCTCCAATCCATAGTCCAAAATTAGAGGTCTCCTATTTGTTGTAAGTGACAGCTCTGAAGTACACATGCATGCCAAGCTGGGTTTGGCAGCTTCCTCAGAAGATCTGTCACTAGTCAGAAGCAACTTTGCAAGAGCAGAGTACATCAGCATCGTTTCTCTGAAAAAGACTTGGGGGATGGATGCTTTGCAGGGGTGGACAGTTTCTGGCAAAATTCCGTCAGGCTCTATGGTATTGCGTCAAGGGTGCACTTGGCCCAGCACATACTTTGCTGAATTGACCTTCTGCACTCTGGTAAGAGTTTGGGACAAAAAATCCACAGAAACCTTGCTGATATCACTGAGGGTGCAATCGTATCACTCCAAATACAATGGGACCCTTCATTTCAAACCCTGTTACAGGAATCAAAACATCCAAACTGCTTGATGGAGAGGTGCTATGGCACTTTCAATGAGTTCATAATGTCTTGATACCACAAACTAGTCAAAAGTGATAATTAGCTTTTGTTTATTTAAATATCCTAATATTTAAACAATATTTATTTAATGGTTCCATTTAAATGTTCTCTCTACAGCAGACATTTCATCTACTTATTTTACTGTACTCAGTCCCTTGAGTTTGAACTGAGTTTTCTTTTTAAATGTAAAACTTCTATTGCTTTAATTACTAATGGAAATGAGTCAAATCCCCTCAACAAAGGCACCTGCAAAGATAACCCCACCTTCAAGCAGTATAAAATGTTTGGAGAGTTCATTTTCTAATTGATTTCACACCAGTTGATCACAATGGTAAATGAGTTTCAGGCTTGCTCTCAATTTCACAAAAATCAAAAAAGGTTCCATTAAAAAAATAAACAAATTGGGCTAGGTCTGTAAAAAATAGGATAGGAAGGATGAGTAAATCAGGAATATCACAAAGAAATGGGGAAAAATAGTCATAGGAAAATTAGTATGACATTGGAGAACCAGCAAGCGAGGTTGTGGCTACTGGGAGGATTTAATTTGTGAGGAAAAGGGTAAAAAAGACAGAGGAATTGTGAGGGATGAAGGTAAAAGGAGAAGGAAGGAATGCTCCTTTGGAGAGGCAGACAGGTTTCGGTGAAGTATAGCAAACAGATGTTTAACTAGTTCCACACCAGCACAGAAAGACTGAATTCATTAACAGAGAAAAAACTTTTTACACAAATAAAAATAATAAAAATCTATATTATATTTAAATAGGACATAATAAAAACACATTATTCATTCTACATCGTAGCATACTTGCACAATCAAATGAAAAAAAGTATATTCCATGAACAAAGCATACTGCACTCATGATGCGATAGGAACAAAGTTCCTAGTCTATCTTTTCTGTGTGCCAAAAAGTTGCAGGATAGTGTTTAGGAAAAAAAGCAACCCAAACATTACCCTTCTGTACCAAATTATAAGACTGATGTAAAAAAAAAAATAAATCACAAGTCAGGAAGTGTAAGTTGGATAAGCTTTCATCTTAAACCTACAAGCATGGCAGTATAGCACAGAAGCCCAACAGTTTCAGGGTCAAATCTCATGTTATTTGTGCTCGATGTAACACAAACATGTTTACCAAGAGTAGAGCTAAGCACATAGCATGGACATAGTCCAAAAATGATTGTAAGAACAGACAGTACAGTTTGATTTCTGAGTCTCTTTTACGTCTTTAGGACCTGTATTTCTTTAATTTGCTGTGTTACAAGTCAGCAGGTAACTAGTTAAACTTCCAGTTTTGCAGGGCAAATCTATGGTCCTATTTGAACCAAAGCAGCAATCATCTGTGTAGAGAGTGGTCTGAGATTGCTGAAGACTTTGCTAGTTTTTCCATGGTCTGAGCTCTTCTCCAGTAATCTTCACCTCCTTACCCTGGACTATAGAGCTCCACAGGAGATAGGAAGCATGAAGAATTGTGCTGATGAAGAATCAAAAAAAAAAAAAAAAAATAGTTTCCTTCCCGTCCTTCCTCACTGCTTAGAGAAATACCAATATATGGCACTTTTTTAAGACAGGTGTACCTGGAACAATCTCCAGTCCTCACGTGCAGAGCTTTATCACTGCTGAGGGTAGAAGGAAAAGGATGATGCCCTCCCAGCCACTCTGGTGATACCTCAGTACTCCTCTGACACCCTTTATATCAAGAGACAGCTGCACATTTGGGATCAGGGCTTGCTTCCCTCCCTCCCCACACAACACAGTCTCCATCCTTTTTTAAAGGTTATTCCTTTTTGAGTGTAGGAAGGTTGAAAAAAGTGGAATTTGAACCACTAACCTCTTTTAGTGATTTTCTAAATCTTCTTTACTAAAGAAGAATGTAGTATTTAAGAAATTATTTTTAAGAAATTAACTTATATTCATACAACTTGAAAATACAAAACCAGTTGTATAAATCCTTTTGTGCTGAGTGCTCCTGGATTATAATTTTCTATGAGTAATTGCAGTTGGAACTTTTTTTTTTTTTTTTTTTTTTTTTTACAGCCAAGTTAAGCAGACATTATGATGTAAACACTGACTTGGTTTCACTGTAGAACTACCAACAGGCTAAAATAAAAATCAGTTTATGATTCAATCTCAAAACCGAAGTAACTATTTATTTACTTGCTGCCCATCAAGGCATATCTGTGAAAAAACAAGCGTTGCTGTCTCTCAACAGCTTGCTAGTAAAGACATGAATTTTTGTGATGCAACTGGAATTAAGTTACCTAACTAGAAATTTGCTAATCTCAACTTGTTTGAAGTCAGTATAACAGCCAATATTGTAAGCAGTATTTAAAAACCAAGAAATCATGAGCTAGATCCTCAGCATGTAAACTGAACCAGGTTTTGTTACACCACAATGGTCATAGATAATTAGTAATTTATATATGGAAAAACTGAAGAACTGAGAAAATATATCACAATGAAAGTTTTTATTACTTGCATTACTTTGGGTCTTTTGAGAGTCAGCCTTCCAGTTGGAAAAGGAACTACTGATGCTAAGCTAAGGAGTTTCTACTGAAATGTTTACTTGCCAGACAAAGTATTCCCTCATTTCTGCCAAAAATGTGTCAAAAGTGTGCAACGGAAGCTCTCTTCAAGAGGCTGCAGCTAAATCTTCCCTGTCTTTTCACTGAGAAAGACTTTTCTTTGCCTTTTAATTTTTTGAACGTTCTGACAATTTATAAGGCAGAGATTCACTTGTGACAGATAGACCCAAAGTCTTTGACAGCAAGCAACAGCTCACCATTCACTGTGGTTCCTCTGCCAGGTCAGCCACTGCCTTTACAACATTCATGGAGCACAAGAAACAGTTGTTCTCCAAGACTGGTACCTTACAGCGATCTCTGAGCTCCAAAGAAGCAGTGTAATGGGGACAGAAGGGACGGACACATTTCATAGTATCCTCACTGATGCCTTTTTTAGGAACTGTTTTGCCTGATGGTATTAAGTGAGGGAGAAGAACAGCCACAAGGACTTCTTTCCTCTGCTTCCTGTCTAAGATTCCTGGAGGGAATGTAGACTGAGTATAACTTGGTGTGTGTCATCTAGGCCAAAATAGTTGTCCGACTAGGAAAATCACCTGCTGTGTATATGGAATTTTAGATTAAGGGGCTTGGTGTGAGTAAAAATTCCAAGTTTTAGCAACTGGAAGGAAGCTTAAGAAGGAGGCTCTGTGTTGATTAGAAATACTGGAGATTTGCTCATGAGCTTGCTCTGCACGTATTTAGTCCTAAATTGCACTATACTGAACACATTTCCATGCCACTGTGTCTGGACGGCCAAAATGTTATTAGGCTGTTTCTGTTAATTTCACTGTCTGGTTGGTTTACCAGAAGAGTAGTGTAAGATTTAATTTCAATCCACAAGTATCACTGAGAACTTCTCTTAAATATAAGCAAGCCACTGCCACAAATTAAACTTTCAGACATTCCCTGTCCCTAGCCATTTGGTATTGGACATGTGTGTACAGACATAGTACGCTGGGGTCAGAAGTTACTGGAATACTGCCAAGGCTCAGACCTAGTGTCTTCCATACTACTGAAATGACTCCTTTCAGTGAGGGCAGCATTAAAAATTTCAGGCTGACAAGGACTTTCAACAAGCATAGGAGGAATGGAAGAAAGTAAGCCTAAAAACAAACTGTGCTTTGGCACATGGCAATAGTACTAGTTCTGTGCATAAATTTTCATGGTCTTTCTAAGACAGGATTTTGTTTAGCATGTATCTGTGAGCTGCCTTTTGGCACACAATAAAAACAAAGAGCAGGTTTAATGGGACAATTCATTGAATAAGGACAGCAGAACTGACTAGGCTAAGGAATCAAACAACAGTTAATAACATTGTGGTCACCTTTTCTCCCTTTTCTCCTATATCACCCTTTTCTCCTCGAGGACCAGGGAAACCCTATAAAAAAAAAAAAAAAAGGGACAAAGATAGGTTGACTTCTACTCACATGCAGGCTAAGCTTTCAAATACTCTTGGAAAATGTACAAAAAGGTGACTTCACTACATGCGTTGTATGTACATGTGATGTATGCATACGCATGCATGCGTGAGAGCATGTGAAGCAAGTCATGGTGTTTGGCAGTCATTTTGCCAGTGACGGAAAGAAATTATATCACTCGAAATGGCAATAGTCCATGCTATGTAGCAAATGTAGCTTCTGGAAAAGACTCCTCCAAATTAGGGATTTTGGTGGAGGACAGGAGAGAAAGGCTTTCAGCAAGTCTTGAACCGAAAGAAAGGGCCTATACTTTGAAATGCATCACTTGGCAGTTATGGAATTGTTCTCTTTAATTAGTGGTAAATTTACGTAAATGTTAGTGGCTCATTGCTCTGCTCCAAGTGAGCCACAGGTCTGACTGTGGAAGTGTTCTCTTACCAAGTGCAGTTTTTCAGCCTATCGACTTCCAAAGGAGCAACTACTTGTATTACTAAGCACTATATCTGGTGGGACGGGTAGACAAGGGATGTACATTGCACATTCTTTGCTCTCTTTGTCATAGGGAGAGAGCAAATGCAGCATTTAGTACACTCTCTGTAGATACTGCATGCACACTAAATGGAAACAAATGTGTTACACACTGTAAGCTGTTTCCTGAGGGAAGCTTACCTACCATCATGAGTGTACTGGTCATACATATTACTTACATCAAGGCCAGGCTCGCCATCTTTGCCCTGCCAAAGAACCATATAAACTACATTAGTGTCCCTAAGCTTTGATACCAAAAGGCCAACTTAATGCCCCACTTCTGCGTCCACTCTGTGCAGTGGTATCACACATTGCTAAGACTGTACACATAGCATTGCAATTAGTGAAGGACACATCCATCAGTGTTTAACATTTCCGGGAACTGATAACTTGACTGTAAAATTTTGCTGTTGATTGTATGCAGGTTCCAGGAGTGGGCTAAAAATAGTTCCCAAGAAGAGGAAACAAATTTTTTTTTTTAAATATCGAATTTAACTTACAAAAATGACCCTCAAATAAATATGCACTGCAAGTTAGTCCAGCATTCCACAGAGCCTGAATCTGTCTCTTAGTCATTGACTCTTGATCCAATTAAATGCATCCAATGAAATCACAAGCCTGTATTCAACTTAATTTTGGCTCAAACAGATTAGACTGGAGAGGGTATGGAAGCATTGCAAGTTTCTCACAGAGGCTGGTTCTGTTGGCACAGCACGTTGATGCAGCTTTGCTTCTGTCAGCAAACAGAATACATACATATACACAGCTGGCCCAGTCATCCGCAAAGTAAGTCGACTGATCTTAGTGAGGCTATCCTCATTCAGCCAAAGGAAGTTCTTACTCATACTTCAGGACTGAAATGGTTTAAAGTATACCATCTCCACACATGAATGATCCACCAATGAACTTCTCAAAGTGCTTCTGAGCACAACACACAGAAATGAAAACAAACCTGTTGTCTCTGAAGTGTCAAAAAAAAATATAAAAATACAATGGCAAAGGAGCCTTGCAGAAAGGAAATCCAAACAACTTATGGAGACTAAGACAATCACATTTTTTCACATTTCATCCCAAATTCCTGCCACTCTTGCACAGTCCCCTGACAGCCAAGACCACAAGCTGCAGATAGAGGAGCACTTAGAATTCTTTTTCCTTTCCCTTGCTGCTTTGTGGCTGGTCTGTTTCATTACTTTTGCATAATCACATGCATGCCTGAGTAGGAAACGAAGTCTGTGATACAGGCCAGTGATCTTGCATTGTCAGGAATTATTATCTATGTTTGTTTTTTCAAACTAGTTGTATTGCTAGGTCAAAAGCAGTCATAAAACACACAGTTTAATCAAGGAGTGTTGAAAAGAGCAATGTGTAAAAACTACATGCAACTTACAGGCAAGCCATACGGTCCTCTGGGTCCAGGGTCACCTACTGTTCCCTTTTCACCCTAAGAAAAGATTACAGAACAACTAAACAAAAACACTGTCTATCTTATACAGAAGTGACTCTACAAAGTGCTTTCTTTGTCTTAAAGTTTATGCATTCCCAAATCTTCTGAGTAAAAAATATCCAACAAATGATTCAGGGTGCGGGGAGAAGGCATGTATTACTTCCTAAGCAAAATGACTTTCTGGGCATAAGATATTTGTTTTCAAATGAGTTAGTGACTGAAAATATTTTTCCAAATGACTTGCACTGATTTCAATATTAAGCTTGTAACAGCTGCAACATTGCACTCAGTAAAAATCCAATGAAAACTGAGGATAATACTGCATCAAGCTCCAGCACAACACTGAGATGTAACACAGTGACGAGAAAAAACGTGTCAATCAAAGCTTGTATTTAATCAGGCAATGCTATTACCGGTGACATTGTGGAGATTATCCCACTCAGTGTGATGTGTTATTAACTGCTCTATTGGATTCTAGATTAGAGATGTAAATACAGTGTTTTATTACATCAAAACTGCATTGATATGCAGGAAAAACAAGTAGACTACTCCAGAAGTTTGATCTAATTCAGCACTAAAATCCATGGAAGATTTTCCAGCTTCTAGAGGAATGTTATGAAAATCATTGTGGGATATAACATAGACCAAACTTTTCCAAATGAAATGAAATTTCAAGATGACAGATTTCAAGTTGCCAGCATTAATCATCTGTGCTCTCCGACAGATCATTCTGATTGACAATGGAGCAAAGCTTCCTGAGCTGGCTGACATTAGCCCATGTAAGTGTGAGCACTGGGCGTGCCTCCCTTCCTTAACATAACCTACCACAAGCTTTTGTGCAAGGCTTCTGTCACACCAAAGTGTTGTGCTCCGTCCTAGCAATTGCCTCACTTTAGCTCTTGATATAATCATGTATACAAGACCTTTAAAAATCAAGGTTGTTTACTACTCATTATTAATTCATTACTCTATTCTTTATTATTAAAAGCACAAGGCAGTGATGTAGATGTGCCTAATTAATAGTGCTGACCATCTGCACAGCCAAGTCCCTCACATCTCTAAAAACTGGCTGCTAAATCTAGATTGTATTGACTGGATAATACAAAAATGCAGGCACCAGAATAAACCGAGTATCTGAACCAGTTGTTAAATAATCGCTACAATAAGGAGCTGGTCAGAGAAACCGACATTTGATTGTTTTAGATACTTTATATTTTTATGGAGATTGATGCTGTCTATACTCACTTTAGAGGAGGAGATCAGATGTGTAATGCCTGATTTTTTTTTTATGCTTTTAACGTCCAGCCGATTCTGAGCAGCACTGAGGCTGGATGCCCTTGCAGAGCAATAGGAGGCGTGGGGAAGTAACAGCTGATTTACAAAACAGTAAATTCCTTTGCAGCTGTAAAACTTTCTGCTGAGAAGAAAGTAATGTGCTGACCTATGTATATAACAGCTACAAAATCCTTTGATTGATACTTGAAATACGTCAAGACTAGTTAAGTATCTTTTTTTTTTTTTTCAGTCTTAAACAGCAAAGATGACTGTACAAAGTCCTCACAAGGCAGGCCTATAACACTGCTAAACATATGGTAGACATAAAAATACTGAATGCTTAGCATATCGGTCTAGGGAAATAATGTCATCTGTTACGTAAGAGTACATTCAGAGAACTGTATCTCACAGTTTTTGCCTCCAATCCAAAGCACATGCTGAGACGTGTCTGGAATATCAGATGAGGTCCTGAATGTTTATGGATTATAGAAGATCGATGAATTGTCATAGGCATACTGCCCTTAGCACTCAGAAGAAAGTATTTCCTTCAGGGAAATAGATATTTGCAAAGTTCAGAAAAAGTTTTAAGATCTTTTCATGAGAGAATTCATCAATGCCCAAAGAACAGAAACCATAGGCTTGTGATTTGCCTCCTATTTCAGTTCAGTCTCTTGAGTCATGGGTAAATACGGTTTACAGGAATAAAACTGCAAACTGGTGTCTCCATTACGATTGATGGAGATTTCATGCCATTATCATGGTGACAAACATTTTAACCAAATTAAAAAGAGTGCATTCTTCCTCGCAGTGCAGAACTTGTGCAGTGATGACAGCCTTGCATAGGCTATATGTCTGAGAGCTAAAAGCAAACTCAAAAACAGGTCTTTGCCATCCAGGCAGGTGTTTCCCAAAATTAGAATTACATTAATTTTGTCTCTTTCAGCTTCTTATAGCCTGACAGGAAGTTGGATACACATTCTGCCTGTCAGTATACTTCAGTTTTACACATCCCCTTTCACTGGTTGCAGTTCAAGAGGTTTGTCTGTTTACCAATGTTCTTTATTTTCTCCCAGGGCAATATACAAATGAGATGAACAGGTACAAAGTCAGACCCTGAGACCTATTACAATCAACTCCTTCATCTAATGAAGACGGCCTCAGTAAAAGTTGTCTAAGCACCTAGCAAAATGATATTTTTCAATTTTTCAATAGCTGAAAAATTTCTTAAGGGCTGAAAGACACTGGTCTAAAATGCGTGATAACAATTCAAACTGTTAACCACCATTTTTCTTTCTACCAAGAGAAATACACAAACACACAGAGTATTGAAATGTTCACCAGTATCAGCCTTAATGAAATGTTAAATCCTGCATTTGCTTTTAATAATCAATGAACAGTTCAAGGCTGAGAGAGAAAATTGCATGGCTAGGCTCGTACAGTGAGTAATAGGACATTTGTTCTAAAATCCATGGTTTCCTATCTTATAGTGACATTCACTATTTCCATAGTCCAGTTTTTCACCATTTAAATAAGTTTTGCATAAAGGACTGACTGATGTTTTCTATTTTAATTAAAAAGGTAAATTTGAAAGAAACCAAGAATCCCTACTTTGTACAGGTCTGTTCTACCTAAGATGAGTAATTCATAATTGCACAAAATGTTGCCTATGCAACAATGAAACCACGGTTTCTACTGAAGAAATCATTAGGTTTTAGTTTAATTACACTTTCTTTTCCTCAACTTTTAAAAAGACATAAATGTACATTACAAGTATTCTCTTAAAGTGAGATTGTCTTTCCGAATTTTAAATAATGTGGCCTTAAGAATGTGGTTATATTTTGGATATAATGTGGTTATATTTCAGCTTTGCATTCATTAGTGCCCTTCTAGGTTAATATCGGTCCAAAGTTTTTCTTATCAGCATGGACAAAATGTGATCCGGTCCAGCGACAGAGTGGTGGCATTGTGCACAACTTTTAATTAAAAGGTAAAGTCTGAAATCTACAGGTAAAAACATTCTCCCCCTGCTTTCACATAAACAAGCTCAACAGTTACAAATGCAATTGTAAGACTCTATTAAAAATGTTATGATTTGTTATTTAGATAACAAGCATATACCAACACCAGCCAACTGTTAGATAACTATTCTGTGAAAAACTCCTCTTCCCAAACAGTATTAAATTATTAAATAAACAATTACAGCAATAATCTTGGTAGTTGACTGCTTGGAAAAAAATTCTTCCATCTTTCTTGTGAATTTCCTCCCATTCATTCAGCTGCACAGAAAATGGTGGATGCTCAGGAATTTCTTCCACACCTTAGTTTCTGTATTTTTGTAAATCTGTCCCTCGGTGTATATGGAATTACTGAACTGATTTACATTTCAGCAGCTCTGAGCTCCTTTCTAAATACAACTTTTCAGCAGCTATGATAAGGCTGATTCTAGATCCAGCAGTATGAATTATTATGACCTTGGATACTTCATAAGGAAGAACAATTATAGTTATTCTCAATACATTAGAAGAATAGCACATATCATAGTGCATTGTTTTTGAAAGGAATTTCAACCAGAAACAGGAACATCCTTCACAATAAAAGCTCATAATGCAAGAACAAAATGCACAGTATTTCTATATACTTCTATATGTATATTTCATCTCAAGTATTTTCTGAAATGCTGAATATGGTGTTCAGCCATCTTTACACAGAGTTGATAGAAAAAAAGTTATGTCCTAGCTGAAAAAAAGAAAAACTTGAATCTGTAATCCCCTAGGAAAAAAAAAAAAGAAAAATAAATAAATAAATAAAGCCCTAGTCCTTCAGACTAACCATGAACTAGCCTGAGTGTTAACTACAGGCTACTGTTCCTATTTTGGACTGCATTGCATGTCTTGTATTTATTTTTCAACAAACAGCTCTATAGAAATGAATGCTCACATCACATACATCTTTATTTTACTGCTGCTAATGTTAACTGGACCTGAGCCATATGGCTGTGTCCCCAGTGCATCAAGTCTGAAGTTGTTTTAGCACAGCTGTTTTGTTAAACTGAGAAATTCAAAGAGACATGAGTCTGGGCTGGGAAATCCTTGGAAGTTTTAGTTAGTATAAGGTATCATCTTTTTTTGTTGTACAAGTTCATGGCAGTATTGTTAAAGATGACAACCTCATGGCTGAAGATTAAGGACTCTATCCTATCTCAATTGGAGAAAATTTACTGTGAATATTTCAAATTAAATAGAGGAGGGTTCCTAACTTCCATGCTTAGAAAACAAACAAACAAACAAAAACTTTATAGAGGCTAAAAATTGTTTTCAAGATAGAAAACTTAAGTGCAAATACCTCAGGAATACTCAGTGGTTTTTTTTGATTTTTTTTTTTTGGTGTTGTTTTTAACCATTTCATATATATATATATATATCACAGATCACACTAACTTCCAGTTTGTTCTCTCAAATTATTTATACTAATTGATGAAATTAAAAAAAAAAAAAATTATGTTCTGCATAGCACTGTAAACTTAAAAGTCCTGTAAGCTTCTTACCAATTAGTAATCACAAAATGCCAGTTCTTCTAAAGTTAATGAGTTATAAAATCAATGCTTACATGGATAAATGTGCATGTAACTTGAATGCATATATAGTTCTGGGTTGATCTTTCTATGATGAAATAGTGTTCTGTTTAGTAACATCTAGGCACACTATAAGTAGCCGTATGATATTTTACTATTGTGGCACATTCTTCATAAAGAAAAGCCCACAGAGATTATACTTACTCTATCTCCTTTAGGACCTGCAGGGCCATGGGGACCAACTGGGCCATCTACACCCTGTGAAAGGAAACCAAGAGGTAAGAGAGAGGTCCTGTTCTCACAAGTCTTTAGTTTTAATAGCTGTCTTCTAGCCAAGAACTAACATGGAACCAGCCTTCACCAGTCGAAAATGCAGACTGAACTGTGCTGGGACCTGGGCAAACAAATCCATTTGGCTTTCAAAACGCTACATTGTAAGCTCTTATGTTAGATAGTAACCCATCTATTTTCTAGTTGGATTTGACTTTATTCATGGAAGTCATACAAAGAGTTTAAATTTATTGAAAGAAATTTGGCCAGTAGAATTTGAAAGTTCAAACAATATTCATTATTAAGCACTGATTTTGTAAATTGAAATGTCCACCTACAAGGTGGATACACCCGTTGCAGTGATCAACGGCAGATTTACAGAAACCTTCAGATACATAACTCTATCCTTCTTTCACTTTACCCACTTCTTTATCATGATAAGAAACAAATAATTTAACATTTATTTTAAATATAAGAATGCCTGTGGTGCGACCCCAGCACATCTGCATCCATTTTGCTGATTCCATATTAGCACAAAACAAATATGTTTTCCTGTGTAAAACAAATCCCTGACCCTTCTCAGGAAAATAAGTGCCCCAACCAGCACAGGCTTTGCAGCAGTTCTCCAACCAAAAATGAAAACCAAACTGTCTTTGTAAGATTCAGAGCTCTTTCTGCAGATACTTGCATTCTCCTTCCCCCACACATTGCCCCAAGAGTCTGCAGGCAGCCCCCTCTGATCCGGCACGGAAAATGCCTGCGACATTTGGCCTTCATTCCTCCATGCCTTGAGAGAGCGTGGCCAGCTGGAAAGCACACGGACTCGGTAACGAAGAGTGACACAGAAAGACGAGGGACTCACCCGGGGTCCTGGCTTTCCGTCTAAGCCAGATGCTCCCTGTGTGGTTAGGTGGAAGCATGGATGATGGGTATAACACGGATGACAAGAACGTGAGATTAGTAAGTGGTGCTGATGAATAAACATAATTCAAACGTACAGTACAAGTTGTGACAGGGTTCTGGAATGGGTGTCACGTTACTACAGCATGTTAGTTAAAAATTCACATAAAACATCAAGAGCCTGAATCTGTTCTGATATCAGTGCAACATCACTGACCTGCCCTTGCCTTCCCATCGTGGTACAATTGACCAGAATAAGCGTGAGGCTACACAAATGCTACAAACACCAGATGTTAGGGTGTTTTTGAGACTTAACACACAAATATTTACTTTGTAATTTACTTGCTTACTTTCCAATTTGTAAATTATGACAATACTGCATACTCTACTACACAAAGAAAAATGTATGTTAATAGTGAGAGGAAGTATTTAAGTGCAAGAATAGTGCATTATGCAGCTAACAGAGTCTGGACCCTGACTACAGTGGCATCATTCATTTCCAGGAGCCCGGGAGACAAGCAGGTTTCCTGTTTTCCCAATGCTCTTCCAGCTCAGAGCTCAGCCTCGGGCTGGTGAGTGGGTAGCAGCCGGCTCTGAGGGCTACCGACTTCAGCATCCTTGGGGACGGGAGGACCTCTGGTGGATTTTATGCGAATAACAGCTGTGAAGGATCTGCTCGGCCGTCCCAGCATCCCAACAGCGCTGGGACTAAGAGGGCCAAAACTACTTGGATAGCTGAGGCATAGGGAATAAAGCTGGGTCCCAAAAAATTAAAGAAAAATAAAATAAAAAAAAGAAAAAGAGAAAGACATAATTCACTAATGGTGAAGATGAGCCACTTTTAGAAAAATCAAACATTTTGACTTTGCTCTATAAAATGACATTTAGGAAAAGTAAGGAGGAGGAGTATGATAAAGTCTGTATAAGTTGAAAAAGTAAAGGAGCATTTTGCTCCGGGTTAAAACAAACACTTCTGGAAGAGCCCAAACACTTGTCTTAGCAATTTTCAAGGGATCAGACCTTTCAAATTTTCTTTGGATCAGATCTCCAAAGTTCCTTCTTTCCATAGCTGGAACTGACAACTTGAAAAATAGTCAGTTTTGTCAAAATCTTGTCCAGAGGCCCTGTACATAATTCTTGAAAATATTCATCGGAGGGGTTTTGGTCTCTTTGGGTCAACTAAATCTCTTTCCGTTTTACGACTAGCAATGTGATCACATGGAGCAATCCTCATGTTTAAAAAATTAGAAATGAGCACTTTCCATGTGGAAAAAATGAAGTGTTTTTTTTTTTTGTTTTTTTTTTTTTTTTTTTTTAGCGTGCTTTCAAATACACAAAGTAAGCACAAAAGTATTTTCTCTTTTTGTCAACCTATATTTTAAGAACCATAACATTTCCATGAAAAAATATGTTGTTTTTTAGGACCTTCACTTCCAAGAACAAGGCAAAAGGAAGAATCCAGCACTCCTAATGAATTAGGGGAAAAAAAAATAAATAACTCCCTAAGCCAATTTTTAACTTTGCTTAGTTAGACCTCTCCATTTTTTTCCTGCAGAAGTGCAGAGGAATAATAACTGAAGATGTGGGGAAGACAGGAAGATTCCCTATTCAACGCAAACACCATACAACACTTAAATAACAAAATGATTAATGTAATGGGGTTGATGGCATCCTTATGACACTGAACACTTTCAACTGACACATAAAATAAACCTGACAGCACTGGGTGTTACAGGACATTACTTCAGACAATTGCACAGATTCTGAGTAGAACAAAACAAGACTGATACTCTGCTCTATCATGGTATGTATGCTTTTGAGTAAACCAGAGTTGTTCATCGAAAATAGAAAGAGAAGTTTGTGACTTGTACTGAGATTGAATAGGTTTGGGGTTTTTTACTTACTGGAAGACCAAGGGGCCCTCTGTCACCCTTTTGACCTGGTTCACCCTTCAATCCTTTAAGACCATTTAACCCTGGTTCACCCTAAACGTAAAAGTATAAATGCCAATTTTTTGGTGCTATAACGGGTGTTTAAGCGGGATAGAAGAAGCCAGTCTCAGAAACAGCCGCAAATTCCAGTTTAAAACAAGGACAAAAATTCAACCTTCTTGGCCTGCTGGCAATCTACATGCAGCTACAGTCTTGTGCCAAGATACCTGGGAGGTATCTGCTGGAGATTTCAAGTCTCTGTGAAAAAATCTACCAGAAACTTATGAGTAACAGAATCTTTTGATTCTTTTCCTAATAATTATCACTATCTTTAGGTAATTTGAATTAAGTGTGAGTTTCAGGGTTTTGTGGAATTTCCTCAAATCCCACAATCCACCCCATACAGGTAATTCAAACTGAAAGAAAACTTTCTGAAAAACAAGCCTCAAAACTTAAGGCTTTACAGTGGGATCTCCTGAAAAGTATGTTTTGTAAGGAAGCTGTATTATTCCTTGTGGCAAACTGGAATTTGCAGCAAAATCTCGTATAAAGATATTTTAAACCTTTAAGCATATATAATTAAACAGAAACAAATTAAAAGCAGCAGTATACATTATACAACATGATGCTATTTTCGAGGTTTATAGTTTCTGTTCTCATATAGAGAGGTTTAACCAACATAAGAAATGTCACTTGTCTTGTCGTGATTGTTAAATTATGCATAGGCTATTACATTAAACATTAGTAAGAGGATAATGGTGGGCATGTGATTACTAGTAAATCATTCTCACATCACAAAAAACTACGCCAGCATGAGGGCTGCCCAGTCAAAAAGGGTATTGACCGTGCCTGCCTCTTTTGGGAAACAGAAGTATGTGCATTTTTCATACGGGCTGCTCCCCATGGACTTGTTCCTTGGCTTCCCTTTGATGTATTATGTTACATTATATCATATACATTTAAAATAAAATTCAGAATAGAATCTAGTCTGCTGCCTTAAGTAACTCCAGACATCTACTGACTTTGCGCCCTAAGTAGCCGTTTCTTCATTCCTCTTCCATTTGACTCAATGTGACTTTCAGAGCAGTAGCACCGAAAATGCTGAAAGTTTGGAAACAGACCTGAGAAATCTCAGAAAAGCCTGGGTGTCAGGCCAAAAGCCTGAGGTAAGGCAGGTCTGGTGGAACAGATCTGACTTCAAAAAATGATTTATGACTCTAGCTTCTTGCGCCAAGGTAATACAAACAGTCTCATAACGAGTCAAGCCTGTGAAGATTTTCTGTCTCACACCTTAAAAAAGAACACACTAAAAACTAAATGAAAAAACCCTCCTCTTCTTATTTTTTGGGGGGAAGGCGTATGTGATTAGGGAGCCATAATGATTAAAATGATCATGCTCGATAGCAACACTAGCTCTAATGAATGCTTATAGAGTCCTTACAATGTATCCTCATGTACTATGCTGTATAAAACATTCAAATATTATTGAAAACCTGCCCAATCAGGGATTCTAGGTTGGAAAACAAGAAGATACACATATAAGATTGTGGCAGGGAACTTGTGTAATGTGTGAAGGAGCTTGTCAGAAAAGTACATGGCATGAAAGAAAGTTTTCATACTGGAAGAAGAAGGACAGGCAAGAGATCATAAAGGAAGAGGTGTTTTATCTGACTTCATTTGCTGAGTGAATATCACACTTCTACATTCAAAAGTAACTCCAATTGCAATTGGAATGGTAACTTGCCCACAAATGGGAAACTACTTTAGTGCCGCACCACAGTTACCCGTAAGAGAATCAGATTTCAGCCAATGTTCAGAAGAAATACTAACAAGAAGAAATCACAGAAAATTCAAAATCTTTTAAGCTATCTGTCAATATTAAACTCTGCTTTAAGGTTTAAGAATATCAGAAACATTTATTAAATGAGAGATCAGACAAAACATTGCTGCATTCATTAAAGAACAAAGCACGGCACTTCACAGACATCAAGAGCTCGTCTATTCAAGACAGCCATTAATTTACCTTTGGGCCAGGCAGACCATGAGGTCCCTGAAAATAAAGATACCGTATTCAATTACAAAAACATGCCACAAGTTTTTAAAAGAGTTTGCTTCTCTATATGGGTGCAAATTGCATCTGTATTTTTGTCCTTGCAAATGAAATGCAGCTGCCAATAAAGCAACTGTAAACACCTGATTTAGAGAATAAACCAGACCACTAGCATGTTTACACCAGCATAGGCAGGTGCAATTTGTTTCTTCGCTTCATAAGAACTTTAAGACATGTAGAAAAGGTCCTAAATTAGGTCCCTCTCTAATGGTCGTATACTCTCAAAGCACTTCAGTTAAGTAGGCATTAAAATGAGAAGAGGGTTTAAACCCTTCCCAGCCCCTCTCTTCCTCCCAGACTTACCATGGGGCCTGGAGGACCATGTGGCCCTGGTGGTCCAGGTGGTCCTATGATCTACAGATAAACAACAACATTAAATCATGCACAGTAAAGAACTCCCCCACAAATATCAAAACTCAGACTGATCCTTCTGTTGGCAAGCACTTAGAAACACAGCAATGCAACAGTGCATGATATCTAGAAAGGGTTTTAGGAATGGGAATTATTTTGATTTGAAAGACAGGGTACCTGAAGTGTAGAACTGCCTGCGCCATATGGCAAGACGCCTGTCTCCTGATTCTTGCTCCTAGGCTTTAAGATATACTTCAGAACACCATGGGGAAAAACCATCTCTAAAGTGGTACCGAGCTTGAACTTTTTATATTTTATGATATGTACTCCTTAGCTATCTCTATACTACATAATCTACGGGAGCGGAAGAAGCTGATGCGTGAGTTTATTCCTCTCAGATAATGATGAATGGAAAAAAGTTACTAAACAATTCAAGCTAGGGTTTGGCACATTTTCAAGACTGCCCTTTGTCTCTCCTTTTATTCCACTTAGCCCACTTGTTCCAAGAATTCCCTGAAGTCATTAAAAGAGGTAATCAGGTTGCTCAGCATTTAGTGCATGCATATTTTGTGCTGTTTTTCTGTATTCCTAACAAATCCATGGCAGAGAATTTCACGATGACGTTTACAGTTCAGTATCACCTCTCTCCCTGGGTTTAACCCCAAAGGGCTGTTATTGTAACCTGCAAGGTGGGAGCAGGGATGCTAAAACAGGTCTCCAGTCTGATGCTAAGCCCATCTGCTCCACAGACTGCTTGCGATAACAGTTACGACAAAAGAAGCTTTCAAATGCAAGACAGAGAGATTCTACTGTCTGTGGAGTCTCCTGAAAATGGAAGGCCTTTTTTTGAGAGAAATCAAGCAGAACAAGGTGAATGAGTTAGCAAATTAATTTGTAACAGATTATTTTCATTTCAGAGAAGGAGACTCAGACACTGAAGAGATACAGGGTTCCCAGTGTCCTGTGATGACAGAGGGTAACCTCTTTCATTCCTCAGAGCTATGTTTCCAAATACTCAGTGCATGTCACCATAGACAAGGTAGTTAACTTAATGTGCTGTGATAATGTTACTCATTCATATCACAAGGGTATTGTTTTAATTTGTTTGTTGTTTGTTTGTTTGTTTTAAATGCCTTTACAATGATTTGAAAATCAAGAAGATAGCTGGTCCTGGAAAACTTACATATGTGAATAATGTTACTCACAAGTGGACAAGCACAGAATAACAACACATTTTCACAGTTGTATTAATTCCATCAAAATTATACAGAAAATTATGCAGGAAGTATGCAGAAAATTAGGAACAGATATCTGCAAGATCAGAACTTCCCCCTCTAACGATTTGATACTGTGGCCAGTGATATCAAGAAAGCTTTTATCTTTGGTTGTATGTCACATTCCTCCTGACATCACTGAAGCCAGCCTAGTCTAGTTCTCACTGGACTTTCTTAGGTCTGCGGAATACAAGGTGTTGAGATAGATTTGGTTTTTGTTTTTATTAGATTTATCGTTTTTTCTTATCTTGCAAAGCATTTATCTTTGATTACAGAACCAGAAGGCTTTCACTGAACTGAGCAGGACTGTTGTTTATGATGAGGGAATAGAACTGAAAAGAACTAAATCTGTGGCATTTCTTAAACCCTATTTAGCTCTATGACCAGAAGACCTTTTATTTTGAAAAGAGCAGGGACTCTAATTACATAACGAACAAAAATATTACGAAATTTCAAGCACAGGAACCGTCAAGAACATCAGGAAAGATCAGCCTTGAATATGAAATGTTCTTCAGATTTAAAGGCTAGAGAACCATTTCTGGACTACTATGTCCACTGCAACAATACACTGAGACTTACTGAAGGGCCTTGGGCACCAGGCAAACCAGCATCTCCTTTTTCACCTTTCATACCATTGGCTCCCTACAAAACCATTCAATAAAACAGCATTTATAAACAGTTTTAATCTTATTAGTAACCAATATAGAAACAATAATTTGTTTAATAAAATCTTAATTTTATGGAAATAATAACACAACACACATATAGTTGTGTTTTTGTTCTTGTTGTTGTTTTCAATTTTGATGTCTCCAGTAATAACTGTTAACAAATGTAAAGGTATGCTTTTATGTTAGCAGCTATCAGTTGCGGGAAGGTATTTTTGAGAAGTCCTTCAGTTGCACTCAATTCATGATATATTGTACTATGGATATGTTTTTGGAACTGTTTTTATTTTTAATGAGAAATTTCATTTGTATACATATACATAGAGGAATAATACAGCTTATGAATATTTATGTATTTTCTCTCTCTCCTCAATTTAAAATTCTTCACAATTCATCTGAAATTCATCCTGACAACTGTTCAAAACATTTCCTTTCTCCTGAACTTTACCAAATCTACATTTGCCCAAGTTGTCTTATATATTACAACTATTAAAAGAGAGATGCAAATCTGATCAGCATGCTAACTAATTTCTGTCTTTCCAGAGCAGTATTTTGTTTGACCATAAACAGAATGAGAATTTCTGAAAATGTTACACCTCCTCCTAGGATAGATGCAGAACAATTTCAGAATTTTTCTTCCCTGTGCCTTCTCTCCTAATCTGCAATTTATCAGCACTGTTTTAAGTTCATGATAGTGGAAGAGATTCAAATACAAGTATTTTAGCCAAAATTAAATTTTTTTTTTTTTCATACTCACTGGCAAGCCAGGAAGTCCAATTCCTCCCTTTTCTCCAGGCATTCCAGGTTCACCCATATCTCCTTTTGATCCTTTAGGACCCTAAAATACATATTTATTCAGCAAGTTATTTGTAAAAACAGATACATTGACAGAATACTAGTTTTGATCCTAACAAGCAGAATAAATCATTTTGTGAGTTGGACTTTGTTATTAATATGTAGCAACACAACCATTAGGCAACCACAGGTTGTGCAGCAACATGATAATGATCATAAGATTATGTAATCTAAGATACAATTTGGGATCAAAGAAATAATCCCCTGAAATATGCCATGGTTGTTCACATGAACCAGTCTATGTGGTTTACCTGCTCCCCATCAACTCCTGGAACTCCTGGGGATCCTGGTTCACCCTGCAAAAGGTAAAGTGGAATTGAAATATTATTCCCTGATTGTCCCAGACATTAATGGAAACAACAGTGCTAAATTAACTAAATTAATCAATAATGTCTGAGATCAATAAATAGTCATAATTAACAACAACAAAACCAGAGAACACCATATATACAATACCTGCATGTGACATTGAATAAATAGCCCTGCTGATTAGGCCAGTACGTAAACTTTGGGTTGTATAAAGATCAGAAAAATATGCAAGAAAGAAAGAAAAAAGAAGAAACCCCAGGAGGCTGCTGAAGAAAACTCAGTACATTGGGAACTTTGTCAGTTACTGAAATAAATATGGAATCATGGTCCTTGATATATGTAGGGCTGGAAGATAGTTAATGTGGTCTTTCCCTGGCTAATATAAATCACCCAGGGAAGGAGTTCACATTCACAACATTGCCCTTTGCACTGGTCCCTGAATAGCGTCCTCCAAGGGAGCAACTTATATTGATGGGGATAGATTATAATATTGGAAACAAACTCCCGTAAGTTTGAATTCTGCTTTATGTCATTAATTTTGAATGGGAATGATCATCCAGATGAAGGAAGACAGCATATGCCCCAGTTCAACTCCTCTGTGTTTTACAGCACACTCTAGGCTGCAGAAATGCTTTGTGCTGTGTACAGCCTAATGTAGAAATCCATTCCTGCACGCTTAACTGTGTATTCCATTACCAGTTTTTACGTAGAAGAAAGGATCTGGTTTCTTATGATTTCTCAGAACAATTAACATGTATAATGTGATGTATTTCTACATGATACCATGGATAAAGCGTAAAATTCAAATGAATAGTATTGTTGTTGAAGAAACGTGTATCTGCTATTGGAAGAGCTTAGAGCCACTGACAGAAGAAATGACAAATTCAGAATTTAAGAAATAGGAGAATTATCCCAACTAATGTAAAAACAATATAAGGGTTGCACTGCTTACAACACTTGTGTGGTGTTGTTTTTCTTTTTTTTTCTTCTTCTTTTTTTTTTTTTTTTTAAGTGTAGGCAAATTTATTAAATTTTATAGAACAGTGCAGCATATGGTATTCATTGTCTCTGTGTGGGCTGCTCACTAACAGTTCTGGTACTACGCACAGCCTCAGCCAGGTGGGGTTAGCAGGCTTGGATTTGCAGCTAGACTCCTGCCCACATGTGCATGTTTTAATTTTTACAGAGATTAGAAAATATTGTGTTTATTTGGGTGGGCATCCCTGTAATATAAAAGCTGCGTTTACGTGCGCTTGTAGTGTGGCCAAGCAGCTCCTTGCACACACCATTTTGCCTGCCTCACTCCCACCCAGGCAGAAGCAATGTACAGGAGAGACTGGCTGGTTGTGTGGCTACGTTTTGCAAATACACAGGGTACTCTGCAGCAGAAGTCCTGAGGATCAGCCTTAGTGCAGATCCAGAGGAAAGATGCTTCTGCCCTGTTTCAGTACCAATTAATTTCGCTGATTCTCAACTGAGCATCTGTGTGTGGCAACAAATCAAAGCACCTGCTCTGAAAAGCTACATTTCAAATTGCCAGGGTGCAAAGCTTGAAGCCTGCCATATTCTAAAAAATTACAGGTAAGTATACTATAGCGGAAAGCTCCAGGTACATGTGTGCACACATCAGTGAGAGAAATAGAAAATACCTCCACTCTTAAAATACAGCGGGTAAAATAAGGAAGATCACCTTTGGACCTTGCAGCCCTTGGGGTCCCGGTGGTCCTGGTGGGCCCTAAGAAGAAACATGTAAGCCTGTTAACTTTTAAATAAATTGCTGAAAGGCTTGGCATGTAAACACAGGCTGAATGTTAATATAGGTACCTTAACAACGTGGGTTAGATCACACAAGGGGAACCAAGACTTGTTATGAACAAGTTGTTAATCTATGGCAACTCTCAACAGGGTGTACTACGTAAAACTATTAAAATAACAGTGCACTTGATACTTTATTATAAAGTCCTGCTGCCCGCACTGATGAAATGGCAAAGCTCCTCTTAGTGGCAGGGAGATCAAAATTCACCTCGGCCACATTTAACAACATTCATGCCCTAATACAATACAATCCAAAGTCAGGAGGAATCTTCTACTGATTGCAAAGAGGATTCTGCTAAAAGATGCTAAGTGTTTTAGTGGATTCTCAGTGCTTCAGGAAATTGCTATAGAGTAAGTTGCAACCATTTCTTTCACTTCTGTCTAAGGCCGTGGATACAATATCAGGGTGATCTGGATGGTGCACAGTGGGTGGTGCTTTTTTGGGGGGGAGGGGGTTGTTTTTCTTAAGAAATAAAAATAAAAAATAAAAAAATCCCCTCCATTAACACAGTGAGAGTATTTGTACAGATGGGAAAGTAGGACTAACAGATATCTTACAAAGAAGAACTTGAAACAAAAAGAAGGAAATTATTTGCTTATACCAAGTTTGGAGCTTTAAGGGAAGGCTGACCCTGAAATATCATAAGCATCTCTTGGTGTCAGTATTTTCAGAAGTTGCTTCTGGCCTAGTATGGCTAAACCTCCCATAGAAAACTGTCTGGGGTAAGAGCACTGGAACTGGAATCCTCTGCAGATTCAGGGTACAGGTACTGAAAAAATTATATTTATTACTGAGTTCCAATAACATGGGACAAGAGAATTCCCCATACTTGGGCTTTGTACTTAGCTTGACTTACAGTTTCCTGAGATGGGTATTTTTCATAAAATAATTTGCATCTGGTCTGAAAGCTCCCACATAAAGTTTGTTCCCAATCCAATCTAAAAGATCTTTATTTCTACCCTAAAAATAAGGTGGATAAGAGAAAATCATTTGGCACTCAAATCCTGCTTCTTGTTTTTGCTGGACCCCTATGTAGACACACAGAGATGAGAACATACACCAAGAAGTCCAAAGCAGTTAATCTGCCTAGATGTATATCTACAGAAATACTGTGCTCTTTATTTTCCTGGTCTCTCACATTAACTGAAGTTTTGCCATTATTTCATCAGGAGCAGAACTGCGTCCATTGTTGAAGGGCTTTCAACAATGTACTGTCTGACAGGGGAACACTGAGAAAATAAATTCATGTCATGATGAGCTGGGTCAACATCCAATGAAGACGTGTCCTGAACTGGCAGAATTATGGACATGCTATGACATAAAGGAGACATTCTACAACATATTAAGTCATGCAATAGGAATTACCGTGACAGTGAGGGTGGCAATCCTCTGTTGGTAAAATGTATTAACAAGAGACACCGTTACCAGAGTTGAACAAGTATATAAATTGTTCTGCCTATTACAATTATTATCTCTACAAAACCTATGCTGCATCTCAGGAGACATCATGTCTCCAGAAAATAAGAGTAAAGCCATGTTATTTTTAACTCTCAGTGTTGTACTGACTGTTTGGACTCTATGGGAATCAGGATTTTAGATACATGAAGATTGTAGATTTCTGTAAAATTCAGGAGATCAAATAAGTGATGACTAAACAGTAAAATCATACAAAGAGTCTTCCAAAAGATTTTTAAACACTAAGAAAAAAATCTCTTAACAGATAGCGTTAATAAAATATCTTTTGCATTTCAATATGTTTATGGAAACATATGAAGAAATTTAAAAACAGTGAAAAATTCAGTTTATGTACATATGGAAACCTAAAATAAACATTGCAAATTAATGTTAGCATGTTCACACAGACAAGCTCATTTTCATCAGCACACTCGGATTTTAATATCGAAAGTATCTGATCCTGTAGTTCCTACAAAGGCTAAACTCTTGCAGATACTGCCTTTTGCCTTAGGAAATTCTGAAGAATACTCCCGAAGAGCAATTTCAATTGAGACACGTTTTGTAACTGGTCCTCCAAGTGAAAGCCACATGCACTCAGCAGGAGTCTTGTTCAAACTATGAAGATAATTTTAAGATCATGATTTTCAGTGCTGATGGACTCAGATGTCTTATTCTGCACTGACACAGGAAATTGAGCAGGAGGCACAAGGCAGAGTAACTAAATTGTTCTGAAGCTTTTAGGCTGCTTGATGATTTATTGCTAAACTCTAAAAAAATGCAGACAGTTCAGATCTTGCAATCTCTTGTGAACTTCTTAAATCAGCAGGACAAATTCTGTGCAAGGTCACAGTTCACTGCTGGGCACTGTAAGTGCTCATTACTTTCTATAGGAGAAGCTGCAAATCTCGGAGCCCTTAAGAATTTGGCACCAGGAGACTTAGGAATGGGTGCTTGCCATCTGAAAGGACTGAAGTGGATTTGGCAAGTACATTGTCAACTGATCCTCTATAATCTTACTTACACCATCCTTGCACAGACATTGCCATCAATATCAATTATTTGTTGCCCTGGATCAGAAGGTGATGACATTTGAAATGATTTACAACAGGATAAGGGCCTCCTAATCAGTTTCAACCACTGCAATAGGCTTTAGTCCCTTATTCAGACTTCTTTATGTGCTGCAGCTTTTCTGAGATGCTCTTACACAGCACTTGAGAGTAACATTGATTCCAGTGTGAAGATATAAAGACAGAACACAGGAGATACGGGGGCTAACGTCTCTGGTAAATCTGCCTGATAATATCCAACATTAATTTCAAACTACTTCAGGGATCTAACTCGGAGAATGATTTAAAGGACTGAGAGTTGTGTGTTTGAATTCCCTGAAGAGTAAACCAAATGAGATGGGTATAATGCAGAGCCTCAGAACATGCCTGTGTTGACTTCCCCATAGACTCCACTCACAATGAAAGCGTGGGTTTAGCCTCAACAACATACAGGTTTTTAGATTTTACTGAAGGCAGTGAGATTTTTTTATTTTCAAAAGAGTCTTGAAAACCAAATGACTGGCCAGACGTCTATTCACTCCCACCAAGTAAATGCAAGAAAAAGAGTTCAGAGGATTTAGTGAGAAAATGATCAGATGCACAATGAGCCAAATTCTGTCTTCAATTGCACATAAGCAAACCCATTCATTTTGGTGGAGTTATACTGCAAAGAATTTGCATCTGACTATACTGCAATGTAAATCACCTTGACTGCAATGACATATGTCACCTTGATACTTTGCTTTTATGCAAACACTCATTCACTCTCTTTGTAATCCCACTTTAATCCTCCACACTTTTGTGCACACCAGTCAAAACAGGTTTTCTAGAAATGCACAAATGGGAAGACTGGTGCTTAGTCTATTTAACATACTCAAGTTGCTGATTGAATCCACAGCTTGCTAATGGAGCCATGTGACATGCTTTCCAAATCTCAAATATTCTGCTGTTTGCATTTTATAGGAAGAAGAGAAGGAAAAAGAGAAGAAATGTCAATATTACACTACTTGAACTGAAAAGCAGATGCTTCTGTTGAACCTATGTATGTGGTTTATTGCATGAATCCAGCACTAAGCACCACATCCAGCAATGAATCAGCTTTATCCTCATTAGATGATGTCAATACACTCTATAGGAAATGCAACTAATTCACTCAGCTAAATTGTATCAAGGAAACAGTTTGTCTTACACCAAACAGCAACTCCAGTTTCCAAATACAGAAAGAGATCCCTAATTAATAAACTCAGCAAATCTTTGGGGAAGAAATTGTTCTCATTGCTTACACAGAAAAGAAATACAATGATGTCAAACTGCTTTTTGCCAGATCAGTCTAAGCCATTCCAGCATTGTTGGGTTTACATACCTGAAGAGCTTCATGAATATTGCCATTATAATCAATTATCTCTGTTGCACCTTGATCACCCTTCTGTCCAGGTGGCCCCTGTAATATATTTTTCATAATATTTTTTGAAACACCTGCCAAAGACTACTCTAGATACTACTCTAGAAACTACTGATGCATGCTTTAGCTTGATTATTCTGCACTGAAATTTTGCTGTATTTACAACATATTACTACAAACCACAACAGTTAGCATTAAAAAAAAAAGATTATTTTTAAAGGAAAACAATTTAAAAAATAAATGTAAACATAGAGGTCACTAAGTGAATTGTGCTGCAGTGGGAAAGTAAATAAATGAAACCCCTACGCTTAAACACTGAAGCAGTTCCGACACACTAGTTTTGTATTGGCTGTGAACTATGTCAGAACATCTGGCACGTAACTTCCTGCCCAGGAACTGTGAACAGCGCACTGCTTCAAACAGTAGTAAGGACTGTAACTCATATTAAAGGCCAGTTAACAACACACGTTCCACCAGAGTCAAGTGGCCAATTTCACCAGATTAACTGGAGTTGCTGCTACAATTTCAGTTCATGATATAGGCTGAATTTAAGAGCATAAAGAGCTGAAATGAGAAGTAGACTTACCCTTGGACCTGGAGATCCTGTGTCACCTCTGTCACCTGTATCACCCTATGTAAAAGGGATATTTGAGAACAGATATGATGTCTGACAGTATATTAGGTAGTTATTCCCTTTTAAATATGTTTCTCCTAAATAAACTTTTCAAGTTTAAATGCCTCTAATTATTAATAGAATGCGAATCTTAATTACAACAGAAATTCCTTAAAAATCTGTGTAAGTGACAAGCTGGACAACAATGTACTTGGTTCTATGTAGGTTGTTACTGTGTGCTGTAGTGGTATGGAATAAGAAATACCAAAGACTCAATAGAAGACAGATACCAATTACATAATTAATGTAACTTCTCTATTGCACTATTATCAAAAGCTTTAAGAAATAAAGCTAGAGAAATAAAATCACTATCTGATGTCTGAAAGTACCCAGCAACTTCTTCAAAGGTGTGTTTCAAAGTGCACTAACTTTTCTTTCTGTGATCATGACTCCACTAAGTCTCTGAACTGCCCCGGTCCAAGTCCTTGCCTCCCCTACAAACACGTTACTGTCGGCATTAGAGTCCCTTTACTCCCTCACTGTGACAGGTGTAAGATCTTTACCATCTTGCATGCAGCTTTTTCCTCCTGGCTGTTAGTAATATGTTTCAAGTGATGTAGAGAATTTAAAATATGCTTGCATTCATAACCCAACATTCATTGACTATGATTCATTTCACTTCACAGACACTTTTATAAGCAGGTTCTTAAATTTGTATATTACTCAAAATGAATTTGGCTAAATACTGCGTTCTTGCTCCTGTTAAAATCTATAGAACACTGGTACGAAGTTAGGGAAGAATGATTAATTCACCAGTGTTAATAAACAAAATCAGAAAACAAAACTTTCAAGGGGTAATGAAAGAATAAGGAGAGGAGGCTGGTGGCAGGACATAAACGAGTTTGTGCCATCTGCCTTTCCTTTCATTGTTGCCTTGGCAATATCTAGTAAATGTGTCATTGGTGTTGCTCAAAAATGAAGTTCTCAACTACTAGGTTGACTTCTCTGGTCCAAATTTTCAAGACAGTTAGGCTTTTTTTATAAAATGAAAATTAGAAGAGATATCTATTTCTGGAGCATTTGGGAAGTGCCCAGGAACTGAAGGCCAGTGAGAGCCTGATTTACTCTTCTGTTTTCACTCTGAAGTGTTAATCCCCTCATCAGCTCCCTCAATTTACCAAGATTTCTTTTTGGTGGGACACTTACTTAATCATATCCTTAAGCACTGTGAATGGGCTGTTATTCAAGGACCTTTCAAGTACTGCAACCAGTATCCTACCAGCCTACAATATTGTCTTATCATCTTTATTCTGACAGTAGACTCAAGAACCACCTAAACAAATCTGTTTTCATTTTGCTTTGCCTTCACAATATAACACAGAAGATTCTCCAGTGAGCACAGAATTTGAATAGCGTATGAAATATTACAGAGACATATTTTGTCTCTCTACATACATGTGAATCCACTGTATATAGAGATAAATGGTTGGATGGATAAGTAGATAGACATAAAATAGAAATAATAATAATAGTAATAAAAACACCTTTGGTTAAATAGTTAAAACAGTAATGTAACCTACAAAACTTGCCTTTGTAGCACTTACTGGCCAGCCTATTTCAGCCTGAAGTCCTTGGAATATTGCTCATTCCTAACCCACCAAAGTTTGGATCCACAAAATTATTGCAAAAACCAATTGAGTCTCCACAGACATAGTCAGAAGTTGGTTCCTGGCACGTGGGTGAACTAACCCACATGAGTTATACAGAGAGAAACCAAGTGGCATTGGGAAAAGCAGAGCAGAGTGAAATAGATGTTACAGTAAAAGGAAAAACTAGAATCATAGTGTTTGAAATACAAAAGATTCAATTCTACTAGCTAAAATTGAAAGTCAGAAGGTTTTATTTATAAAGAACACTGCAGAATCTGCTACAGTTTCTTTTAAAGAGATAAATGAAGTTCCTGTGAAACATTATAAACTATCATAAATATCATTGTGTTAATCACTCCAGGTAAGACAGTTTTGTTACTACTGACCTTTGACCCTTTTGGGCCTCTAGATCCAGATTCACCTGTTTTCCCCTGTTCGAGGGAAGATGGGAGATGGACAGGAGAAAAATGATAGAGGAATGGGAGTTCAGAGAAAAAGAAATTAGTAATGACTTAGTATGGAACAGCAAAACCACCCCATTTCATATGATCAGGATCACGAGCCTCTAAAGGCACTGAATTTCACAGCACCCAGAGTAAAATATTCTTTAACACCAGCATGCAAAGGCCACAGATTCCATCCTTCCAAATGAAAAGTAGTATTGGCATTAGTAGATATCATTAACACCGGTTTGCAGGAATGACCTATGTCATTCCATAGCTTCTGAAAAATGATATCCGAATAGTAGAGAAGGTACTTAATTATCCTGAAATAAGGACATTAAAATAAAGTATTATCACAATTTCTTTTCCCAGCAGCTTAGATGAATACAAATTGGCTGGCCAAGAAGCACCGAATCTGCCTTAGTGTGTTCAAGATATATTAGGACAGGAAAACTGATGGTATTGGCTCAGTGGAAAATCATAAGACAACCCTAAAAAGTAGTTAGAAAGATCTCTTTCTTACAGAATTAGAAAACAGCATGCAAAATGGATTTTCTCTGCAATTAATAGCTACAATGGTCAAAGAGCTCAAACTTTGATGCTGAAAGTTAGGGACGTGAAGGGCGGGGTTTTGCTGATAATAACTTGGCCAACTCCATGACAATGTACATAGGTAGTGTCATTACTTTGTAGACCAAACAAGAGTCTATTTAAGCTGCACTTCCACAGCTGTGAACACAAAACTGCCGTTGTATTCTGGACTAGTGCATTTGACATTATTTTTATTTAAAAGCTCATTCACCAATTTTTCATTCTGCTTTTTGGTACAAAAAGATGAGTTTGTAGGTGTAAACCTAACAAAACATTTCCAACATAAAATCAGACTGACCTTTAGTCCAGGAAGTCCAGGTTCACCCCGCTCACCCTTCCCAGGTGGGCCTGCCTCTCCTCTGTCACCCTGTGGAAACAGTGGAAACAGATACACATACATCAGAAAATAATGAGCAGTTTTCACACAGAACTAAGTCAGCATGGTCAAAGAAACCAAACCATCAGAAGAAAACATTTTTGAGCTCATCTACAACTTTCAATGAGTTGGGGAACTCTCCACTGGGTAAACACAGTAATTTCAAATGTAAAAGAACAGCGCTTTTCTGAATTCCCAAACTATCATACCTAACACAGGTTATTTGTAGGACTCAGAATGTTCTAACTTTGCCACACAGTGGTTTAAAAAACCTGCAAGAAGTATTAAAAAATATCCCTTTTTAATGTATCAGTATGTTTAAGTCCAGCTTGTGCTATCAAAGTTCTAATATCTGCATGCACATTTAAGCCTTTTTCCTAAAAATGGTTATGAAAATATAGTTTCTTCATATAGGCATATTCTGCCTCTTGAACAAATGAATTCTGGGATGCTAACATTAAAAAAAGGCAACTGATGAACTTAAATTATGAATGGTTGTAGAACACGCCTTTGCATTGTTTGAGGGCATCACTACAAAGATGTGTATTTCATAGCACAGGTCCATGAACTATGACTTTCCACATTTCCAGGCACTGTAGATAGCATATTTTAAACTGAACTTTAGATTTCCTGTCCATTTACAAAAATGGATTCTAAGTACTTTATTCATTTTTGGATAAAAATTTTCACACCATTAGCACAATCTCAGCCTCTAATACATGCTAACAAAGTTGAATTTGACTCTGGCTCTAAGGGCTTTGTACCAGAGCATTGACCAACTACCCTTACCTTTGTTCCTGGCAGCCCTGGCAACCCAGGTTCTCCTTGTGGACCAATGAAACCTGGTTCACCCTTTAAAAGCACAGCATGAGAGGAATGTTAGATTATTTATTTAGCAGTACACAATTACGGTAAAACAAGTTTCTTTTGGATAGTATTTTCCCTGTATTGCTTACAGCTCTCCTGCTGTGATGCAACAGTTATATAGACATACTTTTCAATATGGGCAACTTTCATCAGCATAAATTCTTATAGCAAGCCATCACACGGCATATGAAACAAATGAAGCAGAAGTGTCACACATTGCATTTTTATGAGGTTAAGGACAGTTCATTTCAGTCATGTTTTATGAGGAAGAGAATGGTTGGGCAGACAGGGTGATGGGATGACAAAGTAATGACAAACAGAGAGGCCAGATGGTACTGTTGCAATGCGTTTTCAAAGGAGGTTGTTAGCTGCATTATCCCAAAAAAAGCAGATCAGAAGTATGATGCATCACCATGGCACTCTCCCTCCTCATTCTGACAGCAAAGTACTTCACAGTTCTCCGCATCCAAACAAATTCTCTGGCTGAGAACAGGTGGGAAAGAGCCACATCTCCTTATTCCCTCTCTGTCCTGCCCCCTTCCTGGCCATTAATTTGTACGTACATAACAGACAAATAGCAGGAGTCAAGCTGAGTTGCAGCACATGCAGCGTTAAGCAGGGGAGTCAATTTTTTTTTGTTTTGTTTTGTTTTAAGCTATCTCCATGGCTGAAGAGGGACAGTGGAAGATTAATAAGCCATATGTTTTCCTTCACAAACTCTCCTGTACAAGGTTTCCTGTGATCTAATTTTGTCACATAAATTTAAATCAAGGAAAAGATTTACCCACGAGCTACTGTAAATAAAAACAACAACAACAAAACAGTAGTATAACCAAATTAATAAAGATTTATTTATTATCATTTTAACAATACCCCTGGATTTAATGACTACAAAATACCCATCAAATGCCTCTTTAAATAGCTAAAAAGTCGGATGTGTCATAATCCTGTATTGATATAATTACTGACAACATATGGAGACAGTAAATATAAGCAGTTGGGTAACGTTTGTCTTCACCTCTTCGCCTGCACAGAAATACAGATACGCTGCAGTGAGTGAGCAGGCTAGCAAGTGTTCTTGCACGTTCCTATGCGCTCTAATCAGCAATCCATCATTAACAGCTCACGCAAAGAAAGTCCCTAGCAAACCAGAGAATTTTTTCCTGTGGCTATATTGAGGACCATAACAAGCACTCAGTGACCTTAATTTAGAAAAATCAAAAATATAACTAAATAACATTTTCTAACATGAAGTTCCAGCTGGACATGGTTCAGCACTGCTATATAATAACAAAGGAATAAACTGAGACAAACATGTCAAAGAGAAGCACATTTTTGATGGCATTAGAAAAAAAACTACAGTTTATATAAACATTTGTGTCAGCGCACACCAGCAAGAGCAACAAAAGGTTGCCATTGCAGATTGAAGTGCTTTAACATCAGTAAATAGTGAAGAATGTAGCTGCAACCATTTATTTTAGAATGAGAAGGTGCTCAGCAGCTCCAGGTTGCTTTAATACTGATTTTACCAGGGCTCATTTCTTGGCCAACTATTTATGACTTCAGGCAGAAGAAACATGCAGTGACTACGCAGTTCAGTCTTTTCAGTGATAAGGCTTAAAGTGTCATTCAGAGGTTGATGCACAGATGTAAGAAAAAGGTGCTTTGCAATAGCAAGCGAATTGATAACGAAAGAAGCTGGCAGCTTAATTAGCATAACTAGAGTACAGATCTTACATGACACAACTTTAAAACATTATCAAATGTGGAATGGAATAACTAGTGTGTCAGTAAAGAGTAGGAACTGACTGGCAGAGTAGCAGCTCTTTTGAGAAAGACTTGGGGGTTACAATGGATGCTAAGTTGAACACAATGCCACTGTGTGTTCTTATCACACATAAACCAAACTGCCGTAGGTAGGACTTGGTCACATTAAGAAAAACACGCATCTCTCCTTCTGTTAAGATTAGCACTGCCATTGATGTGTGAAATGTAAGGAAAAAAGTTTCCTCTCGGTAAGGCATGCTTATGTCACTGTAACGGAACGGCAGCTGAGAGACTGTCCTGATGAGTCCAGCACACAGACATGATGTTTGAGCCACAGAGGAAATCTAGGTTAGGAAACCTAGGACTAAGTTTTTTTTTTTTTTTCATTTTAAATACATGACATTTGCAATTTAGCTGGCCCACAGCTGCAAGAAAGTGTGAATAAAAGCCTACTTGGGACTGCGCTTGGATTTGACATCATTTCTAGCTCTGGCATCTCCTGATCTCAAGTCTCTTGCTTAAGTGAACTCAGAATTAGCTCTAAACAACTGTGAAGCACTGAAAGGAATGCAGGAAACCAGAGTAACCAAGTTTTACAACACTTTACTAAACATCTCACTACAGATTCTTCCAACAAAAATAAAATTTTATCTGGTAGGAATCTACTACAAGCTTCTTTGCCAGCTAAAACAGGGACAGGGAACACAAAAACTGGAAGAGAAAAGTTAAACAGGTAGGTTGTGAAAGGAGATTAAGGAATCCCCCCATTTGAAATACAGTTTGACAGCTGTATAAAAAGCCATCAGCAAGTGATGACTCCTCATGCATTTTGGTTTAACGCTTTGGCACAGTTATGAAATAACAGCTTAGAAACCACCACATTGCACAGGAAGTCAACAAGATGAATCTCAGCATTTAAACTTCACCTACTGTGAGATCTTGGAGCAATTTGCAATCATACAGCACAGGCAACTTGGTATTCAATAAAATAAATCAACAAGCTTGTGAATTGCTTCCGTTTTACAGGAGTGATTTGCTATCATTTAGGAAGGAACAAATCTTAATGGCTTGAGATGTTAATGTTTTAACAGACTAAGAGCCTATCTCTGAGCTCATTTTCACTCTCAAATATTTGTCAAATGTAGAAATACATTTTGGACAACAAATTATATGCTGCTTTTCACAAACCTTCTTAAAGTTAATTTCATTTCCAATCATAAAATGTCTAACGTAGAAAAGGGCCCTATAATGGCATGCTGTGCACCTAGCTTAATGTGAGCTCCATCAGAATTAATAGCAAAAAAATACCTTGTAATTTACTTCAGAGGATAGTCAATTTTTTTATGGGGATTATTATCTAGACATATTCATAACTGGTTGTTTCATGATGATCAAAGCTTTTAGGGGCTGAGGCAAAGGCTAGCTTTTATATCAGAGGTTGACCGTCTCACGACACGTGGCTCACTGTTGCTGTCTTAATTTTTACAGAACCTGTAATTGGCTAAAACTTGAACTTTTGTTCAAAAAGGTGCAACAATTAAAATTCTACTTGCCATGCTGATTGCTTTTTCAGACACCACTTACTTGACAAATGCTTATAAGCAACATAGATCTAATACTGTACTCAGCCTCCACTGCACAGCTGAGACACAAGCAATGAAATTATATGAAACTGTACTCACAGACAGGCCCTGTCCACTTCCAGTCCTTGAAATACAAGGTTCTACACTGACAAGTACTGATGTGGATGGAAGGGTCCTCACTTTACTCACTTCAAGAGACCAAGGTGCACTTGTCATAAATGTCATCGTGACTCACTGACAGTCATATTTGAAAATACCAGTATAATGCACATTCCTTGTCTAATGCTACTGAAAGAGTCCTACAAAGTTGAAGATATACAGGACAAGAGCTATCAAAAAAAACACCCCAAAACCCAAATCCAAGGCAATTTAAAGAACCAGAACAAAGTTGGAATAGATTGGATTTGGTTCACTATTGCCTTTGTTGATTTTCCAGAAATTGCACTCTGTTGCCCTCAGACTTGGTTTCTGAGGTTGCCATCCAATCAAAATACTGCAACTTTCCCACTCTGGAGAAGAGTGAGGGCTAAATTCTCAGAAGTCTTTCAAACAGAGGTGCAAGCCCACAGCAGTCAATGGAGCTGTACTTGCTCATGCCCTGCCTGCATCGGCTTAGGGAGTCGGGGGCACTCAGTTCCAGTGAAGCAATGCCTCAGAACCTCAGCCTGCTTTAGACTATACAAGTCAGAGAACAGCACCTTATACTTGCTCACTGCATAGGGCATTAGAGGGACTTATATATAGCCTCAAGTCCATGGGAACTTCACTCTCAGGAGGACTACAGTATTCTGTTCATAAGAAGGAAATGAGCAAGGTAAAAGGAAATCTGATAAAAAAACAACTCCAGTTTGTAATGTCTTTGTCAGGGCTTTTCATACCAACTCAGAATTGGCTCAAGAAATGGCCAGTTAAACAGGTTGTCTGCCTCACTCGTCACATTTGAAACAATATCTTTACACACTAATCAATCTCTAAACTTAGAGAAACAGTTCTGGTTTTGAATTTCCAAATGTATGTTTAGCCTTTATGATTCATTTAAAGAAGCACAATGTACTACCTTAAAACCTGTCTAAAACCTTGAAGCTTCTCAACTAGACCTACTTTGTATGACATTTATTGCTTTTTAGTGAGCCTAATTTTCTCATCGTTTTTAAGTTCTGCCTGCTTGGAACATATGCTGCTTTGGAAGGGCACTAAGGGAATAATTCTACAGCAATAAGTCTGATTAATTCTGCATGCATTAGTCATATCAAGGACTTCCTACTTAAAGGCTAATTATAATTCAAGCCAGCATGGTACCTACTTTTGAGGATTAGAATAAAAACACTTGTAATGAGCACCTCATTTTTAGTTCTTTGCGATGACTGATTTACTAAATTATTAGAGTCTGGCCCCAAACTGTTTTCTTTAGAAAAAAGTTGGATTACAAGTCTAAGGAATTATTTGTTGCTGCTATTAAAAGTAAAGAACTTTATTGCGTGCAATCATTTCTGACCACCTAAAATTGTATATTTGGAGTGCAGAAATAATTTTATGCCTGATAAAATACTTTATTTCCAAATGCAACAGAATATAGGGCTTTCAGATTATTCAGTTGCATTCAAAATTTGGATTTGGATTGATTTTTTGTAAACACAAAGAAAAACTGAACTATATAATAAAACAGATCCCGTGAAATAGATCTTTACAAGATTAACCTTCCAACTAGTAATAGCTTTAGGGCAAATAACATCCTGTATTTCAGTTACTTATGCTTTAGACTTTTCCAAGAAAGAAAATGAGAGCTTTCGTGATTTGGAGGATATAGTTTCTGATGGATTAAAAAGAACTGCACGTATCCCAAAGAATGCCCAAGTAAACACTCCTGACACATGCATACCATCCAATGTTAATGATAATTTCATTTTCTGGCTTTGATTCTCAAAATTAAGTCTGGAAAATTACATGTCTACCCTATGCAAGCAATTACTGCCACATCATACGGAAACCAGAGTGAACAATGCTAGATGTGTAACCACTTACATACAAATACATGTTCATATATACAGTTCCACTCTGGAAAATGAATACTCAAAGTTAGTGGCACAACTGTCTCTTTTTTTTTTTTTTTTTCAAATAAATCTACCCATGCAGTGAGTTACTTTTGAAAACCAGCCTTCCAAATGCAGGTACTAAATCCTATTTTTAGGCTATTTCCCATTTTTACCCAAAGCATGCATCATTACATTCCACTTTCCAGTATTTAACCAACAGTATACTACACATTTTTTTTCTACTTATACAACCCACTCTTGAGAACACTTTATATGAGTGATGGAAGGCTGGAAATTAGTTGACATTTGAATATTTCAATATATGTATCAGCTAAGGAAAGTACATATCAGAGTATTTTCAATAAAGCTGAATTTGAAGTAGAATTCCCACAATTTTCAACTGCTGTAATTAACATGTTCAGTACATCTCCACTCCTAGAATTCAGAAATGGCTATCACAAAGTCATCTGGCCCCTTCCAGGTCCCACATTCAGGCTAGAAGGTTCTGATTATGGCAATCTATAAGATAAAATGAATTGAAGACTAAGCAAGAATGCCCAAGCCCAAGAAATAATGGAAAGAGAGGCATAAGCAGCGCAGGTTTCCTGGTAACATTCATTGACAAGGAAGAAAAACAGGAAGAAGAGTGGAAATACAGATCCTCTACAAAAAGAAAATGAAATAAACCCCAAAACATTAGGGAAGCCTAGACTTCCTAAAAACTCTTGGGGTAAAAGGGAAGTTTGAAGAACTTTTATCTATGTGGTGAATGGCATTGACTCCAAAATTAAACATCTGACACAGACATTTAGTTTAGATTTCATTTTGCTACCAGATGCTGAAAGGAAAAGCAAGAACACTTGAGCTTCAACAACAGTCACTTTCTTTTCTTAAGAGTTTAAATGGCTTAAGGAGACAAACTTCTATGCACCCAGCTTCAAAATTCTGTCTTTCTTTTTCTCTGGAAATCTTTTGTATCAGAAGCCACTGGACGAAAGGAGTATCAATTCTACTAGAGCTTAAAAAAAAGTTCTGTGGAGTAGCAAGTTCTGCAGTCTTTCCATAGAATTAGGAAAGTCACAGGATGAGCTCTTTGCATATGAAGTGATTAAAAAAAAAAGAAATTCAAGTACAAAACAAATCAAAATAAGAACTGCTTTTGTTTCCTTAAAAAAAATAATAAAAGAAAAAAAAAGATTAAAATTCGATATTCTTATCCAAGAATACTCCCACATTCTTATCCAAGGTTCTACTGAAACCAGCCACAGTCCCAGTTAAGTCAGTCTGAAGTACAAAAAGATAAAAGTGGCTGCATACTGGCAAGTCTGTTGAATCAGCAATTTCCACTAGATTTGAAAGCACAGAAAACTTTCCCCACATCCCAAAAGCAGAAGGACTAGGAAGGTTTTCTTTTCTTGTGCCAAATCATTCAACAGTTTTCTTGAACACTACAGAATAAAAGCTCAGTTGCAGTCATGAGCCTTGCGTTGGTATTGTTTTAAAAATGGAGGGGAGAGAAATCCCAGAAATGCTGATGAAAACCCAGAAATGCTGCACAAAATGCTGTTACTGAGCAAAGTTTGTGTCCTGTTGAAGTTGAGGATTGCACTGACAAATTCCAGAAAATGCAACACAATGGATTTGAGAGATGTCTGATGGTACAAGGAATAAGGGTATGCATGATTTCCATTACAGTAAGGCATTACTGCAATGTACATATCATCCCACAAAATTATGAGATAAAACAGGTATATGAAGTTTGTGTTTCATAGAAAGTATTCTGCATCTACGTGGCGTCAGTTGGGGGATATCAGAGCCATGAGTTAATATTCTGTTTGGGTGCCTTACTCACTTCCCAAATGACATGGTGGAACACATTCAGAGGCTCATTAAGTTTCCAGCCATTCCTAAACGGCAACAGGTGCTTGAGAAACACTTCTCCAGCATGTCACAGACAGCTTCATCACTGTCTTGGAAATAACTGACTGCACTTGTGTTTCCTCCATGGCACCAACTGACAATGTTGAGAGAGAGAAAAAGAACAGGAAGAACTCCCAAAACATCCGCATGGGCACAGTGAATGAGTCTAGAAAAATAATTAACAACAACCCCGCTGCATACTCTGAATTCAGGTATGATACTTGCATGTCCATCCAGTATTGCAGTCCATTCAGGCCCCGATATCATGTTAAACCAAGCTCTAACGGGTTTCTGGGAACATATACTGATTAATTAATAGAAATGGCATTACATGAAGTTGAAACTTTCCAGTGATTAATATTTATTAATCCTTTAAGTAGCCTGGCTATGCCTTCAGGAATACTGGAATGGATGCCTTGGGAATTTTCTTCAGCCATGAAAAGAAAGATGAGATTTAGCTGGAAAGATATGGTTCTCTGACTGCTGTAGTATTAATGTTTTTACAGGCTGGTTTAGCGTTTGTAAGGAGTGCTATGTATGTGTATAGTTACCTAAAGCATTTCATATTGCAGCCTGCCGCTGTAGAGAGATTCATTCACAAGAACGCAAATTTGTAGTTTAACTCATAGATTTAAAGTAAAGAAGACTTCAATTCCTTTCAAGATAGTTATAGGATAAATACCTAACACCAGAAGAACTACATCCAAGAGTCCCCTGTGCATAGAATACCCCTGTGTCTTGCTCATCTTTTCTCTACATAGAACTATAAGATACTAAAGGAAATTCTTTGAAAATTAAGCAACTTGGAGTCTTTTGGCTCTTTCTTTTCCTATGTCTTGAAGGATTCTGTATGCATCGGTCTGTTAGCATCCAACAATTCCATAGCTGTTTAGAACATGAAAACTCTCTAAACATGATCCTCAGACAGCTAGTTTGTTCACTCAAAATTACTTGATACTGTATAACAAATGGAAAAAAAAAAAAAAAAAAAAAAACAAAGTTCGCTATTTATTTACTTAATTTCCAGGCAAATAAATAAATAAATAAATTGTCCCCATTCCTTGGCTCCTTGGCTGCGGAGCAGAGGTTTAGGTTAAACCCATTCACCTACAGGAACTAATGAACTTCAGAAGCACTTGCCACCTAGAGCTAACTGTTCAAAGCTGCTTGAGCAGAAAACAAACAGAAGGTGCTAATTTCTAGAACATCATAGGAACACACAGACTTTGAGAACATCCTGTAGTAACTCCAGTTATAGAGGACTGAAGAAAGACAAAAAAGTGCAGTGACATCCCTAATGTATTTTAGCTACAAGGGACCTCAACAGACAATTTTGTAGAAGACTTTTCACTTCATGTTTTGCCTTTTAGGTGAATCTGAAAGCCACTCTTCTGAGCCATTCTTACCATCAACAAAAAAGAGCCTAACAGCAATGATATTCCCAGATCAGAAATTTAAATTTTTATAATTTCCTTGCTGATGATATTTGTGGACATGCATGGTCTGTACGAACATGGAATCCACACAGACCTGCCATAATATAACCCCAGCTGGTTTTGGCAAGTGCTCCCAAGGATGCTGGCATTGACCTCCAGCTGAGCTACCTCTTTGCTCACTATTAAATCAAACAGACCATGGATTTCTGTCAAAGCTGTTTATGAAAATAGAATTTCATTACATAAAGGACTCAGCTCCTACATGATCTTCACTAGTCAATGTAGGTTTCTTTCCTGCAGAAAATGAATGACCTCCCTGGGAACTACATTTTCAGGTATGATAACATACAAACTTTAATAAGCACTTTCAATTTTTCCCATCATTCACTAGCAACAGAGAAAGGACATTATGCTTGAATAGTGTGGTGATTCACAAGTCCCTTGAGAAAACCACTGCAAATGTTACATTCCATGAGATAATCCTGAATCCTACCGAAATGGACAAGAGCTTGGCCTTTGGTTTATCCCCCTTTTTATTGGAGAAGTGTTATAAACTACCTACTGAGGTATGCACAGGCCCACACTGGAATGCAAAGAGAAAATTTCAAAGAGATTTTCTTCTCTGAAAGAAGAATCTTTACCACAAAGGAAAAATAACCAATCTAACAAGCACTCACTCAGGATGTAAATCCAGTCACTTTGTGCAGCATTGTATGTTTACAGCTCAACTGCAAGTGTCTGCAACTCCCAATGCAACCACTTATGCTAGAGCTAAATCAACCATGTCTTTTGGATCAACTTACCTAAAGATCCCAGACAAACTGGAAGCCAGGAGCTAAACCAGGTATTACATCACAGTCTGTAGCTAATACTGAATAGAATCTTATTAAAACATTTTGACTTGTCAGTGGAGATCACTACTGTGTAATGGAGCACAGAGTATTCTTGTTGACAGAGCCAGTTCTCTACAGCCTGTGTGTAATGAATGCAGTTTTCTGGCTGAAGGCTTAGTAAATTCAGTAAGACTATTGCTATGGGAAAGTACCCATCAAAATGGAAACCGAGTAAAACTTTGTGACAATGACAATGTCACAAATGACAAGTCTCTTCCATTATACAGAAATATAAAAGCTTATATATATATATATATATATATATATATATATTTGAGCAGTAGAATCTTTATTTCCTAGATGAGGCAATGGTCTACTTCACATTTTAATATAAGATACTATTTGATTACTTAAACCAATATTCAGTGCAAAACCTGCCTGTGACAATCCTCAGTTCAATACCAGAGACTCAGAAGGTGCTAACAGCACAAGCACAGTAAGTTTACTTTAGCCACATCCTTGCAGTCCCGCCCCTCTTTGTGATGACCCCTAAATACAACAGAGACTACAGTTTATTTACCTTTATCCCAGGGAGTCCAGGAAGCCCAGGAAGACCTGGTTCACCCTACACAGGAAAATTGCATAATATTACAGACATTATTTAGTTATGGTCACCATCCAGCAAACACCTCTGTAAATTCTGCAGCAAGATAAAAGAGCATAGATGACTGCTAGTCATTTCAGGTAGGACTAATATTCTGGTATTTTCAAAATGAGTGATTTAATGTGACTGTCCTAATGTACATTTAGGAACACAAATATCTTCTGGGAACCGCTGATGCTATGATGACACCCACATCAAAAATCCATGTCAGAAAAAAAATATCAAAAAATCAAAAAAAAAAGACAAACAAACATACAAAATGAATTCTCGTTAGCCTTCACCAAAGGAGAGGAAAACAAGCAGCACTGGTTTGTTTTACACACTGCCATTTAAGTTCCATAGTTACAACAGATGTTTAATTCTGTTCCATTTTCAACTCTGAGATAGATATTATGCTGCATAACTGTCTGATTTAGCTAGAAAGTAATTCAGGTTTAAATTGTGCAATTCAAGCAGGACTGCCTAATTACAACTGCACCATCATTTTTATAGACCTATCTGTTGCATCATTTCTGTGCTTGGTATTTATCTCTGAATACATATGGTGTCATGAAGGATAGCGGGAATATAACCTTCTATAGCTTTACCCAGAAATGCCTTACTTATTTAAAATTGCAATAAAATGACCTATAACGCGGCATTTGCAAGGGTAAATTGTTAACAAGAATAGAAAGCTGAATGTATTTATTTTGAAGTGAAGTTGATATTAGTCTAAGACAAGAAAGCCTAGTACAACATTCTCACACATGGGGATTTTGAGGTATCAGCTAAATAGAAAGATGTTGTCTAGGGAAATAAAAACGATGAACAACAAAAAAAATAGCAATAACACGTGAAGAAAACATTATTTTAAAGGCTGTAGACTTTATTTTATTACACATGTAGATTCAAACCAGCACATTGGATCTGAATACTCCCTGAACTTTCTAGAAGCTCAGGTCTGAACTCTGAAGCCAACTTTTACCTTTATAATGAGTTGAACTATATTCCAGATTTTGTACACTCTTGAACTTTACAGAAATCCAGATTTCTGCTCTGTGGTTTGGGCTGATTCATACAGATTTTGCTATTAAAACATTGTGTATGTGTGTATACACATACATATACACTTACATGTATTCACTCATCTATACAGATATGTATGCATGAATATACTCAAAAAATCCACATACATACATACAGATGTTCCTCAGACTACAGTACCCAAAAACACTTTGAGGCAATAATATTAACCAGACTTCAAGCACTAATAACAAAATTACATTCTGCCACAAAAACACTGCTGAAAAACGCAATAGAGGGTCTGCAAATTGCTTTACCAAATGGAGTAATTTTTACATGTTATAGCCGGATCTGATAACAGCTTCTTTGTCCATTTCAGTCACTCCAACATTTTAACTATTCATACTGCCTAAAAGCACAGGGAGGAATCCAGTCTGAAAATATTAACTATAAAATCAGATGAAAGAGTGGACTCTAGCTCTTGGTTTATTGCCTAACACTTTCTAAAGCAGGAAATGGGTTGTCACTTTTGCAAAAGAATAATCCATTAAACAGTCTCCATTACACTCAATCTTGACAAAATGCTAGCTACAAAACCTCTCTTCATCTGTCACTTTCTCAGCTGAGTAGCCATACATGTCACACAGCTAACATGACCTATCCTCATCCAACTGTGAAGCACTAAGTTTCACTTCTAAGCTCAGCATTTGAATAATTAGAACTGATAAATCTATTAATATTGCTGCAGTAGGTCACTGTTTAGTCTTGGGACAGAGCTAACCCCTAGGGAACCACACGTAACAAGCAGAGAGGACCCGGCAAATCCACTTCAGATTCACAGTAATCTAAAACAAGATGCCCCTCAAAGACGGAAAGAATGTAGAACACTAACGTTTCATTAAAATTAGTATCGTAGATGATGGATAACATTTTTTTTCTGGACCTTTCATAATACAAAATATGTGAGTATGATTAAAGAGAACAATGATATTTGAAGAAGCAGAGGCTGTATACTAACTCCACCTCATAATGCTAGGCTTGGCAGGGCAGGTTGTTCTATCACTTCTGCAATACAACATATGGCACACAACAGCCTTGTCAGGCCATTCGAACACCATCACACCTCATCTCATGTAAATAATGTTCAGGTGGGCAGCTCAATATTTATCTGTTCTTAGAAGATGGATAAGAAGTAACTGGAAGAAGAGGAAGAAGTAATATATAAGGAAGGAAGATACAGGAAGGAAATAGGAATGGGGCACAGTGGGGGGAAAAGAAGAGAGGCGATGTAGGGGGCATAGACATACGTCAATTTGAGAAAGGGTTACCCCCAGCCTCTGGTGGGGTGAGCAAGTTCCTGCTGAACAGGGGCAGGATGGCAGATGTGGGATACCTGGCTGGACGAGGCACTCTGAGTGAGTGTATTATGGGAGCTGCTGGCCCTGGCTGGGCACAGGGAGGTGGCATATTGGGAGTTTGTGAGGTGATGTGGAAAGAATGCATTAAGCCCCCTTTGGTGTGAACAACAAGCTGAGACTATACAAAGTCTGAACTGCATGCCTCTCACTTATCTATATTACATAAATGAGATCAAACCTGAGTGCCTGGGGACTGAGATGCGGGACCCTGCTGATAAATCACTGCTGCTTTTGCCTCCATGGCAGCCAGCTAATGAGAGGATGAATCTCAACAGGCTCTTAAGTGCATTTTCTAGTTTATTACCCAAGCAGAGCACACAGTGCAGAATGCACACGTTTAATGATTCCACAGATTAGATAGCTTTAAACTAGTATGATTACTTTCTCTAATTAAAACTGCATTTTACTAAAGAACTGCATTTGCAACCATAATAGTCTTTGTTTAGCCTGTTATAATTGATGACAATTAATATTTCTCAAACAAAAAGACTCAAATTCTTATTTTACATGAATGTATGTTCGGGGGTTTTGCTTAGTCACGTAAAGGCCCTGAGTATTAGAAACAGCTGTACTGTCATTCACTATATAGAATTTTAGCTCTTGGCTGGCTGGCTGGAATACCTGCTCACTCAACCTTCAGCTGGGCTTTGCTCCACTCTGGCAGCAGTGGGTGATTTTCAGTTATAAGATCCAAGAACGGTGCTGAAGGCTCCAGCGGGAAACAAGTACTGCAAACCAAAAATCTGGTTCCCTCATTGTCTCTTCTCTTTGCCCTTTCACCATTTCTCCCAGCAGGACATGCCTCCTACTCTCCTGAAAGGCAGCCGAAGGCACAGCATTCACTATGTTTGATGGACTGTGGATTCAAAGGGGAAATTCCCCAGCTTCATAGGGCCTTATGCAGCACAGAGTCAATACAGCTCCTGCTGGATCTTTACTTGCAAAAAAAAAAAAAATAACCGGCCTTGGCTACATGGCACCTAGGGGAATTTCTTCCTCAGGAAGGAAGAATGAAGCAGCATTACCCATTGCATGTCTCTGATAGCTTGATTCCTCTTAAAAGTACATAGAAATGGGATTCTAGTCAGCATTTATTTTCTTCCTAATGAGATGTAATAATGTCCCATAATCTGAAGGTTAATATTCAGTCAAACATGCAAGGTTAACTTGTGATCATTCAAGTAGCAGAGACATTCTTTGTTAGTCTCACCAGCTGCAGTTGGATAAGCTTTCAACACAAGAAGTGCTCTGTCACTAGAAGAGGAAGTGGGTTATTCTAATATTGCCTTTCATGCTAATTAGTATCATTCCTGTGCTTTTTAAAATGCAAAATGACCATACAAAAAAAATTGTACAAGTCTTGGGCTGTTAAATTGTAGAGCCTTGGGATTATCCTAGTAGAGGTAAATGTCACTGGTAACATCTGCATAACAAGTTTTATCACAAATCTGACAGTGAAGAAAAAAAGACACAAGAATTTCCAACTAATACCTTTTGTCCAGGTCGCCCAGATTCACCAGGTTCTCCCTAAAAGAAAAGAGATGAAAGGCATGAAATCTGACAAAATGAATTAAAAATAAGGTTGGGGAAAATCATAACATTAATGGTACCTGAAACAGCTGTGACACTACAAAGTAACACAGACCAGCCACCCCTCTTCTTCCCTTGCAACTGCTTTAAACATTAAATTACCTTAATTCCTGCAGCAGATGAACCAGGGTCACCCTGATAAAAAATCCACAAGAAACAATCATACTTATTACATATACATTTTTAAAGGAAAGAAATACAGCAAAATATGCAAGGTTATAGCAAGATTATGTAGCAAAATAACTATATAGCAAGAGTACCAATTCTCTGTGATGCTACATAGAAATTTATCCATTGAAATTAAATCAAAATGATTCAGAAAAGAAGCAGTATTATTTTAAAGAACATTTGGACAGAGTTAGTTTCAAACAGCACAATAATTAACCTCAAATTTCACAACCAATAATGTAGATGCAATAATTGCAGATTTTGTATAGATGTGCTTCATAAAGCCAGAAGATGGAACATAGTTTGGCATCTCTAAATTGCTGATATACATTCAAAATCATTTACTGCCATTTACAAAGCGTATAGGTGATCTTTTTGACCTGGTTCTGCAGATGGCAAGTGTCAGGTCTCGACTGACAAAGCTTTTTGTGCTGATGAAGGTAAGCCTTGAAAAAAACAGTGACCTATGTGTTTATCACCATCAGGACAGGTCATAGCTTAATTTCCACAGCTCTTCAGCCTATCTAAACTGATAGTTCAATGCAGTTAAGTGTTGTACGTTACAGGATGAGATAACTACAGTAATTTACATATTCAGGAAAACTTTGTTCTGAAGAAACATCTTGCATTCAAAAAGAGTTCTCCTGTGTTACTGGACTTGATAGGCAGTGATATGCACACGGTCAGAGAACTGGCGAGTGACCCAGTAGGGAAGCTTTTAGCTCCTAGTTCATTTTGTGTAATTGCCACAGGATCCTTAAAATTCTTGTATACTCACTTTGCTGCATTTTTTTTTTCTTAAATGTCATGCCAAAAATATGGAAAAAGCTAAACTAAGAAAAAAATTTGCTAGTCAAAATACAGGCTGTTGAAGATGTCTAGAGTGCTTTTATTTGAAGAACTGCCTCATTATTTGTTACTCAAAATAAATTTGGATTGCTCATTGAAAATAACAGGTTGCTACACAGCAGCAACTGCAAGCTCCCAACAGCCTGTTAGTGATTTACATAGGTGGTACAGGAGCCAGTAGTGTAATCCACTTTGAAGATGTTTAAGTAGAATATCCATTCCTGGTGGTTCATTGAAGCTGGAGGAAGCATTTTGGGAATGTCACAGATTAAAATTTGTTTTAGGTATATATATATATATTTAATGGTGTAATAAAATTAAATGGTACCATGTAACGTGTTCACTACTTTTTGAAGAAGAGAAATAGATTTCCTCTACAATTACCGCAGTGCTCTCATGTGTGAAGAAAAAAAATAAAAAGTCAGTTTTATGAAGGGTTGATTCATGTCTGGAAACCTGAGCTGCCTCAGCTTGACAGACATGCATGAGTGATACAGCTGATATCCCTTACAAGCATGTACAACTGCAAAACTTCAAGGACTTTTTATAGCTATAAACTGGCAAAGCAACTGGTAAGAGACATTCACAAGTTAAACATTTTAAAGGATAATGATGGATATGGGGGAGATAAGAGTATTTATAAAGTATTTATAATCCACCTTCACATAAGAATGAAAATTAATATGGGATTAAAGAAAAATATACGGTACAGCATGTTCTCAGTTCTCTGACGAGTCAGACAGCTTAGAAATGAAGAAACTTAAGCAGGGGAACACGCACACACAAGAAAGATACTTGGTAATTTCCAGCAGCCAAGGCTACAGTAGAAAAGCAGGAATAAGAACTCAAGTCTGGCATTGGCACTGTCTTCAAAGTAGGACAACTCAGCGAAGACAGTTTCCTTTTTAAATCACAGGTCAAGAAGTATGTACCCAAGCCTGTGTTTCTGAGATCTACTGGGTAGAAAGAAAACTTACACTAATTGCACAAATAGGAGCCAATTCCTAAAACCAAGTCTGAAACTGTTGCCACCTGACCTCTCTCACTGTGCTAATAAATATTTAGTATTTATCTCACAGAAACATCATTTAATATTTTAAAGAAATGCTTTTAAGTTTCTATGAATGAAATCTCTTAAACATGTGGCATGATAATTTAATGTAATAGACTCTGCATTTACTTATAGAAAATGTCTTGTTTACTGACCAAGGAGGGGACATACATGTAAGAGGTTGCACAGCTGAGAACTGAACCAGTACTAGCCTTATCTCATCTCTGAACAATACCTCCAGTAGTTATCTTAAAAAGTTTATTTATGAATAGACACTTAGTAAGCCTTGAACTCCTCTCCGCAGGTGTTCAGTTGGCAAAAACTGTCAATTCTCATCTGGTAGTGAAGTTCCATAATGTAAAAAATGCTCTAGACATTTCAGAGCTACCCAAATACAAGGCATAGGTAGTGTAGTAGGGAAAAAACATAGCAGAAGACATGTGTAAGCCATAATGCGTTAATAAGGCTGGGCTGTGAAATTTGCTGGGACTTGATTCCATCTGCTTCTTTTAAAACAACAAAAAAAGGACAGTTTTCGATGTTAAACTCTTGCCCCAATAGAAAATACCCAGAGGAAAACACAAAGGGAATGCCACTGTGCTACTCTTATACTCTGCATTATAGCAGAACAGTCCAGTAAATTTAACTCTTTGAGATGATCATGGCAAGTCAAAAAAGTGCAAACAAGAAAGAAAAAAATATGCAGAAAAAAAAATCAAGGCTTTGTGAACATATTAATTAAATGTGGCTGTAATAGACATTCTTAGTTCCTCTATCACTAGCATGATTAATAATTGCAAGGCAAATTCATGCCTGAATTATATTCAATGATCATGTAGCAAAATCTTTCCCCTTTGATGAACAGTAGGAAAGAACACAATCCTTGCTAAGCAGTGCAAATGTAATGTAATGGCACCATGTTTAATTCTTGTTCCTATATTATCTGTCAAAATACACCCTTCTAAGCTCCCTAGCAAAGCGCTGTTTGCAGAGGTATCTTTTGGAAACATTAAGCTGCAGCTCTCCTACAAGATCTGGATATTTTTTGAGTGGCACATTGCCTTGCAGGCAAGGAAAATGGAAAAAAACAAAACAAAACAAAACAAAACAAAAAACAAAACAGAAAACAAAGGTTAACTAAGCCACAGCTTTGCTTATTCTGTCCTAAGAATTAATGCAGTGGATGCCAGCCAATCACTATTAGAGCAATGCACTCCATGCAAACAGCATGTATTTCCGTGTCACCACACCACCTCTGAAACTTATAAAAAACCTTGAGGAGATGGGAGACTTCTGTATTGTGAAGTCCAACAAATTTATTGAAATTCCTTTAGATACAGAAATATAAGAAATCTCCTGATGACTGACACTTTCCACAAGTTGATCCCAAACTGGTTAAATACAGAAATGTTAAAAAAACTACATTCATGAAGAAAGGATCTCCCGCTAGAAGAGGGAGACATTTTTTTTTCTTTTCATTAAACAAGATCCCAAGCAAGGAGATGCATGCACTGCAGACCACAGTGCATCACGGGCATACTAATGGACACAGGCTTACTCTCACAGCTGATAAAATAGCAAAGCAATAAGGAAAGCTACACTCGACTTCCCAGGATGATTATAAACTTCCTGTTCACTTGCTGCAGGACTATGTCTGAATAAAAATCTCATATTTGCCTAGAGATTATGCTCTTAAATCTCATAAAAGTAGATTAAGAAGACTTTATTGGAATACCCTGTGTATGTAACTAAATAAGGTTTTTGAGATTTTAATCTGGGCTAATAAGCAGGACTGCAAATGAGGTATTATTTAAATGAACTCTTGGAATCAAAGAGTTGACTTGACTATTCTTAAACCTAATGACTATTTGTAAGATCTGATTTTAGAATATGCCGTATAATATCTTTGTGTTCTTGAATACTGTTTCCAAATTATAGGGCCTGAGAGATTTGCATGCATTCCTTACCAGCATTTTGATAAATCTGTCATAAACATCTCCCTGCAGTACACTCTGATCTGAGTTGGTTATGCAATTACACATGGGGGGCGGGGGGTGGTAGAATGGGAATGACACAAATTTTTGTGCTTCTGCCCAAATGTAGGGTGAATTGAATGTCTTTAGAAGCATATGAGTTCCAAACTGGTGGTAATAAGCCATATACAACATCTACTCAAAAGGATACATCATAAATAGGTAAGATTATGTGGCTAGAGGAGACCATTATGACTGACCCTTCTTCCTGTGCTCCACAGGCTTTGTTCTGACTGCTAAAATACTCTTGACTTGTATATATAAAACACATTTAAAAATTCAAGTTCTATTTTGATCTTTTGTGTAGAGATACAGAATGAGCCTCACATAAAATAAAGCAAAAGAAAAAACTAAATAAAATAGAATTTTAACAACTTCTACTCTACAGTGACTACTACCTGTTGGTACTTTGCAACAGTGAACTAACAAGGCATTAAGTGACATTATTGCTGATATCACCCGTTAAAAAATATAAAATGTAGTTTTTATCTTCAACTCTCATTTGTCCAGCTGGCTGCTTGGAAGGAAGTTAGCTACCATGATACCCTATTGGTTTAGCCCTTTCTTTGCAGGTAACAGAGACTGGGAAGTGTGAACAGCTAGGATGTATCTGAAATGGATGTAACTTAACAGACACAATATCAACAGTCTTGCAGGTTGTGTCCAAAGTTTCTGTACATTGCACATATCAGCTAAGAGGAGTACTGATGCTGATATATTCTGTACTAAAGCTGCTGCTGCATAAAGTCAGGAGTTTTGTACTTAATTGGACAGAACACTGACTTTTTTTCTGCTGTTCGTAAGAATGAACCCAGTCAGATGTTCAACATAACTACGAGAAAGTTTAAAACGCATTTTCCTTTTGATCAAATTATTATTTACATTAGTTGTTTAGACTGAAGCATGCCAACACCACATTTTCTTCTCTATCAATACAAAGTGTACCTTTTCTCCTGTGTCACCCTTTGGTCCATTTTCTCCAGCATCACCCTATAATTAAAATACATGTATTTTATTAATGATTTTATGTAAGCACACGGCACGCAGAGAGGAGTCAGCATTCAACCATGATTAGCAAGCTAATTCTGTTAATCAGGTAGTCAATCTCTCTATGACATGGTCAGGAATTGTGGGTTTTATAGTTGCTACATCTGTTGCTTGAATACAGTCTTCCCTATAAACCTTTTCACAGACCCTCAGAAACACATAAATTATCAAATAACTGTCTTCCTGTTGGTATAGCCTACAGACTCGCCCAATTCATCATGGTTTAGCAACAAGGGAATGATTCCATGATGGTTCAGCATTTTGAATTACCAGTACATATTTTTTCCCAACAGAGACACCTAAACACACCTTATCAAATTCAGTTCACAGTTACCCAGTCCTATTACTTAGTATTAGGATTCTCAAGTGATGTATGGTATAAACTCTTTGAGTTTGAAGTACTTCCATGAATGATTCACGAACCAGAAAAACTTCTAATTCCACTCCTTCAAATAGCCACCAAAATGGTGGTTATCTCTACATAAATTCTATATATTGTTTATTATTAACAAAAAAACCAATATTCAGACAAATTCTTTATGGCTGGGTAGACATTCCGTATTTTAAAAACAACTTTTTAAAGAAACACTTCAAAATTTTTATCTATAAAAATACCCTTTATTTTTAATTCAGCCATATAGTAAGACAAGAGTACTCGAAAAGGTCTGCAATATGTGACGATCTAGGCCAAAAATATCTGTGGGACAGACAACTACCTACCAGCAACTTTACCTGAAAGGTGAGAATTGCACCCACGTTTTGCAGCATGGAGTTTGTCTCCTCTCTGCATGACCATATATCTTGTGGAGTCTGTGTAATTATCACTCTGTTACCTAATTGTTTTACTCCCCACAGGTAACAGAGCATCAAAACCAAGTTACCAGGTTACCAAGAAATGTTTGACATTTGCATTTATTCTAACAGACTCATCTTTTTCTGATGCTAACAGTAATGGTTAGGTGCAGCGTTGCTCAACTGTGCAGCCTTTAACACATGACCACTACTCTCCATGAGTAATCCCACCACAGTAATCCCAGAAGGAGTAACTTGTATTAGTATTATTTGACATTAGCAAAAGCTGCACAATGAGTCTCAAGTTGTAGGCTGTAGCTGCATTCATTTTTTGTAAACTCAGAATCAGTGCAGTGACAGTTCTCAAAAAACAGAACAACAAAGGAAGCAAAATATGTCTCACCTTTTCTCCTCTCTCTCCAGGGTCACCCTGATTGAAGTAAGTGGAGCAAAGAAGTCATAAGTTATTAACATGAGCAAAATTTGAAATGTTAATATTATTGTTATGTCACTATTGATGACACTGTTTCAAATAACAAAATCCAAATAAGTCTTCTATAAATGATAAGTCAATTTCATAAAACTCAACAGACAATACATTTTCGACATAATTTTTAAAAATTATTTTTTGCATGAAAAGTTTTTTTTTTATTTGTTTGTTTTGTTTAAGTTTTCTTCCTCCTTTTGTTCTAGATTAAACCCTGACAAACAGGCACATATGTTTGTGGAATGGCCTATTGTAACAGAAATGACTTCTACATTTAGTTCTCCTTATTTTGGGAATAAATGAAGGAAAAATCCAAAGGTTGAATGTGAAGGGAAAGTCTTATGATTCTACTAATGGCTTAGAAGGCTCCATGTGAGAAACAGAAAGCCTTAAGTGTCTCGATATAATTCATAATCGATTCAAAGCAATGAATGTTTATTGCTCCTGACATTCTGTGTAACAAAAAGATGGTTTATAGCCTTTATTTGTAATTATAACTTGCTTGAGAAACTGGCTCAATGGCAAACGCACTTTTGCACACTGAGCATGACCCTGACAGCTCATCTCTGTGATTTTGCCTCAGAAATGCACTCTGCCTCATCTTTGCCCCTTCTGATAGCTGGTTGTCGCTAGGCAACTCAAAGATTACCGCTGTGAATATGAATTAAGCATCAACTGCCACAATTTGTCTTCTTCTGTATACAAAGTAAGAAAAGGTCATGCTCCCAAATGGTTTGTTTTCATCCCTGATGGACAAGCAGCCAGTCAGTAAATGTAAAGAGCCTGCCCTGAGTGTCCATCAGCAGCAGTGTGATGCACAGAATCAGCTGAGGAGCACATGTGCACCAAAGATGCACGCTCGCAGCTGATGGGATTAGAATTTAGCATTACCCGTTCCAGGAGGCCCACAGATCACATCGTCTTGGACATGTTGAGCTTTCTTTTAAACAAAGTTATCATAAGCTTTATGTTCTATTTCACTAGTTCAATATTAAAAGAGCAGGGAAAAAAATTATTTAACAATAACATAAATGCAAAGAGACATTTTGATGCTGCAAATACAGGCCCAGACATGTTCCTAATGCGGTTTGTTGCTAACTTCCATAATAGCAGGATCTGGGCTCAAGACTTAACTCTGACATTCATCAAAGAATTGACCACAGTAGCTCTTGAAAATAAGCCTGACACACATTGTAAGTAGCATAAACAAAGCCTTTCTGAAAAGGTCCCCAAATTCCCAAACACTTGCAGGCATATTACATTCACTTGGCAGTGGATGCATATGCGTCAGTGCCACTGACTGGAATTATACATGCACAGCAGAAGATAATGCTTCTTTATGGTGAAATGTGTAAAGCCTCTTACAGCACAGATCACTGGAGTGAGCAGATCATTAAAAGCCGGTCAGAATATAAACACAAGTTGGAAAGCATGACCGTAGTCTATATGCACTCACGTACCACGTGCTTTTGTTTTTAATCCATTTTCAATACTAACCTTAAGTCCTGCTGCTCCCTTCTCTCCTGCTATACCAGGCAAACCAGGCTCACCCTAAAGGCAGAGAAAATAAAAGATGCAGTTAAGAAAGACATAATGAAGTATATTAACATTGTTTCATGAACTGTCTCATATTAGGTAAGTCATGATAAATAAAATTTAAGATCGCTCAGCCTGAATATGTACTCCACAAACAGGTACTAATATGCGCTATTTCCTCAGTTAGAGTGGACTAACTCTAATTCAAATTCCTGTATAGATAAGAAATAATTCTACTGGAAGTGGTGGAAATACACAGGTGTGAAACTAAACAGAAAAAAAGAACCGAAACTTTTGATTCTGAAAAGCTGTCCAATTAACCTCAAAAGCACATTCTTTCCAGGACTATCAACGTTTCTCTCTTCCCTACAATTTAGAAATACTGCAAGAAAGGCTTATCTTAAATGACTTTGACATTTGTGCTTCTGGTCTCATAAGAAAGGCAGATAGTGATGAAAAATGAGAAGGGTTATTTCTAGAAATGGAAGAATTTGGAAGAATAGATAGCGCTTTTTTTTTTTTTTTTAATATACCTTGCTTGTCCATTTTACATACTCTAGTACCATTGGCTGAAAATTAAATTTAAAAGACTGTTAAAAAAATTCAGCATAACATCAATGATCCAAATTTTGGGGACATTTAACAGATAGCATATAAATTCTTCCACAGTTCAAGGAGTCACAAGTCACTTTCAAAAGTCAATTAACAAATGACAACTACTTGCAAATTTCTTTTTCCCCCAAAGTTAAAAAACAAGAAACAAATACAAAAAAAAAAAAAAAACAACACACCACAAAAACACCACCACCAATAAAAAAAAAAAAAACCACAAAACTTTAAGACATTTTCTGGTGTTCATTTCCCAGATTTATGAAAAAAAACATGAGTATTATTTATTTTAAGTGACGTGATAAAGCAATGGTTGGACTTTATTGTTAAGCAACTAGGGGTGATGGCTGAGTGAAACCTTTTGCAGAAGTATTCCTCAGTTTCTCAAGAACCGTGCCTATTCTTTTGTAACCCTCACCTACACAAACGCATTGCACTTCAAGGTGGCAAAGAATGTTAAAGTAGCATCCAAAAGAATATCAGAAAAAGCCTTCAGTTAGGTTTTTCTGTAAGTATTTTGCTATGTAAATGTATAAAATGCTTAGAAGTTAAATACACTAGTCAGCATGGTAATCAAATTAGAAAGAATAATTCTTATCAGAAACTCAGCTGAAATTTTCATACAGGACTTGAACTCAGTACACATGATGAACCAACTCTCTGCTCACAAGTTACAAAAGAGTTAAGGTAAGGGCTTGTTCCAAGTGCAACAACAAATATTTTCCAATCCTCCACAAGAGCCTTCCTTGGTTCTCCAAGGAAGAAGGTTCCATTCTATTTCTAAATTAGGCAAAGGAACATAAAATACAATAATATCACTAAGTGTTGGACTATTTTGAAACATAAAACAAAAATGTTGAGGTTCTTGCAAAAATCCAGTGAGATATTTTCCTCACCAGAGAAAAAAGTGCTAGGTGCTATTAAACCCACAGGGAATTACATAGCTATTTGAGTCAGCCCTTTTTTCAAGGCTCCTTTGTACTACAGTAGCTTTTAGGCTGATATAGTAGCACAGGCATTTGATATATAAGTGGTAAGGATTTGAAGCTGTTGGAGATTAGGCATGAGTGTTCCAAGGGATTGACCTAAAAAGCACTTGAAGAAAACTGCCAGTTGACAAAATGAAGCAGAAGGGACCAATGGATATGCACTTGTTTCTCCTCATCCCACACCCCAACAAGTTTGTTTCTGTCTCCTTCATTTCAAAACAGCTGCAGCTGGCTGACACTTTAAGGGGCTTAAGTCACTAATCAAAGGGTTGATATCCCAGGCTTGCACTTTCCTCCAAAGTTTACAAATCTGAGTTATAAATGCAGACAGCTACTGGTATGACAGCAACAACAACAAAAAAAAAGACGCTAAAAAGTGGACAAAAGAGTTATCTTACTTTCTTTGGAAAAACAAGTGAAAACCTCCAGCTGTTACCCAGTCCTGGTAAATCCCTATTAACTCCAACAGTTTTGTCTCTGGCCCACATGTGACTTTCCTATGGCCAACACACTGCATGTTTCTAACTCTGGAAGTACCAGCCAGAGGCATAATCACACCAGACATTAGGTCTGGGAAGGGCAAAGATTGAAGACAAACCTACAAGGTCAGCCCAGATATGACCTTGTGCCTTTATGCTTTTGAAGTGATTATCCTTCAGTTCCTAAAGGCCAGAAGCACAGAGGGCTAGTATAAAATCATTTTCTGTCATACCCATAATATCCCTTTCACTGGTTTAGAACCTGATTTTCTTGTCAATACAAGGAAGCAGGGAGCAGTAAGATGAAATAAAAAATTATAGCACATAAGCTATATCTATATCCCTGGTAAACATTCCCAATGCACAGCAAAACAAGCTTTGTGCCAGGGGGCTTCCATTTTTCATACTTCAGGTCTTTTAGGCATGTCTGGCTTCATATTTTAACTATTCTAATAAAGCTTAAAATAAAATAAAATAAAATAAAATAAAATAAAATAAAATAAAATAAAATAAAATAAAAATAAAATACAACCCCCTGACAGACCTCCTGTTGAAATTCTAAAAAAGTATCTACAAAGCAAAAGAACAGCAAACATTTTGGAGGAAAGTAGCTTGACTTCTTCAAGACTTACTTTCTACTTAGTAGTAGAAAGTAGTTCTTCCACAGCTATACACTAAAACACAATGTTATCTTAGGAATATTTGTCCCATAAGGATGATTTTAGTATTTGGCATGAAAATAATTTACAATACTTCTGTTAAGAAGTATGGTTAATTACTTTCCTTCCATTTATTTACTTTTTTTTTTTTAATCAAAACATATATTAAAACTAAAAAAAAAAAATGTATACATGTGTCTCATCCCCACAGGTTAGTGCTTGGGAAATTAACAAAAGAACTACTTTTTAAAAGGCCGAGGACAGTTACACTGCTGTTCAAGGAATGGTGCATGCATGGGGAAACCATACATTCAGAAACACCATCTCATGTAGTAATTGCAATTAGACTGCTTTTCAACTTGGCAAGATGACAGAAACTATAAAACTAGATCCTTAATCTCATATATTTTTATATTTACCAGGCCATGGCTAATGTGTTTCCTGACTCATATTGCAGTCTCTCTTTAATAGCTCTGACAATGAAGGCGTTAGGCTGCAGAAACAATTGTCTTCTGCACATCATTTAGCTTTCAAATCAACTTTTTTTTTTCTTTTTTTTTCCCCTATTTAAAGAGTGACTTTGTCTATAGCACACCTGAGTTTAGGTCACAGCTTACCTTTCTGCAGTCATGACTTCCTGAAAACCCACCACTAAGGGACAGGGACTGGAATAACTAAAACAAAATATATTCTAAAACCTTGTAGTGCCTATGTAAAAATGTAACCCACGATCCCAATTAAAATGGTACTGAGTGCCACAGTGCTCCCTCAAACAAGAGTTGCAAGGAACAAAGAAATTGCATGAAGACATCCTCAGAGGGGCCCCTCAAAACTCTTCCTTTACACGGATGGACTGTGAGAAAGATGCTGTGGGCAGGTTGGACATGTCTCAGTATGCAATTTTAAGGAATTGTCCAGTCCACGCGGACTGCTAGCTCTTTCTGCCCTGCCGTGTTCTGATTCTGAGTTAGACCATCCCACAGAAACTGTGTGCTGGACATCACATGGGACAACAATGATACACCATAACAAAAATAAATTCTCCCTTATTGCAAGAATAAACCCTGTTAATAGTGGCATTAAGATGGTTATATTTCCACATGCTGCTTCAGCAATTTGGGGCTACTGTGACTGGTAGAGAGTCTAATGGGACGCTGTGGTACCAGCACCATCTTATTTGAATATACTATCTACTTAGGTTTTCAAGTACTTGTAAAAGTAGTAAAGAAAGCTACCAAATGTACAAAAATATCGTGTGCCAAACTGGTAAACCTGCAAATGTTGCATCAGAAGTGCTCTTAGCCTTTAAATTTTGTTTCACATGAAGTTGTTTTCTCTTGCCTTTGATTACTGGACAAAGAGCGAAAGAAAGGTCTTGTTTTCGTGACATGACTCACTATACAAATAGACTATAAAATACTAGAAAATGTTAGAAAAGGTGCCTTTTCCCAAATTTAATGTAAAATACTGTTAATAGTAGAAGACAATGCTCTAGATATTTGTCTACCACAGAAAAGGACACCACCACCGCCAGAAGCTTTGTAAGTCCCCATTTATTCACTACCACCATCTGAAGTTATTTAGATCCATCTTGCTAAATTCACAAATAGTCTTAGAATGGTGGAAATAAAAATTTCCAGCAAATGTGCTATTGTTCTTACACTCACTCAAAATCAAGCAGCTAAAGCAGGAGTGTAAATGCTCCAGTAATTTAGTTGATGACTACTTACAGGGAAGAAAAATGCATCAGACATGGTGTGTTTTTGTTGTTATTGTTTTGTTTTGCTTTGGTTTTGTTTGTTAGTTTTTTGGGGGGTGTCTGTTGTTTATATGCTATAGAGAAATTGCAGGGTCCCCATCAATAGAATAATGATGATGCATTTTCAAACAGATACATTGCATGACATTGTGTTTGCTGTCACTAACAGGAAAGGCTTTAACATGTTACACAAATCAGCCTGTGGATGTGAAGCTGCTATTAACACTAATTCAGTTCCACCAGTTAACCCCAAATGCCCTGATAGGCACTTTGGTTTCTCAAAAGCAGCAGCACTCTAACAAACTAAGTAATTGTCACTATTAAAATGAATTCGAAAGAAAATCTTTGTTGCACCAACAAACTGTGATGTTAAGGCATGACTGAAACAAATTATGTAGGAGAACATCATTAATTATTCAAAACATTCTGATAATTTCCGGAATGATCTTCAGCAAAATGCTTTGAGGCTCAGAAATATTTGGATTTATCTTCCAATTAATATCAATTACTAGGGCAAACAAAATGCTAATATGCCAAGAAGAACACAACCAACCTAGATGTTTGATTCAGGAGTTTCAGATAACTCAAAGAATAACAAGAAGGCTGTTCCTTTGGACAGCAGATTAGAGCACCTTGGTTCAAGTCCTGGTGCTCTTGTGCCTGTATTAACTATGTAACTGTATTAACATTGAAAAACTGGCTCTGGCTTTCCTGTATTAGTTTGGGTACTAATACCCTGCACCCTGCCCAATAAATAGGTGTAATAATTTCCTGAGAAAGTCTGGTGATGCAGGCAGTCTGAAGGCATCCACTGACCTGAATCTGAATTTGATCAAGACTCAACTGTATAGAGCACTGCTGAGGCTCAGCTGTCAATATGAACTCATAAATCCTACTTCAGACCTGTTTTGAAAATGTATCACCCACTGGAGTCCATATTAAGGGAGTCAAGGCTGTTGAAAGCATACCTCTTCTTACTAGAGCAGTCTGTGCCCTGGAGATATATACCTTTATATGCAGAATTAAACAGCTAAAAATAACGTGGCTGGAGGCCCTAGCTTTTCTTGTTTGTAACAGAAAAACAGCCTGGAGGCCACTGTTCTGAAATAGGTTTGGTTTCAGTGGGACACATAACTCCGTCCACACCAGCTGGCTGATATCCATCTCACACTGAGAAGAAAGGCTGTCAGTATTGCTATATTTTTCAGTCACTAGAATGTAATCTGTTGTAAGGATAAGGAAATACAAGAGGCCCCCAAATCTAATCCAGTCTAATTTTACTCTAAAATACATAAACAAGGATAGAAGGGAAAAAACTAGTTTCTCAGACACGTTACTGCAATTTCCATTTCAAACCAGGTTTGAATTATTTCCTTTCAATTTGCTTTTCACCCCCCTCAAAAGTAACTTAAAATTGTTTTTTTAAGAACTGGAAATCTCTCCTGGCCCACTCACCAGCTGAAATTAGGTGGAAAGAGTCTTCAACAGGACTCAGCTGGCCTGCAAACCTGTCTGAGAATTTGTGAACTGCATTCAATGATATTTCCTTCTTTTATATTTCTTAATTTGAAAAAAAAATGTTAGTACATGCATACCCTTCATTTCTCTAAAGAAATGTGGTAATACCACTTTTCAAATGCACGTCCTACATAGTATAGTACATATCATTGGGAAAATACTTGTGAATTAGAGTAATAACAAGCACGAAGAAAGCAGTAACAAATGTGTACAACCAGACTCGAAGTCTACTAACAAGAAGGGAAATTGTTTTGAGGTTTATGAAGCTGCTATTATCAAACTACTGAAACCATATGAAATTAAATGGCTTGTCCTGACCATCGCTCTGTTCTGAATACATCCTTACAAAATAATAAAAATACCAAGTACTATGTAAGAAAAACAGTCCAAAGAAGACACAGAGTGAGGGTTTATGCTCTCCAGACGAATTCCTATTTCAAGCTGAGAGTGCGGGTTACACAGCCTCTAGAGACTCGGTTCCTTCAGACCAAATGCAATCCTCACTCAGCCAACTTCACCTTTCTTCCTTGTGATGCTGCTGCAGTCACTGGGAGTCCTTATCAAACCAGTACCACTGAGCAAATACCCGACTATGTATCCTATACTTGCACAGTTGAACTTTCCAAGAACCCCTTTTTGGCCATTTTGACATGACTACTGTAGGGGTCTGATATCCCTAGATCACTGCTACCTCATGTCTGCAAGCAATTACAATCCTCTTTCATTCCACTTTTAATGCCTGAGGACCTCTCACTGGGGATCAAGAAAAAGAGGGTTATCCCCCTATAAGCATCTTGCTAGGAAGCAACCTTCTCCAGTTGAATTGCACAATGGTCTGCAAACGAAAGGGAGTGCTTACAAGGACTTTTCTTGCTATCTCAGAAGGCTTCTGTCCACCCAGTGACATCTCTCAAACTGCAGGAATTACTAGGCAGCTTCTTTCTAGTTACTGTTCTCAACAAGATAAGAAGAATGTTGCCACAGTTTCCCAAATGTAGAAACAAACAAGGAATATAAATGCCCTTGCAAGACTAACTGTATATTTTGTGGTATTTGGCCTAAAAGTATGTGTGTGTATGTGTGTGTGAAGCTATGGTAACAATTTTGCTACTACTTTTATTACAACAAGATCTGTTAACAGTCCTGCAAAAACAGGTGGGTTATGTAAAATTACACTTACTCTAACATTTAGAGATTGTCTAAGAAAAGTGGTTCATGTGTTAAGGGATTAGAAAATTGTTCCAAGTGTACTCAGAATTTATGATCTAATTTCCAGACCTATTGGTCAGACTTGTCAATCGTCTCTTATTTTCCACTATTTCAATTAAAGAAGAGGTGAAGGGAAAGTAAAAGAAAAATTGCAGGCACATACATGATGGAGATGACCTAGTTGTATTATTCAAGTGCTCAAGGAGAGAGGAAAGTTAATTCACTGCTGACATTCACCAACTGAAAGATATTTCAGTGCTTGGATGAGGAAAGCATTCACACATGCAATTTTAAGCATGTGCTTAGCACTCTTTGCCTTTTCAAATAACAAAAAATATTAACTTGGAACCTCGTGCACAGCACATGCGCAGACAGAGTGAGTTCACTGATTAAAAGGCTACCAAGACAGTAAGACTTTTGTAAAGCCTTTTAACCACATAGATTCCCAAAAGGGGATGACTTGCATCACACATTTCAGTTGAGTTCAACTGTTCTGCAAATCAGCATGAATCTCTTTGAGCAAAGCCAGGAGTGCCAGCCATCAGCTCACAGTACAGGCCAACTTGAAATGTATGTGGACTCCTCTGAAGGCTGCACATAAATGTGGAAAACACAGAAGTCTGACACTAAAATTATTACCCTTGTTGCTGTTCAACAGTATCTTGTGTGTAACACCGCACTGAGAATCTGTTTTTTCATCCACTTAGGATAAATTGACATTTTGGTAGCAAAACATTAGCCTGGGAGTCCTAGGCTGCACTATACTTAATAATACTAGATTTAGATAAATACTGCTCCAGTTTAACTTTATTTCTACCATTATTACCAAGCTAACAAAAATTATTTATTTATTAAAAGAGATATTGACATTGATCTTTAGTCTGCTTTGTATTATATGAGAACAATACATTTTCTGCACAAAATGAAATGCTTGCTAGTCAAAATCAGCTACCAATTGTGCAACACAAGAATTTGACCACTATGTATCTGTATGGTTTTTGTGCTGGTATCTAGATTTAGTCTAGTAATTGATTTATTTTTATTTAAAAAGGTCAAAAATATAATAGTCCACTTACACTAAATAAGTACATCTTTATTAAAGTGGTGATAATTTAGGGATGTTTTAGATACCGTAAATATGGAAATAAATAAAATGAACATAAAACTATATACTGAAAATGTTAGGATCTGTTTTTCAAGCACAATTTAAAATTGTTAAACAGCACTTAAAGATATGTTAGCTTTTTTCTTTATGAAGGCAGTTGCATATTTATTTCCTTCCCCATGAAACATGATTGCAATTAAGTCTATGTGGTCTCCTAAAAACAGATGTACAACAACCTAATACATCCTTCAAATAAGTAAATAAATAAATAAATCCAAGTCTTCCAAAATGACACTCAAATAACCAGATAAATTTTGGACATCTGGCACACGTGAGTAAAGATTTCTCGACAGACTTTATGTGATGATACTAATAAAAGTTAAACACTTTGATAAAAAGTTAATCATCAGTTCTGTTCTATTTAATGTGTTTGGAACTATTCTGTCCAGTCTACGTCCAAATATTTTTTTCTTTCGTCATTCCACAGTAGTCATAATTTTCTGAATATAATAATTTAAAAATAATAGGTTCATAGCATTATCCTTATCACTAAGGTGAAATAACTCATTATTACATAATTTCCTATAACCACTGTCAAAATGCAAGTCTAATGCGGGTTATATATTATGTTAACAGAAGCAATATATCTTTATTGTTGGGAAAGACCAATTTAAATTCAATTATTTACAATATCTTAGTGCCTTTTTCCCCGAGGGCTCTTGGGGAGGGAGGCAGGAGAAGGGATTGTATAATATGGTCTTTATACACTCTCATCTATTGCTTTTTAAACACAGTGAACAAGCTATATTATACATTTTTCTTTTGGTATTCCCTGCAAGTGCTTTTCAAGTTCAGTGTGAATGTTAGTGCTTATGAGAACAACAGATGGATGATACTGTTTACAGTCAGGGAGGGATATTATTTAAACTTCACCGCCCAGCTTTGCCAACAAACCTCAGCAATGCTGCAAAACAGCCCTGTTGCTTTACTGCGACCCCTCCTTCTGGAGCGCCGTTCTGAACTATGAGTCAACTTGGTGTTGGCTCTGAAAGATGGCACTGACTTGCCTGACTTAGCATCTCCTCCCAGTTGCATTCAAGATTTCTTTTCAATTAATTTCTCTGCATTTTCTTCCCTGACAATAATTTTATGTTATTCTCCACCTGGTTTTCCACTCTCATTATTCTCTGTAGTTTGTATTAAAAATGTATTGGCACTGTATAAATATCCAATATCGTATAAGTGTTTGCATCATGGGACTGAATTAATAGAAAATAAAACAAAACAAAGCCCAAACCTGAAAAAAAAAAAGTTTGTAACAATACTGTCTAATGTTACACACCATATATATGGATGTCTATCAGTCATCATCAAATCCGAACATCAGACTTTCAGCTTAATTATGTTCAATGACTGTTTCACTTAGGCTAGAAAAGATTACTTCAAAACACAAATCAGATTATACTTCCTTTTCCAATAAACTAATTTGAAATCAGAGCTCTGGATGTACTGCTGCATATTGCTCATGTGAAGGAGCCCTGCGACCCCTGAGTAGCTTTAATCAATGACATAAATAACCACAGTGCTGACAAAGTCAAGCGAACTCACCACTTGTCCGTCTCTCCCTGGAACACCAGGCACTCCAACAGAACCCTGGTGGGAAACAGACGCCAGTGTTTAGCAAATTAAACAGGTCATGAAACTTTTCATCTCTTAATACAGTACTTAAAAATGATGGTGAATGCTTGCATATTGCAAGTGCAACAAATTTTTCTGAAACTAGTTTTTAGTCAAGCTGAGCTCTCTTTTCAGATGACATTTTATACTTATACATGTTCTCCTGCTGTACATTTTAATGACTGTCCTGCTGTATGGCCTCTTTCAGAAGCAAGCCTCAAGTTCATGTCTACTTTGTGATGTTGCGGATGCTTCACAAGAAATATAACAATTAAACTGGAATTCCATTTAATGCACTTAATAAATTTTGAGATTGTTCTGACACAATCTAACATAGCACCTGAACAAAACCTTTAATGCTTCAAATGCTTAAAGCATCTGAAGTGGGGGGATGGATGCTTCAATCTCAATAACTGGTAGGGTCAATCTATTTAAAATCTTTTAAGGGATAATCTCCAACAATTCAGCCTGAAAGTGCTAATTGCTGATATCCTTTCAAATTGCATCAACATTACTGCAATAATATAAAACAAAACAAAACACAAAACAAAACAAAACAAAATAAAATAAAAATAAACAGGACAAACATGTGGAGTAGACAAAAGGGGAAATCAAATGTTATCGCTGACTTGTAACATGAGAGATCTTTTTACGTAGCTCTCATACTACTTCTGTATCATGGACAATGTTTTTTTGAAGGAACTTTTCTGACTGTTGCTACAGATGTTTAGTAAAAACCTAAGGCATGAGGAAAGCACGAAAATTATGAAATTACACAGGTTTTTTCCCTTCTTTCTATAAAAATGATGTTGCTCAGCTAGGAAACTGTAAGCATAATTTTTATTTTCCACTACTAAGCACCTTAACACGTTACAAAAGTGTGATAGATACTTGAAAGGCCGGTACTCTAAAAAAGTGGCCAGGGAACTGGGAAAGGCAGAGACCTTGTCAGTGGTGAGATATGCAGTTGCCCAGCACCCATAAAACAAATGAGCATCCTGTGAGGCCTGTCAGGCCCTGAGGCCCAAGAATCAGCGTACAGCATTTTCCTCTCTATTCACATCGGTTAGAGGTTAGAAATGGTTTAGTGAAAGGACACCAACACCCAAAGGGAATGCAGCCAAAATGGATGCACGTTTGCCAAAAAAATAGAGTTGAGGAAATAATGAATGGAATAATCCTGTGAAACAAGAAATGGAAACAACTCATGAGGGCCTCCAAAAAACTCCAACATTTGAACACCCTGGAGGCTTCAGCTCACAGCAGAGCTGCAAATCAGTAATAAATAATATACTGGCATCTCAGTCTGTCTCCATGACCCTGAATGCTTTCCCCTTATTCCCAAAGCTTTCACTTTGGCATTCCTTTTGCCTCTATTTGCTGGATGCATGGCCATGACTGCTAGCTACTGCAAAGGGGCCTTTAGTGAGCATTTTCACGTCTTTGTATAATTTTTCCAGAAAATGATAAGACAAAGGGCATTAAACCATCAGCCTGAATAAACTATCCTTCTTGTAACAATTCCTCCTCTCAGTGACAGTCTCATATAGCCACTGACTTTTCTTATGAAACACAAGATGTTAGAAAGCATAAATAAAATTGATTCTATCATTCCCTTAACCAATAAAGGTTTATCATATATTCAAAAGCTCATCAGCATGTGGGTTTTGCTGATGCTGTACATCCAAAAAATCCCACTCCCCCATCTCCTCGGGAATAATTGTATAATGGCAACTTCAAAATCATTACAGTTTTACAATGTCACATTCCTGCATTGCTAAACATGAAGAGTAGTCTCCTCCTTCAGCTTGCAAACTCTGTATAGTTTACAGCAATATCCATGGCAAAATCCCATGGATTTGTGCGCTCTGTTATTACATTTTTACATATTATCATGCTTTCCTTTCTTTTGTTCATAGAGTTCCATTTTAACCCATGCAAGCAAACCTTCACTTTAAAGATTATCTCAGATGAAAAAGAGGTGACAACTTTGCCACATAAGTTAATACTACTAATTCCTTTTTTTTTTTTTTTCCTTAATACAAATTAAGCCTGCCCAAATTAAATATCTTCCATAACCCTTCTTATCTCTTGAAATCAATGTGAAAATGACCTGCTTTGGTGGTGTGTGGGTGAGGATGCTGGAATGGTGCCACTTACTAGCTGCTATTGCTGATACATCTAGGACTGTTTTAATGATGTAATTCCATAAATCCAAAGCGCACTCCATCAAACTGAGGCAGTCAGCTTTAATGAGTGTAAATAATGCTAAAGACATTCATAGGAAGTCAGGTCTCGGGTTACAAAAGGAACAGGAAGACACTGGCAGACCACCTGAACACAGTCAGCCAAGCACCATTTATCAGCAACACCTATGTGCTTTGTTTCTGCTGGTCAATTCTGCAGTCATATGGCACTGATCTACTTGAGTAAGGACGTGCGTTTAATCAGAAACTCTATCTCCCCACCTTTCACAACCTTTTACCTTTGGTTTCATAGTTGTACCAGGGCACGAATAAGAAAGTTATAGTGACCTCTTCACCTGAATGTTAAACAGACAGATTGAAAAGAGTCTGTTTTACATTGCTTGAACTTCCAAGGATGGTGGAAATGAGAAATCTTACATCTCACGTTATATGGTTGCATTTTGCAAAAACAAAATTCAGAGCTTAAACTAATGGATTCAATGTGGTGTACAGTAGCTAATTCCATTCACCTTTTCTGCTTACAATTTGGCACCAGGAGGAATAATCACTTTCACAGTTTTGTTGTTTATACTATACCTTTTGTCCTGGAGGCCCCTGAGGTCCCTGCAAAGGGAAAACAATTCAATTAACATAATAACTCAAGCCAATTTAAACATAAATGACCAATTAAAACTGTCCTATTGTGTAAGCATACAGATACTGGACTGAAACCAGCTGATGTTTTATACATCAAGGAAAAGCAAAACTTTCTGCTGAAAATGCACAATGGATCTTTTCTCTTCTTTTGGAACAGATTTAACTACTAAGTGGAAGACTCAAATTTTCCCCCTTTCTAATCTTTTCTCTTCTATCCCATCTGTTTTTTTCTAATACTGACAAATTTGTCAGCATTAAGATGACTGTTTATTTTCTGTTTCTGATACCAACTAACAGCCAATTGTGTGTCCACGGTAATATTTCTGCTCGGCAGTATAAAAGCAATATTTATGCAACCAAGCTTTTTTTATTATTATTTTTATTTTAATTTTTTTATTTGACAGAGAGAAGCATAAGACTCTACATCTCCTCACCTTCTAGTTCATTGAAGGTATTGACATTCGTGACTATGTTTTACCCAACACGTGATTTGTGCCATCAACTGCAAGTAACAGAAAATACTTCAGAAATCATTAAGAATGCTCTTGGGAAGTAAAGAACCACCACTTTGCCCCTGTGACCTGAGAAGGCAGGAAGAGATACCTCAATGTGGGAAAGCTTAACTGCTTAATGTCATAGAGGAGTCCAAGCCTCGCTGATATTAATTGGGCCCATTTCTCGTCTGGCATCTCTGAAGTACCCAGGTGGTTTGTGGCCACAGCAGAGAGGGGAAGCAGCAGGGAAATAGATCAGCCAACCATGTCTTTGACATTATGTCAGTTTGTTTTGGTATGAGTCAGACCATGTCCAGCACAGTCCTTAGGTAATCTTTTCCCCATGTTCCTATTGGAGATGCTGGTCCTATATCAAGCAAGATAATTCTGAGTCCAGGAAGGTGCAAAACAAAAAGCCCAAAACTGGAGAATCCAACTCCTTCTGAAGTTTGAAAGGATAAAAGAGGAATTGATGTCAGAACTGGAATTATTCAGAAGTCTTGAACAATATTATTGATGCTTCAAAATGTTGGGCCAAATTCGTTTTTAGGGTAGTGTCAAGTTAGGCTGAACTATCCCTTTTTGGTAGATGCAGGGCCTGTTGGAACATTGCTCTGATGAAACATTAACTGCTAACATGGAAAAGCTTCACTGGTTGTAATTCTTGGTACTGGATCCCCTGAACTGGATGAAAACCTTGCAGTTTTAAACATGGATTCACATGTCTAGGCCGGGCATTAGAACTTGCAAAAGCACAAATTAGCGTTTCTTCTTGAAACTTTTGTTTGGTTATCTCAGCAGAATGAGGGTCTTGCAAGCATCTCCCTTTGACTGTAGGGACAGATTTTGTAAAAGGAAAGACACCTGTGTGATGCAGGATCACAAATTTCCTCCTTTTTCTTCAAAAGGACATGAAAGTACCCAAGCACTCAGCTCTGATGATGATTAGAGCAGTGAATAGAGTGATCACATGGTTTTTCAGGCTGGAGAAAAATCCCACCAATCTACCACATTTCAACAAACTCCTATTTAAATATGTTTTTTTTTTTTTCTTTTTTTTTTTCAGTAAGTGCCTGAATTCTAAGCATAAGATTTACTTGAGGCCAAGGGCACCATTGGTACATAATGTGGTAAATTAACAGGCTATTGCTTGCAAGCAATGCTCAAGAAGTCTCCAGGAAAACTGAAGAAAGGGAAGAAAAAAAAAAGAAAAAAGTCAGGAGGATGTTGCTAGGTGAGAGTGGCGTACTGGGTAAGGAACCACGGGTATAACAACATACTCCATAAACAGTATTTTTCCCTTTCTTCCAGGAAAGGAAGGAATTTTCTTCCAGTGCTTGACATCATGGCAGGTGATACGCCAGGAATCGTCCCCTTCTTCTCTAAGAAAGATAGAGGTTTGGCTAACATTTAAAAGCTTCAAGAAATTCATGCTTAAATTAGAGTTTTACTATACCACTGTTACCAAAATAAGCTCCAAATATCTATGTCCTGAGCAGTTATCTGTTCTGTCTTCAGTTATCTGTTGACTTCTAACATATAACCAGTTTTACCATATTAATTTCCATCAATAGAACAAAATGAATACAAACCAACTGAAGCATACCTTTATATTTCATACCTGTTACTTTTATGTCCATGGAATAGATACTGTTTCTTCAGTTTCTAACTACTTAAGAAGCTAGTCAAAACCTTTTAAAGACATCTAGCTCTATGAAAACATCACTTGGGAGCCTTCAAAACAAAGTTACTCTCTGAAGGTAAAATTATCACTCACTTATTAATAGTATTCCCCAAAGTGAACTGTGAAATGTGCCGCTCTTTTGAGCATTTCTGTGCCTGGTGCTTGTAGCTGTCAACTTGTGGGATGGATAAAATTCAAAACACTGCAGATGTCTCCAGGAAAATATCTTTCCCTAGAATTTTCCCCTCACTGCTGCCATCATTCTAGCTCTTCCAGAGGAGTTACTGAATAAGAAAGTATTTACACAGTAGCAAAATCTGGCTCTCATTGTGCTTTTAAAATGAATAATTTAGAGAAAACCTGTAGATACTTATTATTAGATATTTTACACAACTAGCAGTTTTATATTTCTGGTACTTAAACTTTTATTCAGACTGGAAATTACTCCTGTGTCTTGTGCCCATTGACCTACTACACCAGGTGATGACAAGAACAGTCCTCAAAAATACGGCTACCTTCAGCAAGCCAATTGCAATTAAAAGCTTAAAGTTAAAAGGTTAAATTTTACAATTTACATGTAACAAGTGCTTCTTATTCTGTGGGTGCTCAGACTGTAAACTACAGCTGAATATGAGAATTTTCCTACAAAGGGCTGCTCCCTAGCACTGGGAAAGAAGTTCACAGCTATGTGGAAACACAGCAGCTCATCAGCTGACACCTCCCATCCATCCCTCACATATGCATGTCAGCAGCCACATAAACAGAAAATCTGAAATTTAGTTACTAACAAAGAATGACTTTGACAAACAGTAAAACACTCTTGAATTGCCATGAAGTGCCTGTTTTCTATGAGTTACTTACATTACCTAAGCAAGGTACGGAATTGGATAAACAGAAATAAAAGCAAGTAAATACAATTTGTGAGAGGGAGGAACATGAAGGGATTAAAAAAAAAAAAAAAAAAAAAAAAAAAAAAAAAAAAAAAGATGACTTCAGTGCGTTCCCAGAGATATAATTCATAGCTTCCAGAAGAACCTGTATAGGAAATGGGAACTTCAATAGGACTATCTGGATTTTTTTTTCCTAAGTATTCTACTTATCTGGGGAGAAGACTGCGTTGCCCACTTGATGAACAGACAGTAACACCAGCAATTAAAATCTCTATGTAGGTCTTGAGACAGGACCAGAAGGCAAGAAATACCTGAAGGGTTCCAACCAACTCCCCACGTGTTTTTCTTTTCTTTTCTTTTCTTTTCTTTTCTTTTTTTTTTTTTTTTTTTTTTGGTATGTGGTATTTTTTTCCTTAATAATAGGTAACATATTATTCAGCTGCTGTGACTATCATCACTGGGAATATGAAGAAGGTAAAACTAAAGCCGACAGTACAAGAGCTACAGCCTTCTTTCACCTCCTGACCCCACCTTCCTCTCTGATATCTATATCAACAAATCTATAACTGTTATCAACTTCATCTACACAGATTATCCACCTCTTGCATGTATTACTGGAAATTGTCAGAATTTCCATGTAAGGGTGCTTGGATCAACTTGGAAACCCCGGTGACTGATGTTAGAGCACTCATTTTTTAAAGAGCATCTTGGTTTCAAAAACTCCAGTTCATGAGAACTATTGACGCCATTCATTTGTTTGGATAAAGTGACTGCTTAGCATCTTTGAAAATCAACCTGCTTTTCTTTAAATCGCTAAATATTCACTGGGAAACTTCAGCTGAGATAGCTGAAAAATTTGATTGATATGGTTGCCCAAAATAAGAGGATAACTAAAAATTACAGAAATTAAAAATAGTTCTCCCTATTTCAGATATGCTGAACACTTCTAAAGAACCATTTTCAATCTTGTGCAACTGAGTAAACTAGTTATGCATATGTGACAAGCCGCTGCAGGGCTTCATTGACGTAGATTCTCATTCAATTCACTCCTCAACAGGAGGCCGGAAAAAGAAATTGTGTTGGTACCAAGAAATTCAACTGCTATTTGTATGTTTCTGGAGATGGAGAATTATCTGATATGTACTTATGCACTTGAAAAACTGGGCATCCAAGGGTAAACAAATGTTTTTAAGTGCTCTAAGCAATTGTGGTTTTAAAAGCTAAGAGATTTCCACGATGAATGCCATTCATTAGCCTCTGTTTCCTGAAATCAAGAGATCTCCAGGGCTTTATCCATATCAAATCTTGGCATCACAGAAATGATCGAAGGAAGTTACAGCCTGACACATTTGAGTGTCTTGACTAACAACTACCTGAAATAATAATAATAATAATAAAAACTGAAAATGTTGACCCAAATGTAGTCAAAAAAACCTCTGAGTCCAGAATTCTTCCTACATCTTGCTTCTCATGTTACAATTATGTTCTTTTTTTAGGCTTACTTTGCTGCTTGTGCTTCAGCAAGCTGAAAAATAATGCTGCCCTGTGAAGGTTAAAGCTGTAATTCAAAGACACAGAAATTCAGGGTGTGGTACTTTAAGAACAGGTTCCTGTGGTGTTTTTATATTTAATTTCCCATGTCTCAGTTGCTTAACATTTAAAGAAATGTATCAAATAGAAAGTTTGGAGTATTTTCTATTTGCATGTCTGGGATAGGTGTAATGATTTGTTTTACAAGGTATCAGATTTCCCCGATAGTGAGCACAAACACCAAATGAAAATGCCTAACAAAAATATAATGAAAAAATGAACATTTTGATATACTGAAAAAGTTATAAAACAAAGCATGTCATGATGGTTCAATACATACATACAAAAACTCTCTTATTCCAAAGCTCTGAAATTAAAAATTAAAAAAATCCTTTTAAAAATGTTTTTGTTTTTTAAAAACACTTCCATACTGCCTGTCTAAAGTAAAAATTACTTATAACTAGAAGGCCTTTAGTAGGTACTGTATCTATTTTCTATGGGACAAAGGAAGTACCAAGAATGTATCTGAGAATGCATATTTTCCCTTGTGCCTATAAGAATCATGAAACACTTTATTTTTTCCACAAACCTAAAGACAGAGAATTTAGGAAGGAAACCCAGAAGAAGTACATGAAGAGGAAAAGCACAGGTTTCACACAAAGTATTCACCTGCATTTCAGAGAAACCTGTGTTCTGCTCGCTGATCCCATTTGCTGTGTGTAGCAGGCATGCAATGTAATTCTGAAAATGTGTTCCTGTGTGGTTGAGGAGTGTTTCATAAAGACTGCAATATCTGGCGTACTAGTATTGAAATGCGCAATGCTTTAGTACTGATGAACCACCTAGATAAAAGAAAGACCAGCTAAGAAAACAGATCAGCTATGATGGGAAACCTCACATAACTTCTGAATAAACAGCAGTCCCATATGCTACCTTCATTGATGAAAGGAGCAGCAATAACTATTAATTAGTGCTCAGGCAGAGCTTCTCATCATCATTCTCTTAGTCATTGTTCTGACATCCCAGGAAACCTTTATTGAAGTACAGAGGTTACAAAATGCCAAAGACTAATTTTCCTAAGACTAGCACTTATAGGTTAAGGCAAATGCATTTATACCGTGAAGAAAAATAAAAAGTAGTTACTACAGTAAATGTGGCTGAAATTTTCCACTTCAGCTGCTAGTTCTCCATAAACTTTTGCAGCTAAACAGCTTGAGAACAACACCACCTAAAATTTACTGTGAACATGCTTCCAGAATGAAATAAAGAAAGCAGCTGCAGAACCCTGGCCATTGAAAGCAAAATCACAATTAGTAATTTCCTGGAGGAGCTATGAAGATTCACACCAGGTGAGGATCTGTCCTTGGCCATTGGCCTGAAAGACTGAACTGAAGCTAGCAGCACTTTTCAGTCAGTTCTGCCAACTCCGAGTTGTTGTTGGTGGTGTTTTTCTGTTGGTGGTGTTTTTTTGCTTGTTTTGTTTTTTAAACCTCAGATGAAAAAAAAGTATATTAATACATTTTAAAGATCTGACATTTTGCAGATTTAACTATGAAGTTACACTCTTCTACTCTTCACATATATGGCAATATCCTTTGGGAAAAGGTCCTTCTTATTCTGAATAACCAGTAAAAACAGTAAGTCTTGTTTTCTTGAACAGATGCCCAGCAAGACTGTACAAGCACAAGGAAAACAATACATCTTAGGTAGAGTGATTTTGCATTTGGGTTAATCATTATAGTATAGATTCCTTTTGCAAAGAGACACCTTTACCTGCATTCCTTGGTTGTTCTGGACTTTTCTGTTCATGAAAAACATCTGTAAAATTACTTATATGTCTTTAAAGCCAATATCTGGCTTTAAAAGCCAAAAAAAATATTTTTCTCAATGACAAGAAGCTGTTGACTCTTACACTGAACACATTTAAAATGACTTATTTACCAAGGAGTCAAAATTATTGCAAATTTTGATTTTCCAATTTTTATCACTATGCACTGGTTGAGAATAGTTCTGAATATAAAAGTACCAAGAATGTTTGAAAAAGTCCTCCCATATGGAAATTAGAAATAAAAACAACCTATGCATTGCCTACTGCAATTTTTGAATCTGAAAACTTCAATCTATCAGTGTCAGCATTCGAGGTTTCTTGTCACTGACTACATTAAGTACCTCATTAGCAACCAGAAATAGTAGCTTGTAGGTACAGAAAAATCACAAATTCATTTATGATCCATTCTGAAAATGAGAAGATAAGCAGGAGAAAAAAAAAAAAATGTCTGGCATTTAAGAATCCTTATCGCCAGGAAGAGAAGGTAAATGTCATGGGAAGAGGGATGAGTTATGAAAGGCGAGCCACGACTTTAAATGAAAAGGTTGAAAAGCTAAGGAAACTGCCAGTCTTCCCTCTTGCATAGCAGACATTTTGCTAGTTCCACATTACATTACAAAACTTAATTCCTTTGGCATCACCCCACTGATTGGCCTCCCTCTGAATTCTCTGAATCCTTTCTGCACAGAGGAACAATACCTTCAAATCCTGCAGAAAGTACACCCGAAGGGCTTTCAAGTGTCCTGGAAACCAGACACAAATCAAAACTAACTAGCCATTCTTACACTCTCTTGTAACATTAAAGATGCATACACTCACTCCTTTGTAACTTAGAACTAAGCCTCCACCTTACTGAAAATAAACTGAGCTCCCTTGTTCCCTATGTGGCTTAAAAATAAAGCAGGTTCTTCCTGACATACCAACAAATAGTGACAGAAGACCTTGCAAACCAGCCCTCCACAACATCTCAACCACAAGAGCAACAGAAGCATGCTGGCACTCTGACAATCTGGGAACATTTTCAACAGGGAATGAGATGCCCCTATAAGCAACAACTGGCTTTCCAAGCCCTCTCCTCCCACCACACTGAAGCAACCCACACATGCTTATATTGGAAATGGAGAAAAAGAAAAGTTATTCCCTGTCTTCAGGTTAAATTTCCCTTGTGCACCTAGGATTGGTTGAGCTCTCTCATGACAAAGTAGAACTCATGCAAGAGAGCTCAGACATTGTCACCAGATACATTGTCATCTGTATCTGGTCCAAACAAGCCTCCCCCGCCTGAGACAGAGAAAGGTCCCGAATTATTACTGCACTCTCTTACATCACCTCAGACACAATTTTCTTTATTGACACAGAACTTCACTAAAAATTGAGAAGAATGTGGCAGCAGATTCTCAGGTGGAATAAATTGCCCTGTCTTCGCTAGAGCCACTGGATTTCCTATTTCAATAAGAAATGAGAACATTTCTTATTTCAATGAGAACATGAACACTTCTAAAACTCCAACTGCATCAAAATGATTTCAACTTCTTGTGAATCATTGTTTGAGTAGGTCACAAGTTACTCAAATGTGTAATAGGCTTGTGGTACATTCTGACACAAGCTGGAAAACATGCTATTATCTCATTATCTACCATCTTGCACTCTTCAGGAGTTTTATTCTACATCTTGTAAGAAAAGAAAATAGAAAACTGCGTAATTTGAAGCTATACCATTGTTGGTTCAGAGGTTAAAACTGAGTTCATCAGCTCTAACAATATTCTGTATATTCACCAAGAAATACTGAAGCATGTTACTGAACACAAGTGTAAACCACTTTTGAAAAAGAAAAGCTTCTATCCCCACTATTATAATCTAGAGGTCAGGCCTGCAGCTCTTCTTGAATTAAACAGCACCACGTGATTTAAAGCTGCTGAGAGTGCGTTCCTTTAGTATACAAATAGCCTTCAGCTTCCACCAACATCAGCAAGTACATCCAAAACTTAGGGATTGTTTCTGAGCATCTGGTGCTCTCCTTGGCTGTATCCTGCCTCCATTCTGGAAGAAGAACCAGAGTACATGCCACACTACTTGGCTTCTTACTGGAAAGGGTCTTGGACATGAGGGCAAGTCAGAATCCACAGTATATCCCCACAGGTGGCCTTCTGGGAGACCAGGACTGGTAGTACTTTATGTGCATCTACTTCCCAGATTCTACTTCACAGGAAGAAAAACCAGAAGCTAACTTGGACTTCAGACTCAGTGTGAAACAAAGGTTAGTCTTTACAAAATAGTTCCTGCAATATTAACCTAGAAGTCCCTCAGGGCAGAGGTCTGTGCTATAATTTACTTTGAAAAGATGGATGGATAATATGGAAAAAGAATTATAGGTAGGCCTGTGTTCTCCACAGCAAACTATACCTATTTTCTCTGGCAGCACAATTTACAGTGTACCTTTCGGGAAATCAGCAACTTCTGTAGCAGCGCCTCAAATTTCAATATGGAAGTAAAGAGATATTTGAGTGAAGAAATACATGATGGAAGATGTTAGAAGAAGCAAGACAGTATCTGAACAGTTGTAGCACTTTCCACAGGGAAGACAGTCTGGAAACCTGTACTGGCATAAAGGGTATGTCAAAAGCACCAAGAAAAATAAAGAGAAATTAATTACCTCCCTGATACCCTGATGCTCTTTGCTTGATCTATACACAACTTAATGCTTAAGCCATGAGACTGGCTTTTAGACCAAGCATTTGGAGCTGGGAGTTCATATAGTCTGGGATCTTTCTCTAATTCAAGCTTGCTAATTTGATTTTTATAATACTTTTTCTCCCTATTTAAACACAGCTGCATTTAGAGAAACAACTCAGTAGCAGTTGTTTAGCTCTTACACACAGATGGCTAGTTTAGAGCAGTGGGAATCTTCTGAACATGGTGATGGAATCTCTTTGACTTTAAAGACCCTCACAGAATCTGTGACCCTGAAGACCTGTTCTTGAACAGAAGGAAGACACTGTTGAAGTATCTGAGCGAGTTTGGTCCAGAGGATAAAAGGGAGATTACACATGAAACAAAACAGAACAAAAAAAGAAAACACCCTTAGAATCATAGAATCATAAAATATCCTGAGTTGGAAGGGACCCATAAGGATCATCAAGTGCAACTCCTGGCACCGCACAGGTCTACCCAAAATTTTAGACCATGTGACTAAGTGCACAGTCCAATCTCTTCTTAAATTCAGACAGGCTTGGTGCAGTGACTACTTCACTGGGGAGCCTGTTCCAGTGTGCAATCACCCTCTCAGTGAAGAACCTCTTCCTGATGTCCACCCTAAACTTCCCCTGCCTCAGCTTAACACCATTCCCACAGGTCCTATCACTGGTGTTTACAGAGAATAGGTGATCTGCCTCTCCACTCCCCCTCGCGAGGAAGTTGTAGACTGTCTACTTCTATCTATCTCTTCTTCCTATCTATTATACATATTATTAACAATAGGCCCCCATAAATCAAAAGGGAAAGAAGAAAAAATAACCCACAAATGTGCTAAAACACAAGGTAGTACCTTTAAGAGGCTTTGATTTTGGTTCTGTTGAAACTTTATTTTGAAAAGAAAAGCTACAGGACTAACTTCCTGATCACAGCAGATATTTCAGAGTCTCAGAATCTTAGCTTATTCTTCCAAAAGACTTTGGATTTTGTCAATCCAAAATGCATTGCAATTTGTCAAGATAAAGTATCATCACACCTGTTTAAAACTTCATAAATTCAAATAGGTAGTAATCATATCTGCAGTGATTGCTAAGCATATAATCTTCCTTCTCAGAAGCATTCAGGAATCAAAAACACATGGCATGGGCTACAATTCTGTCATCTCTCATAAAAAATAAAAATGACCATGAATGTTTAGGGAGATCTTAATGAAAAAAATCACTGCACGTTTCACAGTTCTGGGACAGGCAGAAACTTCTGATGCTTTACCCTGTGGCTGAAGCTGATTTACAACCAGTGAAGCTTCAATTTGCTTCCAAATGAATAGGGTTAATTAGTTCCTGATGCAACAGAAAACATCTTCTCACATATCTGAATATTTGGAAAAAGTGCACTCATTTGGCTTTTATATTCTCCCACACATAAAAAAAAAAATCAAGAGAGGATAATATTCTGACTGTTTCCGTATGCTGTACTGCACCTTCGCTGTTCCATCAAGCAAAGGGACAGAACAATTGCCACAGAGACAGCCGGGATGTTGGCCCTTAAAATAAGCAGATGGCTGTTGTGCTGCTCCATGGTCTCAAGGTGGAAACGACTCAACTTCAGTGACAGTGGTAAGTGGGGGCCACAAACCAGGCACACCTTGCCTGGTTCTTTTGCTTTGCTATGCTCCTGGCTGTTTTATTTCCCTCTGTTTCTGCAACCTGAAAGAACTGGCTGGCCTTATATTACAGGCAACTGTATGTAAAAAGAGGAAATTTGTCTTTCTCGTGTATTCTTTACAAATGAGATATCAAATGCACTGTGACAAAGGAAGGTTAGGAAATACAGTTATAAAGCTTTCTGGAATTCCTCATTTTAAAAAAGGTGTTAAAAATCTGTTACAGTTTCTTAGCAAACTGGAAGAGTACTTACTGTCAGTCCTTGTTCGCCTGTTTTTCCAGGCTCACCCTTAAAAAAAAAGTGAATAATTTCAGTAGCATGTCTTGAATTCATTGCTTTACCTCATAACATTGACTTTAAAAATTCCCTTCTTTAACAGGTATGGCAACTTACTACACATTATATATATATATATATATACACACACACACACATATACATATTGCTTTTTAAAGTAATAGGCCAAATCACACATGTTTTAAGAGGCAAAGTACTATTTCACCATCTTTTAATGGTGTAGTTCTCCAGGCAACAGTCAAACACTGGTGTTCTGACTCCCTGCCCCTTGGTTCCAATCATAATATTCCACTCCAGTGAATTGTTCTAAAGAACACAGAGAAATGTTATTTTCACATGTGTGCTGAATCCCACCGTTTACATATTACAAAATTACTTAGTGTTCTGTGTCATCACCACAGTCAGCATGCATAACTTACCGTTGCAGATTATCATGTTGCGTAAACCCATGGATATTGAGATTTTGAAGGCATGTGATAATTACTCATCTGTTAAATACCTGGATTGCATTTCAAAATAGTAACCCATCATTTTTCCAATTTAGTCTTTCTGCAGGCACAGCTCTACATAAAGTCAGAACCTATCTTCTCCCTTTTCCTCTCATATGAACACATACAACTGTCTGTCGAGACAGTAAACTGGATCAGTCATACAATATGGGCTAAAAATATCTATCCAAAAAAACCACAGTTCCTATCATTTTTATTTATCTAGTTTACAGATCACTCCCTTGTAAACCCAAATGTGCACAGGGCAATCCATGGCGCTTTTTTTATCAGCGCAGCTGCATGAACATCTTTACCAGCTTTGTCATAAAAGAAAACCTGTCAAAACCAGATGGGAACTGTTTTGATGCTGCTGTTCTTGGCAACTGAACAGAATCAGAGCTGCTACTCTGGGTAGGTGTGCATTCAGAAGCACAAATGTAGCATCTGCAAACACACTGAGAAACCAGTGAGAGAGAAGCAACACAAGCACAGGTTTCAGACAGCAAATTATCCAAGCTGGTTGGACTTTTTGCTCCCTCTGAAGCCTTGCTAGCTGACTTACACAGCAATCTCACAATGGCTGCTGGAGTTGCTCACCTGGGCCCTTCGGGACATGAGTGCAGGACTTTCTCAGGACACGCAGCAAGTGTATGGGTATGGGGGAAGGCAGGGGCCAAAACATTTTCTTGCAGCCCTGGTGATTATAAGCTCCTCGCTAACAAGGAAATACTTGCTTACAGAAATGACTGCCTTATAATGGAGGCTGGCCAAGGTAAGGACTTTCTCCTCTAGCTTTGTAATGCTGCAATGTCCCTACTTGTAACACAGTACAGCTACTGTTTTGTTGTTCACCTCTTCAGCTAAAAGGTCCGCACAAGCCTTTTAAAAATACAAAGCTGTCACTGCCTCTGGGACAAGTATTTCCTTTACTGCTCTCCTGCTCGACTGTGTATCAATCATGCAGCCATGGAAGAACAAGCCTTTCAAGGATCAGCAATTTAACCTGTGGATACAGGACACTGGGAAGGAGGAGGATGGTAACAACAGTCAGCAATCTGGTTGGTTTCTATCTGAGTCCTTGTTGCATCTGATTCTAAAGCTGTACTATAAACTGATTTTCCATAGGGCTTAAGATAGCCACAGCTGGGGAAAAAAAAAAAAAGAAAAAAAAAGAGAAAAAAAAGAAAAAAACTATAAAAAGAAACCCTCTCGCCATTTAAAGTCAAAATCACTACAGAACTATTATAACATGGCATGACCTCATTGCATAAAATACATTACTTCCCTGTTATGAGAAACACTAATGTTCCCTTTGCTAAGCAGCAAAAAAAACCAAGCAATCCACAGTCAGATTGTGACCAGCAACACCAGCTGATTCTCCTATTCTCTTGTATGTGAATTATAAAAGTGGTATCCCTGCAGTCAGAAATTTGGTTGTGGCTTCAGCCTGAGCCCTCACTATTTTAAACCAGAAGAAACTGCTGAATGCAGTCATTTTTACTGCATTAAAAGACTAACAAGAAATAACTAGATGGCCAAAGTAAAGCATTGTAGTGAAAGCAACAGACTTCTAATGTCATTTCGTAACCTTGTGCTAGAACTTGGCAGAGCAATAAAAACCTAGTTTTTTTTTTTTTTTTTTTTTTTTTTTTTTTTTTTTTTTATAAAAACCTGGTGTACTACAGGCCTCAAGTGCCAAGCCTTGCTGGATTTTCAGAGAAAATTTTAGTAGTCTTCCTATTATCAAGATGTTACACTGTATTTGTACAGTCCATACAATTTCAAATAAGACAACCTGAACAGGTCTAGAACAGAAGCTTAGCCATTTTCTTTCTTGGTTTTACCTAGAAAAGCTTTACATGGACATTTTATGCCTTCCTGTCCTGGCCCCACATAATGAGCTATGCTTTTTCTTTGAAAAAACTGTTTCTTTTTTCCACTGGTGGTCCTCACTTTAGCAGTTCCCTATGTATCCTCTTGGCTACAATCTTTACTTATGATGGGTGTGGAATTGCGTGTACATCTGTACTTGTGACATTTCAGACTTGTGACATGTCTCATGCCTATCACTCAGTTTCCGCACTGATAATACAATGGCATTTGTGATGAACAGAGAGGTATTTCTTTCAAACAAATAATAAAAAAGCGGTCACAAACTACAAAACCAATATACTCATATTTACACAAAAAGAAAAAGAAAAAAAAAAGAGAAAAAAAAAAGTCCTGCATTTATATATCTGTTTGCAAAGTGTTTTGTAACACTTCAACGATTAAGTGATCATCATGAAGTACTATGGACTGTGGGTCTGATCCTGTGCCTAAAACAAACAATAAGCAATATACTATATTCTGCTGGTAGTTCTAATGAAATACAGGGGATGAGACAAATAAAAAGGTACTGTTATAGTTGTGTAAAGATGGCAAAATCTCACTCCAACATTTATTGTACTTTAGGCGGCATTTAGCAGTTTATTACTATAATTATATAATTTGAGGCTAAATCATTAGGAAGCAAGAATCCAAGCCAGTCCATGTAAAGTCTCAAATTCAGCTTTATCTTGAAGTCTGAGCAGCAACATTTGCTGCTTGTAGAGTGGGGCAGACCCTCCTCACACAGCTATTAAAACATCAATGAGCAACTCAGAAACCTTAGAATGTGTGGGGAAAACTGTCAGGAGTGGGAGAGAAGAAACCTAGGTGTTACTCTTGGCCCTGCTATGAATTTGCTGTGTGTGGTGGGGGGACTTCAGGTACACTATGAAATCTGTCTGTGGTTCAGCTTCCACGTGTCTTATTTGCCAATCTTACTTCACCATCTTTGAAATGGAGCTGGCGCATACTTGAGAGGAATTTGGACACCAACAGACTAACTCACCGGAATACCAGGCATCCCTCGAGGACCATCTTTGCCAGTATCTCCTGGGGGACCTCTGGGTCCTGGCGGTCCTGGAGGCCCAGGGGGTCCAGCTTGTCCTTGGTCCCCCTAAACCAGCAAAAAAAACCACATCATCAGAAGTTTGCTTTCGAGGCACCAACCACACAAAAAGACATTGCTTCCCAGAAAGAACGCAAGACAAGCTGGAAGAAGCTGCCATAAGCTAGACACTGGCATCCTTCACTCCTTATGGCAAAGACAGCACTTTGCCTTGAAGACCAGTGGGCTGTACCTGTCCCATCCAATCAGCCACAGAGCAGAAGGCTCACATGCTATACGGCTTGTCCTACCACAGGACATGCACTAAAATTTGGGGTAGCTTTGCAATATTTTACTCATCCACTTTTCCAGAGTGAGTAACTGTTTTCAATAAGCAGCTCTTCACTTCATGATTGGCACAATTGTGACAAAGCTGAAGTTAAAGCAAAAACAAAAACAAAAAAGTCACTTGCAAGAATTAGACGGCTCACTTGGCAGCTTTCCAAAGCCCATCAATGATATGTGGACAAACTTCAAACATTACCATGGAAAATAACCTCTTACCCCCAAAGTTGTACAGAATTTTTTGTCTGTTTTGGGGAGCTGTTTTATAGTTATAATCAGCCAAAACCCTTAATGATTTGGACCTAATAATTTGTAAAAGACAATTTCTAAGAAAGTTTCAAAACTTATTACCATTCCCTTTTATAAAACACCCAAAATGGTGCTCAGCTAATTTAATTTTCAGCATACCACCACAAACCACTGAAAGAGCTGACTGCATCTTAAATGTGGACCACTCAGCAAAGCTACCCATTGTATTTTAAGCATTAATTTCATTTACACTTCCTTAAATTCCAGAACATTTTCAAATTAACAACCTGCTATAAGAAGGCATCTGACAAAAAGGTACAGCAGAAAGTAAACTGAATGTAAAGAAGAACCAGACTCGAGTGAGATGAAGCACTACCTTAATGAGGCGGCGTTTAATGAGCTGCTGATCAGCAGACAGAAACCCATGATTGATTTTAGGAAACACCATCTGATCAGGCAGGTGAGGTCAAAGGTTGAAGATCAGAGATGAGAAAATTGAAGAATAGACATCAGAAGGCCCGAGAAAGAAATAAAGATATATTCATTAGACTTGTAATAGTTAAAATTATATAAACCGGTGCTTCTGTCTGATAGAAGCTGTGCTTTTTCCTTCAAAGAATTTTCCCTCTAAAGTACAGGACATACTGCTTTATGAATTAATCATATGCAGTTAACTGTGTAACTTTTTTCTCCACAGATTTCTTGGGAGAATTCTTCCCTTTTATTATTCTTTTTTTCATTATCCAGGCTCTGAGAATCAGTATCTTTATATGTTGTTCTTTCAGCAAAGCTTCTAGAGACAAAGCACCAGTTCAACTTTCAGTCAGATTTTCTAACCAGCATATTGTGCCATGAAGAATGGTGTCATTTGAATAAGGACTGGAGCTCCAGCTTGACCAGATTGCTTCAGTCCTTCCTGCTTAATTTGCAAATGCACTTGGAAAAATCAGCACATACAAATTAAACTTTGGATATCTAACACAGATAACTCACTCTCTATATAACCAGTTCACTGACGTTTTCCACACTCTTGTATGCCTCAGGGAAGCAGAACTACAGAAAAAAAATTCATCTGAAAATAAAATACTGATCAAGAGCACATGGAAAGTGTGTGCTACTGGTGGTAGCACTGTACACAGCTATGGATTTGATCCCACATTTTGCATCGGGAATGCTTACACCAAGGCAAAGGCAGTGAGGTTTGACTTAGGTCCACCACAAGGATTCATGGCTATCTCATGGTAAAAACAATTATTTCATGTGCACTTTTATGCTGATACAGAGAGACCTGACTGAACACGTACGTGTCAGCCACAAACCTTGACGGTGAGGATCTGATTACTGTGCAGAGCAGCAACTGTGGGGAAGCCTGGCAGACCCTAGGGACACAGCATAACATGGTACCAAAACAGCACAACACAAACAGCACAGAGACAATTTACTAACAGACAAACAGAACAAACACCATGTTTAGTATACCCCACATTGCCTACTGACAGGGAACAGCCTCTCTGTCATACGGGAAACAGAATTAGGTTTGCACTACGCTGCACATGTAGGTTGTTACTTCACAACATTATAAACAGATTTTAGAAGGAGCAGTTGCTCAGAGGTGACTTTTCTTGAAATTACAATAAATTATTATGATCATTTGACAGTTGTTAGGCTATCGGCCAGCTGATGACTGAGTCATTTTCAACCAAAATGTGCTACAACACTTCAAGAGAGCTATGCAGAAAGCTTGGATTCCGGGTTGCCACAAAACTTGACAGCTGTGACAGTGGATTTTGAGGCATTTTGTGGAATTACCATCTTGCTCCTCATGTTCTGTTTAACATATGACATTCAGCACATAAACTGGTAATACAAACACAATTATAAACACTGAACAACAATCTACTGCTAGATCTGGGGGAGTCCACAATGGCCACAGTCAACATTTTCAACACATACATAACCAGGGCAAAATTTTTCCCATCAAGTGCTGTATGCTGCATGTGGTCTCTCACATTCTACTCTACGAAGATGTGCAGAACTTATACTGTACTGATACAAAAAAAAAAAAAACAAACAAAAAAATACATGGTAATCATGGCCTGCTGTGGCAATACAGGGGGTGAATTTTACTCTCAGTTCAATACCCTTCTTGTGCTGCTTTCTAGGGTGCAAATCAGACCTCCTGACCTCCTGATAAAGCTGAAGTTTTGTGAGGTTGAGAAGTATATTCCTAAAATAAGAAATCCTCCAGTCCTCCAGGCACAGCACACTATCTGAAGCAGAGGTTCTCAAAGGTTTGCTCATGGAGAGCCAGGAAATGGCTGAGACACATCAGGCTGAGGCATACAGAATACAATATGGTCTTGTACCTCTAAGCTCCCTATGTGCACGCATGCATACGTGCCACCTCTGTGAGAAGGAGCTGGTGGCACAGCCCCCTGCAAGACCTGCAGGGTGGCAGTTTGGCACCTATGAAAGGAAAGGCTGCACCTGGCTCTGGCCACCAGACAAGGTGGCTTCCAAGAAGTCCTGCATGAAAGCCCTGATGGTGCAGCACACAGAGCCATGGGGCAGCCATGGTGCACAAGCCCCCTGCAGCCCAGCTGGCCTCGTGGAAAGCACCAACAGGCAAGAGCAGCCTGATAGCTGCAGCAGAGTCATCATTACAAGTATTTGCTCTGTGCATCTCCACCTGCAATAATAACAAAGATCCTCTGGTTCACAAAGACCATACTGGTCTTTCCAAAGGAAAAAAAAAAAAAAAAGGCAGAGTTATATTCTGATGCGTACAACATGTCCTTCACTAGTGCCTTTAAGATGCATTGAGCAACTTTGCTCTTGATACGCTGTGAGATAAGAGGAAGCTGAGACCCTGCAAGTGGATCCCATCAAGTCAGAGGCAGTTTTACCAGCCTTCCCACTTTGGAACGGGGTGTGGCAAACTGCATTGGTTGGTGACCTGAAATCTCCTCTTTAGAAACAAATAAAAAGAAAACAAAACCAAAAAAGGCTAAGCCACCAAACATTTTAAGAGACTCATTCCCGAAACACTGCTAAGACTAGAATGATACATCATTTAGAAAACAGATGTATCAAATATTCATTTATCTTATTATGGAATATAAATTTAAGAAATTATTAGATGGTAATGTGCCAGAATCTTTACATCTGTGACTCATTAGTCCTGCTGTGCACATGGTTCATTCCTCTTCTAGATAAAACTACTATACTCATGTAATGGAAATGAATACAAACAAGAAACCTACAAAAGATCTAAAAATTAAGCAGCATGCAATAAATTTTAAATCTCATTTATTAAAAAGGGGATTACCAGAAAGTCTTTTAACCAGTTCATTTTTATTCATTAGCCTTTAGGATTACTACACGGTTATTTTCATAGTTACCGCTATATGTAGCATAATTTCAGTTTGACATTTTGGAGAAAAAAAGGGGAAACTAAATCTCATTATTACATTTGATTTATTTCATGAATACAAAGGAGAGAGAAAATAATTAAGAAAGGAGGTACTCTGAAAATACTGTTTTGATTTTAAAAATCTTGCTGAGAATAAAAGAAAGAGCTTTGAAAGTTTTGCGTAGCTCCACACAGGAACACTTCCACAGAGCACTTCACAGTCCATTCTCAATGCTTCCCAATACCACATAGGCAAGTTCAAGAGTAGTTATCAGCACCTAAGGTTTCTGCTTTCTTTATGAGAAAGAGAACACCCCCCCCCCCCCCCCCCCCCCCGCCTTCAGCAACAATCTTTTCCAACATGTTCTCAAGTGGGAAAAAGGCATCTTTCTTTTGCCCAAAGCAGACAATTTCATAGAATTATAGAATGGTTTGGGTTGGAAGGGACCTTAAAAATCATCCAGTTCCAACCCCGTGCCATGGGCAGGGACACCACACACCAGACCATGTTACCCAAAGTCCCATCCAGCCTGGCCTTGAACACCTCCAGGGATGGGACACCCACAACTTCTCTGGGCAACCTGTTCCAGTGTCTCACTGCCCTCACAGTGAAGAATTTCCTCCTTATATCTCATCTAAAACTACCCTCCTGTAGTTTAAAGCCATTATCCTATCACTCCACTCCCTGACAAGAGTCCCTCCCCAGCTTTCCAGTAGGCCGCCTTTAGGTACTGGAAGGCTGCTGTAAGGTCTGCCCAGGGCCTTCTCTTCTCCAGGCTGAACAACCCCAACTCCCTCAGCCTGTCTTCAGAGGAGAGGTGCTCCAGCCCCTTGATCATCATCCTTGCCCTACTCTGGACTCATCCTAATACTTCCATGTCCTTTTTGTGCTGGGGGGCCCAGAGCTGAATGCATTAGGTCTGATCTCTCTCTAATGGTCAGAAAAACGCAGTGCTGCCTTGGACCTAGATTGTCTCCCCATATGCAACATGCGCTTCAGGAGAAGGCCAGAAATACAGAAGTATTAAGTGGAACCCAGCAAAGAAATTATAACAAGTGCATAGTTTTTGCATGCATGGGAGGCTTTAGAAGGCACTGCATCTTCTGGCATCCGTGAAGGATAATGTTGGCAAACAATGAGCTTCAAAAAAGGCATAAAAAGATCTATCCTTTCCACAACATGAGTTCTCTTCCTTTCCTGTCACTCTGCTATAAATATAGCCTCAAATATCCCCTAGATCTGTTTTATTTTTTCTCTGTCTAAAGTTGTTCTCAATGATGGATTCAAAGTTACTCAATTTTCTCTTTATTTGGTTTGATTCTTCAACTGCACATAGGAAGGGCTCTTGTTCTACACCCTGGGAGGCCCTCACAGAGTACAAAACACTACAATGATCAACAGAGACCACTGGCCCACTAAATTCTACTGCTGACAGCAACTCAGGCTTACCCTGAAACACTAGCTGGTTACAATTTCTACATTAACACATTTGTTGCACATCCCGATGTAATTTTTGCCAAAACTCCAAGCAAAAAATGATGCTAGGTGGAAGCTAACAGGCCTGTGACCATATTATACAGTGTTCTGCTTACCTGCCTGGAAACACAGGTAAAGCCTACTCATTCCCATACAACGGTCACAGAGAAAACTGAAGGATGGCAGAACCTCACATCATTGCCTCTGACTTCCTACTCAGATGAAATAATTCTCCTCTGACATCCATCACAGTCTCCAAAGATGCCATTCCCACTAGCAGTCCTAGATATTTCATAGTACACTCAGTTTTACGCATTGGTCTACGCAAGGCCAAGACTACAAGGTTATCATAACCTTGTTGAATGGCAGGTATAACAACATTACATTAGTGGTTTTATACTGCACTGCATACACACCCTTTTGACTACTGCATTTGCTTAGTGCAGTAAATGTCACAGTCCTCCTTAGGATTTTCCTTCTGACCTGCCAATAAACCCAAACTGCACAAGCTTACATGTTCCTGTGAAGACATGGTAAATGAGACAGGAATTACCACCTGCTGTTCACTTGCACTTCCTAAGGTTACAGCCAGCTGCTGCTATTTCACATCAAATCACACAGGCTTCAGGCCAGAGTGATCCTGACACTCTTTATGGCTGCTTTCCCTCCCCCAACACCACCTCCAGTTCTAATTAATCCCTCAGACTGAGTGCCAGTCCTGCAGCTAATTATTGTACCTGCCCTGGGGAACACAGTGTTTGGTATCACTCTGTACAGTGCCATGGACTCTCAGCGGGAGCTCTTTTATATAATCCCTTTTATCATAACTGCTGCTTTCTCCATCAGTAATGCTGCTAACTAAAGCAGCGCACCACAACAAGACAAGGATCCAGGAATTTTTTTCACTTAGGCAATCGCTCAGCAACGAGTTATAATTTGAATATATTGTGTAACAATTCAGATTTTGTATTAAAATAATAAAAATGTAATGTTTAAGAACCAGCACAAGCTGTCTCTGACTAGAACTGGATCATTATAAAAAAAAAGTGTTATTTTCCATAGTGACTTCTGAACTTTCACTGTGAACTCTGCCTGACACTGCACTCCAAATGAACAAAACTGGGAAAAGCCAGCACTTATCTATTTTAGTTCTAGTATTAGATGAATTTTCAGTGAGGCAAATAACTTCTCCACACAACTCAGTTACAAGTTCTGATGAGTGACCACAATCTGACCTACAGAAAATATCCTTCCTGAAGTCATACCTGCTCTCACTGAAACTGGTGGGAAACATCCTCTTCAATCTAAGATGGGTTGGTCTGCCCCAAAACCAAGTTGGTCCTCACAGCAATAAACTTCTGTCATGTCTTATCATGTTTCTTTTTAAATTCGATACCCACCGCAGTTAAGTGAAGCAGGTAAGTGGTTCGAACTACTTCTCTGATATTTGTTAGGACTGGATGAAGTAAATTTGAAGAGCTGTTTTTGATCAAATTGCTCTAACTCAAGTGTTCAGTACTGCAGTATTTTACAGGACAGCTGCTGTCTGAGATGAAACGCCTACATAATGTTTTCTCAGTCACGGGACAGGGCTGTAGAAAAAGGAACAGGATGTACAGAGACTTCCTTCCTCACCATTCCTCTGGCATTACTAAAAAGGAGAAAGATGCAAACTGACGGGTGGTGAGTGAAGACATGCACTGCCTAGCTCTTAAGATGGGAATGACAACATCCTCATCTTGGGAGCAGGTATGTGGCACTCTCTAGTGTCACAGCTGTTCTGCATTCCCCAGTGGTACCTCATGAGCAGGACATCAAAGGCATAGCTGGGCCCTGGAGCGTCATCCACTGCCAAGAGAATTCTCCTGTGAATAGCATCTCAAGTCTGAGTGTCCCAGTGCTCCAGGCAATGTGGGCAGCCAGTGCAATCTCAGTTCTTTCCTAACTTCACTCCAATTTGTTACCCTGCCCTTCAGCTTAATGGAAAACAGTGGAGCCACGACCACCTAAAACTGGTGAATTAGAACAGATAATTGCTCCCAAGAATGGACCAGGTAAATACCCCTATTGCCTTTTAACAGATAAGTAAACTAAGCCTCAGGATTAACTGCTTACAGGCAAATTTCCTCAATGAGGCTGCTTCAGTGAAACTTATGTTAACAGAAGAAATCTTGTAAGTTTTTTCAGCGTTCTTATTGTGGCACATTAGGAGTATAGTTCAAAACAGTGGTTAGATATAGTTTAGAACTAGGAATATAATTTGCTTATACACATCAGGCAATAAAAAAATAACTACATGGGTAGTCATATTAGTAAAGCATGATTTGAAAGCAGTACTGTGTGAATTATGTTTTAAATAACACATAGCAAAACAGAAAATGTTATTTTATACACACGTAGGAATATTGCTTAGGGAGCACCATCACTATATCATCACATTTACTGCAGCTTTTGACAGCATATTCATATAAAGGAAACCAAAGAATATTTAATCAGGAAAGAAAAACAGCTGGGGACAACGCTAATTTATGCTAAAGAAAGCTGAGCAGTCCTTCTATTAAGGCAGATAAAATTAATGAGCAGAATTTATAGAAAAAACTATGAGGAACATTCAGTAGGATATAATCAAACATCATCAAGACACTGACAGAATAGGCTTACGTTATGCAAAATTATATTAAATTAAAATAAAACTCTGACTATAATATTATACATTTGCTTTGACAAGACGAGGATACAAAATCAGCTGCATGTATTGTTTGATTTGAGCAAAGCTTCCTATTTATAACACTGATTTACCTGCATTTGCTACAGTTAGCAATGCCTCAAAAATTGCCCTCATCAAAAGCAAGACTCCCAGTAAGTCAGATTAATTTACGTTCTACTGTTTTGTGAAGCAGACCTGTTCCCTTCTAAAAAAAGATGTGCCAACTCTCAAATGAAAAATAGGACAAAATAAGATAGCTTTAAAAGAAAGTGAAGAATAAATGAACATGGTTTATTTATGACTCTGTAACTAGTATTTTCTGATTTATGAATGAAGAACTAATTTTAATGACGTCAAAAAAGGTTTTCCCCATTTTGTCAGTAGGAGCAGAAAAAGGCCCAAAATATTGTCTATATATTCTTAGAAACATATTAACTAAGGATAATATACGCGCACATTAAAAACAAGCCTAATTAATTTTTTTTTTTAAAGAAAAGATCAGGTCAAAATGCATTTCTTATATATCTTCAATTTCCCTTTAATATGGGACAGCTTATAAATGTGGTGTCCATAATGCAACAAGTGAAGCAATACTTAAATTTAAAAATGTGGCCTGTACTTATATTATATATACACATATACTTGTATTTATTTCAGTAAATAGTCTGCTTTCAGGCCTATGTCTGTCTATATTAGACAAATTTAAATAGTTTTCCAACACAGAGGAGTAGAACCTGCAAAATTTATGTTGCAAAGCAGTGATTTCTCTTTAGTGGGCAGCAAATAAAGAGTAAATATATTAAAAATAAACAGGGAAGAGGAAAAGGTTAAATAGAAAAGAACATTATATCACTACCTGAGCCCAACTGGTTTAACAGTAGATAAAGAACCTGTTTCATCTTCAAGTCAATAAAGGTTAACACAATAAAATAAACTTCTGAATTCCTTTCTTTTCTAGGACTTAATCTCTTCTGCTGAAGAAGTTTGAGAGATGTTATCAATTTTGTGCAAAGCCAGCAGCTAGGAAAATTTACTTAAACATACCAAAAGGAGAAAGTAATTTCATGAAAATACTTCAATATGGCTTCTGTGGAGCTTCTCACTGTACCTAGACCAAAACCAATTTAAAGCCAGCTGCTAGCCCATGATTTCTAGACCCGATCTCTCATGCACGTGAAGTAAAGGACAGAAGATATTTATTATATCATTTACCGAAGGACAATAACAGACCACTTAAGACACAGTACAAGTTGCTTTACTCCCAAATATTCACCTCTGAACATCTATTTCCATTAATCAGGGTACAATCTCTACTCGGAACACATATACTCTGCAGTCCTTCCATTATGAAACCTTCAAAGCTTTTTAAAGCTGGGATAGAGCAGCTGAGCAACTAGAACGAAGCAATGGATTGACATCAGCATTTATTCTAATAGCCCAAAGGCTAAGAACCATCATTTTTTATTTTGCCATGGCACAGTACAGTAATGCAAATCTGCATGGACGTGTCACAAAGCCATGTCCTCTGCAAAAAGAAAAGCATTTAAAAGACTTACTAACATTTGTGTATCTTAACTGGTATTGAGGAAAGCTAGTTCTGCATTTGACCTAAATGTTCAGTCTACCAGTACGCTGAAGTAGTGAGAAGATATCTGATATAAAAGTATCTAAAGATAAAAAATAAAAAAGGCATTTCTTCAAATAAGATTAGGACTGCTGAATGCACTCACCACCACTACTTTATTTGTGGTCTCATGAGATCAAAGCACAAATTAATCTGCTGTTCAAGCTCACTCTCAGAACATGAACTTCTACATCATCCACACAACTGGAATGTTGCTTTTGCTTACATATGGACATAAGTGGATTAGGCCACATGGCATTATGAACCAGAGTCCTTACTCCAACCCTGTAAAATGAAGGAGACTGGTCAACAAATTACTTCTGAATACCTAAGAAAACATTGCAGATTCTTCTTCTTCAAAAAAAGACAAAGTATTCAGACCTGTTATTCTACAAATATAAGTTTCTGGGCAGTGTTTGGAGAGTCAATTTTCTACTACTTTAATTTATTGAAGATATTTTCAAGTAAACCTGAATCTCAGATAAGTTCAGTATATACTCATCATCTCCAGGGATCATAAAATAAGAAGTTTTGAGATTTCAGGAAGAAGAATCTCTCAACATTTAAAGACCCAGAAAGAAAATCTGAAATGGTATATGCAGGGACAGAAATAAATTATTTTTTGTTTCTTAAATGTTTTTTCTTTTAATTTCAGCAGGATTTTAAGAGCTTAAGGTCCCACCTTGACCTGGAGAGTCTCCACATTTTATGTGGATTTCTTTTACTAAATGGTTTTCTTTTACTCCCTGAAAATACCAGGAGGAAAGAAAGCAGCTTTAAAAAAGAATAAAGGATCATTTTAAAATTTCCAAATCATAAAAATAACTTGGAACAATAAAATCTTTATTAAACTAAGTGCTAGTCTCAAATAATATGTAAAAATATCACAAATAAACTTCAAGTTCTATATCTCTAAAAGTTGAATTAGCTTTAAAATGTCCATCACTTTCAGACATTTTATCCAATCTGTTTGTAAACTTGTCGCATCTAAATGCTGACTTAATTCCAGAGTCACCTACAGGTACCACACTTCAGGGTATGGTACCACCTCCAAAAACAATTATTTGACATAGGTGGAAAACTATATGTAAAGGTAACCAACCAGGTTTAAATGGGTTTGGTTTCATTTGGTGCATGACTGGCTGACACATATAATTTCCATTAATTACATTCTAAATCCCCTGGCACATCAAGGTGAGCAGATTTACCCTGAAAACAGTCATCAGAAGAGAGAACTGCTGTACTATGAAACACAAAGTGGTCAGAGGCATCGTAGTACTTACTGCTCATGAAATACCCGGGGGGGGGGGAATAAAAAGGAAGAATAAAAAAAAAGAAGCTTCTGTAGAACACACTCAAGCCCACTTCAGAAAAAGGGAAAACCAGCAAGACTGGGAAAAATACCTAAGCATGTATTTCAAAAAGGTGCTGTTCACCAGTTCTTCCTCTCTTCTGCTGACCTCATTCAATTCCTCTCCTGTATTCAGATAGCCTCAACTGGCAGCCCCTACTGCACAAATAACTTCATAATGTCCTTAAATGTAAATTCCTTAGGTTGCGTATTTTTTGGTTCTTAGCAGCACTTGATTTAACAGCACCTCAAAGTAACCATAACCATGATCTGTACAGTCCAGAGAGGACTCTACTGCCCTCCAATACACGGCATGTGTCTTGGTAAAGCAGGACACAACAGTAATTGAACCCTGGAGGTAATATGATGCTGATAGCACCAACACTGAATTCCAATAGATAACTATGTGGTGACTTTAGATAATTTTACTGACTAGGGAAAAAAAAAAGTAAAGTAAGAAGAAATAATAAAATAAATAACATCATAAATTCAAAATATTCTGCTTATTTGACAGAAAAAAAAATCAATGGAAATATGCACCAAATATGCAACTAAAGAAAAAAGTCACTGTATCATTAAAACAATGTAACCAAACTTCTTTTAATGAAGCACAGATGTAAAGAACAATGAACTGGCACAGCCATATTCACCCCTGTATTCCTCTTTATTTCTCTATTAAAATGAACATGATATTTAAAAATTAAAACAACCTTTATGTTTCCACATCTAAACCATGTTCTGTCTGTCTGTCTGGACATGTTTAAGAAGTCATAATATTGTTATTAAAAAAATTAAATACATATAAGTCACGAAAAAAAGCTAGTACATGCATAAGTATTTGTTTACACTTTACTAAATAATAGGTATATTTTACGTGAAATCTAGAACTACATTTATTATAAATCCACTGGCCCTCTGCATTGTGGGAGCCCATGCAAGGCGTGAAAACATTGCTGGGAAACTGAAAGGTTTGGTTAGGAAAGCCAACTTTTATATAGCAGAGCAAAATCACTGAAACCTGCTTCCACCCACAAGGGAAATTTTATATTTTAAAGCATTACTTACTACTGTTACTTAAGTCTTCTCAGACACTATCTGGTCATGTTCAGTATTACCGTCCTGCAGACACTGACTTCAACATGCAGGGTAAATGCAGCTAATAAGCATAATTAGCTCAGACAATGTATTTAATTTAGTTTTGCACTAAGGACTAATTGCCTACTCAGCGAAGGGGAAGTGTAACATTTTTTTTAAGATGCTTACCCGAGGGCCCTGATCACCTTGATCTCCCTGCAAAGTGGAAAGATGAGATGATAGGTTTAACACAGCATCTGTGTGCTACCCAGCTCTCGTACATAATCTAACATTACACTGCGTCAATACAAACTGTGTCTTTAGTTCATGCTGCGACGGCTTTCCATTCACCTTGGAAGTGTCACCCGTATATCAACTCACCTTCTCGCCTTTTGGACCAGGAGGGCCCTGAAAGAAAAAGAAGCAAAGATTCAAACCAATGAATTGCTCGTACTGGTGAAGTCTGCGACACTGCAGAAAGAGGTCTGAGCAAACCTGGGATTTCTTCATAACAAAGTATTCCCTTACAATTTTTCACACCAAATACCAGCGATATTCCAGAGACAGCTTCTTCACAGTAATAATAATAGTCACTGTACAGCTATTCCTTGAATAGTTTGCTCACTCCATGTGCTAAATCAGACTGCTCTGACGAGCAAAACCATGCCTGATATGGCAAAATTTCTATTGATTTCAGCTAGGAGCAACAGTTTATCTCCTATCAGATAACAAATGTTTTCTAATCCTGCAAAACTTCTTTGCAAGTGCAGTTAATAAATTCACAGGCTTATAAATCTGCCATTTATTTTGGCACCCTTCTTATCTTAGATTGCCAAAGAAAAATGGATTAGGGAATCTAAAAGTAGTGCTTTCATTCCTATCTTTGGAAACACCGAAACTGATGTTTAGTCTCAAGCACACTCTTTAGGTAAAATAAGCTCTTTGATGAGAAATTTGTGTAACATGATTTTGCAGAAGTAATATTGATTGTTACTTACCACCAGACAAACTGTAAGGTGACAGTATCACAAACCAGCAGGGTCCTTTACAATTTTTATTCTTTTTTGAGCACCTTCCAGAAAGCTACCAGCAGGTTTTCTAAAACACTGGTTTTCAGATTAGTGGCTAGTGAATAAAAATGCTTGAGGTCTGCAGAGAACTGGCTGCTTACACAGTGCAGACTCTACCTCCAGCTTTCTGAAAGCTACGCAGGTGTTCCATTACAAAGAAGGACCTGAGGTACGTATGAAAGCAGCTGGAAACAGAGGAGGATCCATCCAAGCTGGCAGGGTCCACTATTATAACAGAAAGAGCACTGTGTGTGCATGTATATGTGCTGCGTGTAGAACAAATTTTGTTGCTACCAGCAACACTATTAAAAATAACCGAGGTTACTGAGCTGAGCATGTTTGGGCCATTTCACAATTTCATTTGTAAAAATTCATGTGGCCCATGTAAATGCAAATGCAGGGAAGGTCAGTCTGCTGTGTATTAAAGATGTGATCAACCACATGCAAGTCTGAGAATTCCTATTGTAGATAATTTTCTGTTTATTTTTAAGGGTTTCTGATGCATGTCAGAGAAGAGCCCCTGCTGCTGAATCTTTCAAGGAATTAAAGCATATGCCTCCCCTTCCACAGTCTGCCACTTCTTCCACCTGCTGCAGAGGACATGAGAGCAACTCTGCTACCTGGCCTCCTGCATCCCCTGTAGGAAGGGCAGCGCTCACTGCAGGCTGAGTGGAAACCACCTGCACCACTCACTATGATCCTTGCCCGCTTCCTGTTCTCCTGCATGAACTTGGCCTCTTCAGAAATGGATGAAGCAAAACAACTGGACACAAGCTTGCTGTATCTTTATGGTCTCTACATTATTATTATTTTTTTCATACGTGATCCCATATTGCCCCTCTCCAATGCACAGGTATATATATATATATATACAAATATATATATACACATACTGGAAAACACATACAACACAGTCCACAGCTAGCTAGCTGCTCCATGTGTTTACTTGGACATGACATTACAGCAGAGATCATTTTCAACAAGCCCATTTTAAAACACACATACGTGCCACCAAGCTACCAAATTTGCACACTCATACCATTATTAACACTAAGTGTGGAATAGGAAGAACTAAAAATCACTCAGAGCTGGCTGTTACTGCTTTTTTTATGGTGAACACTGAGCACAAGCAGAGTGCTGTGGCTGTTCTATCTCCTTCAATTATCAAACCATTACAGGCTCTGAATATCTTACTGGCTGCAAACTACAAATAGCATGACCCCCATCTGCTACAGTCAGAATCCTATTTCTTGGATCTCAGGCATGAAATTATAGATAACATGACATGACTGAGACTGCAGACAGATGTTGGCTTTTGGATCTTGCTGCGATCGTGGCAGATGTTACTGCTTTCATCCAGATGCTCAGTGCTGTTCTTATGCCCAAGGGTACTCCTGCATGCTGAGGGTTTGGGCTCACAGCTGTCCTGGGGCATGCCTGCCACTGCCTTGCCAGCCAGTACAAAATAAGATGCCAAAGACTGCCCCAGCTGGCTCAATGGGACAGAAACAAGGCTGAACCACACCAGTAGATCGGTGAACTGCTAGACCATCTCCCTGGTACTACTGTTGGCAATATGCTCAGCCGTCTCCACCTGCAAAGGTGGCCCTTGTGTGTCCATCCCCTGCAGATTTTCCTGCTAAGAGATCTCTGAAAGTATAATCCACACCCAGACATTTTGTTTGATCCTTGAAGTTATTGAAGCGCACCTGGGGGACAATGCTGTCGTTGGTCCCAGCCAACATGGGTTCATGAGGGGTACGTCCTGCCTAACAAATTTGATTTCCTTTTATGATAAGATCACCCATCTAGTCGATCAAGGGAAACCAGCTGATGTGATCTGTTTGGACTTCAGCAAAGCTTTTGACACGGTTTCCCATAGGATCCTACTGGACAAAATGTCCAGCATACAGCTAAACAAAAAACATCATACGATGGGTGAGCAATTGGCTGACGGGCAGGGCTCAAAGGGTTGTGGTAAATGGGGCCACATCTGGCTGGCGGATGGTCACTAGTGGGGTCCCTCAAGGCTCCATTTTAGGGCCAGTCCTCTTCAATGTTTTTATAAATGATTTGGATATAGGACTAGAAGGTGTTCTGAGCAAATTTGCCAACGACACTAAACTTGGAGGAGTTGTAGACTCGGATGAGGGTGGAAAGGCCTTGCAGAGAGATCTGGACAGATTGGAGAGCTGGGCGACCACCAACCACATGAAGTTTAACAAAAGCAAGTGCCGGGTCCTGCACCTGGGACAGGGCAACCCTGGCTATGCTTACAGACTGGGTGACGAGACGCTGGAGAGCAGCCCTGCAGAGAGGGATCTGGGGTTTGTGGTTGACAGCGAGTTGAATATGAGCCAGCAGCGTGCCCTGGCAGCCAGGAGGGCCAACCGTATCCTGGGATGCATCAAGCACGGCATTGATGGTTGGTTGAGGGAAGTGATTGTCCCGCTCTGCGCTGGTGCGGCCTCACCTCAAGTACTGTGTGCAGTTCTGGGCACCACAGTACAAAAAGGATGTAAAACTGTTGGAGAGTGTCCAGAGGAGGGCGATGAAGATGGTGAAGGGCCTAGAGGGGAAGACATATGAGGAGCGGCTGAGGTCACTTGGCCTGTTCAGCCTAGAGAAGAGGAGGCTGAGGGGGGACCTCATCGCAGTCTACAACTTCCTCGCGAGGGGGAGTGGAGGGGCATGCACTGACCTATTCTCCGTTATCACCAGTGACAGGACCCGTGGGAACGGTGTTAAGCTGAGGCAGGGGAAGTTTAGGGTGGACATCAGGAAGAGTTCTTCACTGAGAGGGTGGTCGCACACTGGAACAGGCTCCCCAGTGAAGTAGTCACTGCACCAAGCCTGTCTGAATTTAAGAAGTGATCGAACTGTGCACTTAGTCACATGGTCTAAACTTTTGGGCAGACCTGTGCGGTGCCAGGAGTTGGACTTGATGATCCTTATGGGTCCCTTCCAACTTGGGATATTCTATGATTCTATGAAAGTATAATCCACACCCAGACATTTTGTTGTTGTTGTTGAGATAATCACGTATTTCAATGAAATGTTGTCCTCATTTCTCCAGGCAGGGCTTTCTGAAGATTACCTGTCCTCATCATATTTGGAAGTCTGTTCTCCATTCATTGCTCTCTGCTGGGTGAAGCCAGGGATTAGGACCATTTGATGTTTGCTCTCCCCAAGTGCTACATGCCATTGTTTCTGTCAAGTCACCCTTTCAGCATACAAACTTTTCATACAAAGCCTTCATCAATATATGACAACTGTATTGTATGAGAAGTTAGAAACAGCTTTTCAAAGGGCCACGAGAGTGTTTTTGGTGTGAACATTCTCACGAGTCTCTACACTTGTATTTGCAACGTTTTTCCTTTCCAGCAAGAGGTTAGAAAAACAAACAAACAATTCCAAGCAAAAATAGCTTATTGGATGTTATCAAAGAGAAACAGTGGGGTTTCATTGAAAGAAAATTAATGCAATTCCTGCATGGCTTGTTTGCCCATCTCTGGCTCTTCTCCCATTGTTTCAATTGCTCTCTATTGTTTTTGCTAGTTTAAAAGACAAATTCCTATCCTCGGTCTTTGACATCTTCTTTCCATTTGTGCTGAGAAATTCTCCCAAGGTTTTTACTGCAGAATTTATTAGTGTGTGAACATTGAGTGGAGGAAGGGAGGAAGAAAAATCTGAGGGAAAGTTAGGTTTGCGGAGGCGGAGTGTGATTAGGAGACAGATTTGTTTAAAGGAGGGCAAGGTTTCTTCTGTTTAAGGGCACAGACACAAAGAACAGAGTGAGTAAAATAACACTAGCTTTGTAGGCCACAGCATAGACATCCTGCTTTTTTCCCAAGGAGACTTCTGCACTTTCATTTATGAGATGGCAGAGATCAAGCCACTAGCTGCTGCACAAATGTGAAAGCATTTTGTGTAAGTTATATGAAACGTCTGAGGTCAGAACATTTCTGAAATAACTTTACAGTGTTTTCACTGGAAACAGAGGCTCTTTTCTCAAAGTGTAATTATCTGCTCCAGACTACTATACATTTCCAAAGAGAGTTTATAGCCTGCTTCACGTAAAGAAGGCCTTGTAAATCACAAACACATGCAAAATCTGCATTCATAATTAGGTGACAAATACTACTGTTTTTAAAACAAGACCTTCTAAAGCAGACTGAAAGCCCTCCAGGCACCTGCCAGCCAAGAACAAAACTGAAATCGAGGTCAAATCCATAATCTATTCAACAGCCATGTACAAGATTGTTAGCAGGTTACATTTTTTTTTTTCTTGGGGGGGCAGGGCTGGCAACGACCATCAAAATCCCATTTCAATTTTTTCATTTCCAATGAAACCACCCTTACATTATTATAAATACATGTACAATGAATGGAAGGGCAAGAGGACACAGTATTGGAAAACAAGAGACTAACATTTACGGTCTTCACTCAGATAACATTCGGAGGACCTCTTCAAAAGCCAGTATTTGATTTATGTTGGTTTTACAAGCATTCAGAATGATCTGAATTCTTACACATATCTTTCCTCCATTTTCTATTGCTACAGATCTGCCCTTTGCCATAAGTCAGCAACTTCTACCATGACTTCACAAATAACTGTAATACAGAAAGTTCTACCATGACTTCAGAAAAAAGGCTTCAAGCATTGAGGAGAAAATAGAAGTGGAAATAGTAAGGGGTACACACTCAGGAGGGGGTTCAAAGAAACAGCAATGCTTCTGGGCTATATGGAAAGCTCCCAAGCCAGGGCAGAGGAATCCAGATTTTTGGTGATGTTTAAATAACCCAAGTGATGCCACCACTGCAGAAAAGACCTGTTGCAGCAGAAGCTGGCAACAACCAGCCCAATAAAGTCAGTTGGGCTGTGAGAGTCCCAGGTCACAATGGGATTGTCTCCTTCAGGCTTCCTAAGGAGCCAGAGATGTCAAACTCAACAACTCCAACCAGATGGAGCTACCACAGCAGACACTGGTAGTAAAAACCTTTTAGATACTGTCACCACTTTCCTACATTTCCAACAGAACAGCTATAGCCATGGGCTAAGGCATTCTGGCAGGTAGAGGACTGAATGAAGCTTGCAAGATCCCACCTCTGTTTTGATTTTGGGTAAAAAAACACACCATGCCTTCATCCCTACAGGCAGCTATGGCATCCACAGTAAGGCTGTAACTGGCAGCATAAGGAAAGAGTGGCCTTATGGAGAGGAGAAGAAAAGTGAACCAGTCAGTCCAACAATAACTAGGCAAATTCAAAACACAAATACATGTGCCAACTTAGTTAATCATATTTTCACAACTACATGACAAGCCATACATTGTCTAAACTAGCTCAACTCCTGCAACATGTTTTGAAGATAAAATTTGATTACAGCATGTAACAACAAACTACCAGAGATAAGTTTGACTTTTGTTCTCTTTGAAATCTGGTTCATGACTTTCACCTTTACCAAATTACAAGCTGCTGACTGGACCAAAATTCCCCAGTCTAACCTATAGCTGCCGCAAAATATTAGGATCAGGTATGCCGAATCCTAAGATAAGAAGTTACAAGGAGTATTAAGAAATACAATCCCATTTCAAAGTTCCTACACTCATTTTAGTTGTGTCCACTGTGCAAGCCCTGAACTACTGAGCAATGTGGTTTTGGCATTTGTTAAACTTGGCCATGTTTGCAGCCAATGTTTACGTATGCTAGTTTACAATGCCAACATCTCACTTCGCATCAATTTTACAAGTGTTCACAAGAATTTCCAGCGAATCTGACAGTTTCTACCTCTGAAATTATATTCCCTTCTCTTTTTATTTCATTCTTCCCATGGGATATAGCTGACTTATGGTGAAACCTTTAAAACACAAACAACTGCCCAACAGCTACCAACAAAAGACTCGTACCAATCTTTCTTTGACTCCCCTTATATTCTCCAATTTTTGTTACAATATTCCAAGGCAGAGGAAATGAAACTTGAATACTTGACACAATAACTGCCCGACTTAATAAATGCTGTGTAAATGGATGTAACTTGAGAAACATAAAATTCATGTATATAACAATCTAGATAAACAGCTCAGTTAACATTCATATCAACAAGTAAATTGTAAGTGAACCCTGCCATAAATTCATACATTTGTACTAGGACTCAGTGATTTGTGCCAATACATAAACCAGACGGGTCCATAAACTGCAGGCAGGAGAGCACAGTCTACCCAAAATGTGTCAAGAAAGTGGAGGTTTATAGTACAATAACTGTAATTTAGACATGCATCTTCATTTCTCATGCAATGCTCCTGCTGAGATCAGGATGGGGGTGCTTTTTTGAACTTTACAATGTTGCTCATAAAAATCATCAGATAATTACACAAGCTGCAAATGGGTCTGTGCTAACCAATTCATTACCCAGAAAGAAACATAGGGCTCAGTGTCCTATTCAAGACAAGGTCTCCTTATCCTTTATCTGACATCCTTGCATTCATTGTTTAATTAATAAGACTGTCCTCTTCCCTCCTCTTTTTCTTTTCTCCTTCTACAGACAAATGCCATTTTTTTCTTTGCAAAACCACAAATTTAGATACAAAAGATTCCATGGTACAAAGTGTGTGACTGTGTACCCATTGCTTGAGCATGACAAATCAAGGATCAGCCATGATATAACTTAAGCAAATATAATCTGAATCAACTACTGTTTAATTCCTACGAATTGAGTAGCTGCAATACATTCAACAAGGCCAAGTGCTGGGTCCTGCACCTGGGGCACGACAACCCCAAGCAGAGCTACAGGCTGGGAGATGAGTGGTTAGAAAGCTGCCTGGCAGAGAAGGACCTGGCAGTATTGGTTGATAGTCGGCTGAATATGAGCCAGCAGTGTGCTCAGGTGGCCAGGAAGGCCAACAGCATCCTGGCTTGCATAAGAAACAGTGTGGCCAGCAGGTCTAGGGAAGTGATTGTCCCCCTGTACTCGGCTCTGGTGAGGCTGCACCTCGAGTACTGTGTTCAGTTTTGGGCCCCTCGCTACAAGGACATGGAGGTGCTCAAGCAAGTCCAGAGAAGGGCAACAAAGCTGGTGAGGGGTCTGGAGAACAAGTCTTATGAGGAGCAGCTGAGGGAGCTGGGGATGTTCAGCCTGAAGAAGAGGATGCTCAGGGGTGACCTTATCGCACTCTATAGGTACCTTAAAGGAGGCTGTAGCGAGGTGGGGTTGGTCTATTCTCCCACGTGCCTGGTGACAGGATGAGGGGGAATGGGCTAAAGTTGCGCCAGGGGAGGTTTAGGTTGGATATTAGGGAGAACTTCTTTACTGAAAGGGTTGTTAGGCATTGGAATAGGCTGCCCAGGGAAGTGGTTCAGTCACCATCCCTGAAGGTCTTTAAAAGACGTTTAGATTTAGAGCTTAGTGATATGGTTTAGTGGAGGACTTATTAATGTTAGGTCAGAGGTTGGACTAGATGATCTTGGTGGTCTCTTCCAACCTAGATGATGCTGTGTGATTCTGTGATTCCAGAAAGACCAAGGATATGGTGACAGAAAAACTTGTCATGTTACTGTAGATAAAAAAAATGGCTTCTGGTAAAGTAAAAAGCCTCCTAGATACCATTTATTGTTTATAGCATCATAATATAAGTATTTCCTGAACATAAGCCCTCATTGACTTCCTTGTCTAGGGTACACTTTCTTATTCTCCTACTTGCTAATTAAGCATCTATTTACTGATATTAGTTTTGATGCAATACTGTAAATAAAAACAAACAAAAATCAACATAATGGAAATTCCACTAAATGGAACTTGTAAAACAGCACATAAAAACACAGACAAGAAAATCTAACAGTGCCAAGGCTCTCATTTTATAAGAAAACACAGAGAATTTGTTCTCCATAACACCAGAGGTGCAAGGAAGATGTGGACATATAACCTGGGCTTACATCAAAGACAGAAACATGCAAATTTTAGCTAGCCCTCATAATTGCAGGAAGGCATTTGAAAATACAACTGATGTGTGCCCTGCAGAATCAAAATTCCTCAAACTGAACACTTAGCTTTTGTTAGTATTACTGGTACATTTGCTATTTACAAAATGATTTCAGGATTTTTTGGAGTTCAACCTATGGTAGAAAAGCTTTCAAAAAAATAAAAAATAAATTAAAAAAATACCAGTTTCAGTGTTCAATCCTTGGTTTATGAAACAACCCCAAAATGAGACCTGTGTTTGATATGGATTGGTTTGAGCCTCCTTCTTGATACTCCACAAGATCCCTGTTTCATTACACACCCACGTTAGACTGGAAAAAGCATCATATGCCATCTTATAGTATGACTAAGATTAACTCATTCTCCAGTATCTCAGGTAGGCTGCTCTGCATTCCTTGACCTTCACAGTGCCTCCCAACTTCTTTTTCCTCTTCCATTCGCTGTTTCATTAAGAACAGACACTTGGGGTCTTGATCCATCCTACATGAGACTACTAAAAAGTAGATTAATTCTGTATCTCTGCTATATCCTCTCCAACAGCAATGTGTACTTGTGTGCACATGTCCGCACAAGTGAGCATGCTCGTGGTGGAATTTAGATACAAGACCGCTTTTTTATCTGAGCAAACACTTGGTAGTTGAGTGTTTATGTCAGACATGACAGAAAAACAACATATATCATGGTAGCTATGAAATAAGCAAAAAGGAGTCTGCTATCAATAGATTAAAATATTTATGAGAAATCATGGGCTTCTTGATAGAAGTTCAATAGCTGATAACATTCAATAACAAGACAAAGTGCAGTTGACTAGGGTCTTTTACTTTCAGCAGTAAATATTCACTGAAGTCAACAGAAATGACCCCACAGGAATTCAAGGAGCAATGGATTAAGCAACTATAAACCAGCATGCTTGGGAGACAGGAAGACAAAGAAGAATGAAAGGCTGCCTTTTTTTTTTTTTTTTTTTTTTTTTTTTGCAAATTTTACAATAAAAATAACTAGAGTGCAAACAGTTTTCAAAGTAGATTGCTTCACCTTTTCCTCAGAAGAATTGCATTTATTGTTGTGTCAAACTACTGAAGTGGGAAAGAAGTTATAGCTATAAACAGTTTTTATTGCCACAGACTTCACACCTTTTATTTTGCATTGAACATTAAAAGGGATATGAAACAAAGGAGAATAAATAACTAGACCTGCTTTACCCCCCTATTATTCCCTTTTATTAGAAAAGCAATAGCATGGTACAACTTCAGAAGAGTTTTCTGCACTCGCCTGTGAGGACTTTATCAGTAAGCAGCCCATAAGTAGACTGTACCAATACAGAGCTATTTTGCTCAAAAGGTAGGATATCCATCTGGCCCCCAGCCTAAGCAGACATGTTACCTACTGATGCCTTGAAGCCGATCAAAACATTCTGCTTTATGGAAGCAATTAACATGCTCAAAAAAAACCCCACAAACAAACAAAAAACTTGGAAAAACAATAAAAAAACAATAATTAAAACAAAAAGAAAAAAAAAAAAAGACTTGTAAGGAAGACCAATACAGTTGAGTGGAATTTAGGGCTTATAAAACTACAGGGATTGTGGAAGTATATTCTGGCTTTCTTTCGCAACACAATAGAAATTAAAGAGAAAAATATATACTTCCTGCCAATCAAAGTCATGAAATCTTTTTTCCAGATTTTTTAGATAAAAAAATAGACCATTAAATATTTTTATACTTCTATAAGCCAGCTCTATCATTTATTCCTAGAAGTGTAGAAAGAAAGCAGCTCCTTTCAGGGAGTTAACAACTTCCTGTTATTTTCAGGAACAGTAGTTCACATTCTAACATTTCTATCTTTTTTTTTTTTTCTCATTTTTTTTTCCACCTAAAACATGAACAGTGGCTTCTATAATTCAATGACCTCTGGTGCTTCCTTGGTTACTTAGCAGACTGATAGATAATTCAGCTGAAATGACAGTGTCTTTTGGCCATTTGGTCTTTTTTGTGCAACTTAAAAGAACCTTTTTGATGAGGATAACAGGCTGAGCTTCAAGTATTTTGAAGAAACCAGACAAAAGAAGAAAATAAGGGAAGGGGAGAATTTCAAAGCAATAGAGATTCACCACTGCCAGTCACTACCTACAAGAAAAGGACTTGTGGTCATTGAAGTCACTGTGTGTCTTAGAAGCTCCCTAACCTTGTGGATCTATCATCTTTACTCTTTCCATTACTACTTTGAAGATACATAGCATGAAAATATATAGCAGGCAGATCATCCTTTGAACAGCAACAGGGTCAAGGAGATTTATGTATTTTATTAACAGATGCTACGTATTGTAGGGAGTCTACAAAAAAAGTCATAAACAAGCAGACAGTGAAATAAAAGCAAAACAATTCAAGGAAAGAAATAACTTGATGCGACCCATACACATTTCATTCTGTTTCCATAAATTCCCCTACTCTGCCATTTTTCTCTACCTGGAAGGAATTAAAAACAACCCTAAATTCATTATTAAAAGACTAAGAATATATTCAAAGAATTTATTACTAAAAGTCTGGTATCGTTTTTGAAGAATTTCAGCTCACACTTGCTACCATATCAAAGCATATTTACATTAAAGTAAGCAAAGGCTGAACTTGTATAACTGAGCAAAAACTGGGTAGCTCACAAGTAAGGTTTTGTAGCCAACATACATTTGCTGTATTTCAACACTAAATTTCAGCATAAAGATTTTTAATACAGATTAAAAATAAAAATAAAAATGTAAAAAACAAGTGAGGTCATTTCCATTCTTCCGTTCACTGCAGTGAACCCAAAGTACCTGCATTTATTTCAGTAGTGATTGTCCTGAGTTTCAATGAATTTTTCAAAGGCACTTCATCCTGTGTATACACTTTTTTCTTTTCCAAACTTTGCTACTCAACACAAGATACATTTGTTCTTTCAAGGTAATAGAATGCCAAAGAAAGATTTATATGTATATATAAATATATATATATATATTTGGTGTTGTCTACAAACTCTACTATAAAATATTATTGTTAAAAAAAATAGTGTGTTAGATTACTTAAATCATGAATGGTTAGAAGGACAATGGCAATAAAATATTAGTATAAAGACACTGCTGTGTAAAATATTGCCCAAGGGATACTGAAAGGCTTCTGAGAATGCAACATAACCTTAACAGCTTAAGAGCAATGAAATTATTTCACAACCTTGGTAACTTTTTAACCAGAGGGTATGCTAAAGCTTGGAAAAAAAAAAAAAAAAAAAGGTATTTAAGTGAAATACCAACATACATTTCCCTGAGGATCTCATCCTTTCCTACTCCACCTCACACATCCTGTAGTCCCTCAAATTGTTCCTCTGTTACCAGCCACATCACAGGCTCCCTGGGTACCCAAACAAACCTTTTTGCAAGAACTACCTGACAAATATAATGATAAAATCTACACTGCACAAATCCATCTGAGGCAACTTGTAAGTACTAGGTCACTGCAGACGTCTCCAAACTATCCGAGCTACAACTCAATGCTGAAAGAGGCAAGGACTTTGACATTACGTCATAGCTTAAACCTTGATGGGGATGTGTCCACCCTTAATCACAGATTAATTTAGTTGAACTGAATGAGTATATAGAGGCACATAAAATTAGTATATAAAATAACGTACATACTAAAATAAGACAAATGCTAGTGGAAGAACTAAGCTTTTCATTTCTCATTCTCAATTTCCTCATATAAACCAGGGGAAAACTACAATGACTTCCTTCATAGAGCTATTTTGAGAACAGTTCAGATTTGTAAAGTTTGAGCTGAAACTGAGTAAATGCAAAGGAATTTTTATATCAACTACAAACATACACATATATTTATACATAGCTGTATATAAAAGTGAGATGACCAAAGATATTTTTGTAACCTTTAAGGCTGGCACCGTCTTTCTTTATACAGGAAGCAATTTAAGACAACATAAAGTTTATGAAAAACAAAACATTTTTTTCCTCAAGACTAATAGTTCGGTCTGCAAAATTCAGAACATCTTCAGGGGAAATTACACACATATGTATATATATATATATAAATGGATATTTATTCTTTTTGGCAAATGATCACTAACAGACATACTGTGCATATAACTGGATTGTATTTCTGAAAATACATGATTCTCTTACATGTTTCTCAGCAGCTCACAACTCTTGGATGTTACTGATTGATCTCAGCAAAAAAGATTATTGGGAACTTCAGTGCTATAGCAGGGACAGCTTAAGCATTTTTCACATGTAGAATTCTGGATTAAAGCTCACAAAGAGAATGGCAACTTCCATGCTATGATTAATAACATTACTAAAGTTACATAAGACACTTCAACGGAAGTAATTGCTGCTTTTTCTATTTTTTCTTCTCTATCCTCCAAAACTGGCTCATACTTATATAAAAGAACAGCACATCGTCACAGCTCTTCATGCCAGCCCCATCAATAAGAACCTGAAACATTTCTGCTAACATCTAAGGCTGCTTATAGTCAAATTTCAATTGACAAGTGTATCAGTTTGTAATGGAAAAAAACAATCAAATTTTTAAGCTTCTGACAGAATAAACTGGTAAAAAAAAAAAAAAAAAAAAAAAACACACACACAACCACAGTACTGTCAGAGTAATAGAAATATTAAATTCCAAAATCTGAAAACAGAATTTCAGCTAGAAGTCTGAAGTCCAAAACTCTCAAGTCTGCTCCAGTTCACAGAACTTCCAACTTCCACCAAAGAAAGTCACCAGGGCTCTGTACTGATAGTTAATCAAGGAAACTCTGATAGACTTTCACGGGGTTTTCAAAATAAGGTCTTCGATATCATAGGAGTATCTTTAAGTCATGATAAGGTTGATGAAATACATATTTTCTATAATTCTTCATTTCATTTCTTAACACTATCGAGTCTACTGGGATCTGCAAAAAGTTGAACTGGAATTCAAAGCTGAATACAGCATGATGATCAGTAAAAACAATAAACCAGTAGGAGGTTAATATTGAATTAAAAACACATGCAGCAGGATAGTAAAATACTATATAATATCCCTGAACACAGTGCAATATTTTGCTTTGACATAATTCCTAATAAAACACAGAACACTCCTATATTTCTGCCATCTGTAGAATAGCATGAAGAAAATACAAAGGTCATTTGATAAAGAAATGATTTAGGAATACAGGAAATATTTCAGAGTTCTTAATTATATTTTGACAACTCTTTGTACATCTTATATTGGAACCACAATACTAGGCTTGCAATTGTGTTTTTGTACTCATATGTACTCTGCTAAGCTAAGCAATGCTACACCAAATTAAGGATTACATGTCATTTTTGCTTCACAGTTCTTCACTTACTATCAGAAGATCTAGTATGCCTTGGTAACAGCTGCAGCTTCTAGATGGGTAAGTGGAATGCTAAAGTGTGATTCCTCACAGCATTTATGCTAACATATGCAACAAGTGAAGTAGACCTTCACTTTAGTAAAGTGACTAGTAGACCTTACTTTAGTAAAGCAAATAAAACCAATTCTTTTCAGAAATTAATGACGCCACCATAAGGAAATGTTGGTAACACCCTACAAATGAAAAGGTCTCTCTTATGTTTCCTTTTAGAGGTTTTATGTTTTCTTTTGTTTATTTAATCTATGATTTGGATTTTCAAAGTAACAGTACCACGAATGGTCATTATGTGAACTACGAGATGAGGGAATTAGTTTAAAATTTTGAGACCATCTTGACTGTTCCAAGAATTCATCCTCCTCACTTTCTTCGTATAGCTCATAAAGCTACTCTGGAAGGAGTTCTTCAAATTTTGAAAAAGAAGAAACCTTAATAACAACAGAACCTATTTAATGAGGACATCCAGAGCTGACATTAGCTCGCATGAAGAGCCCTCTCTACAGAATACATATTCATATTTTTTGCTTATGGATAATCAAAACCTAATTTAACTGCATAATTGCTAAATTGAAAGATTTCAAATCTGCCTTCCCCCCCGCCTCAGAATCAGGAAAAACAAACAAACAAAAACACCTGAAATAAATTACCAGTTCCAGGAAATGCCATGGAACATTTGAACTTCTTGCTATTTCAGCGCAACATTTCCAGACATAGTTACTGAAATTGTAACTTTAAAGTATGCTTATCAGAGTAGGTAAAAGAACACCGTAGCACAGTTGGGATGGGAGCCTGGCCTCCACTTTCACCATCTGACATTCAATGAACACAGCTCTAACAAGTCTGTATTTTCCCAAGCTAAATTCACTTAGCAGGGTACTATAGGGAAGTCATTAATCTGCCATTAGAGGCTCCTTTGCAAATCCTGGCAAAAGGGTGGAAAAAGAAAGTAAAAAAACATGTTGGAAGCTGAGCACAATATCCAGTACTCCAAGAATTTGGCTTGTTGATGTCTGGAACTTACTCACCTCAGCCTTTTTAAAGTATGTGGGGTGCTTCCTTGGTGCAACTGATAGCCCAGCATCACTTGCCTCTGAGTTGCCAATTTTGTGCTTTCTTCTCCACAAAGCAAAGAATCCGCTTATTTGCAGTAATGACATCTGCTTAGCTGCAAAAGCATTTAACATTCATAGCTATCTTGGTTTACACACACACATAAGTCTAGAGGGGAAATGGAAGAGATTTTTGTATTTTAAAAGTGCTTACTGTTGTTGTCAATTCATTTCAACAAAATTAACTTCAGCTTTATCAAAACTGAGAAAGCAACATACTTTAAAAAGCAATTAAATACATTAATTCCATATGGGAAGATAATTTCTTCTTTTGGGTCATAAACATTTATGTACGCGTCAGACACAGTAAACAAGAAATTTTGAGCATGATTTCTCCTCCTACGTTCTCTGATGTGGTTCAAAATGACTGAGCCATACAGTTATAAAACTAATGAGAGATGAGAACTAAATCCTTGCTTTTTATTTGGAAACTAACATAAACGAAAGGCCATGATGATGACACTTGTATCCTCAGGTTCACAAGTCAATATTGGCTGTTCCCTGAGAAGATCACGCAATTTCACTACTCTTCAGGAGTTCTATTACAGCTTTAGAAAGGAAGGAAAGCAGTAAACAAATGGTAAAGTTCTGACTGCTAAATACATATGAGACTTAGTACAAGCTTGTTAATTTATGTGATGCTCATAGTTAAGATTAATTTTTGATCTCAAAAACGATAGCAAAATTTTAATAGCTGCAATGGGATCGAGTATTTGGCCTTTTTATTGGTATAGATTCAAGTAAGAAACAAACTTTTGAATATTGTATTTGTCTGTATTCCTGCGTCTACCTGGCCATTAGATGAAGATAATCATTTTTCTACATTAATTTCTACTGTTGTATATGAGCCCAAACTCTCAGGTTAAGCTTAATCTTATTTTCACTTACAGAAGTAAAAAAAGGCCAACCTAATTAGTTTGGCCTTGAGAACAGCAGTTGAGAGGAAAAATATGACTTGAATATTTGCAGGTTTGAAGTTTTCACATTTTAAACTCACGTAGGAAGAATTTTTTTAAAAAAGACAAGTAAACCTGTTATTTACTCCCTTTCAGTATTTATTCTTCTTTATGAAAGTCAAACAAACCATTCATTCCCTTTGAAAATACATTTCCTTCTTAACTTAAAGTACCTGCCTCTACATGATGTAGAGACTCTATTTTGCTATATTCAACACCCACTGACATCAGTAATACCTAATGCAGGACCTGGGCAACACAGTAGCTCTTTGCACTATTTACATGCTAAAAATCACTTCGGAAGAAGTAAAAACTGATTCCAAGTCTTTAGACGAAGGATGGTACTTGGCTCCCTTTAAATGATGGATCACAAAAACACGGTACATCCTGTGATTTTACACAAACTTCCAACTCATAGTCTGACTTCTGTATAAGTAATTACAGTTTTACAGAAGAAATCAAGATGCACAAAATTTATTGGAGCAATTTCAAAACAAAAACAAAACTTTGAGTGACTGTACCTGTACTTTGTTAACAAACTGTTAGAGTTTGATGACAAAATTCGACCTGCAACATGTAACTCAAAAGCAGATGGCATTTTCATATTTAAACTGAGTCATTTCATCCTTCAGCAGGATCAAAGGCTTACAAAAGAGCTTAGGCTATCAGCTGCTACAAGACAAAACACCCTACAAGATCATTCTCCAGAACGCGAACAGCTGATGGCCTGGATAAAATCACTGTGCTTCTCTCAGGAGCAGTAACTTTACAACACTGTGTATCTCAAGGTGATGCACTATTTCTCCAGGCCCCTGTTGATTCTGTCCTTCATAAGTGCCTCCTTCCCCCTCTCTCCACACAAGAAAGAGAGGCTCTAGGCATCCCTAAAGGCAAACTGCTGGGAACGAGGAAGATGCTTAAACCTCAATTTATGGTGATCAGGACAAAAGAAACAAGACCCCAAGTCCAAGGGTCTAAACAGGCAGAAAACATTTTGCAGCATTAGTCAACAGAGCATATTGTGTACCTTGCTCCCAGTTTAAAAAGCTATTGAAACACATACAAGATCACTTTACCTTATCAAACGTCACAGTATTGAATGATGTTTACTTACTAGAGGAATACTCCACAAGTCTTGGAGTGCAGATGGCTATCCAAACTACCAAAACTCAAGAAGAAACTCAGCAGGACTTAAAATACGTTTTCTCTGCAAAAAACTGTCCATTTCCCTTTCCAGTCTTTCCTGCTGTCAGATACTCACCTCCTCTCTAAGGTCTAGGACTCTCCCTACCATCCCAGTTTTCTCCAGAAAGTGATGAACCTTTACGTACACTGCTGCCATCCAAAACAGCTCAAAACTATGGCCTACGTCCTGCTGGCTATTTTACTCAGGCCTTGACAAAAAACAGAAACGAAGTTAAAATGGTTCCCACCCACTCTTTTGACAGTACAAGCCAATAAAAGTTCATCTAACCATGAATCACAGTTTCTGCCATGAAAGTTTAGAAATTAAAATTACTCCAGTCACATACCTTGAAGCTCAATTTTGGAAAAGACACACACATACACTTACTGTGGTAGCCCTTTATCATGTATGCAACACTGGACAATTTCAGACTGAAATAACATCACTTCCACAAACATTACACACACAGGAAAACAAGAATCTCATGAAAACAAGTATCAATCATTAATACTTTATCCACTTCTAACATAGATTTGAATGGCTGCCAAAGACAAGGGAGAAGCATCTGTGAGGCTGCTGTATGTCGAAGTCCCACATAGAAAGATCGTGTATGCTGACATGAGAGAGTATGTTGCACCAGAGATGGGTTAAGGAGAGGACACTATGGTGAGGAAGAAAACACTTAGCTGAGCGAGTCACACTGAAACATCCCCCTGCCCCACACTGGTACAGGGATCATTTTTACTTCAGCATAACTTCATAGAGGGTCATGTTGTCTTCTTTCATCACAATACCAAATACACTGTTTTCTAATATTTTATGAACTTCTAAATTACAAAGATGTTAAGAACGACAAGTCTTCTCTCTTTGCCTTGATAGTACACTCCTCGCGTAATTAGCTTTAGATGAGATGCTGAAATCTGTTCTTTGGAACATGCATACCATTACACTAAAAAGGAGATTTATTGTAAGAATTACGTTGTACAGATTACTAGTGCATTATTAGTGGGGAAAAAAAAAAAAAAAAACTTTCTGTACAAGTTGAATATATATTTATATTCTAAATTAGAAAAAAACATGTATTTCTGGGAGGTGACTTAAAAGTCAGAATTAAGATTTCAGCAAAACACTAGAATTTGTATTATTTGCTTTTCTACAAACATAGTTATATGTAATCTGAAACAGTTTTTCTTTTTTAAACAGAAAACCAGAATCATAAGAATGTACTTTATTTTTAAAGGTTATGCTAAAAAGTTTTTAGTTCATGATCATGGTCTCTACCTTTCAGACATGCAACAAAACAATAAGGCTTTTCTGAAAAAAATGCTTCTGGTTTGTAGTATAGCTTATTTTTACTTAAAACAGGAAAACAGAAAATTAAATTATATTTTTGTTGTATTTTGAAGAAAAAAAAATCTAAAAACTCAAAGATAAAGATAGGTGTTACTCATCTGTTATGAATATATATTTGTACCCAGTAATTACATATGTGTTGAGTGAGTTTACTGTGCCCTTTTTGAAAAACACAACAAAAAAATAGGTGTTAATAAAATGTTCAGTGTAAGAAGGATTGGAATTTAGCTTTGATCTTATCATGGACTTACATGGCTATGACATCAAAAACTTTCGAAGTGCTTCTTTCATCAGCACAGAAACTGAGATCTTTGAAGCCAGGAAGCCCTTACTTTAACCAAGGCCACCAATACTTTCCATTTTAAATTTGTCATGGGCACAGAGAAGAATGGGGAAATTACTGCAGACAGTTTTTTAATGGGAAACAGTTGGACTTATTTTATCAGTATGTAAAGCGATTCTAATAATACTTTAAAATCATTTTATAAAAATCTCAAGATTTTCAACTAAAGCTTGCAAAAAACATTTTAAAAATCAGTCTTATGGAAGTTATCTGGATCTAAGTTTCAGTTTAAGAGGAAGACATCTAAATGTACAGCCTACGTGTAGCTGTTGAAAATGCAAAAATTGTCAACATAGTCCAGAGAGCAATTCAGCAGAATGGTTATTAGGTTCAGTAGCTGCCTATAATCCTGATTACAGAGTAATTAAGAAGCATGAGTGTATGCAACTAGTGTCATTTGAGAGGTTCCCTAGGTATCCAGGACAGCTGCACATGACTGACAGATACAACAATGGTCCAACAGGAGACTCCAGCTCTGTATGGCTGCAAGAGACTACACTGAAGACCCTGAATTTTCTCATGCAGCCACAGATGCCTGTCGGCAGGCAATGTACTTGAGCCCCAGGAGGCTGCAATCAGCAGAAGAGCTCTCTAGGTGCACTGAGTGTTGACTTAGCCTTCACCAACTAGAAGGAGTGCTTAGACACCTCACATGTCAACGCCACCACACAAGCTTCTAGCTTTAGGCATCTTGTTCTAGAGTTGAATCTTACTCTGAGTGTTTCATGCCATTATCACTCCTCACCTGCACATTTCAAGAATTATTTCTGCACTCATCCAGCCAGTCAAAACATCTGAGTACATATCCTCCTCCAATAAGAGGGGCATCTTGAGTTGAAAGGAAGGAAAGGCGGTATTTGGAGTAATGGTAAGTGTTGCTCAGAATGAACAATGAAATGATGACAATGGCAAAGAGGTGAGCTTTTCCACTGGGAGGAAGTAGTGAAGTTAGGTTGTAGGAATTTTCCTCCTAAGTTTTGTGGGTCCTGGTACCTCACATGTTTTCTGTATAAACATACAGGGCGCAGACGTTAATAAAATTTCCTTTGGGATTTTTAGAGTTTTTTTCCTGTGGTTTGCACCCCACTTCTTTTACAATAGTGACAAGACTTCTCTGCTTTTTGCTCTTGAAACAGCACTGAATACTGCCATCTCAGTTGTGGTACTTAGCCTACAGCTACCTCAGGGCATTTCATGTAGATAGATGAGCTTGAAAGACTGAGAAGCTGTTTACAGGAGCTGAGCAAGATACACTCTCCAAGGGACTGAAACATGGGAGGTGGGAACCAAGTCCCAGAGGAAAAGCACACGGGTGGCTACACAAAGTCAACATCCACCACAGGGCAGCCTGCGGGCTCACATAACACCCTCAGGTCCTCAACAGAGCCTGTTCAGAGCAAGAGTGCCACACAGAATTACAGTGTCTCTCTCCATTGACCGCCAACAGCACAGAGGTTGCAGATACCTCTCTGTGTAGGCCACATATCAAGAGCCTACTGTGAAACATGAGCACTATGGGGGGATGGTCATTTCAAATATCATGCGGACTATATACAAAACATTAAATGGAGTCTGGCACTTTGCAAGGAAGGGTATCAGAAAATCTTACAGCAGGGATACCAGGCATTCAGACTGAGCGTGAAAGGGGTTTGTAACACTAAAATTGTCTTTCAGCAGAAAGGGGTGCTAAGAAACAAACAATCTGAGGAAAATGCTTGCATTCCTTAAAGAAAAAATTAACTTTCAAAACAACAACAAAAGTCAGCCAGATTGGCTGTAAAGATTTAATTTGCAATTCTGATTCTGAAATTTCAGCAATTGCCCTCAGAAATTCTGGTTCAGACACCTCACTTTGCTATGATGGCCCCCGAAACCAGAGTTTACTTTCCACATTGCATCTTGGGCATACAAAAATTAGAGTTTTTCAATTGATTTCACTAAACTTGGATTTGGTGTTGGCTTTTTCCCTCCTCTGTTTCTTTGCTCTTCCACGTTTCTACACCACTCAACTGAAATAATTTACATGTAGTTTTTGCTATACCAAATGCTACCTCTTTGCTGGTCTATTTCTACATTGAAACTGAAGTTAGGTCCCTGGATTTCCACATCTTCAATTACAACTCACAAGACAAAGTTCTACTATTCTTAAATAAAGCAGAACTAATTCAAGGAGCGTGTATAATTAATCAAAATAGCTAGCAGCGCAATATTTAAAATAACTGAGGCCTGCCTGGATTATAGCAACATTATTAGTATGTGATTAATAAGCAGTTGAAGTATTGCATTTGCTACACATTTGCTAAGTTATTTTATCTTGCTTTAAAGTTAGGTGGCAAAGTTTCAAGCCATAGTTAGGAGATTTGCTTTATTCAGTACTACTTTGTCAACCCCACCATCTGGTCAAACAGCTGAGGGAACTCAGACAACCATATGGGGGGCCCCATGTTTCTCTCCTGGAAAATATTTGTCTTACTGAATTATGCAATGGTTACCAGTTTATAGCTAAATAATAATAATAATAATAATAATAATAATAACAACAAAAAATTAAAATACTTTGTAGATAACCTGAGTTTGGTGGGCCTTCCAATTAGGCTTAACTTATGTAGGAAATAAGATGGCACTTACTTGAGGACCAGGCTGACCCTGAAAAACAAGAAAAAGATAAGGTTACGGAAAGTTATAACAAGGATTAACTCCTTAAACAGTAGCAAATAGTTACAGTACTTTATACTAAAGAGAGAACAAACAAACCATCAACAATAATGAAAACAGATTCTGGACTTTTAATTCTAATATTCATTTTGAAGGTTGCAATTAACTGATTCCAGAAATAAATGACAGTAACACATCATTGAACCTGCATTTGAGAAAATTCATACTTTATACAGTCAGAACAATACAATTTAGAAATTACAGAAAGACCTAATTTAACTGTTTTCAAGCGAGAAAGAATCCACAGATACAAAACTGATCTAGGAGTAGGTATTGGGTACTTTTTCTCCATTATGGCCCACACCCAGGATTCAGGGAAGTGCTAATTACTGCCTAGTGAATGAACAAAGTCTAGAAACTGGAGGAACACATTGCTGCGGAAGCAAGACTTTTTGCAAGGAGCACAATTTCCAACAAGTATAAACTAATATTTAAACTAGAAAATCAGCAACAGATGAACCCTTGGGTGCCAGCCTAAGAGGTAGCTTGGGAATGTACTGATCCATTTCCTCTCCCTTACTTACCAGCATCACATCTGGGACTACCTCTGCCCAAATGGAGAGACACCTACTGCAAACTGAGAAGCTGCAAGCCCTTCCAGAGTAGACTTCCCACCACTAATACCCCTATTCCAGGAAAGTCAGTTAAAGTCATCAATAATTCTGGCCTACCGATTGCAAATCATTTGCATGAAGCAGAAATATATTACAAAACAGTATAGTAGCTGTGACTATGAACTACAACTACATAGACAACCAGCTCATACTGTAAAACACAGACAAATATTTGTAAGTATTTGTATGTCTCCTTAAAAAGGGACAAAGTCTTAAACTCCTAGGGCTAGTTTAGCTTATGGTGTTTTATGGTATATCAATGAGATTTCAGCTGATTAAAACTACATTTCATTTGGTTAAAAGTAATCGAGCATGGAGACTTCCTGTAAGTCATATAAAACCTCTCCACTTTAGCTAGAGGGCGATTTTACAGAGTTGAAAATTTTATACAGATTCCAACCAACCTGACTTGCTATGAACTAGTAATTTTCTATCATCATTTTTTCTACAACTTTCCACCTGGAAAGCAGCTTTGCAGGGAACGATGTGGGGGCCCTGGTGGACTCCAGATTGAACAGAACATGGGACAGCAACATGTTCTTGCCACAAAGAAGGCTACCAGTATCCTGGGCTGCAATAAGCAGAGTATTGCCAGCAGGTTGAGGGAGATGATCCTTCTCCTCTGCTCAGCACTGGTGAGGCCAGACTTGGAGTGCTGGGACCAGTTCTGGGCTCCCCAGTACAAGAGGGACATACTGAACATCAGTCTGAACATGCTTTTTTTTTTTTTTTTTTTTTTTTTTTTTCCTTTTTTCTTTTTTTTCCTTCCCCTGTGCAGGTGACAAAGCACTGGCACAGGTTGCCCAAGAGGCTTGGAGGTCTTCAAAAGCCACCCGGACATGGTACTGGACAACCTGCTCTGGGTGGCCCTGCTTGAGCAGGAGGGTTGGACTAGAATAACGTTACAGAAAAATCATTGTAAAATATAGAATTACGGTGGCTATCTAATCCTTATAATGAAGGAAGCCTAAAGCATTCCTTGTCATAGATGCTGCAGTCTTGTTTAGCTCCTTATAATACTGCTCTATATGGGTTTCTAGAAAACAAATAAACAAACAAACAAAAAAAAAAACATATATACTGACTGAGGTTTGACGGTTCTAATATAAAGTATTCTGAATTGGTCAGTTCTATCAATATAGGGTATAATGAAAATGACTGGGATTCCTCTGCACCCAGCCTCTACCCCAATCTTTCCATTACAGCAAGCTTTAAGCCATTATATGCTAAAACCACTGGAAATTGCTTACTGATGTACAATAAATGTATAAATAGACTACACTGAGACTTGTGCATGCAAACTTTCATATAAAAATCACAACATGTTTATCTCACAAGTGTATCTAAAGACAATACATTTTGATTAAGTCATGAAAGTGTCTCCAAGATACACAAAAAGCTTGAAGTCTGAAATGTTTCAACAAAATGTTGATTTAAATCTGTAGAAAGGAAATGAACAGGAAAAAAAATATTGAAACAAAAAGATTTTGAAAACTGACACTTCATTCTTCACACTAACTTAGACAAGGAGGCTACTCTGTGTCCGTGTGGTACATGCTATGTATAAAGGACATACACACTTAATACAAACATACCGTGATATAAAGGTCAAGGATAACAGCATGCTCTCATGCAAGTGTTTTCTACTCTCAGTCTCAACAGCACAGCCAGTCTGCCTTTTGGTTATTGCGCATTTTTAATTCTTATTTTATCAAGTCTGCAATATGGAGAGAGGAAATCTAGAAATTGGATTTTTATAGGACAGTTTTTTTTCATGGTGACACAGAACTCTGAGGTAATGAGGAATATAATAGTTAAGTTACTCTTCATTTATATAGGCTGTCAATCTTGCAATTTTCCAGCATTTAACTGTAAATACAGATGCCTAATACAGAAGTATCCAAAGCAAGATCTTTTGATGATGTTAGCTATGAGCTCCTTGCATCTGGAAGGAACTTTGCATTAATGAAGGGAATTCTTTTCTGTTTTTCAGTTGTTCTCAATCCTTCAACGTTTTTATATACCCTTAGACACTCCTTGCAAAGCTAACTAGCAAATTCCATGACACTATAATTTTCTTTTCTCACTTATGATGCAGTAAGTGACATTAGCCAGAGGATGCAGCAAGGACTATATTATGCAACTCATCAGCTTTGCTGACAAAGGGGGAGGTAGAAAGAGGCATCACAATACTGATGTTTTTGCTTTTAAAGGTTTGTTGCCACATAGCAACAATTCAAATTGTTGAGATGAAGCTCAACAACTGGGAGATGAATAAGGTGCAATTCATTTTGCCTTCTCTCATTTTTGTATGTTGTGAAAGGGTCAGGAATAAAGCTCTGAGTTACTAGCATGTTCATTAAAAAAAAAATAAAAAATCCTTGAACACAATCTAACATGATTCATCTTTGGAGCAAGCTCAATCTCAATTAATATGCTTGTGCTCCCAAGAGGGCTCCAGAATTGCTGAAATCACTCTGGACCACTGCTATATAAATTAGTCCTAATGCACATTGTTTGTAGATTAAAAGGTTTTAGTTATTACTATTTCTCTTAATTTTAAATTAAAAAAACAGGCTGAACATACTCTTCAAGACTGAAAAGTCAGCATTACTCTAACTTTAAAATAATAATGAATATCCTTAATTCAAGTGTGTTATGTAATGTAAAACTGAGCGTTGATTGCCTCCTGAAAGTGGATGATATTAACACATGGATGGCAATTCTGTTTTAGGTCTCAGTAAAGCTATGCAGGATTTGTGTTAATACAGCTCATAGTACAGTTTGGACTTTTTTTTTTTTTTTTTTTAAGAGTGAGTTAATTTATGTAATTTTAATTTCTCTGATGATTAAAGCATAATCTTCCTCAGCAAAAGACCTTGTAAACCTTTACATTAATGGGATCTCAAGGATTGCCGTATCAACCTTACTCAGATGTGTACTCTGAAGGTAGTTTTGGTCTATTCTCTAGAATCAGACCAGGTTTTAAAAATCTATCTGAGTTCCTACTGCTTTTCAATACTACCATTTTAAATGATTGTTCTGAGTAGAAGGCAGAATAAGAATGAACTCTCTTGTTCTTCCATAGATACATCTCCATGGTGCTAACAGGAAGAGAAATTTATCATAGTAAGAATGAAGAAGTAGAAAGAAACAGAAGTCAGGAATGCACAAAGAAAAGATGACCTGTTCTGAAAGAACCTAAGCTTCTGAAATGAAAAAAAAATGGTGCTTTATTTTGTTTTTGTAATAGGAATTATCAGGAAGAAATGGGTAGCAGACCCCAAGAAGACACCTGAAAACAATCCACAGTCCTCAGCTGTAGTCCCAGAACAGAGGTGAACGTCTCCCTGACAGCACATAGATCATATTCTTCATCTTGGATTGGAAGACAGAGTTTTGTTTGTGTTTCTTAGTTTCATTTACTGTGTGGAAGCTCCCAACAAACTGCTCTTCTCCACACGCACTTGCAGAGCGGTCCCTACACCAGCAACTGGTCAGTTGTATTCAGTTTACCTTCATTAAAACAGTAGGTACAGCTGCATAATCTCCCATGGTTTCAGAAAAATCTTCGTAACACTTTTCTCTTTTATATTCCTATTTACCAATGAAGATGTTATTTGGCAGGAAAGAAAGGGGTTAAATTTGTCATCCTATTGTGATTACCTTAACTGAAGGTCTTGTACAGCTGATTGTTAATAATTTCCTTGCAATTTAACCTAATATTAGCTGCTGATATGTAAATGATACTGAAAGAAGAAGAAAGATATATGGTGTAGGCAAGTCGAGCTCAAGTCAAGAGGTAAACTATTAATCTGCTAGGAGAGCAGGTTAAGGAACAAGCCTATTGACTGGAGACTACATACATTGCAGAAATGTTACTTTGCAGTAGACAGAAACTTCAAGAGAATAGGAAAAATTCTTAATGAAAGAAAATGGAAGCTGACACTGCAAGTTAATAGTTGAGCTTGCAAAGGAAATGGGCTTGTAGCAAATGAAAGGACAGAAAAGATATATTCAAGGCACCAAAGAAAAAGGTTGTCCTGGAAAAGGAGAAAGAGAAAAGGAGCAAGAAGAATAGCACAAGGAAGTACAGAAACTGTACTTTCACACCTTTTGCATGATTTAAATCTTTAAAGAGCTAGGAACATAAAAATTCCAGGCTCATACATCTAAATCACTTTTACCCACACAAATATATACATATATATATATATATAGTGTTTTATATATATATAGTGTTTCACTTCATTATATATATAAATTCATATATATATGTATAGTGTCTCACTTGCGGAAACTCATACATGAGAAACTGTTAGCAGCTGAGCAGAATCCATTGTATAAAATTAAAGGTCATTTCTAACTTAATTCAAGTAGCATCTCCCTAAACAATATCTAGGATAGCATATAAATGCATTTAAAATGGGCTATTCAGATATCATCAGCCAGCAAAATCCAGGCAGAGAAACAAAAACACAAGAAGGAAGGACCTGCAGAAAAAGGAATCAATCAAGAGCCACGGATATGTTGTCAGAAGTAATATCCTACCATGCGAGAAGCACCACCAAACTACCCTTGTGGGATGTTCTCTGGACCTGTCCTCCAACCTAACCCAGACAGAAAATGATAAGGGAATAGGAGTAGCATGCCTGGTCTCTGTTTGCTGGGAGAGAGGCAACAGACGCAAGTGGCTTTTCGGCACTCCTGAAGACTGTGTTACAAAGGTTGAAATAAGTTATGCCGAAGCAAGCCAATATGTGATCAACATACATTTCTTCATGAGCAATTCAAAAAGCAAAGAAGGAATATGTGCAAGACCTAAATTACACTGGTTTTGAACAAATCACCTACCAGCTTTCCATCCATACCAATCGGACCCTAGGATAATCAAAAGCCAAAACAAAATGGAACAGTTAAAATCAGCGGAACACTGAAATTGAGGAATATATACAGACTCAGGGAATACTGCAGGATTTAGAAGATGATTAACTATGTCAGCAGTTAAGTGCAATACCTTAAAAATACTTTAAGAATGAAGGCACAGAGAAGAAACAACAAAAGGAGCAGACCTAAGACAGTAGAAATAAAAACAGTATGATGCAAAGTAGCCAGGCAATAGCTGGTGTTCAACGTGCAGTGAAGGATTTGTTAGTTTGGCAAGCCACAGCAGTACAACATAACCAAACATATGAAATAATGCATCTGGCTTGAGTATTGTTCTTTAAATGAGAAAATAAAATAGGTAGCCTATTTACTGAATGATCTTCTCACAATCACATGGCTGCAAGATGAAAAGAGCAAACACTTAAAATCTCATAACTAATCTGTATTTAAATACATATTGTAATAGTGATGTTTAATAAGAAACATCAGTTCACACAACTGACTGAGTTACTAAAGAATTCTCCCTATACTTTGGCCAAGAATTCCCGCACACCTTATCCTGCTTTTCTTCCTGCCCCTTCCAACAGAAAACATGGAACTTCCTCACTGATACTTTAAAAGTTATTTGTTTCCTTTACCCAAAGGTGGCTTCCAGTTATTTGGATGCAAATTCTAGAAATGATTTTATGTGGATGCACCCTGTTGCAACTCAGTAGCTGATGCTGTATTAACTGCATATTTAGGTGATCAGATAGGGGCTTGAGAAAGTTGGAGTAATTTTACACTGGGTGTTTAATGTCTATACTTTCTGACAATGAACAGTCAAGTTATCTTTCACTGGCAACGGGACAAGAACAGGCAAAGAAGTTGTTTCTGCTATTGAAGTCATCGTTAGACAGAAGCTCTGAGCTTTCAGTTGTTTGCCCCATGCAAAAGGGACAGTTTTCTCCTAGATGCCGGCACTGCAGCCAGACTTTCCCTTCAGAGCTTGACAGTCACTCACTCAAACCACATTCCCTAAGTACACAGCCACTTGGGACGGATTGCTCACACGGCTTGATTTGGATCACTGTTGCTTGGAAGACAGCACATAACTTGATCCATTTTACCCTTGCTGCCTTTTATACCCTTTGTCAGCACTAGGCTTGCCTTGTAAGCAAAACTCAAAGTGTAATAGCTTAGCCTAAATCAGGTCTGCAGTGCTTCTACTCACCCCTTCACCAGGAGTGTGTATTCTTACTTTCTACACTAATACCAACAGTCGCATCCAACAGTCAGTCCAGCAGCTATCAAGAAAGTAATAAATGCTAAGACAAAGTGATGTGGTGTCAATCTAGTGAGTTCCCAAGTTATTCACTCTCTCCCAGTCTAGACCATAGGCTTTGCTGGATAGTCCAGGCATCTATAATGAAAGAGGACATCAGCTGGATGTACACTCTGTGAAATTCATGATTTTGGTACCTTACTGGCTTTCTAAGAAGCCTTTGCACTAACCTACTTGTCTGTTCCAACAACAAGTTGCTGTGTCTGGGCAGCCCTACAGGAATAAAAACATTTACCTCTCCTTCCCTTCAGTTCTTACTGTGGTTTCCTGTCACATCGCAGAGTAGATGACGTGCTGAGAACATAAAGCAGGTCACCAGTACCTTGGTTGTCTTCATGACCACTATATTTGTCAGGGGCTGATATCCTGGGAAAGTTTGTGAGCACTCAGATGGCCTACAAAATCTTTCTAATGTTCTCTCTAAACCAGTTCTTCCCTGATACCCAAAAAAGAATGCAACATTTTCCAACATATTAACAAGATAGCTTTTATTAGTATGCTTCCTCGGAGGCTATTTATCACGTACTTGTAGCTCACAAACACATATATGGCACTTATCAATTTTCTCACAGTTATTTAGCAAACCTCTAAATGTTACTGTACACCCCAAAAATTGAGGCAAATATCCAAATTATTAGCTTTCTCAGATTCTTCTAGCACTGTATTACGTTATATTTATCTAGTATTATTTACACAGCCTGCTGCAGGTGCAAAACCAAAGGCTGAGCTGAGCCCAGGCTATGAATACGTTTACTTCTAAAAAGCAAACTACAGATATTACCAATGAAAACTCAACAGTAAGGCCACCATATGTAAATAAAGTTCCCCAGAGGGCTGTGTAGGCCAGCAGCAAAATTTAACAATTTAGGCTCCTGCAAGCTTAGCCCAAAAGATTTAATTATTTTTATGATGAATGAATACAGAAAATACTTATACAAGTATTTGTAGAAGGAAAATTCATTATGGGGTCAAACTGCTGGCTTAGAGGAAACAGCCAAAAGCTCTTGTAGCTGTAACAGTGTATTGTGTTTTGCAAATAATCACTGTTTTCAGGGAAAGTTTATCATAGGAAACAAACAAACAAAAAAACTATTTGCTATTTTTGTGCTCCCTTAGTGATAGGCATTTTTGGTACTGTTAATTTTTATTTTTATTTTGTTGTCTCTTTATCCATGCTACGTAGCTCGTGCGCTTGAATTAAAGGCCTATATGTAGCATCTTGAAGAGTCTCAGACACTTGCTTGAGACATACTGCCCTACAGGAGAACAAAATCCCTTAAGATAAGGGGTCATTACTGTGAAATTAAATAATATTCTTTCACTATTTAAAAACAACAACAACAACAACAAAACCAAGTATTTAACTGCAAAACAAAGTAAAATGAATTTGACCATCTCTCAAGCTGCACACCACATAGTTCAAACAGCTTCCTGCTTTATTCGCTAAATTGCTGCTACTATAGGTTAGCATGCCATTTCTGAGAAAAAAAAAAAAAAAAGAGAGGAGAGGGGAATGGAGGGGAGGGGAGAAGAGGGGAGCACGGTCTTCTATAACACAACTCTGGTAAAACATTTCAAAAAACTAGACAATACAACAAAAGACAAGGAGATGAGTAGTTTTATACAACAGACACATCCACCAACCTCACAGAGGTAACAGAGGTGGCATTGAAAATATTTCTTCTGGACTATGCTTTTCCTCTCTAGGTTTCCACTCCCATTTTTTAAAATATATGCTATTACTGAATATTCACTTATGGTATTAGATGTTTTCTAGGATCTTCAAAAGCAAAGATGCTTACACAGTAATTTTGTTTCCCCCAAAAAGAATAAACCACTATTTTCTCAGCTTTAACTACTTATCTAATAATCCTTAAATGGACAGGGACAACACATGGGAGGAAGGAGAATATGATTGCCATTTAGCTTTTTTTTGTGAGAAGTAGCTTCCACTCCTCAAGAATGATGTAAAATGTAATGCATCTCACAGGTATTTTTAGTCAGATTTTGAACACTACACAAAATCAGTTGTTTACTGTTTAAACTGGGTTATTCTAGAGGTAAACATTTTAAGGATTTTAGGGAGTTATTGTTAGAAATTGAAAATGTCAGCAGATGTACCAGAAACCTTTAGATCTTTCCTATCAAAAAGATGGCCAGTAATATTACTTGAAGCAGCTTTACTACAGCATTTGTTTCTTTAGAAAATTCTGACTGGAAAGTAAAGATAAGAAAAAGATATCACATGTTGAAATCTATTAAGCAATAAAAGAATCGTTCAAAGGAGTACAGAAAAAAGAGGAAGATTTGGATTATCTTCTTCCTTCTGACTTCTCTATTTGTCCTTCAGTGATCCTTTTCATCTAAGGAATACCCATCAGAAGACTGCATTCTGAAACAGAAGATATATACTAAACAGAAAACAGATATCACCTCTTCTTTAGGAGCTGCAGATCATCCTTTATCTAAATAAATTTGGGGGTGGGTGGGGTTGATTTTATTAATAAATTGGATCAGCATATTTTAGCAGTGATTACTTTTGCTAGGTTTATATTCATTTGAAGCATGCAGAAAAATGTATTTGTTGTACTTCTGTGTGAAGAATGAGGAAAAATTTTGACACTGCAAATTAGTCCAATTCTGTATTTTTATATATATGTATAAGCTAAAAACAGGCCAATAACCATTTCTCAGACTTTGATAGCTCACTGTTTTTCCTGACTATTTTATGGGAAATCAAGTATTTTTGAAAAAAAAAAAAAAAAAAACTCTCTTGCAATGTAGAAAATAGGTAATTTAAAATATTTTTTTAAAAATCCTCTAGATTTATATTTTTAGATATCTGACAGCTTTAAAATATATTTTTTGACTATCACTGTAGCATTTCAGAATTCAGAAACTCTTTTCCTGATTAAGTTGCATGACTAAGTTATTACATATTTCTAAACAATCTGCTGCAAGCTTGATTGTTAAATTGTTACTTGCAGCTGCCTGAAATCTCTTATGCAAAGACATACAATAAGAAGTATCAAGGATTCAGAAGAAAGCTAAAATTTAGCTTTACAGCACCTGTATCAGCTGCATCTCAGTTATTGTGACTGAGTCTAAAAACACCTGTGTGGAAAAAAAAAAATCAATCAGTATCTAAGCAGGTTTATAAATGGTGCCCAGGTTCAGGTAAGGTGAAACATAACACATTGCCTTTTCAAATCACCTATTTTAGTTCAAGATTGATAGACTGTAAGAAAAATCAGAATTGTCAGATTTTCTCATCATGATACCATTAAAAGTGATGGATAGCCACTATTTCTGCCCCATGCCCTTCTACTCTTTGGTTAGTTACAGGTTTAGCAAGGCTGACTTTAACTAGATGCTGTAATATAATTCCCTAGCAAGTCTGATGAGATTTCTCTTCAATGAAACTTTGTTTTAGAGCTTCTGTGGGCAAAAAGTAGGATGAGCTGTTCAACTTGCTAAATTTCTTTGACTGATGAAACATTATTGGTTCTTTTTCGATGACTGGAAGTGATTGCTCTCAAGAGCAGTGAGAGTGAAAAGCCCAGGTAAAGAAATAACTTGTCCCAACCCTGGGAGAAAAAAGTGCATTAAATCAACCTGCAACAAGTCTGGCCAGCAATCAGAACATTACTGATAAAAGCAAATAATCCAGATCACTTGTGCTGGAAGAAACTTTACTGTGAGAAGAGAACAATGAACAATGAGAGTACAAAAGAGTTGAACCTTCTGTCTAAAACCCCCTTATCCCCAAAAGCAAAACTACTGACAAGAGCACTACAAGGCTATTTCAAGTCCATTACAGAATTTCCTGAATCCTTCCCTCAAGCAGTTTCTATTAGCTACTACTTGAGACAAAAGTCAGCAAGGTGGATCAGCACCTGGAGATTGCAAAGTAAGTAAATGTATTTCAAGGCAGGAGCTTCTTTATAGTTTTAAAAGATTTAAAAGAAAAAGTTCACAGCAGTTAGGCTGCTTGATCTTATTATCCAGAACCTTACAGGTTCCGTGTCAACTGCCAGAGCCTCTACCTCTTTCAGCCTTGAGAAACAACATCCTGCTTCTCCTAGACCCATTCGAAACACCAATACAAAATTATTTGAGATTTGAATTGAACACCCCCAGACAGCATACTTTATTTTTATTTCAATGGAAAAACTACGTTGTTAAAGAAAAGTGCATTGTTTAATCCTGAATAGCCTAATCCTGTATTTCCTGAAATTTTGCATGTTGGTGTAAACCACATTAATTCTCTCCTACAAAATTGCCTTTATCAAGCCAACAAGGAACTAAAAGTATACCCTGCAAGCACAGAAGAGACTCAGAAGCAAGGAGCTGATAAAACCTGGAGAATGAAGAACAGCAGCACCACGAATAAGGCTCCAGACTACACTTCCACCAGCCAGAAAAGCCACACTGTGCACAAACTAGGCTCTCAACACTAAGACTTCAGTCCATGAACATAAAGGTAATCAGAATTTATTCCAATTTCCATTTTAAAACACCTGCCTAGTGCTGTGCCTTCAATATAGAGAAATATGCAGCATACATATGTAAAGCAATAATCTAATGCTAATAGGAAACTGCCATGCAGAACTGGCAGGGATCTTACACTTACTTGGCTATTCTTCTTACTGGAAAGAAAATATTTTTCACATTTGTCTTTGAATTTCAAGAAACATAAGGACATGTGACCTAAAGAAATGGATTTCACGAAGTGGCTCTAAAGTCCAGATTAACCCAAATTAGACAATGGAAATAATCAGTAACTGAAGATGATGGATGATGAAGGACAGTTTTAAAGAATCCAAAATTAACCAGAATTGCTAGATACAGTCTCCAAAACCTTTTCTCGGAGAGACATCACTCTAGATTACAAGACTCCTAGCCTAAAGACCTGCACGCAGTCTGAACGCTCTAATGACTCCTTTGCAATTATAAGAAGGGCTGATTATATCTAAAAGTCAGCAATCTGGAGAAAGAAAAATTGTTCAGAGTTTAGCTATTCACTGAGTGGCTTAACTACAAAAAAAGCACCACATATGGTAACAATACGGGAGTACGAAAAATTCTATGCAAGAAAAATTATAGTCACAGCTTTTCAAAAGCACATTTCACAGCTGAAAAATAATTGCCGAGATGCTGTTCATTTTTTTAGTTTCTGCAGGAAATCTGATAGGCAGTTTCTTGTGGTGCAGATGCATTTTTGAGTATATGACTGCCCTTCCTGCTGAAATATATATGCAAAAATACATGAAAAAACTGAGCAGACCTAAGTTGGAACAAACTCTTCTAAAAGACTGTAGGCAGACAGCGTTCGATTTATCATGGCATATTGTAACTGCCTGCTGTTTAAAAAACAAATAAATAAAAAGGAACAGAATTAAAAAATGTGGCCTTAAAGTGTTTAAAAACAGTCTTGTGAAGGGTTCCAGAACTACATACATCCATAAAAACACTTCATTATGCTACTGAATTCCAGCATAGCTTAACGGGTAATTGAACAATGAGAACTTATATACAGAACAGAGAGATATATCCTACCTTTTACCCAACAGTTCTTGTTTCTCCCAAAGAAATTGAAACTCCTGTATCCGTAGATAGAAAGCATATGGCTAATTCATCAATGCCAATGACATTGTGTGAAAATATTTGATGTGGTTGGTGCCATGTTGATGAGAAAACAATAAACTGTGAAAAATATCACTTCTCAAAAATTAGTTGGCTGGCATTCAGCAGGAGATAGATTGTTGTAACAGCTGTGGCACGATGACTTTGATAAATTAGATTTTCATTCTCCTGGAATAATTCTGAAGAATCCCTGTCTCCCCACACCACCATGGAAGTAAATCCATTTACTCATTGGAACCCTCCTAAAGAACAATCTTTCTTGCTGCCTGTTTTGATGGCTTTACAGAATAACAGAAAAAAAATCATTTCACTTCTTTCAGTCAATCTCTTTCTTTGGTTTCTAAAAATCTTTTATTTTAGGGAGAATGCGGACCATAAAGTAAAATTAAAAACACAGTCTTCTGGCAAGTAATGCAACACCACAGAGACATAACGTTTATAGGCTGATTTTTGACCCTCTCTTAGTGAAACCATCACCTTTGGAACATCAACAAAACTCAAGAGCAGGTACCCTAATTAATTTGTGCTCCATTGGGATACAAGGAATCTAAGTGTCATGCTCCTTTTATCCACCTAAAGAGGCACATATTTTAGATGCGGCTTCCAGAGAATTCAGAAAAAGATATAGATGCCATAGAGATTCTTCCTTTCTGACTTACAAGAAAGGAGATCAATCAGAGCAGATATATCTCCATAAAAGAACAGTTACAATGGTTTTAAAAGAAGAAAACAAAAAGCCAAGGGTTATAAATAGACCTTTAGATTAAAAAATAAAAATAAAATAAAAATCCTACAATCTCTTTCCTGTGGCTATCGTGTTCTGAAGAAAGGTGTTTGAACAGTTTGAGGATAACCAAAACACCAACATTCAGACTGGTGCACTAGATGCAGCATTTCCATCTGGATACAACATACGAAAAACCTGCACAGATGCACTGTGTATAAACTTTAACTCAGAAGCAGGTGTTTTCAGCTGTGCACTGCCACATGTGCTCAGACACCAGAAAATAAAATTCTGCACATGCAAGGCCATTCAGATACTTGTGTCATGTACCTATCAGACTTAAAAGGCACAAATATATGGGTGGCTAGTTTAAACCCACTACTGTTGTTTTAAGCATACTATAACCTAAATTATTCCTTAAAAGTTGGTAATGCTGCATTCAATTCTGTCCCCCACAAAATGCTTTGGAACCCATACATCCTCAGAAAGCACAAAACGTTATGGAAAAACTATCTAAAACATACTTAAGGGGATTATTTCATTCCAGAAAATAAAGCAGAATGCAGTGCTGCGCTACAACCTTTTTCATTCTTTCTTCCTGAAGTGTTTCCCCATACAGTTTTTAATGATGTACCACCTCTTCTATTTCCCCAGTTTAACAAGAAAAGTGGGATGTAGCAATGAAAGGATCTGCACCTTAAGAATTATTTCTAGTCCTTGAAGAAAAAAAAAATTCCCATAGATCTTACCACGATCAGTGGTAACCAAAAAAAAACCAAAACTGGTTTCCAGAAGGAACATTTATTATGGTGCCCATGAAAACAAAATAACTAACCACAACAAAGCATATAAAGTGCTCAGACGAGCACACAACATCTTTATTTGTAAATCTGTGCATTTACTGCTTATTATTGTCACTGGGAAGCTAAGGGCTACCTCACTTATTGCCTTACTGTTCTGTCCCACTGACCTCAGATAGTCCTAATGGCCTTTCATGCAAGACTCTGGGCATTTCACTTTAAACAAAGTCCAACATTTGAAAGATCATGAGATAATGAAGGAGATTATATTTGAGATGGAATAACCTTTCTATTGGTGCCAGAATTTTTACAAGACTAAACTCAAGAAAACATGGGAAAACTCAAGAACTTTTTCTTTCCAATACTTCACTCAAAGGGGTTAAAGAGGGGGAAAATGCTGGATTTTTCCAGTCCTAAAAGGATTTTGGGGTTGCTTGTAGCTGGCTTGATAAGAGGCTACTGAGCAGATGCTGGAAGAATCCTGTCATATTAATTCGGAGACAGCAGTAATACTGCTTCAAACTTCTTCTGCAGTTCTTTTCTCTTTTTTAGGTGAAAAGCTATACAGGTCCAAATTCCAAACTTCTCCTGCAGTTCTTTTCTCTTTTTTAGGTGAAAAGCTATACAGGTTCAACTTCCAAACTTCTCCTGCCAATTCCTTTTCTTTTATGGCAAATTCAGTTTGTGTTTTTTTGAAATTTATACGAAAAGCAGCTGATTTTTTAATTATTATTATTTAATATTTTTTTTGGACACGGGAGAACAAAAGCATATCTCCACAAAATCTTCCAAAACCAAGTTGGTGCCTGTCTTCACCCTTAAGATATTTAAGGGAAGATACTGAATTTCTCCATAATTATACTTCTGCTTCTTGCAGCTACCCCATCTAGAAACAAATAGAAATTTCTCTACTTTTATCCTGAAATCACCCTTCAACTCAAAGTGGTACCAGTGTCCCAACCATGCAGTTAGAAAGAAGTTTTTTCTTCTTCCTTGACAACTGCTACGCAAACAGAAATGAGCAAAATCAGCCAACAAAACATTTAGCCAAGAAAAGAAAGGTGCTGAAATCAGATCAATGCATGACATAGAACATGGGCTACTCATCCCAAACCAAGAAAAACTTCCAAATCCAAGTATTTCACACCTATGCTTTTTTGAGCCATTTTCCAGCAAATCAGTCTTCTTATCTGTTTCCTAATTTCAGTCCAATTACACAACTGAAATTGAAGTTTAGTAGAGCTCAACTAGTGAATTCAAAGACAGAATACAGTTCAGTGAAACAGCTCCTAAAATCCTAAAACATTTATCAATTTCGTTATTTCATTTGTTCTTACAATCTCTAGACTATGCTTTTAAGTTTTGTGGATGACACACATGAACACATCCAAATAAAATATTTTCATTACTTTGTTTTGACATAACTGGATTTCAAGCTTATAAAAGGATTCTTGCAGAAGCTGGTGACAGCATGAAGAACAAAAATGAGTTTCTTTGCATTCTCATTTAGGGAGAAACAATTTGTATGTGATGGCAATACCAGATTATACTTTAGATACCTTAAGGGCAGAGAGCTAAAATGAGAGATCTCCTATCGTTTGCAGAATGGATAAAAAGTCAGGATAATTGATCGACACAGCTGGAAGTGGAAATGTTGAGGTCATTTCCTCTTTTGAGGTATACTGAAGGACAGCTAATCAGTCAGTCTACCTGAATAAAAAACACAAACCTCACTCAAGTTTTCCTATTAAAAAAAACAAAAAAGGGAGGGGGGGGAGAGGAAGGGGGAATCTGCACTTGGACTTTCACATTGACTTGGAATGCAAATCCTATATTATGCACAACAAAAGTTACTAAAGTGCTGTAAGTTAGTTACTCTTGGTGCTTTTGGAGCATTCTGTAATCCATGCTTTCAACCTTCACACTCAAAAACTGCACCATTGCTAACAAAGCTCTCTGAAACAAATTGTGAGTAGCAAACTGAAATCACTCCAGTTGCTGTAGGCCAAAAACTCAGTATACATATCAAATACCACTGAAAAAAAATATATATTTATATATATATATAAACCTTTAAGCTCCAGTATAGTGACAAAACTTGTTTCAAAAAAATCTGTGTGCTGATAAATAAAGCACTTCCTTCACACCTGCAATTTGTCTTCTGTGTTTTTCTCTGCAAGGTCCCAAATCCACTTTGCCCTCACATTTATTTCTGTGATTGCTTGTTGGGTAAGTGCTGTTCAACATGAACAAAAGTAGAATAATCTATCCTTACCATTGCTTACCTTAGTTGCAATCTGGTAAAAAGAGAAACCGTTACAGAAAGAATAGCATGGCTTTTTATCAATTTCCAATTTTTTCCTGGTTTTACTTCATTTGCTAAGAATTCCAGCCTCATCAACCATAAGTAAACAGCAGTTTATTGTAGTACAAATACCACATAAAAGGAGCAGATTTCTACATTAAAAACTTAATATTACTTTCAGCTGATGAGTGCTCATGTACATATGGTTGTTTTTCAGTATGCTCCTTTTGTGAGGCAAAGGGTTAAATTCCTCTCAGTTATCATGGGAATAGCTGCTGTGAATTTGTACCAAATAAACCTAAAGTGCTCTTAGCTCAATGATTTTCTTCTAGATTCAGTACTTTGTAGATCTTAGTATTAGCAAAAGTAATGTTAATTGCTTTACCTTAAGCCAAAGAAGAAGAAGAAAAAAAAAAAAAGGAGAAGAAGAAAAGAAAAATCCACCACCATTTTGTGAGGGTGATTTATTATCTGTATCCTACAGTCATGGAAAAAACTTCCAATAGACATTCCATACTGCTTGTATAAATCTTTCCTACCAGACAAGCATGTTTGCTTTCAAAAATGTAACTGCTTTAACTAATCTTGAGTTTGGTATGCACGGACATAGCTGAGAACTCATCTTTTCAAACAGGAAAACAAAGGCAGTCCAAATAACACCCTAGTATTCCTCTTGTGGTGCAAGAGGCAAAGTGTGCATTAAACACGCCCATACCAACAGATCCCCGGGAGCAGAGAAGTACTTTAAGGCTTTGTTCTACCACCTAACTTCTAACATTAAAAAAGAAGCATGAAAACACGGGGCTGAGATCCTATTATCATGATAAATGCTAGCCCAAACTATTTTTGGTGAAATCACTGGATGATGCTAAGCAGTGTGTGGCCCACTGCAGGTATGTGAAAAAACCTTTTGATTCCTAATGGGGAGAAAGTTCCTCACTCGGCTTTTTGAGGACAAACAGCTCAGGTGCCTGTCTGCTCCAGATGTTCCCTGCTTGTGGGGCCTCTGTCATAAACAGGACCTGAAACCTGGCTGCAGAGGGAAGCAGGTGTGCAACCAGGCTTTGAGAGAGCACTTCCACCGCGCATTTTCTGGAAATCTGGGAATAAAACCATCTAGGCTAGTGACTTAGGAACAAGTTTCGTCAAAGAAATATTACAGCCCTTGGCCTCAATTTGGATTGAAAATGCACAAACTCCCCCATAAGCATATTCATCTGGGAGCTATATGGGTAGTAAAGTGATAGATATCTTTCAGCTATATTAGAGGGCCAAATGAAAGATCCAGTGTTAAGGAAAGTCATGTGTCATATTTGCAACTCTGCTTCAAGATGAATGAATTGTTGACTTAAGAATCTTATGACAGTTTGGGATTTCTCTTTCCATTTGTGATAGAAATAAACAGTAATTAAATACAGGATTTCTACTGCGATTTTACATTTCCTTTGAATCTCAAAACTTGTGAGAAACTGGACAGTTCAGGCAAATTGCAAGAGGCACCTTTAACTATTACTGGTTATTCACTGTCTATCTGCATGCGATTGTCACAAATACAATTTGAGAAATGAGGCCCAGAGCTACAATATCTATCCATGCATATGCTGGGAAAACATTTGGAATGCATAATTTTGCTCAAAGGTAGTTTGTTTCATAAGTAAAGCTATTTCCATTACACTGGAGATTTGCAACGTGTGTTGCAAGGAAATGACTGGGAAATTTCAAGCAGGATTCCCAAAGAAAGGCAAGAATGAATGATCTTAGGTACAGTTCAAGCATTATGTCTGCCAAAGCATGGACATGAAAAATCCTAACTACAGCCTTCTACATGCCACCTGCTTAGCTGCTAAACTGAAGCCAGTGGAGTAGACTAGAGAGACCAGAAATATATCTTTACTGTCAAATAACTGACAAACCAGTTTAATTCCTTTCCCTATTTATACAAACTTAATTACAAAAGTGAGGCTAAATTTAAAGCTATGAAAGAAAATACTGAAAAAGGCATTTAGTTGTTAAATTACACCTATCTATCTGCCATCAGCTATAAACCTGAGTTTACCTGATAGATATATGGGGTTTTATCATTTAGAATTAACATTAGCTGTGAACCTAAACTCTATAATGATTCACAGAAACCTACTTTATACTAGTGTTATCATGCTCAATTCATATTGACATCTACAAAATGCTATGAAGAGATGTGAATTTTTCAAGATTTTAGTTCTCTGTCCATGCATCTGAGACAGATTCTTGGAGAATCCAGCATGTAGTAACAATTGTCCATATTAGTAATGATGCATCAAGAAACCTATTATCATGTTATTTTATTCTATTAATTTTTACAACCTTATTTATAATGTTATGTAGAAAATATTTTAGAAATTAATTTAAATCAGAACATACTATGTGGGCAGGCATTTATTGCAGCCCAAATCATTTTCTGAAGTCATCACATGAAGTTTCTACTTTGACTCATCTATGTCACCTCTCTTTTTGGAACTACACATGAGGGAAAGCATAGAAACCTCCTCTTTTTTTTTTTTTTGTTTTTTGTTTTTCACTGTTGGTTTTTCCACGAGTCAGTAGTTACTCAGTGATCACAGTAACCAGTATAGAAAAACTTGGGGCACTCTGCGTCCTCCAGTGAGCTGCTGGAATAAACACTGCATTTTCTTATTTATGCACTAAGCATTACATGGATGTTACAGATGAAAGGATTCAGCCCATGGTTCATTCAAAATGGCAATCAGGCTGCAACAAGCTAATAAACGTGTGCTGATGTGTAGCCTCAATCATCTGTGACACAATTAATAGAAACTGTGACTTTAAAATATCTCAGACCTTTCTGTTCAAAGAAATTGTAATGATTATCTCATATCGGTGCAAAAAAATCAGCATATAAATAAACTGATGAACTGTATTATATATGATTCATAGATTCAAAGCTCATAAAAAACATTATCGGTATTAATGTGACCTCATTAGAAAGGCTACAGTTACTATGCAAGCAGCCATGTGAATTTAGAGACAGTCCAAAAATTTGTAAGCAAAACTGGGCGTTTATTTACTACATCCTCGCTGCAGTACTTTTCAAAAAAAAAAAAAAAAAAAGAAAAACCTAACAAATTCTTATAGCATTCCACATAGCACAGAATACTCATCATTAACCTGCTTCACAGCAAATGTCTGTTGTGCCTGTTTAAACTGAAGAGTATTTGGGGGAACATTATAACTGTTGCTAGGGTATTGCATTGTTGAGAAATTCTGATTCACTGTGTTATGACTGTTATGAAGATTTTTGAGGTGTCATAGAAGTTTTTTAGGAACAGACAGGTTGACACAACTTGCCATTGTAGGTCTATTAACAGATACTACAGGATGGCAACAACTGCAAGCAGGAAAGGTCTAACCCACTTTTTTCCCCAGGGTTAACTTTATCCCACACATATCTGAATATTAACGGTGCCAGAATGTAATTTTTGAGACTACAGCTTAAAAACTGCAATTATGACCATACCTATGATTCAATATCAAGGTAAAGTTTGTACTCAGATAACCTTTGCTCAGGGCTCACATCATATAACACAGGTATGGCTTGAAAAAGGCCACACTGGTATGCTGCAATAGCTACCATTGAGTGTTGAACTTGACAGATGTATCCATGGAAAAGGCTGAAAGCCTCCTTCACCTACAGCCATAGAAAACTGGCTTATCTCCATCCATTGGAGTGGAACTGAATGTCGAATCTCCCCAGCCCCAACTCTTGGGGTTCGTGGCCTGATTGGAATAGAGAAACCTAGCTCCTCTTACAAGCTTCTGTGGCAGGGTTGTAGCAGTTGTGTACGGCCTACAAAGAAAACTAGGGACTGGCTGTGATGTTGATATTACACTTGAGATGGACCAAAGCATGTTTTTGGATGTTCAAAGTTTGGTCACTCTACTGAATGGCTCATATGCAGAGTTTTGATGAGCACAGCAAGAAAATTTAGAGTTCTGATCTGCTGTAATGAATGTATTAATGGAAAGTGGTTATGAGAAAGAAGAAAAAGAGCTCTAAGGAATTAGTTTATACTTAGTAATTTATACTGAGTAGTCACTCATTTTCTGCTGAATCTAAAGCACTGGCATCAGCTGGCAACTTTTGGGAACAACTCATTTTGGGGCAAGGAGTGAGTACATGGCTCTATTAGAAATTGGCAAACCCAGCAACCTTCAGAGATGGACAGTTGACCATCTGTACCTTTCTGAAGGAAGCAGAGCATTCCCTGAACTCAGAACAAGCAGGCAGATGGGTCAACTGAAAATTTCATGATTTCCAAGCCAATCACTACTGTCAGGACTAAAAAAGAAGGATAAATTACACAGAACTGAGAACACATACTGAAACCACTGAGTACAAAGAAACTCCTCAGATTCCAGATGTTTTGAATTTTCTATGTATTTAAAAAATAAAGAAGTCTTCTGAAACCCAAAATAGTTATAAATATTTATCTACCAAACCTGAAATTTATTGCAAAATTTTGCTGGTATATGCTTTTAAGACCTTATTTTGGTCAAATGCCAAAAATAAAAGGTGGTCTACAAAGACACCTGTTGAGAAGAAGAAATGTTGTAAAAGAGAGACAGAAGCTTCTGTAGGATCACTGGGTCAAATCCTCAGGGGAAGGTCAGGAACTGACAAAGCAAATACTTGAGCTTAGACATTTATATTGCACTGCAACTGAAAAAGAAGAGCCCTGACCAGCTACTGGAAATACCACAGCTGTTGTAGAGATGCTTAAGACTTCCATAGGCTGAGCTTAATCACAGTTGAAAAATTCTCAGATTTCTTCTCTTTAGATTCTTTCAGTTATGTTCATTTTACTGCAATGCCAGAGCTGTAGAGCTGCCAGAGTACTGGAGTTTTAAAAACTTGCTTTTGGGTGGAATTAACTTTATATACCATATGTTTTATTTACACTAAAAAATAACAGAATAAAGGCTATTAGATAAACCTGAACTGACACAAAAAGCCCAGCCGACTCCTACCACTTTCTTTTTGATAGACTTGCACATTAAATCTGTTAAATGAGAGAAAATAAGTCTTGCCATATAAGTCTTTTTTTGTTTGTTTCTTTAGCAATGCTAATAAAGAAGAAAGAAACTGGAAAAGCAGGCATCTGACAGAACACCCTGATTAGAAAACTTCATGCATCAATTGTACACTACTTCTTATGCTAGGAAAAAAAATACCATCAGCGTATCTATTTGGTTTGGCTTTATGCTTCTTAAAAATAAACAGGTGGAAGACCAGAGCCAGATCTTATAGTTATTTGATGCAGGCAAATACAAAAGAGCCCTCAAACATAGCCTTGCCTGGTCACTGCACAGAATAGAAAGAATGAAAGCTCAATGCTTTGCCCTTCACAACGGTGCTCTTCCCAAGCTGTCCAGGAAATTTATTATGTATAATTACATTAGAGTTTCATAATATAACAGCAACAATGGAGGAAGGAAGAAGAAAGGGCTCATGCTACACTACTACCTACTGCACACTTGCCTACACAGCCTCAGTCTCTCTCTACCTGGAGAAGCAGCAGAAACAATGAAATAAGAAGTACTGACAAAGGAATACAGCAAAACAATAAAACACATTTTTCCAATTTCACACAACAGCAGTTTTCACATTCTTCCATACAAAGCTTATTTCTCCATACTCAAACCCATTTACAGCTCTTCTCTTTTTTTCCTGGAGCGTTCTTTGTCAGAACAGGAGTCAGAGACTTCTAACAGCAATCTGAAGTTCTCTACAGATCTTGATACTGCTTGTCTTATGGTATATTGAGACACTATCTTGACAGGTACAAAACTCAGATGCATGATGTTTAAGGCATTTTCCGCTACTAAAGTCAACAAAGATTGAGAAAAATGGGAATTAATGCAAAGCACACAGTCACCTGGAGCAGACAAAACTCTCCACAGGTCCTAAAGTCTTGTAAGTGTATCAGCTGCTCTACAGCCTGTTATCATGGAAAGATGTAGGAGAAATTTCACCAACCCCTTCTTTTATGAAGCAATTCTATAAGCACTGTCATATTCTGACACTTCATTCTGAAATCTGAAGATAGTGCATCTGTACCAAAATGCAGCAATTTTGAGGATGATTTACTTGGATATTTAACTTGATCTGAAATTCAACTTGGGAGAAGAGGTAGGGAAAATTTTCTCAGTCCACTTCAATTTTTCAGTGGAAAAACAGTAACTTCTACTCATCCAACCAGCTCGCAAGATTCTTCTTCCCACACCACAGGGTTTGTGTATTTTGTCTCTTCACTCCAGTCCCAAGCAGCTGTATTATTTTATTATTATTATCACAAGTTCCAGCATTACTACTTCTCAAGTGAGACTGCAACAACACTGCAAAAAATGCCCATGTTCTTATTCTTATATTTACACATTTTTCTAGTTCTCTTTTACTTAAGAAGTTATGATAGTTTATTTCAACTTCAAACAGAAGTAGAAAGAGTTATAACTCTGAATTTGATCACTCTATTTGTTATACAAAGCTCTTAACAAGGATAAAAGGAGCCATAGCACTATACAGCTTTTATAGTTTTGGTGGAGCCTTACATAATAACTAATTAATCATAGTCTTATAAACCCCTTGATAAGTGTGTTACACATCAGCAGTAAGTCCAGCTTATGTTCTTGACTTATGATACCATATCTTCCCAGGAACTTGGATTTCTCACTGGAATTCCTTTCACTGTTATTGTTACTATGTCTTAAGGTACCTTCAGAATTAGAATGAATGAAGACACTGAAAACTTAAGTCTTGGAGAAAACAGCTGCTAGGTTTTGTGACATTGCAACGATATATTTTTACCTACTGAGCAGAGAGCTTTTCCGGTTTACATGTGGCAGATATACCTCACTATCCTCACAGAATACCCTAGAAAATCTAATAAAGATTAAAGCAATAAGGTTTCTATAGGAGTTAAATAGGAGTCTAGAGAAATAACTTTAAACTCTAATAGCCTTTTCATAGAGGTCTAAAGACTGTACAAGTACCTTTAAAAAGCATCACACTTGCTGTTACGTATTTCCCATTCAAAGCAGGACGACATGGCTGCAACTGAAAGTGTCTGAACAGCCAGCCAAGGACAATGAACAAGAAGCTAAGCCAAATTCTATTCCCAGTCATTTTCAAGCAGGAAGAAGTAGCATTTGATGAGTGCTAAGCACTACCAAAGGCACACATTTGCATGTGCACGCATAGATGGCTGCATGCATGCAGAGAAACGCATTCGCACTGAAGTTTGCCCATAACAATTCCACTTTTAGAACCAGTAATTTCAGTAACACTGCTTTCAAGTGCCTTTATTGTCTTCAGATCCCACAGCAAACCTCTCCAAGAAAACAGCTGGACCATGGACAAAGCACTGGGCCTTCAGGCTTTGAAGAAAATAATATTTTCAGGCTGTCCGCGTGGAGCCTTCAAAACATGCATGAGTCCATCACTGATGCATTCACTCATTTTCTAAACTTGCCAAGATGTCTATGAGGCTTTCATGCATTGCACAACATAACCTTCACCCTGTGCTTTAAGGTCATTAGCTGGAACACAGAACTCCAAAAATATTTAATTTCCATAGAAGCCGCAAAATAAGGGCTGGTTTGTTGTCACCGTGGGTTTTTCTTCCTATAAATCCAAATCTCTGTATACAAAGTTCACAGCTAGATGATGAGAAAATAAGTTTTTTTTTGTAAAGCTTTTCACTCCATCTTCTCCCAAACACACGCACACTCATATTAAGCACTATAAGTGAAATTGGAATAAGCATTCTGAAACCTAATAATGGTTTCATTGCATTCAAGCAGGTTTCTTACTACTAGTGATTAATTCCTCACCAGCTGATTTGCAACTACTCATAATAGTAAAGATATGCATTGGATGATATTTCATTGGTAACATTTCTCAGTAAACTCTGCAATTACAGAAGATGCCCTGAAAAAAACATTCAAATTGTCCTCCACCTCCAGCTGTTCAAGGTAAGCAGTGTACATCTACCAACAGAAACATTTTTAAAACTCACTAAAAAAATAATCTTTTGTCTGAAATATACAGGCAAATCATTTTGGAAGGGCCCTGCATGATATATTATCAAGTGCTTAAAGTAAGATCATTATCATGCCTTACCAGTCACTATGTTCCGCATATGTATTGTCTCTGAAATGAATCTGCTACCACATTTTGTCACTTGGTTTCTAATACACACATGACACCAGGCACATAATTCTTTTCTTGAGTGGGACACAACAGTCAGCTCTCCTGACTACTTGAATGAAACATATTGTTAACAGAATTTAGAAAGATGCATTATTTCATATATTACAATTTTCAGGCAACAAATCCCAAAGATATGAACGAAACTGACAGAAAAATGAAGTGCATATATTATCATAAAATTACTCTGAGAGACTATGCAGCCAACTGCTAAGACCTCTGTAATAACATTTTATTTTGATCAAAGTGCATCGAAGGAAGCAATCAAGAGAAACAGGACAATCGAAAGAAAGGACTTAGAGATTGCATATGCCAGCTGAACAGCTTTCTAGTATGGCAAATTGAGATGCAGTATCCTGCTAAAGGATTATTATTATTTTTTTTAATTCTAGTGAAAAATTAATTTTGTATGCAAGAATGCAGACAGTCAACACAAAATACAATGTCAAACAAGAAGTGCATTGCATTTATGCACTGTAAACACTGAGGTTCTTTTTAAAAATTTCTCAAAGATTTTGTTTTATTTTATGGAAAGTCTTACGTTTTGTAGGCATCTGAGAAACAGGAAAAAGGTCCTTTTGACAATAATAAAGCAAAACCAAAAAACAGAAACATAATTTTGGAGTAATATAAGCTATCATAAATATATGATGAGTTACCGGATAGCCATTTCGCCCTGGTAGACCCTGGTTGAATGAGATGAAATGGTATGACACACGTTAACAACACAGTCATGACATATGACATAACAAGCATGCAGAGTACATTACTGGCAAATTAAAAAGTGCAAATCCATTAATTTCTTGATAAGTGATGGTATTTCAAGCCAACAGATATGAAATCGGTACTACATGTTGAAAAAGGGGGCTTTGACAATGGAAATCATATTTTAAATGAAACATTCTAGTTAAGAAGTTACTGACTACTTCTGATGCTCAACGACATTGCCTTTGTTATGAAGAGAATCACCCCTATAGACTAAAGGGCAATATGTGGTTAAAGAAAAAAAGATTTAGTGCTTAGGCAGTAAGGTCATAAATACATAGGCTACTGCTAGATCATAGGTGCCAAAGAAGAAATTCGAGAATGCTATAGCAGAGCATAAAAAAATTGAAAGCCCCAGCCTTTGACTGGTCCCACACATGATGCTCAGTAGTCATGTACAAGGAAAATAGAGCACTGCAGTACCCTTTGAAAATACAGCATGCACCTAAACTCCACGGAATGCTGTGTGGAATATACAAATATTTGCGATTTTAAATGAAAAGGATTACCACAGTATCCCAGGTGAAAACAAGAATTGAGTTTGCAACAGTTGCTCCTAGCCAGACTGTGTCTATGAGATTCAAAAAATGAATTAGCAACAGAAACTACATTTTAAAATGCCTTGTAGCAACTTAAAACCTTACTGACTTTCAGCAAGATGAAGTACTGTAAGGCAGTTTTGTATATAAGACTCAGAATTTTAAGTCAGACACTTTTTAAGAATAATTCAGCCTTCTGAGCTATTTCAGGTTTGTATTAATATTGTCATGAACTAGACTTTTTTTTTTTTTTTTTTTTTTAAGGGGACCTACAGAGTCAAAGACATTCATAATGAGCCACATAGTGAACTCCTGCTATGTTGTCTTGCTACAGGAAAACCACTTGCATCATGATTTATGGTTATTCTTTGTGTTTCACAGGAAGACTGCAAAAGAAGTTGAGGAAGGCAATGTTTCTTTCAAATAGACTGCACTATTATGCATTAAGCCTGGCTTTTCGTTGATGGCTTGTTAAATGAACTTACCACTATGAACTCCTGAGAATACGGTCAAAATCTTTCAAGGCTAAGTATTATCACTGCTCAGTACATACAGCTTGCACTAAAATCAACAGGTCACAGCAGAAGTTCAGCATATTAATTCACTATTTTCAAGCTGACACTTTCATACCGTATGGTGAACATGGATGGCATGACAAATACAAATGTTTGAGATTCATGTGTTTACTCCTGTTCTTCAAGTCTGACTTTTGACCTACCCTGGGAATATGCTACAAAACAAACAAACAAAACAAAAAGCTGAGAAACTGTTTTCTTACCAACAAGAGCAGCATGAAAGTCAACTAAGTTACTAAATGGAGCAGTCTTATTCAATATTCATTTTACACAAGGACTTACTGGCCTCAGTAACAATTTCACCACAATGAGCCTGTCAGCCCATGTACCTCTGAAGAGCAAGGAGTCTTTACCCCAAGAATTTGTGACAACTGCAGAGGAAGTTGCTACCCAGTACAAGGCAGAGTAACTGAGTCTGGACTTCAGACAACACACTCGCACATTTTTATCCTGTAGCAAAATATTTGTTTCCAAGTTATAAGCAAAATGAGAATAATGTACTTACATGGAATTGTGGTCCAAACTGCTATCTGGAGCGCTGAATGTAAAGCTTTATAGTTTTAGAGACATTTTTCTTATGGAACTTTCTGACTAAATTATTTGGTTCCAAAATAATTAGTGAGTGTTTACGCTGTGTAAGTATAAATATCAAAATTCCCTCTTGATGATACATGATCAGTTTATCGTGGTGATAACAAAACAGGATCTAACATAGATTTCTCCCTGATTCTGGAAGAACCAACAATGTATCACTGTACTTACAGGAGGTCCTGTGGAGGGGGAAAAGGGGAAAGAGAAGGAGGAAAAAAAAAAAAAGACAAAAAAAAAAAGTAAGCTTATGAAGTTTTTAAAGAAAGACACATATATACAAATCCAAACACAAGGCCTCAGGATCGTAAGCGAACAATGTTGCTAATACACTATGCATTTTCCCATTTAAGTCCCTCTTGGTTTGGTTGGGCTTTGCAACTTGTAAATACAGCTACTGCTCAAATGCATGCTCTTACCTTACCAAGGAAGCAAATTCTTCAGCTACAGTCATGCAATCTTATGCAAGTTGCTTCTCCATCCATTTCCATGCAATTTCATGCCAGGCCAAAAATACCAGCCATGGACCATGACTCCTTTTGTCAGACTCCACACAAAGCATATGTAACCACATCACTAGTTTCAGTTAGCCACACAGTTGGGCATTTCGTCACAGCTTGGCTGCAAAGTTGCACCAAGTACCCTTGGCATTTAACCTTGGCGTCTAGTGAAGACATATGTGCACTAGCATCTTCCAGCCTTCCAACTTTGCCTACGAGAGCAGGTTTCAGTGCCCACCTGACAGTGCTGAACTTTCTTTTCATCACCTTCCCTTCTCAAGGCACACATATAAAATGTTCCCTGTTAAAATGTCACACTTCATGAAGTGATATTTGCACATTTTTTCAATTATTTAGACTCAAAGACTTTTGTATACCAGTTCTTGGAAACATCATCAAAGGGCCACAAATCAAATCTACTATTTCAGTCTTATTAAGTTGAGCAGCTGCAGCTCCCAAATCAATGGCATTTCATTAGCTTTTATGCCTCTCTCTAATTTCTGAATAAAGTGAAGTGCAAAAGGAGTATAAAGCTGCAGCAGCTGTACTTGGAGATTGCTTTTAATATTGATAGCCTTTTGTTTTTAACAATGCAGTTTTATTGCCCTGTAACTAAGGCAATTTCTTTATACTGGTAAATATTCTTAAATGGCATTTTAAATTGCAGGTCTGTTTTTAAACAAGAAAGATCAATTTCCTTTGTTAATAGTTTAATGTGTGTTTATTTGAGACATAAAATGAATCAACAAGCATACTGCAAAGTAATTGCCAGGATCATCTGTAAGACAATCTTTAACCACAGAATTCCCTTCTGTAGCACAGCACTTTCCTCTGAAGTAAATACTACTCCAACCTCGAATGGAAACATCAAGGTGATTTATATTAACCTTTGGCAGGGTTTGGTTTCAGTTTCATGATGCAGGAAAATATGGAAATAGTTTTTAAGAGCCAGATAAATAATCATTTACAAGATTAAGGAGGGCTACATAACAAATTTACAGAGACCAAGCCGATTGAAAGAATTCCCTAACTGGCAAAACAGACAATACAGCCAAGGAGATTAGAAATGCCCATTTTCTCCTGCATCAATTATAGAAAATTCACCTTCGCTGAAGACTCAGTCCTGCAACATAATCAACAGTTCCAATTCCCAGGAAGAGGCACTCAGCATCTCACAACGCTGTCTCAAATGAAATTTCAAGCTCTACGCCAACACTCGGATTTTATTTCTCAACAGCCAGCTCTCTGGTACAGGATAACAAACCACCAAATGTTTTTCTTATTTACATAACAACTAACTTGCTACTTGTTTCTAGTAAACAGCAATTTTTCTCACACTGAATACTCTATTTGTCACGTTATTTCCCTGAACACTGACACTCTTAACATACTTCTTTCCTTCTCAAACTGTTCGTCTCAAACCAAGGAGGCCTGATGCAATGCTGACTTACAGTATCCCCCCAGCTGCTGACTAACATGGAGTTACTCTGATTTGTGCAAGACTTAGAAGACACGGAAATGGTTTGACAACTACCGGTAATGTTGCCAACGGCACCACGTCAAACATTATGAAGTGTGACTACAAAGTAATGACACTCAAGACCAGATAGCTATCTGGAAGGCCACCAGGTATATGCCAAGGGTCACAAATTTCTACAAGAGAAGCTTCAGAACTCTCTTTCAGAGCACACAAGCAATAAAAATAAAGATGAAGGCATGCTGGGTATGCATCCTCCCAAAACCACACAGACATCAAACAGCAATGGATCATACGAAAGTGAAAACTTACCAGTCTCTCCTCTTCTGCCCCGCTTACCTCTTTTCCCTGGAGGACCTAAAAAGAAGATGGTGCGTTGTAACTTTCTTGAAATTACAACATGTAGAATATTGTTTGTGCTTGGATGTAAGGCATTAAACAGATGCATTACACATGTGATGCTCATGAATGGGTGTACAAGGCAGTCAGAGAAAGGTCCAGAGACTTGGCTGAGCAAGGGCAACAGATCACCAGAGTAAGATTCAGGAAGTTGAAGATAAAATGGAGAACTACATCACCCACTACAGACTCTCAGAAAAAATGTGTGGGAGAAGCTGTAGAGGTCATCCAGTTCATTCTTCTTTCTCAAGGCAAAAGTCAACTACATCAAAAATATTACTGCAACTTCCACAGGCATTTTCCCCCTAGTATTTCACTGTTCTGACGACAAGAACATTTTTCTTTATGTCCAACTTGCTGCATAGAAGTACATCAACTCTTCTGCTGTCCACCAGGGATCCCAGAGCAGAAATGATTCCTTTCCTTTCCACAAAAACAAAGCAACAAAAACCAACACCAAAGTCTTTGTATTCATTTGAATTGCTACACCATTCCATCAATCTTCTTAAACCTATCTTATCACAGAGCATTAAATTTCATTTAGTTATTACTGTATTAAGCAAAATTGGCATGTATTTATTTATAAGAGCACTTCCTCTGGAAAAAGCATCCAGCCTTTACTTGAAAACACCAAAGAATGATGAAGAAACCATCACCTGGCTCCCCACCCCTCAAACACTAACACTGTATCTGTTGTTAGACACGCTTGTCTAAGATGCTGTGCTTCCAGTCTATATCTGTTTGCCTTAACCCACCAGCTTGGCCCTTGTTTGGTTTTTGCTAAGCAATCCTTTATTAATCGTAGTCCTTTTTCCACAAATATTTACATACTACAGTCAGTCTTCTTCAGCCTCTAAAGAAAAATAAAATATTTTTTGTCCCTCATTTCTGCACTTGTCTTCAGACTGCAGCATCCTCCCTAAACTGCAGGCACAAGTAGCACATTCTTCCTTTCTTCTTGGTGTCCCTGACACGCTGCTCCTGAAAGTGCAAGGAAAGCACACTTTCACTTCTCCTCGTACAACTAGGAAGAAAGGCAACAGCTGTGGGGTTGAAACAGAACTGAAATGCTGCTGATAGCATTTCACAGCCACAGGTGAGAACCTCAAACCTACAAGAGAGGCAAGCACATAGGCAACTTTCCAAGAGCAACAAAGCATGCGGGAGCACAGGTACCACTGCTGTGGCTGTGTCACACAGGTTGCAATAGAAATTAGGTGCATACGTGGGCTTGTGCAAATAATTAAGCTATAGTCACAGTAGTTACAATATTTTATAAGTCATTTGAACCATCATCCCTTATATTTTAAATGCACATGAATTCTAAACCTCCCCCGTTAATATATATTGCAAAGTAATCTGGTTTAAAAGACAAAGATGCTGAAAATATACTTGAGTGATTAGTTTGCCAGGGAAATAAAAGGATATTTATTAAAACAAACAAAGAAAACAACAACAAAAACAAAGGAGAGGAGCAGCTCTTACATTGAAGGTAGAGAGGTTTGCTCCTATCAGAACATTATGTCTCACTAAAATACTTTTTTCTTGTTCTAACAACTACAGTGCTTGCATAATGCAATAAAAGCTTACGGCAACAACATTATAGAAAGCAGGAACAGCATGGGTTATTCATTATCATCAGCATACCAACCAGATGAGAATATTTTGCTATTACACGATGGAAAAACAATAAAAAAATATCACTTCATTGTAGAGAACCTGCACCTTGCTCCTGAAAGTCTCTGGTCTCTGCAAGATATCTGTATGGAAATGTCTTGCACAGATAACAACTTGTTTCATGTAATAAGTTTCCATACACACTTTATTTCAACACTTTTTCCAATTCTTAACACTGAAACACGTCCCTGCGCAGCAGAAGATTTCCCTGGCTGCCCCCAAGCTGATGAACACAGGCTGATCACACAAATGGACATGCAGGACAAAGCAACAAGGTTCTTGCCCTGGTAATAACCTTTTTATCTTTATGTCTTTCAGCGTATAACAACAAGTATTCTCAACTTGTTTTGCAGAATACTATTTTAGCAAAGTTTGGCCGTGTTCTAGGTGTGCACTTACACACACATGCACGTCTACTACCGAGTTCTCCCTTGAGAAAACAACAGAACTTGAAAACTACAAAACTTCAGCTGCAGACCAGCACAAGACACTGGAGCCACAAACAGAAAACCACGTGGGTAACCTCTAGCTTTGGATTTCAGGAAGAAAGGAGGAAGCTTCATCCCGAAAACCAGATTTCTGTAGAGCATTCAAGTGCCAGTTCAGTAGCTGAGTACATTGATGGCTAAGGGGCTCTACCTCTGACACCAAGCGCCGATCCTTTCTAAGCCGTTATGTCAAGATGACTAGACTCAGATGTGTGCAAACGTTAATCACCAGAAAAACACTTCTTTCTGTATTCCCAAAGTAACCACAGCACTGAAGCTAGGAAAATCACTCTGGATTTACAGGCGTATCCATGAGCTCACTGCACGGCCCCTGATCTCCAGCTCTTCAGGCAAGCCGTACTTGGCAGCTCCTGAGCAACACGAGGCGCTTCCCCCTCTCCTGAAAAGCTTTTTTCTTTTTTTTTTTTTTTTTTTTTTTTTTTTATTCCTGCACTGCGCAGGGCTCTGTCAAGGCAGCAGCCTTTGTAAACCTTTCAGAAATTGTGAAATGAGAGGTGGATCTTGCCAAATTTTACTGGGTTTGGGGGGCCATTTGAGGAAATAATTTCTCTATATTTATTTTTACAAGTACAGAACAACGTTTTTTAAGCATTTCATCACAGATGGTTTCAGTTCACAGAAACAGTAACGCTGACATTTAAGGCCATCACTAGATGACCTACTACTTCAGAAAGTACACGAGCTTTCATCTTTTCCTGAACAGGCTGCTTTCTAAATCTTAACTGCAAACATCATCTGTTGCTCCAAGAGTTTCCACTTATCAAAACCCAGGGTATTTTGCTATAAATATTAATTTTCCATCTGTCTAGAGTTTTATAACTTTGCAGTAATTGAAGGCTTTGGTGGAGACTCACTGGGGCAGCAGACGCAGTGAATAAAGTTGTACCAAGCACAATCTCATTTTACAAGTCCACACATTTTTACAGCTTGCACAAGATATACAACCTATGATGTAAATGTTCTGAACCTTCTCACCCAGGATAAAAACCTCTCTAGAATATTACCAGAAGTGTCTGTGCTGAACTAAATTTAATCCAGAGTATTTAAGTAGTAGTTTGTGCAAACATATTTTCATATTAAGGAAAAAAAATGCTTTCAAAAGAAAAACAAAAGTCGAATCTCAGTGGAGTGAGCTGACTTAATAAAGATTAATAATCCTGAGCAATAGGCAAAAGCTAGTTTATAGTAGCAAAGTTTGCCAATACACTGTTTTCTTAAACTCACTAGATTTACCTATAGGGAGTAAAAGAAAAATGCCCAAGGATCAGCTAGTTTTCAATTTTAAATTAGTTAAGCTTCACAATACTAGAAGGTTTTTATTCTTCCAAAAATATTTATGAATTTAATTTTTATGAACAGAAAGTTTAGAAATTATTTTTTCCTTCAAAATCAAAAATCAATGCAATTTCTATAAAAAGAATTTTGAAAATTCTTCAATTCTTCAAATGAAATTTGAAAGAAATGAGGGGATTTTTGTTTAAAAAAGCACCAAATCTGTCTTCTAAAGCGCTACAAGTTAGCTACTCAAAGTTTTGTCTATCTTACCTTATCTACCCACAATGAACTGGTTAAAAACAAAACAAAACAACAACAACAACAAAAACTAGACTTTGGCTCTTGATATTTTAACTGAAACATAAGCAATAAAAAGTACCAAGTCAATATTAAGGCTGTAGCAAACAATTCTTCCTCACCTCCTTGAACTCATCCAATTAAACAAAAATTTCTTCTCAATGGTCAGTAGAAGTAGCTATCAGAAAACTACCAATGTAGTACTTTTGAAGAGACCATAAGACAGGAAGAAGAATGTAATTGTTCTCAGGTTTACCGAGACACTTTCAAAAATATTAAGCACAACTATGGTGACATTCATGTCCTGGTAACAGGTTTTCTCATCTTTGTAGTCAGAATTCCCAGATTACAGTGATCCAAGTGATTGGCACAGACAGATGACTGTCAAATTATTGCTTTGGTCCTGGAGAGGCCGCCACAACGGGACTTTTCCCTTTTTAATGGTTTGTGTTCTATGTGCACAGGAGTGCCAGAGGTCTACAGCGGTTCTACTATTTTTATGTTGCTGTATGAGTGATTGTTTTTACTGGAGGAAAGCACAGTATAACTGCACTTACTCCATGACATACCTTGCCATATATCGAGGTCACATAAATCAACCACACCAGCTAAGAAATTTTGGAAACAGAGGAACAGATAACATGCAGTTTGCCTACATCAAGCTTTGTCTCTATAATTCTCTTGATCTGAAAAAGAATAATTCTATGTTGTGGAGACATCTTCAATAACAGAAGAAATTATGCTATATCAGTCAGGTCCTTCAAAGAAAATCTATATATTCATCTATAGAACTATGGGTAGTACAAAAACACTGTTGCACTGACACCGCCTTCATTCTCTCACTTATTGATCTATTTACAGCAAACAAATCCATCATAAAAAAAGCAGCAGAGACTAAAGAGAAAAAAGATTCAGTGAACAAGACCTGCATTTCCTTGATAAGCACCTGCCAGGCATGACAAAACGTCTTGCCATTCAGTCATCAGCTGATCTGGAAGTCAAGCTTATCCTAATTATGTAGGGAAGTACACTGACATTATCAAAGGAAAAGGATTTGGCCATCTCAGGTGATACCAAACTAACAGGTACTCACCGACAGTGCAAGTATGAGCTCCTTCACCAAATCAGTGCACCAGCCTACAGATAAAGGAGTTCAAAATCCTGTTCCGTGTTACTGATGCTCTGGACATTGCCCACACATCTCCTGACATACACGTAGTTAAAGATAATGAGTATTCCATGTGCACAGGAAAATAATATGTTCCTGGCTATTTCAAAGGACATCTATTTTGCATGTATTTTACAGCAACATAAGAAATTGGCTGTCAAGTCAAGTCAGGAAAAAAAACAAAAAACGCTCAATTACATTTTCAGTATAAATCCTGAGCAACTTTGCTGACATTAGTAAAATTACTTCAGAATCATTAGGCCTGAGACTACCAATCTTGCTGCAATCATGTGGTTAAAATATCTAGAAGCCAACCAATCCACTCCTTGTAGTTCAATTGCAGCACTGGCAAAATGACAGCTGGTGGTTGCATTTCTACCTCCCTTACCCCTGTTGCTCACATCCTGCCACTGGAACGGGTTCTGGCTACAGCAAACAGGACTGTGGCATCCCCACCGGCTGAGCTCTCCTCCAACAAATGCCTGGCCAACACAAGTTTTGACAGAGACATTCGCAGCCCTTCCTCACAGCACTGCCATCAATTCCAGCCTAACTACGGAAGAATGGGGAGGATTTCGATCTCATGAGCATGGTCTTACTCACAAACACCGCATGGATCTGTTCCAGCCTACTTCATCGACCTTTTTGCTCTTCCCTTTTTTCTCAGCTTTTTAAGCTCATGTAACATTTGGACTCTTCTTTCCTGCCACTCTGCATAACCATCCCACCTGCCATGTCCATCTTCTGCTTTGTACCTCAGCCTGTCTGGGACAGCGTGCCCAAATTTCCTACCTCATAAAATCATCTGTTCCCTTTGAGCCTCAGCTGGATAAATAGCATTCATTGTTTCACACACAGTACATCTTCTTTTTGGCTCACCATGAAACATCAGTGCATTGCAGGGCTTGGATAGGTGTCAGACGCTATTACACAACTTGGATGAGGAGATGCCAAAATCAGTCTATCTGATCCACAGCAGAGAAATCTGACCTCTCTAGGTCAGATTATTATTATTTTTTTAACCACTTAGAGGTGTCTAGCCTAGCATTGTTTTGCTAGTATCAGACACTACTGAGGGAGCCAAAAGGATCCCATGACCACCACCTGCAAGATAGCCAGAACCACACATACACGTATACATTTCCTCTCTCTTTCTCTGGTAGTTAAACATGTTTGAAGCATGAAAAGTAATGTTCCTTCCAAAAACTCTGTCATCATTCAGTATTATCATTCTGAACCAATTTTATAACCATAGCAATGTCTACTGCTTTTTTTTCCCTTAACCTTTTAAAATTGTTGGCCCAAGAAACCATGTGTGACACTAAATCACTGTGTATAACCTACTTCAAGTATTCATTTCTCATTACCAATATTGTTTACTTTCTTCTAAAATCATAGACATCTCCTTCAACATTATGAGACCAAGAAACATACTACCCAGCTTCTTGATGTCATCTTGCTATTTAACAAATTCTTATATTCTCTTATTTGTTTTACTCTTTGTAAGGTGGACAGACCGTATATTTTCAACACTTGCATCTGAAATGTCTCCATATCATAGACTATTCTTATTATTACCTTTTTCTAAGCTTCCTCTGATCCTGTAGCCAGTGTGTTAGCACAAGGCTGAAACACTTCATGCTTCAGCCCAAGCCCTGAGCTGTGACTCGAACACAGCTCCCGCAGGAGGAATGCTACTCCATAAGAGCTCCTCTACACGAGAAGCTAGCAGCTGGAGATGAAAGGAGCCTGATGCTGCCTTTCCTGCAGAGACTGGCAGGGAGCACCTCCCAGTCCTCCTGTTCTCAAGCACTTCCCCAAGAGCAGGTCCTCTTTCTATAGAGCTGCCTGTGTGCAAAACTTGTTTTCAAAATTTCTCTAAAGACAGCTCAATTTAAATCTGCAAATCTCATTCCGTTTCATTTCACCACCTAATAATACACGGGCAAAAAAGGAAATCAAAGGAAAAAAAAAAAAAAACCTTAAGCAAGAATTAATTTCTTCAATTATAAAGTAAAAGATAAGCATTTACAAGCAAAATGTACATAAAATTCAGTTCTTGGCTACGAATAACCCCTGGACACCCTTTCTAGTTTTCTATCTACTGTAGAAGTCCAAAGATGCTTTCCTTCCCTAGGAGCTGTGGAGAGGGCTCCCAAGAAGCCCTGCTTTTTGAGCACTCCCAAATCACCACCTAACTTCCATTTCGATCTCCCTCCACCCACTCCTTACAGGTTTATGTTTCTGACACAAGCACGCTTTCCCCACTTATTCCTACCCAGACCCAGGCAGGCGGTGTGCCTGGAGTCAGCCTTTCTCTCCCCAGCCCACTGGCTGTGTGGTAGGGGGAAGCTGCCTGTAGCTTTGCTAATGCTGCTGGTGTTGCTCCCTGGGACAAGAGGCTTGAGTGCTTAAGGGATATTTCCTCTTTTAGTTGCTCTGCTGGCCACCAGCTCCCAGCCCAATCTGCAGATTGAACTCATTAATCACTACGTAAAACCTCAGTTAACCTTAGCTTCTCTGAATGCCATGACCTAAGGTGGGTTACCTACTTTCTGCAGACATCACACATGATCTTAATAACACAGGCAACAGATGTGAGAACACGTTGCTCTGCCTAAAAGCTTTCCTCACAACTAGTTTGCATTTTTATTCCTCCTCCCTCCCCCCCCCCTTTTTTTTTTAATTATTCTTGTTTTAATGCTCTACACAAGCGACTGGCATTCCAGCAAAAGTGGCACCACTGTCCTACCTAACAGACCTCCACTGTCCTACTGAACAGACCTACAGACTGTTTTGCATTACTCTGCATCCCCTTGTACTCTAACATGTTGCCCCATCCTTTGCCACAGCTGTAGTTCTAGGAGTACCATCAATGACCTATTCACAAATATAACACAAACCTTTACTGAATTACAGGAGTCCTGTGCATGCATTACAGACCCAAAGTTTAATCATACTGACATTTTCTCTTTTCCATTCAGTAGGAGGAAGACTGAGGTAGGAGACATTGCTGCTTACAGGACCTCTTTTTAGGAAGATTTATCAATGCAGAACAAACATGTCCCCAAACTCCGCACCTTTCACAGGTTACTACACCACCACCAAAGTGCTGTGGCAGAATATGTTTAGCTGATGGTACTTAAAATGCTGTCAAAGGTCACCATGTACACTTATATGATAACCAACAAAATGATTCACCTCAGATCATAGCTTGTGTGTCCAGCTACAAGCTGGAATGATGATCTATCTTGCCAGAGAGTTTGAAATAGTTCCCAGCGGCCTGGGCTGGAACCGTTTGCTGATTCTTGCAGACTAAACTTCAGTGGTGAGACCACTAAACTATTTTAATGAACATATAACACTTCATGCACACATGGTCATCTTTGCAAACACAGAAATAGCTGCTATCACCTGGCTGACAAATATTGCTGAGGGACAGCTGAAGTATGTAGGGATAGCTATTCTATACCAGCAAGGCATGAAAGTCTTCTCATCATTTCAACTTGCCATTCCATTGTATTATTATCATGCCATATCAATAGTTGGCCCTATGATGCAAAAAACATTTGTTGGAGAGAGAAAAACTCTAAAGCTAAATTTCATTTAACTTTTTCAAGTATTAATGTAGATGAAATAAAGTATCAGAATTAAATTCTTTCCCCTCAGAATTTGAATTTCCTTTAGGAACAGACTTAGATACTTTCTGAGGACAGTATGGTTGTTTAACTATGCAGTACAAATGTAGTTGTATAAAAGCAAAAGCTTCAGAATTAAGAGCTCAAAAACTAATCCTGCCTCCACCTTCAGGAAGTCACTTCATATCTCAGCAACAGGAGTTCTACCATAGGAAAATGGCATGCAATTATAGCATGATAACATTGGAAAGTACAACTTTTCTCAAACTCAATGCTAAAACTTTGGCTATGTGTCACTCTCAATGCAATGGCAAGTCAGTGAACTAGATGGACCACAGCTGGAGGAAAATCCCACTCAAGCACCCGCACGCCCATTAGACTGCCTCTCCATACTTGTGGGAGATGCACCATGGGCTTGGCTTTGCTTTGGAGCAGTTGTGGTGAGCCACGTGGCTCACCTCAATGCACACATTGGCTGCGCTCAGCATTTGAAAATGATGGTTCTTCAGAGGCTTATCACTTTGTGAAATTGGAGCATCTTTTTCCCCCCACATGGCAATAGCAGAAGCAAATAAGAAGATAAAAAAAGCAGCCAGGGTATCTCAATCTTTCACTTCAAATTATGGCTACACAGGCAAAGCTAGAATTTATTTTAATTTTTGTTCTTAAACAGCTGGCTCTGTTTAAAAAAAGAAACACCAATAGACTGTGGTTCATTTTTGGCAAAAACACACGCCTCTGAAAACTGAGTCTCACAATGGCAAGGGAGATGCAGTGCCAACAATGGTATGTCACCTGCTCACAAACCCTTATCACCGTCAATTGTGTTATTTTCACTGGCAGTAGTGAAAGTAAAAGTACCTAAGGATCAATAATGGTATGGGGGCAGATTACTCTAAATGCTTATCATGGCTTGGGAGTTTTGCTACATCTTCAGTGAGTACCAGTTTAGATCAATATAAACATTTTTGAAAATCTCACATAAAGTGGTGTTTAAAAGTTATCACTTGAAATATCAGTGATCTGAAACCAAAGTATGACATTCCACTATCAATTTTTCACAGTACTGCTACAGTACATACAGAAACTATAATTTCTGGAATACAGAACCACATTTTTAAATAGATCTAACCCAAATTTTTAATCTGAAAGTACTAATAACACTGTCTTTAGCTTCATTAACAGGAGATAAAAAATATCATTTTATGTACTATGTATACGACATTGAAGTTGTTACTGTATTACCATATATTTTCTATATATTTAATCTGCATTTGAAACAAACAGTGTAAATGTAAATTGCTTACCAAGAATATTTGTTTACAAGTCATATCTGAGCCAAATACACCTTTAAGTGACTACAATCACTTTCAGGTTTAAAGCCTCTTGTCAACCTGTAGTGGTCTACCTTAACTTATTTGCAAGCTACTAATTTTTTCCAGATTTTCTGGTCTTCCTTGTCAGCTTAAGAGCAAGCCTAAAATCCGAAGTATTGCCACAAACAAGTAATATTTCCACCAAAGAATTTGTCATATCAATTTAGTTTGATTCTTAAAATTTTCTCCTGCAAAGTCACTAAACAGGTTTTCTAGATTTTTAAAGATGTGGAAAAACAACAACATAATCAGTTAAAACCCTAAAACGTAAACAAAACAAATATTTAATATCTTAAACTATCTCCACTTACATTGTGGAGTCCAGGTGTCTCCTCTTTCTACAGATTTGATCTGCATGCTTAAATTTTAAGCCATGATTGACAAGACTTTCGTGATTATGATGACAGATTAAAGTGTTCATTGAATTTAGAGGGTTTTTATTTCAGTTGTGACAGTAGTGCACTGGGAGACAATGAAATACAATACCAGAGGATTAAAGGCAGCACATAACTAGTCAGGCACTGGTACTGCAATCATCTTGGTCTAACCCACACATGCTGATCACCCATTTAAACATAAAACCCTACCCTGAGCACAGCATATTCCTTTCAGTCTTACTCACGTGCCTCCTCTCATTTCTAATATAATAAATATATCATCTGACGAGGAGCTTAGTGACAGCTGCAGAAGTTAGTTCTAATTACAAAAAATAAGTGGCTTTAAAAGGTTCAGTAAGTCTCTATTGCGTAACAGCACCAAAGCAGCACAATTCTTGCTTACGAACAATAGTAAATAAATAAATAGAGTGCCACGACTGCCTTACTCCACAAATTCAAGTATCACAGTTTCCTCTGGAGAATCTATAAGAGCACCTCCTCTACTGATGTGCCATTCATTTACAAAAAGGGAAAACAACAAACTAAACTCACTCATTTCCAAAATAGCTTGTTTGGATTAGCCCAGTAGGGACACAACTGGAAAAGACCAAGAAGTAATAAAAGGAAGTAACTCACTCACTTTGGTTTACATCCTACAGCTGCCTGTGCACTTTTGCTGTGATACTGGCTCCGGTTCCTAAGGAGACACATATCAAACCTGACAGACAGCAGTAAAATATTTTTATTATCCTGGGCTACATTCTGCTCCTTAGCCTCAACTATTTCAACAACATACTTGCCTGAAAAAAAAAAAAAAAGTACTTCAAAATCAAGTCTTCAAAGAAAGTACAATCTGTATTCATCGTATCTCCTGTTTTAAACACTCTCACGAGACCATGCTCAGTGTGCCTTGGATCCACTGGACATTACTCCAGGTTGAGATGTGAGTGCACTGTGTAATCACAACAAAACAGACTTCAACAGATGCCAAAACAATCAGGAGTTGTATTTTTCTTACTATAGATGTCTCTTTCAAAATGTAACAGAACAACCAAAGAAAGTTGTAGGAGGTCAGATTAAAGATTAAAGAATTGATGGATGAGCGTTTATTATAATCATATAGTGGCTTGCTTCATTATATGTTTCCAATTATTTTAAGTGTCTTTTTTTTTTTTTTTAATAAAAATGTAAAGCTTAGTACATGGCCCAAATTTTGAGAGCTCACAGAAAGCTGCACGAGAGAATGGATGCTCTCAGCTGCTTCTCTGTGACCAGCTGTACCTTCAGTAGCTTGGAAACCATCCAATGCCGTAACTTTGTCAGCCAACTGTAACCCCATGTTGAACTTAAAGAACTTAATCCACTCTATTATTGCCTTTTCACAGGTGGAACCTGTGCCCTTTTCTTTTATCAAGGTCTGTCTCGTGACATAATAGAGACTCCAAAAATCTAATGACTGTTCACATTATTTTATATAGATCATTCTTTACCCATACAAAGAAAATGGACTAGCAGAACAAATAAGAAACAAAAATCCATCTCTAGCAAAACACATGGAGTTGATCTATCGTTTTAAACTGCCAGACACACAAATATATATTCAGAGCTGAGTACGCGCACGAAAGATCTTTCTACCTAAAGACGATTCCAGAGGGCCTTATCAGCTTTGACTGAGGCAAATCCTCCCCTGGAGCTATGGGACTTTGACTTGGGCAAATGCTGAATAAAAACCAAGCATCCTGAGATGTGTCTCAGTCTCAAAGGGAAAACAGTAACGGATATTCTTCATAACATAATACAAAGCTAACTGTCATCTAACATACAGTAATTTACACATGCAACTGTGTAAATATGAGTTAAAAGATCCTTACTCACCAGAATTACTCACCCTCCTATCATTTATACTTGAAGATTTAGCTGCAAAACTTTACTTACCGTATTTTTCAGAGAATGAAATGAAGAGATTACCAGATTTTTTACATATCTACCACAAGCAGAGTCATAGCTAATTAGATTGGTATATCAATCAAGTTAAGTTGTGTCCATGCAGGAGTTATGGAAGAAATGCACCTGACTCAACAGGGCAAGCTCCTGTGGCTTTTTGTCTGCAAAATGCAACTGTAGCTTTCCACAACCAGTACGTGGCAATAACATCTGGAATGAAATTACAGTACTGGGGAACAAGCCTGGAAACAGAGAAATGTTAACTTTTTGCTTTTTCTCTACAATCCAAGTTGCAAGGAGCCTGGCACATTCAGTGTGAAGAGTTACTGAAAATCTGCCTCTGAGCATCACAGTACAACCTTCAGGGAGCTGACTGTAACGGAAGACCATTCTTTGGACAAATATTTGAGCAAGAGTTACATCACCAACCTGCCCAGATGTGACATATTCAAGGTGTCCCAGACTGAATAAACCACTTTATACAAACATCTTTTTTAGTGAAACAGGACAGATGACTTAACACTGCCTCAACAGAATGCGATGTTGAAAAGCGTTAAGCTCTGTATTACACCTAAAGTGCTGTCCAGAGTTAATAAATTTACATGGTGCTGTGCTTAAATATCCTGAAAGCAAAATTTACGGGAAGTTAAACATTAGCACTTTGCTATGACTAAGTGTTGCATTTTTCCAGAGGCAGGGAAAAGTTATATTCATAACATAATGGAAAGATATAGTCATAACCCCCATCAAGGTTAAACATTAATAAAAAGCATCTTTTAAAGTTTAATCTAGACCTCAGGGACCGTGTCTCTGAGTCGGGAAGTGAGAGGGTTAAATAGGGCTAAGAAGTCTGGTCATGCTCCTGCTGGTGTCGCTGCGCCGTCCTAGTAAGGGCCACAGACCTGTGGAAAGTGTTCATTAAAAGAGCCACACGTCTGCAGAGCACTCAGGCAGAGATTTAAAAAGAAAAAAAAAAAAAAAAAAAAAGTTTACCAAAAGCAGTGATATGAACTCATATGTTCCTGAACAAAACACTAACTTGGCAACCATGTTTGGAACAAGTTACAGTTTGCATACAAACCTACTTGGCAAGCCAGACAACGCGGTGTTGGAATAATCTCTTCTGGATAAAGGCAGAGACGAGCCCTGTGGTGTCAGTCATGGGAAAGCATGCTGGGGTCTGGCAGGATTTCTGAGATGATAATACAAGGTCATAATCATCTGATGAACACCGAAGCCCAAACATCACTTTGGAATTAAGGCCACGATATCAAGCCCTAACTAAAGGAACACTAATGCAATCAGCAAAAGCCTATCCAGGCTGAGAAGAGACTGCAAAGCCACCTGTTTGCTGTGGCCTTTCAGATACAGCCTTAAACCAGGCAGTGCTAGAGTGCACATGCATACCCGTAGAGAAACACACATAGACTTGCACCAAACAGTGAGCTTTAGCAGATCCAGAAGAGATGACCCCTTCCTGTGGGCCACACAACCCAAGTCTGGAAGTCTACTCAGTCTTCAGATGTGTTGCAAATATAACAGACCAAGTAGAGCAAATATAGCCATATAATTACAAAGTTTAGCCATTCAGTACAACACAGAAAGAATTTCAAAGAGGAGTTTTATTGTTGTCATTTGCAACTCCTTACTTATGCATTTACATGACTTGTTGGTGAGAGCAAACAATTCAAGTTACGCAAGGTAACATTTTAACATAACTCAGAAAACACAAATTTCATTAATACTGAATGTGTCTCAAGTCTCTGCTAGAGACAAGAGGCCTGAACATGTTTAATTGAATTAGACAACAAATACAAATCAAACTGAAGTCAAGAACTGTCTAAACAACTTGACATTAGAGCATCGTATGCATACGAGATAAAGGCAGATCTTTAGCCATCTATTTTATATACACATCTTTTTGAAAGATAGTATTAATTTCTACACAGAAGATCATCCACTTAGGTACTGCTGTGATGCCAAATTGCTTTATAACAGAAGCAGACACAAAGGAAGAACACCTCGAAATGCCAGAATCTATGGTGTTGAAAGCTGTATTACGTTCAAGCATTTCTGGATGAGGATAAACAGGAAGACAAAAATCTGCAGCAGAGTCAATAGAGGCAGTCCATTCACCTTTACACTCTTAAAAAGCTTGCTGAGTTTACCATAGAAAGAGAACTTTGACAGCCTGATGCTGAGTAATGTAGCTATTACCTATTAAAAGAACCATTTGGCAAGGAACAGGAGGGGGAAGATAAGCTTTCTACCTTTTGGGTCTTGATTGCTTGCAGAAACGTCATCAATGACAGAAAAAGTCCAGATTTCAGCTCTTTCCTCTTCGTGGTCTTTAATGTCATTGCTGTTAGCTTGTTCAGCAGGTCTCCCTCTTCTCATTGCCACGACAAAGAAAATGATTGTCCCTCCACTTACGGAACAATCAGTAAATGCACCTAGCATATGAAGATCCAACTTTTTATCATTCACGCATTCAAAGATGCTACTATTTTCCCTCTTCCACAAGATAACCACATATAAACAAACTTTTCTCTAAAAACAAACCAAAAACTCCTACTAAGACAAAAGCCCAAGGGGGGGGAAAAAAAAGAAAAAAGCATTGCTGTTTGGTTCAGAAGGTCTCCGAGCCAAGTTTCTTTCAGGATTATAAACTTGGTACTCTTCTTGGCCTTGCCTGAAGCCTGTCTGGAATGACCACAGACAGGGCACGGCCCCTGCTGAGCCTCAGCTGCCCCAGTTCTGAAATAAAGATAAGGTAAGGAATAGATAGGGTTGGTTAGGGCCAGCTATGCAACATCTAATTCCCTCCAGTCTACTCAACAAAAGCTTTTTCCATCGAGATTAGCAGAATATAAACCCTTCTCTCCTCCTTCCAAGCCACAAACTTTAACACCAGATTCATTTTAGTACATGGGCTGTTATTGTTTCCTCTGCAAAGCACTTGAGATCTCTGGGTGAAAACAGCTAAGAGCCAGTTACCACTGCAACACTATTACTATTGGTACCATTAGTACACTGCCCATCTTAAATAATACTGAATTAACATTTCAGGGTAAAACAAAGCAACTTTCACCAATCAATACATAAAAGTCATGTAATCTAAAAATGCTTATCTTGGATATACACAAGAAAATATTGCCACAATAAGCTCGTAATAAGTAGTTGCCTCATTTGTCAGACCACATCATGAATAGCAAAAACTTCTAAGCTCCTCTGAAGAGTTTGGCTATAGATGTTATGGCCAGAGAGTCACTGAAGTCTTCATCACAAGCCTTATCAGAAAGTATGCATCCTGACATTTTTATGACAGAGCATGCAATGCACATCAATAATTGAGGAAGAACAGCTCACAGCGGTGAAGCTTTTTGAAAACAGATTATTACTTCTGCTTGTAGAAGGCAGATTGAATATGCAAAACAGTTTCCTAGCACTAGTGAAATAGCAGGCACTTTGCTACCATGGAGCTTTTGGAAATCTTCTTGTCCTTATCATCTTGTGTTAATAAAGATTTTCACAGCAGGACCAGCAGGTGATTAATGAAATTACCTTCCAAAGTCTTCTAAGTTGTATAAACAATTCTAAGATTTTGTTCAGTGATATCTCTCAGTTCTCCCAAACAGTGAATCTATCACATGGAAAGTAGAGAGAAGTACTTAGTTATCAATGACACCCAAGTTATTTGCTCACTATGCAATGTAAAATCTTCTTCACTGAGTTCTTCGTTCACTGCAGAGAGCTGAAAATGTCAGTAGTGACTCTAAAAGAATCCTTGCCCCTTTTTGTTCTGAAGTAAGAAATTCAGCACCAGAGAGACAGAACAGGGTTAAAAAAATGGAGTATGCCAAAGTACTCATTCATTACACTGACGGTGCTGGAGTTTGCCTATTCCTCCCTCTTTCTGCAATCTAAATACCCCTCACAGCCTCCTGCATCCTGCACAAACTCCTGATACTTGAAATCAGTCTCAGTTTTCAACTGAGGCTTCAAGCTAACTAAACTCTAGGCTTCAAAACCTAAACAGAACATGCATCAAAAATGGTACTTAGTTCAGAATCCTCCTGCAGGTATGACCATTTTAAAATCTTTTCAGTATCTCTAATATCTTTGCCCTAATCTGCTATTTTCATCCTCTCAGGAGTTGCACATTCCTTTGGTTTCTCTTGAGAACTTAGGTGCTCAGGATCGCATCACCAGTGAAAAAATACAAATACAGATGAGCCCTTAACATTACACCTATTCATTTTTCTCTTGAAGTAACACATACTACCAATACAAAAAAAGACCTTGAGCCACTAAGTACTGACAATTACTATACTTTGTACATGAAGATAGATACTTTATTTACCATCAGTTCTTACAGTAGCCATCTACCGTAAAATTTTCACCAAGTAACACTACAAAGGATTGAGTCCACCTTTTATTTTCTAATGCAGATTGACTCTACTTCCTCTAATGTCCTAAATATTACATTAGGGAAGAGAAGAAATGTTCTGTATTCACAAATCATAACAAGCTGTCTCTGAAACATGCATTTAATAGGATTATTATGCATGAGAATAATATTTACTTTGTTATGTTTATTACTGTTTCTGGCAGTGCAAGGTCAACACATATACATCTACAGCATTCATAATATTCACATACTACACTATGTTTCAATCCTGCAAATCCTTTTCTCATCCCAGTACTATACATCTGCACATTAAGATGCATAATTTCTATTCTATCGCAGCAGCCAACACAGCATCCTGAAGTGTTTTAAGTCCAATCTCATGACAACAGGATTAAGAAATAAACTCAAAAACTGGTATTCAATGGATCTAAACAAAAACCTCGGAGACAACAAACCAGAGAAGCGGTCTGTACAGGACCATCAGTCTTCAGTCTTCAAAATGATAATATTTTGAAGACATTTTTCAATTACGTGAAGGTCAAGACTTCTCAAAACTCACCACTGCTAATAATAGGAACCATTTACCAAACACTGCAAGATTCTTAAAGCATCATGTATAAACATCATGTATGCCAGAACAATAGCTTGTATCGACCCAGACAGCGATGGTATGTTTTCACATCAGTGACTTTAACGTTATCGCTACAGGAGGCCTGAATGTTTTCTTAATAGTAAGCTATCTTCTTCAGGAGCCCATGCCAATTTGACAATAGTCATGTGCAAACTTGCAGACTGGGATTTTGTTTCTGTCTAAAGCAATGAACTCTAAAGACATCTGCAGCTGGGCATAGTGCCCAAGCTGGTACAATTACAATGCTGTGCCAGCTTCTCATTGTTTAGAGTGATGGATTTCATATCTGTCCATGTTATCTTGCTGGAGTCAACAGTACTTTTTTCTTGGAAGCAAGTTGGAATGGCAGAAGCCTTTGCCAATTTCCAAGTGCAGCAGTGTGTTTCTACAGCCTTTTTCATAGGTAACATTATATAGCAATTTATATTATGTACCCTGCCAGCACTTTATCCTGAACAGGTGCTCAGCAAGCTTTCAGACTATTACAGTGCAACCAATGTGAGAAAATCAAGGCATGAGCAAGCCAGCCTTCTCCACAGGACAGCAGCAGTAGCATGCCAGCAGACTGGCACGTGAAGTTGAAGAGCCCTTCTGTAGGATCCCGCCGCATTTATTCCATCAAGGATCATATGTTTTATGGACAAGGGCAAACACCTTTTAAGCTCTGAAACAACAGACCAAATCCTAGCTCGGCACTAGTTTTCAGTTGTATTCACAACTAAGAGAAGCTTTTTGGCTTCTTCCGAATATCTTGCTGATATTCAGCCAGCACAGAATGCAGTATGATCCAAGGTGTTTTCCCAAGGCTTATTCTAGTAACACTAATAAAACACATACCTTTGGTACCATGAATAAAATAGAACTGCTCATTTACGTATTTGAACTTACAGGCTTTGTAAAAAGGTTTGTAATACTTCATACAGTGGGGAAAAATACTAAATATTAAGTGTATGGTTGAAATGTATAGTGTCTTGTCTGGCTGGCAAAGCAGCAATAACAACCAATGCAGAATTCTCTAGAAATCATTGCTGGATAAAAAACAAAAAAACAATCCCCTCTCTGCTTCCCATCCTCATGCAAATGCTTCTGCTTAGAACATAATTCACCATAGGACACTTCATAAATACTGAGACTGTACCAAATGTACTTAATACTTTATCTACTGTATTTGTAAATTCACTCTGAAGAAGATAGAAGCAAAAAGGATTGTGCAAAAAGTAGGTGCAACCATAAAAAAAAGCAACTGTGATAACCTTACACAAATTATTTATTAGAAATAAAAATATACAGGCAACTACGAACAGCTTTGAAATGTTATTCCAAATGTAAGCGAGTGAGAAGCTGCCTGTATGTGGAAAAGCCATAAAAGGGAACTGCCCACTACAGAGCCTGCTCACAGGGACACACTGAAATTGCCTTAAAGAGGTTCCCAGAGAGACCACAGGCTGCGTCCTCTGCCTTTGCAAAGGCCTGCAGAGAGCAGCACCAACGAGTCCTGAAAACTGCTAAGCACATGTATGTAGGCTGCCTTCAAGCAACCTTCACTGCAGACTTACTGTGAAATGTACTGGTAGTATAAACTGAGCCCAGGATATCCTGAACACAAGACATTTCCAGATTCATCATCCATCTGTGCTACGTGATTCTGGGCTGCAAAACCTCCCCAGGCCTCAGTGTCTCAGCATTAAATAGGTACCACAATCCCAAACTCTGGGTGATGCTGATAAATGTGATGTGTGTAAGGAAGCTAGAGATGGTTGACCAACATGCTGTAAAAGAGCAAACTATTACACTTCCATCATCATCTGCTACTCCATACTTGGGAATCCAGTTTTAGCAAAGCAAATTGTACAGAAAGTCACAATATCTTCATGGACTTTTTAAGGAGCCAGTTAAAAGTCTCACCAAAACTTCTCAGGCGTCTACAGGGCATTATCTGTGTGCCACAAATAGAATCAATAACAGGTCCAGCGGCACAGTACGTTGCATTGTATTGGGCAGCAGGGGTTCAGGCATGAAAAGGGTTATCAGACAGTGAGTAATGGGACACCTGCTGTCACCTATAGTCTGTTTTGAATCCAGGCTATACAGTTTCATCACTGACAGCACCAGAGTGTGAGTAATGCTGCAGGCCAAACAGGGACCTGTCTGTCAGCCTCCCGGTGTTCGGACAAAATGTCCCGAGAAGCTGATGTAGTAGCAACATTCAAGAAATGCAAGAATCATGGTTGGATCCCAGCCACTCTGCAATGGCATTAGTGATTCACGCTGTGGGCATTATTCTTAAATTCTATGAAACCTTTCACTGTATGAGAGTCACATACATGGAGTCAATATGGCCTCTTGGGACTACACAAAACATTCCTCCCTTTTAAAACCTTTCAGCACCGAAAAGAATTTGAACTGATATATCTAAATTGGAGCCTGAGGGCAGACAAGAGCACTGCAAAGCATCCAGGCACACTGTCTCACCCACGTTGGCCTGATCCGCTGCCACACTGACCCAGTACGCTGCTCTGGATCCACCTCCCAAGCAGAGGTGCAGGATGGGGCTCCAGGCTCAATGGAAATAATGTAAGCTCTGCTTATTTGTCATGAGCAGGATGTGGGGCTAAGATCTAGAGGCCCTCTTTGTATTTTAACTCCTCAGCATCTCAAAGAAGGTAAAGAGAAACATTTACAGGTGCCAAGGACTGCAGGAGCTGGGTCTTCAGCCCCACTAAAATCAATAAGGTTGTTTGCTCTCTCCTCTCAACGCATCACTGTACGAGTGAGAAACTTTCTAGTTATCACACTTATGCTGCAGGACTCTATGTCAGCTGCCCTCTCAATCTGAATCAGCAGTTCTTGCTCTTCCTTTTTTTCTAGTCATCTTTTTTTCCCTAGCAGTTTCCACTAAATTTGAAGATGTTTTCTTGCATGTGATCTGCAGGATTTCTGCTACCTACTGCAGCAGGACACACTGCAAAAAGCTCAAATGACTCTACACCTGTTTCTTAAGTCATCACGGGTCTCAAAAACCTGAGTATCAGCAGAAATATGTGCAAATGTTTTTTGGGATAGCTAAAGCATATGCATAACACGGTATTCAGATCATTATTACACACTTTGAGCTAACGAAACCTATCAGCAAGAAGCTCCCTGAGAAACTGGCTTAATAAGCTGGCAGTACAGTGGCAGCCAACTCCGAAAAGACATTTTGCTTTCTAGAAAGGATTTCAGAGAAGTGGCACTAAATCAATAGCTACTTTTCTCGTCTGATGTTCTGTAGGTTCGTTGGCCAATTTAGAATTGCTGCCTACCTAAAAAGAATAAACTTAAAATCATTTCATAACCCTCCAAATTTATCCTAGTCACTTGAAAATACAAACCTGGCTTCCAATGTCAACCTCAAAGTAAAAGAAAATCTGTTTAGGCACCCTTTCACCTTGCCAGAACTCAATTGCACGGGGGAGTGCTACATTTCAAGCAAAGACATTTGCAAAGAAAAAAGCTTCTACAAAGTGCTTCTGATATTTCAATTTTCATTACTCAATTACTTGAGCTCTGTGGCACCCTTCCATGTGAGTACAGAGAGGTTTGCGCGGAGGGGATGGGGAGACCAGAACCACAGACAGGGAGCACAAGAGCACTCCATTTATTACCACAGTCATAAACACAGGGCTCTTATATCACCAAATAGGTGACCACAAACAAGACCTTATGGCGGGGCTGCCCTTAGCCTTTCCGGTCAATATGCCACCAGAACTCTCATTTCCATTTTGCACGTCCCCACGAGTAACCAACCCAAGGCACTGACTTGAAAAATGAGACTTGACTAAATCCACCTAGCTCAAACTTACTAGATTAATCCAGCATGTGGTGGATAACAAAGGTAACATTTCTTATAATCCATATGGGCGGGATGCCAGAGCAACTACAGCGGCAGCAGCCACTAATTAGCTTCAGGGAAGGATGAAGTAAAAGAGATTGGTCTGGGGCTGTAGGACTATGCCAAAGACCTACTGTGGAAAGCAATAAATAGCTAAGAGAGGAGTCCCAGGGCAGGCAGAGGGAGAAACATGAACCATGGATGTCTGATACCTCATGGAAGCTGCAGCCTGAGGAGAACAACTGGTAGATGAAGTAGCTGAGCTCTCATCAACACACCTTGTATACTGTCGGGTTGGAATGTGGATCCCATTCCCCTGGTACTGGACAGGTCTGGTCTGAACTGTGGGGCTGAAGCTCTGGTTTGTGCACGACATGCACGTGCTCATAGAACAGGAATCACTAATGAGCCACTGTATCTGCCTCACCAAAGATATCTGCCTCACCCAATCTCCCACGACTAATTCTAGGTGTTAGCATGTGCTGTCAACTGTCTAGTAATATGAAGAATCCTAACTGCTTCAGAAAAGTTCTTCGGAAAATTAGTATACTGGATGAAAAAAAAAAAAAAAAATATTTCAATGGCCTCAAAAAAAAAAAAAAGCACAATAACAAACAAAGATAAATTTTTCAATGCAATGCACAAATGTCGTATTTTTTTTGGAAAGGCTGATAACAAAAAAATGTTAGAAGAAAATATAGAACATCATGCTGAAAACATGCCAGGGCGTCTGCTACTACAGAAGAAAATCACCTTTAAATGACAGAAATCACTTCTGGAGAAAGAATGTTTTTAAACTACATGATTTCTCTTAAACAAGGAAGTCGTTTTGCATTTATGTAAAGCATGCATTCTAGACAGACAAGGAAAGAGACATAGGACTGCTGTCAAGCTTTCTCCAAGCTTTAGCCATTTGATAAAGCCTTTGATAATTTATTCATGAATGTTTAATCTGAGGCTTTAATCTTCAAACAGCTTCCTAACAAACAGATTTTCTTTATTTCCCTTCCATATTCTGCCTTCATATAATTATAGTTTTGCAAGTGATTTTCTATATTGATTAGCCCAGCAAGGAACATGTCCATCATCTAAAACCTAAATATGCTTATCAAAAATTAGAGAAAACTAGCGGCAAAAAAACAACAACTCATGTTTACTTAAATTAAATAAAAAGGTACATTTCTGGCATATGAGGCAAGCACTAAAATGTAGGCCTTTCAAGTACTGAAATGTAAATGAACACTTTTCTTCATCTCTAGTTTGCTGTAAGTGTTACTGCAATGGTAATTTATTGCGAAGTGTTGAGAAGAAATGGTTTCCTCGCCACTTTCATTTCAAACACTAACACTTCAGTTTGAATGTCCAGAAGAATATACTAGATTGAAATTACACATGAAAGTTTATTTTCTCTACCAACATCATCTGAGCTTAGAAAAATAACAGCACTTTCCAACGAGTGAAATAATTATTTTCAGTCAGGTATGGGGTGATGAAGGACAGAAGGACAGCCAGAGAACAGGACTTCTAAGCTCATGAAAGACAATGCCTATGACACATTTCTTGAAGAATTGTTTACAAGGATAAACAAAATCATTAGCCAAAAAAAAAAAAAGATACGTACATTCTATAACTGCACTAACTAGTGTGCAGACTGATTTCCAAAGATCTTAATAAAAGAAGGAAAAAAAAAATCAGCCAGCTGCAGTGTATGCTTGTAAGAGGCTTTGAAAAACATGAAGAGTTTTCAAGGGCAGCTACTGTCGCTTCAGAGTTCAACAAATTATTTCAGGGTCTAGATGTCGACCTCTCACACCATAGCAGAGTACACCATTCACTATTTGTAACAAATGACAATTCTTCAGTTAAAAGAGTCATTTAAGCAATTTCTTTAAAACTTGATGGAACTTGATGTCATTGTTAGTTGCAATTTGAAGCAGGCCAATGTATTTTAACACTTTTCTTAAACAGTTCACTGCTAGGCTCACATGTACAAGCGAAGTAAAAGATTTCCCAAGGACAATGCACTGCCTTTGAATGTCTTAGAACAGAACCGAGTCCCAGACGTGAACATTGGCTGAGAGAGTCACTGAGAGCTAAGGAACTACCCACTCCTACAGTGGTACTGAAAGTCATAGTATGTAAGGTGCCTGAATATAGGCCAAAGTACCTAATATCTCAATTTGTTGCTGAAATGGAGCCTTCCTCTGAACATCAACAGCCTACAAGGAGAGAATTTGGATACCACAGTTACAGTCCTGTACTTCAAAACACGTTTCATTTGTCAATCTCTATGAAAACCATAAAGTCAAATGTGAGGAAAAGATATGGCACACATCTGGAGTGAAAGAGTTGTAAGTATTTGGGGCAAACTACTTGATAAGAACATACTGTATTCTAGGAAAAAAAAAAAAAAAAAAGCCTGCCATGCTTAGAGATTTTTAAAGAGAACAGGACAAGTTAGTAGATGTAATGAAATCAAATTTTCTTATTTGTTGGTGCAAATATATTCCTACATATTACTATATCCTGAGTTCTAAGGGTTTTCTTTGTTTGTTTGCTTGTTTTTAAGTGATAAGACTATCCAGATTTTTATTTATCCAAATTGCTGTTGGAGTTTTCATGCTACAAATAGCAATACACTAGGAAATTTTCAGTGCAGAGTGCTGTAGCCTAGATCTCAGTTTTTCCGATTCCAAATAAAACGCAGATCCTGTGACCAGCAGTATCTATATATTCTGATTTTCCCTGAGGGTAGGGGGTTCACAGAATTTGCTGAAATGAAGTGATTTAATAATGATTCCATGGATAAGTTGAATTATACATCATTACTGTTCAACACAAATACCTATGGAGAGGTCAACTTGATTATCTAGCAGAACTAGCTAAAAATTTAAAACCAGGACTGGACCTTCCCAATTTAGGAGGCAAACCGTCCATGTGTTCCTTTCATTATATCATTGCAGCTTACAGTTTCTTTCACTACTTCAAAAAGCTGTTTTGATGTCATCCAGTCACCTGACTAATTTTTTCTTCCACTATATCATTATAGGATTTTATTTATTTATTTATTTTACAGACAGCTGGCACATCACTTAGAAATAAATCATATGAAATATGCAAAGCAGCAGCCTGTTCAATGAACAAAAGCAAACCCACAAAATACTGAAGTGCTAGTGCAAAACTTAGTCTTCACATCAAGCACAGGAAAATGGCAGGTGGTGGATTTATGGTAAAAAAAACAACAACTCCTCATTCACATTGGAGCTATATCCTGGGCAAGTCCTGCCACATTATTCACTGCCTGTGTCACAGCTAAAGTGGAGTCTATGAGCCCCAGATAGACCTTTTTAGAATTTTGACAGCAATAATTATCTTTCTATAAATATCTTTCTATACCTGCACCCAAGACCAGTCACAATCATACATACAGCATGGACAGAGGCCACTGCACTGTCTCCTTATTTGTTGCGGGGCAATTAAACAGCACTTGTTCCACCACCTTTTTGGTCTCTCTTACTTTGAGAGAGTTCCCTTTCAGAGCTTTGCTGCAGGCCACAGTAAATTCCCCGAAGGATGGAAGGTTTTAGAAACCCTTCCACAGTCAGGAAGGGATCCACCAAATAGTGATTGCCTGGTGATACAACCTATGCCCTGCTGAGAAACAAATTCCACATTCTTTATAGATGTTTCTATTTATTCTAAACATTTTGTTAGTATTAACAGGATTTTCCCATCTGATTAAAAAACAAAAGCAAGCACAACCAACCAACCAAAAAAAAAAAAAAAAAAACAACAGACAAAGTGCATCTCTACCACAACACGCAACTATTAATTCAGGCAAAAGATGCTTACAATAGGCATTTTGCTCTTTCCCAAGTGCACTGCAATCATTACTGAGAAAATTTGTATTTAAAAAGGGTTAAGCTCTAAATCCATATAAGAGATGAATAGCACTGAAAATGCCAAGTAATTGAAATCAGCAGTATATTACAGTTAAATTCAAAAACTGCCTAATACACAGCTTTCCGTTTGTTACCCAAAAAGTATCCCTTCAAAACTATGACCAAGGCCAGATTAGTCTTTGGGTTTTTTAATGTAAAACCTAACTCCCACCCAGCTCTTTGCTGGTGAGTGCCATCCATCCTTGCTGATGTTCAGACGGTCCCAAAGTTTACTGCCAACCAACCCCTTGCTGTTATTGTTTTAAACACAACTTGAAGGTAACTCGAGCAGGCTACCTACAGCCTCCCAGCTGAAGAGCTGGACCAAAGGTTTGGTGAGGTGCAGCTGAGCGTCTGCACTGCAGAGCCTTAACAATTCTCCCCAGCATGGAGGGGGCAGAACTTCCGACATGTCAGTGAGAAAAAGATGGCAATCCAAGCTGTGGAAAGTAACGGCTCAGTCCGTATTTGGATAGGCTTCTGCTTTATGAAGAATGCACAATCATTTTTTTTAGCGAGAAGAAAATTATTTCCACTAAAATTCTGCAAACAAGTCACTGTCAATCAAAAGAGCTTTTAATGAACGTGAAGAGAACAGATTGCATTCTTAAGCAGAATGTCCTGGGAGGGCTACGAAAGCCTATGAAGTTATTCTTCAAATGTGTTTCCATGTGGAAATAACCTGGCACCTAGCCCACAAAACAAACAGATACCTTGCAGTCTCACAGTAGAGCTATTTTGGGAACCACGATGAATTCTCAAAGCTTCACAATAACATAAGAAGTTTTCTCCAGAGACTCTATTTTATACTGCATTTAACTGGAACTAGTTCTGGCCACTATCCACATCCTTTGTCTCTGTTCTTCCTTTCTAAGAAATGATTTACTTACAGTGACAGAACAGCACAGGCTAAATAAAATAAAATAAAAACAACAACAACACACAAAACAAAACTATGAGAAGAAGATGATGCATGTTAAACAACAAAATACAGTTTATATTTCAGGTCACTTTTTGGTCTGAAGACAAGAGACCTTCCTAGCTGCCCTGTGACAGCTTCCACTTGCAGCTATGGATATATTCTTAACTTGGAGACTTACAAAGGTATCAGACTCATTCCTCTATGAAACTCAATTTAATCTTTGTGAAATATACAAATACATCAGATTCTCCAAGGTGCTGATTATGATTCTGGAAGTGGATTCTCCATTTCACAGAAGCAACATTACAGAGAAACACTGAACAATTCAAAATAAGAAAATACATTCAATATTTGCATTTTAATACTCAATTCTTAGAGCTGTAACATGCTTCTTAACTCCCTTCCATACCCACTAGCAAAAGGAGGAGTTTCAATAAAAAAGCTAAGGAGCATATACATATTTTATGCTTTGACATACCTGTATCTAACAAAGAACACAACTGCATGGTCAAAAAGTTTGGTAGAACCCATGTTTTACTCTCTTTCATCCCCCAGCCTGGAAATATATTACAGATGAATTGATAATCTTTTTATTATTATTACTGTTATTTGTTCATCTGTTTATCCTTTAAATGCTTTTAAATGTGAGATACAAGTATCCTTCAGTCAAGAACAATAGAGGAAAAGATGGGCAATTTCTTATCTTAAAGAAAAATTCATACAGCTTTAGATAGCCTAACTTATCTGAGTGATTTTGGCAAGTTCCTTTTTGAATCTGCATTTTATTCTTATATTTTTATTTTATACTATTTATTATTTGCAACTTAATTTCCTCTATAATGGCAACTTAGGCATTCATTAAAAAAAACTCACAAACATGGCTGGAAACAAGTACTCATCTCTCCAAATAGTTTTAAGAGAAAAACCTCTCAGGGTAGCTCTGCATAATGGACACCCGACTGTTTTCTAATCCTCTTACTATTACTCAACTTCATTTTCTAGAAAATTGTGGCGCCCTTCATTTATTTTGTGTTAACACTCTGATTGCTATTACTTTTCCTCCTCTTTTATCAACTGTGGGCTTCTAGTTATCTCCTAGCATAGCTGAAGTTAGGTATTGAGCTGAAAACATTATTAAGTTGCATTGCTGGAAGAAAAGAAGGCATGACAACATGTCTAGAGTCAAAGCACTGTAGCTATAGAAAGAAAAAAAAATCAGAACAGATTACAGCTCCATGTAAAGGCAGACTGCAGCATTCAATACCATGCTCCAATAAAGGAAAGATGTTTGCAACATTAGACTTCACTTAGTAATGTGAATTAAAAGCTTTCCTGGTTTGCAAGCAATTATCCAAAGGTTATAAAAAGTCCAGCTCCAATTATCGTTTTTATTTATACTCCATAGCACGATTCATGTACCAAGTTCTCAGATTTTATTACCCTACCTGTCAAGAAGTAAAGAAATAGTTATTTCAACCAAACTGTTCAGCTAACAAGCTCTAGTCTATATGTTCAGTAACTGTTCACTCAATGCATGAAAACTATAGCTTACCATACACAGAGGGTAGCACCCCCTATAACTTATCTTCACAGATTTTTCTGAATAGTTCATTGTAGTTACTGCATTTTCAGTTATGTAATGAGCTAACATAGCTATCCCCCTGCTCCAGGAACATGTTCTTATTGTATTGATAACTGTTTAATACATAAATAGAAAACGATTGGATTACATAGGTGACGGACAATACCATGCTTCATTTAAAGATCTTTAGGAAAAAAGAGATCCCTACTGAGATCACACCAGCTTGTCTAAGGCTGAACTCACATTTGGCATACCACATTTCCATGACCTTTGTGTGGTACGCTAGTAACAATTGATTACCTGCTCCTTAAACTATTTTAACAGTATATTTTCACAGTTTTCCTTCTACATGTATGGGAATCCTCTTTCACTTCTTACTACTGACAAGAGAATTTACCTTAATCCATATATGTACATAGAGCTTGATGCAAGGTTCACCATTTGGTTATAGCACACCATCACAGTTCAATTACATAATTTACATCACATAGCATTAATGCCCTGTGCTTTGCAATACATCTTATGCCATCTGTTTGAAAAGTTTTGAGAGCTCGGAGATTAGTCAGACAAACATTCATCCTTAATCAGTCTGCATATTGTGACAGTTAACTTGACATTATGCCACAAAGGAAAGCAAGCTTTGAAGTAAAATTTATTTATATAATAAAGAAAACACACCTTGTGGATTATCTATAGGGACAGGTGAACAAACTAGACAAAACCAAAAGCTAATTTATAATTCTCAAGAGACCTTTCACAGTTCAAGCCTTTTGAAGGAAGGGATACAAAAAATTGCATAAATGCTACTCAGCCTGGCTTAAACTGCTCATATGTAGAGAACTAGGTAAAATGGTAAAACATCCAATAATATTTTAATTCTAGCTCTGCAGCTTTTGTTTATTCATAACTTGGAGAGAATTCTGAAGCAATGTTGTTTCAGGTAAAGGCTCTCAAGAAAACCCAGGTTTCATCAAGTAACGCAAAAATAACTAAGCTACTCCTATAAAATAATCTCTAGAAAAAAAAAAAAAAAATCTTGCATTACTTTCTGAAATGTTAATAATGCCTGAATCCTTCAAACTGGTTAAGAACAGAGCCTGGACTCAAGATGAACACCACATGAAACAGAGGTTTTTTGAGCATGGCCAAGAGGCAAGCAGACCAAGCTGTAAATATGGGACGTGGCACCATTCACACAGCTCAAGCCTGAGAAAAGGCATCCCGCACCCTCACAGTGGATGGCCCCCTGCTGAAAGAACTTCAAATATTTTTATTCTTACATAAAACAGCAGCCGCCCTGTGCCGCACACAGCTTGGTCCGGCTGGTGCCAGCAGCCTGCCTCAGGGGATGGCTGGGCCCAGCTGCCAAGATGGCGGCGCCTCTTAAATGTTCATCACCTTAGTTACCAGTTTGGGTATCAGGAGACAATTTCTTATGTGAACTGGCAATACGTTAAATACCCTAAGCTGAGTGTTTTGCCCACAACAGTACCTGATGAGTGATTTTTCTACCTTGATGCCAGCCCGCTATTTCTCTCACTCTTGTTCTTCCCACTGTCCTCCATCCCCCAGGGGCTGTGAGGGGAGTGAGGAGCTGGCTGGTTGGGCCGGTGGCAACCCACCATAGACCACCACCCAGCTGCAACCAAGGCCTAGCAAAATTCAAAGCATTTCTCTGCACAAGTCCACCCAACCCTCAGGGTGGTTGTTTCCAGAACACAAGCACTTGTTCACAAAGTCTGACGACTTTAATCAGAAATTCTCTCTCATTTCACATTACACAACATGTAGGAAAAATAACTTATTTTTGAGTTTCAGTGTCACCTCCTTTCTAGGTGTTCTTACACTTTACATAAGACATTCCTTGCTATTCCCATTATTGACAATTCTGTACAGGAGTTCACCGTAACAGCAGTAATACCTCACAGCACAGACCTATTTCTGGACACAGGGTTGCTGTTGACATGTGAACTTCCTAAATCGATATTACGTTGTTCTAAGTAAATAAGAAGTGCCATTCTTAAAGCAATAAATGAAATTTATTTGAAACAATGAGCAAACAACATCCGCAGAGGGACAGATGGTCTATCGATTTTCCAAAGATCTCCTCAATGCAGTTCTACAACATCAGTCTACAGCAGAGCGTAATGGAAGGGCCTCTGTTGCCTCAGACAGTGATATATAGTCCTTCATCAAAATCATGTGCTTCCTAAAAAACTTCCTGGATTTACAGGGTGCTGCTTTTGTTTAAGCAGACACCCTGTCGCTACACTGCTTAGAGCTGATGCTTACTTTGCAAGATACAAGTAACCGAGTATGTCTGTCTGTTGACAGAGAGAAAAAGGTATTTGGTAGCTACAGTGAAACGTGGTGGCTTAACGCAGGGGAAGACCGTGGAAAATAAAAGGGTCATTTTGATGCCCACAATTTTAAGAGATCTAGCTGCTGAAATGTATTGGCTTTTGCCATCACTGTTCTCCCAAAATACACTGTCAAAGCCTACGTACCCAAAGGTAGTAGTTTAAAAAACATGTGTAACTACCTGCTGTGCTCTAATCTAGTGAAATGTTTTCTAATGTGCAAGAAAGTAGGCTTGAATCTAATTAAATTACCTTTGGCATGCCAGAAGAGGTATCCTTTTCCATTTCTCTTTCTTTGAGAATAATAATTAAGCATTTTTTAGCATGAGAGTAGCTTTGATCCCAAATTTACACCAGCCGTCATCACTGCCACTTGAAAGCACTCCTGTCATTTCCACTTCTTTGTTTAACAAACTTGGAATACATACTAATCTCACTCAGATCACTTCACCTGTTTGTAAGAAATTTAATACATACAAGAGGAGAGAGAGATAAAGTGACATGATGCATCAAGCTCTTCATGCCAACGCTGTTTTTCATAGAAATCACTATCTGGCAAATGAACAAGTCAGATTACTGAACAAAGTGCGGCCACCAGTATTTTGTCTACAGGGTATTATGTAACAGCTGCTTTACTGACAATAGTTTCCCTTTCTGGGGGAAGGTAGGCAGCCAGTTGAAAGCAGTTTCAGTTTTAACTCAAAGAATCCTTCTCCTTGAAGACCTTCAAAAGCTGCCGGGACATGGTCTTGGGCAGCCTGCTCTGGGTGGCCCTGCTTGAACACAGGGTTGGATCAGATGACCTCCAGAAGTCCGTTCCAACCTCAACCTGCCTGTGATTCTGTGCATCTTGTTTCCTGGCTGGGAAAGGTAAACCAACTTACTGGATAGACAACATTGAGCGCATTCTATAACCTCAGTGTTAGCACAAGGTGTCCAAATGAAATATTTTCATGTCTAGACAGAGGGATGCACTATTTTGGTGCTGTATATATACCCATTAACTAATAGAACAAATTCTATAATGCAAAGCTAGTGCATTACAATCATCTCATGAAGTCAATCTTGCTAGTCTTTGGTAAACATACTACTCCAGCCACATTTCAATATCACGCTTTTATATTACATCATGTGTATAGTGTGTGAGAAATTCAACAAGTTGCACATGAAACTGGCAAAAGTACTAAGTACAGCAGGAGTTGTTTTGGAAGCAAAACCAGCGCCCAACCAATTCAATTCATCTCAGTGTAGGAGAAATATTTTCTCCTCAATTCCAAATAAGCTGTATTTGATTTCACAGCCTACCAGGGACTTTAAGAAAACACACAGATCCATTGATCCACTTGGCTTGCCTATCACAGGACACTCAAACTTATATTTCAGAATAGGCATATTGTTCAGTATTCAAAGCCAAGGCACTGGGAGCCAAGCCACCTGGCTACTTTCACAGAAAAAAAAAAGAAAAAAAATATATATATATGTCTATATATCTATATAAAATGGATTAATTGATTAAGGATAGGTTGGGACTGTTCCTTGCTTGGGTGCTTACCAGAATAGGGCTTTTGCACTTCTGCAGTGCAAAAGTAGTACAAACAGTAGTAACTAGGCACAGTCACAATTTTGATATTCCTCCAAGGCCAAGCCTGTAATGGCTAATGCCTAGTACTTAAACCATTACAAAGGTGAGAGGATTAGGAAAGAAATCCCTCTGGAGAATGGCTGATTTGCCTTTACCTTTGAGGGAAACTGAAATGCTAACAGAGTCCTACACCTTTCTTCACTATGGCACTTGCCTGCTTCCTATTAGGTGTTACACTCTCCTGAAGTGCCACACCACAGCACCTCCTCCTCCTGTGGGCCTGTATATTACATTTTCAGCTTTTGCAAAATGCTTTAAGAACCATGGATATGCACATTAGTGTTATAACAAGGAATAATAAGCATATGGTGTAGGTTTAGATGGAGATACAGGTGCCAATCCTCCAAAAACTGTACCACTATTCAGGTGACAGGCTTCTACAGTAGAGACAAGAGTCAGAGACTTTTAAGACTTGCTGTGGTAAAATCTGGCACATTCCATGGATCCTGATCTATCAAAATGGAAAATAAAGCAACCTAAATAAAACAGCTTGGTTTAAACCACCACTGAACAAATCAGATACTGAAAAAATCATCAGGAAAAAATCCTGCTGGGTCCAGAGAACATGGAGCAGGCCTTGTAGTGATGGGCTGCTCCTGCCCTCCACCCACTCATTCCTACGAACATCTCACCACAGGCTCCTTAGGCTTATGTTGAACATGGGTTGAGAAGAGAAGGAACTGGACCTGAGACTTTACCCCAGCTGCCACCTCCTCTGAGGAAAGAGAGGGAATCTGGCTTCTGACTGCCCGTTATTATGTCAGTCAGGCAGATGTGGGCCTTTCACTATCTCCAGAGATGATGCCACCACGGGCTGGATAAATTATGTCAGAAAGAGAGAGGCAGCCTATGAGAACCTGCTGTGAGTTATTTCATCAGGACGCTGAGAGTTGTATTGATGCTGGAAAGGTAAGAATGGCCTAAATTGATGACACATCCAGATCTGTAGTGGAACAGTATCTGAAGGATGAATGAGACTTCTCCAAACTCCTTTTCCAAGTCACCATGCAATTAGTGTCTTCTCCTAAGGACATTTTCTGGCCCAAATCTTCTTTACTTTTGTCTGTGAACACCTAAGACTAACTCTGACTCTCCTATCATCATGTGAGAATACACCTTTTGTTGCTGCCTTCACACCAACAAGAGAAATATTATACTCATTGTGATCCCTAGCTTACTTTCTCCTCCAATTACCATTAGATGCTTCAGCTGACAAAGCAGTGAGATGCCGGCTTTTTTTCTGCTACCACCAAGCTCTATTTTCAGATCTCACACAATCAGCCTCAAATTGTAAGAAGTTATTTCTATCTCTCATTCTTGATCTAAAACAGATGGAAGTGGAATTCCAGATTTTGACTTGTGGAAGTGAAGAATAATTTATAATCATAAAGCTCAAGGGCCAGATTACATGCAAGAAACCAACTGTAGGAAGTCCTCTGAGGGCAGAAGATAGAGGAAAGGCACAGACAGTAGAAGAAGCCAGATACAGTAGTCCATGGGATTATGAAGTTTTCTTCACTCTGTTTCAAAGCAATTACAGTGACATCTTTTAATACATGTTTAAACTTAAATACTAAGATAAGTTTCCTGTTTTTGTAGTGTCCATGTCTTTATATTGAATTATGATTTATATCAAAGAATGACATGGAAATATATAAATGGGTAACCTAAGAAATGGACCTAAATAGCAGAGTCCAAAGTACGGTCTTCTTAAAATATTCTTCTACTGTCTCCTTGAGCAATAAAATAACTACCATATTTAGCACTCTTGTTAGGCAACCATACAGCAGAATCTTATCCATATCACTCAAAGTCTAACATTGAAAGGTAATCTTCAGTTGTAAAGGGCAATTCTTTTCAGTTGTCTAAGGACAATGACCTTATCCTCAATTAACTTGCTAGTTAAACTCCTATTTCAACTGGAAACTAGACTAATATAACAGTTTACGACATCGCAACAGACCAAAAAATGCCAACCAACAGTAAAACATTCTCTACATTGCCCATAGCAATAGAGTTGTTACCAACCCAACACCACAACAATACCTATATTTCAACCCTTAGCACCAGGCTGAGTGGTGGATATTTCAGAATACAACTATTCCAGAAAAAAAAAAAAGCAAGAAAGAGAAAAATTAGGAATAAAAGACCACCTGGCCCATCGTATCTCTTTACTTTAGAATGGAGCCAATCCAGCCATCCTGTTTTCTCACAATACCCCTCAAAACCACCTTTCTCCATAAAGGAAACTAGGTGTCTCTTGAATTCATTTATGCTTTTAGCTTTAAAATAGCTTCCCCATAACTTATTCCATATGTTTACTAACCTTCATGAAACACTCCATAACCTGCACAGAAATGGACAAAAGTTTCCCATCAAGCTGACATCCAGTTGTCTCCGGAAGGCTCCTCCTGGGCCTTCTCTGCAAGCACACTGAGCTACTGATGGAGATTTTTTTTCTCTCCCAAGTGAGGAATTCATAACCAGCAGCTCTCTGTGTCTCACCTTATAAAAACATGGTGTCCCAGCTACACTGAAGTGGTAAGAAAAATTTTCAATAAGTGATATGAAACATCTCTTTTTACCTTTAAAATATCTATCATTTTCTTCAACAATTAAATTCTTTAGAAATACTATTATCCAAGCCTAAAAGTCCAATAATACAATTTCAGGAGCTCAAGTCTCACATTGAAGAACAGCATAAACAGGACACATACTAGCTCTTGAAACAAAGTTTGCCAGATCTACTTTTGCATGACTATTATACACCAGTACAAGGAAATTCATTAAAAATAAGCCATTTAAGGTAGTAGCATTAAACTCTGCCACAAGAAAAACAAGTACAGGTCCTGAACTTATCCCAATACCTTGGCATTCTGAAGAACCATGGAAGATGAAAACTGATCTCTTGCCTAACCTACCTGCAAGGTGTCCTGTGAAGGACAATGTACCTTTCCAGTCAAAGAAATGCTAGTTTTGGATCCACAGAGAAAATCTGCAGCACCTCAAAGGGCCATTCTTTCATTATTTATTTCCTGGTATAGGTTAAGTTGATTATCTTATTTTCACTGAGAAGATGTCTAGCCAATACACATCGTGCTAACAGCAAGAAACAGTAGATGCCTCTGTTTGAATGTGACTGCCAATTTTGTGACACTCCAGAGTGCTCTTCCATGTTAGAGCCATGGTATATAGTCATGAAGAGTGATGGCTCTGCTATCATCAACTATTACACCAACAGCATATATGACAAGCCTGTACAAAGACACCAGCCACTCTGAGTATAGGTAGTATAAATTTGGTATCTTTACAGCTCATCCATCCATACAGGGACCCTTATAACCACAAAGAAATAGAAAACCTAGGTTAAACCAAAAGTTGTTTTCCACACATACTTCAAAGCAGAAATAGATGGAACCCACAGTATTATTTAATCACTATTACACTCTCTTGTAGATAACTATGACAGAAGTTAGCTAATTTTCCACTTAAGTGTCACAGATTAAATTCCATTGGACAAAGGAGGAAAACTGGACCTAAGAAAGTATTTAATCTTATGCCTTTGAGAAAAGAAAGTGAATACACACACACACACACTAATCAGGTGCATGAAACATTCCTGTAGATGATGACTGAGAAACAGTTTCCCTTCTGTTCTGCCACAATACACGATATTTTCTTTAAACACATCCCGTTAAATACTGCGCTGAAAAATCCTTCAGTAACCGAAAGGGTTTCTAAGGATCTCAGAGCACTGGAATTTCAAACCCCACAGGAGAATTTGCTTAGAAAGACAGATGTGGTCATATTCATGAAAGCTTGTTTTCCATATTCTTAATCACCTCCAGACATTGTAGAAGTTATATTGTGCAAGAGAGGTACAGTAACATATGCTTTGTTTGCTGTCTACAGTATGTGTTACATTCCAAGTAAGGATTAAGTATCTGTTTAGGAACCAAACACAAACCTCATACTTTATCAATAGCTGGAGTGTCCCAGGGCTGATAACATGATTGAATGTACTTGAGAATTAATAATTCTTTTGCAGAGAGAAAAAAATAATTTAGAAACCACAAATTCTATTTTACAGCCTTTTGAGTATGTTCCAGTAAAGATATCTGATTCCAGGATCAACATCAACAGAAGTTCTCCTCAAAGGTAATAATCATAAGGAATTAACTCCTGCTACACTCTTCATGTGAAACACAAAACCAGGCTTCTCTTTTCTGATGTTCAGTTTCTGCTAGTGAAGAGATTAAAAAGGAAAAAAACATGCAAAGCCTCCTACCAAAATGTTTTCCTAAAAAAAAAACTATGATAGCACGTAACATAAATAATACTTAATTATTTCCTTTCTCTCATATTTTGAGGCAATTGTTGCCAACTGAATGAACACATGGATAAAACTTACTGTCAAAAAATAAATGAAGTCTAGTATTTATGAATGTTTTTATGGGTAAAGAAATGATTAGCAGGTGAAGATAAGTAGAAACTGCCTCATTAAGCTGTCACATTACATTTCATAATTGTCTTTCAGCTTCTAATGAGATGAGAACACTAAATGTTTACTAAATTGCCATGAAAAACAGAAAGTGTTCAAAGCGTTTCCATTAGCAAATGAAAATTCAATCCTCCAACACAGAGAAAAAAAAAAAAAAAAAAGCAAAACCCATCTGTATGTCTTTCCTCACTTTTTAAAATTTATTTTTAAAAACGTAAATAAAGAATAATCAGAAATACCACGCCACACTCACATGGTATAGCTGTTGACAGCTTAATTCAACAAAAAGAAATAGCAAATGTTGATTATATCAAGAAGTTGCTTCTCTGCAAAATAAAGATAACCAAAGAAAAACTGATATATTTCAAAAAAAGAATTGCCAATTGGAAATGTGTTGTTGGTGATCTTCCCTAGTTTACAAAACTAGCTTCTACTCAGCCTTTATATTATTTTACATCACAAGTCTGTTTCTGCAAAATTTTAAGTCAATACCTTTCACCATGCAAATAATATTTCTAAGGAGAAAGCATGAGAAAGACTATAATTGTTTCACAATGCAATATCTTTAATGAAAACAGATTTTCAGCTTGCATTCATAATCCTCTTTGTTTCTTACGTCATTTCATTAACCAAGAAATCATAGGTCAGACACTGAAACTGCAAGCAAAAGAAGGCTGAAGCAAACACACAGGCTTTTGCAGCTTTAAAGTACTTCTCTCTGTTGACTTGTTTTCCCACATTATTGTTCCATAAACCCTTTCTTTCATTTTAATACCTGATTAGGAATTCAGACAGCGTTTCTGTTATAGCTTGTTTCACTTTATTTTCATGGAAAATTCAGTATAGCTTTGATTTATACTCCATTCTGCATACAAATTTGAAGGGACGGGACATTCTAGATGCAGTACATGACAGTTTTTGTGCTGTTTTTCCAGATGGGTGTTAACTTCATTTTTAAAATTTCATGCTTCCAGTTAAAGGGTAATTAGATCATGAAATTATAATTCAATAGTGATTCAATTTAAAGTACAATTTTAGAGACTAAACTGACGTAGATTAAGCAGATGCAATGAATATGCTATGAATTCAATTTCAGAAGATGGACGAAGTATTCCTCTGGCAAGGAGAGATCTCTCAAACCAAGGATATTTATTCCAGTCCTTACATATATTTTTACTTGATCATTGAGGACTGTCATTCAACAACAGTCTTTAAATACAGGATTCACAGATTTATTGGATGTGTTGCTTCAGTATCTGAACACGTCACAGCACTGGGTTATGAGTGTTATATCTTCAAAACTAAGATAAGGAACAAATTGCCAGTTCCCAATTCTTTTGCACCAGCTTTATCACAGGGTAGATTACAGAAAAGTGCCTCTAAGCTCGTCATGTCTGACCCACCCCCCCAAAAACAAACAAACAAACAAACAAAAAAAAACCATAAAAACTGTAAAGCATGCATTAGCAGAACTTTGTTCCACGTTTCTTGGTCTTAATCTCCCATTGCCCTTTACTTCCTTGTGCTTTTCCCAAACATAATTCCACTAACCCATCTCTTCAGATGGAAAAGGTGGTTTAGTGATTACTGCAATTTCTTTTTATACTGTTTATCCACTGCAAAGTGAATGTAGTGAAAAAGTCTACGGCCCATACCAAATGAGATCATCTTTCATCTGGGTTCTGGAAATAATCAACCTGCTGCTGCCTAAAAAGCCAGAAGTTACATTACACAAATTATTGGACACTGCACAATTCAATGATTGTAGCAAAGCTCAGAGCTTCAGACATGACTGCCATCAAGTAGCAATGTGCTATTTATTTTTTCCTTTTTAAACAAGGTGTTAATTTCTCAGAAATTTTCCATGGTCATGATGAAGAGAACCAAGTCAGCCGGCAAATCGATTTCTACCAGGCTCCAAGACAGTTTGGCCTCAACAGTTATCTGTTGACACTTGCTGATCTAAGGACTTTGTCAGAGGAGATTGCTCCCCAGGTAAACACTTCAAAGGGCTAGGTAAAAGGAAAAATGCAGACAATGAAGTTCCTTCTTATTACAGCTCATTAAATTCTGGATTGGGTCTAGACAGCTTGGCAAGCAGTAGGATGAAGACAGAACAAAGAAAATATAAGACTCATCTTCTGCAAAACATGGATAATACTGCCTCTTCTCCCTTTTGTGGACCAGCCCTTTGCATAGGGGCTGCAAAGACAAACCCTCCTACCTAGCCACCCTGTTCATCACTATCTTTCTCTTCACAAGGAAAGACTAAGCATGACGGTGAAGGCTATCTTTTTTTTTCTTTTTTCTTTTTTTTTCTTTTTTTTCTTTTTTTTTTTTTTTTCTTTTTTGGGGGGCAGGGATTGTTTTTTATATTTTTGTTTGGTTTTGTTTTTTATGGGTGGGGGGAAGGTATGACACTTATCTTGCACCAACAAAACCATATTCAAGCTATCATCAAAACAAGAGAAGTTACACTGAATCCATATATCAGGCCAATTTAGTCAGTGCTAGAAACAAAATGAAGAATGAAGAGTTATGTATTCTCTCAAATAGGTCTTCACCTCAAGCTTTTAATTCAGTTCTTTTCCTGGTTGCTAAGTAGCTGCATGTTTAATATTTCTAACTGAAAATAAAAGGGCAGTAAAATCCACTGTTACCTATTAAAATCCACAAAGTAAGTTTATCAGAATAAAACACACTTAAGGTCACTTTAGGTTTTACCAGAAGAAAGAAAGGGATACAAATTCTTAGAACAGAGAACCTTTTTAATAAGAATTGTATACGATGACTATGAAATCTCTCCTAAGGTATGAGTGCTTGTTTTCTCAATTCTGTCAAAGGCTATGCATATGCAAAGCTGTTCAGCCCTCATGGTAACAGCTGAGCAAGAAATAGTTTACATAAAATAAAATATTGGAGGCAAAAAAAAAAATCCTTCGTAGTTCTATTTGATGGCATCCAGTTGTTGATTGCCTCATTCAGTTCACAGTATCCACTCTTACTCCCTTCCCAAATCACTTGCCTCAGCTGATTTTAGCATCAAATAAGAGTAGTTTTGTTGTTGTTGTTGTTTTAAATACTTGAAACTATCCAGCTCAGTCACCAGTAACAATGCTTTAATCAAGTTAGTAGGTGGGTGTAATTGGGTGACTGTAGTACAATCAGACTTGGCCTTTGTCCATGGATACCTTAAAACTTTCAGTTAATCAACCCCAAATCTTATCTTCCTGTAAGAAATGACTCCTCCTTCCTGCGAGAAATTGTTCCTTAAAGTCTGGAGCCCTATAACTGAAAAAAAGTTTTTGTTTTTATTTATTTATTTATTTTTATTAATGGAAATGGTAACCAACACAGTAAAGACAGAAATGTAAAAAATTTCCTTCTCCTTAAGTCCTGCAATGATTTCTACCTTTGCACACTGTTGTGGAGAATAGTCTTTTCTACAGTAAATCTTTGTATCGCAATGACTGGGACAGAAGGCATATACAAAATGTTAGACAGCGCTCCCCACAAATATCCTCTAGTCAGGCACTGCATTAGGGTAACCCAGCTAAAATGAATCAAAATTCTGGAGGTTACCACATGTAGTCAAGACATACACGACAGGAACTTCATCTCTAGACTGATGATTATATTACTCTACAAAATGCCCCCATTTCTTTCAGTAAAAGGATTTTACAAGTTTACCTACAAACAAAGAACTACTCAGCAAGACAGGAGAAATGAATGAGTAGACAAGATGACATTTGAGGTTCCATATTTTCTTAGCACTGGATGAACAGAGTAAAGAGACAAATTAAAGACAAAAAACAAATGTAATTGCAGTATTGGACAACTGAATAATCTCTTCTGTATGATGTACTTCCCTGAAGAGCTAAAGGTGGATAAAAGTTCTGCTAGCAGAACAGGAAGACAACTGCTTCTTTAACCCCCTGACGACAGAAGGAAATTGTTTTGTCACTATGGGGGGAGACTTGCCATGAATGTGAAAAACAGATCTCTCCACCTTGATGCTATGCAGAGCTACAGTGCTGGGGTTTCAGTTATCACTATTTTTATTCTCCCTGGTGATACAGAGGTTTTTTTGTTTGTTTGTTTGTTTGTTTACTTTATAAAAAGGAATCTACTTATTGAATTTTTTGAATTGTCCTTTACTGCCGGGGGAAAAAATGACAAAAAAACACTAAACATTATTTATCTGTTTTGTAATTTAACTGTTTAGACTTACACACACACACAAAATACAATTGCCAGTCTTTATTATTATTATTGCTTTATTTTATTTGTTTTGATGTTAAACATCTTTGGAAACCATTAATATTGCACAATGAAGATAAGTATTTATTTTTGTGTCTGTTAGTTTTTTCTCAAGTGCATTTCCAAACCTCTACTTCTCAATAGCACATTCAGTGAAATCAGTCAACTGAGTGATTTCCAACTCAACAGTATGAATAAAGAGCCTATAATCTGTTTTTAAATAATTCAAGTCTAAAAAGCATTTCCAGTTCTAGCTGTTACAGCAATATTTACATTTTTACTGTTATACGTACATAAGCTTTATGATAAAAAACCCCACCAAATTACATCTTGCATTTACTTACATTAGGTATTCATTACTTCTGTATTCTATATGCATCTGTATAGGCTTTTTGGTTTGGGTTTTTATTTCCCCTCCACTAAGCCTGTTTCAAGATGAAGTAAGAGGGAGAATTAGAACAACTTCAGTGTTCACTAGAATGCCAATTACAGATGAATGCCCTGAAAGCTGTACTTATCCCAGAGGCCAGCAAAACACAGAAAGTGGAAAGATAACGAGTCCCTTAAGTTTCTTGCCCAGGCTCTGGCCTTTCTCTTGACATAAAAAAAAAAAAAAAAAAAAAAAAAAAAAAAAAAAAAAAAAAAAAAAAAAAAAAAAGACTGTTTATGACAGCAAACACTATCACAGATCTCTGTTCCCTGGACTTTGGTCTTAAACCAACTGATTGATCCACACAAAACATGACAGTATCAATGCATCATTCACATTGTCTTGTAATTTGATATGTCAGCTTTCTAAGTGGAAATACAGAATAAAAACATGGAAACAGAAAGTCTATTCCTTCATGCAAAGTTTGTAGTGTAAATTATTACTTTGGGGTTGCCCCTATCTTTAAATTTCTTGAGTATGTAAGCTCAGCTGGATAGATGATACTGCCCATGTATTCCTATTTGGGGTACCTCAGGTTATACTTTCCTCAGAAGAAAAGTAAGATGTACTTCTTCCTATAGCAATGATGATTTCACATTTACATAAAGAGCTAAGGATAAAATCTTAAATAGCCTCTGATGGATGTGTCTATCTTGAGATGCATTATAAAATATTTTTCATTACCATACAAAGCAGTATTTTTGACTGGGTGTGTTTTGTCAGAAGTTGTGCACCAAGGGTAGTGAGTTTGAGCCACAGTGGTCTTCAAGGTCTTATCTCCTGCATATGGTTTTCTATACGTACTGCAATTCATCTGGACGCACAGAGCTGTAAGGAGGACCCACTTTAGTGCTAAAAGGAGTAATATAACTTTTTGCAGGAATACTCTTTGGTTTTTGTTCTTGCATATATTCATTGGACACCAAGATTTTCATTATGTCATGTAGTAACACTTCTCAATTGATTCTGACATACAAATGATAACTGTCTCTTCTTAAAAGGTCCAAAACTGAAGAAATGTGGAATACAATTATTACAGACAAGTGAATGTAAGAAAAGAAATGGTCAAGTAGAATAAGAATACTCATTGGGGGATAGTGGAAATGGGTAGAGAACATGCTCATCAGTGGTGAAGAAGGAAGAGTCCGTAAGTTAGGAGTACAACTATTAATACATATTCGTATATGTGCCTAAAACATACCTTGATGCCTACAAGAGGATCACCTGTGATATAAAAGTCTGCTTAGACTAATCAAGCAATTTAGAAGCCTGAAGTTCAGAGAGCTTTTCTTGCTAGGCAAAATTAGAGTCCCAACAAGTGTGACTGGATATGTTACAGAATGTGGAATAAAACTTCCTGTGTTGTACAAGCATAGTAAGAGAATAACATTCTTCAGAAGCCACCGCTTATCTGCTCCATAATTAATTTAATTTCTCCATGCTGCCTCTGATAACCTGATAAAAATTTCACACCGCAGCAAGTACAGGAAGAAGCTATATGCTAAGGTATCTCCCTTCTAAAGAGCACTCAATATTAAATATTAGTATGCTTTCCTTGGTATTGTACAGGGTATATAGAAAGAAAGGAAACTATGACTCACATTTTCCACTCAGTTTATACAAAGGCTTCCATTAACATACCAAGAACTAAATGCCTGCAGCAAGGAGAGCATAACCTCTTCAACAGTAAATGTAAACTATATGTCCACGTACAGACACATCAAGAGGGTCTGATTACACCCAATGTAATTAGAAACTCAAATAGTTTGTGATATCTAAACCCAAGATGCCTATGGACTTAGGACCAAATTCTAACCTTGGAAGGATACTCACAGCTCACATGGATTTCCATGTTTCACGGAAGCACTTCAGTATGGCAGATTTGATAGTGGTTTTAATACTTCAATAGCATTTGACTCTAGCACATCATAATGAAAATGTAATACCTATTAAACCATACTGCAGAGCCCCAGACTTTCACAAATTCAAATCTACCCTACTCTATGCCAGCTAATACAAGGTTCATCTAACAGCTGATCCTCCGATTAATGAATAAATGGGTGGTTATCCATTGCTGTCCATTTATGAAGAAATACTTCCCGTCTTTCATAAAGCAATGATTTCTCAACGTTTCTCAATTACCATCACGTCTTAAAAGCACCTCTCACAAACACTACTGTGTACCACATGATTCTGTAAATGTTGTTTGTCACCCTCCCTACTAGTACTTCTGCAGATAGTGGAGAATATTGAAACGTAACCCTCTATTCAAATGAAGACGTGCTGGCATAATGCTAATTAAGATTAGTGGTGCTTCACTTTCCAGCTTCAGTGTTAGACTTACCAAAGAATAATCAAAACTACCTCAGAAACAAAGATAGGAGAGAAGCAAAGTGGAAAGGGAGGAGGCAAGACCACAGTTGTTACTCAAAGCTCTGCATAATCTTTCTGACTTGGCCAGTTGCAGGATGAAAGGGCAATCAGGCAGCCATGATGCGGCCCTGCCTACCTTGCATTCAGTAGTGCAACTTGTCAGAGCATGGTAGCACTGCGGCTCCATTTATCTAAAGAAACATGCAATACCATTAAGTGCAACATTCAAGGGTAGTGAGGCATTACTGAGAGATCTTGATGAATTAGAGGGCTGGGCAATCATGAACAATCTGAAGTTTAACAGGAACAAGTGCCAGATTCTGCACCTGGGATGTGGCAACCCTGGCCATACATACAGACTGGTGGACAGGAGGCTGGAGAGCAGCCCCACAGAAAAGGGATCTGGGATTCTGGTTGACAGCAAGCTGAACATGAGCCAACAGTGTGCCCTGGCAGCCAAGAGGGCCAGCTGTACCCTGGGGTGCTTCAGGCCCAGTGCTGCCAGCCAGGTGAGGGGAGGGATTGTCCCGCTCTGCTCTGCGCTGTGCAGCCTCACCTCAAGCACTGTGTGAGGTTTTGGATGCCACAGTAACAGAAGGGCATAAATCTATTAGAGAGTGTCAAAGGAGGGCAACTAAGGTGGGTGAAGAATCTGGAAAAGAAGATGTGTGAGGAACAGCGGAAGATACTTGGTTTGTTCAGCCCAGAGCAGAGCAGGCTGAGGGGAGGCCTCATGGCGGCCTGCAGCGCCCTCACGAGGGGAGCGGAGGGGCAGGCGCTGAGCTCTGCTCCCTGGGGACAGCGACAGGACCCGAGGGAACGGCATGAAGCTGGGACAGGGGAGGGTCAGGGTCCCCTGAAAAGGGTCTTCACTGAGAAGGTGGTCAGGCACTGTAAGAGGCTCCCCAGGGCAGTGGTCAGGGCACTGAGCCCAACAGAGTTCAAGAAGTGTTTGGACAATGCTCTTAGAATTCTTGGGTGGTCCTGTGTGGAGCCAGGAGTTGGACTTGATGATCCTTGTGGGTCCCTTCCAGCTTGGGATATTCTTCGATTCTATGATTCTAAGTGGATGCAACAGGAAACCTCAACTACAGCTGCCTAGAACAGGTTCAGTGCATTTGCCCCCTTTGGATAGGAGCAGAACAGCATCTGTGATCTAGGTAGGGGATTAATCCCATGGCATTACACCATTTAACTCCCTGATTTCTTGGGGGTGACGTGAAAAAGTCCTAAGTAATTCCACAGAGACTAAAATTCTCGAGTATGACCCATATGCGCATACACTATGTGCTCCAATGTCCCTTGAGTGAAGCAAAGTATTTTACATTCATTAAGAATACATGAACAGAACTTTCACACTGAAGCATGCAGACTTTGGCTTGTGCCAACTGCCAATTATATCTGAGTAAATTTTTCCAAATATTCTTACTCAATGTTACTATATTTCTTTGACTCTACAGACTTTACTATCTAAAAATAATAGTAAAAACAACACTCAGGAGCAGTGTGTTAAAAGTTGGCAGTAACATATCGAAGCACAAAGGAAAAGAGAGCAATTTCATACTCCTGGTTCACTTGTTTGTATTGAAAACTTAGAATAATTAAAAAAAAATCATTTAAACTACTCCTATTATTTTGACATACAGTAGTCCAAGGACATCAGCCTTTGGTTCCACATAAAAAAAGTCCCATGCTTTTTGTCTGTGGAGTAAAAAGCTATCCATATTACAGGCATGACTGCCATAAAGAAAAGGTCCTCATCAGCCAAGCCACCCATACCAAAAGCTAGCATAGTTAGGCAACAATTCTTATTCTTTCCATATTTTCCATTTCATAATGTCCCTTTTCTACTAGAAAATAAAAGGCATGCATGTAAGAGATTATTGTTTACCGTTTGCACTTGCACAATAGGGTATTTTTCAAGTGTTTCATATATACTTGTTTACTGTGGAGCAGGAGATAATTTTCTTCAGAACAGCAGTAGTTTTCAAGATTTACTGCAAATTCTGAGGTTGAGATGGTTCATAAAGGACCCCTATACTTGCTTACATTCCCGATGCAGTTCATGTAATAAACTGTTAAAACTATAGCAAAAGGTTAAGCAATGCTTATGCAAATCTGTCATATTAGTCTCTCCACTACTACTACTCAGAACAAATAGTTCAATGATTACAGTTCAGACTATATTTAGGATAAAGTAAGCAAAAGGCATCCTGTTGAGAACAAGATAGAATGGAAAAAAAGATGACCATATTTTCCAAGAAGAACTTAAATGCAGTTGTTGATAGAAATAGCTTTTTTTTTTTTTTTTTTCCATAAGGTATATCCATGGGTTTGTAAATTTAAATTTCCCTTGCTTACTCCTAGGCAGTGAGAAGGAAGAGAAACTAGACAACTATCCATTAGGGGAAAGACTTTGATGTGACTACATGACTAATGAACACAGCAATGAAAATCTATTTCTGTAAACTTTGTAATCTATCTAGCATGCACCTTATCCTCAATGGATGGGAGCACAATGCTCTCAGGATGTAAAACTATAATGAAAACCTCTGTCAGGAGAAAAATGGTACAGAGCTGAGGATTAGAAGAGTTGTTCTTACCCAGTGTATGTCTTACTGGCCGTGTCTATGCTTTCACATAAAACTGCATACTGCTAGGGAAAAGGTGATTTGCAGGACTTTTAAAATTATTTTTAAAGCATGTTTTATTCAGACACATTACTTAGAAGTTGTACACTAGCTAGACACAGTTTCATTACAACACTGAGCTTAGTTTCCCAAATAGAGGCATTTTATTTATTTTGCTTTCCTGTTTCTGCAAACTTAGCTGTGTTTGAAAGATAAGATAATCTCTTTCACTCTCTACATCATAACTTGGGGCAGGTCAGTGCTTGGGTGCTGTGGATGGGCCGTCTTTGGCCATCTTAGTATTTTACTTCAAAAAGACTAAGTCAGCACACCCCAGAAGCGTAAGACACCACATCATCTCGAGGAAAGACAGCACATCTCCGAAAACAGTAATTTACGTGAAAATAAAGCTATCCCAACTGCTTCAGCCACTATTTACATCTCTGAACACACATTCTCTCCTCACTGCTATCACTTCAAGGGAACAAGCCTCAAATGATAGAAGCTGGCATCTTAATACAGGAAAACAGTCATGCCCTCCTACTGCGAGAGATTAACTCCTCCAGACGTAAGCCGCACATATTTAAATCCAAATCCTCCTGGTCTAGCAAAATTAAACCTGAAGTTACTATAGCTCCAAACCCACATATAACTAATATACATTCTTTCGACAGACTAAGAAATAATATCTCCAGATTCACCTAGCCCTTCTCCAGCCACATGCAGTTTGGTCTAGTCCAAAACATGCTTCTAAAGGCAACTGTCCCTCAACTTCTAAAGCCAGGAGGGAAGTGGTAGCCTGGTCCCAGGTACAGGAACCCCAACTCCTCACCATACTGCTTACAGGTGGTCCTGTGACACCCCCAGCAGCACTGGGGCATCTCAGCCACTTCATAATAGGCCATTCACAGCACCTATGTATATGGTATACTTCGAGCTAGTCAACACCAAAAACAGTTCTGTTTCATCAAAATGACATAGTTTTACTTGTTACAGCATCTCACTGTATTCCCTGAGAAAGGATTAAAGGTATCAGTAAAGAGTCACTTGAAAAGGCAGTCACCTTATAGTTAAGAAACTCACTTTTACGTGCAAAAGATTTAGTCCACTGACAAATAACAACACAAAAAAGAGAATAATGGCTTTCACCCGAATTAACATGATGCATTAGATCACTGCTTTTGTCCAAAATTTGTCAATACTCAGTGCTGATGTTTCTCTGCCACCAGCTAGCTATGTAACCAAAAACCTATCATTCATTCCAGTTGTTCAGTGAAAACTAGGGAAATACCATTCCAACACAAACGAAATCCTTTAATAAAGATAAGAGAATGAACCAGGTGGAAAAGAAGGTGAGCTCTGCTGGCCCTAGAGAGTCCCATACCTCAACCCTGCATAGTGATCAAACTTGCACAAATCAATAAATGTAGCTCTACCTTTCTCAATTTCACATTCTAACAGATTCATACTGGACAATGATGTGGCCTAATAATGTGAATCTACTGTAATTGTTAAACTTTCTCCTCCAACAAATTAAAAGCACGCAATTTTCACATACATACTCAACCATTGCTTTATGCATATGCTTTGCTAATATCTATCTCCTTTTAAGCCCAGGCCACTGTAGGTTAGTATAAACAGGAATGTAAATCTTCAAATGATAAGTTATGCTGATACATGACATTCAATACACAGCTGACTAACCACTGTGTTTGCATCAATGTCACTGCCACCTCTGTCCACACGGAGAATATCAAATACTATATAATGACAGTTCTATGACAATAATGGTTCAACAAAAGTCTGCCTGTGGGATGTACCAGGTTTCACAGAGCTATTATAATACCAGAACGCTACTGGCTATAAAAAGTAGTATTTTTTGCAGGAGCGTGCTCTGAGTGTGTGTGTTTGTGCATGCGCACACGTAAATGGTTGAATGTGTACGTGCGTAGAGATGTTTATCTTCTCACTCCACATCAATATTAAGCCTTCAGTGAGATTAATTTTAAATAATCATTGAATATTCACTGAACATTTTAAAATAGATTTTAAAGTACATTATATTGAATAAGTGCCAGGAGAAACTTCTTGTTCTTGAATTACAGCACAGGTTGGATCTTTAAAAGAGCCTAAGGGTCTGAAGTACACACAGGAGCTAGCTCTAAGTAAACTGATAGCAGGTGTAGGGCTCAATATAGCCCTGTTGGCATGGAGCTCTGCACTTCCCAGCAGAGTAAATTAGAACGTGTGGAGCTCCATACTGAAGTGGCTGAACTGCCTTTGCCATCGACTATAATGAGCTTGGATAAAAAGCTGAACACAAACTTTGTGCAAACTGAATCACAATGCTAATGCTTCAGAATATCCAGCAGCAAGCATCTGGAAACTTCTGCTGCTATTGTTGAACTTCATGCAGAATTGCTCCCTCAGTGACTACAAAGATCTTTCAACTAGAAATGAGAATTTTTCACTGTGTGGATAGGCCTATATTCAGTTTACCTTAAATATTACAAAGTGCTTCAGCTATCTCCCAAGCCTGATCAGGAGAAAGGTTCCTCTTGGACCCTATTTCCATAGATGACAAACAGGACTTCACCTTCTTTCCAGCACTCTGGGGTTAACCTCATCACTTCGTTGGTATTTACTCAGCAGGGAGTACCTCAGCAGCTACAACATGGTTTTAGCACCCAATAACCAAGTAAAATAAAAATGCATCAAATCAACAACTGTGCACAGCCAAATTCGTCCTCAGAAAGATCTGGACCACTGTCAAATGCCAAGTCACATCTTCAGGCACTAAGCAGGAGGGCCAGAGTTACAACAGGGGAACCAAGTCATAGTTACAATTTTGAAGAGGCCTCCAAGGCTGTGGTTGCTAACCAAGCAAAGAGGAACATCTGCAGATGCTGCAGTTGAGGCAACTCTGCCTCATATATAGTGAGGTAATGCTTGTACTTCATAGAACATTAGTTAGATCATTACCGGAGTTAAGTGGTCAGTACTAGTATCAATTTTAAAATATGAACGCGACAATTTGGAAATGGTTCAGAGAACAGCTAAATAGTATTATTCTGGGCTTGGAAACCTGCCTTAGAGAGAAAAGCTTAAGCGCTTAATCTATTTATTTTATCAAAGAGAAGGTTAAGATGTGACCTGATTATGGTTCATAAGTAGCTACACATGAACAGACTCCTTAGATTTGACAGTCATTTACTCTAGCAGACAAACGCATGGCTAGATCCAAGAGCTGGGAACAGAGTGAAGGCATGAATTTTTAAATGAGAAGAATTAACCATTAAGATGATCTATAAATGGGTAAGACATGCAATTTTGTTGTATGATCTCAATATATATATTTACTAGATGAAATTACATGGCCTGTTATTAGAAGAAAAGAACTGTCCTCACCCCCTCAAGACATACAGAGCCTTCACATTATGGTGACATTTTTACTTCAGGCTGCAAATCAATCAAAACAAGTGCTTGGCAATTAGACACCAGTAAGGAGCTGTCAAAGAAAGAAGGCAGCTACATTATCTCATCTATATTCTAAAATCAATTTCACTTTGAAGCACAAACACGGAGATGGGGATATGCATATACACATGTCCTGGTTTTGGCTGGGATAGAGTTAAGTTTCATCATAGTAGCTGGTATGGTGCTGTGGTTCAGATTTAGGATGAGAATAACGCTGATAACACACCGATATTTAGTTGTTGCTGAGCAGTGCTAACAGGGCCAAGAGCTTTTCTGTTTCTCATGCTGCCCTGCCAGTGAGCATGCAGGGGATGCACAAGCAGCTGGGAGGGGACACAGCCAGGGCACCTGGCCCAGGCTGACCAAAGGGATGTCCCGTACCGCTCAGCTTGTGCTGAACAATAAAACTGGGGGAAGTTGGCTGGGGGGGCTGCCACGGCTCGAGGACTGGCTGGGTATCGGTCAAGAGGTGGTGAGCAACTGTGTTGTGCATCACTTGCTTTTTTTTTTCCCCCCCTTCTTTCCTTCTTATTAAACTGTCTTTACCTCAAACAATGAGTTCTCGCACTTTTCCCTTTTTTGTTCTTCTCCCTCAGCCCACTGGGAGGGAGTGAGCAAATGGGTATGCAATGCTTCACTGCCTGTGGGTTAAACCACAACCACCTGTACACATACACATACATACACAAACTTCAACTGCATTTGCTTCCAGTCTCTATATACTTTTACAATAAATTTGCTCACTATGAAACTCCCTGGACTAAAGAGCAACATAACTGAATTATATGAAAGATATGAATAGTAAGATACCTAAACATTTAAAGCCCTGACACCTTTTCATTCATTTCACTTATCAATATCAATTTAACACAATGATCACATAGATACATACAATACCAAACTGAGTTGGGCCCTTCAAAAACAACCAAAGAACCATCAATATTGTATGGTATTTACTCCTTAGCTAATTAATGGTTGATAAGAACAATACAATGAGCAGAAGGAATTTGGTGTTCAGCAAGCATTGAATAATGTCAGTGACACACAGGTCGGAAGAAGCTGATAAGAATTTACACGTTGAAAACACAGGGAGGCATTCTACACCTGTGACATCTTTTTGTCTATACAGGTGAGCATGCCTTTTATTAAATCCTTTCTTGGGTTATATCATGCCTACTTCTGGAAGAAAGTCCCACTTTCTTTGCTCCTGCATCTCCTGGAAGCATAGCCCTGTTTTTATCCATGTGTTATAGCTGTCCTTGTTGCCAGACACCTCTTGAAAACATGGATGAACCAGTGACAGTATGCTCCCAATACAACTTACTGCTCTTGCAGAAGTTCTCTCTGCTGGTCTCCTGTTTTCTATTGGCATTTAATAATTGTCCCCACTCATCCCCCCAAAGTTATAGGGGAAGTAGTTTAATGCAATTTTCCTGTTACATGATGAAAATATTCTTTTTTCCTCCTCCCATCTACCAAACTAGATGGCCAAGCCAAAAGACCTTTTTAGGGCTTATGATCTTCTCATTTTATTTTTTTAAACTTTACCACCAGTACTGATGCATTGATTTGTTAGAATTTTGTTAGTATATCTTCCCATACAATATGTATACTTAGTCTGTTACAACCATAAGAGAAAGATGGACTAAACTTTGGACTACTGATTTTTCCAAAATGTATGGTTGTATTCAACTGTTCTTACTAGGTATGCAACCTCAATGAAGAGGGATGACAAGAAGAAAAGTTTTATTCTCAGTAACACAACAAAATAGAAAAAAAAAAGACAATAAAATGCAATATCAAATAAAATGTAAAATTAATAAAAACAAATAATACAATGATATACGTAAAACAAAATAAAAATAAATGCCAAAGTTACGTTAAAAAATCAATAAGAAATAATAACATGGACGCAATCTTTGCACAAGCATATCTTCGTCAGCAGTTAAGGCAGACACTTGAGTAGCAGAGACAGGCTCCTATGTTCCCTTCCTGCTGATCCTATGGGGGGAATGGTAACTCCAAGGAAAGGGAGAAATTAGGGAGCCCAAAATGGTAATTTTAATTAATGTCTCCATATATGCCACAGACATCCCTTGTTATCATCCAGGGAGACATCATCTCTATGAAACCACAAGTGAGATGGAAGTTTCCTCGTGATGGAAGATTTAGCATTGACTTCACAACAATATAATTTCAAGTTGGTCTAAAATCCCTTAAATGCCTGTTCTTTTACTTTCAGCTGTGCAGGGCAGTAAGAGAGATACAGAAGGGAGTGAGAAGTGGACAGTAAGGACTGAAGCTGTCTGAAGCACAATCCGTGCTGAAGCAATGTGGTTCATAGCCATTGCTCGTCCCTCTGGCCTCGTTCACCCTAAAGAAGGAATTGTTTCATTGTGCTCCCTCTTTTATATGATTGCAGTTCCCCTGCTGTTTTCATCTAGCTGTTTACCAGCTTGTGACTACATGAGCACTAGTTAGAAGAGAAGCCACAAAGCGTGTACAGCTCTGTTATGCTTTCCTTTGCACCTTCTCTGCCTGCCAGAAGGTGATGCAGCACATTGCAGTTCAGACACTTATAGTTTGTAAAGGGTGATACAGCATCATTAAAGGTGTATTAAAACCAGCCTCCCAGCTCCGAAGTTGTGGTGTGCCTCGCTCAATAAATTAGAAGTGACAGGTCTTTCACTTTAACAGGCCCGTCTTCTGAGACAGTGTGCCATTGCTTCATTGCCTCTGTAAAATTCAGTTTAACTTTATGTTTGTGCTATAGCAGCTTTTGGAGTTGTGCTAGGATTACTTACAGTATGATTAACCACCTTCATTTTATAATCATCACAGAATAAAGATAAATAAAGTGTACTGACTTATGCTATGAACCTCTCAGACAGCATCACAGTAACAGGTGACAATTTGCATACTGCATTTTGCATTCAGGTCTCAGGTTAATGTGAAAGAAGCATGAAATCATCTCTGGGGATAATAATAATCCTACTGCCTCACCTTTGTTTCAGTTCAGAGACATTAAATATTCCATCTTTCTCATACATTAGTTCTGGGCAGAAACTGAGAACTGAAGTTATATGCGATATAAGTGACTATTAAATACAGAGTTTAAAATGTCATTTTTCTGTCATTACTTTCTGTTTTAACACAAAGACATTATGATTGTGTTTTGGGTTGAAAGGAAATTACGATGGGAAACAAACATCACAATCAAGTCTAAAACTAATTATACTGTATTTTTGGAGTGCCAAAGCTAGAGAGTTATTTTGTATTACTCTTCAGATAATACCAGTAGCATGATCTTCCCCTGCATTTGGCACCATGGCTTATGTTCTACTACAATGTTTTATTACTGACAGACATCCAGTCCTAAAAAGATGGTACCTGAAATGGAGATGCAACATTTCTCTTAAGCTCCAATGCTTAATCTCATTTCGAAGACACAGGATTACTAAGAAATTTATCATCTTTTTGATAAGCTAAATATTTTTCCTTAACAATAGCCAAAGATATCTGAGAAGAAGAAAAGATGTTTCAATGTGTTTGATTGTATGGTGCTTCACACAGCATCCAACTAAAATGCCTAAAACAGTTACACTTAGAAAGCATCATTCAACAAATAAACAGAAAAACGTGCTATATGGTGGCTAACATAACAATTAAAAAAAATAAAATCTAGAAATGCCGTATCACCAAGAAGCTGATGCAATAGCATCTCAGATGGAAGAATTTAGTAATGTTTTCATTCTCTGACCTTTAATAGTGTCATTCAGGTTAGCCATGACTGCCCTCCACTAGCAGAACACATTTATACTCAACGTTGCAGTAAGATTTGGCAGAGAAAACTGCCAAGATCAATTAACTGTCAGCTACCCACAGACTGTTTATCTAGGTCTCTTCTGAATGTTAAAGCAAGGTCTACTTAAACTGGCCTTTACTTTTTTCAATATTCATCTTAAACTTTGTAAGATTGTACCAGGAGTCTTCTAAGAAAGATACAATATCTACGTTATTTGCATCCTCTACATTCTGGAAGCTAAAAAAAAAAAAAAAAAAGAAAGAAAACCACAGCACTACAATGGTCTATTTGTGAAGGGCCACACTGCCGGGACACTGCTGTCCTTTTTAGCTTTAGTGCTCAATGATCTATGACACACCCTGCTTATCTGCATCTATCAAGGGCCAAAAGGGGAAAATAAGATAGCCTGTACTGACCTCAAAATGCTCATAACGCTTTGCAGCTTTACACTGTGACTGAATCTCATGCTTCAGGGCTTCAGCCAGATGTTGGAAAGGTCAGGAACAAATGCTCTTCTGCGGTTCACTGTATTCAGGCAGGCCTTCCCATGGAGCATCAGAGACTGCCACAGGTTCAAAGCCGATATGAGATAAAGCAACCCTGTGTTCAAAAACTGGAATCCGCCATTGGGATACCTGACTGGTGTGTGGCCAGTTCACACGCTGAAGACATAAGCAATGACCAGACCATTCAAATATAGAAAGACTTCCCCTGTGTTAGGAAACAAACCAAAGACCCTTGCTTATCTTATTTCCCCCCTCCAGTACAGAATATAGGCTTCCCCTGGGGTTACTAGGGTATATTTCATATAACCCAGTCTATTACTGACAGTCTTTCTTGCTCGCTGCTTATGGCATGCAGTCTCTCGAGGAATAAAATTATTTCATTGTTGTCTCTGGGTAAATTGTGTTGCTTGTGATATGCAGGAGTTCAGCACACGTTATCTAGAGGTCCCTCCTTGGTTTACTATGCAACTTTGACATGAGCTACCGTACTTTTATGGGGCCAATTCCAAAGACTATTTTTCGTTACCATTGTAGAAAGTCAAGTACTTTACTGCTACAATCTGTTGATGTTTCCTTTACTAGCTCCATGTATGTGTACCCATGGATCCGTATCTGTATACACACTTATATACAATTGTATGCTCACACACATTAGCATACAATTATAACAAAACAGCATGCACAACAGCAATTTGTTTTTATTTTATATTTTTTTAATTTTTAATGAATTGATTTTTTTGTTCCTGGACCAGCTTAACCCCAAGGAAAAACATGAACTAAATTGCCAGTGGGTTTGCTCTCAAACAGCTCTCTGTGCTGGACAGGAGGCTAAGACTATGACTCATCCACTGGTCATCCACTCGTACCGAAGCAATAATAGACAGTCTGAGAACAGCATCCAGCAGCATTGCTAGAGTTCAGGAACTGTGTTCCTACTGCATGCCTCTGTTTAAAGAGGTTTAAAAAAAATGGCATTAAGCACACTTGCTTTAGGCCAAATTTTGGGTTGAATGGAACTAATTCAGAAGGAAACATGCTGAACAAATTAACTCTCTTCCACTATTTTGCTTAACCATTTTAATTAATGTGAACATCGAAAAGTGAAAAGTCAACTAGTTAGGGTTGCTTATTCTGAGCCTGCAGCTTAAAGGAAAAGGTCAATTACAGAAACATAAGGAAGTTAAAAAACAAGCAAAATACATGCACGCGTGAAATGGCTCTTACTAGCTTAAAAATATTAATTTTAATTTGTCCATTCAAAGCATTGCAATGTATTTTTTTGCTTTTATATTTTGAATGAAACCCAGTAACTGATTTTTCTACACTGTTTTTTTGCTCAGGACTAAATCCAGAAGTTTTTATTCTGTGTGCAGTCTGCTCTACAGAATAAAAAATAGACAAGATTGCTAAGACAGATCTTTCAAAGACAAAGAAAAGGAATGAGTCATTTGCACAAAGAAAGTACAAAAGAGGGAGAAGAACAACAGGTCACAGAACACAATCCCAGATCATTGTCTGTAAAAGCATAAATTGTTTTTTCCCTGTTTGCACTCTAATTATCCAAAAAAACTATTATTAGTAGCATGCTTAAAAAAAAAAAATCACATTGTATTCCTCTGAGAATGCTGAGTTTCTATGTCTTTGTTATATTCACGCTTCTTTATTGTATTTATGAATATCTCTATATAACACCAAACAGTTAAAGTCTCAGGCTTTGAACTACAAGATAAAATTAATGAGTTAACAGCACTTTAAATATACAAATATCCAGGATCAGATCCTTCTCAATTATATCACTTTCAGTTGACAATAAGACTTTTCATTAAGAAATTGTGAAGGCAATACACAATTAATGAAAACTACATTCAATGTATATATTTACCTTCAGAGTTATTCTGAGATTAACGCTAACATGAAGTCCTCATATTATCACATACAACACTGTCTATTCTTTATTACATCTTGAGAAATAAATTTAAAGTCACTTTGCTAAATATTACATAACAAGAAAATCCTTTTAGCCCTTGTTTGCAATCTACACTTAGACATCTTAAAATCACAAAAGCCATCCAGAGAGAGATTTAAAAATCATTACCTTAGAATACTTGTTTAATAGAAAGTGATGGCTTAAATGCTACAATATGTTCCTTGAATATCTTCACATTAAATGGTAATTAGACAAAAAGCTGCCTGGCCCTCTTCAAGGGCAAGTCCCACAAAGCTCCTCATTATCGTAATTTCCAATTTGGAAGCCAAACTAAATAACAAGAAGTAATTTGCCAATTAGAACTTCCTGCTCTTTTTCCCTTTATTCCTTAAACACCATTCAGGGGCTGAACCAGTCAAACACTTTTAGCTTCAAAACTGCAAGTGAAAGAATTTAATTTGTTTCTCTCAATGGTGAACCTGTCAAGAGGCAGCAGTGATGCATACCATGTCCCAACACAACAGTTGCCCTTAAAAACAAACTTTTCCATGTAATACCTACAATTTCTTTTTCTAATTTCCTTCGTTTTGCTCCCCATAAAATACACACGCTTTTCCAAACTTTGAGACTTCTCATCAATGATTTCTGACATGTGGAAACGTCCAGGGACAAAACTTGTCTTTTGTGCTTGAGAAGCTTTTAGAAAGCAAGAGGCACGTAACGATAAAGCCAACACAAAAGAGTGCTCAGAAGAAACAAGGTCCCATTCAGCCAGTGAAAAACACTGAGCCCAGATCATTCCAGATGGATTTTCAGCTTCAAAAACAAGACCACTTTTGAATTCTGTTATGTGCCTTCTTGAGAATTCAAATCCTGACCAAAAAGAATGAAATTAGTTTACTTTTCAAAAGCTAATTTGAAATGCACACATGCAAGGTGGAGCAGAGGTGTACAGATGAACGGCACAGTAAGCAGTGATGCTCAGGTGCAGGACTAGGAGCTAGAGTACACTATTATTCTGTCACATTGGTTTTCAGCACTTTGCAAGCCTTTCAAATTAGAATTTGTTTGTTTCTTGGGTGTTTTTTTGTTTTGTTTCGTTTTTCCTAACCAAAATGGTCAGTGAGCTCATGTGTCTTAATCTTGAAAGAGGCAGAAGAATGAGTGGAAATGGGAAATACTTTAAAAAAATCTTAGGCTAGAAAATCAATCACATAATGCTAGCTCAAGTCATGACGGCAGGTATGGAGAGGAACTAATTACGATCAAGCACCATGCTAACAAGAACACAGTCCTTGCGGTAGGTAAGCAAGCTTTTTCATAGTACACTGCCATGCCTTTCTGTTATGCTGCACAGCACCACCCAGAAAAACACCTGACTTTGGGAAACATTTAACAGATACTATTAATCTTCAGGGCACTTTGTATCTCAGGATGTAGATGCTGCACAACTGAAAGTTAGGAAACCCATTTTAATCCCCATCTATCACCATTTCAACTTGCAGTCAGTAGCGGGAAATCAAAAGCTGGGCAAAATTCAGAGGTAGTAAGAAGCAGTATATAACATGACACAAACTACTCAATTTTCCCAGGGCGGCAATAGACACCATATGACTGCCAATTTTAATATATAATTCAGTGTTTTCCTAAAGGAAGAATTAGTCTGGGAATTCCAGATGTCTGTTTATACATCAGTTCATGCTAGTAGACCATAATGAACCATACGATCATGACAAATTAAACCTATGCTTTTTAAATGCACTGAAAGTACACTTCAGAATAAAATGAGACTAAATTCATGGACTGTTTGTAAAGCAATTAGAGACAATCAAAGAGAGGCATTTTGTTAGGTAACTGAAAATACTGTATTGCTATGAAAGGCTGGCATACTTGCAAATAGACTTGTATGAAGATAACAGAAATATTAAAAAATAATAGGCAATCTAGAGCAAGTTTGTCTTTGCACATCTTTTATAAGCCTATGATAAAAAATTCTAACCACAAAAAAATAGTAATAGTATTGTCTCTATACTTGTGCCCTCTTAATAAAAATCAGTGGGATTATTTGCTTAAGAAAGTTATTTGGCCTTTTCCTTTTATTTGTTTACAGAAGGCTTTCTGTTCACTTTTCAGATCAGTAGCTTGATCTAAAGAGAGTTTGATGTTTCCCACAACAATCTTCTGTATGAGAAGAATGAAAAGAAGGATATAATAGCCAGCAGATTAAACAGTCTTCTGAGGACTCAGGGCTCAGAGGTCAGAACATCACTTCGCTACGATATATCCAAGAAGAAAAGGTGTGTTATTTTGAACACAATCAAAAATTTAGAACTTCATAAACCTGTGACTTTTAACATAATCCTGATCCCTTAATGCTCTTCTGCAATTGTCATGTCTATTACATTGACTATTTAAACTCATTTTCTCTTAACTGTTTCTAGCTAAAGTCTCCCACTAAAGGGAAAAAGTTCATAAACAAAAAACACAGCGATATGCTTACCTCATAATATTGTGTGAATAACATGGGATAGACTGTTCAGATCAGGTCTCTTTTTCAGCTTTCTGATGCTGTCTCTGCAGCTATTTTGTGGCACAGGTGGAAGGCAAGATTCGAGAAGGGCTACAACCCAGAGGGATCAAACGTAATCCAGTTTATACCATGCAGCCTGAGTAGCTGAACTGGGTTTAATGTAGATAGTAACAGATAGCAACAGATAGCATTTCTTGTTAAAAATGATGTTGAAAAAATATAGTAGGACATATGTAGATGACATGCTTTCTGCTTAAAATGGTGAATGTTGAAACTTAAAATGTGAACATAAGGGACCCATACAACCTGAATACACAGCAGTGATTGTGACTTACATGGATTTATCCAAGGTAGATTTAACTCAGAGAGCATGGCAGTACTGATTGCTCAGACTGGGCAGAACAGAACACCTCCACAGGAAGAAATAATGTTTGGGCAATGAACCTTCACCTGTCTCACTGTCTTTGAGTCAATGACTAAACTTGATTCAGCTAATGCACCTGAACAAAGTACATCCTTCCTGTGCTGAAGTAAGAGCAGACTGCTGTTTTGAGAAGCTTTCCCAGTCCACCCAAATTGCAAAAGACAAGGGAAAGAAGTGAGAGAGAATGAACATATTTATATATTGTTAAAACATAACATCAGCAGGCTATGGCACCTTCTTTGACTTTGTAAGTCTACCTTAATAGTCCTAGGTAGGCCTTGATCATTTCAACATTAGTCTTCTCCAGCATGGGGACCTGCTGTTTCCTAGCCACATGTGGCTTGTCCAACTGAACAGGCTTTCTATTTTTTAAACACTGAGCTTAAAGTTCAGCATTTTCACTGCACACTCCAGTCAAAACATTCTTTCCCCCACTAACTCTTGCAGTGTATAGCATATGGATATCAAACTACTGCTTAGTGACCATACCTACACATAACTTTTAGCTATTATAAATCTGAAATAGAGGTATAGTGAGCCACTAGATAAAGGTTTGTAATAAAAGCATTGCCACTCCATTTAGTTATAACTATATCTCTCTATATAGATATATACCTATACATAATTTGCAATCTCCTGAGTTCTGGTGGGAAAGATGAAATATAGTCTCTGGTCATCTTGAAATAGAGCTTAATATGAAGGTGTGAAACACAAAGGTTCATTCATAGACCATCAAGATAATAACTAAATATTTCAAGATCAATCTTACTGTGATTAGTCTGAAAATTGGCTTACCCCAGTGTGGTTCTTAAAATTAAAAATTATTAGGCTTCTTGAGTTTCAAAAGTCTTTGGCAGCTCTCCTCAACTCAGTTAATCAAGTAATACCTCCTAAGGGGTTTCCTGAAATGCCTAAAAATCCCATTTTCATAGTACTCAAAGAATTATGACCCAATCTTTATACGTGGGATAATAGCCACAAGTGATAAAAACTATGAAACTGTACTTTGTTTGGGGAAAAGATAAATATACGTACTTGAAAAAACATCTTTGCAACTTTCTAGTTTATTTTAAACAGTATGCATGAGAAATAATTTAGCTCAAAAAAAAAAAAAAAAGAGAATGAGCAGGGGAAATGGAATAAAACTAAAAAAAAAAATACTTTTGTAAATCTATGCTAAACTTCCCCACTAGTGAACTTGGCAGTATGCTGAAGTCATGAAAAAATACATAAATGATTATATTAATATTCACTAGAAACAAGATACCATTATACAGTATATATTAATTCCATGGATCTCAAAGCATGTTATAAATGATGGTGATATCCCAGTTCCATGCAACAGGCATTACTACATTGACTTTCAAGGTAGGTAAAATCAAGCCGATGCTGTTTCCTTCCTAGAAGGATGGGACTGATTTTCCAAAACCAAGTGTTTTTTGAGTGGCATACAGAGGGCAGTGGGCAAAGCCCGTTGAACCAGATTACTAGAGTTGGAAATGCCAAAGCAGGAGCTTGGTACCAGCTGTTTTCTAAGCCATGCACTGTTCCACTACTTCTACCAGGCATTATTAGGCTTACTTCTAAATGACTTCACAGTCACATAAACCAGCATCATTCAAAATACTTTGTCATTTTCCTATCAGACAGCTGTGGATTAATGAGATAGCACCCAAAACTGTTAGTAACAACTTAGTTATTAACTAATTCAGTTTTTGAATGGAACTTGGCCACACAGTGAAATCTCACTAAACTGCAGAAACACAGGGGACATTTTAGCTTCCATTCCTACTATACCATTTCATACGATCAACCATGCCAGGCAGGAGATTTGCAGGTACCTGAGGCCCAAGTGAAGACTCCTCTACAGCTGCAGAAGCGTGATGAGACACACTCATGGCACGTTTTTTCCTACTCATGTCTACAGTTCATTTGGCTGAATCGCTTTGGGTTGCCTGTATATGCTTATGTTCATTTCTGGGGACAGTACGTACCAAGGAAACTCATGAGTGGAACTAGGAGAAACAAGGCTGTGACAAACTAGCCTTTCATGATTATTTGGCATTCCTGGTAAGTGTTACTTCTGCCATGAGTGGCATGGGAAGAACTGCTTACAAACAGGACTTCTCTGTCACACTAGTTCAGCCTTATAGTTTTTACCCAGAAATATATAGCCAACTGTAACATTTCATTGTATCAATTAAAAACATTCTCCAGAGAGCTTGGATTACGGCGGATAAACACTAAAAATATATAGCGATTACGCCCAGTGATGGTCACCCTTTGCTGTCCCTGAGACTCTGCCAGATGATTTGGTGGTCCTCAAGAACACCTGCTAGCCTCACAAAAACCACCACCCTAATTGGCAGCCTGAGCAGGGAGGCCGGTGACCAACTGGCCTGAGGGACGAACTTCCCTCAGAGTCCTGGCCAGAGGCATCCTGCAACGCGGCTGGGGCGGACTGGCAGGAGCTGCCTGCGTTCTACCTGTTCTGCTAATCAGCATTCTTATTCAGTAAAAGCAATTAACCAAAGATGTAAACCCAGCTCTGTTCAAGGAATTGCACAAGCACAAAGTAGATGGCTATTGACTTCCGTACACTTCAGCACACATGCTCAAGTCCTATTATAGCTCTTTTTTCTCCATTTTCAGTAAAGCCAAAGATATGCTGTAGGAACAGATGGAGGGAGATGTTCTCAGTTGGCACTCACCTTAGTTACATTCACACCTGCCCAGATAAACCAGAGCTTGTTAAATCCCACTGCCTGTGCCCTTCTGCAAAAGCTTTAGCTAGAACTGTTAGCTAGAAGTTTCTAATGCTGCAGGCAGCTCCCGCATCTTCATCAATTCACTTGTTGCTATTGCAGTTCAGCTCCCTCGTCTTTAACACAAAGGCAGTGATGTATTCAATGAGATGGGATCTTTGGGAGGTTTGTTTTAGGAGCCATGAAAAGCAAAAGACAAATTTCTGTCGCTACTACAGGCATTCTAATGCCAGGTATTGCCAGGTACAACAGTGGAGCACCTACAAACTCTGGACCAAATTGTGCTGGTAGTTAATACTATGTTTGCAGAGCAGAGTGAACTTAGTAGTAAGTCATATTCAGCCCACATTTTTAAAGCAATTATGTTATTCAGCATTTAATTACAAAATATTTTATAAGGTAAGATATTTTCTTCCACACACAATGCTTCTTCCCACTTAGCATTGAGAGATAACAGTCCATGCTTTGAAGCATGTTTGTTAACATACAAAATATTCACTATGAAGCATAGTTACCATATATGTAAATGTGGTTGCATAATGACTTAATTTAAAGAAGTAATTTTAATAATGAACTTAAGGGAAAATTCATAAGTCTCACTGTTTGTTTTGGCAATATCGTAGACATCATGTTCCACTGGGATAAAAGTTAAATTAATAGAGACTCCTTGAACTTCAGACTTCACATTATACAATTAAAAGCTGAACAAAGAATCCCACTAGCCCTAGTAATACATGAATTAATAATTGTAGCAAATATATGAGAGCAGATCAAACACCATTTTGAAATAACTGATATCCTACCAATCTTACTATTAAAATATTGAAGCAACTAATTTTGAACTCCATAATATAATAAATCATTTAACTTTCAAATTAAATGTTTCCATGTCTTGCTTTACTTCTGTTACTGGTACTAGGAAGTAACACAGTCATTAGAGTCAGAAACATTTAATCACAATAAAGAAACTAAGGTAAATGACTGCTTCAAAACTGAACACTAAAAAGAGTCGTTTGCAATTTCTATTCTGCCTGACATTTTGTAATGCCTTTACCGCGTACAAATTCACTCATCTAGATATTTATCAAGTATTTTTCTCTGCAAAATCTGTATGTACTTATAATGATGGTGCCTTAGCATTTATGCTCTATGAAAAAATGAAAGGTCACCCTGAAAAACACAGTTTCCATCAAGAAAATGTTGGAAGCAGAAGTGTTTCCATTTGAAGCAATATTCAGCATGCTTCATTAGAGTCTGAAAACCAACTCCTGCCACTACTGGAGAGCAGGCTGAGAATAGGCTTGAAATAACCCTTCAGAAGCTAGGTGACGGTACCACTGGATGTGACACTCTGCAGGATCCAGACTTTTGCTTCTACGAGCATGCAGCCCACCTCAGTGACCCAATGGATGGCAGCATCGTGGGAGGGCAGGATGCTAAGCTGGCTGCTCACCCTCCTGGCACCATCCTTTGGTGCAAACATTCAGCCCAAGCAGCCAGAGTCTCCAACACCCCAAGCAACTATCCATAAGAGGAGCTCCTGTGGCTGCCGGTCTCACCCATGAGTCTTATCTAGCTCCTAGTGTTAAAGATTGAATGCACAAAGACTACTGGATGCAGAATGTATTTCTATTACCCACAAAAATGGAAAAATTCAAGCACTAGAATGATTTAGAAAAGATCTGGAAACAAACAAACAAAAAAAAGTTCTGGCAATAAATAGTTGGTGAACCATCCAGTCTGAGAAAGACAGCACACAGGACAAGCTTCTGAGGCTTTTCTAATCTTTCACCCCTACATCCCCAAACAGAAACTAATAGGCTACAGTGACAACTGACAAGAACATAAAACCAAAGTTTGCAGTTTTGCTGATGCTATCTGAGGCAACAGGTTGGGTAATCTACAGTAAAGGGCAGTAATACCTGTAAAATTAAAACTTCTCCTGAAAACTTCACTGGCACCAACTTATAGTCGGGGGGGGGGGGGGCGGTGCGGAAAACACTATAAAAATGTGACTCAAAATTTACACTACCGAAAGATACTGGCTCCTCTGGGTTATTGCTTTGTTTTAAAATAGAAGCACCAAGGCATCCTAAAGAAACAGAAAGGTTTCCTGTACAGCATGTCTGACCTCCACGCATAACCCTTAACCTACTGGGAAAAAGCTGCACATTCCAGCCCTCCATTTATCACTTATTTTAACTGTCATAAATTACTTTCACTGCTATAAAGCAACAGGTTCTAATCCAGTAAAATATTAGAACTCCAGAAAGTTTATTCAGGCTTACATATCAATTTTAAACAGTACAACCAAATTTACTTATGATAAGAGTTGGTTTCAACAGCTGTGATTCATAAGAGGTGCTCTTGCTGCAGAGAAAAGCAAAGCAGCATTTGGTAGCAAAGTTTGGTCCGACATGCGCAATATCGTAAGGACTAACAGAATATATCAAAACAAAGTGTTTAATTGACCCCTCCCCTGCTCTTCTGGCCCCAGCTATTTTATGCTGTTATTCTAGTTTTATTAACATATTTTCAAGTATGTGTGGAAGTACAAAAAGGCTACATATATAAAATCCAGATTTGGACTAGCTCTTAGCTCTCCCTTTCCCTATTCCGGGGAACTCCACTGGGTTTCCACTAAACAATCCTGGAGCTGCCTAATAATTAGAGCCTTAATTCTGAATCGATTCATTTGAGACATTATTGCAGTGCTTTATAAGCTCACAACATGCCTTTGTACCCTGAAGCAGCTTCACTTAGAATGGTAGTATACCAGTAATATAGGAAAAAAGGTGGTGCAAGTATTCTTGGTTGTGAGTCCTGCTGAAAGCATTCACAACATTCAGGGAACTATCCGCTTGCCACCCCTTCCATTCTACATTTCCCTGTTTTTTTTTCCGTCTTTGTCTCTGTCTCTCACATATACTCACCTCCACCCAGCAAATTCCATTAAAAAAAAAGTTATACAGTCTCACCAAATGGACCAAGGCTATCTTCTATTTCAGGTAAGAAATCAGCCTACAGGAAAGTAAACACAAATGTCTAGCAGATGCACTTTCAGAGTAAAAAGATATTTCAGGGGTTATGTTTAAAAAGATGCTTTTCCAACTGTTGGCCAAAACAGGCAGAAGTGAGCTGCTCCTGTCAGGTGTCACTGCCATGGCTCAGTGTGCAAGCTCTAGTTTGACCCTTCTGAAAAAAAAATGCAATTAGGGACGCATAAAAGGAAGTATTTAGACACTGCTGTTTAGCACGCTGGCCAGCCTAGTATGTAGGAGTCAAGTGAAACAAAAAGATAAAGGAACTTTTTAAAGGGCTTTGTGTGTTCCAGATAAAAGCAAAGACCTTTGAAGATCCAGCTTTTGAAGAAGGTTTCGTAGGACAAAATGTGGACAGACTAAAACATATCTTTATTTCCACTGACTCTTCACCTTTCCCCCCGACTCTTTGCTCTCCCCATTCCTCCAAGGGAGCACAAAAAAAAAAAAATAAAGTCTAGGAAATGAACCATGCCTTGCAAGTATTTAAACAGCAATCAATTGAGGAACAATGCACCTGGGGATGTTCAAACATCTGTGACCTACCCTGAAGCACCTCGAAACTGTACCTTTATCTTATTTATATTCTAATGTGAAGTATCACAGCTTTGCAGAAAGCTTAGACATGTTTCAGAAAATTGAGCTGAACATATGCATCTATGCCTGCAATACCATGCTGATGCCCAGATCACAGATACATGAACCTGGCCTTCAAAGGACATGACAGAATCTTGCACAGTATCCATATAACTACAGACTCCATACTGTTTAAAAAAAATAATTAAAAAAAAGTTTACAAAAACTACAGTTATACATTCTTTTACATTAATCTTGACAGAAAAGGAAAAAATGCTGCAACGAGAGAAGCCTGATATGACCTGACCAGACTGTAGAAGCAAAAGTTAATACACACTACTATACTACAGACACACAGTGAGAAACATGTTGAAGAAATTAGGATTATAATCATTGTATCCATAACCATATTCCTTCAAATTACTTTCTATTAACCTTTTTGAATTATTTTCAATGACATTTTTAGTACTACAAATATTACTACTAGATAAAATCACTGGAGATACGACATCTTTCAAAAACTTACATGGATTACTTGCTGTAATTCAGCAGTCAAAAAATATCTTCATGGCCTTCCAGTCAAATCCCTACTTCAAACAGTCATTCATGTTTTCCACAGGGATTTAAGCATAGTTTTAGTTCATGAAACCTATTTGTGTTTCTGTTTGTTTGTTTGTTTTAAATAAAAAAAAAAAAAAGAGAAAAAAGAAAAGAAAAAGCCAGCACTGACCAGTCTAATATTAGAACTTCCTAGCTTTCCAGATATGAGCGAGACCAAGAACCTGACTATATCTGAGAATGGTGTAGTCATGCACCCTGAAAATTTCAGTGGCTAGCCCACCAATACCACAAAATTAATTACCTAATGACTAAGTTTTCAAGAACCTCCAGAGGTCTGTGGATGAAGTAGAAGATAACATCCCATCCAGGTTCTGCCCATTCTCAATGAATTCTTAAATATGTTGGCCTCTAGACTGTGCATTTAAAACCATCCATCAGATGCTAGGAGTTGTGATGACATGATCATCCTCTGTCCTCCCTCTCCACACTGTAATTTTTCATCCACGTAATGTTCAATATAGGGTAGTGTATATCAACCGATTACATAAAAAATTGCAAATCATCATCTTCACTCAGGTAAGGAAAAAGCTATCATTTGCTTAGTATTTGCTATACCTTTAAAATACCATGAAATTATATAATTCAAGAAGGAATCTTCTAAGAATATGAAACAGCTTCTACCCAATTAGCACACTAATCTTTAAAAGGACAAAAATAAAATCCACATTTTAAAGAGTATTTTGGAAATATATATGTATATAAGTTCTAAGAACATCATTATCTGCTAAATTAATTGTGACAATTAACGAAGATAGTATCAAGTTAAAGGCATGTTTTTTTCTTAAAGAGTTGGATAGGATGTACTTACTTCCAGTGATCATATATTAAGCATTTTTTACGGTAGTTCTATGGCAATGTAATCGACTGTAAATCTCAGCTGAGGTTAGTCTGTGTGACTGACAGATTGTGAGCAATGGTACTAAGCAGGACAGTCTACAGGAAATGCCAAATATGTAACTGTCACAGAAAAGGTGAAGATATGCTCAATATTATTTGTGGTTTTTGTTGTCTGTTTGTTTTAGTTTACATTTTTTCAGACATGGACACTGAACCCAACACACAAAATAAAAGTAAACTCCCTTTGCTACATTCACTAAGGAAGATATGTAAGGTTAAAGAACTGTTGCAGGTGGGGGGAGTTGAATGGCATGCATGCATATTAGATATTACCTTTTTAACCATCATTAAAGTTTTACACAGGTCCTTCGTGATATCAAGGAAATGCACATCCTTAATCAGATATCAAGGAAATATAGGGTTACTTTTCTGGTTGCTGTTTATTACTCTGTGGTAGAGTAAGAATTTGTGATAATCTTCAGTACGTTTGATCTGATGCACAAAGGAAGACAGTTTTGATTGAATAAAAGGCATTGCTAACTGCTGTAAGCACAATGAGTCATTATTTCTGAAGGTAGCCTTAGAAATATATCATAAGAGACAAACAGCTCCTACAGATTATTCTAATGAGTCTGAGCGGATCAGGCAGGCAATTATCTGCATCATTAGCCATGATTTTAGGAACACTAGGCAAAGTCCTGTCTGTATCTTTTCTTGTCTTCAAAACAAAAGCATATAAACTGTCAATAAAACATAAAATGTCTACTTGAAGGCATGTGGGCCTTGTCAGGGGAACAAGTTATTTAAGTGTTCTCTAACACAGTGCAGTGAGAAGACTAGGCCTGAAAACAAACCTCCTATTACAGCACAGTCTTAGGCAGCCACTGAAATCCTGATGTACTCTGATAAATCTCACAGATAACTATTTTTCCTTTTTCAATCTTTCCTGACTACTCTAGTATCAGTAAATTATTTCCTACAGTAGTTGCACACGCTGTAGTAATAGTCAATGAATAAAACCTTCTATCAACTCCTAGATAAATGGTGAATGCATAATCCTCAATCTATTCTTAGATTGTGACTGTAGTCTTTTTCTCTAGAAACTGCTATACCACAATGTCAGCAATTTTATTTATTTATTTATTTTTATTACAGAGTTCACAGCTTTTCACCACAGCAGATTTCTGCTTTCACTAAAACTGAAGCAACCTTCAAGTATTACACCTCTGGCTAGCAGATGATGAATATCCAAACACAATTTTCCCTTTTGTGAGGGAAAACATCAATTCGACCAGTCAGTGAACGTAAACTACAACAGATCATACATTCCCCATATTTGCCTGAAATGCCAGCATTTCTCTTGCTTCTTTCTTATTTGAGTAGCATCAGAAATTCCAGATCTGACCATTTATTACAATCGTGTCTATCCCATTTAAAGACCTATGCATTTCATATCATACGCACTTCATTTCCTAGGCATAGGAAATGACAACTCTGCTCCTGTATGACCAAATTAATCAATTGACGTTTTTTAACTTCTTATATTAACATAGACCTCTGATTGCTGACTTAAAAGTACAGAATCTTGTGGCTCTGGTGGGAGAGAGCACTGCTCTACCACGCAGGCTTAAAGTGCTCACCTATCTTCCCTTTTTGTGTGTCTGCTCTTTAATAGGTTGCTTTAAACAGATAGGAAGGAAAATCATGATGTCCCTGGTGTCTTGAGTCAGTGGGGAAGATCATCTTTTCTGACTACATTCACATACCCTCACCCTGCTCTACTTCCTACATTACCTGTCCTTCTTTTAGTTTATCCACATAAAGCCCCATCTTTTCCTCCTCTCAAGCTCGACTTGACAACTAGTAGGTGTTTGGGTTTTATTCCCTTTCCAAGACAGTGGTGTTTCTCATGCCACCCCCTGCTCTTGGTGCTACAACCATCACCAGAGAAGATGTGAGCAGTCACTCCTCTCTTTTTCTTACAGCTACCAACGCATCAAAAAAGAGCGGCTGCAAGGAAAAAGGGAAGAAACAACTATTGAGTACACAGCAGACCATCAGCAACCCAGAAAAAAAAAAAAAAGTTTAAGTGCAAGTGAAATAAAGACTGGGCATTAGGACTGTTAATTTAGAGTCACTGAAACGAAAAAGAAAAACCAGTAGTCAATCTGGTGTTGGTACAGCTAGAAGTTACCATATAAGATTCTCTCCTCTGCAATGCAATTTTAATGGTTCAAGAACGATATGACATCTCAGAGTACATCCCAAAATTTTAAGGGAATTAATGTCATTAAGGGAACTTCAACCAAACAAGGCATTTCACACTTCAAATTTAAATGAAGAAAAATTTATCAGCCTAAAACACACAAGTAAATATGTTTTGCCAAATATTGGTGAAGTAATGATGAGTAGTTCTCCAAGTTTGTTTCTCTTTCATTTTCACCTACTGCAAGAAGTCATAAATGAACACGAAGATTTTATTTTAGGCTGATGGAGAGATTGAAATTCATTCAAGCCTCAGTTTCTTCTTTGCAAAAAAAAGGTACAGAAGCACAACCCATATCAAGTGCCTCTGACATCACCAGCAAAAAGAAAAAAAACAAGAATTCTTTTCAACTTAAAGGAAGGAACAGCAGGCTCATGGCTAATTAACTCCTTTTACAGAGATGTAAGTGGACTTTAAACATATCAAGGATCCCTGATGCATTCATGGAAGTGAAAACGTAGCAGAAGCAAAAATACATGTCTGTAACTGTTCCTCTTCCTTCACATATACAATTCGAGAAAATTGGTACAGCTACTCAGTCTAAATAAGACAAAACACTTGTTAGAATGCAAAAAGTATATTCTTTTTAAACAAGTCTTAATGATTTCAAGTTAGTTGGTTTTAATCTATAGGGGCCTAAAAATACTCCTTCGGCCACTTTTCAAAGCAAAAGGTAGCAGCGAATGTATTGTAGCTGTTCTTGAGACAGCAAAAATAGAACAGGCATGCATGTACTCCGCATGGACCAGAACCATTAGCAAACTCGATGCTTTAAACCACGCACAATTATCTGCCTTATTAAGCTCATTCGTTCAACCTACAGAACGTTATGCATTAGTAAGGACACATTTTTCTTTCTTGAACTGCGATGTTTGTAACACGGTGCTTATCCATATTAACAACAAACCTGCGAAACCCAAGCTTTACTACTCCAGCTGCCTTTTACATGCACAGCGTGAACAGTCATTGACACAAGAAAGTATCAAGCTGGCACCAGGCGCACAACCATGGGGCCAACGCTGACATACACCGAGTTTAAATAGTGCCATACCATTCCCAGCACTCTAGCACCAGTATCAAAGGCATGGACATAACTGAAATGCCACAGTCTATGTCTCTAAAGCTTTTGAATACCTCTATATAAAATTACAGTTATGTTGACAAGCCACCTGTTAGGCTGAAGAAAAACTGTGTAACATTGTGCCCTTGTGAGGCCACCTTTTACTGCATGTCCTGATGACATTCTTCATTTCCCCCAGTGCACCAACCCTGCCGTGGAAGGCACCACGGCCACGTACTCGGGACAGGCAAAGGCATGCAGTGCCTGCTGGAAGCCTGCAGTGGCCCAGCCTCAAAAAGTTTGAAAGGCCTTGCTATGCCTGAGTGTGCTCCTCTCCAGCCCCCTGCTCTCCAACAGGGACCAGAACTCAGTTGTTGCTATGAGGCAATACAACAGGAGCAGAACGAAGTTCTTCACAGGTACGGGAGCTCCATGGGAAGAGCAGCTTCCCAAAAAACTCACAGGCCATATATCACGTTAGGGAGTCAGGGAGGCATTAAAGCAAAAAGTCTTAAACTATCAATCTCTACAACTACTACAACTAAGGACTTTCATTTCTAATTTTTCACCTTCTCATCTGCTGAAGACTCCCTCGCTTACAGGCAGGGTGCTTATCTGCTGAAAAACATCAGTTTTAATGTTCTGTACCTGCTTTTCAGCATGCTCAAATACCATCATAGGGCCAGCATTCCCTCTTCTAGGGAAGGCTGGAACCATGAAAAGTGATGAGGGAGACAATATAAGATGAGAGTTACAGAACAAGAGACTTGTTTTTTAATTTATTAGCTTATTTATTTATTTACAGTTTTGATAGCAAAGTTGTACAATATAAAAAATCCAAATGCTAACAATAGGTGCTTTCTGATTTTTAGATTCTTAGGCTGTCATCTTACCATCTCCTTTTTACAATGACATTTGATTGTTTTTTGCCCAATGCTCTTGGCTACCATATTAAGTGTTCCAGCTCCCTATATTTCCAGTCTAATTTCACCAATTTGAAGAAATCCTTTCAAGTGGGGCACTTTCATTCTACAGCGACCCAGATTTTTGCTTCCACAAAAAGATTGCCAGCTAAGCTAACAATTCTAGTAGTAGCTTTTTTGCAGTGTGGACACCTGTTCACTACAAACTGAAGTAAGACAGGCTACTCGTTTCACATAAACCACCAGCTGTTGGATGCTACCAGGATTCAGTGACTACTGACCTGGGATAGATTTGAACTGGTGACCCAGGAGTGGAAGGCTGTATATCCAATTACGAATAGATATTTAAAAAATACTTACACTTTTTAATTGCACTCTGATCTCAAAGGTCTGTTTTAATAAATGGCACTCATTTCAAGAGACTTATCTAGGAATTCTGTTCTTTTTAAACCGTGGATTTACTCGCGCACACACTTAGCTGCATGCTAGTATAAGAATGTTTTGGTAAAAAGGCGTTACCTAGACTTCCTAGCTGTCTCTCACAATATGTAATGAGAATGTACAAGTCTTCCAAAATCTGTATGCAAAAGAGAACAGGGTTTGCAATTTGTTTGCAGCATGATTTTCCCTACAGAAGAAGACATTTAAGCACAATTGAGGTGTTTGGCAATTCGAAGCAGCTGGAGGACATAGGATCTGTTAGTGAGTATTAGCAGAGAGTTACCACTATACATGGAGAAGCAAAAAAGACTACTGCTCTTAGGAGATAGGAACAAGTCGACCTGGAGAGCAGAGAAACAGTTTGAGAGGGACAACAGTATGGAAGAGATGGTAACATTTAACAAGTCCTGGAGTGGTACCATTCTCATCTCTTCTGAAGAAAAAGAAACATGGCAGGCACAGCATGTAGGATGGCCCTGTTTACTGAAGAAAACTGGAGAAGGAGATAGAGAAGAGACTAAAGGGAGAAGGGGGAGAAGGAGGAAACAAGAGACAACGCACTAATATTGAAGAGCTAGATATCAAGGGTACTTATCCACTTATTTATGACTGAAGTTACGCAAAAGACCAGCATGGATCACTGTACTCATCACATGTACTGATTGGTGGATTTCAAGCAATCTTAGTCATCTTTTGTGTGGCTTAGGTATAACCTAAGCCTTATATAAAATATTTTGATTGCACTCTAACTTAGGTAGTCCCACTGCCGGGGGGGATGGGGGGGTGGGACGGAATACATGATTTGAAGTCTGATTTTGAGTCCTTAAGAACACAGAAGTAAAAACAGCTTTGTAAACACATAACCCATTCATGAGTAAGAAAACAACAGGCAAAACCCTTAGGCTGTAGAGTTACAGAATTACTGAACTCAGGGTCTTTGCAAATAAAATGCTTCTGAATAGATGGAAGCGTTTCAAGTGGGAAACTTTGAACTGAAGGGGCATTAAAATACTACAGAATTCCCTGTACTGATGGACAGGGAATGTGGTCAGGAACAATTTGCAGAAAAAACAGCAGCAGAAGGAAAAGAGAAGCTATAAGTAGCAGACTGGTAAGGAGGGAGAGCTACAAAATTAAAGATCACAAAACAAAGCCCAAAGTCAAAGCACAGCACAGAGTAACCCATGCACCTCAGTTTGAGGAATAAACCAAGCTCACTTGATATATCATGGACTATGAAGTATATTTTATTAGTAGTATTATTTCATACAAAGAGAAATCGTAGTTGATGAGTCTGGATATTTTGGGGGTGGTAAGTACAAGAGTACTGCTTCATGACTTCTCTTAAAGAAGACATCAAAATAGCAACAACTCAGTTCTAAACAGATTTGGAATTTTGATTGAGATGCACATCTGTAAAAGGATGTTATGGGATTACTCAGAGGGAAAGTTTACTGAAAACCATTAACCACAAGGCTACTAATTAGCCTGCAAGAAAACTGAAGGCTCACCCTCCTAATTCTTTAAACACACTTTGCATCTACAGCATCCTGTCAATGCTAATGATAGTCCTAAACCACAAAGTTTATACTTGGATTGAAAAAATTCCCAATACGTTCTGTCACATTTAAGTATTAAGACCAACGACTACCTTATATCTTAAGTCAGGTTAATACCTACTTGCTTCCTTCAGAAAATACCCAACCTTTCAAAAATTTATTTCTTCTGCAGTGGAAGAAACTTGTATTCAATGTGCAGAATCATTAACTTTTCTGTAAAGCGCAGATGAAAAATTGCCATTTATTGGCTAGAAGTCTGGGTCTAATGTATCTGCATAAAACTTACATCACAAGATTAAGTACAAATCACTTTCACATATTCATTGTCCTTCTGACTTGTGCTGGCTTCACTAGATTAAAAAGAGTACTAATTACTTCTCAGAACTACAAACATGTCAAGTGAAAAACAGTCAGGCCAGTTAGTATAACTGCATTATGCAAGCATCTTTAAACGGTTGCATCAGAAAGGAGGTAAAATATAATTCATAAATTTGCATGTTTATTAAAAGATGGAAATATACCAATTCTAAAACACATGCACATATATACACACACAAATATACATTAGCATAGATACATCATGGCAAATCTATTTTATGCTTCAAAACACCCAATATCTCACATCCCTCTGCAGTCCATTTTCCTGCAAAATGTGTTTCTGCCTTGCAGAGGCTGGCAAGGTAGAGTGCAGGAAAAAAGGCTTTATAAGTTTCTCAAGGCAATAAAAGAAAGCTTAATCCATGCAGGTCCTCTCTGTCAGAAAAAAAATCTCATTTGAAATGACAACTTGCATCATGCTGAGGCAATTTACAAGCGACAAGATACTGTGTGAGTTCCCCAACGAGTATAACAAACTGCAATTCAGTATTAACTTGCAGCCAACTGCTGTAAAGGGAATAAAATGAAAAGCCAAGTAAATGAAACTGCACGCAACAGTGGAGCTGCAGGATGAGAGCCAGCAGCGTACGGTGCCCTGGCACTGTAAGCAGGTAGCCAGCTCCTGCTTCAGACCCTAGGCAGGTTGTGTTTGGGACCAGCCACGTGGACAGGAGGACTGACAATAGGTGGCGGAATTAGTGCTGTCCACCTACACATTGACAGCACTTCAGATGTCACATCAAGATGCCCTTCTGTACATGAACAGCACAGTACACTTAACACAAGGCAGTCAGATACAGTTTTATGGTGTTTAATGTTTCCAACATTTACACAAAGTTTTTAACACTTGAGTTTCAAGCTCCCATGTTACTTGGCTCAGGATTTGACCATAAAAGTTATGAATGTTTGTTAGAAAGCTAAGTTCCCAGAAATTGATGGTAGGCATGCATATGGTACAGGGAATTAAAGACCATCTAATCATCCCTGCGAAGATGACAAACTGTTGAGTTTTTTTCCTCCCACCATGCTCTTCTATCAGTCAGAAGCTTAAACAAAACCAATATGAAGTCATGAATCCCATATACATGTTCATAAACAAACTATATTTAGATTTTTCTTTAAAATTATGCCTATGATAAATTACTTTTTGTATATTCATTGATACTGCATGACTAATATCCCCTTTTAATGTCTATTACTGAAATCAAACAGATTTGTTTTAAAGATATTAATATGAATACACCACATTTGATTATATGCATATATGTGTAAAAAACAGAAGCATTTTCAATGGCATGTTTTAGCAAAGTATTTAAATAATATATTTAAATCTTCAAGGGATCAAAGTCTCAAAACAAACTACAAAAACAAAAATATTTGCAATACGAATTGCAATGAGAAGTTTCTCCCTGTACTGTATTATCAGCAAAGATGAAGCAACTACTTCAAATAATACATTGTTTAGAAAACTCCCTTGCAAAATCCTCCCTTGCAAAACCACTTGAAATGGGTTCATTCTGGTGAGAGTGAAACTGATTTGGCTTACATTGTTGTTTCAGCTTTTAACCACTGGCCCAACCACCACCTGTACGTTCCTTCAAGTCTGAACCTTGTCCATGGGTACAAGCTTGCCGTGCTTCCTATAATTAGGAGAAGAGGGGCTGTTTGTTAACCCCATGTCATCTCACACACTGGGCCAGTAGTCAAGCACGAGGAGACGTGTGACCTTTCTCTTGACCGGAATGACTAGATGATGACCTCTGTGGTCCAGCCCATGAAGGAAAGGGAGCACTTTAAAACGGTCATTATGATTAATGGTTTTCCCAGGCTAGGCCAAATGAATAATTGCTCAAACAAAAAACCCTCAGGCCCCAAATAGTTAGCTTTATTACCTGCAGATATCAGATATCTTTTCAACTTATAATCCTCTTTGCTGTAACTTGGAGTTATGTGGAATGTTTTTTGTACTGTAGGAATTCAAACCAAGTTTTCTTGTAATAAAAGTGTACATGATTAAAATATATTCCACATGCAAAGCAAAGATGTCTCTCATAGCTTCCTGTTACACTGAACTTTGGGTCCCAGCTAGTGAGCTGTGCTTGTAGCATCTCTGTAAATCTTGTGGAAACTTGATTCCCAAGGAAGATGCTTCAAAGAAGATAATTAACATGATGAAATTGTTAGAAAACTAAGAAAGCTTTTTTGAGTTCATCTCAAGTGAGGCAATTGTCTCTTATTGTGTTGAGCACATTAGCAGTCTGTTCTGTCAGCCCCAAAATATTTGTCATGCCAAAAAATGAACAATTCATCATTATGAATTACCAGCCTTTATTCTAACACGGAACAAAGCTTATGTATTGTTGCTCACAAGTTTGCAACACAAGACCCATCATAGCCCCTCTCATCTGTGAAGGGATAGCAAACTTAGGAGATATAGACCTGGATATCCTAAAAAAGTACTGGCCTTTCATAGCCAGGAAGCGTTGACGTGTAACTGGCAGGTACCTGCAATTATCTTTAGAATTCACGTCCTGTGATGGTGAACAGGAGGTTACTTGCTTCTAAGATCTCAAATCAAGGAGCACTAAACTTACTTCGGGGACTGTACTTCACATCTTCTGTATTTCAGTGTAGCAGACTTCAGGATCAGGCTTACTAAGTTTTTGTAGACAATTACTTCTTCAGCATCTTTTTCATTATGGAGGCTGAGCACAGCACCTGTTACTCTCAAGGGAGCTCTAGGTCACAGAATGATCACCCAGTAAGAAGTTTCATGGCCTAGAACAAGCTCAGGGTCCTCCTGCAAAACATTGTAACTGTTGTCAGAATGCATATCCCCTAAAAAGGGTCACAAAGCCAACCTTATAATAATATGCAAACGTCTTCAAAAGGTCTTTCCATTGTAAGTAATTAATAATATATGCCAGGAGAATGAAAAGAAAGTCAAATAAATATGCAGGACTTCTGGAAGTACTGGGCAGAAAAATCTCCAGACCTGCTAGGGATACTACTACGACTAGGCAACCCCTATTTGCCTACCTAATACTTTTTATTTAAGTCAGAGAGACCACCAGGAATATCCTTTTGTCTGTATCTATGAAGGCAACAGTTCTGAACTTACAATTCTGCAACTTATGATCATTTAAAAAAAAAACAGTTTAATGGATAATCCATACACTACAAAAATGACGTGATTGTGAAATACTGCCTTCAGTCCAAGCATTCGGTATTTCATTTCCTATGAGGTCAGTAACAGCAACAGAAAAATACTAACCAATCTGCAAAAGTGAAGGTGAACTGACCACTCAGACATGTCCGGGACAAAGGTTCGTAATAATGTATACCATATAAATGAGATTAATTAGATTAAATAAAAACTAGAAAAGAATGGATAATCTCAGGTGGCACTTACAGGTAATATAACGAGATACATCTTGCATTCCAACTAAAAGCAGTAAATAACAAGAAATCCTTGCGTGCACTTCCTTACTCTAGAAAACAAAATGGCATTTAGAAACCTGAACCCTTGAAGGCTAACATAATTGTAATGCCTTTATGTATAAATCACTCAAAGTGAGCATGAAAATATTCAAGTGCAAATGTTTACCGGCTCTTACATGTAGGAAAAAATAGCCTTTTTGTTCCTTTAAGACAGATTTATTCATTATATGATTTTTTATTTTTATAAAATTCAACTCTGTATCACTGAACTAAGTTTAGGGAAATCTTTGCTTTAAAAGGTTCCCTTTCAGTATTGTTGCCCTTATCAACTGCATTTTCCTTTCTGTCTTGTCAACCTTTATGAAAGTTTAAGCTTCTGACATTTTGTGCTTTTCTGCATCTGTAGTTCCAAACCTGTCTATATGAATTGGCTCACACACTGGATTAAAAGTGTTCTGAAAAAAAAAAAAGAGAGAAACCCTACACCACAAAAACACAAAAACCCAACAGCAACAAAAAACAGAAATGCACGCCCTGGCTTCAGAGTCAAAAAGAATGCCAGAATTGGTTTCAACCTTTTATCAGTCATAAGTCTATAATATTCTCTCATTACTTAGCTTGTTATTTGGTGGCAAAGTTCCTATTCTCTATTCCAAAGCACTCCAAGCCTCTAAAATCTCTCCTCTGAAGACGACCAAAGCACAAGGGCTAGGAGGTAATATAATACTTCTTACTCTGCTCACTAGCGTTCTAGACTAGTCTTTGTTTTTGTTATAAACACTGAATTATATGATGTTTTATCCCTCTTTCCCTTCTAACTCTTCCAGGTGAAACAGCTATTTTTTTTATATTCCAGTTGTGAACCAGCTGTGATATCAATACAGCAGATCAATTTAAATATTACCACGAAGGATGAACGCTGGCAGAATATGACTATAAATTTGGACTTTCCCCATGCCACATACTTGGTTCCACTGAGCTTTAGATAGAGTGGTCAGGGAACTGCTGACATGCAGACACTCTTGAGAGCTTGCAATGATCTAAGCTGCATGTGGCTGAGGGCACCCACCCACCCCTCACGTTTTTTACTTGAAGAGTAACAAAAACCTCTAATGGAACTTCTCTAAATTTAGATACTTCCATGCTCCCAATATTTTTCTGTCATATCCATCCAATTTCTTTAGCTCTGTAAGTTCATATATGCCTTGAGAAGAAACATTTGTTTAACCACACTAGAGACATCATTCTCTGCATCTTCTCCAATGTCAGAGATCCCATTTTTAATTTATGTAATTGTTCCAAATTGACTTCCATTAAACAGCTCAGATAATGGTGAATGAGTTAGGCCTGCAGTGTTCCCATGATCTTGAGCCAACACAATATCCAGTTCTACATTCACACAGTCATTTGACATGATCCTTTTGTTTAAAAAGGGATATTACCTTTGATTTTCTTGCTAAGTAAATTCTAGAGTGGGGAAAAAAAAGAGGTGATATTTATTATTATAGCAGTGTCCTTTCATAAATGTAAATGAGCAATCCAAAGGCCTAATCAGAAAATAACCCTGTTCAAAGAAAAAATAAAGTTTAAGTAATATAAAATTTTATCGTAGACTAAGCTAAGGCATACCTCTTGAAAGCTTTCTACCCACCTATTAGCAATTTGTTTGAAGTTTCTGCTGGGCATAAGACCCATTCATGTTGCTAAGGCATTTCTTTGAGAAATTCCACTGGTACCATTTTAACAGCCTTCAACAGACAGGTATTGTTGACAGCATTCCCCATGAAGTTTTACTCGCTGGATGAGAGAGGTGTGCAGTATTGTGAGCTTTTATCTATCCATTTAAATTCAACATATGTTGATCAACAGATAGAGGTCATGGCTGCTGGGCACACAGAAATCAGTCATGGAGTAAGATTTATAAAGCTTCTGAAATGGCCACAGTCATTTTTATTGTTTTGCTTATGATTTTTACACTTACACTAGAAATATCAGACAAACTAGAGGTCTCCTAGTACTTCACAAATACAATCTATTATTAAACAACTAGAGTCAGATTTAAGTTACTTTACTACTTTCATTTGGTTTATTTTGTCTGTGAGAAGTACAGAAAAGTAGTACAGGAATAAAGGCTCTCTCTTCCTTCCTGTCTCCTATGTCTCTCTCTCCAAAGCCCTGGAGATTGAGCATGTTTCTTAATTGGTTTCAGCCTCGTATATTCATCTTCTCAAATCACAGAGCACTAACCAGGAGTTAAATTCAAATTGAGGTGAAACATTGATGAAATACACAATCTGACAGCACTAGATTTAGTCTCATTTGATCCTGTTCTCACTGGGAGGTAGGAGGGAGAAGACTGCTACAAAATAGCAGAAAAGATGTCCCTTTATTTAAAAAAAAAAAAAAAGGCAAAGTTTACCAAAAAAGGGCACCACAGGATTGAAGCTTATATCGTGAGCTCTCTAGGACAACTACAATCTTGTACCACATTTACCCATGCCTGACAGCGCTGCTGGGCTATGACTGGAGTTTTTCTAGGTGCTTCTACACTAAAAGATTATTAGGACTGTTACTGATAATCCACAGTAAATGAGATGGTGACATTTTAAACACTTTAAGACAGTTTGATCATCTGAATGCTCAATGAAAAATGAAGGCATACCCCTGAATATAGTGCCTCCTCAGCCAGGATGTAAGAGGTTATTAAGTTTGACTATAATTCGTTATCCAAACATAATACAGAAGCATGTATTTATGCACAAATTGATGCAGAAGGGGAAAAAAATCAAAGAGAATGAAATTGTTTCTTGGGAATGACTGATGGCATAATTTAAAAATAGACTTTATTTATATTAAGCTCCAAGCTGTGCTAAAGCATTTCAGTAGCATATATTTTATTCCCTGTTGGTAACAAATGTGTTTCGCTTGGCACCACTGCTATATCAATTGTCACAGCCTCCATCCATCCATCACTAGCTAATTTTCAAAACCTGAGAGTTTTTTTTGTTTAAATACAGCTGTAACTCATTAGCTTCTTTTTGCCATTCTAGTTGCAATGCATTTCTTCAGTTCCCCACCCCACAACCCCAGTCCCCATCCCCCACCTTCCTTGCTGAAGGATAGCACCATTTTCATGCCTTGAGTTTGTCTCTGAATTCAGAAAAAAATTGCGTTTCATAACCATAAACATAAGTTTAACTCTTATCCTCTCTGTTTCTGGCTCTCACTTAAATTAAGCTCTACTTTATACATTTTTTCTATCAAATTTATTTGGATTACGTGCACCACAGCAAGAAGTGGCTATCTATTCAGAGAAGAGATTGGAGGGGAAACTGTTGCATCCATCTTTCCCATCCAGTAATCCTTTCTCAAAGTCCATTTGACAACCGACCATGCAGATTTATTATCAGGTGACCACATGGCCCTTGGAGCTGCCAGCCCTATGCTAAGAAGTACAAATCATACCATCAACTAGAAAGTCCATCTAAGTAGAGACAGACATCAAAGAGACAGACATCAAAGATGTAATTTATGAAACCTGTTCCACCTCTATAGCCAAAACCTCTAGGCCTACATGAATCCTGAAAACAGAGCGGATGAAGCCCCAGCCATGTAGATACTCTCCTTGTGGAACACTGACCTCAGCTGCATCCCCACTTCATACATACAGAGGCCACAGTAGCATCTGCGGGGTTAAGTAGAAACAATGATTTCTCTCTCTGACACCATGGCAGAAAAACGGGAAGGTTACTAACCTAGCTTCTTGAGATGTGCTCAAAAGACCATAAACTGTTCAGAATTTAAAACTGCATAGAATGACCAGGACTCAGACCTGAGGAATCTTTAGTCCAGAAGAGCTAGTCTAAATTTCTTTACCCTTCTCTTGAATTCACTTAGAAATTACAGCCAGAGACAATAATCCTAGTGTGATGTTTACAGTCTCCACAGAACATCCATGAAGTACTGGGAGCTTTTGTAACACCTACGATATACATACGATGTCATGATATCCTGTGCTAACTGGAACTCCTTGAGAACTACGAGCATAACTCACTCATTGTGAATTAAATCACAAATTCTACACAACTGAATAATCTCTGAAGATCTTGTTATTAAAGCTTTCCATACCTCTACTGTCATAATTCCCAAACCACACAAAGGGCTACAGCATGATGTGGTTGGATCATACTATGCTGTAGCCTCCTAGCACATTGACACAAAGAAGCAAGAAAAGGCAGCAGAAAGTTCTCCACCCTACCCAAGGATGTTTCTATGCAGCATTACCCTGGTCTACAAAGGTTGTTTACCCTGCTGCAGTAAAAGAAGACCAGGACAAAAATAGGAATTTCCTATATCTTCCAAAACCAGACCAGCTAAACATTGCCTCTTGCTCAGTATCTTACTCCATTAAAAAAGATTTCTCAGAAATATCACCATCTAAACAACCTTCCTGCACAGAATGACCCATCTACAACGCGCAGCTTATACAGAACACGAGTGATCCTCAAAAAGACATCAATAAAATTCTTAAAGTTTTGTGCAGAAAATCTGGAGTATTAGAAACAGTCTAGACGAAATGCCACAAAATAAACAAGAGAAATTAAAATGGTCGGTGCCTGTGAGTCAGTGTTTTCACTCTTGTTAGTTCACGTATGAGGATCTACCAGACCACATAACTCACTTAAAGTGAGACATTTCTCTTGAGTTATGAATCCTTCTGTCATTTGTAAAACAATAAAGTTGAGTAATACAATGATAAAACCATTTGTTATATATTGTGTCCACAATAACAGGGCACAGCTGAGCCCATCAGCCAAACTGCTTCTGCCTCTGAAAGTCTACTTAAGAAAGGGCAGAAGGTGCCACACTGGTACAGGAGGAGGGGAAAATGAGTAGAAAAACAGCAGGGAGGACACCAAGGGTACAGTTAAGAGGAGGAGGAGCTCCAGACACCAGAGCAGATACCCAAACTGTGGCCCATGGAGGACCTGCACTGGAGCAGGTGGACATTTCCTGAAGGAACATCCCACGGAGAGCCCATTACCCACAGGAGGCAAGGAGCAGCAGAAATGGCTCCATGCCACCCTGGGCAGGATGAGGAGTCTGGAACGAAGGAAAGAAGTTGAATGGGGGAGGCAGTCTGGGGGAAGAAAGGTGTTATTTTCATTTATTTATCAAAGTTTATTTGTTTCTTACTACCCAAATCTAATTTAATTGCCAGTAAATCAATTTTTTCCAAGTCACATCATTTTGCCCACAATAGTCATTCATAAGCAATTTCCCTGTTTTTATCTTGACCCACAAGCTTTCTTGTTCCTGTATTTTTTTTTCCCAATTTTTTCCCCATCCCACTAAGGAGCAAGCAAGTGGTTGGGTAGGTTAGCCAAGGCAAGCTAGCTAGCCAAGGTTAACCCATCACAATTAGTAACACAACTTTGTGATTTTCCTTAAGATTTTTCAATCACTTGATGGAATGGACATTAATTGTTCATCCTACCTTTTCCATTTCCTTGTCATTCTTAGTCATGTACTCTGTTGGATATCTTACATTTGTCCAGTAAGCAGCTATTGGTCTTCTCTATATCATACACTTGCCAACTAATACTAAAACACCAGTAGCTATTTACAACAGCTATACACCACTAGTTATTAACAACTAGTTATTCAGAAGTCTAGATGGATAAGCCCATATTCTCTCAGATTTCTCTGATTCTCTCAGATAATATTCCTACACAGAAATAGCAACTTTGTACTAGAGCATGGGTCATGACTAAATTTACTATTACTAATTATTAGTCTCTTGTTCATATTAATACACATTAAAGATAAAAATTCAAATATACATACATGTTTATCTAAGTCTACTGCTTATTCTTGTAAATTCAGTGTTTATAGTTTAAATCCACTCACTGAATAGTGAAAGATACAAATTTGATTACCTCAATTACCAAACATCATTTGTTTTATTCTGAAGTAAAAATAAATGTGTTCATATTTTAAAGTCAAGACCAAGAAAAGTATGTTTCATAGAACTGAGACAACAGTTCATAATTTTCCCAAGAAAGAATGCAGGGAGAAGGAAATTAAACAAGCATTCTTGCATATATTTCCTGATGTTATTTTCATTACAGAGAAGCAAAATTACATTTACTCCTGTGACAGCAAAGGTCAAACAATCTGATAAAACATAGTTAATGCATTGAGAATGATTGATGCTTAAATGAAAAAGCCATGTTTTTTTTATGTACCAAAAAGTGTTCTCTTTGTTATTCTCTCCATCTCTAACATACACACACACGCTTAATATAACAAAAGGGTTTACAACCAAACGAAAGGTCAGGAGCCTTTTGAATTATGTACTCACACACCCAATAAAGATTTAGCCATCCATGATGTTTTCATAACTGTAACATACCTCCTTTATTGAGTATTTGTAGTTCAACCACAATATTCATATTTAGCTTAATCCTTATCCTGTATGAGTACTCACACACCTATTTTATAAACTTCACGCTTCTCAAAAAGAAGCGGCACTGGATATTATCTGTAACCATATGTACAATAAAACAAAAGCACCCATTGAACTTGTAGCATCTTACAGGATCTGACTTAAATCCCACCAGAATTAAACACAAATGGGCTTTTTAATACTTGTAAACCAAAGAACCCATGACTCATCATTACATATACATGCGTGCTATCACATTTCTTCAAAATGCCATATGTATAATACAACAAGGTTTTCCAAAGAGCATACAATTCATATAGTGTTCAATAGTTATACTGTTCTGTAACGGAAGTATTGTACAGAGCTGCAGAACAGCTATCAGTGTTTACTGCACATGAATGAGATGTAGAAAAAATGTTACTAAAATGCTACCCTCTACAGCACTATTTAGACTGACTGCTAGCTAAGCAGTTGTTTACTGCTTTGATGTAGTGAATCTCCTACTAGTCCTAGTATGTAGGACTGAAAGAGGAATCATAAAAAAAAAAAGGCCATTGGAGAATTATTCTAAAGTTTACTTGTTCATCTGGCAGCATTGATTTCATTTCATGGCAATGAAGCTGTAATGGGTGATCAGTTGCTCAGGGGTCCTGTATAAAAATCACTGAGACTGACCACAGAAGTCAGACATTTCACAGTGACACGTAACAAATTTATGACTTCAAATATGTGCACCACTATATTAACGTAGACAGACTGAACCGATATTGGGGCTATCTCGTTTATGATTATCATCTTTCAGGATACCAATAGCTTACATCTTTCAAATCCAGTCATCAGCAATTCCACTTTTTCTGGTGTGAACAGCTGGTACAAGCTTTCTGCTTATTTTTGCTTTGAATTTTTCCTCTTCCTATAAAAACCCCATTTTGGCTTGGCAGATCAGATCTGAGGTTACCTCAAACTGCCAAATCACCACTATGGAGTTTTATCCTTGTTTTTCATGTCAGGAATATTGCCATTTGAAATATTGTGCAGCAATTACTTGCAGTATCTGAGAATTCGTGTGTATTCTCTATTCAGTGAAAGAAGCATCTGAGGTAGTACTCATCAGCAAAATAATCTCAATAGTAGTTTTTGTTTTTAATATATAGCAATATGTATACTGTTGCTTATGAGCCCAAAAAACTAGCTAAAGGCTGGGATCTTCTTGAGCTATATCCAATGTTAAGAGAAGTATGTGAATACTACTTTGGCTGTTTATTTGGTACTGTTTTATTTGCTATATTATAACCAGTAAAATAGAATCAGCAGAAGTTTCATCTGTGAGAATTCAAGCCTACTTTCAATACTTTGCAATTTGCAGAGCCAATCCCTTTAATCGATGCACAGTCAAGCTGCTGCCTTACTTTAATTCTTTTAATTTTGCTTTCTGTGGACTCTCTACTACCTTTAAGCCAGTGACCTAGCTCCTACTTATTTACTCCACCCCTAAAAAACTCCACAACTTATTTGAGTGAGTGTCTCTACTGTCTTCTGCGATCCTCACCTGGGACTTGAGAAATATTTCTACAGTTTCAGACACTGCTCTAGGAAAAAAAAAGAAAACACTTAATTGCTCCCTATGTAACCTGAAAGAAAGCTTAAGCAAAGTCTAGATGATAGACCAAAGATACATTTGTGGGCAGCCACCACAACTCTGCAACACAGAAATATTATTTGCTGAAGAAAAACAAAGATTAAATTTCATACTTGAATTTGCTGATAAAACAGCAAGTTCCATCAGAGTCAGCCATCAAAATAGTATCAAGTATCTGGGAGCTACTTGCAGGTGTAGCTATTGTGAAACCTGAAGCAAAAAGAGGATGGAATATTAAAAAAAAAAAACTTTTCTCCACAACTTCCTTCAAAGCAGACCAACGTGTCACAGAAAGGCACAACTCTATCCCATAACACTACACATCTTACATATATACCAGCCTCTAGTAATTCTTACGACTCATCTTCGTTGAAAATTCCAGAGGTCTTGGAGACAACGGAGACAGTCTCTGGGATGAAATCCTGTGAGGCTTTTTTCTCCCCCCTTAAATCATTGTTTAAACTCTCTTGACTTCAAGAAAACTAAAAATTGATCCTGTGTACCAAATGTACCAATGTGCCTATGGATCATGAAAACTAGCATCAAAGCCAAGCAGAAGAGCCTTGATGTTTGTTTCCAACTTGTGATGCCTCTCATTTTCATGCAAATGAAATTTAGACTTGGCTACTGAGCTCATTTCCTTGCCAAAAACAACAACAAAGTGCTTGCTTTAGATAAAAGTGGCAGGAATAAAACTGTTTTCAAATTTAGAGTAATAAAAGCTCTAAGCAATCTCCTCCTAAAAAAAGGCTAAATATTCTCTTCAACTCCAGAAAATGATTTTGAGGACTGGACACATGGAGTGCAGCTACACTCATGACTTTTCTCCACTGTAACTCTATATTCAGTCAGCTACAGGTGTTGCATCACTAAAGCTTGGACCATTTTTCTTCAGCAATGCAAAGCAGCAAGTTCTCCTTTTTATATCTTCTTATTTGAAGAACTAACAGAATTTTATTCAAATCACATCCTTACTCCTCAACATTCTCCATCAATGTGTAGCTGAGTACCTTCGGGGCTAACAGGTTGGGTACCATCTGGTATCAGTACTGTCCCAGTCAAGACTTCTTTAAGGCCAGGTTTCTCTTTCAAGTTAACAGAAGATGACAAGCCTGGCAGTCTGCAATTTTTCCAGGCTGACTGAGTCAGTCTGGTTGACCAGATCCATGCTAATGAGAATGTGGCATCTCATAACAAAAACATTTTTGAATAATGTAAAACTTCAGAGCTTGGTGTGCCAGATAATACAATTCATTGTTTAATTATGGCACTAGCAGAATCCACTTTTGCATTCATCTACAACAAACATTGTGGCTGCAAAATTGTCATCAGAATTAACTTTATAAATAATGCAAAAGTAAAAAAGAAGCAAGATTCTACAAAAGCAATTTAAACAATCAGCAGTCCTTTCTATATTTGAAAGAAAGCTAGGCATTCAGAAATGCATAAAGCCTCAAAATCAAGAAGAATATGTGAAATTCAGTAAAGCACTATAACTAGTGTCACCAGTCTTGCTGATGTAGCTGAGAACAAAGTTTTATGTCCTGAAACTTTCTGAAGACAATACTTAATCTTTTTTTAGTTTGCCAGTAGAAGGGCATCACCAACAACATCCACCCAAGCAGCCTCACTTGAATTAAAAAGCTGCTCCAAAACAACCAAAAAAACCCTAGGACACTGGCTTTTGTGATGGATCACACCATGTCATTAATCTAAGTCCTTCACAATAGTTACACTATGCTGACTTGGAAAATCCTGCCATTAACTACCTCTCTACACAGGCCTAATTTGGACAAAGCGGCCCTGAAGACCGGGCCGCAGCCCTGAAGACCGGACCGCTCTTTCTTGGATGCTTTGGCATTTATAAATTCTTGATTCAACATTAAGCTGAGGATGCAGGCACACCGAACACTTCAATGCCACTTGTTGGAATAGAACATCTGATATATTGCTATGAATTACCTTAACTCAAGCATAGTAAGCTTTGCAATTTTATTAGGTACTTTAATAGACATGGACAGGCAACTCTTGGGAATTTTTTTTTTTTTAACTGCTCCATCTTTCCACATCATGTAGAAAATTGGCACACTGCTAGAACAGGTAGTGTGATAACAGTCCAGCTGGAGTAGCCTAAACATTTGCTGAATTAATATTCTGTTAAAAACGAACACCCACCATATGGGATTTGGGGTTTTGTTTCTTTCCTTCTTTCAATGTATGTTATGTTTTAGAACTGGCTGTGTATTCAGAGCTCCAAAAACGATTATGAACTGACCTTTGTTCCATCGATCTTCATCTTAATTTTGATGAGCCTTGGCATTTTTTATTTTATAACATTACATCAGCTGACTTATTGCTTCTTCTAAAGATCTACTTCATTTACAAGAGAAAATACCATATTTGACAACCCACAAATGTGTTCTGCCACCCTTACACAGGCTTGTTAGTTGTCATTTCATAGCTTGTTAGCGCTTTCCGTCCACTGCAAGTTAGTATTTGAAACACTATGACCACCAAAGGCGACAGTCACCATCTGTACCTTAACAGCTTCATGGGCTGGGCAGATGATTTTGGAATTCCTCCAAACTGGCAAAAACACATCCTGCACCACGTCATAGCCTGCCTTCCACGCAACCTGCCATGGCTGGCCTCAGCTGCACCTGACACAACAACTGTTTGGAGAGCTCCAGCCAGTGCTGCTGATTTCAAAGCCCTGTACGGTTAAACTATGCATGCTGGTCTCATCCTGGTTATACCATGGTCATCCGAGACCTCCGATATGTTGTCACGATCCCAAACATTTGCTCCAGCTCCTTTGGACTTCAGAAGCTAAATTCTGATTCCAACTCGCATATACACTTTCACACTAGAAAGTTTCTTTCCTTTTAATATCACTGTGCATCTGGTACTCTATTATGTAAGACTAGAGCTGCAATACATTTAGGTGTCATACCTAGTGAAAAGCTAAAACTTACTTTAAAATTCTATCCTACAAACCAGATTATTTTCCCTCATCTACTTCCATCTCTTACATCTCTTTACCTAAGGAGTCAATCTAGCTGAGAGGGCTCTTCGATGGCATGTTGTATTGTCACTGGTACTTCAAAAATTCAGAACATTATCTTGCATGTTAGGAAGCAACACTCTACACTGAATCCTTAGAAATAAATGGGTATGGAGGGGAACCCGATAAGGGATTTTTTTTTTTTTTTTTTAGTCTGAAAATATTAAGTAGTATTAGGAGAAACCTTTTAGTGAATCTTAGCATTATCAGATGGTATTTAGTACCAGTAACAGTTGAGTGAGATATGACATCTTTAGGAAAAAAAGCTTTCCAGGCATTGCCATTTACTGCATAAGTAGAACTACATGGGAAGATATACATGTTCTCTTATAACTACTGTCAAGTAGGCCGTGTTGCAAAATTAAACATTTTTTAAAGCTTAAGAGGACAAAGCCAGAGCATCTTCAGGTTAAAATAATAAGAAGAGCTCTTGCATGCCATTTAAGACAATTAATTTGTGCAGTTTTAGAAAAAAATAGCAACCTACACATCCTTTGCAAACAAAACAGAGTTATAGATGAAAGCATCTGCTTGCTCCTTCCCCCAGTTCTGGGTAGCCTACCAGCAGTTCTGAGCTCATTACAAAGGCTGTACACATCATTGCCTTTTCTCTGCCTACATGGGGTTGGCCATATTCTATGTTAAAAGCACATCCTTTTTATGAAAGAAAGGCAAAAGCGGGCTCTACATTTTTCAACTCAATTTGTGTGTCTGGCTATCTCAATGCGACAATTCTATTTCAGAGATTAAGAAATGCATGAGCTATTTAAAAGCAAATAATAAAAGCTGTCGGACTGTTTAATTAGTGAGTGCTCATAAATTAAGCATCTTAGGCTAAGTTCTGAGCCTGCCTTTGTTGTTGTTGTTGTTGTAGTACTCGGGATAACAAATGAGGTGAAAACTACAGATAACAAGAATGCCAGAGTTCCTGGGCTTTCTTGCCTTCTTACATTCCAATAGAACACTGGGCAAGGAATTTACAGGCCCTGAGGTCTTTCTCATTTTCCAATTTAGCAGTGAAGTCATGGTTTCTTATCTCATTATTTGCTTCCTTGCATCCTTTCCCCACTTTGGAGTTCACCTGCCCAGTGAACTAATCTGTAAGAGGGGGAAGCCCTATACAGGACCTCTATTTTCTCAGCTGTTAGCCCTGCTGTGCCCTCAACATTACATCATCAAAAGGGACAAGAAAGGGAAATGAAGTGTCTGACCCTAACAAATTCTGCATCAACATTGCATACCGTGCAGAGTTGCATACCTGGATTTAAAGGAAGGTGGTATCATTGGTAAAAAAAAATGATGCAGGGCACAGATTATGTATGAGGCAGTTGTTCCATGCACTTTTTTAGACAAGCAAAGACATCACTGAAAATGGTTATTCAGGTTTTTATGGGTATAGAAAATGAGCTTTCAAAAAAAAAAAAAGAGGTGGCAAAAGAAGCAAATTCTTATAAAGATGACCTGCAATGACCTCTTCCAGAGACCTTCTAGACAGACCATAATTAAACCATGGAAAAAATGGAAGGGTTAATAATGTCACCTGTACAGCAAGCAGAATTCAATGTCTTTACTGTCCCACCCTTTTCAAACACACCATAGAAAGGGCAGCTATAGTTTTCTTGGCTTTTGGGGTCCTGTGTCCAAGCAAATGGCTCAGTTCCAGATGAAAAACTTCAAGGAATATTTTCTTTTCGGTTCATACTGAACAAAATATTACTATAGGAAAAGCATTTTATTAGCTTTGGACTGTTTGGGTTTGTTTGGAAATTGCATGAGCAGGTCCAAAATGCCTGCTGGCGCACTTCATCTGTGCAAGTCAGATAGTGCTTCCAGAAGTTTCTCAATAAGGCAGCATAGCTTATTTGCCTTCTTTTTTGTGGGGCGCTGGAATATAATCGGTGTACTGGCAAGTAGTCTGAAGACCACATCCCCATCCTAATGAGGTGTTACAGGGCTGAGCAGAAAATAATTTTCCTGCACAGATCCTGGGTGTCTAGTATACAGCGCAATACTGGCATTTTTATACCTAGAGCCAGTCACGACTATTTAAGGCATAGACTGAATAGGATTCAATGTCATAGCTTTGGGGGGAAAAAAACCTACAGTTCCTTGTAAAGCTCAACAACAGATAACAGCTTCAGGGCCATACATCACTACCCCAAATGCAAATTCCTCATTTGGTAATAGATAACTTCCTAAAGCAATAGTAAAGAACAGGGGTATTTCTTGCTTTCTGAGTAGAGACCTTTCTCCACAGACTCCAACTAGCCACCTTGCAAAAGGACCAGACAATGCAGAAATAATTTTTTGATCCTTTCAGATAACATTGAAAGCAAGCATCTGTTAAAGACACTGAGCTACATGAATAATAACTGAATCACACAGTCTGGACATGGGCTTTCTACAAGAATTTGATGTTATTCACCCTTGGCCCCCAAGACAAATGGCAAATTTCTTCCCTCCTGTAATACTGAAATCTCTGTACTCTTGGGAGCAAGTTCTTTGAGAGTTTAAGGCAGATTACCTTAGCTAGATAGGAATATGGGAAAGGTAATATCTATTTAGGGCTCTGAACTGTCAGAACGGCTGCGTTCCCTCAGCTCACCCATCATACTAAAGCCACAGTTAGGCTGTAAAACTACGCTGCTACAAACCTTAAAACAGATGCAATACCCACTACCACTGCAGTGGCTTGCCCTCCTGTCTGCTATTTCAACATTGAAGCAATGTGGAAGAAGGAAATAGCAATCTGTGAGCACACACCAGGGCTCCCCCAGGGATTCAGTGGTTGTAGCTACCCCTGCTTGGGCAAAGGTTGGGTCCCGCTGCAGCTGCAAAAGCAGCCCAGAGGTGCCAATGCCAACTCACAAACCAAAGTGTGGCAGGTGCCCCTGTGAGTGTGCGAAGAAGTCATAACATTTTATTTGCTTAGCATCCAGGTAAGCAGATTCTTTACATGAAATATTAGAGTACTATGAGGAAAAAAGTCTTCCTCTCTCAGAATACTCATCTTGTCCTCATTATCTTGTACCGTTACAAAGTCTTCCATACCTAAACAGTAAAGTTTCAGTCTGAAGAGGCAGCACCTGATCTCTGAAAAACAAATCCAGAAGTACAAGAATTTCATAAAGCTCGAATTAATCCAAGGTAATTCTCAGCTTTATATGCAAGTGGTAAAAATCCCAAGTGAGATTTACTACAGGCTGAAGGTTAGAAGCATGATGAAGCATGAAGCACCCAACCAATTGGGGCAGGCTGCTGAGTCTGCTGTTAATGCAGATAACTATGGAAGTTTGATAACACAGCTTTTAATCATCTAAGAAGCCCCCATCACTTTAAGAGAGGTCCCTTTTAGAACAGAAATTCGAATAAAATTTGAAAAATTCTCATGAGTCTAGGAAATAAGGCACACAATTATTAAATTTTGAAGTATCAAACCTTTCTGTCGACTACACCACCATAATTTTTTCATATCTTCTCCAAAACCCAAGTTTATGAAAGATAACTCATTTTAGCTGAACAAACTCAAATTTATTGCTTGAAAGAAGAAACTTATCGAAACACAAGCCTAACTTTTTTTTTCCCCATAGTTTAAGTGCCTGTAAAAACAGTGCCATTACACAGGAAAACCACAAGGGCCCATTACTCAAGCTCTGCTCTGATGTTTGCAGACTTTTTGAACCTACCCTCTCCACATAAATTTTCAACTACTGCAAACAAGTCTCTACCCACTGGTAGCTTTAGACCTGCTAGGCTTAATGATATGGAGAAATGCCACACTCTGCAATCAGGAAAGAACTTGTTTCATAAAGCTTCCAGCCAAGAGCCAAAATGAGCAAATCCACACCTGGCACAAGTTGGTGTCATTCCTCTTCACCACTGATTATTTTTGCAAGTAATGCCAGCTGAGAAGACATTAAAGTACAGTGGTACATTTGTACCAGAAGCTGTAAGTGGTAACTACAGATAAGCCATTACAGCGGTACAGAACTGTAAATCTAGAAGGCACTGAAGGACTGCAGACTGTAGGCCTTAGGAAGACTTTGTGTAGCCCGTCTTCAGTATGCTTTAGTAAAAGCTGTGGAGCTATGCAAGGAGAATACAGGTTGTGCCCATACAGGTGTGTAGGGGAAGATGACAATGTTGAGAGCAGGTGGATGCCTTGTGGCACACCAGGCCAGAACCAGTCATTTGTACCAAAGGACAGTAAGGACCTGTGTCACTGCCCTGCCATCTACCACCACAATCAGCCTGACAGACCCTACTGCTGATGATTTACAGCTGCAAGTTGGGCTTATTTAACTATACACAGAGACAGCGGCCATTACACAGGAAACCCAGTTCTCAGCTACCTTATATGGCTTTTTCAGTGGTGCTACAACTCCTTGCAATGAAAACTGGAGAAGTGTTGAAGAGCTCAGCCCCACTGTAGGTTGACAGAATTATCAGGCTGAACAGCAGTCACCTTCAGATTACTATTCCCATGACCAAAGCAGATTTAGACCAAAGTTTACTGCAATACCCAATCATACGTATGACTTTGCAGGCTGGCAGGAAGAACACCCTGTGGGAAATTCAGAAGAGAATCCTAGTTATCTGGCTTGGGTGATCAGCTTCAACAGCTGAGGCTCTGAACCTCGATGTCTCTTCATTCTCTGTCAGCCCCTGTCCCCCAGGGAGATTTTACTCATCACCCCACAAGAAACAGAGAAATGAAGCTGAGCAGCTGCTCTGAAGAGGCCAAGTACTCATCACACAGCAAGCAGCCTCCAAGGTTGTGCCAGTGCCCAAAGTTCGAATCTGTTTTTTCCTTTATAACCAACACAAAACCACCAACCAATCTACCATGATGAGCTAGATAAAATATTTTAGCAATTAATTACCACAGGTAGAGGCTAGGAGTTGATCAACTGAAAGCTACTGACAGTGGAATTCCTCTGAAAACACCACTACCTTTCCATGTAGTATCAAACTCCTACTTATCTAAGATGTTGGGAAATCCTATATTTCCCTGTTCTGGAGTATATATTTCCACAGAAGTAAATAATGACTTGCAACCATCAGTTAAGGCCATGGACTTGCAAACTGGCTTTCACTTGTGATCTCGGTCAGCTTTCCACTGAGGTCCACATATGCAGATTGGAAAATCTCTCTATTAATCTGCCCTGGTGACTAGATCCTAATCAAACAGGAATATTTTGTAATCAAATGTGTCACATGGGAGCCTGATGAATCAACATTTTCACTTTACTTAAAAGTGCTCTTTTGCTAAATAAAACATCACTAAATTGAAAAGTGCCACAGAATTCCCCTCTGAACCGCTCCTTGACCAAACCAAGTTTGTGGGAAGTCAATATACATTTCAGTAACTAGAAAGGCAGAGCTCCTGTCTTTCCAGCTATATTTTTGCCATCTGTGGCCTTAGCCTGCTACCTATCTTTTCAAGGCCTTGCCCTACAAAGAATTCCCTACAGGTCCCTTGCCTTGTACAATCAAGGCCCTGAGAGCAGCAGTCTGCTGGGCAGGGAGTAACTTTTGTTCCACGATAACTAGTGCAACAGGATAACAGTCCCTTACAACTACAGCTGTTCTTAAAATACACATATTAAACAATACGTGTATTTGAATCCTTCCTATGTAGTTTACAAAGGAAAGTCAAAATATTTCAGTTGTTTTTACATTACACATGAAAAGTTCGCTTTCCAATCTCAAAAGTTAACTTTTTTTTTTTCCCTCTTCCAAACAATGCATCTTAACTGGATAAGGTAGGGAAACCCTACCTTCACTTTCCCCAGCCTTACTTTTTCAAAAACAGGGCTGAAGGGGAGAGAAAAAAATAAAGAAAGAAAGAAAGAAAGAAAGAAAGAAGTCATATGGCTCATTTCAGCTCACAGTTCCTTAAATGGTTACAGAACAATGACAGCACAGATGCCCAACCACTTATCTCCATCTTTCCAACCTGCTTGGCAAACCCTTTGGATAATACAGAAATATACCAGAATCCCGGCCTCTGTGGTGTTACTGGAGCAGGATTTGCTGCTGCAGTACATAATCCTGTGAAGAACTGCAGGCAGGCAGAGTGAAAGGACAGCAGGACACAGCTGCAAACCCAAACAAAACTATTAAGTCCAATATTAGAGCCAGCAGCTTTGTCAGCATACCTTTAATGTAAACAAAACATACAGTACACCCTCAGGAACACAGCTGAACACCAGCCTACCTCCTACTACTAGACTTCCTCTGCAGCATGAAGACAAGTCTCAAGTATGAATCCCGAGCCTTAACAAAAATTTACAGTTTTCCAGACCCTACCATCTTGAACACATCACGACACACAGAAGCCAAGGAAAACAAATGAAATTCATGTTTTACTGTGTCCCACATGCTGTGATATCTCCAAGTCTGCTAGCATCCACCAAGAAACATGCAGAATGCTCAGTTCTGAAAACAAATCCATTACCAGGACAGAGCACAGAACAAAATCAGCTCAACAAGCTACTCCATGTGTTTTTCATTTGACTGTATTCTGCAGAGGAAGTGAATTTGGTGTATAATATACTTGGCTTCTGTCCATATTCTTTTTATTAAGCTTGGGGGGCAGGGGGCTAGAGCCCACCTTTGCAGCCCTGATTCCTCCTGCTTCAGGGTGTGCACTCGCGCTCCAAGGGGATGGCACAGAAGAAAGTCACCTATTCAGAGCCAGGTAAGGATGCTACCCAGGCAGTACAGCCTGCACAAGGAGATACATTTGTGTGTACTCTGAACTGAACACGTTGTATATATACCGTATAAATATTAAGCTGGATCAACAAGACAGGAAGCTGGACCTGGAGACCTCGGCATGCATACACAGTAGTGGAGGGAAAAAGACAGCAAGCAGAGCCAGGCAGCTTTCCCTTTCCCTGTAAATGAGGTTAAAATGAAAACATAAAGATGACTGTACAGCTTGGCTGTCACCCAAAAGTTTGCTCTGAAGAAAGAGATTTGATTTACCTCAAATTATGTGCTGGATAGGTACCATATGTACAGTAAAGTATGTATTTTCTGGAAGAACACACATACCCACATTCACATACTATATGCAGCTGACTCAAGTGCCATCTAGGAAGATGCCTGCCTACACCTTGTTTTGTAATGTGTCTGATAGAACAGAACTATTACACCAGTCCCGTATGAAGCACTGAAACAGATTAAAGAAGAGAAGGTGAAAAACTTACAGGTGAAGCGATCCATTTAGCGCAGTACATTTCTTCCACTGAACCATATATTGAAGCATATTCATAATAGTATAAACCCTATATAAATCTGTGGGTTTTGACTTTCAGAGACACCAAAACCAAAAGACAGTATAGGCTCAAATCTGATTAATCTAAATCACCTTTCAAAGTCTTCACTTTATTGCTGAAGTCTGAAGACAAATTTTGATAGTGTTGGATTACTTTTTTTGGTCCAATATGAGTTACTGCGCAAGTTATCAACTAGTTACTAACATAAGAGTTACCACAGACTGTTTCTGCATTGTTAGAACAATAAATCATTTATTTAATTCTGCTTGATTCGTACCTATGTAGCAGGTATTGATGTTTCATGCTACCAATCTAGTAATTGACAATCACTGACATGCAATTATTGCATAGCACATTCATATTTATTGTTCACATACAAATTAATCTTTATGTGTATTTACTATGAAGTTGTTACTAGTCTAAAAGTAAACTAAATGAGTATGCCAATGCATCCGCACATAAGTTACTTGCAGAAACTGTTTATATTGCAGCTGAATGACCTATTTATGCAGGGACAGATCCACACTGGAAAATGGATAGCTACAGTAGATGCACGCAACTTGATACCTACTGAAAACGTGTTTCTGACTAATACTCCAAGACATAATCTCAAGACAGCTAAATCAGCTATGGAAACCCAACCAGTCCTATGATGAAACTTTGAGAATTCAGTAGTTCTACCCCATTAGAGGAAAAAAAGTGCCCAAAGACCCACTTTATCTCCAGGGAGCCAGCAAGCTTGGATGACCACAATGCAGATATACAAACAATCCTTGGCAAAGGGAGCTTCGAATGTTTCCCATCTCTCGATCAGAGAAACTGTAGAGCACTATCATCAGACTTTCTCCTTGAATATTAAAACTCCTCCAGGGAACAGCACATTTATTACTGCTACATACATAGCTATATTCAGAAACATTTAGTTATATTATCTTCAATAACATTTTGTTCCCATATGAAATTAATGCAAGAACATTCTGCTACTTGGAAATACTCAGGCTTCTTGAAAGGAATACACCATGTTTTTATATGTTAAGTTGTACCGCCTTTCTAAGTTTGCTTGCAGTTATTTTAACCCAGCTGTGAAGGTACACACAGTCTTCTTGTCACTTATAAACTGCTCAGCAGCGGTCTAAAGTAAACAAGCCGGTATAATTCCCTTCACCTCAGAAGCACGATTAGATTTTGAAAAGAGAATTATTCCATCCTTTCCAGTTAACAGTATACTTGAACAACCAGGTCAAGTTGTGCTTTCAGCTGCAGCGGAATGCATTTAGGAACACAGGAACATGCCAGCCCTCCTAGGTCCTCAAGTTCAGTGCTGTGCTGTTATCATACAGTAACTAACAAACTCCATTTCAAAAAAAAAAAATCAGGATTTTTTTACCCAATCATCAATTAGCAAGCTGATCCAGAACTTTTATTTAATGAGGAGGAGGTTTTTGTTTTGTTTTGTTTGTTTGTTTTGTTTGTTTGTTTTCCTAATTTGAAGCCAGAAGTTATTCACATGCAGTTTAAGCTGTTCTGGAAGCAAATCAAGACACTTCAAGTATCTAGAGCCCTAAAGGAAAGCAGAATTCAACGTGAAAACTTGGATTGCAAATAAAAAAAAAGTTCAATCTAGAAAACAAACTAGAAATAAGACTTAATTATTTTAACTTCTCTTCAAGTGAATTGCAATTATGAAGAGACCTTTAGTTCTGCACGAAAATAGATATATTAAAAAATACCAAAAAAGAAAAAACCCTATCTGATCATGTGTCCATCTACTTAAAAGCATGGTCCAAGACAAGAGGTACCTGTGAGATTCTACAAGAATTCTACAAGATATTCTACAAGATTTGAACAAACCTACAGAGTCAAAATATTTTGACAGCTGTAGACAAGGAGTTACTTACCCATGTCACTGTAATGCTACATAAACACTACCACAAAAGGGTGAAAAAAGCAGATAAGGAAGACCTGGATATCTTTTCTACAGTTCTGAAGAAGCTTTTAGGACAAAAGTGGTTTTTTTTTTTTTTTTCCTGTCAGTACTCTTAAAATATGCTCTGAAGTTTTTAAATCTGCCCTTACGTACATAAACAGGTTAAACGCAAATGCAAAATTTACACAGACAAATGTTAACATAAATCCTTTATTCTGACAGAGGGAGAGTTGCTAAAGGTCAGAGTTTTCAGTGAAGTCTATAAAAGCTATCAGTCACAGGAGAGCTCCAATACAAGATCTCCATATACAAGTCAATGACTACAAGAATACAGGCTGAACTCCACTGTCCTCACATCACAGTAAAAGGAACACCAAGGAGAAACTTTCACTGCCACAGCAAAATATGTACCCACTTTGCCCCAACCAAGCACATATTTTGTATTGCCTTAATCACACAATGAATTATATCAATAGTGAGAGTGCTCAGATAGAAACTTTTCTGAAAATAAAGTCAAAGCAGGGAGGAGAAAAGACTGAAGACAGAATCTTGATCTCTGAGCTCAACCACCTAATCCTCACTGTATTTACATGCTACGTAACTGTATTTACTTGGAAGTAACAAAACGCATTGATGACACTGAGATGAAAAACAGTGATAATATAACTGATTAGATGAAACAAAGCCAATAAGAACACTAAGGTTTAGGAAACAAGGTCTCACAATGACAGACATTTTTCATGGCACTATCCTCCAGAAGTATATTTAGTTAGCTGTACGTGCTGACGCAGTTCTATTTCAAATCACATATTCTTCCTGCTCTCCTCTTAGAGTGGATATAAGTGCGAACTTCTAAACAAGCTGAATTCTGCTTTTGAAAGTTTACAGAGTAATAGAAATATTATTACAACAGCAGCTGTCATCAGTAGAGCATCTTCTCTTCCACAGAGCACAGCTCAGTTCATGCTGCGGCCTTTATAAGAACTGCTTGGCAACACGCAAACACCAAACAGCAGTGCAGAAAAGAAAATAACATCTGATCATTCGGGGGAAGCATGGTTATTTCATCAACACCACCTCCTTATATTAGTTATCATATCCCTCAGAGCTGAAGAAATAATACACTTGAGGAGATCCTATACCATTGACTCTAACCAGAGGAACACATTAGAGAAAGAGTAGAAATAGTTCACCTCGTTGACTGGGCTATACTGACAACAGGCCAAAAAGGCTAGGTGTCCCTACATTAAAATCTTATTACATGATATTGACAGGCAGGAGTAGAAAGTCATCAAAACATAAAAGACAACAGTTAAGATACTGATTTTTTTTTTTTTTATAGGCAAAGAGTCAAAAGCAGCAGCTTCTTAAACAATACCACCACCACACCCTTTGTTTTTTTTAAATGAAGCGAAAGCATTTTTAAATAGAAGATCAACTACACAGATGGCCAATGAGTAAGACAGGTAAGTGACACTGTTTGGTAAGGGACAATCAAGCCACTGAATCAGAAACTTCCTTTCAGACCAAACCCGATGAAATACTCTAGAGTAAAAAAAGAGGTAAATATCAGTTTACTTTTTCTTTCGGTAAAATAAAGTTTCTGCAAATTTGAACAGAAGTCTGTTGTATTTCTGTTTGTTGGTTTTGTGGCATGTGTTTTTTGTTTTGTTTTTTCTTTTTTTTTCCCCTCCTGAAAATCATAATCTGCAGTTACTCCAGGTTGCTGAAGAGATGAACTGAAGAAACAGGGTCCAGAACATTAGAGTTTTGGAAAGTGATATAGTTGAGCCAGCGTGTCTAGAGAGCTTAAAGACAGCTTAACCACAAGCCCTCCTTCTTGTGTAGTTACATTAGGCCAAGAACCCTCATCCAATGTCAGCTAAACAAGGCTGGACCCCTTACAAACCACCAAAATGAAGATTTAGGTGTACCATAAGTTGAATTCAGTACTGTGGCACCAACCACAGCAGCCTGGCCAACACTATATGTATTATTATTATCCAGGAGTAACAGTGACTATGGTTCAAACTGCCTGCAACTCTACCTAAATCCATCTGGAACTCTACCTAAATCCATCTGGAACAATTCAAGAGAAACCATTCTACCTAACATTTAGGGAAGAGATAGTAGATTATGTCCTACTTACCAGGTTCTTTTCTGACCCAACTCTAGTCTTGCAGCCACCTTATCCCAGATGAAAACTAGATTTTAGAACAAGACCTAGGGTGAAGAGTGCCACCTGCCGAAGTGCCAATACCTAGTATTTTCCTGGAAACCTCCCAGGTGCAGAGTCACCAAATTGACCACAAGATTGTGAAATCACAGATGAGGGGCACCTGGCTACAGGCCACATAAGTAGATACTGTAGAAAGGCCAGAGCCAAAGAAAGCATGTGACATTGGAAACATAGGAAAACCTAAGAGATCTTTGCTTGCTTGCTTTGTTTATCACAGATTGCCCTACTAATAGGGAGAGAAGGACTATTATTTAGACTAGGCGTTTAGATTCATCACAAAAAAAACAAGCTATGCTTGCTCACACAGACTTGAATTTTCACAATAAAAATACAGGACTCAAATGAAATTCATCTGGCTCAGCATGTCTTTTTGGAACAACATAAACCCAACAAAATTCCTGTGGCTCCAAGGAACCTTGTCATAAACTGGCCTAACTACCTTGTTCAGCTAGTCTGTTTTCTCATTCCTATTTCTGCTGAAGGAACACATAGAGCCTCGTACCTTCAATGGATAGATTGCTTGTTTCCTGCTTAATTTCATCTGTAAGCAGTTTACACCTATTTGTTCCTGTGCCAACATTATCCATGAGCTTAAATATAGTTTTTCTTCCCTTATGATTAAGCTGGTTCCATTCATTTATAGGCAGGAAGCATTTTTCTTCATCTTTCCTTGGCAAGGTGAAAGAAGCCAGTTTCTTTAAACTCTCATAAGACAAGCTCTCTTCACTGCAGTAATTTGTCTGCCCCTGTTCCAGCATGAATTCACCTTTCTGAACGCAGTGATGCAGTACTCCAGATAAGGCTTTTCCAATACCCTGCACAGTGGCATGTGTTCTTCTTAGTGTCTATTACTATTTCACTTTTATGTTTGTTTTCAAATGCAGACACTTGGAAGACTCCATTCCTCAGTGACTGAATAAAATTCAAGTCTCTCCCCTCCTCCAGGAATCCTACCTGCTGGTACCCATCTTACAACAGAAATTATGATGATATGATAAGAAGTTATTCATTTAGGGAGTCTTAGTCACTTTGAACTATACTGTTTTATCCCTATTTTGTTATTCTTGTCTCCAAGGTCATTCAATTCTTCTACATGCTGCTTTCTGTTTTTCTTTGTATCGATGACTATTCCTTTATAGGCATAATTATGCATTTTTCTGTGCTAAGTTTACTTATGAAAATGCCAAATAAAACTGGTTTCAAAGACAAAGAACTGTATAATCCTGTTTATACTACACATCCTTGTAAAATACCGTTGTCTCTCTAGGCACTTTGTTACTTACTACATCCTTACCAAATGCTTATAAGTCCACATTAGGCCAATTATACCTTCCTTCTTCAACAGCATGATTAAATTATCAAAGCCATTTTCAGTATCATCTCTCCCAGTGCTTCATTGTACTGGTAAATACTGCATGAGTTGATAAACCCATATTTTGTTCTATGCCATTATGTGTATCCATGTGTTTTGGACTTAAACACACAGAGATGATAGTTGACAACTTAATTATGAAGACAACACATAAGTAGGTTAATGTAAACAAAACTAGAAGAGTAAAAAAAACTTTTCATTCAATTCATAAATTACTGTGTGCTTTATCCTTAATCTGATATCTGACACCAAAGCAACTCTGGCTAACATCCTGTTTACCCTCACACTGGGTTAAGTGAAAGACTGCATTACTTTTGGGTGAAGTGCCAAGTATTTCAGCATGCGCCATGCTGATTTCGGAAGCTGCCAAACATTGAAATTAGAAATGAGCATGCCAGCTGCCCCTGTACCTCATTTTGTGTATATACGATACTGCCAAGTCAAAGCAGCCCACATCAGATAATCAATTAGCTGAAGGGGTGGAGGAGGGCCTTAAAAATCTTGGCACAACCTTAAAGTATGGTTATAGAGATGTAAATAATATCAGTGACTGCATGAATAGCAGAAGGGACATTCAAGGTCTTACTATTAAACAGACCACTCCCTTTCTTACATATGCTCATGTTCAAGATCTACTACAGTACCTGTAAAAAGCTTTTAAGGCTTTATCAGCCAAAAGAAGCATCTCCATTTCCCATTTAGATTGTATATCCTTCCATTCCTGCCCATTTTAACATAAAACTGCCATATGTAACTCACTTTGAGATACTACTGATTGATATAACTTTTAAAAATGCATTTCTGATTTCTGATTCTGTCTGCCTTCATAAGGAAAGAAAATGCAAAAGAAACGAGCTCACATAAAAATATCCAGATTGACATCCTTCCCTTAAGGAAAAAGGCAGCCTTTTACAGGGAGGGCACCACTAGAAATACAAGCCAGAACTTCAATTTAGGGGTATTCTAATTGGAGCTGTAGCACTGTTATTCTTGTGTCCTTTTCCATGGTTAGTCACCATTACTGTTATTGCTTCTGACTGCTGAATAGTTAGGAAAATATCAGGAAAAAATTCCAAAGGCAAGGGGAAAAAAAGGTGGAAAAGCAACATGCCAGCACAACTCTGCCCAAGGTATACACAGAACCATTTATTCAAGAAATCACTTAAGTTCACTTCTACACATGCAGGCAGTACAATAGTCTCGTGTTTCTGCCTGTCATGCTTAGGACATGCTAGAGTTTTCTACCTACTGAAATCCTTACAAAGGGTATCGTATCATGAGCTAAGTTCCTGTGTTCAACATGTTCTCCTCAGGAGGAGGCCTGCAGGTTTGATGTCAATGTTTTCCATACAAGGCCGTTGCAGAAAACGAGGACCTGATCACCAAATACCATCTGTGCATTTCCCTAATCTCAGAGCTGACCTGGCGTCATGCAGCTTTCAGCACTATTATGGGAAGTATTCAAGGGCCTTTCAAGCAACCAGAATCCTACCTACCCTTCTCATTTCACAGCTGCTATAGTTTGAAAATAGTTAATGAAGGGAGAGCAGGCATTTACATACAGCTTCTCTTGCGATACTCTGCAGCCATATAGGGCAACATGCAAAAGCTGGGCTTCACTAGGCTTGAGATCCTCACTATTGCGCTCCAACCTAAATTTGGAATTGCCCATGCTGTGCTGCTTAATTAAGCAGAACCCTACTAATAACTATTAAAAACTAAACCCATGAGCACTTTCTTCCAACCAATTTCAATACATCAACACATTCAGGGGGTGAGAACTCTCCATACATACGCTCATGTCTGCACACCATCACATCTACTAGCAAGTCTGAGCTGTACTTGCCAAAATTTCCATTTTAAGTATTATATATGCATCCTAAATGACTGAGCTCCACAATACCTGTCTTACTGGAGTAATGTTGCTATACTGCCTCCACACCAGCATTTTATCTGAGCTAGTAATCCCTGTGGATGTAAGCTAATCTTGAGAAGACAGCTTCTACACGCTTCTCTATCATGTACTTCGTATCTTCACCCACACATGAAGAGAGACTTGACAGCCTCTGTAATGATTACAAGGTAAGAAACAGACCTAGTTTAGCGCCTTGGGCATGGCCAGCAAGCCAAACAAAAAGTAGCAATGTACAGCGTGTATACTCACAGCAAGAGAGAAGTTTCCAAAAGGGGTAAGCTTCTCCCTCGCTAGACAGCAGGACTTCGTGCTTACGACAGCATTTCAATCCTTAGCGATGCATTTAAAAGCAGAAACACGCATTTTCTGCATTGACCAAAGCTGGAGCTGGTTCTTGAAATTTATATATTATTACTTTGGGAGGATAAAAAGACTGAATGTATGACTTTTTTTTTTTTAATTAAAAACAATCCTAAACAAGTTACTTCAATTGATTAGAAAATACTATACCCCTCTGCTTCTGCCCCCACTCCCCATACGGTGTGATAAGTACAACTAGCTGGAAGACATACCTAACCATGAGAGGGCTACAAGAGTAAAATATTGCTGAATTACTTTAATCACCCTTTGGGCTTTGAAAGCCCAAAGCTTTGTGAGCTCTGAAGTTGTGTTGGCAACTTGAGCTTTCCCTTCAGATTTGCTACAGGAATACTGAATGGTTAGGTCATCTGTTTTGTGTTTTTTTTTTTTTTTTTTTTTTTCCACGGCATTTAGATTTACTATGAGAAATGCTGAAAACAACATTTTTCCCATTTCTCATATGCAAAGTCCTTTGCAATAAAGGTCACAGTTGCTTAGATGCACTTTCTATTCAACACTAAGCACAATTTCAAACCAGCACTGAAATCCTCACTTCCAGAGAAACAAGACAGTTCTGAAGACAGGCTCCCACTGAATGACTCTTCCTGTCTCCTTAAGACTTTGTACTTTCAGCCAGGGGATCTATTAAACCAGGGAATCTTACATGTTAATAAATCTTACAGTTATTAGTTACTGAAGTAAAGAAAAAAGTTCATAGAGCTCTGAAAATGCACTAACCATACAAAATTTGGGCCATGTCATACAGAGATTGTAACAAAAAGGATTGCTAAACAATAGTTCTCAGTATCAACTCAGTTCCAAATATACCAATGCCTTTACAAGATTTAGGGTAGAAAGCTAAACTATTTTCCAGATTTGGAATACACTGTGCAGTATAACTCATCATTGCTCTAAGATCTTATTTTGCACTCCCCAGACATGGAGTTAATTATTACCGTCACAATGATCATATGTAGCATTAGCCCAAATAACCAGCATTTAAAAAGTCACATTCCACACACAACAATGGTGAAAGTTAAATGACAGGTGATGGCATGAGAAGTCACAATCGAGCTAGTGTAAAAACTAATTGGAGTTTTGACTACCTCGAGTGCTATAGATGACAGGATTCCTGCGTTACAGAAGTTAAGGCAATCGATGTCCACATGAGAACTCTTCAGGCCCACAGACTGGATTCAAATGCAGGCAAGAAGGGAAATAGATGTTTAAAGGGCAGAAATCTCATCGTGCCCCAGGCTACACTAACTGTTCCCAAGCCATGGGTTTCTCCCAGGCTTGCAAGAAGCTGCCTGAAAACCAGGTAATGCAAGTGGAAGCACTAACACTCACCTTGGGAAACACAGGGGAAACAACTGAACAAGTGGATTTTATGCCTTCACACATGTTGCGCTTTTTTTTCTGGTAGTGTTCAAGGTATAGAAGCCCTCCCATTTTTATTTTTCCTCACTTCTTACAGCCTTTCAGGAACATATTCTCTTCAAAGGGTAGCAGGGAGCACACTGGCAGAAAATTACCTTGCTACCATTTGAAGCAATAGTGTATTCCTGTGAAAATGTCAGCCAGTTATCATTTCTGCCTCCCAAGCAAGTGGCTGGTAAAAAGCCTCTTAAGTGATTCTGGTATCTGTGAGGAAGCTGCACTAGAAGGGAACATCTAAGACCTCTCTCTATAAGCTGTCTGTCAATATAAACACTAAGAATGTCAGAGATCAATTATTCAGTCATGTTTTAAACGTCAGACAGTCACATTTCATCACCCCACACATCATACCACCATGAACAAGCACCAGACGTGTCAAATGCATCGCTCACTGTGGAAAACAAGCTCAGTAACATCAGCTCTTCAGCTTCCATTCTTCTTTTCTCACCTCTTTCCACACTGATGTTTTGTGTAGCAAACGAAAGGGTGGCTGACAGACCTCACAGAAAATCAAAGACCTTGTCTGTTGGACTTCTATTAAGTATTTCAGTATTTATCTATCTAAAACCACAAACAGAAAATAAGTATGTAGGGATTATTTTTTCATCCCAAGAAGTTCAATGTGTACCTCTAAGTACCCAAATACCTTTGAGAATTGGCCTCTGGAGCACTCAAGTCAATTGAAATCTTTGTGTCTACAGACGAAAAAACGCATCAAACACATTATAAAGCACAGTGTTGTCTGGGAGATATTATAGGATGATGTCAGCTATGTGAACTGTGGTTTCTTTATTTGGCTCATTACATTTTGTCTTAACCATTAACTGATTTGCTCTTCAGTAGACCCTTGTTTGAACCTTAAGGCTCCTTGAGATTGAACAGACCTCCAGATCACTCTAGGTACTTGTATTAGTGGTTTAACTCACACTGAAGAGACATTCAGAAATGACCATACAGAAAAGATCTATTAAAAACAAAAGCAGTTCAGTAGAGACAAACAGATTGTCTACAAAGGCCATTCACAGAGCACGCATAGGCTTTTTTGGCCACGGAATGCAGGAAAAAAAGTTGACCACAGAATTTTAATTATGTTAAACAAGACTCAGCTAACTCTGCCAGTGCATCAAATTTGAGTTTAATAGCCCTCAATCAGGTATACAAAGTGCTGAACATGGCAAAAAGAAGCTGTATTGTATATGCTTATGCTGAAATACATTGTTCAATTGAATGAAACCTTTTCCCAAGGAAGGAAGACAAGACAGGCCTGAAGTTCTCTCTAATTTATTTATAAATCCATATAATAAACCCAAAAGTATTTACCAAGAAGTTCTTTCAAAAACATGGTTTTACATTTCAGAAAATGAGGTCTAAATCAACATTTAATTTGAGCAGATGGAACCAATTTTCCCTTTTGTAGGGCAAACACACAGCATTCTTTAACTGATTTTTTTTCAATACTTTATTGGCTCAATTGCATCACGTTTCAGTATGCCCTATTATAACAAGGCATCATCATGATCTGCAAAACAGTCGAGTCCAGCAAGCTACACCTGATGAAATAATGGTACCTTCAAAGGTAAAATTACATGTCTACACTCCTTGTGGACTGAGCTTCCACAGCTAATGTAGCAGGTTACTATGCATTTCCAAAAAATTTCTTTCAGCTGTAGGTCAGCTGAAATGTCAAACTGTTTATGCAGTCCACTACCACTAGACAAGATGTGCATCTACCTGTCGATACAGAGTTGATACACTCCCATTCAGATGCCCTATCATACTCCAGTTCAATTCACTGATTCATTCCTAAATCCAGGCACCATTCTAAAGACACTAGACCTAAACTCACTGTCTACATAAGGGCAGACCTGTGCCTCACAGAACTGCACACAGGTCAGCTGTAATAGATATGACTATCAACTAAAAAGTCTACCTGAGATAGCTCTACTTCTTTCACGTGTCATATAACTGTCCTGCAAGATCCATTTAGCTTTACACTAGATTGGTATGTGAAGAAACACCAGTACAAGTTCTAACCACACCAGCTTCGCAGGTGGTGGTGAGGAAGAAGCAGGTTCACCAAACTCCCCCATACCTAACAGCTCCTGTTCACCTATAAGCAAGTATATTCAGTTTTCAAGATCTCTCCCCACTTGAATTCTGAACACAGGACAGGAAGCCTGACGTTTTAGTTTGTTATCAAACCAAAGTTGAACAATTCTGAACGAATGACCCAAATAAGTATTGAAAAATGTTCAAGAGATACAGATCATTTAAAGAATTTCACTTGTTGGAATTACTTCTCAGTGCTCCTTTAAAAAAAAAAAGTTAGAATAGGTTTGTAGTTACTACAAGAGCAAGCAGCAATGAATGGCTTACTGGGATTAATAATTCCATTGATCCCTTTGTGCACAGTTAACCGAAATTAATTCTTTTATTTCACACTCATATTTATGTGAATGGCACTCATCCTTTGACCTCCTGCCTAACCCCACACTGGAAATGCATTTATGCAACACAATTCACACTTTGTTAGGTCTTATTCCAGAAAGCAAATCCTTATTCAGCCTGTAATCGAGGCATCAGTGGGAGTTCTGTCCCAAGACTATGTTTCTGTGGCTGTTATGATGGCTTATTGTCTATTCTGTGAACTTTTTCAAGAAATCTGACTGAACTGGCTCAGAAACAGCCCAGTAATTTTGACAAATTCAGATATTTAAAGATGGAAGAAAGCATTACGATTATCCATCTCATTTGACCCCTTGAATTTCACCAACTGTTGGTTTCAACAGCCCCATAATTTCGACTGGAGATACAGCATGTCTTTTAGAAAATCATTTGATCTTGACTGAATGCTTCAAGTGCTGGAAAATTCACTGAATCAAAAGATAAGTTCCAACGTTAATTACTACTATGTTCTTTTAAATATTTCATTCATTAGGAGAAAACCAATGATTTAGAAACATTCATAAATGAAGATAAGCAAAAATTGTCATTGTGTGGTGTCATTTCTAAGGAAGAAAAGAATCATACAAGGCAGTAGAACAGCTCAGACTGATTTTCCTCCTTAAAACAACCACCCCTAATCAAGGCTTGAAAATCCCTTAAGAGGGCAGGAAGAAAACTAAATTTTATTCAGTAACATTCCAGTAGGAATACCCAACAGAAACACTTATGCATCATGTAATTTTAAAATTTAGAAAGCTTAACGGCTCTCAAAGTTAAAAATTGGCAATTCGCAAACCATGAAATACCTCAACACTACACATTGTTATGCAGGAAATGGAGAGACATTCTTGGATTTACTGCTTTGCGGGTTTTGATCAATAGCTCTTATTTAATTAACAAACTCAATTTCACTTTTCATTGTTAAAAGACTTCAATGATCAAGATTTTTCAAAATATTTATTTACAAACCTGAGGACAGATTTAGAGTCATAGAATGGTTTGGGTCAGGAGGGATCTTAAAGATATCTGATTCCAAACCCCCTGCCATGTGCAGGGACACCTCCCACTAGACCAAGCAGCCCACCCAGCCTGGCCTCAAGCACTTCCACAGATGGGGCATCCACAGCTTCTTCAGGCAGGCTGTGCCAGGGCCTCACCACCGAGTGGTGAATTTCCTTATATCTCATCTAAGGCTACCCTATTTTAGTTTAAAGCCATTACCTCTTGTCCTGTCACTCCACTCCCTGACAAAGAGTCCCTCCCCAGCTTTCCTGTAGGCCCTGGAAGGCCTACATTTAGGCCTACATTCCAGTACCTACATTTAGGTACTGGAAAGGCCTCTCTCAGGTCTCCCTAGAGCCTTCTCTTCTCCAGGCTGAACAACCCCAGCTCTCTCAGCCTTTCTTCATAGGAGAGGTGCTCCAGCCCTCTGATCATCATGGCCCTCCTCTGGACTCAGTCCAACAGGTCCATGTCCTTCATTGTATTGGTCAGGCTGCTTTTGATGTGGCCTAAAATACGGCTGGCTTTCTGGGCACATTGACAATTCATATGCAATTTTTCATCCACCAATACCACCTAAAGTCCTTCTCCACAGGGCTGCTTTCTATCCACTCACTGCTCAGACTGTATTCATGTTTGGGATTGCCCCGACCCTTGTGCAGGATCTTGCACTTGCATTTGAACTTCATGAGATTTACTCATGGGCTCACCTCTTGAGGCTGTCCAGATCCCTCTGGCTGGCATCCTTTCCCTCCAGCATATCAGCCGCACCACACAGCTTGGTGTCATCAGCAAACTTGCTGAGGGTGCACTTGATCCCACTGTCCATGTTGCTGACAAAGATACTAAACAGGACCGGTACCAGTACTGACCCCCGAGGAACACCACTTGTCACTGGTCTCCACTTGGACATTGGGCCAATGACCACAACTCTTGGTGCAACGATCCAGGCCGTTCCTTACCTACTGAAGGGTTCGTCTGTCAAATGCATGTCTCTCCAGTTTAGAGACCAGGACATTGTGTGGGACAGTGTCAAACGCTTTGCACAAGTCCAGGTAGATGACGTCAGTTGCTCTGGTCATTTGTGTAGAGGCATTTTTATTTGGGCCTTCAACTGTCTAGCCTTTTTGACAGAACCTTTTTGGAGGGTTGGAGGGTATTCCTCACTGCTCTGGTAGGTGCATTCATTCTCCCTGTGCTTGTGAGTATACGAGTGTCATGGTTTAGGGCACCATCCCCAAGTTTATTAGTTTTAAGCACGTTATACTAAGTCAGCCAACCTGCCAGCGATGATTCTCCTTCCTTTCCTAGGCAGTGGATCCCATCTCTCTTCAGTAATCTGTATTTGTCAAAGTACCTTCCTTGTTCATAAAAGCCAAAACCCTTAGGCTTACAAAAAATATTACAAGTATTTAAATTAAATGGAGAACAACTAGCTGGTAGTATCACTAGCAAAAGCCTAGAAGTATGACAGGTTCTTGTTCATTTGTTTTTTTCCCTGATGTACACAAAGACATCAGGAAAAAAAAACAACCACGTTTTATGTTGCAACATAAGAGCAGTATCCCTGAAGAAAAATATTAGAGAAAATCTTTATTATTATTATTTAAACCTGTTAAGGCATCTGCTTTAGATATTTCTATAAACAGCCACAATTTTTATCCTTTAGTTTTGTAAGATGTTTCTGAAAGCAGAATTTGAGTCTGAGTTTGCTCACAAGAAGAGAGCAAATGCTGAATTTTAGTGTGCACTCTCCAATCCTCTAGTCTATAAAACTTACCCAGTGCTTTGTATCAATTAACATAGATTTGCCCAAGCTCCAGAGCATCAGTCAGCCTTTAACCTCCTATGACTTTTCGGGTTCTACCATGTCCTTTCTGAGATGGGGACCAGCACTATGTATGTGTTAAGGAACAATACAGTCATATTTTCCTCTGTTCTTTTCCACTTAATTCTTCAGTGTTTTGGCATCAGTATGGAAGTTTATAAATGCACACATTTCTTTTCAACGTGGCAAATAATGACCTGCTAATGAAAACTTCTTATGGACACAGAACCAGTGGGCAAAGCACTGTGTTCCCCTACGAGGATAGTACAAAAAAGCCAGAATGACAGGCTGGGTCTGAAGAATTAAGATTTGGTATCTTTTCTGGAGCATCCTGGAATGTGACTACATTTTTGTGTTATGTCGTATGACAGACCTTTCTCTCTTTTTAAGAAAAGTGTTAGAATTAGGAAAAGCTAGCAACAATATAAGCCACCCTGTACTACACAGAACAAATATAGCAAAGGATATATTAATGATATTTACCTTGCTTAACAGCTACTCTTAATGAGCTTTAAAAGCGGAAGAATTAGACTGATTCTTTATCAACACAGACTTCCACAAAGAAAAAAAGGGGGGAGGGCAAGAAAAAACCCTGTTGTCTTCAAACAAGGCATTTATTTATTTATTTGTTATTTTTTGTTATTATTACTATTTACCCAACAGGCAGTTTTCAAATAATGAAACTGAATCTGCTACTCGGATATTTATTTATGCCAAGAGCAGTAAGTTAGAAAGTAAAATGATTTAATTTTGCAAAGAAGATTGGGCCATATTTTGTTTTTTCCATGAACTTAGTAATTGACCTCATCAATACTGAACTATGGAGATCTACAGTCTTGGTAGCTTGTAATCCTCCTTCTTCAACCATTACACAACCACACGTTGCTATAAGAACAGTCATCAGATTTCATTGGTTTCAAAGCTCAGTAATGTTTGTAGCAGCTCCTTTTTCTACACATTAAGTAGCCTACTGTCAATCTAAGCTTTACTACTCTACAGGAGTATTTCCATACACTTAATGGGAATTGAAGAAATGCATTTTTCTGCAACTCTGACTTACTTCAAAAGACAAGTAGAATGAACCTCTCTCAACATTTACATGTCCATGCATTATATTACAATGTCATTGCACTTGACACAATGTAGTATTAGCATTAGGGAGTGTTAGCACACCCCACAAAGCTTACTTTCAAACCTCATGTGTCAAATGATGTTCTCACATTGTAATCCGTTTTAAAACCATTTGTTTGATGGAATAGTATAAGAATTAGACATGACATCCACAATGAAATCAACAAGATATATAATATTCAGCTATTTTTAATGTACAATAAATTATTAATCAGAAGTCTTTTCAAATGTCTTTCATTACCAGCATCCAGAACAAACCACTGAAGACACAGATAGTATTCTCATTGCCCCCCTTGCTCTCAGCCTTTGTAATGTCTCTCTGCCTTGCTTCTCATGAGAAAAACTTTTATATTCTTTGTCAGCTTCTCATTATCTATATTTTTCATTGAACATCAAAAGCACCACAGTACACATGCCCACTGCACAACTTTCAATTCACCTAAAAAACTAAGTAATGATGATCTAAAAAACTAGGTATTGACGATCTACCCATTGCCAGTATCTTCAGATAGTTTTACTTCTATATGCAAACCCAGTTTTAAAATCCAAATTAATTTTTAAAAATCTCTTACAGAAAGGTCAGTTATATTTAATATATTGTAATGAAACTGGCAGTTTTAACTGGGAGAATAATATAAAATTAGTAAGCCTGATGCTTGTATTAGAACATGTATAGAAGCTGTATTGTGAACCAAGGCAGCAGGCATTCAATTAAAGAGATAATCAAGAAATGTTAGGTTGACGAAGCCAAAGCTGGGGAAAAATCACATCCCTTACAAAAATATTGTATGGGAGATCTTCTTAACTACCTAATGAATTTAATGCAAGAATTAATACAATATGTTGTAACATTTCATATTTTGTGACTATTTGGTAGGGTATTTAGTTATCCTGTTGGGTAGGGACTACAAGAAGGCAAGCCTTAAAACTTCTGTCCCTTACCAAGGAACAAAGTACTAATTCAGTCACTCATTCTACTGTTGGTTACACTTAAAAATAGCCTTGATGTCTTGGTTTCAGTGTGCATACATTTTGAAAACCATCAAGAGAAAAAGCATTAACCAGACAGAGCCACAGAAGCAGCTGGTACCACCACTATGTGAAAAGAATGTTCCCCAAAAAGTTCAAGCATCTACATTACTATCATAATGCTTCCCCCTTCTAATATTTCAAAGTAATAAAAAAGTGCTAATTACTGCCTTAAGTGAGAAAGAGGAAGTAACAGCATGATGGAATGAGAGAGGATGTGGAGCCATCCAAACGTAGACAGACGTGCCTTCTGCTTCCCGGACACTGCCAATGTCACGGCCTTGCTTACAGCTAGCATTGGTCCACTGAGGGAGACAACTTGAAGGCTCACAGAGCTCTTTACAAAGCTTTACGAGATCCTCCAGATGCACAACTTGAGTTCAGTCCTACAGCCTCTCAAGACAATTCCCTACCCGTAACTGTAATAGGTATTCTCCAAAAAGGCATTTTAGATTTAAGAATTCAGTACAAAGATAAGAGGGGTGGGAGGAAGTGGTATGAACAGAGACATTCAATTCCTCAGTTTCAAGCTTCCAGTTTCAGGTAATTAAGATCACGTACTGAAGCACAGATCAGTTGTTTCAGTCTCTCCAAAACGGGGATTTTTTTCCTCTCTCAAAACACTTACTCATTTTTAGCTCTTCCCAAATCTACAGAAGCATTGGGAACTGGTTCAGGGTTTAACATATTGCTTGCCCCACAGGAGAACGTAAATGTAGCTAACATGCCCTATGCCCAGAATCACATCAAGTCTGAACAGAACACGTGCATTCACCAGATGGTATACTGTATGGTAGACTGTTCAGCATCAATACAAGGTTTGGCCACAGTCATTAAAAAATAGAAATTTATGACTTCTCAGTGCACGTTATCCATCAGCTATCCTACTCAGAACATGATCTAGGGTAATAAATGCCTCTCAAGTAGAACCTTGCTTTCTTCATAGCTCTGGATACTATTCAACCCTGCAGTCAGTTATACGATACTAAAGACTCAAGAGTAAATCCACTCTCACAATACACAATACAGCTATGGCACATGTAGATACACCTGAGCTATTTTCTAACTGGCTAGACAGATCATAAAAGAAACCATAGCCATCAGCAGCAAAATTTTCTCAACGTTTGCAGAACTCACCTTGCATTTTTCCCCACTTTATTGTTATCTCCCAGATAACCAGGGTATTTCGTATGAACCCAATTGCTCTTTCACAGTATATTGTAAATCCACCCTTCAGTACACCAGTGTGAGAGCACAAGATCAAATTTATGTATTAAATGAGCACAAACTGAAACATTGGGCTCAATCAAGAGATGCAGGATCTCATACACAATATATACCAGAATCTAAACAATATATATCAGGACCTGAATTAGCCTTATGTTTAGTAACCTTTTAGAAAGCATGTCATATTCCTGCTATAAACCGACCTGGTCTTTTGGTTGCTCTGTCAAAGCAGAGTATTGCTTCACCCCTTTCTCTTCTGCGTCTTGTCAACCTTGTGCACTCACCTGAACACCTGGATTTGGTAGCAGGACCTCCCTCCATATATTGCTGCTGCAAAATGGTGCTTGTGTTTCTACAGTGAGAAAGGCTTCACTACTTTGCATAACTGCAACACATCGCCTGCTTCTTGGGCTGTTGCGCACCCGTGTCAGGCTTATAGAAGTGCTCCGCACATTTTTAAGATGTTATTCAGAGCAGTAGTGGCACCAAAGACAAATTGTGTCTCCAGAGCTTCCTCTGCACTCTGCTCAGACACACAGGGCATTCTAGCCCACAGCCAGACTTAAAAGCCTAACTAAAAAAGCCAAAGTATTTGATACAAATTAATAAAACTAATCTAAAAATCTATTACTGCACTCTGCATTTAAGTTCTTGAACAGTTTACGTTTCAAAAGAAAGGGTGTCATTGTAGAATAATGTGTTAAAAATTGCCTGTGACTGCTTTGAATGCACACTCGAAATGGGATTAGTCTTTTCAAAGAACCTGAACTTTTGGCATGGCACCCACTTTTCATTTTTGTCAGAGTGCTGTTTAATGCCTACATAGTCAGCTGCATTTGTTGTTGTAGACAAAAAGCTGTTTAGTTCAATGCCTGAGTAAACTACATAACAGACATCTAAAACTGATTTTCTTTCAGAAAAATCTGTAGTCTCGTGACTGCTGAGAAAACTGAGGCTGGCAGGGCACTTGCAACTGGGATTTAAACTCCCAGTACAGTTGTAACTTCCCAGATATTTTTAAAAGCCTCTGCCAACATCCATCCTGCCCACTGGACCTGTACATTTCATAAATTGAGCAAGTTCACAAATTGTACGCATACTATGAAACTCTTCATCCAGTGAACCAATTCACAGCAAAACTTGAATACAGAAAACATCCATTTTTACCCAAAGATTATTCTCTAGTCTGGACTATACAGCCAGTTGTTGTCAGTCCTAAACTATCACTGTTTTCTTGACAATGAAAAGACTGTTCAAAATAAGTGGTTGCTCATAACAATTACTTTATTGTCAAGTATAAATTCCCCTTGCTGACATCTGCAAATCAAAATTTAATTATAAGAACTGGAAGCAACGCACTGGGGGAGCTGTTGTCCTTACGCACACTACTTGGGTTATGGAAACAAATTCAGCAGGTGTAAATCACTGCTTTGACTTCAGTGACATTACTCCAATTTGTACTAAGTGATAATCTGACTCCTGACACTTAATATCCTTCCTGTTTAATATCCTCTGCCCCAGGAAAGAATTAAAAACACTTAGTTTCCTTCTGTCATGCCAATTTAACAATCAGGCAACAATCAAATGAGCGAATGCTAAGACTGTTGCATGCCACTAACGTTATACATTTTCACTAGAAAGAAAAGTAACTTGACATTGTTTCAGATCCTTATGAATTACGGTCCAGATGAACAAAACTATGTAAAGCACTACCATATGATCTACCCTTGTCACTCTGGAAAACACATCTGCCTTAAGCCTGAATCAGTATGATCTGAACCAGTCATGAAAAGGGAACAACTTACACTGTGTTCTGTTTTACTTACAATTCTTATCACAGACCTGAGCACTATAACAATACCTCTGTTTCTTGAATGGGTAACCAGACAGTTGCACACAAAAATCTTTTAAATGTAATCTATTTCTTACAGAGAATAAGAACTCTGGTTTGCTGGAAGTGGTTATTCAGATGAACATCGCTACAGCATAAAAGCTGGAGGGATGCTGTCAAAAATCATTTCTGAATTAAGGATGAACAGCAGATAAAATCAATTCTGATGGTATATTATGAAAACAAGATGTTGAAGAAATTTCTTAGGTTCTTGATTCCAAGGTTTCCAGTAATCCCCTGATTATTATAGCCTATTCAAAAAGCAAATGCATCTTTTTAATAGCATAACAGTGAAATAATCTTTCATTAGGTGGAAGAGATAGGAAATCATCTCAGGCTACAGCCTAAGACCTCACAAAGAGCTCCTCTGAGTTATTCCCACTTCAGAGCAAGCAGAGCACTACAAGTGCTCATACACTGGATGACTCACAGCTCATAGCACTGAGGCCATTCTGCAGCATGGCCTGCAGACAAACTGTGCAGATGGCAACACTGGCATTTGTCAGGTAGGAATTTAGGTGCAATTTAAACTCCGTACAGTTATACGTTTGAGAACATTGTTGTAAAGCTCCAAAGTCGTTTTCTGTCATTAGTTGTTTTTTATCCCCATAACAAATATCAGAGCCAGCTTAAGGCACAAGCACTGCAAGACAGCCCAAAGAGGCAGCATTTTGCCCCCTCTGCCTGTGCTTGTGGGGACAGAGCTCGGCTGTCAGTCCACCTGCTGACAGCCTGCTAGGGAGAAGGCAAAGTGTGTGGGGCAAAAACTGCTGCAAGAGTAAGTCTTCCTTACTCTCTTCCCAGCAAGTGCAGGAACAGAATCCCCCTTCTCTGGCCACAGCACTGGCTGGCTCCCTGCCTCCTGATGCCCTCTTGCTCCTGTGAAAGGACAGCTTGGTCACTGCCTCAGTCCCTCCTCTCAGCCGTTTTCTTCCCCAGCAGTCTAACAGGCAGGTGATGGAGGTGGCGCTTTCCTGTGAGATGGATGGGGACTGCATGCCAGTCCCTACAGGCAGGGCAGGGAGCCTGGGGTTCTCTGGTCAGAAAGAGGCAAAGGAGGCCCCATACCCCAGGGAACGTAAGAGGAGAGGTGGATGCACGACAAGGCACACCAATAGCTCCATAAAGCCTGGTGGACGACTCCAGGGCCTGCTCCCGTACTCTCCTGCTCAAATTTTCAGTTGTGCTTTTGGTCTATGCTAGGGGTCTATGCTTTTGGGCTATGCCTTGTAAATTAGTGCAAATTAGAACAGGTTCACTAAAAAAGATTATAAAACTTTCCTAGCAAACAATACAGAGTTTACCTGACTGGACAGATTTTCAGTAAGTATTTCTCTGCATGGATCAAAAATATTTTGACACAAACAGTTTCCCAAACATGGGGTTATATCAAAGTCAAAATATTTAGGGACATATTCAAACGTCTAATCTTGTTATTTATTGTGAATGAATTAAACTATTTTCTCACTTCGTATCAGAAAGAAATAAAAGTACACAAGCACATATGTATGCAATGTATCAGAATACTTTTCCAAAGCAATTTCAGTTCATTCAAAATTGCGAAGTGGAGTAATCATGAATTACTAGGAGTACTGAAAGCTTTAACCACAATTAAACACTACAAACAGGTCAATAAGATTGCAACAACAGAGTTCAACAGTATCATCATGAAATACATCATTCCACCAATGTCAGTTTTTATGGAACTTGCACTTTGTAGTAGTGCATTCTATTCTATGCTACAATTGCACTTCTTGAAAAATACTGACGTTCCCTATACAATGATAATTCAGTCTTCTGGGCAGAGATGAGATATTAGATAAAATATACTCAGTATAACATGGGAAAAGCTGCAGTAACATTGTACTGACACATCTAAAGGGACTGTAAAACAGAAGGATCTGTCAGCTATCATTCTCCATACATGTCTCAGTTTCTACATACCTTAGCTACAGCAAAGGAACTGATTTATTAAATTTAATCAGGCTACCTTCCGGAGCATGTATCATACAAGTGCTTGCATCACTGGGCCAAACAGAATTCACTGCAATTTATTTACTGAATTTATTGCACAAGTTTTATACAGTCAAAGGAAATAAAACAAAGGGAGGGGAGGAAAAAATAAAAGATTGCCTTTAAGTCACATCCAATGACAAACAAAACAAAACATAAGAAAGTTTAAGTGTTTGTGAGAAAAAAAAAGCAGCCCCTGCATCTTTTTTTTTCCCCTCCCCAATTGCGTCTTTTAAGGAAGTTCAGCCAAACTGCATTGAACTTGTCAGCACTGCATTCCTTTATGTATTGATGGACTGTTCCTGAAAAAGGTCAGCATGTAAGGCACAAGCAGGCTTCCAACACCAAGAACACATGCCTCTTTTCTGACTCCTCCCCTGAAAAAAAGATCCTTCTGAAAAATTCATGTCCCTGTTGAAGATTACACTGCTGATAAAAGTACCTGGAGCTCAGATACTTTCTTCTGCCATGAAACTATTTAGGCAGGTCCCAGAAGGGACCTTTGATCCGACACACATGCTATAGACATCAATGGCAGTATAGTTCTTTAAACTTTAGATGCCAAATGTTAGGCATTTAAGCATACATCAAAAGACATTTTCAAAGTGTTATTATTGATTTCAAAGGGAAATCAGCTGCTTACGTAAGTGTCATGGAGCTGGCGTGCCTCACGTTAAGTACTCAAGGTAAAAAGTTTATCCACATCCTTACTACTAAAACACAACCTGCACACACCACAACTGGCAGAAGCACTCTGCCACAAGGTGTAAACAGTACACAATTTTCTGTCTAGAAATACAGCCAGACACTGCCACAAAGGCAAAGCCATTCTGCTCCTACTGAAAGGCAGTGGAAATTCTGTCTTGTGACTAGTGATGGCGTACCTGCCCACAGCCTGTGGAAAGGCGATGGCATGCTTCAGTTCCAGAGCAAAACAGTTAGTAACCATTTGTCCTCTCCTCCTAGTTGTGTCAGATTTCAGCAGGGTTCACTTTGACTCTCATTGATCTAGCAGAGGAAAATATGCACTAGACTTTGCATAAAAGGTTCTGAAAACCCATGAGTTAATTTCAGATGAAAGGAGAAGAGCAAAAATACATACGATTTTCACAGTGCTAGGAGGATCGAGGCATTACATCATGAACATACCTGGATGCGTCCATACCTTGAACAAAATATTGACGTGATGTAATGAGGAGGTCAGCCTCCTCTGCTTTTCTTCCCTTCCCAATCACAGAATGACAACTCATTTTCTATGTAGCTCCATGGATGTGCACATACATGCTTGTATGCATTCAAAAAAACACACATCTGCACATCAGTTCTTGTAACCTTGTACCCACCCACTGAAGTAAAACATGCAAACACCCAAGTGCACCTGCACATTTTGTGGCAGCATTAATCAAAAGGTAAGTTTAAACTACATGTTAGGGAAATGTGAGCTAAATAACCAGTGATTGAAGAGGCAAAAGTTCAGATGATTTAAAATCAGCATAGCACCTAAAGCTGATCCTAGCATACAATCTGAAAAATGAAAATGAAAATGGAATTTAAGTCACACCTATGTGCACATGCACAGACAGACAACCCTGTGGAATACAACAGCAAAGGCAGCATATTATTAGTATCTACTTTAAAGTAAATTCTTCAGCATCAAGCTAACATGAAACAGCAACACTATCATCCTTCGTATCCACAAGATTTAAAACACTTCCTGTTCTACTTATCTGGGCTCAAGTTTCTGTGTGAAGTTATCAACCGTAGGAGGATAAGAAAACTACTGAACCTAAATAAAGAAAATCTCTCAAGAGTACAGTGCTTTCAGCAGTAGATACACAACATGCTACACTAGAGAATGTGCATGAGAAATTTGGACAAATTGCTCTTCCAATTCTCACTCCTAACTGCATGACAGTAGTGCTGGACCTGATCTTGTGAAGCAGTGACTACTCCATAGCACTATTCTTTTTTCTCCATTTACGTCCAAGACAAGGGCATTCAGCTCACGCAGACAGGGTTTTCTTCAGTAAACATGTGGTTTCAGTCATCTTGAAAGGATTAATGAATCCAGGTCAAATTCACTGACTAATTTCATCTGGGGGAAAACAAACAAAGAGCTAGTGTCATAAAAACCTCCCTCAAAGCTTGGAATTGTTCTCTCTTTACCCCATAGCTCAGAGCACTGTGGATATGTGGGAAAATTGGGGTCCATCTAACACATCCAGGGCAGCTACTACAAAGCCCAAGCTATCAGATGAAAGGAGACCTTCTCAGCAGTGTAAGTCTCCCTTTTTATTCACTTCTCTACAGAGTATCCAAAACGAAGTATTCTGTGTCTAGTCAGACAAACCCTTCATGTCAAATGAAGCATCACTTTTACCTTGCCAACTTTAAACACAAAAATAACACTATCATTGGTTCAATCTGAAGCAACTTTAAAGTCTTATGTTTTTTGGAGTGCAGGTGTTGGAAATATCTACAGCCTTTTGCACTGTCCTCTACGCACCATTCAACACTACTTAGGATGAAATCTAAATTTTAACTACTCACCACCTAAAGGGAATACGCGCATATATACATCATCCCCAAAAACAGTCAAGTCAAAATGCCTGTTCATCTTCTCTAAAATGGTAAAACAAAAAACAGCGCCTACAAAATATTTAATGATTCTATTCAATTCAGCATGCTCTTGGTAGAGAAAGGTTCTTTCCTTGAAAAGGAGAAGCTACAAGTCTTGCTTGCACCTTAGCATTCTCCTCAACCTTCAGTCCCCTTTTTGCTCCAAGACAGCCATTATTAAAACAGAGTAGTTTCTAATTTACAACACGAGACATTTTAAACCTGTCGTTGAAGTACTGTTAGTGAAACCCCAATAATTATAATCTCACCCTCAAGGTATGTCAATATCTTCAAGTTCCTGCTGCCCTTTAAGTCATCTTTTACTGCACCAACTGCATTGTGCTTCCACAGTACCTCAAACCCTCAAGATAAACATGAGCTTTCACTTAAAATGTGCCATCATGTAAAGAAATTTCTGTAATAAGTACATGTTATAATATATATATTTATATCTTTGAGTTGTTTCAGCTCTACAAATAGAGTCTAACAAGATAGACAACACACTTCATCTTGAGTATTACTAGCAGCCTTGCTTTTCCTCTCATGCACATCTCATTTTGTAAAAGCAGCGTCACTGCTCCAAAGCACGTAAGTGGGGTACCACCTACCTTAGCAACTCACTTCTCAGGCATCCCATCACACTGCTTTTCTTGAAAACAAACACCTACAGAAGACAGTCATGTATATGGTTCAGTAGCTCAAAGCATAAGCAACTAAAATCCCCTCTAAGACTGAATAGAAATTTTCAGTCTCATTCCTAGCTATGTTTTTCCAACATGCAGTGCTTTACTTTTACACAAATGCAAGTTTATGAAGAGCTAACTACTAAAACTAAAAACAGCAGGAAATGTTTCATAAGATTATGCATGAATTTGAAATGGAATATCAAGTTAGTCCCACTAGATTTCATTTATGGCATGTGCAATATCTCACCCTTACACCAAAAATCTACATACCTAACTAGAACACCAGAACATCTATATTGTTAACATGCTATGTAAACATACGCAGGTATGCTGTACAAGAAAAAGAAATTGCTTGTTTACCATACCAAAGCATTTGGACAAGTTCTGTCTATATTTTCTGAAATGCAGAATTTTCTCCATTTTCTCCTTACAGAATTAATTCCCAGTCCTTGGCAATGAACATGTATTTCCCCTACTTTCTTTTTAACCTTCATGAAATAAAATTTTTAGTTTTTATGTTTGTGCTAGTCAACATCTCTGCTGCACCTCAACCTCCAGGCCAGTACTGCTTTTTGAAAGAATCACACCAAGCAAAAGCGCATTTCAGGATGGTGAAGTCCCTCAGCTGTGCTAACTTTCAGTGTTAGAAGTATAAACACAAGTGCCCAGTGGCACACATCCTCTTTTCAACATTACAGCAAGAACGGGAATAGAATTCAAGAAGAAAAAGGTATTCCGCCCCCCCCCCCCCCTTTTTATCTCCATTAAAAAGGAAAATGCCTTTCAGTAAGAAAAGTCTTAATTCCTTCCTGCTACAGAGGTCAAGAAAAGCCTACCCATAACACTCCACATAGAGTAAATTTATGGCACTTCTGGAGCATGGAAATTAACACATGGTTCATTCCATAGAGCTTGTAAACATTCCTAATACCCTGGGAGTTCTTCACTCTCTTCATGCCAACAACAATCTTGAAGAGCTTAGGAGCAAACTGCTTTCCCACATGCATTTACGTGAAAATCATTGATTTTTTTCTGACCATCTTTTCCTAAATCAGTCTCAAACACTGCTTTTCTGACATTCTGGTGAGCAATTACCCCCACTAAAAATTTCCAAATAAACAACCAAGGCGAACTGTTTCTCCTCAGTTTCTCTAGCCAATTACTGTTTCTTTGGGCACTTTGATTTACTGAAAGTGAAGACATGACCTCAAATATCAAGCCTGATAATTCAGCATTATTTAACAGATGACAGCTTGGAGAATGATTGTCCTATTTCATTATTTTCTCCTTACTCCTCCTTTTCATGGGAAAAAAAATCAGTTAAGTGTTATTAGCTGATGTCAGAATAAATGTGATTTACTTGGTAGTGCCTGGATTTCTCTAATCACTGCACTTTTCTGTTATTACAAATATGCATCAGATATTTGAGTTTCCGCAATAACCAAATACATACAGCTCATAGTAGCTACTGATAGTTTCCCAAATTCTAAACTTTGCTGTTTTTCGTGGAGAGAGCATGAAGTCTAGCAAAGGAATTCAGTGCAAGCCTTGATGCCTAAATACAGCATACGCACAAAAAGCAGGCAACTTTCCCACTTGAGATCCCAAACAGTGGCACCTGAAATTCAGACTCCCACAACCCTGAAAATCCAAAGAATGACTTCATTTTGCTGGTGATTCAGAGACTGTCTTTAAGTACCCTTTGATGACTTGAACACTTTCTTTCCTTCATGTTTCAGACTGCCCTTTCCCTTTCAAGAGCTGAATCCTCTGTTTCCCTCTCCAGTAGCTTTTTCTATAAGGGCAAGAAACTTGCTGGGAAAATTCTTTTTTCATGAAAAGGTTACACAACAAGCTACAGAAGTAACCCTTCTCTCCAAACTCCCACAACACATATAGAAGGAAAACCAGGGACAGTAAAGAAAACAAACTTAATGTTAAAAACTAAGCACAACACATTTGACAAATATTGTGTAAATATTTGTAGATGTGTATTCCTGTCAGTATTAGGACTTAAATTTTATATTTACAAAGTCACAGTGAAGGACTTGACCATGCAAACATAACTCAGCAGCCTTTAACATAACTAAACAAACTTCCTACCAAAACTTACACAACAGACCTCCGGTGATTTCCTAAGAGCATTCTCACTGGCACTTGATAGGTAGGTCACAAACTGCTCACAGCTTGATGAACAGTTACTCTGCCTCCCACCTGGGCCGAACACCAGAACAATAATTCATCCCTGCCAGTTTGGAACTGCAGGGGTGGACAAGAGGTACATGCTTACTCCACTGGCTCCTTTGCAAACATGAACATAAGCCACAGCCTCTGCCTGAGCTGTGAGTGCTGCATTTCAAACGCTCTCCTCTCACACAAGAGATAACTTTGCCCAAACATTCAGAGACAAAGTCTATGCATCTCCAAGTCTGTTATTACACAGCCTAGTGAAAGAGATGACAGCGACATCTTGGCAGTACCCAAAGCATTCAAATATTACGTCCACCCCATACCAACAACAGATTTTATTTGGTTTTGGTGTCTTTTGTCCTCTGCAACCCACACCACCTCTTACAGCAAGAGAGCTCTATCTCCCCTCACCAGGGAGAATGCTGACAGTTGATTTTCTGTCCAGAGTAGCTTTAGGACTCCAATTGCTTTTGAGAAAAAAATAAAAATAAGGAAATTCACTAGCGACATGTTAGTCAATACTGTGAAACTCACTCAATACAAAGAATTCTAATGATGACAATGATTATTTTACCATATGTTACGTCATTCAAACAGTATTAAAATTATGTTTTATTCCCAGAGACTGACTTTTAAGAGCAGACAACCAAGACACCTAGAATAATAAACAACATGCATTTGAAATAACGAAAGCATGGCCTCCTATAGGCTTCGCTTTTTGTCAAATTAAAGGTAGGGAACATCCCACATGAAACCCAAATTGATCTGAAAGGTACTCTATATCCAGATCCTCCATTTCCTAGTATATAACATTTTAACATTTATTTTAACATTTCAGAAGTCTGATTGATCATTGGAACATGTCAGGCACACAGATATTTCAAGAAAAACAAAGTCCCATTAACAGGAAAATCATCTTTTAAAGTAAGACATGTTAACAGTTTTGTACCTTTGACTACTTCCCTCCCCCCCAGCATCACCTTTTTTTTTTATGCTATTGCCTTTAAAACCAATTCAAGGACTTGTGCAACCTACTCAGCCAGCTGCATTTGCCTAAATACTGATAAAGAGTACTGTAGTCTGTCACTTGGATAGTGACTTCTTCAAAAAAATAAACTTGAAAGCCGTCCCAGTTGAATTCAAAGACCAGCTTTTGCCCTTTTTCTGAAATGCATTTAAAAAGTACATCATTTAACCATTAAGAACACTTTCAAGTTCTATTTTAGTACTTCATTTAGTATTATGTATTAGTATTTTGTAAAACTGCATTGCAGTTTTACAAAGAAAAAAATGTCTCCCCTTCCTCCAGTCAGTAACATGAAATGTTAATCCATGATGTAAAACACACTCAGTGGCTAAGTGGGCTATGCCATTATGGTTTTACATGAATAAACATGCTGAGGAGTTCATACTAAGTACTTCATGAACCTACACCTATCATTAAACTTAACCCAAAACCTAAATAGGTCTATCTTTTATGATAACATCAAAAGACTACATAAAGTATGTTATTCTCATAGATCATTAAGACCTGAGAGAAAAAAAAAAAAGAGTCAAGGAAAAACTGTTTTACCCCAGCTGTCCACATGTTTGATGGATGCTCCTTCTACAACTCAGAAGAGCTTTTATTTAGTGAAATGTACATTTGAGTTTGCTTAATCCCGACCCTGACTGGTGTGGAAAAAAGATGGCTTCGTCCTATTTTTACAAGCAGGCACACACTAATTTAAATATTTAAGCTACTGATCAGCAGTGTTCTTGAAGTCTGTAGATGTGGCTCAGTTCTAGTCACTGGTAAATGAACAGAGTAATGTTGTCAGCATACAGGGCAACTTTCCAAAATCACAGATGTAGAAGTGACAGCAGAAACGTACTTATACTTCTTTATGGCAGGGACAATTATCACTTACCTGCATAGATCAGAGGAAAGCTGATCTCTGTATTAGTACAGCTAGAATGCTGACTTCAAGAGGTTACTCTCAATTTGTACTAGTACAAAGCAATTATATCTGTCCTTCAAAAATAAGCATAAAAAGAAAAACTGCATGCTATGTATCAAATGTGCCCTCCATACATTAGCCTAAGCAGTTTGCTCTGTCAGTATGACCAACATGCTTAGAGACTGCTGCCCTTCTGATAACCTCCATTTGATGACCCCGCCTCTAATTTTGATCCTGCTCAAGTATGAGGGCTGATAAGTTTTCTTGGCGATTGACTGTTGGGGCTTTTCTGTTGTTGGCGTTTCTTTTGGGGGTGAGGAGGGTACAGGGCACAGTTGGTTTGTTTTTAGCTTGAGGACCAAGCTTTCGCTGTCTTTGAACACAATGTAATAGGCTTGAAACACCATGTTCTCAAAAAAGAACATATGCATTTAACCTTAAACAGGTTAGGTGGATGCACCCAAGTCTAGCATCAAATACAAGGACATTAAGACATCTTTCCAGTTACTTGGGAGTATAAATTCATTAGTGACAGGCCAAAAGTCTGCTCATTCTACTAACCTCTATTAAACTTAAATACCTCTCCAACAAAAATCTAAGATCAAAGCCATTTCACAAAGGAAACTGGGGGTGGAGAAAAGGCGGCTTTCATCAGCCATTTTCATTGTTCAGGAATCCTTGCAGGACACGTATTTCCAGCTACGATAATTTCTGATCTACAGTCTATTTCATCCTTTTTATGTAGTGTGCAAGTTGCTTTTAAAGACAAACTGTCTAGCAGTACTCATACGGTCCTTATGGAGAGTCCAGAATTTGCCTATTTCATTGTATGCTCCTTGAAGGCACCTAATCAAATGACTACATTTCCATTAAATATCATATGCAGTCCCACAAGCTGTCTTTGCAAAATTACAGCAGTTGTCTATGATATGGAAATCCAGAAGTTTGTCTTCTTCACCACCACCATCCCATATGTATTTTACACAGGAATAGTCTCTACTGAACAGATGCATACTAACCTGCTCTTTATTATCTCTGAGGAATATGATCCTGAGACTTGAAAAAGAAAAAGCTAAATATATGCTTTTGAATTCCATACACCTGAGTAAACGTTTGTACCTCGCAGAATGTCAGATGTACTTGTTGCAATTAATGGAGATGACACTGGATTTAGCCTGTAGAACACCTGTATGTTCATGGTTTACAGCCTGTGAGATTTATGTAGAACTGCAACCAGTAACAAGTTTTCCTTTTTATCCTCACAAGTAGCACTTTTATCACTGAACTCCCAAATTTAGCAATCATATCAGACAAACAAGCAAACAGACATGGGGGCTTGATTTTAACACATCCAAATTCTGAAAAGATAGTATGGTTCTAGAACAGGCATCAGTGAAATAGTCCTACACAGAAAATGCCTGTTTCACTGCAGCACTACTCCAAGTGCTGCCACCTTTTTTTCGGATAACTGTATTAAAGTGAAGAAAGTTAAGATTGAAACTTGGTTTGTTTGCAACCAGGTACTTTTACAGTACCTTTAATGAGTTTCTTGAAAGTGAAATGAAGAGGCAAACCTGCAATATATTTAGTTCCTTTCAAGCAAGCCCACAAGCTTAAGGAACTCAAACAGATTTGGTTATACTAGGACATTTCAAAAGGTATGAGGAAATCTGGGGTGCCCCTAACACTGGAATGGCCTTTACCTCTAGGGAAAACAGTAAAAAGTCAGGTCAAACAGCATTTTAAAATTACAACATTAACAAAGTTTAAGTGTCTTTCACTAAGAAGTAGAATGAAGTTGAACATTCAGAGATCAAAAGACAAGAAGTCTCTGCCACGATCTTCCCCCTTTAATTTATTTGCTACTGTTTTCACAACATTCTCACCTACTATCCTTACTGTTAACATCAACTTCTTGCCTCATAAAATGAGAAAACTCTGAGACATTTTGCATAGGCAAAAAAAAAAAAAGCAACTTCAGAAAAATTCACCTGATATAGTATCAGCAGTTATGACACGCTAGATGTAATGAAGTATTAGTAGCACTTCCTAGTTTTTTGTTTTGTATTAAATATAACCATGTCAACTGTTTAAAGTTATGACAACTTGTTTCAGGTTCGGAGGAAGGGTGCAATGGGAGGTGAAGGTTAATTCACCAGGGTCCTATCCCGGAGTTTGGATTCAAATATCAGCTTCAAAAACCATCTCAGATGCAACTACCACGTTTTGGTGAATATACACATTTGCCCAGGTTCTCATAAAACTCACCTTGGAAATCAAATCACATTCTTTATCAAAAAGGGTTTCTTAAACACAGATTTAGGCTTAAACTGGAGAATTTAAGTTGTCAAACTGCTTCCAAGCCAGAAAGAGAAAAATATATGTATTGAAGTATATCTTCACAAGAAGTCTTATAGCAGCTTCAATTTCCTACAAAAAGCTTTTCAGATGCACTGAAAAAGAGTGCTTTTAATCCTGCATTTATTGCAGACATTATCACAAGTCTGCAGGGGGTGGTAACTTGTTATAATTTTCTCAAATCCTCTTACTCCACCCACTCTGATTGCTCTACAGCCCAAAGTTTAATGAGTAAGTGTACCAAATACAGCCTGGATGCAGTTCCACTGCAAACCTCAGCCACATTTACACCAAAAAATCCCTATTCCTCTGCAGCTGTTCTAAACATTTACACCTTGAAATACTACCTTGAGGTCAAGTGCCTATGCATCTCTGCATCTCAGCCTCTGAAGTGCATTGCATTTTCAAATAATAAATGTCTTTTATAGTTTCAGGACAAATCGTGTTATCTGTTGCGTGAAGGACGTGGGAATATTCAGCAAACAAACTGGTGATTCATCATGGTCTTGAACAGCAACATGGCTTCATCATAATTCCAAGCAAATTGATCATTTGTAAAATCATTTTTAAGAAATATAATTAAAGCTTTGTGTTCATGCATCATGCTAGGACCGTGACATTTGACATTTCCAATTTGAGCTATGTCACTAAGATGGAGATGTCTGAGATTTGCTCATTTCAGCAGGGCCCTGTTACATGCCAGTACCAACTTCAGTAACCAGAATTTTTAAGGCTCCAGACCCTTCACCTTCTTCATAGCCCTCCTTTGACGTTCTCTGATATCCTTCTGATACTGTGGCACCCAAAACCTCACACAGTGCTCAAGGTGAGGCCGCACAGCGCAGAGCAGAGCGGGACAATCCCTCCCCTCACCCGGCTGGCCATGCTGGGCCTGAAGCACTACAGGGTACGGCTGGGCCTCCTGGCTGTCACGTTCAGTTTGCTGTCAACCAGAACCCCAGATCCCTTTCTGTGGGGCTGCTTTCCAGCCTCACGTCCCCTAGTCTGTAGATACAGACAGGGTTGCCCTGTCCCAGGTGCAGAATCTGGCACTTGTTCTCCTTAAAGTTCAGATTCTTGGTAATTGCCCAGGCTTCTAATTCATTGAGAGCTTTCTGCAAGGCCTCTCTACACTTGAGGCAGACATCTCCTAATTTAGCATCACCCACTAACTTACTCAGTGTTTGAGTCCTGCATCCAAATAATTTATACAATGTTGAAGAGGAGTGGCCCTAAAATGTAGGAACCCCACTAGGGTTCCCTGGGGAACCCCACTAGGGACTGGCCGCCAATTCCAATATTTTGGAAATGAACAAGTCCAAAATACTCAGAGTCCAAAGTAAGTGGCTTGATGCTTCTATCTGCTTTCCAGTATATCCTCAGTCACCACCACTCTTCCTGTCCCTTCAACATATACACACGGATATAATTTCTTTAGTCTGTGGGCCATTCTTTTGGAGTGTCCATTTAGTCATGACTTGGGACTCCATCTGCCATATTGGTCCTTCAGACCAGGCTGGATGTAACTTGGGGCAACCTGATCTACATGGTATTACTGTAACATTTTTCAGGGTTCTTCTAACAATGTAGAATTATCAAGGTCTTTGGAAATGTTAAAGATATTAAAGTAACCAAGATTTCTTAACCCAAAATGTTAGAGATGACATGTGGAAGTTTCCTTGGCAGTGCACAGACATAATGTACAGACTGTTTCATGTTTAACTAATCAAGCAGCTGCAGCATTCTTTAAAGTTACATAAATATCATCAACATTCTACTCTGTACAGGTTAAAAAAACTGCTGACAGTTACAAAACCTCACACTAGTTTAATTACAATTTACCTTTTCAATACTGTTACAACATAATTAAGGCATTTGTTATTCCAGACTCATTTTTAAGATCATATAAAATAAGAGTAAGTGCTATTCTAAGATATGCCTTTATATCACTCATATTTAAAATAGTTAAAATTGCTTAAGTACTAAGGATAGGTTATAACCCACTGGTTACAAGAAACAGCCCCCTAACTGACATTCACACTATTTTATGCACCTTTGCCCTTTCATAAAAGAAAAAGCCATCACCCCCATTTGAATCAATCTAGATAACAAAGAAACTTCTTCTTTTCTCCCTTCATGTTAACAAATCCCCCAAAGACTGCAGACAAGTTTCCTATCACCACAGGGGAGCAAAGGCCAAAAAGCAAGCTTAATGAGGCCAAATGGAGGCCGTCTGCCCCTTGTGGCAATGTTAATCATACTTTTAAAACAAGCAGAGGTAAAGAGAAATACACAGTCTCTGAGTACACAAAAGTACTTGTAAGAAAAAGGTTTACAGCATTTCTTGTGTCCCAGGTTTTCATGAAGGGCTTTAATTCAGATGAACTACTAGGAATACAGTTCCTCTTATTAAAATATATTTAGTGTAATGTATACAGTTGTCTCTTTTGAAAGGCAAACCAAACCCGTGAGACACGCAGCAGGGTCCTGCAAGGACCCGCCTACCATCCTGGATTTACTCCTCTGAGGATGGAGTCCCAGGAGCTGCCTCTGAAGCTTTATTCCTTTTCATGTTGAAAACCTTAATTTACAGGCATAAAAAAAAAAAAAAAAAGCATAATCATTAGCCCAAACCCCAGATTTCACCAAGAACTTGCTGCCATTCTGATAAGGACTATAGAAATAGAAAAAAAATCTACAAATGGGCACCTAGATTTCAAATTGGAGATGGTCAATCAAATCCCTAAACATATTGCCCAGCTCAGAAACATGAATGTTGTCAGGACACTGGTCTTAGTGCTTTGTTTTATATGCACACCTAACTATGATTATTTAGTTTACATGCATATCCTGATCCCTAGAGACTGCAAGAGCAATACAAGTACAATTTCTCAAAAATCAATACTAATCTATGTGCTGACTGACAGATAAATAGCAAGATTTAGCAGTCAGCAACTGCCTCTGAAGAGAATGGTTTCATATCAACGTAATTTTAAAGTAAAACAGAATGCAAGTTTAGATGGTAAGCTGCAAGTCCTCACCAAAGACATCTCTACCTGACCACACTCCAAGAAGAAAATTTTGGGAGGCTGGAAGTCAATTCCAGTGAAATTACTGACTATTCACAGCTGATAGTGATATCTTCAGTTTTATTACACATAGATATACTTGTGTCTGATGTATGTTTTTCTACAGATCTGCTACAAACCAAAAGATATAGCAGTAAACTGACAGATGTTGCTAAGGATAAAAAAATACCAAACAAGTTCATTCTTATTTTTATGCACGCTATTGCCATAAAGCTTATGTAAATCAGAACATATCAATCATTTCACTGGCAGAGACTTCTGCAACGTGAGCTTGAGTGTTAGCATGAGTGAGAATGATTAGCATCATAACTCATGCAACCATTCTGATGATGCCTAAGGAGAAATAGTACCCAGCTTACCCTGCTGTTGGCAGGACTAGGAAGAATCATATTTTCTGTCACTTAAGTCAATTATACTTCATGCCTGCAAGCACACAGTCAATGAAGGTGTTAATTTTACAAGTCAGTTTTTAGAATTCAGCCAAGCTTTCAAGTCATGTTCATAAATTCACACTGCTAATACCTCATGTACGGAAGTGACGCCAACACTACCTTGCCGTTGACTATAACCTTCTTTCACAAAAGGCAAAGAAAGCACCAAGCTTGATCAAAATGTGACTTGAGCCATGTGGAGGCTCCCATTGATGTGAAACACTTGATTTTTTTGAACCTAAGAAACATTCATCCACCACTCTGACAGTAGGTAGCCACACCCATTCATAGAATCATAAAATCAAAGAATTCTTGAGGTTGGAAAAGACCTCCAAGATCATTTGGTCCAACCCCAAGATCATTTGGTCCAGCCACTGCCCTGCCACCAAGATCACCCTCTAATCCTCTAATTCCTATGTCCCTAAGCACCAGGTCCAACCTTTCCTTAAACACTCCCAGGGACAGTGACACCACCACCGCCCTAGGAACCTGTTTCAATGCCTGACCACTCTTTCTGAGAAGAAATGTACCTAATTTCCAACCTGAACCTCCCATGGTGCAACTTGAGGCCATTCCCTCTAGTCATCTGTGAGAATAAAAGCTTAAGGTTTCCATACAGGCTTAAAGGAGTCGTGGAGAGGAATGATGAAAAACAGTCTTAATTCTGTTATATCTTCCAGGAGGCTCTCCACCAAAGTAAACTCATTTTTGAAGAGGAAAACAGGTGAAGAAGGTTTGTGAGGAAAGAAGAATAAAACAGTATTAGGTTCTACACACACGTACAAAGAGCTTTTTTTTTTTAGTATACACCATGCAATAAAAGTAATAATAAAATAGTTTCACAGAGTTGCTCCAAACACAACTATAATCTACTAAGTTAACAACAGCACACAAGAAAAAAACACTATGAAACAACTCACTTATATCTGCTGTGGCATGTTTGCTTTTTTTTTTTTTTACATGTCAGTTTATCAACTAGGAACTTAATAAAGTCATATTTACATGTTAAAATACCTTCAAAGCTACATATGGTTTTACTGAAACCAAAGTAAAAATTCTTACCAAACAAATAAAAAAATACACCAGACAGAAAGAAACCAAACATCAGCAAGCAAGCATACAAAAAGTGTAGTTACTCTACAACTAAAATAAATATACATCCAAAAAGCACACTTGTCTCCCTGAAACCATATAAGAAGCAGAGCTTATTTTCTAACTTTTATTTTGGCAGTTTACAAAGTTATCGCCCAACTTTAAAAACTACAAATTTGATGAAATAAAATCAGCTAGCTGCAGTGCAGTATTTCAGTACTACCATTTCGTGAAACAACAGATGACTCAAAAAGGGAGCACTGTCATCTCTTTTCCTCCTCAGCACCTCTCTCCCCCTCTCTCATTCTCTCATAGACAACCAGTACTACTTAGGCCCTGACTTCCTGAGCTATGGTCTTCCTTTATGATCTTGGGAAAAAAAGTAAATAAATTTCTGATATCATATACCTATAGGTGTAATACTTTCTGTAGGTATAATACTCTGCCTTTTGAACTGAATTCAAAGTGTAAAGATGACAAAAAAATCCTGGGGTCTAAAAAGTAATGCCTCTGTAAGGAATCAATGAGACATCGACATCTACCACAAGCAATGAATCAGTATTTAACTTACAGGACATTTAATGCTTGAGCAACCAAGAAGCAATATCAGAAGAATTTTCCAAAGATCATCTAGACTACTTCCATACAATAAGGGAAAAAAAATTACTCCTGACATATTTATAAGTCTGTTCTTAAAAAACATCTTGTGATGGACATGTTATAACAATCAAAGTCTATTGCACTGCTTACATTATCTCCTGTGATAAGAAAAAGTAGACTGCGCAGTTTTCATTTCATAGTTGACTTTCACATATTTGAAAACCTGCTGCTCCCTTCAGTTGTGTCTGCTGTAATCTAAACCACTCCAGTTCTCAAACTCCCTTGTAACTAGACTTTCTTCTGATGGTTCTTGTGGCTGTGCTCTGGACTCTGCATTTGATCCACATTTGTACCTAAATGACTCCCAGAGCTGGGCAAAATTCTGCAAGTGATACCTTACCAATCCTGAGTGCAAGAGCTATTTCATGTTTCATACGGGCTGTCTGGCATTTCTCATAAAAGCAGGACACTTAACTGATGCTCAGTTTGTGACTCACTACAAGCTACAGATATCTTCAGAATAGCTACTTCTCAATGTCTTCACAACAAAATTGTTTACAAGCAAAGTATTTTGTACCCATCCTTCTTGAACTGCACTCTGTTTTTTTCAGATTTGTCCACTTCATAACTCTTATAAGCCTTTCAGTTCTCAAGTCTGAATTCCAGTTCTGTCCTCCACCACTTGCAGACCCTCCCACGTTTTTATTGTGGGAACTACGACAAAAAGGAACAGAGGAAGGATGCATGAAAGACAAAATGCCTTTCAGCATCAGTCCATGAATATGTAATTAAAACTCTTCTCATCAGTTTACCTTCAATAATCAAAGCAGTGCTAGACAACTAAAAAGATTGCGTAGATGAGTTAAACTATGTAAATTGTGGCAAAAATTATCCTATTATATGGTATGTAAGGGGGGGGGATAAAAACGGCTTGATATAAGAACAGTGTACACTATTCTATTTTTGGCACTATACCATAGGCAGACAAGAATTCACGAAAACAAGCAACTTGTGAGGAAAATGTAGTCTAAAGAGTACTATTGGCTTGAATGGAACACACTTTATCCTAAAACCAATTCTTTAACTAAGTAACTGCAAATATCTAAAATATTACTATAAAAAATTAAAATCACACAATTTTCAGTTTATGAAAACTCACCAGATCTCAGACACAGACACAGATTTCTAGGTTGGAAGAGACCTCAAGATCATCGAGTCCAACCTCCGACCTAACACTAAGTACTCCACTAAACCATATCGCTAAGCTCTACATCTAAACGTCTTTTAAAGACCTCCAGGGATGGTGACTCCACCACCTCCCTGGGCAGCCCGTTCCAATGCTTAATAACCCTTTCGGTAAAGAAGTACTTCCTAACATCCAACCTAAAACTCCCCTGTCGCAACTTTCGCCCATTCCCCCTCGTCCTGTCACCAAGCACGTGGGAGAACAGACCAATCCCCACCTCACTACAGCGTCCTTTAAGGTAACTGTAGAGAGCGATAAGGTCGCCCCTGAGGCTCCTCTTCTCCAGGCTGAACAAGCCCAGCTCCCTCAGCCGCTCCTCGTAAGACTTGTTCTCCAGACCCCTCACCAGCTTGGTCGCCCTTCTCTGGACTCGCTCGAGCACCTCCATGTCCTTCCTGTAGCGAGGGGCCCAAAACTGAACACAGTACTCGAGGTGCGGCCTCACCAGAGCCGAGTACAGGGGGACAATCACCTCCCTAGACCTGCTGGCCACACTGCTTCTTATACAGGCCAGGATGCTGTTGGCCTTCTTGGCCACCTGAGCACACTGCTGGCTCATATTCAGCCGACTATCAACCAATACTCCCAGGTCCTTCTCGGCCAGGCAGCTTTCCAACCACTCATCTCCCAGCCTGTAACTCTGCTTGGGGTTGTTGCGCCCCAGGTGCAGGACCCGGCACTTGGCCTTGTTGAACTTCATACAGTTGACCACAGCCCATCGCTCCAGCCTATCCAGATCCTCCTGCAGAGCCTTCCTGCCCTTGAGCAGATCGACACACGCACTTAGCTTGGTGTCATCTGCAAACTTACTGAGGGTGCACTGGACGCCCTCATCCAGATCATCGATAAAGATATTAAAGAGGACCGGCCCCAGTACCGAGCCCTGGGGGACACCACTTGTGACCAGCCTCCAACCAGATTTGACTCCATTCACCACAACTCTCTGGGCCCGGCTATCCAGCCAGTTTCTAACCCAGCGAAGCGTACGCCAGTCCAAGCCCCGCGCAGCCAGTTTCTTGAGGAGAACGTTGTGGGGAACGGTGTCAAAAGCCTTACTGAGGTCAAGGTAAACCACATCCACAGCCCTTCCCTCATCCACCAAGCGCGTCACTTTGTCATAGAAGGAGATCAGGTTCGTCAAGCAGGACCTGCCTTTCGTAAACCCATGCTGACTGGGCCTGATCGCCTGCTTGCCCTGCAAGTGCCGCGTGATGACCCTCAAGATAATCTGCTCCATGAGCTTTCCTGGCACTGAGGTCAAACTGACAGGCCTATAGTTCCCCGGGTCTGCCCTCCGGCCCTTCTTATAGATGGGTGTCACATTGGCTAGCCGCCAGTCAACTGGGACCTCCCCCGATAGCCAGGACTGCCGATAAATGATGGAAAGCGGCTCGACCAGCTCCTCTGCCAGTTCTTTCAGTACCCTCGGGTGCATCCCATCGGGCCCCATCGACTTGCGCACATCCAAGCTCCTTAGCAGGTCGCCAACCATTTCCTCATGAATAGCGAAGGCCACATCCTGCTCCCCATCCCCTTCCGCCAGCTCAGGGCACTGGGTGTCCAGAGAACAACCGGTATTGCCGCTAAAGACTGAGGCAAAGGCGGCATTAAGCACCTCAGCCTTTTCCTCATCCTTAGTAACCAGGTTTCCCCTCGCATCCAGTAAAGGATGGAGATTCTCGTTAGTCCTCCGTTTCGCATTGATATATTTGTAAAAGGATTTTTTGTTGTCTTTAATGGCAGTAGCCAGGTTGAGCTCCAGATGAGCTTTGGCCTTTCTAATTTTCTCCCTGCACAGCCTCGCTACATCCTTGTAGTCCTCCTCAGTGGCCTGCCCTTTTTTCCAAAGATTATAAACCCTCTTTTTCCTGCTAAGCACAAGCCGCAACTCTCTGTTGAGCCAGGCCGGTCTTCTTCCACGCCGGCTCGTCTTTGGGCACGTGGGGACGGACCGCTCCTGTGCCGTTAAGATTTCCTTCTTGAGGAGCGCCCAGCCTTCCTGGACTCCTCTGCCCTTCAGAACCGCCTCCCAAGGGACTCGGCCAACCAGCGTCCTGAGCAGCTCAAAGTCAGCCCTCCAGAAGTCCAATACAGCAGTTTTACTGGTCCCCTTCCTGGCCTCGCCAACAATAGAGAACTCTACCATTTCGTGGTCACTCTGTCCAAGATGGTTTCCGACCACCACATCTCCCACCAGTCCTTCTCTGTTTGTGAAGAGAAGGTCTAGCGGGGCACCACCCCTGGTAGGTTCACTGACCAGCTGCATCAGGAAGCTATCTCCCACACTCTCCAGAAACCTCCTAGACTGCTTTCTCTGTGCCGTGTTGTGTTTCCAGGATATATCCGGGAAGTTGAAGTCCCCCACGAGGACAAGCGCCGACGATTTTGCAACTTCTGTCAGTTGCCTATAAAACTCCTCATCCGTCTCCTCATCCTGGTTCGGCGGTCTATAACAGACCCCGACCAGGACGCTAGCCTTGCCGGCCTTCCCGCGGATCCTAACCCACAGGGATTCAACCTCATCATTCCCAGCCTGGAGTTCCACAACATCAAAAGATTCTCTAATGTAGAGAGCCACGCCACCACCCCTTCTGTGCTGCCTGTCCCTCCTGAAGAGCCGATAGCCAGGCATTGCAGCACTCCAGTCGTGGGAGCGGTCCCACTACGTCTCTGTGATGGCAACCAAGTCGTAGCCCTCCTGCTGCACGATGGCTTCCAGCTCCTCCTGTTTGTTACCCATGCTGTGTGCATTAGTGTAGATGCACTTCAGCTGGGCCATCGCCTTCTTCCCCAGCCTAGCCATTGTTTCCCCCGGCACAGCTCCAACAAGCCTTCTTTGAGCCCCGTCCCCCTTCTTGCCTAGTCTCCACACAAAGTGCATTAATTCAATATAATGTTAAAAGCCTAGGTGTTCAGAAGATGTTAAGAAGCTCACGGGGACAATGGAGGGTCATGTAAGTCTGACCTGCCAAATTATCATTTACTTAAGGGGAAAAAGGAAAAAGGCAACTTCGATAGACATCAGAAATGACAAATGGTCCAGGCTGCATTTTTACATGAAAAAGACCCCAAAAATGCTTCAAGTCTAATAGAAGGTAGAGGAAATCTAGAAGTTTGTGACAACTCATTTAAATGCAAATGTAAATTCTTAAAACCCAATTTTCAGAACAATGGGCAATAAACATAAAAGTATGGCCAATATACCTGTATAGCTACAGGTGCAATTAAGCAGCTAAGGACCTAAAACCTAATACCTATCCTATTTAACACATCCAGCCAATACCAGAATGCATCCATTTGGGGAACTTGCACCTTCTTTCTGGAAAAGATGGTTCAATCATTATTTTCACAGGCAAAAAGAAAGTTACTTCGAAGTGTCACACCCTATTAACCCATTCTTTTTCCTGCCTATGTTTTCTTACACCTCAACAGCTACCTCTACATGCACAGAAGAATCTCCCTAGAAATCAGATAAACAACTCAAGTGCTCATGGCATGTTCTGCCTCCTGACTCATCGTAAGGACTACCTCAAAGGCTTTATTACTGACAACGATTTCTTATGGGAGGCAGGGAGAAGGGGACCTTGCACTGAACACAGCTTTGTTTTTCACTTATTTGCATTAGCTTCAGTGTTGTCTTCTGCTAACTCTCGCATCCACAAAAAGAACATGCACGGAAGACACAGAAGTCACTTTTTCATTGGTTTCACATATGTTAGCCTTAAGTAAACGGTTTCTAATTCAAAATCAAGGTCAGTATAAGAAGTGTAGGATAGTGGTGGAGTTTGAAGGCTATCACAATGGTGGAGTTTTTACCACTGGTCCATCAGGAAGAACACACTGAGCTATTTTGAGCTTTTTTAGAGTAAGTGCGACCCACTGGAAATCTAGCCCAGACCTTGTACACCATGGAAATAAATAAATGTAATCTCTGAAAAAAGTATTTCAGCATGAGAAACGCTCCATCAACCACCATTAAAAGTGTAAAAACTTAAGGCTGAATTCATCAGCTAGATGCTTCTCACACATCTAGTTCATGTCTATCCAACAAGAAAAAAAAACAAGTGACACCAAGAATAAAGGCTATCATTTTTCAGTAACCGTGGTGTACTACAAGAACCCCATAAATGTTCACTATATGAGGTAGTGAAAATTTATCTAGTTCCTTTTCAAACAAAGTGGAAATATTTCTACCAAATCAAGCAATACATAATAAGTCTCCAGTGAAAAATCACTTTTGAATCTATATTAATGGAAATAAAATAGAAAAATTTCATGACCTCAGCTGCAAGGAGAAAATTTTCTTCTCACCTTCGGGGGACATGCTTTAGATATAATGGATGATGACTTCTATAAAGACTAGAAGAAAACACTAAGCGTTCTATTTGCCACCCCCTGGACATCCTATAAGGCCAGACATCTAGAAATGCCATGTAGCACTGATGGACATTTTTTCAAGTAAAACTTATTTTTTCCCTCTTGCCTCATCATTTTTCAGACTGGATCTTTTAATGAAAAGCACCCATTAAAAAGTGAGTTTTTTTGTTTATTTTTCAAAAAAGATTCACATCAGAAAAAAAATCAAAAACATACATACATCTGCAGACAAGTTTTCTGCATTTTTCCATCACTTCTTAGCAAATAAGGCTCCAAGATCTTTCAAGTTTCAAGTTTTTATAACAATGCTGAAACTTCCAAGGGCAGACGATTCTTACCAGTACTCCGTTTGTCTAAAGGAAATTTCTCATCTCGGTGTTTTTTTTGTTTGTTTTTTAAAGCAAAAAAAAACTTATCTGTAATACACAGCTATGTATCCTAACTCAAATTCCAAGTGTTCAAACAGTAATTACAGAAATGAACAGGAAAATACACTAAATGTCACTACAGGTTGGAAAAAAACCACAACTTTTAACAACATTACTAACAACACTGATCCTACAGTTCATCTTTTGGGGCAACATTTTTGAACTGTTGCTTCCATTAAATTTATTCAGCTGTTAGCAACCAAATAAATCAGCAAGATATTTATTTACTCATACTCCCAATACATATAGTGAATGGACAAATAAAACTGATCTCAACATATTACCTCTAAAAGATATAGTCACTGACAACAAAAAAAATGTTGCATTGTTGGAGGGTGGGGAAGAATACTAGCTCTATGTATGTCATATAGGGATAAAACATTTTATTCATCTTTACAATTTCTGTCCCATTATAACACTTCTTCACTGACAGCAGAATAAGAAATCAATCCTTTTTCCCCACAGTTGAACCAAGAGGTGTTTTTAGACTCAAAAAAGATCAATGTCATAAGATCATTTTTTGTACACAACTGAAAAAGAAAATGAATTGACTGGTAAAATGCAGCATATTTAATGAACACAAATGAACATGAGCTGCCTGGTGATGATCAATAGTAGTTATATCAAATTAGTATCTATATCGTTTGCAGTATGTTTAGGAAAATTAGTTTATGAACCTTCTTTGTTAATCAGGGAGCACATAATTAATTTACTCTATTAAAAATGTCTTTTTATTCAATTCAATCCTTTGACAGCATAATTACAAAGACTAATTATATTTTACCAAAACACAAACAACAGAGATTTGGAATTAATGGTTCTAGACTTCCTTATGATTGCATTTCAGAAATAAAGTGGGGGCCAATCATATAAAAGTTATGTATGTATACAATGACATCCTTTATGAAGCTGTTGTTTTACTAAGAAACGTATTTCAGTTCACAAAAGGGCAGTCTTATTCTCTCCCCAAAGCAGCTGAGAGAACAGTAGCAACAAGTAAATGTCCCCCTGCTGTGCCTATGAAAAGTGCATGCTCCCCTCACGAAGCAGCCAAGCAATCTCACTTGGTGCAGATGCAAGCACTAGTGCTCTTGTGTATTCTGCATGATCTCAAGTGAAGAAAGCCATCTGTCCACTCGCCATGAAAAGACATCCGACTAAGAACCTCTCCTCATAGACCACTAGCTTCCTCCCACATTATAAAATGGTGGCTGTCCATCACAAAAAGTCCTTCTCCAGCCACTTTTACTCAGCAGCTTCATATGGTTTATACTGAGGTGACCAAAGATGGCCAAACAAAGAGATGCGTGTCTCGACACAATACAATACAGAGATGGGAGTAACTCTGCCATGTCCAGCAACACAGTTTAAGGAACACTGAATGCAGTCAAAGAGTATGCCTAGGCATCTGAAAGATGATTTGAGGAGGTATCTGTCTTCATTTGGAAACAACTGTTCTTTGGAACCAGCATGAATTTTCCCAGTCAGAATAATTTTAGCTGCAGTAATCCCTGCCCAAGTGCTATTATTAGTAATTAAGTTAAATGACTGCAGTTCAACTCAAAGTATTATTTACAGCAACATAATATTGTGTCCCACCATTCTTTTCCTGTAAAGTTCTATTCTTTACAAGACACAAAAAAAACACACGTGATGGGGAATACATTTTCCAAGGCTGATCACTAGGTACCAAGCCAAACATTTAATCAACATGCCTCAGGGGAAAAAAGAAATCTGAGACCATAACTTTGGCTCAGTGCTAGCAAAATACCAGCCCACAGAAGGGATCAGAGTTCAGACCTTAGCTGCTATCCTTCCTGCTCTGCCTAAAGAAGAAAATCAGAGATAAAGGGCTGACAGCACCATGGTCAAGAAAGGACAGATGGTAATGTTTTTTATAATAAAGTCCATCCCTGTGCATTAAGGAATTAAACATCAACTTCTACCACAGAATACTGGCTTTGACACTTGCAAATGATGATTCAGTGTGTTTCAATAGAGTTAAAATGCAGTCCGATAGCTCCTAGGAGCTTTGAGGAACACTGCTAGAGCACAGGGGAAGACAGCATGCATATTATTTTTGCACTTCTACTTGTGTAGTGTTACTATCAGACCATAACAGAGTGTCGTAGAATTGGAAAGAGTTATGGTCACTTTCTTGCTTAGGGAATAACTTAGTGCTAGTTCACATTAGCCTTCAACTTTGTACAAACACCTTCCTTGTCAGACCACCACAGCAAGATAACCCACACTGTCAAGAGGGCAGCGTTCAGGCTATGTCTTCTCCCTGCTCACCATTTTATGGGACAAACCCAGAGTCTGCAATGAGCACTTCCGTATACTCACCACCTACAAAACAGCTCAGAAATATCAGGGGCACTTATCCCACCTTGTGCCATTGTTCAATTCCTCAGCCAATCTGCCCCTTAAGACATGAAATCTGGACATCTTGGATGAGTACACAACGTCCACAAATTGCACTTCAGTAGAAGACATCCCACAGGCACATCAACTTTTCCTCTTGACATCATCATGTTTGCTAAGCTTTTTTTCAGTAGTTTACACTTCAATGTACCCTGCTGTCAGCCACTGCTCAGACTGAGCAAGCAATCAGAGCCTACCAGCAGAATACCAAAATCCCCAAATCCACCCTGACCTAGCCTTTCCCAGATGCAGGTAAAAAGCTTCAGAAAAATGTTAAAAGCCTGTTATACTATTTTTCCTCTGAAGATTGTGTCAATCCTTAATTCTTCATTTGGCTATCTTAGAAGACTCCTCTTTGAAAAAAGGCAGACCACTTGTCTCTGACTATGGTGCATTCCTCCTCACATCTCAGTCACAGACAATCATAGAATATCCCGAGTTGGAAAGGACCCATAAGAACCATCAAGTCCAACTCCTGACACCGCACAGGTCTACCTGACAAGTGGATTATCTTCCCAGAATGGATGTGTCTTAACAACAGAGTGAGGTGTTCTCCCCTCCACTAACACACTTACTCCAGATTTTGACAGCCCAAACAGGGACCTACAGGTGAAACATTTTTATACCACTGCAAGCAAACAAATTTGTGAAGCACAACTTGTTAAATAATGAAGGGAACATTTGGGTTCAGCAAATAGTGACTTTTCAAGCATAGCATCAGGAAAGCAGGGAAAGAGGGCTAGCTACCAGCATTAAAACAGGAGTCTGAGCTAAACAGAAGGAACACCTCTTGTGTAAGCATGAGAAGTCTATTTACGTAAAAAACACAGGCATAAGCAAGATTCAGTCACATTGGTAAGAAAATGAAGAAGGTCCATCTATGCATACTGGTCTATTTCTATACCTCAAAACTGGTATTTTGAACACTTCTGTTCAATTTCTCGTAATTGGATCTAATCACTTCTAATCAACAGTCTCCAGTACAATACTCATAGGGTCTTGGAGCTACAAACTGAAATGTGAGACTATGTAACTCACATAAAAATAAATACCTTTTTTTTTTTTTTTAAATATTGTGCAGGCTATCCCCAAAAGGACCAGAACTCTTACAAAATTACAAAACTAATTTAGTATTCTTATAAGTACGAACATAAATAACGTTCTTACTCAAAGAATAGAAAGAATAAATGGTAAATGAATAAAAATAGCATTTATACGATGGGAAAGAACTATAAATCAAAGCTAAAGTCAATGTTAATGGCTGCACATATAAACAAGTATGCACAAGGATCTAAAGTGGTGGGTGGGCATGCTCAGATCTGACTCCAAAGTAGCTACTGATTTCAGTTAAAATCTGTGGGACTATTCATATGAGGTAATGTATCTGCATATATTGGGTCTGACTATTGTCAGTCAGAACTACAGTTAAAGACTGTTTTCACATACCACCAGTTAAAAAGTAAAGTCACATTTGGGCATTAGAAACTCTGGTAACACAAGAAGCTGCTTCTGTCCCTGAGCAAGTTATCTGAGCTGGCATTGGCCACCTCTTCTAACATGAAGGTTCTTCTGGTTTAGGTTGTTTTTAAAAACAAACTAACTAAAGTCCTCCAAAAAAAAAAAAAAAAAAACTCCCAGAAGGTTACATCATTTCAAAATGATGCATTTGCATCAAGCTGGAGTGGAGTTTGCATCAAGGTGGAGTTCAGATGGCCATCAGTGTGAAACCACCACGGAGCGCTACACGGGATCTCACTCAAGTATCCTCAGAAAACGAACATCAGATTCTATTGATTATGTTCTGTCTCAGTAATCAAAAAGAAGCATGGTCGTTACCAAGATCAAGAAGAGAGAAATGCATTTTGAGAACAAAACTTCCGCTCCTCAAGACAGTAACTTTATTCGTAATAATGAATACTTTGTACATGCAAGTCTTCAGGATGCTTTGATTAATGTATACAACATTTACATCAATGCTATCTTGCACACAGAAAAATTCAAGTATGAACACATTCTACCCTGCCTTTACAGCCCTATAACAGAATAGTCACAACACAGGACTGTTGCTTAGTTGTCTTCGCTGTAATCCATTAAGCATGGTTTCCTCTAAAGGTGCATTCAATTTTTTCCAGTGTTGCAGTTATATTATAATATACATAGTGAACACTAATTTCGTACTATCCTAGAATGGACTGGAACTGTTCAGAATACAATAACAGACCACCTTGTAGCAGCAAAACAGTTTCAAGGAAAAATAGGTGAGGATTTCAGCCATCTTATATTTTTCACTCATTGCTGGTGGTTCACTTTTCAAAGTTGCTGCTTCTTTTTAGCTGGCCACAATAACAGATTATGCACTGCCTCTTAATTGAATGTGACAAAAAGTCTTCCTCCTGCACATCAGGATATGGCTCAGCCTGGAATTTAAACTAAGGAATTATGCAAAGCTGTCCTACAGTGAAATAAATCCACAACTGTCAGACTTCACTACTAATCTCTCTTCACTAAGATTAGTCTCCCAACACTAAAGAAATACAGTGCACTTACATGCTTGCTGCATTGGAAAAACACTTCATCTTCACATGCAAAAACATTGCCAGCCTTCTACAAACATGGCTGTCATCATGACAAAGATGCCAACTCTAAGTAAGTATTGACAATGGCTGTCTAAGCACTAGTTCATTTTAAACTGATGCCACGCCACTGTGTCTTTCAGCCTCTCTGGTTCATCAGTATTCTGTGCACATACTATTTGGGAAACGTACACAAGATGTTCCTTACTTAACTATGACTTCTCCATAAACACATGTATATAGCTACAGCAAATACCATGATCCATTGCTGTGTGTCCTGGTTTCAGTTAGGACAGAGTTAACTTTCCTCCTAGTAGCTGGTAGGGTGCTATGTTTTGGATTAGGATGAGAAGAGTGCTGATAACATGCTGATGTTTTAATTGTTGCAGAGCAGTGCTTACACCAAGCCAAGGACTTTTCAGCTTCTCGCTCTGTCCTGCCAGCAGGCAGGCTAGGGGTGCAGCAGGAGCTGGGAGGGGACAGACCCAGGACAGATGACCCAAACTGGCCAAAGGGGTATTCCATACCATCTGGCATCATGCTAAACAATATATAGGGGTGGCTAGCTGGGGGGGCGGGGGGGGGCAGCTGCTCGGGGATAGGCTGGGCATCGGTCCATCGGTCAGCAGGTGGTGAGCAATTGCATTGTGCACCACTTGTTTCATACACATTATTAGTAGTAGTACTACTATCATTATTATTATTGTTATTATTGTTTTCCTGTCTTAATAAACTGTCTTTATCTCAACTCATAGGCTTCACTTTCCCATTTCTCTCCCCCATCCCAGAGAGGGAGGGGGGAGGGTGAGCGAACGGCTGTGTGGTGTTTAGCTGCCAGCTGGGTTAAACCACAACAACGGTGCTTTCATCTATAGGTGCCACAAAGCCGATCCCCAGCTCCACGTTAATGTACACAAATGATTGCCAAGGACCCCACCAGGACAGAGAGCAAAGACAAGCACAGAGTTCAAGCTCAGCATTGCCAAAAGGACCACCTTAGCAGTGACCACATGTTGGTCTATGCTTGAGTACCTCTGCACAGAGCACATCTCTTGGTGTAAGGATCAAATTAGGATTCAAAGTATTTTTACTAAAGTTTGAGACGGCTATCGTGTCTTGGAGCTGAAGGGCATGAAATCAATATTATATTAATCACCTCAATGTCAAGCTGAAGCAACAGTTCCCAGCATTTGTCATCCTTTCAACTGGCAGCACCCACTAGTACAGCAGTAGAGATGCACACATTAAAGGAACATTTGATAAACAGCAGCAGAAGAGTTGACAGCACAGAGACAGTCAACACATTAAAATATTTTTATAGTGATGCCATTCGGCATTATCTAGACATGAATTCGAGATGAGAATATTAACCCACAGACCTATGGAACTTATCCTTTTAATCCTCAGTGGCCATATCCCTATGCTCAGGTATCAAGGCTTTGCTTTAATAACACCAAGGACATCAGAACAAGAGCTTACTCGGAGGGAATGGGCATGGGATGGGGAGGAGGAAGAGAGGTGCCTTCAAGCAACTGGCTCTTATATTCTTAAAAGAGATTATTAGAGCTGCCAGCTAAAGGAAATACCTCCTCAACTTAAGATGCATAAGCTTTGACTTTTAGCACTGCAGTCCTCCATTAAAATGCTACCATCGTCTGATATATAAGAAACTTACGTCTGGTATATAAGAAACCTAGCAACACAACTAGTACTACTAGCACAAGCTAGGTAGTCTGAAGACAACTATGTTCTTGTTTGCAGACAGTACATGATCTTAATCACAGAAATATCTTTCTAGAGTTAACAGCTTGGTGTCCTTCAAATTACAGGGTGCCATTCTGCCTTTAGATACGCATACATAAATCCACTGCAATTGCTGCCACACCTCCGATGGAAAGATTTTGGTCTCTGATTTTCAGCACATTTTTTCTGGTTTCAAAACTCCTCCCTCCAACCCACTCCCTGTTGTTTTAGAAGAGATATCTTTCTAAATAGCAGTTTTCCACCATCATCTTGAAGACAACAGGCTACAAATGTGCTTATACAAATGGAAGGAACCCCATTCATAATCTAAACTTTTAACATACATGTGGTATGATACTTTCTCCTCTGTGCTGCTAGGGTCATTATCTTCCCACTGAGTATTTTTAAAGTAAATGGATTTATGTTAAGACAGGGTAAGTAGCAAATGTCAGAGCAGAAAAGGCCTTGACACTACTATTTTTTTTTACAGTCTTCCTCCCATGATACTTACAGCTCTTACTCTACAGCCACTTACTCCTAAGAATGCTAAAACTCTTCTGAAGAGTAGAAAAAGGCAAGCTCATAAGCTAACTGATTCTATTTGTTGTGGAAAGAGAAAGAAAATAAAATACTTTCCTCCCACAGACCTCTGATGCTCAGAGGAAGCACCTTCCGGATACCAGTGGACTGAAGTAGTATGAGGAAATGGCATGAGCCAGCTATTTCGGTCAGCGGAAACCAGTGGATCAGACACCTGGTTTCACGTAGGTTTTCCCTGCAAGGTCAAGATGTCCAGTTCTTCCTCCAGTTACATTAAGTGAGCTATATTCTGTGCTATGTCACCGTGACTCGGCGTGCAGTCTACCTTGTGTCCAACGTACAGCAGTGCGTGGAAGTACCAAAATGTCACACTGCTGCATTATACAGTATGGCATGCTTCACTGAGGATCAAAGATCAGAGAGAAATATTGTTTGATCCCCTTCTTCCTCTCCTCTATACTCCTTCAGCTGGGCTTGTAAAGAACCAGGAAAGGGTAGGGGAAGCTATTTAGATGGACTCAAGTCCATCATTATTCCCTTTATGGCCTCCTTTTCAGCCTCTCCAAGAATGTGTGAATACATGATCCACTCTTCATTGTGAGCCCAAACAAGACATATTAGCAAAGGTAAACGTAAGAAAAAAATCCTTAATCGTATTTCTAAAAATAAATAAAATCCTAAATACTTAACAAGTCATTAGAGAATTTTTCTAAGGCACTTGCCCAACACACAATAATTGCAAGATAAGTTTCACAAACATCCAAAACTAAGATAATGAATGGCTAACAGACTATTTAAAATTAAATGCAATGATTTTAATAGACCTTCATCTATTCCTCATGTACACACTTCAAAGAAAACTAAACCTCATTCATCCTTGACAACTTCCTGCTCAGTTTTTAAGACAGGGAAGGAGAAACTATAGTCGTTTAAAAGGTACATTGCATTCTTGTTGAGCATATCTTTGCAGAAGTCTCTGAAATCATTTTATTATTTTTCAGAGCATTCTAGAAGTAAAAGCAAGAACTATAGTTCTATCATCTCTATGATTACATGTTCATTCCATTTGTTGTTTCTTTGCCCTACAGAAGACTATCATCATTTCTTTGATAATCATAACATCATCTCTAGGAAAAGGATTTACAAAGGTGTATAATAATTTTGTATTTCTTCAAAAAGCTTACAAGGCATCATAATCTGTTTCAAAGCTTTCAAAGCACAAGAAACGACTCTTGCCAAACATGCATACAATATTTACAACTGCAAGTAAATGTCTGTTCCTATAAACCTTTGGCTGCGCACGTAAATGAGAATTGCTTTTAAATATATAAGGAAAGACATAAGAGCAGGGGAGGAGCAGGAAGGATCAGTTTTATAGCGAGCATCACAGACAAGACTGTCTTCCAACATACATAAAAGGCTGTTTTAAGGAGCACACAAGGATCAGTTTTTTTCCATGAACACAAAGGATAGGACAACTGGTTTACTTCACAAACAAGGAAACTGTAGCCTGCCCACTAAGAAAGCACTTCCTAACTTGAGTATTAAGCACTAGAACTACGCAACCTATGGAAGTATTTAAACAGTATGTTTTTTCAGCTCAGGCACATCTATGCAGCAGCAACTTATTGTACCACACATTTACTAATTTACTGAGCAGCACATTTTTAAACTGATGAGAGTGTTTACATGAGGCTGCTGCATTTAATCATGAAACTGAGGCAGATCCAAAAACTTGGATCCAGCCACGACTGACTGGAAACAGCAGTTGTGAACCATGTGGAAGGAAATACCTCACAATGATTGCCTAGATACATTTGTAGAGTATAGAATGACATTTTGGTACTTCCATGTTATTCGTGCTTTTCTACTCTATAAAACGTAATATCCAAACCAGTATTTCTAAAGATTTTGCAGTCTACAGAGAGGAAAAAATAGCTGCTATTTACATAAAAATAAATAGCAACCTTGCACATGCATGTTTGGCACTCAGTTTTGAAAATTTGTTCTGACATTCTATTTTTATTGAGCTCTCACAAACAGCTTCTTTCTACTTAATCTCATGAAGAGATGAGCACATGAACTTCAGCTGGCACTGCTCTCAGGCTTTGCTCTACTATAAGTCTAAGCCATAAAAGCATGACAGACCACAAGCCTTGAAAAAGCAAGCCTGAAGCATTGTGTTCACTATTGTGTGTATTATCAAACTGCAAGCTTCCACTTCAGTCATACAGGGGAATAAGTGCTTCTTCCAAACTGTATTACTCTATACCCTCTTACATCTTCTTAATAATTCTAAGAAGCTGACAGATTTCCTTTCTGTGGATAAATTTTAGGAAATCTGGCAGTGTAATCAAGTGAAACAATGAAAGGGAAAACTGTTCTGTGTACAGTAGCCTTCCTGAAGAGGCAACGTGACTCAAGTTCTGCATGTGTTAAAATGTACCTTGAATAGATTAATTATATGATTCTGGTGACCTAAAAGGCCCTGTAAAGACAGATTCTGCCAGTTTGATAGCTAGCTGATTTTTACAGTGCTAAGTACACAAAAAAAAAATAGACAGGTAGGCTGCAGCCAGTAAATTCAGAAGGTAGTGAGAAGGAGGATGAGCACTGTAATGCAGGTGCAGTGATCCATCCTTGTAGCAACACATTCTAACAGCCTGTTAACCTTAACAGAAAGGGCTGAGGATGAGCGTGAAGAAACAGCATAAGTACTGTTGAATTGAACTCAGTTATCCAAGCTCTAAAGACTCTTAATTTATAGATACAAGCATTGACAATTTAAGAAAAAAAAAAACATGCACCAAAAAAAACTACTGCTCCTAAAGTGGTTTTAACAGTCACTTCTCACACTGCAAGATCCAGTGTAGTTGAACTGCTTTAACACTTGAGCAGTTCTTCAAGATGGACAGCTGCCATGTGGAAGGAAATATAAGCAAAAGGCTCGCAAAAAGTCAAATACAAGCATTAAAAAATAATTAATGCAGACAAATAATTCTATTTTTTCTTTAAATACACCTCATTTGACAATGTGTGCTAGCTCAATAAATATTAACTCAAGACAAAAATAATTTGTTAATAACACTTCTGTGATCAAATCAGCTTTTGGTAAATGCCATTGACATCAGTAATGTTACAGAAAAGAAATCTGGTGCAGTCTGCTGTTGATCAGTTCTGCTTTGAGCTGCATCATGTTTCATTCATCATGCTGCACACCCTACCTCCTCACCCAGAGGCAACAGAATTAGAAGGTCATATCTTGGCCAATAAAATATATTTTGTCTGTTCTGAAGGGAAAAAACAGTATCTCTAATCAGTCATTCAAACAAGACAGACTACCCAGAAGGTTGCATGCTGCTGCACATCAATAAACATCTTTATCTAGGAACTGAAATGAAAAATATCAAACCAGTGAAGGTATGAAAGAAGAGCTCAAAGCCCTGTCGGAAAAATTACAAAATTAAAGCTGAGCACTGCATTCAGCAAATAGATGATACAGACATGGCAGAAATAAGTAGTGCTGGCAGCTAGGTATGGGTAGCGCACACAGGAATTTTAAGTAATAGGGAAAAACGCTTTGGATACTTTCTATATCTATCTGTATTTTCTTTTGGGTCTCTCTGCCAGTAAACATTTAAGTCGGCTCCCTTTTTCTTTACCTGTTTGGTCTTCCAAAAATACTTCCCAGTAATTGTAACAAACAAAAGTTTGTTACAATTGTTGAATAACTGCTGATAATAATTTCTGGATTCTTTTAATCCCCCAAATTGATTTCTCCTCCATTCTCTCAGCCTCACTAATCAAAATGCTCCAGTAAACAGTCTTTCTGGAACGCAGGGAAATAACAAAGAGCGCCTAAATTTTATAGTCTGTTCATCTATCTCCACCATGTCAGAACAAGTCTTAGGTGCTTAGAAGGACAAAAACAAATTGAGACGCTAAGAAAATGAATTCATTTTTGCCATCCATACTGCTACCAAAATACATACAGCATACACATCATCTTGGAGAACTATCACTGTAGAACACAGTTTTCCCACTAGATTTACTGTAACCAAAGGGAGACCAACTGGTATTCTCCATCCATCAAAAAACTTGGCTTATGGTGTTTCATCTGATGATGATCTGATATAAACTAAGTATATATACACTCAACTAGACTGAAACAAGCTTTATAACCAAATCATAACAAATTGCACAGTGAAGGAGAAGGTACATCAAATGCCAAAACATAGGGCTCTTTAAGACTGAGATGGAGAATCAGAATGGCATGATTGCCATAACAGCACAAAATAGCTAGCTAGGAAACAAGAACAATGACAGTGTCCATGTCTGGAAAAGGTTTGAAGCTACAGGTATTTGAACACAAAGGGAAAATAAATGCAGATTTCTTGATGGGGAAAATACCAGAGAAACAGCAAAGGAATGTAAACATTGTCTGTGGCAAAGAAGAAAAACAAAAATAAATTACAAGTAAAAAAGAAAAGTAGTCAACTTCACCAAGTACCCCTCAGTGAAGTTCAGCTTATGCTCTGTGGAAGAAATGAAGAAAAAACTGCAGTCATTTTACGTGCAAGCTATACTGTGTACATAGTGTGTCACAGCAGTTAGAGATAAAGACTATCTATCATGTTACGCAACCTGTCCTTCACCAATGCACAATTAAAGAGATGTATGGCATATAGGCATTCCTATTTATATAATAGCTTACTTTTTTTTTTTTAAAAAAAAAGGACTATTATAACATTTTTCCCAGAAGTAGCAAAAAATTTAATCCTTTGCTAAAAAAAAAAAAAAAGAGAGAGAGACAGGAAAGGAAAAGAAAAATTAGTTTAACACTTCTGAAAATGTTAATGAAATATTTATGGATAAAAGTCTTTCTCAAAATGTTATAGGCCAAATCATGTTTTTTCTTAAGCAATGGTCACCCAGTCCTAAAGCTCACTTCACTGAAATTAACAGAAGCTTACCTACTGAACCACACATAATTAACTGCTCGCCTTACCACTTACCAAGTCTGAGCCTTCTGCACCAACAGACTTCACTCTACACCTGCCAACCTCACCATACCACACAAGTGAGCTCACTGAAGGCTGCTTACGGAGTGAGACATTGTGGCACATGAGCACAAGTTCAAAGGACTTGACCCCTATGGCACAGAAAGGCTCAATCCACCAAGACATGTGAGCATGTGCTTCAGACCCATAGGCTTCAACAGAAGCTATGTGTGCACTTGAGTACTGTTTGGAAGAAAAGAGTCTAAGTCTACTAAGAGTTAAGAATTTCCTGTAGTTCCACTGCATCAGGAGTAGCCCTGTGTCACCTGCAAGTGTTACTCCTTCCACAACAGTATAAATCCTGTCACTTAGCAGTAAGTATCCAGCACAGTGCCTGGTAAAAGCTGATTGTGCCACTGGAACCATTTAAAGAAAGATATATGAAATAGTTACCGACACGCCTACATTTCTGTTCATCTGTTGTGGTTGGGAAACATTAATTTAAAATAATAAACCTGGGAAACAAAGGAAAATGAATATATTAAGCTTAAAGTTATTTTAGCCACTCAGTTTGCCCCTAGTCCTATGTGCAGAGGAATAGCTGCCAGCAGTGACTGCAGCACTCTTGTTAGAACTGAGGTAATTTAAGAGGAATGTCAGCGTGCATTTACATTTCAAACTTTATTACTCTGCTTTAAGAGAAAGAATGCCTGCTATTGTCATTTAAAAATATTTACAAAATCTTTGGTATCTGGTTTTAGTCCCACAGAATTAAAATCAAAACTCAATATCTCCTTACATTGTGTGGCTTGTAAAAGAAAATAAGCAATAATTAGAAAACGTATTTGGTGAAAACCAAGTTTTTAAAATCTGAGAAATGTAACTCCTCTGCAGTCTAGACAACATTGAAGACTACTGTTGAGTTACAGGGAGCTACACTTGGATAGCTTTGCAAGTTATAAGCAGCTGTAAATCTGGCTGCCTTCAGCATCCAAGCCACTCAAACCCAGTTTCCTTCAAACGTGCAGTTCCTACCATGGAGAGCCATGAGGGGATGAGCATCTCAAGCTAATGAGATCTACATCAGTTGCGTAATTTTAGCCCTTAATCAGAGACCACATTCTCACCCTTCCACCTACAAACCGAACTTCCCTCTCTGCTTTTGGTAGAGGGCAAAGGAACTTATTTTTAAATAATCTTTATTTCTCTTTAGAGAACTGGATGATGGAAACTTCTTTGGTGGCCATGTGGCAGCAGCCCTTTTCTTACAGCATAGGGGTCATTCAAGAATCCCCTGTGGACCATGAAGGCTTTCCAAAGCCATCTCTGACAGACATATATTGTATTATTATGTAAACCCAGGCAAGAAATGCAGTATCTGAGCAGAATAAAGCACCAAAAATGGAGCTATGTGGTGAAGCAGAGAGGTAATTTACTCTTTGGCATTGCAAATAGAAGACAACAACAAAAAAAAAAAAGAGTTTCCATGATTCTTTTCCTATTAAACCAAATGCCTTTCTGAACATAGCCATCCAGATTTGTAACAGCAGCATTAGGGATAAAAATAAAAGCACCTCAGGTCCAGCCTAAAAGCAAGCCCAACAAACTGAACCAAATGAAGGAATAACAATTTATTTGCTTTACCCTCTCCTGCTCTGCCTAATACCTGCCATCAGGAAAGCCCAGTACTCAGGTGGTGGGGCCGCTCTGCTCTTCTTCTCTCAGACACGGCTCCCAGGATGATGCCATTTTGATGTAGACACCTGTCCACTGGCAACAAGCACGAGAGCACCAATGCATTTTAAGCTGTCCAAAATGAGGCTATCGCATGGCGATACCTTCCAGTCACTATAAAACTTGCTTCCAAACTGAAATAGCTACCCAGGGGTGAAAAGCTCTGTATCACATTTCTAATCCCCATAACAGCCAGTCTCCTCTGTGGGGAGAAAAAAAAAAAAAAAAAAAAAAAAAAACACTATTCATAGAAGTTTTCTTATCTTATGAATCTTACTCCCTTGAAGATATTTCCCAGATCACTTTATTCTGACTTCCACCTAAGTAAGTATTTTTACAACGCACTTGAAAGATATTCTGCTGATGATCATCTATTTGATAAAATATACTTCTTAATAATAAAGGTCAGGTAAAAATTGGTATAATGTGGAGCTCTAGTGGTTGTGGGGAAGTAAAGCACCATACAACACAACTGTGAAACAGTAGGTACTGACCTTTAGTCTGAAAGCAGTAAGTGAAAACATAACAAACGGATCTAAACGAGGAGAACAAAGCAAGACTGCTTGGAATCAGATTCAGCAGCATTTTGGTCTCACAGAGTACATCTTTGCATACAACGTGATGTGCAATCTCCATTTTTAATGCACAAGCTTCAACCCTGTAATTATTGCAGTTAAGCAACAGAAAAATAAAATCAACACTGTACACTCACGTCAGTCTTAAAGGAAGTAAGTATACATATATAGCACAGCAGTAAACCAAAGTTTCTTATCAAAACTAGCCAAGAGCTGAGCAATTCTATGCGTTCCTTTACAACAGTCAGTCGTGTACATTATTCTATTCACACTAGCCACAGTAACTCCTATACCAGCCAGTAAAATATTGTGTTCTCAGTTGTAATATCAGCATAACACTGTGATACTGCACATCGTGCATAAAATACTGTACAATGAAGTTCAGTAGCTCCTTTAGACCAATGAGCTTGGCAGGGCTTACACCCTTAACTAAAAGAGGGCCTTACTCAAGTGCATAGTTCTACTGGCAAACATTACCATCAGCTCAGCTCTCGCTGATCGTCAATATTCTACCTGTAAAGGTAATGTGCTCTTTTCTCCATACAGGGTGTGAGGGTATGTAAAACACACTGTGTGTGTATCGTGCTTCATCACACAGAGGATGCTGGAATTCCTACATCACCCCGTGAAACATTAGCATCATTTTCTTTGCTTTTAAGATGCCATTTGAACTTGGGTACATGTCATCAGATGTTTATACAGCTAGCAAAATATTGACAGTCATCAGACTGTCAAAGAGCACCACCAAAAACACAGACAATATCACTGTGTGCACACAAACAACTGATCCCAATATTGGGAATCCCCATTTCCAAAGTCAAGCAACCAGTTGCATAAACAAATGCAGTTCTGAATCCTTGGTGTGAAACCTGCCATCCCTTCCAAGGGGAACTGCTTTCATCCGCTACTCCAGGAAAACAAGGCACCACTGAAAAAGCTCTCATATGTACTCGCTGCTGACTTGCAATGCATTCTCTGCTTATTTTAATCCTTGTTATAAATTTTCACTAGGAATTTTTGTTTGACTTCCTAAACTGAGCACACAATGCCTTGATTCAGTACTATCCCATTTAAGATTGAGTGTATTTCTTCTTGCTATGGTAGATTGCTAATTTCTTCATAAGTGTTATTGTTTGGCATCGTCCAACCTAGCGCTGGATTTTTAACTCACGTTTATCCTGTCCAGTGCCACAGTGGAAATGCAATACAGTTCTGGGCTTTACACCTTTCCCACCCAATGCATAGGTGCTGACTGAAGAAACATCCCCTTGACCTGACTTAGGTGTATCTGAAACACGCAGGACACAAACGCGCAGGATTACAAGCCTGCGAGAGGAGAGGTTTGCAGGCTGTGCCTGTTACCTGGTGGGCAGCTGCATTCTGGAGGCACTTCTCTCGCGACTCGTATTTTTGCCAAGTGCTCGTAGGACTTCTGTGGGAGAGAGAAGCAGTGTGATGGGACTCGGCGGGCTTGGCCAAGTGTCGCAGACCCGCGTGCCTGCAAACCGCTAGCCTGCAAACCGCAACTTACAACTCGCTCACAGGCTGCACAACCAGCCAGGGCTCCTTCACTTGGACTCGACCCAGCCTCCATCCCTGACCCCTCCACCCCTACAACTGCTGAAAGAAACCCACCAGCTCTCTCCCACCTCCACCACCCCTCACAAGCACCCCCGTACTTTTTTATTGCATTTTTATTACAAACACAGGGGATAAGGACAGGGGCTCACAGGAAAAAACCCTCAGGGCTTCCAGTGTGATGGCCACCCTGTGAGCACCCTGTCACCACCCAAATCTCCCAACCTCAACGGTCACCCCCAACACCTCAGTGGTCGCCTCCCCAAGCCCCCCATCACTGCTCTCCCCCATCCTCATCCCATCCCTTTCTCTCTCCCACTCCCCTGGCCGCCCGCGGAGCTGCCCCCTCGCCCCCCACCGGCTTCCCCTGACCCCACAGAGGCTCTCAGTACCCACTCCCGGAGCATCCTCCCCTTGTCCCGTCCCGCACACCTGGGCGAGGAGCCGCTCCACTTTCTCCTGCATCATCGCGTTCAGCTGCTCCAGGGAAAAGCCGGGCAGCGGCGGGAGCGGAGCGGCGGCGGCCGGGGACCCCCCTCGGGCTCCCTCGATGGCCGCCAGCCTGGCCTGGAGGTCGCTGGTCCGCACCCCCAGGTAGAGGCAGGATGCGGCCGCCAGCGCCGAGAGGAGGGCGGCCAGCCCCGAGCCGCACGGCCGCGGGCAGCGCTTCCCGGAGCAGCCCGGTCGCTCGCTGCCATCCCGTCCTGCGGCTCCCCGGCTCTTCCCCCGCATGCTTTCGCACCCTTCAGCTGCGGCAGCTTTTATTTCCTTTCCTCCGCCCCCCATGGAGGCGAGTAGTTTGCAAACAGCGGCAACAAAACAAAAATAATAATAATAATGATGATGATAATAATAATAAACGGCGGGGAAACGAAATAACGGGAAGGCAGGACGGCAAGAATCAAGGCAAAAAAAATACAAAAAAAAAAAACGGACGGACAGCCGGCTGTCGCACTCGGAGGGGGCTCCCCCCGCAGCCCCCCGAGCAGCGGCGGGGGTCGGAGGCTCCGGAGCGGGTCGAGCCCCCGCGGCTGCCGCCCGCCCGGTGCTGGGAGCGCTCTGCGGCCGCCGGGCCACTTGTCAGAGGGGTTTGGGGCGGGAGGGAAGCCCCCCCCCCGCCCGCTGCTCCTCTTCCTCCCTCTCCCCCTCCTTCCTCCCTCCCTCCCTCCCAGGGCCGCCGGACTTGTTGCTCCCCCCCTCTCCCCACCTGCCTACGGGCTCCCCGGGGCGGGGAAGCCCCCTCCCCTCCTTTCCCCTCCCCTCCTTCATTAGCATAATTTATTCACCTGGGCGGGGGGCGTTTTGCATAATGTATGCACGGCGCGCCCCCGCGGTGGCAAGTCAGCGATGGCCGCGGGTGGCCTCCGCTGGGCTTCAAAGGCAAGCAGCCCGCTAGCCCCCAGGGCCACCCGGATCAGCCCCGCGCTGAGCTCAGCCGCGGTGCCCGGCGGTGCTCGGGGGCTTGGTACCATCCAGTGGACGAGCAGCAGCTGTGCAGTGCGCTTACACCGCCTGAAGGCAGTAAACGGGAGGGGAAAAATAAATGAAGAATAAAATAAGGATGTCAAGGCTCAGCCTCGCCGCTTTTGCTGCCTCCTCGCAAGCTGGAGGCAGAGGGAATCCGGGACATGCGCGCGTTCAGTGCCAGTGAGCCTGCTTCTTATTTCGCGGCCATGATGGTGCCAAAGGCATCTATTTGGGATCGTGGCTGAGATTGAAAACAGACTTCTGTAGCGCTCTTGAGAATGCTACCCGGGCAATGAAAAAGCTGATATCCCTTTTTTCCCCCCTTTAAAAAAAAAAAAAAAGAAAAGTATTTTTTATGCTTTTTATCAATAAAGGTTTAGTGGTTTTGAATCTCAGAGAATAACTGGATATCAGGAGTCAAACCCCTACTCCAGGAATAAAACAGATGGCTGTTCACCTCTAACTGCTGCTAGGCAGGAATTGTACCACTCGGACGCTCCTGGTCACAGTTAAGCTGATATGCCACCTAAATCCAGGTTCCAAAACTCTTGAAATGCTCAAAAGGCCGGGTTTGTGCCTGGCAGCTGAGGTGGAGCAGTACCACAGATGCACCAAGCGGGCCGAGAGCACACACAGGCAGAGCACCAGAGCCCACAGAGCCACAGCGGCCTGCCTGGAAGAGCAGCAGAAGACAGGAGAGGATTTTAATCGCAGCCTCCTGAGATGTTGGTGCGGGCAGAGTTGAGGCAGCCCCACTCCCCGATGCAGAGGAGCACTCCTGCTTGGAAGATCCCCATCTCCATGCGTTACCTTCCAGCAGATCCCCTGTGCGGCTGGGGCGGAGGCGCTGACGCAAGATGCTGTTGTTTGCAGGGCACGGCTCTGCGTTTGAAGATGTGCACGGTGCCTGCAGATAAGGATTTTCCGCCAGACAGGATGAGTGTCTGGAGTGCTTTCCATATTTCTATGTCTACAGCGGGCCACGTTCTGGCTGACCAACCCACGATCCGCGACTGGATTTCTTTACCAGATACAACATAAACTTGCCATTAGAATTAGGCCAAAAATAAGCCTTCCTCTGCTGAAATGACAGATCATGTTCTGCTTATAAAATGTTTTGTATAAATGGTCAAGAACAGCAGGAGGTACAGGGTAAGGACAAGCAGAAAGCAGAGTCTGAGACTCAGCATTCGAGCTGAGGTGACACAGATGAGGATAAAGGCTCCAACAGTCACCAGCCATCATGCACGCTCCAGGACAGACCTGAAACCTCTGTTCCAAATGTTCCTGCTTCCAAACTGAGCCTTTACATTATTCACTGCACGTGGACATGAACTGTATCTTCAGTTGGACACATCCTCCATTCCTCGTGTTCCTGCCCAGTTCACCCTCTGTGCCTCTTGTGCCCTAAATGAGATTTTCTTCCACCTTTGTCTACCTATGTAGGTAAAACGTGAGGTGGAAGTGAAATCCAGCACTTCTGTGACTTGCCTTGCTGCTCAGCTGCCTCATATGTTACGCAGTACCGGATTTCCCAAAGAGCTGCTCGTCTTATCTGCCAAGATGGCACAGAATCACCAGAGAAACAGAACATTTAACTGTTTTGGAAAAAAAAAAAAAAAAAAAAAAGGAAAAGCATTTCACTTTCAAATATCCAAATAGATTGCCTCCTGCCACTTTAAATTTAATATAAGCACATTAAAGTACAGCATACATGATGCAGTACATTAATATACTTAGCAGATGGATAACACTTACTCGTGATTTAATGCTTAGATATACTCATTTCACATCTACTGTACAAACACTCCATATATTTGAATGTTTAAGTCAGACTTATCTTCAGACTAGAGGCAATTGAGTCACATGAGCATAGGATTTAGTTTATTAGTTCCATAACCTTGCTGGTATTTTGGCAAACCTGATAAAAATAATAAAAATAATAATAACAAAAACCCCTTGCATCTGGATTTTAATATATTTCACAGGATTTCCTTTTTCAACATGATGAAAACAGTTTTGCTAGACCCACAAACTGACTGATTCAAGACAAAATTCAGACACTGTATATCATTTTTTACTAAAATTCACGAGCATTTTTCATGTGAATGTATTACAAAACACTTCATAACAGATACACTGACTACCTTGCATTTTTCATAGCCTCAAATACTTGCTCTAAAATGCAGCCGACGCTTGGGACATTCTGGCAGGGCTTTCAGTGAGCGGAGAGCCATAATCAGAAAGGGAACGAGGAGACCAGACTCGAGAAGCTCAGAATAAAACAAGGCTTCCTTGCCCTGACTCCAGGCCAATTCACGTCTCTTGGTTCCCTGCTCTGTTTATCTGTCTGTAAGCAAAGGCTGCTGGAATTGGAGGGTCTTTGTGGAGGACTGTGAGGATGAAGTTGGGATGAAGAGTTTCTGAGCCTGCAAAGCCCTGTATTAACACATAAGTTTACTCGTACGTCTAGCCAGACCCAAATCAATGGGATCAGTCACGAAAGCAATCCTGCACGTGTGCTGGAGTGTTTGGAGGACACAGAAATGCGAAGATGAGGGTCAAGATGCAGGATCCAGCATAAAAAGCAAAGGATACAGCAGGGGATTTTTCTACATCTTGTTAATTCCCAATTTCTTGTTTCTTTTTTTTGTTCGTTTGTTTGTTTTTTCTCCTATTATTTTATGTGAGGTCATTACTAAATAATTTCTGTATGCAGAAACAGTTATATTTAAGGAGAAATTTTATTTCCTAGAGAGATGACTACAATAAAGAGTAGAGGGATCACAGTGGAAACCACCGCTGAAAAAAGGCATCAGTAGCTCTGAGGATATTTTTATGCCCCAGCACACAGGCAAAAAATACTAGAAATGTGAAGGTGAAGAGCACAGGACATTGGCAATTATAGCTTTGTGGCAATCATGATAATGCAGATAACTAACATCTCTATAAGTATTGTCAATGATTTACATCCTTAAAACAGGTTAGTTGTAGCAGGAATTCTTCCCTTGACTCAGTGGCCAGTGTCCTCCAAATGCTTTAAAACAGAAGAAGTCTGGTGTTGTTGGGTGTGTTTTTTTTTCAATTTTGAATAAGAAATAACTATCATTATTATTCCAAATAATACAAAATTATGATAAATAAGTACAAATGAAAATGAATAATACTAATTCCAGCTAGCTTATTGGAATAAAGTAACTTCTTACAATCACTACATATGCAGGAATGTGCTTTATTCTAAACTGTCCTCCTCAACTCTGCTTGGGGCCATGTTCCTCTCTCTAACCAAATTACTATGGTGAAAACAAGTGGAAATCCTTGTCTTTTCCAAGCAGTGGTTCAGTCTCTCATTGTTAGGATATTTTGAACAGATCAAAGTTGGTTTCAACAGAAATCCAAATTTTAGTACTTGTTTGTTTTTTTGTTTTTCTCCACTAATCTCCAATTTGGCTACCTCTATCAATGTTGGTCCCCTCTTCACTGTTCAAATACAATTTCAAAATGCTATGTCATTAATAGTAGAAGATTTAACCCACTTTCAAAGAACATGAGCATTTTTTTGGAAAAAAAAATGAAATTCTTTGGGAAGGAGAATGGGCAAGCATACTCGTGATGTCTGGACAAAAATTAAGTCATTATAATGAAAATGATGGCACTAGCATGTCACTGGGCACAGCTTCTGAGAGCCATAGCCCCACAGTACACTGGCAGTCAGAAGTGTCTGAAACCCAATGAGGAAATTTAGGACATTTTTCCTTTCCACGAGTAGAGAGACAAAGGAGGCCAGGAAGGAGATATTATCAGCTAAAGAATCCATAGATCTCCTGTAGATTTCACAAGTGTTTATGTGAATAAGCAAAATAAAGTAGCCCGGCTGCTTGGGATTACAGGTCCCAGCCTTGTGTCTGCATCATCTCAACCCCGCCAGGCCTCCAGCTGCCAGACACCTCACTGCGTCTTTCAGGGGCACAAATTCTTCAAATTGCTGTCGCTGACTTCTTGTAGCTGTCATATGCTTAATACTACTTCTATTATTTTTATCCAAGCTGTTTTGCCCTCCAGTTTGCTGTGCCAGTAAGAAAATGTAAGTCCTTGATGACAGTGCTGGCTGTGGAGGCCCAACTTGGTGAGGACAGCCTTGAGGGAGCAAGGGGCCATGAGGTGACCTGTTAACTTACCATCCTCAGTGTCAATCATGCTCCTTAGCACCAGATCTCTTCTGTGGGGCTTCTATTGTCCATAGCCCTACTTTTCTTCTCCCTAACCCAGAGCCCTCCACACATTCGCTCCCCAGCAACTCGCCGTGTTGCATTATAGATGTCTGCTTAGGAGTTAATGTGAGCTTTCCTGTTCCTTTATCTTTCCAAGATTACACTGTCAAAACCAGTCAGTTGAAATGTACACAAGTTAAATGCCCGCTCTCATTCTCTCAGGGAGTTGAGAGAGATGCTGTCTTTAAAGGAGAGCAGGAATACATCAGCAGCTGGTCATATAGGACCTACAGTAAACATCAGTGAGGGTGAGGGCTGATAAAGGGGGAAGCTGGGACAGAAGGGTGACCCCGTGATAATGCTGCAGAAAGCAATAACGTTTGGAGGGAAATAAGAGGAAGGGGAATTTGTTATGGACTACCTGGCAGGATGAAGCCAGCTTATCTGTGCTCAGCAGATGACAAGATCTGCCCTGTACCTGATGCTGGGGATGTCTCACAGCAAGAAAGTGTGCCAAGTACTTAAGGAAGAGTTTTCCAGCTGAGAGCTTTGTTCTGGGTTGGTTAAAGCCTCTAAAACTTGTCCTTCTGGCTGTTTCTGGCTAAGGACAGCAAGGGTCTAAAATTACAGCAGTCCCTGTTGCAGGGACAGAAGCAGATCCCAGCAGGCTTTGGGAGCGACATTCCCCTGGTGGGGCAGGAAAGGGAATGTTTTTGATCATTGCAGCTGAAGTATTTTCTGCTTGATGTGGAAGGCCAGGTGATGTGAGCAGAGACAAGGCATGCAGAAAACCTCTCTGGAGAGGGGTCTGCTCTCCTGGATGAAACAGAGGAAGAAAGGTTTGGGGAGAAGACTTCTTCATGGGTACTTACTCATATATCTGCTTTCTGACAAACACATACCCCAAATCACTTTTCCAGTGGTGTTTGTTTGTTTTTTTTTCCTGTCATCATATTTAGATAAACCCTCCTCCTAGAACAGCATGGTGCTTTGTGTATAATTCTTCATTAACACTGAGCATGGACTTGCATCCATTTAGGAAATCCCATGCTCTCTGTTTTCTGTTCCATCTTACCCTAGAGGATAGTTTGGTTCTACTGGATTTTCCTGTATGTTTCCATCATCTGTGATTGCAAGTGTTTAAGACTTATTAAATGTAAAAGCTCTTTGATATCAGCTGGAGCACAGCTGAGGATTAAGCCTGCCCCTCAACGCTGGCTCTGCTGCTGGTGTGTGTAAATCCTGCACAGGAATCACTCCCTTCCACAGAAATCGGCCATAGCCTATGTGAAACACAGCAGATGCTTTGCAAGACAGATTTGAAAGGAAGTGAAGATACCTTTTCCAATGAACTTTGTGACGAGTATAAAATCCGGCATCAGTGCTGTTCCCCTCAGGAAGCCAGCAAAGAGGTATCCATAACTCACAAAACATGTCCTACAGTCCTCAAGGGATGGGAGCAAGTGCCTGACAACTTTCTGCCGCACAGAAGAGGATGGGACAGACCTACGATGTGCCCAGACACCACGCTGCACACTGGCATATGGGCAGGGAGTCTGCACCCAAGAGTCAAACTAAGGCTGACCCCCTAGGCTAACCTGAGAAACCCCTCAGCATCGCAGTCCTAGGTGCTATGACTGCAGGCAGTTGCACATCAATCTCCAGAACGTGAGAAATATGTAAAAGTTACCAAGACCAAAGTAAACTGGTAGTATCGGTCATCAAACGGGTAATAAAATTTGGCTGTAAGGTGGGAATCTACTTTTTTCTGGCAGTGCTCTAATATTTTGCTGCCAAGGTTTCATCAGCTGTACTATATGTTTTAGTTATTTGAGTCTCCATTAACATGTCTGTTCTGGAACTAATTTTTAGGTGGTTTACCCACAGGAATACCCAGCCCATGTGCTTAAAATAAAATGGGGGAGATATATATATATATATGTAGGGAGAGAGAGAGAGAGGGAATATAACCTTTTTTTTTGCAAGTGATAGCATGCCTGTATATGATTACAATGTGCAAAAAATACTCCAAAGCCTTTCCCTCGATCCGTGTTTATAGGAAAAGTCCCATATACTTCTAAAAGAGCAAAGAGTTCTGAAACCAGCGCCGTAAATCAGCTGTAAAACTCTATGCCCTACAAGCATGATGTAAAGCTTCCTGCACTGGCTCTTGTTTAGGTAGCCGTGCTGTGGGCTGCCAGGACTCGCGATAACTGCGCTCCTGCTCTGGCTTTAGGGGAGCTGCCTGTTGCCTTAGTGATTTCATCTGGAGGATGGTTCATTTTGTTGTGTTTTTTTTTTTTTAGATTCTGATTTGAAAAGATCTGTTGACAAAGCAGTGCCGATAAGCCAGGGGCAGGCTCCTGTTAGGGCCACTCTCACCCTTGCAAATCAGGCAGCGCTGCGGGACCCAGCTTCCCGGGGGAGCCTGTCAGAGCACTGCTCCTTCCGGACTTGAGGCTAACATGTATTGGTTTTCTGTAGTCAGGAGACCCATCAGAAATAAGCACACTCTGGATTTACTTCCCACCTTTGCTGTCATTGCGGCAGAGTTTATCCCTTCTCCAGCTGCAGCCACCCTTCTGCACCATCCAGCTCTGCAGGCTGCTCGAGCTCTCCTGCTGAGAGGCACTGGCCCCTCACGTCTTCCTAAATGCCTCCAGCAAGCTCTTAGCTCAATACAAATATCTGTGGTGCTGTCTCTTGGGTTATTTTCCTTCTGGCTAAATAAAAAGATGTGCAAGGATGTGCCTCTTCCTTGCAGCATTTATTACATGGCATGGTGGGGAAGGAACATTCTTTATAGATATGTGCTGTCAAAAGTGTGTGTATCTTTGCAGTTATCTGCTGGCCAGAGTGAGCAGTAGCTGTTTGTTGTGGGCTACAGATTTAATGCAAGTCAAGGAGATCTACTAGAGGCAAGGAAGCTACCTGGATTTAGGGTATGGCCCTTACATCAATTATCTCTTTATTTCCTCTGTTTTATTGGACTTATTTTATTTTCCCAGTGGCTCATGCTGTGCATCTGTACTCCACATTTCTTTACAGCTTAAGCAGCTACTTTCAGCTACCTCTTGTGCTGCTCCAAATAGCAGAGTCCTATTTAAGCACATAAGGGTTTCTGTTCTTTCCCCACGAGCTGTGTATTTAAGTCTCATTAATATTAAATAAGATTTGAGGGAATACGTTCAGGGAGAATAAACCTCTTAAACACCTTCTTTTACCATACCTATTTTATTTCTTTGGCATTTCTCACCTCTTGAAGTTATTTTCTTATTTCCCTGTCTATACAAGCACAGATCACATCTCACCCAACTAGCAAGACCCCTTGCCTTGCCTTGCCTTGCCTTCCCTTGCCTTGCCTTGCCTTCCCTTGCCTTCCTTTCCCTTTCCTCTGGTGAAGTCTCTCAAGCAAGCCAGGCATACAGTGTTTTCATTTGCACTTCCATTTAAGAGACACAGTTTGGTTCCTCGCTAAACCCATTCCCATTTAGAGACCAAAACTACTTTTCCTCTGGCTTGACCTGAAAAGGAACACGCACTTGCCTGAAACCATACGAAGATATAAAACTAGCATAAAGGCTCATTTCCTTATTAGCCTTCTTTGAGCTATTTACAAATATTAACATTATTTTACATTATCTTTCATCCTTACCTTTCCACAGCTAACCAACATGTGCCGCGGGATGTAGGGCTGAGCAGCCCTGCTGGGGTGGAGAGCTGACCGTAGGTCCTCTTGAAGAGGGAGCTCTTTGAAACGTATCCAGTCTCTGCCATAGGCAGTGCCACTGATTTGTGGCAACCATTACAGTGGGCAGAATTAGGAGTTAATACACAGCTTCATGTGCTGTTTTGTTCTTGGAATGACGGCCTGAGACAGAAAGTGACATTTCTGCACATAGCCAGCATAATGAACAACATTTCTGTACTCAGATGAACCGTTTAGCTTCAGTCTCTGATTCAATTGTTTTTCCATCATCCCAGAATGAACTGCTAAATGAGTTGAAAATCTGTTCTGAGCTAAAGATGTCTTTTCTGTGGTACTAATTGCTAACGAAGTGAAATGGAGTATCAGGACAGAGGAGGATAGAAGGTCACTTGCATACAATTTAATTAAAAAAAAAAATCTGGAGATATGTGATTTTGGGGACGTTGCAGTTTATCACGGATTAATTCTGTTTTAATCACCTGTAGATAGCTTCCAAAGATGCCTGTATAACTTCATACTTTACAGTTACCTGAGTAGTATTCTAGTCACAACTTTTAGCTTTGGGTGACAATTTCAAGGTGTCTCTAGCTTAGTCATTACTGCTGTTGCAATGCTTGTTAGTTAATTTCATCTATCTCGGGTGCCTGTGACATGAATCTGTAATTGTGCAGGGCCAATTAACCTTTATTTCCCAGGCAAGCAGGTAGTTGACTGTGTAATGAGGGAGTGCTAAAAGAAAGCATCATCCGAGCTGGAAAAGTTACAGCAGGAGGGTGAGAGAGACCAAGGAGCCTATCACGCCAGGTACCTCTTAGGGGGTGTGCATAACAAAGGGGCTGTGTGAGCAATACACACCGACTCCAGTAATCGCCCGTTTGCTTTTGGCTCTTTTTTCCTTTTTCCTCCTGTGAGCCGTGGTTTTGTGAGCACCACAAAGCAAGCCTTTTGGTTTGTACTCACGTTCAGACCACCACAGCTGTTTGCTGCAGGGCTGCCCCTGGCTGGATGCTCGCAGCAGAGCCTCAGCTGCTCGCAGGCACAGCACTGCAACCTGTGGAAAACTGGCAACCAAAAGAGCTTCCAGACCCATCACCAATGTGCAAACACGCTGGCCTGTCGCTGGCCTCCTGACATCAAAGATACCCCCAGCCATCATCCCCTTGGTGTTCCTCTTCAGGCTTTTTTTATGTCCTTATTTCCCTGTCATATTGTTGGTGTTTTCTTCAGCTGTTGAGCAGGGCTGTGCCGCCAGCAGTTTGCAGGTGTCTCTGAATGAGCTCTGATCCTCCTCTGCGAGGCAGATGCCGTGGATGCCGCTCCTGCTGTAGGTGCATGGGCTGGGCCACAGGGAAGGAAGGCTCCTCTGAAACCTAGTGCCCAGAGCCAGGATTGCACAAGAACCTCTTTATTTAAAAAGAGAAAAGAAAGAGATAAGTTTGTGCCTTCCAGATTTTGGAAGGAGTTTAAAATGCAAGTGCTAAAGGCTGAGACCACAAGCGAATGTGAAAATAAATTTGTTTTGTGTACTTTGAAGATTCATAGACAGTTCCATGATATTTTTATGAAGACATGCCTGATTCATGCTTTTTGAATACTTCTTGTTGGTGGAACAGCTGATTTACCTTCTGATTCACTCTCACGGACGTTAGTCCCTCAAACACATTTAGTAATACAGGCAGTACATAAGGAGGCAGAGGGTTTGGGTTATTCTGAAAATTACGAGGAGTCACACCGAGGAGAGGAGAGGAGAGGAGAGGAGAGGAGAGGAGAGGAGAGGAGAGGAGAGGAGAGGAGAGGAGAGGAGAGGAGAGGAGAGGAGAGGAGAGGAGAGGAGAGGAGAGGAGAGGAGAGGAGAGGAGAGGAGAGGAGAGGAGAGGAGAGGAGACCCCCTCCTGCTCAGCAAGCCAAGGGCCCCTCACAAGAGCATTCCTTCTGCATGAGGGGAGCGCACTGGGCTGTTTCTTCTCTGCATCTGCACTCCCAAGGGAACAGTGCAGGGAGGAAACAAGATGACTCCTCCTCGCTTAATGGGCTGGAAAAGGGGATGATTATGCCCAGTATCCAGGAGAGCTGTTAGTCAGCATGCTATTAAATAAAATGTTGTGAATAAAATGGTCGCAAGCGGCACGACGCGTTTCTGTGATGCCCACTGTGCTCCATAAGCAGATGGGGAGCTGCGCTAGCACGCGGTCAGTATGTAAGGCGGCACACGGAGCACTGCATGCAGAGACAGCACGTGAGCAAACCAAGCTTTTCTGCATCACCAGGTCACCAACAGAGAGGCTGAAGGGAGAGGGGCACCTTTCGGCAATGCCCCTGCCTGCAGCAACAGCAAGAGGTGCTGAGCAGCTGCAGCTGCACCAGCCTGGGCATACATTACTGCTTTATATCAGGCCATGAGCATGCTTTGGAAGTAAATATCCTGATTATACCCCATTACCAGGCAGCTGGGGTGCACGTGGGCCAGGGGCCTTGCTGGTGGAACCAAACCAGATGATGCAGCTGGGGGTGAAGCCCCCAAAGCCTGTGCAGTGTTGGGGCAGGGGGAGCACCGGTGGCTCTGCCCTATGACAGTGCTCTGCCTGTAGTGTGTGTGTAACGTAGTGAAGCTATTACGCTATTTTTAGGCCCGGTTTTCACACGTGAGGTGTGAACATGGGCTTCGTTTTGATTTCAGAGGTGTGACTCTTCCTCCACAAGCTGTTCTAAATACATCCCTCAGTGTTTAATATGCCAAAATAAATGTTCTGCTACATTCTGATTCTGTTTCGGATTTTGCTTCTGAGTTTTAAGCCAGTAACATGCACAATGACAAATTTGATAGCAGTGTTCAATAGCATCAGATACATGATATTTCATGGCTATGTTGTTTTGGTTATCTTTCTTCTTCCACTTCATTAAGTTATTGGCTCACTCAGTGCTAAGAAAAATAAGGAAAGGGGAAAGTCTTAGAAAGAAAGAGGCATTTAAATCCCCAATATGAACCCAAACCCTTGGCTAAAAGCTTTATTAAGAAAAAGACTACTTTTCAGTTAGATTTGAGAAAAAGCCTCATATTTTTTAGTAAGACTTCTGACCATGCCAATAAAGGTCTAGCAATCATTACTGACTTTGTTTACTTAAAACCTCAACTGCTCAGGTAGCCACCAAAATAGCTGAGCTCTTATGAGAACATCTTCTAGTATTGTTTAAGTTGAACACAAACCCTAGTCTAGAGTTTCATACCACAACTAGTCTTAAGGCAAGTGAGAATCTGATCTGGAACCAAGCTCCACATCTGACCCAGCTCCAAATATGTCAGAATCCCAAAATACATTTTAAGTATCCCACATGACAGACTCCTGGAACATCGCAAAAAGTTGCGTGAGGAATATATCCAAATAGGGATGCTGTCACAAATTAAAGAGTTCCTGCACCGCCGAGGCCTTCTGCCACGGCAGGGCCAGCCACTTGTCCACCACACAGCCCAGCATGGCTTGTGACCTGCTTGTGTCCCCGTGCCCCACGGCCACGTGTGACCAGCAGGCAGCTGGGTGTTGAGATGAGAAGAAGAAGCCAAAAGTTCCAAATGCCACACCCAGATGGCCCAGGGGGCCCACGCCACCCACCGCTGATCCTCGGGCCAACTGCCCTGCACCAGCGAGATGGGGCCCGGGCACCCGCACATCACCCTCCTGTGCTCTCCGGCAGGTGATTTCCAAGCAATGAGGCCGCTTCAGACCCAAATCGTCCTCTCTGCTGCTGCATGGAGGCACCAGACACAGCTGCTGCTATCAGGAGGGAGAGAGAATGGGTCTGGGGGAGGGTGGGAGGAAGGCAGCTGTAAAGGAAGGGGGCTTGTACCAACGCTCTCCCCACAGCCCCCTCGATTCCTGCACATCAGTTGGTGGGTACTTAGAGATACTCTCTGAGGAAAATTCAGGGATCTGAATCCATTCATGTCACAGCAAATGAGATTACCATGAAAGGGGAAAGATCCCAGATGCTTGCTGTCCTTGCAAAAGAGCAAATGCTCGCCTTATTTTCTAGACGAGGTAATTGTAGCACCTGCCTCTGCTAAGTTGTGTAACAATGTAGCTCACCCTTACAGTGACCTTCAAAAAAAAAAAAAAAAAAAAGAAGAAGAAGAGGAAATAGCTTGTATGCAGAAATACCTATAACATATTGCAAGAAAAGACTCAGAAGAGAGATTGCCTGCTGGCTATACCGCATATGAGGGAAGTGGGGGGCTGGGATTTCATCCTGGATTCTCACACCATTCCTCTTTTACAACCAAAGAAGGTGGCTGGTTTCTGCTTTTTCTTAGCTGCTTTTCCTGTGGCTGGACTTGTAGCCTGAATAGGAAAGTGGTGCAGCTCTTCATCCCACTCACTGCTACAAAGGCATCATGAATATGCACCAGAGAGGGAAAAGGGACTGCCCAGGTGAGAGCTGGTGGCAGTGCAGCGAAAGGAGGCCTTGCTGTGCCTGCTGACCCATACCACACGCTTCTGCAGGAAGGCCTGTTTCTGGCCAGCAGTGCCAGCTGCCCCTCGAGCTCTGAAGAAACATTTCTGCAGCCCATGAAGGATGCGACATGAGGGGAAAGAGCGGTAACAGGCAGGACGTCCTCTCCTCCCTTTCACATCTATGTAATTTAGCCCCTTGCTTCCCATCTCATTGCCCTTAGCTGTAGTGCAGCCAGAAGAAGCCCAGTCTTTATTTGCTAATTGGCTTTCTCAGTCGCATTGCATACCTATTCTTCAAAGGAGCTGCCTAAAACATGCATACACAGGTTGTCTGCATCTTGGGTGCTCAATGGACAGGACCACCTTGCTCATGGGGCTCAGAAGGAAGCTCAGGAGATCTGATCACTGTCTGAGAGTGCTCAACATCTCCTCAGCAAAGCCCCCAGGCTCACATTCAGTGTGGAGCTGGTGAGGGTGTCTGGGGGCCCTCACCTGGCGTGCTGGAGCTGCAGGGTGGCTGTGTGGCAGGTGTGCTACTCACAGAAGGGGTGAAGCAGCCCATTCTTCTCGCTGCCACAGGCGTTCCCGCAGAGGCAGAAGGCCTGGGGGCTGCCAGCTGCTCTGCCCTTTGCTGCTGGAAGAATGTGGCCAAATCTGAAAAGTTGTCACCAGGCTGGATCCACGACACACCTGTCTCCCTTGTCAGTCTCCCATGGCAAAGTCTCTCAGGGACTTAAAAACTCAAGCCGTAAAAATGGGATTTAACTAGACTTATCCTAGAATGCAGTATGTAACATACATGCTCCATATGTCCCGTGACGGGAATGTCCTTCTAAACCATGATATGTAAACAAGACAGCAGCTGTGGAATGGCATGAGCTGTCCCGCATTAATTCAGAGAAGAGTTAGACAAAACTTCAGAGGAACATTCCTTTTTATTAAATACCTTCATCCAGAGCAATGGGAAGAATGTGCGATGGGATCAGTGTCATCTCCTTTTTTATCAAGTGGCAGAGCAGTGGGAAACCCTTTAGAAGGATGAAAATGGCTCCTCCAGCAATGAGAATGGGAGAAAATGTTTACCTTTTTCATGTCGTTAACAGTCTTGCATCTAGTCTGGTAAGACAGCAACTCGGTAAGCTCCCAGAGCTCACCTTTTGTAGGTCAGCAGTGTGGGAGCCCTGGAGGAATGTACTCTGGTAAATGTACAGGAACGGCTGGCTGCAGCTAAATCATTTGTTGCCTCCCTGGAGATAAATGTTTGTCTGTCCTTTTTTTCCTCTTTCTTAAAGTCTAAATAAGACATTGCCATAATGCAGAGAAATTTCCTGATACTTCTAGTAAAAGCTTGTGTAACAAATGTAGTAACAAGCTCTGCTCAAAGAATCACTTTTTCTATTAGTTAGCTGAACTGAGAGGAAAAGGATTGTAGTTTTGCATTTGTTCCTTTGGTGGGCTTTTTTTTTTTTCCCCACATGAACACAAATATATTAACCTCTGGTTAAAGAAAAGGCTTTGTTTAACTATAAATCAAACATCTTTGCTGTTTTTTTCCCGTTTCCTTTATTAAACTTGGATAAATTGAAGCTAAGCATCTCCAAATTGCAGGTCAAGATGCTTGACCATTCTTAAAAAAAAAAAAAATAAATCCCTAAAGCATCCCAGTGGTTTGATTAATTTGACTTTAACCTGAAAATAATTAGTTCTACCAAGCTTTCGTTATTGGTTAATAAAACTTCTAGCACTACAAATTTCTTCTCTTCTAGGTACTATATACTTACTGACTTTTGTAACAGACACTAAAATTTATTATCCTCCTAGGCAAATATTGACCAAGACACGAGGTCAATATTAACCTGTCAAATCAATAAATCTAACCACTCACATTCACAGAAGTTAACCTGCTTATACTTATTTCAAAACAAAACAAAACTGAAAGCCACGATTATCAAACTTGAAAATGCTGAAGCTCAGAAATACATTTATTTATCACATCCTTTGTAAAACTAGCAGTGAGTGTTTGCTTGTGACATGGATGTTAAAAGTTAAGGTTGCCATAAATCTTACCTACTTAGAGCTGAGCAGAAACTAGGGATCATCATCACCCATACAGTTTTCACTTGGGTATTTAAAAGAACACTTGACTGGCAATTTTAGTGCCCGTGTGAAGGCATACAGGGTCAAAAGTGAGAATTAAGCCCTCTCTCTCCAAATATGCCAGCTCTGCTAAATGCCCTGGCTAAACCCATTTGCACTGACACACTGGTAACTCTGGGGGAAGAAAGAAAACTCTTGCAGAGGGCAGGAGAGATTTTATCAGAGCAATTTCTTCAAAGCTCTGGGTAGGAAGCCAAAATCCGCATTTGTGAAGATTTTCAGTGAGGAAACAAGTACAATGTGTCCCTCCTAAAGAGCTTTCCATATGCAATGATGGAGCAAGCAAGGTTTCCCAGCAGTGGTTCCAACTTCCTCTAAAATCTGCAATTTATGATGGCCTCATGATAAAAAGTTAGTGTGCTGTCTGAGTTGCCAGAAATGGGCATTCACCTAATCAAGCTTTCAGAGACGATTTTGAAAATAATTTCCCACTTACTGCATTAATAACCCTGTGTTTGAAAGAGTCCAGAAGCTGAGAGCGGAGGTAGAACAGTATTCTTTCTCCTCTGCAAAGCATATCATTGAATAAAACATTTAAGGTCTCTGGACCCTTTATTTTAATATCTAGAACTCAAGCAACATCCTTGCTGTGGATTATCTGTGAGCTGGAAGTGCAAAGTACCATGCAAATGAGTACCGTTATTAACAGAACGGCAACAAAGTCTTTTCAAGGAAAGAGAGGGGTAGCAGGCAAGGAGAAAAGGTTCCCGTGGGTCAGCTATGGGGTTAGCAGAGGGAATTCACGACTTGGAGCCGAACCATTAACAATCTCTCTCCACTCTCACAATGGGGCATTGTTCAAGCATCTCGGTGATGTCCTCTGCTAATAATGGTGTATTCTCTTTGAGTAGCCTGCCCCAGAAACTGTATAGATTAGACATTGAGTCCCACACACTTTAGCAAAGGGGAAAAGAGAGAAAATGTAGAAAAGCTGGGCTTGCTCTTTCATTCCTTCACTGTTGAGGGCAAAGGAATAACACAAAGCATGCAGGAAAATATTCTTAATAAGGTGTCTAATCTGGTCGTGAAAAGGGGAGGGGAACTACAGCTGTAACACTACAAGTTTGATCCTAACTTTCAACACTGGGATCATGGTTTTATTCTCTGCCCTTTGTATTAATGCAGCTGAAGTGGAAAAGGTTTGTGGAGTGCCATTTATTTCAGGTGTCAGCTGTAATCATGACCACCATCACTTGTACTGTGGCTATGGCCCCACGTAACAGGATAGGGGTCCCCCATTCAGCTAGAACCTGGTGAAGTAGGAAGGACATTGATCCTATCCCAAAGAGCTTATCACCCAACCAACAGACAGCGAGCCTGAGACATAAAAAAAAAAAGCAGCGAGGAGGAGGAGGTACTAAGAAGTTTATAGCATTTCTGGGTTACAATGGAGAGCTTTGTACCCAGCCCAAGGTGTCTGAACAATTTAGAGGTGTTGAGCTTATAGTAAAGTAAGTAACTAAATGATAAAAGCTCTACTCAGCCACGTTCAACAAGGTCCCTGCGCATGCCAATCTCTAAATACGTGGTAAGTCAGGGAGTTCAAGCTTAGGTTGCATCGAGGCTTTGCTTTTCTCACACAGCTCTAATCTAACTGCTACCAAGAGCTGCAGGGGAAGATAAAGCCAGTCGTGGAGGATGGAGGAGGATGGCCACAGAGAGCACCAGCAACAGCTGGAAGTACAGCAGTGGTTGTAGGGTGAGGAGCCACCATCTCCAGCAGTCTAACGGAGTGCTGAGAGCTCAGAGACCCGCATGTGAGAGCAGGTGCAGCAGCCAGCAGGTCCTCGGGACATCTCTTTGCCAAGTGGGCAAGATGTAACAAGTGACTCTCAAAGGCAAAATGGAAGATACATCTGCAAGCATACTCAAAAATTCGGCACTTAGGAAAAGCAGCATTACGGGAGGTGCAAACTAAGCGGGTGGATAGGCTGTGGGCTTGTCTACAGGGAAGATTTAGTACCGACTGAGCTAAGGTGTGAATTTATATAGCCCTAGCTGCTCTGCACGGGCTTCCTGTGTGGATAGCTTTAATCTGTACTAAGAAGGCATTTGCGAGCACAATGAAACATTTACTACGGAGTTAACGGCGAGCAGCTAACATGCTGCGAACTCCCAGCCCCGCTAACTCCTTCCTTCGTGCCTTGCCCTGCCGATCCTACAGACGTGCTTCCTCAGCACGGGGCAGCCGGGGAGAGTTCTTCCACATGCTGGTGCTACCTCGCAGACAGGGGCCCGGATTTAGAAACAGGTGAAATGATTTACTGCTTGAAAATGACCCCTAATCTCCTGACATCGAGTCCTGTTCTTAGGGAGTCTGACTGTGATAAACCATGGTTTTCTGGCTTTGTGAAAGGCCAGAAAAGCTGAGACTTTGGTCCAGTTATGGATCCGAATTTTGTAGCTGAGGCACTGCAGTAAATGATGATGCTAGTGAAAAACAGCGCTTGCCGGAATGCATTTAAAACAACACTTTAAAGAAAGAGGCTCTTAACAAACCCCAGTCACTTCTGCAAAATGTTTGCTTTAATCCTACTGACGTTGCTGAGCCCCTTAATCCTGGAATTGTCTCACTTACTCAAGTCCACGCGGGCGGAGAACAATCTGGTCCTATAGAAACAAACATATCCTTTTCATAAGTGATAGGTTAAGCACGCAAAGTCTGTCATTACCATAATGACAAGAGTGATGCTGCATGGAGAATACTAATGCACCCACACTCATCCCAACATGGAGGGCATGTCACTTTTAGTATTGAAAGCTGCTGATGTGGATAACATAAAAAGGATTCTCCACGTTTCCTGTTTTGCTGGAGAGTATGTCACACTGTCACTTCACACTGTTACATGATCTGGTAATGAAACACTGTAATGCACTTGCACATGGAAGCAGACTCAAGGATACGGAGAGTACATTAGCCCCAAATTGTCTGGCCTTGGACAGCCTAAATCTCATCCTTCTGGATGCTTTAACGTCTTGCATAAATGTAAAAAGTAGTATTCAGAACCAACAGCTAGCACCGGCCACAGGAAGGTAACATCATCCTCTGCGAAGGCGGACAAAAAAGCGTGCCACTGAGCACAGACAAAGTGGGTGCTTCGCAGAGGCACTCCACCTGCTCCTCACTCTACCTGATTTTACCTGTCCTGGTTTACAAATAAACATCCTTCCACAAGCACTCCGCACAAGCATCCAGCGCTGCTGCGTTACGCTGCAGTTACATAAAGAAGCTGCAGTGTGCCTGTTTGCAGGGATGAAGCTTTTTTATAAGTGGATGCTCCAATAGGAAACATCTGTCCTTTATTTATGGGCATGCTTTAAGCCTTTAAAGCACCGATTCTCTGTTCCTTCCTCTCTCCTTTCTCATAGTGGCCTATTCTATGCTTTGCCAACAATTTACAGCATATTCTAGACGTTCTTCTCTAGTTTCCAGACCTGAAGTAAGCCACGATATTACTCAATACGTTGACATTTCTGATGCTTTGCATCTAAGGAAATGTCTGCTGATTTCTTTTCAGCTCAGACAAGATTAGTACGAAGTGAGCGAATTCCTCAGGACTCCAAGGTAGCCAGGTCACTCAGGCAGGGAATGATTTGGTATTACCATATCCCATTTGCAATGCTATCGTTACATGGTTGAATTGCAGTTTTCCTTATAAGCCTCATTTTCCGGGGTTTGTAGCTCATCCGTAACTGGCCATTAAGGTTGTCAGCCCTGCAACGAATATTATTCTAAGACCTTGTTAGAAAATTGGCTTAGCTTGCCTTTTTTTTTTTTTTCTTTTAAGAGATGAAGTACAAAAATAGACTTTAGATGTGGGTTGTGAAAATCTCAATAGATCGCAATGCCCTCACCAAAATATCACGGGTGCTTTGATGCACACTTTCGGCAAGCAGAGCCGCACAGACTGAAACATGGTTCTTGAATTCACGTTAATTGAATATCGTGCTGCATCTTGTGTGCCACGCTGCTCCATTCCTGGCCTTCCAGCTCCTATTAGAGACGCTCCCTATATTTAGCTTTCCCACACTAACCCCATTTGGTCTGCCTGTTGGACTCAGTCTCACAGTCTTTATTTGGTTTAGTTTTGCCCAATTTCAAAGGGAGAAACGAGCAGGGTTAAAAGCTCTCAGTACATCTCCAAGGAATGTAAAATAAATTCCATGCTCAGATGGTAGTTCAGAGCATTATCATTGTTTACAGTTGCGAGTTTCATCCTCCCTCTGCTACCAAACTATATTTGCTTGTACATCTATGCCTCCACTGAGCAAAAGGGATAGGAAGCAGGAGGTACTTTTTGTTCATGTTACCAAGGTTGAGGGAAGAACAGTGCTCATGCTCTTGTACAAGAAAGCCGTCAACTTCTAGGATCCCTAAAGCTTTGTGAAACCTGTATACAAGAAATGTGAGCCATATTTTTGGATGCCTTTCATCTTTCCTCAGGCTCTGGGGTCCTCTCTTTTTCCCGCAGCTCTCAGACAATGTGTCTTCTGATGGATTTCTCTAAATGCTTGATCCATTGCTGAATTTCTGTTGTGTGGAAGGGTCATCTCATTCCCTCCTGAGTTTGCCAGAGCTCCTCTGCAGCCACAGAAACTCTCCTTCAGATAGTGTGAATGTGGAAAGCTATCTACATGCTGTTGGAAAAGACTTGCATCCATTTCTTAAGTGAATTCCATGTCATGGTTTGACTGTTAGATTACGGACACTTCAGAGCTAGGACCTGCTTTTGATTTCTTTGCAAAATAGAGTGAACACTTGTAACAAAGTCAAGGAAATGGCAAAGATTTTGATACACTGATAGCCTTGGCAATTGCCTGTGGAAACCAAAAATTCAAAGGAATTCAAGTGGAATTCCCCTATAGCAGTACCATTCAAAAAAGGGGCAGGACAGCCAGCTGGGGCAGTCAGAATTTAGTTGCCACTGCTAAGTCTGACAGAGATCACACACCAGAGCCCTCAATTTCATCTACATTATTCACTCATGCTGTATTAACTCATTCCTATCATCTTTTACTGCTTTGGCTAATATATGTGGATATCATATTGCTTACTGCTTAGACGAGCTTGCTTCAGACTGCAATTGGAGGGAATTCAGAAAAAAGCAAGAAAATGAGTTTGTCACTAACTCTTCCTGCAATGGCATGTCCAGGACTCGGGCATAATTAGTCCAGGATGCCATAGAGGGAAGTATTGCTGTCTCCCTGCTCCACATGCACAAGTAAATCACATTTCCTTAAGTAAACTCAAATACACAGTAGAAAACCGAAGCTTTCCCCCAAGTCTCCCTTTTGCTTGTTCAGTTTCTGAACTCTAAAGTTCTATTTCTTTTTGGAATGCCACTGCTAATGTAAAGGAAATTAAATATCAACATTTCTTTCAGCACTTTTTAATCATATGCTTTGTGGTTAGAACTTATGCTGTTAGTAAATGCATGTTAAACCTTGAGAAGACTGCATTGCAGCCCTGGGATTCCAAGAAGCTAAAAGAAAATAACCAGTCATTGTCCCATTATTACTTTACAGCTACCTAGAGTGTTTGGAAACAGAAAATTAATCCTGATTAATGCGTTCCTCTGGTTTACTCTCAATGCAAGAATGAACTAACAAATTGAAAACTAAAGTAATTTTGACAGGAATTAAAGTTATTCCATCCAAATTTATACCTAAAGATGGTCAAAGCCATCTGTTAGAAGTGGAGCAAAACACAATATCTCTAAACCCATCACTTTCCTAGCTTCACAGAACAAAGGCAGACCTGCCCCAAGTGAGTCCAGCTTCCTGCAAATAAGAAATAGAAAATTCCTTCCAGCAGGTCTGCAACTTCGACACATTTTGCTCTTGTTTGAACTTAAAACTGTGTAGACAGTAACCCTCCTTTAAAAGAAAAGTGTGGTCCTAAAGGAAATATGAATAGGGATGTGTCAAAAAGAGCAGCAGCATATATCAGAAAATTAAGCAATATCCTACTAATAACTTGTCCTTTAGTCCGTCCCTGACCAGAGCTCTGAGCAGCTCTTCTTCTCTGGGTGCGTGTTAATCCAGGTCCTCACCAGCTAACATTTCAACAAAGTGGGACACTGCCACAGACTTACCACGTCAGCAAAAAGCCTTTAACACTGCTGTCTTGTTGATGTTCACACCCGAGTCATGTTGGAAGGAATGTTTTACAACGGGGCGTGCAGTCCTACAAAAATTACCATCTCTTTTAGTTACCTACAAAAATTACGGAGCAGCAAGGCTGGTGGGAACATGCAATGTGCAGCACAACATCTGAACTGAAAGAAACAGTGACAAAAAGGTTTTGCTAATTTAAGGTGTAAGTCAGTAGAAAAACAAAGATGCAAATAGTGAAGTAAACTTGGATTTGATAATTTCTGGATGCAAAAGACACCAGAACAGATTCTTAATGGGAGACCGGATAGAAGAAAGGTTAAAAAGCAACTAACAGAAGTTGTACGGGGGTCTGGAAGACTAATTTTTTTGAAGGTAATTTCTTCCAGGATTTTCTTGCTAAACTCACCTATTCTCACAGCACAAAGTTAACACTTTTTTCACATGTATTACTGTACAAAACATTTACTGCAAACAACACTGCTTTCCCACATACACCTAGTTATTAAGCAATTTGCACTCGAGGTGCAATTTCTATCTATACTGAAACAAATTCCTCACATCTTACTAGTGATTTATTTATTTTTTTCTGGCTTTAAGGGGTTATGACAGCACTAGAGTATAACGTATGAATATACACCATACCAGTGCTAAACTCCATTATCATGGGACTTATTACAGGTTGCTTTCCATACCTGCTTGTTCTCATTAGTTATGATTTCAGTGTCAGGACCAAATGCCAGTAGTCTGACTGTCAACCTTTCCATTGCACATCCCTTTAATACAGACTTCCCATCCGGCTTTAAAGGAAAGGCTGCACAATCCCCCCAACACTTAGTCTTAATGCCTCTGCACAACACTCATCAAAAGGCAAGCAGCCCACTTCTTTTTTGAACTTTGTGGAAGGCAGTTTACTTTTGCATTTCAGGATATAAACCTCTAAACCCAGCACCGTTGAACAAAACAGTAAAACTCTTCAAGGTCCCTGGGAAACTAATATCAGTGCATTCCCAACACTGACCCACGAGAAGAGTCCCAAAACAGAGGAGTCCAAGGCCAGCTGGTTAATTTTACTGAGGTTTGGTTCCTGGAAAACTACTGTATGTCACCTCCACAGCTGGGAACTGAGGCAGTGAACTGCATCTGCCCCCTGAGAGACCTATGGGCTCTGGCAGTATACACATATTTCCCACGTGTCAGTCTGAGACCTCGGTGAGGTCTGGGCAAGCTTTGCTTCAAATCCTCACCCACACCAGAGAGCCCCATTTGAGTGCTCCTGCTCTAAAGCTTCAGAAACATCTGCACTAAAAGCCACCCCGTAGACTCGCTAGGTGAATTCTGTTCCTCTGCTTTCCATCAAAGAAGGGGAGCAACTCCCAACAGTAACACAGAAGCCTACATATCCTCTAAAAGCATATTTTTCTTTCCGCTGCAACCGAGATACACTGCCTTCCCAGCTCTCTGTGCAAGGCCAAAATACATGTTATCAATTCATTACAAGACCAAATTGAAATAGTTTTGCTTAGCAGAGCTTTGCTATTCTGCAGGATAAAGAATCCAAGAAGTATGGCTCAAAGGTGATAGAAGATAATTACTTCTCAGAAAAAAGTTATAAACAAGCCGTATGCTATCTGTAACACCTTATTTCCTTATTCACAGCTGAATCCTTCCTCATGAGAAAACTTAGAGGGGACTTTGCTACCATATTTATGGTGAAACCACAGTAAATCCAACAGGATATTCCACTCAAGGGAGAGATCCAGGGGGGAATGGTATAAATTGCCAGCAAAAGCAGAACTATTTCAGGGTGGTCTACTTAAAACTAACTTCTCTGCTTGTTGATTATGTTGTTGACAGTTGGCCAAGAATTTTTTAAGAAGTACCTAAAGTTAGCTCAAAAGATCATGCTTAGGAACGCAAATAAATGGCCCAAATTGCATACATTCTGTGCTCCAACAGCTCAGCAACTGCTTCAGCTATGAAGGAAGCATGCTACTTATTCGTCTCCCAAAACATTTTGAAAATCTTGGCCTTTGATTTTCAACCCACTGCAATGCAGCCTCTGTGTAATCAACAGTTCTTAATTGATTCCGGCAAGAAAATGAGTAAAACTCTGCCTATGAGACTGTAAAAGGCATAAAAACAATCAGAGCAGTGAAGCTCGTTTCCCCAGAATGGCCAATCCAAGAGCAAGTTTCCAACATTCCCACTTTTTAGGTGTCTGCCAAGATCGGAGAACCTGTTTCAACCCTCGGTATAAAAAGTCTAGCGTGGAGGATGTTAGCCTTGCTTTGTGGTGTCGTGTTGTTGAGGGACCTTGCCAGGAAGCAAGTGCATGGAATTAGATAGCGAAGGAGAGACCGAAGGATCTGAAACACAAGTGGTGGGATCACAGTGGGGTAGCACTGAAGTAGCTGGCAGAGAACCAGAGAGCTGTTTGCAGTAACAGAGGAGAAAATTACTACAAACCCTCATCCTCATTCCACAAGAGCAGTTGGTAGCTGTTCACTCTAGTGAACTATAGTTCAGACTATAAAAGGAGAATGAGAACCGGCCACCTTCAGCCAGAAGAAGAATGAATAAAATGCATTAAGTCTCCTGAATATGAAGAATCAGAAACCTATACAAATAAACTATTTCTGCAACAGGCACAGTGCCAGGAGCAACAGTCTGAGCTGCTAGTCTGCTCTGACAGCAATGAGAAATGGCAGCTACTCAGAAGACATCACCTTAAAATAATAACAGCAGTAAGCGCCCCAAATCTGCATATGGCACTCACTGTCTGGCTTTTTTCGGAACAGAAATACTTTGGCCATAGATAGATTAGTTTCTGGGTTTGGATTTTGAGTAATTGAAGGAATCAGGCAGTGATTTAAGAGGAGAGAGTGGATCACCCAAAGTCCATACACGGCTTGGCTGTGTTAGCGGAGCTTACAGCTCTTATCTCATCTCTCTTGATTTGAAAAAGACTAATCATCGACACAGCAGGGTGCATGCAGAAAACCAAAAGGTCCAATTCTGCAGTTCTGCTGTTTGTAAAAGCCTGCAGTAACTCACATGGGTGAGTGGTCAGTAGAAAACCCATATGAGACACGGATCTGACCCCTGTCTGGAGAGTTTTATGGCTATTAAAGGGTCAGAGAAGCAGGACTACTATTAATTTTAACTGCATTTATAAGTCCAGATTCCTCCTTTTCCTGTGAGAATGTGTTCAGATGCACCAGTGTATTAAAAATAATGAAGAGAGCCCCTATAAATTCACACAAACTGAGCTGAACTTTGCAGTGGGGTGCAGTTAAAGTAAAAGGTGGAGAATGGGAGAGCAGAATGACCAGAGCCTCCATTTAGCTGTTCTGATTCCTTTCTTCCTCTTACATTTATTTCATTCCTTCCTTCAATCAGTCTATGTATTTTCCTTCTCCAAATTAATCACTAGGGAAAGATATACTTTTTAGAAAGGTTAAAGTAGTGCTGGCAGTCTCTGACAAGACAAAACAAGTGTCCAAACGCAGCTCCAAGAAGTTCTCAACTGCTCCAGTGAGCACTGAAAACACCGGGATCTGCACATCAATGGGTTTTCCATTTTCCCAGTGCTAGCTTGAAATTAATTTCATACAAAATACTTCGTATAATAGCAGACCTGTTTGCAAGAAGAGCAATGTTGGCATCTATCTCTATCTTTAGTCTCTTTCTCACTCTCTGTGACTGTAGATTGGTTGATCCAGATTCTTGTCCTGCTGAGTATGTCACCCATTTTGATGCTCCTAGGAGCACTGTTAATCCTCCTTCCAAAGGAGGGCATACATTTAAGATTAACTTTTGTAAGAACTCGCCGTGAAATGCTCGCGAGCAGCCAAGGGACTTTTCAGGCTTGACACTTGAAGATCAAATATCCTATGATTTGTTTGGTGAGACTGTTCTGAATGTTGTCCTGTCATTTATGGATCAAGCCAAAACATTTCATCATAACCTCTCACGTGCAAAGCTCCCGCCACTTCCTCCTTCAAATCCCTCCTTAAATGCGTTTCCTTTGAAAGGCTTCCAGTGTTCCCCTGCTCACCAATAACATCTGCACCCACTTTATGGTAAAGTAATAGCGGTGGCTTGTGCCTAAAGTAGACTTTGTGCTGCCTGTGGCAGGGCCCATTCCTCCATGTGTTCGAAAAGCACACACATACCTTAAGACCATTCCCTTCCTTCCCCCCAGAAGCCACCAGACACCGAAACAATCCAGGATCGGATTCTGATGGCAGAAGAAAACAGACCCATAACCCAACCGGTTTCTGAGAGAAAGAAAAAAAAAAAAATACTTTTATTTTATTTTATTGCCCATAGGAATGTTTGGAAGCAGCATGAGTACACTTCTCACACAGGGGACATTTGCAAGTCTTATGAACAGAAATAGCAAAAAAGAAACTATTTCTTATTAAGCTCCCTGTTCTACACACATACTTTTCCTGGTTGCTTAGGGCTCATCAGCATAGATTTTCCCATCGAGAATAAGTTTTTCAGCTTACCCAAATAAGTGTAAATAGTTACTTTATCCTTTCGGTGCACATTTATCTCCCTGTCTCCTCCCTGCACAGCACCATGGAATTAGTTGGCTTATTGGCAAGGCTGACCTGGCGTTGTACTGTAACACCTGATTGCTGCTGACCAATGGAAAAATATCAAATGTCTCATGCTGAACACGTGTCCCCTTCACCACATCGATTTCCATCCTCCTTGGACCCTCAGCCCCCTGCTCCCCACACATGTGCCCACCTTCCACACTGCTGATTCTGCCACGGGCCGATGCCTTGTTTCCTATCGCTGCTGCCATGCCCACTTTCAGCAGCAGCTACCAGTGGGATCTGGCTGCAAAAATGGCAGCAGCAGCAACGGAAGCAGTGGCTGAGGAATACATTTTTTTTTCTAAAATGGTACCTTAAAAAATATACACTTGCTTTAGGCTCACACTATAGTATATGCATTGGGAGGGGGAAGCATAAACACACACGGAGCTGAGTCTGACTGGGAACTGAGCTACCTATTTATACACTATTCTAGACTTAATTCTGTGTATTTAGATAGCCAAATAAATGGCCTCTTTTTCTGCAAGGCTGAAAACTGCATTTACTAAATATGGAAATAGGGTATCTAAAAATAAACATGCAAGTATGAAGATATTAGCCTTATTCTATAAAATGGGGGCAAGAGAACTGTAGCAACTTATATGTCCAAAATACCTCTAAAAAATATCCCTTCTCCCACCTGACCCTCAAGGAACCTAGAGCAAAACAAACCAAAAAAGTATTCACAAAAATTCCCAGAGTTGAATGAACGTGTCAAGAAAGGCACAGAGAAAAAATTGCTAGTGGTAAGTGGGTTCCCTGTGGATGAATAGCCATTCATGTTGCCAAAGGGCAATAAAAATTCTACATTGTTTTACTAATTTTCCCATTCTTCATTTTATGGCCGAAATCATAATAAGAGAGCAAAAGACAATACTATCTAATGGCAAATGAACAATGCAAGCACTCATGGAATCCTGAGCTGCTGCAGCGGGTGATAAAGCTACACAGCATCTGGAGTTTGCTACAGCGACAAGCAAATATAAACACATAAATGAAGTTTACAGTTATTCTTCATATTTTTGGAAGTCCTTCAACATGGCTCCAGCAAAAGCTTTTTCAACACCTTAGATTCAAACTGGAATCACCATTAAACCTATCAGGTTTCTGCCCAGCTACAGGAAAAAAAAAAAAAAAAAAAAAAAAGGACTTGAATTCCCAGGAGTATTTCTAATTTCTCTGCTTAATTACATCCCTGAATTTTTATTTCATTTTATCCCGCAAGTTTTTTCAATACATGTTTAAGTCATATAATTGCGCAGGCTAAATCCTTCCACACAGAGAAACACAGCTCTTTTTGTTACCCAAATCCCAGCAGTCAATATTCTAGATCAGAGAAGAAAATTCCTGGTTTAGTAATTTATATAAGACTAAAAGGCAATGCCTTTTCTTAAGTGCTAAAGTGGTCCTCCCAAATTACTGAAAACTGTGAGTTACTGTTTCACTCAACACAACAGTCTTGTACATATTTCTGTCTCAAATTTCCCCTCTAAATGCTTACAAAAAAAATGTGCCGTGACTCAGTGTGTGTTGAAGTATTTCTTCCTTCCTTCCTCTCGTCCTTTATTCGTGGTCCTATTCCATGTGCAGCAGCATCTCCTAGCGGTCACACTGCCCCTGCTCAGCGGGAAACGCCATCAGCAAGGGGATTCTTGTTTTCTGTTGCTTCATTCATTACATTCCCATTTGCTTGTGCAGTAAAGAAGGCATCAGATGGGGTCGGGCGTTGGAAATAATGACACACGGCAGTATTTAGCTTTGTTGCACTGAGGGCTGATGCCTGAGTTACAACAGGCTCTGGAACTGTGCGGGTTGTAATCCTGCTCGCCAGCTGCAGAGGAAGGCAGGGTGAGCTTTGCCAAACGACCCTTTCCAAGGATCCTTTGTGGGAAGAGTTCCTCCAAGTCTCAAATCAGATATCGGGTCTAAATTTGCACTAATTTATAGCAGGGTAATGCTACTAACTTCCTGACTTTTATCAGCAGGAATGGAAATGTATCCACTTTCTTTGTAAGCAGTTTATAATGAAGAACTTACTCAGCTGAGAAAAGAAAAGTGCTTGTATGAAATTATAGAAGTACTGCAGAGAATTTCTGGATAGCCAGCAGTTTACAAAGAATCGGGGGAGTACTTCAGCACTTTCTGCAGAAAGGTGAGAGAGATGCAGAGGATTTCAGTACACTCAATGCAGCAGAGAGATTACAGGCGCTGCTAACACAGGCTCTAATCTTTAGCTAGCAGGCTGGAGCTAGGCTCATCAGTGTTAGCAGAACCACACACGGTGTTTTCAACACTCCCTGAAGGGACATAATCCTCTGAGCTGCTGAATGCCCACTGAATTCCCTTTGGCCACTGCCAGTGCTGGGCACGGCACAAAAGGCCCGTGTTCAAGACACGATCGCTATTCAGGGCAGTATAAGCACCTGCTTAGTTCCTCTTGAAGTCAAGATTAAATGTCAGGCACATGCTTCAGCACTTCCCTGAGTCCAGGCAAGTCCATTACTTCGAAAGGAACTTGCCTCCCGAATTCATGCCTAACTCTGGTCATTAAAGCCATGCTTGCACTACCCCAATCCGTGACTGAGCTTCAGTCTTGTCTTTTATTGAAGCCTGCTGAAGAACCTTAAAACACACCAAGTATTTTACCTGCAGTGGTAAAAAAAAAAAAAGGCAGCAAAATACCATCTACCTTGTGCAGGAGTCTGCTCTCATGTGGTTTCCTGTCTTCTGCCCAGATAAACCAGAGAAGTATTTCCTTTTTTTTTTTTTTTTTATTTCATATGCATTTTGATCTCTGCTCCACTATAATTTTTCTGGCAAGGGAAAACATCATGCAGCAGTAACCAAACCAGTATTATTTATTTATTGAGCGCTCCCTGTGTGATTGACATTTACAATACACTCAGGGAGACGCAGGCCCGTTCTCAGCGGTCTTGCAGCCTGGAAAAGCAATGCAGCTTAGAGTCATTGGCCAGATGATAAAAGCCAAACAAGTCAACCTCAAACAATCCACCACTTACATCTAAATGCTGCCTTTTTAGACAGATTAATATAGAAAGAAAAACAGTATTGGGGGGGGGGGGGGGGATGGGGAGGGGAATGAAGATAGACTGCAAAGTAGAAAAGGCAAAGAAAATGCTATTTTCACTGCATCCGGAAAGGCAAAGTTCACTTGAAGAACTAGGGGATCAAATCCTCAAAAGAACTGAATGGTGATGCTCCTTAATAGGTAAAATTTAAAAAAATGTATATGAAAATAACTGCACACATCTTCGGTCTGAAGTGAGAATTAGAAATGTGTTGAGCTCATGTGATCTTGAAGTCCAGGACCAGCAGCACTCTCTGTATTCCCCTCTCCATCTCTCTCCCCACAGGACTCCTCTGTTAACCTGTATTGTATTCTCCCAAGTAGGAGAATCCCACCTAAATCTAAACTCATTCTCCTCTTTTTCCACCAAAGCAGCCCAAAGGCAGTGCAGCACACAGGGACCAGGATTGTCTCTGAGAGGATTATGAAGTAGGAAGAAGCTGCTGCAGAGATTGCAGAGCAATCAGTTTTCTCTGAACTATTGTGAGACCTAGCAAAGTAGGCAAGAAAAAGCTCTTATGTACTATTAGTAACTAGCATCACTGGCAATGCTGCTTCAGTAAATATTAATTTGAATGTGGCACATCCTACTGGTTTGCCAATCATTCCATGCCAGCAATGGAGCTACATTGTGCACTGCTTCTGACTTGCTATAAACTAATGGAAACATAAAAAATTCCAGCTTATTTTTTTAAATTTTGAAAATAAATTATTAATTTAAAAAAAAAAAATTTTTTTTTTTTCTTTATAATGTTATTCCCTGACATTTGTTGATAATCAGTGACTTCTTCTAATTAAAATCCACACAACCTACAGACACATAAAATGTGAGTCTTGGGGATGGATTCATGTCCAAAGTCAGCAGAATGCTTCTTGGTTATAGCTCCTGTAGATGTGAAATGTGAATGCCTGCCACTCTTTTTGGGGATCCAATTATTTATGTTCCCCCTCTGCTTGGCCAGCTCTCTTCATGAATGTACTCAGGGAATAGTAAAATAAAATCTTTGAGCACAGGCTTCTTAGGTGCTCACAGGAAAAAGTTCCCTTGTATCTCTCCTTTCTCCACTTCGCATGAATGTAAGGTTTTGGTTCTGCGGCACAACCCTGGCATATAAAAAGCAAACAGGAACTATAGAAGTTGTCACAGCTATGGGAAGAAACAGCGTGAAACTTTGTACATGAAGGCTAAGTTTAACCCCAGTTGCCCTGCTCAAGTCTAGCCTAGAGGTGGAAAGAAAACAGCGGAGCGCTGTTGCATGGCGGTGTTTGCTTCTTCCTGAACAGCTCCAGACACTCAGGGGGGAATGAGCTCTCAGCTTCAGAGGCCTCGGATCACGTGGGGTTAATTTATTCCCTATAAATGCAACCCCCACTCTTACAAACAATTAAATTGTGGGAAAGGTGCCTGTCCAGTTTATTTTTTTCTCCGTATTTTGCCCTCAGAATCTACACTTAGACTTACGCATCCTCAATCTAAAAGGTACTTAAACACACCATTAACTTTGGGCACACGTTTCTGAAGCAGAATACTGGTTTAAATACGAAAATAAGTACAAGAAAATGGTTGTTTTGATCTCCTGGCCAAAAAGAAAATAATAATTTTGGGGGGGACAAATAAGTATGAAAATGTAAAAGGCTTTTTGACGTCTAGGAGAAAAAGAAGGGTGACAGGGGCTGAAGCCAGTATGTATCATTCAGTTACATTTCAGGTGATACCCATACTTTCATCACCCTTCCTTTATTTTTACATTCTACAAGCGTCCAAAGTGCTAAAGATAATATTTCTGAAACTGAAAACATTCAATTAACTCCCAAATGGTGTCAATAGAGAGCTGCCTTTTTTCAGGTAGAAAATAATTCACCAGCAATTGTTCATCTACTTCTGTAAGTGCCCCTGAACTGGGATCTCACTTACAACTAAAGCAGTTAAAGGGAGAGCTCCAAGGAGCTCCATATGTATAACTGAGGACTGAGTTTAGCTGTGAGGAACAGTCAAGCATGTGAGCTTGCAGCTGTGTTCTTAACATATTTTTTTTTAAATCTGTTTGCTTCAGGATAGATTGTGCTTGAACTTTAAGCACTATTAAAGCAAGCAAGAGTGGAAATAAAGAAACGCTGGTCCAGGTACAACCCTTGTAGGGGACGCAGCTCTAGCATCTCCTGAGGCAGAGGCAGTTCTGCAGATGATTTCAGCTGCAGCTTCTCTCAAGACATAAACCGGCTGCACAGGCAGAGAGAAAAACCAGGGACTGCTCTCACTACAGGCCAAGAAGTGGCAGTGTCTGCTTCTCCTAAGCCATAGCAAACATCTAAAGAAAAATAGTTCACCTCATAAATTGTGTTACAGATCATACTACTTGTTCTTTCGTAAACAAAATGCTTCCCCTTTGTCCCTGCAGGTGTGATCTGCTCCTGCACTATTTCCAGTGCAAAGTGAAACCACACCGTACAAGCTGCTCCTAAAAGATAAGATGGCAGAGACCTATTTTCAATTCTTTTTAAAGCAAAAGCATCACACCAGAAGTAAGTTGATCTTTGCGTATGAAAAATTGCACTCTACATCAGAAAAATATTTAGACACAGGCACTTTATTATTGAAATACAATCACTAAATTTTTGTGTCGCTGGGTATTAAATGCTGCAGTGTTTAGCAAAAGATGTGCTTAATAGAGAGGCTTACTCCCCTCCTTCCTGCTGAGGACAATTTGAAATTACAGTGCCAGCACTTATTTCAACAAAAGTCAGTGGTGTAAAAATAAACAGTTAATTCCCAAACTACTAAATGAATAAATAGATCAGAAGGTAGCTGCTGGAAAGAAGTTACAGATGGGTGAAAAGACACAGTTAAAACAGCTAAAGTAAGACTGAGACTGGTAGGGCTGTCAGAATAACAATAAACACAGAAGACTTTTTTTAGATGGGCAGTTTACATGTCTGAAAAGATTAATACAAACATGTCCTTCTGTGTTAATACTACTAGTTATTTTTTGCTTGTAGATGAAACTATTACTGTTTAATTTCTTTTTTTTTTCATGTATATAATATTATATGACTCACCTTCTATTATTGCAATCTGTAAGCTTTCTATTACCTTTATTTATTCTTCCACACAGTGAAAGGTACTCTCCATGCTCCTCCCTTGGTTGAAAGCAGTGCAGTACTACTCATTAAAATATCTGACCTTAAATAAGTAGTACTTGATGGAGTACTATAAATATACAACTGTAAAGGGAGAATGTGTTGCTTTCTTTTATGCCTTTGAGTAAAGTCTTTTCTTAGCAGCATGGAGTTTCAGGTGCCTCCTCATTGTTAGTCCCATAGAAGAGGACAAGGCAGTAAGAGCAGAATCTAGCCCTGGTCAACCAAAGTCCGTAACATTTAACTGCCGTGACATACTTCCCAACTATTGCCAAAACATCTTGTGAGAGGAATTTTTCAATTAGTTTCAGAGGGCATCAGTCTCTTCAGATAAATATAGAGGCAATTGCAGCTTCTTATGTTGTTTCAAATGTACACAGAAAACCAGAGTTTCTAAAATGTTATTGCAAAGTCGTTCAGGTTTATGGCATTAAGCTGCTAATCCACAGCATGGTACTTTTAAGTTTTAATTGTGCTTGAATGGTTTAATTATCTTCTATTTTAGTTTGGACGGTTTGATCTACAGTTCACATGAGCCTATCTCACTGCTCTCCTTCACATGAGAAACCCTTTGAAGCCAAGGGTGTTGCCATATGACTGAGCTCCTCAGGACCCACAGCGTACATACACAGTGGTGCCTGTGCAGTCATGTAATGTAGGGGAGGAACTTTGTCTTCTGGTTTGGGTCAGTAGATTTCTTAGTGCCCGTGCAAAGATACAGAGGGGACCAGTGACTCAGACATCCAGACAAACAGAGAAACTATTTTTAGACATAGGTTCACCCGTTTGCACCACATTGCTCTTTTAGATGTAATGGCAAGGTTAGCTTTGGGGGCAAGCTGCACATCTGGAGCCACCAGAGGAGGAATGGAGCTGCAATGGTTTAGACGAGTCATTGTTCCATCTTAATGGAAAACCTATAAAAAACTGCCAGAGGGTAATAGATCTTTCAGGGGTTTATTAGTTTTACAGGTCTTATAAAAATTACCAGAAAAATATAAAACTTTAATAGCTGAAAACTCTAAAGGTTTCATGAGCTTAAGCTCAATCTGTTTGAATCAAGGCATAGCTACACTTCTACAGCTGGGATGTGGCAAGCACACTAGCTGCAAAAAATTCCCCAGATTCTCTTGCTTTTGTTCAGCTGTCCTCTAAGGTCACACAAAATCTTCTATCCAGAGTTTCTCTTTGTACAAAATCTCATGAAAATATTTAGACCTCTGGTTATAGTTGACTTGTAGGCTCTTCCTTAGCCACAGCTTGCCTGGTGATTTCTAATTATTAATGCCGGAGACAGAAGTGTGCAGCTGATGAAACCACTCCAGAGTATTACAAGTATAGATACAGATATGTATGTTCACCTACACTGCATACTCAAGGGGCTTACCAGGCATAATTGCCAATTGGGAGTATGTATTCAGAATCCTAGAATCAGAGAATGGTTGGGGTTGAAAGAGACTTTAAAGATCATCTGATTCCAACCCCCCTGCCATGGGCAGGGACACCTCCCACTGGACCAGGTTGCCAAAGCCCCATCCTGCCCGACCTTGAACACTTCCAGGGATGGGCAGTTTCTCTGGGCAACATCTACAACTTCTCTGGACAGAAGTAAGAATGTAAGTCATGTTAAATAAGAATATATGTCATATTTCCTGATTTGAAGAGGTATCACAGAAATTATAGACCAGCCTGTAAACACAAGAGACCCATCATTAGGTTACAAGATGGAACTACTCTGACTTTTAGTCTTGTGACTTCTCGGACACAAACACTATAATATATAGCTATATTCAGCAATTATCAAATCAGCTGTAGCAGTTTGCAGAGCTCATAGCCTTGGTCCAGAGGAGAGCTAAATCATCCTTTTATGTCACTTATAGCCACTCTAGGACGATGACAATCAGACTGTTGTTGATGCAAGGGTAGTCAACGGTGGCTGGAGCGCTACCATCATGGTAATGGCAGTGACAGTTCCCTTTATCCTGTAGGTATATTCATAGGGACTAGTAAAGATGTTGTCTGTACAGAATGCACGTGTAAGGTTTTTCTGAGAGCTGGTGAAACCACAGTGAGGGAGATCCTGTTGCTTTCTAACCCTTTTCCATTAGAGGTACAAATACCCCACGAAAAAGAAAAATAATCCAAAATTAAGCACAGCTCAGTCTTGTGTACCCAAACTGAATATGTCAAGTGCTTGAGGAAGACAGACAGAAGCCCTGCTCATTGCTGAGATAAAAAAAAATCCTTGATGTCCCTAGGTACCCTGAGAGGGGCAATGGCCAGGCAACCACACTCCTCCTGCGGCTGTAGACCATGCCCAACCACAAATCCAGGTGAAAGAAGATCTCTTCACAAAGAAGCACTGGAGATTAAAGAAACAGCTACGGATTACAAAACAGGATTCTTTTCCCCTGCATACCATCAGCCAAAGAGAGGGTGAGCAGCATTACTTGAATAATAAACGAAATAAACCACACGGAAAGGAAATTTGCACGTGTAAGAAAGCTGAGTTGTGTCACAACTGATTTCTCTTTCTCTATTAGGTTTTAGATCTTCCAAAGATTTTTACTTAAAATGGAACATGATTACCCTGGGGCCTCTTATACTAATTAGCCAGCTACAAATGAAGTATAACACATAACTCATCCAGTAGATCCAGGGATTTATCCTTCAGTCAGATGCAGAGGTCACCCAAACAGAGACACACTTTATAGTGACATCAAGATTTTTGATTTGTCTTTTGCATTCTGGAAAGCAATTGTAGTATGGTGACTACAGGCGACTTACCAAGATAGAACAATGGGAATGCAGCTTGGGACTTCTGACTGTGAAAACATGAAGATTTTTCACTTTGCACTGAAGTAGCCTACTTCCTGTAAGAAAAGCAGGAAAATAATTAGAAATGTATTAGTGAACTAGGGTGACCCACAGCTATATATTGTTGATGGAGATAATAAAAGCACCTAATTTTGGCATTCTGCTTCTGAAATATATGGTAAACTGGAAGAGACTTGGCTTAGTTTTGTTAAAGGTCAAAATTATTTCTAACACAGCTTTAAATGATTTTTGTTCCCAGATTTTCCCCATTGCAAAAATAACTTTTGCTCTCTAGGCTTGGATATTTAAAACCCCCTTTATCAGATTACAGGTAATGAGATACACTGTCATGTTTTCCTTCCCCAAACCCAAGTGACAGAAGGACCTTTTTGTGTCATTTCAAGACTTCCTGCACCAAAGGTCAAGAGAAATCTGTTAGCAATTAAGCCTTACCACCTGGCTGAAGAAAACACAATCCTTTCTTAACTCTGACATAGAATTTCCTAACAAAAATAGAATTATTCCAAGTAATATGTAAAGTTGCTTATGTCTGCAGAATCAAGTCTTTAAGCATAGTAGTTTACAGATTGGTGCATAATGACTGATATATTTCTACTGTTTTAAATGGAGGCTAAGAGTTGTATTCATACGCATATTTAAGGAACTTCAGAGTAATACAAAGGAAAATGAGCCATGTGCACCTTGGAATAAAATAATTGACTGGTAGGAGCTACACATTATTTTTTTTCTTGTTTTTGCACAAGTGGCCACATGCGTTATGGCCATTTTCTCATTCCTCAGAACCATAAAGAATTTCTTACTGCTCTGAGCTTGTTACCAAACTAGCAACGGCCTAGTTGAGCCAGCTCACGTGTTATTCCTTTCATGATAGCATTAACTGCACACATTAATACTAAGTTCTTGCTAACGCATTCAGATTCATTATAAATGAGGAAAATAAAATTAATGGATTTGAGTTTATGGTGGATTTCCATTAGGGGCTTGTGTTCTAGCTGCCAACACATCTGGATTTCTTAGGAGTGAATGGGTTTAACCACCATGTAATTATTGTTTGTGGAAAATAATTAATTAACCATGCAAAAGGTTTTGTAAAAGCATTTAAAACAATGGGAAAACTTGCAGTTGCCTCTTCTTGCTTTTAGCACAATGATATTTTAGCCCAGTGATATATTTCCCTTTCTGCTTGAGCAGACATTGAAATATTAAAATAGGTACTTCAGTAATTTTCTCAGATTGTGATACAGGATATATTCACTGTCTCATGGTATGATTAGGGAGTTAGAGAAACAAGTCTTTGGAAGAGGAAAACCTTCGTTAAAATACAGTTTCACATGTGCTGCATGCTGTGGCAAAGGACAGTAGTAGTATCATGAAGCATTCCTGCACCTTTTAAGATGGTACCGAGAATGAAAAAAAAAAAATAGTTGTCCTTATTTCTGAATAATTTTGCTGTTGTATACTTCACACAAATACGTTTTGGGGATGGAAGATGGGTTCTAAAGAACAAGCTCCAACAGTGGAAAATGTCAATCCTATCACAACGACACAGCCCTGGCAGGTGCTCCAACAGGTCACCTGCACCAAAGCTGGATGACAACAGGACCCTCACCATGTTTGTCTTACCTGTTCAGAGTCCTTTAGTTATGGCAACGTCACACCACTCCCATGTCACCTAATCCTTCAGTATCTTCAGGTAATGTTTTTTCTTAATAGATCACCTGAACTTCGCTGCATGTTGAGCCCATTATTTCTTGCCCTAGCTTATCAGGACATGGTAAAGGAACTGTTTATTTCGCTAGCTTAAAGAAATTGTTTGTTCAGAGATGGATTTACAGTCTCTCAGATGACTAATGGAGGCCTGCACAAGTATCTGGCACCTCTGCATAGTATCAGGGGATGTGCAGGCTGAGACACTTTCAAATACAGTCAATTTCTCCAATACTTAGAGATGCACTCCATGCTTTGAATGAATAACTGTAACAGGGCTGGATCATATGCTTAGCATATGGGCAAAGCAATTAACCACATATTTAATGACAGACACGCATAACTAGTAGGAAAAACAGCATGCAGACAGGGAAGGAACTGGTAAAGTGTTTGTAACAAGTAAAGATGACTCAATGTTGTTGGTCTTTATGACGGCTGCTACGATCACCAGTATGTATTTTTGCGCTTTCAACTTCATTACAGAATGAAGTACTTGAGCAATGCACCTAATAGTGCCTGAGAGAATGACAGGTGACTGGTTGTAGAGGCAGGCACACAGTCAAAATGAATATGGGCTGTAAGGAATAGTCCAGCAATTCGTGCCACTAAGGGATTTGAAGGGTTAACATTGAGGCCTGGGTTTAGGTGATAAGAGAACAAAGGGATTTTTAGAGAAAAACTGCTGACTCTGCACAGACGTGCAGTAGCTTCTGACATCCGGCCAAGAGACTACCAGATAAGGAGGAAGAATATGAGCCTTCCGCCTGAGAGACCACCAGAGACTGATACGCAGGCGCCCCTGGGAGGACTTCAGATTTGGGAAACCAATTATAATAACCCTGCCTCTTCTAGAAGTAGTAATGAATATGTATTAGCCTAGGAGTATAAAAAATCAGCCGTCTTACATAACGGGTGTGCGTCTTGGTGGAGCAGAGACTCCCGGCGCACCCAGCGCTGTTTGCTTGCCTCTATTCGTTTAATAAATTGTAAACTTTGATTGCAATCCTATTTGGGACTCAGTCATTTATAACATGGGCTGTGTGTGACTGCCTGTGGAAAGCGCTGAACTGGAAGGAGGTCCTTTGCCAGCTGAACAGGGGCAGCTCAACAACACTTTTGACTCTGTTTAAAGAATATAGAGCATAAGGTCTATATGAAGAGTGAAAAGCCTTGCCTCACTATTCCTCATCAAGGCCTTGATGAGGGAAAGCGAGATGAGGCTTTTCAGCTTTCTTGATGAGGAATAGAGTGGTGACATTTTTCAATCTTGTTGATGAGGAAGGACATCAAAGTCATGGAGTGTGTCCAGAGAAGGGCTACGAAGCTGGTGAAGGGCCTGGAACACAAGTCCTGTGAGGAGCAGCTGAGGGAACTGGGGTTGTTTAGTCTGGATAAGAGGAGGCTCAGGGGAGACCTAATTGCTTTCTACAATTGCCTGAAAGGAAGGTGTGGGGAGCTGGGGGTCGGCGTCTTCTCACAGAAAACTAGTGATAGGACTAGAGGGAATGGCCTCAAGTTGTGCCAGGGGAGGTTTAGGTTGGAAATGAGGAGACATTTCTTCTCAGAAAGAGCAGTCAGGCATTGGAACAGGTTGCCTGGTCAGGTGCTGGAGTCACTGTCCCCGAGAGTGTTCAAGGAAAGGTTGGACGTGGTGCTTAGGGACACGGTTTAGTGGGTGACATTGGTGGTAGGGTGATGGTTGGACCAGATGATCTGAGAGGCCTTTCCCAACCCTAATGATTCTGTGATTCTATGATTCTCAGCCCTCATACAGAGACCACACTCCTTCCACAGAAAGAAACCCCCTGCCACAGCGCTCCCTGCCTCCCCGAGGCCTTTCCCCTGCCCGCAGTCCCCCCGCGGGCGGGACCATGCCCCGTGGGGCCGCCCGCAGCCGGGGGAGGGCGGCGCCGGCAATGGGGCGCGGAGGCTCCGCCAGGGGACGCTGTGGGCGGTGGCGTTAACGGCCGGCAGCGGCGGGAGCGGCGCTCGGGCCCGGCTGCGAGCCCTGCCCGGCCGTGCCCGGTCCTACCGGGGCCCTTGGGGCGACCCCCGGCCGCCGCGGGGGCGGAGCGCTGCGGGGAACCATGTCTGCGCCCGCCGGGCTGCCGCCGCGGCCGTCCGCCGCCATGTACCCGGGCGGGCCCGCAGCTTCCCGGGAGGCCGCGGCGACCGAGGGCGGCACTCCTCGCTGCCACAACGGTGAGGGGCCGCCGGCCTGCGGGGCTCTGGGGGTTCGGGGCTCCGGGAGGGGGGGGGGTTCGCCTCTTCTGCGCCTCGGGTGTGGAAACGGGATGGGTTTGGGGAAGATTTTGGGGGGGAGGGAGGAGAAGGCGGGTCGGGGCCTTGGTGCTGTGGGGTCAGGGTGCCCGTGCAGCAGGGGAGTGGGGCTGGGGGGAGCTGTGAATCGTGGCTGGCTGGAGAATATGAAATATTGCAAACTCCCAAAGCAGTGGCTCGCTTTTCACGTTGAGAGGTATTAACTCCTTGCTTTTAAACCGCGGGGGCTGCAAAACCAGTTCTTTGTTAAGTTTTTAGAAAGCCTGCCTCTGCTCCATCCCCGCCTAACGATGGTCTGGCACCGACATCGGGCCTCTTCGTATCTCTCACGGGATTTTGGCTCTGGCTGGTAAACCTTTTATCTCACAGCCAGGCTCGCTGTGCACAGGCGGTGTTCTGCGCAGGCTGCTGTTGAGGGTAATGACCTACAAAATCTTCTCTCGTGGATATTGCTCGTGTCCAAAGGGTGGCTCGTTGGTGGGCTCTTACATGCCTCCGAAGGTTTTGCCTACAGGTAGTGCAGTGAATGAAAAGGGAGGTAAGCACGTAGTTTAGGGAGAAACTAATGCCTCGGATGCGCTCTTCAAACTTTAGTATTATAAACCTGAAATTTCTCTGAATTAGTCACAAAATTCCAACTTATGTGGCTTTTAGTTAAAATACCACGCTGTCAGGACTCTGATACAACCTCCTCAATGAACTGGAGGTATATTTCACAGAAATAAACAGAAACTGACATTGCGTATTCCCCTTGTATTTTTAACTGAATGAAACGGTAATTTTAAAGGGCCATCATTAGGATTTATTATTTTAATTAGTTGGTTTCATGTTGCTGTCAATATTCCATCTTTTAAACCTTCTAGTAAACTATTTGTTTACTGTGAATCAAACATATGCTTATTTTTTTTTAATTCTGAGAAGTTTTATAGTGTGTAGTAATTATCTTGCATTTTTATCATATAACTTGCTAACTGCCCAGCTTACCTTTGCCTTCCGTGTTCATAAGATGCCTACAAATCATCAGATATATACCACGGTAGGCTAAGAAATCTGAATTTGTGATTTCGTGTGTTTTAGCAACACTATTCCAAAGCTTTTAGATGAGTTTATCGGTCTTCTTCAAGTACTAATCTTGTGAAGTTGTAACACAGGATTTAATTTTTTTTTTTAACAACTGTAATAGAAGGGGGAATGAGGGGGAATAGCGACAGAAAAAGAGAATTGGAAACTTCTGTCATATAGAAACTAAATTTCACAAAGAAGATAGTCATTGCTTTTGAAATTTATTTTTACATCAGTATAAGGAAGGTCAAATGTAAGATACTTTAGTGAATACAACTATTTCTATATTGGCTGTAAAATAGACCATAGCATATTGTTTCAGTTGTTTGCAGAGTACTATACATGTTAATTTCATAAAATCTAGATTTTTCAGATTAAGCCTTTGAAGTTATGGGGATCTGATGAAGGAGAGGCTGTTTCTTACAGAAAGAAAGAAACTCATTGCATGTATAGTGATATTTACAAGGATGTTCAGCTTTGTATTTAATAGGATTTACCCAGTCCAGTGACCACATTCATTTGAGACCTTTGGGGACTTTAGTGTTAGTGTAAGTTTTAAAAAAAAAAAAAAAATTTTTTTTTTTTCCTCTCCATGTATTTGGTTTGATTCCATTTTTAAATTCAGTAATATAAAAAGAAAGGGGTCATTGCCTGGTATTTTGTTTGTCAGTCAGGGGCTTGTACCTGCAATTCTTCTGAATAAAGTTTTGCAGGTTCGTGGAAATTTTATTGTAGCAGTTTTACAAGTAGCTTTATACATAACCAGAAAACGACTTGTTTCCAAATACCAGCATAATGAGATGTTGCTTGTTAAATTAGTACTGAAAAATGATGTATTTTTCCAGTAGCCACTGGAGACTTCAGTATTAACAGTATAACGTATTGAAATTTGTAACTCTGAGAGGTTAACTCTTTTGAATTTCCATGTTTCTCGAGAAGTTTTTTTACTAGTGTTATCTACGAGTGTTTTGTAAGATTACAGTTATATCATCAGTATCCTGATGATACTATGGTATATTTCAGGATCATCATTTCAATTATGAAGTCCTTTAGGACTGGTTTTCATCCCTCCTCACAAGTTTGATCTTTTGGATAGTTTCAGTTAAATTTGATGCCGGGGGTAGAGGTATGAAATTCCTGAAAGCTTTGTGAAACTGGGAAGCTGACTGATGCCATCACTGAGCTGCTGCGAGAGCTCAGCAGTGACTTGATTTTCTGGGTCCTTTGCTTGCAACTAAGGACGTGCAGAGCTTGACGAGATGTGGTCAAGCTGCCCCATGTCCATCTGGTTAGAGAGAGACCAGGGAGCTGCGGTGAGTGTTCTCTGCAGTGGACACAGAGATGATAAAAGCTGTGGACACCTAACAGGTATTCTTGACTAGAAAGGGCGGTTTTATTGTAGGGATATGTACCTGGAGGGTGCGTGGCAGAAGGCTCAGTTATTCAGGTAAGAGAAGGCTTGGGCATGAATACAAACACACATGACACTAGAAAGCCAAACTTTGCTAATTTATATAGGTGTTCGTATAGCCATGGCACTCTTTTTTTTTTTTTCCTCCTATAGTGTTTTTTTTTCCTTAAAAAGTGATACGGCTTTCAGGGTTCTCCTACTAATGCACATGTACTTACACATTATAAGGTATTAATTTGTCTGTGGAAGGAGAGTTTCCTTGCTTTCCACTATGGAGATGGCATTTTAGCGGTGCGCTTTCTGTGTGCAGGTAAGTTTTTCAACTCCTCTTACAGTTCTCTGGAAGAGAATAGTCAAGTGTTTTGGGAGGAAGGTATACTGCCTGAGACACCAGCACAGATCGTGCAGTTAACCAGGTCTCAAAATGACATCAAAAACGTACCCACATTTCCAGTGCTAAAAACGGCCCAATTATCTAGTCATCATTAGCAGCTTCAGCTACTAATTGCACTGAGAAATTACTTTCTGTTCACATTCTTCATGATCAAATGGACAAAAATCTCAGTTCAGATAATGGGAATGATCTTTCTTCTGTAGTTGTAAAAACTTGCTTTGAAAGGCCAGGATTTTGAAATCCGAAAGATTGCTTTTCAAATGTCAGCTGTGTCTTTCTTAATGAGTTCTTGATGGGATTCGTACTATCTTGTGCAGTTTTAAACTCATAATGGATGTTAAGAATAGGAATAAAGGCAACTTGGCGTTCTGTAGTGTGGTAACTGGTATCTTGTACTGGTAATATAATCTCTCCTTATGGTAAGTGTTTTTAAACCAGAGCTGGATACTGCAAGACTTTATGAGATGATTTGATGTGCAGCCTTTTATTTGAAGTGAGGTGCTCCTAAACCAGTTCCTAAATTATACTTGCTCAGTTAGTTTATTCAGCATAGCATACCATAGTAGAACAAATGCACAGACTCTTCAGCTAAAACAACTTTCCTTGCTGCCTTCGATGTTGTAGCTGCTTAAAGCAGTAAGCCGTGACAGACATATGTTATTTGTGTATTTTTCAGTTTGCTCTTTCAGACTTCCAAAAAGCAGGTTGAAAGTCTGCTAAAGGTCACGTAAGTGCAGCCTGTAGTTAGTTGTCGGTGAGTCACTAACTTGAAAATCATTCTCCCTTAAAGGAGAATAAGCTACAGAGCATTAGGAAGCAGCTCCCACTTTTTCAGAAAAGCAGTGAATCAGAAGCATAAAATTACGTATGGCTCCAAATTGTTAGTACGTCTCTATTTTTTTGTCTGTATTTTCTTAAGCTCCTTATGCTTATTCCCTAAAGGCCTTCCTGTTTCTTGGCCCAGCGGTCCAAGTCACTCTTGTTTGTTTGTTTGTTAGCTTTCTCTTCTGCTCAGTGTTCTGGGTTTGTCACTTACGAAAAGTCATTTTTAATTTTATCAGAGAACAATTTTGGACAGTATGTTCCTTGCTTACAACATTCTGTTAACAGATCATTATTAAAATTGCCTTGCAAGTTAATCATAGACCACCTGGATGTTACTTTGAGAACAGTGACTTTTCTGAATTTGATTCTTCAACAGAAGCACATACAAGAGAAGTAATGCTTGTATTTTGTTATCGTAGTAAATGTAGGGGGGCAAATCGACAGTTCATTATTGCCACAGCTGCTGTTTAATGTGAGTGGCACGGTGTCGTGCTGTGTGTTTCTATTCACTGAGAGCTGGGAAATAACACGGGCACACAGCGGGATGTAAGCAGTAGGGTGTGGTGAGTTTAAAAAAGGAAATGATCCAGGGAAATGCATGTATGGTTCACTAGAAAATAAAAACAGGGTGCAGGAAAAGAAATTGAGGGAGGCTTTAAGATTTACCATTGATCAATTAATAATAAAAATAATAATAATTTTAAAAAGGACATGCTTAATGTTTGGTCTCTAACAAGCAAGTACTTGTTCTACCCTTTGCAGGACCAGTATGTAATTAACCTCTAATGTTGCAGAGGCAGTTGCAGTGACAGCTGAGGTCAGTTTCTCTGATACAAACATCTCCACTACCTGATGTAAGTATCAGGCAGTAAACATAAGTGCCTCGTCAGGTACCTTGTGGTTTCATAAAAATGTTTTTTTTTTTGTAAAAGCATAAAATAACATAAAGGAAAATAAATGCTCTAAAGCACTTTATCTTGGTCACCATGTTGGGGAGCTCTCGAGACAATGTTGACATACTGATGTGTCTGCAGCTTTTCATTTTCAGTTTCTGTAGGGTGTATTGTTATGTTCAGACACTGAAATACCAGTTTGGTGCTTACTGTTGCTCACTACTTGCTTAAATATTTTCCTAAAACCTTAAAATATTCAAAATAGAGCTGTGATGCATAGGGTCTTGGCATGGAAAGGATCCATTTTTCTGGTACTTTTATGTGTTTGCAAATTATTTCAAACATGGTATTCTGCATGCATTGTACTTGGTTTGTTCTTTTTGTTCTGTTGATGGACATTGACCTCAAAGATAGGGATGGAAATCAAGAAGAAAGCAGTTGTTTGTTAGTTGCAGTAGGTACAGAGTTCGTTGGCACTACTAGCAGATGCACCTTTAATTTATTGAGATGTTTTGTCTTCATTTCAGGTCCTGTGCAGAGTCCGATGCAGTTCCCTTCTGGCTATGGCTCGCATCCTCCAAACTACAGTGCGCCCTCAGGACACTATTCCCAAGTGCCCAATAAAGCTGTTTCTCCACACGTGGATAATCAGTATAGAGCTAGTTACCACTCCACCTACTATTCAACACCAGCACAAAATGTCATGGCCCCTTCTGTGGGTACCAACGTGTTGAATACCCGGGAATCGCAGCAGTTCTACAACAAACCTCCCCATGCAGCGGGGCCAGCTGAAGGACCTGTTCAAGGAGCAATACCATCTGCATCCTACTTGCATACGAGTGCTCAGCAGTCATATTCAGCGTTTGGTAATCATTACAACACTTCTGTCAGCTCTTCAGTGGCATCTCAGGGATTTCCCCTTAATTCTGATCGTTACGCTATGCCCGTGGTTTCTAGTGTCATGTATCCTAACGTTTCCTATCCTCCTGCAGCTACTGGCAGCATGTATGGGCAGGCATTTACTTCTCAGAGCCTACCTGCTGCCGGACAGTTCAAAGAGACAAATATGTTTTCTAGCCCGAGTACATCAGTACCTCATTCACTTCAACAGCATGTTCCTGTGGGATATAATTCAACGTTATCAACCGTTTCATCTGCTCAGTCCATTCAGGACAACCTCAGCAGGAATCTCACTGGATCAGTTGCTCAAGTAAACAACCAAATAAATACAGGTACAGTATTAGTTGAAAGATAGTGAACTTCCAGATGTGCCTGGGAAACATCAGAAATCACGGTTTTGTTGTTTTGTACTTATTCAGTACGTAAAATTCTGTATCACAAGTTTGAATTCTGTCTTTATTGATTTTTGAGGCATTTCTCATTTGGTTATCACAGTCTTGACAACAGTGGCTAATTGTATCACTGACATGTTCCATTGAGTGATGCAGCAAAAGACCCTACTGGGCAGATGGTTTTAGGGTTTTGGTTTTTCTGGTTGGTTTGTGGTTGGTTTTTTTGGTTGTGTGTTTTTGTTTGTTGTTTGTTTTTGCATTTTTAAGTTGGCTTGGAAGGGAAGTCTTTTGTGCTGTTTTGAAGGAAGGTGTAGATTCTTAGATATGTCTATTGAAAATGTACTTTTTTTTTCAATCTATGTCTAGAAGAGTTCTATTGTTAATTCAGGACTTAAATTTGTTCTGTAACATTTACCTAAGTGAACATGCGTGTGCTCTTCTCTTCAGAAATTTCAGAAAAAGTGGAATCCTAAATGGGTTAGGGGGCAATTAGTTGTGTGGTTTGTTTGTTTGTTTGTTTTAATAAGCATTTGAATGAGACAGCCATTTAGGTGTTTTTAGATAGTTTTTGTAAGCAACAGCACAATGATTTTCATGTGAATGCAGCAGTAGAGAATGAGGTGGTGAGGACAAGCAGACTGAGTCCTTGCGGGTAGCTGCAGCTTCTGCTGCTTCGTGGGAAAACTGACAACAGCTTTGAAGGGTAAGAAAGGTGGAAGGGGTTAGAGGTGTGGGAGGGCAGGCACAAGGAAACGTTTTGCTCTTCATCTGAATGAGGCTTTATTCTCCAAATAGTGCGTGCAAGCAGATTCTGGTTGTCTTACTATGCTGGTACTGTTCTGGTGTTGTGCAGTTCTCACTTGTAAGCTGTGCAAGACTAACAGTTTTCCTTTCTGATGAGACAGATGTTAGAGAATTGTAGAATGTTTCTTTTTTTTTAATGCCAGTTATTTCAGATTATAGTTAAGCATTGGAATTGTTTTCAGAGTCCTTGTAGCTGAGGTTTTCTAAGACCAAGGACTTATGAAAAACATGGTTTTGATGATGGTAAAGCTTTGACTGGGGAAACCAACAGAGCTTAAATCAAGTTCATAAAGTACGTGTCAAGGTTGAATTCATTTTCAGTGTTGGTTGTTTTTTGTTATTGTTTTTTTTTCCCAAACTGTGATACAGAGTGGCATCCTTTAGCACAGTTTTAGAAGATGAAATAGTAGATTTGAACTCTGTCTCTATATGGTGTTGCAATTATATGGTTTTCCTTAGTATTTCAAAAATGAAACAAAATACTGTTAAGAAAAGTAAAAGGGAGAGTTTTAAAAAGCTTCTGAAATTAATGGTATTTCAAGGCTGAGCATTAAAAAATTATTTCACAGACTAAAGGTTTAAAAGTATGTCTGAAAAATGAACTCTGCATACAGAATGTATAGCTGGACTTTACAGAATGCAGGTATCCTTCTAGACTATTGCAGTAGTTCTATGGAAAAGATTTCTTGTTCGTTCAGAATCCTTCCAGAATAGATTTGCAGTAGTCATATGAAAACCATCTATTGTTTGTTCAGACAGTAAATGCTTTATTTAGAAGTCTTTAAGTGCCTATTATTTTGCCTCCTTTTTGTTTGAAATCTTATTTTTTCATATCTTTTATAGTAAGGAATAGTTGTATTGAAGGTGAGGCAACATAGCTGGCCAGACTCTGAAGAACAGTCACGGATGCCTTACTCCTGAGCCATTCAGTGCACTTCTTAAGGGAGTGATTGAGTAAACATGTGGTCTCAAGAAGAAGTAATAATTTCATGCTTAAATTTCCAAGAGCTGATGATAGAACTGATTGTGGTAGTAGTGTGTAATAGGCACATGCTTTGTAGTTATGAAAATAAACACTAATCCACTGTTTTTGTTACTCTTATTCAAACTCTTTGAGCTGGTAAAGCTCTGAGATAAGCATGCCCCCTACCTTACTCAAAGGTAGGGGGGGGGGCATGCTTATTTAAAACCCAGTGAACTGGGTTGTGGAACTGATTTATCTGGAGCCTAACTTCTTTCTTTTCAGCCTGAACCGGTTTCCTGGTTCATGCTCAACACACACATGACTCTGGATTTGCTGACTGGGAGAGAGCAAATCGAGGTAGCAACCAGTAGGTGGACTGAAGGGAAAGTGGGGCTGTTTTGCTGACAGCATTGGTTTGACAGGCTGGAAATCTTGCTCAAAGAGCAGCCTTGGTGCAGTTTCATAGGAATTTAAAGCCTGGATTGATGTGGTCCCACTCTTATGCTAGTACTTGGCTGCTTTATATGTCACTGTAGGCATCTGATCAGGTTGAATTGCCACATACAATTGATTAGATACAGATTTAATTCCAACTGCACAATTAGGATTCATAGAATACCTGCCTGTCATTGTTTAATTTTACAGTGACATCACTTACGAAGTCTGAGGCTAAAGAGACTGCCTTTGACAAAGCCTGACCATTTTTGTTGTGTGATTTTTTTTTTCCTTTTTAAGTGCAGAATTCAATATCTGTGGCTAAAATGCATTAATAATTCAATTGCTACAACACCAAGCTAACAGAAGATGCCAAATGAATGTTTGGTCCTGACATAGTTGAATCGCTTTTTGGGGCACTAATATACTTTCTGAATTTCCCAATGCAGTTTTACAGTTCTCAGGTGGAGTACTTTCTATAGAATTTGAAGCGTTAGCACGCTTCAAAAAAAAGAAAAAAAAAAGTAATCTTGAAAATGACTTGCCATTTCTTGTACATCTTTGGAAAGAGTATGAATATAACACACGAGGAATTTAAGGAAATTATGATGGTTTGTAAGAAGGAATGTTTCATCCTTCCTGCTGTTTGTTCTCTAGGAGGGAAATGATGGAAAACGATTGCAGTCTGTTCTGCGTGAAATTGTTTTTGTTGTTTGATATGTTGAAATTCCTAAGTATGCTTTCTAAAACTGTTCACGTAAAGAAATTTTTATTACCCTCTCCTACTCCTAGAATACTGAGAAGGCAGTTTGTTGTCATTGCTGCTGTGCTATGAAAGAGGACCCTTCACAGTCCTTAAATTATAGATAAGTACATCTTGGAAGGACTCAGGATGCTATCGACTTACTGTACTTTTTCAATACTAGTTTTGTGCAGTTAGTGAACAGTTGTGCAGTTAGTGAGAGCTCTCTGAGAGGAAAATGGGACATGCTTTATAGAGAAGAATGTTGTGTTTTGAATAAAATATTGAATATAATCCCTGTGTTTACACAGGACTTGCCCAAGAAACTCAGGTCGGCATAACTTTCTGAAATGTGGTAATTTCTGTTTTACACTTGAGTTAAAAAGTTGTAAGTGTTGTATTTACAATTGGATTTTTAAATAAACCAATTAAAGAACAAGTGCAGGGCCTTTGAAAGCCCCAAATTTGCTGATGCCTGTTAAAATCAAACCACTGAGCTGAGGGCACAGGAGAAGATCGTGTTGCATTTCTAAAACTTCGTCAGCCACTATCTGAGATCATTATTTTCAGTGGAGCTTGCTGAAATTTCAGCGGAAGAAAAAAAGAAACGTAAGAAGAATGTTTTTTTGGAAGCTGGCCTGTTTTGATGAATACCAGCCAGTAAGAATAATTTTATTTGCTTTAGGGAGCGTAAATTAAGTAGGAAACAAATATTTAAGATTTTCTTCTGGCTGGTTTAAACTACTTTCCTGTAACAAAAATGCCCTCATCTAGTTTTAAATTCTGTATTTCAGCATAGCAGTATCGGTATGAATCTATATGGAAACAGTGATGTCCTATGTAAATAACACATGCTATATTACTTAGGCTTTTTGTTTTTCTAGGTCAGTAGCTTTCCTTATTGTTTTTTTTCCAGCTTTTTCAGCTGAAATTGGTGCATTCAGACTTTCTTGGTACTTTCCAGTCTGTGTGGATCCATGTGTTTTGTCAGCAAGGATGCCCAAATTTTACTTGAGTCTCCCCCCACTCCTGAAGGGGGGGGGGATGGGGGGTGAGAGAGGACTCCTGAGGGTGCCTGGTATGGATTACTTTGCTTTATGGATCTTGTCAACTGTGCTGTGGGCAGGCAGCTTGAGCTGGAGACGCTTCAATTTCATGATCTCATGAACATACTTGTACTTTCCTTTATGTCAGATCAGGGTCTCAAGTCCTCACTGCCCCACATCTGTAGGAATTTAGGGTATAATTCTGTAAATCTAGCAGCATAGGTGTGGTAGGAAAAAGGGGAAGGGGCTGCAGCCAAGGTGTAGAAAGTTGTGCAGATAGGATGCTGCTGAAAACCAAGCTGTGGGGAGCTGGTAAATGTCTTGGTAGAAATTACGTGCTATATTGGGGGGAAATAAATCAATATTGTGGATATAGCTATATTGGGGGGAAATAAAACAAATCAAGATCATGCATATAGCAACTCAGGATGGTTCTCCTATCTCTTCTTAAACACAAAGATACTACTATGATTTACTTTGCTAGTTTAGATTTCAAGTTGGAAACGGAATGAAAACTTTTGGGGTAGTGCATAGGAAAAATGAGGATTTACCTCTGATTTACAGAGCTCTGTAGATCGTGTCTGTAACATACCTTTTACCTGTAGATCTTTATTGGTAGGTGGCCTTTGCAACCGAGTGGTTGGTTACAAAATCATTTGCTATTTTTCAGTCCAGGAGATTATTCATGGTTGAAAGGCACGAAGGAAAAGGCAGTGCACATTGAAGGAAGGAGGGAGTATTGGGGGAAATGTAGAAAATTCTGTCACAAAGTGTTTGTGTTTACTGCAGTCTGACAAAGGTCTTGGCTTTACGTGCTTCTCTTGACAGCGATTGTCGGGGTGTTGCATGGGCTAATTGGGCTTGTCCTAGGCAAGCTAATGGGAAACTTTAAACTGGTGGTCAGCCCAGTTTTGTCTTGATCTAGAATCCTAAATTGCATCATCCTAAATTGATCAGTATTTGTGTAACAGGGTGCAATCTTGTTACCGGCTAGACAAGAAAAAACAAAAAACTGATAGCATGTTTCCTATAACCGTAGATTGTCTCATGAGATGAGTTACTAACAATGCATTTTTAGAGATTAAATTTGTTCAAATTTCCATTATAGTCCTTTGTATTTAGTTATGTATGGCTTCCCAAAGCTTTCTAGGGTTGCAAAATAAAGCTTAACTTGTAATTTGGTAGGTTGGATTTCTGTAAGAAGAAAAAAATAAATATCTTTTTGGTCAAAGTTTAAAAACATTTTCTTACAGTAAGTCTGAAGGAGCCGTGTCATTTATAGGATGCTTTGGATAGCTTATGCTTGAGAATAGAAATCTCGTACTTGGCAAGGAAGTATTTCATCTTTGGCTAATCCAGGTGTAAACAGGTTTTGGCATTGGTTGTGACACCAGAGTTTATCATACTCTGCAGCAGTACAGGTATCTAAAGCTGCAATTATCACTCTAGTGCATCTACCCAGCTTCTGTAGCAGAGAGAGCTGCATATGGGGTTTGGGTATTTTCCACACCAAGGCAATAATGTGAAAGATCCCCCCTCGTCGTCTACTGGATCTTGCTTGAGGAAGCCGTGGAGCTCTCTAACACTTCTGCTCACAGGTGCTTCTATGGGGTATCCACAAGACATCGTGTATAGAAGCTTAAGTTACAGCAAGTACATTTCAGTAGAAAATGCTGTGTGTCTACTTGGAAGAAGTATGTATTTTAATTTAGATTTTGATAATACTTGCAGAAAAGCAGTAGGCATAGCTCCATGCTATATTTGAAAATTGCACTGTAATAAAGGGCCCATTAAGATGGTGAAAATTTTGCTGTTGATTTTGAAGGTAAGTTAGAAAAGCAGGAGAATCATCTTAAACCTCCTCTTTTTGCCCCTCTAAAGGAAGCCTCAACTTCCCCATGAAGTCCTTTCAAATGCCAGCTCCGTTATTTAGGAGGAAGTCTAGGGCTGTATGCACTGCTCAGCTGTGTGTGCAGAGGAAGCCAAGTTGCAATTACACGCGAATCCTCTAGTGAATTCGGTAACCTAAATTGGTAGTCGGCAAATAAAAACATCTGAATCTCGTTGGTTAATTTCTGTGTGTTTGCTGAGTCAGGTTGGTCAAATTATTTTCTTTCTATTCTTGTTTTTAACAGTTTGGTCTGTCAGTAGTTTATAGAAAGGAGTAGTTTTTAAAAAGAATCATCGTATGATGATTTTTTCCAAATTATAAACAAGGAGAGACTCTTTAAAACTAACTTAATTGAAGTCACATTGTCCTTATCTGATAGGAATTTTGACTGGACTGTGTTAAATCTCTCAAAGCACTAATCTGACTTTTTTTTAAGGAGATTATATCTAGTCCAGATGTTTAAAACACATCAGAAGTTCTGTGGCATACTCAGGGCTGATTGAAGCAGATTGCTTAGAATATGGGTCTCATAATTGAGTAACAAAATTGCAAAGCTTCTAGCCTGCAGGGGAGGCAGATTGCTGCTATGCTACGCAGCTGCCTCACAGGTTTCCTGCTGCTGAGAGGAGTGTTGTCGGGGGGGTTTCGTGCATGGGCTCTGTTCCTCTTACCTAGGAAGAGAAACTTGTGAAAGCATAGTGTTTTGGAGATGGAACAAAAGTGGATTCATTCAGCTTCTGCTTGATCTTTTAATACTGCATTGTGTCTTCCTTTTTTGCTGTTGAACAATCTGTTAATTTTAGTGGAGTTCTTTAAATTGCAAACCTTTAATGTTAAAAAAGATAACCTCCTCTTTCCTATTTACTTGTATGATGACATCTCTCCGAAGTAGTGTTCTTGTAGTTACTGTGAAATCAATATTAAATACAATTGCTTGCATTGTGTAATTGCCTGTGCAAATACAAATGGTGTTTGTGCTTTCTTCCCTTTTCAGGTGGCGTTGATTCTTTACAGCCTGTGCATTCCCCAAGCCAGAGCGTTCATTTTACCAAGCCTGGGGTTGGAACATCTGCTTCCCCTGCTGTGATCTCCTCAGCAAGGACGTCTGCTTCAGGACTTTCTTCACAGCCACGATCGTCCCCCTCTGTCACACAGTCACCTGAGTCAGCTCTTCAGGAAGGTAGTAAAAGGGAATGGGAGGTTATAATACAGACTTCTGCCTTGTTCCACCTGCACATGTGAATGCTGGAAGCCTTACTGCTCTTTTATGTTTGTCTGACTAGAGTACTGCTCTTGTGTCTTTGTCAGGCTTCTGAGAGTTCTCGTTTTGTAGGTCTGTTGTTCTGTCTTTTTAGCTCTTCTGTTTGATTTCCTAGCTGTACACTGTCTTTGGCTTGCCTGCGTCTCTTCCTTACAAAGCCTTTCTCTTAGCTCTCTTGTTTTTCTAAAAAGTTTCTCACTATTTTGACTTCTTAGAAGAAGGTCCTAAAAGGATCTTTTGTAATCAGTTTATTGCAAAATCAGACTTAAACTAGAAATAATGAAATTGTCTTCTTAATCCCTAGCTGCAAGCTCCATTGGAAATCTGCTGCAGGGTTTCTTGTTGGAGAACAGGGGGTTCTTACTGAGCTTCTTCCTATTCTCACTTTGGTGGCCTGTTGGCAAAGAATCAGTTGGGTCTTGAGCCTTCTTTTGCCATGCTAATTTTGCCCTGATGTTTTGACTTGCCTTTTAGACTGTTAAATGTTTCTGTGTCTAGTATTCCAAATCTATTTTATTGCAGTGATTTCATTTTGCTGTGTTTTCTCTTGGTAATTTCAGGATTTTAAATTCTTTTGGAGACATAACTTAGTGTGTAGGGCACAAGCAGACAACGATTCTTGTCCAGAGCAAGGTGGTATAGCTAGCCTTCAAAATAATTCTCAAAAGCATGCTTTTTATTCTTAACTTTCAAAGCCCCCTGACATAAATTTCCTAATTTCTCCTTTTCCTCCTTTTCTTCTTTTTTTTCCAGTGGGGTAGGGACTGTAAAGAAATAATTTGCTTGTGAATTGGTTCTATTTATCTTACAAAAATACTTATTCATTGCTACCAAGACCTATGTACAGTGTACCATTTCAAGGAAAACAGTTCAGTTTTTCTAATTGTGCTCTTTTCTTGCACAGTTTTATAGTCTGCTTTGGTACAGGATAGAACTTAGTTGTTCCGCAGATGTGTTTGCTCAAAAAAACTCTTGCTCAACTTCCAAAGAAACAGCAAAAATGTTTCAAATGACAAAATGGATTTCAGCTGTTTAATTGTGCTTGCCATAATGTGCAGTATGTATGAAGATGAATGACCATGCTTTACAACCAACCCTATATATATGTGTGTCAGGAGCATATAGCAAAGTCAACAAGAGTTAGAATCCATCTGGTTGTATTTACATTAAGCATTAATAAATCCATATCTGTCATCGCACGTGTCTCTGTACTTAGATGATATTTTTATAAAACATTGGAAAACTTTAAACTTTTTGCAGTTGGATTCTTTTTAGAACTCTGAAATATATGTTGTATTCTTGTAAAACTTTATCAGCAATTAAGTGCGATAAATTCATTTGCTGAAATTAACACCCTGAAAAAATCGAACGCATCTGAATATTTCTCTGGGTTGTTAGAATTCAAAGGGTTTCTCAGGCAGTGATGAAATAGACTGATTTTTTTTAAATGTTGTCTTTTTTTTTAGTCATGTTATTGCAGTAGTGTTGTCTACATGGAAGCATTCTGGAAAAACAATTTGAATTGTTGGTTTGTTTTAAGCCCTGGTGTGAACATTCTTATGCAGTGTTAAAGTATTGTAATTATTTGGTTGGCTGAATTCTAACAGAGACAAAAAAAACACTTAAACTGTATTAAACCTGTTTCATTCATGTTTCTTATATAAATATCCATACTGAGTTAATGCAGATAAACCTATCCACTTGAAAATGACATCGTAGAGATGAACTTCTGAGTGCGTGTCTCCTGTCGGACCTTACAGACTTCCTTAGGTTTTGTGATGATGAGAGGAGCTGTTGAGTAAATGAAAATAATGTAAAGCAAAGAGTTTAAGAGTGGAGAAGAGGAGGGTTCATTTTGTAAAAATTACTGTTGGGAATAGAATAGTAGGGTGTTTTTAATGTCATGGTATGTGCATTGGAAAATATGAGGGTTAATGAGTAGAGAGGCAGTTAAAGAGCTTTAGAATATAGTTTATTTTTGCATGTAGTTATTTCATTTTTGGTGGGGCTTCTGTTATGAAACATAACCCACATGAGTCTTTTGTGATGAGTGGTCGTTGCTTAAAATACCTAAATAGTTGGTTTATTTCATAGACAAATGAGTCCTTAACACAGTTTGGCCTTTTGCTTCCTCCCAAGATGTTTACAGGTGTCTGTAAAATAAGGTGGGATAAAGCATTAGCGTGCTATTACTGTAATACAGGTGCACTAGTAACAGGGTTTGCAGCTGTTACAGTTTACGTTTGTGGTTGCATTTTAAGCCAGATGTGTGAAGTAATCTCATTCAAAATAAATAATGATCTCAAAGTAAGCTTTCACACTTTTAAGAGTGGAGTATTTTAACAAGTTTTGGCCACTGTAAAAGATACTAAGCAGAACTGGGTTGCACAGCCGAGCATGTGATTGGATCAATATGGTGGCACTTGAATTGCTGTGTTCAGCCACCTGTGGGTGTCCTTCGGTTGCTTTCTCCCACATGCTATCCACTGGGGCTGTTTTTGGGCTGTGGACCAGGATGGGAGCCTTCCCCATCTCAGCCTGACTTTTTAAACTGGTTTATTTTTTGGCCAGATCAGCTCCCAGATTTGTTTGTTATTCTGGACAGTTGTGCTAGCAGAATGCTACAGTATCCTAAATGCAGAAATTGGGAGTGCTGCTGGCAACAAAAATAGAAATACACCCAAACTCCTTAGGCAGCTGAGAGTCAAACCAGTCCTGCCTCCAGACCTCATAATGGCATAGTTTGTCATTACTTAATTCTGTCACTTGCATATTTCTATCGCTTGTCTGTATTCTTTCTGACTTCTCTACTTCATGTCTATGACCAGTAACTGGAAAAGGGAGACTGTTAGCAATAGCATTTTCTTTGCTTGCTTGTTTGTTTTTCCAAAAACCATTCCTCCAAAGGGGCGTAGCAGAATGACTGATTCACTCCTTTCCTTCCATTGGCCCATGCTTGGCACGTTTGCATTGCTGTGCCCTTTCCAGGCACATCTACTTCCCTTCTTGCCCTACTGATGTGCTGTATGTCAGAGCTCTGTCTTTGCACTCGTGCTGGGCTGAGCGTCTTTCGCTTGGGCTCTACGTTTATGTTACACTGCATTTCTTGTTATCCTGTTCTGCTCTGAATCTTCTTCCCATTACTTGCACATTAATGGTTTTAAGTTGATTTTTCTCCTTCACCATAACACAGAACTCTCCTAGGCCTGAGAAAAAACGTGTTCTCTTCAGCTGTGGTCTGGTTTGGGGTGGTTTTGTTTTTTTCCAATCCTCTGTATCGAGTGCATCCAGTGCCTTCATAAAAGATGAGAATATGAAGCAGTCGAGTTAGTCCTGTGTGTTAACTGCACAGAGAAACTGAAGTATTGTGCCTTGGTTGCCTTCATCCTTGTGTCTTGTATTATGGAGAAACTTGACCGGAGTCACGGGAGCGATATGCGCCAGATGAAATGAAATACTATCAGCCTCTTCTTCCTCTAAACTCTGTATCAAAGTTACAGCTTCCCAAGAATGTTGTGATAGGGTTTTGTTCTATTTTCTTTTTACTTTATCTGTGAACAGATGCTCTTCGCCTTGACTCTGTTGTTTTTTGTAAGTGAAATTGAAGCTGTCCTCTTGGGTTCATTCGTAAACTTTTTTAGAAAGATAGGAAAATAACAGCATTTGTAGTCCGTGTGTTAAACAAAACAAAGATTGGTATAGCAGATATAAGTTTTGGGTCAGGGAAAGATGAATTACCACAGTGGTTTCAGATTGTTTAACATAGCTACAACACTTCTGTAGTGCATTATAGTGTTAAAATAAAATTAGAAGAAAATACGTAAGAGTGATGCTGACACAGTGTTTCTACAGGGAAAAAAATCCAAACTCCTGAATTTTGAAGCCTTAAGATATTTTCTTGCAATAATGGCCCACTGGATTGCTGGGAGAGAAAGTTGCATTTCTTCTTAGGATGTCGCTGCCTGACTGCAAACATGTATTAAAATCTTTTCTAACACTGCCCCACACCAAGAGAAGCTTGAGATTTCTTGAAGTGTTTAGGCTGCATTAGTAATGTCACACATTAATTATAAGCCATTGTTGTGTGCTTTACTGTGTTTAAAAATGGTATGTGTATGTGCTGCTTTTGTGTGTTGTTTACATATGTTTGAAGTACATACTGTGTTAAAATATATACATGGTTTGGAGGTGCCTGTGAGTTGTCACCAGTGGACAGTGTGTTTAGGTGCTCAAATATGGGTCTATGAGCGTGAATTTAGGCACCATTTTAAAATAACACTAAGTTTTCAGGTTTACCTGATTTAAATTTCACTGGATGTGTTGCTGGAGTGTACGTTTGTACTCTTGACACACTGCAGCAGCAGTTTGTTTCATTGACATCTGGCAGCGTTCAGAATTCCAAAATGAATGCCTGCTGCCTTAAAAGGGCAGGTATGCCAAGCAAAAGTTGAATATCAGTGTTTTAATAATGCAACTTAAAGTTACCTGGGAAAGAACACATTTATATATGCATATCACTTTATGAAAGTATTCCAGTGACCAAACTGATACATACACATAGACTTTCTACATATGTTTTTAATAATTTACACACACACACACACAACTTTCTGCTAACTTCTGTATGCTACTAACACTTAACTAGCCCACTAAAAACTGCTTCTGCTGTACATAGTTCACATATGAACTATGGGTCTAGTGCTGTAGATGGTCAAGGGTTGTAGATTTAACTATCTGCACGTTGGGATTTTCTCTGGAATGGCTGATTTCTCTCACTTTTAATGCAATGATTTGTGACTTTTGTTTTTCATCTTTCCTGTCTGTCTGACTCTTATGTTTGTGCTTTCCACTTCACAGGCATGCAGTATGGTGGATATGTTAATAATCAAGCTAGCTCTGCACCAGCTCCCTTGTCATCAAGTTCAGATGATGAGGAAGAGGATGAGGAGGATGAGGAAGCAGGTTGGCTTTAGCTTTACACCAGTATCTTGTTCTCTTCCTACTCAAGTTTTGTTCCATATTTGCATCCTCTGAAATTATTTTTCTTCCTTTAAGGCAGAAAGTTGCTCTGACTCATCATGAATCAAATTAACTAGAAATTTTCCAAATGTTAATAGTAGAGTAAACAAAAAGGGGTTCAGCAGTGGCCATCAAATGTTTTGGTGTGTTTTTTTTTGTCATATTAATATCAGATGTTTTATGTATCTAATTACATAATATTCACAACTTAAAAGACTCCCTGAGTTCTACCATTTCGATTTGCAGTAGGTTTTAAACTCTTAAGCAAAGATACCAAGCCATAGAAGTACAGACCGATATTTGTTTGTTTTACAAATTAATCAACTACATACCATTTTTATCATTATGTTAAACAGTGTTTACCTGGCTTCCCATTCTATATATGGAGAAGTCTTATAATTAAGGTAGTAAATACTGAAAGGTGATAAGTGTGTTTATTTTAAGGCAGTGAATTCATTTGTGCTGCTTTTCTTCCTCCTCCTGCGGCACATCTCTGCAATTCAGGAAGATAGGTTAAGTTTTATCCTGCTTGCTTTGTGGGGAAATTAAGTGCATTTGATGTTTTTAAGAAGCAGTTTGTCCTGCTTGATTGAAATGTCATGTTCTTGGCTGCAAGGATTCTGTCTGTATTTGTCAAAATTTCCTGGTTTTAAAAACTAGCTTAGTGCCTCTTGCTACCTTAGTTTCTTGAGTCGTGTTGGAGTTTTTGTTTTTTTCTTCTGACTAATGCAAAACAAAGTTTGCAGTTTTGATGCAGCTGCTGTTTGGACCAGTTCTTCAGAATAGGTTAAAAGAACTGGGAGTGTTGTGGTTTTTTGGTCTTTTTTTTTTTTTTTTTTTCTTGCAGGGCTCCCTAGTGAGTGTCCTGCAGATAAATATCTTTGTCCAATCTCATCCCAAGGCTTCTGTCAAAGGAGATATCCAATTTTTGTCAGCTGCAACATTTTTCTCCTTACATTGTTCCCCTAAACCTACCAGAGACAGTTTTCATGCTTTCTGCCACTTGTATTTCTCAAGTTCTGTACTTCTGCTGAAGTCCTAGCCTTTGAGCTACCGTTGTAGTTAAATCTCTTATGCAAAAGAATGAAAGGGCACCCAGGCAGCCCATAAACTTCCTGGTTTATGCCCTATCACCAGGGGTGAATGTAAATCCTAACAGATTTCTAGCCCAGGATATGAAAGTGGTTTTATGAAAAACAGGTGCTGTACATCTGGTTGTCTCTGTTTACACGGCTTCTCAAAGCTTTTTTTTTTTATGGTAGTTACATCTTTGAGTATGTTGCAAAACAGTTTAACAAACTGTGTAAAGTGTAAGTCGTATTGATGTAAATAATTACATAATACTAAAAGTATTTTATAAGCATTGTTTCTGTCTAGTCAGTTTTCTATTTTTTTCCTTTATAAACCTTTTCTTTCCCCTTTTTCCTAATGTGTTCTCTTGCTTGGTGCTTACGGTACTAAAGTAAATTGACAGTTGTTGTAGTTTAATTTAAGCATAGGACAACTGTTTCATTTTGTGGAAGTTCCTGTGTTTTTGTTGAAGAAGAATCGGTGAGATTTCAGATACGTGTGGCCAGCTTAGAGTCTGAACCTAGTGTGCAGGAAACTGCACAACTCATTGTTTTTGTAGACAACCACATATTCACCAGGAGAAAACAGAATGGGGCATAACATAATTCTTGTAGGCATCAGTGCCTTAAAAAATCTGAATGACCTGGAGAAGGAAAGGCCTTATGTGTAAGGTCTTCAGTAAGTATATAGGATGCTCAGTAAGAATTCATGTTCTTTCATTAAGCAGACCTTTTTATGTTTTTGAAGTATCTGAAATTTTGCTTTGAATACAACTTATCTGTATGTTAAAAATGAGGCTTTTTTGTTTGTTCATTTTTTAGTAGAAATATGACTAAGCTGATTAATTATAGCATGCATTTGAAATATTTTCTACTTTTACATATTTGCCAGATTATGCTGGAACTCTTACCTGTTCCAGCAGGACTTGAAGTATATAATATTTCCTTTTTAGCAAGTCATTGTGTCATTAATATCTTGTTAGGGAAAAGAATAAACTAATTTTACATGGAGCTGTTTTAGAGATGGTTAAGATTTTATGAATACAACTTACTGTGGAGAAAACTGTCTGTAACCAGTGACATAATAGTTAAATCGGAAAGCTTGAACTAGTCTCAGCTGTTCCAAGCTGTGCATATATCCTTCTGGTATTTCTTGGAAATGCAGAGAAATTCTTCTGGTCAGATGAAAACAATTAGTTGGAAACTAAAATCTTGATCTTGTTGACCTAGTAAAAGTGTATTTCGGCTTTTCAGTATTAGGACTTTCCAAACCTAGAAAAGCCATGTTCTTATTCGTGGTAGAGCACAAAATAATGAATCCTGTTTCTTTCACTTTATAGAATAAATAAATAATAATAATAAATAAATATTGCACTTAAATTAATTTATAATGCTCAAAACCAAAGGGAAAATTGAGGGTGTGGGGGATACAGGACTGGAAACTGATGTATAAGTTTAACAGTGTTATTTTATATATATGTGTGTATATATTTATATATATTTTTAATGTAAAATCGTTAATTTTTGGACCTGTTTTTCTTACCAGAATGCTTTAAAGACAACATGCTCAAAAATATTCTATACAGTCATAATGTTGCCTTGGTATTAATAATGTTTCCCAGATTTCAGTGACGTTATATTCGCACAGCTGCAGGAGCATCTTTACTTGGAAACATCAGTTGAGGGGGGATTGAATCTCAAGTGTTTGGCCACTGAAGTGTTTCCCTTGAAATAGTTTTGGCTTCACAAAGGGATGTGTGGTCACGGTTGATCATTCTGAGTAGAGCAGTATCAGCATCTCTCCTCTGCATCTGTTCTGCTTGTCTTGCCACAAAAGTTATTTTTACTTTTTTTGAAATTTTGACTTATTTCATTTCTGTTAAATTTCATGGCCTGTTTTTGTTAAAGTGCACATACGTTTAATCTCATTGACCCTTTTTCTTTGGAAATGTACATAAAATGGCACCAGTAGAAATATTTTAAAATATATTTTCATGTAATGTTTTACAGTCAGATATTCAGGATATGTGCATAGGGTGAACTACAAATTAAGCATTACCAGTCCCTCCAGAACCAATCAGCATGTGCTTGTCCATCTCCTCTTTCTAATTTCGACTCGTTATTTTCATTACTTTAGCGCAGGTACTTTTTACATAGTTACTTTTGGCTGTACCAGACTTGTTCGTTCTATTTCAGTAGAAATTAGCTTTATATCAAAAACAAAAGAAGCTCTGAATAACAACAGTAGAGAAAGGAAGAAAGAATTAAATGCATCCGTTTTGCCTGGAGTGGGAATGGTATGTGATTGTTCTGAAGACAATAGGAATCTCGTGTCATGGAGGAAGTCATGGCAGAGACTAGTTTAACAATGTCATACGTTACTTCATTTCACCTAGTCTAGAAACACATGATAATTTATTAGAAAAATATTTTTTGTTTCAAGGAACAACTTTTTTTCATTGTTTTTGTCCTCCTATTTTTCTTTCTTTTGATGTTTGGTGTGTGTTTGCTTAATACCATGCTGATTATTTGTCTCTTTTTTTTTTTTTTTTACCCTCTCCTTTTTGCAGTGATAATTGCTTTCAAGTCATAGGGCTGAAGTGGTCTTCCCTAGAATCTTTCTTCAGTTTCTTATATAAGTTTTTTTGAAAATATCTTGGTCTTTCTTAAAAATTTTTCAAAAATTTGCTGTTTCTGAGTCACCTAACTTTTATTTTTTTTCCCTCCCTAGCAATTGATAGTTCTTCTACTACTAGCAGCGCCTCTCCCGTTCTGAACAATTATGATGCCCTGGAAGGAGGTGGCTATCCAGGTGAGCCGTTTGTTGTTGCATGTTGATTTAAAATTGTTCGTTTAAATTGACTTAAATGTTTGCTATGATTTTTTTCCTGATTTTGATGTTGATTATTATTAATTAACAAATAGTTTAGAGGAGTTGCCTTTCACCTATGTATGGAAGGGGGCAAATCATCAGAGAAAACCAAGCTTGCTTTTTAAAAATCTCTTCTCACAGTTTTAACGCTAAAGTTGGACAAATAGTTTAATAAAACCTCCCTGTATCATAAGTCATACTTTCTGTTGTAATATTGAGGCTAGTGCCAAAAGTATGCTCTGTGTGAAAGCAGGTATCTTTCTCTAGGTTATGCTGTTTGCCTGATTGTGTTGGCATTAGTAGCCGATAATAGCTGACACATGCCACTGACGCTTTGAGAGACCAAAGATAACAGTTTGCAGAGATGCTTGGATCAGGTTACTTTCTTCTATTTTTTCTACATTTAAAGAAAATGTGAAAAATATGGATGTTATGTCACTTATTTTTATCTCTAGAAATATCAGGAATGTCAGGTTTATATTATATGATCTTACTACCAGACTAACTCAGTCTTGAATCTCATATTGGGAATAGGTGGCAAAGATTCTGTTCCTTGTAGATATGTTAGTCAATATTCTAAATGATTGGATTAATTTTGGGGGTGTCTGCCTCTGACATTGCTCTGACCTGGGAAAACGTCACAGTAGTTTGCTTACGTGATGGGTTCCTATTTAAAGTGAAGTCTGTCAAAATCTTGATGCCGCTGTCCATATAGGGTCTAGCCCTTCCAGTTAAGGGCAGAAAAGGCATGGCTGCAGGATTATGAATTTTAATTTCTTAGCTAATAAGTAAGCTTCTTGGTCCTGCTGAAGGTGTATTCTAAAAATACCTTGTTCCTTTTGTTTTTCTTGAAGAGTAACAGGATCAGCTTTAAGTGATCCCCACCCCAACTGCTCAAGCCAAACCTAGTTTCTTAGAGGTTGGTTTCATGAGTGATCCACCTTTCACTTCCCTGCAGATTTTACCAAGCCTGAATCCTTCTGAAACTTAGCTCGTATTTGAAGGCATTAACTTCTTGAGTATCACAGAATCATCTAGGTTGGAAGAGACCTCCAAGATCATCTAGTCCAACCTCTGACCTAACACTAACAAGTCCTTCACTAAACCATATCACTAAGCTCTACATCTAAACATCTTTTAAAGACCTTCAGGGATGGTGCCTGAACCACTTCCCTGGGCAGCCTATTCCAATGCTGACTGTCAACCAATACTCCCAGGTCCTTTTCTGCCAGGCAGCTTTCCAACCACTCATCTCCCAGCCTGTAGCGCTGCTTGGGGTTGTTGTGCCCCAGGTGTAGGAGTAGTTCTGTCTCTTGACAGCTGTTGGATTTTCTGTGATTTTAAGACTATATGTTGCTTCAATTTAATCTTTAACAACAGTGAGACCAAACTGTGCTGCAGCGATATACGTGAGTTACTTCAAGAAAAGAACTATCTGTACATTTAGAGAATAGTTCTTTCATGTTCTTTCATGTCAGCCTTATGTTTTAAAAGTATTCACAAGTGGCTAGAGAGACTGAGCATGAATAGTCTCTCCTGCAATTTATGTCAAAGGCAAATCTTGGAATATAATGTCGTTACAAGGATGGGGTTGGACTTTATATTATATATTTATATATATATATATATAATATATATACTTTTTAGTTGCAATGCTTGTCTTTTTTGAAAGCTGTGGGTTTGTTTTGTTTTGGTGGAACAACATTTTGAAGTTTATCTTAATAAACACATAGGTCTATGGTTGTCTTCCCAAGTATACCCTCCTTATCAGCATCAGCTCCAGTACTCTGACTTGCTGATGGCTTATTTTTTATATAGTCAATGAAGATTAAAAAAACTTGATGGATAATGCAAAAAATTATAAGTGGAAAAAGTGTTGCTTGTTAAGCATTCAGGAGTTTACATAGAAACTAAGAAATAGAAAGTATATTGAGTATCTGTGGGATTTTTTTTTTTTGTCCTTCCAGAGACACGTTCTGTGACCAGCAGCCCAGTTCCTGCTCCATCAGCCCCCCAAACATCAAAAACTTCCAAGCCCTTTGGTTATGGATATCCAGCACTGCAGCCTGGCTACCAAAATACAGTGCCACCTAATCCTGTGCAGCAGCCCACTAATCCAGGCCACCATCCTGGGTTTCAGCATTATCCACAGGTTCATATTTTTATTTTGAAAGTTACTTGATGAAGTAATGAAAAGTCTTTTCAAGTCTTATTTTTACAGCTTCTGGACCAATAAATGCTGAGTATAATGCTCGTGTCATAGCACTGGTGTTAACTTCTTATTAGAAGGCTTCTGAAGTAAGATTTTAAGTGTATCTCCAAATAATCAGGCTTTGCCAGTTCACTTTACTGGTTATTGATAGCAGCTACAATTTTAAGGTTTATTGTTTTAAAGACCTATCCTTTATTGATAGGAAACTGTGAAGAAGTGTAATAAGTGCCTTATCACCTAGCACACATTTGCTCATAGCAGTACCCCTGGTGTAGAAAACCAAACCTTCTGTTTCGTATATCCCATTCTTTCTGAAATAAGGCCTAGAAAGCAAATCCACCAAAACTACTGCCGTTTATGATCAGAATTCCATATTGATCTGAGTGTAATACAATAAGGAAGTATGTAATAGTCAGAATTGAGGGCTTTCATTGTTATAGAGGTAATGTAAAATCTGACGAAGTTTTTTTTTTCCAGTTGAAAGAAAAAGTTCTGTTCAACATAGCTTTGTCTACCTATTTTTGTCCTTTTTTTGTGTGTGATTTCAGGGGTAAATGGCACTAACTTGAGTACTGGCAAGTGTTAATTTGGAAAACTTACAGCTTAGTGATCTCTCTAAAGCTGTGTTAATCATCTTTATTATGATAGCATTGTTTGAATTCAAATACTATGTATAATGAATCTGAAATTGTTTTAAATTGAAAACTCAAAGCTTAACCTAGTTTTGAGCTCCTAAGCTTGCAACAGCTTTGTAATGTTCTTTCATAGAACCAGCAAGGCTTATGATGAAGTCCAAGACCTCTCTTTTATTGAGGAGACATAATGAGAAGGGAGGCATCTTAATTGCAGATTCCAACCACGTAGAAGGTGGATGATAGTGAAGATGCAGCTAAGTTATTTTCCAGAGCACACTGTTAAGGGGCAAAAAATTGCTAGGTGCAACAGGTGAAATTCCAGTTGGATATAAAAAGTGAAAATTCTTCAGAGTTTGCTTTTGGGAAGCATTAGAGTAGGTGGTGCTGTCAAATCTTCTGTCCTTGGGGACTTTCAAAATTTGCCTCGTCAAGGCTACGAGCAACCTGATCTAACTTTGAAGGTAGCCTTTCATGAGCACTGCCGGCTCATGTCAAGCTCTTCATCCACCAGAACCCCCAAGTCCTTCTCTGCAGAGCTGCTCTCAATGAATTCTTCTCCCAGTCTGTGCTCATGTCTGGGATTGCCCTAACCCAGATGCAACACCTTGTGCTTGGATTTGTTGAATCTCATGCAGTTCACATGGGCCCACTTCTCAAGCTTGTCCAGGTCCCTTTGGATGGCATCCCTTCCTTCTGTTCTATCAACTGCACCACTCAGCTTGGTGTCATCTGCAAACTTGCTGAGGGTGCACTCAGTCCCACTGTTTATGTCATAAGTTATATAAACATGATTGTATATTTATGATTTGCAATGTTCTTACTTTTTTTCAGCAATATCCAGGTGTGAACCAGCTGTCCTCTTCCTTAGGAGGGTTAAGTCTACAGCATTCTCAGCAGCCAGAAGGCTTGAGACCAGTAAACCTTACACAAGACAGGAATATTTTGCCTGTATCTTCAGTTCCAGCTCCTGTGCCTAACTTGAATTCTGATCTTAGGAAATTAAACTGCAGTCCAGAGTAAGTATAGTATGTCTAGAACAGCATGGTATGTTTTTCAGTCACTATTAATTATTTAAACCATCAAAAAATGTGTAAACAGGCCCCTAATTTGAAATCTTAAAGTTAATATAATCCTGTTCACTTGAAAATAAGTATCCTCTGCATCCTTATGCAAAACTTGAAGTTGTCCATGTCAGAATACTTTATATGCAGTGTGAGTATAGTTTACTGATTAAAAAAATTAAGAAACCTGCTAAATCTTTGTCTTGTTTTATTCATCTAAAAAAAAAATCTGCTAATAAACACTTTCATGTTATGCAGTACATTTCATAGAATATTTTTATAATATTGCATAGGATTTTGTTCCAGAAAACTATGATGGTCATGCCTTAATATACTAAATAAACTGTGAGTATGTTCTATCACCATCATACTGCAATTACGATGAATACTTTCACCTCTAATTATCATTAATCTGCTTTCCCAAGTCAAGTGCAGCTAGGTACAGTGAAAATTGCTCTCCCACAAAGATCATAATTCTAATTAAAAAATAAAAATCCACTGTCCTGGATTAACTCAGGTGACTGCCATATTGACAGTGCATGGTCCCACCAGAAAACAGAAGGCACAGTTGGGTGTCTCAAAATCAGTCTTAGGCATGGAACACTTTGGACAGTGCTATTGATGCCTTGGGTTTCTTTAGTGCCTTTTTTTTTTAGCTTGAAGTCAATCCTGCTATTTACAATACATGAACAAAAAGAAATGGGTGTGACTCTTCCAGTATTTGAGCTTCTTTTCTACCATTTTCTTACATAAATTTTACTTTCTAAGATCTAGTAAATTTTGTATTCCTCCTTTAGTTCTTTACTTCATCAACAAAAAATCTTCAGAATGAATAAAAACTGTCATTTTAAATTGAGCATTGTACCTAAAGCAGTTTTTTCCTTTGTTTTAAGTTTGTTTTTATGTATTTGCATTGCTGAAATTGGGGAGATTTTTTTTTGATTCTTCAGGAGGATTTTTAATCATTTTCTATTACTTTTGTTTATCTTTAAATCAGTTTCATTAAATCTGTGGTTTCTTAAATGTCAAAGTTCTTTAAAATCGAGTGTTAATACAATGTTTTTAGCATCTTTTGAAAGTTTTCTACTAAGTGTTTTTATTTCTTTTCAGTTCATTTCGATGTACGCTGACAAATATTCCACAGACACAGGCTTTGTTAAACAAAGCTAAGCTTCCGTTGGGTTTGTTGCTACATCCCTTCAGAGACTTAACGGTAAAGTAGCTTACTTTTTTAATATATGTATATTTGATGCTCATATATGTCCCATTTTGGTTTAGACAGAATGAAATGTAATGAAGTATAATTGCTAAATTTAGCAATTCCAAAAAAAAGTTTGCAAATTAAAAACGAGGCAAAAGAAAGCTTGCAATTGCTACCTCACTGAACTTTGTAAAGGCTTCGGACATGCCTGCCCTTACAGTTTTTTTTCTTGGAATGACTAACCAAGATTTGCTTGCTATTAGTAGTTCTCTGAAGCTCTGAATTGAAGTTTTGATTGTTGGACTCAAAACTGTCATATACCTCTTAAAAAGGTGTTTACTTTGCTCTCTTGAAAAGAGGTGCTAATGGGACTATTACTGGCATGATAATTGCTGTCAGTAGGATCTGAGCACAATATATGATTGAAGCCTTGTTCAGAACTCTTAAGCCACTCTTCTCCATCTAGTTTGTTTATAATTATTTAAAAGGTGAATACCGATCTAGTGCAACCTTTTTTTCGTATCCTGTGCGTTCTTTGACATGTAAGGTTTGCTGTCTAGCATTGTTAGTCAAAGTCATCCTGTCTTTGATAATTTCTCTTACCATAGTATGGTAATATAGCATGTTATCATAACTGTGTAATTTGATTTCATTAAAGATTTTATTGCATTGAGGATTAATGAGATTGGATTAAGATAATTTTAAATATTACGTACGATTTTAAAGGGAATTTTTAATAGGCATTGTTACTGCTACATGAAAATGGTCCAAAAAAGATAGAATGAAAGATGATAGAGTAGGTTAGATAGATGGGCTTTTGAAGCTTTTATGCGCTGTACTGTACAATAATGTTCTCTGTAAAATGTATTACATATCATTTGTTACAGTTTTCCATTGTTTCTTTTTAGCAATTACCAGTAATAACATCAAGCACAATAGTGAGATGCAGATCCTGCAGGACATATATCAACCCTTTTGTTTCTTTCATTGATCAAAGGAGGTGGAAATGCAATCTGTGCTACAGAGTTAATGATGGTAAGTTTTGTAACAGAAGATGCTTGCATTAATATCTCTTTCAAGTATTTGCATCATATCCATCCATGGGGTACTCCAAGTGGATGCTAGTATAGTTCTTAATGTGTTTTTTAAATCTCTAGGTTTTAAGTCAGACATAGTGTGCATTTCCTGAAGGAAAAGGTCTTTTTGCAATTCTGTGGGAGACAGAGAGGATGTAATCAAATTACCCTGATTACTTCTGTAATAAAATGAGCTTACTCCATCAACTGCTGTTGCAATATGCAAATGGTAGGATGATGACAGCTAATGTCTGCAATCTAAGCCGAATATTATCATAAACAATACAGATTGAAGCTTGTTGTGAAATACTCTTTGCATTTCTGTTTTAAATTTGGAGTTATATTACTACTGAAAATAAAGCTTTTTTTGTTTCTAGCTATTTACCTTTGATGTTATGTGGGATACTTGAAATGTTATATATCCTTAATCTGAATAATTTTTCTTTAATTAATTGCAATGTCTGCGTTAGTTTAGATTCCATAATGGTTTTTGTTGGGTGGCAAACATAAATTTGGAAACTTTTTTTGTAGTTCCTGAAGAATTTATGTATAATCCTCTGACACGATCTTATGGAGAGCCGCACAAACGTCCAGAGGTCCAAAATTCTACAGTGGAATTCATTGCTTCCTCTGACTACATGGTAAAAAAAAAAAAAAGTTTTCATGGGGATTTTTCACTAAATTTCACATTAATATAAATACATTTGAAATTAACATTGCATACTACTCCAGTGGTACATATTAATTTTCCCATGAAGGTCCTCTAAGACAAAAGAAAAGTTCATATTTGATTTTTGGCAAATGTGTATATTGAGAGGTTTGTCAGTTAAAGGCAATCACAATGTATGCAGCTGTCCTGTGCAGTTTAATGTTGTATAGTCTGTTTTGAGTCTGATGCAATCTAGTTTCTGGGTCTTTCCCACATTATGAAGAGGTTTTGAAAGACCGGTAGTGAAATAATGAAAGAATTAAGTTGGCTTCAATTTTTTAATTAGTAATCTCACAAACATGATTCTAACTAGGAATCAACTTATAATTGCTGCAGTAGTATCCTTGTTAGAAGGATAAACAAGGCTTGGAAAGAAGTCCTGTTCATAACGACACTATAACCACAGCAAAAATAAATTGTTCTCTTGAATTAGAATTGGAACAGGGTAGCCAAGATATTTGGAAGTGAATGAATACAGCTTGTTACATGGTTGGAAAAAGGTTGTAGGTAGAATATTGCAACTCAGATTAATGGATAGCGTTGTCCACATTCAGAAAGAATAGTTTTGAAGAGCAAATTCTGTATCTGGCATAAAAAAAAAAAAAACTAATGTTTGAGTTTACTGTTGGAAGGAGAGACTGAAATATCCGATTTCCACTCAGATTATTGCAAATAGGGTTTATTAACCACCGGGAATTATGTTCAAATCTATTCACATGACTGTTAGTTTAATTTCATTTTATTTCATGATGTGTAGTTTGTATTATTCGAAGTATTCCCTTTGCCCACTTCCCTTTCTAATGACTAAACACTTTTACTATTTCTTTTAATATGATTTTTGAATTATTTTATTTTATTTTATTTTTTGTTTGTTTTTACTTTGTAGCTTCGTCCTCCTCAGCCTGCGGTATATTTATTTGTTTTAGATGTCTCTCATAATGCAGTGGAGGCTGGATATTTGACAATGCTCTGCAATTCATTGCTGGAAAACCTAGACAAGTAAGATTATAAATAACCTTTTCAAATTACCTAACAGGTGATTATGAACAATACTAACCTACAGTTTTGAAGAAAACTTACATATAATGTTTAAATGAGCTCTCTCTAAAGGACAGATGTTCTGTTGCATGAGATCCTGAAATGAAACTTATGTATCTTAAAGCCAAGAACAATAATAATAATAAAAAAATAAATACAACAACCCAGCTGAGAGGCATCTTCCCTTTGTGTGATTAAAGATGGATCTGCAAAGAATTTGCTTAAATGTCTGCAAAGAATATTTAGCTGTAACTTGTAACATGTTGATTCTACAAACATCTGAAATGCTCTTTTATGTTTAAGAACAACAAAAATAATTAAATTACAGCAATTAAATTCGTCAGGTTTTGTGTGCTGAAACAGCTGAGGTGCTGCATGCTGGAATGCTGTGACCACTAGTGTGGACTACCTAGTTGAACTGTGTTGTCAGTTGGGTTTTTTAGATCACAGTTACCTAGATCAACCAGTGCCACTTTCTGTATGTTCCTCATTTTTGCACCGGAACAATATGTGTGGGATTTTTGTTGGTGCTTTTATGTGAGGATTGATAAACTTCACTATGGTCATGTCTTTTGAAAACTAATTTTTCATCCTGTAGAGGATGAAAAGAGGATGAAACTCTGAAAATTATTTTCTACAAAGTTGTCTTAGGAAACTTTTCTTTCTGATAACGACACCAGCATGTACATATAATTCTTCTCTTACATTTATTATATTATTTTTTGTTCAGAGTATTACTGGTATTTTGTTAACAGATTCTCAGAAGCATACTAATTTATTTTTTAGGAAAATTTGTGAAATCTCATGCAAAGCCTACACAAAAATCAGTACATCCAATTAATTTATATCCAGATGGCAAGAACCAACTTTTGCCTCTTACTTTTGTTGAAAGTCAAGGTTTTCAGCACCTGATGAGTTATATTTGTAGACCCATTTAGTCTGCAAATTCTAGAAATTCCATTTAGTCTTTCTGTCTGTGTTTTTAATGCCATATATAAAAATATGGTCCACAGGATAACTAAATATTGCATTGTAGAGACACTGGATTTTGGTTTAGAGAAATTTAGGGCTTAATGGTTTGTTTTGTTCTGTTTTAATGTTTCAGGCTGCCTGGAGACTCAAGAACAAGAATAGGGTTCATAACTTTTGACAGCACTGTTCATTTTTACAACTTGCAAGAAGGTTTATCTCAGCCTCAGATGCTGATTGTTTCAGATATTGATGGTAAGTAACTACATTTTTGAGAAGCTCCTTTTTTTTTTTTTTTAACTCCATGGAAAGATTGTCTCTTACATATTCTGGTATTAGGGTAATTTTATTAAAATGAGAGGGAATATATTTTTCAAAAATAGTCATATACTTTTTGCAGAATAGTTGGTATTTTAACAAGTGAAATTCAAATACTAATTTTTTCTTCGAACAAAGCAAGCTTTGCTGAGACTGCTTTTCACTCTAATCTGTTATCAGAAAAGTAGACCTTATTTGGTGGCACTTGTATCTATGGGCAATGAGCTGTTTTGTTCTATTTTAATGTTATTTTTTATTTACGAAAGTGTTTTTTCCCTTTTTCCTACAGATATTTTCCTTCCTACACCAGATAGTTTACTTGTAAATCTCCATGAAAGCAAAGAGGTATGACTACTCAAAATAGATCACTACGTTGAAGCAGTTAAATATTCAGAATAGATTTTTAAAAAAACCTTTTAATTCAAGACTATATGTAATGTGTAATTCCAGTGTTACTTTTTAACGATAAAAATATTACACTTTGTTCAACACAGTGTAGTTTTAAAAGTTCTAACTGTTTTTCCCAATTTGTTTAAACTGAGCTGAAATATTTGGTGGAGATTGTTCATCATTTTGGTCGTGGCACTACAGCTTTTTAGAAATAGCAGAAAATCTTAAGATTGTAAATCTCATAAGCAGCTTTCAATCTGTTTTGCAGCTGATAAAAGATCTACTGACTGCATTCCCAAATATGTTCACCAATACGAGAGAAACACACAGCGCGTTGGGCCCTGCTCTTCAGGCTGCATTTAAACTGATGTCTCCAACAGGAGGTCGGATATCTGTGTTTCAAACACAGTTACCATCCTTGGGTGCAGGGCTTTTGCATTCCAGAGAAGATCCCAATCAAAGGTCAAGCACAAAGGTATAAAAATTTCATTAATTATTTATCTCAGGAGCTTAGGGGACTGGACGTTTCTGACTTGCATCGTCTACAGACCAACTCTTGTTTTTTGTTTATAGCAATTTGCTAACTTTTAAATATTCAGTGTCTGTGCATGTATGATCACTAATTTATACATGCGTGTGTTTCTCGACAGCAAAACCTTTTTTCTTGACAGTGAGAAGAAGCTGCAAGTATGTTTTGACGCAATTTATTATCAACTAAGGCTTTGAATATATATATATATATATATATATATATCATGTATATATAAAACTACGCCTAAAACACGATTTCATATTATTTTTGGCATTGTAAATAAAGTATCTAGTAAATGTTAGAGTTACATGAATGTTTATTTGTATGAGAGTGTAAACTTCTTTGAAGTGAGTATTATACCTGCTTGTAAAGATGATCTAAAAGAATGTGCAACATCAAATAATTTCTGTAGGTATTTTGAAATGCCTATAAAATTTTACTTAAATGAAACTTACTTATGATACTTTGCTATTGAACGGTATATCTGTTGTTCCTTAAATTCTTATGGAAGCACAATCACTATTTTAATTCTTTTCCATATAACTTTTTCACCAAAGGTGGTCCAACATCTTGGTCCAGCTACGGATTTTTATAAGAAGTTGGCATTGGACTGTTCAGGCCAACAGATTGCTGTGGATTTATTTCTCTTAAGTTCGCAATATTCTGATCTAGCTTCCCTTGGTAAGGAGTGCCTAATATATGTATTTGTACCTCCCAAAGTGTTGTCTGTCTTTGAAAAGCACAGGCTACCTCAGGAATTCTTTGATCTTGTAAGTCTTTATGCACTCTTGTAAATGCAGCTAATACTGCATAGGAATTGACTTAGAAGTTGGTATCAGCAAAGAACAGGAGTATTGGATTGGTAGTATCAAAGACAATTTATTCTGAGATTTCAGTTTTAAACTAGAAAGTACTCTTCTGCTCGAGAATAGAAAACAGGTAGATGGCAGGAAACGAATGAAGTTTAATCATAGGAGGAGAACGCAGTTCTCACCTTTCAGTATTAAACTAGGATTTGTCTCTGCACACACACTTAGTTTTATGTCTACGTCATTAAATATTCTTGCAAGCACTCCGTACTACCTTTGGCAGCTAAGACAGGTTATTGAAGTAAGTGTATATTGAGGTAACTGTGTATTGGAGTGACTTGTTAATGTCTTCAGTGGCCTGAGTCAAGGCCAGCTCTTGTCGTCTTACAGATGTAGTTCATATCAGGAAAAAGGTCAATATAGATGTGACTTGAAGAACATTTTACACAATCTTCATGTCCTGACCTCATGGTTTACCTTCTAACAACATCTTTTCTTCCTTCACAGCTTGCATGTCCAAATACTCTGCTGGGTGCATCTATTATTATCCGTCTTTTCATCATATTCATAATCCTGCTCAGGCTGAAAAGTTGCAAAAAGACCTTAAAAGATACCTTACGAGGAAGATTGGTTTTGAGGCAGTTATGCGCATAAGATGCACAAAAGGTATATTGTAAATACTCTTACATATGGGAAAACAGATGTAAACATGTTAACTGTCATTTTGAATGTGCTTAGTCTTCAACAAGATTAAATTTCAATCTGTGTTTCTTTCACTGAAGAATCAGATTTTTGTCACCTTTCCATCAGTATGTGCTGTTAGTTTTTGCTATTTGGATATTAGTTGTTTTTTTGTTCCAGTTTTTAGTTAAGACTGCACCATCTCATTTCAACCAAGTTGAAATGTATAGTGTAAGAGCGTTGTTCAGTTTGGAGCATTCAAAATTGAATATGAAATGTATGGGATCACTCTGAAAGGTGTGATGATTCCAATAAAAACCGATTCTGCTTAATATTTGGCATAAATATTTTTTACTGTATTTTTAAAACATAAGGACTGTGGGCTTTAATTATTGAAGGAAGTTTTTCATGCTGTTACAACCTCATTGTCTGAATTATTTCATCTGCTTCTAGGTCTTTCTATACACACTTTTCATGGGAACTTTTTTGTACGATCTACTGATTTATTATCCCTTGCCAATGTCAATCCTGATGCTGGATTTGCAGTACAAATGTCCATTGAGGAAAGTCTCGCTGACACATCCTTGGTTTGTTTTCAAACAGCTCTTTTGTATACTTCCAGCAAAGGTAAAGGCATTCAAATGAATTGACCACTGTTTTTGTCTGGTTTGTTTTTAAGGTAACGTTTGTATAGCTCTTTGCACAGCTTTTTGTTGATCTTCATAACTTAGGGGAATCTTGTCAAAGTTAGGGAACCTACTTGGCAGTTAGTCACATAATATAAAACTTCATAAGCTCTATTTTGATGGAAAAATGGAGTTTATCTCAATTTTACGTAATCTTGTTCAACAACTTTACTTAAAAGGCATATCATTGTTATAAGCAGTAACATATTTGGCACTTAATTTATCCAAAATCACAGAGCTGTGAAAGTGGTGGATGCTAGTGTACCGGGTGGGCATAAAGAATAGCAGCTACTTTCTATTGTGGAGGATGCCACAAATTTTAGAATGGCAAACTACGTACTTGATCTGTGCAGTCAAAATGCTTGGTGTGGACATTATAAAGTAGTTCATGTTATGAACCTGTGCTGGTTATTCACTTGAATACTTGAGAGCATTTCAGAATTTGAGACACGAGTGAGAAATGGCATTACAGCAAACTCCTCTGACTGGTGTGTTTTTACCAAGAGTGCATCTTGGACGAGAGGAGATGCACTGTAATGACTGAATTTGGATACCTCTTCCTACCAAGCAGTACTGTGTGATGATTTCTACTTATTTTTATTAGGCGAACGTCGAATTCGAGTGCACACACTTTGCTTGCCTGTAGTAAATTCGTTGGCTGATGTATATGCAGGAGCAGATGTACAAGCAGTTGTATGCCTCTTAGCAAACATGGGTGAGTTTCAAATGTCTTTTCACATGTTCTCTTTTAAAGTAGCAAATGAAGCCTGGCTATTCATTTTCCTGTTTGTTTTTTGTGTGCTTTAAAAAAAAAAAACAGGAATGGGGAGTACTTCTGACATCTCCACTTTCTGCGTTAGTTTTCCGTGCTTTCAACCTGCCATTGCTAGATTGAGGATTCTTGCTTATTCCCTACACATGGGGCCACAAGTGGATGTTTCATAGATTAATCTCTGCTTGTGAATGTTACGGCTCCGTGCAGGATTTTAGTGTATGCCATGTTGTATATTAGTAGTCAAATGAATTACAAAAAATGAACAGTACTTCTGTATCTTGTCTCAAATGTACATTCAGTCCAGCAGGTGGCTTCCTCCAACCAAAAGATCTGCAGCTTTTTCTTAGCAGAGAAAGATGGAACTTAAGTTGCACAAACTGTTATGCCGTGGAAATGATGAGAGAACATTATTTTTGATTTTTTGTCACAAGAATTGTTGCAAATCATCTTGGATGTACAATAGCAAATAGTTTAATCAATAGCTAACCTACTTGCATAATATTTAAAACATGATGTGTACATAGTCTCATGTTCATACTACAGCTTAAATCAAGTATTAAAACTCCTATTTTTATTTTTTAAGCATTGTAAAAGGAAGCTTCTGTATGGAAAATGGAACGAATGAGGTAAACTCTACTAATCTTTTTTATTCTTCTAATCCAACAGCGGTGGATCGCTCAGTTTCATCTAGTCTTTCAGATGCAAGAGATGCCTTAGTTAATGCTGTGGTAGACTCTCTGTCAGCGTATATGTCAACTGCCTCAAATCTGCAGCAGTCCATGCTGATTGCACCAAATTCCCTCAAGTTGTTTCCATTGTATGTTTTGGCTCTTCTCAAACAGGTATGTATAAGCTAGTAGTAGTGACGTTTGATTCATTGTTCCATTGGAGGAATTGAGCAATGTCCTTTCCTATAATTATCAAAATAGAGTTTTCTTTTTTGAACTTACAGGACGGAAACAAAAAATGACCAAGCTTATTTTAACTGATTAGTGCCTGAACAGTTTTTTGTTTTTACTTGAATTTTAAAATATATTTTGTTACTTGATTTTACAGTGAAAATCATAATATATATTGTAGCAGCAATTCTTAGATTCTTTTGGCAACTAATTAAAGTTGCCCAAGGGGGTTGTTGTAAGTGTCTTATTAGTACTTCATTTTATTTTGTGAAGGAAAATCATACAGTTTTCCATGCACGTGTTTGTATTTTCAGGTACTAAGAAGGAAGATTTAATTTCCATGGAAATGAAATGAAACACATTAAAGAAGCTAAAGTGAATAGTTTAAAGTTCACATAAAAGTAGTTACTGTTTTTTGATTTTTTTAATATATTTTGTGTTAACAAAAATCATACTGAAATATAATGAGAGTTTACTGCAGGGTTTTATCTTCAATAAATCTCATAGCTTCAAGGTATTTAGTGCTTGACAGTTGAGTGTTCATTTTTTCTTATTATAAACGAAGATTTATGTAAATTATGTAAGAAATATCATAATTTATTTTCATTTGGTTTTGTGATGATTTTAGTGTCTAATGTACTGATTAGGACTTCTTAGCACTCACATAAGTAAAGCAAGTAATAGTGGGGGAAAAAAAAACATTTAGTATCAGGAGAATCTGGGTAAAAGATAGCTTAGAGTAAGAGCTGCTGAGAAAATAAGTAATTTATAGAGGTTTTACCTTTAACAATAATAAGAAACTAAAACTGGAAAAAGAGGATTTGCATACACAGCTTTGGTGGAGAGGTGAATTTGCACATTGGTTGTAGGAATATTCTCCATTCAGTCAGAAGATGGTGCTTTCTCCGTTGTGTTGTTATCGAGAGAATAGTCTTATCGGTTGCTTCTAGGGGAGAGCTGTAAAATCCAATAGGATGGAGAGTTAAGAAATAAATCTTTATTCTGTGAGAGCCTGGTTTCTGCTATAAGATATGGAAGTATATTTCCATTCCAGAGCTTTTCCTTACCATTTCGTCTTCGCTAATATAAAATCAGATTCCATCTTACTATCCACTTGAGTATCATTTTTGAACCCTGCTGGGCTCTCTTCTTCCTATGTCATTGTGTCAGTGAATTTCAAAGGCCAGTACCACTCATAAAGCATGAAAATGTGAAATGCTGGTCCTACCACATAAACATTTTACACAGTGGGGGATTTTTTTTAATCTATCTTCTTTTTCATCAGTAAGGAGGGAGAATGGATAAAGTTTTAAAAGGTATTCAACTTGTATTTAATTAGGAATTTTCTAACATAGCATATGTTTTTATAATAAACTGGGATTTTCTGATGTATCTAGGTAAGATGCATGTCTTTACAAAAGTTTTGTTATCTTTAATTGACAATCCTCCAAAATAGGAAATACACTGTTTAGGTGTGACATAAAATACAGGTTTCATGATTAACAATATTTTCTTACAGAAAGCCTTTAGAACAGGCACTAGTACACGCTTGGATGATCGTGTATATGCGATGTGCCAGATAAAGAGTCAGCCTCTCATTCACCTGATGAAAATGATACATCCCAACTTGTACAGAATAGACAAGCTAACTGACGAGGTAATGTACGAAGCCTGTTTTGTAATATTTTCTAGTTTTAATGGAGTGTTGCTTAATGTGCTGTAGTAATTTATTTAAAACTTGTTACTGTAATGTAAACTGGGCATTTTCCATAATTTATTACATATATATACACACATATATATTTATATGCAGGTACAATAGTATGTTATGAAGAGATCTGTGGTTTTTTCACCTTCTTTCAGTGATCACAATAATTTCAATTATATAAAGAAAGCAGAGAAGATTGGATACCTTAGTTGGCTATCCAGTGTTTTTGTGTGTTAGAACTCTCAGTGGGAAATGGATAAAATTTGGTAGAGAATACTAGGTATTGTATATTGAAACCAGATAAAGTTGCATGAAATAACAAAGTTTCAGTGGTTCCTCTGACTGATGTGAATGAAGCAATTATACTTCCAGATTGTCATGATCAGACTGAGGAAGTACTTTTTTACGAAACGAGTTTTTATTAGTAAGCCCTTCGTGCAGGGAGGTAGCCTATGAAATGGATGCATTTATTTCTAATACTAAGAAGTAAGACTAGATACAAGAAGTAAGACTTAATAGTTATTTAGTCTATTTGTGTTATCCAAGAGGGGAGGCAGTCTTGTCACAGTCTGCTTTAATCTGAAATTATGCTGGGAATTTCTTTGGTGGTGTTTTGTTTTGTTTTCTTCAGCATTGCTCTAACCAGATTGTTTGATCAGATCAATTTTAGTGCTGTGTAGCCATTCCCATATATTAGTTTGAAGGTGTTTTTAAACAAATTGGTTGATCTAAGTGAACATTTTAGATTTAACATGGCACTTTGTTATATGAGAATTCTCAAAACATTTGTAGAGATTACCAGTGTTTTTCTTCCTGTTTTATCACACCTGCTTAAGACAAAAATATCGAATTACAATTTATTATTATTACGGTATTATTGACTGTTGTTTTCTTTACAGAGTACAATACATGTAAATGACAGAGTTGTTCCTCAGCCTCCTCTTCAGAAGTTATCTGCAGAGAAGTTGACAAGAGAAGGAGCTTTTCTTATGGATTGTGGTTCAGTAAGTGACCAGTTTTGCACATTCCTGTTTTTAAAAAATAAAAGATAAAATAATGCTTAATTGTTGAAAGCAGCCAACTCAACCTTAGCAGTATAATGAATCAGCATCCTAAGTAACCTGGGAATACTCTGTGTTCCAGTAAAAGGCTTTCATATTTTTGATCTGTGGAAAATCTCTAATCGAGATTGCACATTAAGGTTTCAAAGGTTCATTTTTTCATGCTAGACAAATTGAAATATGCCAAGAGTTCATATCAAGTTTTTTTTTTTTTTCTGGAAATAATGGATTTCCATTTTGAAAATTTTCTTTTAATGGTTATTAAATTGCATGTACTATAGTCTGTCTATAACAAAGCACTTGTCATTGAGGGAGGAACTTTTTCAGTTACACACAAATGTAAGTAGTTTTATGGTATGTGGTTCGTGGCATACGAGTTGCAAGAGTCGAGGGATTTGTAGAGAGTGAATAAAACCTGTAAATACAGTTTAAGTTAATCATAGGAATTACCCTGAAAACACTTAATGGGATATAACATTATGCTACTCTAATAATGCAATAAAATAGGCTGCTGTAATGGCACTGCAGAAGGAAAGTTCATTGAAGTTCAGGGGCTGAGTGTGAATGTCAAATTAGTTTCTGTCTTCAGATGTCCAAAATAATTATTTTAATGTGTTTTGGTAATTAGTGCTTTATTATAGCTTGTTGAGATTGGAAGTCAGTGTGCAGTAACTGACAGAGTTGCGTGACTTTATAAAAATCTAGTTTTTGTATTTTAGGAGGTAACATACATTAATTGTACCAATATAGACATGTCCTGCATCCTTTCAGTATTTGTTTTAACTGGGTTTTGGACATTTAATCATCTTTTTTCCAAATGGTACCAATTATTACTAATTCGGTGTACAAATAATGAATATAGAGATGTGAATTGCAACTGGAGCTCTCAGGTGATTAATTTGCATGACTGGTGTTTCCTGGTAATATTCCAATTTCATTACTATTTGTCTCTTTCTCTAAAATGTTTGCAAGGCCTTTACTAAAAATGATTCTAACATCTTACAGGCTTTTTATATTTGGATTGGAAAAAACTGTGATAACAACTTCATAAAAGATGTCCTTGGATACCCAAACTATGCGTCAGTACCACAGAAAATGGTAGGTGTTTTAATGATCTGTGCTGTATAATGCTTACATTTGGAAGCTATATTTAATCTATTTTTTTCTGAATCGTCAGTTTTTAATTATGTAACTGTGAATTAGGTTGTTTTTTTTTTTAATGGACACAATCTAACTTCTTGCCAGCTTTATAGAAAACATAAGTTGTCACTTAGTTTTAAGGAAAGAATATAAATGTGTTCACTGAATGTCAAAAAAAATGTTCAATAATATAATTGTTTTTTGTTTTGTTTTGAAACGCATTTGGGCCTACAAAAATATTGTGAAATTTTGTAGATCACTTCTTGATTCATTTCTTTCACAAACGTTAGTTGTTAAGATTGAAGGGGTTTTTGTTGATATGATTTTTTGAAATCTTACGTTCAGTGAATGCGGTGTAATATACCAGGTGTATGATATTAGGGGATAGGCCTGTATGTAAAGCGTAATGTAAAGGTCTGTATGTCAAGTAAAATTAGGTTTTGTTCAGCTTCCAGGCACGAGTCTGGACAAACAAAATGCTTTTAGCTATTAGAACATCGAAGACCCTTCAATGTGTGTTTTGGCATAGGAATTTTTATGTTGTAACCTGGGTCTATGATCTTCTATGGGAAACAAAGCAGCAATTCGAGAGGACTCCCTCTTCTGTGGAGAGTGGTTCCAAGATATCAACAACTGGGGGATAAGGATGAACCCTGTTGAGATACTCTAGAAAAGTTCTGAATTGAATGGTTATATTCAGATAGTACCAAAAATGTGTTAGGCACTGTGGAAATGTAGGAAGATACAAAGGGAAAAAGCAAAAGAAAAGCAGTACTTCTGAGAACAGGTCAGAAAGAGTGGTGAGCTTTAACACTACTATAAAACTGGACTGTTTGTTCAAGGTTTTGTATTTTGCTTGTATTAGCAAGATATAATTGTTCCCTCTGATCTACCAGTGGTATTATTAATAGACAGTGTTTTCAGGAAAAACTTTAATAAACAAAGGATGGCTTTTTTTTTTGAGATGTTAAATAGCATTTATTGTAATGAAAAATTAGAGAAAAAAGTAACGTACAAAGTTGCCATCTTTGCTTTTAAATTATATTCCCCATTCATTTACTACAAAGGCAGTAGTGGATGTAACACAAAAAATCCTCCCTGTTATAGATTTGTGTTAAATTATATCAACCCTGGAGTTGGTATATTTAGTTCAGTGAATGCCTCAAACAAGCGCTTTTGTGGTGGTGGATTTTTTTTAAGTTCATTTTCCAACCAAATAATCCCTTATCTTTGCATTGAACTTTGCTTACAATTCACATTTTGTTTCTCCATGTTTCATTCATCTTTTCAGTGGTGCAAAAGACAGCATATAGGAACTTGGTTGATAGGGAAAGAAGGCAGGAAAACTGTGAAAGCAGCATTTTAAAAAGATTACTGTTTACATGAGCTCACTTTGCAAAATCTTTTGCACGTAAAAGGCAGTTTAAGATAAAGGTGTACTGCTTCCTATAAAACAGATATTACAATATTGTATTTTAAGCTGAAGAAAAAATGTGTATATGTAGTACATGGTAATTTCGTAATAGAAATGGTGGTTATTCTGTCATTGGGCCATGTCATGAATATGAGGATCTGTTCTTTAAAATAGTTCTGATAATAAAAGATAACATATTTCAATTACCTTCAACCAGACACAACTCCCTGAGGTAGTTGCACTTTCTTCAGAAAGGACGCGGTCTTTCATAGCCTGGCTGAGGGACAATAGACCTTTAAGCCCAGTTCTTCAAGTAATAAAGTAAGTATTTCTGTTAGATACTGAGTGATTATTGGCAAGTCGTACTTACAGTTTCTAATTGACACTGAAAAGTGGGGGTGTCTAGCTCAGAAGAAACCAAATACTATCTCCTCTACACTTGATAGAGTGTTGTTATCTAAAACCCCTGTGCAATGGAGATCTGTAAATTCTGTTGTCAAATGAGGAAAAAAGGAAGAAAAAACATTCAAATTCTGTATACACAGATGCATTTTTTTCTGGGTTTAATCTTTATCAGGATTTAATATAACACCTTCAGAATTCATTGCCATCAGCATAATTGTGTACATCTAAACACTAGATCATTTTTATGCTTCTGTTCTTGTGTTTCTACAAGATACTTTAAATGCTATTTCACCTACCTTTCTCCCATGTTATGCTTCTTAAAAAGATGCTGCTGTTTGATAGTGATCACAGACTCCAGGGGCTTTTTTCTTAACTCTAGGATATTTGTACTATAGTATCTTGGGGCTGAATCTAGACTTCAAAACACGATAAGCAATTCATTAGAATGTATGTCTCTACTTGAGTTTACAGTGTATCTCTTGCTAAATGACTAAAATATGTTCCTCTACCTATTCATTCAGAGATGAAAATCCTGCCAAGACAGAGTTTTTTCAGCATTTAATTGAAGATCGGACAGAAGCAGCTTTCTCTTATTATGAATTCTTACTTCATATTCAACAGCAGATTTGTAAATGAGCAAGGAGTAAACTAGAAGAAAAATCCTGACTCCAGATAGAAGCTTTGGCTGAGAGAAGTATATGGAAAGTTACAAAAGTGGATGTTTGTTCTTCACAATATACAGTAAACGGCACTGGTTTGGAAACTTTATAGCTAAAGGAGGAGATGTATACATTTCCAGAAGAGTTTTGCAGATTTACTTCAGTCTAAAAGTGCTAGGAATGATGAAGCTGTTTTCAGTAGTAAACTTTAAATTGGTTTATCCACGTTTCCAGTAGTGCAGCGGTATGGTGCTCTGTTTATTGCAAGCTGGTGATTCTATGTAGCTATGTGGGATGATATTTCTTAATGAAATGTACAATTAGGTAAAGCCTTTTTTTCTTACGTTTATTATGGTAGGCCTTCAAGATTCAAATTCTTAACAGAGATGTCAAAGGGCAGTGCTGTATGTTGGCTGTTTATATGAATTTCTTCTTAAAAGGAACGATTCATATTTAGTAAAGACTTCAGCGAATTCCCTTTGAAAGTTGTAGAATTTCACTAAAGTAAATGAATTGTAGAAATAAAATATATAATGTACATAAGTATTACATTTGTAAAGAAAATGTAAAAATGTAACTAAAAAAAAAAGACTTAGCTCAGTGTGCTGAATTGTTGAGTGCTCAATGATGAATTGTTTCAGTCCCAAGCTAGACAGTGAAGTTGACTATTAAAACATGCTTATAAAAAAAATCCATGTAGAAGGAACACGGCTTCTTGTTCTGTTTAATTTTTAGGTGGATTTATTTATGATTGGCTTACTAATTAAAAATATTTTGCTTTATCATGTGTTTTTATATTTATGCAAATACTATCTTTTTGCAATTGAACTATATATTGAAGAGAACATGTTTACCACTTTATTTTGCAGACCTCTGGAAGGGAGGAAAAAACATTGCACTCTCTGAAATGAGCTATCGATACAATACAATAGTTAAAGTTCCGAAAACCCTCCTTATATATTATCCTAAAGAAGACATATCTGCTAACCTTGTTTTACGTTTTGTAAACTGCTGTAGTCTTGGTCCAGGTTTTCTGTAACTTTTGTCTGCTGTTTAGAGTAAGCATGGGTGATCACTCAATCTAACTTGACGATATGATTTCTGCTGTGATCTAAAGGGGGAAAAAAAAGGTGAGGAGGGGTGTAAAAATGAATTAGCTTGCAACAAGGGAAGTAAAGGCTTTAAAATACCAAATTTCAAAATGCAGTCACATAGTCACATTCTTACATCTTTCCAAAACCTTGTTCTTGCTAATGTTTTGGTAACTTAATTGTGAAGTTTCAGATGGATTTAGCTCAGATTTTGAAACTTTGTTGTGAAATTGGGATGGTTTTGTTTCAGTTTTTTTAGTGACACATTAGAAATAATTCACAAAGTATAGTCACTCGTACATAGTACTTTTTGTTTGTTTGATGAAATATAACTAAAATGATTAAATACCAAAAAGTAAATAATAATAGTATGATTACATTTTATTTTAAAGTAGTCTTGAGAATGTTAACATGTTGCGTAACTGCCGTATCCCCTGAAAACGGAACTTGAATAGTTGAGAAAAAATGTTCTAGCTATGGTTTGCAAATGCTTTAAAAAAGTTACCCTAGTTAAATTGTTCAAGCGATGTTATTCTTCATGTTAGCATCAACTCATTGTTTGGGGAAAATATAATTTACGTGTGTGTTGTCCTTAACTAAATGTTTTTAAGTTACCTAAAAGAAACTTACCTAGAAGAAATTACTTGAGAATTTTTTTTCCATTTAGTAAATTATCATGTAATAAATGTCTGAGGTGATGTTGAATGTTGTCCCTAAATCAGACCACCAGGATTTCGGTAGTGATATGCTTGTTCATAGATGGCTTCACAGTGGGTGAAAGCTACACACTGCTGAAGACTGGGGCATCTCAAAAATTATTTGTAATTGCAAAGATGAGAAGAGATGTTACAACTTAAGTGCCCCATGACTTGTGAGCTTGGTATTGAATACCTAGGAACATCCTATTCCATGATTAATTGCAACCTGTTCTGTAAAACCATTATTTAAAGCTTTATTCTTCTATCATTTTTTGTATATAAAAATTATAACAAGTACAGCAAGAGCTATTTGTTCAGTAAAATCCTAACACAGCACAGAATCTAGGGTTTTTGTTGTTGTTGTGACTTTTTTAAATTAGTTAGTGGAGCACATGTACTTCCTGACTGATGGTTGTTTTCAAATTTAAGATGACAATCCCATAGAAGTATTTTGAATTGAAACATCTGTGGATTTAGCACATTGTTGTTCAAAACACTAAAATCAAAGTATCTGTAGGTATGGAAGTAGCATCTGAAAGATGGCTGTACTTACAATGGCTTGGATCAAATCACTGTACTGAAGGTGCATGCCAAAAAATGAATCCCCATGAAGACGCACTGTGAAACTTGAAAGATTTTTGCCCACTGGATAATATTTTGGTGAGGAGATAAGAGGTAAGCTTTTGTATCTTTTTAAAGTGTTGAACTGTCCCAAGAGGATCTCTGACTGTTTTAGGGATTGATTTTTTTTTTCCCCAAAAGCTTTCAACTCTGTGTCATATGAATCATGCCTGTTGCATGAGAAGTTCAAAGTTAGCTAGGGGAAAGATATACCAGCCCTGGCTAAGTAAGTCTTTTGGGGAATTAATTCAAATTCTCTAAATTTTAAATACAGCTGGCATCCCTTTCCATTTCTTAGTTCTAAAAGCACCATCGTTTACATCTTTTAACATCAAAGGAATATGTGAATTACTGATGGAGAAATTACAGTCCAGGAGGCTCTTAATAGTAAAGACATGTAACGTAGCTCCTGGAGAATTAGTAGTAAACATAATTTTGTATTAAACTTTCACACATAGCAGACATAAGCCTATTCGTTAATTTTGATGTAGAGCTTCGTATCTCTGGAAAAAAAAGATGAGTGGGCGCAGTTGACTTTGGCTTTCTGTACATTTTGTCAGATACTGAAAAGATGTTTTTCAGTCATTAGTGGTGTTGTTTGTTTTAACAAGCCAAAGTAAACTGTTAGAGCTCTTGACTGTCAGGATTACTTTAGTAATTTCAAATATGAAATATTACTTTTTTGACCCCAAATACATTTCAAGAACTCTATTAAAAAAAAAAAACAACAACAACAAACTTTCCAAGATAGTGGGACAGACCTGGATTTTTTAGGGTGTACTTACAACCTCAGTCATTGATTTCAGTAGTTGGTGTTAACTCATATATAAAGGACTTGCATGATCTTGAGTAAAATTTTTGACCATATTTTGTCTCAGTGCTGTCTTCTGATCTTGGACAGGATGTAATCCTGCAAAAGCTTGGTGGCCAGTTTCAGTGAGTGACTGAAACAAGAAGAAGGTTTGGAGGCCTGAGGCTCTCACTGGCAATCTTCGTCTTGCTCACATAGAAAATTCTCTTTACCAAATTCTTTATTCTGGAGGAGGAGAAGTGGCCGCTTTTTTTTTTTTTAATTAATAGCATAGGTCATTGATTTGCGTTCCTGCTGCTCATCCAAGAAAGTTCTTTACAGATACGGGTAGAGGAAACTGGAAATGTACGGCGTAGAGGCCAGAGACCTCCCCATGGTGGTACTTGCATGGTGTGAGCAGCGCAGGAGCCAAGAGCTGATTTCAAGTAAAATGAGTTTATGCTGAAGCCTATCCTGAATTTTTGAGGAGTGGCAGCAGCCAGCCTAGTTTAGAGAAGCCATCTTCTTCCTCATGCTGAATTTCTAACAGACTTACCTGTGGTTTCATTCCCTGTGCAAAAGCTGTGCTGTCGCACAAAAGATTGCCTAGTCCCTGAAAGAGGTCATGAGCACAGGACCTTGTAGGTCTGTTCTCTCACGCTGGGAGCAAGCAGTGAAGGTACAGATACTGGGCATTAGCAGGCTCCAGTGTTTTAATAAATACCTCAAACAACAGACCAGAACTAAAACAATTGTTTCAAGTCTCCCAGCTGATGCATGGTGTAGATTTTGCTCAAGAAAAAAAGAATTTATTGAATATCTCAAGTATATCGGTTTCTATGTCAAGAAATACTGGAGTGACTTTTTCTTTAAGTGCAGTTCTTCAGATTTTAATGTGTTAATTTTTTGATGTATTGTTTAAAAAAAAAGTGGAGTCTACATATGCTACATATGGTATCATGTTTCAGGTGTTCATAAATGAGGTAGAATATAATCACTTTTGCAGAATTACAAAGGTTAAGTTACAACTAAAAGCCTGCTGGACCCAGGTAATTCTGAGATTTAGCGTAACACTTTTTCTTCCTTTTTTTTTTTTTTTGGTACATTGGTACTGGGAATTTTAAATGCAAGTGGAGAGAGAGACTATGATGATTTATTGATGTATTTATCTGCCAGTTCCCTAGGATTAAAAACAGAGCAGCCTTGCTTGCCTTTAATTCGATTGACATTGTTGTAGTCAAATTCAGGAGTCTGGAAAGTTTGGCTGCAACTACTGCAAGTAACTGGAATTTGAGGTCTCTTGAGAATATTTCGTATTTGCTTGCAAATTACTGATGATTCATTTGCACAGCAAAATCCAAAGGCATCCTGTGGGGTTGAGTGTCGCAAGCGAATTCTCACATGGGTGGTGCTGCATACAAGAGATTGTTACAAGAGCAATGAAGATTCAAACAAATACATTATCAAAGATTCTTCAATTTTTACTCCAATTCTGAAGTCTGACCGATTACAGATTATCTGCTTGCAGGGTCTTTGTCTCTCCTTTACAATTTTAATAACAACAACAACAAAAAGCATTAAATACTTCACCTTTTTTTTTTTTAATTTTCTTCTGAAGATCTTTAGCAGAAGTAATAACTTTTATTGGAGATGCCTAATTAGGAATAGCAATCATGCACAAGATTGAGTGGCTGCATGTTTCTGTAAGAGATAAATTGGAGAGGGGAGGTGGCAAAACTTCTGGAAATATTTCAAAACTTGTAAAAAAAAAAAAAAAAAAAAAAGGAAATGAATTTTAGTATTGTTTCTTTTGTACCAATTTACCTTTCTGATTTCTGTTGTATATTTTCTAAAAGTACTGGGTATTTGATTTTCAACTGTCAAGAGAACACCACCCCAGAGACATGAGCAAATACAGATTTCAAATTACACCATCATTAAAAGAAAAGCACCAGTTCAAAAATTATATATTTTTTTGACTGTTTCCAGTAGGAAAGAAGTTGATTTTTTTTCTCTGATGGGCAATAAAGTAGTGTAATATTTTTTTTCTTGTGTTTTATCTCTTTGCCACATGTGTAGGAAGCCCCCCCTTGTGAGACACTGAGGTTTTGTGAGTTTCTTGAGTGAAGAGTTTGCTGTCACAAAAATTCTCAAGCATTAGGAAGAGCTGGTGGTGATTTACCATCTTAGTAATCTACTAGCCATAGAAAATGTCATTCTTATCAATTGTTTGAAAAAGATCTTTTTACAAAAAAGAAAAGATTTATTTTTGTGTTAGAAAATCATTGAGGGGAAAAATAACATCTAGGAATATACTGTCGTTTGTTACTAACTTTTCTAGATACCATGCTTTCAAAAAGTTTGACCAACTGTAAATCCTAGCTTTTATGAATACAAAATGTTACTAAAAACTGAAGCTGAAGCAAACAAAAAACTAAGTGTGTCCTGATTGTCTATAGTTAAGGGTTCTTCTCTGCTCCTTGGCTCTTGTGCACCTGAATGTGCTGCCTTTGTTGTCCTGAGCAGGACTGTGCCCCCTGCTCTGTGTTGTCTGGTCTGTGTAGATTCCTGTGTTGTGAGCTGGGGGCACCTGGAGATGCCCGACTGCTCTGTGCCAGCCTGCCTTTGATGCACTGGTATCTTGTCCTCTTGTTAATTTGCTTTTCTTGGGCTTCACTTTTTCGTGTTTAAATTTTTGATGGTGTTCCTCAGATCCATGAAGTGATTTACATAAAGATGGGATATCACTGCCCTTTCCCCTATTCTATTCTTTTTCATCCTAATGTGTTGTTACGGTGAACTTTGAACAGTGCTACTTCGGTCTTTTAATAAGTGTGTGTTATAAAAAAATAAGTTATATGTCTTCTGGTAGAAGTTTAAAAACAAAAAGTGAACTATCTTCCCTCCTCAATGGTGGTTTCTTAGGTAGCAGGAACAATGTTTTGGCTTCTTCCTAAAGCAATACTTTTGGAGTTTAGGACTTGCTTTATTCAAAAAATAAAAAGTAAAACCTTGCAGAAAGTGTGTGTGTGTGGTGGGAAGGGATTAGGCCAGGCCTGCGGGACTCAGTGGAGCAAGAGTTAGAACTTCCATGAAGGATAATGTCAAAGGGAGGGATAACTCCTATCCCAAAAAGACCATTGCCAGTGTTAGTGCCTGCTGCATAAGGGGCTGAAATTTCAGCCACTGAAATTGTACCGAAATTGTTAATTATTCCATAAGAATTCATGCTTCCAGTTCAGCAGAAATTAATTTACAAGACAGAGAAAGCGCGCACAAAAGCCCAAGCAACCACCGAGGCACAGTACAATGCCTCAGTAAAGGGAGGGAAGAGCAGTGACCAGATGAAACAAGCTCCTCACAGGCATGACTCAGGTCTCGGTGAAGTGCTCCCCTGCTGTTTGGACAGCCTGGCAACTCTGTAGTAAGAGCATAATTTATGATCCTCCCTCTGCCCAGTTGAAGCACTTCCTATTCCTGGAGTAAGAATTTCTCTCTGTAATAAAAGTCCAGGTCTCTTCCCCTGTGGCAGCATGCCTTCCAGCAGCCTCGTTTGGAAATCCTACCTGCGTGACACACCGCTCCATAAAAAATACAGAGCTTTAGTCTGTCCTGGGTGAGCTGGGGAGGTGTCTCACCTCGCTCCTCTCCTAGAGCAGGAGGATTAGTAAGCTGACATGTTGCAACGAGCTGCTCTTCTATGTTTTGAAGAGATCTTTGCTCTCTGTGCACTGGGAGGGAACATAATTCTCCCTGGTGAAAAAAAAAAAAAGTCTGTCTTTGCACCAAATAGCCACGGTCTTGTTACCATGCCCAGAAAGGAGCAAAAGGGTGTTGTATGCTCCCCTCTTCACAAAAACATAGGAGTCCAGGTTTCATCCCTGTGACTATGTGGAAAATTCAGGCCATTTAGTAATGGCTCAGGGACAAGCACTAGGATTTGTTTTTTTGGGAGGTGCATCACCTAACTTTATTCCATTCCGCTATATTTACTTTCATCCTAAAAGCTGACCCCCACTTGAATAGCCTGCAGGTCCAGACCCTGTTTTAGTGGTTGTACTAAAGCAACTTTGCCATTCACCCCATTTTATACCCATTTTTATGGTATCTGTGACTGTAGTGATGTTTCACTTTTTTTTATATATGTATAATGTTTGTGTGTGAACAGAGAAATACAAGGATGATATTTATGTAGACCTATCCTTGTCAGGTGTTAATGATATGTGGTAGTTTAGAAGTGTTGTGCAGATACCTTTATGAGGTATAAGATGAGAAAATCAAAGTTACAACCAACAGATAATATTTAATAGAGGAAATTGAAAGATGCAAAACAGGCCTTGCTTGGAGAACAAAGCAGAAGTTACCTTACAAAGCAATCTAAAGGTGAGAAATGTAAACAGAGGGTAGGTTTTTTGAAGAGGCAAAGTCATCGTTTTAAACATGGTAGTGACACAAGCCCCAGCTGGTAAAATGTTCTGTTGGCTCTCTTGGCCAATGGAAAAGACACACTGTTTATTTCCTAGGGCCCCGAAAAGGCTAACATTCACATTTCCCTTCCAGAGCTGGGGAAATGAACGAAGTGGGGGCTTATTTAGACCCTGGAGCCATCAGGTGTCCAAGCAGTCAGAGTTTTTCCACGCTCCACTGCCATACTCTTCAGGGCTTCAGCAGCCTAGTTTCTTCAAGACCCTTCTGTCACCACAGGGCAAAGCTGTGTCTTGTTGTATGCAGCGCTGCTGTGGAGGGACATGACGAAGAGCAGAGAAAACAGGCAAATCCAACACTTCCCTGGGTTTCACTGCTTCAGTGGTTTGCACTGAATACGAAAAGCTGCGTTTGTGGTGATAGAGATGTGCGATATGCTGATGTGGAACAAATAACTGCCAACAATTTCCTGTAAATAGAACTCTCTTGGAAACAATGAACTTCGGCAGGGCTTGCTTTTGCGTTTGGCTGCTCATTGCTGTGATAGCAGAGTGCGTTTATCCCGCTGAAACACAGAGGGCAGCGACACCCCTGCGCCTCAAAAACAGGCGCTGTGGGGACTAAACAGTACAGTACCCCAACTCCATGAGGTGCGGGTGTTGGGGTACGAGCTCCCTCAGCCCTCTTCACCGTTTTCACGGCGAGGAGCAGCCGGCCCTACCCACAGGGAGCTACCCTCCTCTTCCTCCCCGGCGGCGGGCGGGAAGGGGAAGGACGCCGAGCCCCACCGCCGCCCAGCCCCGGCGGCAACGCCCAGCGCTCGGGCTGGCCCACCGCGGCGCTGGAAGAAGAAGAAGAAGAGGAGGAGGAGGAGGAGGAGGAAGGCTGGGGCGATGCTGGGGCGGGCGGTGCGGAGCGGCTGGCTGCCGGGCGAGCGGCGTCGCCGGCTGCTGGCGGGGGGCTTCCCGACCCTGCCCGCGCATCAGGTGAGTGAGGCGGGTGGGCGGCGGGCACGGGATGGGCTTCCCCCGCCTCTCGCCTCCTCCCCCCGGCCCTGAGGGGCTCGGACGGGGGATTTGGGGCGCTGGGGGGGCCCGGGGAGGGTCGAGTCGGTGGTGGCTGCTTGGTTGGAGCGGCACTTCCCGGTCCTGGCGAGGCGTTGTTGTGGAAGTTGTCTGTGCGAAGGGCTCGGGGCTGTGGGTTCGCTGGGCTTGGACAGCCCCAGCAGGTAGGGGAGGGTGAGGAAAATAAAAGTTTGCTGCGACTTCGGAGCGTCCAGGAGGTGCGGAAGGCCTGCATGGTTGCATGCCCAGAGGGAACGTGGTTTAACCCTTGGTTACTGTTTTTAATAGCAGCCATCCTCAACGCACTTGAAGATGTGGCTGCGATAAATGCAGCGCGACGCTGTCCCTGTCGTGTTCACGAGAAGGAAGCCCCAGGGCCCAGTGGCAGAAGGACGTGCACTGGGCTGGCTTGTTCGAGCCCTGGGACCCGCCAAAGGGTCACATCGTGCTCCTGAGCAAGCTGCTGGCTTCTTGCTGAGAGCTTGAGCACAAACCCTGCTTAGAAACCCGTCTGCGTGATCCCATAGTGTTAATTTGCCCCTGATCCGCTAATCTGAATGGCTGCTCTCTGGTTTGGCACGTGTGGGTTATGAGGACACTTCAGGAAGGAAATTAAAATAAATACTGGCGTAGCCTCCTTCATCTTCTACGGTTCAAACACAGAGTGCTAAAACATCTTTGCTCTCAGAGAGGGCATTTACACTGCCATTCAGCACACTCTGGTGTTACGTAGTCAGTTCATCACCTCTGACTTCTCCGGGGTACCGTTTTGCAGGCAAGCTTCATGCTTTTCGAAGGCTCCAAAATGAGGCTGAAAGCTCAAGAAGATGCACCAAAAAGGAGAGGAAGAGGAGGAGGAAAAGTTCTTGATTTGGCACTCCTGCCATTATAGGAAGGAGCAGAAAAACGAACAGCTCTGTGACTTGCTGGGATGGAACATCACAGCGACGTGATTCAGGAATTAAATTCTTATGCTTTTCTAGGCTAGGGAGAGGGGTGTTGTAATGTCGAGGAAAACTCTAATTTGGAAAAAATGTTAAATAGGAGATCTTGTTCATTTCTAAAATAGAAGTGTTGGGAATGTATTAATATAGAATGCTTTTTATATGTGCAGTCCAGAGTTCCAACTTTTCTACAGAGCCATTAGCACGATAGATGATGAAGCTTGTTTACTGATTTTGCCCCTTCCTGTTTTCATCTTTGGGTGCCTTTCAAATTTGTGAATACGTCTCTGCAGAACAGTTAAGGCAGTTAAAATATTTGTTAGTATAAAAATTAAATTAATGGCCTGTAGTTGTAATTTCAAGCTAATGGAAAAATGTTACTGTGCTTGTTTAGCTCTTTAGATGTTGATGTCGAGCAGAACGTCAGATCATGTACATCTTGTCCAGTGCAAACGCTGGTGTGACTATTTGATATTTTTCCCCCTGTGCTTTTTCTTTCATTTTCTGGGGGGTTGTATTTGCTCATGTGCGTTGCTAGTTCTGTTTGTCATAATCATTCAGTTGAAGAAGTGTTTTGCCTCCCATCTCTGGAAGGAAAGGTTGGAGCTCTTGTGGTCAGCTCAGGAGAGCAGAGCTTGGTTGCTTGTTGCCTTCGCCCTCAGTGTGTGCTGGTGCTGTCTGTGGCCCCGTGATCCATAACAGGGATCATGCACCATGATGGGGATTGGTTTGCCCAGATACTTGCTGGCGGCACCAGCTGGGGGTTTCCATTTGCAAAGCTGGAGGTGATGCTACTCACAGGGTTAGCCGTCACGTGCTGCAGAGATGGGTGCTCAGGTGGTACCGTGCTGACAAGCAGGTGCGTAAGTACACGGCGTATTTGTGTGCTCTGGTTTTGACTAGTAAATAAGCTGCCCTGGGGACAAACGAACCACTTTAGAGAGCCAGATTTGCTGTAATTTTTCTGTAAAAACAGGGATTCCTGTCCTAAAGAGCGGGATCGTCCATTGTCATCTTCTCAGCTCAGCATTTAAACAAAATCCACACCTCCTTTGATTAGCTGCTCTGCTTTCAGAGCAATGTTTATGCAAATTCCACTTAATTTTATAAAGTTGAATTTTCAGTTGCATGATTTGATTTGTGTACACGGCTTTTTTATCTTTCTGAAAAGTGTTCAGTATTTATACAGGCACGTAGTTTTTCCAGCTAAGTGCGGTGTGTTGTTGTGTTCTTTGGACAGACCTCGTTATTACTACCCATAATATTATTCCCAGAAGGATGCGATTTGTTTTGGTAGAATCCCAGATTTGTAATGCTGCAGTTATTTGGTATGTGGTGAAACCCAGGGGTTGCCAGCTATTTCGCTTCCTACTTGGCTTGCAGGTTTTAACTCCCGCTGCTCGTGCTGTGCTCAGAGAAACATGCTGACTCCACGGCTCTCGGCAAGGAAAAGTTCCTCTCACCATGTCACGACGGAGAATGGATGTGTTAACCAGGATCGAGCTTAAAATTGCCGTTTTTCCTTGTCTTTTCATGAACAGTTCAAGTCAGACAACATTGCAGGGGCTGATTTATTTATTTTTTTCTTTTTAAGAAGATCTAGTTAGATTCAGTACTGCAGAGAAACTAAAATTGTGTTGCTTTTTATGGCCATTCATATACATGAGGCTCACAGTTTAGTTCGTGCTGTGGGGGTCTGCAGCAGGCTGCCTACAGCACCGGGGATGTTCTGCAGCTGTGGAAGATGCAGCCTGTGCTAGGCAGTTTCTCTTGGCTTAAAACCAGGTTCACTTGCAGTTGCACGGTCCCCTCTGGCAAAAACTGTTTCTGTGCTGTATGGAGATACTGCGTAATATGGTGACAGCATCTCCTGCAAAGGGCAAGGCTTGTTTTGAGCAAGTATGCGTGAGGAGGAGGGAAGTAAAATGAGAAAAACTTCCATTTTCAAAGCATTAGTTATATTTAACACGGTTAATTCAGAAAGCATTCCGCTTTTGGGTGTGAAGCTCTCTTAAAATCGTGCATCTGCGGTGTGGAGACACGGGGAAGGATTGTGTGTCAGCTGGCAAGATCAACTCGCAAATGCATCTGTGAGAAATGTTGGGCATTTGCTTTCTTCCCAAGTTAGGATATCGTCTATGCTTGTTGCTGAGGAAAAATTTCTTCCTAGTGGCAAACTGCAGACAGTTGGAGAGCCATTGTTCTTGATTATCTGCAAAAAGCAGGCCAGGGAGCTTTTTATTCCTGTTTTGTCAGTTCCCAGTGCCATCCGTATCTGTCAAAAATGTTTCTTTTAATGCTTTCAGCTGATAAGTTTGTTGACTGCCCCGTTCTTCAGACTGGGTCTAACATTTTCCTGTTCTTCCTTTTAGTAACTTTTAGTTGTTCTTGTTTACCGCCAAATTACCATCATACTTCTAGCATTAAACATTTCCAGTTTGTCCTTAGGTTTTAGGCAGCATTGGGAGTAACGCTCTAGATGTGTCCAAACAGCCACAGGATAATTTAAATGTGTCTTTCCTCTTTTCCCTGTGTTTTTCCTTTTACCCCTTCTCCTTTGCTCAGTTGGGATCTGTAAGATACTCTGCCAAGGCAGCCACCCTGGGACATCACAGGCAGCTACCAGAGTGGATTATCTTGACTGCGCTGTGCAGCTAAGTATTTCACTTAAATGTGGTTGAAGTCCCCGCTGTGTATTTGCAGCCTACGCAGGCCCTTTGGAAATTGAGGTATAGTTGAAGCCAAGGCTGGAAATAATTTGTGGCTGCTGGGTGTATCTTCCCCTGTCTTTCCTTCCCTTTCAACAACAAAAGTTTGCGTCATGATCCAAACCTTGCTTTCTAATCAGAAGCCATGTGCTTGTGCTGGAGGACATCTATGAGAACACACAACCCACTGAATTGTTTATGGAAGAAAGCTCACACGTGTGAACTGATAAATATGAGATATATATATAGCAGTTATGTAGGCAGGTATATGTATGTATCATGGAAATTAATCATCCTCTGTATGTATATACTCATGTATATACAGCTCTTCTGTGTAGCTTCTCTCTCTAGTGTAGAGTCTGCAGAAAGTGAGTGGGCTGTGAGATACTCGCAGGTGCAGGTGTAATTATCAAATGTCTGTAGGTATAATTCCCAGCAAAGCACCCGTTTACTTTGAGGTTTAGGGAATTTCTCATAACCGGCTTCACTCAGCATTTGAAACTGGCATCGACCGTCTGACTCCCTGAAATTGGTGGGGGCTTTTTCCGACAGGGTAGGTGGCAGAAAAGCAACAAATTTGAATGTTTATATCAAATGAGCTCTCTTTGCATGGAATATTAGAACAGTTTTTTGCTTATTCTGAGTGTCAGTAGATATGCGTGTTTGACGTTTGTGTGACTATGGCTGTTCCTCAGAAAGAAAATGAAAAGCACCTTCTGCAAGGCTGAGGAATGGTCATACCACAAAATGGTACCTGTATCGGGCATGCTGTGGTTATAAGGTAGAGGACAGAAAAGGGTGCTGTGACTTTTCCTGGAGTGGGTACTGCGATAATCCCAGCAGTGCTGGAAGCTTGTGTGAATTCTTATCCCTTATGGGATGAGGAACATCCGAGTCCAGTGCTGTTCCTTCTAGCACTCTGAGCAAGGCTTTGCTATCAGGTCTTTCTGTACCTGGAAAAAAACTGATACTAGACCTCTGGATGATGTCTGAGAAAATTGCTCTGCAAATGTCTTGGGTGCTCTGAAGGTTTACCACAAATCACTCCTAAAGCACTGAGTACTTAAAGCCGTTTACAAAAGTTGTGTGTGTTTTAAGAGTATTAGTCTCTTTTAAAAGTGCTTGTTTTGCTTTTGGTGCTCTTTTGTGGTTTTTTAATCTTGTTTTAAAGCTTAAAGGTCAAAAATTGAGAGCCTGTTCCAGAGCTTATAATATCTTAATTTCTGAAAGGGTGGGAGAGAAAGGAAAGGGATTGATGGTTTTTTGTTTGGCTGTTTAGGTTTTGTTTTGTTTCTTTGTATTGAGGACTTGACCTTGTGAATTATTTCTGAAGTTTTTGGCATTGGAGTGGAAGCAAACAGTACACCTGTTCTCGACATCTAGTTAAGCACTCAAATCTTGATTTACCCCCCTGCCCCTTCCCCATGAAGGGAAATGAGATAAAGGGGAATTAATGGGACAGCCAGGCTTTGCTAGGCTCACTTTCTCCAGAATCTCTTTTTACCCTGGCAGCACGCTTGCACGTCAGCAGCAAAGGCGAATTTCTCCTTGAGGTGCTCGTCGGCAGGAAGGTTGTTACAGCCAGGTGAGAAGACAGCAAGCTCTTCTGAGTCTGGAAGAGGGTCACTGTCACTTCTGGGCCTCGTTGGAATACGGTGTCGATTATGAGAGGTCTCTGTTAAGGGCATCTAGCTCCAGCTGTTGCTCTGGGTTGCTTGCTTCTCTCTTTTGCTCTTTTCCAGAAGGGTGAAAGGAGAGACAGGTTCTCTGTGTGTGCCTTGTCTTCTGCCAGGGTGTTGGTAAAGAACTCGGTGATGAGGTTTTCAAGGGGAAGAGGTGGCGTTTTTGTGAGATCAGTTCTGCCATGCTTACAGTTGCTCACTGTGTCCCGGGCTGAAGTGACGAGCCCAGCGAACGATTAATTTGAGCTCTTTGTTCTGTGAAGTTGCGTAGGGAGGCTAGGAAGAGGACGGTTTTCAGGCCTGCCAGTTACGTGCTCTGACCTTTTCCGTCCTTGGCTGACCCATGTGTCCCGGCTCATCCTGAAATTGCATCCAGTGCGGGTATTGCATGCTGTCCCCGATGCACTTTGTGTTTGCCAGACCAGCTCTTCCTTAATTCCTGCAGCGTGTCCTGTAAATGTACCGCGGTGCACCGCTTGTAACTGAGCCGCTTTACGAGGACTTTGTAGTCCGATCGCTGTGAGGATAGATGGGAATACAGGGAATGCTTGACCCAAAGTCCACGATCCCCAAGTGTTGGGAAAGTATGGATTTAGGCTCTTGAAGGTCAGATCCATCACTAGCAAAGTAAATCCCTCACGTTAGAGTGGCGGTATTTGCTGTAACACTATAGCTGAAGGCAGCAATAGGAGTTAAAAGTGGACGTGGCTGGCTGCTTGCCTGCTGAAGATTAAACCTTTTTTGGTCCATAAACCAATTCTTTGCCATGCTGGCTTGGGGAGGAGCAGTCTCATGCTCTGTGAGGACGTGGCAAATGTCAGCAGGCTGGGTAAACGTGGATAAACAGCTTTGGGCTTGTGTGGTGATGGCCGGAGGGCACAGCCTCTGCTGCTGGTGAGGAAACATTTAGTCCTCCCCCAGACTGAAACCAGAAAAAGTTGTTCACTGCGAAAACAGGAAACTTACGCTTTTAAGAGTGGTGTTTATCATGATGAGCACAGTCAGTGCATCTTCAAAAGGGCAGAAACATTGAGTACATTATGCGCAGGCAAGATCATAATTTACTTTTTTTCCTTCAGAGAAACGATTTCGAAGCAATTATCTTCACACTTACTGTCTGGTCATTTTAGATCAAAATGACTTCAGTCTTCACGTTCTAGTCAGATGGAGAGGGAATAAATTGTCTGCGCAGATGAAATGTGTTGTTAGTTTGCAGTGCAGGTAGCGATTTCATCCTCCCAGTATCTCCCTGTTGTCGCTTAAGAGTAGAGCGAGAGACCATGAGGTTGATTTGGAGATCACAAAAGCATCTTTAAACGTATTTGCCTGAGTGGAGGAGAAATTACATTACTCTTCTCCCTGGCAAATCAAATGTTATGCGTCATAAGGAAATCAGTTTGGTCAGACTGCTCTGCTGTGGGTTGTTCTCCATGGAGGGCACGCTCACCTACCTGTTCTGGGTGACCTGCGATGCCACAGTGTTCGCAGAACAATGTTGCCATGGTTTCTGCAAGTTTTTTTTTGTTTGTTTCTAAGACCTGTCTCGTTCTCGGTACCTTCTCATGCAACCTGTTACTTGATGTCCTTCCCTTGCTTCCTGAACCTGCAGAGCACCACCATATCCCACGGTGTGAGCTGTGGAAGGCAGATTTTGTTTGCTTGGTTTTTCGCTTTTTGAGTAAAACATTTCCCTCGCCTGTATGTCAGGGCTTAAGTTACAGGTATGAAGGTGCCCAGCCCCTGAGGTGCTTTGCTCCATGTCTGGCCTCTCCTGTGGAGCGTGGCCGTGGCAGCCTTCCTGGCCCGCAGAGCAAACCTGGCACAAACCCGAGCTTGCAGCTGAAGGCTGCAGCTGCGGGGCAGAGGGAGAGTTGGTGGTGTTCTGCCAGTGCAGTGGGGTCAGTCGCCAGGCTGGGTGCTGAAGGTTTTCTTTGACCAGAAGTGGGGCAGAGGTTTTGGCTAGCCTGGTGTACGTGGTTGAATAGGCGTGTTTGTGAATGGACAAATTTTAAGTTAATTGCAGTAAGTGAAGATGGATTAAACCGTCTGAAAAATTGGAGAAGGTGATGAAGCCACTGTGTAACCACAGGGTAGCTGAGTTTCCTTTTCTGCAGATCCTGTTTCTGCCTTGCCCAGAAGAAGGAAAGAAGATGAAGGTGAAGGGAGAGATCGCAAACAGTGAAAGGAAAACACAGTTACAAAAATAACAACCTGGTGGATGAAACATACCTGTAATACAAATGTAATGCCTGAATGTGTGAGTTAGTTTACTGCACCAGTAGTGCAATAAATGCTATGTGAGGAACTGAAGTTACGATCTGGCTGTCCTGAAGTGCTGTGCCCAAGGATAGTAATGCTGAATCAACTGGGCACTGCTGGTCAAGAGTCTTGACCGGTGGCTCAAGTAAATGCTTAATGCTGTTAACATCGATAAAATAGGTGAAACTTGAAGCAGTCATCTTTCTCAGCTACGCCGTAAGAGCCGTGCATCTGATTTGTATAACTGACGTGGTTAAGTAGGCTGACTACACGTGAAATGACAAGGTTATGAGTTTGTCTTAGCTTCCCAGTGGCTCTGCTTCAATTTACTGGCCCCTTTCTGCCCCTCTCCCTGCAGCTTTTCAGAACGTTAAAATTCCAGATAAAGCCAACAGGGCATCATTCACAATTCACCAGCTTCTTAAAAGACAGTATCATTTTTTAAAGTTCACCCCAGGCTCATCAACTGTTGGAGCTGAGGGAGATGAATTCACCAGCTCTGTCACTAATACTGGCCTTTCAGAGCATGACTCCCACTAATATTTTTAACTAAAAGCAGGAAGTCTGCTAAATCTGGGCTGGGAGGGGACTGAGGCACAGCAGCTTGTGATCTTGAGCAATCTGTTTTCTTCTGCTGCCAGAACCAAGAGTAAGTGCATCTCATCTGCCATGGCTACGTGTTTGACAGGAGGAACTGAACCAAGCATCAGAGATCCTTCGTGAGGAACTTTTGTGCGAGGTAACCGAACCCCGGGATTAAACCCCACGTGGTACCTGTGTTAGGTGTGAGCTTTATTTTAGTTCACACCTTCCTGCTTAGTCTTTTATGCTGCTGGTTGTATCCTGAATTCTTGTTTGTGCATTCTCCAAGGCTGTTTTTAAATGAATCCCAAGCTATCCAGGCATCACGGTGCCCGTGCTCGTGGCATACATTTTGGCAGCTTGCGCCTTGGTTTGGAGAAGTTTTGGAAGCTGTAGTGTTCTCCCTTTAATATCCAAAGTGGAAGCCTTGCTAAAAGTGCAGCACAAGGAATCTGTAAAGGTTCAGAACAGGTGGGCTCCTGGGGCTTTGCCCTCGGTTGAGCTGGGAGGTGACGTGCTGCAGGATGACTTAAAACTCCTGTGAGCTGAGAGAAGTGTGATAAAAATCTCGAGGAGAGATTCCTGCCAGGATGTACGCCCAGGCACTGGCACCACGGCAGTATCCTTTACTTGCAGTCAATCTGACTGGTACGGTTTCTCAGCTAGCTGCTCTCAAGGAAAAGTAGTTTCTTATGAGACAGGTAATACTATTTATTTATTTTCCTCCTCCAAAGTTGGAGCTAGGCCCAGTTCCGTATGCAGACAGCTAAATTTCTGCAGTGAGAGTTCCATCACTTCTTTTCTCGTTGTAATCTGTTAGTTGTGAGAGTGCTCTCTGCTATTCTTTTTATGGCCACTTTAAATGAGAACAATCTGTATTGGAAGCCATAAAGTCTGACATGCTGCAGCGTATGAAAGCATAGTTCATATTTAGGTCTGTGTGCTTTAGTCAGCAGCCAAAGGTGTGTGCCTGGTGGTTGTAGTCTTGCTGGTGTAGTAAAACCAGGCGTGCTCCAAAGATCACAGTCCAGAGCTGTGCACTTTCAGGCTTGGTCCCGTAGTGCCCTGTCACTGCGAGCACCCTGGAAATGGGACTGAGCTAAAGGGACGTGAGGTAGCCCTGGCCCTGTGAGTGAATTGCAGCTGTTAAGCCACGTGTGCTTCTTGAGTACTAACCCCAAGCTATTCGTTGTGGCAGTGAAAGTGTAAATTGAGAATATTCTGCTATAGTTCACACTAGATGTGACTTTGATCTGGGCAAGCCCTCACAGCAGAGCCATCCCTCAGCATTTCCTAATGCTGCGTGCACATCAGATTGCTTTCTTGCGTGGTGGTTGCCTTGCCTTCTGCAGTGGCTGTGCTACTTTTCTGCTTAACGGGGATGTAATGGCCTTTGGGGAGTCCCTGTTCCAGCCTGTGCTAAGTGTATTTGTGCTGGCATTCGAGTACAAATACAGCCTGGGATCGTTGGGATGTAAGATCTTGTAACCATGCCCTCCACCACAAGCATGGTTTGTCTTGCTTGGCATTAACTATCAGTAGTTAGTAGTTTTCTTTGTGTATAACAAAAGTTTTCTTTTAAGTTGGGAATATTCCTAACTGTAGTGCAGCAGGTAACTGCACGAAGCAACATAATAAGGTAGATGCTATCAGAAGTTATTAACAGCCTGAAACAAAAAGGTTCATGTTGATCATTCATATGCTAATAATTTTGGATGCTGTGTAACACTTAGAATTCAAGCCCTTAGGTACTGCTCTTGGCTTTTATGGTTTTCCTAATAGTTTCTAGGGTTTGGAGGAAGCTCGGTATCAGTGAGCGAGCCTGCTGTGTAGTCCTGTGACTCGAGGAGCTGAGCGTTACGAAAAATACACGGGATTTTTTGCCAGCTGTCAGATGGGCAGGAAAAACTCAAGTTCAGGAAAATATGGTTGAACCCCAGCAGCACTTACTCAGAGGGAGGGAAATGTTGAACAAAAATGCTTATTCAAAGGTGAAGGTGAAAGAACAAAAGTGCTGGACCATTGTGTTTAGCCCAAACTCTCATTATTTAGCGAGCAGTTTGTCTGCATGGGTCCTGGGTTGTAGCACTGTGCTCTGCTCGGTACAGCTTGTTCTCCGTGGTCTTTATATCCCCTCCTAAGTGCAGAGCTGTTCAGGCCATCCCTTTGAGTTTAAATTACTGTTTTGTAGCCTTAGTGCCTCTGCTTAAATGTGAGTAGTTGGCAGGTTGCTTCAGAGACTCCAGCTGCAACAAGTAGATATGGAAGAAGGCAGATTTTGAACTGAACTTCAATTGTGTGATTCTGAGTGGAAGTAAAATACAGATATGGGGAAGACAAGTACAGAGACTGATTGGCCTCTTGTGCTCTGCAGACCCGCAGAACAAGTGATAAAAGAGGTTTTTCAGTATGTTCATGAATCCGTTTCAAATGCTCACTCGTGGAGCTGGCATGCTACAAAAGCAGATTGCAGCAAAATATGTTGGTGTCAAAGAGATTGTGACTGCTCTTTCCCTTGTGTTTTTCTTCCATGATGGCACACTGTAAACAGTTATGTGTCTGTATTACTCACTTGTTGCTAATTAGATACTTTTTTCCTCATTTGCTAGACTGTTAGTAAGCCAGCCTTGAAAAATTCAGATGTTCTTCAGCACTCCAGGAAAACTCTCTCAAGTCAGAGGGGTGTTTGGTGTAAGCTACTGCAGTTTCCTCAAAGCGTTGTTTTCTCAAGAAGATGCAGATTTTCTCACTTGAGAGATTTACAAGAATCCTTTTACTGTGTATTTGTGGGGAACTTAGCTCAACTTCAGCATTTGTCTTCATCACAGCAAAGCAGCAGCCCATCTGAGAGCGCAGGTGATGCCATTTTCTCCATGGCTTTTTCACGTGGCTTTTTGTCAGAGTATCGAGTTCACGAGGTAAAATTAATAATTCCCTTAACTACAGTCGGTTATAGGGCATGGAGAACGTTTTGCTTCTTTCTAGCAATGCATGGTGCTCTCAGTGTCCATGTTCAGTCACTTGGCAGCAAGCAGTCCTTGAGTATTTTGTGTGTATGTGTTTTTATAATGTCACAATTTTTCAGAAACATTAGGTACTTATTTTCTACACAAAATACAGTGGCTCTGTGTATCTGCCTTCCACTGTTACTTGAGCCTTTGAGGTGCATTTGGGTTGTGTTTTTTCCAGGCTTTCATAGTCGAGGAGATGCGACATTGTTTTCTGAGAACTGAGATTCTCGTCCTGTAGATAAGCAATTCCTGAGATATGAAAAAAATAGCACAAGAATTTGGAAAGCGTGCCTATCTGTGGGTAGCTGATGGGTCTGATTTGCGTTCTGGGACTGGAATTCTGTTTTTTACCTTAGTCAGATGTGTGGGCCTGAGTTAAAGATTGACTTGGCTGAATGCAGAAGGTGTTGTCTCAGAAGAGAATAAGTTTCAGCACCAAACTTTTGAGTTTTGTCAACTGCTTTTTTCTGGCACAAGATCAGAGTTTCTTCAAAACTGAAGGGAAGTCAGTTTCTTTTGATGCCAATGAAGTAGATGAAGTACCTGTTTCGCCCAGGTTGCAATAGAAAACAGAGTCTCGAGCTTTGTTTTAAACTTTTTCCAGGTATGAGCTCTGTTATTTACTGATTTTACTCAGGATTTTTTGCTTCATGTTCTGGTTGCAACTGTAGAATGACAGTTATCAGAGCAAAAATAGTTAACTTTTTAAAAAAATTAATTTGATCTGATGTATGCTGTAGTAGCTAAATGGCTGCCATACATAGGTACAGCCCCTGTCTGTTGAGAAGTTTCCTGTTGATATCTATATCAATAAGCCCTTCCTGCTGCTGACAATGCCTTAGCAAACCTAATGTGAAAGCATTAAAAAAAATCATTAAGATCTTAATTACATTGAGGCAAGGCCTAATCAAATGCTGAGCCTGCAGGCCAGTGATCCCATCTCTCCGGTAATGCTGTAAGTCCAGGTGAGCGGCCTGCCACGAGCGGTGCTGTCACAAGCAGAGGTAAGCACGCTGACTCGGTGGAAGCCAGGTGTGCTGTCCCTCAAACAAGCAGAGCTTCAGAGGATTCAGTGGAATCTGATTTTCTGGGGAGATGCAACCGCTCTTGCTGCTGCAAGTGTGATTTTAAGAGACTCAAGCCAGAAGGGAAGAGAAAATGAAGAGGGCGAAGTGACAGCTTTAACTGCAGCCTCTCCCTCTTTCGAGTGCCCTGAGGGAGGAGAAGGGCAGGTGCTGTAATCCCTGCTGTGCGGAGCTGTGGGTACTGCCGGGACTCAGGACTCGGTTGGCATCCTCTGGGAGGTGCAAAAATCTGGTCTGCTCTGTGCTTACTGCCGACCTTAGCCCATGGCCCCAGGGGCCTGGAGTTGGATGACTTTTTCCGTGTCTGTCCTTCCCTGCCCTGGTCTATATCCGGCTGGAGAACAGCTGATCCGTAGCTGCAAAATGTCACCCCTCTGTCTCCTCTCAATAATTTTGAAGAATAAGAATTGTTCTCCCTCTCAGCTCGCAAAAAGAGCAAGATTTTTCCTGATGTGGGGAGCTGAAGCTCCTGAAGCAACAAGAGTAGAACAAACAAACATCCAGGTGATTCCTTATCTGAACAGACAGGAGGAGCGACTGAAGTTCACGTTGGATTAAACACTGTTTTAGTCTTCTGGCGGGATCTGTTTGCATCCAGTTGTGAGAATACACCTGTGTTGTTGAATAAGAGATGCTACTGCTTCAGCCCTGTGGTGAGCATCAAAGCATGATGCCAAAGTATAGTTAAGGAGAATGAAGCTGAGAAATAGGTTGACATTATTCCAGTGGTTAATTATTTACCTGCAGCGGACTGCTCTTAGTCTCATTTTTCTTTACCCATCAGCATCATAAGGTAGTAAACCATGCAGAGATCACATTTCTCTGGGGAAATGGTTGCAAAGGGCCCTGCTTCTTGAGCAAGGACAATTAATGTCTGGTTCCTTTAAAAAAAAAAAAAAGAAAGAAAGAGAAATATATTGAACATTTGTTGAGAGTCTCCAGAAAACAAAGTTTCTGCTTGAGCTGTACAGTTGGTGAAGCACAGTGTGAGAGAGTTTGCTGCTTTAGAGCTCGCTTGTGTGAACGTGAGGATGGGAGCTGGCTGTATTGGGGTGGCTGGTAAAGTGGACATGAATGTAGTGGTTTAACGGGGTCGGATTTTGCTGCTTAAATTAAACAGCAAGTCCTCTTTAGCTTGCTGTTTGCAAAAGAAAGAGTTTTTAAGCCCACTCTCCCAATGGTGGTTTGTGTTAGTGTTACATCAGTGGGTGCAGAGACCAGGCAAGGGCTTCTCTCCTCTTCATTAACTGCTTTTGCAGGCATGGCCGTGGGTTTGCCAGCTTGTTTTGGTGTTGTCACAGCACTTTCACCCCTGAAAAAAAGGTTTTAATAATGAGGGCACTACGTGAATATGCTGGGGTGCTGGGAAAGACCAGTGTACTTTTGGGTTGTGTGTGGAGGAGGAATTGTTTCAGGGGACAAGGGAATAAGAGCACTCATACAGCAGTACCTGAAATAGTAAATTTGCTTTCAAGCTTCCTAGTACCATGAAGATAATGATGATTGAAGGGAACTCACAGGCAGTGTAAATGGTTAGGAGCTGCAGAGATTAATTTGTTAGGAATCATGTAAGGATTAAACAGACATAACTGGCCTAAGCAGTGAATACAGGGGTTCATAAATCTCACAAGCATGAGAGGTAAAAGCACAGAAAATAGAAAGGAGCTGCCTTTTGTGGTTTCAGTGCTGTGCATTCTTCTGGATGTGTGATCTGCTACGCATACAGCAAATTGGACAGCACCACAAGCAAACACACAGAAAAAAAAAACCAACAAGGTGCTTTGATCAAAACAGAATTGAATCAACGCAACTAAGCAGATTTATTTATATATATATATATAATAGATTTAAAATGAAGACAGATGGACAGTTCAAAATGTAATGTTTATGTCAGTTGTTAGTATTTTTCTCTGTTGGGATGAAGCTTAGGTGCTGGAATAAGGAAGCACATGGTGCTGTTTCATAGATGCTGCAGACATGGCACACAGGTTTTGTTCTTTGCTCCACCACAAGCTTTGTGTGTTACCTTTGGTAAGTCATTCCAACTGCGGTGCTGTTTGTTTTCTCCTAATCTGGATACAGTAGGTAGTTGTACTTCCCTGTCTGAGGATCAGAGACAGAGATGCTCAATTAGACAGAGAAGAGACTTCTAATCAAATTATCTCTAAGTGCTCTAAAGATTAAAAACATGTTTCCTGCCTCCAACCATTCATCTTTTCCAAAAACATTAAAAAAAAGGCTTTTGGCAGACTCAGTGCTTTGTGGTTGAGCCCCGACAGCCGTTGGGTGCGGGGATGAGCTGTCTGATAGCTGTGCCTGAGCACCCAGCAGCTGACGGTGAAACACCAGGAGGCACGAAGACACCGAGCGTTCGTCCTGTTTCCTCCTGAGGATGCAAACTGTGAGCGCAGATAAATGCCTTAATAAAAATTCCGTCTCTCATTTGTGTTTTTCAAAGATTTTGAAGCGTCCAGGCTTGTCATCTGACTCCTGTTTCAGTGGAAGCCTGGCTGATTTTCCTTGCAAAGTAAGGAGGAGGAAGCAGATCACTGCCTAACTACATGGGCTGTAAAAGCATGCAGCAATGGAGGAGTTTGTACAGCGTAGCTGCCCGGCCGCAGTGTCTACAGGCAGGTGGTTGAAACTTACTGGTTTTGTTTTCCAAGGGCACTGTCATGGGAACGGTTGTGTAGGTTAAATACACACTGCTGCTGTGGAAGTAGAAACCCAGCAGCTGAGGTCGGTTGTTTCCTGTGTGAGTTCTTAAATACAAATTAACTTTTTAGATGGAGGAAGTTAGAGGAAACTGTGCCGTTTTACTGTTCTGCTTGGCTCGGCGTGGAAGCTCTTCCTTTCGCACTCTTAGGAGAAGAGGAATGGGATGTGGAAACGGTCTTAGCTGGGAGCCAGGTGAAGCTGTGTTATGAAAGAAAATGCAGACTGGAAAGAGGACAGCTTGGAGAAATATACGAAATACCTGTAAGCAGAACATCACCCTTCTGTGCAGGAAGGACAAGGATATTGTCTTTGTCTACCACTATGCAGTGTCCATCTCAAAAAAAGCTGCTGAATACTTTTCTTGTCCCATTGCAGTAGCTTTAATTTCCTTTCTGTCCTATTAATGCTTGTTCTATGCTGTTCTTTGTAGAATAAAATGAAAACCAATGAAAGAAGCAAAAGGTAGAGTGTTTGGGGAGAAAGCTCAGGTTCTGAGGAATTAGATGTATCTTGGGAGAAAGGAACACGCTGTCGGTGTTCCCTGTGGCTTGCAGGTTGTGGTTGGCTTTGCTGTGCTCAGGTGTTACTCAAGTTTCTGGATCTGTGCATGTCCCAGCCCTCTAAATCTGTGTCTGCAAATCTTCGTTTGAGCCTTTTGGATATTTGGTCTGAGCCTTCTAGAAACTGGTATGTAGTCAGCTAGGTCAGAGACTCTCCTTTTAGGAAAAAGGCTGTTTTTTCCTTTCAGAGGACACTTGACTTCTACTTATTTTTTGCGTCTATTTTTCTTTTCTGATCTGATTTAAGATATACAGGTTCCCGTAGGTGACTTCTTCAAGATTCAAGGAAATGCTTTCGAGCACCTAAGGCTGGCTGGGCGAGCTGCAGGAGTACTGGGGCTGTAGAGCAGCCCTCCCAACAGAGATTCCTCGAACCCTTTCTGTCCTTCTCCTGGTGGATCTGTCCCTCTTTGCTCCACAAAGCTCCTGCAGCAACGTTGTTTATCCTTGTTATGGAAGGTCTGCCCGCTCTGGGTTGCTCTCAGTAGTCAAATCTTGAGTCTGCAAACAAACAAAGCCACCTTAATTGGGAGTTAAGTTTTGTTTATGTCTCAGACACAGGAGAAATGCAGGCTGTACCTAATTGCTGTAATATTGAGATGGTAATAGTAAAATACAGACGAGATCTTAGGGGTGATTAAAAGGCAAATTGGGAGTCAGGGGAGGGTGTCACCACGGGCACAGTGGCACTGGCGTTGGATGTGAGATTGAGGCACGTGGTAGTGTGGTGCTGGTCCCATCTGCCCTGCTGAGCCCCACTCCTGTAGGATTAAACAGTAAGGAAAACACAAACGTGTGTGTAAAGGTGTGCAAAGTAACTATTAAAAATCATGTGGACGTTCTTAAGAAGAATCAGGTACTTCATGGTTTTGTCAATGTTTGCTCTTACAAATTAGTTAAATGAACTTGAATCCCTCCCAGATTCACGTGTCCAAATCAGAAGTGTGTGCGACTTGCGCTGTGCAATTAATGCCGTTGAATTTAATATTTTAATAATGATACTGGAACGAACATAGCACATCAACCACAACTTAAACAACATCAATACATAACTGCGTCTGGCAAGAATAAATATCTGACATCTTTGATGCCAGCTGTATAGAACGTGAGGCAGAAGCCAAACAGATGAGTTTGAGCTGGAAGATTAATAGTTTTGCAATGAATTTGCTGCTTAAGAAATTGCCTTTCAGCCGAAAGCTCTAGGCCATCTTTCTGTCCGGGCACAGGCAGCGTGCTGTGCATTTAAAACCACAGGTTAGAGCCTGTCTTCTAGTGTCTGTTTATATGGAAGTAAAATTGTGGTGTTTATGTTATGATATGAAGCAAGCCTTACAAGCCAGAGGTTTTTTTGTTTCCTAATCTCGTAGGCAGTGAGAAGGACTATCTGTTTTGCTCAGTGCAGAGAAACAGAACAGATGGCAAACAGAAATGTTTGTAATTCTGTGTTTCGATTATTTTCTCCTGTTGCCGCCTTGTTTGTTACTATTTGGCCACTTTGGTCAGGTGGATTTGGGTGAGTGCTGGGGTACCTGATGGATCTCTCCCCTGTTCAGCATGCCGGTGGGAGTGTGACAGACATCTTTTAAAGGAAAAAAAAATCTTCAGCCTACTGAGGCTCTCTGGGAGCTTCACGAAGGAGGTCTCGATGTTTGTGTTCCTGTCTGGTGCGAATACCGAGTTGCCTTTGTCTCTTGATATTACAAGTCATCTCTTGATAATGCCTATTATTATTATTCTCACGTACCAAAACTCCCATGTAAAGCTACTGGAAATGCAGGAGGAAGGGGCAAGAAATAATAGCACAGTGAAGAAGGTGGCTGGTGAAGAAGTGTGAGGCTTCAGCATCTCTTTCTGACAGGTGAGGACTGGCAGCCCCTGGGGCCGCTGCTCGCCTCCCTGCCCGGGGAGCTGAGGCAGTGTGTAAGCTTTTCCCCTTGCTGTTTGGATGCTGTTCTGGGAGGTGAGCCTGGAAGGCAAGCAGTAAGGTTCTGCAAACAATGAAGACGCTTGTTTGGCAGCAAAACAGAGATGGATCATGTTGAATAAACCCAAAATAATGTTAGCATTCCTTACCAGAATAAAATCTTGAAGTGAATTGGGAGTTGGCTGAGCCCAGTCCACGTGGTTTTCAGGGTTTCATTTACCTGCCAGTTAATGTGAAACTCTGGCTAAAAAGGGTTCTTTGATTTGCTGCTTTAATCCTCTAGAGATAACGCTTAGTGTTTGATGTAGCCTGTCTTTCCATGGAAGAAAAAATTGAGTCCCCGAGTCCCTTAAAGTCAGTAATAGTTTTACTTCTGACTCCACTTTGCCTACATGTGAAACATGATGAACTGTGAAACAAAAGTGAGCTCTGTTTTAAAATGATGCTAAAGACTTTCTACTGATTGCTGGGGAACCACCTGCAGCTGTCGGCTTAGGATTTCAAAACAGAAGGGCAAGGAAGTCAGTTACTCACTGTTTGACAAAGGCTGGGTTCTGCCTGGTATGCAGTTTTGTAAGGAAACAGGTAATCATTCATGCTATAATGGAGGTATGAAATAGCAGGCTGGCTTGACCAAGAGGAGAAGAAAATAAGCAGTTTTCTCCTGATTGCAGGGAATCCGTAAGCACCGATTATGTTTGTGCTGTATGAAATCTTCTGCTATTATCTCTATTGCATTTCGTCTGTGATTTATATTCCTGGAGCCGATTCTCCTTGTAAAATTCACTTGAAAAATTGCCTTCCTCCTTTCTGTAGAAGGAGTCTGCAAAAGATAGTATAATCCGTTTAAAATCTTGATGTTTGACAAACCTGAGGTAGGAACCAATAAAGCCTAATGGAGCTACTGATACACTGATTGGTAATAGCTACTAAATTGTACTTGTCATATTCATAAATAAGATGTCAGTGAAGTGAGAATACAAAAGTAACTGAATTCAGTGCTGCCATGTGTTTCAGGGGGCTGTGAAGAGCTCTTATCCGCTGGTGTGTCTTGCTGTGTTATGCAGCACGTCAGGCAGGATCGATCCCACTGGTCCACTCTATCCCACATATCTCTGGTGTGTTTTTTAGTCTGTACTGATGCTGTTTTGATTGTCTCGTTGTTTTTAATAACTGAACAGCCAGGATAGGAGGGGGGAAAAAAACCACCAATACCTAAAGTTTTTTGTCTTCTCCTTTCCATACGATGCAGTTATCAATGTAAAGTTCCAACAGGCAGCGATGCTCTGGGTCTAAGTATGTCCAGTGCTAAACGGGGCAAGAATTCAGGGAGTTTCTTGTACAATAGCCAGCACTGACAAAACTTCTCCCTGGAATCTAGTGTTGTTTCAGTGGCAGAGGGGTGTGTGTGGGTGTTTTGGTGGTGTGTGTGTTTTTTGCATGCGAGACGTGGACACTGGATCGCAACCCACTGGCATGCGATGCGGAGCACTGGGGAAGGAGCACACTCATGCCTCCCCCAAGCAAGTAAATTTTGGTGGAAACAGGGGTCCCTGCCTTTTGATGCTTTCTTTGGTTGCTCAGGAGGTGACTTAGCTGAAATAGTGTTGAGGCAGCTTAAATAAGGTTATGTGCTTGGTTGCATTTGGAAGCATGCAAACAATGCTAATGTGTTGTGATGTGTCGCATGCAATTCTTTCTAATAAAAAGCTGGGAAAATAAAAACTCATAACAGAGCTCTTTGCCATCCTCATGTGTGTAATGCTCTGCTGTTTGGCTGATCGAATCAGGCATTTGATTATATTCAGTTTTTATTACTGCAAAGGCTCAAATTAAGCTTTCACTGTGGTTGTTTACATGAACTTCAATTCGCGTATATCCTAGATAGCACATTTGGGTGCTAACTCAACAAATTAATTTGTCTGCTTGTTGCCTGTTGAGCTTTCAACCTTCAATAAAAAGTAAGCTTTATTTGTGGCATTTCGAACGGGGAAGAATTAATTCAGATAACGTTAGTGGTGCTCTGTCACTCAGCCACAGCGAGAGGTACCCGTGGGTCTCATCCGAATTCACCAATGCGGTGTTTGCCGTAGGTGTTTATGCCCAGAGCTTTTACTGTCTGGCATCCCCCCTGTTCTCCTCAGCTAGCCGTTAGTGCATTGAGTACATTATCTGCTTTATCCTTTTGGAAACATAAATCTCAAACATCTTTGAAGAGTATTATTACCAAAAGGCTGAAGGTGGCTTATTGCTTCTCAGAGGAGACAGCTGGCAGAGAAGAAGGGGAGGGAAAAAAAAAAAAGAAAAAGAAGAAACAGGATTGTTGTCTTGCGTGTTTTCCATACACTTTCTTACATGCAAAGACTTCTACTCTCCTACGAAGCTGAATATACGTATCCAGTATAAGTCATCCAGATTTGACATCTCCATTAATGACCTGTAGCACAAAACCAGATTGGTTTTTCTAGAGAAAATTCTTAAAATATCTTACTCTTTAGAGTAACGTTGAGGATATTCTTTTTTTCTAGATAGGTACCTTCTGAGATTAAAGAAGGGGGTGTAGAAGTGGACATCAATCCAACTTGGAGGAGGATATAACACTTATGTCACACCGATATAAAAGCATGATGCACAAACATATGCTTTTGTCTTCATTTCTTGTCCCATGCTGTAATGAAGCAAACACTTTAGGTGATGGATGTAGCCCAGATCCCTCCAAGTGTCCATATGGAAATCTCAAGGCCTGATTGCTACAGCTAACTCTGCTAGGTGGAAATCCACGAGCTGTCTCCTTCAGCCTCCGGCAGTTCTTCTTCTGATCTCCACAACAACCTCAGTGAGCTGCTGTTTTCTGAGAGAGGGCTTCTCCACCACTGACGAGTGCCTTTTCAGTTGCTGGTTTGTGTTGCTGTAATGTCTATGGGTGGCTGGAAAAGCTTGTAAGCCTCAGCAGGAGCCGGACCTTTCCCTGTGGAGCTTGTTCCATGAAGGGAGAGGAGCAACATGGGTCTTGGCCTTTGGTGGCATGCAGCACGGGACCTGAGCCCACCCCTAGCTACCTGGTGTGCTAGGAAAGGGAAGGAGGTGGAGGCGATTTGTCACGAGCTGAGAAAATAACAAACAGCAAGGAAAGTTCGTCATTAAAACGTGGCCTGTGGGGTGAAGGAGGAGGAACCTGTGAGTTCACATTAGGTCTGGTTCTTTTGGTAACCTGTTGCTGGTAGGTGTTTGGAAAAGAATTTAGAAATAAAGAAAAAAAAGGCACAAAAAGGGAAGTGCCTGGTGCACCGTGCAGTCTCTTGGTGGGATTTGCTTTCCCCTCAGCAGCACACATGCCGGGGAAGCCGTGCGTCCCCTGCCTGCCGAATGGAGCCCCCTCCTCATGCCGAAGCCTTCACACCACCTCGGTGAGCCTCCAGCAGGAAGCGGGGGAAGAAATGCCTTGAAGTTCTTCTAAATACAAATTAATTGCTGTTTGAAGGATGCTGTGTAAACGCAGTAAGGTGGAGCAGCTCACTCTTGCTCCTCAGCAGCGTTGCTCCTCCCCATTATTTGGTAGCACAGAACGGCAAGCTTGCTGCCAGCAGTAAGCAGATGTTAAGTGGCGGTTTTGAGTAACCTCCCTGTAGTCGCATTTAATTTATAATTAACAGCTCTAACGTGCAAACGTTACGTGCGTCCTAGTAGGAGGGATGTAGACTTGTTGGATCTTTGAGCACTTGTTAAATATTGATGGCTGAGTGGCTGGTGGCTGTGCAGCTAACTGATTTCCTGTCATAGCGGAGGCTTGCATAGAGCAGACAGACATACAGCCTGATGATGTGTCTTGTTCCTTTACAAACCACAGTGCCACAGCAGAAGGAAAACCCAGATGGTCCATAACTCCAGCCTGAAGCAGGGTGTTAAGGAATGGGGTTTTCCCCTCTCCTCCTGTCGGCGGAGTTTGTAAAGCTTTGAGCTGCCCCCAGTGAGCTGAGAAATTTCACCTGGAAAATATTCCATCACTTAGAAATTCAGAAATTTAGATATATCATAACTGCCTCGTTTAGGAAGATTGAAATACAGTGAAGATGCTTTAGGTTCCTTCAGAGGAAGGAGTTTTTGCAGCTTCTGATGTGACCTGTACTGTACATACGCCTTCAGATCAAGGCTGACAAAAAGGAGAAATGGGGTCCCTATTTTTTAGGGACTAGGTATAACTTTAAATTCAGTTTGTATACTTTTGCACTTTATAGTCATTAGCTTTGTTAGTCATTAGCATTAGCAAATGGTTTAGTTAGTGTATCTAAAACGGAGGTTGTCCTTGTGTGTTTGTGTTTTAAGGATGAATTTTTTTGCTCTTATCAAGAGAAAGTGGATGCAATGTGACCAATGTGAGTTGTGGCTTGTTGTGTAGGACAGGCTGTAACCATCACAAGCTGATGCAGAGCACTCTACTGGATTTATTTACCTTATTTTAGGGCTCGTTTTAGCGATGCTTCCACTCAAATGGGGACACCTGTGGAGGCAAAACTGGGCTTGAACTGCCAGCTTCAACTGGTGAGTTAAGCAGGTGAGAGGATTTACCGGGGATGGCTTAGAGGAAAGTTGCCTGCATAAAGCAGACTTTATTTGGTGTTGCACCAGGGAGCCTGCTGGCCGCAGCGGCCCAATTCCTCAGTAGCAGCTTTGTGTAGGTGTGTGGAGCTGGATAAGAGATGCTGCCTTACCGTCATTGCATTAGAGCATCTGGGAATAATCTGTTTGCGTTGGAAAAACGACATCTGACAGATACCAATGGTTTGGCGGGCCTGGGGAGAAGGGCGGGAGCTTTTGGCTGCTGCTTTCCCTGCCTTTTGCACCAGCCCTTCAAGTAAATGTCCTGAGTGAATTCATAGAGGAAGAGGAAGCCGAGCAGCTCCTAATTGCCTGGAGTTCAAAGGCTCTGGGGTGAAAAGCGAGCAGCTAGCATGCAGATTTGCTTACCCCCCCGAGGGCACGGTGGGTGCATCCGAACACACCATGCAGGGCATATGGGGGCTTTGATTTTCTCTTACTGGGTTTAATTGTTTTTCTTAGGATAATAAGCTTTAGAAAAAGCCTTTGGAGATCTCTACTGCAAATGTTTCTTTGTTCTCTGTGCCTGCTCTGCAGAAAGGCTATGAACGTGCAGGCTTCGTGTCCAGAGTCATGACTTTGAAGGGTGGACAGGTGTCAGTAGCGTGGAAGCTGGCAGCATCAGCAAAGCCACAGCCTTTTGATGTGTTTAGATGAAAAGTCTTCTTCCATCACCATTCCAGAAGCTGAGACTTCTACAAGAAAGATAGAAAAGGAAGCAAAAGTGTCTTTTCTTAACATCTGGCAACACTTCGGCATGTCTCTTGGGGCATTGGCAAGGTTGGAAACCCCTGTCCACAAGTATTTGGTAGTGGTAGGTCCTTAGACAGAAGTCCTCAAGTGCCAGGAGATGCTCATCAGGACCTTTGCTGAACTCTTGGGTCAATGTGGCCTCAACAAGCACGGCTGCGCTTCTTTCATCCCAGAAATGGAAGTGGATTTTCTGGGTGTCTCTGCTCTAGCAGCAACTTTTATTTGGCAGTCTCCCTTCTGGCAGGGATGTTTTTGAAGCTCATTCTCCCAGCAGAGCTCTTTTCTGAGAAGACAAACAGGTCATCTACTCAGATGAGTTTCATAGTTCTCTGGTTTCTGGCTGTGGATGTTCTTATAGTGGCTGCCTTAGACATTTTTTGATGTTGCCCATCAGAAGCTATGGGAAGGAGAACGATTAGCCTTCTGCTTACTTGCCTTATTATGCCATTGTTTTCTCTGGTTAATTTTTAACAAGGTTAAAAAGTATATTAAGCACTCCCTGCAAGTAATTTGAGCATCCACAGTGCAGTAACAGAATACAAAGCTGGAATATGAACTAACCACTGAGTTCCTTTGGGGAATTACTCTACAGTTGTCTGTTATGAAGGATGTAAATCTTTGTACATGCATACTAATACCAACCACTGACAGAGAAAGGCTTTTGATTTGCTCTAATCTGTCACTTCTTCGTCCCTGCCTATTTTTCATCAACTAATCAAAAGAAAATTGTGGTTTCCCTTTGGAAAGCTACCTATTTACAGCTGCCTGCCCTAAGTCTTTGGGCTCATCTAACTGCAGACCTTTAAAAAAAAATAGATGAAGGAACAGAGGTATGGCTGTTTGTTACAAAGACATCTTTTTATGGTCTGTTGTTTTTAAATAATTATATGGACAGGTCATTCCTGGAGACGTTGCTGCAGGCTGTGTGCTGCTTGGCTGCCTGCTGGGCTCAGCATGGCCATGGCTGCATCCGCGGGATTTTAACAGGAGCACAAGTTTAACTGATGGGAAACGCTCTTCAAAAGGTAACTAAATAAAATTTAGCTGCTGACACGTAAGAAGAGTGCAATGAATTATTTTTACAAATGGAAAGGTGAGCAATGGTTGCCGCTTGGGTTTAGCTGGGTGTCAAGATTCCCTGTGGTTTGTGGTCAAACCCTGGGGAGGTCCAAGAGGTTACACGACAGGAACAGGTCGTGTCCACAGTGGGGAAGAGATGAAGTCTGCTAGAGAGGTGGGGAACAGCGGTGTTGTCAAGCAGTGCCCGAAGGCATTGAGCAAGTGCTGTGAGGCACTGGAAGCCTGCGCAGCAAAAGTAAAGAGCCTGGGAAAACAATGCTTAAACAACTCAGAAGTGCATCTTTTAGGTATATATAACACCCCCCTGCTTTTTATTGTTTGGGGCATGGGTATGGTTAGTTGTATGCTAAATAGAAGAGTCCATTCTAAATGGAAGTGCTAAAGAGCAGCTCTCTTTTCTGAATTACTTCTTTTTTTTTCCTTCTTGTGTGCTACAACCTGTCCAGTGCCTTCAATCCCAAAAGCCCTTTAAGAGAAAAACGAGAGTTGGCTAAAACTCTGGTAAACCTCTAAGTGTATAAATCTGACTCCACATCCTTCTGTTACTTCTCTTCTCTTATCTCGTTTCAGCTGAAATATAAACAAGCTTTTTCCTGGCTGGCAATTTGACGAATTACTTTTTCTCCTAGAAATGAGTTGGAGCATTTTTTTGGAGGGAGATATGGAAACAGCTGTGTGCATTAAGATACTCTCTTTGTAGGATCTTTGTAGGAAGAGATGCAGCAAGCCCACTTTCTTATCTCACGGGATCTATTATAAGCATATTTTTGAAAGCAAAGTCCCTCTTGGTACCCTTAAATATTGCAGCATTTCCCAGGCCAGGATTTCTGAAAGCATGGCAGCAGAGCAGAGATGCATTATGTGGGACAAATGGCAAATCCTGTCTGTGCTGACAAATTAATCTTTGGACCTGGAGTGGTGTTGGAGAACAGATGGCACAGCTCTCGGATGTAGGCTTGCTTTCACTTTTGGTGAAGCGCAAATACATTTTCACGCTGTAATCCCTCCCTCTCAAAACCTCACCCCTTTAGGATCTGCAGACTTCCTTCTAGCTGTTGGATCCTGTCTCCCGTCCTGAAAGTGAAGCAGGTTGGGAAGAACAGCGGCTTTCGGGCAACCGGGCTCGATTGCAACTGGATAAAGATGCGAGATTTCTGGTGCCTTGGACTTGGGAAGGCTTTTATATCTGCTTCCCAGTGTAGGAAGGGAAGAGAAAGAAGGTTTGATAAAACAGTGAGAGGAAATACTGGATGGTTCTTTGTGTTCCTCCTAATAATATGTTTTCCTTGTATAGTTGTCTCACTTCAAGGCCCGTCCTTAAGCTTGTTGGAAGTCATCTCCCTCTGAAAAGTGAGGGCCTGCTGCGTAGCCATTCCTTCTTCAAGATCACTGGGACATATTTACACTGAAATTACTGCTTTGCTGCAAGAGGCCTCTGGGTTACTTTTTCAAACTTGGATTTGCCCTGAGGAAGGGCTTAAAAATACTCTGGGACTTTGGAATGAGCTGCAGGGTCGAGATGCACGTGTTGTAGTGCAGTCCCCATAGAGCCACGTGGATCATCTGGCAGGAGGTGTGGTAGGTCCCTGGTAAGGCAGGAAGGCTGAGTCAGAGGAAAATAAGGATATTTGTCATTGTTTTTATTTTTTTATTTTTAAATTTAGGAAGGAGAAGTACATCCTGAATACTCCCGCATGTCAGAAGTGTCATCCCAGGGTGAAATGCAGCCTACACGGTTATCCCAGAATCTGTGCTGTCTCCTGCGGGGGGTTGTGTTTGGCCTGAAGCCTTCCAGAGGATGCAGCTGAATCTCAGCAATGTGCCTTGGAGCTGCCGTTTGTGCTGAAGCCATTGTTGCACGATGAGCTATGACCAGTAGAGAAGCAATGTAAGCAAGGGGGCAAATTACTGAAAAGCTGAAGAGAGGGAGAGAGAAGGTGTTTTTGCAGCTCAAACGAGCACTTGCAAAATGATGGTAGGTGGCTGCTAGGGCTCCTGATACCTTGTTTTCCTGCTTGTGTGATTGCTTATAAGCACGGCACAGAAATCTAGCAGTCGATATCTCCAAAACAGGCTGTGGTGACTCATTTTAAAAAGGGAAATACATTCTGTGCAGTTATTGCAAACCCGGGCTGAATACAGATTCGTTTTTGGTAATCGCGGTTGTTCGAGATCTGCCAGCCCAGTGGACTGTGACAGCACCTGCTTTTTTCCTCCTTTCACTTGGTTTTTAACCTTTCTGGAATGTCTGGAGATAGTTTGGTCTCAAATGGCAGATTGTTACTCCGTGATGAATTAATTGCTCAGTTTGTTTCTCTTAGAGTCAGGCTGGAGCCGACACCATTCAATACGCAGAGACCTTCTGGGTGTCTTTATTAGAGATGAAGAAAAAAAATATATACAAGCCAGTACAGAAGATAAAAGCAGCTATCTGTAGTATGTCTCTCCACTGAACAGTGGCTAACATGGCTTTTTTCCCCTCCTGGCTCAGACAAGGAGGCAGCATCTGGAGCGGTGCCTTCCCTGCACTCCCCATTGAGTCCTACCTTGCCCCTTCTGGTGGCGCTTGGAGAGAGGCCCCAGGGCTCATCCTCAGGCATCGCAGGTGGTGATTTCCCCCAGGATTTTTCTCTCCTCTCCTGCCCAGGGAAAAACTGTAGCGCTGGGTTGCTGTTGGAAGGCTCGCTGCAAGATAGGTTTTAATTACTGTGTGTTTTAATGCAGCGTAATTAAAATAAAGGGTGGAAAGCTGACGCTTAGTGGAGCAGTGTGTTGTGTTAGTGTGCTTTTCTATCTTATCATTGCCTTAGAGAGCAGGAAATGAGAACATGGGAGACCATAGCATTGACAGTAGCAGGCTGTGGCACTAATTTTTCTGTAAAGGCTGCTTGTGAGTTTGCCTTGAGGCACTGCCGACCCCACCTCATGCTACAAGAACAGGAATTGCCTGGCTGCAGCGAGCAGCTTTGGGCAGCTGGGAGAGGACCTGAGCCTTGTGGGAGTAGTACCCCATTTTTGCTGTTGAAATAACAAAAGTGCCCTGTCTTCTCAGGTTTATACAAGCAAAGAAAACAGATTTAAGTACGTAGTTGTTGGTCGGCTGTGTTTTGATTCAGAGTTTTTCATAATCTTTTGGCAAGGCAAGCCAAAATGGAATAAATCAAATGGTGTTCTCAGAAAGTCCACGGGTGATTTTTTTTTTTTTTTGTAGAATTCCTTATGCAAGGTAGCTTTTTCATGAGAAAAATGCTCTTTTTGTTCTTGCTTTCCCTACCTGTGTTGCAATTTTCCACAGAGCAGAAGTTATGGTTTGTATTTGCATACGCAGTGCTGAGAGAGATCGGAGGCTTTCATGCTCCCTCCTATAGTGAGGGTGATATTAGCTCCTTACATAAAGCTGGTCACGCAGAAATTTGAGCTTAAGTTTGCAGCAGCAGTCACCCAGCCTCGTAAAAGATTGCTCACTGGATCAGTTAATTTCAGAAAATACGATGTAGGTAGGTTCGGTGGTTTGCCACTCTCAAAAGTGGTGGGTTTTGCTTGTATGTTTGATTGAAATTGTGTGTTTGTTAGTTTGTTTTCATAAAATAAAAGCAATATTGCTGTTCTCGTCTCTCCCCCACCCTGTTTCTGGCTGCTTGGCTCGGTCGTGCTGCTGCACTAGTGCCTGAAGCTGTGCTGTGACCCAGTCACTGAAGTGCCACTGCTGAGGTCGGAGAGGAGGCGTGCCTGCTCTGAGAGACAGGAGGTACCCTTAGGAACCTAAGCCCTTTGGAACCTAAGGAGACCCTTAGGAATGGAAATATTTCCTTAAACTCTGTACGTATTTTCCATTGTGCACCAACTGGTCTTTTCACACTGACTACGCTGGGTTGCTCCAATCGGTTACCATGCCGTGTGTTAATTTCGTGGTGGCTTCTGCTGGCAGGGTCCTACCCTCAACCTGTGCCATTGTGCCATGGCCGAGCACTGCTGCCAGGCGTCCTGTGTGATGTGAGGACAAAAACCCCTGAACAAACCCCTGAATGCTGTTCACAAGCCCCTGGCCAGATTTCAGCCCATGGCTGTGATTGCACTGTGGGTGCTTGTAGCCAGACGTCCTGCCAGGTGCGTGCGTTTCTGTTGCAGAAAGGCTTAAGACATCTTTCTTTAGCCTGTCTGTGGCTAGGTGAGCTCTCACATGTAAGAGAGTTAGCAAGATCATTCTTACAGGATCTCAAGGCTGTGATGCAGCCAACTCGGGGCATGGCTGTTCCAGCTGTCAGCAGTGCTAGTGCGGGCAGTCGTGCCTTGGTCCTTTTAGCGCAAAGCCCTCCCTTCAGCTGCGGTGATGGCTGCCTTCATTTCCTTTTCAGTGGCACAGCAGCTGCTGTTCCAAGCAGCGTGAAAAGGGCACGGCAATTCTGCTGTAGGGGACAAGCACATGATTTAATAACTTCACTGTAACTGGAGATTTAAATCCGGAGGCCTAGGGAGAAGGTTAATTCAGTCCCTCGTGCTTCCCAGTTAATCAACCTAGTGCTTGCAGAGAAAGAGTTCATTACCGGGAGCTCAGTTCAAATCCACTGCTCCATGGCTTTTGCTTTTCTTCACAAATTCTTTGCTGGTGGTTTTAATGGATAGTCTTCTGTATATAAAGATGCTTTCAATGGATCATGAGTGGTAAATGTTAAAGTCTATGGAATAATAGGATTAAATACCTTAACAGATCTCATTTTGATAAACTGAATTGAACATATTAGATATTTTTAATTTAATACATATATATTAGTAACTAAATATATTAAAATATATATTCATTGTTGAATGCATTGTTTCCTCCATAAACAAAATAGATGCCCAAATTCACAGCAAAATAAATGAATTAACCTTCAGATACAGGCAGGCTGCAGTTCAGTGTCTGGGGAGGGCTGGACAACAGGCATCTAGACTGTGATGGCAAAGTTGCATGTCAAGTGTCTGTGTTTTAAAAACAAACCCAAACCTGTAAATAACCCTTAGAAGAAACAAGTAACACACGTTTACAGTTGTATGGAAGGCTACTGAGTATTACCATGGGCTGTTATTACCTGTGTGCTTCAGGGTCTTCTGCGTAAAACAGATCAAATTCTGAATGTCTTCTCCTTGCTGTTAGGCTGTAAGTTTCTAAATTTGTGTGTGTGTGTAATTGCCTCCCACAGATGGAGTCTGATGGTAGGTAAGTATATGTGTGCTCTGTTGCAGGGAAACTCTTCTACTTGGGTGAGGAAATGACCAAATTACAGTGTGTATTGTAGCTTTTTGGCTTTCTTGGGCTGCTACCCCTTGTGTGTGTTTAATAATACTCTTGTGTCTAAGGTATTTTGCTATTTCATCTAGGTTTCTGACTGCCTTTGTTGCCTGAAGGTTACATTACACAAATTTCTCAGTGTTGGACATCCCCAGAGTGGTTTAGTGTGGTTTGGTTTATTTATTCCTGAAAAGTGCTTGTTCCAGGTAGACACCCAGGGCAAAGTCAGTGTCTTTGAAACACACAATGCATGACAGATTCATTTATTACAGATAAATGTTGTGTTTATCCTAATGGGATATTCCTGTCCAAGCAGTCGAGCTTGTGATTCTTTAAAAGCAAATAAAGCACGTGAAGGCAACAGGCAGTTACGGTGAAGAGACCTCCTTCGGTTGTAGCTTGCCTTTCCTGCCTTCTCAAAGGGGTTTGGCTTGCAGATCCTGAAATGCTTTGGCCTTCAGACAGATGTGGTATATCATCCCTAAAGCTTCCCAGAGGAATGACTGGTCCTGGTCATCTCTGCCCACTACTCCGGGGGTGTAGTGTAGAGGGGATGCTTTGTGTGTGCCTGCCAAGCTTTGGCAAGCTGTGTTGTTAGTGGCGTCTTTTAATGCTATGCATGTCAATGGTTAACTTCTGATAAATAGTATGTAATCATGAAGCAAAGGGGAGCGATCTTGGGCTGTAGTGGCTTTTATTTTATCTGATATAGTTGAGTGCCATTCTGTTATTTGGCAGTAATACTCCAGGTAAACATCGTGCCCACTTTTAGGACACGTTGCAGATGCTGGGGTGCTGCAGAACACCAGGTGGGCTGGGTGCTGCCTTTGCCGAGACCCCCTTTGTACCCTAACCTTTCTGAAACGTACTCCCTGTGTTTGTGCTGCAGGTGCAGCTCTGGAAGCAAACCAGGACCTGGGCGCGCCAGGAAGGAGCCTGCCACAGCACACTGGTGCCATCTGATGGTAAGGCTCCTGGTGGGGTCTTCGGACAGCTTCCCTGGGACAAGGGTGCTTGTCTCTGTCTGCTAAGGAGAGAGATGCAAGCACGTATCTCACGAGGTTCGATGGTGTGGCTTCTGCTGTGAGATGAAGTTAGTTGCTTGTCATACGTATGTTCCAGAAGACATCATAATGCGTGCATTAAGGAAATGTAGAACGTAATGCTTGGTTTTCTTTATTCATCCTGTACTTTAAAAACAACTTTTAAGTTAAGCTGCAACTTACAATATGTTTTTTTCACTCCGTTTGTTATTCTTCTCCCAGAAGTGACTATTAATTACAGGCATGGTCTTCCCATGATAACTCTGACGTTGCCCACAAGAAGGGAACGCTGCCAGTTTGCTGTTAAACCAATGGTAGCGACAGTGGGGGCATTCCTGAAAGATGTACAGAGAGAAGATAAAGGAATTGTGAAAGCAGAAGTCTTTGCAACAGGTATCTTACATTCCTGTCTGTCTTCAGTTGATTTAAAAAGGAATTAATTCATTTTGTACTTCTCACTTGAAACGATTTCAGTCCTCTATCACGTTTAACATCATTGCTTTTGGGATAGTTCTTGAATACTTCTGAGGTTTGCTGGTGTTTCAAATTCAGTATCTGAGTCTTTTTAGAAAGGCTGATTTAAAATGCAGAATTGGACATATAAATTATAACTTTCCCAGTAGTTTCCTAGTTTCCTCTATTTTTTTTTCTGGTAGCTTCTCTTTGTCCTGCTGTTTTTGAATAAATGAGTCTCTTCTGGTTTCCTTGGTATCTGTTTCTGTCCTTGTTCTCTGTGACTGTTCTGAAAGGCAACCAGTCTGGCTCCTAAATACGATGTCTGCCAGTTGTTCCCTGTTCTCTGGAGCTGGAAGAATCTGTTTCCCCTAATGCAAATTTGAACTCCTATGTAAAATGTATTAGGAGCTAAGCAACCAGATAATGTGTGCAATGATAAAGGGCAGCTCTTTGAAACTCAGAGAGGTTTCATTAATCAGCTGGAGTACCGTATTTCGGGGCCCTTGGCTTGAAAAGAAAAGGCTATACTTACATGTTAGCATTGATGTGATTTTTCTCCTTGTAGCGTGTTGTTTATTCCATTGTCCCATTCATTCAGGTAATTTTCTTAAGCTCGGCTCACAGCGTTTTCATGTGTTTTGTTTCATTGGTCTACTCATTGCTGAAAGGTAACGTCCAGTTAGTTAAACTGGCTTTCCACTTTATTTCTGAGACAACTTGGTTTGTATTTTGATGGCACTCTGCAGTTTTTGCACAGCAATTCTGAAAAGTTGGGTGACTCCTGCCCTAGGAGAGGACTTGATCTCAAACATACAACTGAAGTGCAGCTCTCTTGGCTGAATCTGACACAACAGATGCCTGAATTTGGCTTCCCCTCATTTTCAGCGAATGCAAGTGGTTATTTCTGGGGAGGTGTGCAGCCCTTTAACTAAAAGCATTTGTTTCCTCACACCCAACTCCCCACCACCCCTCAAAAAAAGATGGTATATCCCTATTAAAAGATTTATTTTCCATCAGATAACACACAGAAGAAAGGATGGGGTCAGGGCAGGTTGTCCAAAGGTTCATAACTGTGTGCACTCTTAATGTGCCCTTTCTTCCTGGTTGATAGTTCAGGGAGCTGCAGGGACTGAAAATAGATTGATGCTTCTAGATTAGGAAGCCATGGATCTTGGAGAAGCTGTTTTGGTTGTCTTTGAAAGTTGACTTAGTAAAGCAGAAAAATATCACATAGAACAATATATTTGCATTCTCTAGATCAATGGAGGTGTGATCTGTGTGGATCCCAGTGCGTGCATGAGCTTCATGTATGCCAGAGCTTGTGCATGGTTTTGATTTTATGTTCTATCTGCTGGACAGCAAAGGTAGAAAATTCTCTTTAAAAAGATAATTTTCTGAGAGTGTCCTGTATTTTCAGAAGGCACTGTGACAAATCATCATTGTCAGCAGCTGGCCTTCCCCTTACCATGCAAGTTTTCACTGAAAATGATTCCTCAGGAGGTTGAGGCAGGGCTAACCAAGAACATGCAAACAGTCACCTCTCAGTACTGCTGTCTCTGCAGAAACATCCATGAAATAAGTGTCTGTGATTCACTGATGAATCCCATCTTTCTGTGTTACGTCAGGAAAGCTCCACGTTAACTACTCATTCTGCTTCAGTGCAAACTTCAGTTGGTCGTGAAGCACAATTCGGGCTGTTTTCACCTAGTTTGGGCTGTTTTCATCTGTTTAAACCCCCAGCTTTGGAGTAAAAACCCTGTCTGCTCTGATTAAAACTGTTTTGGTTCTCTACTCTGTATTTTCAAGTGACGGGTAATTTTAAAGGAAGAGATCAGCTTAGATGTTTAATTCATTAGGAAACTGATACTGTAAAGAGAAACTATTGGTCAAGTGTTCAGAGTTGAATATAAACATTTATTACTAAAGAAAATTATGAAGTTTTGATTTAATGCAGGCACTTTTCTATGTCATTTAGCCATTAAATGAAGCCCAGCCTTAATGAAAGCATTAGTGCTGTACTTGATGGCCCACTTTCGTTGTCAGCAGATCTGCAGAATTTCTGTAGACAAAAAATATCCTTTTGTCCACATTTGAACACCTGTGCTTAGGTGTAGGAATGCCTGTATGGAATTTTCTGAAACGAAACAAGCCCTCCTCCCCAAACTTTCCTGCTTTTCAGCTAATGAAAGGTTGGACAGGTTAATAAATGTGTGTTGTATCAGATCCAGAACAAAGAGCCTGTCTGGCATTTTTTTCCAAAGGATTTTTTTGCTTAAATGTCACTTTATAAATGTCACCGTAATTTACATGCAAATGAGGTTTCATGTTCTATTACACCGTTTAAAAAAAAGGGGGGGGGTCAGAATAAGTGGATGGGCACATTAACATTTCAGATTTTGGACTGAAAGCAATACCCTTCCGGGTTTGCTTTCTTACCCACGTCAGGTGGGTTGGGGAGCCAGATGGTGCAGTAGCTCGTGGAGTTCAGCAGCCTCCATCTCAGCAGCTGGGGCCAGGGCGCAGAGTTACAGTGAATAAATAATTGAAAAAACAAACAAAATACAAACAAAAAAGTCAACCATGACAAGTTTTTGCATACAAAAATCTTCATCGTATTTTGTAGCCTGATCATAATTCATCTCAAGAATAAAGCCTCTGTTTTCTGCTACTGCGCAGCCCTCTGCAGGGGCAGGGGAAGATGCCACACGTAGGAAATGAAGACCAGGTCAAACAGGTATTGAGGAGCAGCTGGGCTCTGGCTTTTGAGCCCCGCATGCCACGGTGATGTGTCCAAGGCTTCTTTAGCCACCCGACCCCCCTGGTGGTGCTGGTATCACTGGGTCACTCTGGGACCTGCTGGGCTCAGGCCAGTGAGAGCTCCAGGGAGCCAGCGCTACATTTTGCTGCTGCTGACTCCAGGAGGGCCTTTGCTGTCTCTTCAGCTCCCTGTGGGGTGCGACGTGTTCCTTTGCCTCTTAGCTGCACTGAGCTGTGATAGGCACTGACATGAGCAGGTGAGAATAGTGGTAATGCACTAAAGAAAGGTGGTGGGTTTTGTTGCTTCAAACTTCAGGCTCCTCCAAACCAGGGAAACAAAAAACTGGACAAAACAGATCCTTCAAATTTCAGCAGAGGTTTTGAATCCCTTCTGCCCTTTGTTGTTGAATGTCAAATAGGAAGGGATCCATTTCTCACATGGATGCAACTTGTTGTTCAAGACACCACAAGTCTATCAGTGTGTGAATTTTGCTAGGTCGGCTGCGCTGGGAGTGCCAATATTAGTCATAATCATAACACAGAGAATACAATATGCCTGCTCATATTAGGGACAATATCATTATATTTCTATCCATTTTTATATTCGCAGATCTGATTTTTACATTCTATGAGGCTTTTAAAAGTAAGCCCTGAGCCTCCTTTTCTAAAGGCTTGCTCAGATATGCATTATGAAATCTCTTATGAGAGACACTTTCTTCATTAATGACCACTATATATGTTTTTATTATTATTTATTATTATTATTTGTTGAGTGGGAGTTGCTTGGGGAAATAACTTTTTTTTTTTCAAAATTTCCTGCATGCTTCAGGTCCTTGGTTGTGTGTGTGTTTGTGTTTCAAAGGTCTGCAGCCAGATACTGTCTCCTTTATCCAAACAATGCAAATAGAGATGCTAATATTGAAGAGCATGGTGAAATTAAATGTGACAAATGTGTGTAATACAGAGGGACAGTCGCATTGGGGTAAAGCACTGAAGATCACCTAGTGAAATAGTAGTAAAACCTAGTGACACTGAGAGAACTGTAAAGTCCGAATGCTACTTGTAGAGAAGGCATTAGGCACACACTCAGTATTAATGTGTTCCTCCTTACTGTTTAGTATCAGTTACTGGGTAATATGGCAAACATTAATAAAAATCAGCTAAGGTTTAAGATTATTTTCAATTGGAATGCTTTATGGCTTAAATCTTTCATCCGCAGATGGTAGCAAGGTTTCTGATGCAACCTTGATGGAGGTCTTACTGAGGAATGACTTTAAGCTTCTTATCAACAGCACAGCATACAGCGTGTCACCTCCTGTAAAAGGTAAGAGCCATGCTTAATAACTCTGATTATCTCACTTCACCTAGTGAGAGTCGTGGGAAATCTCAGACAAGTGGAACCTCTCAGGAGAAAACAATTTCTCTGTGGTTTTGTACCATTGGATGATCCTACTTTTGGGGTTGAGGTGGGGGGAGAGAATGGAGAGGGGTAGATTCTTGAAATGTTTCATATAACAAACACTTTCTCTTCAGATAAGCTGAGTAGTGAGCATGCTACTGAAATGGAAGATATCAAATCCTTGATTCACAGACTGTTCGTGGCTCTGCATTTAGAAGATCACCAGATCAGGAAGGAGAGAGAATTACTACAGAAACTGGACCATCTGAAAGAACAGCTGATGCCTCTTGAACAGGTTGGAAGAAGAGGGTGGGGGGGTGTTTTTTTTATTTTTTTAAATACAAAAGCACTTCCTCTTATCAAGAGTAAGTCCTGTGATAGAAGAAGATCAGCATGAAAGGCTAGGGTGTGTCTGCTGTGTTTGTCACGCAAACAAAGTCAATTCAAATTCAATTCAAATAATTTTCAGTTCAGTTCTTTTTCCCTCCTGCTTTGTGTGTTCCCTGAGTAGAAACCACAACACCTGGACGCATGGCTAGCATTGGGATTGAGCATCCACTTTGCTGGCTGAGTTCTGAGTTCATTACAGAAAAAACAATAGTGAGATAAAAATCATCTGTGGTTTAGGATAGGGTTTTCTGTGTCAACAAGGCATCAAGGCAGATTGTGTGGACTAATGGTTGCTGTAATCCAAGAGGAGAAAGTATAAATGTTGATCTGAGGCAAGTTAAGGTAACCAAACTTGAGCAGAGGAAGCCAGAAAGAGCCTGACAGGATGGGCAAAAACTTTTCCTTGGCTTCAGACCTGCTGTGTGGGGACCAGCCTCAGCATCAACCAGAGCTGCCTTGAATGATAAGTGGAAATCCAGCAGATGTAAATCTCTAGTAGTGGGGAGGGGAGATTTAACAGCAGCATCTGTTGGTGCAACAGCAGTCAAGAGGTCTGGTTGCCCTTGGATTTCAGTCCTTTTCTTACTTGACAGGTTGAGTCAGTGAAAGGAGAGTACTGAAAAAGAATCCAGCCCAGCAGGAGTAAATATGGTGCAACTGACGAGCAGCTCCTGAACTACTGTTTGTTTGAACAGGGTCCTGTATTTCTTCTCCCTAGATGAAAGCCAAATCATGGACAGTGCAGATGCAAAGACCTCCAGGCTTCTGTGGGTTGGCTTAGCTCTGATGTCAACACAAGGTGGAGCATTGGCATGGCTCACGTGGTGGGTCTACTCGTGGGACATCATGGAGCCAGTCACGTACTTCATCACTTATGGGAGTGCCATGGCTTTCTATGCCTACTTTGTTCTTACTAAACAGGTGAGTCCTCCTCCTGGAAATGTCTATTGTATTGTAAAGAAGAGTATTGTAAAGAAGAACTGATTCTGAAAATCATAATGTTTTGGGCTCTGATGAAAACATAATTTGGTATGAAGCCTTGCCATCAGATGAGGGCTCGTTTGGTTCTGATGGGACTGATACAACACCTTACGTTACCTGAAGTCAAGCCAGGTACTGTTACATGTGCACTGCAGACCAGCTGCTGAGCAGAACTACTACTGCCTGTAGGACTTCATAACCTAGGGAATGAGAAGTGATGAATGAAATCTACCTTTTATTTTAGATCTTGGTAGACCATTTTCAATAGTAAATGGCACCTGGCTCATTGCTGTAAAGGGAGAGCAGCTAGTAGTGCTGTGCCAGTTCATGAACAAAAAACAAACAAACAAAAAAAACACAACAGATCTTAACTGAGCTGCACAATACAGGCAATCCTGTAAGACTTAGCTTCTTTTTGCTATTTAGCTCTGTACTTTACTCCCAAAGTGGACATCTGGATGTCCAACTTTGTGATACAAAACTCTTTGTTACTAAAGTTCTGTGCGGAAGAGTAACCACTGCTTCCTTCTATAATACCAATGGATCCATAGACCTCATGAGATGTCAGTTTCCTTTAGTGAAAAGGGGGGATGTGTCTATTCTTATGAATAGCTGGCTCTGAATTTTACTCCTTCTCACTGATTTTTAAGAAGGGCTGAGGTATTCCTACTTTACGTGTACAGATATACGTAAATCTCTAAATACAGAGATTACTACTTGGCTTTTTAGAACAGCTGTTGGCACCTTTTCTTGAGATGGAAAGTCTTGGAGAAATAACTGATGAACTTTCTCTGCCTCCTTGCAAAGTCATATCCATTTACTCAGGTGGCTTCAGTCATGAAGATCAAGCTATGTCGTTATTATGATATTATGAGAATTCCTGTAGACATGATAAGAATGATTTCTACCATGTGTCTGAAAGGCCCTTAGGATCACACCTCTATATGTAGCTTCTTAACAGCACACGTATTGTGTGTGCATCTGTGCACACATCTGTTGAACTAGATAAACCTTCCTGAAACAGGCTGAATTTTTCTGACCTCTACTTGTTTTTCTTGCTAACATCCTATCTGTGCCCTCTTTCTGCACCAGGATTACCTTACCCTGATGTTAAGGACAGGCAGTTCCTCCACTACTTCTACCGGAAATCAAAGCCAAGCATTTCAATGTGGAACAATACAACAAACTAAAAGAAGACGTAGCAGAGGTATTTAAATACAGTCCTTAAATAATGTAGTAGCCTCTGGGTTAAGACTTTTTCAGTAAACTCTCAGCTAATAGAAATTGACCTCAAGGTTTGTTCATTCAGAACAGTACATTGGTTATCAACCAGTTTGAGCTGTTTAACCATCCAGTGTTTGCCATTGACATGTAGACTACTTTAGTACGTCATCAGAAAGGGAGACTGCATGAGTTAAATTTCAAACAGGTTAGTTTTTGAGCCCTGAACATCTGCTTTTTCCATACTTGACTATGTTGCATTCCCAGCAATTGTAATAGAATAGCTGTGTGCTTTCTGAGGCTTGTGGCGCTGATGAGGTAACACAATCTTCTCCCTTCCTTGGAAGGAGACATTCTTGCAGAGTTCAGCATTTGACAGCTTAATCCTACTCCTTAAGTAAAAGATTTCCATCCGGTCTCCTGTATTGTAGAAAAGGTGGGGGTGTGTGCTTGGGAGAAACAATGTGGTCTTCATGGGGAAAAAAAAAAAAAAAGTAGCAGATCCTACTCAATTCTTATTTTCCCATCCCATCTCTGACCCAGTGTTCAGTGTGTCATTAAGAAAATTGAAACTACCCCTAATTTTAGTTCAAGACCTGTGGTTAAGGGTATTGTTTCATGAGTCAAAGTTGGCATAAGGCTAGATAGTCTAATACTTTTTCACAGACTGCGAGTATGGGTTTTGTAATTGTAATTTCAGGAAAATAATCCTTTGGGGAGGGTGGGGGAAAGGTGGTGTAACAGGGCATACACTGCTCTCTGGAGATGGGCTGAATGACCTGAGTGTCTGTAAACGTTCAGCGTCCTCCATTTGATTCGTCTGGTTTCTTGGACAAGACCAATGTCTTCTTTCTCGTGCTGCAGGCAGAAGAATCCCTGAGGCGTCTACGCCAACCTCTGCACCTGAGACTTCCGATCCAGGAAATTACTAACAAGGACTGACGTTGTTTTGGTATACATTAGAATTGTCCTTTCAAACCTGATGTGAACATTTAGTTACCCTATAGAAACTGGATATTTTTGACCACTATAGTTTTGAAAATTACAATAAATATCTCTAAAAATGATTTGGTCAGTTGATGGCTTTGTTTTGTTTTCCTTTGTTTTTATTTGCTCTATGTTTTCAGTCCCTTAAGGAAGTTGCTGAAGCAAAGTTCTTCAGATATTTGTCAAATCACTTCAGTAAAATGGAGGTATTCTGCTTCCTGGTAAAAATGACAGGGATGGTTTTTAGAACGAGGGCTGTCTTTTTAGGACCGTGACTATAGCACAGCGCTAGCTTAGTAAATAAGTAACTCTTGTATTAAGTATTACTGATTTGCTTTCTGTTTCCTTTTCACTAGCTCTGTTCTCTGATTTTGTTTGTTTAACACCACTGGTGGAGGTTAGACTTGCATCCAAAGTAAGCTGTTTGTTTTAGTCAATATTGCTGGAAAAGTAACGTACATCAAACTCATTTACTGTAAAATTATTTGTTTTATTATTGCATTTTATTGACAGGACTTATCAAAACATTCACACACACATGATTTATACAAAGCTTCTAAATAGCCCTGTTAAGCCTAAATCTGTGATTCAGAACACAGTATGCGGAAGGACTTAAGTAAAGCAGAGCCAGTAAGTCAATTATTTTATACCCCGGAAAGTGGATTAAGCCACTTTGCTCAGCTTGAGTTCTCCATCATCCCCCAGAGTTAAGCACGTGTACCAATAACGTAAAAACTAATTAAAGAAATAATGATAATTTGATTCCATTACATATGGAAGTACTTCTGTTACATATGGAATTGAAATTACTGATGCTGCAGTTGCAGCAACCTGAAACATCCTATGGTGACAAACGTGCTGTCAGTTTTGTATGCAAAAGGACAGTGTACAGCCGAGCTCTGGAGCCGAGGGGAGGCAGAGGCTGATCCAACACCACGGCCTGAAGTATAAAGGTGTGTACATGTTGTAATTTACAGAGCTGCTAAAGATATCCAGCAGAGTTATAAGCAATGCTGGACCCTATAAATGATTTGCTTTGAGATCTATACAAGATGAGCTTTCACCACCATGGAGTGTATTTGTACCCAAAGTAAGCAAGCTATTCGTGGTCTCACTTCACTACTGCTCGCTTTACTCCTTGCAAAGCACCAGCAAGCTTTAATTGTAGCACAAATGTAAATGATGTGCAAGCAGAAGAAGCACTTCATTTGCATTAATACTAAATTGCACTCAAGGAATAAAGTTCCCTTTTAGTGTTGAGAGAAAATTAAAACAAAAAAAAGTCTTAAAAAATCATCCTCGATAAATCAGTAAAAATTGGAAGGCAGATATGACCGCACACAGATTTAAAAGATGTCTTAGAAATATATTCCTTGTAAACAGTGCTCTTTGAGCAAGAAAAGTTAACCTAATGCAGTATTTAAAAACGTTTGGAAATAGTAAAAATGTGCCATAATTAGAAAGCAAGCAAGCAAAAATCTTACTTTTTCTTTAAAAGTTATCTACAGTACCCATTTCAATGAAATCTAAGCACCTTTTACTAGTCTTGCACCAGCAGACTTTTCCCAATTTCCCTGAGAGGAACAGAGCTGTAATACTATCTTTAAAATCACTTAAGAATTTAGAAACTATTGCATATACCAACTATAAGATTTGATCTTGGTGTTTTTGCAAATAATTGTATAGAATATTTGTCTCCTGATCTAAGATAGTGTTTTCTCACTTCTACAGCCAGTATTAAAAACTGTCATTGTTAAATAATAACCTACTTAGATTTTGGATGAAAGTACAATTTTTTAGTTAACATTGAGGCAAACAAGGAATCTGTTTTTTTCCTATGGCATTTTTGTCCTTGCACACATCCACTTTGCGATGCGATACTTTCTGTTAACAACAGTAAGAAGTTCTGTGAACTCCAAGGAAGAGCCATGCTTCCTCAGCGCCTCACACAAATCTGAATGTACCAGGAGCCATTTATGGTTTCACGGTGAGAAAGTAACCTATTGTAGAACAGGAACATAAAATGATATTCAGTTGTAAGTACCCATTGTCACCCGATAAACATTCACGAGTTACTCCTTGCTAGCCTCACCCATTAAGTATAATCATTGAGATTAATAACGGGTGTAAATCTTATCGTGTCAATTATGCAATTTTTCTAGAAACTGTAGACAGGAAATGTCCTTGAGATCACTTATAGTGCTTAGCCAAGTGGAGTATGGTTCAGGGACAGGTAGCTTATTGTACACAGGACTGTATCTGCAAGTTGCAAGAGAGCAGCTGGGACCGAGGACAAAGATATGTGGTGGACAGGGGACGACAGCCATGTAGTACAGGGAAACTTATAAGGCACCAGCGTACTAGTCCTGGAGAAAAGGGAAACGCTGTCAGAAGACAGCTCAGCAACAAGATTATGATGAGAACGCCTCTGCTTGGCAAATTAACTGCAATTTTGATGGTTTGTTTTTACTTTTTCCTTAACATATGGGGCTCCTTCTCAGATAAGACATCACTTATCAGACATGCAAAACAGATGACCTGGAACTGTACTCATTTTGACAGCAGAATGAGGAAGTGTTCAAACTTGTTATTTTACATGTGTGTGTCTGATACTTCAATAATAGAACTTTACCTTGTGCCACAGAATAGCACATGAGAAAGTCTGCACCAGCAGGCAGGGTGTAGACACCAGCTGCATCCACTTCAGTCTCGTTAACGATGGTTTCTTCTGTGCCATCTACTGTATCCTGAACAATAACTGGATCGTCATGTTTATCACCTCGACATGCCCTGTTAGAGAGAGAAGGATAATTCTGCCCTCACCTCTGTGAAGCTCACCTTTGTTACTACGATGCCTTTAAGCAGAGGGGACTCCTATCAGTGTGTTCCTCATTAACCGTGAATGGGGATCCATAATGACCCATTTCGATCTCTATCATTAAAATCTTGGTGATGAAGTCCACTAAAAGCTCTGAGATGATCACGGAATCATTGAGATTGGATGTGGGACCTCTTGAGTTCATCTCACCCAAGCCTCTTAGCTCAAGCAGGATCAGCTAAAGCAAGTTGTCCAGGACAGGACTATACCCAGCTGGCTTCTGAGCATCTCCAGGGGATGGAGGGAAGCTCTACAACCTCTCTCGGTGACATCTTCTGCTGTTTGACCACCCCACATAGTTTAAAAAAAAAAAATAAAAAAATTCCTGTGTTGAGATGGGGTTCCATGCATTTTTTTGTGCCCACTGCCTCTTGCTTTGTCACTGTGCACTGCTGAAAAGAGTCTGGTCCTTTTCTTCCTTCCCTCCATCAGGTATTTATATACATTGATAAGATCCCCCTGAACCTTCTCTTCTTTAGGCTGAACAATCTCAGCCTCTCCTCATATGAGAGATACCCTCCAGTTCCCGAATCATCCTCACAACCCTGTGCTAGACTTGCTCCGCTAAGTCCTTTTCTTTCACCATACTGTGGAGCCCAGACTGGACACAGGACTCTGAATGCAGCCTCACAGGTGCTGGGTAGAGAGAAAGGATCACCTCACTTAACCTTTTGCATGCACAAGTATTGAATAACTGCTCTGAAGCACAGCCATCATTATACACTCTCTAGTTGTTAGTTGCAGGATTATTTTTTTTGGTGGAGAAGTCAGTAAATTAACCCGGTATTATCAGTGTTGCAGAAAAGCTATACAGGGAGAATAAGAAGGTAAGAACACACTTAAAAGGTACAAAGCAGGTAACAGGTATTAGTTAAGAGATATCACATAAGAGGAACGTGAAATTTTCTTTCCTTTACAGTGATGACGTTCTGTCCTTGCTGTTTTTCTCTGTGATTTCCGAACGGTAAATATTATACTGATCGTTCTTTTTGCTGTAAAAGAACTCAGTTTATGAACTGAACTAAGTTAATTTGCTTTTTGATGAGTATATTTTATAAATGTTTCCAAGTACTACTTGTAATAGGAAATATGCAAATATTTTCCATCTTTGGCACCAGATTTAAAAAAAAAAAAAAAAAAGCTAAATGAGTCCTAATGAAAAAATTATTATCGATATGGTGATTTTCGTAGCAGCCTTGTGCTTATGTCAGCTTTCATTTGAAAAAGGTAATTCTTAGAATTACTCTATAACAACTGAAGTACAATCTGGTTCTCATTTGAGTTTGCTAGTTGTAACCTGGATAAAGACGGGCTGAAGCCCCAGGTAACTTTGTTTGACCCCATAGCTGACTGCTGCATACAGGAAGCTGGACCACAGACCTCCTGAGATCCCTTCCACTTGCACTATCCCTTGAATGAAGGAGTAAAACAGGAGATTACATATGGGTTTTATTTGACTGCTTAACGCCAGCAGTATATTCTGAGCCAGTAAAGCCTTAAATTGATTCTTTAAATTCTACAGAGACACTGAGTATTGGTCATGAAATGAAGAAAAAAGAAAGTAAAAAGGGAAACGTTCTCTTATGGAAAGACTATTTCAGAAAAAAAACAATTTCTCTATTACAAGATGATGACATAGGTCAGTGTCAACTCCAATGAATTCAGAAACCTTACTGAATGATAAATATCTTCGGCTTTCCTACCAGACTCGGGCACTTGTCTCCCCTGAACATGTTTGTGATTGTCTCAATTTGATTTGCCATCATGTGCATAAACATGATCATTCTCACCGTGACTCAAGTATATGCAACAAAGCAGTCAGCATCGCTGTGGTCATCCAGAGAGGCTGAAATACCAAGTGGTGTTTAGATGACTCGAAAACCTGATCTTCAGTGTAAAAAAACATGGCACATTTGGTCGTATTATTTAATCTCAGATCAATCATTTTTCAAACGAACCCTATTTTCAGATAGTGTAATACTGCAGAGAGGTGAAGGTAAAATAAGTAAACATGGCTGAAGAGTAATGCCACTAAAGTAAAAAGAACATTATTAACTTCTAGCTGCAAGTTAACTACTTTCGCTCCTAGCAACTTTGTTGGTTCGCCCAAAGAAGATTGCTTACATTACAACAAAAGTATCTTTCAGTCTAACACTTAAGTCCCCTTTAATGTTAAGCAATTCCACTGGTGCACCAAAAAGTATTTTAAGCTAGATGAACACAGTAAATGGAAGAAAATATATCTAGAAATTCTGCTACAAATAGACATAACCAATATATAGTATCCTACCTTCATGAACTTCTGCAGCACATCTTCTGCTTTCAGGTCATCAAAATCTCTGACTTCAAATCCTAGGGTCTGTCAAGCGTTGTTAAAACATATAAGCAATTAGTAAAACCTTTTCTCAAATTATATGTCAGTTCCTACCAACTCAATTGCTTTCACTGTGAGAGAATGAATATTCATGTTTATGGCATTATTTATGAAAAAAAAAGTAAACTTGATGTTGGTCTTAAACGGGTGTCAGTGCAGGTGTAGTACATAAAGTTGCTATGAAGACCCTCTCAAGTCACAGGATGTGCCAGCAGTTTCTGTGACTAAGAGGAATGTCCCTTGAAGCTTTTTTATGTCGTTCTTTGCCAAGGTTGCATAGGTGCTTATGTCTGTGAAATATTTTCTTCTGTTCTTAAACATAAGATTTAGGTAACTGCTTATTTCTGAAGTTTATTTTTTTAAGCTTTGGTGGAGAACAGGTTTCTTACCTGCGTTTCAGATTGTTTCTGTCTGCAGAAGTCCCACGTCTTTCTGGCAGCATTAACTGCCAATAAAAGTTGCGCATGATTGAAGATCAATGCAACTCCTCTCTTTGATGGTTCATTTGTATTGCTCTGCAGGGTCATATGTTTGTCTGTTGCCAGGGATGGAAAATTTTCTTGATGAGTGTTAGTGGCTAGTTGATTCCCTTCCCATATTCCTGCTGGCTGAGACTTCTGAACTTGACCAGAGACTTTGAGAATCCAATTTCAGAAATGCAAAATATGTAATATTATAGAAAAAAACTAAATCATTGGGTCTTTTTGAGAAGCTTGGGCACATTAAGCTGTTCAGTAAAACACGCATTGTGTAGGTTCAAGGCTCTATCAGGTAGTGTTGAATAGTTTATCTACCATGTATTGCATTTACAGTTTTCAGGAGGCTGTCTCATTAGTAACACAGTAAGGCATATAAAAGACCTTCAGATTTGGCTCCAGTTCTCCACACTATATTTTTAGCTAAACATTATTTAGCATAGTTGAATGGTGCATATTAAATTATTTGGAATTTTAACTGTGTGAGGTTTGCTTCAAGTTCTAAATAAAGCGAGTGCTGCATCATAAGCAATAGGCTATGTAGTGTATAGTGGCTGATGAGGTGGTATACACACTGTTTGCAAGAGGAGAATGAGTTGGTATTATTTACCCTTCCAAAATGAAAGCTCAGATGATACAACTGTCATCTAAGTGTTTAACAATTAAGCAACAAAGCAGTAAAGCTGAGAGACAGTGCTGGCACAAGCACAAATGATCAACCCAGCTTCTAAGTAGAGGAATTTTAAATATTAAGGCAACAAATAAGAGTTTGGAGTAGCGTCAGTGATTTTGTTGTTTTATGAGCACACATAACATAGAGGTCTGTGACAGCATGCTATGGACTGTACCACCTGGACCCAAAGGTCCTTTCCAAGCTTTGGCATGGATGTATTTAGAGGGACAAGCATTACAATCTTGCTGCTTCTGTTGACAAGAGGCGGTGGTGCAGGGAACAGAAGCTAAAGGACTTCTGGCAATAGCCCTGGCAACAGATAAGGCCAGTGTTCTAGGTGTACAGAATGACACTCCAGGTCATGCTGCCCTAGAAATGTCTGTAGGCAGAGCTTTAATATTTGGCATGTTACTGTTTATTTCCTGCTATGTTCAGTTTTGGTGCAATTTGTGTGAAGAAGTTCAGAACACTTGCCTGCAGAAGTTACTTAAAGATCACAGTTTATTCCAAAATGCTTTTTGTTTCACTGCAGAGTGACTGAAGTGTTTCATTAAGTATTTCTACCTCCTCCATTCTATTATGAGCAGCTGGTTAATAAACTTTTGTAAGATCTGCAGCAGAATTCAAGAATAGTTCTACATCTCATGTAGTTAAAACTAGGAACATATTCTATAAATGGGTGGGGTTGAATGAATAATCCATTCGCAACTCTTAATAGAAAGTAGGCAACTTTCAACTGACTTCAGTGGGTCATTTCTCTATCATTGCCATCAGAACTTTACCTTTTATTAAGAGCATCTACTTCGGTGATGTTCTGATTTCTGTCTGTTAGAGAGATTTAAAAAAATCATTAAGAGAAACAATTTTAAACTGTGCATCCAGCCATAAAGTTTAGCTGTTAGCGTAACCAAAAGCTCATTCACACATCAGCTGAGTAGGCATGCAGTTTAACAGCTTCATTAGCATTTGTACCCCAAAATTTTGGAGGCTGTTCTTAAAAATCTGACCCCAACAGTCTGAATTTTAGGTGGTCAAGATGTGAATATTTTATATCTAGCTATCTATCTGTATAGCTATGTATTCAGAGATTATGATTGTATATAAGTAGCTACCTGGCTGTATTTAAACAGGAGTCTCCTAAGCCCAATAGTTAGGATTTACATAATCTAAAAATACACTGTGTTTGTGTTTTTTTTTTGTTTCAGTGGTGCTGCTGATACAGAACTGAGTGTTCTCTTTGAGGCTGGGACGCAGCATATCAGTCACAGAAGGCAGTATAACCATACATATAGCTAACAACAGCTGAAAAGATGCAACCTTTTCTTCTGCTAAGATATATAGATATATGTATCTCCAGTAGAAGAATGGACATAAAGGTAACACTGTGGAAACAACAGGGAACATGCACGTGTTGGGAGGCTGTAAAACTGAAGACCTGCAGATGTTTAGGCCAAAATATTTAATCCTTTTGCTTAAACATCTCAGTGGGCTATAAAATCACAGCTCCTCCTACTACCACTGGAGACTAACTACCCCCATTATGAAAGCTATATACTATCTTTTACCTGTGGTGGTTAATGTAGATCTGCTATCCAACTGAACATGGCCTGCAATTAGAACAAAAAAAAGACATGGTCACACAAACACACATGCATATATTACAACTATTTTGTATACACTATACTTGTTTGTTTTTTTCCCTGTTTTTTGCATCTGACTAAAGTCTTTTGCAAAATGAACTAACATATATATGCACTGATAGAGAAGAAAAGTTCACAAAGACGTTAGAAAAAACTTGCAGAAATCTAGAACTGACTTTAGAAGCCCCTGTGTTGAACTCCATAGCAAAGGAGACTGGGGGACAGCTCAAAGCGAGTCAGCATTACTATTTACTTTAAGCATTACTATTTACATGTAAACTTCCCATTTGTAAATATTGATCATGCTTGCAAGTGTTGGGTTTTATAAATATCACCAGTGACCCAATGCATAAAGAGCTATTTCAGTTTGCTTGAAACAACATGTAGGTCAGATTAATGACAGAAATACTGAAAACAAGTATAGATAAAACGTAGCAACAGTACTTGTGCCTGTGGTTCTGTTTATAATATGAGCCAGAGAGCTGTATGTTTAAATTGACACCGTATTTTTGCTTGTGTACCTGAGATCTGTCTGATGCTTTTCCCTCAACTTAAAGAGAGGGGGGAGGGAACCCCTAAAAACCGTAACAGACCTTCAAAAATGTTACAGTCAAACTTTTAGACAGAAATGCTGACATACAGACATAAAAAGACCACAGAATGCCTGGGCCAAAGGAAATTAGAGAAGGATGTTTTAGTTGTTCTTTTAGTCCTGTTTAGTCGGTTAGCCTTGAGCTTTTTATTGCTGCTGTCACATTGCAGCTTCATTCAAGTACACACTACTATAAAAAAAAAAGGAAAAAAAAAAAGATAGTTGTTTATGAAAAGCTTTCTGCTTGTCTCACACAGGCTCCTTCTAAAAACTATTTGCTCTCAATGGGACTACTCGTCTTAAATCTTGTGGACTGTTTCAAAGGAATCCAAAACCAGGTACGCACTGAATTTACCCTGGGATCTAACAGCATGTTTTCCTGGATACATTTTAATCTCATAGTATTTCAAAGATACACTTGGAAAGTACCAGCAGCCACATGGCACAAAGACTCTACAGCACCCGTAATGGCATCTTGGGGAACCCAAAAACATACTGAAAATAATGCTAAGGAAGAAACAGTATGTTTTACCAGGTCGGCTTTGCCTCCTGCTATGAAAAGGAGAATGCCAACGGTTGCAAATTTAAAACATCCAATGCAAGGTTTTATTATGTGCAGGGAAACCTTAGTGCCTTTGTTTAACGCCTAGAAGGCGTGGAGTATTCTCAAAGAAGGGGAAACCCAGAGGAGAACCGTGGGCCCTTCATCCTGAGGGGTGCAACCCCCATCTGCTGCTGCCTGTCCTTTCTCACCTGCACTGGCCCTTCAGGTATCCTGCTGTAACTCGCCTGGCTTCAGCCACAGGGCTCAGCACCCAAGCCCTAGCAGTCCGGGCAGGAACCTTTCAAAACAAGCCTCATCTCACCGAAACCGAAAGCTTCCCTTAGTAAGTCTTTTACTTTAATTTTTACCCTTCCAGTAGCCCATGTTTTGAACGAAGTGGTGCTTTGGTGACAGGACAGGAGCCGCCTCCCCCGCGAAGACGTGAGCTGCAGTGGCTCACAAGCCCCTTCCCAGCAGTACCCCAGCCCGGCATTTGCCGTCCCGTTTGCCCTCAGCCCGGGCCCCTCTCCTGGTCCCCCACGTCCCCGTCTCCGGGGGTCTGCCCGGGGCTCACCCCGGCCCCCCCAGATGCCGCTTTTGGGCCCCGGAGCGGGCGGTCGCCATTCCGCCTCCTACCTGCCGCCCGCCGCCGCTCGGCGCCCGACATGGCCGCCGGCCCGCTGGGTGCCTCCGAAGGACGCGGGGCGGGAGAAGGAAGGGGAAGCCTTCGGCCTGCCCCCGGCGCCCCGAAGGTGAACGGGAGGAATGGCTTCCTCGGGATGGAGCCTGTCGTCTGCTGAGGCGTCCCCCTCGGCGCTGGGGAGGCCCTCAGGACCGTGCGAGGGGTCCCCCTAAAGGCGCAGGCTGCTTCCTTCGCCTTGAGGCTTCAGGCGCCCCGACCTGCATCTTCCTCGGGGCGCCCAGTCGTGAGGGGAGCCCCGAGGGGTTAGGCTGGAGGTGGGTTTGTAACCTCGGATTGTTTGTGCAGCACATCGCCCTTGGTCTTGGCTGAGAAGAGAGCCAAGGGGCTGACAGAGCGTGCCTGGGTACCTTCACAAACGCCCATCTTGTCAGCCCCTTCCTTATGGGCACCGATCACTGGGTGGTAACAGAGCCGGGATGGTTTGGGGACAAAACCACCCTTCTGTAGCAGAGCTTAGGAGATTTGTAATGCTGTGGGTCTGAATTTCAGTGGCCCTAGGGTATGCTTAAGCTTCTGTAGATCAGTGCTGCTACAGGCACCAAAGGAGGTATGTGTAAGTGTGAACAAGCTCCTAGAGATCAATGCTGCTACAGGAGGTGGCTTTAAAGGGGGATTTGGGGTATTTTTACCATGTCGGGCTTGTTTTACACAGGTTTATTCCATGAATAACATGGTTTAGACAAGGTGTCTCCCTTTTGGCGGAGCTACGGGTATTTTTAACTGCCTTTGCTTATTTTCCCCTTGTTTGGACCTGTCATCCTCAAGCTGCTGTAGTCAGCTAGATCAAGATAAAATTGTTTAAAATGGTTTTGTGTATACTTCAGTGAAAACAGGATGCTATTTATAATAGTATCTTTCTTACGCTGTAAAACATTTAGTCTCTTAGCAAGCAGATTCATTTCTTTTTCCAACTGCAGCCCCCAGACCTCTCAGCTCCCACCAGAGCTGCTCCTAAGCCCCCAGCTGCAGTAATTCTGTATGAAGGAGCAAACAGAGAGCCTAAATTTTGGGCTCCGAAACAGCTCTGTTCAGCAATTTGCATTCATGTCAGCCATATTCCTTAGTCCCGCAGTTAGCTTAGATCTCAAGAAGCCCATTTTAAGTAAACATTTTTTTTTTCACTTTGTTTTGCTAGTGGCTAAGAGCATATTCAGTCAGCCATTGCGTTCAGCTGAGTCACCAGTAATTTGAGCACACATAGGAAGACGGAGGTAATGTTTGACTCTGGTATGCATTTCCAGCTTATTTTAATGGGTTTTTGTTATACCTGCACGTACATGTTTAGAAAGTCTTGGATTGTTGCAGTAGCTCCACCCAAAGTGGGTATTTTTTATTTATTTATTTATTCAGAAAGCATTGTGGATGTATCAAAACTGCAGATTGAAAAAAGCTGTTTGATTTTGGACATGCTACTGCTGCTCAAGTCATCCAGACAAGCAAAATAGCCTGAGGGACATAATCGTATTAAAACCTGTAAAAAATAAAAAAATCAGTGAGACATTTAAAAATAGTGCTATTGCCTACATGAAAGCACACAGTAATGAGCCAAATGTCAAAACTGCAATATAATATATATATAAAAGTTGTTAAATAACATGAGTAATCCTGAGGGTGATATCTAGGTTTCCCTTTGGCATTGTAGCCTGTAATATGTTTGATATAATTTGCAGGAAACTATAACCAAGGATTTCTGCTACAGGCAAAACTTAGGCAAAGGCTCCCTCAAATATAAATGCTTCCTTTGGTTTATTATCAGAACTATTAACATGTCATCTGTCATGTTATCTAGCCATGTAAGGGCTCTTTTTAGTATTATAAATAGTTTGAGGGAAACTATGAAACACTTTCATGATGTATTTGCAGGTTAATACAGAAGGGAACAAAGCCCAGCTCCTTCCAACAGTGAAAATTTTCTTCTATGTTCATTTATATAAGCACATATTTGAAGCTTACTTTTACCTGACTTACCTAGTCGAACTGTGATATTATTCTACACTCACTGTGATAATGCATCATAGTTTTAATTTTAAGCAATGAGGGTAATTCAGAGTCATTTCAATTCTATGACAAAATAAATTTCACCGAATTCAGAGGAACCACAAGTTCTTCAAACACAGTTTTATAAAACTTGGCAGTAGTATGTCTCTTGCAGCGTTACTTAGTAGTCACAAACACAGAAGTATGGCCAAAGAACTTCAGCAGGAACTTTATTCTGAGGCACTTATATTGCATCATGTACAGTAAGCTCTAGTGAAAAACAAAAACGCCACAAACAATCGGTAAAGCAAAAACATATAAAAGCACTTCCAGAGAGAAATCACAATCCACGAGTCAGGTAAATTTTAGGCTTTCTACACAGTCTCTGCTCCCCATTCACCGATGCAGTATCTTGATTTTCAGTTGTCTTCAGTGGATTTCTAAGGCAAAACAGAGCAGCAGGACAGGATCTAATGCAAAAGTTAACTGAGGTCTGACAACTGGAGATTAGCAACAAAAGATCAGGACGGAGGACAAATCCCATATAATACAGACATCTGATGATTTCAGCTAGAGACGTCACAGAAGAAATCGATGACAGAAATAAAGGCTCAGATGTTTGTCAGCCTCACAGAGGTCATGGGAATACACGACAGAAATACAAGCTCAAATTTCTGCTAGTGTCACAGCAGGCATTTTAAATAAAAAGGTTTATTGGACATGCTGACCCTATCCGTGGAACCTTCCTCTAGTTTTCAATCAGAACTGACTAAATGAAAGCAAAGATGAACACAGTAACCAAGTGGTGCCACAAAACAAATATAAATCAACCTCTTTGAACAATATATCCTTTCTATGCATATAATACACAACACGTTTCATTTGAAAAATAAACACTTGAATCGTTTTTAAAATTATGTAACATTACAAATACATTCCAGCAGTTTCTCAAATCAGAAGTATATCCTTAGGTTGCAAACTGTTCATTTTAGCAGTCAAGCCTTAGAAGGATCAACTTACTTGATCTGAAAAGTGCTGCAAAAGTAAGTTTGATACAGAATCAGGTAGAAATATATAGTGCAGATATATACCCTTGCTTAGGGCTTTCTTTTGTTTTATTTTGTTTTAAAACAAACCCACAGGACAGAATACATCGGAAAGAACTGAAGGCAGTTGTACCAAAAGCATGAAAGTATTGGCTATGCAAGATGCCATATTAACTCACACAAAACACTCTTTCCTGATAGATCTTATCAGAAGCATCAACTGCTAGGAAACCTAACATTTGACCTACATTAAAAATCACCTGAGAATTCAACTCTTCTGTGCCTCTGATTTCCTCACTGTGCATTTTTGTTTTAATTTAAAATAGCACTGGTGTTTTACAATAGCATACCCTCAGTGTATGTCCACCAAAGGAATCTAATTTCAGTTTCCACACTTCTAGTGTAAAGGGAAAGATAACGAAGACTTGATACTTTTTTTTTTCTTTTTTTTAAACACGAGGAAGAATATCACAGTAACTTTCAAACCAGTTATTCACATCCGCATTTAATATATTACTTTCTGGAAAGTGTAAAGCTTTAGCCAAAGTCTTGCTTCATTCCAGTTGAGTCTTTTACTTCATTCTGAACTGTAAGATGTCCATATCTTTCAGAGATCTGTCTTATCCTCATACCGACACATACAGGCAGCTCTCTGGCTGTCCAGGTATGGCTTACATCCTAAATGTATAACTGCATCAAACAACAGCTGGACAGTTGATTCACAAGCTGCAAGCAAAGAGAAGTTAAGTGAGAAGTACTCTTTAGATGGGATGTGAAACTACTAGACATGACTCTGGTAAACTGAGAAGGATTTTAAAAAGCAATCTGCTCTGGGCATAGCAAACAGACTGTCAAACCAAAGACTGAACCAATACAGAATCATTAACGTTGTGAATGAAGATATTACTTATGCCAATGAAAACAAACAAGAAAGTTCATTGAGTATGGTATGTTATGAGTGTTAGAAACATCACTTAGTTCTGGCAAGATAAGAGAACTGTTTTATCCTTCGCTTTTTGCATCCCTATTTATGCAAAGGTTGCTACCTTTAACAGCAACTCAACAGAATTGAGCAAATATTCATCAGTTTTGACACAAAGCACTAACATGATGACTTCTCTGCAGTTGTGTGGATCTGAGAAGTTCAAACAGAGGCTTGTTCTAAAAACTGATTGTTCTCGGTGGGACTACTTACTGTAAAAGTGCCATTGTCCAAGTTAAGTGTGGTTATGTCATGCATTGATCAGATGCAGGCCAACAATCAGAAGGAATCCAATCATAGGATTATGGGCTGTTCAGGAAAAAACTAAAATGTATGTACTAAGGGACAGCATTAACTGCTTCCACTGTAACAATATATTATTCTAGTATCTTATTTCATAAAAGGAAACAATTCAGTATTGTCCTACTGTTTACTAGCAATGACATGTAGTAGACATTTAGAACTCAGCCAGCAAAACAGTGAATATTGAGCTACACTACAGCAAATGCAACAGTTACAGTTATACGTATGTTTTGATCAGGTTGTATTCCCGGCTAGGTACTCCTACAAGGGAATCATTATTTTTTCCCCATTTTAGCCCTGATCATTTTCCTATGCTGTGTCATTGCTCAGCTGTACGAGTGTCTGGGCTGCATGACAGAAGGATTGAACAAGGCATCTTTCAGCAATAGCTTCAGCTTAAGAAAATGTGGCATTACTGTGCTGCACAAAGATTCTTTGCCAAACAAGCTCAGTTAAAGTCGGAAAAACAAAGGCATTTTTCAAGCTTACCCTGTACGCTCTCTGATATTCCAAGTGTTTTCTGCACATCTCTGCAAATTTTGGAGAGGCAGGACTGAAATTGCTCATCACAGTCATTTTTTTTATTGCCACAAGTATCGTAACATCTGTCGTGGTGATTGCAGCACTTTGTCATCGAAGGGATCCCAATGTCAAACTGTGAAGAAAATCCCCCCCCACACCATTGGTGGTACAATTAAGATTGGAATCTTGAGATATTACATAAGAAAGATACAGTCTATGAATATGACAGAATACAAAAGTTAGAAATTAAGAACTAATGCAATCAATCCAGCTGTCATTCAGTTATCTCTGTAGTTTGCTGTTCACCGCTAGTAAGCTGTGCTGGCTTGACCCCGGCCAGCAGCCAAACACTTACACAGCTGCCTGCTTAACCCCTGCCCCCTCACAGGACAGGGGAGAGAATAGGAGATGCAAAGGCAAGACAACACATAGTTCTCGATAAAAGTTTAATAGGTGACCAAAAGAGGGAAAAAAAACAAAGCAGACTGATGCCTAGCATGTTCCAGAGCAACAGCCACCTTGGAAGGTAACTCCTTCCTCTTGCTCCCTTCTTTTTCCACTATGCCAGTTTTACTGCTAACCACGATGCTATACGGTATGGAATATCCCTTCTCTGAGTCAGCTGTCCTGGCTGTGTCCCCTCCCAGCTTCCTGCCCAGCCCCAGCCTGCTTGCTGGGCAGAGTGGGGGAAAAAAGAGAAAGCTGTAACGCTGTGCAAGCATTGCTCAGCAACAGACAGAACCAGTGGTGTGTTACTTATCGACACTGTTTTAGTCCCAAATCCCAAACACAGCATGATGCAGGCTGCTATGAAGAAAGTTAGCTCCGTCCTGGTCAGACCCAGTACATAAGACAACCCATATTTTCTTTAAAGGAAAATGGATTAGCGTTGGTAAGGTGGGAGCCAAAACCTCCACTCTCACAGGGCTACTGTTCAGTTGTTCAGTGCTTTTAAGACTGTGAGAACGAAACATTTTTGGTTAAAAGATTAGAAGTTAATCATCATCACTATTTTATCCCTGTAATATTTATGATGCTGATGAAAATATTTACATTTTGTTCATTTATAATACTAGTATTTCCCACGTGTTGTTACCAAAGCACGTGCTGGAGCTGATAAAGGCAGAGATTTAGTACATGGGTGATGTCTCATCCTTAGAATATGGGAGGAAGAAAACACCCGCATCGAGGAAATTCCACATATGAAAATCCACACGCACAAAGAAACCCCAAAATGGACTTACCTGAACCCCAAATAGAGGGGATCCACAGCCATTTGGTGGTGAAGGTTTATATCCGTAGCGAGGAAAGGGCTTTGATCCTGTAAAAGGCAATTTATAATACCTCAAATATATTTTTCCACAGAATTTTAGTACTGTCAAAACTCACCACAGCCATTTGCTGGGCTTGAGACGCCTGTATTTTTGGCATAAGCATGTATTCAAGCACCTGAATATCACCAAGTCTTTCCAAATTACAGCTTAGGAGCACTAAGTACTTTGTCAACAAGGGGGGATAAGACACCTGAGCAAGTATTCACTTTAGTTTCTATATTAAAAAAAAAAAAGTCTTGAGTCACTACAATCGATGCATGACTTGTACGCAATACACAGGATTATATTTAAAAGGAATGGTTCTTTGAAGTACTAATGAACTTTAAAGTGCTCCATGCTTTGTACACAGCCAGTATGCCAACAATCCTAAGGGTTAAACGAAAAACACACGGAACGAAACGGATCCAACAACAACCCTCACCACCCGGGCGTTTACACCTCCAGAGCCCGCTGAAGCCCCGTCCCCCCGCCAGGGAGCAGACCTCGCGTCCCGACCCAATCCGGATCCGAATCCGGATCTGGGAGGCGACCCTTCACCTCCTTTCGCTACCTCGCAACAACAAGGCAAGGGCACGGCCGCGGCCCGGCGCTTCCAGGCACCACCAAGGAGCCTGGCCCGGGCGGCCATTTCCCTCCTTCCCCGCGGCGGCCCCCTCACCGTCGCTGCACTTGTAGTGGCACAGCCCGTCCTCGCCGCCCAGCAGGTCGAGGGCGGCGTTGAGGTACACGTCGATCTTGTGCACCCCGTTGCGGATCGTCTTCAGCGTCAGCCGCCAGTCGGGGGTCCGAGGCGCCTCCTGGCTCGCACCCAGCCAGGCGCAGGCCAGCAGCGGCAGCAGCAGCGGCAGCAGCAGGGCGCCGGCCATGCCCGGGGCCGGCCGCTCGCCTCGAGCCCCCGCCGCCTGCCCGCCGCCATCGGCCCGCCGGGCGCCGCCCCGAGCCCGCCTCCGGGGAGGTGCCGCCAAGCCTGAGGCGGCGACCCCAAGGCTGAGGGGACGCCCCTGAATCTGAGGGGACGCCCCAAAACCTGAGGGGGCCGCTGGAGGAGCGGGGTGGCGGGGTAGGGGGTGGTTGTGCCTCAGTGCTGAGCGCTGGGTATGTGGGGTCTGTGGCTGCAGAAAAGCGACCAAAATGAGCCCGCTTGCTAAACCTCCCAGACCATACCCATGCCTATCTATATATATTTAAATCCTACATGCTCCTTAGAGGGGGTGAAGTGGAGCCGTATGGGAGCTGGTTTAGTTTTTGTAATGAAATCTTTGTTTTAAGGTGCATGGGATTGCCCCGAGCGTGCTAGCATCAGGATCTCAGGAGAAAAGTAACTGTGGTGAAAAACAGATGGAGAGAAAACACTCCAGATAGACAGAGTGGGAAGATAACACGGTAAATACTGTTTTTTCTTCACACCCTCTGCATTTAGTATTAATCAGAGTTAACTGAAGAAATAGGTGGAAAAAGTTGACGTATGCTAAGTCAAACAAAAGAGGGAGCTCTTCCTACACCTGTCCTGAAAACAGCCTTTCCCTATGATTACTTCATAAAGACCCTGGTTCAGCAAAGTATTTCCAAGGAAGGAATATGCTTAAATGCTTTCCTAAATAGGAAGCTTTGTTAGGGGCAGATAAGAGAAGTAATTCATACCCTTAACTTCAGCTATTGGTGATTGACAGGGTCCTTACTTGATAAATTTGTGCTGATTTTTCTATGAGACAGTGGAAGATAAAGAAAAGTCAGGGAAAACGTAAAACTTCTGTCTGAAGCAGACAGTGGTGAATTATTAAAAAACATAACCACCAGCAGCAAAAAATGCAACAAAACACACAAAAAGCACCTCCCTCCCCCTGTCAACAACTTGTGTGAACAAATGCTATTGATTCAATGGGATAATTCATTGAGAGAGATAAAGTAAAATAAGTATTAAAACTCTTGTAAATTAGAATCCAGTGAAGTATGTTATAAAACTCTTGAGCGGTTTGACAGGACTGAGATAGTCCTGAAGTCATTTAACAGTTCTGTGTTGAAAGTACCAATCCAAAAACCGAATTCTGGCCCTTTTAAGAGCACAGTGCTAGTGTCTCTTCTGGTTGACTGCATAATTCTTTTGTGGATAACCCTTGCTGAATGTCTCAGCTTCCGTGTCAGTTAATGCAGAGGCACAATTCCCCCTGACTGCATAGTACAGGATCTGGCCCTTGTAAGGATGTGGTTTGGTGGTTTTTTTTTTTTTTTTTTTTTTTCACATTATTGTTTCGTGCTTCTGTATATTGCTCTAGGAAGCTTGTGCTAATTTGAGAAACTCTTTTTTCTGGCTGAGAGTATTCATTTTAAGTTAAGGTCTGTGACTTGTTTGTGTAGAATTAAATCTATATATGTAACGTACAGACTTTTTATGTATTTATATTGTTTTATAAATGTGTACACAAGAAAACCCTATATGTTGTCAAGAGTTTGTCAGATACTGGAAATACACATACACAGGCAAACTAAGACAGTAAAGACACTTTTTATTTAGTTTATGTTAAGTCTTGAAATTCCTCTGTTCTTTGTGACTAGCTGTGGTTAAATTAATACAAAAATTGCCCTAAGCTAGATGATCAGACACAGTGTACTAACTACATTAAAAATTGTCTGAGTTTTTAGCGGAAAGAATTACCACCAGAGTAATCTTTGAGTAACAAACATCATGATCATATTCAATCCGTCAGTTAACAGGGGGTCTGAAGTCTAATTTCTCAGTAAGCCTACAGAATTGACTGCCAAGCAAAGCAGCATCCTGAGGGTTTCTAATGACCTAGACCTTGAGATGATGGAATTCTTTTCAAGTTCTGTGCTTGCTGTCCTTTCTGCGATGCTTGCATATTGCTGCTGCAGTCATTTCCCAAGCACTGCTTTCACTATGGTTGTCCATTTAAAATAAATAAATAAGCAACAACTGCAGCTGAAATACAACGTGAAGTGTGGAGAGAGGAAAAAAATAATGACAAGAAGACAGACACTTCAAGTTCCCTGCAGTAAGCATGCTTTTATTAGAGAATTTTGCTGTGAAGTCATGTCACCATAAAATTCTTTTTCTACAGGCTTCTGCAAAATTGTGGTATTCACAGAGAATTAAGCATTTTCAAAATACATTATTTCAAGATTTGTACTCATAGTTGCTAAGGTACATGGCTGCTGATTGTAAAAAAGGACTAGTGTTCATTATCGCATGGATGATAACAAGGAAGTATTTCGTTTCCTGAGCTTCAGATATTATACCGTGAAATGAGACTCCTTGTCACGTGATGGCTAATCCAATCATAATAGCTGGCGACTTTTGTGTAGACACCAGGGTGACCAGCCTCCCCACAGTTTTCACCCCAGCTCACAACACCCCAGACATATGCCACGTTTTCTGCATCAAAACAGACCAAGGGTCCTCCTGAATCCCCTTTGCAACTGTCTATGGAGCCATCATAAGTACCTGGAGCAAAAAAGGAAACAAAAACAAAAGTTCATATACATGCGAGCACACAAAGGAATGCACAGGAGTTTTTTTAGGTCTGTGTCGCTGCCTGACAGATGTTTGCCTAATGGTCACCAGTACTGGAGGTTCCTAACCTCTTTGGTCTATTACTTCCGATTTCTTTTCACCAAGGGCCCGTCTTTATAATTGTGACTGGCCCAAATGCTCATTTGCTTTGACATCAGTGATACGTTTCTTGGTTTACCCTGTGCAATAGAGAAGAATTCAGCCATATTGCATGTTATATCATTAGAAGAAGCTCATAAAAACTGGAGGAAAGTTAGAACAAAATGGCAAAAAAGATTTGTAGGCTGATTGATTCCTATGGAAATAGAGCTACCATGATGTGTGTATGCTGAGGTGTCTGCCGTTGGTGTCCTCTCTACCCAGTAGTTCATTGGCCAGTTTCATCTGAGCTACACGGAGAGGTAGAAGCCTCAAAATTAATTGCTGTACAGGCTTTATGGAAAGAGGTGGGCAGGCCAAGGAGAAACATGAATGATGGGATGGGAGGGAGCGTAACTGTCTTCAACTGAGTCCTTGCAGTTAGGACACTTATTGTGGACCTTTTGGAGCAGCAGACAGCAGCCCTGAGACACACCATGTAGGCTCAGTGCTCCTTACAAGCTTCAGAGGTCACAAAGCTGCTTGTTTGCACTTTAGCAAATTTAGTGCTCCTGAAAAAAATGAATTAAGATCGAAGGGTGTGATACTGACAAAAACATTGCCAGCAAGCTAGAATACAATTTATGCTTTGTCCTGGAGACTCAGTTAAAGTGTATTAATTTTTAACATCCTTACTCCTCTTTTCTGCTTGGTTGTTTGACCTACTACGAGGGAACCCACACTCAGCATGACTCCGTGTTTTTAAAAATGTAACATCTTTCTCCAATCTCTACATTACCAAGAAAGAGCCTTCTGAACATTTGAGAATTGGAATGACTAATCCTATAAAGCTAGATTTTGTTGCCCTTACTCAGTTGAATTAATAACTTGTATAACTTGTATAACTAACTCCAGTGGATACCAGTCCTTAATTCCAAAGTTTGTATCCACGTCAGCCTCATGCTGAATTTAGAAAAACTAGATATAAAAGCCAAATCATTTGTGATTTTTTTTTCTTGGTAAGTAGTTTGTTTAAATATTGCCTTTACTTTCAGAGTTAAACAACAGTTGAAACTATCTGTCCTGTAAGTTGAATGCTCATTGCTCTTTCAGAAGTGTATTTGGCAATACCTTTTGTTACTTGAGAAGCAAAAAATGTGTTCTCAAAATGCTTATTTTAGTACTAGGAATGACAACCGGTTTCCTGGCCAGACTAATCTTGGTTTGAACAGTTTATAGTATTTTTCCTGGGGTGCAGTTTGCTGGTAGAAAATGTCCAAGCAGATAAATGGTCATATCCTAGTCAACAGAACTACGAATGTCCTCCAAGAAAGGCACTTGCTTAAAGATGTTCCTGGATCAGAATAAAATAAAGGTTGGAGGAAGGTCAGTGGGCTGCAAAGTGCTTGTGTATTTAGAAAACACAACTCCAACTGCATGCTGAAATTTGCCCACAAGGACCAAAACTTGGCATACTGTCATCATAACTGTTTATATATAGCTATGGAGCAGTGGTGCAGATAGGCTGCAATGGCTAGTGTTTTGCTAGTGGTGACACAGTGGCATTTGGCTTATTGTATTTTCCAAGTCTAAAAGATTTCCCAGCCAGTAACGTCAGACCTTGAAAACTGTGGGTTTGATAGTAAAGAAATTATGGTAAGAGAGTTCATGCTTGCCTGCACATGCCATTTTCTTAAAAAATCGTCCTGGATACAATTCAGAACAATTCTGAAATAAATTAACATTGCCCCACTTGAGCACATACTGTTTGGTATAACCTAGAAAAGAAAAGAATAGCCTTTTCTAAGTTAAAAATGATAAATGCATGAGACATTTAATATCATAAATTGAAAGTTACATATTTGCTTGTCTATTGAATATAACCTTAACTATTATAGACCAGGCACGTTAAACTGCCACTAACACTCACCCCATACGTAATGCAGTACCTTGGCCATATGTATCAAAATAAAAGCGGCGTGGTTTAATTGCAGCATTAAATACAGTAGTTTCATTTTGTTGTATTTTTACCCTTTCCCTTTTCTTGTCCTCCTCAATTTTTTTCCATGTTTTCCATATCAAGGTTTCCATACACCGGGAAACCAGTATATTGTTTTCTACGGAATGGAGAAATGCCTCCAATCCTCCTTGTCACCTTTTTTCCCAATTCTACTCTGTCTTTTTGAGAAGAGGGGCCCAGACTTTGAAGATACAGGTGAACAATACATTACAAGGTTAAGGACATTCTCTGTTTTGTTCTCTGTCCATTTGCTCATAATTCCCAGCTCTGTATTTGCTTTAAGGACTGCTACCGAGTTTGGACAGAAGAAGCCCCACAAACAGCATGCGGCAGCTCTGACACTGGGCTGCAATCATTCTGTGATATGAGACAAATCTTTGAAAGTGCGACTGCATTGGACCGCTCCATCCCCGTGCAGCCCTCCTGGGGTTGAATTTGTACACGGCTAAGATGTGCTCGGATGTGCCAAGTTTTGTAACTGCTGGCTGAGGCTTGGGTCTGGGGACGGGGCAGTGGCTGTGGGCCATGTGTTCAATGCCATTACCAGCTCTCCACAGCTAAGGTAAATCTGAGATCTGTAATTTCAGCCACCTCTGGATGCCTAGGAGGTACTGAAATGCTCTCATCTCCTTTGAGAAGTGTGTAGGGGAACAGCACAGCAGTTTCCTTGCTACGTGCATGTCCTCCAAATGCTGCCATCTGACTCCTGCCATCCCGCTCCCACTCCCACGCTCTCTGCTCCACTACCGACACCAATGCATGTGCTGCCAGGGGGTCAGCCTGCTCAGGGAACTAAACGTTTCTTTTGGTCAGGGTAGTTCTCAAACAGAGGTGTTCTCCACAGCAATTTACTTAATAGTTGAGACAACAGAGGAAGCAGCGCAGAAAAGAGAACAAAGTGGCAGCCCGGTGCCAAAGCACGACCGATGTTCTCTGTGCTCAGCCTCCTGTGAGCATTTTCAAAATGAAAGCCGACCACACTTTGAAACACGGTGATAAAAGTAATACATTCTAGTAGTAAGCACTAAATCAAATACCTTTCTCAAGTCCCCATCCAGAAACCTTGCATTTATCACCAATGTTGAACATATACTCTGACCAGGGAATGCAGGCAGGCGTGCTGTATTTCAGGGCGCATTCTCCTTTCCCATGACCTTTCAGCTCCATCAGAGCAATGTCATTTTCATACGTTGCAGCATTATAATTCTCATGGATTATCAGTTGCTTTAGCCTGTAGGTGTCTGTCTCTCTGTCGTACCGTATTGTATCCAACAGTCCAATCCAGACACGGTACAGGTGAACTCGAGTTGCTCTGGAAAAGAAACGATGAAATAAAATATGTTTTGGTACCTAGCACAGGCACTGTATGTTTCACTTAGCCATAAACTTTTGCATTTTATCAAAGTTTCTGTAGAATAAAAATTCATATTGCATACATATAGTTTCCTTCTGGACTTGATGTCCAGGTTTTTCTAAAGTGTAGCAAACGCAAGGCTGATGACACTTATTGCTGAGTACTGCAGCTAACACAGGAAAAACCCCCTAAAGGCCATCCTCTGTGTTTAGTGCTGTCTCGTTAAACTCATCAGTGCTTTTTCATCTTTCTACTCACAGCCAAAATTCTCTTTCTCTGAATCTCCCCTGTCAGTAATGTGAGTGAGTCGCTGTCTTCAGTTGTTTTATTCAATAGGCAAACAGGAATTAGCAAACAAGTAGCTGAGAAGGGCAATAATGTCCAAATTAATCTTTCTACCTTGCAAAGGAATCATTTCCCAGGTTGTTGTTGTTACCTGACACAGTGTGCAGCAGTCAGAACCCAACAGCCACCAATATAAACCCCTCCACAGTACACTGTTGCACCTTCAGTGCCAGTTTCTTTAATTGCCACTTGCCAAGGGAATTCACCCTATTCAAACAACAAAAACCCAAATAATGTGAAATTATAATTGTACTATTTTTCATGCATAAAGGGAAAAACAATCCTTTGTATCACCTCATCTCCTTGACTAAAGCTGACTGTAAATTCAAAATCTGCTGTTGAGAAATTGCCAAAAATTGGACTCTACCCAATATATAGGGTATAATTAAATAGGATATAGTATAGGATGTAAAGGGTGCATATTCTAAATTACAGCAGTTTTGCTCAATCTTCTGACTTTGTGCAATGCCTCCCTCCCCCCAGCTTTCTATCATGAAATTCCTAGTCAGAGGAACAGATGTAGAATCTGATCTGGTACAATCAAGTATTACATTTGTCTGTATTCTGTTTTGTTAGAATTGTCATTTCTAGCTACATTTTTAAATATTTTGCTGGATCCTGTAATGCTCCTTTTTGCAACCTGGTATTTTACTTTATAAATTGTGCTCCTCTTCACATTCATTCAGTGCAGCGCCAGTACTGCTGCAAAACATGAAACCAGTGTTGTTTCTGATTTTGTTATTTCTGCATATTTTAACAGAAGGATGATAATACCCATTTAATTTGATACTGAATGAATGCAGATGAGCACATATTTGTTAAGGTTTGCTTGTTGTTTTTTTGCTTGTTTGTTTTTACCTTGCTTGCAATTTCTCCACCTACGATTCTTTTCCGTCGAGTTAACGTGTGATTAACAACACCACAGTTTATTTGGGGAAGAAATGTCTTTGTCAGTTTTCTTTCTTTAACAAAAAGGAAAAATGTGTCTCAGAATTCAGGCATTCATTCTCTGTTCGGAGACAGGTTTATCTTTATCTTGAAATCACAAGTGCTGTAAGTATGCGAGTAGCTGAAGCAGCAAGAAAGCAAAGACCAAAAATTTCAGCATCTGTTTTTGCTTTGAAAATTGCTTATGTCTTAGCATCACATTATTTCTTTTTATTTTCCACTGTTGCTAGCGTTCAGGAAAAAAAAAAAAAAAAGCACTTCCCATAGATTTGCTTGGAGTTTACCTCTGTCAGCTGCCAAAACATGCAGATGTGGATCCTCGGCCAGGATAAATTATTATGGCATTCTTGAAATTAGTGGAAAGTGAGGCAAATGGTAAGCCCCTGAGTGTGTACTCCTAAATCATCAAGTCCACATATCTGAGTGTTCTGGATCTGGCCAGCTGGCTGGTAGCTAGAAAGCCACTAATAAGCAAGTATGGGGTGTTTTGTGGATGGTTAGTTACTTACCTGCATCCATACTGTAATATTCAACACGCTTTGCTTTGCCTGTGGTGGAATAATAAAATACTAAAAATGTTTGCAAATATTTAAAATTGCTCTGTTACTTAAATGTATGTTTGTGTACCAAAATCATGGTACACTTTTAAAATGTGTAGGTGTGCACCATTTCACATAGACAAAAACATTGTTTAAGCATGGTGCCTACTGTTTCTTTTACTAGGCACTCTTTGGCTGCCACAGCCTACAAGTGACCTACATCCAGCAGACAGACACTTGTTTGTAACTATATGACATCTACTCTTATTTTCTTGCCTACAGAACCGTTCTGCAAAGGAACCCTGTGAAATGGCCTCCTTTCTTTTTTGATCTCTAAAGCAATAGCCCATTCTCCTCCACCAGGAAACACCACAAATTCCTCCTCCTGCCCCATCAACTTTTTGGAGCTTTCTGAAGCCCAAAGGAGCGTTAGATAAAAGGATTATTTTTTTTCTTTCTGATTTAGATGCTGCTTCTGTATTCTGTGTACCTCCTTTAATAGAGTAAAGGAGGTTACTCAACACGAGAAGTAAATTAAACGCTTCCCGAATCTGGTTTGTCAGCTTTTATTCAAACAAAATGCCCATTGAATTCAGTTCCTAAGTAGGGGCTGAGGATTGGGTCTGTTCTCATGTTACTGACAACAGTGTTTACCTTTCGAGTTCAGTTTACCGATTATCATGTACCAAAAATGTTTACTTTTTGGCTTTAGACTTTGTCTCTTAGCAGAGCAAGGAAAAACATCTAAGTTCAAAACAAAATCTTTTCGATGGTGAGGAGAACGGCACAGAAGAATTATTATATTAACTGTTCATTACATGTGAGGAAGATATTCCTGCCAACTCTGTCTACATTTTCTTCAGAAATATGAGATATCAGTTTGATAGATGGCCAAATAAGCAAAAGACATAATCTGCTTTATACCTCCTAAAATGTCACCTGTTTTTTATTTCCTTTAGTTTTCTGGCCATTCTTTTCTAGAAGGAAGGCAAGGAAAAGTACCTAACCTTCTCTTACTCTCCTAGTATGTAGAGCATACCATAACATCAGAAAGATTAATTCTCGCATGCATTTCGATTTTGCTAATCTGTTAAATAATTTAATAATACGCATTGTGTAGTCTCTAGGTGTAACTTAGCATAATGAAAGGAAAAGAAATAAAAACATGTCTCAAATGGAAACCTGAGCAGAAAGCTTGAGCTTCATCCTCTCCTGTGAGGCAGTCAACTTCTTTGTTACAGACATTCTTATTTGGAATACATATATTTGACCGACAGTGGAAACTGTTGTTTCTGCATTCTGTAATACAGGAGAATTCCAACTTAAAATGTGAACACAATATAATATCCGTGTTATGGGGGACTTGGCTGTTCATAAATAGATCGTGAAAGCAGGCTCTGTAAGTGTAAAATGAAATGAATACTTGGCTCTCCTCATTTTACTATCTTGATGTTTGTTTTAAGACTTAAAAAAAAAAAAAAGTCTCTCTACAAGTTCAGTACTGTAGTTTTAGACATGGGTATCACTCCTTACCAGTTTCACCCTCATGTGCCTACGCTCAACCTCAGCCAAAGGACCTCCAGTTTTACCAGCATTATGGATCATCTCAGATGAGGAATTTATGATGCTTGGGTCAAATTTCCTTCCAAAATCAGAGTCTGAGTTAGGCTTTTGACTGAATGGTATACATGTAGCACTAGGAATTGAGTCCTATTTTGAAATTACTGGCTTTAGTAACTTATTTCTTCTAAAATTCTTCTTCTTTTTCTAAAATCCATACAGCTGAAACAGAACTATTTTGGTCAAATGGAATTTGAATAAATGTCCTCTAAATATATGAAGCCACAGGTACTTATTATTATTTCCAAAATTCCTGTCGCTATGTTTTCATGATTACCAGATTAAATGTACTGACAATTATAAAACTACAAAATCAAGATTATTTAGGGGTAGTGATGGTATTTGTAACCCACATTACAGTTTGGCACCTGAAACCCAACTTCTGAATGTATTCTCCTGCATTCAGATTATACTAGATCTGCTTTTAATAAAAGTTGTTACAGCTGGAATTGCAAGTGCTGAAAGAATGACATGAACATGAAGGTGTTCATGAACAAGCTATGCAACGGGAACTGTTCACACACATTCTATGGATAATCTTGTATTAGTAAGAAATTTAAGAAAGATCTTACTTTGGTTTAGACGTAGCTCATTGGAAACAAACAAACGTTTTTGACTAATTACTATTGATTTTGCCTTACGAAAAATACATTTCATTCTATTTTTTCTTCTTTTATTTATTTATTTATTTTTAATTTTTTTGTATCAACAACCTTGTAAATAATCTCATTGTATTTTCTCATCCTCAGAGGAAATCCAGATCCTCAGAGATCACCTGCCTGCTTCAGAAAATAATGTACTTTTTTTTTTTCTATTTTCCTATACAGAAATTATGGTTTGGTTGCCTTAATGTAATGACTTTGCAAAAGATATTTTATTGTTACATCACTGTAAGTATTCTTTGGGTGTGGTTTTCTGCTGAAATGATTTTCAAATAGCTAAGAAAGGAAATTATTACCTTTACAGCACAGTTCATCGCTTAGGTCTCCACAGTCATTGATTCCGTCACAGGTTTTGTTCAAAGAAATGCACTTGGCATTTGCACAAGTAAACTCATCAGCTGAACATTCTGTGCAGCAGGATGAAAACAAAGTTAGCGTGGAAATGCCTGTAGGTTCACAACTGCCCAAGGAAATACTCAGCTTACACATTTTATTCATTCAGTAATTTGGCCTGTCAACAGTTGGCGTTGTGGGACCCAGTAATGTAAGGAGGAGTCTTTTTTTATCCTTTTCATTGCCTCCTCTTCAAACTTTTAATGTGACCACTTATTTTCTACCTCCATCTTTCAGTAGCGTGGCAGAAGTGAACTTCATTTCTTGTACACAGGGATTAAATAAGAGGTTCGAACCCCCTGTAAATGATTTATGTGATTAAGGTGATGCATGTTCCCCCTCTTGTAGGAACTCATCAAGAGTCTCTAAGCTGCTTCTGTGGCACAATTAAAAACTGAGACAAATCATAGCTCTCGGGCTGACTGATGCTTATCAATGCCAAAGAAGTCACACTACAGGGACAGGAAAGCTTTTAGAACAAAGACTCAATTCCTGTTTGTATCAGTGAGAAACTGAGGAGCCCCAGATGTTCCAGGAAGATACTAGCAGTTCAGTTACAGTCGCACTTGTCTGACTACATTGTGACTGGCGTCCTAATTGATCTCCCTGGTAGACCAAGCAAAGAGGAAGAGGTCATCACCTGTCTCCTGACGAGTTAACCTGTGAGAGGCAAGACTTGCAGGGTATAATATACCTCGGTGTCTTTGGAAAGGATGGGGGAACAACCAGAATCATGGGTGAAATATGTCCACTTTGGGGCATCATCTGCCAAATATTCTAGGAGCAACAGTGAATTATTTTCCAAGGTCATGAACTCAAGGCTGCCTCAGTTATCTTAAATGTTGCAAAGGATTATTTAAAAAGAAAAAGGTTTCATTGCAGGTTTGCGGTGGCTGACAGTTCAACAAAATAGATCCTAAATATATATACTTAAAATAACATGAAGAACCTTAAATAAATTTTAAACCCAAAACCTACTAACCTCGGAGAATTTTCTGGCACTGGAGTCTAAGAAATCCATCACTACTATTCCACGGTTTCCTCTTTATAAAACATTCAGCAAGACTTGTCTCTAGGCCCTTGCAAGTTATTCGGAAACAGTGTGACAAATTTAAGGCGTATTCTGTGATGTTGAAGACAGTATAGTAATATTCAGCACCTCTGTGAAGATAGAAATAATAACAAGTTCTGTAATTTCACAATGGATTAGCCACTGCTTTTATTGTTTAGAATGTATATGATTTTCCCAATGGCTAAGGAAATAAAGCAGACTTCCCTTGGAGTGGTGCAAGAGTAAGTACGAGATACTTTGGAAGAAAAGTAAAACAAAGTGCCAATTTTTGCAAAATGTAGCTTAGCACTGGCACTGGATCTGTATGGGGCTCTATCTCAGCCACCACGTCCACGTGGTGATGGATAGAATAGCCTCCTTACACGGGAACCATCCTGCATGGTGACACCAAAACCAATGGATATTGAGGAAGCTCAGGGCACTGCAAGATTGGCATTATTTTAAAAGTAAGATACTTATGGTTTGAATAGTTGTTATTTGTAATAAAATAGAGAAATCAGTGGTTTAGCTTTCACTCTCTGGTGTCAATTTAAGAAGGTTTATTGTAGCCAATACATTCTTTTTGAGATTTTTGCCTTAACAGCTGGCTGTGACTGACCCTTATATAAGCATCACTACTTTCTCAAATCCATTGCAGTTACTGAGAGATAAATTCCCCAAACTTACAATTCAAAGCCAAGGTGCCTGCAGGCCACATTTGCTTCATTCATAGTCCACTTACTGCCACATACAAAAAGGTTCTCCATATTCACAGGCTTTACTTGAAGCAAACTTGAATTCTTATACTCCGAGATTTTAAATGTTTCTACAAAAAAAAATCCAAAAAATCCCAAATAAAATTGTATTATGTAGGTGTATTTAGTGGAAAGACCACACAGGAATAAATGAGACATAAAGTATCCAGTAGACACCCAAAGTTCATATGGGAAGAACAGTAGGTTGGGACTCAGGAGCTTGATTCTTGATTTTTCTGAGGACTGACTTTATGACTTTCAGCCTGTCACTTTTTCAAAATATACCAGTTTCAGGACAAATGAGGATAATGGTTCGTGCCACGTAGGAGTATTGGAGCTCTGCTGAGGAAAGGTCTTAGCTTAAGACTTTCATCAGAGAACTTTTGATAATCAACCATCAACACTTCAAGTGAGACGGCCAGATCCTGTTTCTGTTACCTTTGGAGTACAGCTTGTGCTGCTTGCAGTGGAGCCAAGGCCCACTGTTTCCCCCTGCCTCGACTTATTGCAGCTGTATGGGGAGCACAGGAGGAGCACGCGGAGTCTGTCCAAGGCTTTTCAGTGGAATACGCAAAGGCAAATTTTGCCTCCCCGAGGACAACGGGATGAGCTGCTGCTTCTGTGGGGAAAGAGAGTTGGACGGTGCTGGAGCTGCCCCTCCTGCCAGCAGGAGAGGTGGGGCTGGAAGATGGGTAGGAACGGTGGCTGCTACTGCTGACATTTGCAGAGTCCTTTTTCTGTGTACTTAGGCAGAGGCTGAGCTGACAAAGTCAGGGACTGAAAAGCAGCTCGATGCAGCTTGCCAATGTACAAATCTGCTGGTTTGCAGGGGAACACCCTTCTGTTCTGATGAAATCTGCAGAGTGAAGACTGAGGTGACCGTGCCTTACCTTCTTCCCATGTACCCCAGCCCAACCTCAGCGGCAGGACTCTGTTCCTTGGACTCTTGCTCCCCAAAATATACCCTCTCTGCTCATGTGCTCAGCAGGCCCTCTCCCTCCATGCCTCCCACCATGCTCAGCACCCCCACTGGAAACCTTTGAGCTCTTTTTCCTTTGTCTATTTCTTCCCTTCCTACCTGATGATTTGAGCAAGCTACCAGCAGCAGCGTAACCTTTGCCTCTCAATCTCTTTATTTTTAAGAAAATCATCAGGTACTGTCAATTTTCAGGACTTGTCACTTTCTGTTTCATATTTTTACTAGTACAAGGAAATGAACAAGTTTTCTGAGCTGTAAAGAAGAGTAAAGCATCCACTTGGCCAAAAATGAATGACTGATACATTTTGGAAGAGGAGATATTAATACCTGTAGGCATGCAGTTTCCCTTGTTCAGAAACTTAGCTTCAGGACGTTGGCACTCATAGCTCTTTAGGTGACAGTATGTGCTGAATTGCTTTCCGTTGGTGGAACAAACTGAAGTGCCATTCTTTGGGCACTGGTAGGGAAGCTTACAGAGGCATTTTCCATCCACGCATCGTTCCCATGGGTGACAAAAAACTTTCGCACAGGACTTGTGCGTGTATTTGTTGCTTACGCATTCTTCTATGAGGTAAGTGTCCTGCTCAACTGTCTCAGCAGGCCCAACCTGTGAAAATGGTTCTTCTGCAGAATAATGTGTTGCGTTCTGCAAGGCACAAAATAAACAAAAAAACAGTAAACAGGACTAGGAATTGCACCAACATTTCTGCAGATCCCCTACTGACCTCAACAAAGCGTTTGTTTGTAAACCTTTTCCTATCTTATGAGCAAAGAAATGCTAAATATTTATGGTGTTTATCTCCTTGTCTTGGTGACCTCATCCTTCTCAGTTTTTCTTCCTTTTTAGATTGTTCCGCTGGTGTGACCTTCACTTTTACTGGTCTCCCACACACTTTATTTTCTTTACTCTTCAAACATTGGGTGAAGCACCCAACAGATGATAAACATTTTAAGCCAGTGGTTTACAACACTCCACAACAACGGGATTGTAAACAACTTAAAACATGAGGGGACTTAAACACCAGAAAAATAAAATTTAAAAAAGTAGCAACTTGATTTTTTTTGAGACCTTTTCATTGGTCCAGTTGGCTTTGAGTTTAACTACCACTTATAAATATTTACGAACTACTTAGAAGCGAATAAAGAAGTCTAAAATTAATTATTTGTTTCACGGCAAGACTGCTGAAGCAATAAGCGTAAGTATCTTCAAGAAATGTGAAAAATAAATGCTCCTCCTTATCAGTTCTCTTCCTCTATCTTGCAGAGCAGTGGGTTTGTGGCGGGGTTGCTGGTTGTTACTGGACCGCAAGTATGGATCCTGATCCTCCATCTGTCTAGGTGAGCCATTGCTGGCTGCGTGCTTTTGCTTACTAAGATTGATGAGTAGGAAGAATGTTGAAACTTGAAAAATGTATGGATGGACTTTGCATAAACGTGGGAGAGAAAGCCAGTCGTCAAATGGGATTTATCAGCTTTCACTGTGTCCACCAAATCAATAGAGCCTAAGTTTAAAGTTCTCGTGAAGAAATCCTGGCCTGAGTAAAGTCAGCGGGGATGTTGCTGGGGCAGAAATTAATCCTCCCCCCACTGCCCACCCCCCTTTAATGACTGTATAATCTTAATAAATTCTTCCTGCTCTCCTCAGGTCAGTAGAATCCAACGCATTCTTCTTGGATTCACATGGCAAACCGTGAGCCAGATCCGGCTTGGCACAACTACCGTATCGCACTAGACGTTTCTCCCAAGTCCTGAGTGAACAGCCATCAAAAAGCGTTGCTTTTTACCTGGGGGTTTCTCTGAAAGGCTCAGGGTTTGCTGAACACCGAGCCTGCCTGGACTTCATGACAGACTTCTGCTGGAAGAGGTTCCCCAGCACAACCTCAGGCCTTTCAACACGCGGCGTTGCCACGTTAGAAGTTAAAGCTGTGGTCTCATTTCTCAAAAAAGGGGGAGAGGGGAAATTGCTGCACCTTTGTGGGGTCAGCCATGCCTGCAAATTGGCTCCGGGATAGGACCACGATTAAAACCTTTTCCAGAAGCCTGTTCATGTAAACCCCTGGCAGAATCAATATGCGAAATAGCAAGACTCAGATAGGCAAACCAGGCTGGAAAAAAATGTACGAAATACAAAAACTGTGAAACTTTTTAAAAAATCAGCTGGCTTTGTTTTCATAGTAATGACCTTCTAACTGCTTTATGAGTATTATTTAATTAAGTTAATGATCCCCCAACGCAACAAATCCTTACCTGCGCTCCACAAACCCAAAGGAGGGACAAGCACACCACGAAAACCGCCCTCATGGCCGAGCTTTCTCCCTGTCCGCAGAGGAGCCCTGCGGCCGGGGTCCTCCTGGTCGCCCCTTGGCAGATCTGTGTCTAATTTTTAACCACCAGCCCAATTTTTTTTAAAAACGGGCGTGAAAACGGCGCAGGGGAAGCCTTAACCATTAACCCACGGACCTGCCCTGCCCACGCGGCTCAGTTTAACTCGTTTTAGCGTAGACGCGAGATAAGAAAACGCAAAAAGCGGGAGATAAGAGAATGTAAATGTTAGGTGGGAGACAACGCCAGGAAAACCCCGGGCAAAGCCTCCCCCCTTTCGCGACGCTGCCGCGCAGCCCTCGCTCTGCTTTGCGGCAGGCGGAGCGCTTGGCGGACCGCCCTGACAACGCCAGCGGCTGCGCCCGCGTGTGAGGGGTAGGCGCGCGTGGGGTCCGGCCGTTACGGCCGTTAAAACCGTTAGGGCCGTTGGGGACTGGCAAAAGCGCCTCCGAGCCGGGAGGGGAGACGGCCCGGAGGGAGGCCGGGCCCGGTGGAGGGGCCGGGGGTGTCTGCTGCCCCCCATGTCTGTCCCGCGTGTTTTTAGCCAGGGTAGAAGCAGCTAGCCATCGCACAGGGCCGCCGGTGACCTTCGTTCGTACCTCATAAACTCATAAATGTCTTTTGCTTCTTAACCAGGTGGTTTTGTGCCTTCGCAGTTTAGGAGGAGGTAGAGGATGAGTTTCCGTGGGAGAGGAGGTGGAGGAGGAAGAGGTGGTGGAGGAGGAGGAAGAGGAGGCGGCTTTAATCGTGGAGGAGGCGGTGGCGACAGAGGTGGCTTTAATCGTGGTGGACGAGGAGGCTTCGGACGGGGAGGCGGCCGAGGAGGCTTCAACAGAGGTGGATACGACCAGGGGCCTCCAGAAACGGTAGTTTGTAAGTTACACGAAGAGATTTTGTTTCTTTAACGTAAAAGGACTATTCAAGATCTTCAGCTTGTTTGTCGTTTATTTCAGTATTAGGAGAGTTCATGCATCCGTGTGAAGATGAACTCATTTGTAAGTGTAAAACAGAAGAAAACAGGGTGCCTTATTTCAACGCACCCGTGTACCTGGATAATAAGGAACAGATTGGCAAAGTGGATGAAATCTTTGGACAGCTACAAGATTTTGTATCCTTCAAAAGTATGTGTGACGTGGTGTTTGCTTTTTAAGGGCTGATTGACCATTCAAAAAGTTTGATGTAGAATTTGAAAACAGTTCATTTTCCTGTCCCTCTCTAAATGGGGAGTAAACACACAGGTTTAAAACCTTCTCACAGTCTGAATGTATTAACTTACAGGTTTGCTTTCTGCATCAGGATTATTTGAGCTTCAGAAACTTGTTTTCCTCTTACAGTGTACCAAGAAATAAAAAGGGGGCTAGAGTGTATTTTGCAGCTCCTTGGTTCTCCATTTAATCTTGAGTTTTATTGAGCAGAGTTGGCCAGCAGCAGCTTGCAATCTTTGGAACTACACACAAATGCTCTTACACGCTGAAGAGTCACAGGATAAGTACAGGGTTGCCTGTGGAGCTGCAGAGTGGCCACCACATCCCTGTAGGATAAGGATGAGCTTGTGCTTGGGTTGAGCAGCCCCTGCTGCCTCATCTCATCCCCCAGCCAGGCAGTCGTACGAGCCAGCACAGCACTAGCAAAGGCCCTGCAGCATCTCTGCTGTTCCAGATACACTCTGTGGTCACCCTGGAGCTATAGAGATAGTTAACTGGCCAAGCAGATTTGTTTCTTTACAATTACATTTTTATATACTCTTTTCACCAGTATGTTCTTTTTTATGCCTTGATACATGGGAAGAAAAACAATTTACCACAAAATACAACGTTTGTAACTATGAGGAAAAATTAGAAATGGTATTTACGGATCTTTCAGTTGTAACTTTAATTTGTGGTGGTGATGTTTAGCTTCATTTGTAAAAATGCTAATTTAGATATTGTCTGAAATATCTAAATTCTTTTGTGTGATAATCAAAAGTGCTATTCTAATGTCTTATTCCTGGTGTGTTCCTTAATGAAACTCACAGTATTTTTCAGTGAAATTGTCTGAGAACATGAAAGCTTCTTCATTTAAAAAAATGCAAAAGGTTAGCCAATCTCACTAACACAATTCTTGTGTATGTTATCAGTTAGATATGTCATCAGTTAGATTATAATACTTTATTAAGAGTGTTTATTGACTTTTAAAGCTACGTGTACTTTGAAAATGTATTCATTTACTCATCTTTCTCAATTTTGCACCTTTTATGCTCTTCCCTCTCCTAAAGAACAAAAAAGGAAGAAAGATGTAATGAATGAAAGCCATTAAATACAAATATCACCCATATTTTAATGATTTCCTAACATTTTGTTATTATAACAATGGATTAAGATCAGACTGTGAGCGTTTGAAAAGGAAGAGAGATGTTAAAGTGCCCTTTAACCTCAGCGTTCTCAAAGCCTAAAGTAACTCTCTTCCTGCAGTTTTACATTGATCCAGCAAAGCTGCTCCCGCTTCAGAGGTTTTTGCCAAGGCCTCCTGGAGAAAAAGGTGCTCCCCGAGGAGGTGGTAGAGGAGGACGTGGTGGTGGACGTGGAGGAGGAAGAGGTGGCGGCAGAGGTGAGATCCCAAAAATGAAAGCCTCAGAACATTTTCTGGTTTGTTTTTGGTAAAGTTACAGTTAAATAGTTGAATAAACAGTTGTGTTTATTAAAGAGAAACATGCATTTTTCTGTTTGATAGCTCAGTGGAGGAGATAGTGACATCTGTCCAAAAGCAGGAGCTTGTTTTTTGTAGCTAGCTAAGTAATTGCTTCAAAATGTAGGGAAGAGAGTATACTGAGATATAACGAAGAGAGAAAACATGAGCACTAATTAACTTGCGGTAAAAGGCAGTGGATTATACCCACACAAACCAGCAAAAGCTGTATTTGTAATATACTCTAAAAATCTAGTTTGGACAAAATACTTGAAATGCAGTGTTTTGAGAGAAAAGGTGAAGATACGGTAGATCTCATCCTTCTCTGCTTGTTGATCATGATCTGTAATGTACTACTCAGTTAAAGCTGGAATTAAGTATTTTTCTTATATTGGATTTTTTTTCTTTCCTCCCCACCCTGCCCCTTTGTGTGCAGGGGGGCGGGACAAATACTTCAAAGTTCTTTGTTCTATTGATTTCACATATCATAGTTAACTTTTTTTACATGACAGCCAAAAATTATCTTGGAGTTTCATTAGCGTGTTTAGAATTTTAGACGCTGGATACTCAACAACACCTAAAAAGCTGCAGATGCTCGCTCGAAGAGAAGGTACCAGGATGACGCAGTTAACCATTTCTGGTTGGGTTTCATTTTCTTTTCAGAAGCTGTAAATGAAGTAAGTTGTTACGCTTCTTAGGAGCAGGTAAATTGTTTATGTGTAATTTCTTTCCTTTGTTCAGGAGGAAGAGGTGGAGGAAGAGGAGGAGGATTCAGAGGAGGTGGAGGAAGAGGAGGAGGATTCAGAGGAGGAAGAGGTGGTGGAGGAGGCTTTCGGGGTGAGTGTGCAGTTCTTATATTTCCATAATAAGAATAGCTCCCAATTTGTAAACTTTTAAATATTAAACATTTTTATCTCATATCGGTATTCATAGTTTTATGCAAAAAGGTTGCTGTGCATCACAGTAGCTAGCTTAAACCAAAGCTTGGTATTCTGTGTTTTTTGATGCTTTGTGAAGACCATGCTAGTTTCTGCATGAAAAAGGACTATAAGTTGAAGAGTTAACAATGAAGAATTATTTTACCAATTCATATAGTTTTGTATCTCTTTTATTTGCTTTAAAAGCATTGAGGTTGTGAATTATTCAGTATATTTCTCTTCCTTAAAATAGGGAGAGGATATTAAGAACGGAACAACGATTATCTTCCTGCTGTCTTACCGTATCATCTACAGAGGTGAAGAGCAAGAAAAAAAATCCTAAAGGATCCTGAAAATTTCTTTTTATAAAGAACTTGAAGCTATGAAATGACCATTATTGTTAAGTTAATGACTATTTTTCAACACGGGAAGAACTGAAGCTTGCTTCGAATATGCTTCAACATTTTAAACTAAGCCAAGATTCAATGTTATTCTTAAACTTTGCTTCTGACAAATGACTTAGCCAATGCTTGACTTCGTGTTGGAGTCTGGAGTAAACGATCATTTGAAATGTGTTTTAGAAAAAGAAACAGCAGGTTCACTACATGCACATTCGTCAGTATGAACCTGTTACCATGTGTGACTGATCCCTTGTTCTCATCCCCTTTTTACGTGGAGTCTTGGTTGCTCTAAAATGGACATGCCTTTTAAATAACCATAGTGAACTATTTTTTACCAGCTTAAAAACTTTGTTTACAGATTTTTTTAATGCGTAATAACATATATGAGAGAAGGAAGATGGCAAAGAGTATTTTATGGGTTTTTATGTATGGATCTCAATGAAAGCCAAAGGCATTAAGACCTGTTCTTCTCAGAAGATACTGTCTAATGAACAAAACAAGGTTAATTCTATTCTTAAGTCACCTAATTGTATCAAATTACACCAATACTAAACTTGCTAAGGGTTTTTAACTGTCCTCACCTTCTTAGCCTGTTTCTCTTGAGGTTTTGATGTTCTGGTGCTCTGAGCTCGCAGAGGGCTGATATTAAATAGGCCATTGCAGGGCTCCTCTCCATGCAGTGCTTTCAGTTAAGCAGAGCTTTAAAAAGTCTTGAAAAAGGCAGCACGAGCCTTCAGTACAGATTCGGTCTTTTTAATCAGACGCATTGTGGGGGGTATTGAAAAGCTAGTAACTGTCTCTTCTTAGAGCATGGAGAAGCACCCTGTGTTTCTCCATCCTTAACTTTGGAAATGGAATATGAATAAGGAAGTAGAATCTTCCTCCCTGGATTTCATCTGGGGTGGGGAGTGTTGGCAGACCCTTATACCAAGCGTTTTTGAAAAGACATATAATAAGACATACAATAATCTACGTGAAAAGTATGTTGAGCATGTGGAAAGGAGTACATTTTGAAATTGATCATACCGTTATACTTCCTAATAATGAATACAGTTGCAGGAAAATGAGTTCTAGTAGCCTTCTGCTTAACAGAAACAAAGCAATTTGTCAGTGCCAGAACTGGACAGTTACTGGTCATTTCAACAAACATGACTCCTAGTTTTGAATCATCTCTGAAACAAAACTTGAAACAAGCTAGGAGACTGAATCAAGCTAGGGAACTGAATCTTCAAGGATTCAGTTATGCAGTCTGAACGCGTGCTATGTAGGATAACAGATAAAAATGCTTTTCGGTAAAAGCAAGAATATATTGAAACTTCTGCTAGGTCTGCTTTCATAAGAAGAATTGAAGTCTACTATTCAACCACAGCACAATTGGGAAGTAATAGCAACAAAATAGTCGGTATCCCTTACTACAGACTTAAATTTAATTGGGTCAATTAAATACAGACTTCTAAAGGCATTTAGACTTCCGTTACTATGCGTTGCCAGGCCTAATCAACTTAGGGCTCTGACTTGAGGCATGGTAGAATTAGAATTGCCCTTTATCCAGACAAAATCTTGTAGCAATTTTAAGCTCTCTCTGGGATACGACATTGCAAATAAACAATACTGATCTGCATTGCAGCTGGAATTGTCATAACTGTCACAGCTGTGATTGCATCCTCTGCTGTGCTCTGTTCCTTCACTGAAGCTTCAGTGCCTAGTTGTGGGTAGCTGCCATAGCTCTTTCCTTATTTTTCTGGATTTGGAAGACTGGGGTAATGCAGTCCTCTCTCTTGTACCCAAATCTGCGCTTTGTAGTGCTGTTCTCACTGCCTGCTCTCAGCCGACTGCTGCTGTCACCTTTCAGTTGCATTGATGTGGCAGCTGGTGAAGTGCCGGTACTGCAGCATAGGGCACGAAGCATATGCTTTGAATCTCACAGCAGGTGGAGCAGTGGGTCGTGCTCAAGTCTGAAGCCGTGTTGCAAGGCAAAAGAAGACTTTCATGTCAGAGGGTAAAGAACAATGTTAGCCATTGTAGTTCTAGAGGAAAGATCTGGCTCTGATTACAGGGAAGTGGATTACCTGCCTTACACCTGTAGGCAAAGTTGGATGGGATAAACACACATATCCAGAGAGAATTCATAATCTTAAATCTTTGAGGAGGTTTTAGGGCATTCAAATGCTGACAGAATCATATTCTTAGCAATCGGGCGTGAAATGAGCTGCAGTATGAGGAGGCAGTGTCTGGATTCATACGTTGACTTCTGCTGTGTGGTGGTACCTGTCTTTTTTACAAGGTGCTGGGTAAGAATGTATTTAGTTGTGGTAGGGCCCATCCAATCCCAAGTCTGCCTTGCCACCTCTGTGCTATGGCACCTGATCCCACCTAACCTGAGCACTTGCTAATTGTAATAGAAAAAAAAGAAATATTACTGTCTTAGAAAATGTCACTTCTTGTCTGCAATGTGATGCTGAAATGAAATAAAATACAGGGTCCATGATTTTATATGCCACCTTTCCCCCTCTCCTGAGCCTTTTGTTCAAATCCTTTCTGTGGTTCTGCTGCAGTGCTCCTGATCCCAGTATGCAAAGCGTTTGGGTTTTATATTTGTGCAAATCACACTGCAGTCTGAAAGTGGGTGCGGGGAGGGGTGGCTTAATGGTGCTGAAGGCTTTCAATTACAGTTTGGTGCTCCTTAGATTTCTCCTTGCCAGCAGCAGCCTCGGGGGCAAATGTTTGGGCTACCTGAAGAGCCTCCTGAGTGCCGCTTGCTCTGGCAGTGAGCTAGGAGTTGCAGAATTCCTCTGAAGCTCAGGAGCAGCTTCAGCATGCCCCGAAAGCTTGGCTTCCCTGCCCAGGACCCTCGCAGTAGCAGTGTCCCCTACCTGTGTCCTTGCCTGCTCGTCAGTGCCTGCACGTGCTTGCTGCTGGCTGAGGCAGCACATCTGATAACCGAGCCCTGTTTTCAGAATGTGGTTGCAAGTGAATGTGTTAGTCACCGCAGTATTTGACCCAGGCAGAAGGTTTAACTTTCAGCTGACTGGCAGCTGGTAAATCACTGGGATCAGATTGCTTAACGTATCTTGAACCTGTTGTCTGTGCCACACTCAACTTCTGGTTTTATATATATATATATATAGTTTTAATGTGGGATCTAAATTTTTGCTAAACAGAATAACACACAAAGTGTATAGTAAAGCTTCCTAGCTATTAAGACTGAATGTCTCTAAAAGTCATATCTGGAGGGATGTTTCTCTCCTTGTCTTTTCTGTAGTTGCTGTGGAAGGATCATTTAATAGAGCTCACAGATTTGTTATGTTACTTTGACAGAGTTTTGACAAAGTGCAGAAGATAATTGGGATGTTTTAACCTAGGGCTGCAGCACCAGCTGTTGTAGAACAGAATGCACTGTTCTAGCACTCTAGCACTGACAAGAAGTTGTGGACATCTTCCTGAGGCAGTACTTGACAGTCACTTTTATAGTGGTGCAGAGTTACTTTCAGTAGTGCAAAGTATTGTCTTGGCAAGAAAAGGTGTACTGAAAAATGGATGGTTAATGTATCAAGCATGACAAGTAAAAAGGTTTTTGGAGTCCCTTACATTTTTCAGGGTGTTTTGTTCAGCCAGCTAAAAGTCTTTTGCTTACAGACTCAAACTTTTCTAATCAGCAGTTTAAATCTAGGGACTTTGTATGGGAAGTAAAAATATAATTTATTAAATTGTTTACCTTCAGTTTTGAACCATTTAAATGTTTATAGAAGTAAGATTAAAGGGAAGCACTGCCTTATACAGCCCTCTAGTGTTGATGCACTTAATAAATGTGAGATGATTTCTTTTTAATGCAAACAGTAAGTTTCTGTACTCATACTACCTGTGGATTGAAATATGCTTTTGAATACTTTATATGTAACTGAAATGTTTGCAACTTGCTAAGCCCCGTAATGAGTCTTGCATTGCCCCATATCTATACAGGTATCTACAAACTGAAGAATCAACTCAAATAGAAATTGCATTTTGTTCCTACTGATCTGGGCCAAGTAGAATGGAAAAGCTCTGTCATTTGAGGTTATTTGTGTATTTTAATAGTGAATTCCTCTATATTTTGGCTTTGTTTTATAAACTGTTGTGTTCTAGAAAAAAAAGTTACTTTTAGGTAATCTGTCTTTAATTTTGACTTTTTTCCTCTCAGTTCCTGTTACTTTAATATTAGCCAAATTTAAGCAGAGATGGAAACAGGATGGACTGCACATATTAGAAATTCTGATTTTAACCAACAGGTATGTATAAAATCTGCATGGTCTCATTAACTCTGCTACCCAAGTCTGGAATTCTATCTGAATAAGAATAACTAGAATAGCTTTGCTTTTTGAGGCAGTCAGCGTTGCAAGCTCCAAGTTCTGTGGAAGTTTTGAGATTAGAGATGCTTTTGTAAACCTTGCCAAAGTTTCAGGGGAGGAAAGTGAAGGTATTAAATTTTCATTATGCTTTTATCTTTCATGGCAGGACAATGGGGCACTAGGGAAGTAGCTTTGTTGCTGAACGGATCATTTTCCCTTTCGATCCACTCCCACCCTGATCCTGCCTAATTCGCTCCTGACAGGAAAAATAGTGTATTAATACGATTACCCTGGGAACTAAGAGTGAATGAAGGTAGTTCTGTGCCATAAACAACTTTGCTGGTAGAACTGTGACTTGTGATCTTCTGTAGCAATGACGACTAATTGTCATGACTGCAAAAGTTTTAGATCAACATTTGCTTACCTTTAGATTGAAATAGCCAAAAGACAGAGGATGTCTGCTTTGGCAAGCTGAGGGGTGGGAGGGAAAGCTTTAGGAGTGTTTCACAGGTTAGAGATGAGTAGCACTGGTTGTTTGTCCTTGTGACTTTTATCCCCACTATAAGAACAAAACTGTAAAGAGGGGAGCTGGTGGTAAACAGCTTTGATTGCTGAGACTGATGCTGCATATAAGCTCTGGGCAAGGGTTTGTTGCAGCTAATATTTACACAGGGTTTTGCACAAGGCCTTTAGCATCTCTCTGGTGTGCTGGTACCTCATCACCGAAGAGAAGAAAACAATCTCCCACTGCTCAAGCCTTTAGAAAATGTCTAATTATTTTCTGCTTAGGAAAATTTGCCCAAGCCTACCTGTGTGTGTCTGGGAGAGAAAGTGTGTTCAGGCTTGTAAGGCATGTTCAACACCTGTTTTCTGCAGACCAGGCTGTTTGAAAAATATAACAATTGAATTTTCTGAAAGTCACACTTTGCTTTAGAAAATACTGGACTGTTCTTGTGGGTGTTGTCAGTTTGTTTAAATCAAACTAAGAGTCTTGAGGAGAAAGTAGGTCTTTATGTATTTGAAGGGGTGGACTTCAGAATAAACATACCACGCTTTTTAAAGAAATCAACGTTTGTGCTTTTATGTTGTGTGCTCTCTGGTGACTGGAAGTACTTCCAAGCCAGGCTGATGACCAACTGACCCAAGTCAATTTTTACTGAGGTTTCTGAAGCATTGCACAAGAGGTTTGAAGCAAAAAGTTTGGGGGCATGTGACACTTAATCTCTTTACCAGTAAGAATAAAGTTTAAGTATCCTGTTGGAAATGTACGCAGTTCTGTGCTGTTCTTTGTTTTAATTAACGAGCTTTTCTCCTGCATAGATTGGGAGCATAAGCTTCTTTGCACTTTAGTCCAATTAAATCATTCTTGGAGGCTGTCAATGGTGGGGCAGCTCTCCCCCGCCTCTTTTTTTAATTGTTCAGTGAGTCTGTTGGATAATGAAAGAATTTGCCTGACAGGGCTTTGTAGCGTTTCTTCGTCTTGATGAATGATTGCAGAGGACGAACGACAGTCTCTTTTGTCCAAAATGCATTGGAATGATTCATCCGGTTCCTCACAAAGTGACATTGAAGCTCATTCAGCCTTTACACAGACTGAGCACAACATAGTTGCAGCTTACTTAATAACAGCAGGTATGGGCATTGGCAAATTGTTGCATAACTTTTTTTTTTTTAAAATAGAACTAGATTTGAATGCTCATTCTGTATAGTAACAGCAATGGTATTTCATTTTTGTGTTACACATGTCTGATAACTTTTATCCATAGTTTTCTGACAATAATCGGGCTGAACGAAGTGTGCAGAAGCATAAGTTTTCTGGTCTGTGTTTGAAGGCAGCGTTGTGTGTTGAAAAATACATTTTGTTGATATGTAATTATAGAAGAGAGTGAAAATTAACTTATGCCAGCTTGCAAAAGAGATAAAAATAGGACATAGTTGTCACATCTTGCATTTTTCTGTGATGTGCTTGAAGCTATCTTGAGATTTCTTTTGGGCCACATGTTCATGGTCATATACGTGTAGTCTGAGCATGTGAGGGGTGTCTGTTGGGGGGATGTAAGGGGAAGGGTTGGAATGTGACTGGGAGGGAGGGAGCTAGTCATTAATCAGGGAAGAGCAGACTCCACCTGCAGCTGTATTTTTCATTGATGACATGTTGGAAAAAGCACACTGGAAGGCTTGACATTTTGTGTTGTCTATGACTGCAATGGCCTTTAGCTAAACTTGAATGATTATGGATTTTTTTTTTTGAAAACATTCTTATTGTTATAGCTGCAACTGTTTCAGTGATGTTTTTCTGAAGCCTTGACTGCTGTAGCAAAGAAATATCATCCTGACCAAATGCTGAAACCTACTGTTTGAAAAGAGGCCTTCTATATTTTTATTACGTAAAATTACATTTATAAATACTTTAATCATAGACTGTATCATACATTTTCTACATTTTAATTGCCTTTTGAATTACTTTAAAATATTAACGTACTTGGGGTTTATATGAAATAGTATTGATGATGGTCACATTTTATTTACATATCTGTTTGAAGTGGGAAGTATCAAATCCCTGTTCTCATAAAGAGAACATTTTTGAATGCAAAAGCAATAGGTATTTTCAGATTTTTACAGAAATTGGTAGTTACACAGATAACTAGACCTGTTGAGAAGCTGTGGAGATGGACGATTGTGAAGTATTGGAAGACTCGATACACTCTGCAGTGCTACCATATTATTTGCAGGTAACTGGAACTGTTAGCTGCTGCAGATATGTATGATACTTGGTTATATTTTAATTAAGGTTGATTACACTGTATGTAAAAAGGTGGTCTTTTCAGATAGATTGACCATCTGGTGTTAAGGATAAAAGCTATTGCATTGTTAGCAGTGGGGTTAACAGTTATGGAAATTAAATGTCTTTAAAAAGTAAACAAAGACAAACCAAAAAAACACACCTTGGGTTTATTTCATATTATAACTGGGGAATCTAAGAAGTCTTTTGGCTGTGACTTGAACTTTGCTTTCTTTGTGAGGAATGTTTTTGACAGTAAGGTCTATAGCATCTTTGAAAGTCTGATTGTTTGCTTTTCAAATGCCTTACCATGGCAAATCTCACATCTGGAAAATGTGTTAATAAGGAGATGTCTAAGAAAAAAGAATGAAGGACAGGTACAGTGTTCATCATTATGTTGCTTTTTAAAAGTCTTGAACACTTCTTTCTTTGACAAGTAATTTCTTTATTTTCTGAGAAAGAAGTCATTGCTAGGTATTGCAGTCTGCGGTGGTCAGCATACTAATTTTAGTGATGACAGCAGGCATACTCAGCCTGCGGGAAGAAGTCTTATGGTTATCTTCCACCTTGTAATGGTGAACTGCTCTGGTATCATTTTTAAATGCTAACTGGAAAAGTAAATTCCATGTTATACGTGGACCTAACCTAACCTACTTCGTTATTTTGATGCTACTACCCACGTGTCCTGCTGTGCTGTTGGGGCTTGTATTTGCATTCAGTCTACCTTTAGTTTTCGTTGCTTCACTGGGAAGAGGAACAATAAGAAAATTTTCTGTCCCTGATCAAGTCATATATGAGGTTTTTATCTGCATATTGAAAAAAACACAAGATTTAATGGGAAAGATATGGGAATAGTTGTCTAGCCCTAAGATATTTCACAGGCCAAATGGCAGCATCTGCATGCTTCTTCTGAATCCAGTGAGTTTGTCCTGGCTGACAATATCAGGTTACTAAAAGTCTTGGGCTCACTCTGCACTCTCTGCCCTCTAAGAAATGAGCTCTCGTTAACTGCTGCCTGGAGAAACTTTGTTTTTCTATTTGACCTCTTTCTCAGAGGGGAAAAAAGCCAACTGTTGCATCTACATGTATTTTCTTGCTTTGTTCGAGATTGAATCCATCTTTTTTCTATTTTTTTTCCTTGTCTTATTCTTCTGAAGATTGGGCTCTGAAGCACTAACTGTGTCTAGCAGGATCCTTCCTTCACCTCAAGTGTATAAGTTTACAGTTCTGTTGTATTTCTGATTTCATTCTTGGGAGCTGTAAAATCTGTTAAAGCATGTCTTGTAAGAAGCCTGTACAGTTTTGGAAACTTGTGAGTCGTGTTCTTCCTATCTCCCAAGAGAAAATACTACCTGTCAAGAGAGAGCTGGCAGAGCTGCCATTGAAGGCACTGCTTGTTTCACATCTGGTCCCTAGCTTCCCGCTTTTGTTCATTTTAGGGGCTCATGGCATCACAGTGTTCCTGAAATGTGTGAAATACAATAGGTGATGGCATCTGTGTGGCTATGCACCTCCAACATCATCTGTAACGTTAGTTTTATATATGCAGGAGACTTCTACCTGAGAAAAGACATGCTTGGGGTTTTAAAAAAAAGAGAATGGAAAAGAGAAGTAGCTGAGAATTAATTATCATTTTTCCACTTTTAATTTTAAAATCAAATCAACTGAATCTCTCAAATGAGCTTCTTTTAAAGTAGGAGATAGGTATGGATTAATGAAATGTTGCAGTGGAACTCCTTTTTGTGAGTGTATTTGACTCTAGGAAAGTCTTCCTCGGTTTCGTGCACTGGGGGGTATGCTGGTATTTATAAATCCATGGGGTAAGTTCATTGACACCAGCAGAAGTTTTCAAAATTCAGCCGTAAAGCTGAAGTGCTTGAAACTGATTTTTTCTCTTTTTTTTTTTCTTGCTAACCCTCTTGATTTGATGTTAGTATTTGAACACAGCATGTTTGTAGCCTGAATACAAGCTGCTGCTAGAGACTTTTAACTGTTCTGCAGCATCGGCAGTGACAGGGGTGGAAGAACATTGTATAAAACTTAAAAACCTTAGTGCCCTTTCCACAGAGGTACGTCAGCAAAAGCTGAACACCGTGTTGATGCTTGGTGGAGCCAGTAGAGGAGCAGAAACCTCATCAGAGAGGGTGATGTATTGCCAGGGGACTGGAGCAGCGTGGGCAACAACTGAAAGAAGATGGGTGTGCTCTTCAGAGTCCAGAGTTGGAGAGGACGTGAGGGTGTGAAACTGTTACCCTGTGCCTGTCATGGGACCTGTGAGAGCAGTGCAGACCTTATTTCGCTTCTGAGGGCAAAGGTTGGGTTTCACTCTTCTGGGTAGCCTGCTGCTCTGATTTCACCGAGCCCAATTGTATGTACTTCTCTGTGTCTGCTAGGCTGTACAGCTGTGGGAATAAGGATACAAAGTTAAAATCCTGTGTAGAGCCAGATGCTGTTATTTTGTATTTTCTTGTTCTACATCCAGGGAGACAGCTATTCCCTCAAGCTCCTTTCAGAATTACCCCTCCAGTTCTGTAATGCTGAAAAGTACAATGTTTTGCTTCAGGGGTGAAATGTTTTAACAGAAAAAAAAAAAGAAAATTTCTGGGGGGCATTTCCGTGGTTACTGTGTTGTTTGCCTTTTACCAACGTAACATTCCACTCTGCACTTGTAATGTAAGGTGCTCGAGTTATACAAGTGTTTGTAAGTTTAGTATTTGGTTCAGTGATATTGTGACTGCTGTATGAGACAAGGAAATCTATGAGCAACTTACAAATTCCTGTTACTATTTACTTTTTTTTTTTTTATGGCCATGTTTTCTTGAACATTCCGGAATTCTGCTTTTCTGATAATAAGGTTTATAAGTCTTTCTCTGGTGAGGTGCAAAATGGTATTTGTAACCTTATTAGCTCTTATTATTGTTATTAATGATGGGCTGGTAGAAGTCTACAGGATAGTCGTTTGCTCTGAATATTTCTGAGTCTAAAGAGAATGAAATCAGAACAAAAAAACACCCCATTTTGTGGGATTGCCATGTAAACTTATTTCAAGGGCCAAGCAGTAGGATTTGGCTAGAATAGGGAGGAAGAGACAGAAAAAAGAAGAATGTGGGGTTTTTAATATAGGTCACTAGGATCAGAAAAAGCTTGCTGATTGCACAGGGTCCTGATCAGCGTCCTGCACACCGTGGGTAGCATTACTAAGTCCCAAACAAATTCCAGAGTTGTTGGACGTGAAGACAGGAGGGTGTAGATGCTAGCTTTAGTACTGTATTTCTTTATTACTACTCTTTGTCTACTGGCAATTTCTTGTGTTGCCTAATAGTAGTCTTTGGGCACAGTCCAACTATGCTCAGTGCCACCAGTGTTGCATCTTTCTGAAGAATTTAATTGTAAAAGCACTTACATTGGGGTTTGGGGAATGCTTATTTTTAACTTTCTGGGGCACATGGAGCTTGGGTTCTGGAGTCCTAGTTCTGCAAAGAAAGCAGAGGCCAAACCTGTGTCAGAAAGGAAAGAAACAAGGTAACAAGACCAAGCCCTCCCAGAAAAGTTTGCAATTACAGGGATTAGTGGGGCAGTAGAATGTTCACAAACTGGCCTTGTTCCATGGTTATGATGCAGCCCTAGAGTTTAGAGCTGGTCAGGTGAAGAAAACAGCTCTGATGCAGGCCCAGCTAGGCCGCTGCGGCAGGCCGCAAGGATCATCCACGTTGCTTGATGAGGCTTAGAAAATGCGTGGCTTGCAAGTTATCTAATAAGAAAAGCTTTTCTCTCTTTCAGGTATCTTTCTGCTTTGCAAAACTGTGCCTGACTGAATATAAAACTTGTTTAGGACTTAAATATTGCAATAGGCTGCGTTTTCGTTTGTAAGTGCATTGCTGGCTTGTCTTCATCTTTTGTAAAGTTTCTCTTTCTGTTTCTACAGGAGTGATAAGCATTTTCAGTAACATTGTTGTGCTAGGGATCTTTGTTAAGTACAAAGAACTTCGGACAGCAACCAATGCAATTATTATCAACTTGGCTTTTACTGACATTGGTGTCAGTGGCATTGGCTACCCCATGTCAGCTGCCTCAGACCTTCATGGAAGCTGGAAATTTGGATATACTGGATGCCAGGTATTGTAATTCAGGCAGGGAGATAGTTTTGAGCACTTAAACGCAAACTGAGAAATGAGTAATAGCTTTACTTGATAATAGTTCTTTTAAGAGGTGGAGATGCAAAATTTGACTCTAGACCTGCAGCTAATGTTTTGTGAGTCAACAATTTCTGCACGTAGGATCCGGTTTTAATTCCATTCCAAACTTATAATTTCAAGTCTGAAAACTTTGATGTGTAACCTTACGTTTATCAACCTTAGATATTTTAAAATAGCTTAAAAAAAATCTTAGGACATGAAGTCCTGAAATGAAAAAGATTGTAGTTTGACTGATTTGGTTGGTAAAAGACTTTGGATATGGCTGCTGTTTTGGTGGTGAGCATGACAGACCTTAATGGGTTTTGCTTAACAAACACATCTTCCTCAGGATGGAACTAAGGATTTCCCATGTGTAGGCCTGAAAGGCTATTAAAGGGCTCCATTAAAGATCTGGCTTAGCTTTAATAGCTATCTATTTTTTAAAAGTTAAGACTAACTGACAAATTGTGCTTCTGTAGCAGAGAGGGAGTGCCATTTGCTCACCGTGTATCGTGATTTAAATCTGCTTTTAAACAGGCTGTTGGGCTTAAGTGCTCAGAAAAATGAGCAGTAATATGAAGGTATATGCTGAAAATGTGATTTGAAAAAAATTAACAGCACTATATATTTTTGGCCTGTATATAATAGGTATTTATAGCAATCTGACATCACCTGCCTGGGTATCCAATTATTTCAAGCTCAAAATTTGTGTCATTCTTTAACAAGAAGCCTTACTTTTAATATCCTTAGATCAAGACTCACAGTGGGTTGAAGTTGATGTGAAATCTCACTTCCAAAGCTTTGGGCGTTCTTGAGGTCATATGAAGCACAACTCATGTCAACATAAACTAAATAAAACCTTCTTTAGGAATTCTGATGAGCAAATAGGCAGGTTGCTTATGAAACGTTTAGTTTTAAATGAGCTACCTCTACGTTGCATTGAATTAGTTCATCCTGTACTCTTGTTTACAGAAGAGAACACTGTCTGAATATAATGTATCATAGTGCTTTAAATTCAGTTCACAAATTTATGTTTGTACCTTTGGAAGATTTCTCAGAAAGGATATGTTGCTTATTTATTATTTTTTTAAATTTCAGATCTATGCTGCCTTAAATATCTTTTTTGGGATGGCGAGTATTGGTTTGCTCACTGTTGTTGCAGTTGACCGTTACCTGACAATCTGCAGGCCTGATATTGGTACTGTATTTTTAGTCAAAAATCATTCACTCGCAGGCTTCTATGAACTAAGACTCAAACTGTATTGTTTTATTGTGCATGACAACAGTTTGTGATTGTATGTGTTCCTTTGCAGGAAGAAGAATGACTACCCGTACCTATGCCACCCTGATCCTTGCTGCTTGGATAAATGCCATCTTTTGGGCTTCCATGCCTACCGTAGGCTGGGCTGGCTATGCTCCGGATCCAACTGGAGCAACATGCACAGTAAATTGGAGGAAAAATGATGCGTAAGATTTCTTCTCACCCTTTCTTTTAAATTCCTTCATCTTGAGGGTTCAGACTGTTTAATTTACTACTGTATTTAAAAAACAAACAAACACAAAAACAAAAACAAAAACAACCAAACTTCTTGCTGAAGTATGAAGCCTAATTTATAAAAGTCATTTAAAAACAATGGAAATAATCTAGAGCAACTCCAGAAAATAAGTTAAAATAAGAAAATGAGCCATGCTTGAAAACTGCAAGACTTGTAGCTGCTAATAAAAAAATTAAGGCTAAAGAAATTTTTCCTAATTCTGTAAAAGCTTATTTTGAACTTCATAATGAAATCAAAATATCATATTCTTCAGTAACTTTTCACGGATGGATATTTGCAAGTTACTGTGTTTTGTTTTTCTGTCTTATCAGGTCCTTTGTTTCCTACACAATGAGTGTAATTGCTGTTAATTTTGTTGTACCCTTAACAGTCATGTTTTACTGTTATTACAATGTTTCCCGGACAATGAAAAAATACACCAGCAATAACTGCCTGGAGAGCATCAACACGGATTGGTCTGACCAAGTAGATGTAACAAAGGTATGGTAAATGAGGGCATGTTTCATTTTAAGCATGTTTTTTTTGCCACAGACTTCTGAGGGCAAAGGAACAGTGCAGCCTCTTAAGCATTTCTGTTTCCTACATTCTCTCTTTTCCTTTTTTCTTACTAAATATTAACTGAAATTTAGCCTTGGTGAAAACTCCTGGTTTGACTTACAACACTAGATTCCTTACTCTTGGTCTAATACTCTCTCCGGATAAATAGCTACTTTGAAGGCTGGGAGCCATGCGAATTTGCCCTGCTGCTGCCCTCTGTCATTGCATAAAAATGTACCTCAGTGATGTCCTAGGAGGATTCTCTAAGATAGTTTTACTCTTTTTGACTGTGCAGTCCTTAGGCTCTCTGCCAGGTTCACAGGTGTAACTGGTCAGAAATGGATTGGGCAACTCTGATTTACACTTATGTCCTACAAATGAAAGCACATTTCTAAGCTCCCAAGCTGTGCAGTTCTTCTGATCCCTTGTTCTTTTCAGTCTGTTGAGCTTCTCTCTTTCTTAGGTAAAGAGTAGCAAATGTGAATTATGGCATAGAATGATACGTCCTGCCTGGAAAGTTAACATTCTTTTAACGTTTAAGAGTCCTTGAGAAATCTTTAAGTGCACTGGCTCCTTTGATTTTGTGTAAATATATGGTTTATGGTTGGACACGATAAAAAAAAAAAGCCAGAAATTAGGAGTAGACTGAAAAGAATGTCCTTAAGTTTAAAAACTTAACATTCCTTGGAAAATGTTCTCATTGATAAATTCTGGAAAAAAAAAATTGACAAGTAATAATTATGAACATCTCACATTTCTGAAGAAGTTTCAAAATGCATTAAAGTGAGGATTCAGTTATAGGTTTACACTGACATTTGTGAAGAAGATGCGTTTTTCATGCTTTACCGTTGACCGTGAGTTACATTAAAAAAAAAAAAAAAAGAAAAAGACTGAAGTTTTGGAGTTCAGCATTATCCTTCTTTGGAACTGGATTGCTTAATTTTTCACAATTTGGCATCTTTTAAGCTTTCTGTGCACCAAACTCTTCTAAATGAAAGTGTCCTTTGATGTGAAAATCACTATTTTTTGTAATTATCTGTAGATATTGTGTTTGTGTTTAAACAGGAATCTTCTGTGGAGAGAGTCACAGCTTGCTTGTTGGTGATACTCTAGAACAGCTTGCACAAAGTAGTTGTTTATTTCTTGTTTCTCATTTTCTCCCTCACTGATGGACAGAATATGGGTGTAGGTAAACAAAGCTAGGGCATCCTGTGCATACAAAGAGCCCTGCTGTTTTGTTTGGTTTCCTGGTGATTTGTTCTGTCATCTTGATTAATTTGTGATTTCCATTCCAGTTTCTGTTACTGATTTATGTCCCTGACAAAAGCCAGAGAAGCCTGTCCCAGTTGATTCCACTCCTGTCCACTTGTGCTCTCCAGAATGAGCAAAATGTTGCATTCTGACTTCTTTTTCTTGATGCGTATCTCAGGTCTATTTTGAAGGGGAACCTGTCATTCTGGCAGAGCCTTTTATCTTCAGGAAACAGCTTGTGATGTTCTCTCTAGCAAGGTTAGAAAGTAAATTGCAGGTTGCCTACACCTGAACAGAAAACAGAGGAAGTAGCTGGAAAGTGGTTAAACAAGGGTAATTTATGGAAAAGCTGGTATCTTCGATGACTTAGATATACCTGATCGTTTTTAAATGTGGCATTTTATTTTCATAGATACCTACCCTCTGGTGAATATTGGGATGCACCTCTTTCCAGATATATATGAGAATGAAAGCAGTGGTACAGTTACTGTAACATGCATTTTGGAGTAGAGGATTTGCTGGTATCATGCAGTGCATTTCCACCTCTGAAGTGGGGGCTGTAATTCATGTGTGAAGTCTTCTGTGTCCCTTTAATTTCTTGATGGATGAATTTACATAATCATTAATGCTAACAATGAAGGAAAATTGTATGTAACAAAACAACAGCATGGCAAAATAAAGCATAATGTGCACTTAAATCCCCAAAGTGAGATTTTATTATAATATGTCAAAATTTGTCAGATGTGCTTATTTACATGTCATTATTTGGTTCTGGGTAGCTCCATTTTCACACAGGTGCATATGCTTTTGGAGTTACGTTGTAAGGTCTTAATATTCAGGTTATTTGTGTATTCCTCTTGTTTTACAGATGTCTGTTGTGATGATTGTAACGTTCTTGGTGGCATGGTCTCCCTATTCCATTGTGTGTTTATGGTCTTCCTTTGGGGACCCAAAGAAAATTTCTCCTGCAATGGCCATCATAGCTCCTCTATTTGCAAAATCTTCCACATTCTACAATCCATGCATTTATGTCATTGCAAACAAAAAGTAAGTGATCCTAATTTAATAATGGTCTATTTCGTGATTTTAGCATACCATGTAGCCATAGAAAGATCATCTGTAAAATACAACAAATTGGTTGGTGAAGAGGTGAAAGGGTAAGCTGCTGTTGATTTACCAAAGATGACCTTTTGTACGGGAAAGTCTAAAAAGAAGTTGTTTGGATCAGCATCAGAAGATACTAAATTGATAAAGATTTTTGAGAACACATTACTGAAGATTTTGTATGGTCATTTTGACCACAACCCCTTGTGGTTTCTCAGAGGGACTCATTGTGGAAGTTGGGTTCATCAGCAGTAGACTAGTTATTTTAAGGACTGAGGTCAAAAATTGTAACAGCTCGGTGATGTACAACTTCTTAGGAGTTCCTTTCTTGGCTTGGGATGTGCCACATAGTGATTGATTAGGATGGATTGACACTTTCCATTAAAGTGAGTAAGTTAAGCCTATTCTGCTGTTTTGAGCAAGTATATCAAATGCTCTAACCAAGCCATTGCCTCCAAGTGGGAACTGGGTTTTGCAAGGAGGTGTCCTTCCTTTCTGTACTACCAGCCTACAAGCAGAGGTTGTGATCTCTTCCTAGGTTATCTAGTCTGATCCTGCTGAACCAAAGAAATTACATCATCTTTTTTCCTCATTTTGTAAGTTTTCCTTTGTTGTAGTTATACCCAGTCCTGGGATAAGCAAAAGCTGCTGTGAGCCTTGTTGTGGAAGAAACACTTGACTGAGTTATCCCTGAACATGAAAAAGACTCAGGTCCTTTTGAATTCCAAATACACAACCTTTTACTAAGCAAGTTTTACTAATATCAAAAACTGTTGTAATACTTAAGGCCATCTTATCCACTTTTTGTTTGTGCTTGTTTCTCCAGCTAATGACGTTTCCGATTTCCCTTTCTTGTCCTTTGCAGGTTTCGGAGGGCAATCCTGGCAATGGTGCGGTGTCAAACAAGACAAGAGATAACTATAAACAATGCCTTGCCCATGAGCGTATCGCAAAGTGCACTGACATCGTAAAATTCATTTCATTTGTCTGCATAGATTATGTGGAATGGAGTCAAATCTGGGTTATAATTAATCTTTTGGAACATCAATTTGCCTCTTTCATCCATTGGTTTTCTGTTAATCAAATTTTAAAGTGGTTTTTAGATAGGTTAAAAATAATAATAATAAAAAAGAACAAAACAAAGCACTAAGACTTTAGTTTTCAGCAATTAGGCTTATTGGCCTGATATTTCTGGCCCAAACAAAAAAGGTCAGTGAAGTGTTCAGTGTGACTCTTACAGCGTTGGAAAAGGTGACATTGGGTAGAGAGAAACTGAAGCGGGAAGTGCTTAGGTTCAGTAGCATAGATTTTGCACCTCTAATTCCTCTTGTAAATGACTTACTCTCAGCTTCCCTTGAAAGTTTCCAGATCTGAATTGCTGTGGATTCTCCATACTTGTATTTATTTCTATACCAAGTATCTGTATTGACAAGCCTTGCAGAGTTTTGTTTCTGTGAACACGTTAAGTTTATCAGATTATCTAGCTAAACTCTATAGGACCTGATGTCAGCTTTCAGGATTTTGAAAGAGTTTAATGACATTTCATGTATTTTTGAAATTTTGTCTCAGAGAATCAAATGAATTTGTGGGAATAGAAAATGGAAAATGAATTTGTAGTGCTTGTGACTGCATAGCAAATCGTGAAAATGAGACAAAATGCACCCTTAAGCTTGACACTCAGATGGCACATAAAACTGAGTAAATCTGTATGGTGATTTCTAAAATTTCTAAGTCAATCTCATGATTATATAGGTCTGTTGTTATTTTTTGAAAAATATACTTGCACAGTGACAGCAATGAATTTATTCAGGATGACTGTGAATAGAATTAGTTATGGATGGGTATTACATGCATTCTTGATGATTCTCAGGTTTTGAATGGTCTCAATGGCCAATCCGAAGTCTGTGGTCCTTCAGACAAGTCTCAGCCACCGTGACTTTATGCAGCTAAAATTAGTTTCCCGGGTTCTTGTTCTTCTAAGAGCTCTAGTGTCTGTCTGATGGAGTGCCACTTTAACTGATACAGTCATTTTGGAAAGCTAAATATTCAATTAATTAATTTGCATCAAATATAGAAAAACAAAATCCAATGACATTATTTTTTTGAGGTCTCCAAAAATGGTGGGAAAATGAAACTTTAGAAAGTGTATTTTAAACCTGACCACATGAGATTTAACTTCACAGGACTTTTGAGTACAATTTGCACTAACAGGTGATTCATTTCTATCACTTTATTTTGATTTTATTATGTATGCATACACCTTAAGTGTGGCTTTGAAGTGTGTAACCGTTATTTAAAATACATGCGTGTTATTGTTAAAACCCATCTCTGCAAGATCTTTTGGAAGTTCTAGAATCTAAGCTTCCTTTTAATTTGTACTTTTTAGTATTAAAGTAAATGTCATGCGATATCCTCTTGCTGTACTAGCTTTCTTCCTGGAACCTTGTAACACCATATGGACAGTAACTCCTTCAGAAGGAGCAAAGTAGTATTTTATGTACTAACCCTGCAACCACAACTGCATATTAAAATAGCCTTGAAACATGTCGCATATAATTTGAAACAGAGTGCCTTCTTCTGACATGGTAACGAACAAGCAGGTTTAACTGATCCCTCTCAGGATACGTTTGAAGGTTAAGCAACTTCAGATCTCAGCTAATCTGATGTAATCTGCTGTTACTAAATGGATGTCTACATTCACATTTCTAGCACACTGCACATGAGTGCATAGGAATAAAGTTTTCAATTTTTTTTTTGTGTCAGTTCTGCTGGGAGGAAGCCATGTATCTGTTTTTTTACTTACACCTCATAATGAGCTTTCTTGAAGAAGCGTGTGGTTTTTGTCCTTCGCAATGCACTTGCATTTACCATGGCAGAAGTGATGGCACTGGAACAAGGTATGCATTTTATTATTTGTTATACAAGGCAATTTATAAGCAAAAGGACTGAGGACACTGAAAATAACATTCTCTTGTACACTGCAAATTACAGTTTAGCATGGTTACTTAGAAATAATGGCATAATTTACTTTAGTGTTACATGGCTAGCAGTGTTCCTGAATAGGAGCAGATGGTCATTATGCTTTGTTTTAATGGCTTTGTTCTTAACAGCTAGCTACTCTAAATCTTCAGGTTTTGCACAAGGCAATTTTTTTTGCTGCTCCTTGATTTTCCTACTCCTGTAATGTCCTTTCTATTTCTACAAAACTGTTTGTCTACTGTAAAGTGATTCTGGTTTAAATAACTACAGTAGATTCTTCTTTTCTTAATTTGCAGGAAAATCATATAATTTTGGGTAATGAAGAATTAGGTTAATTTGATGATATTGATGTTGTCGTGTCAATTTTGTAAGATACTGTTTCACCTATTTATTGTCACAACATATCTAGTATAAAGCTGCAGGAGGAGAAAGTCAAATGGAAGAAGAATATAGAGGAAAAGGTGGAGAAAAGAATTAAAGACAGGTTTCTTGACGGGACGAGAATCTTTAAACTAATTGTGTGCACACAACATACCCGAAAGGAAGGGAAACATCCTGATTCTTGAAGATGCTGAGAAATCTCATTTCACTGAAATCATGGGAACAGAACATCCTTAGAACCTCTGAAAAGCAGGTTGTTTCTATTAAGACACCAGAAATATGGCTAGAAATCTCTCATTTAGAGAAATATGCAAACATTCTCAATTTTTGGTCTATTCTGAAAGGTAAAGGAAGATACATAAATACTTAGAGTGTTCACCATGCAGAAAAATTAGTATCTAATAATCTTAATTTTAGTAAAATATGTCAGGTAGCTCTCACTTGAGGTACATACATGTATTATTCCTTATACAATTTCTTCTACTTTTCAGTTGCCAGTAAAATGATAGAAGATGGTGCTTAAGCACTTTAGAATAAAACAAATCTTGATTTCATATAGAAGTATCATTGCTATTTATATTCATTTTTCTCTTTAGAAAATCCATGTTTGTCATCTTAAATTTTAAATGCAGACTGTTCTTGATTAGTCACTTTTTATTCTGCTGCTAGTGTTGCAGAAATTAATAGCACTTGCATTTAAATCAGAAATAAGTTTTGTGATAAAGAAATGCAGAACTCTCTTTTTTAATTTTTGTTGTATGATGCTAGGTCTGTGCTCTGCAATGACCCTGACATGTTTGAGATTCCTGTGAATGTTCCTGTGGATACTGTAAAACTTCGAATAGAAAAAACTGTCATACGAAGGATCCCGACTGAAGCCTTTTACTACCTAGTAGATCTCAAGTACCTGTGGGTAACTTACAACTGTGTAGCCAACATCGATATCAGCAGCTTCTACAACTTGAAACAGCTGCATGAGCTACGGCTGGATGGTAATCTGCTCTCGACTTTCCCCTGGGAATCTCTGGCAGAGATGCCCAACCTGCGGACTCTTGACTTACACAACAACAAAGTGACCAGCATTCCGGCCGATGCTGGCAGGTACCTGAGGAACCTCACCTATCTGGACATATCCAGCAACAGGCTAACCACCTTGCCATCAGACCTGATGGACATTTGGCCCCCCTTCTCAGAAGCTGTCCCCCCCAAGAGCACAGACATTCTGCCGACCCAGAGGGTCATTTTGGGTATGTTAAAGAGCTTGTCTTGTTCCTACTTAACGGGTACCTAAATGTTATGTAGCAAGGGGACCCATCTGGGATTCAGGAGGGTTTTAATCCAGGTCATCCTTCTGGTTTGCTCTGCAATTAGTTTATTTTCTGCTGGTGATAGAAAATTTTAAAATAAAGATAGTGTCCACTTGCAGCTGTTTTTTCCAGTGGCTCACAAGCCAAATGAGTAGCTACAGTCAATGCATATTTGAAAGTCTGTCCTGAAATACAGTGCTGCAGAGAGAGGTGGTTTGAGAGGGGACAGCTCTGCTCTTCCCATGACTCGAGTTGGCTTTGCATTGCTTGCTCTAAAGCTGGACTGATTATCCTCAAGTTTTGCCAATTTACTTTGTGAATACAAGAGGAAAAACAGGACTCTAATGCATACAACTTCACAGTATTTTTTCTAGTATTTAAGGTGAGGGTTTAAGAATAGCTTGGCCAGACTGTCATGGTTCATAATTTTATTCCATCTCTAGTTTCTAGTAGACCACCATGTCAGTTCTTTTTTTTTTGTGACTTTGTGCTCTATTTCTGTTTTTGATTTCTATTTCTATTTTCTCACTTTCTGTTCATTTCATAGCCTTTCAGGTAACCCTTTTCTCTTCAGTTTCAGAGCATGGCTGGATCAGGTCCATCAGTAGCTTTCTTTTCTGTCATGTGTAAGTGCATGTTTTGGCATTTTTGTAGTGTAGTGTAGCAGGCAGAAGGGGGGAAAACCAGCGCCAGGTAACAGCTGGCTCCCCATAAACTAACTGCAGGAGTGCTGTACCCATGGGTGGAGATCTGCCCTGCCCTGTGCTGCCCAGTAGTCCCACCTTCTTGATATAAAGCCACTACTCAGCGTTCATCTGTTCAGCTGCTTTGTTTCACAGCAGAAACTGTAACTCGAAACTCTTTTTCAGATGAGATTGTATGTAATTAACTTAATAGAGGCTCGTGGGCTGAACAAGTTCCCCACATACATGGAACTGTAGATCTGCAGCATTGAAAGGATCTTGGTTTATGCAGGGTTAAAAAAAAAAAAAGGCTGTAAGGCTGTAAGTCCAGCTCGGTGTCGGTGTCCCTGTCCCCACACTGAAGGCTAGAGGAGGCAATAGCTTCGGAGCTGACTGTGCTAGATCTAATCCTCCTGATGATCTATCTCCTCATGTGGGAGTCCCAGAGGTTATTTGGCTTCCTTTTCTTGCATAGCCCTCGCTGCTGCTACTACTAAAAATAATTATATATATAAATAATAAAAAACAAACAAAAATTATATATATATAAACAAACAAAAACAATAAACCACACACTCTCCTCCCCTTGCCTGCCTGCCCTCCCCCTCTGCCCACACATCTGCAGGCTGTTTGTGCACATACTTTGCCAGCTCCCTTTAGTCCTGGCAACCCCTCTGGTACAAGCACTGAGTTTTCCAGAGACTTAGGGTGCAACCTTTGGATCATTTTCATTTATGAACTGTAACTGGGCACAGCTCTGCAGAGAGGAATGCACGCTGGGTACAAACTGAGCCTTGCTGCTCCTTTTTTAATATTACACTCAGAGGGAGGCTCTGTGCAGTCATTATAGATTTGGATCTGAGACCATGGTTTGGTGGGTAGTACTTCTATTGTCCATGTGCTGAGTCAGTCTACCTTAGGCAAGCTGTGGATAACTTGCTGAATTTTCACTTGTTGATGGTGTATAGCCTTCATATGCCTGCTTCTCAGTGCAGACATACAGAGCTTGCTGTATAAGAAACTCTATAGTGAATAAAAAAAAAATGTTCCCCTCCTCTGGAGATTAGAAAGTGTAATGCTTTCAATGCTGGTTATTTTGACAAGTTTACTTAGTCTCGACTAGGTGTTTTATTATCTATAAGTTTTATTATCTATATTAATTATTTATTTATAATTATAAATTATTTATAAGTATTATTATTTATAAGTATTTATTATCTATATTAATAGATAATAGTTTGCAAAGTTGTAGTTATACCACTCACACCCATTGCCAGAGGCTCATCCTTAGGTTGTTGTCGATGGACAGTTATAGAGGAGACAGTTTTTTGGAATGTATGGTTGGAAAAAAAAAACAAGAAAGTTGCCGTAGGAGTCGAGGTGTCTCTGTAATGCTCCAGCCATAGGAGATGTTGGCTTAGAACAACTGGAGCAAGGTGTGACGTGGCTCTGACACCCCTCGTGTCTCCGCGAGGACTGCTGGAGGCTGAGGGAGGAGGGTCATACCCCATAGATGCTCTTTCTCTCCTCTGAAGCGGAGGTAAGGATCACAGAAGCATGCAATTAGGAAGGATTTCAAAAAGGCCTCTGTCCTGCTGGGATGCAGATCCAGGTGAACTGAGCTCTTCCTAACCTTTGGCCAAGTCAGTGCTGTTCCCCAAGCCTGTGGGCAGACCACTCCAGAGCCTTCACTGGTAACCTCATCCAGTGCTTATCTAGCAGTACAGTGAGAAAGTTTCTCTTAATATCCAACCCCAATCTCCCTTACTGCAAACTAAGCTAATTACCTCTGGTCCTACATGAGATGGGCATGCAGAAAAACTAATTGCCTTCTCTTATAGTAACCTTTCAGTTATTTTCCTTTCCATTTGCCTTTTCCTTTCTCAGCTAGTCGCACCATTTCTATCAGCTGTTTCTTATAGACGACTATGAGATTTTTCATTTCCTACCATATTTACGGATTCCCTCTACACTCTTTTTTAAAAGTTTCTCTGAAAAATGTGATGCCCACAATTGCACACAGTGCTCATTTTGGTGCTCAAGAGTGGTGCTCTGTGGGAGCATTCGGTCTGGCCCATGCACCTACAAGGAATGGTAACTGCAGCCAGAGAGCACTGCTAGAAGCTGGAACCCAGAGCAAATAAATGCTGCTTTTGTCTGGTCAGGAAAATAACAGTCAGATTCTGCTTAGTGCAAGCAATTATGGCTTGAACTAGCTCCTCTCCTACTTCTGGCAAAACAAGATTGTCACTTGTATTTAATTAACAACATCAACAACTGCAAAGCCCCCAAACTCATTTGCGCATATGTATTTCCTAACACCAGGAGGCAATTTTATCTGTAATGTCTTGACTGAGCATCAAGAGTCGCATGTAAGAGAAAGTTTATGGTCCCCCGTGTGCACTTTGAGGCCTCTTGGAGAAGCCATGGGCTGCTTTTGCCAGGTGACTGGCAAATTAGCACCTCCTTGTGCCAGTTCATAAACTCTGCACTTCAGGGTGGTTCGATTGTACCATGCTGCATGGCGCCCCTCAATGTGGACACCATGCTATAAGGAAAGGGCTCAGGGAATGATTCCTGGCCCCATGGCTGAGTGGTTCTCTCTGGCTCTCATCCTTAGGGCCAGCTCTGGTTTTAAAGCTAGTTGGCTCTTCCATGGTTTGTAGGAATTGCCCCTTGGTTTTCTGTGGGCCTGATGGGATGTTTCAGTGTCTCTAAAATGTAAGTGGGTGGTAGTAGTGTATTTTTCTCAACTCAGACAGGCTGAAGTAAAGCAAGAATGGCATTGCAAACCACAGAACAGTGCCCTTGTACTATGACACAGCACCTGTGTTACATGCCTGATGGACTGGCAGGCGCACAGCATAGTTTGAAGGTTCAAAGCCTGCTGGGCTTGCACTGGGAGAACAAGCAGGATGGAGGGAGCCGTTCTTGATGCGGTCTCACCCATGCTGCCTTCAGGCAGCGGTCCCCAGAGCACGCTTGGTTCCTGGCTTTGTCTTGGAGGTCGCCCTTTGGAACAGTTCAAAACAAAGCTGTGGAATGAGCTGACAATAAACAGTGGAAACGATCAAGGGACCCGGGTGTGAGTTCATCTGGCCCTCTCTTGGTTAGCACTGGAGCTATAACCTAATTCTTTGATCCAAATCACAGCTAAGTTTCAGCATTGGCCTCTGTACAGAGATTGATGTTTCTGGCGTGAATGATGGTAGCAGCGTTTTCCATATGGAAAATTACATCTAGTGAGTCACTGAGAGGAACGGAGGGGTCCAGGATTTGACAGAGTGCCATTTAGATGAAATCTTGCCTCTGTTACGTGTAGAGGTGCCAAAAATTGGAAACTCAGCAGGTCCATCAGGATCCCACTGATTATGCTGGGCTATGGGGTAGATGCCACTCTTCCCAAAATTACTCCCTAGCAATTACAGTGTGTTGGAAGCACTGGGACACAGTGAGAGAAGTGGGATTTACTGTTTAGAACCATGGATCAGAAATTCTGTAGCTTCAGCTAGAGGATAGCCTTGGGTAGGTTGGCCCAAGCTGTAGTGAATATTTCCATTGGCCAAAAACGTGGATATTTCATGTACTCCCATTTTGCAGCAACTGAAACACAGTATATAGTATGAGCTATGGTCTGAGACTGGTTACTGATTTACAAAGAAAATTTTGCTCATAGCTATTTCAAACACTAAAGTCCATATTGACACAGCGTGGGGAAATCCTGCTTACTGAGAAGACTGCAAAAATATGCATGCAGTCACACATATATATACGTATTTGCCCCTGTACAAGCAAGCATACATATAGATCTGTGAGCAAATTTAAAGTATGCTAAACCTAGATTAAAGGAAGTTGTTTTTGTTTTTTTTTTAATAGAACAATTTATAATCCTTATTTGATGTTAACATTGTGTTGGTATATTGCAATGCATAAATATTTATCAACATTTGCTTTGCCTTGGTTAATATTTCTTACTCAGGTCAATAAGCTGCCTTAATATTTCTGCAAAAGAAGCCAGAATTTATAAATACTTGGTGTTCTAACAGATACATATGCCGTTGGGGACTTATTTATTTTTATATTCTCTTCTTAGTATCCCCTCAGGAAAATAATTTCCTATTTCATTGCTTTATTAGAGCTCCGCATTTTTTTTCCAGTTTCTTCAACCTCTACCTTTTTGTGACCTTTTCTTTATTCTGTCATGTGTTCTTTCTCACTTCTACCACCTTATAAACACAAGCTGTGAAATTGCAGAAGTTTACATTCCCATTTGTTTTCCCTTCAATAGCTAACTGAAGTGTAATCAAAATCAGTGTTTTATCCTTGCTTCCAAGTCAATTGTGCTTTCATCTTTTTATTTTTGGAATTTACACAATTCGATGACTTACAATGGCTGTGTATGTTTTACAGCAGATAATGTGTATACTGCCAGGTATTGGCAAGACTCAAATAAATAGAAGGAATGAGCCGTGGAGGCAAGGAAGGAACTCCTGTGGCTGTATGCATTATATGTGTTTATATATGTCCTGCTTCTTCAGCCAGTTCCACTGGGCAACATGATGGATGGGGAGATGAGACAACTAGCTGAAACAGCTCTTTCCTTTGCGCTGAAACACAAAAGTAGTGTCTCTTCTGGGATGACAGCTTTCTTCGTCCACTGAAACCAGGCTTTCAGAATGATCTGAGATGATCAAACCTGTGTCCTAGACTAAATGCCCACCTATTCTAATGGCTTTGCTTTGCCATTCCTTCTATTTTGCCTGTTTCTGTTACTCTGTTTGGATTGCAGAAGCTTTGGTTCTCCTCTTAGACACTGGGAGAACATGAAAGCCATGTATTTATAGCTTTGAAAGATCTTTCAGCACTGCATTAGTATTAGAAGCAATAATAATAATAAAATTCTTTCCTGTAGCAAAGCATGCAGGAGACAGAAAGGTAGCAGAAATATTTTTAGTATCGTCCACTGTAAGGGAAAGTCTGCTGCCTTGCATGTGAGATGCGATCCCTACCAGCGCTGCAGATCAGTCCTGATTAATGCTGTGGACCCACAGTTTCCTGCCCTTCCATCCACTTTTAGCCCAGCAGCCCCGTGCTTCTGTCCTTTCCAGGCAGTACCGAGGATGTACAGGAGAGTTCCCATGCTTTTCCCCAGTATTTGTTACAGGGGACTCTCAGTTGAGTCCTTGTTTCTGGGGGACCTTGTCTCCCTTCTTATACCTTAAGGGGAATTTCATTTTCAAATGCACTTATGGTCTCTCCTTCTTAACATGGTGACGAAAATTGGCCCCTTATAAGCAAGTGAGAATGAAAAAATGTTATCTCTAGCTTACAAACTAAAGCTCCCATAACTTAAAAGATGAGCACAAATAGCGACATGCATATGCTTGATTGGAAATAATTGATGTGCGTAGACATATGGAAGACATTCAGGTGATATCTCTTTTGCTTGTGAATGTTTGACATTCACAGGAAATCAGTTGTATATTTTGGAGATTATTCCTTTGTTTTTTAAAGAAAAGTGATTGCTGATACAGTTTCCTTGATTTCTCCTTCTCCTTTCCTGAAGGCAGTAGGTGGTGAATAGATGTAAAATCTCTTGTGTCTGGAAGGGTTGAAATTGGATTGTGATGTCAAAGTCACGGAATCCCTTCAGGTCAGGTCTTGTTTTAAAGAGCGGGGATTAATTGGGGTTTACCACTGTTTTAACCAATCACTTCCATGATGCTCAAAATAAACTAATCTCAGTCAGGTGATAGAAGGAACTGCTAGTTAATTATTCATGTACTCTTTCATCAGTAGGTTTCTTCCAAAATGAAAAGCAGAATTTTCCCATTAGCTGAATTGATAATTCCTAGAAATACTCTGAACAATAATGGCAAGTGTTTCAGTTTTTTCTTTCAATTTTAAATTAATTACTGTGACTTGTCTGTTACACTAATCAGTAAATTCAGTAGCAAAAGATTCTTGCATACCATCCCTCGTTTTAGTCTGTAAGTTCTGCTTATTGTTAATGCTAGAATAAAATGAAAAAGTTATGCCCAAAAATAGAAATCAAATGAGAAAATATTTGAACTCCTGAGTGATACGCTAGGTGGTGTTCTACCTGGTAAAGTGGGTGTTGCTCTCTTGAGATCAACATAGCCAAGTAATGGACACCAGCTGAGGTTTTGGACATATTTCTCAGAAATACCTGCCCTGTTTTGCCATGATAACTTCATCAAGAGGGGAAGCCTCCTGTTCAAAGATGTTGGAACCCAGAAGCAAATGTTATAGCCTACAACAGAAGAGAGGGATTGTTCTTGTATGCCATCATGAAAATGTTATAGCTGCCAACTTTTTCCAGGGTTCTTCCTGTTTTCCTCTGTTCTCCTATTTTTTTGAATGTATTTCAGAGACTGTCCTACACTAAAACCAGATTTCTAAGAATATTGGTATGCTTCAGAGTCAGATAAGAATGTTATTGGCCTAAAGCTTTTTCTCCTTAGCCCATATCCTTTTTTTCAAAGGGCAAATATATTTGCGTAAGCTCTAAACCTTTAAATCGTCATGTTCTCTGCAAGCATGGAAGAAAGGGCCTGAGAAGATCAAACTCTTAAGAGCCCAAAGAGACATTAAGAGCAGAGGGAAGTGACAAGGTGCAACAGCCTGAGAAGCTCTCTCTTCAGAAGCTGCAGGCAGGTGAAAATGTATCATCAGTCTTAAGACATCTTTTCAAAGTGCTTTTTTTCCTATAAAAATAGGGAAGTTAAGCAAAGGTAGTGCCATCTTATTACTATGCTCCTGTAAATTTATGTGAAGAAAAGGTTTAACTTAATAAACATCTATAATCTTTTTCACATCTGCAAAAAGTGCCCCACTAGCTAAAAAAAAAAAAAAAAAAAAAAAAGAAAAATTGAAAAAGATTGACTCAGAACAGGCCCATGTCTCTGCTTGATTATACTTGGTGATAGTCATGTGTCATACTGTAATCACGATATTCAGATATTGCCTAGCAACATTTTTTTTTCCACTCCCTTTCTTCCTTCAGGTTTGCAGGACAACCCATGGTTTTGTGACTGTCGCATTTCAAAGCTAATTGAATTTTCCAAAATTGTGGACACCTCAATTGTCCTTCTTGATCCACTGGTTTCGTGTAGCGGACCTGAGAACCTGGCAGGGATCTTGTTCCAGAGAGCAGAGTTAGAGCAGTGTCTTAAGCCATCCGTGATGACATCGGCAACAAAAATCACCTCCCCGCTGGGAAGCAATGTTCTGCTACGCTGTGATGCAACCGGGTACCCAACGCCACAGCTTACGTGGACTAGGTCAGACAATATACCAGTGAACTATACAGGTATAATAGCTCTTTTATAGGAATAGCCATTTTATAGGAAATGGGAGAGCCTGAAATTATTGGGTTCCTTGTGCTTTGAGATCATTATTCTAAGTGACAGTGGACCAGGTATTGCACCATACTATTCTTTGTCTAGGTCCAACAGACTGTTCTGATTCTGGTTGTGGTCTGTAATAAGAACAATTTGTGTGGGGAAGAAATGGATGAAGGGGGGGGAGAATAAGGGAAAATAGAGGTTGGGATAGCTGGGTACCAATTCAGAAGCTGGAAAGCAGAAAGGAACATTCATTACTGAAATATTCTTTTTCGTTCAAAATTTTCATGATAACAAAAAAGCTAGTGAGGCTGTAACTGAGCCACTTAAAACACAGCACTATAAATGTGGGATTTCCCATAAACATGTTTTCTACGTTATTTGCAAATATTTATTGCTTATTTGCAGTGCCTACCTGGAATGCTAATGAGGCTGTGATTGTCTAATACCATTCTTGCTGTGATGTGCTGTGATTGTCTAATACCATTCTTGCTGTGATGTACTGTGATGGATATATATGCAGTAACAAACAGAAAAGTTTCTTGTTACGTCAAAGTAGTTAGCAGTTATCTTAACTCTTAGTTCTGAAGAGGGTAGTAGTCCAAAGTTTTGAATTATCTTATGACAGAGGTAACTTCCCAAAATTTTTTAAACAGCTAGTGTGCTCAGTGTTACTTGTATTTACTCAGTGAGACTTGTATTTCATAGTTAATTGGCTTTGTCATTTTGATTTCTCCTTACTTGTTTTTCTTTTATTTAATAAAACTGCTAACTCTCTTGTAATTCCTCCTGACATTCTATTCCATTCTGACCTAAACTGAGCACTTTTCTGCAAGAATATAATATGGCAAGGAGTTCCATAGTTAGTGTAAATTTGTTGATTTTTTTTTTTAATGTTTAATACATATGATTCCTTCTGGTAGAAATAATTCATAGGGAAAAAAAAAAGTCGAAAAATGTTTACTTTTTTCTTTATCTCCCTTTTTATAATGTTTTACTCTGTTTTCCTACAGTAATTCAAGAAACACCTGGAGAGGGTGTCAGATGGTCCATAATAAGCTTGACAGGGATTTCATACAAGGATGCAGGGGAATACAGATGTAAGGCGAAGAACTTGGCAGGAATGTCAGAAGCTGCCGTTACTGTCACAGTGGTTGGTGTAGTTACCACAACTGTGTCGCCACAGAAGTATGGAAGGAAGCAGGAGGCAGAGAGACAGAATGCCACAGTGGGGGAATCCAAGAAGGGACCTGAGAGAACCACCACACCTCTTCTCACCCTGTCAACCACCACAGCACCGGTTACCACTGAAAGATCAACGAGTGCCAGGGTTACTGACAAGAAGCAATCCAGGCCCATGGTTGATGGAAAGAAAATTTCAAAGGCAGTGACAAATGGAAGCAAAAAGCAGCCTGGGGAGATGAGCAAGAAAGGTGAGGAGACAAAGCAGATCGAGGAGGCAAGTGAAAAAGGTGAAGAGACTTCACTGAAGGCAGCAGCAATGGCTGAGCAAAATGTTACTGTGAAGAACCTAAGAGTGATCAGTGAAACAGACGAAAGAGTGACCCTAACTTGGAAAACTGTCAATGCCTCAAGCAACTCCGCAGTGACTGTGTTGTATTCAAAGTATGGAGATAAAGACATGTTGCCTCTGAGCACGGATCCTAGTAAAAACAAAGTCACAATTGAAGGTTTGCAACCTAGTACTCAGTATATGGCATGTGTCTCACCCAAAGGAGTGCCGCCTACAAAAGAGCAGTGCATTATTTTCACTACTGATAGGTTAAATGATGAAAGCACATCTCAGTTTCCTATTTTGATATTGGCCAGCAGTGCAGCATGCGTGGTTGTTTTACCTTTGATAATTTTCTTACTATACAAAGTTTTAAAACTCCGTGTGAAACCCAAAACTGCTAAGGAAGCTGACCTTGCAAAGGAGACCTATGTAAAGTTTGAAACACTCTCTCTCAAGCCTCGAGCAGTGAATGCAGGAGGAGAGCTCTGGGCACGAAGGTACACAGATGAATCAGAAAGACTTCTCCTCTGTTCTAGGTCAAGTATGGATTCTCAAATGACTTTCAAAAGTGAAGGCTCTAGATCTGAGTACCTCTGTTGAACATGGGTGAGGATGGAGGAGATGAAATATGCAACAGGTAAAATTAGTCCGAAGTGATGATGTTGCATCTGGAAGCAGGTTGGTGCCAGGTGGTGGTCAGAACATATCACCTGATATCACGAACTCTCCTGGATGGGTAGAGAGGTGGGTAGGAGCGGGAACAGAAGGAAAATGTTGCCTAATGATTTTTCTTTTTTGTTTGTGACTTTGGATGTGGAGGAATGACATTCTTTGAAAGATGAATACAGCATGAAATGTTTACTTGGTTAAAGATATTCTATTTCATCGTTTCATTAAAACATTGTTCTGTTTTCTCTCATTTCGCTGTATGATGTGCTCATTTGAATCAAATGTTAATCATGACTTTCATAAAAACTATGCATTTTGAAATAATAGGAAAACAGCTCAAAATACTTTGAGGTTGAAGCTTTGTTTAAAAATGTCATACAGCTCTGTGCAGTATATTGAATTGGAAGTGATTTTGGGCCAATCAAGACTGAAACTAGGTAGCCGCAGTTTATGAACTCTTGAGAGTTTTGATACATACATCATATCATCATTTTGGAGATGCTGTGGTGAAGGAGCTTCTTTAGTATTCCGAAGCTCGGGTAAGCTATCACTATGAGTGACTCTAGGAGAGATACTAGATATTGTGTGAAATTACAGTAAATGATCTTGTTGCAAAATCCCAGCCTTAGAATTTAATTGTATGCATATAGCTATATACAGCAATTTCAGAAATTTCTGTTGAGAGAATTTTGTGACATTGTGTAATACAAGGCAGACTGTTACATGGCTGTATGTTATGTAGATATTACACAGTATTACATACTACACTGTAGCATTATAGTGTACTTTGAGATAGAGTAGGATGACGTCTTGTCCTCAGGTCATGTTGAATATGTAGCAAAGTTTAACAAGCATAATGAAAGTTAATTATGAGCATGCTTCCCAATCTTTAGAAAATCCAGTGTTAATATTGATGATAATAACGAATACAGAATTGCCTGTTACTGACAATAATGAACTGCCTATTCTGAGGCTGCTTTTTCAATGCCTGAAGTAAATAACAGGGCTTTGTTATTTTAGATTTGAGTATTATGGTTAGAAGTATGTGTGAACCGGGAACCACAGTATTTCCTAAAAACGAAAACTGTACTCTTTTCTTGGATCTTTTTATACCTAGAAGAACTGTTTATTTTGCTTGGAAATTGGGCATTCCCTCTTTCCAGAGGGAGAAATATTGCTTCAAAGCTGAAAACCAAAGCTTAGTTAGTTAACTTCAAAATATCATTTGTTGGTATCATTGACGTAGGATTAAATTTTGTCTGTTGGCATATTGGAGAGCATGACTTGTAAGGCATAGTTTCATGAGGGAAAACAATTTTCCATAAACCCATGGCAGAAAATAAACACACTCAAAAATCTCCATAACATCTACATGTTTGTGCTCAGTAGTCGAGGATAATAGAATGAGTATCTGAGACCATGGGAGCTATGCAAAGGAGGCAGGTGTGGTATTTGAGAGTACAAAATTAATTTGTGTGTGCTTTTAGGATTAACCTAGATGTTTCATTCTGTGTTATTAGTATGTGTGTTTAAAAAGTAATCTATCTTCTTTTTTTTTTTTTATTTTTTTTCCTGGATAATTTTGATTGCAGTGAAAACGTTTTTAGTTTTCTGAGTGAAGTATTTTGACATTGGCACTTTTCTTGAAATTTGGGATTTTTTTTTAAGGGAAAATAGATTCTTCTTGTGTCAAAAACATAGTTTAGTTTATCACAAACAGTTTTTCAGACAAATTTTAAACAGGAGGTCTGATGTGTTAACCTGAAGTGTTACACTATTTGCCTTCTATTCTCCATATGGATAGTATAGCCAGTAGTTGCTGCTGAAGGTGTTCCCAATTAAAAACACTGTGTTTGTCATAAATAGGATCGATTATATTTACTTTTTAAATTTCCGGAGAATATTTGATTTCAGGTTTCAAAACTTTGCAAGAAACTTGAATCTAATTCTGGAGTTCAAAAATGCCATCACCTGGTTTTTAGATGGTGTATCAATATATCAGACTGAGGCAGTGCAAAGCTCATTTGCGAGAGCTCATTTGCAAATGTGAAACCTGTTGGTTTGACTAATCCTTGTGGAATTAATATGTCCTAAAGTTAGGAGTGGATCTCCGTGACCACGTGTGCTATCAGTACATCAAAGATGGAATATATCATAAAAGGCACGTTCTTTCAATAGAACACCATATACATTATTTTTTCCACAGTTCTTGAGACAATGGAATTATATAACCTGGACATGCTTCTGTACCTCATGTCAAAACAGCACTTGAGCTGGGGAATTTTGATAAAAATTGAGTACTTAATAAAGATACGCACCCTACATCACCCAGAATTGGTGTAATTGAAGAGCTGAAGAAATACTTCTGGTAACATGCAAATGTTTATATTATAAATTCTTAAGATTCATAGAACCATTATGAGATAGGTTTTTGTTACCCATAATCAATTTGTGTAATGTCTTTTGAAATGCGATACTGAATGATTCATCATGATGAACAGCTGAGGATCATAATCTATGCTTGGCTGGTAGGAATCATTGGAGAGGCATTGACCAATGTTTATGTATCGCCTTTCATATATTTTTGCACTTTATTAGCTCAGTTCATTCTGTGTTTCACTAAAAAGGCTAGATCTCTTTTTCATATGTTACCCACAATGGGTGTGTCAAAATTGGATGGTTAATGAAATAACTGAGCTGAATTCTGAATAGACCCCATTTTTACTGAAAACTTCACTGGGTCTCAGCACTTAGAGTTGACCACAATCCTGTCTTCAAGGTACACTTACTAAGCCAAACTTTAGGTGCATCTCTTTTAGTCCTTGCTGTTGCTTGCAGTCGACTCTGTATTTGTATTCCTTGCACTATTGTAAGATTCTCATGTTTTTCTTGGGTGGGAGATTAGGAAAGAAAACTCTTTCATGTGTACTCTGAAAATGTAATAGCAAAACAATTCAGACTTGGGCTGTTTATAATAGATGAAACAGAGGACATTTTAAACTCATTACCTTTTCAAAGAAGTAATTAAAAAGGTAGTTGTTTTGATGTGAAAATAAAGCATCGCTTTTGTATATGACCGTGTACTTGCCTGACACTTCCTTCTTCATTTATAGCTTTAGACTGTATGCTATGAGTGTAGCTGTTGAGTATAAGAGGAAGTCAGAGAAGAAATGAGAGAAAATACAAAAAGAAGACTGAGAAACCTGGAGGTGTAATACACTAAGGAATGCTGGTACCATGTCTTACAAACTCTTTTGCTTGCAGTTCTGCTACGTACACAACAAGGGTGTGGGGGTATCTGCAGACAGGTAACGATAAAAATATGGTGAGGATTCTGCTTGCATATTATGAGTGGAGCTCCATATACACACACAATTTTGACGAGGTGGGGACAGCTATAAAATTGGAGTATGCAACAAGGGCACTGGGGAATTTAAAGAATTTACTTGAAGCTGGTATTAAAACCTGTGTCCCAGTGAAAGTTGTGAGAGCTTTTTGAAGAGCATTGCCTATCAAGTGAAAAGGGGAGAGTAATTTATGCTTTCCTCCCCCCTGTCCTCCCCTCCAACAAAGAGGGGTATGCATCAGTAGCAATTCTGGCTGGGGTACGAATCCTAGATGTAATGCACCACAATAGTCCATTGTGATCTATGATTTTCTTTTAAAATCCAACCCATTTGTTAGACTTGTGGCTAGAAGGTAGACCAATTTGAATTTCCTCCATGGGCACAGATGAAATGTCAAAACAAACCCTTTTTAATTATCTAATTGGTTGTGGACTGCTGACGTGGATACCTTCTCTCACAGAATCCATTGTGCTGTTTTAGGTGTTCGAGGCAGCTGCAGAAGCTCCAGGCTAGCACTGTCACTTTCTTTTGCTGAAAAGTAAAGTTTTCAATAGAATAAATGTTTTCAATTTTCTCTTTAAATCACTGAAAAAAAAACAAACTTTGAATTTCAGAAGATCAGAATTTGTGTCAGAATGGAGGCATGATTAATGTCTCATTTTTATAGACTATTTTTTACACATCTCAAAGGCTCCCTTGCTAAACAGTGGCAAATCCAAGCTGAAATATTAGACTGAAACAGTGAATGGCAAAGAGAGAAGCCTCTCTAGAATGCTGTGTACTTTTCTTATCAACATTCAGTATGAGATTTTTTTCAATCGGTAATGCAGAAAGCAACTATGAACAAAAAGATATTGTCTTTCCCGAGACCTCAAAAAAAAAAAAGATATATTTTTTAATGAAATAACATCCCAATCTTGTGTGTAGAAAAGAATGTGAAATTGCTCCAACTATTGCAGGAAGTTTAGTAGCACTTGTCAGGTATGTATGTTTAATATATTTGGTCTAACTTAGTCTGGTGTTTTTGAAATACACTTGATTGACTTAAGAGTGTTATGGAAGGAGCTGACTGAACAAACAACTGTAACCTCTCATAACAGTGGAATACCAGTTTACCCACAATGTGGTAATTACCACATTTTGTAGAAGACACTCTGACAAGAAAGTATTTTATTATGGAAGTGATGAGTAATAAAAGATTTGGCACATCTTTTTAAGGAGGTGTGAAAGGAATTTGCTAGTGGCATAGGGTTTTTGTTTTTCTTTTAATGGAAAGGTGACTGAGAGGACTTAGTAAAATATTTCATGTCCAGAGAAGACTAAAATGGAATGTTTTCTTCTCTCTTAATACAGGAGAGAAGGACTTTATGCATGTGTGGATCAAGGGCAGGAATAGAGTATTCTAGTGTTACCTAACGCAGAGCTGAAGTAGTTTCTTCTGAGGCCTCTGGTACTGGCTGTTGGTACCTGGGACATGCTACTGGACTAGACGGAAAGTAAGATCAATCCAAAATGACAGTTACTAGTAGATTCAGTGCAACTATGCTGTAAATTCAATGGCTTGCTTATTCAGTAAACTAAAGAAGTGCTTCATTGGTATATTTATAGTTTTTCCATTCAATTTAGACATGCAGTTGTAGAAATCCTGTAGAGTCCTCAAACAGCTGTTTCTCTAATCCTTCCATAGGTAAATTCATAAACAAATCTCAAAATCATGTTCTTGCTTAACTCTCTCACATTTATTCTTCCGGTTTAATATCGTGTTGGTAAACAGGATCAAAACAATATGTGCAGTCTGCTTTGTAATATTTTCCAGTCTCTGAAACAATTATACCTTTGTTGAAGAAAAGGGAAATTAAGTCCAGTACTCCTCAGTACATTTTTCTGTAAGAACCTGATTTAATTATTGACGCTCAAGTCTAATACCTTGGGCTGATCGGATCAACTTCTGAGTCACGTGTCCTGAATTTTATGCTGCTAAAGTTTGGCCAAACACTTGAGCCTCCAAAAATAACCCATACCAATTATATTTTTTCTTTCATAGCCCAGTCTGTTGTGTTTAAGATCATGTGGAAGTTTAAATCATGGAGGGAGAAAGAGGTCAGTATGAGAGTACGGTAAACGACCAGCTAAAGGCATGGCAAATTAAATTCAGAATAATATCACTCTTTCCTGAAATTCTTTCAAATTTTATCCTTGTTTGACCTTTTATAGAGTATTCCATGTTAGACTAATCCTGCAGTGTACTGCTAGCTTCAGATTACACGTGAATGACATTGTGGGTGTTTTTGCAGAGCACGCTCTTAGGTCTTGAGAAACCTGTTCTGTTTTCTCACTGATTGATTTAGAAAAGGAAAATACTTTGGCATTTCTTGTTCTTTCACATTAAAGTGATGTGGTGGAGCGATTTCCTTCCTTCTGAAGCAGGAGGGTGAACACTGGAATCGTAACACTCCTGCTTGTTCTGGAACTCAAACTTCATAGCTGAGAATCACTTGCACCTTGCAGTTGCAGCGCTTGCTGCCCTGTTTGCATTGCATCAATATGCACAAAACACTCAATTCCTAGAGATCTCTGCCAATCATTCTGAGTTCAGCCTAAAATATGAGCTTTTTTTTTTTTTTTTTTTTAGTAGAAGATCATCCCGAATTATTTCTCAACGTTAGGAAATAATTTCCCTAGAGGGGTACAGGCACATTTTTGTGCACAAAAGTGTTGCTTTTTTTGTTCCTTAGCTTGCTTGAGCATTCTTTACTCTTTGACGGAGGAGCAGACATTCCCTTTGGATAGGGTAATCAGCAGTAGAAACAATGCAAGCCACGTTTTTCACAAGCCAGAAAAATAACGTTCTTTGTTTTGGTCAGGCACAATGACTGAATAGACATTGTCCAAAATCTACACGAACTATTTCTTTATAACAGGGAATTCATGAAGGAGAGGTTTGGAAGTAGAGCTAATAAAATTCTTTGTCTCTTGATAGAAAAAAGTGACATTTTCTTGTATATCCAACAATGACTTATTTCTACAGATTGCCTCAATGTGAAGTGTTTCAAAGAAAAGCTTGGCTTGTCACAAAATGAATAAAGTTTTCAGTATCACATTAGTTAAGATTTGCATAGAAGTGAAGTGTATGGATCAAATGATATGAGAGAAGAAAAGTTGATTCTTAAAGCTCTCTGGCCTTCATAAAGAAATGAAAAGAATGGTCATGAAAATCTTTTCAAGGGTTGATCAGCCTTGTGATGCCAAAAAACAAGCAAACCAACAAAAACAGAGTAATGGTTAAATGATTGCTTTTTTTTTTTTTTTTATAAACGACTGGAAAGGCCCAGAATCAGTACATAAACCTTTGGAAAGGAGCTCAGCACAAGCAGAACACACAAACAACAGTTTTGGTGGCTGGGATATGAAACAAGAATTTATGATATAGTTACTTACGTGCAAGTCTGCCCTGGAAGAGAGCATTAAACTGGCAACCTGATCAAACAGATCCTAAACAAAAGGATTCAGCTGTGCTGAAGGAGAATGCATGAGTAGCAAAGAAAAAATTCCAATAGGAAACACAGAAGTAAAATCAAGTAGAAAATAAAAACACCCTGCTGAAGAGCACTCAGTTCTCTGTGTGGAAATACTTAATATGTCAGTCTTTTGGCTTATAAAATTGCAGGCAACAACTGCAAGGAGGACGAATACTGAGAATGAGCCAGTTCCAATAAAAGGATCCTCCATGGAGCTGAGAGAAATTTAGTGTAGGGGACAAAAGACAGTTGTCTTATACAAGATCTGTGCAGTACATTTAATATTGAATCAGTAGGTGAGGTGACTGCTTTGTAACAAGACTTGTGGGAGGGAGAACCCTAGACTTGGGCTGAAGGAAAGAAGAAGGAAGTTGGCTACTTGAATCTGATGAAGCTACATAGCCAAAGAGCTGTGTGATCGACATCTTTGCCATCAAAGGAGCCTAGCAGAACTATGACAAATGAGATGGACCACACATTAAGTTAGAACAGCTAGGACAGTATTCAATAGCAACTGCCAGCTAGACAGATAGCTGGAGTGAAAGTGGACAGCGCTGCCTGAGTGATTTTCAGTCTTACTGAGACTGAAATTGTTTCAGCATTCTTACTGAAACAGAGTAGAGAAATAAACTATCAAGGTGATATACTTCTATAGGACCTCTTATAGTCAAAGCATATCCTTTTGTATATTCTGATCCTTCACAGTGATAGGAAGTTCTGGTCAGGGTGAATTCACAAAACTTTAACTTTAGGAACCCTGTTACAGTTTGGATAACTTGTGATTCATCAAAAGGGCAGGGGGACAGGCCTGGAGGAAGTTGAAGTCAAATATCACCACCTAAAAATATATCTGAAATGATGAGGTTTCTTCCTCTGATGAATATTTAGAGTAAATTTCACAAAAGGCCATGCTCTTTTTTAAATGTGTGATGCCGACCTTGTGTGGGCTGGGGATAAAACATAGGAAGGGGTTCTAAAAAGATGCTCTAAATAACTTATTGACCACATCCTGGGAACTGGCATTTGATGATATTTGTAAGCCCACAGCCATTTCAGCTGATGCCAGTAGTTTGTGGAGCAGTATTCCAGTTACAGTGAGATGAAACCCTTTACACATTGTTTCAGGCAGCTTTCAGACACCAAAAATAAATACACACAAATAAGGAGAGTGCCTGCCGAGATGTTGGGCCATGGGAGATTCAGAGGATGCTTCCACGTCTCGATAATTTCAACATTGTGACAAGTAGATCACAAGCCACTTGCTGCATTGATGGAATAGTAATAGACAAAATACTCCTTACTAATGGGTTTCAAACCTATCTCAAAAAATGACGATACCAGGAAAGTCTCCAAGTATCACTGACCATCCATTAAGGAGGCTGTAGATGACCAAGATTTTTCACGTGATAAGGGAGCCTGTGCAAATGCAAATGAATGTTCTCTTTTTACATTGCTGCAAAAATCTGATGTGTGTAAATAATCACTGATATTCACAGACAAATAAAATCTATTCACATTTTTATGAGCTGGTCTAGGTACTTGTCAGGAACCTGTGTTCTGCCTGGTGTTTGTACAAAAGCATGGAGCTCTTTGTTTGTCTGCAGTTCCACCATCCTCAGAGGTCAACAGCTTGTGAGAAATGCTCGGGGCACTGCCACAAAGCTGCTACTCACAGAGTTTGACATGTCCATTGCCTAAGTAATGAGGCTGCAGAAAGGTAAAGCGACTGCCATTTACAGTGTACCATACCGCTTCCTTCTCTGGCATTGGCTGACTGCATTTTCTAGTTTTGTGGAAATTCTGCTTCTCAGTAACAGTGCTGTTCAAGGGGATCTCAGAAAAGCAATTGCTTGGGGTTCAGCATTCAAATCTGAAGAGTATTGCTTCAAGCCCTTACCACTTTGCCTGAGCACTGATAGCCAAGGACTTTGCTGCATCAAAAAGACTTGTTTTCATTTTCTAAGCTAGTAAAAGTTGGCCACCTTACTTTGAGGAATAGACCAGCTTGTTAGTTAGGAGAAGTCACCACAAATTTGGAGGTAAGTTTTCATCTTAAAATAATCTATATTAACGTGTAAAGCTGAGATGTGGTAGTCTTCTCCTGTTTGTGCATTTGTCTGAATTTGACCATACACTTAATCTGATGGGTCCTGGTGAAATCACTATGATGTGAAATATTAATGTTACCATTTATCCCTCTCGGGTGCGGCTGTAACAAGTGCTCTTAACAGCCATGCAGCAGTACAGGCTTTTAATCTTAAACATTTATGATGCTTTCCTCTTTTGAATCTTTCTCCACTTAAGAGATCTTCATCTTCTGACAAAAGCATTAGTAATAGCGGAGTACCTGATTCACACAATACTATGACGTGAAGAGTTTTTAATAACTGATCATTTCTCAAGGTGTAATTGCTTTGTTGTGTAACTGAACAGTGTCTGTTAGTGGTAGCAGAAGACAAGGAACTTTGATATTGATTGCTAGTTAACATGTGTTGCTGGGACCTCTCTTGGGTACAAGCTTGAGAAAAGAAATGTCCATTTCATACGCTCGCACAATGGAATGTGTTTGGGACAGGTGTAAAATTACATAGCCTGAAAATTATATCCAGAGACTTAATCAAAAGTTTCTTTTATTTTACCTTTAATCTTGCTAATATTTTGTGAAATATGTATTAATATTTATGTCATTTCTGAGTATCAGGGTTGCAGTACATTATACAGGTCTAAAAAAATATTTCAGTGGCTGATGGAGACCATACAGTTAAGATATTCTCTTACCCAAGGCCCTGATCTCTTTTGGTTTCTGTGGGAGGAAAAAGGAAATGTGCTTATTTAGAGCTGTGTGGATGTTTCAGATGAGAAACTGCCCCTTCTGTAAAGTATGTTTAATCCAATGGGATTTTAATGCAGTCTATGGGAGTTTGATATTGACTTCTGTTAGCTCAGGATCAGTTTCTCCTCAGTGTCTGGAAGCAAAGTGCTCTCACCCTGGGTATTTAATCCTGGAACGTGAAGATGAGCCTGTGATCCAAGAACAGTTGAGGAGAGTCCCTGCCCTTGGTCTGCATGTTTTGCAGCACTGAGCAGCTAGGAACACTGAGAATTTATGCAGGAATCAGTCTCTCTGACTTCTATGCCAACATCCGTAAGGTAGGCCCTTCTATAAGTCTGTCTAGAGATATGTAGACGGTATTACAATTTTACTGTTTGGCACAGATATTTTAGGTATTTAAGCTTCTTCATGTGATGCATTCTGCCTTGCCCATCAGCCCAGTTATAAATAAGGCAGCCAAACGCAAGGGCACAAATGGAGAGGTTTCTTTAGCGTTGGTAAACACATGCAAACTCTCAGAATAGAATTCCCGTGCCCCTCTCTCCTTACTAGAGTCTTGTTTCTGGCATCTACGGCTAATTTTCAATACGCTGCCCAAGGGGTACATCAAACCCTCTCATACAGGCATTACTGAGAAGGATTTGGGTGGGTACTTCATTTTATAATTTTGTCCTAATGCCCAGTTGACCTTAACTGCAGTAGGATTTTAATATCATGGAGAGTGGCCCTAAAGCACTCTACTTTTTAATAAAGATGCTATAACAAATTGGGGTAGATCTTAAAAATGGTGATTTTGCTTTAACTACTCTATTCATTATAATCGTGTTTTCAGTTTGGTAACTTGTGAAATGATTTCAGAGAGTGAAGTGTTTTTTGGTGTAGTGTATAAGGCAATGAGTCTCAGAAACACTCCCTTATTACTTTCTGCAAGCCATTGTATTGCTACTGACTTGGTGTGCTAGCTCTAGTAAAATCACAGAGGGCTTCTCTGGTTTTATCTCTTAGCACTAGCAGGAATTTTATTATAATAAACCAACTTTGCACTTTGAGAAATAGAAGTTTCTACAATAGTGTGATGGTTTTCAGTAGAAATGAAGTATAAGCAGTTACCTATCTCCTGTGAGGAGGAGTATTTTTTCGTACATTTCTATATAGAAATAGACTTCTATTTGTGCTAAGAGTAACAAATAAATGGTATTTAAAAGTTTTCAGTACTTTGCAACACCACTTGGGAAGATGATTATTTCTTTATTTCTGATGCAAATAACATACCAACCCAAATTATTATTATTTTTTTTCTGTTTGATGGCTTAATTTGTTCTGTTATCTTAGCAGTAATAAACAATTACTTTACAATTTCAAATACTACCTTACATACCAGGATCTCAGGGTACTTTATAACCACTATTAAATTACAAATATCCCTCGTTCAAGCAAAAGAGAAGTATAGATCCTTTTTACTACAAAAGGGGATTAGTGAAGCGCAGAGATCATACTCAGTATGCCAAGAGCACTCAGGAAGCCAGTGGCAGGGATGTTGATGGGATGAAGGAATCTTGCTATACCCTGCACACATGGTTACAGCAGGCACACAGTTTGTCTGTACAAGCACAGACATTTTAATTTGCAAAGTCTAACTCTGCCTGATTTTACCATTGCTTTTCGTGGCTTGTTAGCTGACAGCCTAGCGTAAGTCAAAGGCTACCCCAGCCAATACATGCTGGCAACTATGAAGGAAGTAGCTGTATCCTTCAGCAGTCTGTTTGCTCACTCTTCAGCTAGGCAGACATTGCTCGTTGCCATGCTGCTGAGTAGACGTTTTGTAAGAATGTATGTGATTGTTAATGAACACTTTGCTTGCAGTCCTGTTTGCTGGTTCTGCAATCACTGGTACGCCGGTCTGTTGCAAAATTATTTTCCCCGGTCCTTAATGCTTAACCCAGTGTTCAACGGTCTCAGTCCCTGAGACCAACCCTCTCCTAGGTTGTGCCATTTTTCTTCAAAAACACCATGGGAATAATGCTCTCTCTGACTCCTACAGGTGATTTCAGGGGATTTCTGAGGAGCAGCAGAGTTTTGCAGGACACAGGAGGCTAAGCAATCAATGCTAAAATATTTTTTCCCCCTTTTCTGAAATAACTCTTTACTCAAGTCTGAGCTGGAGCCTCTGTGTTCACACTCCCACCAGCAAGACAGGATCTGCCTCTGGGGAATGGAGAACCACTATCTGAAACTGTAATATAATGTGGGCTATTGCTTGCGCTTAGTGCCCCTGCCTTTTTTTTCCCCACTGCTCTTCTCTCTGTGTCTCTGTCTAGGTGGAGAATTGACAGCTGTGGCCTCAAGCAGGGTGTGTTTGGTAGCTGCAGGATTTGGATGCCAAGTTCTGGGATATCATTCGCTCGGCGGCATTTGGGTCAGCGATAGGCTCTGGCGCTGTGCTCCCTGCAGCTGCGAGGCTTGCTCTGAGGTGGTGTCAGGTCAGGCTGCCTCCTCCACGGCACAGCCCCTTGCAGATCGCTTGGCTCTTTCTCTACCAACTTCTTCCTCATATGGTATAAGAAATCCACATGAGGGGCTCTTATGGCCACTGTGAGTAGGGTCTGACATAAATATATATATATTCTTTTTGCATTAAATCTTCAGTGTGCCTTTTAAATTTTTCCACACAGTAAATGCCATCGTATCAAGAGCTAACATTCAGCAGGGTCTGGGCAAATTCTTTGGGAGATTCTGCTGCTCAAATATTTATTAATTAGGACATATTTGCTTCTGGAGATCTCCTGAGATGTTCCATGAACAGCAGGGAAATGAACGTTCCCAGCAGTTAGCAGTGTGTTTGATTACACCTGCTCTTGGACACCCACCAATTCAATGACTATCCCTTCTGGCACCACCTGAATGGCCAAGCACAGGAAAATGTTAAATTTATATAACGGGAACATCATTTGCAGCGTGCTCAGGAAGTTACCTCCTTCAGGCCAGCTGTGCTTGAGGCAAAGAGCTTCCAAGTCTGGCAGCAATGGTGAGCATTCTGCAGCCTGCTCACAGGAGCTCAGTGCCAGGCAACGAGTGCACCTCTGGTAATTCCAGTCTCTTGAGTTCATCTCAGGTGCTTTTGCTGTGGAAGGCTGGGTATAGCACTGCCTGTTTCTACCTCTGTTTATTATCCATCTTGTTGGATCCTGCCTTTGTGTCAGCGGTGTGAAGATGCAATCTTATACAGTTGTAGGTTTATTCAGGCACACCAAACTGAAGTGAAGGTGAAGTTGAGTTAATCTAACAAAGAAAGTGGATTAGATTGATAAATTGCAGTGATTTTATTCCACATAGCCAGCGGGGCAGCTATAAAACAAATGCATAAAATGTTCCCTGGTGTATTTGCTAAAAAACCAACAAGATCACAAGAGGAATGAACCAGCTGAAAAAGTCTGTAATGTGGATACGAAAGTTGACTGAAATAGTCATTTTAATTATTCATCTTGACAGCCAAGAACTCATGGGATAAAAAGAGGAGGCAAAAGTAGCAATATTTCTGATAGATAGGCTTTGGAATAAGAACCTACAGACTGATATTTATAATCCTGGTCTCTTACTGGTATCACTGGAAACCTTAAGTGCTCAGCAGCTCTGAAAATCAGCGCCAGATTTCAGTGAGTGCCTTTGTTTTGAGAGTTCTGCTGGAGTGCCTGCTCTAATGCATGCATGAAAAATCATTTTGCTGTGGGTGAACTCTCTCTGGGATGGAAAGTAGCTGTGAAGCAGAAAACATGGGGAGGATACATTTTTTTTGGCCCTGATAGTGAAGTAATGCCATACCTGTTACTAAGATCTAAGATCTTTTAAGTGTTCTTACAAAAAGCTGCATAGACCTTATTCACGTTAACTAATGACTTGCTTTATCTTCAGTTTTATCTCCTCTTCAGAGAGCCAAATGACTCTTTCAACATGCTATTTTAACCACTCCTTTGTGTCTGCTAACATAGAGGCCTAATGTAGTCATCTAACATTGATAAATGTCATAAGTCAGTAATGTGCTATGTGGCTTCCCCAGAATGTTTCGCTGTTGTTCTTACTGTCTGGATGCGAGAGAGAGCATATTTAACTTTCTTTCTGGATCCTTCTTTGGATGCCAGTGTGGTCTATCTGGTGAAATGAATATTCACAGCACAGCAACTGGTGAAAGGTGCCTGTCAAAATGTTAAATGTAAAAGGGCTTTAAAAAGATAGTATTGGTTATAGTAAACAGTAAAGTTTCAGTGAGTCTTTTTTTTGCCTTTTCCTTAAGATCAGATTGTAGCTGGAAAATGTGTAACCCTAGCAGAAAAGATGTGGAATTCAAACTGCCAAAAAATCCAGTGGGTATTTGTTGTAATTTCTGCTGTGAAATAAATTGAGACAACTGGAAAGAGATTACCTACAATAGCACTTGGTTTTCATAATGCTTTCATGGTTAAAACCCTGCTCTTCTATTAATTTTGCTAATAAATTAAATTAAAATGTTCTGCCAGCCAAATATCATCTCCAAATCGTTGAAGAGAACAATGAGTGACATGCCTGAGGCCAAAAAAAGAATGGCCGTCATACCTCGGGAGGAGATTTCAAGCATTCCTGGCTTTTAGAGATCACTAGAATATGCTGCTCTCTCCCACTGGGCCTCCCTCCTGCTCTGCTTGACAGGCACTTTAATGTTTCTTAATGTCCCTTTTGTTAGAATTATGCACCATGTAGGCTCAACCTGCTGAAATGGTGTTAGCAGTACGGGATCGGGCACTACCATGTCAGAGGAAGGAAGGTGGTCAGAGCGGGCAATCCCCAAACTGACACTGAGGTCAGGCTTAGGTAAGTGCAAGGCATGGCTGACAAAAATGTGGGATTTTATTTTTATTTTTTTTCTGTGCCTGTATGTTTTTTCTTTCCTGAAGGCTATCAGAAGTGCCCAATGTCACTAAAAGTAGCCTGTGTCCATCAGCTCCTGCTGTGGTGGCGAAACCCCTGCTGAAGAAGTCTGTGTCCGCAGGCACTGTGACCAGGGCTGGTGGATTCCCTGGGGCCATTGGGACGGATCTGGGGTCTGGTTTTGTGGGGATCTGTGTCCCTCTCTGTTCTGCCCTCTTGGTGTAAGAAATAGCCCCTACACATTTCCTGTGCGATTTCAGTGAACTCTCACATAGAATCGTTAACCTGTATTGGCAGTAATTGGTATTGTGATGTCTATAAAATATAATTTTAACCAGATCAGAATATGCCTGAGGCCAGGATCAAACTTCTAGAGGCTGACAGGAAAAGAAGTTGAAGTGCTGACAAGCTAGCATAACGTCTAGTAAGCAAGAATAAAAGCCAATATATGATTCAAACAATGTGCTAATTAAGACAATATAGATAGTGAAAGCCCTGGGAAACTGAGGGAGGGCTCCGTTTCGTTCACAGCTTTGGAACAGCCAGAACATACCGTCCTTGAACTCGGGAACAGCAGCTTTTTGCCAAGGTAGGGGACAAGACCCTCTCCAGTAGGATCACTAGCTGGTCTTTACCAGCTTTAGCAAAGCAAACCCACCAAAGCTGGATGAAATAGTGGAAAGTCCAAAAGAAAAGAAGAAAAGAGCATTTGCTTATTGTTAGTTCATCAGTTACCAAGTCAGCAGGCCAAATTAAACTAAGTCACTTCTTTGCATTTGATGTACTGGGACAGATGATTATAAGATCATTTGGGCTGATTGTGTGGTGAGTACCACAAGAGAGACTACCCTGCTATTTTAGTCTAATTTATTGTATGAATGCTAAGCTGAAATAAACTTCTGTACTTAATGCCTGTAGGTGGGCACAATAGTTTGCTTTATTATAACATATTTGAAACGACTTCTTCATTGATGAATGACTTCAGGTGTGAAGGAATCATTGTGTGTGGCATGCTAAACCACTTGGTGAGAAATGGTATGTTTGAAAAGTTTAGCTGTGGTACAGCTGGATGGATTTCATACTTTGGAGAGAAGTTTCTGATTTTATCTAAGGGGAGGTGGTCAGTTCTATCTACTTTCAAGTAAATTATGCACATCCTCAGGCCTGGATCATATCACACAGTGGGTCTGGGAGTTAGGTTTGGTCAGAGGCACATGTGGCTCATGAAGGTTGAAAAGCCAGCTTCCCCTCTTAAGAGTTTTTTCTGCCTGTTTTTAAACCATTCCTTTATTTCTAGGATGGTGAACTCAATGACTTTATAAAACACTCTTCATCTGACTGCAGAGAAGGGATATCTTCTTCCAGAAAAGATCACTGTGGTATTGATGTGTCAGACAGTTCTCTCTTCACTGTTATTTAGAGAAAAAAAGTGCGGTTCTGGGACGTGCTTTTGACCATGTTTTGAGTAAAGGAAAAAAGAGGAAATGGATGGCAGGGGGCGGGAAGACTCTAGGAGATATTTGGAAAGGACAATGCATGTAAATGAGAAACTAAGAGAACCTGAGAGCTTCTGGTGTAACACAGAAATTGCTTCTGGGTTTTAATATGAAAGGGAGATCTTGTTGATTTTGTCTCTTTCAGTGAGTTTGCCTGGAAGAGGTCAGAGCTGTGCCGGGACTAGCAAACACTCTGCTGGTGGTTACTCACAAAGAAGTGAGACATTCCTTCTGAGCTGTCCAGGTTGCATGCTCCCAGCTTGAACACTGAAGAAAATCATGTTGGGAGGAACCAATTTAGCAAAATAGACTCAAGTGGCATGTCCGTGGTTCCTGGGCAGGATCCTGTAATCCTAGATGGGATGGCACTGCTGCACTTTCCTGTTGGTTGCCCTTTTGTATTCCAGGGAACTATTTGGAGAAGCAAATACTGTTTGGCATGAGTCTGGCCCTGCATAATTTACATTACTATTATTGGATTTTATAGCACGCAGAATAGAGACTCAGTTCTGAGCAGAGTATATGAAAACGTGGCTTCCATTTGTCAGTCCGGGTTTAATTAGTTGCATTAGCTGCAGCAGTGAAGATCAAGCAAACAGAATGTGGCTACACACAGACCCAAACCATCAAGAAACAGTTGCTTTTAGTGGAGAGTGGCCCAGTTTATAATCAGTTTTTGTGCTTCTTATTTTCTGTCAGTGCAAGTCTGGACTCTTATCGATTCAGACCAATATAGGGAAGGGAAATTCTCAGGGAGAGAGTCTGCACAGCTGCAGGTTACTGTCTGTACTGTCTGATGAAGCTGTTCCCAGCTGTCGTGTTAGCATTTATCCTAGTGCAATACTATGGAAATAATAATAATAATAATAATAATAATAATAATAATAATAAATAAAGCAAGAGAACCAAAATGCATTACAGCAGTTAGTGCAACAAAGCCCAGTGGAGTCAACTACTTAAACACCTGCTTAAATCTCAGCACATTCAAAATTGGGCAAATTACTTGCATTTGTGCCTGATTTGGGAGACTGATGCTCCTGGAATTTCTCTAGTGCATATACATCAGCAAAACAGGTGTAAAAATGCATTGCACCACAGCAGTAGCCTTCTACAACACTGATGTGCACATACAAATGACTGGGATGTGGGTGGGAGTTGCAGGCTCATAACAAGTTACCTTGGTCTCTGGCAGCAGGTATTTTCCTGGAACTGCAGAAAGGCCGAATTCAGACCTGAGAGAGGTGGCTGCAACTTCTTTGATATCAGAATCACAGACGTATACCCTAGATCTGAATTTGACCTTAAGACAATTTGTATTTCCCATTACTGGAGAAACTGGAAGGATTTTCTTTTTCCTTTTTGCATAGAATGTTTTAAAGACAACATTTGTTTCTGGTGGTAAAACACAAGATGATATTAAAATCAGTGCAACTAATCACGATTGAACAGGCAAGGTATAAATCAGGCTACAGTCCATGAGAAATAAAACTTAGCTGTCACGCTGTAGGTACTTCTCAAGCATGAGGGGCTGCCTTTCTAAATAGACTGTATTTATTATGGGTGGCTGGGTATCAGCATTCTGGCTCGGTTCCCTGTAGTAAGGAACTGACCACATTACTATTTGCAAACACAGGGTTCACTCAAGTGGTACTAAAAAGAGAAGAGGTGGGGCAAGTAGAGCTTTAAAAAGCAAAGAGGAGTCCGTCTGAGCTTGTACGTAAAAAGCAACTGCATTTTGGAGGACGGTACCTGGAGATCTCACTCCCTGTACTTCACTTAGAGCAGCGGTGAAGTTTTCTAAATTCTTTGCTTTTAAGATTTAAACAGCAGCTTTGCTTGTTGGGAGGAAAATGACAGCGATCCTTGCGAGTGTTGCTTTTAAGCTGTGTTAAATTTGTGGCAAGAGTGTCAGGCATTTCATACTTGGCTTCCAAAAAAAGAAAAAAAAAAAGAAACGAGAGAGAGAGAGAGAAAACGACGTGTGTGGGGAAGAAATCTCCCAGGAATTTCTTCAAGGTTGTAGTCAGACACAGTAAGGACTAAAGTGACAAGAAAAGCAAGGCAAAGATAAAACTTGGTATTGTGATAAGATGTCTGAGTGTAAAGCGGGAGATTGCAGAAACCTTTTGGGATTACACATGTTCATTTTGTCCTGGATATGACTGCGTACAAGCTAGTTCTTCTCTAGTAACAGTTTAAAAAACCCTCAAGATTATGTTTCTCTTCCTTGTTGCTTTTTTGCCAGTGGTTTTTAAAATTGGTTTTGTCAGCCTCTCAGCTCTGCAGCACTGGAACTGTCCTAATGGATACAGATTAAAGACTGAAAACTCTGCCTGTATAGGTAAGTAGCTGACCATTCACAGAATAAGAAAACCACATTTGTATTCTCTTAATTGAACTTCATAATTGTTAATGATTTTTTTTTCTTTTTTAACCAGACTGCTTGTGTGTTGTACTGGCAGAATTGATAAAGCAACTTTTCAGTATCCCTTGCTTCTCATAATGAACAGAACTCATTTTGTTTAGTTTGTTATTCAGAAATCAGTCACTTGTGTGTTGGTTTAACTATCAGAAAGCAGGATAAAGATTTATATGATCATTAAGAGGTCTGAACGGAATGCTAGTCACTAAAATTCCTTTCCATAGCTTTAGTGTCTCTTTATTTTTGACACATCCACACATGTATTTGTACTTTTATATGTGTATCATTTGTGCATGGGTGTATTTTTATATTTCTATATTTATAAAGAAAGAGTATTTTTAAATATTTTTGTATGTGTATTGGGATATACTTCGATGTGGGCTAGATAATTTTAAAAACTACTTGTTCTGTGTTCATACAGGTAGGTGTAGATGTGTGCTAACGTATAATGAGTGTCTCATACAATACGTGAAACACAGATGTGTTTGATACAGCAGTGCTAAAGTCTGAGTGAGATGTATGATGCTATTATTAGTATAATGATCCTCCAGTGACTCAGAACATGTGAAATGCAGATTCTTATTCTTTACCAAGTGTAAGACAAAGCATGACAGAACCCTTCTTTTCACCCTGCTACCCTGAAGGCCAATTTTCTGTATTTATTTATTTCTTTAGAAAGCCAGGGCCAGTGAAGTTGTGGGCTTTTGGGGCAGGAGATGAGGAAATTCCCCGGAAGCCTAGCAAACAGACCTAATACTTGGAGTTAATGTTTTTGCCTTAGTTGCTTGGGCTTCAGAGGCCCTGACTCAGTTCTTGACATGATTCCAGTGATTTAATAACAGGTGCCTTCTCTGTGTGCTCTGCCAAGAAATACCAGCTTGTAAGCAGAAAATAGAAGTATGCGTGTTAAATGCCCTCTTATTGAGAGAGGAGGAGCTAGGCATTTTTTGTGTACAAACAACAAACTTGACCAAAGGTTTGTCAGAGAGCCAAACACACCTAGGGTACTTCGATGCTGATGCTTGAATTCAAATGAGGAACACCCTCCTGAAACAAATCTCTATACTGCTGCCTCTTACTAATGCTTGTGTTAACATTATGGAGTAGTCTCAGAGTGCATGGACTAGGTTCCCTTTAGGCCAACATAAACCAGAAGGTGTACCCTAGGAGAGCATCTATTCTCATGGCTGTTGATAGCCATTTGGTCCACAGGACCAGACTAGACCTGGTTCTCCATAACCCCACACTGAAATGTATGCAGTCTGTATGCCAGATCCTCAACAATTGTTGCACTTTACAGAGCCTTTCTATAGGTCCATGTTATTTGCTGATATGAACCTGGTTTCCATGAACTAATTAGGATGTATATTAGTTATGACTTCTACATTTTTGGGTTGCCGAGTTGACACCTCCATTTCAGGACAATCCTCCTGAAATGAAGTATATTGGTTGTCTTTTTTTTGTGGGCCAAAATGAACTCTAAATATTGAAGTTCAAAGAGCTACAGGATTATTTTTATTTTTTAAGTTCAGTTGATTTACCTTGCAAATTAATGTGCATCACTCTTCCATTAATGGAGACAACTTTTGTTGAAAATTAGATATTTCAGTTGCTCTACTAGTCTTGGGGGGGATTCTAGGTAAAGCACCAAAACTGAAGGGACAGTAACTCAGCAAACTGTGTAAGAAGTAGTAATAGAAGTAGTCTTTTGAGTAAGAGCTGACATTGCTATGAGCTATTTTGTGTAACATATAATAAATGAAAAATGAGGTGTGCTAAGGTATCTTTTTATTAGAGATTTGCAAGGGATTAAGAAAAGGCAAAGGTTTGAAGTGAAATATCAGACTGAAGGATACTTTGATGGCATGGATTTCCCCTCTTTCTTCTGTGTGCTTGATGCTCAAGTTCCCTTCTGACCAGAAGATCGGATGTATGATATTCTAGTTCATTAATTACATGAGATGGAGGGTGTGCAGTGGAAGCAAGTGGTAGGAAGCTGGGGGCAGGCTTTGAAGGTAATAGTGGGGATAAAAGTGGTGAGTGGGAGACATGACTCATACTACTGAACTGTGAACAATGACAGCAAGCTGAACTGTGGCTTGGCGACCGTTCTCGGTGAGCTGTAATAAGTATACCCATTGTAAAGTGTTCTGTGTTGTCCGTGACCGTGGTGGCATCCTGCCAGCCCTAAGGGCTACCCTCCACTGAGAAGGTGCCTGCTCTCTGTAAGAGAGCTGTTACAAGCAACACTTGCTGTGAAGTGTTTTTCTAACTTTTCTAGATTTGTTTTTCCATACTACCACTACAGATGAAGGTCTAGGCTTTGCTCTTCTTACGTTGTTAAATATCTTGCTTCTTAATTAGTTCCTTTTATTTCTAGGGGTATTCAAAGATCAAAGGCCTTCTCATCCTGTGGAAGGATAGTGAAATCCAACCCTAAATGTTTCACATAATTTTATACAGTTATTTTAAGAGAGATTATTTGAATCCTGACTTGGTATGCCAAGAGAGGAAAGACCTTGAGGGGGGGAGAGGGGCACGTAGCCCAGAACAGCACAGTTTATAAGAGATAAAGTATGGGAGAACAAATTATGAGGTCAAAATAAGGCTAGTCTGGTGCATGAGCATATCCATTTATCAAAAATTTATGATACTATTGGAAGCATTTCTGCAATTCTTGACATTGTCATCTTGATTTAATCATTTATTTTAAGCTGATGTAAAGACTGGGGACTCAGTTACCATTCAATGACTCATCTTCCTTAGACTCTAGTGAAAACAGGACCTTCTACCTCTAAAAGAAAAATAGTCTTGGCCACACAGTTGTTCTTCCTACAAGGTAAAGATGCATACATAGTTGGTACTGGGACAGCTTCTGTTTCTAAAATGTTTGACCATCTAAGCATAAATGGTACACCAGGGGATGGATCTTATGCCTGTTGGAAGTAGTTGATTGTCTCTTCCTGAAGTACTGCTTTAACAACACTATGTTTTATAATGGTATAAATACCAATATATATATAAATATACTACATTCATGGTATATAGATGCTTTCCTTACTTGAAACCAAAAAAAAAATCCCCAGATGGCAATGTTTATCTGAAGACACCCATAGAGCAGCCCCTTGCATTACTGATTTTAGATTAGACACTAGTGCCTGACAGTCCTGGGCTACCCAAGGTAAATATATTATTTTCTGAATACTGAAAGGCAATATATAAAAACGCTGTACCTTGGTTCAGGGCTGACTTTAAGTATTCATTTTGTAAGCTTTCAAGGTGAAGAAAGATAGTTATTTAAAAATCAGAAAACAAAATTGTAAAAAACAAACACAACCCACACTAGTAAAGTTGTACCTAACCGTAGGTCCTTAAATTCTGCAGGTCTCTGCTAACTTCTGACATTATCTGATCAGCCCTTGTCACTTCTTCAGGGCTAGCATGCTGCACATTCCTACAAAGCTAAAGGCTGCAACTGAAGGTGACAACTGCAGCTATCTAGGTCTACTCTTTTAGTCAGATGCTTCTTTTTGTGTCTCAAGCTTTCCTACTTTCTTTCTTGCTGTTCACGACTCTCCTGTCATAGAACACTGGTTTTATGGAATATTAAATTATTCCTATTTGTATTACGTATTTAAATTCACCTTAATTAGCTAAGTCCTGGTTTTAGTTTGCTCCATACAGCCTTCTGAAGACACACTGTTAAGACCTCTTATGTTGTATTCTGAAGAATATGAAATGTCAAAACCTTGCTGATTCACAGCTACCCTTTCCCTGCAAGTATTGCATAAAGAGCAATAAGAGCCAGTGAAATGAGGAGCTGTGTTGTCTACCCCTGTCATGGCATAGCTTTAGGGATAATCCTTTTGGAACCCCACTGTAACCCTATTTTTCAGAAGAGCTGCAGTCGAGGCATGTCTGCTTGCTTCTTTTCAGTAGTTGTCTTCCAGCTAGCTCACTTCATATTCCATTGCCTTGGGGAAAAGAGGGTTGAAAATATTGTTACCAAATAACAGAAGGGAATTCTTCAACATGGGTCTGAGCCCGAAGGCCAATTCATGAGAAGATTCCCACTGAATTCTCTGGAAATTGGATCCAGCTGAATGTGGACAAATACTATCCCTAGCTGTAAAAACTGCATCAAAATAGAAAGGGGGTAAATATGTCACAAGAAATGACAGAAATGGCATCATACTACACATGAAGTTTAATTGTGAAGTGGGCTGAGGAGGAGACTCCAGGGCCAGTGACTAATACTACAAGACTCATCAATGTTTTTCTCATTGGAAATGAAAAAATGTCTTTTTCAGTGGAAAATAGCAGATATTAATCTTATGTTCTGTTTTGAGCAAAACCCATCTACTTTCTAGTATCTAATTTGAAACCTGCTGGAGCTGGATGACAATATTTGCTGATGCCTTTCAAAAAGGGACAGATAACTGCATCATGAAATTCGTCTTTGAAAGGCAAGCCAATAACACTGTGTTGAAAGTTGAACTACATGATCTGGGAAGTAGAGGTCCACTAGAACTACATTTTTTTTCAAATTTTTGCCTTGGATATGATTTAGTAATTACTTATTTATGCATACAATTTATTTATAAGGTAAAACAACAACAAAAAAAAGTGTATTTTTTTCCCCATTCTAGTGGCCGAACTATTGAGATCTGAGTTCAGAAAGGTAGAAAACTAACAATATCATAGTACTTTGGGATCTTTTTTCCATTTTTCTTCAAAATGTTTACAAATGGTTTCTGAATTTGAATTCAATTCTAAATTTGATTCTGCTTTATGCAGAATGGCCCTGAACTGGAAGAGTCCATGAGCTGATAAACACCTTATTGCATTCGCATTATATTTCTTACCACGATATAGAAGCACTCCACAGCCTCTACCCTAGCAAAAACTGAGAGTGATTAGGTTGTACTTTAAATCTCATTTAAGAACTTGGGAGCAGAGATACTGAGCTGTGCTACTTCTATCTTATTGTGACCTGTTGGTAGCTGGAGCATTTGTAACCCAGCTGAAATTTCGTGTTCAACTTTGTTGAAAAGATGATGTGGCGAAGAAAGAAGAAGTGGTGGTGGCTGAGTATAGCAGATTGAATTCATTCCCAATACAGTTGGGAATACAGTCTCCACAGGAACCACGTTTGAGTGAAGTTGTTTGAGTGTGTGTATCTGCATGTGTATATTTTATGTACATAATCTATGTGTTCGGGGCTATAATGAAAGGTGGTCTCTGTCTCCCTGTGGTTTCTCTGTGTCCCTGCCAGGCATACTAATGCTTCACCTTCTGCAATCAGAGCATTTCTCAGGACTCTCAACAAAGTGGCATATTTGTATGCAAAGTCATTGAGGGCTGCCAACATCATGATGACATGATTCATCGCTTTTGCTGATTCTCAAGGCATTTTCTGCATAAAGAAGCCTTTGAGAACTGAGCAGAACCTCATTCTTCCTTTCAGAACTGGCTGTCAGGGCACTGCAGACAGCTTTTGTGTTTCCTAAGCCGATTTCTTTCACAGGGTAAAGTTCCCACTGGGGGAAGTGGTTGCCAGGAGACATAAAACAGCCACAGCAGGATGCGACTGTGTGCTTCTCTTTGGCACAAAGAGTGTATGCAGGTGAAGGCATTGCTACTATTGCTACTTTCACCTGATGGATGGTTTTATGGTCAAATTCTCCTAAGGCTTTTTTTTTTTTTCGCCTTCACAAAATGTTAGTTTTGTAGACTCATATAGCTTAACGCTGGAAAAGACCTCCCTGTAAATCACAGGCCATTGCCCAGTTACCTTGGTACATAGCTCAGTAACTTGTGCTTGGTTAAAGCATGTCTCCCCATTCTGACTTTGCCTGGAGACCTTCCACTGATGGTTTTCACAACTTCACAGTTTTTCTTGGTAGCTAGTCCCCTTAGTGAATCACATTTTGTGTTAAATGTGAATTGAATTTCTAAATTGATTTCCCTGGCTTCAGTGCTCAGCCATCGGTCCTTGTTAAGTCTTTCCTGCAAAAGATTAAAGTGTCCTTTAGAAAAGCTGATGCTTTTGCTTTGTGAAGACCCTTGTACACTGTGATCAAGTCCTCTCCCAAATTTCTTTTTGATAAACTAAACAGAGATATTTGTGTCTCACTGAAAAGTTGTTTTTCTTACCCTCAAATCATACTTTTTAACCTTATCGTATCCACTTTCTAATTTTTCAAGATTCTTTAACAAACTATATCTGAGAAATACAAGGAGCATTCCAATATAGTCTGACCACTGCCGTATACAGAAGTAAAATTGTTTCCCCACTGTCATTCATTTATCCTGTGTGTATATGTATTTTGATTTGACTTTTCTTGTCCTGTAACTTGCTAAGCAGTCAGATATTTGTCTAGAATGAATGCAAATCCTCTTTAGAGTAAGCAGTCTGCCAGATACAATCTGCAGGTCAGGCCTATCTTTTTATTCTTATTTAATGTACTCTTTATTGTGACTGAATAATAGTTCTTTCATTAGTGCTTCACATTGCTTTTTAAAATGACTTCTGTCTTTAATAATCTTACATCTACACAGTTGCCTTTAGCACCCCTAATTGTGATTTCCTCAAAGGAGTAACATCAGGTTTATTTAACAGGCCACTATTGTCATAAAAGTTATATTGACTGACGTGAATTATATTATAGCCTTCATCAGCTGAGTCTTGCCCTTGTTCATCCAGCTTAGTCAACCAGTTACTCCATTCAAAAACCAGTGCTTCAGGGTGAGATACAAGCCGTGTTCATGCCCACAGACTCCTTCACATCTCTGTTAACACTGACAGCAGCTGTGGCAATGAGCTGAGGTCACCAAAGCACTCCTGTATAGGCTGTCAAAGAGCTCTTTGATTTTAATGACATCCAGGCAATGTCAGCCAGGAGTGGCTGATTTTAAACTGGCAACCTAGAACTCCGGGTTTCTGTAGCCCATTGGCAAACTTCTAAGCCATTCAAAACTTTCTGGAGGACATTTGGAGGAGTTACTCCTTTAATCCATGGAGAATGGCATGTGCAGCCCTAGTATGTGTGGGAAAATATGCTCCTGAAAGCTGATTTTGTGAAGAAGATTGTGGTTTAGAATTAAAGTGCTTTATGGAATTAAGTTGTTGGAAGTGCTTCTGTTTTACCTTCGTACTCTGATCAACAAAAATCAGTTGCACGTGGTCTGATTACATCTTGTATGTTGCCACATTGTTATGTGCTTTTATTTATGTATTGTTAAATTACTATTGTTATCTACTATATGGAACATACATTGTGGAAAAACTCTGAAAACGCCACAGAAACATTCCCTAAACTGTACAGATACATTAAATGGTTGTAAAACATCCACAATCTTTAACAACTTTGATGTAAGTCTTCACCAGGAATAAAGACAAAAAATGTTCTAAGCTATACTTAGAATAAGTCAATACATATCTGTAGTTCTCATAACGGCCTGGTGTCCTCTAGTGATTTAATCAAATGTGTTTCTTGAAAAGAATTCATTTTGGTTCCTTTTTTCCTGTATGTACAAATGCAGATTTATGCTAATGACAAAACCCAGAAGTAAAGCCACTGACATCGAATAGATCCTGGGCAGGGGGGAAACTGCTCCTCAGAGCATCCTTCACAGTGGTTGTCCAAGAAATACACAAGGGTATGGTACTCCAGATGCCAAGAACCTCAGCAAGCTGCTATCAGATACATTTGATTTCAGTAGGATGTGAAGTTTCTTTGAGCCTTCCAGGCCAGCCATCTGTGGTGCTGAGTACTGCCAAAGGAGTCAACTTCTTTCTCCCTTAGTGTAAAATTTGCTCCTCAATGGTGACATTTTTTGGAAAATGAAGTCCTTATCATATTTATTGTCTCAAACTCTAATAAAACACCATAAATACATCAAATATCTTCTAATTTCCAAAGGTTTTAGCTTAATCTATCAGATAAAAGTCAAATTTCTAATTAATTTGTTTACTATTTGTTTGCTGCCTTGGTTTGTTGGTTTGGGCTTACTGCTCTCAGAATGTAGTGGTATTTTTTTTTTTAATGTTTTGTATGTGTTTTTTGAAACTTAAAAGAACTCAGAAATGAGCTCAAGGTGGAGCTCAGTGCTATGGCAGTCTGTTTGCAGCTTTGCTGTTGCAAAATTTGGTAATTTATTTGCAAAAATGTTATTCTGGAAAGAGGGATAACAATAGAAGGAAGCAGCTGCAGGCAGCATTTGCATAACAAATGATAATGCAAATAACAGAAATTGTGTACGAGATAAGTCCGTTCCCTGTGTTTGGGCAATCAGAGACCATTTGTGTAGAGTGTCCAGACAAGAGGGAGAATGGTAATTTCTAAAAAAATTACATATAATAACTGTGCATGTGACAACAAGCAAGGCAAATGATCCTGAGACCAATGCATAAAGCAATACAGATATTCTCCTTTCCTCTTTTAATAATGAGAACTTACATTTTCTAACTAGCTTGTTATCAGCTTTCTATGCCAATGGTATTCTTTCTGTTTGCTTTGTACTGTTTTTGCTTATCAAGTTGTCCTGATTTGTTCAAAACCACATTTCAGATATTGATGAATGCCTTGAAGGTGGTTTGGGAGCCTGTGGCCAAACCTGTATCAATGTGCCAGGGTCCTATATCTGCTCCTGTTTGCCTGGCTACACCTTGGATATTGACAAACGGTCTTGCTATGCAAATGGTAAGGTCATTTTCTGTTTGGTGATTAAAACAGAGCTTTAGAGTCTTAGATTTATTTAGCAGTTGGCATTATATTTTGAAGTGAGCCATGCCTGTCTGGTCTCAACTCACAATGCTGACTTAGTTTCTGGACAGCAACTGGGGTGCTCTGGTATGCTGATGGAAAAACTGCCTCTCCTGCTGTGCAGGTAGGTGGCAAGAGTGAAAGTGGATGCCACAGAAGAGTGACGGTGAAGAATGGAAAATATAGTGGTGGAAAGAAGAATGAACAAACAAAAACAAATAAAACCAAATGAAGACTTCCTATTCAGTAAAGCTACTCTCTCTCTGTGCTCAGAACTGAAATCTCTCTCTGTTTTCCTCTCCTTACTACTTCCAGGAACAGAGGGCAATGCATAAGGTCCTGCTACTGTTGCGTCTTTTGGGCTGTTGGCATTGATGTCTGTCTAGTGTATTTAGGTTAGGGATAGTGCTGTGAAATGTTAGGCAGGAAGCCCTTATTTTAGGTTTGGTCCGTAGGGAATAATCAGAATAAACATGAGTGCTACTGTGAGGCCTTTCCTATTGTCCCAAAAGTTTAAATTGATTTTTGAACACATAAGCTGCATCCAAATTTTATAAGCTTTTAGCCCTTCTGAGGGGAAAACATCCATAGTTATGGTCTCTGAATAACCTTAATTCTGTCCTGCACTGATGCTACTCATAGAAAAAAATATTTAGTTAGATTTTATTAATTGTTTTAACTTTATATTGCATCTAGAATATGAGGTGGGAGTGCTCTGAAGTTCACCTCTCCATTTTGGTTTCCTGAATGTCTGGTTTTGGTTCCTGTCTGGGATATGCTAAAACTCCTTTCTGGTCCAGGAGTTCAGGTTTTCTGTCTAGTGTTTACCTGGAACTCTCTCTAATGGGGAGATGGGATATGGCAGGACAGGTTTTTGACCCAAGAAGTAGGAGATATACTCCAGTCCCTCTGGGTGTAGCCTCTGGGAGCATGTACAACAATCAGAAATATTCTTTGCAGCTCCCAAATTTTCACCAACACAGTTACCTCAGTCAGCTCCTAGAATCACTCTTAGTGATAGCAAAGTATGACTTTTTTTTTTTTCAGTCCTGCCTAGATAGGTTTAGTCCTTTAAATGGATATATTTTTTTTAAAAGAATGTTTTCTAAACTCTTCACTTTTGAACTGAAGAGATACAAAAACAAACCTGTTAACTTACCACAATATTTCTGCTCAGCTATCTTTCAAAGCATAATCCTATTTTATACATTATCAGAAGTTTTCAACCTTTTTTTTTTTTTTTAAAGTTATTACTGACCTTTATAGCACCAGAAGTGATGGATCAGGAGCTACCGTGATGGATAAGGAACCCTATCCTTATGCTATGTATAAATTCTTCTGTTGGGGGTACACAAAGTGATATGTCCTCGTGTTTTAAAGACTGGAAGGTCTTTTATGCAGGTGTTGTTTATCTGATCATTAAACCCCTGATAAAATTAAGTCCCAGATCTGGCTCGCCCCTCTGCAGTCAGATTTGTTCAGTCCTCATTCATAGGCTCCTGGTGGAAATTCAGAGAGTGGAAAGGAAAAAAACAAATTATAAAAATGTTCTTGGTCAACTAATTGGCAAAAATGCTGGCAGTACAGCTGTCAAATTCCTGAGATAAATCAACCTTGCTACACTTCACCATTCATTTATGTAAAATAAGTCTTCGTAGTTTAAATATTCTCACATGGGGTTGCTTGGAACAAATAGCAGCAGAAAAAGGGAGACACTAACATCCCAGAAGCAGCTGTTATAACTGGGTAATACCTTGAAAACTCCAAATGAACACCAGTGTATTAGTATAGAAATCAGAAAGCTGATCACCGTCCTTGTGAATAGCAGTAAATTACGTCCTGAGTGCTTGTCAGAACTTGTTGTTCACCAGAGAAATCAAACTTGGTCCCTTTCCTCTGCTGTGAAGGGGGTTGCATCAAACAACCTTGCAACCATGGTGAAGGTATGGCACCTGGCTAAAATTTGTAGAAATGGTGTCAGCTGAGTTTAAAACCTTATGTTTCATGTTAATAATGAAGGTACTTAGTTAAAAGGTTGCAAAACTGATTAATAAAATGAGTTTAGTTATCAAAAGTATATGTGCAAGGAAATTGATTTCAGTGCATCCTTGATAACAACCATCCCTGGTAAGCAGGGAGTTACTTTTGCATTCCTGGAAAATCAATTCAACAAGTGATTAGATGGATTTTAAAGCTGTCATTCTGTTGGATTTATATTAATAATTGTATTTCAAAGTTGCCTGACTAGAGCATTTTTTGTGTGCCATGATCTGTTGTTTCAGGCAACCAGGTTATAAATCCCCCAGTTACCAACATAATGGGACTTTCTTCTTTGAATGTGGTTTTAGTGGTAAATTGAAGACTGAGCTTTGTGTTCCGAGATATAATATTAGAAAAGACTAAAATGTGGCTGGCTACCCAAAAACTCCTTTCCTCTGCTACACACCATATAGATATCCATGATATTCAAATTACCTAAACAAAAAACATTCTGTTTTGGAAATGCAGTTAAGTTTCCTTGGATGATCTTAACCCTGTCCTGTGGTGATACCCTAAAAAATAACAAATAAGACTTGATAAAATTAGTTTAGTGTAATCTGCAGCCCCACCAGCCATTATAACCCACTAACTCCTTCCATAGTTGCCACCTGGTTTTAAGGCCATGACAAGGCTGTTTGGCCCATCCTAGTTGCTCATCACTTCAACCTTAATTTGATTTATAGAGTTTGGGTCATAAATGGATTGAGTTTTTCATTTTAAAATATTTCATGTTAACTTACTGATATGCCTATACCTTTCAGTCAGTGTGAATACCATTTTTGTTTGTAATGAGTTGTTGCTATTGAGCTGTAGGAGTTTCAAGTAAGGATCCTTTGCTTTCCTCCATCCCTCTATGTCACAAGAAACCTCCACATTTTGTAGCTTCTTCCTTTGCCCTACATTGGGATCTTCAGTTTCCCTGTTTGGACAGTTAAAGTGAGACTCCAGCCCATCTCTTTGTGAAAAGTTCCTGCTACGGAGCAATAGTTGGAATTGGTCTTCGTCTTGGAGATGCATCCATGGCATAATTTTTCCAACATCTGCTGGCATGCACATGATGGTTCTTCTGACCTCTGACTAGGCTATAGGGTTTGGTATTAGTGGTAACAACTTTTTCTGCAGTCTCAGTTTCATTACTCATATTTTTGACCTAAAAAATTCTCAGCAATAAATGTGAAGGGACCATTATGTTTACATCATATTGACACTCTGTGATGTGTTTGGAAAGTCATCATTAAATATGAAAGAAATGGTTAGATCCTGAACTTTTCCTAGTATAATACTGATGAGAACTTAATGTAATGTAGCAAAAGCACAACTTCTATCTATTAATAAGTTTCTCATTTATTTATTTTTCTCCACACCAGACCCTGTACCATTCCTACTTTTTAGCCATGGAAGTGCCATCTTTAGAATTGACACTGAAGGGACCAATCACGAAAGATTGGTGGCCGATGCTGGTCTGTCAACACTTATGGACGTTCATTATACAGAAGAGAAAGTGTATTGGGTAGACTCAGAAAGGCGACTTCTGCAAAGAATTCACGTGACTGGCGCAAAGCGAGAGGTAAAGTTATCAGTTCTCTGAAATTTTCTGAGTTACTGGGCATAAAACCCTGTAAAGAAACCGCCTGCTCTTTAGGTACAGTTCTGGAGTTCCTGTTCATTGGTTGTCACTTCAGACTAATTAAACAGGTTTTGGTGTTGTAATAGTTCTAGTCCTGAGCCTATGCTGTTTTACTCACATTCACAATACACGTAGCGTTTTCCATGGATCAGTTGAAGGGGAGGATATTGAGACAAACCCAAGCTTTGAAGACAATAATACTTCTATCAGTTTTAAATTAATTGTTATGGAAATTTGTCTTCCAGATTAGTGTAACTCAAACTGGCACAAATGGTATGAGTGGAATGTGCTTGAAATCCTACTCTTTTTTTCTCCAATCTTTTAATGGTTTCTATGGTTGCATAAATGCTTCTTTTAGCACTGCATCTTTTGTTCAGAAAAAAACTGTGCAGTTCATTGCCTCTGGCTGATTAAAAGGGAAGACAGGCTGTTGTTGCTGCACTTTAGTGCTGTGAGAGCCTTCTTTTGTTGGAGAGAATTTGCAACTGTTGTTGTACCCATGTGGAATCTTAACTGATATATTTTATGCTGATTTTTAAGAATCAGGGTCCAGCAAAACTGTGTTAGGTTTTCCCCCATCTGTAACAGTGCAGGTCTGGGTACTTCCTAGTTTGTGAAATGTAGGAAGAAGTTGTAGCTAAAAGACCGGTCCAGTGTATCGCTGATGGAGAACAGTTTTCCATTTTTTAGGGAGTTACACAGTTCAGAAGGGGTATGTATAAGTGCAAAGACCAAATGAAAGTGATTAAAGAATAAGAAAGAGAAATAACTACAGGTCTGAGAGAAAATGAAGCAGGCAGTGGAATGAGATGGGAAGCCTCAGTCTAGCACAGTAGTCTCTATACTGAAAGTCAAGCTTAAATTAGTACATATGCTTCTTGCAAACTTGTTTTTTGCTTGTTTACAGAGACTGTGTTACATAGACAAAGGCATTTCATGTTTTGCTATTGACTGGATAAATCAAGACATCCTCTGGGCCAACAGACAGAAATCAACCATAGAAGCAACAGACATGAATGGGAAGAAACGCAGAGTTATTCTAAGAAATGTTGGTCGTCCCACAAAGATTACCATTGATGCAGAGCAAAGGTAATTTTAACTAGGTTAGTAATTTCATGAAAATGGTCTCAAAATATGTTAAGTAATATGATTGTGGTTTCTAAGGATACTCTGTGCAGTGTGTTATCTGTATCCCAATACCTCCTTGACCGTTGACAAAATAGGCTAAAATATTAACAAGTATATGAGAGAACCAGAGAAATGTGTGAGAAAAGCCCATCAAAGTCTAATGCAGAATCTATACCTATTGGTCATCAGGGAGAATTTTGCTAGTGAGGACAGCTGAGGGAAAAGAAGCAATGCTGGTCATTTCTTGATGAGAGGAAAGTTTCAGGGTAACAGGAACTAGAACTGGAGCACCAAGGGCTATGATGCCTGCAAATGCTGGGAGTCCCTTGTGCTCCAAACGTGGCATACTTAGAATGTTAATTAGTGTATTTTCAGGAAAAACAAACAAACAAACAAACAAAAGTTCCTATTTCCTTTGTTCCTCAGTAGCTCTGAATATTGATTCTGATTGTAGAGTTGCTGCTTTGTGTTATCAGTAATTTGACCTTCATAAAGATGCTCCTTTCAGCTTCAAGCCATTTGCAGTGAGAACCATGGGTAAATAAGAGTTTTGGCATCCTCAGAAGTTATTGATATGAATTTTCACAGTGGTCTCTCCATGCTAATTTCTCTTGACATGTAAATCTCTTCAAGTCTGTGAAAATAAAAGATAAGGAGACTTTGAGATGCTATGATACAGCAAAATCACATTTTTGTTGCCACTTTTAACTTGCAGTAAGCTTGCTCTGCACTGTATAAAAGTATTTTAATATTAAGACTTGTGTGTATTTTCATATTGCATTTATACATAAAATAGTTTTCTGATGATAGTAATATTAGTAGTATTCCTTGGAGTCTTGTCATTTGGGTAGGCTTTAAAGACCTGAACATCAGCCTTTATATATATACATATTGCTGATTTGCTTTTAATATAGTACTTACCAGTTTTGGAAATATTCACGGGTCCTTAAATCCACTGTCAAATGCCACAGAAAGACATGTTACAAATAGCATTATAAGAGTGTATTTGCTGAACTCATGCAGAAGTTTGTGGAGATTCAAGTGCGTATATTCACCTAGGTGTGATTCATCAAGCACTGAAGCTGTACTTATGTGCTTACTGAAAGACCAGTAAGCCAGTAATGAACTGTAAAGAAAGTAGGCTCCAAGGAGTCTAACATCATTTTTATGTCCTAGTGCATTTTGCTTGTATGCAAACTCTAAGGGCTCTATTTTTAATGTGAACTGAATTTAAAAAATAAAAAACAGTAGGTTTATCCAGCAGGTATAAACCTGCATTAAATCTGATTACAACAGTGTCTTCCCTAAAATATGTGCAACTCTTAAGTAATGAAGGTCAATATGATACCCTAATAACAGTTTTTCTCAAAGAAGGGGTCTGGATAAGATTATTAGCAGTGATAAGATTATTTGCTACTAATAATGCAACTATAGCTGTAAGATTTTTATATATATATATATATAGAGAGAGAGAGAGAGAGAGAGAGAGAGAGAGAATGGTGTTTAGGAATGATGAAAAGTAAGGATTCAAAATAAAGGGAAAGAGAGGGCAAAGAAGATAAATGCTGGCAATTACTCAAGCTGGTCTCTAGTCTTTTTTCTTCTGTCTTTCTGTTTGTTTATACCATTTTATGTCCACATGCTGACTTGCAAAAGATGTGCACAGAGACTATAACCACCTTTGTTTCTTAGTTTCCTTATTAATAAAAAGTGAATCCTAGCATTTATCCAACCTTCCTGATCACTGAAATTTCTTAAATAGCAGGTGTTATAGAAATGTAACTAGATATTAACGAAGTGCTTAAAAATGGCAGTAGAAAATTGGACTGTTCTTGTGGCCATATGTTTTTGCCTATACATTAATAATATATGATAATTGTAGACCATGTAAAAGTGAGGAAAAGCCATGGGCAAGGACTGATTCTTCCTACTTGTTTAGTACAGTCCCTTACCGGAGAGATCTAATCCTGTTTTTGTCCTTATAACAATAGTTTAAATAAACATAGAAAAGCTGACTTTATGGCACACTGTTTCATACATATAAATCTTTTAATTTTGTGAAGACAAGGCAAAATCATAAAGCTTCCTGGAGTTTTTTGTGCAAAAGTATAAGAGACTAAAGCAAATAATCTAAACCTAAACCTTAAAAAATAAAATATACAATAATGACAGATAACTTGCCATGTTGAAAGGAAGAACTGTTGCTAACCTTAGTCACATCAGTAAATCTGGGTTCTGATCCATGAATAACCTGAGCTATAAGTAGCTTCAGTGCATAACTGATTTGGGTATTGGAGCTGTATTTTGACTGTCTTAATTCAATGACAGCGTAGTCTGGCTGCTATAACCAGCAGGAAGGTAGAAATAAATGAAAACAATAATAGACATGGTATTTTTAAGTTAAGTACCACTGTGTGACATGTTGGACTAGAATTTCTGGAGATGGATTCCTCCCCAGAGGCAGAGGGCAATGCACAGCTGCCTCAAAGACGTGTCTTTTCCTAAGTCTGCAGGAGCCCCCTGCAGATCTGAGCGGTTATTCCAGTTTCCTTCACTGACTGCATGGCTGAACAAAGCAGAGAGAGAGACAATAACACTTCATGGTTAAGCTGGGCTGATTCCTGCTTGACCTACATGAGATAAATTTCAAGTACCTCATTGCTTCCTGAACGGAGTCATAGAGTCCCTGATAGAAACTTGTTTATTAAAACAAGAAAACAACTGTAGCAAAAATGTAGTGGTAACTGTACTTCCATTAAACAGACAATGTTTTGTTGTCAAAAATGTTTCCATTCTTAATAGAGTTATGTTAAGGGAGAGGTATATGGGGTTTTCCTGAAATAGGTCAATGTGTATTGAGAAAGCCTTTTGCTTTATGATTAGTTTTGGTTCTGGAAGCACTGTGGTAAGACTGAAAAATTCTGTATACAGGAGCAACTAAATAAGGAATGTGTAGCAGTGATATGATCTTGTAAACATATACATATATTTTTCCAAAACATGCCTCTCTTGCCTGCAGGTTGTTATTTTGGTCATCTGACAGCACAGTTTCCAGTATATACCGAGCATCTCTCAATGGAAGTGATGTGAGAAATATTTTAAGAACCACAGAAAAAATAAAGGCCATCTCACTAGACTTGGTTGACATAAGGCTCTACTGGATCCAGCATGACCATGGGAAGGAGATTTCCCATATTGGATCGTGTGACTATGATGGGGGAGCTGTTCATTTGCTTCAGAGTTCTGGCCGGTGAGTTTTTCTGAGTTTGTCAGAAATAAAACACTCATTTCCTAGGTATCCAAATAAAAGGAAGACTTTTATTTTATCATTTTATAACACCATGAGGAGTACAAAGTGTAGCAGAAATGACGTGTAACTGTAGATCTAAAACTACAGATTTGAAAATGGAAAAAAGACACTGTTGCAGGGATAATACTGCCACTGAGTACTCCATCTTCTAAGCTTTTAGCAAGCGATAACCACTTAATCCTCAGAAATCCTCTCTAAATGTTTATTAGTGGCCTTTTTCTGCAGATAGAGAAGCCAAAAGCAGAGAGATTAAATGATTTGTCCAATGTCACAGTAGGTCAGCTCAGGTGTCTGAGCTGTGCTCAAGAGCCTGAGCTCCACCAGGTCTTTCCTATCCTTCCCTAAGCCTGTTGTCCTCCTCAGCTGCTGGTCAGGGAGGCTTGGAGAACGCCCTGTGCTCAGGCTCTCCAGCAAACGTCAGCAGATGTGGTGAAAATGTCCTATACAACCTTTGTGTACCCCTCTGCTCCCCATTGCCTAGCTGAGCGTGCTCCTGATGGGAGGGATGCCCATCAAAAAGGACACTGAAAACTGAGAAACAGGGGGACTTACCTGACCTAAATCCTTCAACAAAGCAGGTGCCCATTTTAGTTGCTGGGTTCAACAGGCTGCAGGGTGATACCTAGGCTTTCCATGTCAGTTGGGTCAGTCTGGAACAACAGTTCATGTAACTGGTGAGAAGTGCCCACCATTTTGCAGGTGTTTCTTGCAAATCTGCAGATTCTGGGCTCTGGGGCTGTCTCTGGCACTTCATCTGACTCTCATATATACCTATAAGATGACATAAGATATATATAGGAATACAAATAAAAGGTATTTACAGTGAATTGACTGAACTCAATGGTCAGAAAATGTATAGTGAGTAAATAGACAGGGACCAGGTAATGTGCCATCTCATGTTGTTTTCTCTCTGTTGTAGACATCAGTTGCTTGGTATGTCTCTCTTTGCTGACCACCTGTACTATTCAGAGTTGAAATCTGGTATGATATGGAGAGCCAACAAGTATACCGGAAAAGTTGTAGTCACAATTAGCCTGAAACCATCATTTTTTCCACCAGTGGAGATAAAAGTGGTGCATCCATTTCAACAGCCAGGTGCAAGAACAGATCTTCAGGATTTTGGTAAGTAAACTGTAATGATACAGCTATATTTGTGAGAGTAATAATGTAATACACTCTGATCTTTTACAGTAATATTTTATTTTCAGCAAAACGTGTGCTGAGCATGAACTACTCATGTCATTAATCTGAATATATGTGTAGATAAATGTGTTTTTCTCCTTGTCTTTTCTTTTTTTTTCTTCATTTTTCCTCACAAATACGTTTTTTTATACTTTGCTAGTAAATGCGCAGAGTACAGCTTTTTTTTTTTTTGCTGTTTTTTTTTTTTTTTTAAATTCTTTGTGTAGATTATCTTCATGAAATGTCTATTCTCTTCTGGAAGTTTTAATGCACTGCACATCTAAATACCTCCAATTGATTATTACAGCACTGAAGTTTTTTAAGAAGTATGTAGTGTGCCCTGCAAGTGATAGTGTGAAAGTGTCAGCTTCACTTTGAAAAGACTGGATTAAGAGTCATCCTGTTTAAGACAGACCTGAAGTTTCCATAGTAACTATCAAATGAGAGCCTTAGGTGTCTTTAATTACTATCAGTTGCAGCCTACACTGTGAGGTGTCCATGTCACTGCATTTCACTGTGGGATCAGGAGGTGAAAGTAGTTGGCTATGGATCACTTACCCTGCCTGAGTATTCCTGCTGAGGCAGTAGGAAGCGGGAGGTGCCCAGGGAAAATGATGTCTTGTTCTCTGTTATCTGGAAAGCAGATGTAGAGTATTATTGATTTAATTGAACAGCCTTTGTCACCAGTTTTGCTTTGACATGAAGAATTGAGCAAACAGAAGGCAGGCATCTGGGAGTGTCAAGCAATGATTGCAGAACTCCGAAGTGAAAAGAGTCTTGGGTTGCCAGAGGCAGAGGTGGTATAAAAACATTAGAAGAAAGCAGTGTGTGTTTGTATGAGCAAAAATGAAACTGTGTATGTCTTGCTTGAACAATTTTTAAATACCTACTGTATTCATCTTCACCTTTCTATTGTATTCAGCTTCATCTTTCTTCATGCCAGCTGACAGCTGTATATGATACTATGCTGTATCTCCTTCCTCAAGTTTGGTCTGAGTGGGAAAATCAAATCTTTAAGGGAACTTTCCCTTTCAAATGCTTTGTTTGCAGTGCAAAGATCTGTTGACACGAAGAATAAAAAGTGCTCTTGGAAATCAAACTTATGCAGGGAGCCTTCATTCAGAGACAATACCTATTCTGTGCTTCCTTGGAGCAAAACAGTCATCTTTTCAAACTAAAGCACTTTCTTCAACTTACACACTTGGTGCTCTCACACAGAGAAACTAGGAAAGGGTGCGCATAGTGACATGCCCACACAAGGCTTAGGGTTGTTGCAAAGAGATTTGGAAGGCCCTGCGTAGTCTCAGGAAACCCCGTTGGGTGTTGTCTGTCGCCATATTTACAATTACAGGAAGATGGAGAGGGAGAAATAGTGACCAAGAAAGGTAGTTCATGACAGCAGTCTCCTGAACCTCAGGGTCATGTTTCATATGTTCTCTCCATAAGAGTATGTATCGTGTTGCTCTTTGACTATGGGCACTTAGCTTTTATTCCTCTCCCAGAAGATTAACTCCCCTCCTTCCTCCAGAACGTGCTGCTTTCCAGTGTTTCTCTTTCCACTGGAAAGAGGTGTTCCTCACTTTTCTTTAATAATTTAATTACTAGTGTTTTTAAATGCCTTGCATTATTTAGCCCTACATTTCTAACGTCTTACAAAGTATGACAGTAATTGTTTTCAGCAATAGTTCTTTTTCATTCCAAATACCTTCTTGTAAAAATGTCTGGGAAGTGATGGAGTAGGAAGAAGGTTAATGGGCTGAATCCAGATGAACCTTTTGGACTTTGCATGTACATTGCTTGGCTTATCCAGTGCAAGAACTGGGATAAAAGAAGGACTAATGAGCCTAGAGTACAAATGAGATTTATAGCTGATCTTACAACAGAGAAACTTGGAGATAAAAGCATACCTCGACTAACTGGATGCTCTGTACAAGCTAAGAAAGTGTATGTTTCACTGTAGTGTTAGCTGTGAATTATCAGACCTTCGTTAAAACAGATAAAAAGTGAGTTCCTTCAGATAAAAATGGAACTGACAAGAAGTGCTCAACTGACAGGACTTGATTTTGACAGGAGTTTGGATTGTTTACTTTACTACTTAAATTCCTCATGTTCCCTCTTCCCTTTCTCTCTCAAAAGGCTTTCCTGAATTGATCAGGACCAATAAATAGACAGAAGAGCATTAATTCTGCTACGGGTTTTCTATAACCCCATACAACTTTGGTATGGCAGTAGCTGGAAGATGGCCTCCAATTTACCTCAAGCCTCTTCAATAACTAACCCTAGATTTGAAGTCAGTATGTGTATTTATAAATGCCTGCTGGAGTACTCTTCTCACTTTTATTAATGGCTCATAAGACACCTAAATTACCTTACAATCTAAAAGGCTGCCTCTAGATTTTTTTTTTTTTAAGTCTTCTCTGACAGGTTAAAATTAAGAGGAAGTGATATTCAGAACACTCAGGATAATTATTTTATTTTATTTTTTTAACATAAGGAATTACCTTGTGTTTCTTTCCAGTGTGAGATACTGGTATCAGACTATCATTTGAAAACACCCATTTCCATTTAAAAAAGGTGATGGAGTGGGTGGTGGTGGAGAAAATATGTTTCATAGTGGCTGTTCTTCCAGAAAAGATTATCTTAAAGCTTTGATCAATAACTTAGTCACTATTCACTTCTAGTTTTGAGATGTGATAATTTCTTTCTTCTTTTTCCCTTCCCCTTTCTGTCCCTTTTTTTTCCTTTTTTTTTTTTTTTCTTCTTCTTTTTCTGACATATTGCTTTGGCAATATTGAGGTCTAAAATTATTGTGTTAAAGAATATCTTTCTGAGATTTCCTAGATTGCAAAATTGTTTGCTATGGTATTTCCATTGTAACATCCAGGTTTATTAGGTCTCATTAGACCAATAATGGTACAAGTAAGGAACAAGAAAACATACTGGTGATAAGCATAAGATGATCTTGTTGCTCATTTGTATTGTTTTGAAATTGCATGTACTTGCACTCCTACCTCTGTAATGAGTTCTGTATTTGAAAGTCAGACACCCCACCATGGTATATGCTTGATTTGACTACAACAGGGACAAAGATTAAGGGTCCAGTAACATAGATTCAAAACTGGTTCTACAAAAAGAGAAGTGAAGCTAAAACTACATAAAATTCAAGTCTCTGATAGCCTAACATGCTTAATGACATAGATAATATCCATCTAATCATCTATTCATTATTTTTCATTCAATTTTGTTAGAGAAAAGTCAATCGGTTTCATCTAAATAAGTCCAATGTTGATGCTTTCTGCCAAGGTGAAATTGTCTGAAAATTACGTCTAGGAAATTATTTCACTCTTCTATAGATGTGGTCTGTCATTCCAACAAATGGCCAGCATTTTCTCCTCTGCGGCGAGGAGAAGACTAAACACTAAACTCATATACTATGCTGCTTTCTGTCTCTTGGAATTTAGAGGGTAAAGTGGAAATAGTGCAAGAAATTTGTTTGCATACAAATGTCTTCCCTGCCTGTATGAGCCTATGGTTTCCTCTGTTACACAAACAACACAGGGAAAATACAGAGTTATGTGTGGGTGGCTGCATACCCACATCCAGTAACAACAGTTCATCTATTCTTAGCTTGGAAAAGGGGCAAGCAACCCCAGAAGAAGATTAGGAAGATTAAAACAAAAATAATAGTTTGTGATACAAAAATAAAGACTGTGAGTGTTGCATATCTATGAAAGCACCAGCTGTGAAAGAGAGCCAAGCAGAGACACATGGCTCTTCCAGTCCTTCCCATGGAAGATGTACCTGTTTGCCTTATTCTATGAAGCAAGAAAAGCAGGAAGGCTTCTGAAAACCTATTGAGTGTTTTTTTCTGCTTCCTCTGAAGAAACTTTGTACATACCTTTTAGGGCATCAAAAACATTTTGAGTTTTAAATCTGACTACAAGATTTATAATGTGTGCATTTCTAATAGTCAGGAACCCAGGATCCATTTCAGTACAAAGATTCTCTAGGCTGTACTAATAATTTTAAAATAAAAAATATGGTCATTGTCATCTATCCAGGCTTTCGTTTTGTTTTGTTTTGTTTTGTTTTTTTGTGTTTTTGTTTTGTTTTTGTTTGCTTGTTTTTTAAGTAATGTAAGACCTAAGCACTGCTTTGTCCTAATTTCCAGACTTTTTCTTTCTTCCCTCATTTTTTGCGTGTGCTCTCTCTCTTTCTGAGTGATTTACAGAGCCTGATAGCACAGAATATTGTTCACGACTGGCTGCATATGAAGCCTGCTACACAGGTTTTTCCCTTTCGTAGACACTAGAGTTACTCACCCAAACCAAGCCATCCCCTGCTCCAAGGCTCTTTCCAGATCTGCCTGTGCTGATGTGGAACTAGAAATGACCATTCTTAAAAACCTACTCTTATTCCTACAGGTACTTTAATTTTATAGTGACTTTTTGGCCTGATTTTACCAATCAAGATTAATAGAGATTGTTTTCTAATAATAATAAGTTCCTCAGGTTGAGCAAATAGCTGTTGAGAAGGAGAGGACATGTCACTGCATCTTTGATCAAAGTAGTTCATCCTTGAGCAGAAGATTGACGTGGTAAGAACTCCATTTTATTTACATTTACATTTACATTAAGTTTGTTCTTCCAGAAAGAGGAATCTGTGATATAACAAAAGAAAAGTGCAGAAGAAGAACTTGCAGGCCAGATTCGAGGACTCATCGGTGTAAATGTTCTAGTGGCTTTATTTTAAGTCGAAATAAGCAGTATTGTGAAGGTAATATAGGATCTACTGTCAGCTTTATTCCATCAGACAAAAATTTTCTTCTGTTCTTTTACTTTATTTATTCTTATATTGAGCAATATGAAACACTGAGAGGTCTTAAAAATTCCAGTTGGTGTAAATGTTTAATGGGTATAAATGGTTTAATGGGTATAAATGTTTTAATCTGGATTGCTTTAATCAAAATTTAATATTATTATTATAGTTAAGTTACAACTTTTAGAAGCATCTTTTTCACTACAGAACCAGATTTGAAAAGATGCAAAGACATGAAAATTATGAGTTTATAGCATTTAAAACAGCCATCCACTTCAGGACTTTTCTCAGGAAATTAGCCAGTATTGTTTTCCGAAAGGAAGCTTCTAATCCACTTCTGTGTTTTGAGATTTTACTTAAGTCACGTTGGAGCCTTTTTTAAAAAAATAAAAATAAATTACTGTCTGAATAAAGTGTCTAATGTGAATTTTTGGTGTGCACACAGGATTTAACTGGCACCAGATTCTCTATGGGATGGCATACTTTGCTTCTAGCTACCTATGCTGGACTCATACATAGTGAATAGGTTACTTAGAAGGTTTTTGAAGCTTATTTGAATGAGGTCTGCAAACTTGATTTTTTTTGGCATTTACTAGGACCAATATATTTTGTAAAACGAATGGGCAAAACAGTCTGGAAGACTGCTAGTTTGCTTCATTAATCCAATTCCCGGATGCTGGTTGATGACCTTATTCTGACACAGCATGTTTCTTTTCTCAGATATCAATGAATGTGGCTTCTGGAATCATGGCTGTACTTTGGGCTGTGTGAACATTCCCGGTTCCTATTACTGCACCTGCCCAAGAGGTTTTGTTCTGCTGCCTGATAGGAAAACATGTCACGGTAAGTAGCAGTGATGCAAAACCATCTCCAGTATGATATTGGAGATAGTTCATATAACACCAAAACCTCTGCCAGTTTTGTGTGTTGCATTGCTCCCTTCCAATCCCTTATTATGTAAGTAGGATCAGCTTAAACCAAGTGAACCAAAGACAGATGGCAAGTTTAAGAAAGTGTAAGTCACATAAGTAATCAAGTATGAGCCTCTTGGGGAGCAAAAAGGAGTCAGGTTTAATGCATCTGTGTGTCTGGTTCTAGATGCCTGCATGCAGTCGTGTTGAATTACAGGCCTAGGTTTAATGGTGTTTGGGGAGTTGTTTGCCAGCTAGCACCCTCACCTCTGGGGAACTTGCACTCTGTCAAGGTTTGTCTGTACAGTGGCATGGCTTGTGCACTGACTTTCTTCAGCAGCAAAAGCTAGCAGCACAACTTATGCTGGTATAATATTGAAATATGATAAGTGGGGCAAAGAACACAGACTGTCATTTTCTTGATCATCGAGAGTCATTAGGGATAACTGGACAGTAGACCATTTGGAGATGCTGATAATGGATGATAATTTGATTAGTCGCATACAAGTAATGAAAAATCTGATTATGGTATGAATGCACTTGTAAGTAGGTATCTTATGGGCCTTAAACCCCAGACTACAGAGACCTCTCTGCTCAGATTCAGATCTGTGGCACATTACAGGTGCATAAGCAATTACATCATTTTAAACGCAGCCTCTGAATTTGGCTCACTGTCTAACCTGCATAATGATTTGCATAGTCTCTGAATGAGCAGCTTACAGCACCGTCTTTTTCTTTTCAGGTCAGGGTTGATAACTTTGCTAATGTGCATGAAATCAATAAAATTAAATGCATAAGCAAGTTTACAATGAGCAAGACATCACATTGTTTATTCTGGGTGGCTGCTGTACTTTGGGAAAGTATTTTTTTTTCTTTTATCAATTAAAATGTGTATTAAAAATATACTTGAGAGAATTATCCATATAACATAAGTGGTTATAAACTAGGAGGCTGTCTAAACCTGGACAAATGTGGAAAAACAAAATGCAGAGAACACAGACAATTCGAAGGAAATAACAAAGATCTATGTTTGAGCAAGCTTCAAGAACCATGTTTTAGTCATAGTAAGAGTCAGAGGTGAAAAGTTTTGTTCTTTCATCAATTTTTGTTTGAAACCTCAAGGAGGCACTTCTCTTCTCTGTTAAGGAAGATCCAGGAGCAGGATTTAGTGGCGTAAGCATGGGTATCCAGGGTGTGGGAGACAGCTGCACAAGGCAGCCAGGTGTGATAAGGACCTATAGGAGACCTGCAGCCAGAGGCTGTCGGGTGGTGGGATATCCCTCTGTGTCCAAAACAACACTTAGACGCTGTGCAACTTAGTCCTACTCTGGATGACTAGATGAACCATATGCCTACATTTTGGGTGCCTCAAATTAGATAGAAAATAATGTTTTTCTAACACAGGCTAGGGATGCAGCATGGACAGTATAACTCCATAACTACTGCAGCACAAGGCAGATATGTCACCATCAACATACCTTGAGAAAGAGAGAGATGCAAGGTGAGAAGTCCACGTGCTGACCAGACGTTTTGATGCTTTGTCCTCCAAGTCCTGTACGAAGCTTTTCATCCAAAGCCACAAGCTCTGGTCAGAAAGAAACAAACAGTCCATGAGATCAGTTTCTTCACCCCCTTCACTGTGTTTAAAGGATTAGAGCAACCAGGTTCAGAGTGCAGCTGCCTGGGAGAAGGCAACTGCTACAAACCATTTAAGTTGGTGTATACAGCTGATTCAAAAAAGCAGCCATGGGAAACCTGCGTTAATTCCAGTCTACCAGGGGGTGCTGCCATATGGTTCTGGAGGGGGTACAACGAGATGCAGCACTGCAGGGCAGAAGGTGAAATGAGGATATCCTGTAGAATTGCATAAAAGAGAAATAAAATAACAATAATAATAAATCTTAAAAAATTTTTGGCACTACAACTATTATAATAGAAAGTAAAAGGAAACTCTTGCTAGGTCCTTGGATGGTTTTGCCCCTATAGCCTCAAAAATTACCACTAAGGAACATGGTTGTATTTCTGGAAGGTTCATCTCCTATTTTCATTGGTTTTAATTCAGTTACCTTGGGAGAAGTAGGAAAGTAGTTTTTCCTTATTGTCTTTCCATTTAGCACTTATTCTTTAAGTCTACCTTCCTCATAATTTTTGAAGCCTGATCCATTTTAGATGAAATGTAAAAAATAAAAGTTTTGTAAATTATTTCTATTTTGATAACACCCCTTCATAAAAATTTGGAAAATTTAAAGCTGATCATTATAATGACTTCATGACCCAGCAACAATTTCAGATTTTTCCTTTGCTGTAATTAAGAGAGGGTAGACAAAAAAAGGAGGAAAAAAATACCATCAAACAAACAAACAAAAAAAAAGCAAAGAAACAAAAACCCAGAAGAAAAAAAACAAAACAAAACAGAACTGTTGTTCTCTCTGCTATCACTTTTCCTTTTCCTCCTTTTTCTTTTCTTTCTTTCTTTTCTTTCTCTCTTTCTCTCTTTCTCTCTCTCTCTTTCTTGTATATATGAAAAGGTTAAGAAATATTTTAATTTTTTTTGGTGAGGAGTAGTAAAAATGTTTCCTCTCATTTATGATTTTTTCCCCCTCTTTACATTACTTTAGAGCTAATTTCCTGTATAAGTAACGAGACTGAATGTAGCCATGGTTGCCTTCAGACATCTAAAGGGCCTGTTTGTTTGTCCTGAAGGATCTATACTCAAAGTGGATGGCAAAACATGCACGGGTAAGTATTTAACATTTTTCTAGCTGTAGTGACTGCCAAACTCTGTTTGTTCTTGGCACTGAGAGCCAGAAGTAAATGATGGCATTTTATACTCATTTTGCACAGCTGTAAATGATTGTACAAGATAGGAGGCAATGAAATGTCAGGCTCTTTAAGTGCTGAGATGTGCAATATTCATCTTCATTTTTAATAGATGTTTCTTAGCAACAACATCCAATATTTACCAGCCAAATCTTTTGTAGTCAGCACAGACCAAGGCACCTCCCAGATGTTTGTTGCAGGAAAAAGCTGCAATTTATATTGAGAGGAATCATAGGACAGATGGTACAAAATTAGGGCTTGGGTATAAGCTGAAGACGACTTTATCAACATCACGAAACCCAGGTTCTGACTCACTCTAACTTGCAGCAATTTCATGTAATTACCCACAAATGGAATTTTTGCAGTCAGAGTATTTGGAGCTGCTCCACCTACTTAACTGTCATTCCACATTCCAGCAAGCTTTCCAAATTCAGGAAGCTGTAGATTTTCAGTTGTATTTCTTCAGTCTGTGGATCACGACAGCTCCATTAATGCCAGCCTTACGCCTTGACAAATACCCTTCCCCTTTTACAACCCATACATGCTTTGGACTGCACTGTATACGTGGATTCAGTCAGTGTTGCTGTTTCACTGGGGACGCTCCACTGCATAAGTTCAGGTTGGCATTGCACAGCCCCAGGAAGAAAGAATGATTTCATTTCATATGAAATCTTGGCTTGTTGTATCAGAAAGCCATTGTATTTCATCAGTTCAGCATCCTATCCTAATTAACTTCTGGGGAAGAATAGCATTGACTAGCTGCTGCTTTGCATGGAGTGTAGTCTCTGATAGAATTTTTCTTTTACATTGGATGAGATTTCCATGGGACAAAGAGTTATCTGGGATAATCAACACATGGAAGCCCTGGTCATATATTCCACTCTCCCTGCATTCCCACCTTTTGTTATGAATTTTCTGTAAAGGCTCTGGAAGAAGCTGAAATTAATTTGCTTTCATGTCACTAGACTTCTGCTTTCAACACGAGGCCTTTCAGGAAATCTCTTGGTCACTGAGAGGCTTTACACTGTAGAAATCCTAACCAGAGTGGATTATTTTCTTGCTTATACTTATGATTTTGTTGTATTTTTTTCTTAGGATGGCAAAGTTAAAATTTTCAAATGCTCTGTTTAAGGTTGCACATCTCCAGATAATGGTGGCTGTAGTCAGATATGTTCTTCTTTAAGCCCGTCCTCCTGGGAGTGTGCTTGCTTTCCTGGATATAAGCTTCAGGGAGACAGAAAGCACTGCACTGCTATAGGTCAGTATCTTGACATGCCTATATGTTACTGCCAAAAAAGCAAAAACATTTCAGAGGCTTTCAAAGTGGGTAACATAACCAGGATGCATTTTTGTACTAGTTCTAGGTTACTTTGTGAAACTTGGGAAGTATTTTTGTTTGGAAAAATAACCTGTTTTAGAAATGTGTTAGAACAAACACCATAAGTATACAACTCAATCTCCCTCACAAGAGATTCTGTCTGTTATCCAGCTTCTGCATTTCACTTTGGGCCCCTGTACAGCAGTGGTGTATCTGCAGTAGTCAGGTGGTTGTGCATTCAGACAAATGTGGGTGTAATTTCTGCCCAGTGACAAAAAGCTGAGGTTGAAGTGTCTACATCTGGAGAACAGGGCAGGGAATAGGCTGTTGAAGTACCTTCCCTACAAGGATATTTCTCTCCCATTGACCCCAGAAAACCCAAGTATTTAACATCCATGTCTGAATTTCAGACCCATCAGTTCCTTCTGAGATAAGGTCAGACCCTGGTGAGCACCAAGAAATATGCAATTGCAGGAGAGAGAGGATGAAAGAGAAGCTTGTGATTTGTTTTAGCAATAGGAGAAAAATTTATTTGTTGGGAGACAGCAATTTTCTTGCTTTTAATGCAAAAAGGCTTCTCACAGACAATAGATGAGTGTTCTTGCATTTATGGTGATGTTGTGAAATGCAAGGGATGGCTGTCTTGATGCTAATTCCCTGAGTGTGCCACGCAGCGCAGATAGAGACTGCCTTTATCACAAATTTTGAGGATGATCTTGGGCAAGATGTTTGTCCTGAAAGCCTGTACACATATTTATCTTTGTCAGAGGCAAGCAGGATATAGCGTAAGGGTATAGGGCATTTCTTCTTACTTCTGTTCCCCATTTTGTCTTCTACTGTTACCTGCTTACAATGCTAGCTTTTTGAGTCGAGAACACTTACGTTATATTTGTACTGGGTACAATTAATCCCAAACTTGCCTTTAGCTTAGTTATAAGAACAGAAATAATTCTCTTGGGAAATAGTTTTAGACTGCCAAATTAACAATTAAAGTGATGCATGAGGTTATCTCATCTGTGAGATTTAAATCTCGGATCCAAAGGTGATAAATCTAATACAATAATATAAAAACTACCAAATTCATTTTGTCCTTCTCTGTTATATGCTGACATTTATCTGGCATTGGAGATGGGAAGATGGCTTAAAGTCTGAATTTTACTTTCAGGTTTTTAAATCTTCTTTTTGTTTCTTTGTACGTAAATAGCATCTTGGTTTGTGTGGTTATTTACAGTTTCACAGAGTCAAAGCTTCCATTGCTCACTTGGGGTTTGCCTCCGGTATTTACTGTAGTTAAATGGGGATGAAATTAATTTGTTCTGAAAAAATGTTCATGGTTATACAGAACAGAAAAAAATGAAATAGGAAAGAAACAAACAAAAAGCAGCACACAGAATTTTCCTTCTTCAGTAATTAAGACATTGCTGATTATATTATTAAAGCGGCAAAAAGAACGTGGAATAACAGACTGTATGCAGTAGCTGTCACTCCCACTCAGAGCATCCTGTGTAGCGATGCAGAACAGAGATGACTTTGAACCTGGTGAAACTAATGTATGTGCAAATTTTCACCAACAGGCCCCAGGCCATTCCTGCTGTTTGCAAACAGCCAAGATATCCGCCGGATCAGTTTTGATGGAACGGATTACACAAGTTTACTTGACTGGCAGATGGGAATAGTCTTAGCTCTGGATTCTGACCCAGTGGAAAATAAGGTAAGGTATTAAAAATGAGAGGATTTTGAAGTGTTGCAAGGACAAATGGATTGGGCTTTCATATGCCTTAACCTTTCTGCTGTCAGTGATCCAGATTACACGTGCTGCGTGTTGCTCTTTTGCCTGTGCAGGAGCACTGCTGGTACAGGATGCCAAACACTAGTTGAAGAGTTTCATCCTTAGCTTACTAATTTAATGTGCTTTGTACATTGACATGGCTAATTCACAGGAAATTAGGATTTCTAAATTCATGCATGACTTAAATTTTGTGTGATTGATTGTTTTCTGCCTTAGGATTTCAGTACTGTTTCCTGGAAATATACTGTTTGTTTTTCCACGGGTAGCTGTAAAAACAGCAGTGCATTTTTGTTCTGTACAGCCTGCCACATCTCTGCTAAACCTAGAAGTAATCATAACAAGAATCACTTCCTTATGTCCCAACACTACTGAACAAAACTGCTGAACATTGCTGGGTTTATTGTTCTTATGATATGTATTCCTCATATTACAAGATATCCTGTTGGAAAGAGGAGTCTTCTCTGCAGAAAGAGCTCTTTGGATGTGTGGCCACCTTCCAGTGCCCTGCACTCTGCCTCGGAGTTTGAAAAGAGCTGAGCTAAACTTTGCTAAACTTTCTGTGGCAGATAGTCATTTTTTCCAATAGTGAGGTTCATTTACACTGTAAAGTGATAAAAAAGGTACCGGATGGTAAAGTGAAAGGCAATGAGGAGCTCAGTTAAGCTGCTGGAAATGTCTCAAGGCCTGGGTGGACACAGCTAAGCAAACGGGAATGTTACCAGATCCGCATTACAGGAGGATCATTTCAGGCTCTGCTGGAACATGGCCACTTGCCTCTGAAACAGGGCCCTGCTGCGGAGCTCGCAGTTGTTCTGCACTGTGCCGAATGTGAAAAAAACACTGCGGTGGCAGGGGAAGTGCACATTTGTTGCCCTGTGAGGTCTGCAGTGCGGAGGTGAGGGAATGCACACTGAGCCAGCAGGAATCCAGCAGTCCTGTCCTGGCAGCGCAGGGTCGAGGTGCAAGGTAAACTTGCTCTGCAAAGCTCTGTTGCTCCCATGGTAGTTGAATTAGGCTGGTTTAAGGCAAGAGACTTCTCTACTGCTTCCTTTGGCCTCATGCTTTCTCTTTGGTTGTTACTATTGCAAAGAAAGCCTCAGCATGGGTTTGTATAGGGTTCTGCTGTACATGTTTCGAACCCTCTGGATATCAAATACAGGACAAATTACTTTTTCCTCATTGGAAAATGTGAAATTAGTTCCCCCCCAGTAGAAATCTTTATTTTAACCCAAACCTGAGAAGCCTCTTCTAGAATGTTGGAGTCTACAGAATCAACACCTGGCAAGAAATGCAGATATACGCTGCCTGAAAGAGACAAAACAGAAGCACACTATATGACTCCCTTTCCCCCTTCCATCTCCCTAACACACATACAGTACTACTCCCTCCCCTGACCCCCCTTTTTCAAATGAGCAGGCAGTGAAATGATAACATGCTTCCTTTTGCCTGCTCCTGCTTTTTCTTTCTCAGTGGTTCTTCATGTGAGGTAGCTGCTCACTGCAACAAAACCATAGGATATTTAAGGGACTGTATGTAGGGCAGCCAGGATTTACAGCTAAGCACAAGCAGCCTGTAGAAGTCATCCTGGCTGAAGGATATATGCCCTTTATTTGTTCAGGGATCACAGGTTACCCATGCAGCTTTCCGTGAATAAGCAGTTCAGGGAACTTCCAAGATGAAAAAGTTCTTCCAGAAGAGGAAATATGAGACAAAGAAAATAAAGCAGAAAGTGCTTTGGGAACTAATCATACCTCATCTGTTATTTCTTCACAGATTTACTTTGCCCACACTGCCTTGAAGTGGATAGAACGAGCTAATCTGGATGGCTCAAATCGTGAAAAAGTTATTCATGAAGCTGTAGATATACCCGAAGGCCTTGCTGTTGACTGGATTAACCGTAAATTGTATTGGACAGACAGAGGGTACAAGCTCCACTGTGCATTTATGTCAGAGCATGCCATAAAATATTTGGAATAAATGACTGGTGGTACAGGAATAGCTGAGATATCACTCTAAATTCAGTAATGCTTCACATTCTGACTGGATAACTGTAATCTCCAGTGTATACAGTTGGAAGGCTCTGTAAAACTGAAATGCTGGAAGTTCACTTTGTCTGCCATTGTATTTTTATCTTCATCTTTGTCTGCCATTGTATTTTTATCTTCATCTTCCAAGGAGCAAGAGTTTAGACTCAGCTGCAAGGAATCTAAAGCATGTACTGCATATATACATATATGTATGTGCAGATGCATGTGAATGTATGTATAGCACTCAGACACACACTGTATGTCAGAGTGTGTATATATATATATATAGGTATATTTATATATATACTACAGTATTATGGCACTGAGTACATCTTGGGCAGAAAGTCAACATTGTTTACAGCCAAACTCATGCCCCTTAAAGCTGAGGGAGAGTCTTTGTCAATTCTCTCTTATTAAAGGGGAATGACCACTGACAGACAGGTATGACTTCATGTTTCAGTTGGTACCTAAACTTACATGTGGAGAGAGAGAAACAAAATTCACCTTTGATAAAAAGGCAGAGTCAGATAAGGACATGCAATGATGACTCCTTGAAGAGCAGTCATGATGCTTCAGTATAACCCATATTTTATCAGTTAATAAAATGTGATTTTAAAAGTCCCGAGCACCTTCCCTCTCCCTGTTAGAGATGTTGCTAGGCCATTTCCTTGCTGTAGGTACAAACTTGTCTGCACGGTCATACTCCCGTATAAATGTGAAATGGGAAATTGTGCTGCTCATCTCCATAAGACAAGAGCCAAGGAGGGAGCCATGAATCTATATCTGCCACTTCCTTTTCACTCACTGGGTTTGCCTGTTTGTATTACACATATATAGAAAATGTGTGTGTGCGTGTGTATACATATGTAAATTTCTCCTTCCATCCTCATGTGGATTTTCTTGACATGGAAAGCTATAGGAAAGCTAGCTTTCAGGGTAGAGGCGGATATTTATTCAGCAAGGTGGATTTTCTAGCAATGAGCACCTACAGTTTTCTGAAAAATAAATTGGATTGGGGAACAGGCAACATAGGTTCTATATTTGACTGCTGTAGATTAGATGAGTGATCATAAGGACCTGCTTCATTCCTCCCTGTAAAATAGATATGCTATGTAAATTGTCTGGAGATTTCTGGATGAAAAATGCTATTGAAAACAAAAATTCTTTACACATTTGATAATGCTATTTAGTTAGGAGCTGGTTTTCTTCTTGACTCCCTTTAAAGCTTAGATTAATCTATTAGTGATCATACTTCCAACTCATTATTTGCCCAAAAAAGGAGAACTTCAGGTCCTCGGTAGAATAGCAGGTATTTTATCATCATGCCCTGGACCAGATAATGAAGCTGTAACATGAATTACTTGTAGATAAAACAACTAGACACTCCACAGCAGCAGGATTACTTACTGTCTTTGCAAAATTATTTATTATAGTTTTGTGCTAAATTAAAGCAATGCAAAAACTTAGTACATTCTGCCTGAGAAGGTAATTAAAAAGATAGCAGGGAGGACCTAACAGTGCTCTGTGTGTTGCAGGAAGGCATGCATTGAAAGGAGCAATTTGAATGGAATGCAAAGAAAAATGATCATCTGGGAGGATATCTCCCAGCCCCGAGGGATTGCCATTCACCCATTTGTGAAGTAAGGAGTGATAAACATGGTTAATTGTGTAATACTTAGGGAGTTTTTTTTCAAAATGAGCACACCAGCCTTGCCCTTTTGGCAGACAAAAAATGCATTAAGCCTGAGGTTCGGACAGTGGAGTAAAATGAACTGCAGTGCTTTATTGCTAGTTTTTTATTTGTGGTCTGGGACATGCTGATTTCTCATATAGATTTAAAAAAATATCAGAAGCATTAAATATATTGTATACAGTTTAATCTAAAGAAAAGCAAAATCTGCTGAAGTCACCCTGATTGAAAATCACTTTGAGTTTCCATATGTATCGGTGTGAAGAAGATACAGACATTTTTTTGGCCATGCTTCAGTTTCCTCCACAATCTATGGCTGTGGAGGTGTGCTAATTTAAATACACCTTATACCTTCTTATCTAGTGCTGAGATAATCACAGAAATCCTGAATATTCAGAATTGTTGATGAAATTCTTAATCAGTGGCAAAGTCCCACAGCTTTCCATCTATATAACTGTAGTAAGATAGTTTTAAAGGGATTCAGAACTCTTCTGATGAGTTTTTTTTTCTTTTTTGATGCACATGTTCTGGTGTTACTAAGTACTGATGAATGAAACCAAATTGAGAGGAGTGTTTTGTTAGCTATACTGTGGACATAAAGATCTGAAGGAAACTTTCTGTAGAGGTGGAACATGGTAGAGATGTTTTGCATGAAATATTTAAGAACGGGTATGTTCAGGGAGATTATTTAAAGTGTCAGTAGAGGCAGAAAATTTGTACAGCTTGAAAGAAAGTCTACAAGTGGAAACAGAGAAGGAAACATCACTAAAACCTCCTTTATTAATTATTCGCGTTAATGGTGAAAGGAGCAACGATGTCCATAACAGTAAAGTTCATACTAAAGAGGAATCTGAGACAGATACAAGACTATCAAGAATACTGATCCCTGCATTGGCTACAGCAAAATTACTCATGTAAATAAAGCTAAGCAAATCTGTGGGTGTCCCTGTAAACCTGACAAAGGCATCTAATGTCTTGGAAGGCTGGAGTCCAAAATTCAAAAGCAATTTGTGGTTTTGGCTATCTATGATTTGAGCTGCTGTCTTGCACTGTTCCTTGAAAAACATTCAGTGGGATTCAGCATTCCTTGTGTAACACTGAGGACTCTAGAGGGAGACCCTGAGAACTGGGATTTTATTAAAAGAAGAGGTGAGACTTGTTACTGGTTTATTTTTTAAAAACAAAATAACCTGAGGACTGTTGTTTGCTTCCCATAGGTGGTGGGTAACTTGGGTTGCGTTTGTGCATTGCTGTCATTTAGCCAAATAGCTGGCTAATGCAAGTCCTATATGAGGACTTGTTAGAAAGTGTAAGTGGGAGTTGTTTTTCAAAGGCTTTGTGCCGATGAACATAGTGGGGATTCTGCATAATTTATGGCAAGTTTTAAAAGATCAGCAGCTAATATATTTGCTTGAAGCACATACAAGCCTCAGGCCTGTATTGTGCTGATCTGATCTTCCTGCTTTGAAAGAACTTGGTGGAGTGGATGAGTGACTTCTTGTGTGTGTTTTGTTTTCTAAAGGAGATTATTCTGGACTGAAATGGGGGTCCATCCCTGGATTGACAGCTCTTCATTAGAAGGCAGCGATCGTCGAGTTATAGCCAGCACTGGGCTAGTGAGTCCCAGTGGAATAACTCTTGACTACTTAGCCAACAAGTTGTACTGGTGTGATGCTAAGCTGTCGGTGATTGAGAGTGCAAATCTGGATGGTTCTGATCGTCGAATTCTTGCACAGAATGATGTAGGTGAGGCTTTGAGGTTGATAATTACCTACTGCTCTTGTCGGTATGCCTGTGTGTGTGCTAATGTGACTCTGCACGTGAATTACCCATCACTGGCTGTGCTGTAGGTCCCTTGCAACCCTGTGCTAAGGTTTATGGCATCACTTTATTCTCCATTCTGTCACCCAGATGACTTTTGCATATTCTTTTTAGCAAAAGAACACCTTTCTAACACTCTCTGCTTTTACAAATCAGCCACTTTGCATTATACAGAGATCTCCTCTGCCTTCACCAGAGAAGTAAAAAGAAGGAAAAAATTAAAAACGTGTTTTGCTTGTTCCATGCAAGACTGCCTAGTTTAATTCAGGTTTTGCTGTGTTTATTATGCCAGTGAGTTATATTGACATAAGCTGGAAGAGAATTAATCTTGGCCGTTAAGGTCCTTGAGCAAAGAACCTGCATCTGCACAGTGCTGAACACTGGAACGATTCTAAATACACAATAGGCATTGAATGGAAAAGTGATTTACGCAATATGCTGGTAGCTGTTATTGCTGAGATTGCTATTGTTTGACACGTAATTGTGTTTTTTTGGATCAAGAGAACAGAAGTATTAGCAATGAGGAACTGATGTTGTATCATGTTTAAAGTAAAACGTGTTTAACGATCTCATACATGGTAAATTAACTTCTGGAGAGGTTAATTCCTTTTTGTGTTTGACATCTCTCTGGGGACCAGACTTGTTTTGTTGGTGTACATACAAAACATGGGCAGAATGAGGACTCTTGGCTCAATACCATGACTGGCATGGTAGAGACTTCACAGTTCCTGTTAAGCTGATGCTGTTCTAGGCTCTGCTCTGCGAAGGACTGTGTTCATCTCCCGAGCCAGATGCCCCCTCACTTGTTTGGAGGTGTGCAGAGTGAGATTTTGGAGGGAGCAGTGTTCTGCAGTCCATAAGACATCAAGAGCCCTGAGCAGTGACTTGACACACTCCTCTTCCGCTGATGCACATGTTCTGCTGTACGCTCTGCCTTGCAGCTGACCTGTGAAGGAGGACGTGGAAGCCTGCTGAATGTTTCACTTTGTTTCTCCACAAGGAATAGGACAGTGTCTTATGGGGAGAGAACAGAGAAGGAGAGCTAGGAGCGCTGGAGAACCACAGGGTATGGGAAAGGTGTAGGTTTTGGACAGTGATATACGGATGACTGGAGGTGGGAGAAAAGGACATCGATGCCTGTATGGAAAGGAGTGAAAGAGAAGTGAAGACCAGTAGGGGAGTGAGACTTGATACCCTGAAGTTATGCTAAAGTTATTAGTGAGACCAGAATTCAGCTTCTGTTCTTGGACAGCTTTACCCTGGAAGAAGGGAAGGCAGCATCTGTTCATACACACACTGCTGTAGCACGAATTTATTACACCAGCTCCCTCTAGTGCCCCTGTACTGAGAATTCATTCAGTATAACTGCAAGTAAAATAAGTAAGATTAGTTCTGTTCTTGTCCTAACCCCATTTTTAGCTGTAAGTAAAACAGCTTGTAAGCACTCATCCAAGGCATTAAACAACACAACCATTCTTTTTCTTTATGCAATGGCTCAGGTTTGCACTGTTTTGGAAAGGCTTCTGCTTACATGTGACTATTAACTTTCCTCTTCCTGCTATACCATTAATGACATTGCACTTCTATTTTTAATCCTTAATGTATTTATAAGTGGAGAGGTTAAGGAATTCCTGGTCAAAGCAGGGTGTTTTTTTGTTGGTAGTGCAAGCTATAGATCCTCTGAATGTGAATGAATGTTTGGATGGAGACAATGTGTAGATCTTGGGCTAGTTGCTCAAATTTAATGAAATGAAGAGCTAAGAACCATGACCAGTAACCAAGCGCAGTTCAGTGGAGGTGGTGAAATGCTAGCAGAATAAAAATATGCTCTTAAACTTAATACTTAAGAACATTTAAATAATGTCTTAGAACTTTTCTTATGTAGGATTGTGGTATTTTAGCTCATTTGTGGTGTATTTAAAATATACCAACACATACCATTTCTCCAAGGTTCTAATTTATCAAATTAATTTGTTTTGTTTATTAGCTCTGTTTTTTCTTTTTTTTTTTTCTTCTTTTTCTAAAAACTAATACCTCTTAGGGTCTCACATTCATTACTGAGGTTAAATAACATCTAGTTGAGACCTACATCCAAATATAAAAGCACTAAGCATAAAATCACGTGTCTAAAAGACATCTGTAGATTTCTAGCACAGATAACGTTGGGTTACCAAGGAAAAACTGCTGTACTCTGAACTCAGGGTCTAAACAGGTGTCTAGATTCCCTTAGTAATTAATGAAAAGAGAAGAAGCTTCCTGGATGATCTATTGCATCCTATAATTTGTATCAGCTGCTGCTGTTAGCTAGCTGACAGTGGCTAACAAGTCACAGCCTACTGCTGCTAGTGGGATGAAGTAAGGAAAATGAATTTCCCTCTTGAATTTTGCTCTGTGATGAATTGGCTAGTGAACGTGCATGTTTATGTGTATGTGTGGACCTCTGTCTTGCCCTTGCACGTGCTCTTGGCACTTGCAGAGAAGACATACTGGCGTACTGGCTACCTGAAAGCTGCCAGTGGAGACGTGCCTCAGCAGCTCTGAGCTGGGCCACTTGTTGGCAGAAGAGGGAGGCACTCCACTTCTGAAAGAACAGCCCCAATGCTACTTCAAGAAATTATGTCTGAAATAGAAGTATACTGTGGGCTTGGTTTGGTTGGAAGTCACTAGCAGTCTAGAGACTGGACTGAGCCAGGCAGGTATTGCGGCCTCCTCTGCTAAGAGCATGAGTAACAAATGCCTATGGTCCTTCGTTCATGGATGCTTATTCCTCCCCATGAGACATCAAAGTAGAGAAGCCACTGTGATAGAAGTAGATACTTACTTTGTTTACATGGTTTCTTATGTGTGTTCCACAGATGTGGAAATGAAGAATCTTATTTCTTTGTAGGCCGCCCCTTTGATGTAGCAGTGTTTGAGGATCACCTTTGGTTTTCTGACTGGGCTAGGCCATCACTAATGAGAGTGGACAAGAAGACCGGCCAAAACAGGGTACGTCTTCGAGGCAGCATGCTGAGACCCTCATCAGTGGTTGTAGTTCATCCTTTGGCGAAACCAGGTATACTGCAAAAATTAAGCAGTCATTCCCTTCCAGCCTCCTCTTGTTGTTCACTGATGTCAATAGAATAGATGTTCTTTTGTCCTTGGGAAGACAATAATTTTCTAGAAAGCGGTTCTTTAAAGGCTTCACGTAGTTCTGCCAGCATTCATTGAAAGCATCACCTGGGCATAAGTCCAGGAATACAAAAAGATTTTGTATATTTATAATCACGCTCAAGAATATACACTGACCAATTTCCACAGGCCTACCACAGTCTTGTAATTCCTATTTATCCTAGTTTACTAGCACGCCTCTCATGCCTGAATAATAACAAATGACATAGAGAAAGATTTTTGTAAGATACATTAATTTTGGCCAAATTATTTGATTTTCTGTTGGGAACAATCTGCCTGTAAGCAGAAAAAATATCAAGTAATTCAATAGACCATGACAGAGAGAAGGTAATTATGGGCTCCCTATGTCCTTGTAATGTTCTTTCAGGGAATGCTAGGACTCTAAAAATTAAAGGAGAGATAATAAGGAAATTAAAAAAAAAAAAAAAAGTGATACATTTATTAGATGAAGGGTATGCAAATCTGCTTTCCTGACAAAGGGTAGGTTATAACATTTATACCTTACTATACACATCTATTTTTAATTAAAAAAACAAATAAACTAGAAAACTTCTAGTTTTTGTCAGTCCTTATTGTTTTTCCAAATGCTCCAACTCTGCACAGTTAAGAGGAGTTGTTGACTGAAGAATCCACTTGTTAAGTTTCCTGTTTTTCTGTGCTAGGGACAAATCCTTGCCTTTATCAGAATGGAGGCTGTGATCAGATCTGTGAAAACAATTTTGGAGTTGCCCATTGCATGTGCCATCCAGGATTTGTGAAAACTCAAGATGGAAAAACCTGCCGTGCACTGGATGCTTCCAACACAACAGCAGGTACAATCCTCCACTTCCAGACAAAGATCCCTTTAAGGACCCTGGCAGATAACACTGAAAAATATTCACCTTGTTCTACAAAATGAATGAGAGCTTCTCTGAAGAATTAAAATATTATGTATTTTCCTTTATAGGCATTAGTTTCACACTGCTGCGTACCTTCTTTTTCTTTCCCCCCCTTTCCCCCCCCCCCCCCCTTTTTTTTTTTCCCATCCCAAGGAGACTGAATTGTTCAAGCTCTGTGACATAATTTTCCCATGCATAGATAGTGTCACTTCCATATCTTTGATTAGGATGTCGTAATCAGAACAATGTCTGGCTTTTACAAGAAACTTAAAAAGCTTTACTAGTAAAACAGAAAGCTAATTGACATGATATGGCTCAGGTGTATAGTCACTTGAGTTTGTTTGGATGTACATACTACAGGAAGAAGAGTAGAGCATTTGATGAAGTGATAAAGCTTGTGTGAGGGTGGAAAATGCTTTACTGTTCCTATTTAGATGTGTCGGAATGAACCACCCCTTCCAACTCTGTCTTTGTACTTCTGTGTTTTGAACCACAACCCTGGGCTCACAACTGGCAGCTCTGCCTCTGCTGTCCACCTCTTTCTCCTTCCTGTTGCCAACAGCTGATGGTTGTTGTCTGAACATGCCACTCCTTCCTGAGGGACTAATGCATCTAAGATGCTTTTTCATGAATGCTTTAGTGTGTTCACAAGAAGCAAATAGAATAAATTTCCTGTAAGAAGCACTGGGGTGTTGTTCTGGGGCAATACCATGTAGTCTGACTATTTTGTTTTTCCCTTGACACTATCAGCAAGAGAGATGCCTGCAGGGCTGACGTGAGTTGCCTTCCTTTTCCTTTGCATTTGAGAAAACCCACCCGTGAGTGTTTTCAGGAATAATTTGAAGCCAGAAACAGGCTAGTCTGGGAGGAAACTTTTTAATTTTAAAATGAAACCACTGTGATTAATGGAAAGTAGATCATAGAGTCATTGAAAATCAAAATGTTTGTTCAGTAGATTTAAATAGTTTGTGTCTTCTTTTTCTCGTCTTTTTCAGGAAGTATCTCTGTGCACAAGGAGGCAGGGCCAGTGCCAACACCAGAGACCATGCTCCAGAACACACAAGGCAATGCAATTTTCAAGGATATTGACAGTGGGGAAAAGAAGAAAATCAACATTTTGTTGATGGCTGAAATCATGATATCAGGTAGAGTCTGATGATTTCCTTCCTTCAAAAGGAAATCATAGGTCTTAAAGGAAGAAAGGCTCAATGTCAAGACTGATGGCATTCATTTTAACCCTCTTACAACAACTTTGGTCTATGCAATTGCGCCAGGTAGAACTGTGTTTGTTTGTTTGTTCCTGTGTTGCTTTGCTTTGTCAACAAAACTTGTTATTATTATCCAGGTCTAAAGAACAAACATTTCTATTCTATAAAAACATGTGAAAGTCTCTCCTTTACAAGTATACTAAATTCCTCTGAAAAAACAACAACAACAAAAAAAAACAATAAATCCTTTGAATTCTACATATGCTCAATGACACTAACTCATAAAATTGTACAATAGGTTTTGCATACAATATTCAGAAATCCCAATACTAAATGACACTTCAACTCCGTCTATCCAGACAAAGACAACAGCTCTGATGATTGTAGTAGTTTGTTATCATTAACCCTGGAGAGCTATGCTTCAAACTAAGACCCTATGCTCTGTTTTTCTTATTGATTTTTTTTTTTTTAATATAGTACCTTCTTTGATCTGTACAAATACATTTTTTTTCTTTGTGCTATAGATCAAGATGACTGCACTGCACTAGAATGTGATGTCAATGCACACTGTGTTTTGCTAGAAGACGGTGCTGTGTGCCAGTGTTTGAAAGGATTTACCAGGAAGGGCAAATCATGCTATGGTAATGAAAAACATAAATAAAACCTTCAGGAAAAATGTAAAAGTGGGAAGAGAAAGAAAATCTATCTTTTTTCACGTTGGCAGCTCTGCTTCATGAGCCATCACAGAAAGGTCAACAGGATTGCATGTTTTGAAAGGGATGATGAGCAGAGCATGTGAGATGAAATGCCTGATTATCACATGGCTTATTTTCCCCTGAGTCATAAGCATTAATCTTATTAATATTAATGAGCAATAATGGGATAATAGAAATAAAAGCATAAAGTATTTATTTGTAAAAATTGTCTAATTATAAATGCTCAGTTAGCATTTAGCATTTAGACCTGATAGTTGATATATAATTTAGAAGTATATACTAGGGAATCTTTTAAAAGTTAGTACTTCTGCTGTAATAATTATATAAAAGAGCTGCCTTTGTTTTTTTTACTAGCACTTGGAAGAGACTTTAACAATCAGACAGCCCTTTGCTTGGAGTGGTCTTTAAAATAACTTTTTGTTAACATAATATTTACATACGGTGCAAATGGAAATGCTTTGTTCTCTCATAATGACCAAGAGAGAAATGCATGAGAAACAACAATTTACCCTTCGGTGGCTAAGACTCACAGGAGTCTATGTTGTCATGGAAAGGGGTTAAAAAAAGGAAGGTGGAATTGGTGTAAATTTTATTTTCCGTGAGCTGTGGTACTTTTTCTTTTTTTTTTAACTCCTGTTCTTTCTCAACATGAAGTTTGTCTCTGAGTAGGGTTTAAGATGAGAAGGATATAAGACTAATTTTGAATAGGATAGTTCCCTTCAAACAGGGGGTACTTCTAGTTCTAGGGTTTTTTGTTTGTTTTTGGTTTTAGTTCTAGTGTTTTTGTTGTTGTTGTTGTTGTTTTTTTAGAAACAAAATAACTTTTGTTTCTTTTTAGTGATTTGTCTGATGGTTTCATGTGTCCCTTCTCACAGATACTGATGAGTGTGCTGCAAATACGGACAGCTGCAATCGAAACGTGTCAGGCTGTATCAATACAGAAGGGGGCTACTTCTGCAAATGCCTGGAGGGCTACACAGGAGACGGGCTCCATTGCTACGGTATGGGAGTGTGTGAGGGCTGTGCTGCCTCTGGGAGGCTGGGGCAGGAGGAATGAACAAGAAACACGTTTCATGATTTGGGCTAGATCTGCATCAAGCCATGGAGCTGACTTGTGTCCATGATGATCTGTTCTGTCTCTTTTTGAAATATTGGTAAGGGCAGGGATCTTAACAGTGGCTCCCCCAGACAGCTGACATTTATCATTTCTTTCTTTTTGATCCTCTCCTTCCTGTCTGAAGTGTGGCAACCTCAGCAACTGATCAATATTCCAAGCCTCTATTTGTCAGTGGATACTTTCTCTCCATGTTTGCCCTCTTTTTAGTAGCTATAGCAGGAGAGAGAGGATGAGTGAAGAGGAGGAGGGAAATGGAGGTGAACTAGTACAGTTTTATTGGAAATCATTGCCATGAATATAAACGAAAGCAGGTATTGAGTGTGTCATAATACTCATCAAATAATTACAGGTTGGTTTAATAGGCATGAGGTTCAGGGTGTTGACACTTACAGATTGAGTACATTTAGAGTCTTGTTAATAATTAGACCTGCTGATTCTCCCATCCAGCTCTAATGCCAGTTCTTCAGTTCATTCCCTGTTTCTTATTTTTTAATCCATTTTAGCAGCAAATGTGAAGGAACAGCAATCTTTTTTTTTTCCTCCAATATTTGAGTAGCACATTATGTTCAGAGCTTTATGAGAGTCTTGACTTCTCTTTTGTCCTTTTCTTTTTTCTTTCTCCTTTATAGCCCAATTCAAAGCCTATTAAATTTAACCCAATTCTTACAGTCTTTACTGGACTTTGGTTCTTCGATGCAGATAAGAATGACTGAAAAATTAAGTCCGATATTATTGTGGGCACAATGTTGGAAGTGTCAAAGACAGGGGGGTTGAGGAAGTGTTCTGCCTCCAGAGGTCAGAGACAAGTCTTTGGGGATGTCTGGTAGTGCAGACAGAAGTGACAACCTCCTGTTGCTGTCCCAACCACCTACAAGGCATGTCCCCAGGCAGCTGTGGGCTCTCACTGTGGTTTATAGATGATCAGCTAGAATGATTGTAGTACCTACCACTATTACTGAAAACCAATCCATTATCTTCTTTAACTCCAGGATATGGTCAGATATGTTTTAACAGCATTTTAGGAATGATGAGATTTGGCTGTGATGTAAACAAAACTGAAACTACTTTTGCATTTGGTGAGTTGAAATGTACTATAAAAAACAAAAACTGATGTGTGAGGGGTTTTGTACTTCAGTTTTAGATGCCTGCTTGCATGAACAGTGTCTAGAAATGTATTGGTACATCCAGAGATGGCACAGGATGAACTCATCTTGTGTTTCATCATTTTTTTTTTGGAATATACTTCAAAAGTTTTGTTCCTCTGGTTTTACTTTTAAAAGTGCTTTGAATTTTCCGTGCTGTTTTGAGCTGGATCCTATCCTATTCAGTTTGCTGTAGAAAAAGTCCCAGTAGTTTAGGTGAGAATTTCACAGAAATTGAGATGGCAGGTCCGTGCAGGAGCTGCCTCTGTGGGCTGTGCTCAAGAAGTTGTGGAGATGACATGAGAGTGTGCAGCAGGATGCAGGTGACAGGCATATATGAGCCTAACGTGGGCCCTGAGCAAAGTCTGGAAACTCTTCTTATGATATTATTAGAGAAACCTCTTCATAGTAATTCAGGTGCTCACTTCATTTAAGTGTTGGCACAAACAGAACAAACCTGTAGGTTTCTAGACATTTTCCTTCTGTCTAAAGCTTTCATCTAGGCTGGACCAGGTGGGTGGTGCAGGGGTGTACAGCTCCCCACTCCCAAACCCTCCTGCCCTCTTAATGCAAGAATGCCAACTGACGGTACTCTAGTACACATCCAGGGTGCATGCTGGGACTAGAAAAGTCAGGAGAATGCACCTAGTACAAGTGAATCTTCTCTTCAACTCTTCTGTACCCGTTACATTTTATGGGGTGACTTCTCCTTGCCCTCTCCCTACAGACAGCTTCTGCAGCAGTGCAGCATGCTCTGAGAGGCTTGGTAGGCTGTGATCACTTGGTGTAGAAAGCATGCTGGTTACTCTTCTGTTACAATTTCTACCAAATTTGCAGAGGGAAGGTCTATGGCATTTTTCCCCTCTGCCAGGAGGCTGCAATGCTGCTGCTGCTGCTGCCCTTTTAAGCGATGCTCTGAGGTGTTTCGTTCTTCTAACTGCAGACTGTTTGGGTGACAGATATTGATGAGTGCAAGATGGGGTCCCACACCTGTGGAGAGAACAGAACCTGCACAAATACAGAAGGAAATTTCACTTGCTCCTGTGCTAATGGTGCTTCTGGAACTACCATGGGTTGTGGTGAGTAAATGGAGTGAGCAATTAATATAAAGTGGATCTTAACTAAGAACTGTGCTCTCAGCTGAATTGATATACCGGGAAATTAAAGAAAGACTGTGTAGTGACATACTGGGCAGCTTGTGAATGAATTCAACAGTACTTTAGGAGGTTGTTTTCCAAGCAGCTGTTCTGTGGTGGGTTAATGAGACTGGATCTGAGCTTAGTTTGGAAATGTCTATGTTAAGTTTCAGTGCTAATTTATACAGCCTAAATGTAATGACACATCTATCTAATGGTCTTTGAAATCAAGAGCAGAAGTAAATGCTCCTTGGAGATGATGTTTTGGGGCTGATTTCAGGCTGTGTCATTCTTCAAATTTGGACTGCACATAATTTAAGTCCCATTTCATTCTTCAGAATAAGTTAGATCTCAGATCCAGTAGCTAATTTTTCAGAGGGTCTCTGAAATGCTTCAGAAAATCTGGTTGCTAATTCAATGAAGGGAGCAGCTGAAGCTTCAGTACTCATAATATCTGACCCTTGTTTCAGTGCCTCACTGTGACAGCAGTGTTCTCTGAAAATTTGGAGCTGTGACACATCATCTTCCTCTGTGTCAGCCCTCGTCATCAAGATGAATTTTACTCCAGATCAAGTGACTGTCTGATGACAGAAGAACACTGTATTATTGTCACAGATATTTTTCTGCAGAAAAACAGAGGGAAATTATGGCTTTTTAAAGTAGAACATCTATCAGGATCCTCACCCTCCTTCTCAGTCATTTAAGCTTTCAGTAGTTTCAAGTGTCACTCAAGAAATGATGATTTTAAATGATGTATGACTTGGAAGTAATGTCTTATAGATCCCTCAGCTGTAAATATGATCCCAGACATCTTTGTGTGTGCTAGCACACTGTTTTAGTTCTTTGCCTAGTAAGCTCTTTTAGCAGTCTGAAATTTTCCTTGCAGAATGCAGAACACCCGGGGTTCACTGATATCACTCAGTCCTTTCCAGTGTGGGCTCTTTGCCCTGACAGCTCTCCTGCAAATGAAATTTTAAAAAACAAATGTCATTAAAGGTCATGTTGCAATAAAACTGGTGTGAGTCATAACACTGATCCCATAAATGTGTGGGAGCGATTAGGTTTATTGCTGCTAAGCCACACTGCTAGAAATTCTTTGCCATGTAGATGCTAGGTTCTGGCCCGCAGATTCAGTGTAGCACTGAGGTAGGCAAAAAAGTGCTCCTGCTCTGTAGAGGCACCTCTGCAATGCAGGTCATGTTGTGCAGAGATATCAGGGCTACCTGTAAAACTAGCTAGTTTGGATGCTTTTGTAGGTGACAGTGTGTGCAATTCAGAGCAGGCTACACAGAAGCTTTTGAGGAATTGGGTCAGTGGAGTGCTCTGATTGCCAAAGAAGCTGTTGCCTGTACCTTTAAACAAGCTAGCTCAAAAATGTGATCTACACTCATGCACAGATGCAGTCAACTGGGTGGCAGAATAGAAACATCTGTGCAAAAATGTCCGTTTGCATGTGAAAACTTTTCAGGCCAGGACCCAGATGCATGAAGTGCAGTCACCCTTCACCTGTGCATCTGAGTCTGACGCCTTGTGAATGGTAGAGATTTACTGTACCCTAAAATTGCTTATGTTGCGGAAATAATTCAATTATAAGCAACTAGACAGTCAATATAGTTTCATTTTCCAGAGGTGTACTCACACATCTAAATAGACTGAACACAGCTAACCTCTGTGTGTTTTTCACTGTGAATCTAGAATCAAGCATATTTACTATTTTGATCTAAAAACCTGCGTGCTGAAATTTCATAAGCAAAATAAGCAAATGGGTAAAAACAAAAACAAGTATTTGGTTGAAATTAGAAATTCTTACCTACTTTCCTATCTTGGACTGCTGGAACTCTTTCATAAGATCACATTGCCAATGCAGCAAACAGTTTGAGATGTCCTTGTGAAATCCTGTGTTTCAGAATCTACTTTGTCCCCTACTGTTGTCAACAATGAATATTCTACACACCCTGTGCAAGGTGATTCCATGGGATGCCCACCTTCCTATGATTCATACTGCCTCCACGGCGGAGTGTGCAATTATGTTTCTGACCTACAAGACTATGCCTGCAAGTAAGTACAGAATTTTATATTGTTTGTGCTGATGAATGGTATCCTTAGGGCACAGCTGAGTGCAGGCAATGAAGTACTTGTCCATAAATTTTCTGTTCATCACCCATGCTGGTAATTATCATTAGACTTTGGTCTTTTCTGTGAGTGATCACTCCATTCACACCCAATGCAATTGATAGTAGGATTGGATTTGTTTCCTAAGCACTTGATTCTTTGCTTTGGAAATAGGAGGTAAATTGTTAAATTACTTAGTGCTCATAGCATTATAGGTTCCTGCTCTCTCTCTCTCTCTCTCCTGTATGCATCATGCCAACTTGCACCTCCCTGTTGGCCTTGCTGCTCATTTACTGCTATCACCTGCTGAAGCACTCACTGGGGTGGAAGAGGACACCTCTGTCCTGTCTTTTCTGACTGGGAGCAGGAAGGTGAAATCTGGTGCCAGCATCTTCCCTTACAGTTTGAAGAGTCTTCCTCCCTGGCAGAAAGTGCAAAATACTGATGGTCCTCTTGAAAGCAGGGAGAACGGCAATGAGATCTGAAAAACATTTCCTTCCTCCTGAGGATGTTTTGTGAAGCCTAATTCCCTGATCCTTGAATGTAGTTACTGATAAAAGCAAAGAAAATCTTATGTTTCCGAAAATCAGCCTTCGGCTGGTCAGTGTCACAGCCTAAAGCCATGGGGTAACCATTTCTTCAAAGCCATTGTTGCTGGAATTTAACTGATTATATCTCAATATTTGTTACACATTTCTTCAAAATCCAGCATAAGCACTGTGTTTACAGTGGGACAAATCCAGTGGCTGCCCACTTTCCTGGGGTCTGACCGGGTATGTGAGGACCTGTGCAGGGGACTTTCTGTGGTAGGGAAACCTTCCTTTGTGGCTCTTGTGTGAGGAGAGTGAGCTTGGTGGGGAACAGAGAAGTCCTTCATCACAATTCCCCCAGATCCCCCTTGTTGTTCCAGGCCATTTCTGCAAGCATCATCAAATCCAAGGATTATATTTAATTATTATTATTGTTATTATTTATTAACGTGAGTGGTTTCCCCTGCCCACAGACCTCTGTACCCACAGGAACAGGTGGAGAGTGTGTTTCTATGTGCATGCAAAGTAGATGCTTTGTGCTGTGGACTTGCTAAGATCAACACAGCCATTGTAGAAAGTGGTATGACTTATGTTTATTTCTGGTATGTGTTGTGCTTTTTTAGAATAAATTGTGGAGTCATTAAAAGTTATTTTTTTCCTCATTGAGTTCCTCATACTGAAACTGGAGAATCTACCACTGCAGAACTTTTAAATTAGAGTCTGTCCATGTTTTCTAAATTTTGTTAAGTGTTAGTCCATAATAAGAACCCAAATTTCCGCATTTTTCAGTACTGGAAGTGGAAGCTGTTAAATAAATTAAAGCCTAACCTTGCTTAGCTGTGATCTGCCAGAGAGATTTGTGTTGAACTATCTAATTCCTCACGGTGTGCACTAGATGGCAGCATTCATTCGTGATATATTAAAATAGCAGAAGGAAGTCATGGCAAAACTTTGTCAGAATTTTCACACATTGCCAAGTGTATTAATTAATTAATAGTTTTGTGTTTGTTTTTTTTTTTTTTTCACTTTATATTCATTTTGATACATGGGTTTCGTGCTCTGAAATTATATTTCAATGTTGGAATTTTTACCGTGTTAAGGGAAGAAAAAAAAAATAACTGAGAGAAGTAACCTGTAATAAAACTAAATTTTGAAGATATTTCTAACCCATACAAGTTATAAAAACACCTTTGTTCCTCTTAGTAAGGATTCAGATTAAAATTTGGTTCCCTTAACCAAATCACTCTCAAAAAGTTGATAAATTGTATTTTGTCTCGTTCAAAGAAATGGGAACCTTGCTGCTGGAAAGGGTTAAATAGAAAATCTAAGGGAAACAGTCTGTGGATTTTTTCTTTTTTTAATGCTTTATCTACTGATATCTGGGAAGTATAATCTCACTGTATAATTCTGTAGAGCGCTTCAATAGATTTACATTTAAAAAGCATTTAATAGTGAATTTTACAGGATTTGACAGACATTCCTTTAATGCCATTTTGTCTTTACCCCCAGCCAAATTCAACGAGATATTTCCATGGGGGTTGCCAATGACAAATCAATACTCAAGGTGACTGAGTTGATGATTTGGGTTGTTTTCTCTGCTGCCAGTTACAAAGTGCCCATGCTTCCTTTTGGCAGCTGTATGACGGGCTACGTAGGGGAGCGGTGCCAGTTCAGCGACCTGGAGTGGTGGGAGCAGCAGCACGCCGAGAGGGTGAAGGTGCGGAACATCACCATCGCAGTGTGCGTAGCGGTGCTGGTCCTGCTGCTCCTGCTGGGGACCCTGGCCGCCTACTGCTCCAGGTACTGCTCCCAGACATGTGCTGGGAACGCGTGGCAGACGGACCAAGGTGCTATCACAGGTGGCTCATGGAGAAGAACATGTGCTGTTCCTCAGCCGGTGGAAATCGCCATCACATCCTTGCTCCTATTTTGCTTTTCTGTAATGGGGTCTGTGAATAATTCACAAATGTTCTGCCTTGTCCCTTCCCTGCAGTACTCACATGGATGGTAGAGTGACGTGTGCCTGAGGAGAAGAATAGACCTGATTAGGTTTGAAGAGGAGCCATAATTTGTATTGATGAGAGAGTTAAAGAGCATGCTATTTACTTCTTCCTTAGCTTCCCTTAAGAGAGCTAGATGTCTGAAACTGTTGTGGTAGGGCTTTGTTCTTCTCTGCTAGCTATTATCATCAGTTTTGTTTTACAAGCCTTTCAGAGTAGAACTGTACCTGAATGTTTCCTTGCAAGGGAGAAAAGCAGAGCGTTACCCTTCCAGTAGCACACTTCTACAGTGATGTCTGCAGCAATGAATGTGAAAGCAGTTTTCCTGGTAGTAGAAAGTAAAGTCAGGGAAGTGAATGTAAGGCACATCTGTTGTAAGAGTACTCCCTGGCATTTTCCATGGCTGTAATGAATTGTGCAGGTTTGAGATTCTTCTCATGGCAAAAAGAATCCCCATAGTCACTATTTAAGAACCCAGCCTGATGTGAAATTAAGTGTTGTTGATGTCCCTTGGACTGGAAAGTATTCAGCATTTAATAAGTTAGTCTTTTGGCCATGACCTTGGCAGACAACTGTTCTCAGAGGCTCTTGTTTAAATGTATAATTTTATTTAGCAAGTAACAAAGTAAACAAACAAAAAGCCAGAGAGCAGCCAAATTTACAGTTTCCCGCTGCATGCCTACCTGCCTTCCATATGCAGAGGTTTTGGTTGTGGTTTAGGCTAATTTTAACATTAGAATCTCCTAGGCATAAAACGTTAAGCTGAAAAAGAAGTTAGCTATGAAAGCTAATACTTTCCACTCTTATTTAATGGGTCCTAGCATATTTAGCCCATAAAAGTAGATAAGCTGTTACTTTTCTGGTTTTCTACTAGCTGATGGTAGAGCTCGAGAGTTAAAGCTAAGTGCAAGCTGGTTTGTTCTCATGACCTGGGATTCAGAAGCTAATCACTGGAATGATATATGCGGAATAGACAGATCATGAGACTCTTATGTTTCCCATATTTGTCTTTTAAACTGCCATGGAAAATAGCCACAGTATGTCGGGTTTTAAGGTGTGAAGATATTCATTCTCTTCACTTCCATTCTCTTTTGTCATTTCTCCCCGATTTACTTTTCTTTTTTGCCAAATGCTTTTGATCAATATAACTATTTACCTCAACAACAAGTTTTCAATTACATGCTCGACTGCATTTGTACTGCAGCTATTACTCGCCTAACTAGATCAAAATGAAACCGCTGATCTAAAATCCCTATTTAACCAGAGTCTGGAAACCAATATTTGGCTTGAAATCACTCTGCTGCTTTTTCCTCCCATGATCTACTGTATTTTGAAATGTACCAATTAAGTCTATAACAATCCTGTTCCTTCCCTTGCAAGATGCGCGCTCCTATCTCCTTCTAATTGGAGGAAATGAAGTTGGTGAGCTACACCTACCTATTTGAAAGCTGCATGAACTGGAGGCCAAGGGTACCAGAATGTTGTGTTTGTTCAGTGGCTGTGGCCTGCTGAAGGGCATTGTGTTAATCTTCACGTCAGGTTTATACAGTCTGAATGTACAATATGCCAAGTTTCCTTTCTTACTTGGGATGGAGGGAAGCAATTTCTCTTCCAACAAAAAAACAACAACCCTGAACCACAGATTTAACACCCACAAATTGGCTGAGGTCATGCAAAAATTAGCAGCAGAGCTGGGATTAGGATTGAGAAATTCTTGGCCTGTTGCCCGCGTTCAGTCAACCGGATTTCACCGCGGCCTCCTGCTTGTGCTCACGGAGACCCTCGTGCCTGCCATGTCAACCTGGCATCTGCTGTTCTGCGTGCTCTAAAGTAAGCCCTGGAATTAGAGGGATCCTCTTGGGCAGGGCATCCTGCTGAGGACAGTGCCTATGTGCTGCGTGGGGGATTTTAACCATTGAGTAACAGGCTCGAGTTGCATTCTGTCAGCGCTCTGAGCTGCAGTGCCGAGGGGACATATCGAGGTGAGGGTTAAAACACAAACAGCAGCCATGCTGCAGTGCCAGGAAGGCCAAAATGGAGTAACTTACCTTATTGTTCAGCATTCTGTTCTGTAGACTTATCCTCAGATCTGACACCTACTTGATTTTGTGTCATCAGTCCCAGTCTTATGCTCTGTTGGGAACCATGAGAATTTTTCTTTCTGGTTGAAGGCATAGGGAGGAGCGTGTTATAGAGAATCTGGGGAGAAAATCCATGGTGCAGACAGGTCTTTCTTATTTCTAACAGAAGCCAAATCTTGTCTATGTTGGCTTTTCTTTAAGGGAATAACGTGATAATTATGGAATGATATATATTCCCAGTTAGTGTATGACTGTGGCATAGGAATAAAAGGAAAATTCCTATTTTCTTAGATATATGTCGATTGAATTTCATTTAAAATATGTCAAGTAAAAGGAAGTTATAACTTGACACTTCTGGAATTTGAAGAGTGAAACATTACTTTTGTTATCTGACTTCTAGGAGAAGAATAATTGTGTGTGTGATGTCAGTAAAACTGTACTGATTTGAATCTCAAGAAGGGTAAATGAGCTCTTTTTCTTATGACTGTGTTTTCTGTGTAGGGGCCTAGATTGGATTTATGGAACCAGCTACTTGGAGCTAACTATTCGCAGCCTTTATCCAATTCAAGATTGTACTCTGGCTTTATTTCCCCCTCGTTTGAGCTAATTGTGTTAGTCATGCTCCGCCCCCCCCCCCCCCCCCCCCCCCCCCCAGGAAATAACTTAGTTCCAAGCTTTTTGAGGACTTCAATTTATTTATTTCATAGTATTTTCTAAAGTTGTTGTCTTTCGTAAATGATGCAGCTGAATGCAGAAGTGATTTTATAATTGTAACTACCAAATGATGTACAAAAATAGTCACATTTTTATTTCTGAGCTTCACCCACACTATTCATTGTATTGGCTAAAACTTAAATCTTTGTAAGAGGAATGTACTATAGATTGAATAATATAAGAAAATAGAAGGGGGTATTTAAAATTAAATTTAATTATTTTCTTTTCCTAATGAATGACCCTTTACAAATGGCACGTTAAAACAAGTATTCACTTCTTACTGACTTCTATTTCTGACAAGATGTTTGTTTTAACCACTGTGCTGTAATTAACACTAATACAGCCTTTCAGAAGAATGAAAGAAAAGAAAATGTATGTCCCCTCTGTAAATACCTACAGAATGAAGTGTGAAAAGAAGCAGCATCTGTTCCTCCTGAAGTGAAATAATTTGTTTCAGCTTTTGTTCTGTTGCAGAAGTCAAAACTTGTATAAGAAGAATCTCTATGCAGAAGCGATAAGAGATGCCAGCAGCCATGCTGACAATGAGAACGTGACACTTACTTGCAACAAGTCTCAGGTAACTATATTAATGTGGAGTGGAGAGGGAAGTAGGAAGGATCAAAGAGCGTTAGGGATCCACTTGAGATTATCCATCAAATAATTCACATCTTAAATACATTAAATAAGTGCTAGAGTCATCAAGTGCTTTGCTGTGAACCCTAGTTCATCTTACCTCATTGTTATCCCTCAAAGTTCACAGCTGCCTGGATGTATTGCAGCCATTAGCTGGTGTTATTGTTAGCTTTGAACACAACAGTTGGGGAACTGTGTTCTAAATTAAGGAAATGGCAATGTGATGACATGGCATATCACAGAGTTATTTTCACAGGAAGGTATGCCCTCTGTATAAAAGATTTCTTGGAAGCCAAGTACTGTGTGTGGTACCTGAGATGCTGAACTTTATTTTGGGGGTGGATGCAATTAAATGTCTTGGTATTAGAAGCTGCTGCCTTGTAAAGAGAACCTATCAGGATGTTATCAGGAAGTTTGGAAGGGAATTTAAAAATACTAATTAATTGTGCACTGGTGTAGGTAGAAGTGCCATCATGATCTGCTTGCTCTGGCCTGTTTCTATTGTCAGTTTTGAATTTGCATTAGAGATTTTGGCCCCATGAGATCTGATCAAGGGACTTGATTTTCACTGGCATTAAAATGTCATTATGCTGCTGGGTGACTGCAGTTGGAACCTCAAGTCAGCAAAAAGGACGTAATCAGCATCTGTGGCTACTTCTGTGCCCAGACTGAAGCTGCTCTGTCAGAATGGCACGACTTACCCTGAGATCATCTGCACACTCACATCATGCAGGACTGAATAAGCTGCTGTAATGCAGGTGTCACTGTACATGTCTAGGTAGCATCACATTAGATAAGCAGCATATGCTCTCCAAAACAGGCACAGTTATGTCAGTGGAAAGGACTGCTGGAAAAGTCTATACTTGCACAGGATTGGAGTTAAACTCCAGTGATGCACCTACCTTTTTACTGTGGTAACTGCACGCACGTTTTTCTAGCATGGGTATTACTGCAACGATTTAAAGCCTTTCACAACCAGCCATAGCTGGAAGGGTACAAAATCCGTGCAGAATAGTCAAGGTTGCAAAAGAATTTGGCTTTATACATTTACTTTAATGATAATGGATACTTTAGCTTTAAATCTAGATTTTATTCATCTATGCTTAAAGTTCAACTCTGCTCCAGATCTTTGTGTCCAGAAAGGGATGAATTTGCTCTGCTTGGGGGTGGCTGTTTGAGGGGTTGAATATCATGGAATATCCATAGTGCAAATTGAGCATTTTTAAATCAACCAGAAGAATGCCTCTCAGATGGTTTAGATTAAGTATCTGGCAGGATTTGTGAGTGGGTAGCTCCTGAAACACACTATTAGACATGTGCAGGGAGTACTGAATTGACTCGACCCCAGTTATAACATGAAATAGTTCCACTGATGGTCTGTCGCATGGTCTTGTGGACCTTTTATTACTAGCTGCTGACCTGGCCAGCACTTGTTCCTCCAGATAGCAAGCAGCAGATGTGCTGAATCTTAGCGACGCCATCATTTGTTCACAGCAGAGGCAAAAAACATGGTTTGCAAAATATCTTTGGCTGGCAAAATCAGAAACATTTGTTGGGACTGAGAACAGCTTGTTGCCTGGGAGCAGTGCTCTAGGAGGCCTGCAGCTCATCACTTCTGTCCCCACCTGCTGTTGTCCCCACAGTTAATGCTAGTCATTAATGACATTTTTGCTGAATATAGGACTAATTAGACAGCTAAGCAATGGACTGAGTCAACAAAAACAAATCCTACCTACTCATCTATTACACACTCGGGTTGAATTTCACCATGCATTCTTCTACTGGGAGACATCAAACACATTAATAAAGTAATTCATTGCAAATGGCTTGTTGCAGACTGGAAGAGGAAATCACTGACCCTTTGCTAATTATTGCTTCTCACACAGTAATGGATTCCTGTGGTTTCATGCATGTCATTTTCTCTGTGCTGATGCAGCCATGAGTGTTAAGTTCACTGGGGCTTCATTCATGCATGCACTCAAGTTAGAAACTGTAGAGCTGCCAAAAAGCAGCAGGAAGTTGTCTACTACTGTTCACTTTAAGTGGAGATTATTGGGGAGCTTTGTGATGGGGGAAAAAAAAAAAAAAAAGAAAAAGAAAAAATCATACTACATTGGGGCAGAAAACTATAGCTCCTCAACTCTTACGGTACTTGTGTAGGTCTTCAGGTGCTATTGATGTACACAGCATTAGTAATTCTAATGCAGGATTTCATATGGGACTGAGTGATATGTGTGAAGTAACTGTAAAAAGCTCATTAAATTCTTTTCTTTTGTAACCTGTAGTATGCTTGCCCATTTGTGTAGCTAGGGAGAAGAAGTGCAAAGACTTCTTGATAGTGCCCATCTAGGCTAATGTAGAGGATAATGAATTTTACCCTATCGCACACACCAAATGCCAGGTATCATGATACCAAAAGAATACCTACAGTTTGCCCAAAGGTCATTCACTTTTTCATTTATTTCTATTTTGCAAGGGAAGCTACATTTGGGTGAGAGTATGCATGGGTATTTTTCTCGCATTTGTGTTAGAGATCTGTAAGCAAGGCTAGACTTGTCCCAGGAATACAGAAGCCTTGGTAAACTTTTGCACATGCCTGGATGCACATGCCTCAACCACTGGGAAGTGGTTGAGTCACCATCCCTGGAGGTCTTTAAAAGATGTTTAGATGTAGACCTTAGTGATATGGTTTAGTGGAGGTCTTGTTAGTGTTAGGTCAGAGGTTGGACTAGGTGATCTTGGAGGTCTCTTCCAACCTAGATGATTCTGTGATTCTGTGGATTTTGAGGCTATTCTGAGACTTGTCACTCAGCAAGTGTTGAGCTTTGCACAGTCAAAGATATTTTGCAGAACTGTGTGTAGCTGGATCTCCTCTGGGGGTCTGCCACATGTAGGTTAGCAGCTGTAAGCATACAGATTTTATGCAAATGAACTGATATCTAAATATTCACGCCTGTTACATATGTGGCGTGTTCATACCATTCCCCAGTTCTCCACCTAGACCATGAATCTGCCAACAATCTTCTGTTGGAACATCTTACTTACAGACATTTTCTCTTCTTCCTTGTGTCTGCTCTTTAAATGCCCTCTTTTAACTATTCCTCAGCTGGGTTTCTCTGTTCACCTCTATCCTATTTCAGCACATTGCTTTCCTCTTTTCTTCTCTGCTCTTTTCAGCACAGTCCCTCAGAGGGTGCTGGCTTCAAGGCACGGTGTAGCTTGTTTTCCACTGTCACCACGGGACGATGGAATTGCACCCCTAAGGTGCTGCTTGGAGCTGGGAAAGAGAAGCTTGCTTCCTTCCCTGTGTCTGGCAGGGTTTCCTGCTGTCTGGTTGCAGGCCTCTTTAATGCTTTAAAAGTGGCCCAAATACTGTGGAGGGGGTTGGTTTTCATGTACTTTTCTTCTTGCATCTGGAAAGGTTGATTTGCAATGCAAGAGTGTGGGTACTTCTTTACTAGGCTAGGACTGCACGCTTTCCAAAGAAAGACCAGGGCTGTCATCAACTGCAATGTTTAATTATCTGCAGGGGAAGGGTCATCCCAGAAGCCAGGATGACCTTTTTCCCCCTCCTGTGGTTGGAGTGTGTGGCCCTTCCAGTCTGCCTCTTGGGTTTCAGAAAACTGGTTCATTTTATATTAATTTGGGCTCTCTGTGTTTTGTGCATATTGTACGTATTTGCAGTTTGCGGTTGTCAAGGAGTGTAACAGTCCTCTGGAGACTAAAGCGGTTGATCTAATTGAGTGTGAGACAGCAGACCCTCATCCTGCCTGGCCTTCAGAATATGGTGAGTAGGATTTCCTTCCCTATTACATCTCTCCTCACCTTTGCACCAGCAGCAGTGGTGGCTAGTCCAGGAGACAGAGAAACCAAATGATACCACTGGCTTGTTTAGAGCTCTGTGCACTGCAGAAACCATGTTTGCATTGCTGTGAAGAGACCATTCAATCCTTCACTTTGCAGATTATTCATGAGAAATTACAGTACAACAGTGCTTTCACAAGCATAAGGAGCCAGATGCTTCTCATGATAGTAATAATATCATGTTTTTGTGTTTTTGTAAAACTTCATAATTTTTTTCTCTTATTTTTTTTTTGTCTTCATAGCAATGAGTTGTGTGCATCATACTAATGGGAAAACTGTGTCCCTGAGAAGATATACTTTGACAGTCCTTATGCATTCAGGCAGGAAAACTGTCAGGGTGTGAAGAGTCCAGACCTTTTGCCCTGTAGCAGCCACAGCAATTCTGCTTTTTTATTTTTTTTTGTGTTAAACAAGATGTTTGACTGCCTGGGGAGTGTTTGGTGCTTAAACAAAGATGAGATGAATGAAGGAGATATTCCTCCCACCACTGATGCAAAGGCAGCAGGCAGCACAGGAACACACAACAGGCTTCCATGGCCCACAGGTTACCAGCTGGATCACTCTGAGTTTTAGCAAATCCTGCCTTGTATAGAGGCAACTGAATTTCCTAATGGCTCACGTGGTGAGAAGTGATGGGGAAAGACTCATATCCTTTAACAGTTTGTCTTTAATGTATTTACTGCCTGTTCACAGAAGTTACCAGACAGCCTGGTTTGCATCGGCCATTTAGAAATACCCAAAGACAAATGTTTGAGGATATTGAAATGGGCAGGCATCTTGCAAGATTTTCATAATTGCCCATAATTGCCCAATTGCCAAATGTTGGAAAATCAGTTTATTCATCAGTAGAAAACATGCCTCATGTTTACTTGGTTGAACTAATACTGTGAACATGTGTAGAACTGTATTGCCCAGTGAAAGAAGCCTGATGTTTCCCATTAGGAGACTCTGTTCTCATTTATAGGTTTATCAGATGCAGCTTTTGGAAGAGAAATTTCCCGTGACAGGTGTCTTCTTTTTTTTTTTTTTTTTTTTTTTCCCTAATTGAAAATTTTAGTAAAAGTGGTTCAGCTGCCTTAGAGAACAAGACTAGTAGATAATCTGATGTCTTTTCTAAGATGTCAGTGAATAATTCTAAGACCTTTGACTTTGGAGCAGGGAATTTAATTTCACCAGGCAGGTGGTCTTCCTGTCTCGGGCATGCCTTTTTCTTGTTCTTAGGTGTTAGAATAGAAAAACATGACATTTTCCTTGGACAAGTCACTTCTTAAAATCTGAAACAAGTTCTTGACTGTCTCTCTTTTTTTTTTTTTTGACATAAGTTCTTTTTGTGATTTTCTGTGTTTGATGCCTTGCTTCCTTTCATAGCTTTCCTTCAAAGCTATCATTAACTTTCCTTTAGCCTAGTTGTTGCGAAGCTTCCCAGATGGCTTTCAATAACGTATATCCATTTTATTCAGCAGAAGAACAGCCTATAACATATGACAAAGCAGCAGAGACTTTGGCAGAAGAGGAGAAAGAACAAGGCTACCGACAAGAGGTTCCTGGTGGTGAGAAATCGTTTCAGCCCTCGGTAGCAGAGAAGGGTCCTCCCCAGGCTCCTTGGGGAGCCCACCCCAAGCCCCTGCAGGGAAGGGAGCCCTGCCTGCCTGCCCCAGCCAGCCTGCTGATGCAGCCGGACTAGAAGAAGCTTGGGCTGAGCAGGAATAGGAGGAAGGATGAAGTCAGTGGAGAAAGGGAACTTGCGAAACACTGAAGCAACCCCCATTTTTTTCTTCAAGCTGTGCACTAGAAAAAGAAAAGAAAACAAAAACACCGAACAAAGCAGAAAAGTTCTTGCCACTCCTTGCCTGCCATCTCTGCTTGGAAGAATTGCTGTGAGCAATGCATTAACCACCACTACTCTATAAGTATCACTTTAGGGGTCAACACTGCGAATTTCATTAACTGGAAGCTAAAAGGACACTGAGGGAAAACAGACCAGTGGGTGGTTTGTTAGAGGTAAACATTTTCTAAAGGAGTTTATTGCAAGTGATAGTCTTTACACATAGATGGAGTCCGAAAAACTGCCCAGAAAGTGGGTCATAAGGGACAACTGCAGAGAAACTGGAATGGAAGACGATGCAGGAAAACAAGTTCAAATGAATCTTTTTGTTAAAATACTGTTCATGGGCACTACAAGTCTCTCCCCAGCACTGCTGTCAGGCCACTGTAACATCTGGGACTTCAATGGGGTTGTTCTTGTAACCGAAGTTCTTCTGTAACTGAGCACCAGATGTGGGACTGTGTTTCTCGGATTTGGTGGGTTGGAGGATTGTTTGTAAGCTCATGGTATTGACGATGGTCCCATCTATAGCAATTTAGGTGATTCTTCCATTCAATTTTCCACTCTACACCATTTCTTCAGAGGATCACATGATTGTTGCTGGACAGGGACAGCAGGCCTCAGTCTGCTTTCAGCCCTGCGAGGGAGCATGTGCTGGAGCTTTCTTTGCCTCACAGAACTGTGGCTGGCAGCAAAATCTGTCTCACTATATAGGACTTAGTGTGGCAGAAGAAGTCCAGCCAGTTCCTGTTCCAAAAGAACATGAGAAGTGGGACGAACAAAAAAAATGCCCCCTCAGTTTGGACTGACATCCATGTCACTGATTTGCGCTGCCTCAAAATCCATGGGATTGATTGGAAAACAACACCCATTTTTCTTGAAACTGACTTTCTAACAGCTACGGTTCCCTTCCAGTTATTTGTTAAGAAAAACTAACTTGCTTATAAAGCTCTGTCATATGCAGCGTTGTAACTTAGTTGTTTATCATCTCAAATGATTTTCACCACCGCTCTTGAACTTCTGAGGATGTTTTCAGAATGTTTTGGAAGATATCTGGAAATCAGCTATGTTACTAATAATGTTTTCATTGTAGGGGATCTTCTCTGTTTGTGAAGTCTACTGCTATAACTATTGGACACCTTTTCTAAGCTCCACTACAGTGCCCACTACTAGCGCTCCTCATAATTCATTAGCTGGATAATAGTTGTTAATGTTATTCATTTGTGTGTTTGACATCCTGCTGTTTGTTTTTGGAGTTCCACCAGGAAGGTGTGATGTGTTGTAGGCTGGTTACCAGCTCTGTATGCCAGTGATGGAAAAGAGTATTAAAAGGCTCTTATCTCTTGTCCAAAATAGTTGCATGCTTGAGTAACTTTGTGGAGTTATATCTTGTAATCATAGAATGATAGAATGGTTTGGGTAGGAAGGGACCTTAAAGGTCACGTAATTCCAACCCCCCTGCCATGGGCAGAGACACCTTCCACTAGACCATGTTGCTCAGAGACCCATCCAGCCTGGCCTTGAACACTTCCAGGGATGAATTCTGATTTATGCTGGTGAAAGCAATAAAAACACTGAGCCTGAGGTGTCTGAATTACAGAAATTGTAAGACCTTGATTTGTAGATAGGATAACAATTAAGGATAGTTGTTTATCCTTCTAAAATGATCTTTTTGTGGGTAGTTTTGAATTACTAAGTCAGTTCTGAATTCAGATTTAACTTCTAAAATAGGCATTTCCAAAGGGTGGTTGGAGTTAGCAGTAAGGAAAACACATGCTCTTGTGTGAATGGAGAATGTCCATGAAAAGTGAAGTGATTGAGGAGAGTTAGCCTACTAGATTGTGCTCAGAGGAGGGCAACCACTGGGCTGGACCATTAGTATTTAGTAGACTGGATTTTGAGTTAAGCATAGTTTCATTTCGTTAACATTGTTAAAAGCATCTAGGCTGGGTTCCCTGGTCTTCCACAGTCCATCAGGGATCTTGTGCATGTTGGTGGGAAGAGAGTCCATCTATAAAGGCCCTGATTCAGTAAATCAGTTTATTTTCATGAGAGCTAGACAGTAAAATGATTTTTATCCCTGTACTTTGATTATCTCTGGTGAAATATGTTTCTGTGCTTAAAATCAAAGTGCCGTGTTGAATGACAGTCAACATTTAGTTGGATGTTTCCCTGATCAAAGAAAATAAAGATTTGTAACTTTGAATCTTGTCTAAACAAAGATGTTTCAGACTCCTTACAAATTAGTTATATTCTGCCCCTTGTTTTGTTTACTTTGCTTTCTTTCACTCTAAGGATCAAATTTTAAATTTGATAGTGTTCTTTAGAGAATGAGATAAGAAAATCAAAATGACATGTTTTAATAATTAGGGTATTATGAGTTTTAAATGTTTCCTATTTAGTGTTTCAGCACTAAACTCAAAATAATCTTTAGTGTTAAAACCTTGAGATGATATTTCAACATAAATATAATATATTTGGTTTATTTGTATGTTTATAAAACTGTTGATTTATAAAAATAATAATAAAGAAAGATGCTTGGTGTCCCTCTTGTTTTAAAAGAAGTGTGTACAGAACTCCTCAGTTAAACCATGTCATTCTTGTCAATTGCTCCATTGGTTTCATCCAGCCACAGTGTCATGTGTTGGTACAGCACATGCAGGTATGTTTTTTTCCTACACCACTTAAAGGATCTTTACAAATGAGGATTATCTTCTGCAGCTCACAGTTAGATCCCTGCTTGAATATGGTAAGTTTTTACTTATGACTTTAGTTATACTATTCCCATAAACCAGTAGAAGCCATATATTCATTTTTGTGTGCATTTAAATGGCTCTCTTATGAATGTTGCTACTTGTTTGTCTAGAAATATTACTGATGGTTTCACAATATGTTTTCAAACTGGCCTCCAAGGTGTAATTCTCAGGCTTTACATGGAAGTCAGATGACATCAAATGGTAAAATGCTAGAGGTACCTTTTTTGGTTATACTTTTAGTTTGTTTGTTTTTAAGGTCATCTCAAAAACTTTTAAATTATTAGACTTTCTGGGTATGTAGAAAACTTAGTATTGACCTCATATTCTGTTGGCGTACTCTGACTTTTAAAAATGAAATTAATGTGTGTTATAATAAGCTGCAAAAGAGGAATTTAGAAACAGTGGGAAAAACCTTGACAAGCCCAAAGTGAGAAAACTATTAGGTAATTCTGGAGGGCAGGGGAGAAAATGAGTTTGTTTAGTTTAGTAAATCCTGACTTTATTGAACTTGACATTTCAGTTCTCCAAAGCCAGATTTTCATCATAAATGAATGAGGAATGATTCATGTTCATTCATAATGGGCAAAGGCAATGTGATGGTTCCCGGTCACAGGAATGTATGACGCATCCCATTTTAAGTCCTTATTTGCAGTCACTTGCAACTTGCAGAATTTTATCTGTTCAGGCAAAATTTTTCCACCCTGGGAGTCTATTTCAGGATGGAAGTATTTCAGAAAAATTCTATGAAAAAAGTACGTAAGAGTTCAGAATGGGATTAAGGAAAACCTCTGCCTTGCTAATATATTTTGTGGTTTTGTCTTATTGGGAGTAATTTTATCTCATGTTATTTCGGGGTGATGCCTACACTGTTCAGTTAGTCTTCAGGACACACTTGGTGTTATTGCTTTGCTGCCTGATAACTTGCCATCTTTATCTCTGTGCTTGTGAAAAGAAAAGAGGTTAGTGGCATTAGAAGCCTCCCCCAGAGCCCCAGGAATGCACCCCAAACACAATCTGGAAGGATGATAGCCTAAGTTGGCTCACGTTCCTCTGATCTTTTATTGAGACTGCTGTTTAATGCTAGTTTTGATGTGGACCAGGAACAGCCAACTTTGTGAATACCATTCATCATGGGATTAACTTTCAGGCACTCCTCAGTACCGAGGTGGACTAGATTCAGCCTGGTGAAAAGCCTTACTCCCTTCTGGCCAGCCTTAGGGGCCCTCAACACCCTGCAGTTTCAAGGCTTTGGACCTTGACTTTTGAAGCAACTGTTGCAGTAATAATCTTAAAAGATGCAAAAACCCTTTGTACTGGACTCTGGCTGCTATCACAATTTTCTCCTCAAGCCTAGATGTTACAACCAAAATGTCTTCTGCCTGCTCTCTTTTAGGAGGGGATGGTTCTGACTCTTTAGTTCTACTAGATACAAGCAGGAGCTAAACCAAAGACTAGGAGGAATTTCTGTGCTTCATAGATCAGGACCCTGAAGTCCGGTAGCAGCTTTTCTACCAGGTAAGAAGTTGAAATAAGTCTGAAGTGAATCTTAAGAACACCTGAGTCCCAGATCCTTGTCTGTGCTTGCACCAACTGCCACATGCCACTGATACCTTTCCAGGCATCCAGCTTCGAATTACATGCCTTCCAGGAGCTTTGGTTTGTAGATGGTCTTGTCCATGTTACTGCTAATCTGGCTGTCAGTCTGGCCCTCACCATATGCCTGGTATGGGTTATAGGATCCTGTCTACCAGCCAGTTTTCAGTCCATGTAGCTATATTGGCCTCACCCACATGGCCTTTATCCAAACCAGTTTGTAACGGTTTTAAAAAGAGAGTCAAAGACACCATGCAAAGGAATTTCTCACTTTTATGTGAGCAGCTACTGGAAACAGAGCAGCTGGAGTTCTGGACTAGTCCCCTAGGTATTAATATGATGCAAACAATGAAAAGAATACTTAATAATTTATAAAAGAATTAGCTACTCGTGCCCATTTAGAGAAGAGAGTTATTTAAAAAAAAATCAGGTTAATAGCTTCGTAGTTTCATGACCTAGCAATTTTTGTGCAGCTCTGGACTTTTTATTGATTAAAGCCAACAAGTTTTATGTGCTGTATTCATCCTCCATAACTTTGTGCACATTTTAATGGACATGATCTTTGTTAATATTGATTGCACAAAATAATATGTTTGAGAGTGCTGTAACAAAGGGAGAGAATGCACAGTTGATATTTCATTAGTCTATTAACAGTAGTTAGTCATTATGTAAGAGTACTGAAAGTGTGCTAGATATAAATTTATTGTTGTTGGTTTTTTTTCTACCACTCAGGAAAGAAATAGTGAATGAATTATTATTGCTCTGATCCTCTATAGATGTTTGCAGGTGGTAATCAGGGACGCTGCTTAGGAAGTGTAACCTAAAATAATCTTGTTGCAGTGCAACTCAATTAAAACTATTTAGACTAAGATTTTACAAAAATTTTACTGTTTTTTTCTTGTTTGCAAAAGGAATTTGGGCCCATTTCTGTGCAGCCTTTGTGCACTGTGTGCCTGTAAATATTAAAAGTTAAGAAGAAACATGTATTTTAAATGGCTCTTGAAAGGTAACCATTTAAGAAAGTAATCAATAAACTAAATACAACCAGATGCTGAACATCTCACTGGAGACTGAAAATGCTAATAATTATGGGAGATTCAAGGATCCCTACAGTATTTGTATGAAATAATAATAGAGTTCAAACTAATTTCCGCTGACCTTAGTGTTGCTCATTAAAGGTTTTAGCAGAGACCTGGATACAGTCGCATTCGAGTGAGGTGTTTGGAATTAAAATACAGATAAAAGGAAAAAGGTTAATCCAGGTCAAGGGAACAGACCAAAACTGGGATTGCATAAGATTATAGTATCTTTCCTCATTTCTCCAATGGTCAACATCAGTTAGTTTTAAGTAACACTCTTCTCTGCAAAATCTCCTAAATGGGAGCCTAAATATAGTATTAACTGTCCATCCTTCGGCTTTGTCAGTATCCTTAATTGCTACACAATCATTTTTGACCTCTAAGAGAATTTTGCTTGCCTGAACCCAGAAATGTGCTAAACGCCACCTCCAGGGAACTCAGATATGTAACAAGGCAGCCCCTACTGCTTATTCTGTGCTTTAATCCTAATAGTTCTTTTCTCCTTTCTCAAACTTAATAATGTTCATCACTTGTAGGAAGCGAGTACATCAAAAAGCTATGAGCTTATTTTTGTAATAGTGAATGAACCATGACCCCAGAACTGAACACTACCAACTGCTGAGGAAGTTGGAACTGGATCTGATCTGCCTTGTGACTGGATGTAATAATAAAACAAAACTAAGGTCTTCGTCCAGCCAGTGGCTCTCTACTCTTCTGCATCCCATGTAACATTTCCTCAAAATGTAAATTCAGAGCTTTGTGGTTGAGGATGCTGCTGCATTAAAGAGCAGTAGTGAGTAATCAGGAGCACGTGGTTCTCTTCCTCACTTCACTGCTCATGGGGGGGCATCAGAAAAAAACACTCAACAGGTCCTTGCACATTGCTACTTGGGGGAGGAAAAAAAAAAAGAGAGAGAGACCAAAAGAGAGACAGAGAAAGGAAAATAAAAATTCTTACCTGTATCCTATTAGTTCTTACTGTGGCATGGTTTTTCATCTCTGGAAGCGATTCCCATAGAAGGGCTATTCTTATAAACAAATCTAACATTGAATTAGTGGATTTGGAATCAAGCTGATTGAGATTTACATTTCTTGTTGCTTCAGAACCAGATTAAGACCTAGCTCAAGCGGGCATTGCTTTAACATTGTTAATGTTGACTCATTTTATATCTGAATCTATCCCCACTCTCACATTATTATACACACAGGGTGGCTACTGTGCATCCTGACTCACTCCATGTTTTATTTGAATGATATTAACTAACTTGGTAAAAAACAGCCCTTTGTCTCGAGCCCGTTCACTGTAGTTTCCAACTCAAACACTAAACCAGTGAAACTGTGCTAACCTTTTGTGCAGAGGTGAATTCACCTTCTGTTTATGTGTGTAATGCTAAGCAGACCCAGATCTAAGATTTTAGAAATGCTTTACAGAACAGAAGTACTGAAGCTCTACATCAGGAGGCTTCAACAAGCAAAACACAGGTATGTTTGCCTCAGTGTATATGTTAGGATAAGGAGAGCATTAGAAGCATTCAAATGTATCAGTGCAAGGTCTTCTGATCTACAATAACACAAAGCATGCAGTGTGAAGTCTGGTTCAAGAGTCTGTTCAGTTACAGGTTTGAAGCAGACCTGTAGCGTGTGAGCTGGGTTATGCGAATATGTTGTATGCCACCCAGCTTGCTATGAGCAAAGGAGGCAAGGGTGGCTGGGTTCTTTAAACAGTTAGATCTAACAAATGACACATTTGGAAGTCTTAGGAAAGAATGTGTGCTAGTGTGCACTAATACTGGCAAACAACAGAGGAGAAACGGATACGGCCAAAAGTTGGCAGATCTTCCCTTGGAATGTACAGGGGAAAAAAAAAAAAAAAAAAGAAGCTAAGAATAAAAAGTCTGGGTGTTATTCTTTCCACATGTGTTTATAAAAAAGGGATAGATTTCATGTTTCACCTTTTTCCAGTTTAATGTGCTTTTTTTTTTTTTTTCTTTTGGTTCGTTTTCTGCTACTTCTCTCACCATCCATTGTTCTATTACAGGTCATTCAGCCTTACATTTGATGGCTTTGTGACCTAGGCCTCTGCTTCCCATCTGCAAAATCAAAGGGTCATATTTAGTCCGCTACTAAGCATTCACATTTATCCCGCATGCTACGCATAGATAACAAGCATCCACAGTCTGCTTCTTCAAAAACATGAAAGCCAAACAAATGCCTGGAAGGACAGGAAACATCTTAAATGAGAATGGCTGGCAGGTTTCAAATCTCCTCATCATAAGAATAAGAATGGAATAGGGAGTTTATTTATTCTGCAAATGCTCTAGAAGAGGGAAAGAAGAAACAATGGTTAAAGGCATTGGTTTATTATAACAGGACTTCCTGAAGACAAATCTAAATCATCTCTCATATGACATAAAGTCTTGTAAGCTCTTCTTTATAGACCTCTCTTTCTATCATTTCCATATAGGAAACTACCACTGGCCAATGGATACATCAGAGGAATATCACAAAGTTGAATCTGGAGTTCAGAGGAGCTAAGCTCTTTCCAAGGGTACAGAGTCTCACTCTTACCTCAGCCTGTGGATGAATGTGTCCCAAGCTGCATCTTTGCATTCAACCCAGTAACTCTGGGCAGGGCTGTGATTAAGCCACTGCAACCCGTGTTCACCCTGGATTGTGCTTTACACATGCACCCACTGTTGCACTCAAGCTAATAGATAATGTAGGCCAAATACCAACACCGTTCCATAGGTTGCCTATCTGAACTGTATCTCCTTACCATATACTATTTTACTGAGTGACCACATAGCCCCATTGAACCACACAGGTTTACATAGTAAGACCAGTTGCCTTCATCACCATGGCTAAGAAGCAATGACAATTGACAATTTCTCAGACAGGAACTTTAGATATTCCCAGAAATATAAAACATAATTTATTATTTTTTCTTCATATCAGGTGAAAGGGATGCAGCACTGAATCGCTTCAGTATTTCAGATGTTAGATGAAAGTGGCATCCATCTACTGGTACTCATAGCTGTGGCACATTTTTCTTTAAATGTAAAAGGTAAATATTATTTTGTGGTTAAATGTTTTGTCAATTATTCTGTAAATAAAAATTGTTATAATTGGTCTTCTTGGCTGCTGGATAGAGAAGTGACGGTAAATCTGCAGCAGCATCTCTGTCTTGCCAGATGTATCAGCACTGCAAAAACTAAGAGGCCTGGTGCAGATCCTGGGGGTTTGGCCAAGCTTCAGAGAGTCATGTGTCTGTGCAGCATCTTAGCTGAAAGGAGCTCACTAAGGTTCCCTTAACTGCCACTGGAGCCCATGGTTGTGTAGAACTCTCCAATTGTTTTTAGGCTTTAAGCATTCGCATTCATTTAAAACTTCCTGTTCTTTCAGAAAGTTTTAAAACTTTCCTGTACTTTCAAACTCCATTTTTTTAAATCAAATTTCTAGCTAAGGGCAAGGCTCAGCTCTGGGGGTAGAGCAAAAAAACACCAGATTGAAATGAATGACTGAATGCTAGATTTACAGTAGAACACTTACAAAAACCCACAAAGGAAATCCATTTATTTACTAGCAAAGCTGATCAATTGAAAATTACTAAATGTGGTATTCAAAACTGCCTGTCCAACACGAATTGAAACCCCATTTTTATATGCATTATATTCACTTATTTTTTCTCCCTCTGGATTTTTGCTTCACTCGTGAACGAAATTATTAAAAATAGATTTACACTAGAAAAATGATTTTGGTGCTCAATCCTGCCTGCATTCTACCAGAAAAATCTCTACTGTGGTTTTAGAGAAAGGAAATGTAAAATAATTTAAATGGAATCTTAAAAAGTATTAACCTATTTTCAGGTAGAACATCAAGGTGCTTTACAAAACAAATGTGCTTTACAAAAGTGACACCATTTTGTAGACTATTAGCAATGACGTTTTGTTTTGTTTCTTGTTCTGTATTATTACCAGTGCTCAAGCTGCTTCAGCAGGAAGCCTCAAAATGTGGGATTGCCCCCAGAGCATCACCTAACTCCAAACCTGTAGGCCTGTTGTGTACAGCCTTCGACTGAGGGCAATGAGGTTTTTGTCTTTATGAAGACTGCAGAACCTGCTCACACGTGAGTTGCAGAATTAAGTGCAATGGGTTTAGGGAAGGATGGAGTTCCAGCTCGAACTGTGAATTTCCTGACTTCTGATCGAAACCAGATGCTTGGTACTGTTATAACACAGAGTTTTATGGGTGAATACAGCAATATTTTATTTCATAAATGTGTGCTTTACAACAAATCTATTGGGAATTGTAAAGTAGTACCTGACAATATCAATGTTTAAATGTCCCAGCATAGCATATTAAAACAATAGCAATTCTTTGCTCATGACACAGCTGAGGCGTGAATCCATATGCTGATACCCTCTGCAAAATGTGTCAGATGGAGGAGAGAAACACAGTCTCTCAGGACAATATTTCAAGGCCAAATGCAGTCTCCTATGGGATATCTTTACAGATCAATTTCTTAGGACTATGAAAAATGAATGTAAACATTCTTGCAAAAGTCTGTCCGCATTTATGGCTTTGCATTATGTATCACCTCTGTCCATTTAAGGCAGAAAGAAATGCCACAGTGTGTCATATGGACTGGATGCTGCCTCTGTGTGTCAATGGGATTTCAAAGAAAATCCTGTTCAGTTCCTTCCAAGAAACATTCCATGTCCTTCTCCAAGGGGAAAATCATACATGAAGCACTTTTACCCCCTTCTCCCTTTCCCCCTTCCCCTTTTCTGCCCACCTCTCCTTTTGCTCCCTCTGCTTTCATTGATGTTTCCCCAAAGCTGGTAAGAACACAGGTGTAAGAAGGCAGGTTTCACGCCCATAAGTGGGATGCCATGTAGGGAGCAGATTTAATACACACAGTGTTTACTCATGTGGACTCTCTGGTGTCTTGTAGCAGAGCTGAACACAGGCTACAACCTTCCGCATAAAGCAACACTGTTTTGGTTCCCTCACTCCTCTCCCTAGCTGCCTATTTTAAGGAAAAAAAAAATAAAAATTAAGATCATCGTGTATTTGAGCTCTACTCAAAACTGACCCACAGGTACAAAAGCAAGAGATGGAGAGAGCTGACACAAACCATCCGACACCAATTTTCTTCAGAACAAGCCACCACTATGAAGTGTCTTCATTTCAGAGTTACAGCAGTCACAGTTCTGCAGGTTTTCACCTGTAAAGCTCAATTCCTAAATTGGGCATTATGCTTTTGTTTCACTTCACGGCTGATATGGCTGAAGTGAAGAGTGCTGGAACGGGTTAGTGCCTACAACCTGCCTCCTGGTTTCTGTGCCAGGAGGTCCACCCTTCTACAGGGAGTGAAAATGAAGGCATTATGGGGATGAAAGTCTGGATCATCCTGGGCAAGGTCCATCACTGTAAGCTTTTAATCTATGGGGAAAAAAAAAAAAGTCCTACTACATTAGATCTATTTGGTGTTTGCGAAGACATATGGAGTGAGAATATTGGAAACCACATGCCTGCATTTATCTGAAGGTTGGGGATTACCTTCCTGACGGGTGAGAAAGAAGTTGTCTCAAATCTCATTCAAATGTTTCCTTTGTTTCGGTAATTCTTGGAAGAGAGACAAATTATAGCAAATAAATAATTTTGACATGAAAAACAGTCCAAAAGAGCCTGCAATGAAACCACAAATTCCCTTCAGCTAGGCATGGAGATTAAGTATGGCTCTCTTGCAAATGATCCACATGTTGAAATTCCAAAGGTTGGTCTTGCTCTCTTTTTCTCTTTTTAATTGGAAAAAAAATCTCTCCTCAAAGTGGGTTAAAGCAACCCTTTAAAATCATTTCAAACATACACAGATGTCAGCTTGTTGAAGGTCTTGCTACCAAGTGTCAAGTCGCAGGTGGTAGTAAGAGCAGACCTCAAGGAGGGCATCCTCATGGGCTCTCAAACTCTCTGACTTTTACTATAACAGACATGGCCTAAGGGACTTCATGCACCAATGCAGTCCAGCAACTTTCTCTTCTGGTCCCAATTTCACCATGTAACTGCTCTTTGATGTTGGACGATGTGGTAAATGCCCTAGCTGTTACGGAGAATTATCCACACGTGGTAATAATGAAAATAAAATGTACAGTGTTGTTGCAGGATGCAGCACTAGCAACTAGCTAGAAAATAGCATATCATTTTTTGTTTACTTGACCTCCACTGATGATGGCAGGCATGTCCTTGGTGGGGAAAAAATCGTATCACTGAAATAGCTATGACAATTACCAAACTAAATGATCATTTGCACCAGCTCATTAGTCCTGCTGAACGTTCTAATGTTAAACATTAATACATTTCAGTGAGAATCAGCTGTCCACATATTTTTAATAGTATATACGCTGTAACATCACTGCTCTCAACACTAGAAGGTGACAACAGACTGAGAAACATAGAAAGCTGCTGTTATTTCATCATCCTCTCCTTTCACAGTGAAGGTCCCATCCCTTTACATGGTACCTTTCGAATTGGAGAGCAGAATTTTGCCTCTTGTCTTGCTGTGGGTTTATTTAAAGCAGATGTAGACACAAAGGGCACTGGTGATGGGCTTTCTGATCACAACAGCAGCACCAGAGCAACTCTGTGTCGTTACTTTACTTGTGTTTTCTAGTTCTTCATCATCGTCTCTTAGGATGTGCTGGGGAAAGTAAACCGAAACCAACCCTAAAGTTCCTGTGTAAGCAAAATAGGATGTTAGGTTAAACAGTCTACTAGGACTGACTGAAAGCTCTGCATTAGCAGGCATGCTGCTTGTTGAATGGGTTGGAAATGGTGCAAGGAGGAATCTGCAAAGCACATCGGTACTTCTGTGAGCTCTGTGCAGGCCTCGGGAGGGAGGGAGGGAGCCTCTCTCTTTTATTATCTGATGAACATCAGTCCCTTTGGTCAGACTGCTAGGCGCCTCCTGGAGCTTAACCTCAGATTAACATCTGCTTCATTTCAGTGTCTGTCTGATAGCGATATCAATAAACATCATCATCTTACAGTAAAAACTGATAATTAAATCTGTGCCTGCTGATTTGTTATCTGTTGTGCCCAGGGGAATAATTGCAGATAGAAAAGTTTTAATAGAAATATTTTATATTTCACTGAATAATGAGTATGAAGCTCTTGTAAGCATGATTAGGGATTAGCCACATATAATGTGTGTCTATAGATCACTGAAGCGCAGAGGGAGACAAGCTGAGTGTCCTCATGTCAGTTTAGACCTTCTGTCAGTGGGTGCACCCTGTTGGATTGGGCAGATTTAGACCCTTTGCACGAGGATGGTACCGGCTGGCCTGGCCCCTGCCTCCCTGCTGCTCTGCAAGGTCTGCAGCTACTGCTAAGGAGAGGTTGGAGGGAAATCCCAGGTCAGTACGGAGTCACGTTGCGTGTGTGCCTGTAACTAAGAGCTCTTGCATGGTTTAGTAGGCAAATCCACTGTCAGGCTTTAGCTGGACAGAACCGCTTTTGAGCTACAAAAATACATTTTTTATGACTTCCCTCTAGACTGCCCGATGGTGTCTGGTAAACAGTCTTTTGAGCTGCTGGGATTGCACCTCCCGACAGTGATGAGGAGCAAGAAACCTCCTGAAGGAAAGCACTAGGCAAAAAATGCTTTGAGCGAGGCACTTTCTAGTATTACATGTGAGGCCCTGCTAGCAACCACACCTGCCTCAGCAGGGAGCCTTCGGCAGCTCACCTCAAGCTGGCAGAAATGGCAGTTCTGCCCTCCACATGGTAGTGGCTGAGCACTGTGCTGAAATCGAATGGTGTCGGCCACCATTCTTTGCTCTCACGTGCTTCTGCAGTCCATACAATGCTGAGCATAGAAGACCACAAGCCTTGGAAAGGTTTATGTAGGCATTTAACTTAGTGCACTGCCAGAAGTTTCTTGGATGGTGCTGCAGGCTTGAGTTGAGGGCTTTGGGTTGGTTTGTTGGGAAGACAGAAGGGGGAAAAGAGAGATAAAGAAAAAAATCATGTATTTAATTTTGCTTTTTAAGCAGCCAGACTACATTTGTGCTTTCAGAAAATGTCACTGTCAGAAAATATAAATGCAAAGGGTGAACCAGAACAAGAGTACAATGATGTAGCTCTGCCATAAGCTAGAGAAAATGAGGCTTCTTTTTTTAAATTTTATATTAAATTCTGTCCTGCTGGTTTGGGAAATAGACACAGTAGGGATGTTAAACTGGTTTGCATAAGCACTGATTCTTAAATAAGTGTAAGAAAAGGTTAAAATGATTTGATCATGTGCATGTTCATCTTCTTCAGTCTACCTGTTCAAGAGGAGTTTGTGCAACTCAACTGATGTCATCAGTTTTGGAGAGGGACTGAGGGAAATTATCAATCCTTGTGCAACTTGGGCACCATATCACTGAACCTGCTTGAGAGTTGGGACTTGCCTCTGGCATGGTGTGTGAGGGGCATTTGGGGTGCTGCTTCCAAGTAAAGTACCTCTGGGTTTGGGATCTAATCTGCAGCCCAGATTGGGCTGGTGCTGTAACTCAAAATGTCCCTGAAATCTGTCAGGCTTTAATCTGAAGGCCTGAATTTAGTGCAGTCCGAGTTGTTTATGATTGAGGATATTTCAATGCCTTTGCTAGACATTCCTAAATGATTGCGCTACAGTTAAAGTTTATTTAGGTTTAATTAGAAATCCTAAACACTACTTCCCTGCGCAATACCCCACAGTTCTGCACTACCACTGACTCTCACGAGATTAAAGCAGATGTAGGTGCAATGGGGCAGTGATCTAATGTGAGACACCCACAAAAGACGGATCTGAGGACTCATATTGAAGGAACCTTTAGAGATCTGAGACAAGTGCTTCCTACCTTAGCTAATCGCTATCATTAAAACACATGAGTTTATTGTGGATTGATATATACCACATGAAAACCTGATTGGTGGTTAAAATCAAAGGTAATTGGGCCTTTGATCTTAATGGGCTATCATTTCAGTTATTTAAATAATTTCTACCTTTAAAAAGAGAATTTTTTGTAGCTCTGAATGTGTTCAACACAGAGAGTCAACCAGAGATCAATAACATGTACTGACATTTTGCATAATGCTTCAGAATGAGGCCCAGCCGGCAGTGAAATGGGGGTGTGAGGAGAGATAATAAGGCACATTAGTCAAAGTCTTCATTGACAGGACAAATCTCCTTTGCTGAGGTTTAGGCTAAAAGCTTTTGCTTCACTTTTCCCATGTGGATAGTCCCGGTGGTTCAGCCACTTGCATTAACCCATTTAGCTGCCCAAACAGGTCTGTTTGTTGAGAGAAGGGAGAAAACCTCACTCTTTCTCCTCTCCCCAGAGGAGAAGAGGGGACACTTGAGCTTTGTTTGGTTTAACCTGTTTATAATTGTATTTTGCATTAGGAAAAGAAACTTCATGTTTAGGGATAGGTAAGAGTGGCAAAGCTTTGGGGAGGCTGTGTGTGGTCTCAGAGGCCTGGATTTCAAGTCGTGCTTCGCTGATAATTCGGTGGTCTTCAGTGATGCACAGAACTGTTTGGAGGCAACCAGGGAGTCATCCACCACAGTGCTTGGAACTTGTGTGGACACTCTGCTCTTTCAGCTCTTGGAGAAGAGCTTCTGCACCTGTAACTGGGAATAAAGATGGGGGGGGGGGGATGCTGCATGAATCACAACCCCATCCCTCCCTACTTGCTGAGTCTGAGGCTCAAACAAGGCTTTGTCCTCCCTCTGGGGCCACATTGTGTGGGCTTGTGATGCTGTGCCATGGCCTTCTCCCTGCTCCAGGGCCCGATTGGCCCTGTGAGGGTATTTAGCAGTTCCTGCAAGCTGCTGTCCAGCTTTGCCCAGCACGCAAGGGCTGAAGGCAGCTGGCCAATGCAAAGTCATGCCACCCATCTTCTCCTCGCATGGGGTCCCTGCCATGCAGCAGGCACAGAACTGGCTGGTGCGATGGGGCAGGAGAAACCCTAGCAGCTTGGATTAATTGGGTAATTTGTGCATGTTGCTTTGAACATATAAAGAGCCATAAAATGCCAATTAATGTTATGAGGTGCCTAACAGACCTTTTTAATTTACTGTTGCTGTTTTCTTTCGTGTGCATTTGTAAAGAGCTTCTGGCAAAAGGGACTGTTATTGTTAACATTCAGAAAGGAAAATTTTGGGTTACATGTCCAGCACTGTCTTGGAAAAATTATATCTGATAACTTGCCTTATTAAAGTGAGACCAAAATTAATGGAGCAGGGCTTACATTAATGGAGCAAAGCCAACTCTCAGCCTTTGCTCTCTGAGCCCTTTCGAAATTTCTAGAAGTGTATAGATCCCCCAGAAACCTTTCTACTTCCCTAAGTGTATTTCAGTTACATTTCTTAAAGGAATGGTAGCTCAGTGTGCAATATTATTGGCCTATATTTTTATTTATAGAGAAAACACTTCCATCCGAACCCTTAAGTGCTTTACTGATGTTAATGAATCCTGGCTGGAGAGAAACATTATTTGTATTTATGAATAGGGCACCTGAGGCAGAGAGAGAGTGAGCTATTTTGTGGAGTTAATGCATTAGGTCTGTTGCGTATCCCCCAACAGGAGCCAGCAGGCTGCTGCGAGGAGGCCTCACCCGGCGCCGACGCCTCTCCCTGGGCCTCACACAACGCTGCAGCCTCTAGGCGGTGGGGCCCCACGGGCTCCCTGGCCAGCTCGTGTAGGTGAAGGGAAGGAGCTGCAGCCGGGCCCCACATGCAGCACCTAGCCCACGCTTTTCTCTCCCCCGTGGCAAGGTTTGGTTCTCCTGCCACGCCAGCCTCCGGCCTGCGTAGTGTGCTTGCCTTTGTGGCTGCATGAACAGCATTTGATTCCGTGAGGGGCAACAGCACCCTTTTGGGTCTCATCAGCTTTAACCCTGCTCTCTCCCAGTACCCAGTGCTCTCACACCTAAAATACAAATGACAAGCTCTTTCAGTGATCTAGCTTCTCTGCAGATTTCCTGGTGTGTTTTCATTGCTTTCTGGTTGGGCTGCAGCTTCCACAAACAGACATGGTGGACAAAATGTCACTCCTGATACCAGGAGTGGTGCCTAAACTGGGAGCCCCCTGAGGCCTCCTGCTTGACTTGGCCAAGTTTGCTGCCATCTGTCAGTGAGACAGGCACACATCCACACTGCTGGCAGCCTTTGGTTGCCAGAAAAAAGTGCAGAGGAGAGAGAGGAGCTGTGGCAGCCCCAGCCCAGGCCCTGTGTGGATCAACAGGGCAGAACCACTCTGGGCCCTGTGAGCCAGAGAGCGTGTGTGCAGTCAGGCAGTTGTTCAGCAGCAACGTCCTGAAGATGAGTGTGCTCTCCAAGCCTTTTTTTTTTTTTTTTTTCTTTCTTTCTTCTTCTTCTTGAAGCGTATCTGAGGGAGCTGGAGCGTATGTCTGATGTTGGAGACGTGTCAGGATCACAGCCAGTGAGTGACTGTTCAGCAAGGCAACGGCACAGGTTCTCTTCCAACAGGGGCTTTCAGTGAGCTGGTGCATCAGAAGGCAATACATTTTTATATCACTGTTACTGAGGAAGTATCTATTTCTTTTCTAGGTCCTGTCTCTGGTTTCTGGATTACCACTGCAACTTTTGCATCTGAAGCTTAGCCTGAGTGCCAGAAAGACTGCTCAGAGGCAGCAGAAGGATCACTACAAAGGTGGAGACCTCTCAGGTGAGTTTACTGATGGCTTTATGCTACAAACTGTTTCCTCTCTTGTTTTCTTCTACATTTTTTGCAAGTGATAAACATGTCTGTTATTGACACCTAGCAAGTCAAAATGCACAAATTCAGGTTGCAAAACTAGGTGATGGACTTCTGTGAAGCTGCATAATAAGGTACTATTAAAAACCTCAGCCTGAAGTGCTGCCAGACAGTGTCATTAAACAAAGATCTGTGAACTAACTCATGTAACTTAAAAAGAGAGTTTCTCCTAAAGCTCATATTAAGCTTTTTGGGAAGAACTATGAGAATTTGGCAATTTGATGCATCTTTGAGAATGTGCGTAGCAACAGCTTTGATATGCTTGGGAATTTGCGCTGAATTGTTTCTTTTATTTTTATTTTTGTTTTGAAAAGGAGGTATCTACAGCATTTTTTTTTTGGTTTTGTTTTTGTACAAAATTCCCAGTGTGCCAGAAGATACTGGAAAGGTGTGAAAACCAAGTAAGGGTCTGCACAGGTTCTTCTTCATCTCCAGTAGTACATATTCTCCCCAAACTATCAATTGTGAAATAATTTCATGAAATGTGCACAAGAGGAATAGGGAATAGAGCAATTGTTTGAATGTGACAGATATAAAGGTGAAGAGAGAAAGAGCTTATTTAATTTCCACACTGAAATATGTGACTTGAGAAAAGAAATGAGGATTTAGGGGGCTTAGTTTAGAAAGAAGTTATTTTTCTTACAATAAAATTTGATTATTCATATTCAAAAAATTAAAAAGTGTTTGCCGCAGTCATTTCTTAATCTTACAAACTAGTAGGAAATAATTTGGGTAACGTGAAAACAGATAATACAGACTGTATAAACTGGGCTATCCACAAGCTATATGCACTCACCTTTGAAAACCTTGTCAAGAGATTTTGGAAGATATTGATGGCATCTATAAACCACAAGAGGTGGTGTGGCAGTTGGGGCTGTGTGTGGCGCTGCTCTGAGTGGTGGCCAAAGGCTTTGGTGGGAAAGCAGGACCCTGCTGAGCCTCAGCCTGGATCATCTGCCCATGGGCAGTCTGGAGCAAACTGCAGCTCTGATAAAGCTGTCTAACACTCGCTGTTTAGTTTGCTTAGGCATTCGGTGTCTCTTAAGACTTCAGTGTGTGTTTCTTGCAGAGAGACCAGGAGATTGGACTCTAAACTCTGTTGGAGGGATGCTAGGTGGTTTTCATTTTACATAGGTTAAATTAGGATATACCAGTTGTTCTTCAGACTTCTATTCAAAAGTAAGTACATTTAAAGGAAAAAAAATGTAGCATTTAAATAAAGGAGAGCAACGAGCATATGTCCAGGGGCAGTGGCACCTCAGATAAGTGCAAGGCAAGTCTAGCAGAGTGCTAGCATGGATAGCTGGTTTCTTCATGTATTAGTTTTGCCCAATGCTTGATATTATCAGGAATCCAGGAGATGTTTAACCTGAGCCAGTAGAATAAAAGATATATTGGAATATAATGCTGATAGGTGTTCGGGATCTCGTATCCCCAAATATATTGGGAAACAGTGACACCAATCAGCACATAACAGTAAACACAGATCTATTTGCCATGTTCCAATAGCATATATATTCAGTAATAACATATATGTCAGGACAGCTGGGTTAATCTTTTCACCTGGATTTATGAACCTGTTAACAAGCCTTCCCACTCTCTTTGAAGGAGGTTGGTAAAAACACCATAATTTAATCGTGCAGATTTTGGCCTTAGCACTATCAATGAGAGGCTTTGTGGCTGGCTGAGGGTGTAGAGCCGTGTCCTTGAAAGAGGGTATTGCAAAAATATGTATGCCATGAATTAAAATTTGAGTGAGTTCAGGCAGCTAGTTTGTCTGCTCTCTGGTAACAAACTCTATAGGGACAAATATTTGTAAAGAGTTAAAGTCAAACTCTGACGCAAAAGTACTCAGCGAAACAGAAACATATATTTGCTACACAACTATTTTTGCTCTCCCAGCCAAGGGCTGGAAACAGTCACAAGCATGATCCATCATATTTGAGTAAGTCTCAGTCTGGAAAATAAGTATTTGTTTACAAACAGACTTGGTAGATAATTATACATGTACTTATTGAAATAATTGGTAAATTAAACATTTGTGTGGATGTTTGCAGGATGGTGCTTAAAACTACAATTTAAAGAGCAAAATAATTCTTTCTGGAATGGTAGAACAAGAAATACGTTTGAGGAAATTGCAATTGGTCTCAGATATCCTGCAAATTAAAAGAGACTGGATGCATCCATCACTGGATGCATTACTCGTTGAGAATGAGTTGTTCCAGCTCCAGGTGTGGATGAAAGACTGAATTTAAACTGATGGAAAATTACACAGAGCCATAACTGTGAGGTTTAAAATTCAAGTAGGTGAAAGCTCAGAAAATGAAAAAAAAAGTTATTTCCACATGGCTGAATTGAGATAACAGCCCAGAATGAGTTCACTTTGACACAGCCTTGGTCTGAGCAGGTAATTGCTTGGAGGGAATGAAAAAGCCAAATTTTCAGAGTGCACAGGAAGAAGGAGGAGACAAAAGGATAAAGTTAGCAGCACAGTTTCGGACTTGAGCAAATATTTTGGAGTTCAGGGAGCTGAGTTGTGGTGGAAGCTTTGGGCAAGGCCTCTTCTGCCTGATTTTTCATTAGTTTTCCATTTCCAGGAACTTAAAGACAGCAGTCAGGAAATGGGACGTTAGCTAACATCTATAACCAAAGCTTGTGAGTTTTTGTTGTTGTTTTGTTTTTGTCAAACTTAGTGAGCTTTAAAAGTACACTTCAAAGAAGATTTTACTAACTTGTGTGTTTTCCACCTGGATCCTGAAATCAGACTGGCAGGGAGAGATGATATCTGCAGCAGTAAAGCAAGAAACAGTACCTGCTCTTGCCCATGTGGAACACACATCACAGAAAATAAGTCGATTCAGGGTTCAGATTTTTATACTTATTTACAATGTCTTTTTCAAAGGAAAGGGACATTATTAATCTTCATTGCTTTCCTGGAAAAAGGAAGTTTGCTGAGTGATGGTTCACTGCAAATAGTTTGAACAGCTGTACAGACTGCTCCTTCTCTTACCTTCCTTTAGGGTATGATTTCTTCCTTCATCTCTTTCTAAGTCTCCAACCCTATAATGCTCTTTGTTGAAACTGTGCCACCTCTTCTACACTGATCACTCTCTATTACAACTTGATGCTTCCCTGCCATTTTTACCTGCACTAAAAACGTCAATTAAATTCCTTCCTCTGCTAATGAGTCCGTATGCAAAGCTATTTATAGGTGTAAGCCTTTCCTTGAGTACCTTTGCCTCACATTCTTCTCACTTAAACCCTTACAAAATTACAGAGCTCTTTCCTCCTCAATCATATGTTTCACCTACTTTTTATTCTCGCTTTCAAAAAGCTTGGATCCCTTCCTCTCCAGTTCATCGCGTTGCTCACTGGGTATGCTTTACTTTCTGTCTTTGTGAGACGATGTCACACTGCTCCAGCAAGCCGTATTTAGGAGAGATTTATTGCAAACTAACCGTAGCCCCTATGTTTATTTAAGTTGCTGTTGTGTTTGGTCTCCATCAAGTCAGAGCAAGTGGCTGCTTTACTGCTTCTCACTTACATGCTTGTGTAAAACATCGTTTTGAGTACGTATTGTAAAACATTGCACGGTGAAGATAATCCATTTGGTTAGTTCTGAAACAAGTGACTCGTCTCCCTGGCCGTAAGGAAGACTCTCACACAGGCTGTGTGAATGACTACTGTGGTCAGGCTAGATGCTCAATGTGTGGTTTTGTACCCTAGTTAAGTGCCTGACAGGAAAGCTCGCACTGACACTACAGCGTAACTCGGTTTACTGTGAAGTCTGGTGGTAATGCCATCAATTTTTGTCCAGCCGGCACTCACAGGTCTTCCATTTCTTGCATGTTAGAAGCTACCCTGCTGCAGGCAGCCACTTTTTGATAAGAGCTGTATAAACTCCTGTCCTGATGCGTTACGGAGCACCTGGATCGGCGCCACCCCAGGGGGCAGCTTTGATATGGGGTGTGGGTCCCCTGCCTGGACAAGGGGCTATTGGGAACCTTTCCTTGGAGTGAGGATGCAGCTGGAGGAAGGCAACCCCTTCAGCTACTTGTCCGTTTTGGGGCAGGGGAGGGAGGGATGATGCTGTAGGTTTATGAATCACTTACATGTCCGGCTGGTCCAGCAGAGGGTGCTTTGACACAGAGGAGCAGCGGCCTCACGTGTGCGGTTCCTGGCACCCAGGTGCAAGTGCTCCGGCATCAGAAAACAGCAGTCTGACCAGAATTCACTTACAGCAGTTAGCAAGTAAACACGGTGATGGGTTTATTAGATCGAATTTGTGATGCAGGAGGCTTTTGGCATTTCTTGTTTGTGTCTGGACGAGGCATCTCAAGGCGGCAGATGCAGAATTGTTATGTCTGATAACAAAATGTTCCCCCTTTGCCTCTCCATCTTCCCAATCATAGGATGTTTCAGTAAGTGCTAAAAAATATGCTCACGCTGAAGTATAGCGCCAGGGATATGGTCTTGGAGGAATTATTAATCTAAAACCTCAAAAGGTTTTAGAATTGAATTTACAAGACACCTGGAACTGACCCTCTGTAACATAGAATAAGCTTTATTTATTACTTTGAAATGTCTTGTTTGATTTTTAAACTAGTGGTCTGCATATAGAAAATTAAAGCTCTATGAAATGAAATTTGGTCACTTGTGCAAATAGGGCCTTGGTGATGAAGAGGAGCTTATGACCATGCTTTTGACTGCTCAAACTCCACTCCTTGCAGCCAGTCCCACTGTGTAAGCATGTTGCCTTTTCAGGTTTCATTTATACATCCCAAAAACCTGTGTCAGACTTGTAAACGTTAAAGTGCACACTCTAGAACAATTCCTCACTCCTCCTCTGCTCAGCCTGCCTCTGGGCAGAGCCGTGGGCAAGCTCTCCCCTGGTCATGACCAGGCTTTAGAAAATAGCCAATTTTTAAAAAAAATAATAAAATAAATAAATAAAAGCCAAGCTGTTTTGTTTCATGCAGAGGTAGATCTGAATCATGACCAAAAATATCTATTTTCAGATATTTCTAGCGTGATTGAAGGTTACATACAGGTCATTTTAGAAGTAGAGTGGGAAATGATGGCTAATTTAAGATGGGTTCTGCAGCAGGGAGACACTAGTTATTGAAATCCAGATAGGACTCCCACTGGCTTTGCACGCCCCTGTGCAATGTGTATTTTAATCTCCTGCTGCTCACAAACCATTCATTTTCTATGATTTTTATATACTGCTGCATATACAACTGTCAGTATTCTGGGCAGACTCAGCTTAACATCCTAATTGTGCTAATATTTTTGTACTTATTGTTGTTTGAGTTACTTGTTTTTCCTTGCTATAAATGCTTTTTCATTTGAACTGGTTTGCAACCTGCATATTTCTTTGTTCTGCCTCCTCAGATATTGTCAAATAGCATTCAACAAGGGGTAACAGCAAAGCATGCCATTCATGCCCCTCTGCAGACACTTGCACTGGTCCTTGCTTGGGAGGGAAGGATCCAGGATTGCTCCCTCATTCAGAAAAAAAAAATTACTTAATCTTGCTAAAATTCCTTATATCATTTACATCATTGTTTTAAACATGCTGCAGAAAGCAAGGAATCACTTTCAGTGAAGCCACTGGGTCAGTCCCAGGACTCAGCATTAGCTCTGGGTAAGTCTCTTTTTCTGGGCAATTGCTCTCTTTTTCTTCCTCTTTTTTTTTTTTTAATTTTAATTTTTATTTTTATTGATCACTTACAGTCACATTAATTCTTGTTCTTCTTTACCACATTTTATGTTAGCATAGTAATCTATTTTCTCAGTGACCTTAACTCCTGAATCAATTTAACTAAGTCCTGTGATAGGAGTTTTGTCTTCCTGTGCTGTAACTCAAATTAAAAGAAAAAAGATCATTCACAGACAGCACAGGTATTGCAGCAGCTTGTTTCATTTCTCTCTTTGGCAGAATTGAAAAACTTACAAATTCATTAGAATGGAATAGACAAGTGATGTACAAAAGGATTGGCAAACAGCACAATTTCACAGAGTCAAGGTCCCATAGCACTTCTGCAAACTAATTTCTCCCAAGAGCTTCTCCTTCTCAAACACATTTACATTTGTTTTTGTTTTTATTTTATTACCCAAAAAAAAAAAAAAAAAAAAGAATCCCCACACACACCTCCTGGGAACCCTGCTGGCAATTTCCCACTGCTTCAGAAGGAGAAGGGAAGAGAACTCATGCTTGCTCAAGGGCCAGTTTTGGGCAAGGCCTCCGGTGCCTCCTCGCACATCGCTCCCCCATTCACTCCAGTCTGCACGCATCTTTCTTGATCCCAGGGGACCAGGATCCCTCAGGATTAGCCCCGTTTCCTAAGGGCTGCTCTGCCCATCGGGGCTGCTGGCTTGCTGCATAGTTTCTTCAAAGACAAAGTTTCACGAGGCATTATTAACAGCAGTATGCAATGTTAATCTATGAAATATCAAGAAGTTTTGCTTGAATGTTAAAAACTTTTCAGAGGAAAAGTGTCTCTGGGCATTTAATCCCTAGGGGATGGTAGGAAACTGGCCTAGGAGTCTTTCTGCTCTCATGTACCTTTCTGAGTCTTCTCAGGGGGGGTGCTGTCATCTTTCCCAATTTGCATTGGACGTGCGGTTCCCACTAACTCGCTGGCTGACCTGTATTATTTATGCAGTATGAACAAAAATTTTGTCAGCCGTGGCTTAGCAGCTGGCCCCAGCTATAAGGGACTGGGTCTGTTGCTTTGATGGTGCTAGCAGGCTGTGCTGACTTGGTAATCTACAAGTTTACGTGAGCGCCTCCTGATCTCCTACAGACTCCTCCAAATCATGTGTACAATACAGGGAACAACTGGCAGGAAATCATGCTACCAAGGCAGAGAAACCCCCAAGGCTGGCTCACTGTTGTTTGCACTTTGTAGGTGTTGAGGACTAACCCACAAGCACGGGCGACGTTTGGGACCTGACGTGTTGGTTTGTGCGTCAGGTGGAAGAACAACCACTGGGTTGACCCACCTGCCATACGTCCAATCTCCTCCTGGTCGGCTTGCCTGGGACAACGAACGGGAGGAGTGAGAAGGGGGCGAGGATGTAAAGGTACAAGAGGTGGGAGCAAGGATGTGCATTCAAGGTGCACAGTCTTAGTTAGGGCTTGCAGAGAGACCTAAACCTGACGTAGCCATATACCACCCAAGGACGTTTCCACTGTGCTGTTGGCTCTGAGCTGGTACAAGTGTATCTCCTATGTAACACGGAGAGGTGCTGGCAGGAGGCTGTAGGAGGGCTTCCCACGGCCAGAGCCCTGCTGTGAGGCCCAGCTGCTCAGGAGCACTCTCTGGCACTCCTGCTGGCCTGCTCCGCCTGCCAGAAGCGGCGCTGGGTGTGAGCAGACAAGACAGGAGCTGGGCTGACGTGTCACAGCCGGCAGGCAGGGCTTTCCTAGGGATGTGGGAAGCGCTACTGCGCTTGATTCATGTCAGGCTTGGTAAAATAGGAGTTACGGATTGATCCGACAGACCTCCAGGCTATCAGCTGAAGAGAAAGTGAGCAAAGAGGCTTTCTTTCCTGCTACAGTCCTTCCCTTTTACATACCCAGTGCATCTACGGGAGCAGGAACTCCAACTGTGGTCATCTACAGAGGAAAAGCTGATCCAGCAAGCCACCGAGGGAGCTGCTCCATTGCAAACTCTCTCTGCTCCACAGAGTGATGATTTTACCTATCCATCAGGAAGCAGCCAATTAAAGAAAAGGTCGGAACAGAAAAGTGCTGGTGGAAGGCGTGGGGCAGGTGGTGCTCAGCCAGCGTTTGCTCAGCTCCCTGTCCCTGAGTCTGTCATGTTTAGTGCCGGTAACATTGTCCTGCTGAGTGAGGATTTGACGAGGAAAATCGGTTTAGTTAACACTTTTTCCAGCAGAATTTCTTAGAAGGCCAGTTAGCAAACTCAGGAGTTTTCCTCTCACTCCTGCAAGAGGGCAATGGGGCAGCTCTCACTTCGAAGGCCCACATTGCTTTCAGCAGGCTGTCCGCTCTCAGGTGCGTGTCCTACAGAGCACCCAAACCGCTGCTGAGATTTCTTTGGTATTTCACCACGTTACACAGGACAGCCTCACTGGGCAGACCCCTCGTTGTTTGGCTCAGGTTTGGGTCACATTTCTGCAGCAGCGCTGCAGCAGCACCATGCGCCTCACACTTATCTCCAGGGGTAGTTGGGAAGCATCACGTAGGTTTTTACTTACAATAGTGCATACTTGAAGCACAGTGCTCTTCCCACGGCTGCCTGCTCCACTCTGCCCCGCAGCGTAAGGGAGGAGTGCAGCATTGCACCGTATGGCATCCATTGCTTTTCAATTTTTGCTTCCGCAGCAAGATAAAACCAGCATTCCTTCCCTCTCAAAATGCCTGCTGTCCTCCTCTTTAGGGCTACATACCTGGGTGATTAAAGAAAGCCACAGAGACATTCACTTTCTTCTAATGATTGTACCTGTATCTCTCTTACGTCCTCATTTGCAGTCACTGCCTAGCTCCCACCTGATCTTAGCTCTTGTCTAGAGAGCAGGAATCTGGGGGTCTGGGAGGGTTTTCCCCTTATTAGTGTGTCTGAAAGGCTTGTCAAGCAGGTATTTTTCCTCTGGCAGCTCTGCAGCTTTTGGCAGCCAGGCACTCTCCCAGACATTTTCTCCTCTTTCTCCCAGGTATTTTCTCCTCTTTCTCCCAGGCATTTTCTCTCCCATTTTGCCCATTCCCTTGTTGAGCACTCAACTCATGGACTGCAGCGTACCACGCTGCCCTGGGGAAACACGCTCCAAATTACACCTCATCCATGCCCTCCATACTGCAGGTTCATTGCAACATGGTGCTCCTGCTGGAAACTTGCTTCTTTTTTTTTTTTTTTCCTCCTTCAAATTCTGTCCAGAAAACCTGAATTAGGGTTATCTGTTCATGCCATTTGATCTCAGAGTACAAGCTAAATGTCTCCAGTGAGCCCATGGGTCACATGTCCTGCATCAGCAAGGGTTGTTTATTTTGATTTCTGTGCTCAGAAAGGAAAACCAGTACTTATCACTGAGAATCTTGTGCAGGAAAAGGTCTCTTTCCCATGGCTTCTCCAAAAAAATATTTAGCATTTAATTTAGAGTTGTTTTTTTTTTAATTGTGTTTTAGAAGCTAGGCCTTGCAGAAACTGTTTAGGCATCTCAGCACCTCATCTCCTCCCAGACAGAAAGGAAGGAAGAAAAGGAACACAAGAGGAGTCCTTTGCTTCCTCCCCACTGAGTATCTGCATGCTTCCTTCCATCAGTGCTCACCTTCCACGAACACTCCTTTGCATACTTGCAAGCTCCTGCAGATGCAAACATGCGCAATCCCTTTTCAGAGCCCGAGGAAGTGGTGTTTCCTCTCTTCTGCGACTGTGATGAGACAGAATATGAAATGACAGCAGGGCAGGCAAATTACAAATCCTTTGATACCTGCTTCAGAGGTTTGTGCCCTGCTTTTCTTGGTCTCCTCTTGCAGAACGGCCTGGGCAAGATATTCTTTTCCCCTGCAGTAGCAGCCCCAGCCCTCCTGGCTCCTCCAAAATAACCACCTTGGGAGAGCGTGGCTGCAGCACTGACATTCTTGCCTTCCAAGTTGTGATAGCAAAACCCTAGGCAGGTTTGGAATGGTGGTTGTTTTCCATTCTTTTATAAACAAATATCCTTTTTCAAAAATTGCTTTCTTTAAATCCTGATGCCTGAGGAGTGGGAAAAGGAGTTAGCACAAGAACAAAGCAAAGCTTCCATTAAAGTTCAAGCCCAGAAAGTTGAAAACACAGTAACTTGGGATCTCAATTTGGGATGAAAGCTGTGATCTTTTTTTCTTTTCCTTAAATGTCAGATTCCAGAAAGTTTTTAGGGAAAAAAAAATCTTTTTTGTGGTTTCCAGGTCTAGCAGGCAGAAGGAAGCTAAATAACCCCTCATTCAGTGAAGCAACATGTCTGGAGAGAGGGAGCTTGTGTGGAGCAGCATCCACAGGTCAGCCAGGTGCAATCCAGACGTAGGCTCACAGGACACCACAGAGCCCTCTCCCCTTTCTAAATGCGCAGACAGCAGCATCCCAAGTGCCTTCACCTCTCACATCCCCTTTTTGGGAGGATTGGCAGCAACCGAGAAAGGCAGGTCAGCAAAAAGCCTGAACGTGGGCTGACCATCCATGGCCATTTTGTGCTGCACAGCAGAGGCTGGCAATGCCAGCACGGTCTCCCACCATCCAGGAGCGATTCTTCGAGGCATCTCTTGTGAGTGTCTGCTGGGTGACCTCCACATGGAGCGAGGACAGCCGCCTTCAAGTGAAACCTGAGCGAGGTAATGAGCAGCAGGAGCTTTGCTAGAAGAGCAATCGTGCTTGGAGGATGAGATCACACAAGCCTAGTAATTATGTACTACCCTCTAATTAGGACATCAAGATTTGCATTTTGTGGCTTTGAAAACAAGTTTAAGAAGTGCTTAAGTAGTAGTTACTCCAAAGTTTAGGATTCATAAAGTGGCCCTGCTGGTGAAACATATATATATGTATATATGGAACAGATTGTCTCTCATTTAACCATTTACATGACCGATGAAGAGATCAGCTTTAGTTAAAATACCAAAACATTTTCGTTTGGGTCTTTCTATGTATTGGCTTTAGAAGTTTTCCTTGTTGGTAATAACTATAACAATATCTGACTCACGCTGCAACTGAGGAAGATGCTTAAAGAAAGAACTGATGAGTCACTCTTTAATGAATGCTACTCCTTAAAGTTTTATAATCTAACTTGACTTCATCATTTTAATTATTCCTCCCTCTACAGAGTTATAATCGTTGTAAGGTATACATTGCTTAACAGTGTAAACAGTCTGCATGAATTCAAGGAAGACGATTTGTACTACTCTTGTGCAATTTATGACTACTGCCACGGACATGAATAGGTACAGGCGAGTGCAACTTGCAATACCTCAGCCAAGCAGCAACGGGACTGGAAGTTTCACACTCTAAGCCCTTGTAAAGAGTTATGGAAGTCAGTGAATAATACCACTGTACAGTTTTGAACAAGTGAAGGCTTGTTCTGCATCTAAATGGAGAATGCCAACAAAAAGAGTAACAGATGATGAATTAAAGGGATAGCTAGCAGATATTTGAGCAGAACTTTGCAGGAAATGTTAAATAAATGAATGTTAAATGCATACTTCAAGCTCTGGAGACCCATAAAACTACCACCACTGCCTTGCCCAGAAGGTGGCTGTCTTACGTAGGCAATTTCGGTAAAACCAAGAAAGTCTGAAAATTTCAATGTGTTTACTTCAGACAGATGGTGAGGACAGAGATAACTGGGTTTGGTTCTGATGTAAATGGGGCCATCGGTGTTAAGAGCTCATCAGTAACTGCACTTCAGCCCAGTGTTACCAGAAGAGGGAAAAATAACCTAAAATCTATCTACAAACATACTGTGGCTAACAGCAGGATCACAACTGACCAGCTACAAGCACTTACACACATCTTGCCATGAAGATGGGCTATTTCTATCCTATGTCCAGAGTTTGGGAAATGAACTGGTCTGATACATTGCAATGCTGCACTCTCGGCTCTGTTGGCTTCTGCACGTGCTAAGTCTTTGCTAGTTATCCTGAGCACTTTCATTTCATTGATGTATTTGCAAAGGAAGGTCTACATAAGTGCAGTGCAGCTCTTAAAACTGCAGAGTCTGCCATCCTGTAGCATTAAGCTTATCAGTAGGGCTGAAGGGCAGTTTACTTAAAACAATGGTCTGGACTTTTTCTTTTCAACCGATGTTATTGTTTCACTCATTCAAAAAGTAAGTGACACCCGCGTAAAAGCAAGTTGTTCATGTCTGGTGAGCACCCATCATGCTGCAGGCTGTGGGTTTTTCACTGCTGAGTTATTTTCAGCACGTTCACAGAGCAGTGGCAAGTGCATGCTGCATGCTGGTTTGTACAAGGCCTTTTGAAGGTAGCATCCTGAAAAAAGTCATGTTTTGTAAACTTACTTTATAGTTTGGTTGCAATTTCACAGCTCTGCTTGCAACACAAATTCAAAGTCTGCGATAGATACTTGCAAGCAGTGAACAGTAACTCTAAATGCCAGTTATATGTTCCCTTAAAAGCCTTCTGATTTTAAGAGCAAACTCAGGTGCTACCTTTTAGGAAAATAACTCCAAAAACTTTTGGACACCAAATATTCACCTGGAAACTTTGTAATTAATATATTTTGGTGTTTCTGTGCATAAATGAACATGTACTTTTGATTGGTTTTATTGATCTCTACAGAATCTGAACAGTAAAGTTAGCTAGTGCCAAACCTTGCATGAGGCACTGCATGGGTTGGTTTTTCCAGGGTGTGACAGAGACTTTGGGTCAGATTTTTTTTTTCTTTTTTCTTGTTGTTGTCATTGTTATTTTCTCTTCAAAGCTCTGTTACCCATAATTTGCTGTCTGCCAGGGATTGCTCTCCGATCTGGGCACTTGGAGCAGGGCAGGTGTTCCCAGCCTCTGTATGCAAATCCATACATCCCCCCACAATTATATGCTGTCTGCAATGATCCTGGCACGCTGCCACCTCTCATTTTAGGTATTCTTCTTCTGCTTGAAGGAACAGGTTCTGTCTGATTTAAGTCAGACAAGCCCAAGATCAAGCAGAGAATATATTGGCTTGAAGGTGTCCACTTGGAGAGAGAGATACCGCAACGGGAGCAGACATTCTGGAAGTTTGTTCTGTGAGTACAGTCGTAATTACAAATGTTTAGCTTGCACAGATTTCTGCCCTGCCCCAACAGATGTGTCACACACCTCCTGGATGGGTTTTCCTTATGCCTGCACGATGCTGGGACCAGCACATCTCCTGCACCTGCACTCTCTGGCTCCAGCTTGCATCATTGCCAGATGTGGGGTAAATGAGGGGATGTTTACCTGGGCCTTCAGCGATGTTACGTCCTTCCAGCCTAAATCTCAGTGGGCAGGAGGAGCTGTGGGATCAAGTCAGACACAGCACAGGGTTACGTTCATCCCCATAAGAGATAACAGGCCTGAAATGCTTTTATCTCCCTAGACCTGGCCTTGATTGCACAATAGAAAAAGTGATCCCAGTAAACAGTAATCCCCCAAAATCTGTGACCTTATGCATTTTACAGACAGATGCTCTGAATGTTCATCACCCGACATGTGCTGTTTATCTTATGTAGATAAAGCCACGTTGAAAGAAAAACTCAAGTGAGACAGCAGAAGAGGTGAACAGCAAAGCCTTTGTTAAGCTGTATTTAGCTATCTGTCTAAGGAGCACTTGGGAGAAAGGGTTTAAATGCCTTCAGCAGTTTCTGTGCCACCATCTGGGTGTAAATGCCAGCATTGTACATCTCCCCAGCCACCCCAAACACAGGGCTGAACCAAACCTAGGATTCCCGGTACTTTTTGTAAAATCCCAGAGGAGAAAAATACCAACTTCTGCCCCCCGCCCCGCAAATCCTTTATCTGGGACCTTTGAAGCGTTTTTAGCAGTAATAAATTACTCTATATAACATACTCCAAAATCAATATTTTCTATTAGTTTCCTTTATTTCCTTTACCCACTACCATTTTGAAGGCTAGATGAGTTAGATGTAAGATACAGAAGAAGCCACGTGGCTTGTTTTTAACAGGTGCAGCTAAATCAGCTAAATTTCTGTATCATTTGACACTGGAGCTCATGCAGTTAAGCATTGGTGTTTCATCTTTTTTTTTTTTTTTAATTTAGGGAAATGCAGTATCTCTGTGAATGGTGAATTATAACAGCGTGATCTGAACAGGCAACACCACTCTCTGCAACTTCACTCTTACCAGAGGCTCCAAATGGCTTTATCCAGGTAGGACGCAGGGAACCTGAGTGCAATTTTCTTCATCACCTGCCCCTTGGCTTGGTGGAGGTGCAGGCAGTGCTGGGTGCTGCGGCTGAGGTTGTGTGGCAGGAAGGATTTAAGCAATGATTTCTTCATCTCACAGCCCCATGTGTGCCCATCATGGGCTCCCCCCATGCTTTGCCCTCCTGCTTCCACCTCCAGCTCACAGTGCCTTTGCTCGGGAGCCTGTGGTGGGGATGGGAGCGTTTTGGCAGGGATCTGCTCTTCCCAGGCGCCGGGGAGAACATCCATGGGCAGTGGGAAGGGACCACGAGGGCCGGGAATGGCGATGGGTCTGGTAACATGCCTGGGTAAAAGTGATGCTCACGCAGTAAGGGACACGTGAGGGCTCAGATTTTGTTTCTTACGGGAAATGCAGAGATTAGGATTTCCAAAGTGTAAGTGTAAATAAACAGGACATCCAAGCACTGACTGAGCTACACTCAGATCATACAGATTCACGCACACACACAAACACAAAGAAAAAGCAGATAATGCTTCTGCTTGGCACGTGAAAATATGAACTGGGCAGAGGTTTGCTGGGAAGCGACAGGCAGAGTAGCTACGTTGTAGTCCCATAGCCAGGGAACGGCTCCTCTTCCTCAACAGCTGGACTTGATGGCAGCATGGAGATCTGAATGGGTGTTACAGATTAATAAAACACAGAGAGGTATTTTGTTTTGAACCAAAAGTTAAAATTTTATTTGGAATATCAATATACCAAAAAAAATAAAAATAAAAACTTCCTTTTATGTAGTGAAATAGCCATTTGAAAATGGTAAAATAAAGATATTTCTCATACTATTCTCTCCTAGCTATTGTACATGTATTTTTTTTTTATTATTTTCTTTTTCTGAACAGAAATCTAGTTTGAGCTTTAAGGCTCCTTAAAGCCTAAAGCATGTAGTGGCTCTTCTGAGAAAGCAGATAAGTCAATCAAAGCTGTATTTCTTCAGCAGACAGGCCTGTTTGAAGCTCTCCAGAGCTGGACAGATGTGAGACTTCTCAGGAAGCTGCTGTTTCAGGGGAATATTATTTTTTTACCCGTTGGGAAATACTCTCTAATCCCACTTCATGCAGCATTTTATCAAGCTTTATGATGCACTGGGGAGGCCCCTGGTCCCCCTTAGCTGTAGCGCTCTTGTGCAGAGCTGATCCTATTTGTGTTTAATTTAAGAAATCATATTCTACTCTGTGGTGGTTGCTCTGCTAGAAAATAAAGTCTGCAACAAGGCACTGATCCTGCCCTTGCCCCTGTAAGCAAAAGGTTTCTGTGCCCGTGTATGGCTGCACTGACCACAGTGGAGCATTTGTGGTAGCAGGAGAGGGAGTTGTCCTTTAGCTTGCTTTTAATAAAATAAATGGAATGGAAACTGTATTGAAGTAAAAGCGTGGAAACACACCAACAATGAGTTGTAATTCTTCTCTTTTAGAGGACTCATGGATGTGAGGCTGGAAAATATGGCTAAGGACTGACATCAGGGTCTGAGTGATGCCCTGAGTGATTCGTGTCACCATTAACCAAACTCAGGGGGATTTAGGTCTGGCATCACCCCTGCCACTGGGCTGTGATGGGCCAAAGCAGAGCTCCCTGAAAGCACTGGGCATCTCACCAACAACCTCATTTTCAGGAGGTATTCAGCCAGGTCCTGAGCTAACGTGGTATGGTCTGCAATCTGCTGAGCTTTCTTCCTTGACCAAAGCCATTTTTCTAACTCAGAGCGTATCTGCGATTATGATTTATATATAAATGCTTCTGTTATTCGTTCTGAAGCACAGCACAGAGTGCAAATACTGGAGATACGATTGCACTAATGTGTTATATCTGGCACGTGCTTACAAGGCTACTGTTTCACGGTCACAGTAACTGGTGCCTTATACTGCCTGATACCCAAAAACCTTATATCGATCCCCGAGGTGTCGTCATTCCCAACTAACCCATTCTCTCAAGCTTTTCCTTAAGGGAGAGAAAGCCAACATGCGCTCAGGCCTCTGCTCCCCCGAACCAGCCACAGCTTTCGGGTCAGGAGCAAGGTCTCGTGCTGCAGGAGGGTCCCTCTGCCTCCAGCCTCCTCCCAGCACAGCCCTGCCTCCACTCAGCCCAGCCTCGCCGCAGGAGGAGCAGTTGGTGTGAGGGGCAAGTCTGGAAAAGCTTCCTCAAGGGTACTGAACAGCTCTCCTCTGCGCTTTCCTGCAGCCTGCGCCCCCAAAGGAATGGACTTTATCCCTGCCGCTCTGCTGGGCTTTTCTGAGTGATTCCTTCTGCACGCTCATGCCCTTATCTGGTGAGTAAATGCTTTTGTTTGTTTCCTGTGAAGTCTGGTGAGAGATGTCTTTGGGAAGCAGCCACTTGTGTTATCAGTGATCCCAGACACACATCACTTGTGACTCTGAGTCAAGGTTTGCCAGCATGAGGGCTTTCCTTCTCATCACGGGCACAGCTTGAGGAGGCTTCCGAATTACCCAACTTCGTGTTGTTTCCCTAACTAGTTGAGAATATTTTCCTTTAAATGTTCACTGCACAGAAGCAGTGCTCAGGAAGAACCAAATATTGCTTGCAACTGCCTAAGCACAAACCTGTACCAACTGCACTGTTTTTATTTCAGTACACTGGATTAACGTGTCAGAACACAAAACACAGACCCTGGCCCTGGCAGACTGACCTTATCATCAGTGTAACTTTCCTGACTTCAGCAGTGCACCCCTTAACAGCGTTTCCAGTATTTGTGCTCCTTGCCACTGGCCCCATAACGTTTGGTATGCCGTGTGAAGTTTGCATTTCCCAAGGTGTGTGTGAATGCAACACAACTGCAGCTTTTCTGAAAATCAATAGGAAAAAAAAAAAAAAAAAAGAGTCCTGCCAGGGGACAGAAGAGTGTGAAAGTGTGACCCCCCCCCCCCCCCCCCAAGGCTCAAGCCATGGAAGGTAAGGAGGACCCAATTAGCCGTGTTTAGGTTGGAACAGCTGGAATATTATGGAGGTGTCACTCCCTTAGGGTTGGCTGCCTTGCTGTTCAAGTACATGTGAGTGGGTTAGATGTGATGTCTAAATATCATGCATGCACTTTTTTAGGAAAAAAAATAAAAGGAAACCAGTATGTGTTGGCTTTGGTCTTCCTCAGCTTCCATAATGCCAGTTGCCACATCTGACTCCAGTGGAAAACACCGGAGGAAGATCCCTATGGTATGGGACGGCAAGGGCACAGAGCTGTGGGTGCTGGGATGCCAGCTCCTAAGGCAAATGGCGGTGTGACACCCAATTTCTAGTGTGATGGGAGATGAACCCTAATTTGTCCCTTATGTCTGATCTTGCTGCCCCTTCCCTATATGTGTGCTCGCCTGCAGACTTGTCCTCCCCTTGGACTCCCACTGAATTCAGCACCGGCTTCCCCTGCATATCTGGAGCACATCTGTACTGCGTCTGGAGGGGGCCTGGTGGGCCGGTCCCTGCACTGGAGCCGCTGCCCAGGCAGTAAAGAAGGGACACGGCCCTTGGCATGGCTGGGGACACCTCCAAGCCCCCCAGAAGGCTCCCTGCCCCGCAGGGAGGTGGGCAGGTCAGGAACAAACAGTAGAGAGGCACCCATGAGGGCTTTTGGAGAATGGGCTAACGAAGGGTGAAATGCCTGCTCCGCTGAAGTCAGTGTCGGCATCGCCAGCGTTTCCATCAGGTACGCACAGAATGCTTTTTGTCTGCTTGGTTTTTTTTTTGTTTGTTTGTTTGTTTGTTTTTTCTTATGCAATTAAGGAAAAGGGTGTATGAAACATAGTGGGTTGTTTGCGCACTCATTAGCAACCCACCCTGTTTTCTGCCTGCTCAACTTTGGCTGCAGCTCTTTACCTAGCTACGAGTTGCTTCGTACTTGTAAAGTTTATTGTTTTTTTAAGCTGTTAACTGCAAGCCTCCAGTTACCAGGGGATGTGTGCAGCTCTGTGCATGGCACAATGAGGCCTCTACCAACACTTCCCATCTAAAGGTAGGTGACTCTAATTTTGCCTTTTCCCACTGTTACTCAGTCTTCATAACCCGCTTCTTAGCCAGGGCAAAATTAAGCGTGAGGAAAAAGGCTTATTCAGCATTATAATTATCTACTCCCAAGCTGTAAAACAAAATGGTTTACACATTTAATTGGCGTTGTCTAATATTTCCATGTATACAGTAGTCCTATTAATGAATATCATAGCTTCATTACGGAATATCACATTTTGCTATTTGTTGTGTACCATAAAATAACGTCAACACATCAATAACTTAAATAACACAAATGTAAACTTATTTTCTGCTTGTTGTAATTATGATTTCAGCCTATGGAGGCTTGTTGATTTGTAAGACCATTCACATAACATGGAATGTAACTTTATTTGTTTTTCTTTTGTATATAATGAGACACCAAAAGCCCTTGTCATCTCTTAACAAGATACTAAAGCAGCTCTGTTTCATGAATGACAGCACAATTAAAGCTAAAAATCATAATTAAAAAAAAAAAAAAAAAACCCTTTGCACTGTACAATCTCAAATTAAAGCAAGGAAGATAATGACAATCTTTTGCATTAGCCAGGAAACGTGATTCTCTGCCACTGGGCTTTTTTTCTTGTTGACAATTCACAGAATGTGTATATGGGTGTAGTTATAGGTGTGTATATCCTACGCAGAACAGCAGTCCCTATTTTGTTGATCTAGTTCTTCTAATTGTTTAGTTAAGCTACCTAACTGATACAATTTAGAGTACTACATTAACACATTTAACATCAAGTTTACATACTTGCGTCTTTGAAATACTAGGAACTTTTACACATTTTATTTGGCTTCGTAAGGACTGGAATATCACAGATAATGCAATCTACTCGTCTTTGAGAGAATATGGCTGTTATCAACTAGCTCTCTAAGGTTCAGAGTGAAATACGTTTCTCCTTATTTCTGTAGCTGACTTCAGAGAAGAAAAGTGTCTTCTTAAGTGGTCAGTCTGATGTTACAGTACAGACTCTGCAGAGAGAGAGATACACGTTTAGTGAAGGACGATTCCCTCTGGACATTAGAGCTAAGCCGTTGCAGCAAAATCACTCCATTCAGACTGATTTCCTATACAAATCTCAAGAAAAACCTATTCCGAGCATCTTTTGTAGTAATATCTCCACATGACCAGAGGAGGGCTCTTGACACATCTTTGCCCAGCCTGGCAGGTCGCCTTGCCTCTTCCCAGATCCACAAAAGCGCACGGCGAGCATCCATCGTACTGCTGGCTCTGCTCTGAAATCAGTGGGTAGAGACGTCGCTCACTGCTCGCCAGCTAGGCTGGCTTCTCATTTCCCCCATTTGATTCCGTGTCGCTGCGGGTTAATTTGAGATTAGCGGATAATTCTTAAAAATCATGGTCGGGGAGTCGCCTCCCCCTCCTTCCTGAACATTCATCTGCTATTAGACCCTGGTAATTAAGCAAATATTGATTGATTTAACCCTCTATGACTTATCCTGCTGCAGAAATTCCTTGCCTTTAGCTGAAAAATGCACTTGGAAAATGCACTCGCTGAGATATGTATTGCAACAGTGCATCTTTTCACATTAAGCTCTTGTACGAGTACTGCTCCTTCCTGCCACCCAAGTGAGGTGACTGCCTTCCAGCTCTGCTCCCCTGGCACAGTACAGAGCGGAGAAATCAATCTCGTTTCGCTTCCGTTCACAACCACGACGACGTTCAACCACTTCTACACAGGTGTATGTGACATCCTTTTGGGTTTTGTTTTGGCTAAAGGTATTAACCTTTTATGGAAAAGATTTTAATTTTGCAATCCTACTGGTATCGTAGATAGATTTTTTTTGTCACCTCTCTGCTTTGTTTTGTTCAAGTTTAACACTGAAAAACTATTAGAAAGGATTTAGAAACTCGATTTTCATAATAAAAGTCTCTCTTCCATCCTGGGGAAGCTTACTTAATGTACTTTTCCCCCCTCAACATTATTCCTTTTCTCTTTTCTTCTTTTTCTTTCCTTTTTTTTAATTTTTATTTTTTCTGTTTCTCCTTTTCTCCTTTCTTTTCGAGAGCAGACAGGTACAAGAAGGAAGAAGTCTTTCATCAGCAGTCCTTTGAGATAGAGTAGATTTCAGTGAGTCCTCACCATGGTAGGATCATAAACTTACTGGGTTAAACCACGCTAACTTTCCCTAAGCTGCCATGTTTGATCTGCACCATACATATATGTGTATCCTTGTGCCATTTTCTTTTCTTATAATTTTGTTTTTCTTGATGACCCTGAGCTATGGCTTCTGTCTCATTTCTACCACTAGTCAACCTTCCTTGCTTTTGTCGTTTTGCCAATATAGGCCTCAAAGAAAAAATGGCAGAAGAGAACAAAGTAGCTGAGGTACATGAGAGAGGACCAGATGATGTTCTGCACATGGGAATGGCACTGGCCATGCTGCATCCAGGAGAAGACCAGGTAATTGATTACACAACCAACCAGCATCTGGGTGATCTGCGACAAGGTGATGAACATGGCAAACTTGCGTGAGACTCTGAAGCCAGCAGCCCGCAAGGCATAGTAAGAGTACATAACGGCGTGCACTCCATAGTTCATGGTCATAAACCAGCCACCGCCAGCCACCATGTCCTTGTAGGAATACCAAGAATAAAGTAACACAGTAATGTGATGGTACCAGTGTAAGAAGATGAGCTTCTGTTTCCTAAGAATAATGAATATTGTATCTCCTGTAACAAAAAAGAAAAAAAAAAAAAAACAGAAAAATAAAAAGGGAGGGGAGGAAATGAGAAACATATTGAACAATTCCACAGTTTCTGAGTTCTGCAAGGCTCTCTTCCCGTTGCTTTTTCTGTAGTATACACTTCTGGAGCATGAAAAAAACACCTCAGCTATTGACCTCAGAGCTTGTCTAATTTGACAGCCTACTCTGGTCTTATTTCTCTGCGATTTATGCCAAACCAGAGTATCCCCATTTTGTTGTGTGGACAAGCCCTGTCTGAAGACTCCACAGGTCTTTTGCTGTAAACACAGTCTGTGAAAGCCTGAAGTGACGCAGGTGGATGTACGTGCATCACCTCAGGCTGTCAGACTGTCCATCACACACTGTGACTAGAAGAGAAAAACAGAGAGCAGAAAACCCAAGGAAGAAGCAGCAGTGTCCTGCCATTCAAGTGCCTACCTGCATACCAATCCTAATTATTAAATTTAACAGTGTCTTTTGAGTTACTATGCAAAAAGCTATTGCATATTCAACCTGTGTTACTGAAAGGTATGTAATTGCCAGAAAAAATGCTTTTAGAAAGAAATTTGTTCACGTTGAAATGCATATCCTTTTCTGCAAATTTGTGTTACTGTTGTAGAAAAGTAGATTTTATTCCAGATTCCTGCCTTTTTCTTTCTTCTGCTTCTTGTGATTGCACTCAGCATCCCAAATAGATACACTATATATGTATGCTATTTGTTTGTCGTTGTACAGTGATTCCAAAAAGATCCCTAAGCTTTGAATCAGGGGCCTTATTTCTACATATATGTATCCCTGAAAATCCAAATTATGAATAACAGTGATGGTTGGAACTGAAACTGCACTGTCTGCACTAGGTCTGCAGTAAGCCATAATGCTTCTGTTTATCTCATTAGCTGCAAGATGTTGATTCACATTTTAATAAGTAATCACATGATCAATTTATTGTTGACGTGCAGTTCTAGCTGACATTTTCTAGTTTCAACCAAACTCAATTTCAGTGGTTTTGCAGTACTTTAAGCAGCAGGAAACCAAAGGGTTCTGACACAGCAAAACAACCGGTGTCTGTCCCCTCACTGTGTTTATGCTGATGAATTGCCATGCTGTAATTTGCTGAATCAAATTCTCTGCTGAAAGGTAAAGACTTATTTTTGCTGTACACCTGAACACGGTGAGTTCTGCAGCCCTTTGAGGTTTTGTAAGGGTGTCCTCTGAAAGGAAAGCTGGAGGGCTGCTAAATCACTCCTTCCTCCTTCCCATTAAAACAATCCTTTCTTACACTAATAAGCTGTGGGATAAGAACACCTGCAGACAGGGTATGAAGTTGGCTTTGGCAAGTCTATATTAAGTATCATTCCAAATAAATTGCTGGAGAAACAGCAGTCTATAAAAATCCACATCACACTGGAATGGGGATTGGAAAAGCCAGAGATGTTGTGGGAAACTGGTTTCTATTTGGAGACAGCCACAGCTTTCAATGTTTAGGGAGGAAGCACGTTACTTTTCATAATTGTACGCCCACACGTATATTTAAGGATGAATGTTGCAGAACGGAGGTAGGATCTGACTCGAAGCCACTTGCTGACACAGCTGCTCTAGCCCAGCCCTCACTTCAATATCCATGGGGTGAGTGGCTGCTGCTGCTGCTGTTCAGATTTGTCTGTAATCACTGATGGCTTCAGAAGCAATCGGCCAGGCCTGGTAATGCTGAGGGAAATGCCAACTTATCCTTTGCTGTGGGATCAGGACATGTCCTCACAAAAGTTTCATGGGGAGCAAAAGGGATGTGATGTTTTCTCATCAATTGCATCATGACCATAACGTTGACCAGTCCCTCAGGGCTGAGCCTGGACCTACAGAGGTCATGGCTGAACTTGCAAAGCGTGAGAGCCCAGCTCAGAGCAATACTGGACTTGCGTCTCCTGCTACTGACAAACACAAAAACACAAAGCATATGAAGCGTGCTTGACTGGCAGGCTCAGATATAAAAAGGGTGGTGGTGAATTCCTGGCAAACTGTTGTGGACTTGAAAAAAAGTCTCTGGAATTCAAACTACAACTTTAACTACAGTTTCTCGATGGAGACTTATTAGCTTTTCCTGGTTTTCATTCTTCCCACAGCTCTTACTCTGTAGGGGAGCCAAATACCCTTGAGCCATGGCCACTTGCAGATGAAGAAAATGTGCACCAGCCGGAGCTCTAAGGAGGAATGGGAAAGCCTTTTGCCACTTACAGGATGCCTTGCTGCTGTGAATCAATGGCTGATGTCCCGTTGCTGTTACAGATAGATAAAATCCATTGCTGGCAGGTGGGCTACATGAATTAATTGACAGGTTGGTGACAAGGCAGACCCCAGTCCTTTAAATACACTGGAACTTAGTGAACTTCACGTTTGAGGACGTGGACCTACATGTTTTTGTTACATGAAACCAGCATCATCGTAGGTATGCTGAAAATGGCTAGGAGAGAACTCGGAAAGCTGAGCTGTAATTTCAGCTTTGAAGGTTTGTCTAAATGAGTCACACTGTGGAGACTTGGAGCAACCTAGATTATATATATAAGTACTTGAGACTGCCCTGTATTGCTAGGGCAACCAACTGAGGGGCTTTACACTTTGCCACATGAATTGAAAACGTGCAGTTTCAAAACAATGGTAAAGACCCAGCTATTTTCCAGGAGGACTGAAAGAGGCAGAGGAGAAAGAATAGCGTTGAGCCTGATGGCATCTGGAGAATGCTCTCTTCATTCTGCTCTAAATAGGTATAGAGAGAGAAAAAGGGAGAGAGGTTACTCACCTAGTTCGGGTGCTTTGCTTAGCACAAATGCATATGCCCAGAATTTGCTGACAGGTCCAATGTAAAAACTCTGGTCGCACACTGACTGCTTCAGGCCTTTGGTCATCAAAATGTACAGCATGAAAGGAGCAGTTCGAACAGCACCAAGTATACTTGAAAAAAAGAAAATGAAGAAAGTTGAGTAGATACTTGACATCTACATGCCATCACTTCAAGTCATTATGAGAAAAAAGAAGTCATAAATGTGCTAAAATAATAAGCTTAACAGCCTTAAAGTTGGAGTAACTCTGCCAGCTTCTAGGAAGTTATTCTGAATTCATATTTGCCAAGTGGATCACAGTAATAAAGTATTCCCTGCTGAAAGTCTGGAACAGTAACATCAATGGTTTTTATTTCATTACTACAGGAACGAGCCTTCAGTTTTCAGAACAGTCGGAGACCCCTACTTCAGCTGCAAACAACATGCAGAGTTTTGATGCTGGTGGCTGGAAGACTACAAGAAACGAGTTAATAAAGAGCTGTCATCAGCATAACCAGGACCAACTCCCTCCTCTGAATTCCTGAGTTTTCTCTTGTCTCTCCTCATGCATATTACATCCACAGGAACAGCGAAAAGCCCAGGTAGGATGCACAGGCTGTGGTAGGGTGCTGTGGTCAGGGCTAGCGTTTTGGTGCATGTGCTGGCTTCATCTCTTAAGGGGTCATGGCTAACAGAGGAGCCGACTGGTTGAATGGTTGTAAACAGCACAGATTCACTCTCACCTCATCAAAGCCAGATGCAAGGTAACAGTGTTTTGTAAATAAGGAACATTATGAGATTTGCAGTGATACTAATTGGTGCAATTACAGAGGGGATAGGTTCAGATAACAAAAGACATCCAGCTGACGTAAGGAGCTTCTGTCTCAGCAGTGAGGTGCTTTGCAGAAGTAATTGCCTTGCTGTTCTACAGCAAGAACATGCTTGCCCATTATTTAACACTGTGGTTTGGTTGGCCTTCAAAAATCATGATGAATGCTGGGTGAAACAAGAAACTTTCAGAAAACTGGAGCAAAGAAAGGCCCAAGCTCCTCTGGGGCTGAGTATATCTTTATGCCCATATCATACATCCCTCTGCTTCTACTCAGCTCCATCTTATCTCCCCTCTAACTTCTCTGTGGCCCTGTCCTACTCACGAATTCTCTGGTTCCTGCTCTGCCTCGGTGTCTTTTGTGAGTATCGCATGGCAGCAGGCCAGCCAAGCCACCTGACACTGATGTGTGCTGACACGTGTGGACAATGCAAGCTATCAAATACGCAAAGTAGGTGAAAAAAGGAACACTTCATCTGAAGCTGCAGATTCTCTATCACTTGTCCTTGTCTTGTAAAGCCAGTCTTCTTTAAAAAATGGTTTTTAAAATCATCAAGGCAGCCTCAGAGTCATGGTCTATGGCAATTCTTACTCGGTCAGAGTAGATGGTTCAAGTACAGCTGCTGAGCATAAAAACTATTGATCAATATTTTATATATTGATCAAATATATATTGATCAAATATTTTATTTGCATAAAGTATTTAGATTTCCAAATCTGCATTATTAATATAACCAGTCTAGCCTGACTGTTGTTAGCAGAAGCAATGCCCTTTGCTTGCTCCTGTCCACTGCACGTACTCTGCAAGTGAGTGGAGCACCATGCTAGGAGGCTCTAAAGCCATGTTGCGCATGGGGAGAAGTGTTATGTCCTGGCTCCTGCACTACATTTTGCTGCATCAGGTCTGACTGCGCCATCAAGAAATTCAGACAACAGTCAACATTGCTCAGTTCTCCCGAGAAGCTACTATTATTAGCTGCTGTTTGTATGGTGGTATTTGCTTGTGGGCTCTACTGCCAGACAAGTCCTCCTCTGCTATGTGTAAATAAAAAAAACCATCCTGCTGTGGTACAGGTTTACTGAAGTTCAGGTAAGTCTGGGTTTCCCAATAGCACTGCCCAAAGTTATGCATATATTATGCTTAGTTATGCTTAGGCAAGACAGCAGTTGCAGTCTCTCACATACAGATTTTGGATTCATCCAGCCCTGCACAGAGAAGAGAAAGTGAAGTATTCTGAGCATCTACGCAGCCCGTAGTGCATCTTCTCCACGGAGGGGTTTTCCCTCCCAGAAATGCTGTCTGTGCACGCTTTTCTCACGTCTTTCTGGCATCAGTCCTTCTCACTGCGCAGAGTGCCCAAGCTTGCTATAGGAGTTTTGAAACTGGGTGCAACTTGTTCTGTGTCTTCTCTTTAGCATTTCACACATGCTGTGTTTTCCCAGGAGCTGCATTTCTCATTCCCAAGAAGACAGGAGATCCTCACAGAGATGTGATCTGATCACTTCCTGAGGCAGTGAACTCCTCAACTTGGCCAGGGCAGGCTGCTGCTTGCTCTTGCATTTGGGTGGTGGCAAAACTGGGTGGAGGAAGATTGGGCAGAATAGCTAAAGATACACAGCCGGTAACCTAGTTCTCCCATTAGCAAATACTTCAGTGCTGACATTAAAATGGGGAAAAAAATAGGAAATTTTAAATTAGTAAATCAAATAGCTGCAAGTAATGGGCCTTCGCTTGCACAGAAACTATACTGCTGTTCTAAAATACCATATATTTTTGAAGTTTTAAAGCCAAAGAGAATTCTGTGCCATGAGCACATGCTCAGATAAGAAGAGCACTGGTTCAAGCAACAGGCAGACGTTGACTTAAGTGCAGGTGACTCAGTGTGGATGGCCATGGACTTAATCTGGACTGATAAGAGAGCAGAAGAGTATTTGCCTTGCGGGGCTGGCACAGTTTCACTCTGCTGTCCTTGGGACTGCAAGGATGTAACTCTTCCTGTCTTTCTGTTTAGCAACAACTGCAGAGCTCTCCTTGGAGTGTACACACACACACACACATACACTTTTCTAATTGCAGCAGGAGTACTTTCATGGCACGGTGGCATCCTCTAGGTCCATGACTCCAGAAGAAGTGGCTCTGGCTACTTCTCTACATGGTGTGAGTCAATCTGGTCCGAAATTTTTATCAGTAAAGAACAAGTTAGGTTTTAGCATAATTCACAAGGGTGGCATACTGGAAGCAACTGATTCAACTACCTAAATACATGCCATGGGAAAATAGCTGTTTATGTGGTGTGCTGCACACCAAAACACAGGCTTGCTGACAAGCACACGCCCCTGGAGAGAGAAAAAGATCGAACACAAGTCTGCAAATATGCCTTGGACACGTAGAGACATTGCTGCCTGTTATGCCTCTGCCACTTAACCTTGTTTGCTCTGTAAGGTAAGATCAACCAACAAATTTCTATCTTGCAAAGACATGATGTGCAGCAGAGTGATGACACGGCTTGCTCACTTCTGCTTCATTTTGTCCTCGCCCTGCTCTGTGCTGTAGCTTTTGTGAGGTATTGAAATGAACTGCTTACCAAAGCAGTCTGTCTCGCACGAATCATCCGCAGGGATTTTAGAAATAAGGTAGCAGTGAATTACTGTACAATTACAGCCTTTTGCAACTAGAGAGACTGATCAGAAACAAACTGCACTGGCTAATGCAGCTTTCTCATCTATTCAGACTCAAAATGTCCTACATTCGCCTCCCTCCAGGCAGTGGCTGCTCTGGTAGACTAATGAACGCCCAACTGATATTTTACTGTCTATAATGTGATCAAAATATATCCGTGAGTAAAATAAAATCTAAAGTTTTTTCCTCGCAAACTCAGTTTCAAATCAGGGCCTCAAAACCCATCATACATATGGGTTAGGACAGCAGTTATGAAGGAGGGAAACAGAGGGTCAGGAGCTATCTGATGTTACAGAGGAGGACAAAGTAGGCACTAGCAGCTGAAGGCTATCCACTACAAGCTGCTGTCAGAAGGGAGTGAAGCACGTGTTTCTCAAAAGCCTGAGAGGGCGGCAGGTAGTTCAAGTCTTCTGTCCAAACCTGGCTGTCACCGTGGCAGGCTTGGCCATGCTCCTCCTCATGCAGGTACATTCCTGCACTTGGCTACTGACACCCCTGCCCAGGATCAACACGGCAGCAATCAGCAGGGAATGTGACTGCAACTTTAAAAAAAATATTCAAAGAAAGCTAAAGAAATGCAGGCTTCCATTTATCCCACAGCAATGGCATTATTGCATTCTGTAATGGCCTACCCAGATTTCCTACTCATTTTGATATTCTGCTTTCACATCTAGAAACAAGCCCACGCCCGCATTTTTCAGCACATAGCCATGGACAAGTTCAAGTTCAGCACAGAATACATCATTTTCTGAAAGCACTTTAGTGCTGTGATAACCACACAGTGGAAGCCTTTCGCTCAGGTTTGTGTCTGAGAAAACCCAAATAAGCTGACCGAATGCTCTGTGCGAACCGGCCTTGTCTCTGCAGACTCAGGCAAAGCCTGGTGTCAAAAGTGGAATGTCTTCTTTTGTTTTCCAAAGTGTGCCCTCCTGTGCTGTAATCCGTCATGTGGCACCAGCAGAGAGCAGCAGGGAGCCCACGGCAAGCAAGACCATGCCATGCTGCCCAAAATTAGGGAATTACAACACGGACTCCCAAGCAAGGCCCTCCTGGTCCCCACTGCTGCACATGGTCGTGCTGGCCCGGCACCCAGAGTTGCAAGGCCTTGCTGCAGGAAGGCCAAAATCCGAATTTGTGTCTGCCTGCTCCTGTGGTGCCTCACAGGGTCCCAGTGGGTGGCTGAGAGCATGTGGCCCTTGTGACATCTGAAGTGAGGAGACCCAGGCCTAGCAGTGCAGGCCTTCCTCACTGGCATCACTGGTGTTCCAGCCCTTCTTTGGCACAGTGTGACAGTGAGAACAAAAAAGGAGGCCACTTTTTTTTTTTTCTTTCTTGTTTTAGCATGCAAAATATTTACGGAGGAAGCGTTCTGTGGTAAAAAGAGATGTTCAAAGGTCAGCCCCGCTGAAGAATGCGGTGCTCTCTAACCCTTCTTTGTGATAAATCAAGCTGCGTTCAGCTTTCAGTCCTGTTCAGCAAGAGTACTTTGCTGGACGTATCGAGTTCCCCTTCTGCAGCTAAGGAGCTGGTCTCTTAACAAAATCAAATGGCCTTTCTGTGCCCCGCTGACTGAAAACCTGCCGTCCTTACACAACAGCAACACACTGTGGTGCTGGCGGTGTGGAGGACGTGCATGGGGTGCACGGACTCCCCTCAGGTGGGCAGCTCAGGGCAGCCTGAAAACACACCTAGAGGAGTCAGTTACTGTACAAGACAACAAAAGATATTTTCTGTGCTTAGCTGAGCAACAGAAAACACATAAAATGTAAACAGATACAGGAAAAACAGAGAAAGCACCTACAAGAGAAGCAACCTTCTGAACTAAGTTTCTTGAAATGAAACACAGCTGAAGCCACCTTCATTAGACGAGCTCTTAACTCCCCAGCTGGACAGCTGCCCCTGAATCTGAACCAGACAAGAAACTCAGGACCCCCTGGCATTAACAAGCAGCATGTGCCCAGGTGGCTGCATCTCCAGGTGGAGGAAGGGCTCACATCTTTCAGCCCTGTTTGCTTCTTGTGCTCTTTGATTAGGTCCTAAAAATAAGTTTGTGAGAAAGCAATTTTGCAGCATCACCGGGATGTTTTTTTTAATAGTTGAGAGTATTTATAGAGCTTTTTTCTCCACTTGGTAAGGGTGAGATTCTTTCAAATCACTCTTACCTTCTGTAGTCTCATGAAACATGGTGCCAGCATACCAGGCGATCAATGATATCCACCAAGCAGATGACACAGCAGGAAAGGGCTGGGTGACAGCTTTCTTAAAAACTAAAGGCTTATGTTGCCTGAGATTAAATTGTTTGCAGGAGATTTCCCATGAAAACCTGCTTTGGCCATGCGAAAAGGAACAGTAGCTTTGGCTGACCCAAAAGACACTGAGGTGCCTCATGAGGATGCAAATGTTGAAGGGGCCACTCGTCTTGCAAAGCAGCAGAAGGAAAGTTTTTTTCTAAGCCTGCCACAGAGTTATTTTTTTTATATTAGCTAGTTTTTATATGTTGGCTTCAGGTCCTGCAGGAGTAGAGTGTTCTGGGAAATTGTTAGTCTTTGTGTCAAAGACGAGAAAACCCTCAAACAAAATTTTACTAGTTAAATTGGGAGGTTTATAGGGGCCTGCCCTCAATCTGTGAAGAAAAAAAAAAGAAAAAAAAAATGAAATGTTTTTTCTTCATCTGGCTGCAGTGAGGGTAATTTATTGTTAAAGCTGAGCCAAAATAAAAGGGAATTTCCATGTTAAAGCAGTTACCTGGGTGGTGCGAAACAAGGAAAGGATATTACGGCTGGGACTGAGCCTACTGGTTTTTACTGGTGACTGGGCGCCCATTTGAAGCCTATTGTTCCCAAATCCTTTGTGGGTAAACATGCCAGACAGTTTCAAGGCTGGGGGAAGAATTAAAAACATGACAATAACCTTTCAAGAGTCTGCCTGACAGAAATGGCACTCGTTCCCATGCAGGGAGGAGACCAGTGAGACCTGCTGAGAAATACCTCCCTTCTGAAATATGGAAGCAAAGGCTGAGCAAGAAATACATTTCCTGACTAACTGCCCTTAAACTTCAGTGGATGACTGCAGGAATGTATTCTTGTATTTAAACAGGTGTAGATGCTATAAGGCTGCTTTAGGCCTATCTGTGATTGTAAAATCCTGGTATTTTTACAATAGAGTGAGCAACCATCCAGTAAGAAACCGATCAATAATTACAAATGAAACGTGGGCAATGACTGAGAGAGATCTTCTGGCTGCTGTTCAGTGGCCTGTGTGGAATTAATGGATCTTATTTGGATCTCAAGGAGCTAGTGAGAGTCATGGCTAAGTAAGCACAATAGGACACGTTCTCTAATCTCACAGAAAAGAAGCCTAGAAAAGGATCTGGCACCCACCATCCTAAATGGTCCACATGGCACAAGGACAGCATCTATGAAATCTTTGTAATTTATTTCAATACATTAATAACTGACTAGGAGAACCAGCTTTGTATGTCTGCACCTGGTGATTAAAAATATTTTGCTAGGTTTGTTGAACTGAAGGTTACAGTTTTCAATTAAATGAATCAGCCTCTTGGTCAGTGAAGGATATACACAGTGATAATGTATTCTTCTAAATGATAAAAAAGTTTGAAAAATAATAATACTGACTACATATTTGGTCTCTCTTAACTCTAATGTAACATGAGTCATTTTACAAGCATTTAAAAGAGAAGACTTCTAAATAGTCAGTTACCTTGAAATCCTAGAGAGACACTTGTTCAAATTACAGCTGATGGACCTAGTCCAACTCTTATTTTTGGAAGAAATGGCAAAGAAAATTAACATAATTAGGCTGTCCTTCAACACTTCTGAGCTGCTTTTGAGCAATGCCAAGGTTAGTGATGAAGAGAGACCTGACCCTGCAGAGACTGTTCTTTTCAAACACTTGCAAACCCTGTTTCACCTCCCAGAACTGTTCTAGGTATCTTCTACAAGATCCTGTCTCGTCATCAAATCCACTCGTAACGAAAAGTCATCTCCGTTTTCTCCACAGCACAGACCTTCCTTGTTACTGTACCAAAATTTTGGTCTTGTCTGCTTCTCAACAGCCAAGTGATTTACCACCACCAGTTTGGACTATCCCAGAATTACTAATGCCTCGACAGTATCTAGACCAAGAATTGCTTTAGGTCAGATGTCCTCGTGTAAAGATCTGTCATGGACAAAGCAGTTCTTAATTAATTCAGGTTCAGATCTAACTTCCTCCAGGCTTCTTCTACCTGTGTTGGCATCTCCAAGGCTCTTAGCATTGTGTTTGTGAATATTTCACAGTCCTTAATGGTTTACTCTTGTAACAGCCTTGTAAGGTGGCTAAGCATTGACCCATTTTGAAGAGGTAAGGCTAACTGAAATTGAAATGTCCTGTAAAAAAATCTCTGCCTGAGCCACGATAAGAAATGATGTGCAGCATCACAAGTTGTGGTTCAGTGCCTTGTCCATGAGGTTCATTTGATGAAAGCAGAAAGAGGTGTGACCTCACTCTGTATCAGTGAATACAGTATTATTAAATCAACATTAAACATTCCAGTTCTCAGAGAAAGTCTTCTGACCTGCTATAGATTTTTTTTCCACTTTTTAATGTTACTCTCTAAACCTTCAAGTCCCTTACTCTCTGTCTTATTTACCTCAGGCATGCCTATATCTTTAAAGATAAACAGTTTATAGAAAAAAAAAAGAAAAAAAAAGATACACAGTTTCTAGACACACACTTCTTAACTTTGCATTTTCATCACCTGCACATCTGATATGTTACTTACTGCCCTACCCAGAAGACCAGGTAAGAGCAATCAATACATGTCTGCAACAGACTCAGTCATACTCCTGCTTTCCCTGTGTTTTCTCTTGGCATACTAGGCAAATACAAGCGTGGATTTCATCTGACGCAGCTGGACACAAGCTGCAAAGAACATGAGCCTATGAGTTCTAATGAGTTCTAAGAGCATCCCTACTTCTATCTCTCTGTCACTGTCTTACCCCCCAAATTTATGTAAGACCAGGCCCCAGCAGCCTGCCCTGTGGTAGGAGAAAATATTTGGATTCTTTTCCCTTGTGGAATTTCTGCCATTGTTCTAATTATTGTGATTGTTTTGCATTAATGCTCCTTGCTGATTCCTTTACTTGCACCAGTGAACTCCAAAAGAAAATCAGGCATTTAAAACCACCCCCCTGCTGTGGATCCCAAGCCATGCCCAACTCTTTGTGACAGGGGCAGGTACAAAAAACACACTAGTGGGGTGGAAAAATCACTGTTGACATTCTTAAAAATTCATGCTCATTCATGTTTCTCTGGGTAAGGATTAAGGGACGAACAAATAAAGGGGATGTCGTTGTGGGAGTCTATTACAGACCACCTGGCCAGGACGACAACGCTGATGAATTATTCTTTGCAGAACTAAGAGATGCCTCGAGATCGACTCCCCTCGTCCTAATGGGGGATTTTAACTTGCCAGACGTCAACTGGGCTCACCACACGGCTGACACGAGCAAGTCCAGAAGGTTCATAAAGCACCTAGATGATAACTTCTTGGTGCAGGTGCTAAGTGAGCCAACTAGGAAAGGCGCCCTTCTAGATCTGTCGCTGGAGAACAGAGAGGGTCTTGTGGGAGACATGGCAATTGGCGGCCATCTCGGTCATAGTGACCATGAAGTGGTTGAGTTTAGAATTTATGGTGACAGAAGGAAAACTGTCACCAAAACTTCAGCCCTGGATATGGGGAAAGCAGACTTCAGGCTGCTCAGGGAACTAGTCGGCAAGGTCCCCTGGGAAACTGCTTTTGAAGGCATTGGTGTCCATCAGTGCTGGTCCATCTTTAAGCACTGCCTCCTAAAAACTCAAGATCAGGCGATTCCAAAATATCGGAAGTCAGGCAGGTGGGGCAGAAGGCCGGCCTGGCTGACCAGGGATCTTCTACTGGAGCTAAGGCGAAAAAAGAAAGTGTACGGCTGCTGGAAGGAGGGTCAGGCGACGATGAAGGAATACAGGGATGCTGTTTGTGTTTGTAGGGAGAAAATTCGTGTGGCCAAAGCCCAACTAGAGTTGAAGCTGGCCATGTCTGTGGGAGACAATAAAAAAGGTTTTTTTTTAGATATGTGAACAGAAAAAGGAGAACCAAAGAAAACATAGGTCCGCTACTAGATGGGGAGGGCCTCCTCACAGACAATGACATAGGCAAAGCAGAGACGTTTAATGCCTTCTTCGCCTCTGTCTTCAACGCTGACGATGGGCTTCGGGACCCAGGGTACCCTGAGCTGGAGGACCATGACGGTGGGAATGACAAACTCCCAACCGACCCTGAACGTGTGCGGGATATGCTGCTCCACCTGGATCCATACAAGTCCATGGGTCCGGATGGGATTCATCCCAGGGTGCTTAAAGAGCTGGCAGACGTCATAGCGGGACCTCTCTCAATTATTTTTCAACGATCTTGGGAATCTGGTGAGGTCCCGGTAGACTGGAAGCTGGCAAATGTTGTGCCAATTTTCAAGAAGGGTAAGAAAGAAGACCCTAGCAATTACAGGCCTGTCAGTCTCACGTCAGTGCCTGGTAAAATTATGGAGAGGATGATCCTTGAAGTTACTGAAGCGCACCTAGGGGACAATGCAGTCATTGGTCCCAGCCAACATGGGTTCATGAGGGGTAGGTCCTGCCTAACAAATTTGATTTCCTTTTATGATAAGATCACCCATCTAGTCGATCAAGGGAAACCAGCTGATGTGATCTGTTTGGACTTCAGCAAAGCTTTTGACACGGTTTCCCATAGGATCCTACTGGACAAAATGTCCAGCATACAGCTAAACAAAAACATCATACGATGGGTGAGCAATTGGCTGATGGGCAGGGCTCAAAGGGTTGTGGTAAATGGGGCCACATCTGGCTGGCGGATGGTCACTAGTGGGGTCCCTCAAGGCTCCATTTAGGGCCAGTCCTCTTCAATGTTTTTATAAATGATTTGGATATAGGACTAGAAGGTGTTCTGAGCAAATTTGCCAACGACACTAAACTTGGAGGAGTTGTAGACTCGGATGAGGGTGGAAAGGCCTTGCAGAGAGATCTGGACAGATTGGAGAGCTGGGCGACCACCAACCGCATGAAGTTTAACAAAAGCAAGTGCCGGGTCCTGCACCTGGGACGGGGCAACCCTGGCTATACGTACAGACTGGGCAATGAGACACTGGAGAGCAACCCTGCAGAGAGGGATCTGGGGGTTGTGGTTGACAGCAAGTTGAATATGAGCCAGCAGAGTGCCCTGGCAGCCAGGAGGGCCAACCGTATCCTGGGATGCATCAAGCACGGCATTGCTAGTCAGTCGAGGGAAGTGATTGTCCCGCTCTACTCTGCGCTGGTGCGGCCTCACCTCGAGTACTGTGTGCAGTTCTGGGCACCACAGTACAAAAAGGACATTAAACTGTTGGAGAGTGTCCAGAGGAGGGCGACGAAGATGGTGAAGGGCCTAGAGGGTAAGACGTATGAGGAGCGGCTGAGGTCACTGGGCCTGTTCAGCCTGGAGAAGAGGAGGCTGAGGGGGGACCTCATTGCAGTCTACAACTTCCTCGCGAGAGGGAGTGGAGAGGCAGATGACCTATTCTCCGTTATCACCAGTGACAGGACCTGTGGGAACGGTGTCAAGCTGAGGCAGGGGAAGTTTAGGCTGGACATCAGGAAGACGTTCTTCACCGAGAGGGTGGTCACACACTGGAACAGGCTCCCCAGTGAAGTAGTCACTGCACCAAGCCTGTCTGAATTTAAGAAGAGATTGGACTGTGCACTTAGTCACATGGTCTAAACTTTTGGGCAGACCTGTGCGGTGCCAGGAGTTGGACTTGATGATCCTTATGGGTCCCTTCCAACTCGGGATATTCTATGATTCTATATTTTCCTTTGCTAATGACCTCAGTTGATAAAACTACAAAAATACAGATATTTAATCCCATACAACAGCAACTGATACTGTGGGACTCTCATTTCTAAATGCTTCTATCCAAGCCTAGGAAGAAGCCTGAAGACATAATTGAGCCAACCACAGGCGCAGCAACCTGCATGGATGAGAAACTCTCACTGTAAAAGGAAAATTTCTTTATTTTAAAGTCAGTCTTGGGATTTTGCAGAAGACTGCAATGCTTGGTTTTTGTACGTTTGGGATTTAGAACTATCATGATGTTACCGTGCACCTAAGTTGAACTTGTTTCTGATCTATGTTGTTTGCATTTCACTGAAAAAAAAATACACCAGCTATAATTTTGCCATATATTGTTTTAACTAAATTAACTTTGGGCACAGATACGAGAATGTTACCAACTCTCCCCTGGTGCTGATAAACCATGGTAACAATTTATGCGCTTATTCTGTCTATAGCAGTTTTAGTGTAAAACTAAATTTTAGTGTAAAACTGTGCTATCAGAAAGGAGGTTTCCGCTGCCATACTTTACTACTTTGCAACTGTGTTTAGACGTCCTTGTGCTCGGTTACCACTATTCTGTTGTCCGCAGATAATTTTGAGCACAGTAACTCCCTTGTGCACCTGTGTTCTCCAAGGCCTAGCCTATTGACAAAATTATTTGGGACCATTAATTATTCTCTTGCAATTGGCAGGAACAAAAAAAAAATATGGAAAAACCACCTTGGTCCCATGATGTCCCTTTTTCCTATGACATCTGAACACCTTACAAAGCATGTTTTCAAAGATTATGAAACCTTCCTTTGAAGAACACTTGTGTTAATCTCATACTTTAAGAAGAACATAGAACTCATTTCCTTTAGCCCACGTATCTGAAAGGCTATAAGGTACCTATAGTCCTCTCATGAAGTCCCACTGATGAAACCTTCCTTCTAAGGTCCTACTGTCCTGCTGCTCCTCTGCCTCTCCCATCTCCTGACTGGGATGGAGAACAGATGGGTCTCACAGCTTACCCATAGAGTCTCTCACCCGTCTTAAAGGTGATGGAGTCCCATTCAGGGTGGGGTCCATCCACAGTATTGTTAAAAAAAAAATTAAGAAAAGGAGGAGGTGATGAATAACATATGCTTGTCTCAGCGTGGCACTCACTTACCCTAAAACTTAGCGGTCAGCCGTACTGAAAGTGCATTATGATGGGGTGCTCTAGCTCTCGGTACCACGTGTGTGAGCAGAAGTTGTGCTGATCTTCGCAGTTTTTATCCCTGGTTTTGGCAGAAGAATTTTCTTTGCATAAGTTCACGCATACTTTGAGGTTTGGGCTTGGTCCTATCAAAATCCCAAAGCAAAATTTGAGAGACTTCCATCTCTGCCCCCCAACACTGAACTGAACACACAAACCTTGCATTTCAGACCCTTCTACTGTATCTGATCCAGATGTCTCTCCAGCAAGCTTTTCAATGCAAATCATTTGAGTTTTCAGTGGGGACCAAAACCTGAAGCCATGCCAGCTTGGACTGATTTAAAAATTGTGCAAATATTTTACATGGCTCTAAGAAATAATCTATCATTTGTGCAAGTTTATATACCCATAAGCATATGCATACAGGCTTGGACGGTTATCACTTTCCCATGTGATAAATTACTGGGAGGGAATGGAGGAATTGGAGGTATGTTAAAGTGACAGCTCACTCCATGGTTTCAAGTGAGGGCAGATACTGTGCTCCTTGCATCAGTCTCTTTCTCTCCCCTGCAATAAATCCTTCTGTGTGGGGCCACTCCCTTCAACCATTCCCACTCATCATCACATTTCCTAGTCACATCTCACCTGGTTCCTAAAACCATCTCTTTGTCCTTTTTATTGACAAAATTAGGAAGGAAAAAAAAAAAAAAAAGGCTAATTTCCCCCCTCTCCAGGGACCTCACTAAGCATCCCAAACAGTGACATCTCTGCAGGGCTCCGGATCAATGGACACTGTCATCTGGAGATTTTAATCACGTTAACACCACAGCAGAGTAAAATCCATCTGATTTTCCCTTGCTAAAGTGCCAAGCTCAACAGCTCTGCCAATTGCTGCAACTACTACTCAGCAGGCTTATTTATGTGTGGATAAAAATCAATCTGCCACAGCTACTGTCTCCCAGTCCCTCCTCACCAAACCCGAATTCCCCCTCCAGGAAATGCAGTTTGATCCCCCGGACCTGCCTTCTTTATGACTGGGATTAGCTATTTTCAGGCAACCCTGAGGAGCAGAGTACGAAAACAATGCAGCCACACTTTGTGAGCTGCTGGAAGGAGCAGAGCAGAAAAACAAATGCCAGGACCAGACTCTTGCAAGTGGTCTTTAGAGCAGCTGACATTAAAAAAATGGTGGAGAGTCTTACACAGAGCACTCAGCGGCTATGCAAGGCCCGTTGGGCTTTGCTAAAGAGATAAAGAAGGAGCTGTGGTCAGGCTGAAGGGCAGTGGTACTCAATCATCCCCCCAAAACCATGAGAGAATAGCAAAATTTGCTCACAGGGACACCAGTGAAACCATACACTGCTGAAAAACATGTAACTGTTTTCTTGCAACGAATGAAAAATAATTTTTCAGCTCTACCCACACATCCCTGCATTTCACCTGACTTCCAAAGAGTTGGTTACAACCTAATCAACAGTAATTACCCACCATTCATTCTGGTGCTCCTTGATGTGCTGTTCCCTGACGCTCGTCCCTGATCATCTGGCACGTAGGGGGTAGGAACTTGCAGGAACAATATTTCTTGATGAAACCTATCATTTCTCAAGCAATAACTCACTCTTCCATCGCTAAATAATAACTGGACTCTTGTTGGAGCTGAAGAGCCCCAGCATCCTGTGAAGGCTGTATACTTGGGCAGGTAATTTTCTGTCAAGAAACATTTCCTAGTTCTTAGATACTTATTTCAGCAAGTTTGGACTGTGGCTAAACTGCTAAAAAGAAAAAATATATATCAATTTTCAGCTTAAGCCCTGTGTTTGGTGCAAAATCTCATAAGAATTAAGGAATCCATCTAAGGATTTCTAAAGTAGCCCATGAGGATTCATAGGCACAGTGTAACTCTTAAGCGATCCTTAATGAATGCTTCAGGGGCATTTGCACTTGCTCCTGTGTCATTACCAAAATTATTGTCAGCATCAAACATTATCTCAAGAAAATTCTAGAATAACTGTAATATTACAGTGATTTAAACGATAATCTAAAAAAAGTGACGTATCTATTTCTGCAGGATAATTCAAAGATACTTACAGGATCAAATGTATCAAGATGGTAGAGTAACCATCATGTATAGCATTGAAATGTATGTATTCAGGAGTTTGAAATTATCCTGGGCAAATAAAGCCAAAATGTAATAAAGTAAAAGATTTAGCGGAGAATCAAGCCAACCAATGGAGCTAGCAATCACTAAAGCTGTAAAACAGGCAGATAACAAATCAAACTCAATCTAAGTTACAGATAAAGACTAGCATTTGACAGAATAAAGAAGGCTTAAAGAAGCTAAAAGTTATAATATGGCTGTAATGAGCTGCTCAGATCCATAAATTAAATGGCAGTCACAGGCCTGGAGTCATTCATCTTCCTTATTCGCTCCATCCTCCCTGCAGCAGCGCTCCTGTGAGCGTCCAGAGAAGCTGAGATCTCCGGGTGCCCGCAGCTGCTAAATAGTAAATACATTTGCTTAGAGGAACAGCTGAATTTGTCGGATGGTGGTGACTTTGGTAAACCACGGGTTGACATCCATGTGCGGCTCTGCCTGTGCAGGCCCCGTTTGTCAACACACCCGGCCACGGCTGAAGTGCTGGATTTGCTAGGCCGGGCAAGTTCCCACCTCTCAGCACTTCATTCCTGTTGTATCCAACAGGCATAAGCTGTCGGGGACTCACTCAGAAGACATCACATGGAGATTTCTGTTCCCTGGTGATTTCTCCTCTTCCCCACCTGCAGTGGGGAGGACACAAGCCAGGCACTGAGGCTACTTTCTCCCTAGTACAGTTCCTTCCTTAATTTAAAATTGAGAGGAGAAGTCCGCTTCCAGGGGGCAGTGCTTTGAGCAGGACACGCCTGTGGTCTGGAGCAGGAAGATTTCACAGGAAAAATATCATTTAAGGTGACAAACAGACTGACAGATCTCTCACCGATTGAGAGAGCAGACAGAATAGGGCCAAGCAAGTGCAGAAGCTGGTTTCCAAACAATGCACTGCATTTACTTTGCTGAGGCCTTCAGTTTTCCAGCAACAACAACAACAAAAATCCCCAAAAAAGCAAATAGACAAAAAATAAAGGAGAACTTTTTAAAGAAAGGCTGCCCAGCTTAGCACTGAAAAAAGAGATTTCCACAGGAATTGTTTAGCCAATGCTATCCATACCTCCTTTAAACTAGCATCAGCCAGGTCTCACAGTGAATCCCTGATTTACTTTTAATCATGCCTGATAAGGTAAAAACAGTAAAAACTTTTCATATTCAAAGTAACTTTAACAGACACAACATAGGCCACAGCTGTAACAGCAGAGCGAATGAAAAGATGAGATTTCAGAAAAGGATGAGCGCATCTTTTTGTCACATGGCATCAAGCACAATTCTGGGAATAAAGATATTTGTCATGGGATGCTCTTCTTACTTAGAATAAATAAGGTACATATTGGACATACGTCTTCTTGACAGTACTTTATTGCTCTTAGTCCATACATTTTTATCACCCCTACGCTGTATTTTTAATGCCAGCTAGCATTTCTTTGCAATTTATAAATTCACCCTACATAGCACTGTTTGTATTTCCCTACTGGGATTACAGTTTAGCTTACAGAAAATATTTTTTTCTTCTTAAACTGTTCTGTATCATCCAAGGGATTTTTGTTTCTCTCCAACCATTCTGAACTGCTGTTCACCCAGTTTTCAACTTTTGCTCCAAAATGGTAATTAAAAAGATGTATCCAATATCTGTTGCATAATAAAATCAGGCAAGCTTGTAACGGTGAACATGGCCCAAATGAAATAAATTGTTAGGTATATATTAAGCACTATTAATTTGGGTTCTGAACCATGTCTTGTTGAAAATATGCATCAGCGCTTTGCAAATATAGGGAATACTTCATATAGCATTCTCTTGCTTTCAACTGTGTGAGAGAGAAGATAATTCACCTCAAATGCCACTTATTAATCTTAATGCTATTTGGCAAATATTGCTCTTTCATTAGTTCGTTTTCTCTGTGAATGTACTTTCAGGACCCATGTAAAATTTCAGAATATTTTAAGATTTTGGGGGGTTGCTCAGCAACATATGAAATTAAGTTGTGTTTTAATCTCCATGGCCAGGCTCTGTGAATGGCAGACCTTGAGACTGGACATAAATTTGAATCACTGTTCATCAGTTTTCTTATGTATAAGTCACAAATCCAAGCAATTGGACTCCTGTTCATAAACTTATGTTCAGTCTTCTTTTTCTTTTCTTTTGGGTTATGTTGTTGGGAGCTCTCTGCAGAACAAGTGCACACCATTCCACAAAATGCTGCTGTGCTTGCAGAAACAAACCCATTACAGCAGTCTCACGAAAGAAAAGTGAGTCACCTTTTTCCAGTGAGACTTCCTGGTTTTCTCTTTCAAATACAAGAAATGTTGCTGCTGAGATATTTCACTTCTGAGGCTTTGTGGCAAGCAGCTAGTGGCCATTGATACCACTCCTACTACTTTGAGACAAAGTATTTCCCAGGAAGAAAGATATCTGCAAAACCCTGTGCTGACATGAATTGATTTTCACCGTGGCTACAAAGTACAGCTGAAGCTGGATTGGAATCTGCATGATCTCAGATGATGATAACAATATTATGAGTGTGTGGTTTAGCTCGACAAAGACAAATCACACCTGTCACGGCACCAGTCATAGTCAGGTTTAGCTTCTCCCTACATACAACAGCATCAGGTTGGATGCTTTAGCTTCCTTCTCTCCTCTATCGATGTGATCATGTTCCTTACGGAAAACAACATTTTGCTATTATTAGTTAGTGTCCTGACCCTGATTCTTCTGTTGGCAGCCCTTTAAGGATGGAGAGTGAGTGAAAACGTGCCATGCTGTTGTCTTGTGTGAAGGAGCTCCCCTGAGTGAGCTCCTCGGTGGCAATGTTACCCATACACAGACGCCAAGACCCATTAAAGGAGCTACACAAATCCAGCTGAGATGCAATGAAAACATGAGTTAATGACTTTGTATCCTCCTGCGAGAGTCCTGATTGCAGCTCTGCTGATTCCTAGAGATGCCAGCATGACACTTTTGATATGCTCTAACTAAGAAATTCTTTGGTGTCAGTGAATGACCCTAACTTTATGTTCAAAGTGGCACGTACATAGAACTGGCAATTCAAATTCATTGTGTTTTTGCAGGTTTTTAACCGCTGGAAATATTCAGAAATACAGAGCTGACAGTCGCTTTGATGTGTAGATGGATCAGCAACAGTTTCCTTGGGGTCTTACGAATCTGAGAAAGGAACATTTGTGTCAACTCCCTAACAAGGGGCTCCCATTGACATGGGACAGCACAGAGCTGCTCCAGCAGAACCTCAGTGCACAACAGGATTGGGTGCAAACACTTAATTAAATTGTATAAAATGGAAAAACAAAAACAAAGCCACGTCATGTCACACAACGAATCTTCAGTGCCTGAAACAGCTCAACAAACCTGCCAGCAGGAAAAAGAAGAACAACCCCCCCAAAAATATCCCAAACTAATTTCTCAACAAAAGACTTAAAAGATCGTGTTTTCACAGTGGTTTCAATGGGAAAAGCAAGCTTTAGTGTTGCTGCGTTTACAGAGGTATTCATGGAGCAGCAGTAACCTTATCCCAGAGACAAAATGTTCGAAACTAGCTGATAGCTTCCAAAGGGAAATAAAGCTGCTTTTCTGTCTCACAAATCCTGCTGGCTGCCAGTGTTGACACAAAACTCACTCTGAATGCTCAGCAAGCTCGGTAGGGTGGTGTAGTTGTTTTGTTTGTGTACAGGCGTGGCAAGTTTCCTACCAGAGCTGCTACCACATTTAAATGATCTTGGCAAAAGCAAGGCGGGCAGGATGCATTGTGAAGGAGGGCCAGGTCATTGCCTGGCAGGCAATTTCCCTTTTTTTTAAAGTCCAGAACACATTTTTCCAGCCTCTGCTAAATGTTACTATTTCTGATGATTTCTGAAGTAGGTAAAAACGTAAGAGTGTTAGAAGAGAGATAAACAAGGACTCTGAAAAAAAGACTCACTCTGACCTTGAGACAGAACACTGAGGGCTCTCCAGGCAGGTTTTTCTTCCTCATTACAACCATTCATGGCAGACACAATACTTACAATTTCTGAAAGGTATTGTAAAAGTCATAGAATTTCAAAAGCTAGCAGGGAAGACTTAAAACTGAGGAGTATTTTCCTGGATCTATAGTGAGTCTGAAGGTGGAACAATAGCATATAAATCTATCCAAATGGACCTTCAAAGGAAGCAGAAATGTCTTTCAGACTAAGTATATGTAAATGAAAGACCTAGTCATGTGAGGAGCCAGAAAAAAAAGGGTTATTTGGAAAGTAACACCCAAGTTACACGGAAAGTCAACGGCATTCAAAGTCTAGTAGAGCTGGCTACCAGAGTCTGTAAGGCTGGGAGTGACTGCTGGCCCTAGCAAGGACAGCCATGGTGAAACGCCAGGAGATAGATGTTCCAATTAACACTTCTTATAGCAACTTTCCATGTCAGGTTTTAATGAAAATTCTCTTTGAATTCTCTCTGAAAATTTAATGGAAGTGCATTTCCTCTTTTTTCCAGTTAAGATGTGAAGGGGTCTTGTGTTTGCATTGGTTTTGTATGGGATTGCATGTTACTGCAGAAGCTAAGGAGGTTTCGTGCTCTGCCTTGCTGTAAACACCATGCCCTCAGAAGAGCACAACTTTATAGGTGCAGATGCACCATTCGTATAATCCACTGGTCCCCAAAAACAAATCCAGCAGCTTAAATGCTCCATGTAGTCTGAATGTCTCACACTTAGGGTTCCTCCATCTCCTTTCCACCCCTGCCATCTCATTTTCTGATGCGCAGAAAGAAGGGTGAAAGCTCTGCAGTGCTCAGGGACATCCCTGGAGCAGTACGACTTGAATTGATGTAGGAAGCAAATCCCACAGGGGTGAATCTCTCCCAGGCTGCACCCTCCTGGTAAGTGCTTCTCACCTTCAGAAGCAGAGCTCAGTACAGGTGCCTGTGCTGCCAGGAGAAGGTGGTTTCTGTGGTTGGTTCATGCTGGCAGCTTGCAGCTTCACAAAGATGATGTCCACGTTTTAGATCTTAGATCTTAACCAGACTCCCTCAGCAGCTACTGCAGGCCGTGCGATGGATATTTCATTTGATTATGATGGGAAACTCCAGTTTGCAAGTAATGAACGTGTTGATTCAGTCTGAATGTTTTCAGTCCACCTACACTGCACTTTCACAATGTAGTGTATATTGCTGCTGTTTGTTGATGAGCGCATTGCTTTGACTTTGGTAGGTAACTAATTAGTGAAATTGCTTAAAAGCCCCACACCGTGCACGTCAGCCACAGAGCCACCCCAGAGTAGTGTGGTTTTAAAAATCATGCTAGTGACCCTCTGCAAAGGACAGTTCTGAAATCATGCTTCCTGCCTGTAGATCGGGAATTAAACTACAACTGCTTTGCAAACGTCAGCTGCTTTCTAGTGGCTATGCTCAACAGGAAAGTGTAATTGGAATATATACTTTGGAATCCAGCTGGCTACAAATCACTCTGCAAAGTGATACACAAATGATGTGCCACCTGGGAAGCAATTCAACACTTGCTGAAATTCAGCGAAAGATGGCAACTGTGTACAGGACACTAACAGCAAAACTATACTAGACACAAAGCCAGAAGCACAGCACCAAATGCCACTAAACAAAAATTATACATTTTTTCAGTATTAGAACTTGCTCTCAAAGTTATCCAGAATGCTCAAAGTTTTGTCGGCACTATTATATATATATATATATTTAGGAATCTATGAACTATTAAAATCAAGCCAACATAGACTAAAATTCTACTGGTAGCATGTCCTAGCTGAATGAGACAAGTTAAAAATACATTTTATTTTCCCTTGTTCGAGTTTTAGGAAGAGCCAGTGTGACAGAACAATTCTGGACGTGAAAGGAAATAAATACAACAAGGCAAAGGAAACAAATTTCTCCATTCCTCATTTTGCTCTGTAGCAACTCTCAGCTCAAACTGTTCCCTTCCTGCAAAAACTCATTCAACATTCACAGCTGCTCAGTAAGCAAATCTGCATTATGCACCTGTGAACTAATATAGTCAGTAATTATTATAAAGGTATTAGAAAATGATCTGGGTATCAGTGTTTGATAATGGTTTCCAAATGGTTTCTATACTGTAGAGTGAACTATAACTTACACTCCCAACAGGCATTGAAATGAATGATAATCTTCACGTCTTGTGTGTACTGTAAATTTTATCAATAGTTTGTGTGTTTGTAAAGGTTATTTTTAAAAGTATTTGTTCATTTGTTTGTTGATGTTCTGTTTTGTTAAAAATTAATATATTAAGCAGATAAAATGGAATTTGGGTTGGTCGGTTTTATTCCTGACTTTAGGAACTAAGAAGAATGCGAACCTGATGGTACAGGGGCAACACAGAACTAGAGAGATGTGCAGCAATAAAACACTGCCTTTTCCCTGTTGAGCCACCATTTTGCTATATTCATAAGCTCTTTGCTTCTGATGGAATACCCAGAAGCCAGATTTTGATCTCAGTCAGGGAGGTCTAGGTTTACCTCATTGTAATGGAGATCAGAGCCTTGACTAAATATTCCATAAATACACCCATATAAACCTAATACCAACTAGCACGTGAGAACAAGACTAGCATCTTAATGTGTTTATTTCCATTTGTAGTTTGCGTGGTAAATTTACTGCAATGATATGTGCTTTTTCTCCTGTCCTCACTTTTTTTTTCCCAAACTTTATTCTTCAACAACATTATTGATTTCTCTCCTCTCTAATGCTGTATGATCCAGCAAGCCAAGGAGGACCATTTCAATGGTGAGGAGTGGATCAGGACATAGCCTTGGACAGCAGAACTAAAAAAAGTCCATTTCTGGGTGAGCTTGTTGCCTTACTGGCACTACCGTTGCATCTGAAGAAACCAAAACTTTTTTCAGGGACTACTGTCAAAAGCAGTGGGTGTGAAGAGACGCCTACCTGAAGACGGCAAGGCTCAGGGACCAGAGCACTAGTGGTTTCCTCAGTTCAAATTTTGCTCGCTTGTTCATTAGGTGCCGACCACCAAATATAAAGGCAGCGTACAGTGCTGAAAATAGGAATGATTTCTTCCTGCAAAACAAAAACAAAAAAACACCTGTCAAGTGTTGCATTAGTACCAGACAGATAGAAGATAACTGCTGCGTGCTTGTGCATTTCTGTGAAAGGAAACTATTGAGGACATTCCTGCAGCCCAGTAGAGACACCTGTTACTGCACCAACCTACACACCTGCACATAGGTCTAGGTATTACTGCAAGCAAAATTGTAGTTCTGGAAAAGGAGAGCCAAATTTGGTTCCTCATCTGTCCCAGTTTGTGTAGACTGTTCTTCTGTGAAGACTATAGACACAGCATAGCCCGTGTGGGTCCTTTGCCCAGACACACCTCCACAAACACAACATGGTCAATACTTGTACCAACTGACTGGTTTTTTGTGGCTCATTCACTATTGTCATATCATATTTTGTGCTACCTGGCAACTTTCTTTTCCATTGTTTCCTCCAAGAAGACACTTAAAGACCTTGAGCATCGCAACCCAATAAGAAAAGACCCACGAGAAGTGGAGCACCACCAGCGAGAGGTCAACAGCCCCATTAAGCTGCGACGATGCTGAGTGGAGTTGCCCTCTTGCAACGGTCAGTTCAAGAAATCCAGTGAATATGCTGAAAGATCAAGCAGGGCTCTGCAGAGGAACTTCAGTGATACTGGTAAAATTGCAAGCCTTATTTTTAAAACTGCCTGCTAGTAGCCCAGCTCAGCAATAATCAGCAAGCATTTGAACTCTGGTGCTGTAACTCATTGTAGATTAGAGGCCAAAAATAGATTCAGTCTGGGATTCCTTCCCACACATCACTATATTATACTGAGTAATACTTAATACACCATTAATGCACAGCTCTAAGGCAGGTGGCCTGCCCTGACTGGGTGGCTATATATTTAGGAACACATTTTTCTCTACAAAAGCTGTAATTATATACACAAATATCAGCAGACTATGGCTTTGCACCAGGAGGTGCTGGTTCTTTCTGCATCCCCGAAAGAAAGACACAAACACTCTCAAGAATTCATTAATCTGATAGCACAACTGCAGTTTGGTGCGGCTGGAGGTGAGTAAATGTTTGCTAACCAGGTTGGGTAGCGATGAACCGCTCCAAACTTGCTCATACTGAACTGCCCAGCTGCTAAGACAAAACTTAAGGGCCACGGGACAGGAGGAGACTCCCGGCGTTCAGTCAGTTGAATGAGGTCAACAGCTACACAGCTACAACAGCTACAGCTCATTTAATTAGAACAGATAAACTTCAGGTCACTTTTACCAGCTTTCTAACAAGTTCAGCACCGTTTGCAGCAGTGATAAAAGGCATTCCCCCAGCAAACAGCGCTGTGCTGGTGGTGCCAGCCACGAGGTTCGACTGCACGCGGGGAGTGGGCTTCACTGTAACATGTCATTACTACTATCTACAGTTACTACATTACTACAGTTTAGAGAAACTAAACAGAGCGGAACACCAGCAAAAAAACTAAACCTTGAAACTTCAAAGAAAAAAAAAAATCCCCCAAAGTAATTCAGTGGCAGACTCGCATCCAGTAGCTTCAACGCTAGCACATTCATGTGTTTGTCGTCAACGCTGTGCTGCAGGGTAGACATAAAGACAAGACTGCCAAATCCTCCACATTTTCCTGGCATTTCTGTTTCTCACAGTTGTCTCCCACCTTCCTACATTTTCAGACTTCGGGGACTAAGTACTATCTATACTGAATACAACTCCATGTTTTGCAGTTGAAGGTGCCAGCTTGTTCCCCAAAAGGGAGGCAGGGGAATTTTCTAGAGAAGCTGTAGGATGCTCTGCTCGGTCTGGGGATCACTGCAAAAAGGGGAACGCAGATTTTGGAACTACAGGCTGAAAATGTGAGGGATGCTTCTCGCACCCAGGGGCACACAGACGGAGGACTTGGGCTGCCCACACTGCACAGAGCCTCGGTCATGTCTTCCAAAAATCCCACAGCTGGGACAGGCAGTATTGTCATCATCGGGGCCACAGGCCACCGTGTCTGATTCTCCCTTTACAGTGAACACTGAAGAGAGGTTTTGTGTTTTATTGCATCCTGACGGACAGAGATTTGTGCACTGATGTGCTTTTTAGAAGCTCAAATCCTTCATTAGAAGGGCAATGGAGACAGGAAAGAAGAAAAGGAAAAGAAACCTAATTGAGAAGAGGGCGGCAGAAGAAGATGATTTATGAAATACTGTACGTATTAAAAATACCACAGCATTCAAAAATGACAGACCAAGGCCTTGCGTCGAGCATTGTGCACAGCAGCACGAGCCATCCTGGCACCTCTGACACGAAGTGAGATAGCCCTGAATATTGCCGTGCCTCTGACGAGGGGCTGCAGCCCAGCTGCACTGTTGTCATTTATTTATCCTGAAAATAGCAGCCTGAGTCATTATCGTAGCGTTCTCTGATGCTAATGAGTAAACTGACATAGATATATACTATAAAATACAATATTTCCAAAGCATTTTCTTTAATGGTTAAGGAAAAACCTTGTAAGAACACTCAAAGGACAACCTTTGCTGATCTTTTAACATAATGATCTATAACATAACACAGGATTATCCCCATAACAGCATTCAGCAGGGGCACAGTAAAGTGAAGCAGTGTTATCCACCTCTATTTACCTTCTATAGGTTTTTAGAAACATTTTTTATCAAGACATATGTACTTTGCACCGGCAGAGCTCATTCTTAAATTCATTACCACTTCTGCATCATAGGCTGTTAAGGGAGCACAACAGGTAAAAAAAAAAACAAAAAACACTGCAGTTGCCAGAGCAGAGTGCTTCTGGCAAGGAAACAGGCAATTTCAGGCTTCTGATGTTTTTCTTTTGACATTCTTCATCAGCATTTCATTTGCATTTGTAAAATAATAGATTTTACTAAAAAAAAAAGGATAAGAAAAATGCAGGATGCTTTGTAAGATGACAGATAGGATGCTTTTCTTACCCGTTTCTCACAGCTTTCAACAAAAAACAATTACAACCAACCGTGTTTATTACTGAAACTCCAAACTTGAGAGCCTAATTGCAGTGCTTCAGCCGAAACCAGTGTAAACCACACAGCACATCCACGTCTGCAGTCCACCAGCAGCGCCTGGTAGCCTTGGCAAAGCTGCTTTCTCTCTGATGCTTGTTTAAATATCACACCTTCTGTATGTACAAAAAAATGGTGTGAAAACGCTTCACAGTCTCTCGGGCTGTCTACTTCAGAAACGCTGTCAAAACAAACCTCTCTCTCCCTCTTCCTAAATTCAACTCTGACAGAACAGCACAAAGAGATGCAACGTGTGGATGTGTCAGATCTGTGTATGGAAACACAACCCATGCTCCTGGGCTTGATTTGCACTTCTGCCCTCGCTTCCTATCGACCATGCCAGCCCTCATAATGGAGCAAGTGGGGAATGTAGAAGAGGAAGACCAGTCCAATAGGCACACGCCAAGGTGGTCTGATTTACTCCCACAGCTAAACTTCCTTTGACGTTTATATTTAGAGCAGCACGGACGACAGTCAGACACACGGGTAGGTGACTCACCGATGATGCTCTTTGACGTAACAGGCTATGAGAGTGAACAGGGACGCATCTCAGCATGATCAGCTGGTCCCCTGATCTCCAAAACCTGCCTCTCAAGGAGCACGTGGGCCTTCTGCCTCCTTGTGACGGGCCCTGCTGGGCTGTGCTCCCCCTGCGGCTGGGGCAGCTCCCCAGGCACCCCCTCTGTCAGCAGCAAAAGGAAGGGGAGTTGGGGAACAAAGCCTGGGCAGGGGCTGTTATTCTCCCACAGCTGCCTTCCCACTGGGGTCCTGTGCCCATTGCCGTATCAGCATGGTCATGAGAGAAAATTATGCCTCAAATGGAAAGCACTTCAGAAAACAATTCCCCAAACAGGGTTTTGAAACCAGACAGTTTTAAAACTGTGGGTTTGGAAAAGTTTGTTATCACTGAAGGCAAAGCAGCTTAATCTCTGGCTCTGTCCCAGATTTCCTCCACTTCTACACTGTTTTGAATGGGGACCCACCTGGTGGAGATGGTGGGTGATGGTGGTCACCTGTGTGCTTTTACCTAGCACAGAAACGGAATAGAAACTACCCAGCAATAGAAATTAATGCAGAGACCTGTGGTTACCAGAGGTAGTAGCAGCAGAGTGTCCTGTTGGGCCCACCGTGGGTTTCTCCAGGCTTTGCCTGGGCTTTCAGGCAATTGCTGAAGCGATGGCAGAGAGCAGGGACACTAATGTCGGTCACAGGCACTGCAGCTCTGATGAAAAGCTACAGTACTTTCACTCCTAATTTCGTCAATGTAATTTTAACTCTGCCCTCTACAGTAAAAACCTGGAGCTAGTACACAAACTCAACTACAAGTGAACTCGGGGACTACTAACCTACATCTCTCCCAGTTAAAGCCACGCTGTACACAGGTCTCACCTGGAAGCAGTTAAGGATGATGCACGCGGAGGTATGTCATAGAGACACGGCCTGAAAATAACAAGATTTCCATATTGCCTTACTCATTTGATCTTTTTATCTGATCAAATGAATCAATGGCTATGATATTTAATACATTTATACTTTAAGTAGTACATCAACGTAAGGCCTTCAGATGCAGGAAGACCCCTTAAGCAAGTCATGAAGGTTATTTGTATAGGCAACTGCTGCTTGAGTCACCACTCTGGGGGCAGATATTTATTTATTTAACAGGACCCAACGCAACACTAGAAATAACGCATCAGCAAGAATACTTTACTAACACTACCTTTGCCCCTGCATCCGCAGGAATGCCTGTGCACCGCAGTGGGGTCAGGTCTCGCTATCTTTGCAAATGCAATAGTTGTGGATATAGCAACTGTTGGATCTCAAAAGATACTGAAAAAAAGAAAAAAGTAGTTCAAAATGAAACAGGAAAAATGAGGTGATTGCAAGCAAGCAGCGTGTTGTTTTTCTGTCTGTCCTAAAAGACATTCCAGCAAACGTTGCTCCCTTCCAGCCTTCTGCAACACTACCTCAAAATGATGTTGCTACAACTGCCGGTGGATTGCACAACACAAACAAACAAAAAACGTTTTGATTTTCCTGAGAGGGTTCCCAGCCAGAAGAGACGTGCAAGATTCTCCTCTGGAGCAGTGTGTAACCGTAGAAACAGGGCAGCCACGAGTCCTGTACAAATAAGCCCTTATATCTCTGGCTCGATGACCACCTTTGGACAGGATCACTTCATAACTCTTTCAGTGCTGGCAAAATTTAAATTGTCCTCGAGGAAGCCAAACTGAGGGGATGCCTGAAAAGCACAGAAAAATAGAATATACACTCTCCAGCCTACTCCTCCCCATCTGAAGACCTAGACCCAGAGAGAGGGATCTGAGCAAGCCAGAGATGCTATTTTGTGGCCTAGGTCTGATTAAAAGGGGATATTGGTACCAGTGACATCCCAGCAATGGAGCTGCAGAGTAAAGTGTCTTGCTTTCAAACCTTGTAAATACTTATTGACCCGTGGGGGAGGCGGGAGAGTAAAAAAAAGTACAAAAAAAGTACATTTTGGGCTGAGAAAGAAATGAAGGAATATTTTCCATTATCTATCAGTGAAGAAAAATCAGGTCACCTGGAGAACATCTACCTGCTCTGAGCAGTCCTGCAGTACCTTTTGATGCATGATGTCAAGGACTGCTTGATGTATCTAATAAAATCTCAGGATATCTGACCTTCGTCTACTGCTGAGAGATCAAGGACAAAGGACACTGATGGAGAAGGTGCAGACCTAACTCTTGACTGACAGGAAACTAGCAAAGACCAGAAAAAACGGTGCAATCTTGCCAAAATCTTTTCAGCCACCTCTCTAAAACACAGAACGCTTCCTAATAGTTTTTCCTCCTCTTTACCAACTGGGTAGCAGGTCGGAGAAAACATAAGGGTGTTTCAGCAGTGCTCAAAACTTGCAACAGAGAGAAGTTTGGAGTAGCCACGAGGCAGGTTTACACGTCACTGCCTCCTTACGACACCACGGGCTGCCACTGGTGCCACACATCCACCAGCAGGGAACGCATTAGAGGGCTAAGTAATCATTACTGAGTGACATTTTCATGAACTAAACTCCACCGCTACTTATGTAAGAATTTCACGCTTTTTATTCCCAGTGGAGGCTTCTGTCCCCGGAGTAATACATTAACAAATTTCCTAGTACTTTCAGTCCATCACCATTCCCATGTCACTGGCCATGACCTGTAGCTTCCCCGTTAAATCCAGAATCAGCCTACTTGAGATCAGTAAAATCAGTACCTTTAAAACAAGCCGTTGAAAAGATAAAGGAAGGGGGAAGCTGGTCTGAACCCAGATAAGCTTAGTTGAGAAGTAAATGTAAAACACCCTGACAAATACTGCCAATGGAAAACCAGAAGAAGTAATTTTCTCATTATGGTCACAGCTCTCAGGACCCAATTTAGATGAAATGCAAGTGTCAGGATGACATTGTCAAAACCTGTGGTGGAAATGGCGATGGGGCAGGGACATGACAAACGCCATGCAATCCCCAGCACCCCTTCCTCAATTAACCCCATAGCCAGGCTGTTTTCCAGGCTTTTACTGCAAACATCCTATTTGCAGTCCTGAGCCAGCCTGCAACGATAGGCATAAAGCAGCAGGAGTGGCACAAGGCAGTACAAAGTACACGTTATTAATATGGCTTATCTATATCCTGTCAGCAATATGGTTATGACGGCTTGTTCTGGCTTTCCACCCCTGCCTAAAACTTCACGCTTGGCGCAGGCACCTCATTAGAGGTGATGGGACCTGCCAGCTCTGCCCAGCCAAAGAGCTTGCGTCTTTCCTTTTGCTTCCACCCTCAAGGGCTCGGCTGTTCCCTGCCCTTAGTCACCACCTCACCTAATTAGACGGGATGCTAAACTGCTTAGCAGTATTTCACTTTCCATCGCAGCATAAAGAACCCAGGTTACTAGAGGATTAGCAAGTGTAACGTTAAAGTGTTATGTACACATGAAGAGGCGCACATCCTGGTCAGAGAAGACCTGTTAAAACGGGATGTGCCCAAAGGAGAGAACGCGTGGATGTGAACCTGGGCTAGGATGGAAGTGGCTGCACACACAATATTCTAAGAAGGAAAAAGGGCCTGGCCAGGAGGGAGCAGTAATTGACATTCAGCTCCTCAGGGCACACGGACAAATGAACGAAAGGAAGGAAATAAAACTGTTTTTAAACAATTTAAACATAACAGTCAGAATTTAATGACCATGGTCATTAAGGCGAAAAAAAACCACAACAATTACCGTAAATGATAGAAAAACCTGTTAGCATGTCAGTGATACCACTTCAGATTTTTTAAAACAAAAAGTGGTCTCCCAAGAAGGTAGGGAAATTAAATAAATGATCCGACCTTTGTGTTTTCCCAAAGGTCACATAACCAAAATTTGTTTTACATCTCCAAACATATTCCTTTTGCAATCCCTTTTGTTAATCGGATAGTCCACCATCGATTCCCTCTGTAACTGTTGGGTTTTTCTCAAACTTCCCTCCGAGGCAGGTTTGCTAACTTATGGCTGGTCTTTAAAGAGGTGAAAAAAAAAAAAAAAAAAAAAAAAAAAAAAGAAATCTGTTCTAGTAAAGAGCCAGGGTACTCCTAAATTAATGTTTATGTCACAAAGAGGGTATAGCACAATGCCCCTTTGTTCTCATTGTAGCCTTACCCTGTTCTTTCACATGGCTTTTACAAGAGCACCAGCAAACCGGTGCCTCTTGCCTCCAGAGGCCGGGTGCTCTGGTTCTGTGCACGTGTGCTCCGTACACATTAACAGCAGCGTGCTTTTCAAGTTTCTCTCCTTGGGAAAGGCAAATGCTGTCTCTGAGGGTGGCAATGATCAATGCAACTGCATGCCTGCCACAAGCGCCCAGAGAAAAATGTGCAGCAATGTGTATTCAACAAGTTTTTCCACTTCCCTGACACCCTAGAGCAGTTTGCTAATGCTTACTGCTTTCCTTTCTATTTCATTCCCTTCACCGGTAGCCTGCTTTGAGATTAACAGGTCTAAGAGCAGTATAAATGCAGAGCAGAGAGTTTCACAATTACTCTATGTTCGCACCAAGATTTCACTACAACATGTTTTCCGAAAGGCAGCCAGTCTCAAACGCAAACCGCCAAGGGGAAAGGTTTTATTCCCACTCTAAGAGCCCGTGACAGTGACTACCTTTCCTTCCCATCGCAGTTTTTATTTTGTCCATTTATTTTAATTTGCCTGGCTTCTGGATCAACAACAACTGACAAACATAGATGGGTGTCCCTGCGCCTCACGGCTACCCCTGGAAATGCAAAAGCTGCTTCTCGCTAGCCAGCATCGCCGATGTGGCTGGCCATGCAGAGGGAGGTGTGGAAGAGAAAGGCCTCTTAGCACAAAACGTTCAGGTGGCTGAGCTTCTCCTCCACACTTCTGAAGAGTGCCGGGCGCACGCTGCGGCCTCCACTTCCAATCCCGCCCCACCCCGGTAGCTTTTGCCCTACATAAAACAAGGGTGTTACGTGGCCACCAGCCAGGCAATGGATGACTTTGACTCCAGTCACAGCTGTACCAGCTCTTGCTACTTAAACCCATGTTTCCTACTCCTTTGGAGGCGTATTTAAATAGTGTGCCGGTATACGCCACGCTCCCCATAGCACTGTGACACGCTGCTAACTCCTCCACAGTGCTCTTGTTTGCTTGGATGGCAGGAAGGATAAGTCCCACTTTGTCTTCCCACTCGCTCCTGTTAAACACTACCTATAGTACTGATAGTAACCAAATAATACTGATGATAATACAACCGGTAATGCACCAAGTGATCCTGTTAAATAATAAAGAAAATCGATTCACTAACCAAATAGGTAAGCATGCTACAATCCGGCCCTAGGTAGTAGATTCAACCAACTAGATTCAACCAACCAATGCTAACTTTGCATTCAAAGGAAGACTGCAAACTTCTGTTTTTTTTGTTGTTTTGTTTTTTTTTTTTGAGTAAAACTATATTCAAATGATTTGGCTAAATTTGGAGCTCACACAGTGGGCTAGGCTTAAACCCTTCTGAGAAGGCTCAAGAATTGTTTCTGTCAGCACTGCTAAAATCTGCAGATGACAGGAGGTGTCAGTCAGTGAGAGCCAGGAGCTCCCAGGGACCAAGGAATTTCTACCTTAATTAATAACATAAACAGCCAGCAATGATGGGCCTATCTGAATTTCGTGACTGTAATTATCCAGTGGAGAAAATATTCTCAGGCAGCTGCTTCTCTTTCCCACCATGGTATACAGAGACATTTTAAACCATTTTAGGGGTGGCATACGTCCTGCAGCCAAAATGAGAATGTCTAACTGAAAGGTGCCAGAATACAGGCTTGATGTCCCAAGAGATGCTGGCATAATTTATCCTTGTATGCTGGCCCATTCTGGGCAGCGTGAACTCTCCTGGAAACTCTCCTCTGTCCAGGGCTCCCCAAACCCAAGGGGACTGCGTTGGAGACAGCCCTAGGAAACACACACACCGTGTCGTGGCTGTGAGTCAGGTCAGCCAGCTACAGAGCAAAGGCAGGGCCTTTTCTTCTCTCTAGTCAATGCCAGACTTGTTTAACTAGGCTCTCCTTGGCGAATTGGCTTTTACAATTAACAAATGAAAAGGAAACATGCTTCCCTGCATTAAAAAAAAAAACAAACCACAGCTGCCTTACACAAGTCATTTCCATTTCTAAGACTGGAAAAAGGCTTTGCTGCCTCTGCTTAAATACGGTGTTATTTTTCAGCCTTGGTTAATTTGGGAGGGAGCGGGGGGAGAGAGTGAGTGTTTTACATGATTGAGGATTTTTGCATTCATATTAAATGATAAACTAACAAAGCAGCAGCGAGACAGTCTCTAGCACGCAGGCTGGGACAAAGCTATCACGACAAACACAACGGGTGGCTGATCTGAAGGACTACCCCGACCCTCACCATGCACGAAATGCATAGGCTTTAAATAAAAATAAATAAATAAATAAGGATCCCTCGATGCCTTAGGTAGGCTCTCGCAACATGTCCCTGCAACATGTCTATTAGCAAAGCCTGGCAGGTTGAGCTCGCTCCCGTGCAAGGGGAAGGTGAGGAAGGCGAGGAAAGCGTGCATTCCCTGGCACCAGCACAAACCCGCAGACACCAGCCAGGACTGCCTGTAGGCTGGAAGGCGATTCCCAGCCATAGGGACACCTGAGCTCACGGAGACTCTGCTTTCTAAGTGCTAAAGTGTTTGCCTGCATCAAAGATGGGTCTTGGGAAGCTTGTGAAAAAGGTTATGGACCAGCCGCGGGGCTGCGGGACCCTGCAGGTCACTTACCCAATGCTGCTGGTCCAGGGCCTGGGCCTGCAAGCGAGTCTCATGTCCAGGATGACTGTGCTGAAAACGGTCTCTGGGAGAGCAGACCAGGAGAGGAAAGGCTCCCTGGTGCATGGGATGGTAGTGAAGTTTCACCTCTCTCCTGTCACAGGCCCCAAAGCACACAAACCCAGCAGCTTTACTTTGCAAACGTTTCTCCTTCGCCTTCTGGCAGTTCCTTCACTGCCGAGCGAGCTGTGCCAATGCAAACCCCCCACCAGGCTGCAGGGTTGGGACTTGCTGAGCAAGATCACAGCACCACAGAGCCATCGAGGCCGGAAAAGGCCCTCCAGATCACCCAGTCCAACCGTCAACCTGACCTACTGAGTCCCGTTACTAAACTGTGTCCCCTAGCACCACGTCCACACATTTCTTAAACACCTCCAGGGATGGGGTATGCCATTTCCCTGGGCAGCCCGCTCCAGCGCTTGACCATCCTCTCCACGAAGAAATTCTTCCCGATATCTGCTCTAAACCTCTCCTGGTGCCACCTGAGACAATTTCCTCTCCTCCTATCACTTGTCACCTGAGAGAAGAGCCTGACACCAAACTCAGTTCGGCCTGCCACCAGCTAGGGGTCTGCACAGATAAATACAGCCAAACACAAATAAAGTTAGAGCCACGTTCCTGTGGGTCTGACTCATAAAAGCAGCACGTTCTTTCTGTGGGGCTGTGCCTCCCTCTCCCTGCTGGTTCATGTCCCTTGGTGGCACAGCGAAGCACTGGGGTTTGCCCAGGAGCAGCCTCCCCACGCCGCCCCGAGCTAAGGGCGACTTTGCTCAGTGCTCCGCATCAGCTTAGTTGCACAAATGCAGTGTTGAAACGTCTCGCTTGGGAAACCTGCCTGAGCTGTGCCCGTGCCTGGATTCCTCGGCTTTTATTTTCTTTCACTGAAACGCTTTGCTGCATCAGTGCACTGACTTGGCTGACAACACCGTGTTTCTGGTAACGAAATAATAAACTATTTGCTAGCTCGTTGCAAGTAAATATGTCATTTGTAATTAGAGCAGGTGTTCGGTTTTTGTCTCGGTTTGCATCAGCGGTTATGCACTGCCGCAGAACATGGCCAGAGCAAAGAGTTCAGGGTTTGGTCCTACACTGTGTGTGCAGAGCGGAGCGAGAAGGGAGCCTGGCTATTACGGACATTACAGACATCCATCTTTAACAGCCTGAGCTGGGCTGGAAGTCTTGGCAACCACAAGTTTTGACCACTCAATGCCGACAAGTCTTTGGCCATCTCGCTTCCCAAGGGACCTCACAGAGGACAGTACTGCCCTGATGGCGCATGGCAACCTCGGTCACCTCCACAGTGGCCATCAAGAGGAGCAGAGGGGAACAAGCAGTGTTGCTCTGTCACTCTGGGTCGGGTCAGCCCAGGTCAGCGCCAAGATGCTGAGGAGAAACCTGCACTGCCCAGGCAGTGGGGCTGCCAAGCCGTTGTCCGTTCCCATAAATTCACGCATAGAAAAAGCACACTCCGTGCTTTTGCAGAGTCCTCCATCTGTGACAGTAAATACATCGAGAAAAAATTGCAGTAGCATAGGTTGCTGCAACTTATTGGGTGGGGAAAGTGGGAACAACCCTTGCTCAGGGCATAAAGATCTATTTCTACAGCTGGGAAATACAGCTCGGCAGCTCCAAGCCAAACCTAAATGCTGCAGGCAAAGCAGCTCTGCTGCCTATCAAATAACAAACAAATGTGTATCCTGTCTTCTTTATCTGCATAGGCCAAGTGGGAAATAACAGAGTGAGGAGGCCAAAGGCTGCCAAAACACATGGTGAAACCGCAGAGAAGCTGGTAGTTCACACCCTTCTCCTATTGCCAGAGAAGTGCTTAGGTCTGGTCCAGCACTCAGGGGCATTAATGGAAAATTCCCTTCCAGTTCAGAGCACTTCAGGAAAGCTGCGTGTTAGCTGGTGGATGTTGCTTTTGTCGTTTGCCACACCTAACTCAGACAGCAAAACTCGATAGCTTTAACAATGTGACTTGATTTCCTGCTCCCCCAGGTCTCTCTCCTAGTACCTCTCCTTGATTAAACAACCCTTCCTAAGGGATTAACTTGCAGTGATCTCTCTTTCTCTGTGACCTCTTCATGGGCAGACATCAGCTGAAAACATCTGTTCCCCTTCCCTGAGGTTCCTTGAAATCTCTCTTTATATGTTCAATATTGTTCTTTGCTGATTTGGTTGGCGAGACTGCCCTTCCCTGTGTGGATGTGTTCACTGTATCTACTATCGCTTATTAAGTGAAAAAGAAACATTTGAAAAAGTTGTCCCTCATCTAAAAATTCCTTTTTGCAAGAGTCAGTTAAACAAAGGTGTCTCAAGAGGTGAACTAAGCATCTGACCACATTCCGGCTTTGGTAACCTGGAGGAGTCAATGCAAGCCATTCACAAACGGTATTCTCATGACAGTCATTATCAGGGAGAAAGAAGGGGTATGACTGCTGCTTGCCTTCCTGCTCGCTGGAAATCATGCTGCATCACTCCCACTGCCTGCACACAGGTGGTGTCCACAAGTCCTGCCTACAGCTCCAGATGAGCTGAAGAGACCCAAGGCTGCTAAGAAATGTTCCAAGTGAAGCAAGAGCAAGGTGCTCTCTACTAAGGAAAAACAAACAACAGTAACAACAACAAAATATTGTCTCTTTCTATTCATTTTTGGCCTGTCCAATCCAGCTGAACCTGTTACAGTGCGTTTCACTGGCAGTGGTACAAGACCATATTTGCACTGGTGCCAGGTTTCCGGTGTTGTGAATATGCATTGAGCAACTCCTCCATTACAGTTAGTCTAGCACAGGTTTATCTTGCAACAAGGCTCTAGAGGATGTCTGAAGATGCAGAACTTACTGGGAGCAAAGATGACTGAGCTTCATCTTTGGTTTCCAACAATAGCTCATTGGATATAGTATGCACGTTACATAACGTATGTACCACCTCATTAACTTCACTGTAGGTCTCTTGAAGTATCTCAGTTGAGTTGCCCAGATGTACAATAAATACATGATGAGACTTTCAACATCTGCCTAGTCTTCTTAAACTTGGGAGACGTAGTCTCCTGCAACATGTCTGTAACAAAAATGTGTTTGGCTAGAGCCTGTTGACAACACAAAAACAGCAGACAGCAAAGCCAAGGGGGAAATCTGCTTTTTCCCCTAACTTCTCACACCTGTGCAGAATTCTAAGCCAGCATCATAAGACACATGAAGACATTTAAATCTGGACAGATTTACAGCCATAACTAGCAGTTACTTTTACTGTATACTCATACACACGTACTGTACGCTCATATGGAGTACTTTTCCTAACAACAGTGGGTTGTTTGCAAATGCAGCTGACTTCATGCCATAATTACTTTACAAACTGGTTCATCTACCTTAAATACCTGTGTAACCTTACCTTGTTACTGCTCACACTCTTTAATGTTTTTTTTTGCCTACCTGCAGAAAGGACAGTGCATTTGGAGAGACAGGAGACAGTGATACAAACATAGAGCTGGCCACATTCCCATCTTTGCTTTTGAGTTCCTTCTGTGGGAGAATGCTGTCCAGTGGCAAGAATTAGCAGAAGCTGATTTATGGCTTCTTCCCCCTTCTCTCTGTCATCTTTTACTTGCTTACTCCAGGAAACAGATAAACATAACTGACTCGATCTGTAAAGCAAATAATTTCTCACAGGGTCTAGGATCATAAATACAGTGACCTCTGATGATCCTTAGCTAAGAACTGTTTCTTTGAGGTAAATTCAGCCAAACCTCAGCCTCTAAGTGCAAGGGAACAACTTAATGGCTTGGAATTGTTTTCATACCGCTTTCACCCTCCACTTAGTCCCGGGCCTCACATGGAGCTGCTCTCCCAACTACCTGCACACACACATGGAGGGACAGGCCATCTCCCTGATCCCACTGAACACTTCTTGGACCATAACTGACCACGCAATGCAGATGACTTTGTTTTCCATTCTTACAGGCGGCAGGCACCTCCCTGTGTGTGCCTCCACCACTGCCCGTGGAGTGCATGCAGGTTCAGGAAGACACGGAAAAGGAGGAGACCTCGCATTACATGATGACAGCAACAGTAAACAGCGGTCCTTGTGGTGGCACTGGGACCAGACCTGATCTGACGTGCTATACTGGGTATGGGAGTAATGTGGTGGACACGTTCACACGCTCTCAGCAAGCCGGAGTCACTGCAGCGTTGGGCTGTGGGATTAGCACTCAGGAAACTTGAGCTGCTCCATCGTAAGCTTCCTGTGATCTTGAGCAAAGAAAATCTAACCATGTCCTCAGACATAATCAGATGTCATAATCCCATGGAAGCAACTTGAATAAATACCTGTTGGGCTCTGGTCAGATCTCTGCAATATATCAATGTCTCATTTCTACATATCTGGACTAGTTCTGGTGCTGGGTTGAGTTTGATTTTATCCAGGTCAATGACAACCCTGTCCCCCAGCCTTTTTTATCTTGCTGCCTTTCCAGTGTCTGAGGTAGGAGATAAGGCACAAAGTATCACCCAAGACCCTCTTCCCCTACTCAAACACACTTCTGATTATTCATTTCACTAATTGATTGCATTAGGGAACTGCAGCATCAAGCACATCACATTTAGGACACATCTGCATTCTCCCTTTTAATACCTCTTCATGATTTGCCATGTATTTCTCTCATTTAGAGGCAGAATAACATTTCCTAATGCAGACTGAATTTATTCCGAAGCACAGAAGTCAGTTGCCTTTACTACTGACAGATGCACTTCAATGTAATTAGTTTCATGACTATTAATGAAATAACTCATTTGACCTTTTGCCACTAAAATGTTAATGAGTAAGACCAGAGAGAGGTTTTGTAATGGGATATAGATCCTTTTACCTCCACAGCTTGTTAGTTCAGATCTGGCCCATGTCCACAGTGACCAAAGGTCGTTATTACCTGAAGACTATTTGATAATCTGCATGAGACGAGTTGGTAGCATTAAGCCCATGTTCAGCCAGGAACAGTCCTACAATTTGCTCTCAGCAGAAAAGCAAATCAGAGAAAGGTCACTGTAGTGTGCTACTTTTATATAGCTGTGGTCAGAAAAAATTCAGTCCTTACAACTGTTTACCCAGAACCTTTCACCAGCAATGAATTCAACGAAGGCAGAAGAGAAATAATCTGAACTGAAAAAGCTTGTGGATTTTTTGTGCAAGATACAATTAGCCTCTCTGACTCACTGCTGCAGATTGTTTCCTTTTAGCATGCTCCTAAATAAAAACTGGAAAATAACTTACAGAGTCACAGAATGGTTTGGGTTGGAAGGGACCTTAAAGATTATCTAATTTGAACTCCCCTGCCATGGGCAGGGACACCTCCCACCAGACCAAGTTCCCAAGGCCCCATCTGGCCTGACTTTGAACACTTCCAGGGATGGGGCATCCACAGCTTCTCTGGGCAACCTCTTCCAGTGCCTCACCACCCTCATAGTCAAGAATTTCTTCCTGAGATCTAATCTAAATCCACGTTCTTTTAGTTTAAAGCTATTCCCCCTTATCCTGTCACTCCACTCCATGACAGAGTCCCTCCCCAGCTTTCCTGTAGGCACTGGAAGGCCGCTATAAGGTCTTCCTGGATAAACAGTGAAACTCATAAAAGATCATGCTTGATGTTTCTAAGTTTTAGCCAGTCACTCATTAGGTTCAAACAGTTAAGAGGCAAAATGTGTTATTCCTATGCTCCTGGTATATTGTTCACTGTCACCACTAAAGCAAACCAAAAGGTTACACGGGGTGTTCAATAGTGGCCAGCACATACTGCATCCACAGGCTTTCAAAAAATGATGTTTTTCTGTTCGGGTAGTGATACAAGTTACCCCATAAATAAGTACATCCCAAAAGGAACAAATTCACCCTGACGGCAGATGGGTGTAAGCCTTGAGAATGACCACTACCTCCTCACAGACTCGCAGCAAAATGATTTGCTCAAGGACTTACAGAACTGGGACACGTTCCATTTTCCTGGGGAGCTTTAGGTAGGGTACGCACAACATAATAATACAAACAGAGCTCCTAGCACTATACCCAGGCTGGAAACCCTTCTCTTAGGACCCTACATGGTCTTGACCCAGGTTATGTGTCTCACTAACGGTATGATACCTCCAGCACCATATTCCCTTGCATTGCCAGCTCACGGCTGCCTCTATATGGACTCAAAATGTGGCCATGTAATGAACCCTGAACAAGTCCCGAAGCACTGATTTTCAGGCAGATGAGGAATATTGTCATTTTGCTGATTAGAACCCAAATGCAGTTCCCTAGCTTACCTTTCCCTTATCTTTCCCTTTCTGTCTGTAGGCTCCTAAGAATATACTTTTACTAGGACTGGATTATCTTCTAAAAGAGATCACTGGCGAGAGATCTCACAAATCCTCACCATTCATCTCAGCCATGGAAAATGAAATGAAAACTGCCGAATGTCACCTCAAGCCTGAACGGATTTGACACTATGACAGAAGTGCTCTTCCAAATGTAGTTATGACCTACAGTCTTCGAATGCCTGTGTGTGCAGATGGAAGATAAATGAAATGCTTGTAAGGGACTGGTATTCCATGAATTTTTTAAAATAATGATCAAGACTTAGGTTTCAGTTTTGCACTTTCTTTCTTTTCCCCAAAAAAGTCACGTTATATAAGACAGCTATTTTTTTTCTTTGAAGGAGAGTCACAGCTTAGATAAAAATCAGTCACTGATCTAACTGGGCACTGTCATTTATTTACAAATGCATACGTGTATGCCTGTGATTGGGGTTTCCTTAGCAATATACAATACCTCAAAGAGCCAAGAAGAATTTATTGAGCAGAATTATCTTAGGTTTCACAGGGGGCAGGGACCGTACACGCCTGCATTTTTCAGATGCCAACATCCCCGTAGCGAGTCTGGTTTTTAGAGTGGAGCTGCTCTACACCTTTTGCAACCAGGTTCTTATAAAGTGTATCTTTGTAGGAACCCACTGGGGAGGTATAACCACTAGTCACTTTCAAAACATTGAGACAGCAGTAGGGTTAATGTCTCACTCCATGCACCTTTCAAAGGCAGACCTTCACATTACATCCAGCAGCCTTAACTCCAGCTTTTTGTCCATTCAGAAGCAGTATTTTCCTTCCATTTCCAGCTTTCCTACAAATGGGTGAGCCTTACACGTAAGAGCCAAAGAAACAACTCACTATTTCATTAAGAAACCTCCACACCCCACACCAATGTGCACAACTGCACTTTTCCCCACATTATTGTTGGATAACGCCCGTGCTCCTTGGATAAACTCCTGGTTGCGCTGAGCCTGGGACTGGCTGGCTCTGGGAAAGCCCTCGATACTACTAAAGGCTCAAACCAGAAACCCCACCACTAGGTACTGCATCGTGGTGGCAGGCTAGTCCTTATAGCCAGGAAGCCACACTGCCAGCCAGTGTTGTCTTTTTTAAGCACAACCGCATTCAAATGGTTTGTTTGTCAACTTTAATACTTAATCCAAATAGCCTGCACACATACTGATATTACCAGCCAAGGGTATCAGAAGGATTACCTCGACGGAGTAAAACTCTATTTGTCTTAATTCAGAGACTCGGCAGGAAAAAGCGCTGCTTCAATCGCACTGCTTGAATGCTATGCTTTGATTCTCCAGAAACGGGCCGTTTTATTTGGTATTCATAATTTCCTCAAAGAGCAAGCTATGGCACTATTTTCCTATTGACAGATTTTTTTTTTGTTTGCGGTGATAATTCCGTTATTTTTAGTGTTTGGGCTTCATCTAAAGTGGGATCTTCTGCACTTCACGGTGACGTTCCTGAAATAACTTTGAAGAAGAAATAATGAGCCTCCCATTACTTTACAGGTTCTCTAATACAACGTAAGCAGCTTTACAAGGCTTAGCTAGTCTCTGCTGACCTAACTGCACATTTCACTCCTACAATAAACTAAAATAAACAGGCTGCTTCCAAAACAATCTGCTAATTAACATAGCGATTTTGGTTTTCCTTATTAAAAAAAAAATCCTAGCCTTTCAAAAAGTCAAAGTCAGACTTATCAAATAACAGTGGATCAGATTATAAGAAACCTCTCATGTTGAGAGCGACAGCCTTCATCTTAAGCAGCATATCAATGTTGTGCTAAGGTTGTGCGTTGGTTGCTTTATTTTTAATATCCAATAATTCAGGGTGTTTTTTTTCTTCGCCTCCGATTCGTTTTGTGAAGAGCAGACACTGTGTTCAAATCCCCGCTGGCTGCTGTGCTTGACTGCTCGCCAATCAGCACGACGGTGTTTATACAGGATGTGTCTGCTACTGCGTCCCCGCGTCCCCGCAGAGAGCATCAGGTCGCTGGCGGCTGGATCTGAGAACCAGCAGAGCCTGCTCGAGCTGAGCCGGACCCTGGCAATGTCTCGCACACGAGAGGCAGCCTGCTGTCGCCTGCCTGCCATAAACTTGCCTGTGTTTGCTCCAGAAGAGGCCAACAACCGTCTTTTTATTAACAGACATATTTAGGAGAGATAAGCTCGTGGAATTTACTATCCAGACTATCAACGTCTATGGCACTGTGCAAAAGGGAAAGAGGCAAGGCTTTAATGCCTCCACGCTGTGTATATATTGATATTGGGAACTATTTGGAGGAAAGGGCATTTAACTGGAAACGAAAAGACAATTTTCTCAACCTCCGTTCATCACTCCCATAACGGCAGGCAGTATTCAGACGTGATGCCCCCAGCCCAGCTCCTAAAGGAATCAGCAAAAATGCCTTTAAATTGGTACAATTAAACTTCTGAACTGGTGCCTTGTTGGAAAACAAAACAAAACAGGCAACGCTTAATTCAGCTCAGCCTATCAGGCAGAAAACTGCATGTTGATGGAAACTGACTTCACAGTGGTTTAGTCATTTTCTTTTCAAGGAGTTAGTTTAGCTGAAAATGTGGTTTGTGAAGCCCCGGTGGCAGCCCTGAGGAGCAGTATTTGACCAAAAGCATGCCATTCTTTGGCTTTGCCCACTTTGCCACCCATAACCAAAGCACACGGCCACAGTATTTTTCAGTTTCTCCTTCTCAGAGCTTCACCTTCTGGCTGATTCATTCAGGCAAAGGTTGAAGTGAACTAGCCTGACAATGCAATGGGAACCGCAAGGCAATGGTATCTGCAAGCATTGCTTCACTCACAGCAAGTAATAAAACTGTGCAGGTATCAGACTAAACAAACACTTGAGCTGCTCCCATGAACTACGGTGAGTTAGAGCAAAGGAAGAGATGCGGATGGAATCCAGCAGCTGCTTACATGGAATTGAGCCTCACCTCCCTGTGTGCCACCATCAGCACCCATAACACATGAAATGAAAAGCTGTGTATAGCAGGTAGATTACTGTATTTTTTTAACCTAGTTTCATTCAAAAAAAATCCAGAAACACACTGTTAGAGGCTTCTAGGTAGGCGTTTGTAAGAGTACATGCTTTTTGTAAAGATCTGACCCTCTTGAGAAGAGCTGACAGGAAATACTGCTGAAAAGGGCAAAATCTTCCAAGGTGCCCCATTTTTTTCCACTGCTCTCACTACTCACCATTCCACACTTCTACTAAACTGGCTGGTGTGCATTTATATTGGAATCATCAGGATTTTACTAGGACTGAGTTACTTCGGGTTCAAATTCAAACCAGCCTAAGGGCCAGCGGGGACCACAATCTAATCTGACTTTCTGAACATCGCAAGTCCTTAGATTTAATCCAGTAACTCCTACACTGAGACCAAGAAGTTAGGCTTGGCTAAGGCGTATCTTCCAGGCAGACATCTGCTCTTGAGAGGAAGAAATCCAGCAACAGGAATGCACCAATTCCCCTAATAATTTGCTCCAATGCATAACCACACTCATCACTACTCACAAGTGCTGCGCACACTATTTTACTTCAGGCAGCGGCCCTTGCTCAGCATGCCTTTTCAAGGTAGAAGAGCTCTTACTGCTCAGTACTTTCTTTCCTTTCTGCTGCTGACGTGCTGATTTTGGGTAAAATCACTAGATAAATGCTTAATTTTTTTTTTCTCAGAGGGCATCCTCAGCAGTTCCTTTGCAGACTCTTTTACAACTTCTCCAATCTTCCCTTTCTGTGGAAAGAAAAACCTGACCTGCCTAAAATAGTATCATCCCCCCAAAAAGCTGTTTGAAATCACAGGACCTCCAAGAACTCCTTTATGTGTAATCGGAGACCATAAACGCAAGCTGGACCTGCTCGTTTTCTCTACTGGGCACTTCACCAAAGATGAAAAACATAAAGAAAAGCTGGGATTTCTTCCTTATTGGCTATAAAAAACAAAGACCAAAGCACTCACCAGCTCGGTGACACAACACAAACTGCAAAGTGGGTGACTACCCAAAATATTTCACAGGAGGACATTCTCAGCCCTTGGGAAGAAATATCAAAGAAGAAAAAAGATGGCAAAAATTAAAAGCACAGTATAAGCCCTTAACTCCTGCCTCATCAGAAGGAAAAAGCAAGGCCCAGAACAGTTCAAGCACCCTGCAGCTCAGCACGTTTACCACATCTTTTGTGTGTGCTTCTCAGGGTAAGACGAATCAAAGGAAATGCTGCGCAAACAACTTGCCACGCAACTTCAAGGTGAAATTTTAATTGCACAAAAATAAAGGCCTTTGGCTTTATCATTACAAAACCAATTTTACCTTCGTCCTCTTGCATGTTTGGATTTCTCTTGATTGTGCAAGTGAATACATCACCTGATTGTGCAAGATCTGGCAAGGTGACATTTATTCAGCAAATATATGTAAGAGACTGAACTTCTAAAATGTTAGATGCATAAATGTAATCATTTGCTTTCCTGTAATTATTTCAGGCTGTAATTTAAACACCATCCCTCCAATACAACTATGTATAAAAGATGAGTTCTCCACTGAGCACATAGATTTGAAAGGCATCCTTTCAAATAGCTATGGATATATTAGCTATTCAGTCTCATATGTCAATTGGATGTTCATAAAATGCTATTTAATTAAAATTTATAGGGCAGGAGCACAGTGGCACTTCACATGGGAATGTCTAAGCCCTACCACTATATCTTCACACATGTACATCAGTAATATTGAGAAGAATCATCTTGCAGAAAAGTGCACATAGCACCAGCCAAAGAAAAAAAAAAAAGACATGGATAATTAAGTTAGAATATGGTAGTTTTTGTTCTTTCCCTTTCTGTGGCTTCCAGAGCACACTTCGGCAGTATTTCCCCTACTGTGTTATTCTGTGTTATTTCATTTTTTCTCCATGTAAACTGTCACTCAGAAGTTTGCATTTATGTATCCATCCATACATCACAGCTATGTATGTTGAATAATTGAGATTATTCATCCAGAAGATATTAAGAAAACCTACAGCTTTTATTTGCAGATGCACAGAGGGACTTCAAGAACCTTCACTTTGAATCAACGCTACACACTTACGGAAAGAGGAGTTTTCTGGCTTGTGTATACGCAGTCACAAATTCTCCTCTCTGAGCTAACGCATCTCTGAGGCCAACTTAAAGTCCAATACAATTCTGAGATCTTCACCAGGGAAAATACTTACCGTTGGCATCTCAAGAAGAGTTTGATAGCATTTAACCCTGCCTCTTCTCTCTCTACTCCTCAGTCAATAAAATGGACATACCAAGCAGTTGCCAGAAGAAAGCCAAGCAAGACTGATGCCCAGCTGCTGCTCTGCTTTGGTTACTGCTATTAATTATCCACAAATTCCTTCCACTTTCAAGGGTTTATGGATGTCTTGATGTCCTGGTTTCATTTTGTTGCCCCTTATTAAAGTTTCAAAGACTTGCCTGCCTCAGGTGGTCTTTTCTTCTGATTTGGAGCTGTGTCGTTACCACTGCAGCACCGCAGCGAACAGGAGCCCCGAGGCGAGCAGAGCAGCTCCTCCCGCAGAGCTCGCAGGATGACACGTGGAGCTCTTCCTCTGTGCAACGCACACACCACATCCTGTGCCACCAAAGGACTGCGGTGGGCAGCAGGGGATCCCCAACCACCCTCTGCAACCACCTACAGCCTGCACAAGCCCTAACCATGCAGGTCCTGCTCTGGGGATGCCTGCAAGGAGGATGGTGCCAAGCCTGTGGTGTCCCACCTCCCTCCTGCGGCCGGCACCACCGGTGCAATCTCTCTGCAACTCCTCTTGCGTCACCACCTGAGACTGAATTCAGCCCTCAGTATTTTTAGATGGCAAACTGTGCCGAAACACCTTTCATTACGTGAGGCGGCTTGCCTGAATCAGCTCCAAGCAGGTGTGTGGGGGCACCACGCAAAGGTGATTAACACACCTCACACAACCAAGGCTGCAATTAAGGGGAAAATTCCCAAACGGCTCAACCCACAGTTTTGCACAGGAAATGCAATGGAAGTACAGCACCACATTTCTTCTCTAATTGTTTCCTGTTTACACGAAACCCAGCATTGAAGGGATCCAATCACAGCAAGCACCATAGTAGCTAAGCACTGCACTGGTTAATTATGTTTTGCGAAGAGAAGTTCAGGCCATGCTTCAAAGGCTGTCCTCTCCTCTTCCAAATTCTCTCTGTCCTTGACTAGAAGGAAGAGGCTTCAATACGCACCCCTTCCTATACTGACCCTTAGGCACACTTAGGTCAGTAGTCTTTATACTTGGGAAGACTTTTGAAGAGAGATCCAAAAAGACTAGACAGAAAACAGTAAATTTTTCCTGGCCTTGCTGAAAATAGCAGTCTCGAGTCCCTTGCAATAGAGCTAATTTTCTCAACTTATGAGATGTTGACCAGGTGGGTTTGGTGATTGTTCTTCCTCCTGGACTCATCCTCCGGTCTTCTTGCTTGTTTCTCAGCTATTTAATCTGCCTAAACTATGCTGGATTGAACTAACTTCAATAAAGAAATATGTAATCATTCTGACAACAATTAGAAACTGCAGAGCTAGCCAATCCATTCGTTATGATCTTATAAAACAAGTACAAAATTTGACGCTTGTGAAATGGAAACTGCCTCTAAAAACATCACAAACCTGTGTTTTTTCTCTCCCTAGGCAGGCACTGAAGCGCTGGGAAGAACAGATTGATCTCTCTGCAGTTCCGCAGGCTTTGGGAAAGGATGATCGGAGTCCACGTGACTTTACAGCTGGAGTTGTCCACCACTCTTGTACTGATAGATAGCAAAGAACAGCGTTATTGTAATTCTGTATTGGGCACTCCAGGCCCACTAATCTGGGCATGACAATTTGTTGTTGCTGAAGGATAGCTTGTGTAAATGCTGACATATGACTTTATCATCTGCTAAAAGGTTTCCGTTTAAATACAGAGCTAAGTCTGCCTCTATGCTCGATTCTTGTGCAAAGCATCCAGATTCCCACGCACCATGTGCTGAAGCTGCCATGCTCTCAGGGACTTGGCTATCTGATTTCACCTTATTCTGTCTATAGTAAAGCCTTCGCCTTGGGAAAGACTATTGCACCTATATTTGCTCTGTTATGCCTCTTGTATGGTTAGCTTTCACGGTCACATCTGTGGAGAGCAAAAGGAGAAGCACTAAATAAGGGCAGAAAGTGCTGGTGTCTCCAGTAAAATGATTATTTTATAACCAAAGAGTAATTGTATTGTCTACTGGTAGTAGAGACGGTACAACTATGTACACAGAACAACCTAAAGACAACTGTGATCTTTGGAGAGCTTTTTCTGCAAGGTGAGAACATTTCACATCTCATTAAAACCTGAAATGGTCTTGTGCTTTTTGCTTCTGGAAGTCTGTACTTTATGCTTCATTTCCTACTTATTTGACTTAGAACCTGGTCCTGACTTTTAAATCTACCTGCAGAAAAGCATGAAAGTGAAAAGCTTAAAACTTTGCTCGTACAATACAGCCCACATTGCTACAATGGCAGAGCTTTAAGAAATGTTTTAGTTCTCCCAAATTAACCTCTTATCAGATCTTGTGTGCTTACTCAAGCGACATCAAAAATGACTGTCGTAATGCATTGCTATAGAAGTTACAGAATTAAGTTACATAGAAAAGAGCAGAAAATGTAGTTGTTCTACCTTTCACTTGGAAAAAATAACCTTTTCAGGTTTGAAACCACCTCTGAATTCAGTGAAATGAACTTTTAAGAACTTCAAAATGCATGGTAAGCTGGGACGTGAGATGTAGCTCACACTTTTGGTGAGGAGTCCAAATACGTAGTTATTTACCTGGCTTGGGTTAGAAATATGATTACCGTTTAAGTACACTTAAATGTCTGCTGGGACAAGCTGTTTCACACGGCAGTTATGGAATGGTACAACTGGACACCTCTCTCCACAAAGCACTGGACACATTACAGAAATGTTTTTTGGTTTTGTTTACAAGCTAAACATCAAAAGCTGTATTAAGCTGAACAGATCATAACCTGATAAAGGCGATGAGCAAGCAATGAACATCATATGGATGCAAGAGTGGCAGCAGGTCCCGAATACTTCAGATTCAGTCAGATGGGTTTCATCATACACAATTTAGCTGCTGAATTTAACCAGTGAAAACGCTGCAGCCCATCATGAACTAATAAACTGCCAGGAGGAATCTGGAGGCGTACTGAATTATGGTTGACTAGTAGAAAAAGCAAATTGTGTCAATACTTGCAGAACTTGTTTAGTGCAACTTCCACAAAAAAAAACCTGTAAGGATTTGAAGGAAAATACCTCAGCTGGTGCTTCCACTGGGTGCAAAAGTATTTGTCGTGTTTGGGGAAGAGTCAATGGAGAAATCTGTCAGATGCAAGTAACAGCAACATGACTGCAATACATCAGCATCTCTTTAGACTCAAGCAAAGATTTGAACAAAGACTGGAAGGTATTTGCTCATAAATCAGTCAAATATGTAAACCCCAGGATTTGCACACATTACCTCCAGTTATTAGGCAATGAAAGCTAATCCAAGGAAGGTCAGCAGGCACTTAATGCCAATGTACTTTTAAGAAAACAAGACACCGAAAAGCCTGACAAAACATTTAGGAAAATCATAAGAGGATTACCTTTGTGAGAGAATCAAGCCTTGATACAGATTTGAATCTCTTGTCTTTTCAAGTTAGCATGCTCTTAGGGCTGTTCCTGGTACAGAAGAAAACTTGTCCTATGCCAGTCGTGGAAGCTTTGGCTCAGCCAAGTGTGGCAGGGCTGAGTTTGCTAACTCAAACACGGTAGCAGAAGCATAGCAGCCACACGTACACACATAAAAGGTTCTTCTGAACATGTTTCCAATACCAACCACTAAAGGTATCCCTCAAAAGAGATGAACAATCAAAAGGAAAATGCTCTCTGAAAGCTTAGCTACAGTGATACAGCAGTAATTCTCAATAACCCGGGAAATCATTACTAATTTTAACTTTAAAGTTGATACACTGACTCTATTTTTTTAATTGAAGCAGATGTATATGTAAAGTGTATTCAGTTTAAAAGCTGATTTAAAAGATCAAAATATCAGAATCCTGGAGTACCACCAAATCCGAGCTAGATTCATTCTTAATCACTGCAAATCGGGATGGAAACTCAACTACTAGTGGGCAGATTAAATTTCAGTGCAGTCCAGAAACTCTGGAACTTACAATTGAACTGCTGGAGTAGCAGGTTAATGCCAAAAGAAAAGATGTTCCAATAAACCAGAGAAAAGTAGAGGCCAGTAATTACTCCGTCGTGCTGTAACCAGCGGGATGTTTCTCCCTGGGAACCCGAAGAGGACTGGAATCACCCAGAGCTCGGTTTCATCTCAGCGAACGAGGCTGTACAGTCTTCTGGACAGCTTCTTAGGCTTCCTTGGCTGGCGTGCTGTTTTATGCCTCATTTGAACCAGCCCAAATCTGTTTCCCTCTCTCTCCCCATCAGGCTTCGTACGCTCACTAAGTGTCTGTGCCGGGCAGACACGTCCAGGCACCCTTCCCAAAGTCAGCCAGCGATGCTGCTTACAGCTACAACGTCAGGAAGCCTTGTGCATATGGTTTTAAACTGTAGTCCAAATGCCGAGCTGAACCCTACGTTGGCTAACGACAGCAGGAAGAAATTCATCCAAGTAGCTAGGAAATACAAGTGCTCTTTCAAAGAGCTGCCAAGTCTGAAGCTTTAGAAAGTATCAACATACCATGCAGGCCAGTAAATAGTACTGGATTAAACATGAATGCTAAAGGTCTATTAAAGTCATTAAAATTAACTTAACAGCTTAGACTTAATAACATCTAAATGCATTAAGATGTCTCTACATGCTTGTAAAATAAAAAAGCTGGAAAATCTGGCCTAAGATATAACTAATATATGGATGTTTCCCTGACTCTGCCCATAGCCCCAAGCATCTTCAAGAGGTACCTATCACTTCCGTGTATCTTAAACCAAACGTCTGGGGTGGAGGAGAGATCCCCCTTCCCGGGACAGAGTGCCACACTGAAGATGAAGCTTACTGTTTAACTTAGGTGAGAGAAACGAAGAATTATTTTACTAGAGGAGATCTCTACAGAGTAGTGATAGCACCTGCTGATAAAGACGACGCACCTTTTTTAAAGCTCTCATACTACTGTCTGTTTTGGGGCTGGTTTCTGTTTGGTTGGGTAAAATGAATCCAAATTTATCATTTACATATAGGTGGTGCCAAATGTTCTTTGCCGGTAAATACAACAGAAACACAGAGGAAGCTGGGATAGAAAAGATGGACTAATCTGATGGAGAACTTGCAGCTTTGGTCATCATTTAGTCATCGCTGCATGGGTCCATGGTATCAGGCACTGCTTTTGAGAACCAGTAAGTAAAAGTAGAGGGAGTACAAGCACACACCCTCCTGATATTGCTTGCAAACATATTTGGCCCAATACTCATTCAGAATCAGTGACAAAAAGTAAATCTCAAAGCGAGTAAAGCTGGTCTCAAGTCCTTAGTGTTGCCACCAAAATGCCTGGAGGCCTTTCAGCGCCTGGTTCAAGAAGCCACCAGTCACTTCTGCTATGAGGAAACATTTAAAAGGAGAAAACACCAGAGGAGCTGTGAGTTTAACGCCCTCCAGCACTTGCAAAAGTCCGAAGTGAAAAGCGCTAAGATTTCCAAATCGTGAATTTCTGTTTGCAAATGCCAAATATCCCCGCTGCGACTAAACCTGCAATGCTGACACCTGCAATAAGCAGTACCGTAAACACAGTTTAACAGTACATAAATACGGTTTAGGAAGAAGAACTGGTGCGCAGAGGCCGTTGCTTCAACACAGGGAGGGTTTCAAAGGAACCGCTAGCACTGGATTACACTTGGTGACATTGGGGAGTGCTGGCTGTCCCCTCCTGGTGTGACACACAGCTGACAAGCAGGAAAGGGAAACGGGGGAAAAGCACACTTCATCTGCAGCAATGCTGCTGCAAGGTGACCCCGTGCGGTACAAGCCCTTGCGAACGGGCATGTAACACTTTGTGAGCCATGAGGGGAGAAGTTGTGTGCTAATTAGCTTGCTGGTAATTGGCCATGCAATGTCATTCCTTGAATGAGGACTGCTGGGAAAACACTGGACATCATCTGACCAAAAAAAAGATAAAAGAGAGTTATGGGATAGTAACTTAATGAGATGGGCTTCAAACTGGCCTTAAACAAGTTGGACTAAAAACCTACAGGTGGATGAGAAAAATAAACAGTGACCTGATCAGAAGAGATTGAGAAGACAAGATGGACACGACCATCTGGGATACCCATAGACAAGATTTAGGAGCCTGGGCTGTAAAGGGTAAAAAACCTGAAGGTGTAACTGTCCTTGCATGTTAACCTGGATCCTCACAGATTTTAGGGGTGTTGCTTATGACTGGTACTGATGGTATTTGGGCAGATATGCAGGAAATGAGCTGTACCTTGAGAGGTACTGGAGCATTGCACATCAAGAGCAGACACCCTTTGAAGTGGCATCGTTCGATGGCTCCGTGTGGAAGATCAAAGCAGAAAAACACACAGGGCTGCGAGGGCACAAGGCTCCAGGAGCCAGATGAAGCTCCTCTAGGAGCATCCTACCTGCCTTTGACTCCCTGCACAGCGATGGCAGAAGCAGGACATCAGGGCCCTGCCATCCCCACATCTCCATCGTGCTCCTCAGCCATGCCCTGGGATGGCTCCTGCACTGCTCAGTCTGGAATTGCTTTCAGATGGGGACAGCATCACAGCAGGGGACAATTTCCCAGCCATCCCCCCGATGCAGGGGCTTCAGCCCCTTCATTTTGTCGCTGTTACTCGCTTGCGGGTGAGCGATATTAACATTCGTCTCCAAACACTCGTACCTCCCACCACAGTCAGACGCAAACACGAACACCCTGATCACACAGTGTCTGGGGCACAGCCCTGGTAGCAGCGATAAAAATCAACACATCAGGGAACAAGAGGGAAAAAGGCAGCACGAGCGTGAGTCAGCAGGCGGGCGAGTGAGCCTCTTCTGAAGGCACTGCAGACACAGTCGGTGCGTGCAGTCACAGCGCCGTAGTGCCCCGATAATCCCAGCGACACGTCCCCCCTTCTGCTGTGTATCTTCCTCCTGCTTTGGGGAAGGCTTTGCTGCAGATTTCTTCCATCACCTCCCATGGTCTAGGAAAAAAGAAATCTACACCGCGTTCAGAGATGGGAAGGCGAGTGAGGAGATGGGGTAACGCAGAGGACGATGGCCGTGCCGCTGTGTCACTCGTCACCACAAAGACTGCCAGTTTTCAGAATTAGCCCCTTGGCTTTGCGAGCCATAAAACGCTCTGCTGAGCCTGTTTACAAATGAGCCTGTGCTCTCGCTCATCTTCTGTGTGTCCCTGCAGAACAAGTCACTCGGGCCCCCGGCCCGGCCCTCTCCCCTCCTCAGCACCATGCTCGCTGGCTGCAGCTGCCGAAGGCAGCGAGTGGGAAGAGATGGCGAGGGACGAGGCCAGGAAGTTTTGCAGAAGTCACTGGGTTTCAACTCACCGGCAAACTTATCGCCAGTTTTTCCAATCTAAATAGTGGTTTTCTGGCACTTTGACTCTAATTAACTCACATTTGTGTATTTTCTGATACCCTGAAGAGGATACTTGCTTTCGTAAATGATATTTATAAGGCATGAACTATTTAATACCTGCTTAGCACATATCCATAAGCTTTGAAATGCCTCCTCAGAGCCAACACCCAGACTTGGATCTCTTTCCTCTTTCTGCTCTCAAAGGCTTTGCGTAGCCTGTGGCCGTGACTCCTGAGCGTGGCCGGAGGCAACCTGGGTCCCTGTGCAATCACCAAGTGGCTCAACACGGAGAGGGGTTGGTTGACTCTGGAAGAGGAGCACTCGTGCATGGAGGATTGTACACAAGCCAGCTCTCGCCCGTGTCCCCGGGAAACAAGCCCTCAGCAGTTTAATCTTTGTGGATTTCCAGTGATCCTCCATGTATCTCCACCTACACCATACTCATCGCTGTCCCTCCTCTTCATCCCTAGTCCTGCAGGAAGCCCGTGGGACTTCAAAGCTAATGCCAACACTACAACGTGAGCCCCCACTGACTTGAATGAATCCCAAACGCCAATTCTAATAGTGAGGGTCCTTCCAAGCCTGCAGCTCTCTGAGGGGGTGCATTCCACCCTCCACGAATGAACCAGGCCAAGTGGGTCAGTCTGGGGAGCAGGCCGCAGGGCATCATCATGGCAGACTGCAAGAGCCAGCTAGAGAGGATGTTCTCCTCACTCACAACTTAGAGCTTTTGTCCCAATGTGGGCAGCTAGAGACCGCCCAGACTGTGTGTGTGCAACACTTTGGGTGCATGAGCCACATGCGTGCTTCCATGGTACTAAGCACCAGAGGACATCTCCACACCGTGCTCTCTGTGGGGCTTCTTTTGTGAAGGCTGTAATGGCAGCCTCCAGGAAAGCCAGCTGGAGCAGTTGGATGGTTTACTGCCTCCATCAGTCCTTTTCGCTGCTCCACAGTAAGTCACAGCCCCAGGAGAGGTCATGTCAGGTGGCCCTGGCCACCTGATTGCAGCCACAATTGCATGGCATGATTAGTGGGGCAAGAGTACAGCCCCAGGAAGCTCCTCCAGCGTCAGCAAACACTGCCAAGGCAACCCACCTTGACACCAGCTCCTTGCGCAAGATGCGTGACAGGAAGGCTGTCACTGTTGCCTCACAGGCTGGCTGACATTCAAGAGGCAGAATTTGATCCAGCGGCCAAGGAAAACACACCAAAGTTTGTATGAAGTGCTTCAGCCTACTGTACGCGCCACGGGGGGGCTCTCCAAAGTGCTGGAAATCAAAGCCTTGCTTTCCTTTAATGTCACATAGGACTTCGGAGCTAAGACGACACCTCAGCTGAAAGTCAATGGAACTGGTCTACCTCGCCTGGTGAGACTTCAAGTTGCAATGGCTTTGAGCAGCCCTCAAAGGAGCACCGGGAGTGGTGCCGAAACACCACTCCTATCATTAGAGATGTTACCTAGCTGTCTGTCATTAAGGCTTCTAACTCACCTAGGATGTGACTGCAGGATACAGTCTAGACCTTAGTAAAGGGCAAAAGGATACTAAAATACAGTAACTCTCCACAGTAACACAATGAATACAACAAGTCTCGCTATTTTAACAGCGCAGGATCGACCTGAAATTCCACCAAGACTCATCCTTGAAAATGTAAGCAAGGCAAATGGGCTAAAGAAGTCTGAAGCCAAATTCATGTCCTCTCTAAACAGATGAACAAGTTTAATGGAACCGGACCTACTATTCGCCTGTAATAAATTCGGGTTGTAACTAATAAGGTCATCAAGACAAGGCCTGTCAAGCCAAAAGGCTGGAACATAATTGTAAAAGAAAAGTGTAGGTAAGATATTTGAGGTCTGTCGTGAGCCTCCCTCAATCGCATATGCCACTTAAACTGATGCAATTCAAAACTGTTCACCTTACTGACAAGAGTTCACCACGATAAAGCCAAGGACCACCCTCAGTAACTTGTATACCTTGCATGTCCACCCCATTATCAGCCTGGTGTGCATTTTTACTAAATGTAGACAAAATCTTTTCTCTTCAAGTTCTTCTAGCATCTTTTCCAATTATTCCACTTACAGTAATGACTATTTAAACATATGTACATTGTCACGATAATTTTACATACCAGATGCTATATTACACTTATCCAACACACACAAGTTTAGGATCTCTCTCTTACATTGAAGCAAACAGAAGTTTTACTACAGACTTTATTCAGGACTTTTCCAGCTAGTTGCTGGAATGTGGCTTGTAAAAGAGAGGTGCCTTTCATAATGAAATATGAGGCAGGCTGAGCAAAGCCACAAACAAGCAGGCTTCTTCTTTTGGTATTGATCTATTCCAGAAGTCAAGGACCAAGCAACTCCATCAGAAGGTAGCAAACCTGGGCACTGCCTGGGCACTGCCTTGGACAATGGGCATCTCAGTTAGCATCAGATACCTAGAAATGTGGCAGCATAAAGGCAGTATGATTGGCATCAACTGCCAACACAAGCAAGATTAAAAAAAATAATAATATATTTAATTCCACGGTATTTACAGAGCTCTGAAGCAACAAATAATGATTTAACAAAACAAACTGATGATTTGTGTACACAGAGCCATTGCAAAAGGGAATGTCACTCCCAGACAGTTCTGGCGTGAGTGGTACCAAAAATAGTATTTTTTTTTTTTTTTTAATCATGCATGAGGTCAAAAAAGGGTATTTAAGCACAGAGGTGACCAAGAGACAAAAGGTTGAACTGGGTCAGTATCCTGCTTTAGATGGTGGACAACAGCTGTACCTCATGAAAAAACGTAACGGGGCAATGCTCTCACAAAATAACTGCCTCTTGAATAACTTGTTTCATCAGGGGTCCACAATCAATGTTGCGTACCCAAATCGGTGGTTCGCTTAACATGACTGTGTGATTTCAGCTTCTAACTAGGAAACGCGGTGACATCACCAGCTGTCAATCCAAGGGGCAATGAAGAAACACAAAGTGAGGAATCTGAACCTAAGGTGTCCACAGATCTCTCAGCTAACAACAACGCCTCTCTTGGTTGTGACCTGCAAAGATGTGAAAAAAGAGCTGGATAGCCAGCCCCTGCAGGGAGAGCAAAAAGGAAGAAAATCCAAGGCTTTCAGCTGCCTGGGTATGTTGTACACTCAAAACCACAAGACTCCCATTAATGTTTACAGAAGTCCTGCATTCAGCAGATGCACGAGGGAACAGGAGACCTAGAGGGAAAATTCCCAATTAAAGCTAAAAGGAAAACTACAGAAGAAAGAAGCCAGACTTTGTAAAGATTTGTTAATAAAACCGCTATCTGAATGGGACAGTGCAACAACTTTGGCATCGCGCTTTTGTTTATACCGAGGGGATTTTATTACCATCTTAAGTACCTCTTAACAGCTGTAAATGAAAAAGAAAAAAAGAAAAAGAAAAAAGAAAACCAGACATTTTTATTACCCAGAGGATCAGACTCCTCAGTAATACCATCCTGGTGTTTTTACTGACATGAATTTGGCCCATTGTTTCTCTCTCTTAAAATGTTAATTGGAACCCCCTAGGATTGTTCTTTCTAGGTGTATTTATTTGACTGAAGGCTCAATACATACAGGGCAAATATTCGTCCTTAATAATGCTCAGGACTGACTACAGATTTCATGTCCAGGGGTAACTGAGGCGACCAGATATCATAATCAATGCATTCAATTTGAGGAGCTCATGATCGTGGATGATGGTCAATTCATTTTTCACTCCATCTGCAGGTTTCATAGGCTGGAACTAATTACTAGCAAATTTTAAAAATTCTATTTAAAAGTTACCATCAGAGGATGTTGAATAGTCTGAAGTTTTATAGGACTATCTGAAGGACAATTCCTTCCACAAATTTGCAATAAAGAATGGCCTGTACTTTTGCAGTTTAATCCCACGGTAACAATAAACTGCCTTCCCTCCAATATTAGCTCAGCTCTTCTTACTCCTTGGTTACCATGATCAAGCAGACAAACTTTGCCCCACAGCCCTGCCAAGAACGGAGCATTCTTCAGTGCTAGGACAAGTGTAAAGCTGCATAGTATTAGCGTAAAACAGTCATGGTTTCTGAATTCTTGTCATGTAATTACTCATATGGGTCTTACCACCTCAGGACCTCCTTGTGAGATGGTTAAAAAAAAAAAAAGAAAAAAAATAATAATTTTGAACATCCCCAGAAAGGAATTGCTCCCCATTTTACAGCTGAGGAGCTGAGGCACAAAGAGCAAAGAGATGACAGAAGTGCCTGACTTCCACTGAAACCACAGGACTGAGGCACTTTCTGAAGCACTGTTCCTGGGTAAGGGATGCCTGGCTTGTGCAAGATGACTACAGCTATGCTCAGTTTGAAGCCAGCTTCTCTGTGTCCTCAGAGATGCACTGAGCATGCCACACTGCCCCGCATGCTGCTTTGTGCACAAACCACGACATGTCCTCTGCAAAGCCCCAAGATCCCTGGCGTGAGGCAAACTGCTGACTCGTGTTATCTCCTCCTCTTCCCCACTCCAAACAGCAGCCCTCCCCGCAGAAGGTCAAAGATTGCTTGGCACGTCCAAGATCTGCCCATTATTTCATCACTTCACGGCAGTCTGCTCTGCAACACCTTGGCCACCTCTGCGGCCAGATTGACGTCAGATTGCTTTTGGAGTCCTTTCACCATGCTCCTGGTCCATAACTAAGCCTTATGGCAACCAAAAGGTAAGATTGCTGCCCGCACAAGAGTCAACAAGGGCTGAAATTGAAGATTTGCAATGGGGGCACACTACAAGAGGCACAGGGAAAGGCAGTGTCATGTGGCACTGCTACTTGGGATCAGAAAGCAATGCGCGTTACCACTTTGGCCAAGCTCCCGAGTGGAGTGATACTTTCTTCCTTGAATTAGCCTGGGTGCGATCACCCATGCCACCACCCATCCTGCTGCTGGCTGGGATGCCACTAACCTGCCTGTCCCTGCACCAGTGTCCCGTGGCAAGCCCAGGGGATGCTACGCTGTTACACGAACGTATGAGAGTGGGGACAGGAGGACTTGCAGCACGAGCAGTGCCGGGAGGCTTCGGTCAGGGATGTGCGCTAGGCACTGCGTTGTTACAGAATAAACGCAAAATCTTTCTGCTCTGGCTCGAGACAAGTCTCAACTGGGCTGACAAAACTGTTTGCAAGAAAAAAAGCATTGGGTAGCAGTACATGGGTAATGTGGTTGCTCTAATAGCTTGCATGTTGATAGCCCGAGTCATTAAAGAGTTTATTTTACACTTCGGCCAACGCCAATTTACATTTTAAAATAATAATGTATTTTAACCTCTGCTAATTTCCATTAAAAAAGCATCTAAACTCTCCCTTGATTCAGCTTTCAAAAATAGTGTTTTCTGTCATCTTGCCTCGTGGGCCCCCAGCGGACCCTGTACTACAAAATCACTCTGAAAGCTGCAGAAACTTCCATACGCACTCATAAAGTTTACCCCCGCAGCAAAAAGAGAAATCCCAGCTCTGCACCTCCTGCACACTAACAAAGCCTGAAGCAGAGGGGTCTCCGCATTCACTGCCAGTCTGTCTCACTTACCCGCACCCCTAAGGCAGCAGGGGAACCAGCCTGCCGGTGCTAACACACTCACAAAAAGAGAAGCACTACAGCTCTTCCCTTATAAAACTTCCACCGCCCCTTTTTAATCTCTGTACTTATTGCGAAGAGTCAGCAGATCAAAGTCAGCTGAGAAGGGCTTGGGAGAGACACTTGAGCAAGGGGCAGAAACTACGGACTTAAAGCACGAACAGGTGCAAAGCATCCCTTTATCCCCGGTACTACTACGGGCTGCCGTGGAGAAGACTCCAAAGGCAGAGCATCCATTTGTGAGTTCAGTAACTGGCCAGACCTCACTCTGCTGAGACCAGCAGGCACGTGACCAGGCTTTAGTTTTTAAGGAGCAATAGATGCCCTGGACATGAAGCTGACTGTGTTTTCAACGCTTCAGTCTGGGAGAAGGCCAGTTATATTAGGTGCAGCAGCAAATGGAGCAATCAGGAGCCCTAGCCATGCAATGAGTTACACACAGCGACCTCCTGCTTAACCCGAGCCCCAGACGTTAGAAGGCAATGTCTACCAGTACAGAGTTCATTAGAAGACCAGGATCTAACGAATTACTGTAGCCTGCCTGAGGTGCTTCTCTTACCAGCCTACAGTTAAACCTCGCTGTGCCAGCTAGGAAAGGTAAGTATGGAGCTGCCCCCAAGTACATTTTATTCACTGCTGTTAGAGATGACACTTTCTGAAGATTTCTAGGCTGCAAGGTAGTTTTTGTCTCATAAAAACTAACAGTAGAAAAGCACGTACCAACCTAAACAACAGCAGCACATGACCAACGTATGACTGGAAAAGGAAAGTCAGGAAAGGGATGCTGTTGCAATGTCTGGGAAGAGCCCAAAGGCATGCACATACAACATAAGAGCAGAACTGCCAACAGCAGGTCACCTGCATTCACGTGAACTGCTGTCTTCTCAAAGTGGAAGGACAACCGGGGCTAAGCAAGGGCTGTGTGCTCCCACTGCATTTGCCTGGGGCACAGAAGGACCCTTGGAAGCTGACATCAGCTTGTGCCTTTGCCCATCCTTGTGAAGCTACGCCTTGGGAGAGTCTCGCACCAGTGTGCAGGGTGCCTCCTCCTCCAACTCTGCACGGATTTTAACAGCAAAGGCCAAAGGCTGGTTCTTTCTGTCTGGCTGGCCAAAGGTTGGTCGGTCCGTCTGTCTGTCTCCACAAGTGTGCTTGTATATGCAAGCCAACAGAAATATCCATAAAGGTGCAAACAGTCTCTTCCACAGGGAGAGATTCTCCACATTACATCAGGACTAAGACATTTAGAGGAGATAGGGAGGACTCTGCATCTCAGTCCCAGGGGAGATCAGCTTCTTCCTGCTGCTCCTTTGCCCACACACAAAAAGCACCCTCACTCCCGGGACTCTTGACACCACTTGCTGTCTCTGGTGCCAAAACGTGTGCCTAGTTGAGGATGCCAGTTGCATTTTCAAAAACGCCAAAGTAATTCAGCATCCTACATCTCTTCCTTAATGAAAGTGTTCCTAAATGTTCATATTCACTTTTGAAAATGATGACAATCTCCTAAATTACTTCATGCTGGCCATTCTTACAAGTTTGTTATTCCCACGAGCACACAGCGTTTCACACACAAAGTAGAAGAGATGTCTTCACTCCCAGAGGCTTAAAATTTCATGAAGCCACATGACGAGAGACGTGCTCAAACTCTAGGGACAGGGTGAGTGAGTGAAGGGCCACCACCTACATTTCAGTGGCAGACTGAATCCAGAAGACACCAACGTATTTATCTTGAGGATGACATTTTTGTGCCGCCATCCCTTCTGCTTTTTTTTTTTTTCTCTCTCCAAGCAAACACACAGAAAATACTGGATCATCTGAACTCTGAAATGACATGTACTGCTACTCCCCACTGGCTCTGTCCTTGTGCTTTCAGGGCGGCAGATTGCTGTGATACTGCAGTACATTGGCCTTTTGCTCAGGAAGGGATGGAAGAAACATGAAGAAGCAGGTATTCTCTAATTCCTGTGGCACCCATGCTGCTCTGTACTGCAAGGAGGACCCTTAGAAATCCTTCAGCCTGTCAGCTTTATAGCCAGTTTGCACGTAAGAACAGCAAAAAGCCCCTTTGGGCAGTGCAATAAACGTAAAGGTGGGCTACGTTCTCAGGCTGACTGCATTTGCTAAAGTTAAACAGCCTCCATGGTCAGGAGCAGCTAATCATCTGCCCTTTGCGTCCTTGCTGTGGCACACAAGAGAAGGACAGGGTGACTGCAGCATCCCTCTGTATCCTCCCCTGGCATTTAGAAAGCACTCAGGGAAAGAAAAAAAAAAAAAGTAATTTACATCAGTTTTTGGCTGCCACACACGTATGCCTGGAGAGAGAGACAGGCACAGCCTCTCATTCTTGATTTTTGCATGAGTAGCTTAAGTGGATGAGAGAAGCTTGTTCTGCATTTAGGAAACAAACCTGTCCAGAACGACGGTGCCTACGTGAATTATTAAAAGGCAAGCACATCTTCAAATCCAAATTAGCTGACCCTCTGCTCTTCCACATCTATTTTCAGTCTTGACTGGAAAGAGAATTACAACACCACATGAATTTCTCCCAGAATCAGAGGCACTCACTGACTCTTGCCAAATGAAAGTTTCAGACAACAAGAGGTTAAAAACAACTTACTGCACTAGGGTGTGGGGTTTTTTAAACATGAAAATATTTATACTAATCTAAGACTCACAGAGTTAACTTCACAGTCCTGTTTGAGCTGCCAGTGCTTTTAAAAAATAACAATAATATAAAAAAACAACTACTGGCTTTTCACAGCGCTTCACTCTTTCCCAAAGGTTCATTAACAAAAACAGGCACTTTCCGTAGCTCAGCCCCACGACATCCTTGGGGAACAGCCAAGCAGGGCTTTCATCCTGCTCTTGCTCTTCTGCTCCTGCTGCCACCTGAGAGCACGCTGCTGGCTGCCAAGGGTTAAAGGAAGAGGGGAGAAAAGGGAAAGGGAGCACCCGGCATCCCGAGGGCACCAAGCGCTCGGGACAGCATCCCCGGGGCTCTGCCGCAGCCGGCAGAGCAGCAGCAGAGGAAAAGTTTCTGCGATTTTCGGCAAGCCCTCGCGTGACGTCACCTCGGCCAGATAATCTCGGCGCAGTCAGCACAGGCCTCCTGCCTCCCCATTGGCGAGCCCCTCGTCAGCAGACATCTGAAGATAATTATTATTGGCCAGACAATTATAACAGGAACAACTGTCACCCGGTGCCCATACCCCGACCTGGTGCTCTGCGGCGCGACGCGGGAGGACCCCGGCGCTCACGGCTCCCGCCACCCGCTTTCTGTCACCGCCGGCCGCTTTTTGCCACCTCATGGCCTGCAGCTGGGAGCTGGGACCGCGGCGCTGCCAGCCGGCTCGCTGTATGCCCGCCAGAGCTGTGAATTTCCTGCAAAAATAATAATTTATTCCCAAGAAGCAAGGGGCTGGAGCTGCATTCCCCCTCATGCGGTAGTTCGACGCAAAAATAAATAAAAATCCATCTGCAGATGATTTGCTTCATCCGTCTTTGAAGAAGTTTGGGAGGAGGTGCTGGGAGAGTTTGATCTGAGAATTCGTTTTAAACAATTATTTTAATAAATGCCTGACTTAATCCTGATCTTACTGAAATCACAACACCCACAAGGCGAGCGCGATAAGATCAGCAAGGTGCTGTACCTTCCACTAAGAGCTATCTATCTGATGGCACTGCAGGCAGACGCAGGTAAACAGCCTCCCCACAACATGACGTGTAAGGAGCTCGATGGGAGTAAACGGACCCATCAGATCTTTAGCCTCCTCAAAACCTGTCACCACTCGCTTGGGGAAGAGAAGCAACTCGTGGTGCCTACCCTGAGAGAGCAGCAAGCGGCAGGGTCGCCCCTGCAGCCTCTGGCATCGCTCCGCAACTCCTGCCTCCACACCAGGGACAGGCAGGGGGACACGCACATGTCAAGGTGAGCACTGAGGGAGGCACAAAACCCATCTGCTTCTAAGCACTGGGGCATGGGCTGTCCCTTTTCCCTCAGTGCCAGAACAGCAGCCTGCTGATTTAGGCCCAAGCCCTAAAGAGGTCCCTGCGCAATACACGCTGCAGGATGAGAGCCTCCATGAAGTGGAAGGAGAACATGTGGTTCCAAGCAAGGAGGACCTCATTCACTGCTACGAGACCTCTCTGCCATCAGAGGGGCCACATTCATGCCGGCTTCAGAGAGAACATTTCCAGAGGAAGACGTGGGAGTGAGGAAACCAACCCTGGCATGAAGGCGTGCTGAGGAAAGCTCACGTACCAGCCATCGGTGGCATATCTGGTATGCAGGAGGTTCATTTGCCCCAGGGAGCCAAGGAGATCGGAGCAGGCTGGATGGAGGCAAAGGAGGTTCAGTCTTGGCCGATGAGAAGCAGCCATTTCATTCCTTGCACCATAATCCACCCAGACCAACCCCGCTGGTACCTAGGGGCACGCTGCTACCCTCGGGCTTCGCATTCAAGCTTTTCCAGCTCTTGGCTCGCTCAGGTATAATTAAAAGGGCTTGTGAGTATTTAAGCAGCCCAGAACCCAGACGGTACATAAAGGGATTCATGTCCTGCCTAAATCTGGGCTATGTCTTCATACGTGATGTAGTCAGGCTCCGAAGATGCTCCTCAAAATTCAGAAGACACGTTCAACACCTAGGGCCACTTTGTCACCCCTACCGTGCTACAGACCTTTTTTGGGGGGGCTTTGTAAGATATCAAGACTTTTTTCTACGACAGAAACAAAATAACAAATGCCACACCTATAGAATTTGTTTACCTCCATGTTAGGGTGATGCATTGCATTCTAATTTAAATGACTATTACAGTACAAAATCTTGCCACAGTATTCTTTGAAGCTAGACCACCTAGTCCATCTTCCAGTCCAAAGAGCAAACAACTGCGTTTATCCCTATAAATTACTACTTAGGAACCTCATCTTATGTTAATGATGCATACATTAAAGTTATGCCTACAAAGCCAAGAAGCCAAGGACTGCCATTGACGCCAGTGCAGGCAAACGTACAGTATCATCCTGAGGTAATGCAGAAAACCCTTCTTGCAAGGCCCTTAGCCACTGCATGTTACCAGTTAGTTTTCCCCTATAATATCAGCTGCTGGAACAGGACTTGTTCCATTGAGCGAGTAAGTTTCCTTAAGATAAAAATGCACGATTTAACTTGAAACTCGGAAGAAGCTTCACCTGCATTTTCAGGAAAAGAGTGCTATGACAGAGACCTCAATGGGCCCAGCACCACATCACTTGCAGAAATGTTCCTGGGCCACAGGCAGGTTGCTCTTCTTGACTTTCAGGTGAATGAAACATACTAATTCACTGGTTCCCTTACAGAGGGCAAAACTAGACTGCAAAGCATGTGTGCACAGACCGTCATGTCTCTTTAGCTGTACAGCAGAAGCGCAAAGCTAATGGTCTCCTCCTTTGAACCTGGAAAGTGGGAGCCTCACGTTATTGGAGTCCCAGCTGGCTAACCTCTGCAGCAAATGAGACAGTGAGGGAGGCTTTAATAGCACTGCTTAGCATTTATATAGTGCTCGATGTCCTCCAGGCCCTCCGCAAACACTACCTAAGTCATTGAAGCGCCCCAGGAGGGCATTTCAGCATTATTACCCCTATGGTCTCCCCCAGCTGGGGAAACTGAGGCCCAGGAGAGGTTATGTAATTTTCTCAAGGTCAGATAATGAGGTGCAGGAGAGCCCAAAGATAACATGGGAGTCCTGGTTCCTAGTCGTGTTCTTTAATCTAAACTGCATCTCTTGTGGGTTATTACCCAGCTAATACACACGCTCAGATATCACCCCCTCCATCCTCTTTTACCTGTTTGCCCTATTCTGAAACCAGTTTTCTCCCGGAACACGGACAAACTGGGAAGCATCCAACACTCCCAGCCCATGCACATCTATGTGCCCTCATTCCTCCCGAAACACCAGCGAGGCTGGGTACCCCTCACCACCTACTGAGCTCACCTGCAGGCCAATGGAGCACTTTGGTGGCCGTTCCCTTTAGCCTACCCTCAAAAAATCCAAACCACCCTAGTGAAATAAGGGCAGGATGCCCTCAAGTCCCCTCCTGGGACCCTCCGGCACCACCTGTGCCCACGGTGGGGTGCCAGGTCCCCGGTGCGGGGCGTGACAGCAGGATAGCGAGGCAGGGCTGTGTCCATCTGCAAGCGTCCGTCAGTCCGTCTGCCACCCCGGGGCTCCCCCCGCAGGGAAAGTTAATGGGGGCTGGCTGCAAATGAAGTTTGACGAGGGGCTGGGGGGAGAGGGGTTGGAGAGGAGGAGGTAGAGGAGGAGAGGGGATGACGAGGAGGAGGAGGAGGAGGAGAGGGGATGGAGAGGAGGAGGAGGAGGTGGAGAAAGAGAGGGGATGAAAAGGAGGGGGAGAGGGGATGAAGAGGAGGATAAGGATGAGGATGAGGGTGAGGATGAGGGTGAGGAGGCAGGGGGAGGCCGGCACACCGCCACCGCGTGCCCGGCAGGGTCGGGGCAGGTTAGCGGCGGCCGCGGGGCCGCGCACGGCGCCTCGGGGCCGCGCGGCGCGCCCGCTCCCCACTCACCAGTTCTCCTGCATCCACTGGATGGCCTCATGCTCGTTGAACTGCTTCTCGAATTCGTATTCCTGCAAAGTCAACACGGACATGTTCATTGGCCCGGTGGCTGCGCAGCCGCTCCCCGCGCCGAAATGCTGCCTCCTCCTGCCTCCTCCTCGGGAGCCGGGCCCCCGCCGGGGAGCCCCCGCCTCTGGCCTGGCCCGCCCCGCCTCAGCGGTACCCCGGCTTTGGCATGGCACGGCTCGGCTCGGCACGGCTCCGCGCCTCTCCGCCCGGGCCCGCCGGTCTCCTCCTCTTCTGCAGCCGCCGCGCAGCGCCCGGGGGCGGCGCGGTCTTAGTGCCCGCCCGCCGCCACCACAGACACCGCCCGGGACGCCCGCCCCCCGCCACCAGCACCCCACGCACCCCCGGCCCAAAGAGCCGGGGAGACAGCGAGACACCCCCTCACACCCCCACCCAAACCGCGAGACACCCCCTCACCCCCCTACCCAAACCGCGAGACACCCCCTCACCCCCCCACCCCACCCTGAAATCAAAAAGCACGGGATGAGGTTAAGCAGCACGTGCCCCCCCCCCCCCCCCCCAACCCCCAAAATAATAATAAAACTCCCCAAAATAAAATCCAGCCCCCTGCCCTTCTTGCGTCTCCATTCATCATGCACCTGCTCTGCAAGGGAAGGGGTTGCCCCTGGGGTGGGCGACATCCTGTGGGCCCCCAGCCCTGCTTTTGGATGCCATCAGGTCAATGGGGCCTGTGGAGCGTGGACCCTCGCCTCAGGGAGACCCTAAGTGCAGAGTCATCTCCCACTCAGCTCCTCGTAGGGCATGCAATGTGTTTATGTGTCCTTAATTTTCCTCATAGGGCACACAATGTGTCCTTAATTTTGTCTTTCCTGCCTCATCTGCCACATGCTGGTGTCTCCAGCTGAGCTCCTCCAGCACCCTGGGCATATTTTACTGTAAGAGTTGGGCTAAAATAGCGGTCCCCACTGGGACCCCACCGGGCTTGCAGTCCGAAGGCAGAAGGATTGCAGCCTTTGTGCCCAGAAAGCCAGCCATAAATGTGCAGAGCCGGCACAGCTCAGCACACTCCTGAGTCTCGTAGACTTCACTTCTCATTGACATGGAGGTGTGTAACATTGCCCAAGCACTGAGACAAAAAATGAGTTGGAGCCCTCAAGTTGTGGGATATCAACAGCTAGCAGGTTTGATGTTCAAGATGTTTGCATCTTGACTATCATGCTTGTCAGTCATGTTTTTTGACATTTTTTTATTTTTTTTCCCCTGACAATTAGAACTCTTCTTTCCTAATGTGGACTGCGTTTTTCACATCATCTGACTTGGGTTTTAAACAAAACACACAGCTCATACTGAAACAGCAAGGCGGTGTTAAATTATTATTTATTACTACTGCACCCAGAGGCCCTCAACGAACCAAGGTCCAGCAGTCCTGTCCTCAGAGAGATTACTGTCTGTATAGACACGACGAAGGGGGAATTCTTGTTTTCCAGACAGAGAAGGGAAGCTCAGAGAGCTGAAGGAGTTTTCAGGACAGCTTCACATCAGCTTTCCACAGCCACCGAACTGGCTGTTGGAGCAGGGTTTGGGTAAAGCTGCATTCGTTTGCACGCCTGCTCCAAAAGACCTGCCCCTAAAGGACCACATTGGTCTTCCAGATGTGCACCAGCAGGCAGCTTCGGTGGATGGGGAGGGAAGAAGGAGAGAGACATCTCCAGGGCAGCCATGGACAACATTTTGTGGATGTTTGGAAGCACAGGGTGAAGCGCTCCTACAGCTGCAATGCTTGGGCTCTGAGACATGGGACTGCTCCTTGCCATCATGGTGGAGGAGAAATGCCACCTCCAGCTGACCAGTGGGGTGGCAGCGCCCTCATCACAGTGTGTGCCTGTGCTTACTCCAAGGGCGGGCACCACGAAAGGCTGCAGGTGATATTACTCAGACGTCTGAATAATATTTTTAATAGAGATATGTGGAGAAGTTCATTTGCGATACAACAAATGCTGGTGTACGTTAACTCTCTTTTGTCAAGAATCATGGAATCACAGAATGCTTTGGGTTGGAGGGGACCTTTAGGATCACCTAGTTGCAACCCCCTGCCTTGGGCAGGAGCACCTTACATCAGACCAGGCTTTCTGGGCTGCAAGCACACATTGTTGAGCTTCTTGTCAAGCAACACCCCCAAGTCTTTCTCAGAGCTGCTCTCAAACCATGCTCAGCCTGTACTTGTGCTTGGGATTGCTCCAGCCCAGATGCAGGACCTCGCCGTTGGCCTTGTTGAACCTCGTGAGGTTTGCACAGGCCCACCTCTCAAGCCTGCCCAGTTCCCTCTGGCTGGCATCCCTTCCCTCCAGCATGTTGACTTCACCATACAGCTTGGTGTCATCGGCCAACTTGTTGAGGGTACACTTGATCCCACTGCCCATGTCACCAACAAAGATGTTAAACGGCACCAGTCCCAAAACCGACCTCTGAGGAACACCACTCATCACCAGTCTCCACTTGGACATTGAGCCATTAACCGCAAAAATTTGAGTGTAACCATCCAGCCGATTCCTTACCCACCAAGAGGTCCATCCATCAAAACCATGTGCCTTCAATTTAGAGACAAGGATATTGTGCAGGACAGTGCGCAATACCTGGACTTTGCACAAGTCCAGGTAGCTGATGTCAGTTTCACTTCCCCTATCCACCAATGCTGTAACCCTGTTGTAGAAGGCCACCAGATTTGTCAGGCCTGATTGGCCCTTTGTGAAGCCATGCTGGCTATCACCAATCACCTCTTTGTTTTCCATGTGCCTTAGCATAGTTTCCAGGGGGATCTGCTCCATCATCTTGCCAGGCACAGAGGTGAGACTGACTGGCCTGTAGCTCCCCAGGTCTTCCTTTTTTTTCCCCTGTTTAAAAATACGGGTTATGCTTCCCCCTCTTCCAGTCAGTGGGAACTTCACCAGACTGCCACAACTTCTTAAATATGATGGACAGTGTCTTAGCAACTTCACCTTCCAGTTCCCTCAGGACCCACGGATTCATCTCATCAGGTCCCATGGACTTGTGCACCTTCTGGTTCCTTAGATGGAGTGACTCTTAAACAAGCAAATCTGGACCCCAGCTTTGAGAGAATATTTGGGTATTATGTAAACTTATTCCTATGAGCAGCAAAATATGTTTCTTTTGTCTAAAAATAGAGTTGTTACAGCAAATCCATACCCTTTCTTTTAGCAAGCTTAAACTCACATTTTATAATCAGGCAGGCAATCTTGATGAATAGATCCAAAGGATGTAATAAACCCTCCTGATTTCTTACAAAACCTTGCCCAATAATTCTTGAGTCAAGCCTATTTATTAGTTTTTTTGTTTGTTTGTTTTGTTTACTTTGTGAGACAGCAGCAGTGCCACGCTTCTACTTTTTGCCCAAAATAAACCCCCATACAGGTCCTTTTAGTTGTTTACAAGGAAAATATATTTCCGCATTTACAGCAGAAGGGCTTATTCTGAAAAAGTGATTAAACAGGACTGAATTTCTGGAGTTACCAGAAAATTTAATTTGAGAAAAAAAATATCAACATCCCCTTTTTGCAAGTCCAAAATATTTTGCTTATCCCATCTGATTATTACATGAGTATCTGTTGGGTTGAAGTTGATGGTTAGGGGTTTCTCCCCCAAGAAAACAGTTGTTCAGAACAGAAGTACCCTGTATGCAAAGTTTCCAGAGTGCATCGAAGGACTTCAGCAACCCCAAAGTGTAAGATTAGCCAGAAGCTTTGAGTGAGACCTTCTCCCTTGCCAAAGGTTTCCCAAAGTCCATGTAAGAGCTGGCAAGATGTAACAGAGCTAAGCTGAAGGCTGTAATGCGCCTGCAATTTCTGCCTGGAAGGAGCATCTCCAGGACACCAGCTGCTGTCCAGGTTTGGCAGAGGATCTGTGTGGTGTTTGGGGCTTGTTCGGGAGCGCTGACATTAAAGTCCCAGCAGTGCTGGAAAATCAGCTGCTGCCATTTCAGGAAACAGAGCCACAAAATGCCAAACTCCACTGAGATTCAGAAGAGTCTCAAAAGCACAGCAGGGATTTCTCCAGGTTTGCCATAGCTCACAGGACTTCTACTTAGGTCAAGCAATCTGCAGTGAATCCTTCTTCCCTTGCTGTCCCAGTCCCATATGGGCTACCTGAGAGATCCTCCTACCACATGGCTATCTGGAAGTTAACACCTCAGCTCACCAGCATTTACAAATATTCACGGATACTGGAAGAAGGTATAAAAACCTCCATGGCCTTGAGGAGTTTGTAAGCCCTGCTTCTAGTTGCTTATATCAGTTGTATTTGAAAACAGTAAAAAAATATATAGTCTATTTTAGGGGAATATAACTTTTACGTACCATTTTTAGAAGTAATTTAATTACTTCTCACATGAAAGCAGTACCTTGAAGTGAAACTTGTAAATACCTTGCATGAGAAGGGATGTGGAGAGAATATAAAGTTTCAAAATGAAATGTTCAAAAGACAGACAACACACAACCTTAGTCAGTCCTTCTGCACACATTCATGTACATACGTGTATTTTTTTTTTTCTATGGATTCCTTGTCTCGTTTAGTAAATGGCCAGTTATCAAGAATGACTTTTTATTCCCCTCATTCAGTGTCTCTCCTAAGGCTGTACAAAATGCGTAGCAGATAAATGCTGCGTTTTATACCGGATAGACATTAGTGCCATTTCCATTTTGCCCAAGACCCTTTGGTTGAATAATGCAAGCAGGTTCATTCAGGATTTACAAAGAATTGTCTAATCAGGTTGGGCACCTTACCATCATCATTCCCATTACTAAGCAAATACTTTTTCCTCCCTGTCACAGTGTTAAATTATTACAGAAACCATTAGGCTTCTATTGCTGTAAGGAGCAATTTTGAATAGTTTGCCGTACCGATGTATAGCTAAGTCTGGACTAAATTCTTAGCAGCTGCTGGGAAATGAGGTGCTATATTGCTGACAAGTCAACATAAGGTATAGTAAGTGGCAATGAGAGATGGCATCGTGATTTAAGCATAGCATCAATTACTAAAACAAACAAAAACTTGAAGGAGGCCTGTGTGTTTAAAGCTTTTTTCCAGCTGCATCAATTAAAGGATTTAATTCTTTTCCACTTGAAAGCAAAACAACGTGCAAATAATGGAAGCCATGGAAAACTGGGGGTTCCTGCGTACCCCATAATCTAGAAAAAAAAAATCAGTGGTGCTCTTGGATGAAGGTAATGGCAGCTGGTATCAGGAACGAAGAAGGGAGGCCTCCCTAGGACTACTAGCCAGTCCTGACCGGTCCTACGAAACAAAATGAAAGCTTTCATCAAGTGCCAGGGAATAAACAAAAGAATGGCCAAGGGCTGTTTATCGTCAGCCCAAGTCTCTCTGTCAAAGCAGGCCTGCAAATCGGGTTAGTGTTGTGCCACTGCATTACGCCTGGACTCAGCCACTGACAGCTGGGAAGTTGCTTGGATGGAGGCTGTGGTGAGGCCGAGCAAATCTTGTGAATAAACTGCTGCACTTGGGCAGCATCAGCTCGTAATAAATCATTAGTTAGCCCCAATCAGAATTAAAATGTCGTAAAGGAATTTAAAGCAGAATTATTGCGTCATCCTTCAGATCTATAAAATAACCCATGTCCCAACATACTCCTGTTCTGTTGTACTACAGTCGTCAAAGACAACAGCTTGATCACATACTTAAAAACCACCTGACTGCTCTGAAACCACCAACCTCTAATCTCACCTGCAATATTTTTAATATTAATGCAGCTCGTGCCAGTTACAAGAGAAATGAAGACAGACAGGGGTAAACTGCAGCTTAAGGGCCAGGCAGCAACTCCAGGGTGCAGCTCTCTTGGGTGGCTCAGACAGAAATCTGCCCCTCCTGATGGCCACGGCAATGGCTTAGCTGGGCCAGATAGCATCTCTCTGTGGTTACAAGCAGGGCAATTATAGCAGCGTCTTCACACGGTTCACATTCTCAGTCCCCACCCTCAGTATTTTCTTCAGTCACAAGCAGCAGAAGCATTTTTCAATTCGTGCTTAAGCTACGGGCCACGGTTCTGTGGCAAGAAGTGGAAAACCTTTTGTGGTTACAAAGCGTGCAAAGTCTTGTGCATAAAATGCAGTCCAACGGCAAGACCTCCCACATTACAGCCATTTTCATTTAAATCACAAAATTTGTATTTCCCATCTTTCCATACACTAGTAGCAGTTCTGAGGATGCCCCAGATGGTATTCATTCATAGGCAAAAGGCATGATTTTTTTTTTTTTTGTCTACATTTTCTGGAAATATATCTGTAGTGTTTCATCTCTACAAGCCAGGGAGAGAACACCACCGAAAGCTTACTTTCTTCTCTGGACTCCTGGGTTTGATGCTACCAGTAGATTTTAGAGAAAATAAATTCCTCTTCCTTGCTAAGAGGTCAACAAAAATGATCTATTTTTTAAGGGAAGGAGGCGAGATAGAGCAGTGAAAGGCAAAAAGGACGTGAGCACACAAGTCTGTAGCTAGATACCTATGCTGCACCACCTAAGTCTGCATGCTAAGTCTACAGAAAAGGTTGGAAGAGGAATCAGGTTTTATGGTGCTTGGTGCTGGATGGCAATAGACATGTTTGCTTGACATTCCTACATATCACTTTTTAATTGTATTAGGTTAAAAATGGGAAGGGTGGTTGAAATAGTGGGCTCTGTGCCACCATGCTCTAAAGACTAATTCATTCTTACACAGCAGTACAATAAAGTCACAGAAGCAGAAGGGACTGCTTCAAGTGATCGGTGCTGTTATTGTATGTGTGTATTTATGGGTAGGCATGTGCATATTTTGGGTGATGAGTGAGGAGAGATACAAAGGCACCGATGAGTGTGTGTACCTCAGCCTTAACTTCCCATACTTTCTCACACTCTAAACTTCTTGAAAGCTTTTTTTCTGCGTCTTGCACAATTTTCGAAAGAGATCAAAAAAGGCTGCCTGGTGTTTGGATGGAGAGGCTGCATATCAAACTGCAGGGCATCCTGAAAACCTTGTGGTTGGGTTTTTCTTTTCATGGTTTCAGTCTCTAGCACAGAGCTTGTCTGCCAACAGTGATTAGGAAGGTGTCATCGAGCAGGCTTGGACTCTTCACCTACTTCTGCTCTGTACAGGTTTATCTGCTTCCAGAGCCAGCACAACTGATACTGCTATCTCTCCTGAATAAATCAGTTCTCTACACTCCCTTCCATAAAAAAAAAAAAAAAAAAAAAAAAAAAAAAAAAAACGCAACAGTGGTATTGCCAAACTGCTCACAGGCTCTATCCCAACTATCACAGCTTGTAGTACATAGAGAACTTGATTCTGCTACGGGTTTTTGTGCTGTATCTCGCAGTGGTCCCAGAAAGTCCTGCTGACCTCGACAGGGCCAGAATGCGTTGCAGTGCTTGCTGTCTGAGGCAACGGAGGCAGTAATGGCATCTGGAAATAGTGCTCAGCCCACTTGCTGTCCATTAAAAGATGAGAGCCATCACCTGGAATCCCTCAGCAGGAAAGCAATAACAGGATTAATTCCTGTTAATTACTACTTAACTGTTATGGTTAATATTACTATTACTTACTTGTTATTAAATCAAATGTATATGTGCTACACAAATCCCATGCAGAGACCATTACAATGAAGGACAGGACTCAGCCATCAGTTATGCTGCATAAGCTCTCTGATGGGGCTGATGAGAGCATACAGGTATGCACAAAGGCTCTGATTTGAAAGAAGGTCTTGCACTTCTATATAACAATGTAATGTTTAACAGTACAAATATTGATTATATTCCATTTTAGTGATCCCCCCAAAAAAAAAGTAAAAAAAAAAAAAGAAAAAAAAAGAAAAAAAAAAGAAAAAAAAAAAAAGATGCCTAGGCTGCTGCTCTAAAACTGAAAATGAGAAGTGATTGCTAAGCTTTTCTCTTGTTCTTCTGCTTCATCGGTTAGCCTAATCCTACAGTCAGTGATGAAGGGGGTACAAAAACTGAGTATATCTTTATAGTCACCTCCTTTAAAATATTTAGCTTTACATAGCAAAGTCACTTGCTCTGTGCCATCTGGAATCTGTGCAAAAATAGTCTATAAAAGAACTTTACTTTGCAATTTAGAGTTATGTGCTCTTTAGAGTACAGGAAAGAAAAGTCACGGAGAAAAGTAGTTGTATAGAAAAGTATTTGCTCAAAGAATCTCATTTCAAAGGTCTGCCTTTAATTTTTAAATATATCTTTGAACATCTTCTGAACCATACAGGTATTTTTTGGCCTCAGAAGTACTTTTTGTTAGCATTGGAAAAAAAAGAAAAAAAAAAAAGATGTGTTAGCATTAGACATGAAGAAATAAGAGCAAATTAAGATGATAACTGCCAGAATTTTTGTGGAAAGTCAGTGGGGTCAAGAGGAAGCGTTTGTACCCAGTTGCACATTCACTCTATTGTTACTATTTCAGAGGCACAGGGAAGTCTGTGGGTAGGCACTGCCACTTCTACTCCAGCGCGGTACTACCCGATCTCCCAGGCAGTTTTATCAGTGTAGATGGAGCTGTGCTGTGTCAGAGCTCTCATATTAGTCACTTTGGGCTTAAGGCACTTTCAGAGACATGGGTGTCTCATAGCACCCTTTGAGATGTCCTCCAGCAACCCACCTGGCCTCCTGCAGCTGTTCCTCTGAATCTTGCATTCTGCCAGCCCCAGGGGTGTGCTGGCTGCCCTAGCGCACCGACCTCTGGAAGCAGACCTCTACATTTGGGTACAAGAGCAATGCCTGCCTACCAAAAGTGGTTCGCATTCCACCAGAGGTGCCACAGGAATGACTCTTCTGGAGGCTGCCGGTCATGTGAAGGATGAATGCTACCTGGGGAGTGTTCCGAAATAACAGGTCATCCTGCTCTCTGCACCCCAATGGATTGCCACACCAGTAGGAGAAGACTGCCTGGGTGGAAGGGCTGAGCCAGCCTTGTTGCCACAGAAGGGGAGTTTCTGCTGCCTGCTCTCCTGTTGGTCATGCACCGGCCCTGCTCCCCCACCTCTGGCACTCCCCTGGTCCCTCCATGAGCTGATTCAGCTCATTAAAGGGGATAAGTCACCTAAAAAAATTAAGTAAACAGCTTGTGAAGTGAATTGCACCAGACTGGTGTTGCCCAAGGACAAGTCTGCAGTAGCATAAACTTATAGCAGAAACAACTTCCCACTAGTAAGAGCAGGGTGCTTGAAGCAGATTAGCCCTGGGGCAACTATTCCAACTAGGAGGTAAGATTGGGTTTGCTTGGCTTGATTGACCTGCATTTAGTGTGAGAGAGGGCCCTGTTGCAAGTGATCCTGATTTGGAAATCAGGGTTTTCAGAGTTCTAGTATTACGGATTAAGCCATAAATTGTCCTATGGGCATAAGGTGGGATGTGAATACAACTGTTTAAATATTATTGAATATGAAGAAAGGATGATAAAATGTGCAACTGCTGTTTTTATTTATTTATTTATTTATTTTTTCCTCAGCAATCTAGTTTTTTTCCCCACCTATCTAGGTGTAGATAGTGGGAAAAAATCTTTCCAGGGATAAGAACTACCTTCCTACAGAAAGGCATAGAAATATATCACTGTCTTTGACCCTGTACTCATTTTTCCAGTCATTTCCTTCTCCCCTTTCCAGGATGATACAAAAATGAGAGAAGAGTTTGCCAGCATAATCACAATTATCAGATTATCACTCTGATAATCATCATGATTGTCAAAGGAAGGTTTGAACATGCAAAGGTCAGGCATGACCACTGATCACCAAGAGGAGCTGAGAAAGGAAGAGTCTTTCAATTTCTGCCCAGGGTTCTTCACTAGCTCCCTGAGGAAAGGATGGCGAATACACACATTTCTTATCTGAGCACCTCACCTGTTCAAACCAACACCACACAGAAAGGAAAATGACTTTATCACTTGCTTCATGAGCATGAATTTTGTCACTAGAAGACCATGGCCCAAGCTCCAAAGGTCAGAGTTCTTAATTACTGAAATCATCGGAATATTTGTTGGACTTCAGTCAGACTTCAGACAAGTACAAGTACAATATATGATTATTCCACAAAACTGAGAAATGAAGATTTGCATTCATTGACCCTAAATAGGTTGATGGTAAAGTTTCTGGGACACTTCTGGTATTTCTCTGCTTCAGTTTTTCTCTGAAAACCAAAACTACCAACAGATATAGTGAGACTAAATTCATTATCGAGTTTTAAAAGTTTGGAAAGCCTCAAAAGGCAATTGTTATGTTTCCTTTTGGTATGGAGGTACAAAGCATAACTATAATGTTGCCTATCTGCTACATGCATTGTCCACAAAATTACGAAGTGTCATACACGTATTGTTAATAGTCTATATGCTTGTCTGTGGTTGCGGTCATCAGTGAAGAAAGATCTAGATGCCAAGGCACTGCAGCAGGTGTTAATTACTACCATGTTGCATAATGTCGGTGTTGTGCTTACCATTATTATCTACTGAGACACACAGAGAAAACTCAAGGCTTTTAATCATGCTGCAGAGGCAGAGCCCTGCTGGGGGGGACGACAAAGCGAGCGTTGGGAGGCACTGCAGGAGGAATGGCTCCCTGAGTAAGGAGGGCACGTCTCCTGATCTTTGCCTGTACGAAGGTTGTGTGCCAATGTCCCTGCACACACTGTTTCAAAAGGTGTCCCCTTCTGCTTGAGCCCCTCTGAAGGGCCACAGGGACTGATGGAGGGGAAAGGGGCAGAGCCCGTGTGCCCTTCTGGGAGCTGGGGTGGTGGCTGAGCCACCGAGGTCAAAACTGAGGTTTTTAATTTTTCTCAGTGAAAAACAGAAATCCCTGAGGTGGGTTGGGAACCAGGCAGCCCCAGCCGCTGAGCTGGGCGGCTGTGCCCCCTGCTGGAACCCGCGGAGCTGAAGAGGGAGCAGAGGAAGGGCCAGGCACCAAAGCAGGCCTAGGCCCAGCCATAGAAAATGGTGGGCTGGGAGCAGGGTGGTAGGCCAAGAGATGTCCTTCACGAAGCCAGTTTGCTCGTGAGAGACAGATTCGGGTTAAGGGCCGGAGTCACCAGGGTTGGCTTTTACTTTGGTGCAAGCGCTTCAGCTGTGTGGAGGGCGGCGGAGATGGGCATTTTCCTCCAGCTGAGCCCCTCTGTTGTGACCCCCGAAAGTCTTGTCCTCTGCTGACAGCAACATTGGGAAGGGCTCTAAGGAAGGATTTCAACTTCACATCCAGTGCAAGCATGCCAAGTCATGTTTTCATTAGATAGTTTTGCAAAGACCTCCTAGGGACCAAAATGAATAATAAAACGTGTTACTGGCTTTCTCTCTCTGAGTTGCCTTTATTGACGCACATAATGTGCAATTGGGGATAGTTTCTGCTCTCACAAGAAGGGGTGTGGATCACCTTGAATTTATCTCAGAATAGTTTAGCATTTCCGAGAGGAGACTTCTCATTACAGAAAAGCTGCTCCATAGCAGTTAATACTCATGCACACTCACAATTTATAGGATCCATGCACAGCGATGGGACAGATTTTGATCTAATTGCAGGCTGATACTGGAAAATCCTCCCATATTAATAGCATTAATAGCATCCTAGCATAAGTGAAAGTTTCCAGACCAACTTTCTGTGGACAGTCTAAAGTGTCCCCTCTGGAGCCCTGAAGCTGGTGCTACACGTGTCTATGCTGTGGATGCTGCCTAGATAAACAGACTTGAAAGCTTATCAGTCCCACAGCTTACATAGGTCCCAGTTGATAAGATTCACTCAGAAAAATAGGAAACAGAAATATATTTTCCTTATTTGTTCTTCAGTTCTCAGACAGTGACAGTATTCTAGGATCCCTTCCCTTCCCATTTCATTCCATTTCCTGATTTGTTGATCTGACACCTGTCAACTTTCAATTCACTCCAAACTAGCAAGCCTTGATATTGGAATAGGTGGGAAATGAAGATGACAAACAGAACTACACACTCTAGATTAAATTATTACTCCAAATTAAAAACAAACAACAACAACAAAACCAACACAACAAATACCAAACAGAGCAGAAAGAAATCACATCTTTCTACCCATCTGCACACACATGCCCCAGAACCTTTCAAACACGCTTGGCATTTTGTACTTCTGCACCACAAATTTTTGTGAGTACATTGGGCTAAATACATTCTTGATGTAACTCCAGTGACATTAATGCCTGGCTTTCACAAGGGCTACATTAAACCTCAAAGGTTTAATGCACTTGCTGGGATCAGCACTGCTCAGAGGAGATCTTCATCATTCTCAGTTTCAGGCAAAGTGGTCCAATTGGCTGTGAGACTACTTGTGGCTTGTATCGCCTGGGTGGACCTTTGGAAATATCCTGTGAAACACTCTACCTAAGTGCATTTACAGTAAAGACCTGAATTTCCACAGAAGCCCCCAGGCTTTGTTGTCCAACCCTCACTCTTGTGTTGCGGTGGCCAGAAAGAAGATCTGGAATGAAATCAACCCCCTTGTGAAATCTATGGCAAAACTCCTCACCTGTGTCTTCTTCACAGAGGAACCTATGCTCAGGGTTTGAAAGCAAAGACCAGCAGCAGCAACTACTAAAGATCCATGAAGAGAGGAGAGAAAGGAGACCAAAGGAAAAGTGGAATTATTCCTGGGAGACTGTTTAAACAACTATATTCATTCAGCTATGTCAGCATTGATGTATAGAAATACTTAAGGGAAGAGATTAATTTCTTTTCTATACCTGTGTGATAAACAAACATGCATCTTACTTTATGATACACCTTATTAAAGGTAAACAACACTTATCTTTAATATAATGCATTTCCGAGGTATTTTGTTAAATACAGTGTAGTGTGCGATAAAATAATATTTTGTATATTGTAACCTGTTTATAACACTGAGATAAATGAGTTCCAGAGATGAATTCAGTGATGTATTTACGTATATAAATCAGAATTTACCATAGACATGCCTTTCATTTTTGACAGCTGAAACTAACAACAGTTTTGCTACTGATTTTCGGAAGGCATTCACCTGCAATTTCAGCCTGGAAGGTCATCACCCTGTTTTTCTAGCAGGACAAACCCTCTCTACAAAAACCTGTGCAGTAGCTCAAGCTGCAGGGAAGACTGAATAAAAGTACACGATGATTACAGAAATGGAGGTTTCTGACTTTCATAGCATATCTTTAGCCTGTGTCCTCCTGCTGGCCAAAATAATCACCACCTTGATCCAGCATCTGTTACTTCACTCTCCTCACGTTTCCAGAACCTGGCTGGCAAATGATGACCTGAGTCAGATGTTAGGGAGCTGAAGCCGTCATCTGTTGGTTGATATCTCTTTTATTCAAACACTACATAAACAGAAGTGGCACGAGGACCTTACCTGCAGAAGACACTTCAAGGTCAAATCCTGCTTTATATATTATAAGCACCCTTCTACTCCTTAGGTAGAGTATTTCAGTGATCTTCTGGTACCAAAAGCCCAGGTGATTTTGACTTGTCTAATTTGACCAAGGCCAGTACTAACATTTTTAAAAGCCATCTGTCTTTACCAAAATCAAGTCTTCAAACATGCAATTTGTCATTTTCATAACTTGTTTTCTTAAAAAACAAAAATTATTTCAGATCAGAAATCTTTTTTTTTTCTTTTTTTTTTTTTTTTTCAGTAGTAAGGAATAAAAAATAAAAGGCATGCAAATTTATGGAATTATAGAAGTAGCATTAAAGGCAGGCAAAAATATGTGGGACCTATCTAGACTACATTATGAGCACACTTGTACCATAAACTTCAATTATTAAACAAAAAAAAAGAGCAAGCCTGGATGAAATTTTGTTAGCAAATGCAGCTAAATGTAATAGAGCATTCAGTCCGAGACAGTCTGAGCCACATGCGTCCAGCTGAGTTCAGTTATTAGGTTGGATCCCATGCTCCCGTCTGCCCCCATTAACATATTTTAGGGAAATCCAACATTTCATCTCAGCACCTTTGAAACATAAAGGTTTGCGTTTTCATTTTGAAAAGTGTTTTCTTTTTCATTCTTTTTTCTTTCTTTTTTTCATTCTTTTTTTTATAGGAAAAAAAAAAAAAAGAAAGAAGAAGAAAGGAACGAAAGACTGTTGTAGATCAGCTTCAAGCTCATTTCAATCTTTATTTCCTGATTTGCCCCTGAACTGAAAACTCAGTCACCCTGCCAGCCTTTTGATAGGGGAGGAAGCCCCCAGCTGTTCTCCTCTGGGTCACCCAGCCATTCCCTGGCTCTGCTCCCAGTGCCTGTCCTGGGCTCCCTGTGCCATTGCTGGCTCCCCTCTCCTGTCTTCCCTACCACCTGTGCGTGGCTCCGGTCCCTGCTATTACCTTGAAGCGTTCAAGCTGCACTGCAGATATTAACATGGGAAGCACTGACCAGCTTTAGCTGTTGCTGGCCTTTCTGGCTCATCTGCTCCCTCTTATGAAAATGAACCCTCTTACTCTTTCTCTCCACGTCAGAGTGCTGGGAATAGGTACTGGCAGAGCCAGCGCTGAGATATTTGGGCTGTCCTGTACGCACCTAATTAAACCTGTGTGCAGGCACAGCTGCAATTTGTGAGGTGTGCACTGGAGCACGCCAGCAATGATCCCACCACCTTACTTGACTAGCTGAGCAATACAGCGCCCTCCCGTGCAGCTCCGCCACAGACAGCTTCCTTGTCTCTGCCTGAAGAGCAGAAAGCCAAATTTCCAGAGCAGGGTGTTGCTGGTGGAGGTGCCAGAGAAACCACCTTGTTCTTCACTGAACATAGGAGCTTAAGCAAGGAATAGCTTTAGTGGGCACCCAAATTCCATTAAATGCTGATGGAAGCAAGTGCATTTTCCATTTCATTCATAGCTGGACCCTGATGGAATTGGTCAGTATATCCTGAATTTCAACACTTCAGACAAAACCCAGACTGGCTTTTGAATTTTGGAACAGAAAGTGTGTTTTTACTCGTTTTGTAAAAGTCTGTGTGTGTTATTCTTAACAGACAGATTTCTTGCACTCTTGCAAATGAAATGGACTTCTTTCTTCCACTCCTATTGCACCCGCAGTTCCCATTCAACGAGATGGTGAGGTGTCCTCGAGAACTTCTGACTTCAGGACCGAAGGCTAGTCCTCTATCTCCAGAACAGAAGTAGCAAAAGTAATGTGCACCGTCGTACTGGCCTCTACTTCAGTTCAGTTTCCAATTACAAATGCTTGCTTGACGCTGCAATGAAGTCCAGTCACGGATGTCTGGGATCTGGGCGTTCATCTCATCATCAGAGCTGGGCTGCCAGCTCTTGCCAGTTTTTGGTAGTGTGTGACAGGCAGTGATGTGTTTTGGTCACCAGGGTTTGCGATTATATACATTTAAACCAATGACCTATAATGGAAACATTTTCCCTGTTGCTTTACTCTAAAATGACCTGCGCATCACAAGAAACTTCACCGATGTGATCGAGGCTCATCAGCTTGTCGCTGTCACGAGCCCTCCCTTCTCCTGCACTTTGCACTGTGCTCTGATCATTGTGAGTGGCTTTGCAAGGGACAATCAGTGTGGTTTTTTTTGTGCCTATTTTCTGTGCCTATTTTGTTCCCAATTTCATTAAGGCATCCTGGGAAAAGTTCTGATCCATTTTCTGTGTCTACTACCTTTGCATTCCTAGGTAACATAGCTGCAGCAATGTCACTAAAAAGGAGATCAATCATTTGATCTCAGTTTCTTTTGTCAGGTGTAGAAGTACATGTTCTTTCTAATCTACCCATAAGCAAAAAACAGAAGCAATTACAGACCTTGGTAGAAATTACAGCCCCAAATACCTTCTGCCCCACCTTCTGCTCAGTGGGGAGAGGAAGGGGCTACACACCAACGTTGCCATTTCCATAAATCACACTATTACGGACAGTTTTTTAGAAACAAAGCAAAAAAGTGTAGTAACGCCTTTATACAAATACAGCATCAACATAAATCTGGTGATAAAATGATCAAGCCCAGCATGTAACCCTTGTGCTAACTGATCCTGGACACATAAGTAAACTGTCTTATAGGCAAAGGATATTCTTCTGAGGAATATATCTGTGACTTTTAGCATAGTGAAGTCGCAACATATTAGCGACTCCTGTAGCTACCTGACTATGCAAGCAAGAAATCGGGTCTGTGCTCTTAGGCAAGGACAGCATTTTGCTTCTTCGTGAATTCAGCCTGCCTTGGGTTTAGCAGTGAACAACTGAATGGGAATAATTGGCAAAGGAGGATGTCAGCCAAGAAAGTGTGGAGGATGGCAGCACCACTAAGATTGTAAAAAGTCCGTGCTCTAATTTCAGCATCTCTGAATTTATTGTGACCCTCACTTATGCCTGTGTTACACTTACCAAGCGAGCTAGCAGCACGCTCTGTGCTGCTCCAGGAGCAAAGGTAGCTGCAGTCGCGCAGACACAATTTACGCACTGCCACATTTGCAAAAACCTCTCAGTGGTTCTGACAGAAGACAGGCGCTGGGGTTCCTTAACGAAGTGGCGGCTGAAGAATAATATTAATTTTTTCCTTTGGTACCCATCTTGTCTGCTTTAATTGGCTCATTGGGAGTGCACTCAGAAAGGCAGCAGCAGAAGAGCAGCACGCCGTCTCCATCAGCACGGCTCTCTGAGGCACGACTGGGTGCTGGCAATAAGCAGGGACTTCTCAAACTCAGATGGCAGTGGGGACAAGGCTGAAGGCAACAGATAAGGAGAAGACAGTGGTGCCTGTGCTCATTTCCATTTCGGTGTGGTAGTGAGGGTCAGGGTAAAGGATTTTAAACCACTCTTCCCTACCTCTGTGGTGTGCTTACTGCCCCTAGAGCGACATCCTGCCAACAAAGCCTGACACGGGATACAGACAATCTGGACGTGGCTACTGGCCATGACCAGTCACCTGGCTTTACACATCATCCTAAGCAAGAACTTCCATCTCCCTTCCTGCCCTCTCTCTGCCCTTTTTTTGGAGGGGGCTGTAGTTTTGTTTTGTTCTGTGTTTTCAGAGGTAGGGACTATTTTTTCTTAGGTGCCCTTATATTACTAAGAAATAGTAACATAAGGTAATATAATGGGACTGCCATCCAGAGTTAAGATTTATTATTATTGTTATTATTGTTATTGTTAATTATTATTGTCATCGTCATCATACAAAGCTGTCCTGGAAAAACACGACTGGCAATCACAAGCCTGAGTTATCCTGCAATAAATACAGTTACTTCCTCCAGAGCTGGATTTGGCCTATTTCAAACGACACTGAAACAGGAAAATAACCTAATTTCTTGGTGTAAGAACATTCCAGTGGGAAAGTTTGCAGTCATTACCTTTAAAAAATTAGGCTTCGAATTTTTCTTTGACATTTTCTAATGAAAGTTCATAATCAGTAATTGCAGCTGTTTTCTGGTAAGATTAAAACCAGTGGGGGGAGGGCAGAGCAGACAAAGTCCTTTTTTTTCACTACACAATGCTGAATTAACTGAACATGAAATGCTTTGCAAATGTGTGTCTGTGCCAGCGAAATTTAGGAAGGAGGAAAGCAAGATCTCTCAGGCAGGTTTGCTGCCTGCCCCACTTCCCAGTCACTTGGCAGCTCTCTTCTCTGGGGAAAAAGATGCCAGGGAAACTAGTCTGCCTGGCATACACATCCCTGACAGGTGGGCAAAAATTCTGGGGACTTCCATGGCTGAAGGCTCGAGCAGAACCTGCTATGCAGCCTACGTTAGTCAAGGGTAAGAATATCTTCAGTGCCAACAGCGGGGACTCAGAGTGGTTTGGCTTTCCTCGAGAATTAGGGCAAAACCAAACTCTGAAATCTCCAAATCCTCAATGGCATAGGATTGCATTTCTCTGCATAGATTTCTGATTTTGGATGAATCCCTAATTACATTAGGAAGAGATTTATGAATGATGGCCAGAAAGGCAATCAGAAATATTCTCCGATGGTAAAAGCTTGGCTTTCATTATGAAAGGCTTCCCTGCTTGTCAGCAAAGCCCTACATTTAGCATATTGTATTTAAAAACATACACTGCTTGTATAGTCTTGATTTTTCCACCATTAAATGTTAATCAAATAGAGGAAAATAGAATTTCACCTCCATAACAATGGTAACAAGATGACGAAATGATTTATTTTTCCTTGTTATTTTCTTTCAGTGGCAAAGCTGCTCACGCTCCCTGGACAACAAACTACCAGGATTTATTAAACTAATACTAATAAAATCTAATAGTCATGGGGAAATTGCTGAGTGAATAACAAGAACATGCAAATATTACTGTTAATGGAATATTCTAGCCGCTACAGAACGTGAGAAAAAAGAGGTATGATTGCTTTTTACTGCCTCTGGGCACCCCCTAATTGCATACTGTAGTTACAAGCATGTTTCCTTAGCTATTGCAGAGCGTAGGTGTGTAACGAGAGTGAACTCTAATGGTAACTCAGTGCAACAAGTATGTCACATCTCTTTATTTCAAGGACACTGGTGTCTTGCAGATGTCCAGTTGGTGGCTGTGTGAGCTATCTGCTGCTGGTCTAGCACCAGTGTGGATGCATCCAGCTGCTTCAGCAGCTGCATGCAATTTAGAGGCAATACAGGGGCCTGTGTAGCTCTCATTTTTGCTGTGCTACAGCTGAATGTGTGAATAATAGAGACCATAACTGTGTGTGGCAGATTTGAAAACTGATGAAATTGTGACTGATGATGCGATAGAAGCTACTGCTACGGAAGGAGCAGCATTTCAACATTGCAGTCCCATGACAAGTCTGTGGCCTTATCAGCACATCAGGCAAAGCAGCTGTTGTAATCACAAGTGATGGCTTGAGGTGCCTGGGCTCCTGAGGTCTCCAAAATGACTTGAGATTCACAGGCTGGCCTTGTTTCCCCCTCTGGCAGAAAGGAGGAGCTCATGCCCTGATGCTTACCTTGGCCGTGGTGGGGAACATCAGTCATGCAGCCCCTTGAGCGATGAGGAAACCCTTGTCAGCCCCAGCCAGCAGGTATCAGGGTGGTACATCAGCGATGTTCAGAAAGGCAGGGAAGAGCCTGGGCTGTGCACTGAGCTTCTCGGGGGCACATCTGCACCAGACCAGCACGGGAAGGCTGTCTGCAACCTCTTACAAACACAACAGGAGAAATTCCTCCCATGCAAATACAATCAGACTTATATCACCTGTTCTTGTTCTTTTTCTTTCTTTTTTTTTTTTTTAATTTCTTTTTCATTCTATATATCATATATTTTTTAAACTATTAAACATTGTAAATAGTTAGAAGATATCTACTTCATTCATTTTCCTAACAAAGCACCTGCTGCACTTCCTCACATATATTAGACAGGCATTAGGTGGCAGTATGGACTGGAGACTTCAGCATGGGGCAACAGGCAAGATGTTCGTGCTCCTCGTTCCAGTTTTAACATGGAAGAATTCTCTAAACTTGCTTCTTCTGTCTGAAAATGGAGGTGTAAATAATGATCTACTGACATCCTGTCAGGATTAATTAGCTAATGTCTTGACAGAGCTCTGTGCTTGAAAAAATGTACTCCACGAGCAGAGAAATAGTCAAGTAGAGGCTTTTTCTTTGACATCAGTTTAATGTCACACATTTTGTCCTTGGTTCCTGCAGTGACACATTTGATCCATAACTCAGCTCATACATTCTCAACTATTCTATTTTTGGATTTCAGAGAGACTCAGACAGGAATTTATAGCTAAATCTAACTTCCCAAACGGCAATCTGACAGGACTGATCAGAGCTAAGTACACAGTAGTTAGTGAGGAGCTGACAAAGTGCTTTCATAAAGTCATCACAAGTTAAAGATGGAATAAGCCTAGTAGGTCATCCAATCCATCTCCCTGCATCTGAAAGATTTCCTTTATTGCACATTTTACTGGTGCTTCATCAAGGCTGGTACAAATATCACTAGAAGTTTTCTAGAGGAATCCCCTGTCTGGCAGCCAAGCAACACCCAGGTTTGCAGGTCACTTCTGGGCTCATTTTCCCCCAGTTTCAGCCCCAAACTTCTAGCAACATGTCTCAGACAAATCCTCATCAGTTTTCATACAATCACTTCAAAGGTCAGCTCAGATAAAGCCAGTGAAATACCAGAATACCCTAGCTAAATTCTGATCCAAATGTCTTTTGACCCACGTCTGGGTGAGAGTAGCCCTATGAGACCCATTTCAGTCTCTCCAAGTGTGCCTTGTATTGCTGCTATTTCAGCTCACAGGGCTGATGACGTGATAGAAGTATCTCTGTACCCAGGAAAGCAGAAGAGAAAAGCAGATGCTGTGCCTGGGAATGTGCAGCAGACCTCCTAGAGGTAGAGCCTAGCCCCTCAGCTTGTGTTTCTACACCTGAAATCCCGAGCTATTGCCAAGTATTAAAACCTCTATATCACACCACAGGCTCATGTCACTTACCTTGCAGCCTAACTGCTCTGTAGAGTTCTCCCTTCCTTTGGATTATTTCCATCTTTCCCTCTGCCTCAATGAGGTAATTTACGTATTTTCTCTGCAAATCTCACAGTTATTCTATGTGCATGTTGTATCCTCTACAGCCTTTTTGTCTCTTCTTTTCTATTGCCTCCATGGCAGCTTCTTATACATTCAGATCATCTGCAGTTTCCCTTACTCTCTCATGAATGAGGACACCTGCGTAAAAAGATGTTTAACACAAATCCCTCCCTCATTTGTTTTCCTTTTAGGATTCGTTTCACCTTTGTGTATTTGTGAAAAACTTCATTTCTCTCAGACGTCTCTGGGTAGCAGGAATTTACTCAGCTTCTCTGCTACTTCTGTTGCCCCAATCCTTACCCATGTTATTTGCCCAACCAATCCTTTCCACTTCCTTTTTCATGTTGTTCTCAGACACCTGAACCTTCTTATATCCCACAAAACAGGCAGCGTGCTGGAAAGGTGCCTATTTTCTATACACATGTGAGAAGTGTAGAACAATTTCCTCAACTTTCAAAGCAGGGAAAGGAACGGATTTTATGTAAGACCCTGACCCAATACCTGTATTTATCAGTGTGCGAATGATCATGCAATTTTAACTCACATATTGTTTGAGATACTGCTGGTAGTTTTCTGAGATGCATAGCTCCTGAGGCCAGCAGGGATGACTCCTGGGCAGCACTCCCCCATCTTAATTCTCATTTAAGTGTGGCTATTAGAAAAACAAAACAACAACAACAACAACAAAAATAAAACTGTTTTACCAATTGCTGCCATAAACTTTAACTTCACTGTTAAATTCTGCGTCTTATTTCTAGTCCCATTCTTCTGGCTTCAAAACTGCAGTACAGAACCATTACCAAAGCTTTCCTCCCCAGTAGGCTTTTATGAACTGCCCACAACTCACCCTTTAGCTTTCATTTGATGAGACAGATACTAGCTCCTAGATTCAGGATTTTCTGCCCATAATAATTATTTTCCAGCTTTCTAATTGTCCTCATAGCTCTTCTCTGAACCTGTTTCAGCTTGCCAATATCCTTTTTGAATGGTGGGTGAGAGAAGTGGACGCAGTTTCCCATTAATGCTCTCTCCAGTGCCGGGCACACAGACAATATCCTCACGCCATCGCTGCTGGAGCTACTGGTGTTTGTACCTCCAAGGGCTGCATTACAGACTGCCCTGTCAAGGACAAGCTCAGACTACCCACTGTTGCTTCCAATCCTTCACAGAGACACCACTGCCTGGGGAGCAGGAAGATTTCCTCCCCTCACGATTTTTGTCTAAATTGCACCCAGATTATATATGTGTATAATAAACTTCAGCTCATGACTATATTGTTTAGCTTATTCTTACTTTATCCGGAGAACCACATTGCTCCTTATGACTTTTAAGCCCAACCCTGCTGCCATCCCAATCATGTTGGTGACGTTATATCTGTAATAATACATACCATTATAGACATACATCTATAGCCCATGTGCAAGTGGCCATGAAGCAGACACCAGCTGACTACGCTGGAGACACAGACCCTTGCTCAGAGCTACCTGCTCCATGGCCACGACTGAAGAGCTGTTAGCTATCTTATTTTTAACGTGTGCTAGGGGAATTTTTGTAGCATTCTTATCTATTATTCACAACATTGTGTAAGATGTAGTCAAATCCTTACCGGATGTCTAAGCACAATATATCCTCAGCGATACCCCAGCTGATAGTCTCTCTAGCAATCTGTTTCAAATGTGAGAGCACCCACTGAAGCTGTTTAATAAACAGTAATAAGTAATAATTATAAATCCATTAATTCCCCCCTCCATTTGTTTTATTGTATCTCATTGAAAATATTTTACCCAGAATTAATGTCAGAATGAGAAAAAGCAGTTGAAAGCATCTGGGGCATGCCATCTTCTGTTTGTAAGTATTGGCACAGCTCCAGAGATTCCTCCTTTGTCTAAAGAGCTATTTAAAATCCATCTTAGAAATACCCAGCTCTTCAACCAGCTCATTTAAAACTCCTGGGTCCTCAGAAAGCCCAGCAGTTTCTTTCTCTCACTTTAACAGAAATGTTTAACAAAGTTTTCTCTGAAATGTCTCGGATCTGCCAGGGGACACAGTGGCACTAATGAACCTGTGGTACCGTACATTTCAGGCAGGTGCCCTCAAGATTTCCCCAGCTGCCACCTGCCCCTGGAAGCAGCAGTATCCCCACTGCATCTGCAATCCTCTTTTGGGGACTAATCCCCTCAGAACAAGCAAACTAGCATTTCACTTGTCTACATACTGGCAAGTGCAGCTCACACAGGTGTCCTCCACAGGGACGGGACAGGCATCTTCCAAAATCCCCTTTGGTTTGGGCCTTTCACAAAGCAGAGAGCCCCCATACCTCCTTCCTGGGGAAGTGACCTGCAGTGTGAAAGGCAGAGACACCCACTCCAAGGGGCTGCTCCTCTTGTGTGGTGAGACAGGACCTGGTTGTGGTCCTTGTCTCCAGGGGAGGTTCCTGTTAGGAGCATCCCAAATGGATTCCCACCAGCCTGGATTTTAAATGAGTGAAGGATTCCAGCCACACTACATAAAACATCCATCCGCAGAGCTGGGTACAAGGCAAGGAGCCTGTTCCCTCTGCTGATGGCCTAGCCAGTGGTAAAAAATAAAATAAAATAAAATAAAATAAAATAAAATAAAATAAAATAAAATAAAATAAAATAAAATAAATAAATAAATAAAAGACCCAGATCCCATTTCATGTATGACCTGGCCTCTGGCCTTATCCAGGGACTTTTGCGTCAAGACAATGTTCAGCAGGCAGGGGAAGGTGAGAAGAGGGTGAGAAGCTTGAAGCTGTTTTGCTTCTATGGGTGAGAATAAATTATACAAAAATAATCCACCTAAAAAATAAGTGGAAAAATAATGCTAATCCTATTTAGACGTGGTAATTCTCACTATATGCTTTATTTATAGAACCCTAATCCTGGAGCAGTAATAGCGCTACTCTTTACCCTCCTGTGAAGATAATGGGGTAGAAAGAGAGGTCTGTAGCATGCAAAAAAAAAAGGCATACTAAAGGAAGACATTGATCATGTAACTAAAACAGATTTTTTTTTCGTGGAGCTTAAGCATGTTTTAAAACAGTCTTACATAATGGAGGTTTACAGGGAATGCCTTCACAAAATATATAATGCACTAAAATGAAGAAAAAATTATCCAAACTAGTTCTATTTCAACCATTAGACACTGCACAAGCAGCCTTTGTCAATTGTAAAACCAGGCCGTTTCAGCTGAGACTTGTTAGCAGGAACAACTGCAGCTACTGCAAGCAGGAACAGGCTTCTGTGCACCTGTGTGAACACGAGCTGCAAAACCTCCTCATCTTCTCCTCAGTTCTTTCTGTGCTGGCTCCCAAGGACCACTGCATTCAGCAGTCCCTTTGTGTTTTCCACCCTGGGTCTCTGCCCATGATGCACTAATTGAAACCTGGCTGGGAGAGGGAAAAGAAATGAGGGAGAGCTGTGGCTAGGTCAGACACCAAAAGTGCAATTTCCTGGCTGGCCAAAGAACTGAATGAGGGATGTCCTCTTGTAACCAATATCTGAGAGACTGGCCCCATCTTGGGATGACAATATTGGTTTTGTGCCAAAATGGGGCTCTAGGTTGGGCTGAAAAAGAGTACAAATACCTACAGCGCTTTGACCTGCCCCCTAGCAAAATGGAACATTTAATTAAAGACCCTGTTCTAGGCTTTATTGACCCAGACCCTTATTGCACCCTATGAGGCAGCAATCAGTGATGGCCCAGAATTAAGCAGATCTGACCTCTGAATCCAGCTGTGTCCGAAGTCCCTGTTAGGAGCCCCACCTTTATTCATTTAATAGTCAAGATTTGGGTTTGAATTCTCAACCCACGTAGCAGGAAATATTGTAGAAACACCTTGTCTCCTGAAGCACATGACAAACAACCCTTTCCTTTGCTGTGATGGTGGTTTTCTGGGTGTGGGATGCCCACGTTTCCTACCCCATTTCTCTTCCAGGCTCTGCAGGGACCACTGGCTGCTCCCCTGTAGCCCTCTGCCCCCACTTTATTTGGGGGGAAATATTCAATGGGGCCACATCCCACGACTGCCTTGCCAGAGCTTGACCTGTAGGATTTGTGCTTGCAGAAAACACCGCTCCTCAAAGGTATAGGGTCTAATGCTTTAACCTAAACCTGCTGCTGGGAAGCTAAAACTCCTCCCTCGCGTGGATCAGTGAACTTCCCCCAGCCAGGAGAAGAGCTCTGCTTCAGCTGGTCCCCATGGCTTGGTGCTTTCATTCTCCTGAATCAGGAGCAGTTTCCACAGCTATCACAAATGCCAACTAATTCTGAACTAAGCACTTAATGCTTTTGTTATTCATTTTCTAAAATGTATTAAGGGATTGGGTAAAGCAGTGTTTAATTCAGCAAACAGCATTATTGCACTCTGTAGAGGCTGGAAACGGAGGAATGAAAGGCACAGAAGCGTGTGCACGATGCAGTAATCAACAAGCATTGATGTGCTGTGGTGGTTTTACGTGCGTGTGTGTGCTCAGAAGTGCTGCTACTCATCTGCACAGTGTGTAACGTGGCATGTTTCTGGCAAAGGCAGGAAACTGGTAGTGATCTACTTCAATGAAAGGTAGGGCCCACGCTTATAGACTTACAGGAGCATTTCCCAAGTCTCTGTTGAAGGTGAAAGGAAAAATCCATTGGTATTTTGGTCTGGCTTTTCCCTAAACCTGGAAGAGGAGCTGAGGACTATTTCTGCCATCTAATTGAAGTCAATAAATGGACTGAATTCACTTGTGTGTTTCCAAGTCTGCACACACACAGACCGATGACCCTGGGCTGCAGCAGAGTGAAGGTGAGGTGGGAGCAGAGAAGAAGCTGAGACTCTGCAGACCTGAGTGGATGCCACAGGAAGGGCCGGACTTAACACCACCAGTGCCGGCTATTGCACAGCTCAATAGTTAGCTCCTGACAAGACAGATGAGCTGGGTTTTTATCACTGCTCCACTCGGGCAGGCACCGCTGCCTCAACAGAGGAGTGCAGACACTCCTCAGGTAGAAACCCTTTAGGTTAGCTCCCGTTGCAGCGGTTTTATTGCTGCAGCGTGAATCCCAGCTTGAAGCCACCGCTCCATAACTCATCCAGCTTCTTCAGACATGCTCTGCAGCACATCATGGCTGGGTCATTATCTGCTCTGTGGCTAACGAAGCCCACCTGATCCAGCTGGGGACACCACTGCCCTGCAGAGCAGCGTGAAGAGCGAGCGTATGTGCTTAACAATTCACATCCCTGTCCTGCCTCTGTACCATGAGAATACCAGGGACTGCTGCTTACCTTTGGAGTGCTCTGAGGATAATAAACAATTTTCTACTCGTCAATTGTATTATGCTTTAGGAAGTCAGCTGGTGCGCAGGGAATCTGATTATACAGGACTGGAAGCAGTGTCTACCCACGAATTGGAAAGAAAACCCTTGACCTTATCTCCTTGCTTCCGTGAAGGCCATCTGGTGGTCACTTGGGCATTGGTTATGCAAGTGGTGCTGTGCACGTGCAGGGAGAGGCTGCCTGGGAGAGCACAGCACTGCAGCAGAGCTCCTTCAGCCCCTGCTCCAAGGCTTGCAAAAGGACAGAGCAGAAGCCTGCTCCCCACACAGTGCTCAGGTGGATGCCAGCAGCATTCCCAAACTGGTGACATCTGCTCCAAGCCCCTGCATGCATGCACGGGAACTTCTGCTGGCCATTTCCCAAAATGATCCATTGTAGTGCTTTAAAAACCTGTCCTTAGCAGAGGCCAAAGTACTGCTTGCAGTCATGAGGGCTGTGAGCAGAACAGTAAGGGGCTGGGATTCACTCCTAGGCTGGCCTTGGCATACGTGGTGCTAGGTGAAGAGAGGGGGCTTTCCAAATGAAAAGGAGGAAATCCCTTTTTAAAATAAATAGAACTGCCATAACCTGTCTGCTCGAATTCCAAACCATCCCACTGTCCGCATATTTTTTTTCCTATTACAAACAGCCATTCATATGCAGCACAACCATTTGCAAATGATGCTAAACTATCAGAGAAATTTTGAGACTCTTGAGTAACTTACAAAGAAATCAGGCTGCTGTTCAACTTTCAGTCTGGAAAAAAGAGACATCCTACACTAGGAGAATTTGGATCGGATGAGACAGGGGCTGGCTACTTTTGAACTACTGCATATTTCAGTGTAGAGTCACTTCAGAGTTGTAAGTAAGTGGGATGCCTAACTAAGAATTAATTCTTGAATTAGATTGTTCTCTCTCATATGACTGTATGGCAATCAACTTTTCTGCTCATGGTCAGTGATCATCTCAGCATCAATCCCTACTGCAAGACCTCTTCTTTCCATTGTGCAGGCTGGGCTGAGGCACCTTGCTGGAAGTCTGCACGGCAGAACCAACATGAAAAATCATTTTGCTGGAAACAGGGCAGCTCATGGAAATGTCACTGTGTGACTGCCTTTGGTTTTTGAGCACTGGTAAGACTCCAGCTGGTCCTTTCATCTGCTTGTTAATGGCAACTGGAGGCAGCTACCAACTAAAAGCCTGCCTGGTGTTTACCTCTGGACACTTGGTATCACCAGCAGTCATATGCCCATGCCCGTACAGACTGCATACTTCGTTTTCAGCAAGAAGCTTAGGCAGTCTAAGGGGATGAAGACCCCTGAGTTACAGTTTTACTCTACAGATGAGTAACAATTTTGCCTTGACAGTAGCTGTATGGGAAAAACACGGTGCCAGTTACACAACATAACGCTGACAGCAGCCCATCTTCTGTCTGCGTAGGTAGGAGAGAGCACTGTCATCTGGGCAGAAGCTTGCATGTACAACAAGCTGAATTTCCCTTTGGAGCTGTCGAGGCACATAGGGAGAATAATACTCTGCATCTACCAAGGACTTGTCCTGCCTTTCCAGCGGAGCGAGGAAGTCGAGTCATGGAGCTCTGCCAGTGCCTCAAACATGTTGCAGGAGACCCCATTCTCTCCTTACCTGCTGTTGAGACCGTATCATATGAGCACATTTCATTACTTAGTTAGAAGTTTGTATGCCCAACACTTTACTCCTCCACTTACAGCAACTTCTTCAACAAAAAGCTGAGTTCTGTTGTTGTTGGCCCAGTTCCACTCCCACCGCCAGAAAAAAGATGTAAAATGAACGTCGCAGGATAGACACTCTGCTAAAACTTGTGCTCAGAAATAAGGGATTTTTCACAGTCACAGCCCACAGCTGAATTTAACAAAGTCAGAACTGGTGCCAGACCTGAATTATCTGCTCTAGCAGGACAGTGCACATAACTGCGCCCAGGAGCGCTGGTGCTGATTATAGCCGGATGCTCCCAAATCAATGATGGCTGGCTTACGAAATTAGCGCTAATTACAGAGAGGCATTTTGGAGCTGATCCCAATACTTGCTTATGTGTGTTTAAGACAGAACAGGGGAGCAACTGAAGAAAAAATATATGGAAAAGACCAAATAATGAAAGAGAAAATGCATTGCCGGAATTGTTACCCACTTTTCTCTTACCGCATTGCACGGTGAAATTAATCCCAGTATACAGCTAGATACTGTATGAAGCTGAAGGATATTGTATTAGATCACTGTGTACTAGGTACAGGTAAATGCCATTTTATTCCAATGCCTTCTGCAATGTTTTAAGTGGAGTGAAGTTAACTATTAGTTAAATATTTTTAGTTAAAATTAAATCAGTGATGCTTTGTTTCTTTTCCCAGAGTGAACATGCTTTGCAAGATAAGAAGGTACCTTCTTTGCTTTAGGTCAGTTGGATATTTACATCTTGCTTCAAGTATACAAAGGCATTTTGCTGCCCTAACTCCTCCTCCCCTGTACTGACAGAACCAGCCCCTAACTCTTACTATATAGTCCCAGTGGGAGAGGTAGGTCTCACCCATGTGCATGGGACTGTCAATTATGGAATAAAACAGTAATGCTTTGGAAATTATTGTATCTCCTACTTCCATTACAGAACTTGGCTTCAGGACTTGTCTGACTCAGCAAACTCCATTTAGAAATTGCCTATCAATCTTTTTCTTCTTGAAAATAACAACAACCCTCCAGAAACGCTTATCATAACATTTTATCCAGGATTAGGAAAGAGGTGCATTTGCTCTTCTTGCTCTTCCCAGGACATGAAGATGTTTGGCAAAGCAACTTTCAGGTCTCATTTCAATAAAAAAATAAAAAGCTACAAAGTACAACAGAAGTTTGAACCAGCGTTTGATCAGCGTGAACGAAGGGAGCCTGCAAGGTCCATGGCCTCAAACCACTGCAAACCCCTCAGGTCCCCCCCTCCGTCTGATTGCTTGTTTCAAAAGCTTATCTGAGAAATAAACATTTCTGGAGTAGCAGAAATGAATGAGATTAAAAATAAAATCAAACTATTTTTGTGTTCAAAGCTCCTTGACCGACAGACAGTCTGAGAGAGTCACTGGAAAAGCACAAACTTCCTCCCCCACTGCCCCATAAATATGCCTCAGCACTTGACAGGCTGTGTAAGTAAGGGGTAGATCAGTGACCTTGAATATCTCAGCCTTAAATCAGTGCCTAGCAGTACTACCAACCTTGCTTTATGTAATCAGATTACAATAGGTGGCAAATTCTATTTACTATCAGGCAACCAAGTGCGAGATGTATGAAGAGTTACATCTGCTCTGCTCTGTTTCCTTGGGCAGGTTTACAGGACTGGCTAAAGGCGTGGGTGATTCCAGCATCTACACTACATCAAATCTATGAAGACCTATTAAAAAAAAAAAAACAATGAGAAACTGTGGTAAAAATTTAGTGTTGTTTCTCCCTGTCTTGCTTGAATTTCTGCTAACAGAGACCTGCTGCCCTCCCTGGTGACCAACATTGGGCTTTGAGTATTTAAGTTGTGGGGATTGCATTTCTTCCCAGCAGCATCTCGTGACTACTAAGGGACGTACTCATGGCCCTTTCAGATGGCTGAATCTTCCTGAGGGATGGTTTTCAATTCAGAAATCCAGTTCTGACCAAAAGGATACTGCTCTGCTGCCTGTACCGAGCAGTAGCAGCAGGCAGTGAAGACCTGGGGCAGTCACGGCCATGGTATGCAGGAGCAGAACAAAGCCTACAGATTTATGCGAGTGAGCCAAGAAGTCAGTACTAAGGGTCCTGCAATCATGCTGGATGTTTCGATACCATCTAAATTACTAACGTTCTTCTGTTGAACTTGCCCGACAGAAACACTGCCTTTCGGCTAATTTAGTGGAAGGAGCAGCATGGCATTTATGAGTAGCACTGCCTGCCTGCAGCTCTGCCCCCCAACAGGCAGAGAAAAGATGGAATGACCCAAAATAAACCATTTTCTCCAGTAAAACAACTTAATCAAAAAGGGGCTAGCAATATGCTGTCTCCAGCCTTTTCTGCCTGTATTTATTTGGATTTTATTCTACATCCCATCTATAAACCTTGCCAGAATATCTGGACTCCTTTTTTATTTGGCAGCAGACAAGGCAGAGAGGCCTTTAGATTAAATATAACTTAGAGATAAGAGGTGATAATGCATCTAAATGAAAGTGCTATATATCTGAAGTTTGCTCACTTGCCCTGACTCCCTCCAAAGCTCCAGATGCCCGCAGTTAGCAGTATCACCCTTAGCCCTTGAGCAGTCCCACGGCACAGGACACCAGACGGACACGATAAGGGACAGCCACTGCCCCAAAGCAGACAGGACAGGGGGTGGGAGGGAGAAGGATCTCGCTGGCTCGAGAGGGGAGGAGGAGCTGTGCCTGCCTCCGCAGAGCCCACGGAAGACCCTGATAAGTGTTTTGATTATCTGCTTTCTGGCACTTGCCTGGAATCTTTGATGCTCATGCTTGAGACGTAGCTGCAAGCCCGCTAAAAAAAGGAGCACTCTGACAGCACTGAAATTCAAGCCATGCATTGAACATTAACTTTTACTACTCCTTTGTAAATAAGGTTTTCAAAGATGTTGATAAAGAAGAAAGCTCTGACAACGTCAAAGCTGATCACGTACTGCAGTTTGTCTCTCAGCTGCTCTTTGAAAACTCTGAGAGTTTTGGGATCCAAAAATAATGTCTCAGAGCTGAAAAAAATAGGTGCTTCCTGGAATGACCTATTTTCACTGTAAGTTTCAAGAAAATAAAAAATAAAAATCTGCATTAGCCTGGTGAGACTTAAGAGAACCAGTGTTACAGTGAGTGGAAGGGCAGCCCCTCAGCCTGGCCTTGGCAAGGGATGAGCCACCACAGCTTCTCTGTTTTCTGCCCTCTGTCTTTGAATTGTGCTGCTGATGCCAACACCAGGCTGCTTTTCACAGCTTGAGCATGGGTTTTTTGAGCTGCTGAATCAGTCAAGGCCTCCTTCCCTCTGCCTCAGTCTTGCTGCTGCCAAACTCACTTTCCTCTCCTCACTCTTTTCTCCTTAAGCTTTTTGCTCCTGTGTCACCTCTCTTTACCTTGCTTAGCCCTCCTGATAATGAAATGACTGTTTAGATAGCTGCAAATTGCAGGGATGCTCCAGAATATTATGTATCCTTATCGGACGTGTTCATAATTTAATGTTGTGTATTACAGTTAGCAATTCTTTCTTGGTTTTATTTAATTAAAGTTGAATTCCCATTATCTGTGAAAAAATAACTATTATTCTTACTCAGCTTGTGTTCTCAGACTAAAATATATACTTGGGTGCAGTGTTATTTCATCTGCAGAAATCCAAAATCTTTCTCTGTTAGTCCAGAAGAATCCACCCAGTATGCAATTTAAGTTCCTTTTGCAAATAAGCACTACATGATTATATTTTAAGAGAAGGGGAACTATTCTTTATGGACAAAAGCACAGTCAATATCTTTGGGGTACTTTAATGAGATCTAATCCCAGCTGAATAAATTAAGATTCAAGAGCAAGTGGAATGAATTTTTTTTTTTTTTTTAATTTTAAAAAGGAATGCTTTAAAAGTGAGAAACTTTAAGAAATTGGTTTAAGATGACCAAATGGTAAAATAATCCTTCTCTATCTACTATCAAGTTAAAACAAAACAAAACAACAGCAACAACAACCAAACCAAACACAAAACAAAAAATAAATCTCAGGCTTTCACATTCAGTGGTGCCAAAAAAATTATAAAGAGCAAATCTCAAGTAAGTTGTAGGGAAGAGTCAACAACTGAATAAGGACAACAGCTGTGGCAGCAGTCAAAAATGTATCCCCACTTCTCATCGCTCAGAAAATAAACCTTAAAGTTTAATTAGCTTCATTTATTCAGTTGTAACAGAGGACAGTGGCCCCTGTGGATTCAGCTGCAGGTTCAAAGCCACCAGGAAGGCCTCCACTCTGAGAGGCCACTTGTCCTCAGTGAGCCTTTTGGGACACGGACAGGATGCAGTCCTGCAATGAGGCACCCCGAAGAAAGAAGCTGTAGGAGTGCTCCTTACCAGATGAAGCAATTGCAGACAGGAGGTACAGGATGGGCAGCTCTTACCCTGAACAGTGACTTCTTGGGTTTGGCTAACTTGGATCCCACTTAGAGAGGTTTAGGGGGATTCCTGAGGTCATAGCTGATCCGAGCCTTGGTGGCAACTGAGAAAGAGGGGAGGTCACCAATATTGTACACAAGGACATGGCACGGGTTGCCCTGGCTACCTTGGTGGGGACATGTGTCTGCTTCTGACTGATCTCATTCAGCAAAATGCCACTCAGAGAATCTTTACCTCCTCAACAGTCCTAGGGAGATGAGTTAATTAAATATTTTGTTTCTGGTGTCCTCCCAATATGTTGCATGAGGTGCCCCAAAGGAAATAAGTAGGTAAAGAGAGCCAAACCTCTCTGTGAAGGCAACGTCCAGGGAGGGAAGACAACACAGGATCAATGCTCCCAGGAGTTCCTTGAAGCTCTAAGTGAGCTGAAACTCGGTTGCTGTTAGGAGAGAGTGGCTTTCTTCTGTTAAGGGGCATCGCTCGAGCTCATCCCACTGCACCAAACACTTGTGTTATTTTTCCAATAGGGAGTTGGATGTGAAAGAGCAGAAAGCTCAGCACTGTGCAGCCTCACTTCCTGTTTCAGGCAAATACAGAAAGAAGAATTTTGCTGCAGTTATTCCTAAAGGAAAATGGTTTGAAATTGGCTCCCATGTGGCACGGTTTGCTCTCAGCTTACTTTTCTTAGATATTGTTTTTTTTTTTTTTTTTGCCTGCTTCAGGTAAATGATGAGAGCCAGAGGAGTGATCGCGCTATGCTGATACTACAGAAAATGCAGAATAACTAATACTTAACACCTACACACAGCTTTCAGCTGCAACACACTTTGCAAATCCTGATGTTCTGGTTTGCATTGAGCCACACAGAGGCAGACCCCCAAAAATCTGAAGAGAGCTTCATGCAAAAAGGCACTATAGACAAATACACTCACTGTGTATTAGCCATTTCCAGCAACACGGCTATTCACAACACAGGAAACACAAGTGGCTAAATGCAGTAGCTTGAAATCCTGCCCCAACCCTGCACCTACAAAATGCCTATGAGGTTGCTGTGATGGTGACACCACCATTTACCTGTCTGGGAGGTTCTGTTCTAGCAAACAAGTAGTACTGCTGAAAGAAAGAGATCTGTGTGCCAAGATACTACAGTGGAAGTGGCAATTAAGAGTACATAGCACGCTGCCCTCTTTATGATAAACACAATTATATGATCTCTTTATGCAGTGATATTTTTCACAGCCTGCTTTTGCATATATGCCATCTGAGAAACACAATAAATTATCTGGAGGTGCTCGCTCTTCCTGATAGATTGGACTGCCCGAGGCTACTCACATACTAGAGATTCAATGCTCAGAAAGCTTTAAATAAACTCAGCCCAAATAAAAGAAAAGAAATCAAATGCACCACTAGAGGAATAGAAAAGGATTTATTTTTCAAGACAGTACTCGATAGGAGTTGTGAATCAACTGCAGGTGTAAGTACAAAATGAAAACAGTGGCTTCCAAGCTCAAGGATGCTGCTAAATGGGAATTGCTAATGGTGTGCTGGATGCATGTTACATCTCACCTGCTTCTCTTGCTTTCACCAGGCAAAAGGGGACAACTCTTCCTAGTTCCCCTCAGTCTCACAACCCTCTTTTCCTTTTCATGCTGAACACATGAAAGATAATTGACAGGTAATGAAAAGAGACACAATCATGGCCTGCACTTAATTTCTTTCCCTCAGCTCTGTGCTATTTGATGGCAGGGAAAACAAAGGGCAGAGGGTAGACTGATAATGACTATTAATGAAAGCTTCCTGCTTGACTTGTAAGCTAGTGAAAGAATGAAAAGTCAAAAAAAGCTTGCAAGAGAACTCAGAGCGTGCTGGTCTAGTCTGCCGCTCCAATCGTAGTAAATCAAAACAAGTGTAGATCTTCACAGGAAAAGGGAAAATATATGAGTAGTGCCTTCAGAATGGGCATTTGCAGTCAGGATATTTCAGACAGATCCTGCGGATTTATTTTTAACCCACTTCAATAAATTCACAGTTAACATCAGATTCTTCATCTGTATGAGTCTATTTGGAGATTTCAAGTTTATACAGAGCACTTGACCTGTTTTCAGGAAACTCAGTCTCGTTTTGTGTACAAACTCCAAAGCAGGATTCCTCAAACCTTTTGCTAGTGCATCTGCTTTTGGGATGCCTTCCTTTCTAAGTGTTTATACAAGCCAGGAGGAAAGCTACATTTAACTGCTGACAGGACATCAGTCACAGCAAGGTGGGCATTAAGCTCAATTGCAATCCTGACGGTAAATGTAAAGATCCTGGGCTGCTCCTCTTTGATCCCAGACCCTGACATGGTCTCGTTCAGCAGGACAGCAGTGGAGAGATTTTGTGACCTACGGAAAAGTGCTAGAGAAAACATCCCAGTCTTTGCAGAAGCCCGCACAAGAGAACCACTCCAGAACGCTAGCACTTAGGGGGAAGGCACTGCAGTGTTTAAAGGGTGTTATTGTACAATTCCCTCTGGGCTGCAGATTAGACCTACAGTTTAGATGTGTTAGAGATAAGAAATTTTAAAGCAAGAAGCTAACATTTACAAATGGAAAAAACTGTCATTGAACTACTCGTCAGCATGGAGGTGGTTTAATGAACTAGGGGAAGAGACTTTCAGCTTTACACAGGACATCTCTATAGTAGGGTTATGTTTGTTAAACTCGCATTCAATTTGTCACAGGCATAATCCCACTGACACAAGGCATGGGAATGCAGCCATATAGGTTGGGGATACCCAGTTACTACAACTTCAGTTAGATCCATTTCCTCACCCTGTGCCTAATCAAGGAAACACACACACACACGGCTCTCAAAAAGGGAGAGAAATCAGAAAATGCTGAATGAACAGTGAAGCACAATTTAGATGTTATAGCTAAAATTACAACTCTGAGCTTGCAGTCAGCTACTACTGCACATTATGTCCACAGGTATTTCACTGGTCCCCCATATTTGATGTAGCTGAGCATCAGATCCTAAACTGTGCCCAGGAGAAATCAGGGTCCAAAAATTAGCAGGTTTTGGCTCAAAATTCTCCGCAACCCTCAGTGCAGTAGGTATTTCCAGATTCCTTAGGAATCCTGAAAACAACATCCATCACAGAATCTGACTGAAGAAAACATATGTATTCCACACCATTAAACAAATTGACAAGGGAAGAGCAGCTGTAGGTTAAGCACATAGAGCAATGACAGGGTTTGAACACCTATCAACCATCTTCAGTTCATTTATGGAAGAGAGGAAGCGCTGCTTTGTAGGCCATCCTTGGGTGTCACACCAACACACAAATGCACACTATTTATAGAATCCAAAGAAAAGATACCATATAAATACTTTATACAACAGTGAAATCCAAGGATCAGTTTGCTATCCTCCATTCCATTTACATATTTACCTTGGTTTCACATGTGTTCAATCTATTGATTGAATCTACCTTTTATCTAGAGAGTTATTACATCAGATATATCATGCCATTCATTTACACCACATTTACGAACAAGCTTTTCAACTAAAAATAAATGTTTTATGACAAAAACACTGACTATGTGAAGGTCACCTGAGGTTTATGGGTACTTAGCTGGGAGAAAAAAGACAGACAGGATTTTTCCAGCTTAGGTAACTGGAGAAAATCCATTCCCAAGCCAAACCGTAAAATTTACAATTGCACACATGAACCAAACCATTTTTGTTAACTAGGTGCAACGATGTTGAGATCTGCTTTTATTTCTTTTTCAGTATTACAGAAAAGATATCTACAGACCAATAGTTAACGATTCCAAATTTAAGATAAAATCCCCACTCTGCCATCAAATTCTGATTTTCCCATTTTAATAGAGCCTCAGTAACTTAAATGACTTCAGCTGAACCTTAAATTGCCTTCACAGGTCTCTTTTAGTTTCTTTAATCATGTTTCAGTCATTTATATTATGAGAACTGCTGAAGTATGTTCTATGTAAATTCAGACTTGGCCTTTTGTACAGATTCATAATTGGAGATGAACATTCAGGAGTGATATAAATAGCTATCACAACCTAATTGAGAACAGCCTCAGTGTAAAGAACTTAAAGATAAGAATGAGACTACACAGAGATCCTTAAACTTCTCATTTAAAAACTAATTAATACAATTTATTTTGAAATAAAGAGGAGAGTGATAAGAAAGAAAAAGGTCTTCTGAAACAATTTCAAAGATTGCAGCTGAGAGAACTCTGTCACCCAGACAAAACAAATGGGGTTTTACAGTCAGGAGAGGAATTCAGTAAACATGAGGAGGGTGTCACTTGGCCAATTAGATCAGCCAAAACTGTAAAACCGCAAAGGTCATGCCAATTATAATGACAATGCTAGGAGAATTAATTAAAAACTTGAGAATTGATTTCCTCAAAGAAGCAAAAAGTGAAGAAAAGACAAGAAAGAAATTAACACCAGCAAAGGCATACAAAATTTTAGGGAATAGAAATAAAAGGGCACACATTAAACATGTTGTTAAAAATTAAGGAAAACCCAAAGAGCTCTGGAAACACACATTAGCTTTGCAAGAGAGATTCATCACTTACTGCTTTGACATCAAAGCCTTATCTCTCCTGAAGATGATACACTTGAGAAGTTAATCTTAAGACTAGATGAAAACCAAATTATTTTAACAGACAGAACAGTTAGTAGATGAGAATTAATTCCAGTTCCTTGCAAGCAAACTTCGGACTCTGAAGGGGAGAAGTTCCTCATATCCATTAAGGATTACACACTTGGTGGTCGCTGTTGATGTGGAAAGTGATAAGATGCTACAATGTAATGGTGTAATGTTGCACAGCAGGAGCATGAGACTGATAGATTTGCTCCAACTTTTTTTTTTTTAAAAGAACATTATTTTTTAAATGAAAAACCAGGTTGGTTAATTCCCAATATTTTTAATGACTTTTAAAATAAGGTTTACATTTCTAAGCTATTTGTACTTCTGAGGAAGAAGAAAAGATCGTTATTTTTACATGTGCTACAGAGATCACCAGTTCTATCTGCAGTTAGGCACAGCTCATCGAGATAGTCGGGTGGATGAGCAACAACCCAACAACCAGTGGGTGAGCTCTGGAGATCCACATCACTGTTTGCCTTTTAGGAGTCTGACAAGAAGGCTTTTAGATATCTGAATGAGATTTTTTTTGTGACAATTGAAGTGGTTTCAGAAAGAAGCCTAGCAGAAGCCAGAGTTTTATTGCCAGCAGAGAATCCTGGCTAAGCCTTAAGAGATGTCTCTGAGAAAGTTAAGCTTCACAATGAGGAGACATAAGAGCAGGGCAGCCCCAAAATGGTTGTACCATATCCTTCTGTGTCAATGAAGGATACTCCATTTTCAGTGGACAGAAAGTACGATCAAAAGTGGTTGCTAGTGGTTGTGAGATCAAAGGCCACTGGAAGAAGAGCTCCAAGAGGAGGTTTGTAAGGAGTAAGAGGAGACCTTGACTACAAGTATAAAAGGAAATATTACCGTTATTTACTAGAGCTGGTTTTAGTTTTCATAGAATTTCCTAAAAGTTCCAGTTCAAAATAAATCATATTTTGTGTTGGTGAACAACTGCTTCTGATGGTGTCATACCTACACAGACAAGACAGATAACTGCAATATGAGACTAGATGAGAGGTGAAGCAAAGAACTGAGCAGTATCATGACCCTGGGGGTAATTTCAGACTATTAATTACAGCAACTCAATTGATTCAGCACAATAGTAATAGGTCTAGAAGGGATACAGCTACCTGGAAAATAAGATTAAGTTTTTTACAGTTGCTTGATTTGCAAAATTTCTTTCAGAAAAAACAATAGACAAAGTGTGTCTAGTCAGATAGAAATGCAAGAGAACATCTCATCTTATTCATCTACACCTGACCTACATACTTCAAACATCTCTCTAAAATTAAGCAGCAAACATTAATACTTCAGAGCTTTTCTTCCAGAGAGAACATTCCTGACAATCAGCAAACACATCATACTGATATCATTGGGAGGTGGGCCTTTCTAATATGGCCTAAAGCTTACAAGGTACCCTTGCATTTTGCATTTGGACTAGATGATCTCTGAAGGTCCCTTCCAACTGAACTATTCTATTCTTACACTAGTGAGGCATGAGCTTGGGCTTCACTGAGAACTTGTTTGTCAAATGTAGATTAAAAAACAAAAAACAAAAAACCCCACCCAGTTATTGTAGCAAAAAACAGCTAATCTTAAAGACCACTAGCAAGGGCAGTGAGTTGTGACATTCCATAAATGCACCAGTCCAATATCCAGGTGTAAACTTACTGACTAAAGATGCAGAAATTTAAGATTTTGCATCAGTTTTCAGTGAAAACGTCAACAGTGGATTTTTTTTTTTTCAGGGACAGAAAGTATTTTTAGACCTTTTTCTCCCTAAATAAGCATTATAGAGGAAGAAGGAAAACTTAGGAGGGCTGGTGTAGAAGAGACCACTGCAGCAGCCTGAAAGGAGAGCACTGAAGGGCCATGTTAGCGGCCTCCGAGTATGCAAATGCTCTTCATTTGCTCCCAAATCCACAGCAGCTGCACAAAACACATTGGGCTTACACTGATTTAGGAGGATGGACTAGATAACCTCTCAACCCTCATCCCTATTATTTTCTATGAATCAGCAGAAAGTGAAACTCCCTTCTTGTGCAAATCTCAGTTCTTGCAGCTCCAAACTCCCATTTTTCTTTTCAGGTGTCTGAATTACATAAACACAGGAATCTTATCATTAGACATAAACCAGACCCAACACAATTACAACACAGATCAGTTATCAGCAGATTCTTGTTCCTGCCCCTATTGAGTTCACTAGAAGAGAAGTACAAACAAAAAATACATGATGCAAACCTCATCACATAAAAATAGTAATAATCACTCTGGTGAATATGTTCATTGGATTCAATCATGTGTAGTTTTGCCTTTTTTTTTTTTGTCATCAATGGAAGTCTATTTTGTTCATATATTATCCATGTGAGCTAGGAAGCTTTCCAGGAATCTAACAGTTACTGCAGACTCAAAGTCTCTAAAAGACCATTTACTTTGTGCCCAACTTCATCTTTATTCATCACACAGTACTCTATAATTACACACAGAGATTTTAATAGACAGATTTTCACTGCCACAGCCATCTTCACCATATAAAAGATGTCTAGTCGAGCTGGCAAGCTTCCCTTTCCTTAGAGCCGCTTTTACTGTGCATTGAAAATGAGACTGTAGGACAGCAAAAACAGGTGAAACAGACTGTGTTGAACACATTCTGAACATAAAGCTTTGCTCCATCCTCCCTGACATTGCAAGCTTTCCTTGGGCTGCACCATGTGCTCATTCATGAAAGTCACTTTGTGATTATTTGTGGTGGTCCCAAATCAGCCTGAACTGGTTTGTGGTGAAAGAAAACCTGTCAGTTCCTTGGGAAAGCAAGACAATGACCCCATAAATTATAAGCTCTCCAAAGTAAGCCATATACATGTTTCTTGTTTCAGCCTTGTCAGACAAGCTGCAGAGATCTTTCATTCCCATTATTTGTAACTGCCTGGAAATCAGGATAAACTGTCCATATGGGAAATTTGACAAAGCTGTCAATAATGCCTGTTTCACTGTAGATCTATGCCAAAAAACCTTCTGCTCATACAAAATTAGACAATGATTTTAATTTTCCCTTTACTTTCCCTTCTAAGTATTTTAGGAACAAAGAAATGAGCCTACAATTATGCAGGAATATAAGTCAAGGATGTATGCGTAAGGAAAGTATAGACAGCGCTGCAGAACCAAACTAGCAATCAAAACACTGTATCCATTACTGAGCCTCTGGGCACATATTTGATTGAAGCTACTTCTGGCAGCTTGCACATTTTGCACACAATTGATAATTGAATTGTGTGCCCCTAGTTCTGGGGTTTAAGTGGATTTAGTTTGGCATCTGTTTATCAACAATATATAGGAAACACTGGAATAATTTATACTCCCATAGTACTGCTATAAATGCAGAGTAATGCAAATTTAAACCAGTTTACAAGTTTGCATCTGGGACATTGAATTTGTTTATTGCATAGCTGTGCAGTTTATTTTTGAAGTATAACCCAGACTCCGTTAAAGTCAATAGGCATTTTACCACCTGCCTCGGCGCAGCCCAGATTTTAGCCTTATGATGTGTGCTTGCACAGCAGTGGGAGAGAAAAAAAAGAGACCAATAAGATGTTTTGCATTTCATATTCTTGGCCAAAATGGGACTTCTCACCAACACACAACTAGAGTGAACGATGGGAAAATACTCCTCTTGCAATTGCAGCTCTTTACCCAGAAGAATCCACAAAAGCTAAGCCACTTACAAATTTTGTCCAGAATTGGATATGACTTCCCCCTGGGCATGTCTTGCATCTACTTAGGACTGCTGAACATATATAGCTGTCCTAACCAGCCTATGGTACATTGAGGGGATTGCAATTTGTGTTAACTGTAGATCTGAGGATGTATTGCTTGGACTTCAGATCTGTGCTGTCCTGCACACATCTCTTACACTTAAACACAATCAGTTAAGGACAATGGAAAAGCCTGGAGATGGCACCCACCTGGCACTGGTCATGATGCCACCAGCACGTCATTGGCTCTATCTTCAAAGGAAGCTGCATGTGGTACTTCTAAGAAAGTCTTCTAAGAAAGTCCTATAAAAACTCTGAAGCACAGAGTGTGGGCAAACCTCATCCCAAATGGGAAGTCCACGCAGCATGCTGGGCCCTAGGCACAGGTTGGTCTGATGCTGTGTCATCTCAGGGTTCCCAGCATCAGAAGGGACACAAGATTTTACAACTTGCTGTCATTGTTCGTGCTGAAGCAGCACCTCCTGGTGCAAAACGATGTAGCAGCGTGACTTTTACATCCTCACTTTCTCCTCCTACACTGCTAGGGGAACACCAGGGAAGCTAATTAGTGTCGTTCAGCAGAAGCAAGGATAGGAGGATTTGACCCTAAACCCTGAAAAAAATTGATGTCAAACAATTTTCCTACTTTGTCATGTTTCCACCTGCTTCTTTAAAAACTTTTTCTTTAAAAACTTTTATCCATCCAGCCAAAAATCCCACCCTACATTTAAACAGTCAAAGGTACTGGTTTAGGCATGCTCAGGTTCGATAGCAGAGCTTTTCATGGAGTCAGGCTGCAGCTGGGAGAGCTATCCTCTTCTGAAATATATCCCACTGAATTTAGCAGCGGTAGGGAAATGGAAACAGGGCCTGTGCTTATTTAGGAGCACAGACAGGATCCTCGGTGTTTAAGTTGTCACTTGCAATGTGGGGGAGTGATGGCTCGGAGTTCAAAAGAAGAAAGAAGTCAGAAAAATACGTCAGCAGATGCCAAATCGACAGCAGACATACGTACACAGCATGCTTGTACCTTCCTTGACTGTAAATTTAGCGTCAGTGGTAAGGCACTTCAGTCTGCTGCATTTAAAATGCTTCCCCTGTATTTGGATATACATACAGGATGCTCAGAAGAGCTTTAAAGCAGAATTTAAGACTTTTTAAAAAAGCATGTAGAGTGTATCTGTTACTGCCCAGTTTTTATTTATGCCTTTTGCAGGGCAGCGCTGTGGCACAAACTGTAAGGAACCCTATTTTTGCTGAAAAAGAGCCTGAGCAACAGTTCTTGCTTCTCAGCAAATAGGCCTATATCTACTTGTGGCTATAAAACCTGCCACAAACAGCAAACAGTTGGCCTTAGTTTATTGTCCTTCAATAGCCTGTATCTTGGAACAAATGGCTTTTCAAAGGCAGGAGTCTCGGGAAGATCTGGAGTCTTTAAAGCAGGCCTTTCCATTTTCTGTGTTAAACACAGCACTGCATTCCTGCCTTAAAAAAACTTGTTAGCACAGCTGAGAAAAAATGCTTGATAGAAAGGCATAAGCCATCAACTCTAAAGATGGGATCAGCACAAAGCATATGGAACTGAATTAAGACAAGAAAGCTTCCAAAAACATTTAAGGGAGGCACTGATTTTCTGGTTTCACTCTTCTTTACAGGCCTATCATGAGCCTTTTCTTTCTCATTTATTTTGTTTGCATATCTTTCATTAATTTCCTCTTTCCATCATGTAGATGTCTGCTAAACTCCACATTATTTGAACACATTTTCCTCTTTCTCTCCACCTATTTTTTCTTCTTCCATTTCCACTTTGTCCTTGCAACTTCAGATGTCATTAAGACTCCTTAAGACTTCATTCCTCTAGGCTGGTCATGCTCTGAAAAGGGAGAGCCGACAGCTCATTGTGCCCACAATCTTCTTGCCCTGGGAGAAGGTGGATTTCTCCTCCCACCCTCCCCACGGATGCTGACAGCAGAGAGCCCTTATTCCCTTCTCCCCATTCTTGGGTCATTTTACCTACTCTCCACCGCCTGGTAAATCCTCCCTCACTTGGTGCCAAGGGCAGAGACACTTCTGTTCACAGATGGTCAGAGAAAAAAACCAAGGCACAGTGGGATTAGAACTACCCTGCTCCTTATATAATTATTATGAGTTCTGAGTAATTGGTGCTGCAAGAAATCAGCCAGATGCCCCCATGCCTCTTTTTTCCAAAAGGGTTTCTGCTTGGGTGCTGAGCACAGCAATCCCATCTTCAAGCAGGAGCCTGGATTGTCAGGTTTCAGTAGAAAAAAGTACTTTAAAAATGTACCTTCTGCCTCCTGGACTGACAGATAACAGTAGGCTAGGTGCAGAAACAAGCAGAAACTGCATGGCTTTGCTCTGTGCTATTGGAAGGCAACAGGCAGCTCTTTTAGATTTCCTAATCTCTCAGCCTCTCGCCACACACAGACACATGCGAGAAGTACCTGTAGGCTATCATCACTCTTGGTGACAGAAAGCAAAAGCTTTTATGCAGGGAGCATCAAACGGGGCCTTATGTGATGTGACATAGTACACATGCCTGGGAGAAGAGGTCAGAGAAGGAAACATGTAGCAGCTGAGGCTTGTTTCAGCTGTGCTTGGGCAGCACCACTGCGTGCAGCTGTACAGGGACCGCTCGTGAGCCCTGCAACAGGCTGGAGGTGTGAACTCCTGCAGCATCTCTCCCTGTGGGATAGGACCTACAGGAGAAAGTGTTTTGTTATGGTGACACTGCAACTCTGCAGGTATGACATTCACCCCCTCGCTCGCAGAAGTCACCAGTCACTGTATATACATATATATGTTCTCCCCCACCTTTCCTGCAACTTAATTTCCACGGTGATATCACCCTCAGGGCTTCCTCCTCACAGGGGTGTACATCCCAGAAGTCTTAAAACTAAATCATTATGTTCGAGATTAGGACACCAAAGAGGTGGGGCTGAGGCGAAAGCAACCAGCTCAGAAGCCCTACACAGTGTCTCAAGACCCACTTTCCAGTTAGGAAACTGCACAAAGGAACAGGACTTAACATTGTGATAGAAAAGGGGTAGAAAAAGTTCAAAGTGAAAGAAATGCTCAGGAAACAGGCCAGCAAGCACAGGGTCTTGTTTTAATGCTATTTCCAAGTAGATATACTGAGATACACTGTATTTAATCATCACACAACTGGATGCACACTGAGCTTCTTCCAGGCTGTGCTAGCACCCTGATACTGGCTGGTTGGTTACTGTTAAAGTTCAGGGCTGTACCACTGGCTTTGCAGGTGGCACAAGGCACCTTCCAAAACACCTTCCCCACAGCTGCATCTAATTGCCCTCAGAGCACTTATGGTGCATTGATAACCCAAGACTGTCTCTCATCAGCTGCTTTCTACCCAGCACAAGGTAGGCCTTCCCTCACTTGAAAACATTTGGTGTGCCTGGAGAAAGTTAAACCAGAAACATTAGTAATTCTACAAATCTCAACGCTTCAGGGTCATCCTTGCCGCACTCAGAGCATGAGGGTTTAGGCAGAACCAGCACAGGAATGGAGCTGTCAGCAAACTGAGTGAAGAATGCATTTTACATCATCTCCAAAATTGAGGATCATAAAACTGACAGGAGATGAAGACCCACAGTGCTAAAAACAGGGCATTCTCAAACGCTTTGAAGTTCAAATGTACATTTGAAAAGCCTAAAAAAACCCTAAGCTTGTGATTTTCTTCTTTATCTGTAATTCCTATTTATGGAATATCGTAATTTACTTTTCAAAATCTTGTTACCTTGCGAACACAGCTGAATTTGAAGTTACCCCACTGAGGCATTGCTAACATACAAACACCTCCAAATCTCAGAGATTCCAGATGTAGCAATTCATCTTCATCACCATGGTTCATTCAAAACCTGTCTGTATTCTCCTGAAAGTGGGGCCTTCCCCCTCCTTGCATGATAGATACCAACAATCATCGTGGAGACAAAGACTGTTTTGAGGCCAAAAGTGGCCTGGGCCTCCTGAAATCTGCATTTATATTCTGCTCTACTGCAGGTCATATTTGTAACATTGGACAAATCATTTGATCTTTCCTTGGCCCATTTTCCTTCTCTGAAGGGAAGAGAAGGATATTTCCATACCTCACAGAAGAGTTATGAGCATAAATTAATTCATATTTATGAGGTACTGAAGGGATTCTGATGAGTACCATAAAAAGGCTGACATATATAAAACCCTCTGTGTTCTGGCTTTCCACTGATATAGCTGTTTTCTTCTGCTCCTTAAAGCAAGGACTTCTGTTCCCAGAGCAATATTTTTTACTTGTGACACTTCTTGATTTTACCTCAGAACAATAAGTACTTGTACACTGCAGTTGCAGCAATTATTTTTATGCATGATGTGCTATATATGAAACTTTGTGTCCTTTATAGCCAAACAGAACAGAAGAGTTTCTTTTAAGATTTATTTTTAAAGACTGTGAAAAAGCACCAGGCTTGCAGCTGACAAGGCTGAAGCATGGCACCTTTACACAATAAAACAGAGGGAGGATGGGAAACAAAAGAACACTGCTTATGATTGCCATTCAGTCCTAGGGGGACTCACGGTGAGACAGCAGAACAAGAGCCAGGATGTATAACCTACACCTCCTCACTCCATCTGCAAAACACAAGTTTGTAGGGGGTCACTGGCTATTTTTCAAGCTTCAGGTGAGAACCAACATATAAACAAACCAGGCTGAGGAAGCTGAGAAAGCCAATCTTCTGTTCTTGACCTTTGCACAGGTGAACTTGAACCACATCATTGGCACACAAGCTAATAAATCTTTAGCAGAATCCACTGTACAAGTATTTATCCCTTCTGGCAATTTGGGCAGTCATCTATTTGTCCTACCTGAAGATGGGGCTGCCCCCATGGGGAATAAGCAACCTTGGGAGCTGGAGAAGGCAGTGACACCAAAACCTGTGCAGTGCTTAGACCAATTCCATTTTCTGTCCCTTGTCACAAGGGCATGGACTGTCAGTCTCACCTGAGCACTACCATTTCAGCAAATTCGCACAGAAGAGCGGCCACACATTATGGTCAAGATCTCAAAAATAGGAAGCAATGTCATCTGCTTAGTCAGTGCATTGCTATGGGACCTGATTAAATCATGTCACAGTCAAGATGGGTCAGCAGAGGGACTTGGGAAGCATTAGGAAAGTGTTAAAGGTGTTGCAAAAAGTTTATTCTCCTAACAAAAAAAGTTAACATCAGCTTTGCAAAGGATATCACATGTGCAAATTAAGTTTCTTTTGTTGCCTGCACGTACTCATTTGTCAATGAGTATTTATGGTGAAACTCAGGCATTATAGCAGTTTGAAGTAGTACTGCATAGCTAAGTTCACACAGGTAAATGAAAGCCTTCAAAAGATGCAGAAAGAAGCCTGACTGCTATGTAAATCAGCTTTAAAACAACTTGAGAAAAAGCAATTCAAGGTCTTTCCTACGCTTGAGCAGTATTAGGAATAATAGGAAGCTGTATGACACCATTCAGACAAGAATATTATCTGAGACTGACTCTGGTAGCAAGTAGGATTCAGTCAGAGCTCCGATTATCCTCGCCTCCGGATGTCATTGAGCCAGAGGAGAGAGCACCAAGGAAGAGAAGCATTTTAAGCCATATACTGCCACTTGCAGGTCAAAGTCAGTCCATGTCAGGATAGAAGCACACATGCGCCTGCACATGTAATGCAGAGTCTGTGACGGATTTGACAAGTGCACTCTGGAAGAATTTGACATCTCCAGAGAGCAAGTTTGGACAAAGCTAGCTTTGCTGCCTGTGAGGAAGCGTTTAGCAGCAAGCACATCTCAGTAGCTGGGATTGTGTTTGAGTTACTGGCAGCTGAGAAGGACATCCAGATTTTCACAGCCCTGACAAGAACATAGAAATATCCACATGTGGAGAACACTCTTGAATAACCCAAACCGATGACAGCACAGAGTCAGTTTGGGACTGCACCAGGGTAAGTAGTAGCCTTTGTATAAACGCATGTGTGCCTTTCCCAATCTTGGTCCCACTTTGTGGGACCTCTTGCACTTGGTGCACATCCACACTGCCATAGAGCTCACACTGCACCAAGCAGCTGCTTTTCTTAAGCAGCAGCTGTGAGGCTGCCTGTGCCATGGGCTTTGCCATGGAGAAGCAGAAGTTCGGGCTGTGGAAGGCTCCAGGTGCTGTGTGCATAGGAAGCAAGAGAGGACAAGCAGTCAGAGAGGGGAGGAAGGGCAGGAGACCTGCCATTCCCAGCACACCACGATGCCTGGAGGCTCAGAAGCTGGCAGAAGGGCCAGAGTGACAGTAGTTCAGATGTCCCACTTGGCGCAGTCCCCAGTGCTGAGGTCCAGCAGCGTCGCCTTGGGCAGCACTTTAAAGCTATTGGCTGCATTTGAAGGAAGGATGGCTGGTGCTCCAGTGCTCTCCAGGCCTCAAGAAACAAAACCCAGCAATGTTCACCTCCAAGTCTTCATCGCAATGCCTATTTGAGGGGAATTCAAAGGCATCCTGCCATTTTGGAGGGAGGCAGGGAGAGGAGAAAACTAAATTTAATGCAACAACATATGCAAGAGGTGGCCCCCACCTCACAGCAGGGGCGCATTCCTGCTGACGTTTTAAATTAGTAATTCATCAGCAGGGCCCGAATTACCTTGTAAATATCATATTACTGCATAGCCATATTATGCCTGCATGATTTCATCACAATAACAACCCAGTCATAATTTTGGCTGCTGTAAAAAATAAAAGCAGTAAGAAGTGTGAGATTATGAAGGCATAATGAAGGCTTTCCTTCCAGGCAGCAGAGTGGCCATGCACTGCACTCCTGCAGCACACACTGACAATATGGGATTTGTTCTCTTGCTAATATACTGCTGTACTCCCACATGCTCCAACAAGTGGGAAAGTTTTTTCATCCTGTTGAAAAGGTGATTGAACCTGCTTGTCTTTGGGGTACATGGCCAGCTTATTGCAATAAAATGAAGAAATAACTATGTCTGCTGTTTCCATTAAGTACTTTGAACAGCTGAGAAGCTAGGAAACTTAAATAACTGCCTTTATGAAATTAAGCAGCAGTGAGAAAGATGTTGTGGAATTAATTGACAATGGTAACTGAACGTGCTCCATGATGTAAGATTTAATTGCTCCACTTTCAGAAGATTATATGCATTTCATTCATTGACAGAAGCATAATAATCATTGGACTTAAGCTTAAAGTCATTACTTGCTACTTTCAGACCATTTTGTTCTTGCATTTTCTGTAGTTAAGGATTTTGTCTCAAGCATCCTGAAGTAGTTCAAATTTGTTTACACTTGTATAGTCTGCTCCCTGACAAATTTTTGTAGAAGTTTGCTATTTTGTACCACAAGTTAGAATCCCACTGAATACTAACAAAAAGCATTACACGCACACGCATACAACATTAACTTGAAAACTCAGAAGATTGCACATCTCCAGATTTATGTTCATTTATTATGACTGCAACATAGTATTTCTATTTCTAAATATTTTTATTTCTAAGTATTTTGACAATTTATTAGTACAAGTACAACAGCATCTCAAGCATGATAATAGTGTATTAGTAATCTAAGCTTGAGCTCTTCGTTTTCTACGATTAGCCCTTCTTGAAAAAATATAAACTTATCTGGAAAAAATTAAGTTACTTCAGAAAGGGGGAAAAGGATAATTGAACTTAGAAGCTGATATGTTTTTCAGTATAGACCTTACCTATACTTCAATGCCAGTCAATTCTTCAAATGTGTCATTCAAACAACTAATGGGAAAGAAGGACATCCACCTAAGGATGTTCAACCATATTTCCTAAAAAGAACTGCATGCAGCCTGGTTGTTTGTAACTCTGGTTAAGAGGGACAAAAACAATATACACACAGTTCTGCACACCACATGGCTCCGTTAGCAAGCTTTGGTTGCTCTCATACCTCAGACCATGCCTGGCTTGATGTTGCAGGCATCCAAACTGAGTCAGATTTCTATGACCAAAGGGTGAGGGAAAATTAGAACACAGTCAATTAAGCCAAACCTCGCTCCGTAACCTCAGCATAACTTCGTTTCCCAGAGCATGGGTGAGCAATTTAATTCTCAAACCTGGGTTTTCTGAAATTACTTTCTACTTTCCTCCTCTTAAAATTTAGCTTCATCCCATATCTACTGTTTTGGGGTCTAAACACTGGATGGCATTAATATTGACCCTGAACATGGACCAAAAGAAAAACTAAGTAAAAGAAAGTCAAGGATTTTGACTCCTAAAATTTCTTCAATAGCATATCACTGTAGGATTGTAGTTCAGGATCATAAGAAAAGCCACCTGAACACCTGAAATTCTTTTTCCGTGTCCTTAGACTGCTATAATATAAATCAAGCACAACCAAATCAGAAGAGGTTTACTTCAAAGGTTTCAGACAGCAACAGCTACATGTTTTTGACAAACATACTGTGTGCACCTGTGTCTGTGCCCTGCCACATCTCATCTGTCCCCAGGTCACGCTTAGCCTCCCACCCCAAGACCAAAGACAATTGTCAACCTTTGCAGACAGTCTGCTGTGCAGAGCTCATCATTACACTTCATCTCTAGCTTCATATGCCAATCAGAAAAGTTGTATATGTGGATACTCTACCTCAGTGGCCCTGTAGCCTGTGAGCCAGAGAATCTGAAGAATGTGGTCAGCACAAAATCGTGTGGGGCAGATTTTAGAAAAGGTCTTCCCCAAAGCCCCAAGACACTGATGTAAAAGAAAAACACCTGAAACACCAAAGATGTGTTCCCATTTGTTAAACAGATAAGTGAAATATGACATCTTTATAAAAAGGGGAGGAAACGCAGAGGAGACTTAACCACAGGGTTTCAGAGGACACAAACCAAAACACTGAGTCCCCCTTAAAATTTCTTAAACTCAGATCAAGATCATAAAGGTTAGGTCAATCTAACTTAAACACACGTCCAAATTACATAAACCTAAGGCCACTGGCAAATACAGACGTAAATAGCACCTGTATTAAAAGAGTTCTGAAGGAAGGCTTTGTTTTAAAACATCAATAAAATAGGCTCCTCATGTGAATATGCCCACAGATGAAAAGTATCAACCCCAGAGAAATGTTTCAGAGCATTCCTATTATACACAATTCCATGGGCACAATTTAAAAGTAAATATATATATATATAGTGGAGTAGTGTGCAAGTATCAAGAGTATTTAAAAGCCTGGTTACCCAAGACAAGAAGAAAATTCTGCGATTCTCCATAGATTAAAAAAGATAAACATAATTAATTCCTGTGTAGAAAAGCTCTAATTATTCATTCAGGCTTTTAACAGCTTGAATAAAGCAACTGCATTTATTAAAGGGAAGAGCCACAGAAGGAACTTGAGATTTTGGGGTTAAGAAGCATCTTCATCCTTCTCTAATAGAAAAGCATTCTTCAGTTATTCAATTCTTGGACATTTTAAGTTTGTTGTTAGTTTGAAGACCAATGTTAGGAATGTGGAAAAATACTTACAAGCATTGTTTTAAATTATAGAGAGTGAAACTGAAATGATCAAACACCTCAGTCTACTGCAGACAGTGGTATAAAGTAGAACCCTAGATCTAAAGTATGTTTTTCCTCAGACAGCTTAATGTCAAAGAAGCATTCATACCCGATTTCTGTCACACTTCCCATATCAGTGGGACAAGACATTTTGATAACTATCTTTGACCTATCCAACTAGAATCATCATATAAATGTCTTAAGACAATCAGTAAAGCAAGAAGTCTGGGACTAAGCAGGGTCATCGGTTCAGATGGATGCAGTGCTGGTTTTATTTCAGGTCTCACAGATATTGATGCAGTAGTAGCCCAGCTCCTGCTAACAGGAATGTCAAGTTCAGTCATATGACAAGTAAACCTGTAGCTTTTCTAATTCAAGGGACAAGTCCAGAATTTCACACACACCTGGAAATGTCCAAAGACAAAGAACCTGTCATATCTTAAAGCATCTGTCTTTCCTATTGCAGTCCCATGGTAGCTGGAACCTGATCCCCCTGATATTCAAACACTTTACACTTCTGCATTGTAAAAGAAAGCAGAGGAATTAGCATGAAGAGTCCTAGAGTGCATCATTTTTCTTCTGCACCTAGCAGAACAACGCTGAGTTGCAGCCAAAAGTCCCCTATTTAGGCTGATGGGAGCCAAGTCCTTTGGATTCCTCTTGTATTCACTTAACACAAACACAGGGCAAAGACACTGAATTGCTCTGCACACAACGAGCTGAGAGCTAGCACAGCCAGCTCCAAACCAGACATACCAAACCCAGCTGGACTTGTGCTCTACCATATTTGCCAGGTTTGAGGTTACAATCCCTCAAAGCCAGCTTTGGAGCAGCGCTGGTTCATTCAATAACTGGACCTGAGGGGCTTTGCACAGCCTGCTTGAAGGTTTGCACCCAGTTCCATCAGTCAGTAGTTGCAATGGAGAGCTGAGCGCTCTGGTACCAAACCCTGTCAGGCACTCAGCACCTCCCCACTGGTACTGAGGCCCCAAATGTTCAGTCCTTTAAAGGCCAGGACAACGTTCCATTGCTTTTGTTCCCCTAGTTCTGAATCCAATATTAGTGCTGTGCTTGTTAGTTGGCCAGCCAAATGAGGCTGTGACTATTATAAGTCAACAGCTCAGAAGCATGGAGTTTAATACTTCATATAAATTCTGGCACCACTTTATTTCCTCAATAACATGTTCTCACATTTGACTGAAATTCCAGGGGGGAAAGAAGTGTATCCATATAATAATGGTATGTGGGAAATGCCAACTCTGCCTCTGAAAAAGTTCCTTTAACCAGATGTACAATTTTGCTCATTAGCAAACTGATGAGGTATGTATTTTGTTACAGATGCAAATGTAACATTTGTATGGATCAGTAAATACTTTTCCACTGCAATGTAAACAGACTTGACAGTTTGAATCTGCCAGGAATTGCAGTGATAATTATGGAAATGCCATACAATACCACAGGAAAACCGTTTCCTAAATATTCATGTGGGAATATTTATGTTACAATTATAGCAAGATACGTACAATTAGAAGCATACTGACCATAAAATATCTGACAGTTCTGTTCTGCAAGAGCAGTAAGGAAAAACCTCAGTGCCTTCCTTCTTAATTGTGGCCACAAGAATTATTGCTAATCACTCTTATCAATCTGCCTCCAGGAAGCTGGCTGAATACACAAGTGCTCCCATAGCTATATGTTGCCCAACAGACTGTCAGAAAATGTCAGTGTCACCACCACTGTACACCAGACTGGGTTACCTGAGGCCATGCTCGCTGTCAGTCTGAAGGAAAACATTATCTGTGACAACAGCATCTTGTGTTTTCTGGACCATTTTAGGAAAATTCTCATCTCTTTTGTGTGGCTGCAGATTAACGAGGCTTGCTGTCTTCGTGGGAGTCTGAAGACCAGTTCACAAGAGAAGGTGATGAACTCCACACTGAGTGTTAGAAATAGTGCTTCTATTATTACAATAACAGACCTTTCAGATGCTTATTTAATACATGAGCATCAGGTGTAGATTAGTAGTGGACACACAGCATTAACCACTTCTGCCTCTGCGCTGTCAGGAAACCCAGTGTCAAACCAGCTTCAGCTAACAATTACAGGGGATACACAAGAACCTGTCAGGCCCCTCAGCAGAATGGATTCCTGGCATTTCATCAATAAAAAGCTTCTGGACTACTCCCATTTTTTGTTTTGATGAAGTCCTATTTCCAAGTAGTAAAATATTCTGTCACATCAAGAAATCAGACAACCATATCTACTACCCTAAGTAGATACTACTGAGGTAGCAACAAACCACCTTCTCAAATAACCTAACTGGGTCACCATTACTAGTGAGAATAGGAAGAATTACAGATCCTGTCCCAGCCTGAAGGCTGAGAGCTCCTTAGAAACACACCAACATTAGCTGGGCTATGATTAATACTATACTCTCTGAAGTTTCCTGATTAAGGTCATATTAAAAAGGGCCTGCTTATAGAGTTTGTTGCAAGGATGGAGTGTTTTGATAACTACTCAAACTTGTGAATCTTAAAAACCTCATAAGACTAACAAAACCTGTTTAAGGGCCAGAGGTTAAGAGAGATAATAAGGAAAATTTATCACCAAGGTAAAGCATATTGGAATCATAGAAGGTGATGAAACAAGTAAAAAGAACGTGCTTAGAAAAACCCCTTCATCTGAATTTAGAGAGACTTTAAAACTCTTTAAAGATGAAACAACTTGTTGTCCAGACCCTTTTCTGCTTCAGACCCATGATAAGAAGGCAAGGCAACTTGAGATCTTGCTTCTCAGTACTTCTTTCCACATACATGACAAGAAGAGAACTCCTTACCTTGCGCCTGAACTTATGACTAGTGACACAAGGAAGTGCTATTTTTGAACATGGTGCTAAAATTCTCCTTTTTAGGAGGAACGTAAGTTTCAGACGCAAAAGACTTCTCCAGCTGAAGCAGCTTGAATATTTGGTATACACACCTGTCAGAACAAAGGTTTCTTGACTCTCTCAAAGCCAATGTGATTGTTGTCATTGAATTTTTGGCCTTCTTGGGGAAAAAAAATCAGTGTCAAAGCACCAGTTGTTGGACCCTCAGTGTTTAGGTGTCACATTCATCCTCTTTCCTAGCGAAGTTACAGCACTTCTTGTTTCAGTGGATCCACCAGGATTTCATTAGCTCTGGGATACCTACTGAAGATGTGGAAACTGAGCAGCTGCTAATAACCCCTCTGAAGATACAGAGAACATTTTTCACTGAGGGCCCTGGAAACACAAACAAGAATGTTTACTTGTGATTTGTTCTCTGACCCTGTCATGCCACTATGATCAGGTTTCCAGCATTTTAGATCACTATTGACAATAAGAGGCCTTGTCCCTGTGCCAGGCCATTGCTGCATGGAAGTGACTGTACACCATGAGTGGTGTGAATGATGCTTATGTGAGCTCTGCCTTAGGCTGGAAAAATTTGTTATAAGGAAGGAAGTGGACTGACAAAAGAAATAGGCCCGTGCCTTGGAATACTTCCTGGACCTTTCCTATTAACTGAATTGGTCTTCAACAAGAAAAGTTAGTTAAAGGTTGTCATGATAGGGAAAGAGTAAAAAAATCCAAGTAGTTATAATCTTTACTGCATTAATCTTGTTAATAATTATCTCCCATCCAATTGATGCCAGCAGCAAATTACAGAGCAGATTAAAAAGTCTAATTTTTCACCTAAGCCTACCATTCCCTCTATATTTCTTAGTGTCGCAGCTGCAGAAGCTCTTCCTGAACTGTCTTCCATGAAAGACTTTATGGCTACCTTTCAGTTTTATAAGGCTAACCTGCATTAGCAATAATAACGATCTTTAATTCAAAAATATCTAAGAAGGAGCAAGGACATACTCTAAATTAAACATTAAAAAAAGGTAGTCTAAGATTTAAAGGATGCAATCAAGTATGAGACAATTTAATATAATTTTCCAGTAGATTCCAGTAGAAGTTTGTACTATATGAATATTACCTAACTTAGACAGTACAGAAAAGCTGACTTGACAGTAAGTATATATCTTTCTTTGCACCATGTAGGAAGTCTTCCTGCATCCTCCAGATATCTCTAGCTACTGTGCTGTAAGAGACCCAAAGCACATAAAAATAAGCATTAGAGCTTTTGCATGGTAACACCTGTACAAATTCAAGCCTCTGCCTCTGGAATACTTTCTTGCTACCCTTCAATTTGGATTCAAAGTTAATATCATGCCCCTCAGCTAGTAACAGCACAGGAGAGAAGGCAGCATTCAAGAGGAACATACAACACAGACCAGGGCAATGGGTTGCTCAAATCTCTTGTATCCCTATGATCTAGAGCCCTCTCACTTTTACAGAGGAGCCGTACTACTAATCAGCAGCCATGAGCTTTTTTTTTTTTTTTTACTAGGGAGAAAACAGTTTGTCTACCACTCTGGCATTCACCTCTGCTCAGACAGCTTCCTCCCCTTTGGACAGCAATACCCTCCAGCTAGAAGTCTGCTCAAGCCCCACAAGAAAATGGTACCCAGCTCTCATCATCTGCCCCAACACAAATTTCTGGCTGTAGTACAAGAAACTATTATCCTATTCCTGTTATGTCCTCCTCCAGCCAAAGGAAAGCTGAAAACTGAATGGGAAGGGAAAATTTCCTGCCAGTCGTCTTTGCAAGCTGGGACAATATGGCACTTTGGAAATGAGAACAGGAAGACACTGCAGTTTTATGATCAAAAACTCACATTTTAAAGAATATGTAAAAACAGGTATTGTAAATACCCAGATATCTACCCAGGGTACGTCCTATCTTAAAATCAAAGATAGGAACAATTAGGGTTATGTAAAGCTAATTTTGCCTTAGATATGGACCAGGAAGCACTGTTGCAATAGTTCTCCCAAGGGCTAATGTACAATTGCAATATCCGAGCACAATTCCAGGGCAGCTGAGCACAGATAACAGTTATGGAGACATTCCTGTCAAGTGTACAGCAAAGGGAGAACCTGGTAATAAGTTAGCAAAGTAGTTAGAAATAATTATTTTTATGTACATAAAAGATCTTGTTCACAACTGTAGAATAAGTGGCATTTTCCTTGCTCAAACAAGCTTGTATATTCAATGCAATAACTGCACTTGCTATCAAAAGGCAGTATAGAAAATGCATTATCAAGTGATAGCCTGCCAGATTAGGCTGATTACCGCTATTTAAGTAACCTGTCTACAACACAGACAAACATCACATTACTTATATTAACACCAAGAGGCGTCTGCCCAGTTTCTCAGTGTATGGTAGTCTGACAGATTTCCATGTAAACATTAGACATTGTTGAAATCCTGAAAGGTTATGTTCTACAATTTGTCCAAGCTCAAAGGAGGTCTGCAGCTTGTAACAGGGACATTTTGTGGGTTCACCTATCACTTCAGGTTCAAGAATGGATAACGCTTTCCCTGTCTGATCTTCCCAGTCACTTGGACTTCTCATAAGTTCAACAGTAAATTGATTTAATTAAATGTTAAGGTGTGTAGGGTCAATAGTCTAAATCTGGAGGTCATGAAGATATTGACATTTATTGGCTAGAGATAAGTGTTGTTTTAATATAGGCGTGCCAAATACAGTGGTGCTATAACATTCTTCACCACAATATCTGTGGAGACTAAGATAGCTGCCATGAAATTTCTGTCAGCATAACACCTATTTAGAACTCAGTAACTTATAAACATGTCTTCATGCACCTTGGAGCAAACTTGGTGCACCAAGATGTGAGAGCTTTTCCTTCCAGAGAGGAAACTGACATTTCTATTGCTTTCAACAACCTGTAGGTGGATGGGGGTCCCATTGATTAAATCAGATCAGTTTCAGTGAAGAACCTGCACCTCTTCTTTTAAGAATCTAGTATATGTTAGCTTTTATTCTCCTTGACAGTTCTGCACTTCAGCAGCAACTTCAGACTTACTGCTAGTGTCTTCTACAGCCTTGGTATCTCAAGTGATGTAACTGTGACACAATCTGACCGGTCTTTACTGCAGTCATGAGACAAAAATACTCGTGTATGGTTTGCTCAGCTGTCTTTTGGTCAGAAGTAATTAGCATTGGTAGATTTTATAGTATATAATGCATCTGTCTATTTTGCAGTGCTGCTGTGCTTTAGAAGAATTATATTACTCTCAAGGAAGATCATTAAATCATTAAAATCTTGCAATAAGATAATTAAATGTAAGTAACCACCTTCAAGGTCAGAACAAGATGTAGGAACAGGTAGAAGCTGAGCACTTCTGTCTACACTGTAAGAAAAGCACTTTGTCTCCAGGAATAGATGACAGGAATCCCAGTGCCAACACTTCCAGAATACCAAAACCTGTTCTCACCAATACAGCAGAATCCCACTGTTAAGACTTTCTGCTCAGAAATCAAGCCAAAGCATCAGCATTTCACTTCCAATGCCTCTGCCCTTTCAGTAGGGAAAGTACAGATACTGAAACAAAAACATTGGTTGCGGATTGAGTGAAACCATGCTTGCTGGAAAGCTTTATTACCTTTAGCTAATAAAAGTAATTCTGACAAGGAAAAGTTAAAAGCTGGAAAGTGGTGAGAACGAGCACCAATAACTTTAACAGAAGGGGCTGCATAAGGATTTGGCTGCACCGATTGAGTATAACCCAAAACACTCCTTGGAACTTTGTAGTCCAGAATGGGAACAAGGGAAATTATAGTGACAGGAGTAATAAAACAAAGTGACAAACCTGAAGAATACAAGAAGTCAAGGAAGTATACTGTCCTTGGAAATAAAATATTGCACTTATTTCTAAGGGTGTGGTGGGGAAGAGCAATGCGAGCAATTAGGCTCCTTTGGAAGAGCTAGCCAACAATATAACACATTCAAACTCTTTTGATGGGTCAGCTTTAGCCTTAACTTGTGTTCACGCTCACTGTAAGCACTAGTTATGTTTCTCCTTTGTGTCTGTTACGTAGCATACAGATATCAAAGGCCAAGCTATTCCCAGCTGCCACGTGAGCAAGCGAGGTTGCAGAGTACGATGTCCTTCCCTTGCTGCTTCTACTCCAATGGCAGGAGAATGAGCCCCAGCACTGAATTCAAGGAAGAACTAGTCCCACATGTAAGGTGGAAACGAAGCACCCAGTTCACCTCTTAGGCAGGCAGCAGAGGTCAAAAAGCATACTTTGGAACATGTAAGCCACCTGGTTTCTATTTCCTCCTCCTGCAGCCCCTGCGTTTGGAGGTCAGAAGTACTGCCTCCTACAGAAGTACTCTCCTCTCTACAGCCTGTGCAGTCCCTGCTTCCTGCAGGTAACAGAGCTAACCATAACCTCCCCAGGCCATGCTGCTAGTGCAGTGCAGGTCATACAGATGCCCCCATAAAGTGTTATACATGTGGAACTTCACACATACATAGTCCTACTGCACCCATTCACATTTTCTTCCCATGGCCCTGAAGTCTTAACACTTACAAAGCTTTTTCTCAGCCAGAACAGATGTCTTAAGTCGCTATTCATCTGGTGCACCCGCAGAAGTTCTCTGGTGCCTGTGTCTTTCATGTACTTTCATACCCTTGCAACTTCCACAGTTCCCTGTCAAGGCATACCCTGCAAGCAGCTATTCTTCCAGTCAGTCCAGCTACTTCTGCAGCCTACAGAAATTACACTGGGCATCCATGCAGTCTTTCAGCTCCACTAATAGCTCTTAACTTCTCAGCCATTGGACCCAGTGCTTTCTACTTATTCTGCAATACTGAAGCAAAAAGCACACTAGATCTTCAGAAATCACAAGGCTACACATTAGGAATCCCAAATTCTTATTCCAACTCTGACACATCTTTCATTATACTACACGGGGGATAATCAAGAGAGTTCATTTGAAACAGGACTATAGTAGGTAGGTGACTACCCACCAGGTCACAAAGCTGGCTGGAGTGTCCCAGTGCAAGCTCAGTACAGCACTGCATAGTCCAACCCACAACTAATTATCACCAGAGAGGCTGCTAGACTCTTGGTTCACTGTGTCTTTATGGAGTTGAATCCTTTTGCAATGCTGTTTCACATACACTATAGCCATGCAGAAATTACTGTGATAACTATTTGAAAGTGTACAGTAGTTAGTCATTTGGACATCTTGCGTTTCACTAAGCTTGCTTTTTCTTATCTCCAGTGCCTTCCCCATCCGTAATTCAAAACTTGGCAGTTGCTACCCAGCTAAAGGTAAAATGAGTTTCTTACAGCAGTCTCCTGCTAAGCACTTTCGTATTCACTGCTAAACAAGCAACTGCATTTTTTGCTTTCTTGTTCTGAAGTCATTACTGCTGGTCATGGAAGTCAGCACTGTGGCAAAGCTTCCCTTTCAATTTCTCATCAAAAAATTCCTCAGTCATTGTGTTGTGTTAGATCTCACTGTTAGAAATCCTGAGGGTGTCCCCCATCCTCCAGCATAGACACACATCGGCCATTTCAAAGCTTTCCAAGACAGAAAAGTAATTTTTGCACCTGCAAGGCCCCAGGTGCACCAACAGGCCTTAATGGCATTGACCAGGCCTTTACTCCCTTCCAGCTCTGTCATAGCGTGAGCCCAGCCATGGACCCTACCACTGTGGACTGGCTTCCCAGCTAGACCTTCACGCTGCCTTATCACCAAGGATGCACATGGTGATAGGGCTCTCACCTGACCCTTACCACCCCAGGGCTTGCCTTGCTCAGGTTCTGTGGGGTGGCCAAGGCCCCTGCCCTGCCAGCTGCCTCATCTCCCTGCTCCCCATCCCTTAGAAAGCAGCTGGCCCCTGTGGTACCCTGGTGCTCCATCAGGAGTCTCACTTGTAAGGAGAAAGACATTCCTCCAAGGGATGCTGAGGTTTTGGTGCTATTCCCAGGATGTCTGTGGCGTCACTTCCTTTTGAGCAAAGACAGCTTATTCCTTCACATCAAAAGCAGTCTACTCTAGAGTCCAAAACTGAAGCAAATTAAGTAATTAAGGTTTGAGTAGTGCCAGTTCTGAAACAGGATAACTTTGGTGGCCAAAATTTTGCAAGCTTTCTACTGGAGATGGAGTAGGCCTGGAGGATCTCAATCTCAAATCTAAGATGCCTCCAGGCTGCAGAAATGTTTTCTACAAGCTTACGTGCAATCAAACTCCAAGGCTATGCTCTAATACTTAGTTTTATTGAACAATAAAACATTTTATTGTTTTTTTCTTCAGCTAACATTACTTAACTTGGAGACGATGCTGGTTTGATTTTAAGTACCTCACATAAGAATGTCTTGTCTCAGCAGAAGCATTCATGCAGTGAGCTGCAGGCCACCAGCAATGGGTGTGACATCTCATGAAGATACCTCATGCTGTGGAAAGAAGCATTCGTTTGAAAGGCACATCTTTGTACCAATTTTACAAGTGGCTCAAAGAATATTGATGCCTGTGTTTTGCTATTAATGGAACAGTTGTATACTTCACAACAGAAGTTAGGCAATGAGCAAAATAGACAGAAGTTAAATACTAATCCAGGAACTTTCTGGGCATTGAAACTGATATCTTGTATCATTAGTCTTGTACCCAGATGTAGTAATAAGAAAATAATTTTATGGAAGCATTGAGTTTGACTTTTAAGAGATTACAGTATTCAGATCTCCCAAGCCATGAACATTTCTTAATAACCATCAACATCAGTAAAGTTATTTCTTCTCTTCATATTCTAGAAGCTTCAGTGCAAAAAGTGAGCACTGTACTAATCATCACTAGCATAACTTTAGAAAAAATAGTATGTCAAGTAACTTTACTATTTCTTGGAAGCAGTGCAAGCCAAGAGGTCTCATGTTGCTCTCAAAAATGCACATTGCCTTTGCTCACAGCAGTTTCCTTCTCCTCACTTAGATTAAGCTCTCATTCACTATCATATCAGTTGGTCAACATGGACATGAATCTTCATTTGACACCCTCCCATCCCCATTAAAAATGTAATCTACTTACTTGCAAGACTTCTCATTTGCTAACCCATAGTACCAGCATGTTTTGCCTATCTGCAGACCAGCATTTCATGGCAAGGCAAGCTGTACTACCTTCTGTGTAGCCTGATACAAAAAGCCTGCAGGCTTTTTGCAGGCAAAAAGCCTTTTTGTCATTTTCTGATATGCCATGCTGGAACTACCAGTAAAGATAGTATTTTCCATGGACACAGAAAAAGGCTTCCAAGCACTTCTGCAAAAATTGCTCCCTCCCATAGCTCTTAAAAGAGATAAGAAGATTGCATGCTGGAAAATACCAAGACAGACACAATGAAGACCTTGACAAGAAGTACTACACAGGCATATTATTGACTAGGATTCAAAGGCAGTCATAGCATAATGGAGCTGAGGAGAGTGACTTCAGATCAGATAAGAAAGTAATTGAAGTGTACCTCCCACAGCTTGGGAAAGCTGACTGCAACAGGAATAGCGTCAGCAAAGTATGAACTGAGACCTCAGTCATTTTAGAAAGCACAGCACTTCTAGGATGGTACCAGAATTGATTTGGAAGATCTAAAAAGCTAAGCTGTTGGGTGCCCGTGGATTGTCTTGCAAACAAGTCCTGTGTATGTCAGCACGTTTACTTCAATGGAGTAGGTTCCTTTTTAATTCCAGAGAAATAACTTAGTTATCAGGCACAAGCAAGAGCACAGTTGAAGTTACATAGTAATGAAATACTGGAGTCTGGCTTTAAGGACAGTTGTGGTGTAAAAAGAAATAGCACAGTTCACTTCATAGAAGGCCATTTCAGAATCAGAAGGACTAAGGACGCCTTCAGTATTAGAAATATTAAGCATTTAACTTCAGAACAGGATGACAGGAAAACATTCTGCTCTTTACAGCAGTACAGGGTTGTCATATATGCTCTAAGTGCCTGTCCTTTTAGCCTTCTGGTTTTGTTTAAGAAAAGTGATCAAAGGGTATGCACAAAGCACAGACAGTAACAGTCATGTAACATGGTAATCTCCCAAATAAAATAGCATTGTTCAACTTAGTGTCTTGTTCCTACAATTTTGCAGTTATTTAGTTCAAGTTAACTTGAAATCTTCCTCTGGTAATAAACATTCATACCAGTCATTTATACCTTCCACACTTTCTGTATGTGAGAACACTAATACTATTCGTGTGATCTCATGACCATTACAGCTGCTCCCTATGAAGGAATAAAGTCCACTTACACAGAATACAGCAGAACCATTTCTATATCATTTCATAATGTACTGGTGAACACTGAGTAAACAATCAGCCTCTAACTAGATGACTAACTGCAGTACCAAAGCCCAGGAATCCCTCTGAAAATGAATACCCACTTTCCATCTAAGCCACAGCTGCTCTCAGAGCCAGCAGCTGCAGCTATCTACACTGAAAGTAGTGCAAATCTATCAACATAAGGAAACCAGACTGTGCCTTGACACCTTTTCCATAATCAAGCATACTGACTCAGGTTCCCTCACTGCCACCTTCTTACAGCTGCAAAAAGTCATCTGTTTTGTACTGCTGGGCACTGGGGAGAACAGGAGTGTTAAATCCAGATGTTCTGGGGCAGCACACATGGGAGGGAGCACACCCCACAGCCACCACTCCAGCTCGAGTGGCTGCGCAGCAGGGAAGTGGATTATCTTCACAGAGAAGCTAGTGTGAAAGAAGGGAAACAATACTAGATCAGGAGGAAATAATTTCATTCTCCACACCTGTTCTTCATTGCTCCAAGTGAAACAACTGTTCCTATTTATAAGCAAGCAGTGAAGTTGCCCCAGAGTAAGACAATGGAAGCTTGTCCTCATGAGAATAGCACACGTACCTTTCTGAGACAGACAGACAGCACAGGGAAGCAGTGTGGGTTTCCACTTGCTGGAACAAGAAAGTAAATCATGATCTGTTACAAAAAATCCCTCAGCTCCACACTTCCCCTACCTCCTCATCACTTAGCTCAAGGCTTTTGAAACTCAATTATCTGAAGTATAGAAATAATCACACAGCTTCAGAGAAGCAACATAAACACAGGCCTGGCCCTGGCTGCTCTTGTGCTGATAGGGGACAGACACAAGGGATCGCGGGTGTAATGTTAACATGAGGGAAGTGAATCTGAAGTGTTACACATCTGTCATTGAGTCACAGTGACACCAAAAATAAACTAAGCAAAAACTACTGGGTTGCCTCATTAACTGTCCATTCAGGGAAGTTTTTTTTTGTTTGTTTGTTTTATAACATATCCACCCTTGACAGCAGCTATGCAGAAATCTGCCATCAGGCTGCACTTTAGAAAGCAAGTTCCTTTTGCCACCACCTCCTTTGCCCACTCTCTCCCCAGCCTGCTTAATACAGAGCAGTTGAGGCAGTTTCCTCTGCTCCCTGGTCATTGCCTGGCTTCACACCCCCTGCTTTCTGGGTAAGGCCAGTAAATCCCATCAGATCAAGGGATTTGGAACTGTATTTAAGAGACCAGTTCATCATGTTTGCAGGGGGAAGGCAGCTTTAGTGATTTGCTGCCTGAAAGCACTTTCTTTCCCTTGTTACAATGATTTCTGACACTCCCAAAGCTGACAGTGTGGTCTAGAAAACACCCAAGAAACTGATTTTTTTTAGAATTTTCCCCTGGGTAAAGGAATTGGCAGGTGGGGTCTTTATTAAGCCTGAAAGAAGAGTACAAAGACTTTGGGAAGTTGTATTTTGCACTGCAGAGATGCATTGGATGCAGCAGAAATAATGGGCTGCTTGAAAGGAACCAGCTAGCAGGCTGTTGGGGCTGCGTCCCATCTGGCTGCTCAGAGGGGCTGCGATACAGGGCTGGACACAGAAGAATTGCCCTGGTCCCCATAACACCTGGAGGTCTGCCCCAGGTGAGGCTGCAGGGTTCTGGCATGAAGTAGATTAGGGCTGACTTCTGTTTCCTGGTGGGATGACAAAGCCAGGTATCAGGATCCTTCCTCTGAGCACTGCAGTTGCAGTCATTAGTTATGAAGCACTAACTGGCCATAGAAAGAATTTGCCAAGACACTACTGCTGTTCACATGCATCACCTGAAGCAACGTAACAGCTTTCCTCTCCGCAGTGCTCTTTTGGTGTATTGCAGGAGACAAAGTCCTGACTCCTGCTGCACTGCAAGAAAGGGCTGGCACAACACAAACACAGACACCCAGTCCAGCATGGCCATAGCAATAAGCCAAGTGATCAGGCGAGCATAACCAGAACTCATCTCTTTACTAAAAGAAGGCTGCATTTTTCCCTGCAAGTCAAGATACAGTCAGGAACATAACACTTTTTGGTAGGGTTCCAGGAGCCTAGAGCTGTAGCAAGTACCACATAGAAGCTTTCAGGATAACCTTGGAAAGCAGGTACTGAAGGTGCTTTTTTAAAAAAAAAAAAAAAAGTTCTGCACTGTTTTTCATCAAATATATATATATTTTCCCTGAAGACAGTTAAATTAGGTGCTTAAATTTGCAATCAAGCACTTCAAAAGCTGGGCCACTTGTTTAAATGTTTCATGTGAATCTGGGAGTCTCAGCTGAACGCATGCCAAAATATTGCCACAGAACAATAGGGAACAGCTTGTGCAGCATGTTAAACTGCAGTGAGTCTGCCTGAAAGCAAGGCTGTGAACTCTGTTCTCTCCAGCACTAAGTGTGCAGTTACACATTATAGGAAAATACAACTTAGGAAAGCCAGCCCCCACCTTAGTAAAACAGAAGTATCTTCTGTTGCTCTCGAGAACATTGTTTTTACCTGTTATTTTTAAAATAACACTGTTAAAGTGTTCCATATAGCAATCTAGGTAAAGTAGCCTCAGAATATCAGCAATCCAGGATTATAGACAATTCAAAGAAACAGGAAGGACTGGTGGATGGAAATAGATTTTGGTTCTTTTTGCATTGACAGGCAACTGCAATGACACCACTGTTTTTAGCCTCTGATTTGTGATTACCTTTAGCTCCTTCTCCAAGCTTTTCCCTGCTCCTGCTGGCCATATCTGAATATTTGAACATCCATCAATAATACAGATATTAAGACTAGATGGAAGAAGGCAGCATAGCTCCTGGAAAATATTTACTGACCCTCCAGCTGTAGTGAGCAGACCGAGATCAACTTGTGCCAAGATGCCCTTTCAGTCATCTTCATGCACAATTTTATATAAACTTAAGTGACTTGTCTGAGATTTTTTTTGTTGTTGTGAATCACTGTAGTAGTGTATACTCCTCAAAAAATGGCATTTCCATTCTAAAATGGAGATGGAGCTTTAAGATGCAAGATGGAATTAAATAGATCAAACCTTACATTACTACCCTAAGCATATGCTTCAGAAACAAATGTTTTCTTGGAAAAATAAAGTATGATCACTGTAGAATTATGCCAAACAGCTTGTCTTTTTTTTTTTTTTTTTTTTTACCTTGAGACCGACACAGCAAATTTGAAGAATGTTGTTGATTGCACCATAAATGAGTGCTGGTAACTTAGCTGGAGATTGCTTTGTCTGAGAGTTTAATAAGTGCTCTTCTCAGATGAAGAGAGATATATATACAAAATAATTGAGTTTTTTTTTAAAAAAGCTTCACTTAAAGGCTTATGGCTTTATGAGATGCCAGTCAACAGAATGAGCCTATTCTCATAATATATGAATTATGTGTTGATTACAAGTAATCAAGACAAATAGCACATATCTACCTACCTGTACAGCTACACCAATACAGTCATCCTATTACTTCATTGCATTCTCCCTTTTCATTCATTAGTGCCCTACTTTTTTGGGATCATATTTAACACCAGATGTACTCTCCAGGCAAGGACCAAGTCTCCATTCTAAAACCATTAGGTTGCTCTTAAATGCAAGTATATAAATAGAGAAAATTTCTGTGGGGAAGAAGTAAACATCCTGTATCTAAACCTTTCTTCCCTCAGACTTGGTAATTAACATAGACCTGAACTTTTGTTCTACTTCTTGGCTCTCGACAGAGAATGGAAATACTGACTCCAGAAATAGGCTGAAAACAGCATACAGAAGTAGTACTATGAGTTCCTAAAAGACATTAGGACATAGAGTGACAAGGTAACTTTTATAACAATAAACAAAAGTGGATATTTGTGTCTTCTATTGCCAGAATCTCTAGGAAAGGAAGTTACTTCTTAAAAAAAAAAAAAAAAAAAAAGGAAAATTCCTGCCAGAATCTATCACTGAGGTTTGAGGGAAAGGAAAAGAGTGAATTAAAATGAGAAAGGAAAGCCTTGCAGGAAATACCTGGCTGTACAACAATATCTCGTCCTGTAACAATATGCACCAGTACTTGAACTCCTCCAGGGAAAGGAGAGGCAGCAATCATACAATTTTAGGTGAATTGTTACATACAATCTAAACTCATTTTAATTTAGATTATCAGTGGAGAAGGCCCTGGACGTGGGATTAAAACCCTGAATTGGATCCAGATAGACCAAGACACTATTTGATCATTTCCAAGTCTAAGCCTCCATATCCAGCACCCAATGGAGCCAAAAAGTATGCAACTCCTTAGCTGGTTTTATAAGATGAATTTTGTTTTGATAATCTGTAGGATAAGAAGTTCCTGGGTTTCATTGCTTTTGCTGCCTTTTTTTTTTTTTAAACAGTGCAATCTTTATCAAGTGCTAAATTTTGCTGGTCTGTTCCTTTATGTTCTTGGCAAGCTGTACTGCTGCACACAAGCTCAAATATGTTATATGCCTGAAGAATAAAGATGCCCTCATTCTTGTGTAGAAACTTACTACTTTGGTTGCTGCTGCTCATAATAAATCAATTTATATGTGAGGACTTAACTGTTGGCCCATAAAATTGTACTCCCAGATTATTCAGTCAATTAACAGATTATTCAGATTATCCCATGCTAGGGATGTAAAGGGGTGAAAAAGCATGCTTCCTGACAGGGAAAAAAATGCACACTTCTTAGCTCATTTAAATTCAAGCAGAATATATTCCAAACCCCCTTGGAAAAACATCATAGAACATTGTAGGATGCTGTTCACAATGCTACTTTGGGATAGTGGTAGGATTAACCACTAGATCTGGCTGTCCTAAGTAAAGCAAAAACCCTGTCAAGGTCCATTACTAAGTGAAAGATGTCCTTACTGTATTTACCTCAGATTGAAAGATATTACTTTGCCATTCTTTTTCCTTCTAAGTAGTGTCTAGGCCTCCAGATGATGTTTTTATTGCTACAGGAAACTAGAGACTCCCAAACCTTTCTTAGTCTCAGAAGGAAAAAAATGATTTCATCATTACTACCAATTTGATCAGCAAAAGATTTTTCTAGTAGCACAGTCCTTAGTGCTACCCTCGAGCCCCAAAACAACATAGCACAACTGTTTCCATCAGTTAGAAACTGAGGATACTTCTTGATTACCGATGTGAATGAAAGTTTATGCAAAGTTTAAGTGGCTATCCAGAATTAAATGAGGGAGATGATCTATTAGGTATCCCAGCTAAATGCAGAAAAAACTCCGGAACTGTAGAGGTTTAAGCCTTTCAGTGAAAAAGGCTTCTAACACACCTGCCCTCTATCTGTCCTTACAGCCACTGCAAAAAAAAACTTTAATCTTTAACATCATGCTTTATGCTGGTTCCTCATCACACACCTCATCATTTTAGGATATTCTGATACCCCATCCATGTGACCTAAGGTGATGATCCCTATCTCCTGTTCTACTTAACCATTGCAGAAGCAGGGAGATAAGGACTGATGAAAATTAAACTATCTCTTGAGAGAAAGATTCTGCACAGGGCAAAACAGAGTAAACATGGCTGAAGTCCCAAAGACATAGCTTGTTCTATTTCCATTTCACAGGAAAATAAAATCATTTAAAGGGGAGGAATGAAAGGAAGCCGGATCTGTAATTGATTACTTTCATCCTCCAATCTCCATTCATTTTCAAATACATTAATATAGCTACAATCCTGTTTACAAAGGGGAAAAAGGATTTTTTAAAATATAATATACAAATGAGAAAGTTTATGACACTGCAATTGCTTTGTTTTATCAGCTTCATCATCCTGGCCAAGAAAATGAAACCAAGGGCAAATGCAGATGTAACAGGTTTGCAAGTAATCTAAATACACATTGGCAAACTCCCGAGATATCTCCAACTAAATAAAGAAAGTTGGACAGTTGTTTCCTCTTACATTAACTTGGTTTCACTCACAGGACTCCTTTTGTGCCAGAAATCATATGAGCAAGTTTTCTGTGATTTGTCATGACTTCTGGTGCATCTTCAGCAAAGGGAGACATGAATTTATCAGCAGAACAAATCAAAGATCTCCTCGGTCCACTGTTTTGCAGTGACTCACGTGAGATATGTCAGAAACAGCACGTAACTCCTCATTACAGATACCTCAAATGAGATACAAGATTAACTTGAAAGGTTCTCTAATCTGTGAGAAACTTGTTACCTTTGAAAACTGTATGAGTCTCCTTGTTATTATATTCCAAATAGGCAAGTTATCTTAAGGTAAGCCTTCCATTATTTTTACATATGATATCTTATTATTCTTTTTGCAGATTTTCAAGCACTTTGCTGTTGGCTGTTAGAGAATTGCTCCCAGTGCACACAGCTGTAAGAGAAAGAAGTGTTTTAATCTCTTCTAGTGATTAGAAGGATGATTGATCCTTCCACTCTGTCTCCAGTTAGTATAATGTTTTCTTTTGTTTCTACTATATTTCCATTTTTCAGTAAAACAAGAAGCCTATAATTTACTGTAAGTTAAAACATGCCATCAGCTGATAACGCATTTTCCACAGTAATCTCCATCACCTGCTCAGTGAAGCTAGTATGTTACCTGGGTTTAGCACTATCACTGCATGCTGAGCAGATATCATTACAGGTCTAGCTAATACTTCCTTATTTATTTGGCCTCCAAGCTCTTGCTCTGCTTCTAGAAGAGGGGAGCAGCACAAATGAGCCTGCCCTGAAGGTCAACGGTTTCAGGCTGCAGACAGTCAAGGTGGGAAGAGGATGTTATACCTCTCCTCCATAAAAAATGCTTTTTTCCTCATGCCCTGCTATTAGCTACAGAAGCAGATCAATATAGCTGTGCACCAAGTGACACAGCAATACTCAAGGGCAGAGGTGGCACCTCGGAGAACTGCAACTCTTGTGAAATAGATTAAAATGATTGCCCTGAATTGCAAGTGGTATCACCCTCATTCACAAAGAGAAAAGAACGCAAGTCTCTCAGTATAAGGATAATATGCCTCCACAAGTTCCCCAGGGAATTTCCCTCTGAACATTTCTGGTTTTCCTGAGGGCCTGGTGGTGTCACAGCACATCCTAGAGACTGCATCGTAAAAGCTGGTTGCTTTTCTCACTTTTGCTTAGGAAGTTGTTAAATAGAATGTATAAAGTAGCAAAGAGATGCTCTCTTGAGTAAGCTTGAAAGAAAACCTGTATAAGTTTAACTGTATTTTGTTGATACAGCAGAAGTCACCTCAGGCAGGTTTTTAAAGACAAGAAGGAAACTCCATATTGGAAGCTAACCTTTGAAGTGCATTGCCATAACCTGTAACTCCTTTAATGACCAGCGCTAACAAGAACCACAGTACTAAGGAGTAACAATAATAAAGCATAATAGAGTTGTTAAATACCAACAATATTCACCAGGATCCCAGAAACTATTATGGTTTTGGATTACAGATTAATGACTTGCATGAAGGGATCCAAGCAAGGCAGTAGAAGAATAAACAATACTATAGAGCAAAACAAATGAATAGTCTCACTTACCTTGTTAACACAAGGAATATTAGAGATGACATTCACATTTCAAGGCACGGAATCTGTATCCAGAAGATAGAAATAAGAAAGAAAAAAAAAAAAAAAACTTGTAAGGGTAACTCATAGTTCCCCCTTGTGAAGAGGCTTTGAGATAAAGCCCTTCAGCCTTGTCTCAAGTGATAAAACAGCCAACATCAGCATACTGGAGAAAGCCACCAAAATGGGTGGTGGGACTGCAAGTGTTATATACAGAGCTCGTCAGCCTGCAGCAGGAGATAACACAGTCCTCCTGAGCCCCCACAGCCACCAATCTGGCACAGCAGAGGCTAGCTTTCAAAGATTTTACTGAGGGGAAACAGCATGGATTGAAGAAAGTCCAACTGTCCCTCTCAAACCAGCTTGAAATATTTGTATTTCCACAAAGCGCAAATCCAGGCTGAGCTGGTTTATAGATAAAAACTGTCATAGAACAGACTGTGAGTGGAACAAGGACCAGCATAAGGCAGACTTGAGAACCTTCTAGGGAATTCATGAAAGCTACAGGGTATTCAAAGCTGAAGATGAAGACGTAATCAATCATTACAGACATAAGAAAATACAGCACGGGGGAATTATTTCTTGTACAATTCATCTGTGACCTGGTGGAACACCACAATCAGTTTCACGTCTCTCAAATCCATGTCCTGAACATTTTTCTGGGGGTAGGGAGCCACAGGGGAGAAGTTTACAAGAGCAGCTCTGCCAGAAAGCAGTCACTACAGCAGATTGCTTCATGCCTTTTTTTTTTTTTTTTCTGAAGCCACAGTTTTAATGAGGAGTGTCAGTTTAATGGAAAGAGAGCCAAATAGCTCCTGATGGAGGGGCAGAGGGGCTCCATTTATTACAGCATCTCATAATTTCATAGCAGGGGCAGCTGAGGAACAGGCAGGAAATTAGAAGTCCTTTGAATCTGTTGCCCTCATGTTGCCTTAATGTCCCTGGGCACAGGGAGCCTAGACATCCTTGGCATGGGCCCAGTAAGTACTTCATGTTATTCCAAGGATGGACTTGGCTCGGGGGAGTTTTTTTTGTTGTGATTTGCCATGGAGTTTGATTTTTATTATTATTTTTTAATATACTTTGTTTATTTCCATGTCTCTGACACTTTCCAGAGCAGCTCTTTGCGCATTGTCAGCTTCAATTAAGGATTTCCTGGGACTGTGTCACTTCTCGCTAAAAGCCTGAAGCAGGCCTGTGCTAGTGCTGCTCTTGGCTGTCACTTGCGGAAATCTTATTCCATTTTCTGAACTTAAAATTGGAAATGATCTTGGAAATTAAAGGCTGACCATTTGGGGGATAAAAATTAGGATGCATTTACATTCTTGGTATTTGTCTGAAAAGATCTTTGGATATTGTTCCTACGGTCACATGCATGTCCCCACCAGCAATGTCAAGACAGAGCAGGGTGAATTTATACCCACCTCTTTTATAGGTAGCCAAAGGGGCAGGGCTGAACTGGTGTGGTAACTCCAGTTCAGACTGAGAACTAAATCCTAACTTAAGGTGAAATTGCTTCAATTAACAACAATTGCTTCAACACCAAACGAGTGATAGCAGCTATTAGCATTGTCCAGGTGACTGACGAGATTGTTGTAATCCTTTTCTAGTTTTCTAGAATGAAACTAAAACAATTTAAAGCCCTCCAAGCTTAGCCAGCACTTGCCAGCTTCAAAGTAGTTGTGCTTGTGGTATATGCAGAAGTACCTTGGGGTGAGCTTTCTTTCCATATTCATCATCTTAGACTAGTGGAAAGAGCACAGACAAAATATCCGTAGCTTTGTGATGAGGGATCATGGTACTGGTCTGCACAACCTCCTCTCTGGGGAGGCAGGTCTTGTTCCCTGCCCCTTTCTACATAGGGACAACCATGCAGCAAGTGCACTCGCACAGCCCTGGCGTGCTCTGCACTCATTTATTGCTTCTGTGGAATTGATAGCTCCAGCTCTGTTCCATCCCTGGATAAGTATATGGGGTTATTGCTCCCCAGCTGCCTTGGCAGCTAGGCAGCATCTTAGCACAGCTGCTTGCTGCTTCCTTCTCTCTCCCTGCCCCATTGGTATCAGCTAGGAAATCAGCATATTTCTGATATGGGAGGAATAAGTCTGCTCTTAACTACCTCTATCAGAAATATAGATACCTATTTTTGGCTGTAGCTAGGCTTCAACCTCAGTGTTTATTAAAAGAATATCAATGCTGATAACTCATGTATAACTGCACTACTGCTTTTGACTGGCAAAAAGACACTAATAATCTCTGCTATTTGTTGAGCTAATACATGTGTCACTCCTCATTAATTTGTAATGGATTTTATTGCTACTGTTGTTTTTAAGGCTTTGGATAAGAGACACATATATTTTTGCTACTTAGGACCAGCTCATCCAGATATGTTTTCTAGCTCTTCCCTGAGGATGGTAATTGTTAGCAGGGAAGAAATCTGTAAGTCTCTTCATAATTAGAATAAATAACCTGTTCTGCAACCTATAGACTTAACATTTAGCAGAAAACCTCTTGGCTATGGAGGAGGAAAATCGTATTGATGTAAAAAGCATGCTTGAAATCAAGACACATTTACTATCTCATCACTTATGGCCTGCTTTGGCTTAAGATGTCTTATTTAAAATCTATTCTCACTCTGTTTTCATGTCGTCTTCAATCAGAACAAAAGAAAAGCAGAAATGGTTTTAAATGTTAAGACCATGATCTTCAATGCTGGCTCTGTTGCTGGAAGTTAAATTCTTACCCAATCCATTAAAGGGCACTGGTTTCCCATGTCATATCTAGTTTTGATCACGAGAGGGAAATGGGAAACAATAAAACCAGACATAATATGGAACAGATTTTTAGCTTTCTGCTTTATTTTTTTTTTATTTTTCTTTTCCTTTTTTTTTTTTTTTTTTTTCACTTTTGAAAGTATCTGAGTAAGAGTTAACTTGATGCTCTGGAAAAAAAAAAAAAAAAAAAAGACTTTTTCTTTTCTCAATCCCTGATGGAAAACTTTGCCCTTAAAAGAAGAAGTAATATAAATAGTAGTGTGCTATAAGAGTGCTGATGTGGATTGGGTGGCTGAAGTTCCTGGTGGTGGCTGGCGATATTTCAAAGGGAGACTTACAAAGTCTTGGGAGCAGATTCATTTCTAAAAAGACTGAATAGACTGGATGAAATCTATTCTGGAAAGGCTCCTTCCCTGAGACAGTGTGTCTCACTGGGAGCATGTGTTCACTAATTCTAAGTCTTGAATCTCCCTGTCCAGGTAAAACTTTATCTATCCTAAAAGAAGAAAAAAAAAAAAAAGAGGCTCAGTAGTCAGAGAATCGTAACTGATGTGAAGAGCAACGTTAATCTATCTCATTATAAACTAAAACAGGAGGCATGAAGCCAAACTGATGTGCCTGATTTAAAACCTACTGAAATGGGCTCTGTAAGTGGAGAAAAAGGGTTAAGAGAGCTGAAGACTGAGGTTTCTATTCTACTTTGTTTTCCTTTAGTTCAATGTCAAACAAGGTCAAGACTCAGTTTGGTGTTACATTAGCAACACCTTGCTTGCAAGCTTAGCAAGGCATTACTTATAATAAGGTTTTCCAGGCAGAACTGGGCTCTGTTCAATTAATTTGTTTCAATGAACTGCCACATTGTGATGACATGCAGTAAATGCTGAGTTAGATTTTTAGTACATAAATCATCCAACTGCATATTTAGAAGTGTCCCTCACAGCGAGGGTTCACAGGCAGCTCTGCAATTGCACTAACCAACAAGGCAGCCATATCCCAGGCTGCCTGTGCATGCACAGTCATGAGCAGTCTCCTGGAAAATTGGCCCTATGAGACAAAAAGAATTAGATGTGTTTTAAAGTTTAAAGTCAACAATGAAGATTTATCATTCCGCTGTACATTCTTCTGCCTGCAACTGCCTCGAATTACACAGCAGAGGTAAATGAGCCTAGAAAAGAGGGGAAACAGTTGAAAAGGCCTTGAAAGATGTATGTGATTTTGCTGGATTTTTGAGACTTTAGAGACGTCATTTCACAAACTATAGGGTGGAAGTTCAAGGAAATCCTTGCTAGTAAGAGGGAAAAAAACCCTGCAACCTCAAAAACCCAAAACAAGACACAGCACGGTAAAAAAAGGAAGAGGCAGTGGCAAAGGTTGAGGTTTTGGAGCAGTTACACCTCTATCTGCAAACTCCTTCTGAAAGCTGCTGACAGAGCTTTGGCATCTGATCATCTCCTAACTGCTGATTAACATAGCACTGTTTTATATTTAACTCAGGCCAGAGCAGGAGGGGCTGGGGGTGGGGTTGTGCTGCTTATAAGGGGAGTGCAGTGGGAACAATGTTCTTCTGTGTCGGTTCCCTCGGTCTCCCTGCCCAGCTGCACTCCTTTTGATCATTCATGTTTCCTCTAAATGCATGTTATCTTTAATTAATTGAGTGCCTCGTGGAAAGCGAGGTGGGGGAGACAGAGAGAGAACAGCTATCGCTACACAATTAACGTACAAACCAAGTCTGCTGAGTTTACTGAAAGCAAGTGCTGAATTGACTAATAAGCTTTATACGGTTAATGTTTTGCTCTGAGAACAGACCCGGGAGCTGAGATGGAGGACATGGATCTCGAGGATAAGAAGCCTAAGAAGTACTGCATGAAGACAAAGCATGTGGCTATTATCTGTGGCGTTGTGGTCATTGTAGGTCTTGCTGTGGGGCTTGGTGTGGGACTGACCAGACCTAAATCGCAGCAGTCTTCAGAGGAAACAGATAAGCCAAATCAGCCAGATCAACCAACAACCTCTCCTCCCACAGTGGATGCAGGTTCCTGTCCTCCTAAAAATGATGAGACTGGCGAGTGGAGACATTTCAGACTACCCACTTACGTGAAGCCTTTCCACTATGACCTGGAAGTGAAGCCTGAGATGGAGGCAGACATTTACACCGGGACAGTCAGTATTTATATTGCTTTGGAAAAATCTACCACCCACCTGTGGCTCCATCTGCGAGAGACCAAGATTACAGAAAGGCCCACGCTCAAGAAATCCTCAGGACAGCAGATTGCTCTGACTGACTGCTTTGAGTACGCACCACAAGAGTACATAGTGATGAAGGCAGAAGCGGAGATCCCTGTCACTGATGAGAATGACCCTTATATACTCACCCTGAAGTTTCAAGGCTGGCTGAATGGTTCCCTGGTTGGCTTTTATAGGACCACCTACATTGAGAACGGAGAGACTAAGTAAAGGAAATTTTCTTTTATTTATTAAATGTTCTTCTCTATTCCTACTTGCTCAGACCTGCTCTGTTCCTGTGTCAGCTTCTCAGTCTTGTCTCTCACCAACTTGCTGACATTTCTGGGCTGTTCTTTAATTTTGTCATTCCCCTAAGGAAGATGTTGTATTCAAAATCTTTTGGCTGTTGACAAGAGTGCGCTGGAGAGCTGGGGGCTTTTGTTATTATTTTGAAAATTTGAAAAGCTTTTCCAAACTCTACTGGTCCCAGGTTACCCTTGAGCTTTACAAAAGGCTCCCTCAGAGAGGTAGAGGGACTGAGGCCTGTTTTTTGGCTCCATAGTCCAATAAATAACACACAGCTCTCACAAGGCGCCAGTCGCTCCCCAGAGTAATAGTTTTGGTGTGAAATGCTCTTGTGATACTTTTCCTGACATTGTGCCTCCTTGATGTTGCAAGCCTGAGGAATATCCAAACTCTGTCCCTTCTGCAGCTGGTTTAAATTATGGGTTAGGGAGATCCGAACTATGAAGGTTATCTTTGACTTGAAGTTTCTCTGCTCCAGCTCTTCTTTTTTAACATATCAATAGTTATTGATATAAGCTTCTTGTGGTTCGTTTAACCCATTTCACTTCCCAGTTTTGCACCACTTCAAGGGGAAAGCCTGAAAAAGCCATTTCTCAGTGCTCAGGGGCAAAACTTCTCACTTAATGCATGGAAAGGGCACAATACTATCCATTTTACAATATTTACATTTCTGAAGTGACTTAGGCCAGCCTTTAAAACTAGAAGATAAACTTGGCTAGACTCTTCTAGGGTCTTGTTTCAGGAACACAAAGCCAAACATTGGTCTGTTTTCATGGCACTTTTTTGCCCTCCTGGGACAACAGTGTCATGAGTGAGAGTTGCATCAGCTTCATTCAACCGCTGGCAGGCAATGCCAGGAGTAGTAGCAGTGACAGGCACCAGGAGCAGAAAATTCAGGAAGCAGAGGAAAAAGCAAGCACTCAGTTTTATGTGTAAACATGGTTATCGGGTCTGGGTCTGTGAAGAAGCCATGGAGGGAATAACTTGAACTCCTGCCAGCTCCTTCCCTCTTGTTCCTCTGTACCGCTCAGTATTGCTCTGACTTGGAAGGCGTTTTGGTTTCATACTTTGAGCATCTGACGACCCCATGGGAGTTCTAAAGTGTAACCTTTTTGCATCTTTATAAATTGGGGTGTGTTATTTCCATTTTATTGGAAATTTTAATGGTGAAGGAAACCTAGATATTGAATGAATTGCCCCTGGTCTGTCCCAACACCAGAACAGCAGAACCAGAGCACCGGTCTCCTGAGTCACAGAGCAGGAGAGGTGAGTGTTTATCCCTCAGATCCAGACAGTGTAGAAAGACAAGAATCAAGCATCTGTGGGCAGGAAGAAAGGAGAACTTCATAAGCTGAAGAAAGTATGAAGTGAGCACAGTTCAAGAGAGTTCCTACTCCTTGGTTTGGATGGTAGGAGCTACTGTATTGCAAGGCTGATCCTAGGTAGCAGTCTGCAAATGCTCAGTACCGAAGGGAACTTGAGTGTGTGAATTTGTTTCTTAGGCTTGAGAAGGGCTCTAATAAGTATGAGTGAATGGTGATTTCTGATAGGGTTAAGTTTGTGTAGATAGTCCATTGAGGTGCAAGAGGTGATGTATGTGATAGTGACAAGTAAAGCTCTGAAATGTAAGCAACTACTAGCCAAACTTCAAGATGCTGCTACTTGGCATGAGGGTAGGTGGTAGAAGGGGTTAAGGAAAGGTGGTGAGGGAAAGGTTTTCTTACTTATTAAAAGTGCATTTTTCCCCTGGCTTTCTACTCAAAAACAATGCTGACTGAAATTAGCTTTTTGCTTTACCTTTGCCTGAGGCAGATTATCACCCTTGCAATATTTCAACCCAAATAGTTCATTCTTTTGTTATGTTGGAAGTAAATACAAATTGGATCAGGTAATAGCGAAAGTCAAGAAAGTCTACTAATAGCAGTAGATGCTAGACAGAAGAGGGTTGAGGTGAAAATGAGAGCCAATTTGTAATTAACCAACTCCCCCATCCTTTCTGGGCAGTATTAGAAGCAGTGGGACCTTTTGAGAAAATAAAGGGCACTGAAAATTCAGTTTCCAGACCGAGCTGCTCCCCAGCTGTCTATCTGTGAGGGCAAAGGTTTGCCAAAGCATAGCTATAATGACTTTTGTTTACAAAGCGGGTAGAAGTCCAGGTTCTGCTTTTGCTTATATCTGAATCTCCCACTACATTTTGTGGAAAACATGGAGACATGGACGGAACATGCCTGCAAGTCCAGGAACCTTGGGAGGCTTAGGGAGAACACCTCATTTGTGAATCCTGTTCGGATGGATTGCACAATCCCCATTTTTTTTAAAGTACTTTTGGACTTGCCCAGAAATGGATCTTGAGATACCTTGGGAACACAACTATTTAAATTGATGTGAGCATGCAGGTAGGGAGCAGGAAAGTAGAAATTTTGAGAATGCAGATTTTAAACAGACCTGTCTAGATCCTCCTGAGAATGCCTGAATCCAACGGTAAGCACTGGAGTCCTTTTGTAAGTCTATTCCACTGTCTCTGTGCATTTCATTTCTTCATTGATGAAAGGGGAATAACAGTCCTCCCCTACTTTACATGATGCAGTGAGTAAAAATATATCACAACCGTGTTATTTTCAAATATTGAGGAAGGGAGCACAATAAGAGTCTCCGCATGGTATTATTGATTCTTTTAACTCACTGGTTCCTGAAAAGGAATGTGCTAATACCTTCCTTTATTTTCACCTTGATATTACAGACAAAACAAGCATGTCAAGACACCTGATTTTGATTTTGAATTACTATTTGTGACAATGTATGGTTTCCCTTTTATAGGAATTCTCTCCGTCCTCCATAGGAGAACAAAAGGCTTGTAAAAGATACTCAGTTGGGCACAGCTCTAACAGATAAGAAGAGTTTCATTTAGGATTTTATTGGTTAGATAAAGGCAAGATGTTGTTGTTACAAGGAAATAGCACTCTTGCATCTCGAGAGCAAAATTTCTCAGAAGAAGCAATGGATATGAATTTAAGGAAACACTAGGTACAAAAAAAAAAAAAGCATTACTCAGCTCAAGGGGAGCTCTTTTTGCAGTAAAACCCTGTGTTTGGGGTGGGAAAAAAAATGGAAATTATTCATAGTTCTAAATGCAGACCTGTTTTATTTTGGAAACAACAGCTGGATGCAGTCTCAGCCAGGTCTTCACTCCCTATTACTAGGATATTTACAGCTGTCACCTCAAGTTCATATTTAAAGGTCTGGACATCAACAGCAAGTAGAAGGGTGGAATCCATCAAGCAGTGAAGAAAATCTTATCTAAAAACTACATTATACAGTCTGGGAGGAAGTTATAACGTCTCATGTTTCTAGTGCCACTTGCATGCCATAGCCTGGAGTACTGATCATCTACCCTATTGGAGAGGTAGTGCTGTGGTTTTGCACTGCTGCTGTCTGTCTGCCTCCACAAATAGATGAGGATAGATAATCACCTTATAAATCAGAAGAGCTATCATAGTGTTATCCATCTTTAGAAACAAGATATAAATGTGTCAAAATATATAGCCAAATTTTTAAGCAATATATGTGAAGCATTGCCCTGGGGACTTGAAGTTAACTTCATTGTGAAATAGCTTTCAAATCCAACCAAAAGTAGAGAGTTACATCAAACAATTTACCGAGCAAATGAAACTCTATTGAGCCTGAAGTTATGTTAAGGTGAGGGTTCGTTATGCTTTCTGCTCATGAACTACAGAGTTACTATTCCAATGAACATGAATGGTGAGAACCCAGACATATTACCTCATCAGGCTTGTAAATGAACCTTGCTGCTACAAGTTCCTAATGACCAGTTTAGTATTTAACCATCACAAAGAAAAGCCAAGGGCAACAGAAACACTGAAAAATTGGTTGTCAAGTGAGCTTGTAGGATTGCTGCAGATCTGTAATTTACGATGTACACTTTTAATTACGTTTTGGAAAGAAAAACTACCTTAATATAGTTGGAGCAGCTGTAGAAGTGCTGTCAAAAATGCTCAACGTTCCAGATTAATTGAAGAAGCATCTGTGATCTCTTTCACCTTTAATCACTGAAGAATATGTTCTGCCACTGAATGGTTCATTAATGGGGGAGCCTGATGTCACTGTGAGAAGCAAGCACACAATAGGAACTTTCACAACCTTAATCTTAATTTCTTCTGTGACCCCTTATTCTCTAGTTCTTCTGGTTGTTCTTGTTTAAGTGAGATGGCTTGCTAACCCCCCTTGAGAGAGCTAACATAGCATCAGTTTTGTGCTAGGATGTTTACCTGGACTTCCCATGTTTTCTCAAACACTTTCTTTGTTGGAGTCAGAGGATTGTAACAGCACCAGCAGAAAAGTGTATGTGGTCACTGCAGAGAAAGAAATACATAGGTAGGGTGAGTTTTCAGGGGCACTCAGAGAATTCCAAGGTGTCCTCTTGGAGATGCTTAAAACTCCAATCCCAAGATGAACTCTAGATGGTAAACAACACATGGAATTACTTAAGTAAATAGCTCTATATCAGAACCTATATTTCCTTTTATAGATGATACCAACAGCAGTTTATTTTAGGCACAGAAATCAATGGGAATACTCATAAGGAAAGCAAGCATAAGTCTACCATCCAGGATGGGTCATTTGTATCTTATTACCTGGCTCCTAAAATATTTCTTGATAAGTAATTGTCTTTTAGTTTTGCTCTGAACCCTAGAGGAAGTTGACGACAGAGTTTGAGGTACATATGCTCCACATGCCTATATGATATTTTCTGCATTTCTGGTGTCACCTACTTTTATGAATGGACGAGTACACAAAATATTTGTACTTGATTTTAGTTTGTAAAGTTGCTAAATGCTTATGCTTAGAAAGTGCAGATAAGATTTGAAAGGTATGCGGTGAAGGTTTGGAACAACCTGCCAATCTGTTGTTTATTTAAGGAGCATTGCAGCTACTGACCACGAGCCAACAGATGCACGGAAATCATTTCCTTGCTTTGATGAACCCAACAAAAAGGCAACTTACAATGTATCTATCATCCATCAAAACACGTATGAAGCACTTGCCAACATGCCAGTACAGGTATGTATTTCCCAACTCTACTGCCTAAGAGGGATGGTTCTGTAAAGCCACTGGACACAAGGTCCTTGTGCATTCTCAGTCTCTACCACCCAGACACTGTAAAGCTAATGGTTAATAAATATTCCATGAAATCTGACTGGTTGTTTGGTTAGGACTCCCAGTGACCAGTCAGTACACAAGATAGCAATGCAGAGCCAAATCCAAATCAGAAATGAAATGTGTCTTCTGTCTTCAGCTAGCTGACCCTCTCTTCATATATGCTGTCTGAGCATCCCCTACTAACCATAAATATGTAACAGCAGGCTCTTCAGTCAAACCAGGTGGACTCTGAGAAGAAATGCTCTGAAAGACAGCTGCTTCCCGGATCAGGAGTCTCATAATAATCACTAAAACTGCATTATGTTCCAGTGCAAGAGCCTGCTGATCACAACCTAACAGCAAAGGATCCTGCTAGCAAGAAATAGTCTAAGACTATCGTGTATAATAACACAGAATCTAAAATCCCATCTGTCAGATCATGAGTGTGGACACTTTTTAGTCCACTATGGTTTTAATTTTCTAAATAATCTATTTCTGGACCTGCTAGGTCAAATTCCAAATTTGGTGCCATTGAATTTCATCCCAATTATCTACCTCTGGGCACTCTGGAAGAAGATTGAATGGCTTTCAGCCGAGAGTTTCTAATTAATAGTTTAACTGAATGTGTCATCCAATGTTTAATTTCTAATGACTACATTCTGAAGTGGGAGATAAAGTGTCAAGTTTAAAAAAAAAAAAAAAAAAAGCTTCCAGCCTCCAGGCTGTTGACATTTGCATCTTCCTGATCACTCCCCACCCAGAAAACAAACAAAGATCTGCTTTGCTGTGTACTGGTTTATTTAAAGAGTCCCCGAACTTTAACTATGCATCAGCAATGTGGCTGACAGAACTATTATTGCTGTGATACAGCTGCCTCCCAGACCCTTTGCAAATTTAAAGCTCTGATCTATTGTTATTAAAAAAATATGTTTATGATACCTAGAAGAGCAGCAGGTACTTTGATGAACAACACATGAAACGAGACTGTTTGTGGTACCTTTACGCATAGATCTCAGACAAGTAAGGGTATGGATGGTGGGGGAGGGGTAAAACTAGCTGTTATCAAGATTTAGTGGGGTTTGAGATTTGCTTTACATCTCTAGGTGTGTTTTTTGTCTCTAAAATGGACATAAAAAGTAAGGCTTGAAGAGCTAGCTACTGCCTGTTAATTAATTTGCTAAAACCCAAGTACAGGGAGGGATACAGATTATCCTGGGTTTGACTAACAGATGACAGCAGAACACTTTTTCATCTGGTGTGGTCACAAGGTTGGTTGCTCTGTTCTTAGTAGTGAAGGATCTTTGGGGAATCATTTCAATGGATGGAAGTTAAAGTAGTTTGTAAATGTAATGCACGTTGTGTGTTACACATTCTGTAGTAGTTTTGGTGGTGGGAAGTTTTAGAGTCCATGTGGCAAAATCAGTTCAGCAAAACCAGGATCTTGTACATTTCATTTGCATTTTTCACTGGAGTGAATTTTTTTTAAAGCTTTTTTTTTTTTTCCACTAAGATTCTGACTTTGTTGAAAGACCAAAAGATACCAAATTAGAGTCAAATAACGAAAAAGTAGATTGTGAATATATCTGTGAAAAGGACTTTTTAGCTCATGAAATCACATTACCAGTAACATGTATGCTTTATTTACATTGTATTTATAACAAATGAATCTCATGAAGTATTGTATCTCTAGAAGAAAGTTAGTGTCTTTTATATACGGCGTGCTTTTCTCCTATTTTAGTCATCCAGATAGAAGCACAAAAATTCATTAGACAGGTGGCAGGTAATGCATAGCAGAAACAAATTTTCAGAGTATAAATTTCATAGAAAAGGTTGTAGATTTGGTCATACAGTTCACTTTAGAAAACCAGGAATGGTTTTAAATTGATTTAACAAAATAAAAACTATGATCACTAAGCCTTATGTACGTTTAAACAGCCCACCAATTAGCAGTGCTAATTTGTGTCTGAGCAAGTTCAGGATAGATTTATTAATTTGGTCTTTACCCTAACTAACATCACTGCACCCCCTGACTCCTGCGTGATGCACATATTTAAGAGGACAGAATCCAGTCTCTTCTTTGATCTGTCCAGAGTGATGTTATTTTATACAACTATTTCAAGAACAAAATGTATTAAAGTACACTGGAAAACTATTGGCAAAATTCCCATGCATGTGAATGGCTTCAAATCCTTGATGCAAAAGTAGAACCAGGTAAACTTATTTAGTGCAGAAAAACAAAGTTTCATTTTGTGTATTTTGTCTGTTCTCATGCCATCTGCAGTGGGATGCCAGAAGGGGTGAGTCTGGAGAGGTGATTTATCATTCCTGGGTAGTTTTAGCCTTCATAAGAACATTATACCCAATTCTGCATGTGTTTGTAATTTCAAAATCAAATTAATTATTTTTCCATTTCTACAGCAAACTGTACAGGTGGAAGATGGTTGGAATCGGACAACTTTTGAGAAGTCAGTTCCCATGAGCACTTACTTGGTATGCTTTGCAGTGCACCAGTTCAAGTTTGTAGAGAGACAATCTGCTAGAGGAATACCCGTAAGTCCTGTTGCAGCATGAACATGGTTCAGATGACAGATGTACAGTGATTTGCATTTTTTTTAATGAATCAGCTCTTTTTATAATACAAACAAGAGTTTTCCCTTTCCCATAATGTATTTTAGGCAGCAGATCAGATTAGGTGTTCACAGTGGTCCCTCTGACCTTGTGTACATAGAGTATTCTGCAGTTTTTCCCTGTCTCCCATCTCAGTGAGATCCCAGCTGGCATCACCCATACAGGCATGTGGGTGAGGAAGGAGCACTGTTGCTCTAACCTCATCTTTGACTTAAAGCCCAGAGTCTGAGGGAATGTCCAAATCCAAGGGTACAAGAGATTCACAGGCCCTGGATACAAATACTTTACATTTTTGGGGGGGTTAAAAAGCATGAATCTCTATTACATACGATGTCTTTCCTATTTACAGTCATGGAGACATAGGACTACAATGCTATGTACAATTGCATGTTGGCTATAATATTCTTTATTTTGCAACAGTGGCTAAAGGTAATTTGCCACCGTACAAATACTTTACTAAACCATACAGAAGTGACAGGGCCTGGGTATTTGGCAGGTGCTCTGATGGATTATGTTTGAATCTGAATCCATAAAATCACAGTAGCTCCTTGGTTTAGATGCAACAGACACAACTGTTCCAATCCAGTTCTGGCTTGGATTCAATTAAAATCTCCTGACGGTGCAGCTGAACAGGTATAAGTAGGTAAGATATTCTACTGAATAGCCGAAAGCCTGAAGAGAATTTGTTCCTCAGCCTAAGCTCCTCATTTAGCCTACAACTAGTCTGGGATGCTCAACCCACTCTTGATTATTTATTGGTTTACATTGCCCTTCATCTGAGAGAGAGGGTGATGCCACAACTGTGTGCCCTTGCTGCTTCCCCTTCCTTTGCCTACCTGAAAAAGCATGGCACATTCAGGCTGTCTGTTGGTGTGAAAAGCTGCCTTGTATAAAGTTCCGAAGTGCTGATCCTGCTCTTAGCAAAGACTTCCTGACAGAGCGCTGTGCTGAGGCCTCCCTCCTCAACGCCTTTGCTAGCATCGTGCTGTACGCTTGTCTTACTTCTTGACAAACAGCTGAGGCTAAATTGCACTTAGCCAAGGAAATGGAGCCTGGCTTGACATAGTGATGCAATATTCTGAGATCCCTGCTGTTTGGCTGAGTAATCTGCAAAACAGGAAAATGTTTTAGGCCACTCAGCCACGCATTTTTTTTAACAAGATGCTGTTTGGCTTGGCTGCTGCACTCATTGTCAGGAACAAGACTTTGGTTCTTTGGCCTCAATAGATATTCTCTAGAGTTTAGTTATTTAAAAAAACTGAATTTGTGCAGCTCTAGAATCATAGAATCATTTAGGTTGGAAAAGACCCTCAAGATCATCAAGTCCAACCATCGACCAGACCTACCAAGTCCCAACACTAAGCCATGTCACTTAGTGCCACGTCCACATCTCCAGGGATGGGGAATCCACCACTTCCCTGGGCAGCCCATTTTAATGCTTGACCAACTTCTCTGTGAAGAAATTTTTCCTAATATCCAATCTAACCCCCCCTCCGCTGCAACTGCAGACCATTTCCTCACATCCTATCACTTGTTACCTGAGAAAAGAAACAAAAGAGAGCTTTATATAACATAGTGTTGTAGAAAAAAAGAAAAGAAAAAAAATGATGAAGACCTGAATGTTGAAGAAGGCAGAAAACTTCATTTTCTAGATATAAAAATTAGCTTATTATCTGCTCATCCACACCACACTCCAGAATATGGCCATAAGGCCAATACTTGTTTATTTTTTGACTCAAGCAAAATCATAAAGCACAAAATGTTATTGAGCAGTTGTAGCTTTTCTAAAGAGAAGGGAGTGTTCACTGAAACGTGATAATTAAAGTGTGTGCATGTACATGTGTGTGCATGTGTTCGCGTGTGTGTAGAATTGGGGGTATTTGTGTCAGTATAAAGGTTGCCTGAAGAAACTTCTTCTAGTTGAGGCTTTGGTTATTATATATGTTACTAATGGTATTCACTAAACAACGTCTGAGGACTTGCCTGCACTAGAAAACTTTTTTTTCTTTTTTTTTTTTTAGTGAAGTAAACCATAACTGCTCCCTTTCTTTTAGTATGGACATATTTTAGCGATATAAGGTAAATGTATAAGATTGTTTTAAATTAAGGGAGCCACATAAACATCATCACTAAAAATGATCTTTTTACCAGTAAAAGCAGCTCGTCTTTAGAGTTTTTAATCAGATAGTAAGAAAGTCCTTCTCCTAACTAAACACTTCCATGCAAAAAACTTTGAAGCATTGCCAAGCCATGAGATATTGAGTTGCTGATTGTTGAGAAAAACATTCTATAGTTTGCTATATAAATGGTTAGTAATAAATCATGCACCTAACAGAAATTATCCGTGTAACCCATATATTGCTTGCATAAACAACAGCAACAGCATGCAACTCACGTGATACGATCCATTATTTAAAAACTCTGCCTTTAGCTCTGAAAATCATTGCCCTGACAAAGACCTTGATGGAATCAATGGTGGAAAATGTGCCCACAGCTGGAAACAACACTCCTGAGCTGATTACCTGTCAGGTACCAAACGTCTGCTTTGGAAAATCAGAGGAGATTACACAAATGAAACCCAAAGTCAGTTCTAGTGCACGCTAAAGGTTTTGGAACCCATTAATATGGATCAGCTAGGGGACCAAAGATTGCTAAATTGGGTGAAGAGCTTACTGAAGTGGAAATTACAGATTGTAATTGCAAACTGACCCTGAGGGAAATCCCCTGGCTTGGATGGATTCCCAATTGAATTTCATAAGCTTTTCTTGGTTTTGCTTTTTTCATTTCATCTTTATTTCTGACCACTCTCCCATCCTCCTCTCTTGTTGGAGGAAGTGTAATTTCATGGTATTGAAATAAATGTGTTGTCAGGCTCAAAAGAGGCTCCTAGAGTAGGCCAGCTCCTTTGCTAAGTTTGGACCCTAAATGCCTGGCTATGAGACGGGACTGAGGAGTAAACAAGCCACGCCAACAACGAGGCGCCAACAACGCAAAAAGATGGATCGGTTATCCCAAAGCCAGCAATTTCGCTCCACATGAAGATCTCTCACTTTCCATGCTGGAGATATTGGGGGACAAGGAAGGGGACAGCCTACAGCTCCTGCAAGTCCAGCACTACAGTTCAGGTCTGGGGCAAGAGACCTGGAAATTTTGGGACAAAGAGATTGAGGAAAAGACCCCCCCAAAAAAGCTCCATGAGTTCTGAAGGAAAGCTTGGTCTTCCCAATGTGGAGATAACATCTGAAAAGGCTTTCTCAAGCTGTAGGCCTCTTCATCATGATTATGAATGCCATACAGACTCTAGTCCTCCTGGGCTTGAGCAGTAATAGCTAATACACCAAACCTTTGGGGTGGAAGGGTCAGCACTCAAGACAATGTTTTTTGCCTTCATCAAAAAATGCAAGCTCAGATACACAAGAAGAGCACAGAAATGGTCAGCCATCATGCACAGGGATGCCAAACGTGCCTCCTGAAATTGATCTGTTGAGATCAGTCTAAATCAATGAGCTGCTCAGAACAAGCGGATTCCTTTCACTTGTGCTTGTGCAGGTTTCCTTCTCGAGAAAACCAGACCTTGGGAGAAGAGTGGCTGGTAGGCACTCAGGCCTTGCTCCAAGCTTTGGTGTTGGGAGATGGCCACTGTGAGCTTCTGGGCATGGGTCTTGCCAGTTTTGAAGTTCAGGCATGGTGTAGGAAGCATGCACATATTATGTTGACTTGGTTTCTTCTATGCATGATGTTTGAAAAACTTTTTTGAATAAATAGGTCAGGGAACAGAAGTCATTGCTTAGGCCAATCTCTTAGAGAAAATCTGCAGTGTTATAGGTATGTATGTTAAATGACTTTTCAATGCTTGCCACCTCCTAGTTTCTCTTAACTGAAGACTGCTCTAATTGTCTCTCTCTATTTTACAGCTGAGAGTTTATGCCCAGCCACTGCAATTACACACGGCAGAATATGCAGCAAATGTAACAAAAATTGTATTTGACTTCTTTGAAGAGTACTTTAATTTGAGCTATTCTCTTCCAAAACTAGGTGATTATTAGTTTTTCATTTTCTTAATTTACTGTCGTGGTTATGTTTCTCCTACAAGTTCCTGTATTTTGATGGTAAACAGAGTATGAAAGTGTTTGGTTGTTACCTGCTGATATTATATCAGGGTGCTTTAAAATTGTACCAATGTAGTTTGGGATGTTCTTAAGTGTCATGACGGAAGCATTGGTCTCAGCAACAGTTCCATTAGCAGTTCTCAAAAATGAACTGAAGAACTGCTCTTGGCATGGATATTTTAGAGAGTTTTGTGGAAAATCAGGGGAATCATTGGTGACATCAGCAAAGGAACATTATGAGCTAAAATAGAGCCAGATGAAGTTTGAGAAAAACAAGTACCACTTCCATGGGAACTTCTGGACAAAAGTCAGCAATGAGATAAGTGAAGATGCAAATTGCCAGAGAGTATGTCATACTATTTACTAAGCTTATTGCAAAGTGGGTGTGTGACCATTTCTTAGAAAGATGAATGTGGTCCAGTGTATAATTTGTAGTTACTACTGCTGGGCTGAATAAAGACACAGAGCTTGGGTATAGGATTAAATTTTGCCCATGGTTACAAAATAAGCTACATATATATATAAGCTATATATATAAATATATACATATATTAAAAGAAAAGTAGTGCATTTAGGCATCCTTTAATTTGGGCTATCTGGTCTCTGGATCTGATTTGTGCAGCTTGAACTGGTAAAGTAGGGAATGTAATCAGAGTTGTGAAAATGTGTTGGAAATGCCCCCTCCTATGACCTCAAGAGGTAATGCAGTCATGTTGATAAACTTATAAGGATCAAGAAAAACAACAACAACAACAACAACAACAAAAAAAAACCTACAAACAAATATATCTAACAGTCTAACCTGTATTACTTCAGCAACAGATTTCTACCTGCTTTCAAAACATCAGTTGAGTTTACTGGAAATATCTATTTGCATGTCAACAATACCTGAGTTTTAGGGAAACTAGATGTTGTCCTTTTGCACACCAGTTCCAATTAATAATTGGGACTATATCCTAACTGTGCTTCGTACCCAAGCTTTCATTTCCATAAATGCCTGATGATTTTGCCACATCAGGGGTCTGTCTGCACTGCAGGGTGGACTGGCAGCCCCAGGTCAGCAGATGCTCTTGTAGCTTGTATATTGTTTTTCTGAGAATATCTATTTGTTGGATCACAATTCCTGACTTACTATGTTGTTCCCTCAGTATTAGAAGTCACCTAGATCAAATCTGATGAATCAAATGTATTTCTGCAAAATATTTAGATATGTTTCACATTGAGTTATGGCTTCTGGCATTGCCATTCCCATTGTGATCCTCATTTTGACTCTCAGTGGAGCCCTGGCCAGACTACCACCTTAGATTCTATAATCGAGTTGTTTAAATTAAAATGATTAATTCCTGTCTTCCGTTAGGGTGGAGTAAGGGTTGTTTGTTCTATTCAGTTTTAAATCCATCTGTACTTTTTCACCAGCTCACACAGAAAGGCTGTGGTCATTATTTGCAGAAGAAAATGCCAGTCCAATTTAGTCCACAGTTCTCGTTTAAACCTGTATTGATTACTGACCATGAAGGAGTGACCCCCACAAATTGCTGGGAATAGAAGCAGATGTTGTTCACTGCATGGGGGATTTACTTCGGTTAACATGTCAATAAATATTTTTAATGCGACAGTGTGACAAACAATGACATGCCTCATTATGCTACAGATAGTTTCAGGTGGTTTACTGCCTAGAGCACATCCCCAGACAATACTATTAATTTTGGGAGCCAAAATTAAGTTCTGTGTGATATGCATGCTCCCAGGAGGTGGCACAGCATCATCTCTCAGGACAGATCCTCAGACAGTGCAACCGGTTGTAGCTCTACTAATCCCAGCAGAGCTTGGGCACTTGCTATCAGCAGCTGTAGGCCAGTCCCCTGCTTCTTAAACACATGTTATAGGCTGCAGTCCACAGCAGTAAGCCTGAACCACATATGGCAAGCAAAACCAGCCGTGAATAAGCAGAAAAGACGGTGATTTAAGTGGCTTAAGGGATACAGTGGTAACCACGTTCTCTTTCTTTCAATGTAGATGAAATAGCTATTCCAGATTTTGGGACAGGTGCTATGGAGAACTGGGGGCTGATCACATACAGAGAAACAAACCTACTTTATGATCCCAACGAGTCTGCCAGTTCCAACAAACAGCAAGTAGCAGCCGTGATAGCTCACGAGCTCGTTCACCAGGTACGTTTTAGGACACGACTCATTTTTAAAGTTCTTTAAATGTGTAGTAGCAATTATTTAATCAGGAAAATACTCTTATTAATCACGACTCAGGATCTTCTACGTGTGCTCACACTTTGATTGCAAAATACCGTGTTAAAACTGTTCCCTGATAGAGCTCTAAAGTACCAGAACTACTGCCTTTGAATTTTTCTCAGGAAATTAGGTGCTTGGATCCAGACGGTGAGCCAGCTTATGAAAATCTGTCGAAAATGTCTTAAAGGAACTCATTTGCATGTGCAGATGTCTCTTTTGGGCAAGCAAATAAGGACAGCTATACACTGTGGAGGCTGTCTGAAAACATATCTGTACAAGCACAAATCAGCAAATCAAGAGGAAGAAACTAAAAATATTTTCAGTGGCACATGAATCATTAGCAATTTCCCCAGTAATATGTAATTTGATAATAAAAGTGATGTTTTAACATCAGGCAAGGCCTGAGCTCCTATTTAAACCCCAGCATTAGGATAATTTTCATCTGGTAACAGGAAGAAATGTAAACAAACGAATGTACTACGTGGAGATGTGAGATACAGAGATATACATTTACCATTTGGCTAACACTACATCTTTCAATGTTGATAAATTACAGTGGTTTGGAAATATTGTGACCATGGACTGGTGGGATGACCTGTGGTTAAATGAAGGATTTGCCAGTTACTTTGAGTTCCTGGGAGTCAATGCTGCAGAACCAGATTGGGAAATGGTAATTACTTCTGTCTTGTGGAGGGTTGGTGGGGCTGGGGGGAGCATTTTGAAAGGGTGTAAAAATTAGACAGGAATGATGAGGACTTAAAATATATTTATATTTTTAAAATGTAGTGCAATGCAATCTAAAGAAAATGTTGGTTTAAGCTTTTCCACCTCCCTATGTTGTGGTTTGAAACTAATCAAAGTAAACTTTGAAAAGTTTTTGTCTGAAGGGAAGAGTCATCTTTTTTAACAAGTGTGTGAAGTGTTTGGTTATTGTTATTGCAAATAATACGTAGGTGGACTCTGGGCAGTGTTAGCAGTTTTTAAAAGGTTGTTCAAAGTCCAGCCCTAGAAGATGGAGAATCCCCCTAATTAGTTAGCTGGACTGTAGTCTCTCTTCACAGGGCCTGCCTTAGCATCATTACTCAACCTGGTATGGGTTGGGAACCCCAGCCTGTCCCACAGGTTGAGCTGTTCGTCAAGGAGAAAATCAGCTCCCCCTCTATCTGCTGCCAGCATTTTAAGTGTCATTTCCAGTACTCCAGCTAAAGAGTATGTGTAATCCGCACAATGCAAAAATAGATAGTTACAGGGGCTGTCCTGTGGTACTATGCAGCAAGAACAACTCCATTCACTTTGGGGAGTTACAAAGAGGGCAGCCTTCAATATGCATTATGCTCTGAGGAATGATAACAGTGTGTGAGTAAAGGGAGGTTTCTTGCTCTCTCCTTCCTCTCTTCCCAAACAGATGTGATGGCACTTAGCATTCATATTTCCCCAAGCTGTCCAGGAATAATGACTTTCTGGCTACTAAAAAATACATAACATATGCCCCTGGAAGGAAGCAGGGTAGGTGTTGCACAGGCTGAGCCCACTGACAAGCCGAGAGACATCTGGAGCAGGCAGTGCCTACCCTGCGCTTCCCCTGCCTCCCACAAATCGCTCTTCTCATTGCGTTATGTGAGACTTAGGATGAAATCATTCCTGGATCACTTCTTTTGCACTTGAAGTAGGAGATCTGTTGTGCTGCCTATGTAAGCAAAAATTTCATTACTGAGCCTAGAATTTAAAAGCTGTTAAATGCAGATACCATGTTCATTTAAGACCTTGCACCATTTCAGTATTTTCATCCTATCAAGCATTAGAAGAGGAAAACTAAATAGAAATTGTCTTTTTTTTTTCACCAACACTGATTAAGAAGTAAGGGGATTTTGACCAAAGGTTACTTCATATTTAAAAAAAAATGATAATCACCTGTAGGATGGAGAAGCCTGCTTCCTTCTTCCCTTCTTCCCTCCTTACTTTCCCCCGCTCCATTTTTGCAAGAGGAGCCCATAATGCTTTGAGATATTGTCACACTGCTGAAATTGATAATACAGCCTCCTTTTGTGCCTACTGAGTGTTTCTTTTTGTTTTGTTTTTTGTGTGTGTGGTATGATACGCATGGGAAAATAGGACTTACAAAAGGTGATTTATCGTAGTTAAGGAAAAAATGTATCCCTCCCCTCTCAGAGGTAAAGCATGAATTTGCAAGTCTTCTTCAAAGGAGGTGAAATTTCATTCCATTTCCAATCGCCTCCCTCTAGAGAAGCTGCAGCTCAAGCTACTGATTTTGTGAAGTTAGGTGTACAGTCCTGCCTTTGTTTTTATTCTAACATCTTCTTCTCAGCTTGACCAGGTTTTAATTGATGACGTGCTTCCTGTAATGAAGGATGACGCTTTGCTTTCTTCCCACCCAATTGTGGTCAACGTGTCATCTCCAGCTGAAATCACCTCTGTGTTTGATGTGATTTCCTACAGCAAGGTAGGACACCCCCCTGCGGTGACTTGGGCTACACAGAATGTGGAGGCTTGGGAGAGGAGGCAGAAGTCAGGGGAGCTCGTAATCGTAGTTCCTAAACCAGTGTGGGCTGTGTCTGCACACAGCTTGTTTCTAGGACATTCCCTGCTGTTGCCTGTGATAATTCAGCCAAAAGTGACGGTTAGAGGAGCGATGCAGCCAGAGCCCTGGTTGGCCACCATGTTCCAGGCAAACCTGCACACGGAGGAGCAGGGAAATGGCAGTGTCAGCAGTGTCTGCTACGAGAGTTGTTGGGTTTAAAATTATCCTAAGCCAGATACTAAGCACAGTCCTCTCCCATCACCTCATGTGCTGATGCCTCCCAACTCTGTCAAGCCACATAACCTGATGCAAGGGCAGATGGCCAGGTGTCCTCTCTCTCACTTCTCCATTGCACCTTTGGGGCACCGTAACTTCTATTTTTAGCAAGCCAGGCAGGAAATCAAGCAGTGAGAATAGGAAAGCAATTTTTTGTCTCACGTTGCGCACAGGATCTCAGGCCCCCTAGAAGCGTTAGCAAAGATAGGCAACACCAGCCTCTAGTGGCATTGCCCCTAAACTGGGAGATGTTAGCTTCACGTTTCGCTGCCAGCTGTGGAGCTCACATCTGACTTGGACTAAGTCTGTAGCCCAAGAGGCGGTAGAGGGCACCCCTGTTAGGTCTGACATGCATTATGACCATCCTGAGGCTGTCCCTGTCAGTGGTGGGGGGGACCTATGCCTCTAAGGGGTCTCTCTAGAGCCAACTGGAACCAACTGGGAGAATCCCCCAGGTCTGCCTGCCCAGTGAGACTCCAGGATGCCTGTGCCATCCAACTTCTTGGTCCTTACACCAGTCCTGGGGCTCTGTTCACTCTCTCGTCAATGAGCTATCTCCCATACCATGTTGCATATGACCCTGATACACCGTGTTTGTGTTAGCAGCTTCTTGTATGGCTGACAGTGGTTCCTATCTGATGTTACAGCAACTTTCCACAGAACATGCAAAATCCACCATTATTAAATCCTGTTTGTTCCTTTCCTCTAAGTTCCCATTATCAGCTAAACAAGAAGTATGCATTTCATTGACTTTAGCTTTAGCTGTGCTTCAGCTAAAATCCGTAGCCATAAGTATTACTTTTATTAGCTAGACTTGATCCATCCATTTCCATCAGTTTTCTGTTTTCAATTGTTAAATCCTCTGTCCAACAATACAATCAGTATTTATTGCATCATAAATGCCTCACAGTCAAATCATAAACCATGTGAAAACCTGCTTTGTGTAACACTGATGTTCTTAAATCAAGCTAACAAAAGTCAAGAAACATACAGAGCTAAATCAAACGTTCTGGACGAAAACGTATTTTAGTGGTGAGCTAAGCAAGTGGCACACTTTTGCATGGTCTGAAAACAAGAAAAAAAAAAACTAACATTAACTCATCTCTTTGTGCCTAGATAATTGCTACATGATTTTTTATTTATTTTTTTTTTTTAGCAAAACACTTGAGGACTCATGCATTGTTTGGGAATAGACTGCTTGGGATATAATTTGGCGTGGGATATAATTTGGCTTGAATGAGAAAGTCTTCACATAGATTTAGCTCAAATTACTGTTGGTATTTATATATAAATGCGTGACAAAATTAACTTGTTTCTTTTTGGTTCTATTTTGGCTTCTCTTTAGCATTTTTCTTATAAAAACAATCTTCTCATGATAATATTCATCAATAAACAAACAAAGTATAATTTGGAATGCTCTCTGTTAGTTTTACCAGAGCAATTACAGGGCTTATACACTCCTAAAACCCTAATGAAATGCCTAAGGATCTGTGGAGCCCTTGCAGTGTATTCTGTAAGTGAACTTCTGACTGCTGCACGATCACAATAGCATTATGAACATACTAGGAAACGTTCCTACTAGGAATATAGGAAAGCTGTACTAGAGTAGAGCTGGTGAATACACAATTAATATACATAATCCACACTTTAAAAGAAATTGCACTTCACCTTTCCAGTTTAACCATCTCCCTTAATTTGAAAGATTGTGTTAAAATAACAATGAGATTTTTTTGTCCTTGGAGTTCAAGCATTGATTACCTTTTTGGAAAACAGCTACTTAGCAGTTCTGATAGAAATTTGCTCTTAAGATTTCTGCATTTTTGGAACTAGAGAAGGTTAAGCTTAAAAGCTGCACATTTCCACCATGTACAGTCTTGTCATATACTTGGCACTTAATACATCTCGGTAATAAGTAAAGACATCACAATGAGATGAGGTCAGCTATTCAAATCAAGGTTGCTCTCTTGAACCTTCCCAAATATTTGAAAGAAAGGAAAGTTATGAAAACACCGGGTTCCTACAACTAGTGATTTTGTTAGCATGAGTTTTTCTCAAAAGCACTCAGTCATTAACTTCAGAGGACGCACAGTGGTCAAAGAGACTGAAAAGCAGTTGTATTAAGATGCAGGAATTAACTATATATTGCAAAAAGGAAATCTCTGCTGCCCCTAAATGCTTGCAAAAGTGCACAGTTCTACTCTTATTTTTAATATAAATGAGAGGGGATGGTCTATGAGAGGTGGTATCAGATAAGAAGTGGCTGAAAGATAAAGCTGAGGAACTGAGATATCACAATGCATAAATGTGGCCTTATGATCACTATTAATCATTAGCAGCTGTTTGATAACCACTAATGGATATCTGTTCTAAGTTCTACTCAATCATTTCTTGAACATATTTCATGGCAAACACATTAAATTACTGTATCAGAAAAGTCATCTGCTGACCAGCTTGACTCTGCAACAATAGTTTGGAAAGCAGTCTGAAGCATATCTGTTCAGTTACTATCCTGTTCTCGTGCAGCCAAGTTTTTATTCTCAGACACACAAATGGAGGAGACAGGATTTACTAAGAACTCAGATAACATTCTTTTTTTCATGGGACAACTGGATTTTTAAACCATTCATAGCATTAGGCTTTCAGCTGCCCTTTGATTTAGTTGGGAAAATGAAAACATACTAATCTTAAGATCATATTTTGCATTTTAGAATTGGTTTGCATTGATTCTGTTTTTCCTCATTTTGTGCCTATACTGTTCTTTGTCCCACATGTCTGTTTGCTTCACTCTCCTGTATTGCCTTTGTTTCTTTCTTCTTTCAAGGTCGTAATTGTTTTATTTCCTTGACCCAAATAAGTCACTTCTCCGATCCCATTTCTACCCTGTTTCAGAGACAAAAGCTCTTACACTGGTCCTAAGCAAAGCTCATTCTGAATCTGGAGCTGGCATCCCCAACAAGTGGTGCCCCAGACTTGCAGCATTTTAGGAGTTCCCTACCTGCTGGGCACTCTGCAGAGTTCTCTTCCTTGCTCAGGCTGGATGGGGCTGGTTCCCCAGATGCCCTCTCTCCTGTTCTGTTGCAAGTGAAACAGGGAGCCCTGCTTGTACAAAGTGGCAGAGGAGTGGGACAGTTACCCCCAGCTGCAAGGCTCAGGGGTGGGCATCTGATCTCCACAAAAGACCAGCCCTCACATGCAGAATTAATCTCCAGGTTTGGGCAGGCAGGCAGGCATGCAGTGCCGGGAAGGAGTTAGAAAAACCACTTCCTTAGTCAGATGGATGGTTTCTACTTTGGCGTTATAAAACATTCGTTCACATGTTGCTTTTTAGGTGAATGGGAATACAGCGTTAGAGTAGCGTGGAATGACCTTCTTCCCTTTCCCTTTGTCCTCAGGGTGCATCGATTCTCAGGATGCTTCAAGACTGGATTACGCCGGACCTCTTCCAGAAAGGGTGTCAGGTACGAGTGGCACCAAAACACACCAGAAAGGCAGCCCTTCCTCAGGTGGCAACAACAAAGCCATTGTGCAAAAAGTCAATACCAGAGACTCTCTATCAGTAGCAGAAATATTTAACTCATTTCAGTACTGAGTGGACAATGCCAAGGGGACGCTCCACACTCCCACAGAACGGGAATGTGAACTGCAGGAAGATTTGACAGCCCATCAGTGAGGTCCTAAATTCATGACAGCCGATAGTAGAGAAATTTCCTCAACCCCGCTGTTTGTCCTGCTGTCAGCTAGGATCCCCTCACTCATCTGTAAAGCATGTCTTTGCAGTTTCATATGGCCATAGCCTCCCAATCCACCCAAGCCCAATATGCAGGGAGACTCTTCCTCTGAATTCCCCTGAAAAGTTACAGTGCAGGTTTATCAAATTTGCTCTTAGCTTCTCCCCTTCTAGAAAGCACTTTTTTGGCCACTACAGGAAAGTTGTATTTTCCTTGTATTTTTTCCTTTCATATATTCAGTTAGGACAGTTCTACAGTACGGGAAAATGCAGCCACCTTGTCCACAAAAGACAAATACTTCCTCTTTACTCAGAGCTTTCAAGAACACAAAAGCAGGTAGCTTTGGCTAACAGTGAGACAAACAGCACCCTCTACTGACTAAACCTCACCAGAATCCAGTTAACAGGGTAGGAAAGCACACTTAACGACAGGCAGGTAAGGCTAAGGACAGGAACAGTGTTTAGGATGGGCAGACACTTACCCAAATACTGTTATTCCTCGTAATGGACATTATAATCACAGCTTAGAGGTGACCAGCCTGTCCTGCTACCACTCTGAGTCCACAGATCGTGAAACCTGAAATAGCTGCCTCCTCCTAACAGCCTCTTTCGTTAGACAGAAATTTGCAACAGAATAAATACACTGGTGTCCATTCAAATAAAACACAAAGAACTCTTCAAGTACAAATATATTTCATACTAGTGAGTCACACTGGAACTTGCTGGCTTGTAGCGTTACAGGATACATTGGAAGGCAAAGGAGCTTTATCAGATGAATATGGATCCATTTAACCTCCCACGGTAACACAGGGTGGATGTGCTGGGGAGCTTTTTGCACAGAGCCAGAAATATCTCTTCAGTGAGCAACTTTATCTTCCCTGATGACACTTTGGTCTTTGCTGGTTTTCTCTTTGAGGTGGACGTATTTAAAACAATAGTTCATAAGAATTGAAGTTGTCTCCTGGGAAATTGATGTATTTATGTCTGTGTGTGTGTGTAAAAACCAATCATACCATATTATGAGTGATTTAAAACATTTCAATACTTTCCCACCTACAAAATTATCACGAGGAAATACTTTTTATTCAACGGAATGACCTTTTCAGTATTTCTCTGAGGAACTTCTCCATGTTTTCAGCATATGCAAAGCTACAAGGATTGCTTAAAGCAACTGGCTGTCTCCTGTACTTAAGAAATTAAGACAACAGATTTTTATTTATTTATTTATTTATTTTTAGAACAGCCTAATATATTTGTAGCATATCCCACAGGAACCCTGTGTGGTGAATGTTGCCAGTAAAGACAGAGAAATACACCACTGTATCAGTAACTCAAAGTCCCTCCAGGTTCAACACACTACCCCCACAGATATTCTGTACAACTGATCCTATTTGAATGTGTGTATTGTTTTCATAGGAGAAGTAAAAGAGCTGATAGTATTTTCACAGTCTTCTATCTCTCTCTAGGCATATTTGAAGAACCACCATTTCCAGAATGCCAAGACACAGCATTTTTGGGAAGCTCTGGAAACGGTATGTTTTGCGGCAATCAAACCCTCACTAATACAAGCTTCAGATCTCACCCTGCTGATTTCAATTTCCCAACCTTTTTGTATTCTGTAGCTCTTCTGTCAATGAGAGATCATAAGCTAGGCAGCATCCCAGTGTATTCCAACACAACTCATTTCTAGCAAGTATATATTATTTCTTCAGTTTTGGCAGAACAGTAGGAGGAGTGGAGTAAGAAAAAAGAAAGAAGGCCTTGTTATCAAATTGACTGCTTCTGTAGCATCTCCCCTCCAGTCCAAACTCATTTGATGGGTGAAAACACTCCACATTCACCACACACTTACACCCCATATTCTCCTTCATCTCTAACAAGAGTCATCAGTTTGAAAGCTCTCAACAGTATCCATTACCAAGAAGTTTTGGTGCTTGTCTCCATCTCCAGCTTCTGAGTCCCAGCTGGGTCATTCTCTGTGCCATCACTTTCTGCTCTTTCCATTTTTATTTATTTATTTTTTTTTTTTTGGTCTGGACTTTTCCTTTCCATCTATCTCAGTGGCAGCTTTCTCCAGCTCCTGTCTCCAGTGTAGAAGTTTGTGCTCCACAGTAGGGATCAAATCTGATATTAGTGTAGCTGCTGGTGATAATAATGTCTCCTCCTTCACACTCAAAATGCTGCAAGGTATCTTCTGGCTTTGAAGAAAAGGCTCTTTATATCCTTTCTGTCCTCTTCTGTTCCTTCCTCAGAAAAAAAATGAGAGACTAAGAGTGTGCAAGGGGCCTCAAAAGACACTCAGTATTTCTTGTCTGCGTTACTAGCTAGTCTCCTTTCCATGTACTTCTCATCTCCTCTGGCTGTGTTCAAGTTTCTAGATCATTCCTTCTTTCAGAGATTTTGTTGTTGTTGTTGCTTTTCCTCTTTGGCCTGAGTTTGTTTTTTCACTGCAACCTTCTCCCACCATTCACAGGCCAGTAATAAATCTGTGAGCGAAGTCATGGACACATGGACTAGGCAGATGGGCTACCCTGTACTGGAGATGGGAAGTAATTCAGTATTCAGCCAGAAACGTTTTCTCTTGGATCCCAGTGCAGATGCTGCTTCTCCTCCCTCTGATCTTGGGTAAGAGCCTACTGTAAATGTCTGTCCAAACCAGGTAGAAATACTGTAGAGGTACATACCCTCTCTTACTGATGTGAAAGTAGGCAGTTTAATACCCATTATTGGTAAGCTTACTCTCAGAGCTTGTTTTTAAAAGAAACTAACAGGAATTTAGATGCAAATATTTCAAATTTAGCACGACATCAGACCTTTACTCAGGGCTTCATTCTCAAACACAGCAGAGTGAAACTGGACAGGGTCTCTCACAAGATCTCAGTCTCATGCATGGACAGCTCAGATGACTGCAAGACATCTGCTGAACAACTACAAATTACTATCTGCCAGAACAAAGAAAAATGGCACAAAATTGTCTTTGCCCAGAAACCAGATACCATGATCCAGGTATCTTAGACCATGAAAGCTTATTCCTTTTCCTGTATGGCTGAGGATGTACAATATATCACAGTACAGGGTCTTCTCTACATCTCTTAAAAACATGAATTACTGTGAAATAGCTGGTCATGTATAAATGATATGAAACCTCATCAAGAGCTGTTTTTTTTTTTCTCCTGTTTAGCTCAGGGTGGTATTGTTTAATTTTAACCATACAAACAATAGTCAAAAATAGCCTTCTCAAACTTAATGTGTCCAGACAACCAGCTGTAGATATACATCTACCCTCTTCAAGACAGCTGGGATACTGAAGAGAAGCATATTTGTTAATTACCAGATGACCAACTTAAGGGGAGACGAACCCTGCCTGTGGGGTGGTGGAACAGCGTGGAAAAATGACTCTGCTACACCATAGCGTTAACCAACTGAGTTACTGTTCCAAGCTGCCGTTGTGTATATTCTTAGCCAGCCTCAATTTTGAGGCAATGCAACTTTGCTAATGCTTCAGTGAAAAAGATTCAAATTACCCCATATTAGGAAAGTCTTGCTCATTCCTTGAACTAGCCCCGTACAACTAAACCAGTAAAAATTGCATGTATGAACAGGAACCAAGTTAACCCAAATGCATTTCCCACTAGCTTTTACTAGTTATTTTAATACAAAGAGCAAGAACAATGAGAAAGCAAAGAAACAACTGTGTTTCTGCTTTAAAAGAAAACACTTGAGCAATGGGAAGACCCATGGCATTGGCAGTTTTGGATCGGTATCAAAAGAGTCGGGATGAGATTATTAACCAAGCATTTGCGATGTTGTACTTCTCCCAACACAAGCAGAAAAGTTTGCTGGTTTTGAAGCACCACTAGCTGAAAACTCCAGCCCTGTGCCAGATGAAGACTGATGTTACAGACTATTCAAGCAAAAATTACCTCTCTGTGTTAAAAATCTTGACTTATTGCACTATGCTCTGAGATAGCAGACTCAGGAATCTGACTTTTGCCTGACTTCAAGACTTACAGTACCTTGTCATTTGTTATTTTTTGAGAAGAAATCCCAGCATGGTTCCTACTTTAACCTGTCAAGAACCTGAGCTGTGCACTGTGCCTGCCATTTCTAAAGCAATAGGGAAATTTGATTCTCAATATGTAGTTTTTATAAATGACTTAGAAACGAAATGCAGTAATAATACATATCATTATGCTGATATTATCTATCCTGGGACAGACTTACTCCCTTGCCTAAAAGTCCATTGAAAGTCATTACCTCCTCCTTCAACCCGTGGAGATGAGTGAGAAAGATTTTAAAGAGATCCTACCCCAGATGAGTCTGGCCCACTTCACATCTGGATGCAGGGTTTTGATTTAAGCAGTGAAGAGTCCAAGTCTTGTATATGCTTTATTCTCTGAACCCTGCAGGGATGGTATCATAAGACGCCTGCTTGTTTCAAGTTTGTTTGGCTTGAAAGAGTCCTCTGCTGCATGCTGGCACTCAAAAGAAATAGAAGTTTGAAAGCTTGTGCTCTTACAATAGTGCTGCTGGGCAAATATGTAGCTGCAGCATACGTCCTCAATGTGCACAGTTAAGAGGACATAGCTATTGTATCTGATGCTCAGGAAAAGTATTTATGCATGTAATCTCAAGAACATGCAAAGAAAACTAAATAAAATTCCCACTACTAAATGCATTTCCAAGCCTCTTTTTCTTTTTCTTTTTCTTTTTCTTTTTCTTTTTCTTTTTCTTTTTCTTTTTCTTTTTCTTTTTTTTTCTTTTTCTTTTTCTTTTTCTTTTTCTTTTTCTTTTTCTTTTTCTTTTTCTTTTTCTTTTTCTTTTTCTTTTTCTTTTTCTTTTTCTTTTTCTTTTTCTTTTTCTTTTTCTTTCTTTTAAATGTCTTTTATGGGCTTTCTCCTGAGGAAACACAATACTGAGGCTTCTGGCCAAACAATAACCTTTCAAAATTCCACAGCAGTAAGCTCCATAAGAGTACTAGTAAAAACTCAAAGTGTATAAATCTGTTAAAATGTTTTTGTTTAGAAGATACAAAACAATAGCTGATGTTTCTTCCTGGAGGCAGCAGGAGATGCCATAACCCTCATTTTGGTATTTCCTAGAAGTTAATGACCATTCACTTAATCCAGGGCTGTAAAGAAGGCTCACGTTTTCCTGTAGCACTTGTCAGCAGGGCACTTCAGATGGAATAAATATCTCCTTGGGATGGACTGTAATGTTCTAACATGGAACAAAATAGCTTATTAATTTTAGCAGCCCTATGTAGGTGTCAGTGCAGGTGTGCCCATGGCTTGCTCTGCTCTCCTACTTCTCTGACTGTCCAGTCATACTCTTGATCAGGCTGTGCTTACAGCCCAAATGTCTATGCGTTGGGCTGTCCTCACTCAGCTTGGACACGGCATAGCCCAGGCTGAGAAGCCTGCACTGGGCCACTGGGGGTATTTGTGGAATTGAGGAGCAAGAGGTAAGGTCACGCTTGGCCCTCAGTGCTTTACAGTCAAGGAATTATGGTTGTCTCAGAGAAGGAGAAGAGGGTGGAAATGGAAAGAGGTCTTACTGACTGTACAGCAGTGGTTGCTTAAGCTCTTTCAGTTTTCCCATCTGTAGAAAGGGTTTAATAACACTTAAACACTTGTGAGCATTATAAAGGTTATCTGGTGTCTGCAGAAAGCCCTAGCCATATTAACACTGACATGAACCATCCACATATAATCATCTTTTACTAAATTAATTGGTGTGTGCCCTGCTAGATTATTATCTGATATGACATAAAGATACTACTTAAAGCTGCGTGTTCCAGAGTTATGATAATTAGTTACACAGCGGAGTACACCAGAAATTCATCCACACAATCTCTCTCTGATTACAGGTAATTACTCGCCCCAGCACTGTTACCAAGAGGTGATGAATGATGTATTCTGAACTGCCCTAGCAGTTCTATTGATTAAAAAAAAAAAAAAAAAAAGAGAGAGAGAGAATCTGGCAGATCGTGCAGCTGTCATATGTTAGACACAATCAAAAAAAAAAAAAGCTGGGGGGGGTTTACAAGGGGTATTTGGTATATTTATACATGCATAAATACACAGTTGGCTTCATAAAACACGGTGTACACATTAAGCCCATTAGAAACATGCACTGGAATTTTATTTTTAGCATTTGATTTCAAATGTCATTTGATTCTCTTTCTCTTTAAATAATTTCAGTTACAAATGGAATATACCAGTGAAATGGGGACTGGGGAATTCAATGAATTATACTTTGTACAACACATCAGATTCTGCAGGTAAACTTCCCCTACTCTTTTACTAGCAACGCACTGATAAAGCTTTTCAATGTCAATCTTCAGCCTAATCACAGAGGTCTCCATTTTAAATTTAAAAACTAGCTAGCCCCAAGTAATTACCACAATTCACTATTCTAGCACAAGTGCTGGTATCCATTAATGTCTATAATAACTCATTGTTCCTCACAGCCATTTATAATAACAATAATTATAAATATAATAATTATAATTGAGGTTTGGATCTTATTTTGATGTTCATTAAAGCCAAATACTACTTTTGGAGCCAAGACATCTCCACTAAGTTCTATGTTGTATAAGATGCACAAACTGATCACTGTTGGTTTATTTTGCAGGAATTACAATAACATCATCTCCCGATTCTTTTGTGAATGTGAATCCAGACCACATTGGATTTTATCGTGTGAATTATGATAATCAAACCTGGACCAAGTTAAGCACTCTACTGCTCAACGGCCACGGAGTGAGTGTTGTAACATTAACTTGTCTGGTTGGTGTCTTACAGAAGTCTGTACAGACAGTTTGTATCTGCAAATAATCTATACATTCTTGATCACCCTCTTCCTCTTTTCATACAGAATTTATCAACTGCTGACCGTGCAGGGATTTTGGATGATGCCTTTTCTTTAGCAAGGTAAACTAATTCCCTGGAGAGACTTCAACGCAGGTTTTTCACTTTCCATTGCCTCTTAGAATTAACTCAGGTGATTGAAAGAAAAATTCTGAATTTTTTACAATTTTTTTTTTTTACTTATATTGTCCTTTCAAAAGAACAAATACAAGTATGCATTGGTAACTTGCAGTACTAACATAGTCAAGAGAAATGCTCCCTCTCTGCTCAGTGGAAGAAAAAGGAGGAGTTCTTAGAAAGGGGTGCTTTTGCCACGTAGGAAGCAACGATAGAAGCACTCCAGAAGAAGCCAGGTGTCCAGAAAATCAGAGGTATGCCTACAAGGCACAGCATGGCATTAGGAAGTTCCCACCTCAGCTATCTTGTTTAGAAACTTGCTTAGATACTTCTAGCTCTTGCTCTCAGCCATGCTGACGCAGATAAACTTTAGGTGAACTCTGTAATAGCCCGTAAGTCTGAAGCTCTTCAGCCTTTCAGCATATCTCCAGAACTAGCCATTTCTGTTGTGGGACACGATTTAATATACTCGGTTGAGGGCTGCCCACTTGTGGGTGCACTGGGCTGCTGCACAACATGGGCAGCTTCTCATTACAGTGAGAGCTCCTGCAGTTAGGCATTGGCCAACAGTGGTCCTCAGTGATCTCTTTGGAAAATGCGTCCCACATTACATACCAGACTGTTTCCCCCTGTCAAAATTTATTATTTTGGACCTTCTAAAGTGAGTAGCCTTCTAGTATCTTTAAACAAGCGAGTTCTCCAAATTCATTAAAATAACAGAAGTTATGTTTTCTCCTTCCTCAGAGCTGGACTTGTGAGTTACTCTGTTCCTCTGGAGCTCACAAAATACTTAACAAATGAAGCAGACTATTTACCTTGGCATAGAGTTATATCATCTGTAACTTACATCGCAGACATGCTTGAAGACGATACAGATCTCTATCCCCTGTTTCAGGTGATGAAGCAAAAATACATTCCTGCATGGCACTACTGGATCTGACAGTTCAGTATCTGTAATGGCAATAATATTGAAGTTCAAGTGATTTTCAGTGTTGCTGAGCTATCAGGATTTACTTTTTGTTACTGTACTCAAAAAAGTGCTGAAAGCTGCTTAGTACCAATCTCTGAATTACCTGGATCAATTCAACTCTATGTACTTGAAGAAAAGAAATTATGCCTATTTATTCTTATAATCCATCACCATAAGCCACAATACAGTCATTTGTTTCTGAAGGCTGCTCAGCATCCACTAAATAAGGATGTATTGGGCAACAAGATCTCTGACACGTCCTCAACATGAAGAACGGCTACATCTCAACTCGTCAGTCAGAAGGTTTGATAGTTGACCTGAAGCTGAACATGATTTAATGGTCACTAAAATAACTATGTCCTGAATTCAGGATTACCCCTGGAAAGAATGTTATGGCAGTGTGCCTTTGCTATACCTTGGTTTTCATTATAGAGCATGGGCAAAGCTCGAGAGAAGCAGACTCTGCCGTTCTGACTGACTTTGCCCTTCAGTCCTACAAGCAAGAGTGTGTGAGCATGTTCATATTTGACGTGCTGTGGTGATCTGGAAAGATTGTGTGTGTGTGTTTGTATTACTTTTTGTTTAAGAGATGCTAGTTCTCGGAAAATAAATGAGAATAACCTATAAAGATAAATACATTGTTCTTTAATGAAATCTATACAAATAACCAAACCCTGTTTCTACTTCAGGAATATTTTCGCCATCTGGTAAAACCCATTGTGAATAAACTGGGCTGGAGTGATTCTGGAGACCATTTGGACAGGTTGAACAATCTTTCTTTCTTTCTTTCTTTTATGATATTATTGATGGTTTCAAAGAATGCTAAGCAGAACGAATATTTCTCTCTCTCTTCCCTTCTCTTTCTTTTAAAGGCTTCTTCGTGCATCTGTTCTCGACTTTGCTTGCAGCATGAATGACCCAGAGTCTCTGAGCAATGCTTCTCAGCAATTTGAGCAATGGCTACAAGGAAAAATGTGAGAGCTCATGATTTTTGTGCCTGGTGAATAACACTGCCTGTGACGTGGTCACAGATCTCAAGCAGGAAAGGGGGAAGAATATTAAAGTGCTTTTTTCTTTATGCTAGCATTGCTGTAAATCTCCGACTCCTGGTATATCGCTATGGGATGCAGAACTCCGGCAATGAGTCATCGTGGAATTACATGTTCAAGATGTACCAGGAAGCTTCATTAGCACAAGAAAAAGAAAAACTGCTGTATGGCCTGGCGTCAGTGAATAACATCAGCCTTTTGGACAGGTGATTTACATACACAAAGATTATTCTTTCCCTTGAGACAACTATTCACTGTTTGCTCATTCACCTCTCCTCTCTCCTGTGCTGTCATTTTGTCAGATTACAGCATGAGGAATGCAACACATTTTAAAGCACAGTTATCTAACACCCCCCTCCGAGATTGTACCATAGTAGAAAAAAAGCCTTGCTCCTTTAGTGGAAAGATGTCGAACATGTAGTTGTTTCTGCATGTGATCAACAGCCTTCAGCTTTTCCAGCAGTGCCTTCATCCTGTATAATTTTAGCTGCCTAATAGTTAGGCAGCAGGAGAAAAATATTCTTCTACATTTCTTCTATAATCAGGAAAGGGAAGCAAGACTTACAGAGCACTGTTCATCCCAGACCAGGAAAGGGACTCAAAAGCAAAGGGTACTGATGCACTGATGGGGAACCTGATTGCTGTGCCAGGCTGGTACAGCTGTCAGACTGGGTGAGCACCTCCCCTGGCTGTGACTCTGCATGGCCACACCAATTCCTTTAAGCTTATCGGATACCTTTGTGTGCAGTTGTACCACAGAGCAGAGCCGCAGGCAAACATCTTCACTGGGACCATACACCACTTTGCTGGAGCTCTGTCTAAATATCATAAAAAGGAGCAGTCTCTGCGTGAATGAGACCCAAGTTTAGACAAGATGAAACAAGGAAGTACAGGAGGTTCAGGAAGAGTAAATAGAAGAGTTAGAGTAATTAAAATAGTGGTAGGAGGCAGCTGTATTCATAAATTCTTGTGGCCACAAGAGCCATAACCTAAAGTCATTCAATAAGTAATCACTGACATGATGAAGGCATGAATTAATTATCTAGATCAACCTAAATTTGCAAAAAATAAAGAATCCCTCCTAAAGCAGGGAAAATTTGCCTCTTAATTTATTATTAAAATACCAAGGCAGGGAAAAAGAGCAAACGGTTTGATAAATTGTTCCTGGCACCTGCATATAGGAAAAAAAGAGACAAAACATAATCCCAACACATGACAGCCAAAGGCTCTGCTGCTGAGAAGCCATGACCATGCTCCTCATTGCCCTGCACACGTGCATGCTGAGGGATCCCCCCTCTGTAGCCATCAAAACTGTATTCACAAAAAAAAAAAAAAATGGGCTATTTTCAAGTAACTTAGAGGCATGAACTCTACTTCTTTTCTAAAGAGATGCTCAACTGTCCAGGTTACTTTCAATACTCTATGATCTCTTAATACAGTTTTCAACAGGTAGTTATGTTTCAGATTGGTGTACTTCACCATTAAAATGCTTTCGACAAAAATAATATTCCTGCTTGGAAATGACTGTAAATTGCGGTGGCAAATGCTTGAGAAACATAGGCATTAGCACTGCATTATTTCTCTTTGACATCAGTTAAGTCTGCATTGAAAGTATTAACTTATTATTTGCTTTCCCTGGTAACAACCATGAAAGACACTGATTCTTATGGGATTTCCTTTAGGTATCTGAAATACGTTTACGACACCAACTTCATCAAAAGCCAAGATGTGTTCACAGTCCTGAGATACATCTCCTATAACACCTATGGGAAAACAATGGCCTGGGACTGGATTCGGCTTAACTGGCAATACTTAGTTGACAGGTACGCTAATGATCTCATGGAGCAGTTTAGGTCTACAGGCCTTTCTCTGTTGTCACTATACAGCCATAATCACTGTCTTCTTCTTTTCTCTGGAAAGGCAAAGTTTGTGAGTTTCCTTTCATTTCTGTAAAAGCAAGCAGTTCTTATGCTCTGCTTCTTTTCGTAATGAAAACCAAAAGCATAACCAACACAATTATAGCCACCTTCTGTGAAAAAGTACTTGGCTGCTAACTCAAAAACCATTCTTTCCCTAAATGACCATTACCGATAAATGGTGATGAAAAAGTATAGAAAGTTCCACTAAGCATGTAGAAATCTCTTCTTTTTCCATGGAAATGCTCTGCAGTAGTCAGTCATGTCTCCACTCTGATGTAGTTTTCCTTCTATTGATTTCATAATGAGAAGACAGTGTACAGAGCAGTAATTTTAGAATTAAAACCCTTCTGGTGGTAACAGCAAGCAGCAGGAGGTACAGACAAACAGTGGAAGTAATAACAAACCTCTTAGTTTTGCTCCTCCCTGTTGCAGTGACTTCCCTCTCCTTCCTTCCCCTATCTAAATGCTGGGTGAGGGCACAGAAACAGAACCCACCTGCTAGCCTAGAGCTGTGAACCAGACAGTGTTTGTATCGCTAAGCAGTTCATTCCACAGCAGGAGATAGACCTGGGAGGACCAAAATGTCTTGAAACACCCGATTTCCAATGTGAGACAATAAACCATAAATTAAAATAATAATAATCCCCCAGAAGAAATCATTCAATTACTAGACTTATTTGAGAACAGTATAGATATTCTCTAGGAGTACCATTTTTCATGTGTTTCCAAAAATGCTGAAATATGGGTGCATCTGTTTTATTATAGAGCTGTTAGAAGTTTAAGCTTCAGATAATTACTTCTGTCTTTTATTTTGAACAGCTTTGCATCAAACATTATTATTACTATTATTATATTTTTTTCCCTAGATTCACTATAAATGACAGAAACCTTGGCCGAATAGTAACCATCAGCCAAACCTTTAACACTGAACTCCAGCTTTGGCAGGTATGGTGCCAGCACTTCTCTTGGTTCTAAGCCATCACATTTTAAAAGCTACTGGTCAGAAAACTGGACATTTTATTCCCTAAGTACCTAGAGCAGTATGAATTATTGTAAAGCTTTACCAGTGCTACTAGCTTGAGCTTAAATATCGCTCTCACCCCCAACTGCACTTGATCTGTTCCCCATAAAATCCTACTTGCCAATGGCGGTGTTATCTGCTTCATGCCAATTCTTTCTCTCTCTCTTTTCCAGATGGAAAATTTCTTTGAGAAATATTCTAATGCTGGAGCAGGAGAATCACCCAGGAGTCAGTCAATCGAGCAGGTGAAGACTAATATTCAGTGGCTGAAAGATAACAAGGAGGAGATACGAGCATGGCTAGAGTCATGGAAAGGCCCTTAAAGTCTTAGTTAAAAATACCAGGCCCTCATTCTGGGCGTGCAGATCCTCAGAGATATTTAACAACGCGGATTTCTCACCTAGGTACTTTAGGGGACCAAGGTCTAATATTTTTTCTGCAACCACTCAGGAGACCACTGCCAGAGCAATGTTTGTGTAGCTGCTGATCCTGGATCCTGCCAGCGCTTGTGCACATGAATAGCTTTATATTTTGAGAGATTCATTTGCCTGAATAAACAGGACAAATATTTCAAGTTACTCAAAGCAGAAATGATGGCAGAATTGGGGTCTTTGCTTATCAAGCGGCTCTCAGGCCTTCCATATACCACTCTGAAAAACTACTTCATGGTTGATACAGAAGTACACCTACTACACTCAGGGATTCCTTTCCATGTGCACCTTGTGGGAGCTTTGTTCTGGAGAAAAGGGAATTATGCAGTGATTTAAACTTTGTCTGAAAATCGCCCCCTATATTTATATTCATTTAAAAAATCTACATTTGGGATTTAGCTTTGCATTCTTATCCTACAGAAAGGCCGGTTAAGCTTCCATCTCCATTGATTTTTGAAGTTTAACTACTGGTACACAAGGGATCAATATTATCAGCTACTTTTTCAATGTTATTAGTTGGGATTCTGTAGCTTGGGGAAGGGGTTGTCTTAGTTATTTTTGTCTTATTTCTAAATCTTGTCAAAAGAACTTGTGGCAGCCTTTACTGCAAACAAAAACAGATGGTACTTGCTGTCTCCTTACGGAAAAATAAAATTTAGAAAATCTACCTGAAAGTCTCAGTCTCTTTCTAATAAAGTGGGAAAACTGCATGGCATATAGAAAAGCAGCCATTTCATAGCCCAGCTATGGGGTACATATAGCTTCAGTGACTTTTAAGGGGAAAACATCTACTCCCTCTTCCGAGGAATTAAAAAAATGGCAAAGTCAGGCAGAGGACTGCAAATCAGTAGACAGCAGAAGCACAGGCAACAAAGAAACAACTCTCTGTTCCCAGTCCCTCTGCCACTGCGATGCTGGGGAAGGCACTGGGGCCACTCTGCCTGCCTCTGAGCTGCGTCTTGACACCGTACGGGCAGCAGATGTGAGCATCAGCCCCATCCTCACCGCCTTCTCACTGGTCTCCTGGGTGGAAAGGAGCAGCAGAAGGGAAGCAGCTGGAGGTGGTCCCTGTGTGAATGCCCTGGGAGCAGGGCCACAAAGCATCTCCCTGTAGGTAGATCTGGGAGAGGTGAGGCACAGCTGTCTGGAAACTGCAGTGAGATGGGATGACAGAAGCACGGAAAAGCACTTCTCTTCCCTTTAGCCTGCAGTGCTATTCAAAGGAAAAGCTGGAGATGCTGAAGAGGTGTCTCTGATGTACAGAAATGCTGGGGTACAAGCTCTGCCTGCCTTTGGGCTTCTGTTCAGCACAGGGGGCTCCAGAGAAGCACATATAGTCCCAGGTGGAAACAAACACTTTACCCTACTCCCCCAGGAGATTCAGGGCTGGTACAGTTTTGGGCCTCTCCCTAGATACCCAAATAGCTGCAACAAGCCCAGACTGATCTGGTGACCAAGTCAGCCGTCCTGTCAAAGGAAGATGTCAGCAGCCATTTGCCTCCCACAAACAAAACATGACAGGATGCTGACTAACAGTGGTAACAACTGGCTATAGGCACCAGCTTCTCTTTAAGGCCAAGAGGCAGCAAAGGGCCAAGCAATTTCTGCCAGGTTTTCTTATTTTCAGATTGACACACAGAGGACAGCGAGAGTGAAGCAAAACTACCAGCAGATCAGGCCATGGGACTGGCCTTGTTCAGCTGCCTGCTCAGGAGGAGATGTATGGGTTCGCCTCCACCATTCTCCATTTTCAGTGAGTGAATTGGAAGCCCAGAAAATGAGTAACACCTCTCTTGGTGTCAAGGTCACAGACTGGTTTGGTCACCCCACACTGTAATGCTGTCAGCACGTTGTAGTGCTGTGACTGGGCAGTAGTACGTACAGTCAGCACACAGAATTTTGCTTGGGCTGCAGGTGCTGTTTGTTTTAGTGACAGGTATTTAACTCCTGCTGACCACCATGTGGAACAATGCAGAACTGACACAAAGATGCTCAAGAAGCTAGCTCAGCAGTTTTCCCTTTAAGAGAAGACACTGAAATCTGGCAGAAAGAACTGATTCTTTAACTGTTCCTATGCTTCTGCTTCAATTTGCTGTAGGAAGAAATGTGTGAATGGGCTAAGATTAAGCAGTTACTTTAAGAGATTTCTAACCTTTGTTATATGTAGGTGCTGCTACCATGGAGTGGGCTCAAACTTGTCTACCTTGTTAGCTACAGTGGTAGGCTTTCAACAGGGAAAGCACAAGAAGGCACGAAGATTTGCTGCGGTGCTCGAAAGCTCTAACAAAATCAGCCTCCATCCCAAACCCACAGACACAGCACTATTCAAGACAAGGCACATATCGGTAGTACCGTGCATTGCTGTTGTGGAAAAAACCAAAAAGGTCAATCAGAGAGAGAGAACAGAAAAATACCACTAAGGCAAAGAGAGAGCGGGAAGCCAAGCACAAGCCTGAGCAAGAACTGGGCGCATGACCCTGCGTGCATGGAGGAGAGAAAGGGATTTAAAGTAGTGAACCAAGAAATTGCCTCCTGTCATTGCAGTCCTGCCCCACTCAGGAAGACAGGAGGACCACGTGCAGCTTTTGTGCCTGAGTGGTACTTGATCAGAGAGACATTTGGCCAGTGCTTGGGTACTTCTGATGTTACAGAAAGGTTTGTTGGATGTCTGCATTGATCTTAAGTAGGTAGGTGAATGTGGAAGTAAACCCAAAAGCCCCAGAAGAAGGCTGCTTTTATAGCACGATAAAGGTTCTGTCAATTTTAAATAATGTTCTCTAGATTATGCAGTGCTCTTGCTACCCTAAACAGTTCATGGAGAATGTACTGTATGGCATGTGCCTCTTTCAGACTGTTTGTCCTAGACAGATAACAAATCTGGTACATGCTAAATCTTTCGGTCAGGAACTAGTGCATTTACAAATGGTCTGTGATAAGCTTAAGAATGCCAATTTGAAACTGAATCCAAAGAAATGTGAACTGTTTTAAAAAGAGATAATTTTCCCTTGGTCATTCGATCAGCGAGGAAGGAATTTCCACTGATAAAGCCAAGTGAGGGAGTGCAGAACTGGCTGGCCCCTCAGACCCGCACAGCTTTGGAGGCTCTGCTGCTGCTGTTGTACTGGAGCAAAGGCTATTGCATGCAGAGAGGTAAAGAAACGCTTTGAGTAACCAAAGTGCAGTGTGGTGGACTTAAAGAGGGGCCATTTGTGACTGTTGTAGTGTTGCCTTACACCAGCCCTACAAATCTTTTTCATATCGGCCACAGCTGTGTGTCCTATAGAGCCTGAGCCTGTGTGCCCCGGGAGGCTGTAAATTTGATAGGTACATGAAAATGCTTTATCTTGATGATTCAGGTAAAGAAAGGACTGAAAACATCACATTACTGCACAGAAGAAAACAAAAACTGAATAGCACCAATGCAAATGCCAAGGGGTTTACAACTCCCCAGCTGAGTCAGTTTCTAAAACAGCAGTTAAGATCACTACACAGTATGCATACATAAAACCCACCATACACCTACGGTATGTCTCTCTGTTGAAACAGGACAGGATTAGGAAGTAGCCCTCCAGTCATCCTGCAATGACCAGTGCCATCTCCTAGCTACCATCATGTTGGGTAATGGCATCTTCCAGCAGTTTGGGGGGCTCAAGGTGAAAAGTAGCTTGTAGAGGGCACGGGAGAGCCCAGCCAAGTGGGATCAGAAGCACGGGGCCTCATCCCATTGCTATCAGCAGCAATACTATGCTGTCAGGTTAAGACTTCATCTTGTGTTGTTATACATATCCAATTATGAAAGTTAGTCAAACAAGGCTGTGTTTGCTTTCCCTAGTGTTTAGGCAGTTGACCTGGAGGTATTCCAACTTCACACCCACATTTACAGCACCTAAATGTATGCCTGTATGTGGAAAACTGGTACAGGAACATACAGCTAGATGAGACTAAGGTGTTCTCCAGCTCGCAGGTACCGCAGTGACTCATACAGCTGCCCAGGTGTCTGAGCATTTCCAAGGTACACTCTGGAAAAAAAAATCTATTTATCAAAGCACCTGAACTGTATTAGGTTCAGATAAATCTGAGAGGTTCTGGCTTCACAGAGTATATTCTAAAGAGCTGTGAGCGAAGAACAAATCCTGAGAAACAAGACCATGGCACAGTATCTGAGAGACCCTGCTCTTAAGTAGCACTCACTAGCTGTTTCGGTAATCTCTCACACACAGAAATCTTTTCAATATCAACCCTCTGTTCTTCACACACTGATGTCCAGGGATTTCTGTCTGTTTGCTGGTGGTTTAATGATGCTGAAGCAATGTGTACAGGTGGTCTCAAGAAGCAGGCAGACAGGGAAAGGAAGAGATCCAGGCATGAGAGAGCACTGGAGTCTAACTCTACAAAAGGGAGGCTGGGGATACAAGATTCTTATTTTTAATAAGAATTAAACCTTAATTTTAAGTAGATGGTGGAGTTGTATGTGTGATATCCACTGTACAACCTTTGCTTTAGCTTAAATTATCAATGCTAGCTTTTCTTTGGAGATGGATGAAATGGCCAGGTGACCTCTAAATATCCTTTCCAGCACTTCTGAATTTTTTTAAACAACTTGCAGTGAACAAGAGTCTAGTTACAGATATATTTTCTTCCAGGGAGTGCAAAGCCAGCTGCATATCATGAGGTCCTGCCACAGCAGCTTTCCCGTTCTGCATTGTCTGCTGTCAAATTCATTCAAACAGCTTGGTGAAGAAGCCAATCCAGCCAGGAACCGCATACCACAGATCTCACACCTGTAGCAGGTCTGCAACTTCAGGGTATTTTCATGTCTTTTGCAAAGAGGGAGCCTGAAACAAAACAACTGCAGGACACTCTCCAGAGGATGGTCACTGTAGCTATAGCCAGAGAAAAAGTTGCAGGACATTATGGCAAGAAGTTGTTAATGCTGTAGATCAAGTTCTTATGAGCCAAAATAGTTGCTGTGGCAGTCTAGGAGGCAGATTTTGCAGGTGTCTGGTGGGCAGCCAAAAACAGATTTGATTCATTTATTTTAGCAAATGCTCTCTTTCAGCAAACTGAAATTATGGCCCACCCAGGTTCGTTAAGCAAGTTCAGATGGAGAAAACACTGCGGACCTGAAGCTACAAAATCACTGATGAAAAGTCATCAGCTCCCTTTTTCTTAGGCTGGAGCACATACAAAGAAAGCAAGCAGATCAAGGCTCGGTTCCATCTCCTCCACAGAAATGCAAGAGAGTTCTTCCACGTGACAATATACCAGGCCTGGTCTTTCAAATTCCCACGTGGTACTTAAATAATAGTCAGGACTAAAAGCAAATGAGTAGCTTTCTAGTTTGGTCCTTCACATGAGTATCTGAAAACACAGGAATGCCAGACTGCTATATTTTATTATTACTTTAAGTAAAGATGGATGTCCTCAACAGACTGCTAATAAGCTCAGACCTGCATTAATAGGCCCTAAGCAAATACAAACGTATAGGATCAGAGCTGTAGAGTACAGCGGTTTGAGCAACAGCCCGAAAGGGAAGGCATGCGGTTTGAAATTCTCTCCAGCAGAAACAATAATTCACCAAGTCTTCCACCTCCCGCACAAGGTCTCCGACCGCTGCACGTAAGGGGCGTTCCTCTGCTCTGGCACTCTGGTAAAGGCAGCCCTTCTTGTACTTTACCACTTCAAGGACCCCAAACCAAAAGGCTGAGCCCTGTGGAAGGGCACAGTTCTGTGTCAGGCTAGGCAAGATTTCAGCTTTTCATTTCCCCTGCCCAAAACAAAGCTCCATTCAAGCCGCACAGGCTCACTCCTCTCCTCCCTAGTTCAGGAGAAAAACAAACAAACAAAAATGTGCTCCCCTAGCGAGTGCCCCAAAATAACACGACTGCTGGCTTCACACACGGGCTGCCGAGCTTCCCAGCCAGACTGCAAGGGAGGAAAGACAAGCTCCAGGCAGGAAAGTGAACCAACACAAACTGGGAGGTGAACCAGAGCAAACTACACCCTCAGGTATCGCCCGAGCCACAAAACAGAAGCACACAATTGCGCAATTTGAGAAAGGCTGATGCAAGCAAGGGCAGGTTTTCATGAACACTGAGTCAGTCACTGCTTTATTACAAACACGGAACAGCCAGCAGAGCCAACAACACGCAATTTGCATTGGAACAACACAACCTAGGGGAAGGTCAGCCATGGCAAAGATCAGATTGCAGGAGAGGGAAATCAGTTAGGCAGCCAAACAGCATGTCGTAGTTGGCATCGGAGTAGCCTGGCCAGAAAAGTCAGGGCCAGGATGAGGGACGTTGTTCATGTGAGCACGCTATGCTAACAAGCCGATACGGCTTCCCGAGCAGAGCTGGTGCCTCCTGCTCCAATTGCTCCGCACGCTGGACAGACTGCTACCCACAGCCAAATCTGTAGAGGCATGATTAAAAGAGAAGAGAGCAAGGAGAGAAATGTTTGGTCATCTGTGCATTTTGAAAGGCTGGAGAACACAACATCAGTCCAAAACAATCTGCTTATTCTGATCTGATGGATGGGTGATTTCACTCGGGAAAAAAATAAAAACAAAACATTTCTGGAGTACCTTCTGGGCTGTCCAAGTGAACACGGAAACAATGTGCAGGACATGGGACCAGAGAGGCATTTAAGTTGCCAAAGTAGTTTGACAGACATGTCCTGGTGACACACGTCCTATCCTGGGTGTTGTTTGTTTAAACATGCCTATTTTTGACGTTAACAGCTCTGCACAAGTTATTGAAGAGTTCTTGAAATATTTTTAAAATTGTTTTAGATGTAGTTCCTTACATAGGAGATGAATGCAACCTATCAAAGACAAATCAGATGGGGAAGATTAGGACAGAAAAGAGTAAGCATCAGAAAACATGTTAGAGAAATAATAGCATTAAGTTTTTGCTATGGGAAAGGTATTGCCCCCCCCAAACATATATCAAAGTAAAACATAAACTTGTAGCAAAGTAAAAAGTAAATGTAGTAAAAAGTAAAGTAAAGGTAAATATTAAAATATTTACTACTATAATTAGGAGCTATTGCTCAAATACATCTTAACAGGCAACTCGAAAATTATAATCTATTTTCTGTGTGCACCAGAAAAAATGAATATGGTGATCTGGGAAATGTGGTTTGTCTGTGCATTTTCTAATCTCACGGGGTTGTAATAGCTAGAATGATTTTATGGTTAAAAGGATGGAAATAAATAGGATATTCATGCAGAAGCATCATGGAGATGGAAAAAGTTCATTTCTATCTCCATGATATAGAAAAACAACAACAACAACAACAACAACAACAAAAACCATACTCCTTTGTCGAAGACGAGAACATGCAGTGAAAAGATTTTCCTATTTTTATTTCTCCACAGTGTATTAAGAGCATCCTCTAGTGACGGTTAGCAGTCATTGCATTTAATTATAGCGGCTTTAACACAGCGTGCTTAACTGGTTGAAATACATCTTAAGAAAACAAAGTTGTCTTAAGGATCTTAGGAATAACACCAGTCAGGTATGCAGGCACGTCTAAGTAACACCACGTAAGACTACTTAACCTAGAATAAATGACAATCATTAAGCTAAAATTTGTAATCATGCAAGTCAAACAAATAAACAACAAAAAATAAAACCCCTATAAGATAAGGTTCTATGTTGCTTTCGAAAATTTTGTTTAGCCATTCAAGTCCTTAGAAACTGTTGGAAATGCAAGTTATGTTTCAAAAAATGCTAGGCACTACTATAAAGGACCAGAAAGCCAAACACTCAGAACCTTAGACAGTTGTAAAGAACTGGCTTGCACGCCTGTGCTCAGCAGGCAAATTAAGCTTGAGAGTAATGGTTTTTACCTCAAGGAGTTGTTTGCAGCCAAAGAAAGTTTTTTTAGCAAAAACAGGCACGTGTCATTTGCAGCGATCAGAAATGCACATAAACTCAGACCATTCTGTGCCAGGTATTTGTTAGCTCTTTCCACTTATACCACCTGATTCCTTAAAAAGATATTACATCTCCTTGCAAGCTTGACTTTCTTTATGAACATACACACGTGTGTTTCAGGGAGCTCTGGAAAAAAAGCACCTGCCAATGATCTGACTGGATAACCCACCGTACTCAGGAAAAATGGTGGGGCTGCAGCAGGAGCCATGCTGCCTTCAGGAACAGCCTTTGGCGTGGCAGAGCCTGGGCTGAGGAGCCGCATCCTCCCCCAGAGGACATCTGTCCAGGACCACGCCACCCAGCTGACAGTAGCCTGCAACAAAGCGCTTTCAGTCTGAGCTCAGTATTTCCAAAACAGGTTTGTGTTTGTCTTTTTTAATCCATTGCTTTTAAGATTGATATGTTCTTTCATTCCTCACTGAAAAGAAGTTAAGAAATATTTATTTAACAAACCTTACCATCTGCCTTTAAGTCATTATGTCATTTACAGAAGAATAGCTCAACCATCACTGTCCATGGCTGTTCTCCCACAAGTATGAGTCTGCTTTGACCTCTGAAGAGCCGTTCAGGTGAGCTGAGCTTTGCTGTCAGAAAAGGGACCCACGTTCACCACCATGTTTGCAGCCCTGGCAACTGTGTGAGACTTTGTGCTGTCATAAAGGGGAAGGTGAAGAGCAAGAGAGAGGCTGGGAGACCAGGACCCACAGGGGGGAGAGCCCCCAACCATCATTCACCCATTCCCAGCAGCGCCAGGCAGCTGGCAGGGCCTCGCCATGGTGCCTCAGGGCACTGAAGGAGAAGGGCCCCTCACTCTGCTCAACAGCAAGGAGGGATTTTGGAGATGAGTTGTGCTGAACAACTCATCCTAAAGGAGGGGCATCGAGTTTGCCCTGACAGAAAAGCAAGCATGAAGCACGAGGCTGCCAACACTCTAATGTGTCTGCCCTCTCATATCCCTCAGGCCTACCTCTCCCACCAGGTGGCCTTTCCCTGATGTGGTCCTGGGAGGGCCTGTGGCCTTTTCCAAATCCTTGCTTTATTACAGTTGTGCTGCACAGAGTTCGATTTTTACTCTTTAAAAAAAAAAAAGCCCCTCCCTGGGAGCATGGCAGAATTTTGGCCTTGCCACTCATGGCAGCAGGCCTCATCTGGTGGCGCCATCTTGACAGGTACCGAAAGGAGAGCTAACTGTTTCCTTGTAATGTCTTTTTGCTTCAGGGGTCTTTTGAGGACTCTGCAAAGTTAATATTTTTTACTTTGAAAGCCACTGGGTGTAGGGAGGTGTCCTGAAGAACTCAGCTCATATTTGGTGCCAGGTCTACTTATAACTGGATTTTCTTTTTCTAAACAGCCCAGAGCTGAAAGAAGAGAAGGAGAGGGTGATGGCAGTGTTGTTTGTATGAAACTCATCCACAGCAAATACTTTAGCATTCAGCGAGCTCGTGTGGTTCTCCAAAGGTCTGCTGGTTAATTGGCCTGCTCTTTTAGGGAAGGTTTTAACATTGTAGGAGGCATAAGCCTTTGTAAATAATTTTATCTTAAATGCAGAAGGCCTTATTGAGCGCTCCTTGCTCAGGGAAGGCTCCTCGTAAGCTTGTCTGGAGCAAGAACCAAGCCAGCGAGGGGCTGAGGGCTTGCTGGAGCAGCACGTAGAAACTCACCCAGGCCGCCCGCCCCCCCCCATCTGCCAGGCATCAGTACTACGGCGGTCTCACTAGAGGGAGCAATTTATTTTGAAATATTAGTCAATATTAGCTCAGTGCTTAGCTGGGCCACCAGTGGGTCAAAATTAAGAAGGCTTTTCTGAAGCAAATAGACATTTTAAGATAAAATGACAAACAAGGGGAATGGAGAAATGAAAAGCCAGTTCTAGTTAACGGTCCTGATTTCTGAAACAATGAGTTATGAATGAAAAAAGGTATTTATGCAACATACAGAGATGGGTTTTTTTTGTTTTGTTTTTCCTGCTGAAACATCTACAGTAGAGTTTTTGTCCCTGTTTCCAGTAGAGATCCCTGTTTTCAGGGATTGCAGGTCATTTTGGTTGGCACTTGCTGTGAAGTTTTGTGCCTTTACTTCAAAACATGCATAGAGGTATTCTCTTTTTTATCATAGGCTATAAAAGGAAATAAATTCCCAGATGCATCAAGATTTTTAGATGTATCACTAGCACTCAGGCTCTGTCAACATTTCCACCTTAAATCATTATTTAATGTTGAGTCATAAACACTTTTCTGTAAACATTTATTTAGTGCCTGACAAGGTCTCCCCTCTGAAGGGAGTGGGGGTGGTATTGCTCCAAAAAACAGGTTTTTAAAATATTTTTAATGATGTCTTTAGCGGATGTGTTCTAAATCTGTCACGATTCAATGCTTGCCTTATTCAAAGTCTGTATCTGGGTAAGTTTGTTCTGGACTTGTATGGTGCCTAGCACAGTAAGGTTCTCAGAGACCCGAGGCACTGAGGCATAAGCAAATAATACAGATTTAATACTGACCGTGTTTATGCAGCCTGACCCCAAGTACCTCTTAGCTCCCGGGTCTTGCTATCTGCCTTGGCTACGTCTTGCCTCTGTGTCAGGACAAAATGTGGGATGTGGTCTCTCTGCATCTCCAGAATTAAAAACTTTGTGCATCTGGGGGAGTGCAGAAGCTAGCTCTTTGTTTCATGTACTGAGCAAGGAGTCACTGAATACAGAATTTCTGAATGTGTTTGCTTCAGTGGGTTTTGGACACAGCCTTTAAAAGCCATAAACCTGCCATTCAGTCAGCTGAAGAGGAGCCTTCTCTCTGTGGAGCAGCAGCCATGTGATAAAATTTGAAGGGCTGGAGTTGAAAAGGTCCACATGTAAGTGGGCACATTAACATAGCTACCCGCTATGTTGTGTACAATACGGCATTAGACCAAAGTTATCGCTATTAGCAGAAAGTATCAGCATTGCAGTTGTGTTTGGTGATGATGGAGGCTCTGTGCTTTACCCAAATAGGAATCAATTTTTATTCTTCAGATCTGACTTATGCAGAGGACAGACTACAACCACAGCCTCACTGCATTTCAGGAGGCCGTCCACAGGCTGGATGGAAGTATGCGCTCCACACTAGGCGCTAGCAGCATGCTGGTACAGAGAGCATGATGTTATACTTAAGGAAGCCGTGCTTGCGATACAGCAGGATCCTGGATCTAACTGCCATTTATCACAGCGTAAGGAGCTGAAACAGAGCCTGAGGAAGGGAAGAGGAAAAGAAGGGCCGTGCAATGTTTATCTCCATCACAGCCTAGAAAAATAGCCTTTCTTTTACAGTCATGGACATTTTGCTGTCAAGAGAATCGAATCTCCGTTTTCACTGGAAGCTTTTAAAAGAATAGCAAACACAAGGAAATGCAGAATTAGGGCTGCCCCCGAATGTGATTGAACAGTGCGAGAAAATAACTTTTTGTAGTCTTAATCTCTACTAATCCACCATTTTTTTTATTTTGAGTCCAGACTGAGATTTTCTGGTAATACTTCACACACACACACACACACAAAAAAAAAAAAAAAAAAAGTCCGTTTTTTTTCTACTTGCCTTACTCTACAGGTGAATGGAGATTTAGTAGATGTGGTGTCAGGCAAGGAGGAAGTAAATCTGACAGACCAAGAGAACGTGACTAATAATCGGTTCATACAGAAAGCCTTTTTGTTAACACTGATGTAAGTCCTTTGCTGAGTGAGCAGGGAAAAAAATCTATTTGGTTCTTTCAGCAAGGTACTGCAGCACAAGCTTAACTTTAACTACATGAATAATGCCACCAACTGAGTTCAGTGTTAGAAATTTTAAAATATTAGAAGCTTCAATTAATTGCTCAGGGATCTCCCACTGTTTTGAGAAAATTTCCGGAAAGAAAAATCTGAATACCAAGGGAAGTTTAAAAAGTTTAAATAAAGATGGGCACAAATTGCCTTCATGTGTTACCCACCTCTAGCTTTCCATCATTTCTGGTGACACCAATCACAGTGTATATATTTCCATTCTCTTAGTTGCAGTGCCTTCATTGCATGTGGTCAAACAGTACTGATGTGACCAAATGGTTGGTAGTACGTAGGAGAGCACGTCACATGTAAAAATGTCTTTAGCAGCATAGCTCAACTCAAGCAACAGCAACAGCTTAAACTCTGATTTGCTTGATTTCTATTAATGAAAATCCAGAGTGCCTAAAAAATCAAGTTCTATATGTAAAGTACAAGAATATTTAATATGTAATAAATCCATAACATTTTCTTGTCTATTTCATAAGCAACTTCTATTTGGACCAAGGTTTGTTTGGACTAGCGGCAATGTTTACAGGACAAAGTTAGCCCTTAACATAACAAATTTATGATTTTATTCATAATCTAATGTTTCTCATTAATGCGTGTTGCCAGTTCAACGGAGACTGAGATTCTTAGCATGACAGACATTTTCGTAAAACTTCAGAAGGCTCTGTATTTCTGTTAGTTTAAAATGTGTGTTATTGCACGTAGAAACAGAAAAGTTACATTTAAAAAAATACAGCTTATTGTATTTTTTACAGTTCTGAACTTAAACACAAATTCTTGCCATCCCCACACATGGTTGGGGGGAGAGAGGGGAGTTAAGCTTTCACATTCACCAGACTACACCTAATTCACACAGCCAGAGTGCTCTACAAAACCAACAAAGGCATCAAGTAATCAATTCTTTAGAGGAAAGTGGGTTCATCTATTTCTGCTACAAGAAAAAGTTGTGCTTTGCAGAAAGCCCTTTGCCCTTTGCCATGCGAATTAGCAGTGCACCGCTGGTAATCTAAGTGGATTAAAGAAGGGTAAAGGCTCCTGGCCCATGAAAGCCTGCTCTACAGGTAGATTTTGTACAAGTGTAACTGTGTCGGTTGCGTGGGAGGCTTCGGGGGGGAAGCACTGGGGGGTCTTTTAACTGCATCTACAGCTCCTGGTATCAATTCACTTACAGTGGCAGGAAGGTGCTTGCAATTCATTCCTTTTCCTGGCAAGGAATAATAATACCGGTATGGGGTCTTTATGCTGGTATAATGGCAGACACGACATGGGGGAGAGGGGGAAGGTTGTGCCGGTGTCCTTACGCCCGAGCGGTCGGAGCAATGCAGCTTCTGTGTGGAGCTGGGGCCGAAATGGTGGGTTTCCCAAGAAAGACAAGAGAGGCAGTCTGCAGCTATAATGCACCGGGCTTAAGAGTTTTGCTGGTGAGCATATCTAGGAACTTGGCATGCTGACTAGATAAATGTTTAAAAATAAGCCTAGTGCCCAAGCTGACAAGCTTGTGCCTTCTTGAATATATTTATTTGAAAAAGAAAATGGGTTTATCTGGGAGTCTGCTTCATTTGACTCCGGCTCTCATCAGAGATGTAACGCTGACTTGCCTTTTTCCTTGCTCACCTGAATATTTTTGGTATCTGGAACAAAGAAGATAAAGAGGGTTGTACTCTATTAATCACGCTTGTCTTTGTTCTCAAGCTACCTCTCTTCCTTCTATCCCTCCTCCAAGCACACCTCCCTTGCCAAGTCTTTAGCGAAAAAAAGTAATTGCTGTTATATTCTTCCAGGGACTCCAGCACTTACTGGTACAACATGTAATACTTGTGTCTGATTTGTTTTGTTGGTATCTGAATGGGAGCCATTAAAAAAAAAAAAAAAAAAAAAAAATAAATAAAAAAAAATCACATAAAAATTGAATTTTATAAATAACAGATGTGAGCTTTTTTATGAAAAATGTTTGGTTTTGAAAATGTTCAGAGTTTTTAAGAGAAAAAAAATCTAATTCTGTTTTCTTTTTTTTTTTTTCCTTTTGTTCCTGACTCTATTTTCCTGAGGGTAGAGGGTGAATAAAACTTTCCTGGTGAAGAAAAGAAAGGAAAAGTATTGTCTTTGTTTTTAACTTGGTAAGTGAGCACAGAGAGGCTAAAGTCAAGAAGTTTCCACAAAACTGGGATAGCTTGGAGGTGACACCCCGTTCTTGGGGTCCTCACTGCTACGTGGTACAAATCCTGCTGATATTATTTACCAGCAACACATCTAGCAATTACTTCCATTGGATTCAACAGGGTTTCAAGAAAGGATTTTGCAGAAAAATGTGGTGTTCCCTTAGAGCCACCACTTCTGACAGCCTTCTGCTTCATTGCTTCAGGAGCTGGATAGCTGACTCCAAAAACTGGATTCCAAAAACTGGTAGCCTGTCCTGATGTGGGCTGGGGACATGACTGGGACCCATGCTTGTGCTGTGGAAGTCTAAACCACTCTCAGACCTGAGCACGTAGGCACAGTCCTGGGTACCAAAGGCCTCTCACCAGTCGATACAGTCCCTGAGCAAAGACATGGCTTGAGGCTCCTCAGCTGTGCAACAAGCCACTCGGCTGAGCTGCTTTCCCTGGCATGCTCTTTTCCATGCCAATGAGGATGTCCTCTAACTACAAGCGGTGCTCTCACCTGCCCTATCCACGCTGATTGCCCTCTTCTAGTGCTTACAAACTCCAGAGGGGATGCAATCAATTGTGGTTCCTCTTAATGCCATGGTGCCCTTGTCTGCCCTGTCTCCCATGGTCCCCAGCTGGGCATGGCCATCCATCTCAAGCTCTCTGTCACCTCTGTGGAGAAAGCGCTCAGCCCTCAATTTCAGCCTGGCCTGGGTATCTTAATTCTCTTGGCAAGTGCAGCATTACATGTCCCTTGACTGTGTCTCTCCAGATGCCCACTGAGATCTGCCTCCCTGCTGCACTCAGCTGGCCTCCTCCCACAAGCACAAGAATGGTGATTCCAGCAGCCACTTGGCCACAAACTCTCCTCAAGATCTTCCAAGCCTGGACTGGAGAGCTGGGGTTCAAAAGTGCAGCCTCGGGGGCTGTTGGATTACTGGCTAGTTCCAGAAAGTGAAGCAAGCAGCAGCCCCCAGCTCGCCATCATCACGGGGAACCCTCTGGGATGTGCTGCAGCGTTTTGGCTCTGTAACACATCGATGTGTGTTTCCTACAACAGCCGTAGCCTGATGAGAGCTGGCGGGGGCTACGGCACGTGTAACCTTCAGAGAATTGAGCTGCCCGGCTCTAACAAGGCTCTCCAAACTACGTCCAAACCAGAATATCACGGTTTTGGCTGATATTATTTAGGAAAGCAAAGGGCATGTTCCTGACACCAGAGTAACCCTGTCAGCAAATTCACATCCCTGCTCCCGAGCACATGCAAGCTAGTGCTCTGCAGTGGGACGGAGGTGTTTTTCTCCCTTTAGAAAATGAGCCGAATGACAGATTCATTTCATTACCCCTGGAAATAATGGCTGAGCCATTTCTGCTGAATCTTTAACCAAAAGATAAATAAATCATCAACCATAAGATAGACACCCTTCAGGGATGTTTTTAGTAGGAAGGAAAGCATGGAAAAATGTTGAGTGCCTAAAATAGTCTTTTACAAAAGGAAACTCTACATTCTTATGGATGCGATGTAGTGCAATGTTTCCCAGTAACCGCGTTTACTATTACAGGCATCTGTGCCACACCTTTTGCCAAGTACTTCTTCAAGGAAAAGGAAAAATGTTTCACAAGTAGTGAGTTAAAAATAATCTTGCTCTTCTTAACCTATTAGCAGTTAAGTATGCTTCAGGGTGGGATCTTCCCCCAGCTACTCAGATCCCTTTGCTCAGAGGACCGTCTGCGTGCTGTCTTCCCCTCCCCTGCAGAGACAAATTAAGCTGTCCCTGTCCCGTTCTTGTCCTCCCCTTCTCTCAGCTATGGCAAGGGAGTTTTCCAGTCGAGAAACCAATTGAGCTGCAGGCGAAAATATCATTGGCTCCTCTGGTCCTTGGAGGCATCTGAGAGAAGACCCATGGATTGGGTGGACCAGCATCGCCTTTCCCTTCAAGGGGCTTTGAGGGAGCTGTGGCCAGCAGCCCGCTAGGAACATAGTTCCTGTGCAACTCTGACAGCTATGTCTAATCCACTGAATTATATGATCCCTTAGGATTTGCTGAGCTCCTTGGGGATTACGTGGATTCATTGAGAAAAAGCTTCTCCCCAGATCTTCACAAGCAGATCTCTTTTTCCTGAATCCTGTCCTGAGGAGGTTCAAGGAATGGGGGCTCTGGCAGAAGAAGCATCGTTATGTGAATTAGAAATCATCACTGCCTTCTTCATATGGATGCATTGAGGCAGAAGGTTAAGTGACATGCTCAGGGCTACAAAGCAACAACGTGGTAGAGCAGAAAAAGTAATCTGGCACCGTGACTCCTATTTGTCTCTAGTTTCTATTCTCTCATTCTCTGATGCCTTCAAATCTGTAGTTAACATCACTATAACGCATTTAGAAATGAAGGGAAAATAAATATTTTTTCCTGTGGGTAATAAAGATGAGTTGATTTTGCCTAGTTGTAAAATTCAGTTATGTATAAACGATTCTTTATTTTATAATAGCTATTAGAGTGTTTGTTTGCAGGATTTTCTTGGGGTGGAAACTTCAGAAGAAGCATTGCTTTGAGCTAATCATTTAGCAAAGGACAAAGATGCCTTAGATTGCTGACTCGTCCTATAGTTAATGGTTCTCTCAGGCTTTTCTCTGTCAAATGTGGCAACTATGACATCAAATGTTATCTCTGTAAACACATGCCAACTTAAAATAGCACATGGGGGGTGTGTGTGGGGGAGCTCCTTATCCTATATTTTCACCACGATTATGGTCACCGGCGTGTTCGTCTCACCATGGAAAAAATAGACTTTGGGATAGCTACGCTTTCCAAAAGTTAATTTTTAAAAACAAATGACTAATCTAACAAACCATTCCGCTTTCAAATTAGCCACCTTAGGGACTCCTACTATGAGCATACAAAATATGGAATTCTCATTTCTGGGATGCCAGAGGTGATGCTGTGATATATTGTTTGCACAGCCTCACCGTGGGCACAAGGACAGCAGGAGCTATTACAGCCTTTATTCCAAGGATCTTGTGGGACAGCAGACTGGCAGGTCAGAGAACCAGACAGCTTTGTTGATCTGCCACTGATCTGCCATGTGACCTTGAGCAAGTCTTTTCACTTTTCTCTAGCCCTGCTTCTCCTCCTACAATTTGCCTTATCTATTTAAATGGCAGCCTTTCCAAGCAGGGAATTTCTCACCTTGCCTTCGCTAGCAGTGCTCAGCTGCATGTGAAGCCGTCTTCCTTGGGATTATTGCATTGCAAAACTAGCACATTGTGCTACCAATTAGAAGCATTAGTATAAACTTCTAATCAGTTATTTTTTCAGAGGGATCTCCATGGTGGTCAGAGGAGCAGTAAAGCCCCCTTCTCCAGTATTTCAGCCCTGATGCTCTTCCTATCCAGGAGCTGAAGCTGTGAGGCAGCATCACCAACGCTGCTGCTTTCCAGCGAGGTTTTTGTGGGCAGCACAGAGCAGGGCAGGCCATGCTGTGGCTGCTGAGCTGCACTCCTCCCAGGAGCAGGTCGAATCCGCTCCCATGCTGGGCTTTATCAAGCAGGACAAGAGGTGCTCCTAATCCTGGCCGTGAGTGAAAGTGTGCCCGGGGAGCCGCCAAGACTTTCCTCTGACGCTGGCAATGGACCTCAGCCTCCTGCCCTCACCTGGGGCTGCGTGTGGCCCCAGGGCTTGGGGACCACCAGTGGCGACCAGCTCCAAGGAGGGACAGGCCAGCTTTGCCTCATGACACAGCCCTGCTGCCCATTGAGAGCAAGGCCACAGAGGGTGCTGCAGGCGTAGCCCTGTGCCTTCAGCCTGCACACCCATCCCAAGCAGAAGAGGAGTGGTGAAGTAGTGAAATACACCATGAATTAGAAGAGGTACAGGCTACAGAGATTTGCCCTGCACGCCCTCTGGGCAATGGTGCATGTCTCCAGGATCTATACTCAAAAGCCTCAGATGTTCATTTAGTGGAGCATTTGTATGTATGGCACCTGTTCCTGGATGTTGGGAAAAGTACAAAGAGAAAACCACACCAAGGTCAGGCTTTTCTTCATTCCTCACGGCACATTGTTGGTAGATGTCTCCATGCCAGCAAACAGTCTCCTCAGTCAGGGACTGCCACTGATGGACCAGTGCTGCAGGAAAACTCTGTATTCAGCCTAGATCGATGGTATTAAATGCAGGTTGGAACAGGGAGGCTTTGGGGGGCTGAACCATGATTTTTGGACGGAAGGTATGCTTTGGTCGAGGGGATAATGTGTGCTGCAGCTAATGTTGACTTTGGCCAAGTGGCTTATTATCCTAACTAGGAGATGTTTGTAAATATGCCCAGAAATATCTAATACATTTTACTAGCCAGGCACAAGCTGTCAGCCTACGGCATATCTATAGCAGAGCAGTTTCCTCGGCATTTTTCCTCTAAATTAGACAAATTGCCAGACTATTTAAGGCAGCAGCACACTGCCCAGACCAGGATTTCTTAACCAAGTCCTGGGAGATATGTGCCCACCTACCTCACCAGCATGCTGCGGGGAGCTGAGGCTCACGTCCCAGCAGCATCCTTTTCCCAGCCAAGCACACGCCTCCTCCCTCCATCTGCAAGCTGGGAAGAGTCAGTGTAGGAAAGCTGGGGCTGTGCCTTCCTCTGGCGTGCGCACACGGCAAATCCCAGAGCTTTCTGCCTGTGATCCCCCTGAGTCAGCGAACAGCTGGGTTTCTATCCCAGTTGGGAGGCAGCTCTCGGAGGAACATCTGGCTCCGGTCTCTGTCTTGTCTGCTGCTCCTTCACACATCTACTTCCTTGCAAAGAGCTTACTGGGGGGAGCAGGAGGGGAAACCGGCTCCAGGTTCTCTGCACTGCTTAAACAGGACCACCCTGCTGCACTGCAACAAACAACATTTTTCCTATGAAAATACAGCGCACAAATAAGGGAGATGAGGAGATGCAGTTGCATTTGCCTATTGCCATGCAGCTCCGGGATCTCTGGCACATAGGGGAAGGTTATGTGCAGGGATGCCGCGTGCATCACGGGAGAGCCGCTCGCCTTCCCTCCGGTTTGAGCTCCCGCGGTGTAGAAGAGGGCTGCCTGCGTGGAGAGGGCAGGGTGAAAGCTCAGAGCATTTTCTGGGGCTGTACGAAACGCTAAGCAGGGAAGCCAGCCCAGCCAGCCTCGCAGATGAAGCCCTTGCCTCGCGATTTGTCCCAGAAGAAGCTAGTGGAGATCTTTTTAGGGACTCATACTGTTACTCACTGTAACAGTGGCCGAGTGTCCTCTCCAGCAATTTCCAAATGAGTGCAAACCAAATGAGAGAGGGGAAGAACAAAGGACACTGCTGTGGGGCAATAGATTTGAGGGAAAAAATTGTGATTTTGTGGTCAGTCAAATATGGAATGTGCTGATGGTTCCTTAAGATTTTCTAATGGAAAAATCATAAGCTGCAAATAGTTAAATCAGAGTCTCTATTTCTCAGCAAACATCTTAAATTACACATAAAAATCTCTTAAACGCCTCAGCTTAAGGGAGGCCCTGGCTAGCTCGAGATCCTTCGCCTTTTGGGGATTTCACAGCAGACCACCCACTGGGAAAATGAGAAGTTGGCATCTCCACCACTGTGGCACTTTTTCTGGAGACGAGTCTCTGAAACGCTGTGCTCTTTTCCCCGGGGAGATGAAATGAAAGTGTCTAACTTGGTCTATGTGATTTTGACAAAGTAGGGAGGCATAAATCACCCGCGACGTGGCTTTCTTTAAACTATTAGGTACTCTATTTACACGCATTTGGACCAAATGTCCTGCTTCACCCTGCTACTTACATGTAATGTAATCAGCCCACACTTGTGCAAATAAGTCTAAAATTTCACGCAGAGACACGCTGTGTGCTGTAGATGCCTTGTCTCAGATAATGAGCGAGTTGTATTAATTATTATAAATCTGTCCCAGCCTATTAAAGTCTTTCCTTAATGATGCTGTAGTGAGGTGGCTGCTTCATTCTGAGTCAGCTGCTCCTGCAGCTATGCTTACCTTTTTGATCGAAACCTTTTGTGGTGCTTAGTGCAGGTAGGTTATTTCAAGCTGACGGGCCAACAAATCACTTTGTCTGTAGAGCCTTTTATGAAGATTATGCTCTTACCTGTGTAAAAGCCTGGAGTTGAAAGTGCTAATCTTACGTATGCCAGTAAAAAAATATTAACTAAAACGAATGCTTGCATTATGCCCAGTAAGTACCCATTGCTAGGTAGAAATTATGGATGCAATGTCCATATAGCGAAATGCTCTTCCTCACCAAGTCAGCCGAGCATTTCACAACCACTCACACGCTTTTATCTTCGCACCATGTGGAAAACAATTGTTATTCCAGTTCAGGTGAGAGCAGGCAAAAGTGGTACACGATGGACTACATTTGAACCAGGCTTGCACATCATATGAATCACACAGTGCTTTCCAGGTGCCAGTCTGGAAGCAACCCATATCCATCACCTTAAACACATCTCTCTGGCTTCACCTCGTCCTGGTGCCTGAAGCAGGCACCAGCCTTGGCATCTGGCATTTGGCTGATTCAGCAGATGCACAGCCACTTGGACACCCAGTCTGCTGGGATGATCTTTAGGAGTTGCTGCTGCAAAGGAGAGGCCAGCAGTCTGCACGTAGGAGGGTCCAGGAGATGTGGTGTGCCCACCTGACCCTCTCTTCATGCTGAGGATATGAGGTCACCCCACACTTGCAAGCATCAGGCCCAGCAGCTGGCAGATGTCCTCGCTGCATAAGGGACCCAAGCCTGGGGTTGCGCTGTTTGTCCTCAGAGGGAGTTGGGGTAGAAGAATTCACTTTTGAGGAAAAGAGAGGTCCCTGAAAGATAGGTCAGTACACTTGCCACTCCTGCAGGAGTGTCTAAACACAGCCTAAAGCATGAAGCACCCTTTGGGGTCCTGCAGCCTCCCCCAGCAGTGGTGAGGGAGCTGGGCTGCAGGAGAGCACGTTAAACCCAGGGGCCACCCAGCCAGGACCCTGTAGCTAATGCCCTGAGGAGTTAAGTACTGTCAGAGTAGCATTATGCGCAGAGGAGTCTCAGAAGCAGCCTTGAATTCCTCTCTGGGATATCAGTGACTGCTTTCCGTGATTTTATCCTTCCTGCCGGTTTGGCTACGGCCCGTGTTGGCAGCCTCAAGCCGGGCGTCTCCTGACGGGCAGAGCCAGGCTTTTCTTTGCCCTGCTGGAGACTGCACCACACCAAGGAAGGCCCCCTGGGCAGGGTCTTCACAGAGGGAAGGGCCCCACAAATCCCTCTAACAAAAACTATGGTGGGGCTGAACCTTGGGTTTTCATTTTAGGGCCTGCACTGGGCTCTGCAATTCTCCTCATAAAGGTCTTGCAATGGTCTGGATATTCGTGGTGGGCATTCTGCCCGCATCTCCCCACACACTCCACTTTCATGTTTGTATAATCTTAATTTTGCTGTGAAATTACTCAGGTGCCATACAGAGTAACAATAATCAAATGATGAGAATCGTCATGACCGTTACAGAGACTGCATTAGGGTCACCAACTTAGTTACCCCATTTTCCCTCCACAAGCTTATTTTGACCATATTTTTTGAAGAAATGTGAAGGCTGTCATTAAAAAATAATCAGTAAAACACAACGGATTGGGTGCTATCAACAAAGAATGAGATTCGTAATTATCTCTCCTGTAGCACAGAGTGCCGAGCTGATCTGGACAGCGTATAGGCCTTTCTTAGTATGACCACGCACTGGCCTCTGTGGTGATGTAGTCAACAAAGGTGACAACCTCTGTGCTAGAAGTCTCAGAGGAACCAGAAACAAGACCTCTTTACCTCTTCCCAAGCTGCTTCACCCTTTCTTCTTACTCCTCCTTTGCCTTTATTTGTCCCACCAGAAGAGAAAAGTGACAGGAGCGCCCTGCATAACACAGCCTGCTTGCAGCCCAGGCCAGGCTCCTCTCTTCCTCAGCGTGCAGCCATGCTCGGCCTGCTCCTGCCGAGCCCTGTCAGACCCACGAGCCTGTCGCGGCCCCTTCTCCCAAGCGAGCGAGGAGGAAGGCAGGGCGCTGAGCATGTAAGGCGGCCTGTAAGGCGGCCGTGTAAACACTGCTCGCAGGGGTCCCGGAGCCATGTTATTATTTATGTCCCCAGAATTCCCAGCTCCACCGGAGGGGATTTGGGCCGTCTCCAATGGCAGTGTCTGGCCGTCGCAAGAATTAAGCCTCCTATTGTCACAGGGAGAGCTGTTAGAGCTGCACTCCAGCTTCTGAAGCCTTTTTGTTATGAAGACAGAAAAATGCAACGTTCCCCGTGCCCTAGACAATTAAAAGGAAACACCCTGTAAGACGCTGAGAGCCTGCGACTGTCACTAAGTCAGCCATGAGGCTGCTTCTCAGGGTAATAAATATCCCTTTTTGCTGAAAAAAAAAAAAAAAAAAAAAAAAAAAAAAAACATGACACCCACTGCTGCCAGTGGGAGCCATTTTGTCCACTCTCTGTCAGGGGCTGAAGCCTCACATGGCACCCCAGGTGCCCCTCTCTGTTTCCCTCACTTTGACCACGAGGCCATAGCTGTTGATGTGTGGGGATGGCTGTCACCCCGATGGCATCATGCCACCGTGTTTTGACAGGGAAGTGGCCAGTCACCCCCACATCGCTCGAGCCCCTGCCCTCGTGGCTCAGCCAGCAGTCACAAGCCCCTCAGACAGGACGAAGGTGTCCCTCAACATCCTCATAAGCTGGGAGAGCAAAGCTTGGCCGAATGCTGGTGTTAACAAAACACGTGGCGCATTTTTATCTCTGGAAAGCTATTTCCTATTTGTAACACTACTTGAAACTGCTTCCAAGTCTTCATTTGATGCTAGCTGTGTTCATAGATTTTATGTGTCTTGTTTTCATTTTCCAAATATGTTTATTAAAAAATGTTCTCAGGGTAACAGCCCTTGTGGTAGGAATTTCTGTTTTGGGGGAAGAATACCAGAGTTGGAGGTTTTTTGCCAGCAGGATGTGAAAGCTGAAGGAAATAACAATGACTGGGGCTAGAGATTTGTCACAGCGAGTTAAAATGCAAAAATTTACAATCTGGCCATGAGACAGTCCAGGCTAAAGCCATGAATTTATAGGAAGCATTGCCAAAAGCTGGATATTATTATTTTAATCAAACTCTGTTTTACTTTGCACTAGGAAAAAAAAAAAAAAAAAAAGTGAATTGCCAGAGATATGGGCTCTGCAGATAGAGGAGAAACGGCAGAAGAGCCACCTCTGTCTCCATGGCTCTTCCCATCCCCACCAAGGGGTGGGAAGCATGCTTGGCCTTCCCCGGAGTCACGCCGGTAATCCGGCTGCCCCAAACCTCCGAGGGAGAGTCCCTGCTTGCCTGGGAACTCCTCTCCCACCCCGTGCTGCCAGTTCAGACTCTGCGGACTTCAAAGGAGCACCACGGGGGCCGGGCCCCCTCTCACACCGACATGCCACCCAAGTTATCGCCTAGCTCTTCAGGCCCTGCGTCCAGCAAGGCTGGTGTGGGATTTTGTGGCTGGCAAGACTGGGAATGGGTTTGGAACTAAAGCCTGGGTGCGGGAGTTGCAGATCACTGCTCCTCTCCCCGTAATGCAGCCTCGGAAATGCTCTGTGAGGGTTTGCATAAGGGAAAGGCTTCATGCTCCTTTATGCTTGCATTGTCCCGGTGACCTTAATTGGGGTGTGTGTGTTGGTTTTTATTTTATTTTATTTTATTTTTTTAATGGAATGAAAGAAGAGAGTTGTGTTGGCTTTTATCTGTACAGTACGGGGTCTGGATCTGCTGGAAAATTACTTGCGAGACCTCTGGATCTCTATTTGCACAGAAGTAGCCACTTATATTTATTGCTTTACATATGGCCACAATCCAGCAAATCACTCAAGCATGCGAATAACTTTAAGCATGGAAGTAGTCCCCTGCGAGCCCGTGGGACTACCACCTCACTAAATATACACATCAAGTGATGAGCCCGGCTCCACCCTCATGTTTCCCCGGGCGCTGCCACTGCTCCACACGCACACCCAGCAGGCCGGGGCCTTGCCCAGTGGCTCCCTCCCCGCTTGCCTAAACCTCGGTCACGGCCTTGGGCTGCTGGTGGCATCGATCGCTGTGTGCTCATCGATTTTGACTACCGAGGCTGTGCAACTCCGGATTAAAAAAAGAAATAAATCTTTTTTCTTTTTCTTTCTTTTTCCTTTTTTCTTTTTTTTTTTTAATTTATTTTTTTCCTTTTTGTCTTTTTTTTTCTTTTCATCCTTTTTTCTCTTTTTTTTCTCTCTTTTTTTTCTTTTTAACTTTTTTTTTCTCTTTCTTTTTTTCCTTTTAACCCAGAGAAAAACACCTAACGAATTTGCACCGGGGAGGCCGGCCGAGCCATATAGGGTCTGGCTGCTATATAGGGGCATCTCTTCGTGACCCACATGCACCCAATCGGGCCGAGGGGGGCGAGGGGGCAGCCCCGCAGGGCCGTGCCGTGCTGTGCCGTACCGTGCTGGACCGGGGGGCGGCTCTCCCCCTCCCCTCGCCCCACCCGCGCCGTGCGGGGCCGGGGTTAAGACCGCAGGAGGGATTTGGGGGGAGGGTGGGAGCGGGGGGATGGGGGGGCAAATACCCCGTCGCAAGGGCAGGACGCGAAGCGCATACCAAGATTTATAGGTGGACTTTACGGGACGTTTTACTGGAAGTCGGGAGACGACCCGTTCCTCCCCGCAGCGTGCGGGGCCGCTCCGGCCGGTAGATGTTCACCTCGGGCCGACTGGGAGCAGGGCTGAGAGAAGGGGAAAAACCTCGCCGAGATCTCATGGAAGCAGACAGGAAGGGTTTTAGGGGAGCCCGGTGCGGGGTGCGCCCACCGAGCATCCCTCCGGACCCCGGACGCAGAAGGGCGGGCGGGCTGCTGGGGGCTTTGCTTTGGGGTTTTTATTTTGTTCCTTTTTCGCCCGTCCCTGTCCCCGTCCCTGTGCCTTGGCCGCGGAGCATCCCCCGCGCTGCCCCCACGGCTGTGCCCGGCCGAGCTCCCCAAACCCGACCTCGGAGACCTTCAGAAATAAAAGTGCTAAGAATAAAGGCTTTGCCTTTGTTTGGGGAGGATCTTTTTCTACTCCCCTCTATTTTCTTCCTCGAGGAGAAGATGCGGCCGTCCGGAGCAGTTAATTCCAATCCGGGCTCGCAGATAGAAAATGAAAATTTCGCAGCCGATTAGCCCGGCGTTGGACGGAGCCCCGGAGATGGAAATCCTTCGTGGTTCGTGGGTTGTACAGACCGACCCGCTCGGCCGGACGCGCAAATTTCAGACGTCCCCCCGCAAAACACGCGTCCTACGGCGGGCGTTGAGCAAGGCAAAGGTGGGCTTCCATCCCAAGTTGGCCCCATCCCCACCCCTCGGGGGGCTGCTCGGACCCCAGCCCCGCAGCCGCGCATCCCGCGGGACGGGTCCCCGAGCCCTGCCCCGGGCTCCGGTGCGCGCCTCCGTTCCTCCGTTTCCCCGAGGAGGTCGCTTCCCTCCAAAAATGCTGCTGCGCCAATAGCGAGAGGGGTAAAAACTCTTTATTTGGTAGGTAGAAAAAAAGCGCAGGTAGGGCAAGAGCGAGAGGGATTTGGGAAAACACAGGGGCGGCAGGAAAATAAGGCGGAGAGGACGGGGGGGAAGGAGGGAGGCAGTGGGCACCGGGGGAACTGCGGCGGGACAGGAGCGGGACTGCTCCCTGCACACCGCCAGGGTTCAAAGTGCGCCAGGGAGGCGGCCGAAAACAAAAGAGAGCAACGGGCTCGGCGCCCCGCAGCCCCGCAGCCCCCCGGCTTTGCGGCGGAGGCTGCGTGGGGGTTGCGCGGGGGTTGCGCGCCGGGATGTGGATTGGGGGCAGACGGCGCAGCGGGCGGCCGGGAGCGGCCTTCCCGGAGGGGCGGGCGGGGGTCTGGGGGTCCGGGGGGGTTGGGGGACGTTGTTTGAGCCCCCCGCCCCCTGCTTCCCGCAGCGGGCCTTGTGCAGAGTCCCCATTTCGTTGTGTTTTCCACCCCCCCCCTCCAACCTCCTCTCTACGGCCTCCATTGTTCCAGGTTCACACTGCCACCGCTGATAAGGAGGAAAGCCCCCGAAAAAAAAAAAAAAAAAAAAAAAGGGCAAGCAACAACTAATTAAAAAAAAAAAAAAAAAAAAAAAACACCGCACAACCTAAGATTTTGATTTACGACCTAATCAAAACATTATATCTTTGGTCAAGTGGCGCAGAAAAATGATGACCCTCAAGGCTTCAGCTAGGGGGAGAAAGAGAAATTCAGATTACACTCGGAGTGATTTATGTCCTCTCTGAGCGGTCACGTTGATTTTTCATCGTTTGAGCCATTACACAGTAGAGTGGAAAACTCTGAACCAATATATTTTTGGTCCGGAAACGGTACATATTTTATTCCAAACGTGTGTGTGTATATATATATATTAGATATGTATATTCTTCCTCCGCGCACGCACGTCTTCTAAATATATATACAGGCATTTTATGGAGCGAGGGGAGGATTATAAATAGCCGATGGCACGGAGAAGAGCGGCGGGGAGAAGGCAGGGTGCCGACACCCCCGGCTCGGGGGGTGGCTGCAGGAGGGCACCCGCCTGTCTCCAGCCCCCGGTTTCGTCCCTGGCCCCGGCAGGAGGAGAAGGAGGAGAAGGAAGAGGAGGAGGAGGAGGGGGACATTTTCGCAAGCCCCCGGCACTCACCCTGGCGAGGTGTTGACACGGCGCAGGAAAACCGACGGGAGCGGCGTTCGCCGGGGAGGCGGCGAGGCAGGGAGAGGCGGCCTCGGAAGGGGGGGGACACCCCAAATTTCCCCCCCGCCCCGAGCACGGGGGCTGCAGCTCCACCGGCACCCCGACCCCGCAGCTCGCACACGGGAAAAGAGCACGGAGAGAGGCGGGGGGCCGGGAAAAAAAAAATGTAGGAAATAATAAATAAATAAATAGAGGGGAAAACGAGAAGAGAGGAGGCTGGGGACTCCGCTTTCGGGTTGGGGGGAGGTTTCTCTGTGGGCAGCCGCCGGGCCTGACCTCTCCCCCTTTTCCTCTCCCCTCTTTTTTCTCCCCTCTCCCCCTCTCTGCTCCTCTCTCAGTCCATCCTGAGCCCCCCCCCGGCGGGCACCCCCTCCCGCCGCCCCTTCCTCCGGGTCCCCCCGGCCTCGGGGGCGAAACCAGCTCCGCGGGGAGGGACGGGGGACAGGGGACAGGGGACGGGGAAGTCCCGCACCCCGCACCCCGCTCCCCGCACCCCATCCGCCCCCGTGCACCCCGACGGCCCCCGAGAGGCCGCGGGGGCTTCGCTCCCGGCCGCCCCCCGCGCACCTCGCCCCGTGCTGTCGCTGCCGGTGTCGCTGCCGGTGTCGGTGTCGCTGCCGGTGGCGATGGTGGTGGCGGCGGTGATGTCCCTGCGGCCGCCCCCCGCCCCCGCCGGCCCCTCCTGGCCGCCCGGCTGCGAGCCGATGGGAGGGCCGAGCGGCAATTCATCTTGATTTGCCTTCATTGTCCGGAGCTGGCGAACTATAATCCTGTATAATTTCACGAACAAGCAGGTTTAGAATTAATGGGTCACTATTATTTAAAACAAAACACGCGAGAGCACGACCTTTCCCTTCAACTACACGCTGCAGCGCCGAGCCGCAGGAAACTCGGGGCTAACCTCTCACCCCCCGCGCTCGGCGGGGCTGCGGTTATTTGGGTTGCTCTTTGTTTCTCTTAATGTCTGCAAGGGGATTTGGAAGCAGAAATGTAATATTACATGAAGGATCTCCCCGCTTCGGGGAGAAGGTGATCGCAGGGGGCGGCCGAGGGAACAGATTATTTCGCACGGGAGCGGTTTGTTTGCAAACCGGCTTTGCTTTTTCTTTTCTTTCTTCCCCCCCCCCCCCCCCCCCCCCTCCTCCCTCTCCTTTAATGTAATAAAAGCTTCCTTCACAGAGGGAGAAATTTATGCTCGAGATACAGCAACTTCGGGGCTGGCAATTCTCGAGGCCGGCGATTTCAAATAATCCATTTTCTCGGGGCTGCGCAGGGGAGCAGTGGCAGCCCGGCCGCCCGGCGCACACAGGAGGCAGCGCTTCTCGTATGCGACTTCAGCGTGAGTTTTATATATGCATTTTTTTTTCCACGCGAAAAATGCTGGCATTTATTCCTACAACCTAAAGCAGTGCCCCTAAATCAGTTTCGGGGAACGAGATCCCGTGGCAGCGGCCGGTCAGTCCCTGCAGACGAGTCACCGCTGCGCCCCTCAGAAAGAAAAAATCCAGACAAAAGCGTATGCTGTATATTTTTACTCCCATGAAATAAAACACATTTGTCATGTTCGCTGAAAAGGAAAACAAGAATATTGTACGAAATGTTATACACAGGGCATGTTTTACATTGCAATATCAGAAACATCATTGCATCCACCAGAGGTACTATTCTAAAACTGATATTCACACAATGGTTTTTTTTTGTTTGTTTGCTTTTTTTTAATAATTATATGTTAGAAACATACAGTGCCGCATTTAGTATATACATTCCCTTGCTCGCAAGCGAAAAAATCCTAATCGCTTCTGTGTAACATGCTTTATTTTAAAGCCTAACCTTTTAAAAACACTGTTGTGATATTACTAACAACTGCTTTTATAAAATTAATTTGACATTTCGATATATATACATCCTTTCAGTCATTTTTATGTTAACAATGCTAAACTTAAAAAATAACAAGCTTATAGTAACATTAAAATGTCATATCATATCCAGTCAAACATTTGTCCATATATATATATATATGTCCTTGTAACTGCTGAAATACTCTTAGTGAAAGATCTCAGAATCTGTAGGAGGTCCTTTGAAAACAAAGGAACTATCTTATTTCAGTGGTTTCCTTTTTTTAATTTTTTTTTCTCACCCCCCCCTCCTTTTTCCCTCTTTTTTTTTTTTTTCTCTCCGTTTTCTCCTCCTTTCTCCCGCTCTCCAGTGCCCATCACTTTCTAGCGCGTTTCTCAGTCTCTGGGGGGGTTGGGGAGGGATTCCCATGCAGTGTTTTGTGCTGCTGCGTCTCACACGGGTCTGTCCACGGCGTACTGGCATGCACTCAGGTTGGAAGCGGGGTTCTGCACACTGGCGTAGCCAAAACTGGAGTGCTGCTTGGCTTTAAGTCTCAGACTCGCCAAGCTCGAGTTACATGTGTCCCTATAAACGTACGGAGGTGTCGGAGGAGCATAAGGACAGGCTGGCGTTGGCACGGCAGAATTCAGGGAGGGGTTGCTCAAGTTGTTCAAGTTATTCAGGCTGTTGAGGCTGGAGCCGGGGACCCCGGTGACCGCCGAGGGTACCATGCTTGAAGACATACTCATGGAGGAGATGGAGTTTGGAGGGGAGAACATGCTCTGAGAAGACAGAGGGTTGACATTCATGGAGTTGAAGAAGGGAAAGCTTTTGGTGGAGAGGGAGGCGGAGGTCAGGCCCTTGGCCGCCCAGTTGTTGTAGGAGTAGCCAGGGTACATGTCGTCGTAGGGCTGCATCAGGCCGTTAAACTGGGGGCCGAAGCCGTTTTTGCACAGCTCGGCTTGCTGGTTCCTTTCTCTCTTTCTCCATTTGGCTCGGCGGTTCTTGAACCAAACCTTTGGAAACGGGGGGAGAAGGAAGGGAGATGCGAGACGCGGGTTAGTGGGGAACCATCACCAACCAGCACAGCCCGGGCCGCGTCCCCGCGTCTCCGTGCCCTACAGACACGCAGGTGGCCGTGGGCTTCTCCTCCTCCTCCTCCTCCTCTCCTCCTCTTCCTCCACGGAGCCCGGCATCGCTGCCCCGGCCCCGAGCATCCCCGCACCCGGGGCCGCCGGGCACGGCCGGGCCCCCCGCTCCGCGCCGCGTCCTTCTCTGCTCCTTAGCTTTTTGTTCGTTTCTCTCTCTCTCTCTTTTTTTTTTTCCTCCCTCCTTGGCTTATTCCAAACTGCAGTCGTCCAGGGGAAACACAAAAAGTGCAAAAGCGAGGGCAAAACGCCTGGAAAGCGGCGGAATTTTAAGGCAATGTTTCCTATTACGGGGAGGGAGAGGGAAGCCAGCAACTAATAAATCGTTGCTTCAGTTTGTTAAAGCTACAAGTTCCTCCTGAGCGAAAGCTTCCAGAGCCGAAAACCACTACTAAACAAACTTGTTCGACTGCTCTTTGGCAAAAAGGGGGGGGGGGGGGGGGGGGAAGGAAAAAAAAAAAAAAGAAAAAAAAAAGGAGAAGAAGAAAATCGCCTTTTAACAACGTGCTAAGGAAGATCTAAGGGACCCTCCCCGCAGACAATGGGGGAAACGTGCCCTTTCCCAATCCACATCTGGGTGTCTGATCCGTCGGGCAGCCGCCGGCAGCAGCCTTGCTGTGTGTATTGGAGCCCCCCCGGGTGTTTACACGAGCCCCCCCTGGCCGAGGGGGGGGTGTCCCCAGGCGGGCCGGGGCTGCCGGAGCCGACAGCCCCCGGCGCCTGTCGTGCAGCCCTGCTCCAAGCGGAGAGAAGGATTGAGGTGGGATTTCCGAAAATCTGGGGGTTCGACCCTTTTTAAAAAATATATATTATTTTAATATATTTTTTTCCTCTTCCCCGCAGCGTTTGCACGCGGGCAGGATCTGGCCTGGGGATCTGTGTAGCGCGGCGCTGGGTCCCATAAATCTCGGAGGGGGGAAAGGGCGGCGAGGCGCTCGTCGAATTGTGAAACCAACCGCGGGAGCAAACGCAAGGAAGGGCACGTCGGGAGCGCCTCCGAGTGAAGCGAAAGCCCTTGTGTATTTTACATCTTTTTCTCATTAGAGGCAGCGCAGGTTGCAGCCTGTTCCAAGTCGCTTTCTTGGCTAATGTTTTCATTAGGGTTTCGATCAAAAGGAGCAGGACGCGGCGCACGGCGAGGGCGAAACGTTCAGCGAGCCGGAGTCCAGAGAGAGAGAGAAAGATCCCAGTCTGTCTCGCCTTGACAGAAACGTCCCGCTCTGCGCTGCTTTTGTGCAAAGACTCTGAAGCTGGCGTACAACCCGAAATCGAAAGCAGCTGCAAACCTCTCGGCCCCCTCCCCTTCGCCCCCCCGACCCCCGCCGGCCGGAGCCGGGGACTCACCCTAACCCTGGCCTCGGTGAGGTTGGTCCAGACGGCGATCTCCTCCCGGGTGGACATGTCCGGGTAGCGATTCCGCTGGAAGGTGGCCTCCAGCTCCTGCAGCTGCTGGCTGGTGAAGTGAGTCCGCTGCCGCCGCTGCCTCTTCTTCTTGGAGGGGTCCTCGGGCCCCGCATCCTCGCTTTTGCTCTGCTGGCTCTTCTCTTTCTCTGCAAGGGCGAGGAGGAGGAGAAGGGGGGGTGTAGAAAAAAAACGACGGGACCAAAACCGAGTTCACCTCGGCCCCCGAAGCCTCGCCCCGAGAGAGGCTGGGTAATGATTAACCCGCGGGGACGGCCTCCGCCGGAGGGCCTCCGCCGCCGGCACCCACGGGTGGGCTCCCCCCGGGGCGCCAGCAGCCGCCGGGGCCGCCCCGTCGCTCGGTGGCTTGCTCGCCCCCCGGCCCCGGTCGCCTGCCCGCCTGAGCCTGCGGTGTTCGCCTGTCTGCGGCCGGATTAATATCTGCCCCCGCGTCCGCAATGCTCGCCCGTCTGTGCCCAAATCACTCTCCCCCGCATCCACACTACTCGCCCGTCTGAATCCAAATTACTCGCCCCCAAGATCCACATTACTCGCCCGTTTGTATTCGCACTACTCGACCCCGCACCCACCCTACTAGCCCGTCCGAATCCAAATTATTCGCCTCTGCATCCGCACTACTCGCCCGTCTGTATCCACACTACTCGTCCTCTACATGGACACTAGTCGCCCGTCTATATCCAAATTATTCGCCTCTTCATCCGCACTACTCACACGTTTTTATCCAAATTGTTTGCCCTCTGTGTAGAAATTACTTGCCCGTTTGCATCCGCATTACTCACTTTCTGTATCCGAATTACTCGCCCTCTGCATCCACGCTACTCGCCCACTTATATCCAAATCACTCGTCCTTCTGTATCCCCATTACTCGCCCATTTGTATCGAAATTACTCGCCCGTCTGTATCCACATTACGCCCGTCGGCATCCACATTATTCTCCCATTTGTATCCCAATTACTCGCCTGTCTGCATCCACGCTTCTCGACAATTTGTATCCAAACTACTCGCCCGTCTGTATCCACATTACTCGCCCTCTCCATGGTCACTACTCGCCCGTCTGTACGCATACCACTCTCCCCCTGCATCCGAACCACTCGCCCACCCTATACGTGTCCCCGCCGCCACCCCACACGCCGGGGCTCGGGACCGGGGCTCTGCGAAGGGCTCCCGGGCAAGGGGGCGACGTCGCGGTCGCGGCCGCTCGCCCTCCCTTACCTGCGGCCTCGGGGCTGGAGGTGTCGGAGATGGTGTGCACCTCCAGCCGGTGCTTGGCGGACTCCAGGGAGGAGCGAGCCTGCCCCGGCGTCAGCGCCGTCGCCATGGCCAGCGCGGGCTGGTGGTGGTGGTGGCAAGACGACGAAGAGGAGGAGGAGGAGGAAGGTGAGGAGGAGCACAGCTTAGTCCCGGCTCCCAGGCGCTCCAGCCTTAACGGGTCCTTCATGCAGCTCATCGGCGACAGGACGCCGGATTGGGGGATGACAGGAGGAGGCGTGCGTGCGCCGGGGGGTGTCGGGGGGCAAGGGGGCACCCGTGGCCGCTCGGGGGGCTAGCGGCGGGGCGGCCGGGCGCGGCCGGGAGCCCCCGGTGGCGGGGACGGGGAGGAGGGGGGGGGGAGGGGGACACGGTGGCAACCTATCGGGGGGCTCCGCTCCGTCGAGAGCCTTCAGGGCGCCCCCGCTGCTCCCCGGCCGGCGGCCCCCGTCCCGCCGCGGGGCTCGGCGGCGCTCGGCGGGGCGCTCGGCGGGGACCCGCGCCGCGCCGCCCCCAGCCCCGCACCGCATCAGCTCAGCCGCTTCCCTCTTGGCCTGACATCTTAAACCGGCGGCGGCCTTCCCCGCTCGGCACGTCACCCGCGCCCGCCCCTCTCCGCCCCTCCGCGGGGCTCCGCGCCCGCCCCGCTCCGCGCCCCGCCCCGCGCCCCGCCTCGCCCGCGCCCCGCCGGGGGGAGCCGGAGCCCCCCCGGGCATCCCCACGCCGAGCCCCGAGCCCCTCGGGGGGCTGCCGGCCCCCAGAGCCCGGACCCCGTGTGCGCCCTGGCGGGGGATGCGGGGCGAGGAGGGAGAGGCGCTGGACGAGGTGGCCGGGAGGGGGGCGCGGGGGTAGGCGCCCCCGGGTGGGCAGCGCAGCCCCAGCCCCGTCCCCGTCCCCATCCCTGTCCCCATCCCCATCCCTGTGCCCATTCCCATCCCCATCACCGCACCCGCATCCGCTGTTTTTCCCCTTTCCCCCCCTCCGAGGTCCCCTCCCGGTCGCTGACGTCCCCGGGAGATCCGCATCCTCCCCTTCCCTTCTTACTTATCGCCGAATTAGCCGTATTACTTTCGCGGGGGCTGTTAGTAAAGAAGGTTAAATTAATTTACATTCTGCTCATTATCTGGTGTTTAAATGACGTGTTTTTATCCCTGAGATTTGGCAAAGAATCTCTTCCCTCAGACCCCACAGCGTTTCGACGGAGACAATGCTCTTACATTTGTAGTGGATTTTAATCTGATAAGACTCTAATTTGCTTAAGTCTTTTAAATAGGGGGTTTAAAATGATTCTAGCCGTTTTCTTATTGAATTTCCTCTAATTCCCCCAAGATCATAAAGTATATGTGTAAAGTAAATATTTCCTCCCTTTGCACCGGCAGCAGATGACCTATAACTAAGTCAATATGAATCCGGCTCCGCTCCGCACCAGTTGTTTACCAACCGGATCCCCGTTTCTCCTCAGCCTCCCGCTCCCGCCGTGCTCCTGCACCCAGAGACCCCCCCACCGGGCCCTTCCCTACCGTGTGGGGGCAGCGGGCATCCCCCCGGGCAGGGGGGGAGGCAGGGATGGGGGACTCGGTGCCCCCCTCCCTTTCCTTTCTTTTTTTTTGGGGTGCTCAGATAAGGAGCACATCCCCCAGGCAGCTTTCGAACGAGCCCAATTTCTATTTTTTTTTCCTTGTATTCATATAGCTTTACTTTGGGAAAAGTAACACGGGGTCCCGGCCTCCCCTTTGGGAGAAGGGTGAAACTCCTCCACCCCGGGCAGGAGGGGAGCCACCCGGCAGCGGTAGTTGTCATGGTGACCATAAATCACGGAAATCCAAAAATACCCACCTATAAGCTCACATGAAGCTTTTATTTCCCGAGTGAAATCATATTTTAAAAGCTGTCAGCCAACCGAAAAACAACCTAATTGTAGTCGCCCAAGCAATGTATTAGCGGTAAAGGTTTCAATTAAAACGTCAAAAGTCTTTTTTCTATTTTTTTCTATTTTTTTTTCTCTTGCTGGGCTCGGCTCACCTGCGTACCAACCGGGCCACGCTCGCTTCTATTCTATTCTATTCTATTCTATTCTATTCTATTCTATTCTATTCTATTCTATTCTATTCTATTCTATTCTATTCTATCCTATCCTATCCTATCCTATCCTATCCTATCCTATCCCATCCTATCCCATCCTATCCCATCCTATCCCATCCTATCCTACCCTATCCTACCCTATCCTACCCTATTCTATCCTACCCTACCCTACCCTACCCTACCCTACCCTACCCTACCCTACCCTACCCTACCCTACCCTACCCTACCCTACCCTACTTTATCCTATTCTACCCTACCCTATCCTACTTTATCCTGTTTTTCCCGAGGGTTTTCCCGAGCTCCCGCCGCCGGTGCCAGCCCTGCCGCCGTGCTGGGGGGGGGGGGGAGGGGGGGGGGCAGGGGCCGCCCGCAGGTATTTATTTTCCCACTTTTCCTTTATCTACTTATGGGATCATTGTTTCGAGGCGTAATACTCTCCTAAATGGATAAATCGGTTCTTCTGTGGAGTCTCCAGCTAGTCCTGTTGTCTTTTACCTTTGGCTTGTTGTCTTTCGCCTAGCTCGGATTACCGGGTATTCTCCGAGATGAAGAGCCATTAATTACCCATTCAGTCAATATTAGGAAGACTACAGAGCTTTTTACATAGGATTAAGAAGACATCAGATTGTTCCATTAGTATATTCCTACTCACGAATAAGCTTTCGTTATACATTTAGTTTTCCCTGGAGTGAGGCTAACAACTGCTGCATATATTATCCTCAGACGCCGGCGGGGAGAGAGAGAAAAAAAAAATAATAATAAAAAAGAAATTACACGTCGGAAGCGCATCGAATAACTTCTATTTTGCATTTCTATTTTGGCCAAGCTGGGCGCCCACCGGGTCCCCGCTGCGCCAGGACACCGGGCACTTCCCCTCCGGAGGTCTGGCTGAATCAGCGCTGTTTTTTAAATTTTATTTAAATTTTATTTTTTCATTTTTCAAGGCGATGCTAAGTTAGTGCCTACTGAGCCCGAGGAACGATTTTGTTTTGTTAAAAGAGTTGAAACAATCAATTCGCGATGCCGGCTGGTGCTACAAGGCGGTATGTAATTTCAGCGCTTTATCTCGGGAGACTGCTGCTTCAGCAGTCCCCGCGTTATCGATTTCAGGCAGGGATTCCTCCAGCAGAACTCGGGCACCTAACGAATTCGGCTTCCACCCGCGCAACTCCGCGCACACGGCCATAATTTCAGCGTCCCCCCTTCCCCACCTAAAAGTTGGCGGAATAAAACCCCCAGAAACTAGCCCGCCCGCTGGGGGCTTCCCGAAGCGTAACCGTGCGGGGCCGGGCACCCAGAAGCCGGTTTTTGGCGACCCCCTCGCCGCAGGGTTATTTCCATGCCGCCGCATTTCGGGTGCCCCCCATTCACGGACGGCCACGGGGCCGCTTCTCCCGCAGCCTCGCCGCACCCCGGGGAGCTCCCACCCCGTTTCTCTCCCTCCTCCCGCAGAAGCGTTGCTTTGCCCCAAATCTCCCGTTTTCCCCGTTCTCAGCGATAGCGCCAGCGAGCGGCTCCCCGCCTTGTGCGCCTGTTTTGCGCAATCACCTCCCCGCAGCGGCAATTTCCCAAAAGGTTCGCTGGCAGAAGAGGGACCCCCCCAAATCCCTGCCCTCTTGCCCTGCCCCTATATCGGGCCGACAGACGGACGAGACTTTTTCCTTTTCCGACGTAAAGCCGAAGTCCTGGCACTGCGGAATCAACGGGCGCTCCGTAATTAAACGCAAAGCGAAGCAAAGAGGCGAAAAAAAATCCCAACCAACCAAAAAAAAACAACAAAACGCGGCCGAACCCTCTCGGAATCGGAGGAAAAAAAAATCGCGATTTTGGTTGTGCCCGGGCGGCTCCAGATCTGCACCCGCACATCGGGAGGCTTTAGGGGCCAGGCAGCCCGACGTTACTCCAGACTTCTCTCTCAATGAATGGCATTAAAGGTGTTTAGATAGAGATTTCCCCTCCAGCCCGACGGGTAGAAAAGCAGTCTGCCTGATACGGTAACGAGGCAGGAAATTTTACGTGTACGACAATAATCCGGCTTCATAATTGATGGTTAAGAAAATAACCATTTGTTTCTCGGCAGGGGAAGTAAAAGTTACCATGTCAGGGAGCATATGTGGCTATTACTTTTATAAATACTTAGCCGAATAAAGCTGGCGTGGAAGGGCTCATAAATTTATTATATCAGAAAGGTCCCCACTTTCACATTAGATCGCGCTAAGGGCTTTGATTAAGACCACCTGTTCAGCGGGAGGAGAAGTCAGGGGAGGGTAAAAAGGCCTTTCTTATTTCCAAACCATATATAAAGCGATGTCACCCTTCCTTTCCACATTATTTAACACTTATTACGGGCGGAGGGAAGAACTGCCAGAGCCCGGTAAAGCCTATTTGCGCCCGATTTAATATCACGTATGTTTCCGGGATTAAAAATTATTAGCTCCTAATGCCTCCGCGTTTGGAATTACCCCGGATTTCTCTCGCTAACCTTCCTCTAGCCTCATTTCTTCTCCTTCCCGGGGCTTGCAGAGCGGCTCCCAAACCGCGCCCCAGGTCCTGGCGGGAGGGTGGGACCGGGATGGGACGTGGCTATTCCCCAAACGCCTGCATGTTGTTCGAGCAACAGCGAGCTGTTTGGCCAAACAGGGTTAATGCTGTGTTCTTACGAGGAAGTGTTTAACCACGAGACCAGGAATACGTACATTATTAATTCAGTCTAGTTTCCCGTATTATTAATTCAGGTTAATATATTTTATTTAAACAAAATTACGTTTATCTTGGATTAAACAGTCTCTCGGAATACAGAGCGCTTGTTTTCTTCTTTGTAATGTGTTTGCATTGCTGTTTTGCTTTACCGCCCCTCGGGCTCGCCCACCCGGCTCCCCAAAAAGGGGCTCGGGAGGTGCCTGCACCAGGGGGGTGCCGACCTCTGGGGCTGGGGAGGGGGGGCCCAAAAGGAAGGGCCAAACCCCCCAAACCGGCCGTGCGCGGGGGGGAGCGCTGACTGCTCTTTTTGGGGAGCTGCAGCCGCAGCCTCCCATCGCCCCCCTTGCGCGGAGCCGCGCACCTCGGCGCGCAGCGCGGTGCGGGCAGCAGAGGGCGCCGTGGTGCCGCGCAGGAGAGCGCGCAGCGCAGCGGAGCCTCCCGGCCCGCGGAAGGACGCGGAGGGGCCGCCGATCAACCACCGGGACCGGGGGGCGGCCGGCTGCATCCCTGGGGACAGGGGCGACACGGGGGACAGGCTGTCAAGCGGCGGCCGATGCGCGGCGACGAGCAGTGGAGCATCCCTGCCGCGCTGCGCGCCCCGCTGCGCACCGGCCGGGCTGGGGTCCGCGGTGAAAATGGTGCGTCTTACCTAGCTGGACGCAGGCCGAGACAAGCTTACGGCAGTTGGACTCCATTACCCGGTATCTGCAAGAGATGAAGGGCGCTGGGTTGGTAAAACTGTGGTTTCCTCACTCTCCGTGAAGAAAAATGCATATACATAAGAAACAATAATAATAGCAATAGTAATAATAGCAATAATAATAACAACGATAATAATAACAATAATAATTATAACAACTAAAACAACAATAACTGTAGTAGTAGCAGCAGTAATAAAGAAGCCCAGCTGCCCAGGAGATGCCTCGCAGCGCGACCTGCGCGTCTCCCGAGCGGCCTCTCCCCGCTGGGAAGCAGCCTCGGCCTCCCTCCCTCCGCCCCTCATTTTTTGGGGAGGAGGAGGAGGGTCACCAGCCCCCCAGCCCGGGGAGCTCTGGCCCTGGCGAGGGTACCGGCGGGGCTCTCTGCCCGGAGGGAGATGCGCGACCGCGGAGGCTCCGCGCCTGCCCCGGCCGGCGAGGCTGGGTAGTAAAATCACGGGATTAGCGCCTGATTGAGATGTCTGTTCGGGAGATATTACAAAATTCATTATCGCAGCTCCCTACTAACTCGATATGAAGTAACACAGATGGGATTTTATTAGCCCAGGCTTCAAATGTTTACTTATGGTAATTTCGGGGGAAATTTGCATGGCACCATCATTTCGGCGAGCCTCCTTCTTCGCCTCCTTGCCGACGGGTGAAGCGGGCGCGCTGCTGCCCGGCCATGCGAGCGGCCCCGGGCGGCACACGGGCGAGAGTGGGACGGGGAAAAATAATAAGCAACGAAAAAAAGGAAGAAAAGGGGCGGAAAACGGGGAGTCCCAAGAGCCCCGATATGACACAGAGTTTCTACCCGCGGCCTGGGAGCAGCTCGGCTCCCCCAGCAGCCGGGCCTAGCGCAGGAGCCGCGCCCGATTTATTTGGGACGGCGGCGAGAAAAGCGCCGCCCGCCCCTGCTCCGGGACGGCCCCGGCTCCCTGCCGCCCTACAAAACTCCCCGGTCCCCTCGGAGCCCTGCAAAGCTCCCCGGTCCCCCCCGCAGGGCACAGCCCTGCCCGGCCCCACTGCCACCGCCCGCTCCGGCCTCACCTCCAGGCCCCCTTTATTTGATTTTTTTTTGTTGTTTTAATTTGGAAAGCGCAGCGCAGAGCGGGGCCGGGAGGAGCGAGAAACATTTTCCTATTGTCTCCTGCCCGGCGCCTCAATTAAAAGCGGCTCCGCTCGCCGCTTGCCTTTCCATTTCCATTTCTTCGTGCACTCCCCGCTCACAATTCAATGTTTTGGCAGCCCCACGCTCGCAGCCCCAGCGAGCGCACACACCGGGCGAGCTTTCCTTTCCCTTTCCTTTTCCTTTCCTATTCCTTTTCCTTTCCTTTATCTTTTCCTTTCCCATTCCTATTCATTTTCCTTTTCCTTCCCGTTCCTATTCCTTTTCCTTTCCCATTCCTATCCATTTTCCTTTCCTTTTTTCCGTTCCTTTCCCTTTCCCATTCCTTTTCCATTCCTTTCCCGTTCCCTTTCTTTTTCCATTCCTTTCCCATTTCTTTTCCTTTCCCTTTCCCATTCATTTTCCATTCCTTTCCCATTCCTTTCCCATTCCCATTCCGCTTCCTTTCCCCCTTTCCCTTCTTGCTGGGCCGGCTCCGCTCAGGAACAACCTGCTCGCAGCCCCGCCACTATAAAAACTGCAGGACGCGAACAATAAAGTGGTGCCGCACGAGATTTCTTTCCTTTTTTCTTTTCTTCTTTCCCCCCCCCCTCCTTTTTCGTACCTATCGCTGTTCTTTCGAGGAAAACAAATCAATAAATACACAAACACGCTGAGCACCCCCGGCAAATATCTCAGCGGCGCCCGAAATAACGAGGCCGGTGATTTCGGCGCAGGGCTTTGCCCGGGCGGTTCGGCTCCGTGCGGGCCCTCTCCGCTCCGCAGCCGGGCCCCGTCGCTCCCCGGGGGCGATACCGGGCCCAGGCCCCCCCTGAGCCCTCCCAGGGCCGCCGTTTGGGGCTCTGCGCGGCGGGGCCGGCTCCCCGCTGCCCGCCCCACCGGAGGAGGCCGTGGCACGGCGGGGACTCGTCTCCGCGCCCTCCTCGCCGGGGTAAAGCGGCACGACGGAGCGGGGTAAAAAGCCAAAATTAGGCTCGAGCGGGCCGGCTGCTACCCCCCGAGCCCGGGCAGCCTCCGGGGACGAGCAGCCGTCCCTTCTGCCCCCCCTTATCCCCCCTTAACTCACCGGGCCGGCCTCGCTCCGCTGCTGCTGCCGGTGCCGCTGCTGCCGGGGGGGCGGCGGGGCCGCGCCGGGCTCCTGCGCTGGGCTGCGGGGCCGCGGAGCCTCCGCCGCCTCCCTGCCTCTTCCCGGCCTCCCTCCCCGGCCTCCCTCCGGCCCCGGCCCCCGCCCCGCCCCCGGCCTGACGTCACGGAGCCTCCTCCGAGGCCGCCAGCCTCCCCCGCGGCGAGGCCCGGTTGCGCGGCGCTGCGCGGGGCGCGCAGGGTGAAGGGGGCAGGAGCAGCAGGAGGAGGAGGAGGAGGAGGAGGAAGGCGAGGAGGCGGCGGAGCAGCGGCAGGAGCAGGGCTCGGTAGGCAGAGGAGACGCGAGGTGAGCGAGGACGGCCGCGGGGATCCCCGCGCCCCCCCTCGCCTGGGGGCACAAATCACTGCGGGCAAAGCCTCCCCGGCCGGCGCTGTCCTGGCTCCAGGTGTGCGAGGACGAGGTCTCGAGGTGCCCCACACCTCCCCCTTTTCTTTTAATATTTCTTACTTTTTCTACTTTATGTTATTTTTACCCCCCGGGGTGTCGCCCGTACACGCTCGCTCAGCGCAGAGCCGCAATCCCGCCGCTGCTCCGCGCCTTTCGCCGCGCCTCGTTTACGGACGCCAGCGAGAAAATACCACGGCTGCTTCTCTCCCTCTCTTCCCCCCAAAACGACACCGACTTTGCGCCGGGGAGCAAGCCGATTTCGTTTCCGTGCCGCTTTCGATGCCTCCCAACCTAACGAAGTCGGGGGTGTTCGCTGAGAGCCGAGCGAAGCGATCGCTTCTCCCGCAGCGCTTTCAGCGGGTTTTGTTTCTAGAGGGACCACCGAGGAAAAAAAAAAAAAAGGAGAAATAAAGGATAAAAAAGGGAAAAAAAAGGAAAAAAAAAGGAAAAAAAAGGAAAAAAAGGAAAAAAAGAAAAAAAAAAGAAATCGGGAGCTTTCCCAGTTCAGAGGCTGCACCTGATCCGTTTGAACCCCTCCCGGCCGGGGGTGGCTCGGAGCTGCCGCTGGGCAGGGGCAGGAGCGGGGTGGCTGCCCGAGGGGGCTCCTGGAGGCCGAGCCTCGCCACCGGCTCCCTCCGAGAAGGGCAGAGCGATTTTACACGCCAGGAGGAGCGGAGGCTTTGGGCTCCACTCTCCGGCCGCGCAAACGTGAAACGGGAGTTTTCGGGGGGGGGGGGGGGGGAGGAAATAAATGAATTAAGCGTGTCCTTGGCTGCCCGCGTTTCTGTCCTTGGGGCGGCTCTGCCGAGCCAAATCCATTTTCCCGGCGCTTTCTGCAGAAGGCGAGGGAGCGGGCGGCATTCCCGGCTCCTGCCGGGCTGTTCCCGGGAATTGGCAACGACTTGCGCGGGTGCGCAGCCCCCTCGGAGGCTCCCCCTCGCTGCGCGCCCGCGGAGCCGAAGTGAGCAGCTGGTGGGAAATGCAAATGGCTCCCGGAGAAAACATCAGCCGGGGGGGGGATTTTCATTGCCTCCAGGAGCGTGTGGAAGGAGCTGGACATACGTTCCACGCTCCTAATCCTTCTTTTACATTTTTAGTCATACTCCTATTAAACAACTAATTAATGCCCGGAGTCACCGGGGAATACATTAGCCATGCTGCCGTGGAAGAGGGGGTCCAGGGTGGCTGGAAACCGCGGAGCCGACTTAATACCCGGATTTCCATTTTCCTCCCCCCTTCTGTCGAAGCGATAAATGTGATCGCAGTCGGCCGGCCGAGCAGAGGCCGCGGTGTCGGTATTTAGAGCCCGGCCCCCCCGGCCCCGACACCCCCGAGGGGCTGGCACCCGCTCCGGCCTCCCTCCTTCCCCGGCCTCCCTCTGTCCTGCCCGGCCCGCCCGGTGGGCAGCCGCCGAGGGGTTTTGCCCGGGGACGGGGGAAGGGGAAGCGAATAAAATAAAGAAAAAAAAAAAAAGGGTGGGGGGGGGGGGGGGAGAAAGAAACGGGCCACCCACCAAAAGCAGGCAGGCGCTGCCCGGCCGGAGCGCTGCGTTTCAGGCATCCCTCGGCATCTTCCAGTGGCCGAGGGAGCGGAGGACAAGGGAGTTATCCTGGGAAGTGCGTGCCGGGGCAGTTCCCCACCAGTTACTTTCTTCATTCTCGGATCGTGATCGCAGCCCTCGCAAGCAGTCCTTTCCCTCTGCCCCCCTCAGCCTCCCCTCCCACCCCTCCGAGCTCCTTATCTGACAGCAAAGGAGCATGTAAATACCTATAGCTCGCCGTGTTTAACACGCTCAGACATTATTGATCTGTCGGGCTGCCCGAATATTTTCTCCCTGCCCAGACCTGGTTTCCGACCCGCTCGTCCGGACGGCTGATCCCGACGCCCCGCTACGATAATTGTTAAAAAATTAAGCGTTTCATGCGGACCCACCGATTTGCATATAAATTAAAAAGACCGTGCCTCGCGGATTTTATAATCGTTTCGAAATTAGCGTTTAACCACTTGAGCTAAAGGAACATATAAACGTCCGTATTGAGTCCCTAATGAGTCTCCTAATTAAAAGGTCCCGGGTTTTGCTGTCGATCGTTAGCAGGCTGCTTAAACCGGGGCGCATCGGGAGCGAGGGCGGGGTGCGAACCGGAGCGGGGCGATCCCCGTTAACACGCAGCACCCCAAGCTCCGCACCGCGAGTCCTGTGTTTGTTTGTCCTCGCTTCGATCCCTCACCCCTCTCCCGTTATTATATATTATATATATATATATATATATATATTTTTTTTTTTTTTCCCGAAGGAGAGGGAAGAAGAAGCAACGCCGGCACCGCAGGGCTGCTCGGCGCCCCTGCTCTCCGGGGCCATCCCGGTGCCGGTGTCCCCGGGTGGCAGCCGCACGGCGACAGATCTGCGAGCAGAGAGCTTACCTCCGGCATGAGACCAGCAAGAAAAGGCAGCTCCTCGGCGAGAGGCAGTGCGAAGGCGAGAGAAGTTCAGGGAAGAAAAAAAAAAAATAGAAAGAGCGGCGGTGCGAAAATCTGTAGCCTCGGGGGCTAGCCGGCAGCCCCTTTCATTTCAAGCGCTTATTGATTTGCTGTTGTCATCTTTGGCGACGCAGAAGGACACTTGAAAGAATTTCTGATGGGGCTCTGATCTGAGAAACGAGGTGACCTGACCGGGCTCTCACCAAATTCTTAATTACCGCATCAACTGCCTTAAAAATAAAAACGGAGCGGGGGGAGGGAAGAAGAAGGGGGGTGGTGTGTGTGCGGGGGGAGAATCTTTGACAGCAGCACAGTTTGCTCACCGAGAACTTTTTTTAACCATTCAGAAACTCCTCTTGCCTCCCGCTGCCACCGCTGCCATCGCAGCCTTGCATCCATCGCCCCCTTCCCCCGCAGCCCCGAGCCGGGGTCCCAAGGGTGCGGGGTCCCAGGGGTGCGGGGGGGGGGAGCACCCGTCTCCCCGGGCTGCAGGAGGCAGGTCGGATGCAGTGGGGTGAGGACTAAAAAGAAAGAGAGTTCAGGATACGGGGTGCGTGTGCGTGTCACACACGAGCCTGCCACTTGTCTGCAGGGGTTATCACTGAAACTGGATGTATAGGGCTTGAGGAGGGGAGCCAAAAGGACGACTGGGATGAGGGAATCGACACGAAAAACCTGTTACCGACGGCACTAGAACGAGCATCATGCTCAGTGTTGCTTGTACACAGACATACAGCGCTGACAGATGTCAGCAGGGCTCTTCAGCAGGGCTGGAGACAAATACGCTGCCTTTGTCCCACATGGTGTGCACACACAGGCACATTCCTTCTTCTTCCTGCTCTGGCTGCTGTTTCTCCAGGACAATGCAAACCATCCTTTCTGGGCATCTTCCCCCTCCCTCCCTCCCTCCTTTTTTTTTTTTCCCTTCTCTGTTTCATATGTGTTTGCTTTTTATTTCAGTGTAAAGAAGCTGTGGGATGGGATTAGCACCTACCTTGGCCTCTCTCATTCTGTCCACCCCACAGCAGCATCCAGACCCAGGCTGCGAATGCTCAGCAGGCTTTTGTTTAGTGTTTTGGCTACCCTCGTTAGTTTTGTGGGGGCACTGTCCTTTCTCAGCAAATGGCAGTCCAACCAGTTCATGTCTCCCCTCAGAGCAGGGCTGGTAACTTCCCTGTTGTCAGTGTGTGCCACCCGTCAGTGTGTGTCTCCAGTGGGTCAGCTGCTGAGCTATGGCAACCAGAATTGTCTGGTTAGACCCAAGCCTTACACTCTCTGTTGAGCCTCAGCTCCTCAAAGTCTGGTTTGTACGGTGGTAACACTTATCAATAAGGATTAGGCGGCCTAGCACTAGTTTTCAAGCCTCATTGTATGGCTTCAGTCATTTGTGACAGGACTTTTCAGCCCATAGCTTGCTCATATCCCGTGTCCAGCACAGTATACTTAACATGTCTGTCTGCTCTCTAAATGTCTGACTCTGCAATACTGTCACTGGACTTCCTTGTCAATAGTGTCATGTTGTAGCCCAGGGAATGAATGAAACTACTCCTTGTTATTTTATAGGAGCTGGATCCAAATTTGGGGGATTTGGGAGCTTAGCAGAGAAACCCTAGAAGGGGTGCCGCTTAGAGTTTTTTTGACATGGCTTTCTATGCTGCTTTGAACATCTCTTCCAAAGCTTACAGAAACCTGGGATCTCTCTGTAGTTGCTAAATTCATTTTCATCCATACTTGGTAAAATTAGACCTTCTGCTAAGCGCTGCAGGTGTAGGCTGAAGGGGATGTCACATTTTTCAAAAAACAGGTATAGCGCAACAGTGCTGCTGCTGTTGGAGCGTCCCAGCTTACCGGCCTCTCTCTTGCTCTTGTCCGGAAAGCATGCAGATGTCACACCTTCTGTCTGCCACGGCGTGCAGGGACTCATTCCTCATGCTGTGAGTGCTCGCAGTATTTGTGCTCACCCTCTTCAGGGAGCCTCTGTCATGCTTGTCACATAACCGCTTCTCCTGTACTTCGCTTGTTTTTTTTGGTGCCATTCCATTCCTCAAGCTGTAAAATGTTCAGCCTAAAGTGTTCGTGTGTGGTACCTGGCTGTGGCCTGTAAATGTTTCTGAAGGAGAAGAGGGAAAATGATGATCCCAAATCATCCAAATATTATTTTGTTACAAAAGAGAGTATTTCTTCTTACTTTTATTTTGTTTGTTGGGTGTGAAGTAACTATGAAGAGGCATATTGAAGAAGATGAGGTATATATGTATCACGCCTCACTCTCCTCTCATACAGTTTTGTGTTGATGTGATGATCTGTGTCCAGTCTGTTTGTGGTCTTTGGTGTCTGCTGAACCGTATGTTGCTGTGGCCAAAAAGGTAGATGTGCACAGTAAGTATCCACCTGATTTCATGTTGTCCCTCACAGCAAATAATTTTCTCTTCTTTCTACTTTCTAACACCTTCAAGTTGCCACTAGTCCATGGTTTTTGTGTAAAACGACTTAGGGCTGAAGAATATGTCAGAAACCTTCCATCTCTCACCACAGATCTCTTCTCCCCCCACACACAATTTCTCACTAAAGAGTCAGACAAGCCCCAGCAAATAACATCAAAATAAAATTCTCAAAAATGAGTTGATTTGCTAAGAGATTTAAGCTTTTTCTTTTTTCTTTTTTTTTTTTTTTTTTTTTTTTCCTTAGCAAAAGTAGAAACTGTCCTTATTAAACACCCACCTCAAACTTAGCCTTGGTCACTGAGATCACTGCAGTAGTGCTCCAACTGCAGCTCATACCACACACTATAAAGTATTGAGGGTCTGCTCTGTCTGTGGTCATGTTCCCTTCCCCTGCTTCACCTCCCACCAGCCACCGAGGGAGAAAGCTGACATTTCAGGTTGCACACCCTTTTCTGCCAAAACACTCCCTGTGCTGGAAGGTGATAGGCGGTGTGGCATGGATGCGGCCACCTGCACTGTCAAGATGGCACGTCCACGAGGGAAATGGCACTGGGCTTCCTTGAAAGCCATTTTGTGGCTGTGGTGGGGCAAGACAATGTGTGGGTCGCCCCCCAGACACAGTCTCTTTGGGGTGTCCCTGCCTGGTGTGGATCACCACAGATCCTCAGGGCTGTCCCTGTCACAATATGGCCACAGTCTCTCAGGAGCATGTACTCCCCATTCACCACGGAGGCCCCAGAGTATGTCTCCCACCCCATGGCTGCAATCTCTTCTTTGTAAAAATGTTTGGAAAGGGGTGCTGTGTGAATTTGAGAAATTCTGAAGTATCAGAGCAAAAGATTTTGAAGCACAATCGCCAGCTCCCACTGCCCGGCTGGAATGAGCCGTGACCGGCCTGGGCTGGCTCATGGCTGCCTCACAGGCAGCTGCCTGGCAATTCTGCTGCCACCATGGTGCCACAGCCAGCACCTCGCTGCCACCGCCACCGCTGTGCCTCCTCACGGGGAAACGGGTGCAGGCGTGCCATCACCGAACGCTGTTTCCTGCTGGGTGTGACAGAGAAGAGCAGCACCCAGCACTGGCCTGGCCTAGTGTCTCGGCCTTCCCCAAAGTGCCCCGAAAAGGTTAAAATATTAAGCGGTGATTGGGGAAATCGCTCGTGTAAGGGCAAATGCGGTGGCATCCAGAGGGTTGTTCTCTGTCTGGGAGCTCGGCCAAGCCCGCTTACTCACTGTAACGTAGCGTGTCAAAGAGCTGGCTCCTTATTAGACAGCGCTTTTAAAAAGTGTTTCGCTTGGAAACGTAGTGGTAAATTTTCTTCACCAGTTCAACACTACTTCATTTTTTTTTCTTCCCCTTTTACTACTTTTATATGAAGCAGTTCTGGCATTCCCCCATCAGAGAAAATGTTAAATGCTTTTAGAAAAATATTTGTTCTGATAGAATTTATGATGTGATCTGTTATTCAAATTTATGGTTAGCTTAACATGGTAAGTTAGATAAAATGGCTCCTGATGACATCGTGGCAATCACATAAAGCCATACTTTTAGGCATGTTTGGACAGCTTATCAAAATGTGTTTGGAAACAGAATGTAGGTATAATAAAATGCAGGGTAAAGTCGGAAAGATATCCTGGTTAAAAAAAAAAAAAAAAAAAAAAAAACGCCAGCAAAATGCCCAAACCATAAACTGAAAGACAAGTTTATAGGTAGACTATAGGAGTGTCTTCGTTTCCCCCAGGCAGAAAGACACTGACTTGAAGAGGACAGATAAAGGGTTCTTAGTGCTCCTTTTTGGCAAGCATGGAGAAACACAAACCAAATGACAACAACAACAAAACCCCACGACCCAAACATTTGGTGTGTCCAAACCACTCGAGTAGACAAGGAAGGGGAAGAGGAGAACCCCTGAGCAGGTTTCTCTCCCTTCAGGAGCCTTGCCTCCCAGGACAGCGAGGTGCCCGCTGGTGCTGTCGGCATTACCCTGCCCTCCTGAGCGCACGTGAGGTCCATTACGGCGTGTAGCCCGCTCCTTTCCTGCTGCATTCACTGGCAGTATCGGTGCAGCCTTGTGAGGACAGCCTGCCATGTAAAACACTTCTCCACTCAGCCAGGCCATCCCCGATCCGCCAACCGTAACTAACTATGCTCCATGGATTATCGAGGAATGTGTGTTTATGGAGTCGCTCGCAGTAACTGCAGCCATCGATCTCACGACTGAACTCTTTCCACACGGGCGTATCTCACTTTTTCCGTCTGCTGTCTACTGGCCTTATTTTGCAGGCTTTTCCCGTCCTGGACTGGGTTTACTCATGCCACCATTTCTGGGGATAAGAGTCACGCTGTCTTCCTGTGTTTAGCGCTGCGCTCCTTAAATGACCATATTCCCCATGTACCCTTTGGGGAGAAAAGAAAGAGGCCTTTTAAATTTGGCAGACAAAAATTGCAGGGGTCATAAGGAGATCTTTCTGCAGCTGATTTCTCTGTCTCTGCCTGCTCCTGGGCAGCTATAGCTGATTCTGGTTATTGTTTCCCCTCCTGATTTCTGAGACCAAACATTTTCACACAGCCCATTTGACTTTAATTTATTTTCCTTTTTGCCTCAGAGCACTGGGAACACAGGGGCGATGAATACTTTGTGGCAACCACCTCACCATGAAATGAAAGCCCAAATTAAAGCAGGGAGGCTCAGAAAACATTGTGTAGTAAGAACAGCCAGGAAGTTATTTCTGTCCTCTTGGATTTTAAAAGCTACTGAACGTACCTGTGATTATAAGTGAGCTGTAGGTCAATAAAAATGTCTGTTAGTGCTTTCATTATAATCTCAGTTGTTGGGAGTTTACATAGCACAAACATTTGCTTTGTGGTAAAAGTACAGCATGTAAGCCTTTTGATCTACAAGCAGTGAAAAAAATAACTTTTTTTTTGCTTTGTTTTCATTCCCCCCAAACACTCTTTACAAACGGAGTTACAGCAGGAGCAATCTGATGTTTGAGCTATAAAACATGGCATGAATATAGATGACACTGGCCACTCCCACTTTGCTTGGTTTGGGGGAAAAATCCTTTTAAAAGGCATGATAAGATCTCTTCTGAGTACGCTCAGTAGCAGACTGCACTGTCTCTGAAAAGAGATGGGAAGCCTGAAATATAGGCTTCTCCTTATGTAAAGCCATGCGATGAGTAATAGGCAGAGGCACTGAGGCACTCCCTCTGCTGCTCTGAGACCTGCAAGAGGGCAGAGAGGCTCAAGATACGGTGAGTGTGAAGATTCTGAGATTCTTCAGTTCACACAGGGTGAGAGAACAAGAACAAAAAAAAAGGCTCAAGTTGCATTTCATTTTTGTTTAATTTTATTTAATTTTATTTTTTTTCAGTTAAAAAGACTTCTCCCATGAAGAAGGAAGGCAGCCCACTTGTGGCTTCTCCAGGCCTTCCCAAAGAAATCAGCAATGAAATGCTGAACAGCTGGGCTCCTTCTTGGCACTTCATAGACAAGGGGGTGAGAGGAAAAAAGATTTCCAGATACTAAAGCAGGAACTGCAGCTGCTGCCATGGCAGAAGTTTTCCTGGGAACAAGCAGGTAGGCAGCTCAGCAGTGACTGGGCAGGATGAAAGAGTGGCAGTGAGCAGAGAAATGGGTGTGATACACAGCAGCATCGCTGTCTGCCAAACTCTGGCTCTTCCCAGTACCCGAAAAGGCCCAGCAATGTCAGTTTACGTGCAGTGGAGGCAGTACCTGCCCAATCTGTATCAAATGTCAGGCTGTTTCTTTAGGAAACCTGTCTGTGCATTTTTCCTAATCTCCTGAAGCACAATGAAACACAAAGCGTTCCACTTTGGGACTGCTTGTCATGCCTGCTGAGCTATGGTACAAACAGTAAGTAATCCTGTATTTGCAGATGATACGAAGATATAAAAGGAAGGCGTATTTAGGTCATTTAAGCATTCCTAAAGTTTTTTGTGCTTGACATAGAAGGATGAACTACAGAGTTGATTATGATCTTCCTGTCCCAGTGTCCTGCCAGAGGACTTGCTTTATGAGCCTCTTTCCTTGTCTCTCTAGTCTCTCTCTCCCACACCAGCTCTCCAGACTCTGGGTCTCACACATCTACTCCAGCTTCCCATTTGGGGAATGTTTACACATAGTTTCTATGAGGATTAGAATTTAGCCTGATGTATTTTCCTATGGAAAACTCACCCCGGTGCAGAACCAGACCTCCCCCCAAATGCTAGGTCTTATTTAAAAAATGTTGATATGCTGAAACTTCTCAAGATTTGACACATTTTTATTTATGTATAATTTTTCAGTATAGAAAAAATACTTTGCCCTTTGCCTTCTTTTGATAAATGTCAGGCTTATCAAAGGTTGACTTTTTTTCCTCTTAGAATGCTCTTTTAGTACACAAACATGTTGTCTTCTTGCTTAAAATTTAGCATTTTTACAGGCAACCAAAAAGAATGGTCTTGCAACAGGCAGTTTAAGGGAACTGTAAGTAGTAGAGGAAAATACACCCATCAGTAATCAACAGCACCATTTCTGGAACTCCTAACACCTGCTGACCCAGTCAGGTGTTGGATCTTTAAATACCATCTCTGAGAGGACTATTTTTGTTGGGGGATGAGGATTTCTTGAGAAATCCTCAATTTCTTGAGAAATCCTCAATCCTCAATTTTGAGGATTGAATTTTGAGAAGTTGAGGGCTTAAACAGGCTGTGTTCTACCCTTAAAATATATATATTTCATTTTTTTTTTTAAGTGATTAGTATTCTCTGCTTTTTCCTTCTCTTTCATATCCTAAAGGCTAGTGAGAGCATGCATAGGTAAGGGTGTATATATATTTACCTGGAAGATCTGATACTCCTGAGGGATTTGATATTTGCTGGAAGCTTCTTCTTTTCCCCTTGAGGTAAAGTTTACTTCCTTGCACATCCTAATAACAAGCAGAACAAGGTTTTGAGTTTATAACCAGAAGAGAACTTTAAAATTAAGTAACTCCGTTGAAGAAGTTATGCTGTGGATATTATAAATTAATAGTGCTGATGTCTCGCCCTGCCTTTCTCTCTCAAAGTTGACATCTTTGTGTGGATGACCAAGGCAGTTCATGTCTCCTAATAGCTGCGTTGTGCAAACTAGGGGAGACTAGAGCGTTTTTGCTGGTGGGATGCTGTGTCTTCTGGATAGCTAATGTGACAAAAGGGGAATTCGGATGCACTGCGTGTACATGGAGTAGGCTGGGTTAGCCTGTTGTCAACAGGATTTTACCTATGGAAGATGTAGTAGGTAAAACCTGTAGGCTGTTCTTAGCTGAGTATATTTCTACTGTGCTTAAAAATCCTGCTTCTCTGTAGTCTCAAGACCTTCCTTACCACTAGGTTTGGCAACTTCTGTGTATAACTGAGACACCAAGTTTATGCTTTTATGTTATTTCACTAGCTCTCTAGGTGGCATAAACTTTTCAAGGGAAAGTGACACCAGGGGTTTTTAGAACGTTTTTATTTCTGCTCTTTAGTACAATGGCCCTCTGTTTTACCTGATATTTTTTGTTCTTGTTGCAAGAAAGGAAGGCAAATATACTTTTCTTTTTCATTATCTCCATTCTGCCTGTATTATTAAGGCCTCTGATACTAAACTGAGTTCATTCAGATTGTAGCATTTCTCATTTAACAGTGTTAATACTTTGAGTAGATGTAAATGAATTTGTGAGTGACTTGTACAGTATTCTTATAACAGCAAGTAACTGGAAACAATTCATCTGCTTTCTCTCTTCTTGTTATACCCTTGTCTTAAATATATTGAGCTCCTTTCTGTTGTCTTTCTAAAGGTTAGACAGGTCTAGTTTTAGAAGTAATGTGACTTTATTTTTTAAGTAAAATAAATCTGAATTTTAGTGTATTAGGGAATTTTAAGCTTATGTTATCCGGCTAGCATTTTTAAAAGATTTTTAGCAAGCTTAGCGTTTTAAATCATTGAGCTGTTATGTTTATTAGGAGTATTATACAATAGATTCAATTCTAAGTATTTTGCAAATATTTTCTTGAGATTAAAACATTTGCATGTTCTCCTTGAATATAAGGAACTGATAAACTGCTAACTCAACCCACAGTTTGAAAATCATTTTGTTTGATGTGCAAGCTAAAATATCAATTGGGTATCTGGAGGCTGCTGCGTCTTTGATGGGTGTTTGTTAAAAGCACCTGTAATATTAAAATGTACCCTTCAGTTCTGCATACAGCCTGACCTGATGGGAAGGAATTACATGTAGCAATAAGAATATGTCTAGAAGAGTCAAAATTCCAATGCAATCTGCAGCTGTGCTAAGTGGTTGTTGCTCCTACTAGTGTCAATAAAATAAAGATGTGGTGGGAGGGCACAACTATAAAATTTACTCCTCCTACTCAGATGACTGGGATAACAGAACTACTTTTACTTTGCAATCCTGGAAGCTAATGCTTTCTTCTATCTGTAAAATAGATTTTTATTTTTTTAATAGAAACTGAACTCTGTAATCAGAGAAGAATGTGACTTGGAGGCAAAAATGCAAGATCATAGTTAGAACACTGATCTCCTCCCACCCTACTTCCACACCCACTTTCCTTTTGCCCTAGTGTGTGTGACCAATATTAGGAAGATTCAATGGGGACTTTTAGGTTTCTGTTAATATTTATTAAGTGAGCGTACTCTTATCATTGTTGTTTGAAGTCTTGGATCATTTCTGGTGCACCAAGACAGAGCTTCTTTGATTCATGTGCTGATAGAAGCTGTCAATTGTTGTGCAGAACCAGGACACTTTCAGATCCCACAGCTGAAGGCTGCCATATACTTCCAGCATGTTCTTGTCTGCTTGAAAAAGTTCACGGCTGGTTAGTTGAATGATTGCTTCTAGAAAAAACGGAGGGACTTTCCTCCTTCATTCTGCAGATGCTGTTCACTCTAGTGAGCTAGCAGAGTGGGAGAATAGGATGATGAGGCGCAAAGTGGAGAAAAATATTAATTGAAGACCCCCAAATGCCAGGTTTGGAGGCTTGTGTAAATCATGATTCAAAATCAGAGGAGGATTCCCGTTTTCTTTTCTGAAGCAGAATTCCCTGCCATACTCACAACTTGATACCTATAAAAGAAGTGAAATGACCCCTCTCCCCCTCCCCATAGTATCTGAATAATTGATGTGATGCAGTTTTACAGATTGTTCTTTGCTACTCGTGGAAGCCAAACATTTTGTACTGGCTCAAAGAAGATGCCTAAAATTCCTAGTTGCCTTTGAAAGTCCTTGGCTTTTCAGGCAAATTTTACGAGTATCGAGAGATGTTGTGTTCTCATGAAGTATTCTCTTTCATTTTGCAAGCATGTGTTTTTAAAAATAATTATCATCTAGAAGGAAATGGTAGTTAATGGCTTGGTTTCTTGGCCAGGACAAAGGTTTGTTTCCTTTTGTTATTAGCTCTGTGTCATCACAAAAAGTAGGCTAACTTTATTGTGAGTTTGTCTTTTTTTTTTTGACATATTGGGATGAATAGCTCAACATAACAAATTATTCTATGTGATTTAGTTTCAAGTTTTTCATGTAGAATCCAAGTTCTAGCATCAGGATTCAATTAAATGATAGTTTGATTTGACTGAAAAATTAATGGTCCAGAACAGAAACCCTCTAGTATTTTTTTGAAGTTCTTATTTTCAGTACTTCTGTTTTAAATAAAAATCTGGACTCAGCCCAGTAACATAAAGCTACATGTTCTCTCATCAGCTAAACATACATAATGATTTAAATTTAACAGTGATTGTTTGCTTATTGCTCCTTTTGGCTGCATAGGTATCTTTTTGCATAGATAAAACTAATTCCCTGGCTATAAGTGGCACTGTACTGAGTTGCTGTGAAAAGTTTTTTGCTACTGTCTGTTGCCCTTTTCAGGAAATAATGATTTGCCAGGTACAAATCATATTCTATAATTATATGTCATCTTCAATGACAGCTTGAACATTCAACTCCTGTTTACGCTCGAATCAGACATATTGATTTTTCATTTTAATGATAAACAGACTGGCATTTGATGATACATCTGCTTAAAACGTGTTAAGATCCCTGAAGGGAAAAAAAGAGGAGTTCCAGTGTAGGCTATTGGAGGCATTCAGGCCAAACATAAAATGAGGATGCATGCTACTCTAGGTAATTCACATCAAAAGAGTGCAGTTCCTTTAATCTGGTATCCACACAGGCATATTTATAATTTGGTTTTCAAGGTTTGCAGTCTGTCTTTTGGCCATGAGAGTATTTTTGCAGCCAAGAATACTAGGGGAATTAAGAGGGGAGGAAAAAATAAAAGCAAATTACTGGGGCTTTATTTGAAAAAATGGTTTTGATTTTGAATTTTGATTTGTTTTCATCAGAATTTACTGCAATTTAAAATGATCTTGTCCAAACTGTGCAGTTTAACCTCTTGTTACCTGTGCATTTCCTTCTGAATGTTTTTTTTGGCATTGTTTTATAGAGCTGTATGCATGCACCTTAACATTTCACAGTAGTGTGTACAATACTCAACTGTATTAAAAATCTCTCTACTGAATAGTTGCTCTTATAGTATCCCAGTAAGCATGCCTCTTTATCTAATTTTCCCTATGGTAAGTGTTAAGTAAACATAATTTAAGATTTCTTTAGAGTATAAACAGATACTTTAAAACACATTTTATCTGAAAATCTCCTGTGGACTTGCATGTGAAACTGAGAACTTGGCTTTATTGTATACTCTCTGAATATTATATAAAATCCCACTATCCGCTTTTGGTTTGAGCATGTCCTGGGATGTAAGCTGTATGATTGTCAGGTTTGGCAGCAGGTACAAAACAGAAATATGCATGTGTTCACAGGGTGTATTTACAAAGGCAAACAACTTGTTAGGGTTCTCAACGCTTTGGATAGAACACTTTTGACCAGAAAATAACTGGCACCCTTGGAGGGGAGAACACAAAGAAAACCCACCTAAATTGTAATGGTAAACCTAGTTTTCACAGAGACAATAAATAAATATTTAAAATAAGGACAGTACATGCTTTCTGTTCTGTAATTTGCAAAATACAGAATTGAAGACTAGAGAATCTTGAGATGTATACTTCTCTGTGCTTCTTCTCACAGAGAACACCATGACATTCTTATCAATCAGTAAGGCCAGCAGATATGCTCTGTGTTGAAGTATCATTGTCCATGATGATTTTTAAGGCTGCTTCTTCCTTTGGACTTGCATGATTTGGCACCTAAGGACAAGTGGTTTGGAGCCCTCTACCGCAGATGGATGTCCTTTTTACTTTTTTAATAAGTGTGAATGGTTTCAAAGCAACAACAGTCATTTTGCTGCTCAAAGTGGGGTAAGCCCTCGATACCTGACTTTTTGTATTCCCTATCCCCTGTTTCCTGTCAGTCTCTTTAGTAAGCCCCTCATAGACTGACTTTGCTATATAGGACTCTTAAGTCTGTTCTTCAACACAAAGGTGATGTGCTGATTGCTCTGAGGGATCCAAGGCACCAGATGTCCTCAGTTTGTTGCTAACGTAATTCTTTTTTGACCCTGTGCTCTTCTGTCTGCATTCTGCCAACCCTGTTCTTTCAGTTGTTCCTCAGTTTTCTTTGATCTCATTCCTTTGTATTTTCAGGATGCTGCTCTTATAAGTACATCTATATCTGATCACGCAGAAGGTACATCTCTGGGCAGGTTCTATGCTCTTTGAGCGTGGCCCATCACAACACTACCTCCATCAGTGAGGATGAGAAGAGGTAAAGACTGGATAGATTCAGTGTGTTCCTGAGCTTCATTCGACTGCTCCTGTGCAAAGCCTGGGAAGCACAGTATCCACGTTTGCCTAAAAAACTTGTAAATTGAGTATTGGTTAGTTGATGTCAGTAAGGAAGGTGTAGAGGATGTTCTAAGAAATGTAGAGATCTACAGATAGTTTCTTTTTGCAATAGAAAGGTTCTTCCTTGAATAGAAAAATGTCTTACACTTTCAAAAAATCAACTGTTGAAGGGAAATATAAAGCAGCAAGGAGCTGCCTGTTAGACTTGGTTATATCCTTGCCCTAGCCAGCAGTTCAGCACAGCAACACATCCAGGGCATAAACCCTGGTCCTGTGGGTGAAACTCCTGTAGGAGTCATGTGGAGAAAAGCTATATAAAGACTATCAGCTTTCCAGGTGACTGCACCCTGGAGTTAATTGTTAATGTTTGCTCGCGTTCTTGACTTTCTGTTTGGAAGTTGGCAGGTCTGATTCAGGAAGGCTTTCACCAAGCCGCTTCTATTTTGCATGTATGCCAGTGGGACACCTTGTCACAGACTGTGCAAGGGGAAGCATTACGTGTGACCCTACCTGAGAGACAATCCCCACTCATCTTCTTTTTCTTGGCTCTCCTGTCCACACTTCTAAAACATAACTCTTTTCATGAAAGATCAGGGTCACAATTCTTCTCTAACCCTCTGGGGAGGGTGCTGTTAGGCACTGTGGTGCAGGATGAGTGTGGAGCCCCATGTAGGTCCCTGCTCCAGACAAGGTCTGGATTGGATTGAATATTGTTACCTATTATACTGAATATTCTGTAGTGCTGTATTTTTTAAATTTATTAGGCTGAAAGACACTTCTGAAATCCTTGTGTTATCAGTTTGACATGTAATGGGTGCAAACCCACTGTAGCTTCCAAAATACAGAAGCAGGAGCATGTTGTTTCTCCCAAGGAAATGTAACTTTCCCACCAGTCAGACAGCTGACTTGGGGAGGGGTAGAAAATAGACAAGCTTTTAGGCATGTAAGCCTTTCTTCATGCTTTACCAATGCACAACAGATCCTTTAGGCACACAGGTTTGCTACAGGATACTTTTATTCTGCAGTAGTATAGGCTTTTTCATGTAAATTAATGAATTCAAGTGTATAAAATATCAGATGGTATCTTAAACTTGTCATTAGTAAGACATATGTCAAGTTATCTCACTAATGAGAAAATTAAGATGTGTTACTAGAGACCTAGCCACCGTGGCATTATTTATGTTAACTGATAGAGCATAAGAGTTTGAAATGTACTGGGGAGATGTGGAGGGAAAGGAGAACTTACACAGCTACCTACTGAAAGAAGTGGGGTTTTGGCTACTCATTGGGTTTTGAGTGGTTCTTAAGTATAAGAGAAACCTTTTGATTTTATCCTTAAAAATTAAAATAAAATCCAATTTTTGTGGTTTGGTTTTAGGCAGTTCAGCAGCTGTTTTGACTTCAAGTTGCATCCTGCCCTAAACAGCAGCATTTTGAATTGCCATTTGAAATAGTGGTTCTTATTTCTCCTGCTGTGAAAGCGTTCCAGTTCCTGGGAGCTCCTTAGTGGGTGGATGTCTGCCCACTGATACATAGCTCAACAAGGTAGAGATCTAGTGCCACGTGTGAATAGTAGAGTCTATATTTTTTATGAACATACCTTTGCTAGCCACAACTGAAGAGTAGGACAGGAGCCACCTGGCAATGTCCCCAGTACATCCCAGGGCATTGAAGCCTCCCAGCAGAGACAGAGGGGAGGAAGGCTGGCATCGTAACAGACTGCCTGGTGCAGAAGCATGTGGGCAATCCTGGGGGAAGCTGTTGCCTAGAGGACAGCTCCAAAAACAATGGAAGGAGATAACTTGGCTGGAGTTGTTTACCACGCAGCAGAGATCAGGGTCTCCTTGGCAGACCCTTTCTCCTCTTCTCTTCAGTAGAACCCACAAATGTAATAGAAGTGGGCTGCTGCCAGGAAAGGAAAAATGGATGTTTGCAAAGGGCACTCAAAACTGGCAAAACCTAAACAGCACCAACTAGTTGAGCTGAGCCCTCCCTCTGTCTCCTGCTGATTTTAATAGGATCGAGTTACTTGAGTAGTTCCTATAGTCAGATTACATGTGGGTATTTATAATTATTATCCCTATTTCTTTCTTTTTTTTACCCCTCTTCACATTTGCTTGCACTTTTTCTCTAGTTATGTTGCAAACTCTGCACAGGAGTGGGGAAAACAGGGTTAGATGTTTCTTGGTTATGCTATGGAGCTAATGTCTGGAAGGTAGCTTGTCATTGTACTTAAAAGACTCAATGAGAGCGCAGAAATGAGGGTGGCTGGGTTTGGGCACTCGGGTGCTCTTCAACTACAACTGCCCCTCTTCTCCCCCCAGACTCACGGAGTGAGCAGCCCTAACCCCAGTCTCGCTGGTAATCCCTTAGGGTGCCGTACTGTGGAGCGGGTACATCCTTCCTCCCTCATTTGTTTGAATTTGTAGCTGAGGCTAAATGACCGGAAAGCAGAGCCGTGCCTACTGCCTTGGTGCTGGATCAGAGTGCCACTGGATGGTGGTACATTTGAAATCTGAATCCAAACGTTGCTGCTTGTATCCTTTTCTACTTAAAGATGCCTGCCCGTGTGTCTGTTTGCTCCCACTGCCTAATTCAGCAGCTGTGAACTGCAGGCAGTAGCACACGTGCACTTGGCTAAAATAACCAGCCAGCCTGTCCCTTTGCTCTTGCCAGAGTCTCATGTTGATGAAGAGAGTTTTTAGGATCAGATTTGGCTTCTCAATTTACCTTATTCCTTTGCCCAAGACCAGCAGGAAGGCCTTGTCAGGGTGGCCTGCCTTCTTATTTGTCTCCTTATTGGGTTTAAAAATAGTAATTTAGGAAAATTAGTACAGTGTCTAAATGGTTCTTATTTGAACCTTAAAATAATATTGTAGATTAGGAAAATCTCTTGGGAAGAGGCTTTAGTTTTTCTTCTGAAAGTTCTCATTTTTATTTTCTTGAAATATGGTGCAGTGTTATTTGAATTCACATGACCATTACCGTACAAAGTGAGGGCTTTTGTTCTTCAGTTGCCCAGTGCAGACTTCTAGGGCAGGTAGCTGGAAATGCAGCTTGTCTGCTGTTCTCTCGAAATCCATCCCATATATGTGAATGGTGCCAGTGTGAATTCTTTTGAATGCAAATAGCATCTTTTAAAGAGATGCTGGTCCTATTCCCAGACAAAAATTAACTCCTTCGTGTCTGTGGGCATATCTCAGAAGTATGTTCCAGGCTGAGCGTTCATACACCAAGATTCACCCTGAATCTAATTTTTATGGTTGAGTTGTAAGCCCCTGGAAAAACTGGTTTTAAAATAGGAATGTTGAAAGACCCTCAAGTTTAGGACCAGGCACAGCTATAATTTTACAGGCATTAGGCATCTGAAATAACTTTGTCTAAAGACTATGCTGGGATTTGTCCCCCATTTTCTAGAAAATACTTAACATTGAACTGTATTTTATGCACACAAAAAGACTTCTTTCATAAGATACGGAGCTTAGAGATTTACATTCCAATATTCAACGATGCTATTACTAAGTGCTTTTTCACTCATAATAGAGTTGTCATAAACTATAACTCAAGTTAAATTTATGGAAAAAATCTATGTGGAATCTTGATTCTATGTATTTAGGTGGAAAGTGTCCCACAGGTAATTTAAAACAACAACAACAAACAAACATTGCTTCTAGTAGCTGAGGCTCTCATAACTTACCTTGCTTATTACTTAATTACCTTAAATAGCATTTTTATCTACAAATACTGTATGTGTGTGAGGAAGATTCACTGGGGCTACATCTTGTACATTGGGAGGAAATAAATGGAGAGTTCTGCTCCCACAAAACAGGAAAATACTTGCAGTGTGTTTGGGTGCAGTGGAAGAAATTCTCCTGACAAGCTGGAATGAAGGCAGGGTCTGTAAGGAGGTTGTGTTCCAGTGAAAGGATGTGTGTCCAATTCCTGCATCAGCCAGCTGTTGAGATGTGCACTCCCTTGACATAAGGAACAGCAAGACATCACTGTCAGAATGTCATGCTGGCTTTTAGGCATTGGTTTTATATTGTATGGATGTCTTGCAGTGACCAAAGTTCTCCTGTATAGGGCAGTTTTTTTTAACAGAAATTTTACTTCCAACTTGTCTTCAAGCAGTGCTATGTCTGTAATTCCTGAGTAAAAATCTGTTTCCTCAGTAATGGGAACAACGTATTTGGCAGAAAAGATGGTGAAATGCTCTTTTCCAGTCTGTAAGTGATGGTGAATGGAGATCACATATCCTGACACAGGACCCTGAGCATGAGTTGAATATTGTGATTGACTCAGTTGAGTAGCCTCTCACTGGACTGCATCCTCAGGGAGTGTAATTGGCAAGGATGATATGCCAAATATAGGCCCAAAGATTGCTGGCTGTCCTGGGATGTTTGGAATTTATTTTCGGATGGAAGTCTTTACTATGGACTTAATTACCAAGTGTCATTATGTGTACCTTACTTTTCTTTGAAAAGTTCAAGTGTGTGTGTGTTCATGCGGTGGAGGAGAGGTAATATGGGTGATCCTGTAAGGGTCTCAGTGCAAGTTAACCTTTTACCTTAATTTGCCTTATTTTCACCTAGTTGCTGCTCTGGAAGTAACTGCTAGTAGTTAGGGTGTTCTAGGTTTTTTTTTTTTTTTTTTAAAAAACAAAACAAAACAAAAAACCAAACAAACAATAATAATTAGTTGCTAAGATGAAGTTATTCAGATCATTGGGCTGTTGAATATCGGTCACAGGTCTCCTGTTATTTGGACAGGCTGCTGTTACAGCAACAAAATATCCCAAGGAAAGCTCTCATTAGTCAAATATTTAAGTGAAGTGTGAGCTGAACCACACATGTATTCACCAGTGTAAAGTATCGTAGCGATAACATAATCCACTGAAGAGTCAGGCATTGCCATCATTCTTGTTGGTGATTAATCATCTCCCAAATTAGGGAGCAAACGTAGATCACTGCTTCTACCAGCAAAACCAGTGTGCAGTGGCTGAAGGCGTTATCTACCTGTCTGTGGGAGGCAAGCTGAGGAGTAGGAGGAAGGGAGGAAATCAGTGATCCTTAATAGGTTGTGTAGCTGTTTCTTTACATTGGGTATAAACAAAACAGCATCTAAGGGCTCCCTCACTAGTCTGCCTTATCAATAAAAATGTTACAGGTCTTGTAAGACTTACTGGATCAAGTTGTTCATGCAAAAAACTAAACATCCTTACTTGAAGGCTAAGTGTTATACATGTTATTTGCATTTTTACATACACACTTAAAAAGTATTTATCTTATAAACCTTCCAACTCTTCCATAAATAATTACCATTTCAATCTAAAATCACTTGCTTGGGCCAGGTAAGAAAATGTCTTTTCTTTAAGCTCTTCCCTTCTTCTATCCCTTTTTGTCAAATGCCACTGACGTCTCCACATTCTCATCCTGATCAGAAAACTGCCTTTTATGAAGCCCTTGGGTAAAATCTTGGTGGTTCAGAAGATGTCCAAGTTCTCCTGGCAAAGGACAGTTTCAACCCATTCCCATGGAAAATGGTTTAAGTAAACAAGGTTGAGATGGATATCTTGGTGTTCAAATCCGTAGAGTTTCTTATCTGTGATGACTTTCCCAGCCTAACAGGCTTTGGATGCAGACACCTTGTGTGACTATTTTGCTGGTTTCACAGATGCTTTTCTTTTCACACCTGCTTCTTTTTTTCCTCCTCATGAGTTTAGAATTATCTGCAGGAAACTCTAGATCAGCTGAAGCTGAAATCTGAAAAAGTGTGCAAAAAATTACGGGCTTGTAAACATGATAGTGGTGACATCAAGATGCAATTAGATATGTGTATTTTGAAGAACCTGTGTACAGACGGTCACTTCAGACAAATAGTCTGTTCAGAGAGGTATGTAGATTTAAGTACAGGAAGTATGGAGCAAATCTTGGATAGTGTAGGTATGTGATTCATTTATCAACTTTATGGAAGCATGTTAATTAGTGAAGGAGGTGGTGGTAATGCTATACCTAACTTACTTTCCTTAAAAAAATATGCTGTAAATCCTATTTATAAGGGGATCCAAAATAAGATTTGGGTTGAGTTGTGCAGACACTTCAGTTCAGTCTGTTATTTATCTCCTGTAGTTTCAAATAATGAGTAATAGGGATGCTAGAGACCAGCTGTCTTGGAGGTGCTCAGGAGACTGCTTTATTCTAACTGCGAATTGTTTCATTTCCTGAATGATACAAACTGATGATTTCTTGTCACTTTTTTAGGCATGTCTAAATAAGTGCAGGAAATCATTCTGCAAACCATAATGTTACGATACATTTTCTATCAACAGCTGAAAACATTTCTGGGTAAGCACAAGTCTCTGAAGTCCTAGAGGTTTTGAGGAATGCCAGAATTGACACTAATCAAATTTACTACCGCAGATTTTTCAAGATACTGTATGTGGTTGAGGAAAATAATTTGGATTGAAGGGGAGCTAGATGGAAAGATTTGCAAAAACGAAGTTGAAGTAAGGCTGTGCATGCTTTTTCCAGTTGAAATAGGAATTTTGAGCTGAACTTGTATAATTGATGTTAAAAAAGTTACTAATGGGTTTTATGATGATGGATGAGTAGCTAAGAATATCAGTCTAATTCAAATATGAATTTGTACCTCTAATGTTAACATGACCTAAAATCTTAATCTAATGTCTAAAGAAAATAAACCTTGTATGTGTTTTAGATCTTTGTTCAAGAATAGGTTGAAACTATATTTTTGAGGTATTCAATGTAGAAGTTTTTTTTCTTTTTTACAAATTAAGAAACCTCCAGTAAATACAAGGTGCATGAACAGATATTTACCTGTTTATTTAGGTATTAATCCAAGGGAAATAAGTCATTTTTGTCTTTTAATACATTTCTTTTCTCTTTAATGCATGGAGCATTCATTATTGTATTGTCACAAATGTTGTAAAATTAACATAGCTGTTGGTATGGAACTATAACTATCACATTTAAACGGGGGTAGGGGAAGTTCTCTGTGGATTGCTAATAATAAATTTAACTTCAGTTGCATTGGAGGAGAATATGCATGCTGAAAGATGTATTTTATATTATTTGAATGTCTTTTATTGGCTTGAAGAATTATCTGCCACTTTGTGTCCCACAAGTACGTGGTTATTGCTATAGTATGCTTTGTTTAGAGGGCACAGTAATCACTGTTGGCAAAAATGCAAGCCCTAATTTTTTTCTTAAATCCAGAGGTAGGAAAGAACAGAATTTTAAAAACATAAAGTGCTGATAGTTCCCTTAACATCAACTCTACTGAGCATCTTCCTGCTTGCAATTCAACTGCTATCAATTCCAAGCCTAGAAAGGCTTGCAGAGTCTGGCAAATGCCTGAAATAAAGCCAGCAAATCTCTGTGCAGCAGCAGAGATGCAGGAGTGATCTCTAAACCTCCTGCACCTGCCATATGTGTCCAGTGGCTGCAGATCTGGCTATGAAAAGCTCGCTGGATACCTGTGGGAGGGATAGGCACACTTGTGCTCCTGCTGCACGTTATTACATCTGTGTCAACATATCATATCTGTTGCTAGATTTACATGGCGTTACTGACAAAACATACTCTGTTTGTACTGCTCATCAAAGGCCTCCTATTTTTTTTGTGGATGGAGCCTTTTGCAAGACTGCAGGAAAGATGGGCCGACAGGTCTCCAGCTTAGTTACCTTGCAGTGCGAAGTAGCTGTAATATTGGCTTAACCCATGACTGGAAGACTCCTCTGTTGACAGAAGGTCACCAGAATGGCACTTCTGCTGCCTGATAAGGCTTCTGCCTTCCTGTTCAGTGTAAGCACCCCTTCCTGAGCAAAAGTGAGCAGGCTGCAATGTTTCAATGCACTGGGAACTCCTGGCTGCCAGAATAGCTCTGAGTCCATATGAAGCAAGGTGTGAGCTGTTGTGCCTGGGGTCAGCCCAATGATAAAGGAAAGCAAATGTGAATACAATGGAAAACTCCTGCTGCTGCTTGAGCCTTCCTCCTGTGAGGAGACACAAAAAACATATACAGCTTAGACTTAGGGGCCAACTTCTCTACAGCAGGGATCTTGCTATATAACTTGAGATATGATGGGGATGAGTGGGAATAAGGGTAAATGGAGGTGGGGAGAATTCATATCCACTACCTCATACACCTAGTTCAGGCACATACAGAATTGGCTGTTTTCTTTCATTTTGTATGTTATGTTTTGGTTCCTGATTGTAGATAGTCTATTCTATCTCAATACAAAGAATATAAGCTGTAAAAAGGAATGTGTCGTCATAAGACAGAGAAGCCATCAGATCCCTAATGCAGAGACTTGGTAACAGTTACTGAGTGAAGAACCAGAGAGGCAAAGCTTCCCTGGGAGCCTCATCTGAGATCTGAATTTACACTGATTTGAACAACGATTCTTCTGGTCATCTTAAGCATTGTTGACCTGTCTTTGGCAATACTACCACATTATCTTCAAATCTTGAGAGAAATTCCCTCCCTCCAGTGCTGTAGCAGCAACTCCTTCAGCACCATCAGATGGGAGAATGCAGAGACATGGCTGGTGAAATGAGCCAAAGGGTTTTTGGTGATGGGGGAAAGAAGCGTTAATACAAAGGAAACAAGTAATCCTCTAGTGTGTTGGTTTATTTGTCCCCTCCTTCATCAAAGAGAGTAATTCCAAAAGCTTCATGCATTTCATATATAGCTTGGGGCCTGGTTTAATTTCAAAGATAAAAGAAATTTGTCCTGGGTGTTCTGTTTTTTTTTTTTTTCTCCTGTGAGCCCTAATGTGGGCAGCCAGAGGGCTGTGAACTTGGGAGACAAGTAGCTTATACCAGAGCAGGAATTTTGACTGGCAAAAATCAGCAAGCTGTGGAGAGTTAAAAATGAATATTATTAACCTGACTGAAGTCAGGCCTTTGTAAATGCGTGGAGACTGTCTGAGGATCTTGAACAGATGTTTCAGATGTTAAAACAGGATAGGCTTTGCCCATCCTGACAATCTGTCATTGTGCGTCTGTTCAATAGGCAAATAAGAGGGAACGCCAGCTTTTTTCATGTAAATCTCCAGGGATTTTCCTCTAGGGTTCTGAGCTCTGGCAAAAAGCTGTCTGTGAGAATAAGAAGGAAAAAAACACCCTACAACATTTAAGCAAAATTCTGGTGTGTACATACAAGTGTATGTGAATCTTTGAATTCAGTTTCAGTGCTTACAGTTAGGAAAACGAAACTACCCCCTTGAAAAATACCTTATGAAATTAGTTGTTATGAGCAGTGTAAAGAGCACACGCTTTTGTACTGGGAATTGATGTCTATCCAGTATGCTTTACATGTATTTGTTGAAGGATACAATGCACTTGTATTATTGCACTGATTTCATTCTTGGATGATTTCCCCTTTGGCATACTAGTGACAGTCTTTCATTGGTTATTCATTTATATTATTGATTAACACCTACTGGACCAACTTATTAGTCCCTCTGAATCCATTTTAAGTATCAGGATTTTCTAATGGAGAAATATCTCACAGAATACTAACATCTCACTTGTAAAATGTTCACAGGCTTAATTTATTGAACCATGTATAACATAAAACAGTGCTCAGCAAATAAACTTCCTTTTATTGTAAGCCTGCAATCTGACGGCTTTTGCCATATGGAAATGTTACCTGGAGCACAAGTGAAAGCTGTGTTCTCCTGAAAAACTCGTGGGACTTTCTGCCCATCGCTTAGGGGTGTTAGCCTTCCTCCAGGGAAATACTTTTTTCCTTTTTTGGGGGGGTCTTCCCGCAGAAGCGAGTATAGGCAGTCTTGCTTGTTGCAGATGGGAAAGTGTGGGGATTGACTCTGTTCTCCTCTCAGGGAGAAAAGAAGGAACCAGGAAAAACAACAGTGCCTTCACTTTCTCCTGGAACTAGCTAAATGGAGAATGGTATGAGTATGTGGCACAGTAAGGGAATTCTTCTGGAAAACTTGTGTCAAGGCATTGTAGCTTTGGGACATGAATGTCCAAGCTGTATCCTTTGAGACCTCATACAGGCTGAAAAGTACTCTGGTTCAGCAGCATGCATTCCCTATTATACTTTTCACGGAAATCTTTTTGCATCACTATATATATTTAAAAAGTTGTCAAAAACCTCATGTGTGATTTGCACGTGCCAATATTACTGATTAAAGGCTCAGATCCTGAATGATGGTGAAACTCTATAAGCCTACAAAGCTCAGAAAATATTCTTGTTCACTACATCTATTAGCTCACTTGGCCAGTATTTTCCAGTCACTGGCCATCTGGTTTGTTTTCCACGTTAGCTGCTGAAACTTGTTTCACTTAGTTTTCTAACTTTGCTATGGCTGATAATTGGCACGCTATTGATGACTGATGGATGTTTGCTTACAAGGTGGCTGTGCAATGCCTGGAGCAGGACCAGGTATGTGAAGGGAGGAAAGCGAGGGATCAGAAAAATAAGGTATGAAAAGGGCTACTGTCCTGAACTTCAGCTAGTTCCCTCCAGAATCAACTAATACTGGAAACTGTCTTTTTGAGTTAAAATCCTTTACTGCTCTCAGACCTTTCTGACCTGAAGTACTTTAAAACAAAAACAACAACAAAAAACCAAAATAGTATATCTCTTTATTTGTTAAAAGTTAACTGTAACTAGAAATATAGTAATTAAAAAAAAAGTTACTGTATTTTTATACTATTTCTCCAATAGTTCCTAGTGCTCCTCCCAGTAGACAACATAGTAATGGGACTTTTACCAGGGGAACAAAAAACTGGAGTGAGTTCACAGTAAGGCTATGATTTAAGATGCAAACAGATGTTGGCCAGTGACGTGGCTGCAGAAGATGAACAGGTGATGAATCAGGAGAGCTTTGCATAGTACAAAGGGTAAATGTCAGTGCAAGTTGTCCTGTTTCTTTTCTTTAAAGACACCTCATTTGGGATGTGCTCTTTATACTGAATGAAATGTAATGACTTTTCTGACATGGTAACTACTTTGAAACTGGGTAAAGCATAGGCTGCAATTATAAACGAGAATTTACCGAAGCTGAGCATGCACTTCACGGCTTTATGTTGCTTTGAAGCCAGACACTTCATACTTAGCACACTTCATGAAATCAAAAATCAATATTTAAGTAACTGCAAGCGTAACAGAAAAGTTGCATGAACTTGAACTTATTTTATTTTTTTCAGTGCCATCTTCAGACAATGCAATGGAGTCACGTAGCTTAGTGAGATTTGCAAAACAGAATATTTATACCATGATGTTTCCTAACCTTCCTGTTCAGCCTCTTCAAAAACACCATTTCTTGCTGCCTGTGGGGTCCAAATGTTGCTTAGAGAAATTTGAGGCCCTAGACACAGGGAGGAAAAGGGCTGGATTAATAAATGTCCATAAGCTGTGGAAAGAATTTGATGCTGACTAGCACTTTCTTCATGGGCCCCGTTCTGCAGTGAGAAACTGAATTTCATGGGGTATTTGCAGAAAGCTCCAGCAGAGCTGCTCCACAGAGTGAGGCAGTCTGGAGCATGCAATATGAACAAGAAGCGTTATGCTTGGCGTGGAGTGGAGGGGCTCCCTGGAGATGGTGTCTGCTGCACGTTCTAGCAGCCTGTGGATTATTTCCTCGTGGAGAGCTTGGTGCATCCCACTCACCTCTCCCAAGTGCATGCTCAGGTTATTTTCCCCCTCTTCTCCCTTCAGCTATTCCCCCATGGGCTGAGTGTGCAAAAGAAATGGCAGGAAGGTTGCCTGGTGGATGCAGTGTGTTTTATACGTGGGTTTTGTACAAGACCCTAAGAAGCTAAAAGGCCTGGTTTCCCTGACCACAATGATTCATGCTCTTGGTAAGGGAGTATAAGCACAGGCTCTTAGTAAGCAAATTAATTTTTATGTGCAAGTGACTATATCGTTATTTGGATTATTAACATTTCAGAGCCTTGCCACAAGTTAACCTTAACGCAAGTTAACCTTGTTCACTTTTTTCTCCACTAGAGGGAAAGAGCACTAGGAATGAATGTACAGTATGCTGAATTAAGTTTTCATTTGATTTTAATTATTTGCTCCATCTATTCTAAAGCATCTTGTGTCCCCATGTCTTGTGGGACATCCATTCAGTGGATGGCAGGTTGATTGTGGGATGGATCTCTGCTGGTGAAAGAAGAACTGGCTCAGGACATCCCTTCATTACAAATGATTTGCCCTTGCATGGTCATTGTGCCATTTGTAGGTTCCTGGACGGATCTATGAAGAGATCCAAGTTGCCAAATATATGTCCATGCATGCTTTTACCATTTTGTCCTTTAAAACCAGAGTCCCTGCAAAGGTCTGGTGTGGAGTCCAGCCTCGCAAGCAGGTGAATTGACACCAGGAAGGTGATAGTAACTTGCAGAGGCCAGGTAGCTGTGACTGCACAGGGCTGAAGCTGAGAGGCAGAACTGCTCACAGCCTGTTTACCTGTGAAAAAGCAACTTGGGTCTGCGAATTTACTCTGTGATCCAACAGTGCGTCCTGCCAGATCTGTGTGCCACCAGATCTCTGCTAATACTAATTAGGTTTGGATCAGCGTGAGCGGTCGGCTGTGCTGCTGGGAGCCAGGCACAGCACATGGTGTGCTGCTGCTACCAGCCTGGTGCCAGCTGCGGGAGCAGGATGATACCTGATCCGGCACAAAGCAAAGGGTGGTGTAGACAGATGACACCTGATCTCACCTCATCTGCTGGGACAGCTACTCTTTGAACATTTTTAACAAATCTGAGATGACAAAGTGAGTTTTTATTGGCTGTGTCATGGCTTCAGTGTTCCTGATGCATTAGTAAGCATCTTAAAGCTGTATTATCCAGCTCACAAAACCATGCCTTTAGGCACCCTCTCTCAAACATCTGTATGTGCCGAGGGGATGTTTAGAGAATATGGCTGATAGGAGATTAAAACAAACGTAAAAAGGCAAATTCTAGTCTGTTTGGAAACTTCTATTCCTTAGTTGACAGGTAGTTTTGTGCCAAATGCCTGGTCCTGTGAGTGCTGAGGAGTGAGTATAGTCTTGTTGGCTTCAGTGGGTGCTTAAGTTATCAGGCTAACACTTACTTGTTAGCTGTTGTGATTTGGGTCCTAAACCAAAGAAAAAGTTTTCCATGGTAGTGGGGTAAGCCTTATAGACACCAGTTATTTTAATTTAATTGGGATTCAGCTGGAGTCTAACTGTAAGTAACATCCTCTTAAGGGTTATCCACAAATTCCTTTCAAAGTTGGATTGAGATCTAAAGCAGTAAGAGGGCATTTTTTGATATGTGTTACTGTTGGTGTCCTTTTTTGTCCCTCATCTAAAGGAGAGCTTGACTGCTATGTTTAATAAACAGCAGCCTGTGTGTGTGTCTGTCTGGGAGCAGATCCTGGGACTTTTTTTTTTTAAGGTGCAGTTCTGTGTTAATAACACAGAAGTGTGGCCTGTCTTCTCGTAGCACTAAAAGTGAGATAATCCCTGTGTAAGAAATCAGTAAGTATGGTCTGCTTAATCTAGTCGCAGTGTGAAACTGTTGACATTTGTTCTTTTTTTCTATCATTATGTGACTGGGCCTGTTTTGTGCTGGATTAGGCACAAATCTCCTATGCAGCACATTTGGCATGTTACTAGTAGTTTAACTTCATTAATAATGTATGAAGGAAATGTAATCCATGACAAGGAAGGAAAGAAAAGTATTTTTACAGCTACCAAATCCTCTGGAATGGGTAATTATTCAAGATTTTATTTGATGTTATAGTTTACAATTGAGCTCCCTTCACAGAATTAGGAAAAAAAAAAGAAAAATACACACACACACAAATATAGTGGCACTGTACGAAAAACTGCTCTTTGACATTTGAGCTTGCATATACTGGTTTAGAAGGCATCAGGTAGGTCTACAGAAATGTAGATTGTAAAGAGTGCTTTATCTTAAATGTTATAGGCTATACTGTATTCTTGCCTCAATGAAAACAAACTTAGTCAACATAGCAGGATTTTTGTGTTGTTTGTGGGTAAAGAAAAAATGTAGGCACTGAATTACGTTGACTTTCATATGAGAGGATGAATTGTTTGTGTGCATCAGCTAAATAACATAGTTACTAGTTTACTGTTTGTTCTGAAATAATTTCTTACTCAAATTTGGTAGCATGCTTGGTCTTCCCTTTCACCTGCAAGTCAGTCCTAAACAGTCCCGATGTTTGTGGTGGCTGAAATGTTGCAACGTGGCCCCGGGAAGCTAAACCAGCCCCAAAGCAGTGGTCACTCGCAGCTACTTCTGTGCTCTGCACTCCTGTCACATTTGTGCTATCAGAGCAACAGCTGGGGAGACTTTTTCAACAAAGATGAGTGTCAGATAATCCTGATGAGATTCCACATCCAACATCTTTTGTAATTATGTCACATTCAGCTGTAATGGAATAATTCAAGCTGAAAGGACAAGCTTTGATCCTTTCTTAAACCTTTCCCTGTGGACTGGCTATCTAAAAGATTTAAAGAGATTTCTGTTACAAGATCTAGTGTTTCCTCAGAGAAGTCATGTTTCTGAAACAGCGAGATCTGTAAGAGCAATTTTATTTGCCAAACACATTTCTCAAAGCATTTTTGTTAAATAAAGATGTCAATAAGAGGATGCTCTTCCATAACCAATGAGGAAGCTAGAATTCATTTTAATATTCTTTAACTCAACTGGGTGTGCGGAAAATGGACTTTACTTGATAATGAATCACAGCGCTGTAATCTATAAATATTGGTGTATAGATGTATTTGTGCTGAAGCAAATGTGAACTCCTTTTGGCAAAGATCATACGTATTGGGGATATCTCTTTAGTAAATTACATGTTTCTGAAGATCTATTCTTTACAGATAATTAGTTTACACTAGGATTTTTGGAATAAGACACAGTGGCCAGTCTCTCATTGAATTTCAATACAATTTCAGTACCTTATGCCCCTAGGCTCTTTTTGGAAAACTTAATTAACTTGGAAAGGTGTTTAGGCATGCAAAAAAAGTGTATTTTAAAGGATTTTTTTCCTATTCCAGGGCAATATTTTATTTCTTAATGTTGCAAAAAAATAGCCAGTGCCATATTCCATTTCCAAATGGATCGATGTGGCTGTGTATGGAAACTAATGGAGAAGCTCTTTGCCTGGGATGCCTTTGGCCTCAGTTTGGAGGACAGAGTTTGGATCCCTAATCTTTCTGTGTGTCAGATTTATGCCAATGTAAATCCCTTGACTTCAGTGGATGTTTTTCATTCATTTCCTGGTCTCCACTGGAAAGGGAACTGTTTCTTAAGGTTTTCACACATGGACTACATTAAGGGGTCACATTTGGATGATACTCTTCTGGCATTTCCATCAGCCAGGGGTCAATAAAGTGCTATCTGTGTTGAGAATATAGGGTTGGGCATGTGTTTAGTCAGCTCCAAATTTCCCATCTGTCAGACATGAGAAATTCAGTGTCTGTTCGTGCATGCCTGTTTGCTTAGGGTCCGAGAATCAGTGTGGCAGGGGTCACTTCGAAGGGCTGTGCTGGCGTAGTCCTTTGGTATGCCTCCCAAATAACCTGGTGCGTGCCTTGTTCCTGCGTACTGGTGTTTAATGCTCACTGATCTTTATGGTCCCAAATTTGTGTGGCCTGTGATAGGTGACCTCTTCAGAGGTGTACAAATGGGAGAGACCTGCTTTCATACAGCATTATAGTCTCCTTTCTTTCCTCCAAGTTTCTGCTACAGATGTGGAAAGTTATTAATTTTGCCTTAGCTCGAGTTTTGTTAATAAATAAAATTAATAACCAGATCCTGGGAGAATGTTTTTCTCTCTTTCCCAGGATCTATTTCAGTTTATCTGCAAGCTAATAAATGGTAGTGACTAATGATTGGTATGAACAAACCTCAGGAGCATCAATTCAGAAAGCAACCTTGAGTTTGGACACTTATCCGAGTTAGCTGTGTCTCACGAGTGATCAATCTGGTCTGAAAGCTTGAAGGATTTCTTCCTCCATTTTACTGGTTGAGACGTATTGTTCTGCCTGTGGTTCAGGAGGGTAAAATTCTGCGGTGTAATACACTATGTTGGTCTGTGCCTCTGAGGATGGATGCTGAGAAGGCAAAAGTTTTTAACCGTTTTGTATCCATCATCACTGAATGGGTCAATTGCATGCTGCTACCCAGTGCAGTTAATATTTTATAATGCAGTTAAATCACTCTGTTAAATGCAGATGCAGTTAAAATCACTGTGAAAAGGGGCAATGCTTATGTGTGAATAGGAAAGTAAGATTTGGATTTTTTTCATGTAATCTGGCCTTGTCTTTGACCATGAAGTGATTTATTCAATTCTTAGTAAGTATCTCTCAAATTTGTTGAGGGTGGTTTGAGACACTGAAAAGGGGCAATGCTCGCTTCTCACTTGAAATAGAGAAGATTGGCAAAAGAAGAGAAGCAAGGGACCTTGTGGACTAGTCAGACTGACTGTAGTCTCTTGCAAAATTTTGGAACAAATTAACGTGCAGTTTGGAAGTATCTAGGAAATAATGGATGAAGAGCAGCCAGAAATATCTCAAGAACAAATCACGTTTAATGCAACCCCCTTCCATGGCGGGGCAATGTATCTGTGGATAGAGGCAAAGCAATAAATCCTCCTGTATCCTGGCTTCAGAAAGGCTTTTAAAAGCCTTACACAACACTTTTGTAATGAATTCAAGACATGTGAGCTAGGTGAAGCTATTGTAAAGTAGGTACAAAATCAGTTGGGCAATGGTACCACAGAATAGTTACCAGTGATTTGTGGCCTCAGTGGGAAGCTGTATCAAACAGACTTTCTCAGGGGTCTGTTTGGAGCCTGCTTCTGTTTGAAGATTTCCTTGATGACTTGGCTCTTTATTTTTAAAGTCTACAATGAACTGAAGATGGGAAGAGCTGCAATTTTGTTTGAGGGTGGGATTAGAATTCTAAGCGTTCTTGTAAATGAGGAATAATCTAAAAAGTATAGGATGAATTCAAGGGAGTGGAGTGCTTATTTGGTGGTAATTGCCTATACAAGTATGGATGAGAAGCAGCGGGGTAAGCAGAGGTTCTGCGGAGAAAGATCCAATGCTTAAAGTGAGTCACAAGAGAAACATGATACAACTGCATTGTGCTATTGCCAAAATTTGAACATGGCTATTACAGGGTGGACTTTAGGTTTTCCTCTTGTCACTGTAAGACTTCATCTGGAATGCCATAGTTTCAAGCAATGCCTCTCAGGAAAGAATTAGACTAGCTGAAGGGAGACCAAAGGAAAGCACTGGGAGTCATTAGATGCTTAGGAAGATGATCCATGAGAAATGACTGAGTGGACTGGGTTCTTGAACCTGAGGAAGAGAGTAATAAGGGTGAAAAAATAATATTAAAACTTCTTTTTTTAAAGCAATATAATGGCCTACCTGGTGAGTAGGGCTAGTAGCAATGGGCTTGAATGCTAGGAGGGTGGATATGGAGTACATCTTGTGTGACTTATTTTGATGGAAAAGATATGAAACTGGAATATACTGTTGGGAGCCCATACAGTCTCTTTCCTTGGAGAACATAGAGAAGAGGTTAAGTAAGCATCTGTGAAGAATGATTAAAGCATGTTTGTTTCTGTGCTGGAAGTCAGAAGCTGCAGTCCATCCTCTATAATAAAATGCTGTAGACATGTAATGTTGTCAGTAAAGCTGGAACTGGGGTGTTGGTATACAAGTGGCAAGGGCACCCATTTTACAACCTTTTCTGGAGTCCCCTTTGTGTATGACTGTTGAAAAGTCAGTTCTTCAGACAATGAAATACAAGATAGGCTGCTTGGGTGAATTTTCAGGGATTTGGTCTTGTAACTTTTGAGTGCATTGGTTAATGTAAAAGTTAGTCCTAGCTTTAGTAAAAGCTTTCATTAAAGCTCAGGTGCTGGTGTAATCACAAGGGAAATCCAGATTTGGATAGAACAGATAGTTTCACTGAAGACAGGAGACGTAATTGCAGTTGGGCAAAATCAAAACAAACGTAACCTGTTTGGTGAATGCACAGAAGTGTCATTTTGGCAGGAAGCTGCTCATTGTATGTGTGGATGGTGGGGGGGAGCTGCCTGTGTATTTTCTGTGCTAAATCACTTTCTTTATAGGTAATGTACTGCCCAGTGGGAAACTAGCTCAAGTAATTTTACCTTTTATTAGAAAATAGAGTTTTAATAAAATCCAGCCCTTCTAAGGGGGTAAGGGAAGACTGCTATGTGTTAGCTAACCATAGATTACTTCAGGTTAACAGGCAAAGCCCATAGGACACATGATGTTGCAAAATGCTGGTGTAGGTGAGGAGATTACTCAGAGGCAAGAAAATCACCATAACTATTGGCAGGTTACAGGGTTATTGTAGCAGTAAGGCTTAAAGGCTTCTGATCTCATTACTATTTCTGCATCCTATTTACCTGCTGTTAATTTTAGAATAATAGGTTTATTGTAATTATAATGCTTACACTCAGTCTAAATGGGAAGCTTTTGGAAATATTTGTGATGGGCAATGGAATTACCAGAGTGAAGTTACAAGGCTGAGAAATACTCTGGTTGCTTAAAATTGTTGTTATAATGTAGCATTATATGTTTTTAGTGGAAGAATGTAAGATATTTGAAGTGCTTAATCCCCTTTGAACTAGGACAGAAACTAAATTCTCTCAAAGCTCAATCACAGATTTAATAACATTTTACCCAAAGATAGCTAATGCATATGTTCTGTTGCAAAATGATTAAGATGAGGGGTATGATGACCCAGTGATGCAAATGAATTTCCCCTTGGTTCTCCTGTCCATCTAGCATGTGCTAATACTGTATACTAAAAGCTATCTGTTATTGCTGTGGTGCAAAGAAGAGAGAGAGTCATGCCTTAGAAGCCACTATCTTTTGTGGAAGTATGAAAAGTTACTATATCATGTGATCTGGAGACTTTTATTTTTTTTTGTTTTCTGAAAAAGTTTTAAAGCCTATGGTTAAAATGAGAACATAAGCAACTGTTTTGTCTTCAGATTGGTAACCAGAGTTAATCTGCTTAGCAGAGATGGTTTTAGCTTTTTTCTTTTAAACGGAGCTAAAACTCTGGCTAGATTTTCAAAAGCTTTGAGTTGATCAGCTTCTTATTTTGAGCATTTGGCTCCAACACTTATGTTCATACCTGATCACTTGAATGAACAAGTCCTGCAATGTGCTGTAGTGTGAGGTATAGTGCTGCATTAAGGGCAGCCTCTTTCCATTAGATATCATGTTATTTTTACTCTTCAGTATGAAGACCAGGATTTTTTGCAAATGAAATGTCTTAGTTTTACTGTATTTAAATTACTACTATGTGATTTCTAGTCACTTGTAAAGGTCAGTGTGCTACCAGCACTTGACTGTGTTTGAAAGTAATGAAAACCAGTGATCTGAGTATTTAATGAGATGATCCGTTTGCATCATTAGATGCAATGAAATCTGCAATTATAAGAATACAAAGTTCTGTGAATCCTTTAAAAATGCTGTGATTCCAGACATCTACCCTTTGAGGAGTAGTAAAGCCTTGTAACTAACAGTGAAAAAACAATGTAAAAGATGTTTCGCAAAATGCGGGAACTAGCCCAAGCTATCTAAAATACATCTAGGACGGATGTCAAACTGGCATACCATGTTAACGTTAACTTTGAATTTATTCGATAATTCATCTAGAAATTAACACCTATTGATATATTTTTAGTTGCCTAATGGTTCTCTTCTGATGCAAATCCTCTTGTGGCTTATCTTATTAATAAATATTAAAATGTAAACCTATGCTTCTGAAATCTGAAAGTACAGAAATGGCAATCCTATTTCTCATGAGCTTTGAACTACAGGTCCTAATCTCAAAGCAATGTAGACTTTTTTTTGTTCCAATTTCTCAGATTAATTTCTCAGATTAGTAACTAGAATTAGTGGAATTCCACTGTCTTCTAACTTGGCTTGTGAGTAAATGCAGCTTCAGTCTCATACACACTGAAGTGTTTTTCTTATGCATGTGCTGCTCATCACAGAAAGACATGTGACTTTATTTAAAAAAAAAGTTAAAAGCCATGGGTATAACTAAGTATGGAGAAAGTTACCTTAATTGAGGTGTTCCATATTTATTCTTTCTTTTTGACCTGAGGAAATAAATACTCAATCTGCTTTTAGAAGAGAACACTATTTGTCCAAGGTGCATAGGTATTTCCTATCTCATCTGCGTCCAGGAAGAAGAGCAACTTATTTCTGTTTAAATCAGCTAAGAATTAGCAGTCATCTCAGAAGAGTCAAATTTACATCATTGCTGTAGCTGCTGCTAACTTATGTCAAGTCTTTATACACCATTGTGTGGTTCCTAAATAGGCTGTATTTGCAGTGAAGCTTAGCTAACCACTGTGTGACCTTCTGTTCCTACTTGTGTGTGCATAATAGAAGAAAGTTCCTCTGTTGCTCTTAAAGTCTATATTTGCATAATTTCACATTTCTCAGTGAGAGCTCTGTCAGCTTAGTACGTAGGAAATCTCCCTTTTCACTTTGCTCAGTTGAAGTATTTCATGGGTATCAAAAATAATGGTGCTAGTCATCAATTTCTTTCTCATGGATCATCCTAGATAAAAAACCTAAATTACATTTTAGGTTTGTAAAGATGTTACATTGAACTTTTAGGTGATTACCATAGAATATGCACATAAAAGGTAGCCTTAGAGCAAGAATCAGCCTACCAACTGACAAAAGTTCTGATTTCGACTCCTACCCCTCCCCGCCGCATAAACTAGTTCTCCCCATGTGTTAGAAAGCTGAATCCTTTCTTCAAGAAATGGAACTAATCATATCCCTTCCAGCTTCACTGTATCTTCCTAAAGCCTATCCATCTTTAGTTTCTCCTGGCTCCTCTTCTTTGCTTCCCAGTGCTGAATGCTTTCTGAAGTGTAGGAATTTTTTTCTAACTTGTCCAGACACTTTTTTTTCCAAGGGTGCTTCAGACAGATGCATAAACGAATGTGTTGTGGGGAAGAATAAGCAAATATCCAGTGTCTCTGCATGTTTTCAGTTTTATATAGAGCTAAATATGCTACAGGCTTTCCCCAACAACACAACGCTTAGCCAGAAAGCGTAGTTTAGCTGAGAGGTTCCTGTGGCTGAAATAAAAGTCAAGTAGTTTTCCATAGCCCTAGATTGTCCTCAACTTTGTGTTTATTTTGATTAGCGGTGAAACTATAAATGTAATTTGTGTTAGTGTTTTTTTAACATCAGAGTTAACACCCACTGAAATGAAAGATGTTAACATCGCACGCTAATTTCTGAGTCTCCATACGCGGGGAAGTGTGCCCATACTCTAGGCTCTGATTATAGGACAGAAGATGTTGTGAAAGACTGTCACTTTTTTCTCTGTTTGCTGCTTCTTGGTTGAATTACTAAGCATCTTTACAAATGTGTTTTCTTGCGTGACTTCCCCTGTTCCACATGCACCAAAAGCAAGTGAGGCTTCACGTTGTTGATGCCGAGCTGTACAGTTTAAGCAAGTGCGCATTTCTTCTGCTTGAAGAACAGTCATCTAATCATTCCTTCTACCACTACTTTTTCATGATTTAGCACATTCTAAGCAAAAAGGAGCTAGAAAGTTTCTTATGAGTTGCCTCATGTGGAAAGGTGTAAGATTTTACACCGCTTTTTTTCTGGTGTAATTTCCTTTCAATCTCCACTAAATACAGTGGCAAGAATAAAATGCCATGGATACACCATTAGAAGCTGTTCTTTTAGATTTGGTTTGTAAAACTGGTTTATCACCACTGCTGTGCTAAGCACTGGTTAATATATGGTGTGAATTTCACCTATCAAAGTGCTTGAGAACAGCTCCATCACTTACATTGTAGGTCTACCATGATTGGGGTATTTAGTGCTCAGCTTTTAAGAAAGCTAAATATCCTGGACCAACCCTAAGAAATTTTTTTCTTCACCTGAAAATAAGTTTAAACCTCAATTCCAAGAATGATGTATTTAGCCTCTACAATATTTTTGCTAAATTATAATCTATTGTCATGTTTAAGTAATCCCTACACAGTTGTGCTGCTAGGTAGAGGAGGAAGTTGTTAGAGGTCGTTGGACTATTATTTGTCACTTCTTTAATGTATTACTAGAAAGAGATTCCTTCTGGAGGAAGGAGTTAACAGTAACAGTATTTCCCCTCTCCTCCCCACCCTTTGTTAAAGGAGAACTTCAAGTATATTTTCTGTAACTTTAATATTAAAATATTCTTTGTTATCCTTTTCATTTGGTTCTGAGACACTTTCTGTATTGCCCGCTCTGTGATGAAAATAAATTGTATTTAAAAAAAAATTTGCTTGTTCCTTTACCTTCTTTCACCAAGCAGCAAAATCATAGTGAAATGCTCACATTAATCTAAAAAAAATAAACTGTGAACTCTGCCTTTTCCTAACTTGACTGTATAGTCCAGTGATGATGCTTGCTTTCACCACAACCTAAAGAAATATTTCAAATAGGAAATCCTCAAAACAAAAACAAACAAAAAAAACCTCCCAAAGGGATCAGTGGGATAGACTGTGGTCTGGGTAGGTAATCTTGCATCTCTTTCTGAATCAGATATTAATTTTTGCTGTTAGTGAGCATATCCAGTCTTTCTTTTGTACATACACAAATGTTTATTTGGTGCTTTGTTCCAGTATTCCATTTGGACAGCAACATCAGATGGGCTGTTTAACTTTTTATCAAGCAGAAAAACCCATGTAGTAATTGCCATATTGGATTGTGCTTGTGGTCTGTCTAATGTACTTCCGTTTCTCTGATGACCATACCAGATGCTTGAGATGAGGATGGTAGACCCCATAGGAATTAGAGGCTTCTATGAAAATTTCATTCTAATCCCTTCTAATGAGAAATTGAGCTAAAACTGAAGCAGGAGGTTTTATCCTTTCCAGCAGTCTTCTTAGGTTAGTGACTATAACTCTAAATATTCTTATCTGTGTCTAGATTTGATCTGCCTTTGGATACTAGCAATTTTCTTTACTTATAGCAATGAATTTCAGAGCCTACTGCATGAAGTGTGATAAACTCAGTGTAAATTCTTTTTCTAATTTAACTGAATGTCCCCTTTCCTCCTGTTCAAGTCCTCAAGTGTATTACAAATGAGATGGCTTCACAGTTCAAAAAAACAAACAAACAAAAAAAACAAATGCAAAATGCAGGGACCAATGGCATATCTCCACCTTTTGTGACTGGGGATTGTCTAATAACTTTGGCCACTGATAATTTTGTGTGTACCAAACAATCAGTACCTCTCCCATGCCTATCTTGTAAAAAATCATACTTCTTGAGGTACTTGTTGGGCAGCCCAAATAATTGACTCAGGAAAAACTCACCACTGATTTGGTTGACTTCTGTAGATATTTTTGGTTTAATTGTGAGCCTGGGTTATTTTGGACTTGAACACTACGTTAAAGCTAAAAGATATTTTGCTACCGCTTTGGTTAAGGCATTGATAAATGCACTATATCTGGAGATATATCCAACTCCTTCAGTCATGAGATGCTCTTTTATTCCCAGCTGAAATCAGAGATGTAATTTACCAGAAGGAAGATCTTCCAAACTTCAGGCTTGTGTGCTGCCTTTAACCCATCTTTCCTAGTAGGGGATAATCTGCTTTTGTGTCTAAGATACCCATTGGTGTCATATAAACCCCTAATGACTTGGGTGGTGTGGGAGGAACCTCCCCTGAAGACACCATAGTCTGAGTTCAGTTACATGTGTCTAAACGGGGGATTTCTCTGGTGTTCTCAGTGCAATTTGGGTGGACGTAGGTATAGTTGGGCCTATAACTGTCTCATGGAGTGGCTGGCTGTGTAATGGTTAAGCAAGTATTTGGTGGGTTGGAGCTTGTTGGAGCCTGCCTCTTCCCCTGAGACTGGAAGCATCCCTTTGTGATGGGGGAAGTCAGATAGCTGGAAAAATGTCTGTTTGCAAGAGCCATTTGGCTCAGATAGGTCCTTGACTGGCATCAGCATCAACGACGTGAGTATGCTGGTTGGGAATCTAATAAGCATAAGAGAGCAAGTTCAGAGATGGGAGGGAGTTTATTCAAGAGACTACAATTCTCTGCCAAATAGCTTGTCTCCAAAGAAAGATCTATAAATTCCTTAATTAGAGTAATCATCTCTTGAGTTTATCCTAGAGCTCTACACAAAGAGAACTTGACCGTGATTATTGAAAGGGTAAATGTTATTAGTCACCTACTACTTCCAGTTTCTGGATTACACTTTATTTTTTGTTAAATCCAGTCTGTCTCTGTACATAATTAAAAAGCACATTCTTTATCCACCAATTAAATGGAATACATTGCATTAAGTATTAAACTGTCCTGAATTTATTAATTTCAAGACCAGGGTATGTCTTGGTACCATAAAAATGCAGGCTTACTAGGACATCTCTCCAAAGACAGCACTGAAATGGCACTTACAGCACTCATGCACAAATTCATGGAACATTTGCAGCCTCTTATGAAAGCTTCTGATCAATTTCTGCCCCTACCCCACTGTATTTCCCCCACTTTAACATCCTTTCCTGTTGGTTTCGGTGTCATTGGTTAAATGTACTTTTCATCTGAATGACGATGTGTATGAAGCCTAAGTCACTGTTCCACAAGGTTCTCCATGGACGTGGGATGGGGAAAGGTGCTACAGGTCTTAATGGTTGCGATTAAAACCTCTGACAAATGACAACAGTAGATGCAGATGCAGACGTTGCACATCCATTAGCCTCAAAGATTATTTTTCTTTCATGACCATTGTGACAGAAGAGAGCTTTACAAATGGATTTGAAGGAGAAGATCATGGAACTTTGTGGATGGTAAAGAATAACTTTTATTTAATAAAACACTTCCTTGGTGCTAGCAACATCAAGGAAAAATACATGTTTTCAGCTCTGAGTGTTTCTTTTTATTATTTGTCTTCAAGCTGTATTATAGAAACAAATCAAAAAAGAAAAACTAGGTTAAATTCCTTATACTCAGATCAGGTGTCAAAACTGGAGGAGTTTTGAATTCTGAGCACCTAGTTTTATTGTGACTTTTCTGTTTGTTTGCTTGCTTCAGAAATGCATTTATATATAGTCATTCTTTTCTGCACTGGAATTTCCTTTGTGGTTGAATATTAACAAATGTGCTGGAAAACTTTTGGAGAACTGGTATAAGGCTAGTGTAAGTGTATAGTAAATATGGAGGAAAAAGAATCCCAATGCTTTTTTTTGCCTTTTTTGTCTTTTCTTATGTGAACAAGGAAGTGCAAACGTAATCCTAACGCTTGACAGGAACTTAACAGCCCTGATGTTTTTCAGGAGACTTTCAATATTATAGAATATGGAAACATAAATACTAAAATACTACTTACTGGAGAATGTTTAAGCTATCCCAGAAATATGTGTATGTTCTGTCTAAACATGAAACCTGCCCTGCTTAAGTTTAAAGTTGGTTTAGAAGCAGATTAGCTGACACAAGCCATGTTTGGACATCCCATTCATAATTTTTCAGTAGCAAAACTTAATTGACTTAACCTGTGCTGAAACTACCTTTTTAAAGCCAGAACAGTGTCTTGGTACTAACTTTGGTGATAATTCAAGTCGTTATGGCATCTGAATAACCAGTGCTTCTATGCAGATCTTATGAAGAGATGGATTGTTTTTTTTTTTTTGGTCACAGCCTATTTTTCCCAAGTTTTGGTTCTTGCCTGTTATCTTTGAAACCTATGTGTTCATATAAAGCTTTAGTATTTGTAACACTTACAATTACAGAAGAAAAAAAAACACTCTACCAGAAGTGAAACTTCATTCTTGCTTAGTTGTGTCATTGAAAGACAAAACCAGATCTGCTTTTAAATGTTTACTTTTATACCTCAAGAAACTTCTGCTTTACCTGAAGACTTGTTTTTACTGAAGCAGTGGTTCATTCTCAGACTATTTTTTTTTCTCTGGATTCAGACTGAACTTCTGGGGAAGTCTTAGGATCTAAAATATTTTTTCTGTTTATAAAATAACTGTCTCAAAACTGGGAGAAACATCTGTCCTTGGAAGGTTTTTCTACTATTTTGGGTTAATTCTAGTTCACTTTCTAGTGACAGTCTGGTTGTTTTTTCAATCTGATTGAGGATCTATCTATACGGATTAGAAAAGTCCCTTAAAGATGATGAAATCCTACATCTTCCTTTAAAGATTACATTAATCTGGGACTGTTGGGTTTCTAAGGGAAAATGGAGAACCACAACACTTAAAATGGAGCAAGCTCCCACCAAACTCATGCTGTTCTTCTCCCTCCTGTTTGTGCAGGTGAAGTGCAACTACTTTGTGACAGAGCTTGGAAACAAATGGAAGTAGGGCAAAAATAAAAAACACAAAAGCCTGGGAGGACAGAAAACCTCAAGCTGTGAAGTTGAAGCTGCAGGGTGAGGAGGCTGAAAGCATGCTTAACTTGCTCTTGCCTGAGTTTTCAATCTATCATACAGTTCTACTGGTGCCAGGGTCCAGGCATGGCTGACTTCATCAGCACAGAAGAACAGTGTGGAGGTCCCTGCTGCTGGCTTGCCTGGCACCCCTTCAATAAATGTAGAGGGACTTGTGCAGATGCTATAAACCTGGGTGTTTTCCCACCAACCTAACTCCACATGTAATGCTGCAGAGATGCCTCTTCAGAACTGTCTCAGTGGGTTTTCCAGTGTAGTTTGCAGCCAGGTACATAGGGTAACTGGAGGTACTGGCAGGACAGGAATGCCTCCCAGTCAGGGTAAGGATTTACTGGATTATTTTTCGTAATCTTGTTTCAAGGTAGACTTGCTCATAAAGCAGATGTGCCATTCCTCTCCTCCAGTAAATCTCTAGCACTAGCAGCCTTTCTTACAAAAGAGCAAAATTCAGAGTAGTGGTGGACCTTGTTAAGCCAAAAACGTTTGAGCACCTCAGGCATCACCTCTCTGCTATGTTGTTTATGGTGCAAAATTTATACCTGTTCTACATCTACTGTGACCACGTGGCTCACTGCCTGCCTGCCTGAGCAGCCATCAGTGTACGGATTTCCTGTTTTCAATCAGGCATGGAGCATACTACACAAGTTTTTAGAAATGCATCTTTAATTTTTTCAGTAAATCAGCTGCAATGCCTGTGGAACACCAAGAGCCATACCATGTAATTCTAGAAAACTGCAGGAGTCTCCAGACGTTTCAAAATACCAACAGTCTCTGGCATTCTCAGCCTGGCTTGAGTCAGAAACAATAGATGAGCTGTGCTTGCAACTTGCCTGTTCCTTTTTTTTTTTCTTGCTAGTGGGATACTGCAGATTTTAGTAGTAATGACTTTCACATGAAATAACATTTAAGTAATTATCAAAAATGATTTGCAGAAACTGTCTAAAGCTGTAAAGTTAAACCAACAAATGCATTTCGATTAAAAAAAACACTTGCGTTGTATCAAAGGCCCTGTCTTTTTCACAGCATACTTGCAGCTGACAATGCCTGAGTATACAGGGGGGAAAAAATCTGGGACAGCATAACATATGATGTGAAGACTGGAGGTTTTCTGCATGGGACTTCAGAGAGAATACTTAAACATTTTGATGGAGTCTCTGGGACACCTGGCATATCTCTTTTTTTTTTTTTTCCTTCCCCAGTTGTGAGAGAGAGGCGTCACCCAAGAATTCATATTAATGCCAGAAAAACCCAAACCCACCTTTTACTTGCTCACAGTCCTTCACATCAAAGGAACCCATCGTTTCTTCCATGCAAATGCTGTGGGGATTGCTTCACCCAGGACTGGAAAGCAGCCAAGCTGCATAGCATAATAGCTACTCTGCAGTCCACAGCAATGTTATATACCACTAAGAACCAGGAGTGGATTGCTGGCTTTAAATCTGATACACATTTGCAGCAAACATTGAGAAAGCATTTAATTTCTGGTTTTTGACCATATCTTCTTTAATGTGCAGTTTCATGAGCCTTATGGTATGAACTTGAATTTCAACTTTTTTCAGGCTCAATAATATTACACAGTCCTACAAACTGCATGACTACCTGCAGAATCGCACTGAATGGTTAAGCTTGGAAGGGACCTCTGGAGGTCATCTGGTCCAACCACCCTGCTCAAACACACTCTGCCTCATAACAAGTGCAAAATGGCATCCTACCTTTGCAACCCCTGTTAAAGACTCATCTCAGCTCATTTATTGGGCATTAGGTCAGCTCCTAATGAAGTTAAGGTTTTTGTTGCTTTCTGGGTTTCTCACAGCAACTCTAGAAGTCCTTAAAAACAGTTATTTTGCCATGCATGATGTCTCAGGTCACCACACTGAGGAAAATTCCTTAATTCTTCCAACCTGAAATTTCTCTCCATTGCAGTCCAGTTAATTTGCAGGCATTTAAAACCAGCTCTGTAACTTATTGTTAGCCTTCAAAATAACTTCTCTTAAAAATAAATTCTACTGCTGAAACTATTCTAGAGCTGCATTTTCCAGCTGGCTTGAGGCAACTGAAATTTTAGCTTTCCAAATAAAAGAATCTCAGCTCCAAAGAGGTCCATGTCAGTCCACGTCCCTTGTGCAAGCTGGTGTAGGCACACTAAGCTCTTCTCCATAGAAGTTCTTTCCAGTGATCGCTATTGAGCAAACCTCGGTAAATAAGCAGCCTTACCAATTATGTTTTATTCAAGAAAAAGTAGAGTAGAATGTAAGTTAACTTGTGCGGAATGAAAAAGTATTCAGTCTCTTCTGTCTCTTTGCTAGCAAGAAGAAACCTCTCTTTCAGAGGGGGAAAGGGCATTTAATCACATACTTGTTTCCAGAACCTGGAGATTGAGCCCCAGAGGACTGGCTTACTAATGTACTTTCCCAGAGCTTTCTTCTCTTGTAAAGGCTGGTTTAGAAAGTTGATATTTCTAATTGTTTGAGAACTATGAATTTTAAACTATGTGAAAGCATCCTTTTAAAAACCATATAATACATCTGCCATCTACATCTATACAGCTGATAAATATCTCACCTACCGAGGTGTAGATAATGTAAGAGTATTGTGCTCCAGGCAGACTGTGCTGACTGGGCACGGCTGACCACAAATACTGTTGGACTTTGCAGCCCGCTGGTGTCAGCTTGTATCTGTAGCTTGTAGGTTTAGAGAGCTGGACTGGATTCAGAGGACCAGTGGTTGTTATGGATTTGTATATTTTTAGCTGCCTATGTGTCATCCTAATTGATGGGCATAGATTGGCATTATATATTGAGCTTGATTCCTGGGGTATATTTGGCTTATTTAACAATGCTATCTTTAGAATGCCATCAGCACACTAATCCTCATTAGGGGTATGAACGGCATATCTTGGTGTCATTTAACTAGATGAATTGGTACTGCTGGCCTAGGCTACTCTAGTGACTTTTAAGTTGGTATAATAGGCTGCTTCTTTTTTTTTTTTTCTCTTTTTTTTTTCTCCTGTCACTACTTTTATTCTGTTTATTTCCTACGTGCACATTTCTGAGCTCTCTCAATATGTGACTGGCCTAGTATGAAGTACCTATGGACCAGCTGATGTTATGGACTAGAAGCACTTCAAGGAAACATAATAAATTCTGCTGCTTGTCAAGGTTGTCACTGCAATTTGCAAAACGTGGCATGAAGAGATCTGGCTAAAATAAGTCAGAGAAACATTTCATTTCTGTGGCAGTTAAATTCTTCAGTCATTAAGGTAAGCCTAAGAATGGGCTTTGTGATCCAGACGAAAGATACACTTGGGACCTTACAATGTTTCTGAGTTTGTTGAGCTGTAAATAAGTAGAATTTTAAGAAACAGTGTAAATATGAAATAATTTTTCCTGTGGTGTACCCTTCCTGCTTTCTCCACAAGTGTACCTTCAGTTTATACCATGGTCTTCTATTTGTTTACTAGTAAATTCCTAATAATTTCTTAATTTAGCTCATGCTTTCGCTGTTCAGATGGTATTTTGGGGGGATGTTCTACAAGTGCTCCAGGGTCTTTCTGAATTATAATAATGAACATAAACCTTGTCTTGAAGTAGGTATGCGTAGGAATTTTGTTATTTATTGTTTTTAGATTGTTTACCAACATAATGTGCATAATATCTTGTAGGACTCCATGGTGAAAAGGTGATTACTTGCTGATTAATTGTTCCACCCTGATCTTCTGAAAAACAGTCATAGTATGTAAAAGGACCTTCTCTCTAATTCTGTAGTAGCATGGTTTCTTCAGAGCATTGTGTAATGGATGTCACCAAACAGGGCTATGAGTCAGTAGAGTTACAGGAACAACTTACCCACAGATGTGTGAGTAGGCAAATCTGCCACCAGGAAGTAGGTTCTTTAGGTTTCTGTTTGTCTGTGCCTCTTTAACTACATCCTTTGGTCTAAATCACTGCAATTCCCATTGGGGTTAATGGCAAACACCAGTGATATCAGGATTTTTTCCTGAGAACTAAGGAATAAATACAAAGATACTCAGGTCACGACTGTGCTGAATACAAGAGAAGAAAGCAGGTGATAAGAAATATTATGGGTTCACAGTATTGTTGATCTCACTGAAGTGCTTTTCTTTCTTTTCACTGCAAAAAGGCAAATGAGAAATCAGTAAGTCTGAAAAATGTATAAAGATGTGGACAGAAAAGAAAACATGAATGTGTGGTGTATATATATATTTGTATTTAAACTAGAACATTTGGATTGCTTGCTTTAGTGACCAGATACAGAAGTTTTCACAGTGAAAGAAATTTGGTGATTCTGATTGGTACCATAGTGTTAATGAAAATGTGACTGAGCAACTTGCGTGGACAGTAGAAGATGTGGTTGATATAATCTAATGTATTTGTTGATGCAAGCAAGAAAATGCTTGGGAAATTAATTTGAAAAAAAAAGTGGAAAAAGGTGTTTAAGCATGTCATAGGATAATTTAAGCTGAAGGGGATCTCTAACAGTCAACTGGTCCAATCCCACCCTAAAGGAGAACCAGCTGTGGCCCTCTTTGAAGGGTTTCTCCTAGTGGTGTGTACAGCAAGCTGTCTTAGCCTGCCACGAAAGGGGCTGAAAGTTTGAGGAGAAAATAATTCTAGTAATTCCAGAATAACTGTTAGAAAAGAACCTGGTAAATGTAACGGTGAATCATTTGCATTAACACCTAATTTTAATCTAAACTGACAGCTAACGCTTTTGTGCTCTTTGAGATACGATAGAAGAATAATTAAGGTGGAGCTGTAATACTGTTCCATATCTTTTTGCTGTTTCATTGTAACCTACTTTTAACATTGTATTTTTAATTTTTTAAAATGAAATAGCGTTTAAACTGTTTAATGAGGCCAGAGCCGATGGAATGTTTTGAAAGGGAAGAATATGTTTTGGCAATTCTGCTTGATCTATGTCAGAATATTTAGAGTCTGATCCAGGTTAGAATTGAAACCATATCCCCCTACTACCATGAAGTTATACATTTTTAAGAGCTGCTTCCAAGAGCAAAATACCTCTATCTGGTTTTGCTCTCTTTGTCCTTAGTGTTCAAACAAGTTGAGTAGCTTTTATGTGTGAAAAATAAGCTAGGTTCCCTCCAAGTACAAGTCAAAGATGATTACATTGATAATTTTGCTTGCTGTAATTTTTTGGGAGCATCCTAAAGGAAGGAAAGGGATGGGGAGGAGAGAAGTGACTGTGCTGTTAAAATGCCTGGCTTCAGTGACAGTAGCTCAAAATACTAATGATAGGCCATTAGATCTAATGTCACTTGAAGAAATTAAATATATTTGACCTTTCTGATCATCAAATGAAGAAATATAAATCCTAGCTCTGGGGAGGTGTGTTTACATAATAGATTTCTAGGGTTGAACATCAAAACAGGCAGTCTGAATGGCGATCTGGAGCAAATCACCTTGTCCTCAGAGATTTCTTTCCATTACAGAGGCTATGTACTAGCTTTTGAAATTAGAAGCGGGACACAGCCATGTCTGTTGTTGTTGCCAAGTATTTACACTGACCTGTTTCCATCACTTACTCAGAACACATTTTCGGTCTGGCTGGGCGTAGTGCAGATGTGGAACAGTTGGATGTTCTTAAACATGGTGTGGTTGTATTTTTTTTTTTTTTTAAAGACACTGCTGTTAAGCTTATGCAGCCCCTGACACAGATGGTGGGGAATGGGATGTGTCAGTGGTTGAAAGTGAGAGTCTGTTGCAGTGTGAGGAGGAGTTGTGTCAACTGTGAATCCCAAAGCACTGGAGTAGCCCTTGAGTCCTGAACGTACTCTGTGAAGAGGGAGCCGAACAGAAGACTAGCTGAGGCAAGATACTCAACTGAAAAAATGGCTGTTCACCTTTATACGAATTTACTATCAATTTAAGTTTTAGTTCTAGAGAGCAGATATTGTGTCCATTTAAAGCAAGGATGACTTCTGCTCCCAGCCAACCACTGCATATGTTGAAACAGAAATAGTTTTGGGGAGGGAATTAGAAAAAAGTTGTGTGGTGAAGCTGCTTTGGTGTCAGAAAATGAGGCATCTCTCTTGGTTGTCTGCAAATTTGTCCCTTTAAAATGCACAAAATCATTGGAGATACATTTCCCTAGAAGTTATTAAATCACTGTAGGAGAGACATTGCCTTCCTGAAGCAATGAAGAGGTTTAAAAAGGCTAGAGTTGTTCTGAAACGATTGCCTGTTAAAGCAGGATATGCAGTCTTTCTTTAAGCATGCCCATGGAAGTGACCATTATTGTACACACTCACTGAAGCAAAAGAATTGGCAAGAGTTAGTATTTGTGTTCATCTTCCACTGAGCCTGAGACAACCTGGTGCAAGGTGCTGCAGCAGCTGTGGTATGAATTTACAGCTGGCATATATAAGGCAGAGCAGGGAAATATCATCTGCGTTTTGCATATGAGACCAAAAAAATGGAGTGATGTTCCCAAGGTCACACAGGAAGTCTCTGGCAGAGACAGAAATTGAATGCAGGTTTCCCAAATCCTGATCCAGTGCCTTAAGAGATCTAAAAATCAGATATTCATACCAATCACATTGACTGAATTTTCCTAACCTAATAATGCTCCTTTCAAAAGTGCCGTAGGCTGTGTAACAGGAGGTTTCTTTCCTTTTGGGGTTGCACTGCATTAAAAGCTCTGATCTTGCAAGTCATGGTTCACTTTTAATGGTATTGCATGAACTAAGGGTGCTACCTTTACGTAGTGAAAGTCGTGGTCGTTTGGCTTCAGAATTCCAGATATTTATTCTGCAGGCCTTCAACCTCCAGTGCCTGAGAAAGTCCTACTGGGTTCGCAGACTAGTTTACAGCTGATGAATTCTAGATAGGAAAATAGATCCTAAGGTAGAGTTAGACAAGGAGAGTATTGTTATTTCCTAGTTCTTTATTTTTTAATATTTTCAGGGGGCTTTCTTAGCAAGCCTATTGTGTTTTCCAGTGGTGATACCGATCATCTGAGCTCCCCTTTACCTGATTCCACAGCTTACTCCAAAACAGTCTCTTGAGTATGAAATTCTCTTCTTAATAAGTACCATCTTTCAAGCTGCTGATGATTGGCATTAGGCCACATGTGCCTCTTCTGGGCATGTTTCATTCTCCAGTATTTTGTTTTCATTGGGTTTTTCTGCTTTAACTTTTTCTCACTTTTAAGTTCTCCAGTAATATAAGCTCTCCTGTGATTCTGCCAGCCTTTTTCTACTTAAAACCAAGCTCGATCACTTGGCAGATTTTCCCAAATGCTCAGGTTCTGATAAAATCCCCTTGTTTCTGAAGCACAACATAGCAAGGGTGACTTTTTTCAAGTCTTTCTTCCATGGTCATATTTTGCATTTCATCCCTTTGAACCGTTTTCTGTAATACATCGATTGCTTCAGGTGGGATGTTCAAAGAGGCCTGTCTAAGCATTGACTTCCCTCTGCAGAGATTTTTTTTTTTTTTTTAATCTTGCTTCTGTCCTTCATTTAGCTGGGAAAACTGCAGTTATTCTGCAGAAGATGGTGAATGGAATTTAGTCTGTAGGTGCTCGAGGCTTCTAGTGCCCTCCTTTAATTTGTACCCACACGCCTAGTGAGGAATGATTATAATGACTAGAGAAATACTTATATGCATCTGTTTCAGTATAGTGAAGTAGGTTGCAATTAATTAGGAAGTTTCTGGTGTGGTAAAAATCATCATATAGGAGGAATGCAAACATATGATTTCCAAAGAGAAATTTAATTCCATATGGCTTGCGCCCTTTCCCAGCTAGGAGTTAATTGTAACTTTAAAGAAAATTTGATCATGCCTGTTCAAAAATAAAATAAAAATAAATAAAAATCAGCAAGAAAAACCCAAACCCCATGCATACCCACATTTTCAATACTGAGGAAATTTAAGTGATTTTAATTTAAAGTTTTCTTTCATTACTTTACTCAAGTTGAGAGAGTGCTTTGATCAACCTTTGAGTTATATAATTTATTAGAGTAAAGGGAAGAGGATAATATTCAGATGTCTTCTGTGGTAAAGCACTGATGCTGAAAATGTTAAATGTTTGCAGACTGAGAGCAGGCTTGGCTGGGAAGGCCAAAAAAGAATAAACAAAATGTGACATGTTTTATTTTGTTATTTATCCCCTAGTAAAAATACACAACAAAAGTAAATATAAATCATATCTTATTCAAAACACTGGCATGAGTCGTCTAGAATGCACCTCTTTGTGGTGGTATCCTGCCAAACCATATATGATGTCAAAACATATGCAGTTAGCTTTAAGGTTGTCAGTACAGCAATTTTGCTAAATCCTTCTAGCTTTTTAATATATACATTGTAAATCCTGTGAAGGATGCTTGTATATCCTTATTGACATATGTCATAGACTTTGGTGTTCTGCTGCAGTTCTGTAGATTAGGGGCTCTGGTTGTGCTTTCCGTAGCTTGCTACTCGTTTTCCAAAGGTGTTTCATTCAATTCGCTTGGTTTTGCTTCTTTCAGCTGTGGCATAAATCTGAGCACCTAAATCCATATTTCCTTGGCTCCTGGTGCTGACAGTGTAATTAGGAGCAAGAGCATTCAGATTCTAATTCATCGTGGGGGCACAAATTAAACCAGCTGAAAACGTCTTGTGCGAATGATGACAGGGTTAGGAGATGCAAGGAAAACAAAAACAGTATGCAACACAGTGGCATGGGTCTTGGGATAACCCTTTCTGTGAGCTGCAAAACTAACTCTTGAGGGATAGCTTTCCATTGAATGTTGTGACCTTTCCACTGAAGTCTAATGAATGAACTTAGGTGACAATAGCTGGCCTTCTCCCAGGTGCTATGGAGCGTCTGTCAGGGGAACAGAAATGATGCATCCCATGAAATACAATAGTAGAACTTGTCTATTTTAGAGAGAAAAATGACAGTGTGAAACTGGAAATGCTGAGGTCATTCAGCGAACAACATGTTTTTACTATACAGTGCCTGGTATTCGGTGCTAACCTATGCAAAAATCAGCCTTGAAAGATGCAGGTAGAGTTGCACTTGAGATGTTTATTCTGCATGGTTCTGATTGTTTCCTTGGTGGGGGAATGCATGTGTGACAGAATTGCTACCAAGAGTTACAGCTATCGTCTTCTGGGACTGGAGCTACTTGGATGGCAGGCGTCTTAATCATCTGCGTGCCAGACCTTGTCCTGTAGCTTGGTGACTCCTTCAGCCCACTGAATTGTGCTTGTTCTCACCAGCTGGTGATCTAGCCCCCAAGATACAGATTAATTCTGGTCTTTACCAGGCTGCCTTGCAGACTGTGGGACCCATCTATTAGTAGGTCTTAAAAGTAGTTTAAACAGAGCAGTTCAGGTACACTTGATCATGATTCAGCGTTGTGTTTAAGAAGACCTAGTGAAGTCCGGGTCTTATGCTTCTGTGTACTGTAACTTCAAAAGCTGGAGCAATGAAACGTTCCAAAGAAACGTTCCTAGAAACGTTCCAAATTTTGGTTTGAACTACATAGAAGCAGAGAGTAGATGGAGGACAGTACAACTCTGCTAACATCATCATTATTACCGGAGAGAGATGTTGTGAAACATGTGGTAGCGCTAATCATGTAATAAGGAGCTGTATACAAAAACTGAAGTAATATTTGAGTGGACAGTGCAAAGTGGTAATATTTAATCTGCCAGTAGTGAGAAAGGGGAATGAAAGGTTAGTAAATGTGGCTTAGTTTTAGGTGTAAGTAGCACTACTCTGAAGCTCAGTTTTGGGGTCTTACAGGACATGCAACCAGAGCCGTAGGCACAAAATGCACAGAATTAATAGTCAGGAGAGATTATGATATGACTGGGTTGAATGGCCTGTGTTGTGCTAAGACAGAAAACTTTGTGTAGTATCACTCTCAATACACAGGTATCAATCCCCATTCCTTATTTTTAGTCAAAACATAGCTTCCCAAAACAGTTGGGACTGTTTTGAACACAAAACATTGATTTGAAATGAAAAATTTTCCATTTCTTGTAGTTGCTACAATGGTTAATCAACTTCTCTGTGGAAAAAAAAAATGCATTTGCCGGTCTTTACTTGCAAGATACTACTTATAACTTTTGCCATTCATTCAAAAACAAGTCCTTTAGGATCTAGTATATTTTATTTCAGTGAGGATACTAGTATGTCCTGCTTTAGTAAACCAAACAGATTGAGCTTTTAAAGTCTACTGAGCGTTTTCTCCAGCCTTCAGAAGGTTTTTGTGGCTCTTCCTTGCACCATTTCAAATTTGCAACATATTTTAAAAATAGTCTGGATCCCAGATCTTTTTTCAGTACTCAGTCTTTAAACTTTTGGTTTAAGCCAGAAGAAACCTACCTTTTTTCCCATTCTTCCTCTCTAAATCTGTCAACCCTTTCCAAACTGGCAAAGTAGTTGTCCATTTTTCTCCTAATTGATTAAACCCGCTTAACTAATTATTTCTTTGGAACTGCTAATTTTCAGTTGCAATTTCTGTTTCTTTCCTTTCCGTTAGGTTATCTTACAGTCTCCTCATTTTCAAGGTTGGCCATTTTGAAGATTTGATTATGTAGACCTCAGTGATTTAGGGCTGTGCTTTGCCTAATTCTTCCTCCGCCCTTTTTTTTCTCCACGGATTGCTACTGCAATTTCCTTGCTTATGTGCCTTCCAAGCTCAGTGTTCAGCTAGTGTCCAACTGAGATGATCCATAAGAAATGGAATTCTCCATTCATATAATCTTTTTCAACAGGATTATGATGTGAAGACCTGTTACCAAATCTTAAGCTTCACCAGCCGTGTTGTTCACACCATTGCAGGTGAGTGGTAAGGGTTTCTTTGTAAGGATTTGGGCTTGTTTTTTCCTCTTCAGCTGCTTCATAGTCCTTAAGTTTTCTTTATGGTGTCATTCCATAATGGAGTCTTTTCCAGGTGATGAGACGAAATGAAAGAATGACATTAGTAGAGAGATGCAAGGTAAACAAAGACTTGACAGGATTATGACTTGTATTTTGCAAAAAGTCAAAATTTTCTTCTGTCATCCCTGTTTTTTCCTTTTTTTTTCCCCTCTCTCAATCACTTGTTAATAATTTGATTTTTGTTCCAGTTTAGGATAGTCAACTGCCTTTTTTGGTAAGAACCTAGAAACAGTCTGTGGAATATTGTTTCATCAAGTTCTCCTTTATTTTTTTTTTTAATTAAGCCAGAATTTGGCTTGAACCTTGTAGGATGTGATTTAGTAACTTTCTGAAATTAGTTGCCAGTTCTAGCTGTATATCCACATATCCACCTATATATATTTTGCTATTCTATTCCAGTTTAGTATTGCCCAGGCTTCTCTCTTATTTCCTGCATAGTATAATTTCTTGATGTAATGATATAGTGCATGGTAATGTTTATTGGATAATTTTGAATTTGCCAGGTGCCAAAAAATTTGTATAAACCTCTCGGTTTTGAATTTATATAAGGAAAAATAGCTGTTGTAACAATCTGCTGTGTACACCACTCTGTAACTTTTTTTCTGTGGTGCTTCTAGCTGCTTCTGGTATGAAACATACTCAAATGCTTCAAATTCCAACCCCGTGGAAGGTGCTTTTCCTACTGTATTCTCTTACTCAGCAGCTTTGTCTTTGTACCCTTTGATTTTACAAATAGGGGGATTTTAAGAAATATGGAATTTTTATAAATCCCTCTATTAAAAATTGAGTGGTTCTCTATGAGCAGGTAATTTGTAAATTCACTGCAAATTCAGAATATCAGATGTCTGCATGTGAGGGATAAACAGGCCAAATGAAACTTAGGTCAAACCAGAGTACATTTGGAAATTATATTTTCATTCCAGTATTTTAAATCAAGGGGGGAAAAAGTCAAAATCAGTTAAGTTGGAAGAAAGCAGTTGTTTGATTTTTGGGGGTGAACACAACCCAACACTGGCTGAGTTACAAAGGGAAAAGCAACCTTTTGATTTCTCAACCAAAGAGAGGAAAGTAATCCGTAGTGGGACAGCTGTGTTTTGGCACTTCATGTGGTCCACACTGCTACTGACATATTGAAGGATTTTGGAAATTATATAAATTTAACTTCAATTCAGTCTCTGGATGCCAGCACTATGTATCTGTATGCACACACAAAAGAGAGGAAAAAAAGAAAAAAACACGCCCTCACCCCGTCTCTTTGCACGAGGTCGGGGGAAGTAAACCTGCCCCTTCCTACTTCTCTACTGAAATTCCATAAAGATCTGATTTGGAAAGGGGTCTCGTCACAGTCTCCTTTCTGTGTGCACAGCTTTACATGTGTAAACACCTGCAAATTCATTTTTCATGTTCTAGCCCTTAAGACTGTTATTTGTATGTGTATTTTAAAATTATTATCCACTAAGATTATCTCAGAGAAGAGAAGATGCACCCAATGCACAGGCTTTGGGGTGCATCCCTCTCTGACTTGTCTTGGTTCTCTTCATCTGGCTCTGAGTGTTGGGATGATGGTATGCTGCACAAGAGGTGATGCAGGTTATCAGCTGCCTAAATGTCTAAGGGTGGCAGAATCAGAGTTTTGAAGTAGCTGCTGCTTGCTGTTTTGTAGTACTTACAACTACTCACCCAGAGAACTCTTGGTAGCAGTCCTAACATAAGTGTCTAAAGAGAATGGAGCTAAATTTCCCAAGTAAATAGTCAGGGACCGTTTTGCAGAGCTCCCTTAGAGCACACAGGCCTGAAAGCAGGAATGTGCCAGCTCTGCCTTACTCCTGGGACAAGGGGACAGGTGGGGAGACCTGCGTGCTCCTACCGTGCCCATTGAAAGTGCATGGCAGAGAAATGGCCTCTGGGCAGCATTTGGCTAATGGTGTGTTTGAATGTGGATTGCAAAGATGGGAACAGGGATTCCCTTTCTCGATCATGTAGGGTAACTATTCAGATCTTTGGGGCTGGTTCCTCCATTGGCTGACCTGCATTTTATGCTGACAGTAAATTCACTTCAGAGGAATTTCATCTAGAGCCATGCTTGTCCAAGTAAAGAAGTTCGTTTTTTTTTTTTTTTTTTAACCATATCCATAAAGTGATGCAGCTTTTATCTAGCTGAGCTATAAAAATGGACCTGTTATTACAATTATTTATTCCTATACAAGAAGGGAAATGCATAAGTTGTCTTCTTATCTGTTTCATTTGGGTATAAGTCTGTAAAATCACCATCTAAACCAGTACAAAACCTGTGTGGTGTGTCACTTTCATTTCATGGGAGGGCATAAATGGGTGTTGGAGCAGGGTTGGGAGCACAGTCCTCTCCTTCCTGGAGTGCCACGACTATGGAGCTGCGTTCCTCCGGAGATGTGGATGACTCCTTGCTCCTTGTGAGCTCCTACTTGGATGGGTGCATGGTGATGGGGATGTGTGGTTGGCAAGGGGCAGTGCACAGGGGAGGTACACTAGACCTTAACCATAACTGGGTGACTTGCCTTCTACTAGGCCCTTGTGACTGTGGGTTCCTGCTAAAAGATGGTGCCGCCTCTCTCCCACTTGGTCACCCAAAGTACCGGGTGCTCTATATGCCAGGCAGTTCCTGCTGACACACAGGTTTGTGCAGTGAGGAAGAAAGCAGTTCAGGCACTCAGCTGGAAACATGTAGGATTTGGGGCCAGGAGGAGGGAAGCCTGGAGAAGGAATCGGATCTGAGAATTGCACATTGAATGTGTGCAGCTTGACAGGTTGGAGGAAGGGGTCTGTTTTGGTTATACCCCTCTGTGTTTAAGACACGCTAGGTGTGTGCAGAAATGTTCATGGAAGTGCATTCCTTTGCAAGATGTCTGTGCAGCAGCTGGGCTTTGTCCCCGTACATTGTCAGCCTGCAGAGCTTTGGAGTCTTTCTGGGTAAAAGTCCCATAGTGCATGGTATATTTCTTTGAGAGGAAAGAGGAACAGGGGATAGTTGCACTGGGGCACGTGCACTTCTCAGCCTGCCCTGAGATGCTGGTGCATCCTGTCGGGTGGCAGACTGCGGCCTCCGTCCCCCCTCAGTACACACTTAGAGGCAATAGGACGGTGACCTCCTTCGTCTCATATGGGACCAGGATTTTCAGCCTGGCCATGTCAATCCCTCATTTCAGGCAGCTTGTTGAAGGGACAGATAAGGTGGTGATGTATGGAGGAAAAGATGATGGCCCCTTTGTGCTCGGGACTGCTTCAAGATCTTCAGCGCATGGCTCATTATGCTGTGTTGACCTGTTGGATCCTTAAAAACTTTCTGCAAGCACTAGTGTAGTCAGATAAGGTTTCTCTTATTTTTCCCTAAGCCTACACATCCAGCAGAAGCTGGAGCGAATCGATGCGGGTGCATTCAGACAAACTGCCAGGGAGGGCTTGGCGGGGAAGGGAAGGTAAACCTGAGTAGTTCTGAATGGTTTTGAACTTCTGAGTTGGGTTTCAAGGCTGCCCTACCTGTCGTTGGTCTGGGGCAGGAGCAGGGGTCCTGTGGGGACTGTGACTTGTGGGGCTTAACTGGGGAGAGGAGCACCAGGCATAGGGCGTACAGAGGGATAGCCCCTGTTAGGAAATAAAAGTAACTCCTTCCATGCATGCTTTGGCTAACTGGATAGGAACACTTGAGCTGCACATGCACACACAAACAATATGCTCTAGAGAAAGACCACAAGTATGCTAAAAATCATAATCTGATAAACTCAGATGCTTTCAAAATACAAATGTTCTGTCATTGCTTTTCATAACAAAAATGATCTCTTAAGACTTTACCACAGCTTAACTATTCACAATGTAAACATCAACAAAACTGATGATTTTTTCAACACTTAATGTGCCTTTTGCTGTGGAAATAAATGTTTTGGCACCCAATCCTTCCTTGTGATTTTGCTAATAGGAACCTACAGTGCAGAATTGCCATTTGGTTAGACAGCTGAAGAAAAGCAGATTAGATATGCAGATATGGAGACTCCTTTTCCAGACCATTTTCCATTTCTGAAACTTATTTTGTTATCATCATTTTAATCTTTCCAGTGCAATCAGAAATCTCTTTTCAAGCTTCTGAGCCCATCTTCTCTTGAAGAATAGAATAGTTTATAGGTTCTCTGTTTTTTCCCCCTCGAGACCCAAACCAGCTGCAGGCTTTGCTTTGCCTCTCATCCTTCCCTTCCTCCTAGATTCAAATCCCGCAGTTTGGGATCTTGGCAAGAAAGTGCAGCAGCTTTTTATTTTTGCTGTGTGGGTTGCTGGGGGATGTGAGTAGAGGAGTAAATGGGACCAGGGTCTCCTCGCCTGCCTGTACTGCGTGTGCAACCAGAAGCAGCTGTTGTGGAGTACCCAGCTGGGTTAGTGGGGCTAATCTGGTACACGCCTGGTGAAGTACCTATCACTCTGACTCTGTCCTAGTGCTGGCAAGGTTTATCAGATTTACTTTCCTAGCCAGTTCTGTCTAATGCAGGATGCCTCTCCTGAATGCTGTTTCTGGATGCGTTTTGGTATTTAAGACGCGCTGATCTTAATAACTTGTGCTATTGTTCCTACATATGTATCATTTTTCTGTGGCTTCAGGTTTCTACTGCTGTTCAGATCATATTAAACATGGTTTTTCCTTTTTAAATACTAACATCCAGGATTAATTTAATCCCACATTTTTTCCTGAATAACTTAAAGTTTTGGATGAATCACTCCCAAAAAAATAAGAACATGTCCAAACCTCAGCCTAAACGTCAGATCGAACCAGAATTCAGTAGGTTTGGATAAAAGCCTGTTCCTGGGCCCCCCTCAAAGTATACACTGAATCAATGTTGAATCTGTTTTAACAAGTCCGACAGCCTTGCTGCATTGCCTACCACCTTCAGATCTTCTGTGCTTGGGAGTTTCTTCTGTGTGCTCTGTATTTGAAGCATCTAAAACACAGACAAGCAAAAGGCCTGAGATTTAGACAGATTTAGTTAGACAATGGAAAAGGGATTATTGCTGAAACCTGATGTTGCCTATTTGTAACTTGTTTTTCTTGCACGTGAGACTTCTTGGTACCTTTTGTAAGAAAGGGAAATATTTCCAAAGAATTCTGTACCTTACACTACAACTGTTCTAGCTGAAAGAGAGTTGAAAGCAGTCAGAGCTCCCTACCAAGAGAAACCTTTGTAGGGAAAACCTGGAAGGCACGAGGTACAGTCAGCATCTAGGAGTGACATGTATTTGGTTGCATCCACAAAAGGGGGTGGGGGTAGACCCTCATAAATCTCTAAAGCTAAAGTAGGCACCACATGACCAGTAATGTTTCCCAGTTTCTAGAGAATTCCTTGGATTTTCTGTTAACTCTAAACCCTGACAGCTCTTTTGTACGTGCATACAGGAAAGTAATTTTCAGTTGTTTCTTAATTGTCCTTTTACTGATGTGTTTACCCTTTCCTTCAATGTGGAAAAAGTACCCTAGTTCACTTCTTGAAGAGAGATCAGAGGGACCAAAAGCAGCTCTATGTTGCATATAAAACTGTACTATTGTAAGCAATATATATATATTCAGCTATAAATCAGCAGAAAAGTGTACACTTGCATTACATTAAAGCAGAACAATCTGAAATGTCACCTAATAAGGATGAAAGGAGCACACTAGAACTCAGTGGAGTTGTTAAAGGTGGAAAAGAGAGAAGTAAGGATTGAAAAGACCTTTGCAATTTCAGTGAAAGGGAGAGTTCTTTTTACCAACTTGAGTTTTAATGTTGTAGTAAAAAAGGATTTAATTAAACCAGGGATAGGAAGATAAAGATGGTAAAGAAAACATGTTAGAGGGGAGAAGAAGAAAACCTCGACAGTGTTCAGAAAGTATGAGTTGCACTTCATAATCCACCACCAAGAGTGGTGTTTTTGTTACCTTGTAAACATCAGATTTTTTTTTTCCTCCAGTAATAGTAGAAATTCCTGTACTTCCTTTTGTTGAAGTTGGAATGGGTTCATCATAGGACTGCTTTCTTCTCCTGGACTGTTTCTGTTCTCACTAGGAGTCTCTGTTTCTGCTGCTTTTCATGAATTTTGCAGTCTCTGTTCCAAAGACACTTATAACTTTTTCACCTCTCTTTTTGATGGGAATCCTGTATCTCTGCCTTTCATCTCTCCTGCATCCCACTATAGAAGATGTGCTTTATTCCCTCTCCCCATTCCTTAAGATGGGCTGTTATCTATCACTTATCCCATTCTGACAGACTGGTGGCAACCTTTACAAAAGTCAGAACCAGGGGTGAGATTCGTGTCCATCTCTTAGTTTATGGGGAGATATGAGAAGCTCGTAGCTGTGCTGCTTTCCAAATTTCAATGCAGCAAGCTGACATAGCAAAACGGCAGGGCAAAGGAAGGGAGGTCTAACAGTGGCGAGTAATTTTTCTGCGGACCCAAGGCTTGAGCTGCTTGTTAAAGCTAGGGAAGGGTAAAGTTAAGGAAGACTGAGCCATGATCTTTGTGTGCAGTTCTCTGCAGCTTATTGTCTCCCTTTTGATTTGGTTCATGACAATTTTTATCAAACCCATGTTTATTTAGATATTTATGTCCCTGTGCATATGTTGTAATGAAATACAGTTTTAATCAGGAGGTTCGGTTTGGGTTGTTGAATGCAGTGTCCTTGCCCTTAACCAAAATAAAAAACAGACTCAGTGCACACATACAGTGCAGGGAGGAAAATGGATATAACCTTATGATAATATTTCATCTAATAGAGTTGAAGCTAGTGGTACTTGCTAGTGTTGGGCCGTGGGCCAAAATTCAGCCCCAGAGCACTTCCGGGGGTTGCATGGAGTTGTCATCTTGGCTACCCTCCCTGTTTTTTTCTCCTCCTCCCTCCTCCTCTTCCCTCTGCTCCAGTGTCTGAGCTAAGTAGTTTGGCAGACAAGAGAATTAACTCTTAAGGGTGGAGAAGGACGTGGAGGTACCTGCTCCAGCAAGTCTGGGGTCTTCCAGGCTGATTATTATTACTACTCTTATCATTTATTATTTTGAGGTTTAACATCGGGGAAAGTCTGGGGTCAAATCTGTGTAAATGGTGCCTGTTCTTTTAGAGGTGGGGGAAGAAAGTCATCTTTGGTAAGGGTAGCTCTGCAGCAGCGCAGAGGTGTGGGGACAAGAGCACCACTCCCACCACCACCTCTCTTAGAGCATTTAGAGCCACTGATTTCAGTGGCATCAGGCCATCAGCTCTGTTCCTGTGCAAGAAGCAAACTTGCATTTACTGTTCTTAGTTTTGTAACACCATTCGCTACGGGATGTCAAATCCCTGTACCCTGAAACAGAAAGGGGGGACCTTCATAACAAGTCCTGGGACGTACCTTGGTGCAAGGCAAACAGACATCCCTACACCAAACTTTGCAGGTTTCCTGCAGTGCTCCTCTTTATTCTGGCATCTGAAGGCAGTGTCCAGGTACTGGGCTCTCCTCCTGATGATCTCTTCAGTGTAAACACGGTCTGCTTCTTTTTGTCTTATTCTGTGCCCTCAGTCCTTCCCTTCCACTGTTTTGTATCTTGTCCTTTCTACCCACATCATTATTCCACCATCTCTTTTCCTTCTTCTTCAAAACTATATTCCGCTCACCATGTTCAAGCTCATCCCTATTGTCGTTCAAATCTCACCTTACTCCTCTTCACCATGTAAGCTTCTCATTGCTTGTGGAGTCTGTCACCCCAGTCTGTTCTCTTGCTTTTCTCTAGCCAGAAAACTTTCTGCTCTCCTGGGTGTCTTCACCAGGCTCACTCTACCACGCAAATGGGGATGGGATTTGTGTAGGGATTTCTAGGTGGTGGACCCCAGTCATGCCGGCCCAAGCTCCTGGCTCTGTGGCTCCTGCACTCCTTGCCAGGGCACAGGTACTGTATCCTGAATGCAGAGAGCGGGAGATGCTGGTGACGGTCCCTGAGAGCTGCGGCCAGCAGTATGCATAGGGGGATTGCTTTTCAGTCATTCAGTATTTTCAGAATTTCTGGACTGTGAACTCTGCTGGGAAGGAACTGCATTTCCTCCTGCTGGCCCATCAGGACAGGGCCAAAGTTTCAGCTAGGGTTCTGCTGCAAAGCAGCACCTTTACTGAGAGAGGTACAAACAGCTGGCCTCCCAAAAGCCTGAAAAAGCCCCAATTTTTCAATGGTGGGTGTCATCTGTGTGCAGAGTAGTTCAAGAAATGAAAGGGATGAGACTGCTGCAAGCTCAGGGATGTGCTGTGTGTGCTTGGGGTTTGTGTGGAAGTGAAGTGGGGCACTGAAAGAGGAAAAAAGCAGGGAGGGAGATGGCTGCGTGGCAGAACCTGTGGGGTGTCAGCGCTGCACTGCTGCTCTGCGCTGTGAGGAGGCTTTGGTGAGCGAGGGCTGGCTGCCTGGAGGTTCGGAGGTTTTGCGTTAATAAAAGTTATGGCCCTCCAGCCGCATCTCCATCCTTTCATTACAGAAAGACATGCTGTTATGCCAGTGGAATTGCTGCACACTCTGGACTTTAAACCCATAAATTGTTAATGCCAGACTGTTCTGATGAGCAGCTTTTTGATATCCTTTACATGTTAAAAAGTACTCAGGCCTGTTGACAAAGCAAAGAAATGGTGTCAAAAATAATTTTAAAACCTTTTGACCTGTAAGGTTTAAGAGAATTAGGCACAGATTCTTTGCTTTAAGCCTCTTGGTGACAAGAAATATGGTCCTATGCCAGCTGGTTTGATTGACAGTGACGTTTGTAGTTTCAGCTGCTAATACAGTATGCTCCTTGTATATTCCTAGTGTGCAAATATAGAAGACTATTTGTCACCTGGGTTGATGGATTATGCATAAGTGAGACAATGTGGTTAAGATTCTAAAGCATAAATGAAAAATCATAAACTTTACATAACTCATAAAGCAATGCTTAATACCCTTAATGAAGTATTCTTATTTTAATCAAGGCAAACTGTCAGACTTTCAAATAAGCAAAGATTATGCAGCCACCATGGTGGGTTTTTGATAGCTGCATGCTACTAACCTGCAGCATTGGATTTTTGACAACCATAATAAAACGTATTGGAAAATTGATTAGTTTTAAGAGACTCCTCACAGCCAGCTGCTTTTATTTGTAAATGTCATGTATTCAATCACTGTAGGCTCCAGCCCTTCAAGTGGAATTCTTGGCTGATTATGAACCTTTGCTTAGGTAGAAATGCTCTTGTTTCACATTCTACAATTTGTTTTCAGCATTTTCACGTGGACTTGCATAAGTTTATTTTTCCTGAAAGCTCTCCCACCACAAATAGTTAGCTATTTACTCGTTTTCCACTAAGCCATAATTACAACTTCTGTGCTCCATGAGACATGCTAAATTTGCAGTAATAGTCCGAGATAGCTTTGTAATTAATGTTTTCTATAAATTCCAGCATTTTGCAAGAAAAGAGCAAAACAAAGTTAAATTATTGATTTCTGGATACAGAAAAGAGAATTTACTATGAAAAGTGTATTATCGCGTCCTGAAATATGCAGTAAAATTGGCATTTTCAGCATGCTGCTCTTATCTTTATTTGCTGATAGAGAGAATATCCAGATTTTTTTTTTTTTTTTTTAGCTTTAAAGGAAAGGATATGGTTAGGTTCATATTACTCAGCCTGTAATAAGTGCAAAATACAAGGAAAAGGGGCCATAGCCCAATGCTGTAACATTTAACATATTTCATTTAAGGAAAGCACTTCTCATATTAATGAATTAAAACCTAAATGATTAAAATGAATTGAAATAAATGAAAGTCTACATCTGTCTTTGTTTTAATCTAACTTTTAATAGCATAAAACTCTGACTCCTTTTCCAGATGAAGCTCTCCCGCTGACCTGTGGGTGTTCTGTATGAGCAAGAGGTGTAGGGCTCTGCCCTGGTCTGGTACATTGTTTATGAAGCACTCCGAAGCAGTTTGCTTCATGAGGCCACATCCTGCTATTTTGCTGCGTGCTGAGTCCCAGCAGATGTCAGTGGCAATTTCATGCATATTTTGAGAGGAGGCCGTGGCACCTCAGTATTATTTTGCTTTGCAGAGATACTGTAGCAGAGTGTTTGCTTTGAGATTATATTCTATATTTTTTTTATATTGTGATGAGCTGTGTGTGGCTAGCTTCTGTTTTTTAACAAAAGGAGGCTAGACTCAATAGTCACCAAAGTGGATAAGATTACAGATATTGGCATGATTAAGAAGACTTTATTTGGTTTCAGCAGTGAGGGATTCAATTAGACGCATTTTATTATTTGTTCTGTTAGCTCATTGTATTTGCTTTGAAAGTGTAAAATCCTGCTTCTGGACCAAAACCTGCCCACAGCTGAAATGAGAAGTATTCTCAGATGATGTGTTTTAAAATGTTAGTTATCTTCAATGGATTACTTTAACTGGCTACAATAGCTTCTTTCATATGTTTGAGCCCCTGTTGAAGTCTTAAAATCTAGACTGGAGTGTCCAATTGCTGCATTACTTGCGTGTCAGTTTGTGTTTCTCACCTGTTCAGTGAAATGTTAGAAAGTCATTTGCAAACATGGGTTAGAAGACAAAGGTTACATTCACTGCATAGTTTATTGATACCATGCACCTATAGTTTGAGAATATACAGCATTTATTAAATGCTCTGACACAGGAAAAAAATCTGCAGAATGTTGCTATAATAAGACTAGGCCATAAATAATAAATTTCTAAAAGAGAAGACTGATAGCCTGGGTTCCCTCTGGGGTGGATGCTACTTCTCAGTTTTAGTAGAGTTTCTTGCTGCTATGCCCCAAGGAGTTAGGTTTATGGCTAGGTGCTATGGACCAGACTATTTATGTTCTGTAGGTGAAGTTGCTTAAGTAAAAAGAGAAATAAATTGCACTGTTATAGTTTTGTAGAGGAGCAGCTGTCCTTAATTTTTTTTCTTACTCTACTCTTTGAACTTGATGAGAGCATTCACAGACCGAGGCTAAGAGATGATTTAAATAAGGTTCCTTGAATTATAGGCTGCTATAGGCCATTATATTTTACCCTTTCACTGTGTATATGTTGAACTCCATAACTTTTATTTTTAAACTAGAGCAGGCAACCTGAAAAGGTATCTAGTCTGTGTGGAGAGATGCCAGGAGATAACTGTGCCGCTGGTTGATTACTAGTTCAACTGAAAAAAATTGTGACTTCGCTATCTTTGGTTTGACTTCAGCACCCAGATGTGGATTTCAGCTATACTTCCCAGTGATTTGGTTAATTTTGGACCCTTAATGGACACCTTCAGAGTGGAAAAGGAAGGTTAGTGATCACTCGTCCTGTTGTTTATTCTTGAGAAATCTGTGCTGTTGCCATTCATTTTCCCCAGCACATGCAATATTTTTAACATCAGCCTTGCCAAACTTCCAAAGGCAAGTTCACCTCCCCACATGTGTAAAACAAGAACCCACTGGTTCATGTTTCTGCCGGGTGGCATTTAAGAGCATATGTCAAGTTGCCTGTCCATTATAGCTCCCTCCAGAAGCCTCAAAGACGATGAGAGCAGCAGCTGCACATCAGCACTTCTTCTCTATCATTGCTCCATTCCCCTTTTGTAGTTATCATCTGTTTAATTTTTTTTTCCTAAGGAGTAACTTATTTGTGACAAAGAGAAAGATCTTAACATATTTCTTCTTTCTAAAAACAATAATAAATACTATTTTTGCACATCTGCTGGCAGAATGTAAAGATTGGTACCTTTAAAATGACATTAAAATGTTATACCTAGAGCAGCTGAAAAATGTAAATGCAGTCTGTGGTGTGACTTTTTCAAGTCCAAAACCCAAAAAGAAGATACAAGGCTGCTTATGAGCAAGCAATATCTAAAAATAAAGTAGTAATCTGGAATTCTTCCTTTGCGTGGCAAATGAAGAGGAACATTAATAGTTGATGTCCGTGTTTGTCATCCAGTTTACAGCTTTTCATTTTTTCAATTAGAATTAAATAAATGCCAACATATGGAAGCAGATGTGGAGTTAACCATTTAAGACTCTCCAAATCTTGCCAAATTCTGGGTAGACTCTGTAAGGAAGACTGCACTGCAAGTGTCTGTATTTTGTGGGGCTGAGAGTGCAGCTAACAGAGAGCTCAGGCAGGCAACTTGGCTGATAAGGGCAAACTGGTGTGCCAAGGCTTGATTTTTCTTGCAGTGGTGCTATTGATGTAATTCTAGCATCACGCTAACGGTGCAGTAACTGCTACTTAGAGTTACAGTATACTCTGTTCATGCCAAAAGACTGAGGGGTGCAGCTTTATCCCCAAAGTTTTTGCTAATTGAGATATTTATGACATGGTTTAGACCATGCAGAGTCTTGAAATGGATTGGAAAATGGGAAACATTGATTTGACTTTTTTTTCCAGCTCTGTGTTGTTTGGTGAATTGGAGAAAAGTCAGGCATATATCTGCTTGTTTTTGAAGCTGCATTTTGAATCAGTCTCTGAAGCAAAGGGGGGAATGGATAGAAATAGCAAACCATTAATTTCTGTTTTTGTATTATTAGATAAGACTTTAATTTGTGTCAAAAAATAATGTACTACTGTACCAGAGTGCCAGTACCAGTCTGTCAAGCTGCTTTTTTCATCACTTGTACTCATAATGAAGTGGCTCTTCAGCTTTCAAAGGTTTAGCATAGCTAGTCCCAAATACCAGATTGTCCTGTGCAGAATTACTTCATTGTTGTAATAATATATTTTTAAGACAAGACTGAAATTCATGGAGAAATGAGCTAGCTTGTATGTTAGGGATGGCCTGAATGTGGTACTTTCTGCTTACTTTTGAAAACAAAAGCATCCCGTGTGCAAAATCTGTCCCAAGTCTATGACAATGTGGGGAAGGTGTCCCACACACTGGTTATCAATCCTTGCTGACAGTTAGGATGCTGCAGTATCATCAGTGGAATCCCTCAATATTTAGAAATTATGTTAAATATACCCTGTAAATTCTCTCTTAGCCTTCATGTCTCCCATTTGGATGGGACAACCTTGGAACTGAGCTACGGAAATGAGCTATATCTGAAGGAAGAATAAGGAATCTCCAAATAGAAGATACAGAGATAGGTGTGAATTTGCTGCATGTCCCCAGTCAGCTGAACAGGAAAATGAATGGATCAGGGCTTGCTGAGGACGAGGGAAACTGGCTGTAGAAGAGGGAGAAGCTACAATTCAGAGAGAAGGTGGGCTGCAGGAACAGAAACCTGGCTGCCCATCTATCTTCAGCTTTTGTCACGTGCAAAGTAACAAGTAGTTATTTTACAAATATCAGGCACTGCTTGCAATGGACTGCTCTGTGCCCCTTTAAAAACAAAACATACATCTAGGGAACAAAGAAGGTTGTAGCTCTGTGAAAAGTGTGCTTATATCAACATGCAATTATGTCAATGTAAGGACACCAGCCCTGATTTTTTGTGAGCCCCACTGGCATGTGTTGCAGGCAAAGGCTTTCCATCCAGAGGCCAATGGGAGAAAATCTGCTGCTGCCTGAACCAGCACTGGGATTTGTGAGCGTGCATGCCTAGAGAGCAGCTCTCCCATGCAACTGCCCCCGTGCAGAGCCCAGACGCTCTGCGTGGGCTCGGAGGCAGCACGTTATGCTATGCAAACCCTCATCATAAGCTGGCTGCAGATGGTAAAATGTGACACTACACCACAAAGAAAAATAAGTGCTGGCAACTTATTTCTCTTATTATGGTCAGTGCATATACTTCCCTCACTTCCACATACAGTTTCTTATATAACTGCATTCTTAAAGGAAGCAGAAATAATACAGTAAGCTTTAGGAAAGAAAACAGTTGAATGTTCTTTTTCTGTGACAAAAAGTTAAATGCACAATATATTAACTGTTGATCATCAGCGATTGTAAACAGAGCTCTGTTCCCGCTTAGCATTTATTTGGGCCTTCATTACAAAACCTGCATTAAAAAGTGTGTGTGTGTGTATATATATACACACACACACGCACACATATGTAATAAAAAAGCAGAACCTTTCTTCCTGCTATGTGTATAACCCTACTCTGTATAGGACGACTGTGAACACTGGACCACGTGGAGGACACGGTGTTTTTCAAAGGAAGATATTTCCTTGTCATTAATAATTTTCCATGTAGAACATCCAGCTACTCTCAAGCTTCTAACAGTAAAGTATAAGAATACCTTACACCCGCCGACTAATTTTAGCTAACGCAAACCAAACATTTCCCTCTTCAACCAAATGACCTTGTGGCCGCCTGGGAGTGGTTACACGAAGCAGTTCGGAGGCTGCTGGGCTGTGTTGATGCTGGCAGGGGGCGATTTCACGGCTGGCATCCCAAGGCAGGCAATGAGGCAGCCGAGGAGATCGCCCAGGCTGTGAACTTGAACCACCCTGGTGGGAGGGGAGGGAGCACAAGAAAGTGAGAGGTGGTTTGAAAGGAAGTTTTGGCTGTAAAACCATCCCCAAGCCAGTTCAACCTGCTTCTTTATTTTTATTGTCACAATGTTGAATTGGGGGATGACTATAAAAGATGCAAATTTCTGAGCAGGATGGGGTGGTGTGCCTCACAGCCTGGGAAGTACCAGCAGGGCAGACTGATGAGCTTTATGTTTAAAAATACTCACCTCTGCTCACTGCTGAATTAACTTAGCCACTTTCCAGTCTGAGGATGTGGGAGAACAGCACTAAATGAGCTGTTCCTGTTGCCAGCCCACCAGCTGCTTGTGGTCATTCCCCCCTGCTGTAGCAGTGTGGAGCAGCTCTTTTAAGGTGCCCTGGCCAGGGGAGCAAATACCTGGCAGCCTATTGCAGCTGGTTTGGACCTCTTTTGCAATCAGAGAGTGGGAGACGAAGGGCATGGTTTATCTCCGTGGCATTGCTTGACATAAACGTTATGTTTGTATGCTGCTTGATGATCGGTGAACGCTAGATTCATACTTCCTACCGTTTGTGTTGCTGTAATCCTTTCAAAGTAGCAGTGCTCTCTCTTAAAAACTGAACTGTTAATGTTGATAATGTTATAGCTGTCTTAATTGAATAACACTAAAGTAAGGACAAGCTTCTGGATAATTCTTTGTTGATAGGATTGAGATTTGTAGTTCTGGAGGATAGAAGGGAATTCCTTTAGCATTCATCAAGGAAGGGAATATTTTATATTTCCCAGAGCTGGGCTAGTGTAATTGAAGGTATGACAAGTTTTGGAAGGCCAGGGCCAAGTTCCTTTGGCAGAACTGTTGCAGGGGAATGTGCAAATATCTATTGTTAATTCTGTTACTGAAGGATGCCATTGCATTGGCTGGAAGAGGCATTAAATGTATTCCTCACTCTGGATCTCCTTCCTGCTTTGTGGAAAGTTCAGATTATTAGGATCTCATTCTTCTGTTTGTGTGATGGACAGGGCTGCTAATGCTACCTATGCTTAAGGTTGCTTGACGCTTTCATCCAGAAGGTCATGTTTTTAACCGTCTGTTAACTCTGCCAAAGCTTAAATAGTTTAGGCTGAGATTTTCCAGACAGGTATCTTTGTCTGGGAGAGCTGGTGGCAGGGGAGAATTTCAGCCAAACTTAAATCAGTCACTTCTCTGAATGAGCTGACAGAAAGTGACATCGTTTTGTCCACGTTACAAAGGGAAAATGTCTTGTATCTTGCTTTGCTGGAAAAGAAAACCTTTAGAGTCTCTATGCTTTTCCACTTGAGAATTGGCGAGCAGCATTTGATCTTACTTGGGGGGGAGAAGAGAGGTGAAGTAGATAATAAAGTAATGAAAGACCGCAGCTTAGGAAAGAGATGAGCCTGTGTCTTATGAGACTAATTTAATTTGCACTGAAAGCCTAAACTATGGTCTTTTCATGCATCTTTGAATCCTTGACTTTGCAAACTTAATGATATATTTTTGTTTAAAATGTAAGATTTTTGTTAATAAAGTGAACTAAGGAAAGCTCCATCAAAGGGTATAATTTTGACACCTATGTTTGCCACCTGCTCTGCTAAAATCTCCAGATGCCCTACTCTTCCACCAGAGTAAGTGGAGCAATGGAGCAGTGTGCACGGGCCTTGGCAGAACCAGAGCAGATATGCCTTGCAAGGGTAGCTCTTGCTCAAAATCACAGGACTGCTGAGGCACAGACCTTTTAGGCTTTACCTCAAGCTCTGGCTGGGCTGGTGTCTTAGGCACATGTCCTTTTCCTCCTTTCCTTTCTATTTGGAACTACCACGCTTTAACATTCTCTAGTTATCCTCTTTCCAAAAGAAGTTCAGAGTGAAAACCTCTTAGAAGGAAGTTTCAGGTGAGATGGGGGTCAGAAGGTAAGTGTATTCCTTCCTTACCCATAGCACGTGTATTTGACTAATCTTCACTTTTTTGTGTCTCATTTTCTTCATGCATATAAAGAAAAAAGCTAGTAACAATTGAGCAAAATGATCGCTTTTGCAGCGTTTGAGTGTTGATGAGGTGAATCAGAAGGTTAGCTGTATACATTAGAGGGTGTACGAGGGAAGGCAAAGGAGGACCACAGGAAAAAGCGTCTGTGTTCCTAGAGAAAAGGATTACTTATCCTAGTTGGGGGATTTCTCAGCTAAACTACAGCTTGTACCACTGCGGTGCTCTTTGCACTAGTGGAGAGCTAAGGGTAGCTACTCTGCCATGTCAAGAAATGCTATTTTGTCTTGTGTAATAACGAGAATTTCAAAATCTTTAGTCTCCAGTAACGGAGGCTTTAGGCCTGGTAAGGTGACAAGAAAAGCACAGCAGGAAGACAAGGCAGTGGTTTTCTCTTCTGACTAAACTATTGGGACTCTTATAAAATCGGGTTGTTATCTTGAGTCTTATTTTCTGAATATTATTTTTGGAAGTATGATATGGTTGTTTCACTTTTTAAAGACTCTGATGGAGAATGCACAGCAGTCTGCAGGCTTATCAGTTTGATCTAGAGCTTTTGCCAAAGAGTATGCTTCAAATATTCTTGATTTCTTCCCCATCTTTTTTCCTTTTCTCCCCCTCCCTGAGTGTCTGGGCTGTAGAGACTAGAAACTAAGGAAAATTACAAGAGGAATAAACTTATCCCATTAATTTTTTAAATACAGTTAAGTTGAACAGTTTTTGAGCAAATCACTCAACAATAGGTCACTGTTTTTATTGGAAGACATTTAGCTGGAAAATATATTGAGGTGAGGAAAAATGATTTATTCCTTGTGTGTATATGTATATTTGAACCCTGATTCTGGCTGTCTTATTTGCTCTCCTTCTAAAAAGACGTGAAGTCTGCTTCAGAGCTTTTCAACTACTTCACCTAAATTTTAGCTAAGTCCAAACTGTAAGCAGTGTGGGGCAAAGGCTGCATCGTTGCTGTTTGACTGTTTATCACCTTGAAAGAGATGGTAAAGCATGAATGAAACAATTGCTCAAATAAGAAAGTGTTAGTCGATATACTCTGTGAGAAAGAGGTAAACTTTTCGTTTAATTGTGGATATCAAAGGGTTGAAGAATCAATGCATATTTGAATTTCCTTTTCATGGTTCCTCTCTTAGTTGGGCATGGTTGGAGCAGGGGCTTGACCAAATGACCTCCAGAGACACCTTCCAGCTTAATCTCTTCCATGATTCTTCAATTCTATCTGTTAAAAACACAAACTCGCGCTTCAAACCTTTAGCTTAAGTACTCCTTATTTAGTAAAATGGTGTAGCTCAGTGTCTCTTCCTTTTGGGTTTGCAGTGACTTTAATTGATATTAATGTATCAACCATAGACATAAAAATATATGGGTAATGTAGTGGAAAGGTTTCTTCTCATTCCTGAGCTTTGAATTTGCTTCTAATTTCATTGTCAGTGCTACAGAGGAGAGGATGTTTTGTTGTTCAGATTTTCTCTGCTCAGAGAGCTCCACAGAAAACTGGGGGAAGTTGTAGCTGTAGAGGTTGTAGGACGGTCCTCAGGACTTTTCTTACAAGTATGGGGGCAAAGCTGTTAAACTAAACCTATCATTTTGTAGGCCAAGGTGACTTCACACCTGTCATCCAGGCCAAGTTAAGGACTGTGAATGATTGCTTGCTGCTCAGGTCAAATAGTTTTCTACCCAAAACTTGCTGGCTACAGCTGCAGCCCTAGTAGAATGGAAAGCAAACCAAACAGAGATATCAAGTTTTGGCTAATCTATTTTCATCAGGATATTTGATACAAAGTGTTAAAATGAAGATTATTAATATTTTAAAGAAAAATAAATCAGATAAATTACATATTACTTATTACAAAGGTATTTGATGCATTATATATATAAAACATGTATATTTGATGCGTGTGTACATATATATATATATATATATATATATATATAAAAGTATATATACTCCATATTCTGGTATGACTAAAGCAGGAATGTAGAAATGTAGGAAGGTTTTTCCAGGCTCATACTTTGAGTTTGGCCATGACCTGGAAGGCCAGATTTTACAGGAAGAACAGTCTGGGGCCAGAGCATCTCAGTCTTACTCTTACCTATTTTTAGCTCCAAACCTCTCTCTCCATCCCTGCAATACGCTATACTCTTTGTTAGTTATTTTTATAGGAAGAGCCTTAGAAATAGCTGAAGATGTGAGATGCCAAATGGATGTTACTGGTGGGTAACTGGGTTCAGTGAGACTCTGTGTGGATTCTCTGAGCATGAGAAGACTGTCATTGCTTGTCCTGATCTCACTCAAATGTTTTGCAATGAAATATGTGGGTTTTGGCCTTCACTCAACAAAGCACTTACGTATTTGATTACCTTGATGTCAGCTAACATGCCTGAAATCTGTTGCATCACTTTAATGTGTAAAATAAAGCACACCTTGTTGAGTCATGACAGGCTCTGTTCTTACCGAGGCAGTAATGCAGAGCTGAATTGATAGTTGATATTTCCCCTCCTCTTGTTAAAATTGTTACTTGCTAAAAGAAGGGTTGGTAAAAGATCATGTTCTTTATTTTGTATTTACATCTGTCTGATAGCTGTTGTCATTTGGGAACTGGTTTGGGGGCATTGTTTCTTGGCTTCTCTGTACCTGTTTGCTTCTGTCTTTTGGTTTCAAGCCCTTTGGGGGCAAGACTGTCATTTCAGTATGACTGTGTCTACAGCCGCAACCTCCAGCCTTGATGTGGGCTCATAGGTACAATTCTGCTCTTCTAGGAATGAGGCAGACCCCGTTCCATGCGCAAGATGTCTATTCAGGCTGCCTCTTCCTTCTTACCTCCATGTTTTGCACGTATGCAGCCTTCTGGGTCTCGATGGGAGTGCTGGGAAGAAATGTGCCCGCCAAGGGGACCTGGGGAAGGATCTTCTTCTCTGGCCACAAAAGGGGTGAACTGCCTTTTGCTGTGGTTCAGCACTCTCAGAGAAGGGCACAGAAGGGTGCCCTCACATACGAACGTATCTCCAAACACCTATGTGAGCTGTTCACAGTCTACTGTTGCTGCAGACAGCATCTGGTAAGGAGTTTCTAAAACCCGGGGATTGTCTCTGCCAAAGCCTGCAACTTCTCCGTGCGCATTTTGGTGCAAGAGCTAACAACAGATTAAAACTTTTTATTTGTTATTTCTGCAATTGGATTGCAAGTTCATTTGTGGAACCAGTTGGTGTATGTCATGAAATCTGATTGATTGAACAGTTAATCCTTGAAAGCTTCCCTTTGAAATGTTGCAAAGGTCAATCAGGGATAGTGCCCATATATACGTGTCATGGAAATTACCTATTTTGACACTTTTATCTACCCCCATGTAGCTGCAAACATGCAGAATTTTCTGGTCTTCTCTTACATAATGTGAACTTCCCTCAGAGCACTGTTTTTAGTGATCCATGTTCAGCTCGGTGCTTGTGGAATACAGGAAAACATTTAATTTTTAATGAGATGATCAGAAAATTATAATATTCCTTATAAAATAGTATTTTAATCAGTTCTGAACTGCTTGTGGAACAGGTATTTTTATATGAAAGAGTACTATTGTGATGAACTTGGGGAAGTCTGTTAATCCCACATTTTCTGCAAGGGGTGAATAGTGGCTTGAATGTAAGTTGTCATTTACATAAATGGGCCACATCAGAGATGTTAGTAGTGCTACAAGATGTGCCTTGTGAATCCTGTGCTAGTTAAGAAAGATGAGATATTTTGGTTCAGGGGAATAAAAACTGCATGTTGCTGATGTACTGGAAGGTAAATAGAAATTTATACTTTTCCGATGTGCCTCATGTAGACAACAGAGAGCTTATATCATCTCAGTGTTTGGCCTGAGACACTGCTCTGGTGATTTTACTTTTTTTTGGGTCAATAATCAATGGTCATAAATTAAATAATAATTAATTTGGTCAATAATAATTTTTTTGGTCAATATTTTTTTACCACTGCTACGTTTGTTTTATGTCAAACTTTGCAGGAAAACAGGTAATTCTTGGAAAGCCTATTCAATGCTTATTTCCAATGCTGTTAGAAATTATTTAAAATTCCTTTACAGTGGTTCCAAGGGCACCAATGTCCTGTTATGCTTCTCTAAAACAGGATGAGTGACCTCCTGAGACCTTGTCACAGTATGCAAGTTTTCCTAGGTGACTCCGGCGAATAGATAACCTGTTGTGTCAGGTCCTCGGTAAGCTCTCGTGTCTGAACAGAGCCAAGGTCTGTGTACCCTTCCTGGCTATGTGAAGAGATGATCCTTGTGCTGTGGATGGCATTCTGTGCTGCATTCCAGGAATGTGGCCGGTCTTGACAGCTGTCACATATCACAGATATCCACCGAGCTGTTCCTATGAAGCAGCAAGAAGCATACAATAAAATATCCATAACTCATTCACCTTAATGTGATCTAATAAAATGTGCCGTTTCATAAGACGGAGGAAAAACTTCCCAACAAACAAACTAATCAGCACAGAACTGGGCAGGAAAATTAATGCTAAAAATGACTGAAACTGGTCAGAATGAAAATCCCCATTCTTCACTAAACTTTATGGCTGAGATGTATCCCTCTCTGTTCTGAGGGGGCTTGCTTTGGGAAATTGTTGTGTCTTGGTCTTATTGCCATTCTTCTATTGAAGATATAGTAAAATCAGCAGCTGGTCTTCTACTGTAATAATGCACTCGGAATCAAAATGTGCCAGAAAGATTGCAATGCAATACGGAGTGTTCTGACCAAATGTATTTTTGTAGGACCATTCTGCAGTGTTTTCTGTACTGATCTTGTTCTTCTTGTTTCAGAAATGGAGTTTTTCAAGCTATGACAAAACATAATTCTCAGCCTTTAGGTAACTAGGAAATTAGGGAAAAAAAATCCCCAGCTCACTTTAATTATGTGGGAATTGCTGTACTCCCCCCTTTTTTATTTCTTTTCTCATAGCAAGTATGGCATACCGCTCGGGGGAAATTGTCTTTGAATTACTTTTACCACAATCCAAAATCATGCACAATTTAGAGAGAGCAATAGCTGAACAGCAGTCCACATTGTAATGGTAAAGGAAAAGACATAAAATGCAGTCAAAGATATCAGTGAAGGCACCGCTGCCAACTGTGAAGAGCACCTGGCTAGGTATTAAAGGACACAAATATGATCCCCTTACTGAGCAGTATTTTATAGACTGGAGTTCACAGCCAAAGAAAACAGCTTTTGGAGCTTTTAGGTGTCCATAAACAGCTAGATAAACACTGGGAGCCAGAACAAGGGATAAACAAGTCAGCTGAGTATCAGCTTGCCACATTGCCTTTTGGAGCTCCCCAAATATCCAACTGAACTTAGAATATATTTACTCTTCAGGGTTGCCATTGCTTTCCATGATTCCTGGAGGTGGTGTCCCTAAGGTTGGAGAGAGGGTCAATGAAGCAATGTCATGATATAAACTCAAGCTGTGTCCTGTCATCTGCATAATTGCTGGGATTGCATCGTTGACCATATTTCATGTGAGTTGGCAGTGACTCCTAGCCTGTAGTCAGGTGGGGGTTTGGAAGAAGAGCTGTACCTATGGTCCCTGATCTCCCTCTTGTAGTTGCTGCCAGCATTCAAAGCATTGCAAACAGGTTTCATAAACAAATCTCATTAAATGTTTTTAGACAGAGGAAGGCACATAGCCATAAATAGAAAATTGATAAGTGGGCAACCGTTAAAAATAGCTCATTAAGAAATGGCAAGTGGAGAAATAATACGAATATGATAGCATAAAGAATATTCTACACACATACTCGAAGCCGTTAGCGGTTGCCAAAAACTCTGATGAAGTGAATGAAGAGCAAATGGGTTGTATTTCAAACACATACCATTACACTGAGCAACAGTAACGTTTTATTGCTTCAGTCACATTTTTTGACTGAAGTAATAAAATTTGTAAAATATAAAGAAAAACACAGGATTTATCTATCCCTCCTGTCCTGTTCCCTCCCCCCACCTTTCCTTATTTCAAATTCAAACCAGATCTCATGGTTAAAAGTATGACACTCAGGTTATGGAGATGTTTAAAAATTGCTTGACAGATTCAAAGAAACATGCAGTTCTGTACACAACCAGAGTAATAAGAAATATTTTTCCACATGAATTTTAGGATTATGGCTTATGCTTGGTGAAGCTAGAGAATAAACTAGTACGGAGCTGGTTTCAGCTGCAGGTCCTACAAAGATGTGAGAGCATCTTTGGTCTTGTCCACTAGAAGTAGCCAGGGGGATAAAGAGCAAGGCACACACAGCTGGTCGCCTGTTAAAACTTTTAATCTGTATTTTAATTTTGGCTTGTATTTTACTCAGGTTATTACAAATGACTACATTAAATTACCTTATTCAAACTGAGCTCCTTTGCAGATATTGCTGTATGCCATTGCCTCGTAAAATGGAAACTACTTTTCTGGATGTAGTCATGTATTACTGATAAACAATTATGTAGTCTTCTGTTTGAAAATCCATGTGTTTTAAAATAGCAGAGAATCTGCAATGTATTCCAAAACTGTGGACAAGTCTCAGAGTATTAGATTGTCTGTATGCTTGTATTTTCCTTCGTGGCTAAGCGTTATTGTTCCATCGTTGATGAACATTGAAATAACAACTGATCTCGTAGTGCATGTAATTATAATTTATGTGCATTTGATTTCTGTTGTCCACGGACAAAATTTTTATACAGTCTTGCATGTGTTCATTAACCTTTCTCTGCTGCTGCTGTTTTCTCTGAAATCTTGATGCAAAATAAATCACTGACACTGCCTAGCTTTCCCTAAAGTCTCCCTGCACTTGGATGAGGACAGAGTCCAACATGGAGTGGATGGTCTGGAGCTCCTACTAAGACGAAAATTGTACCTAACACACTCTCCTTCTCATTATTACTCTGAACTACAAATAAACATAAAATATAACTAAGATCCTTTGTTCTGTAGGTTCTTCCTTCAGGTCTTTTCCCAGGGATGGTGAACAGGCCGCTGCATCAGTGCTTGCATGCACTATGTTCTCTCCTGGTTGGGATATGAAGCGCTTGGTCTTGTGGCAGGGGTGCATGCAGTTAACAACTGGGTGCTGCCTCCTAGTTTAGGTGCCAGGGACATATGCTGCGACAGGAGGCTCCCAGAACGTATTTGTGAAGTCCTAAGTAGCCACAAATTTGTTTAAAATTAGCTTGTATTTACAGAGTGCCTTACAACCCTTGAGGCTAGCTAACCTCAGTGGTTTACTGAGGTGTTGTCCTGATTTGGCTCTGAGATGCAAGAACTTGCTCAATCCCAAACTAAGAGGAAGCTTTTGTGTTGGGGCTGGGATTGAGGCATCAGTGTCTTGCTCTTTCTCCTTGACTATAGCTTTGTAACAGAAGTGTTCAGCTGTGTAATCTGTATCGATACAGTGGTATAACAGAGAGGCTAGGCTAATGAAGGATCGATAGAGAGCATCATAACCATTGCAATAAGCATGAACAAATTTGATGTGAAATTACCTATATATACACCTCTCTTAATTTCCACTAAAAAAGCTTTGGTAGCAGCACTAAACACATGAGCCAGATCCATGGAGGTTTTCACTTGCTGCTCTGTTGCTGACTCCCTGTTCTCTGTTGAAACTCAGGAAATACTTTGTATTTTATTTGCGTGCTGATGTAATGTTAGGGTTTTTGTTTGTTTGTTTTGTTTTGTTTTACACAGATCAGTGGTGATCTTGAAATATATATCTTAATGTGTGTAACTGTGTGTGCAGCCAAAAAAGAGTATGTGAAAACTCCTTGCAGATGCCCTGTGACTTCATTCACACTTCAGTGATTAATTGAAATGGGTAATTCTTTTAGAAAGGTAGTATATGTTTTCCTTGTTAATCTATGTGCTAATCTGTGTTCCTTTGACAACTTAATAAGTAAAGGGGTTATGCTGTGGCTGTAAACCAGACAAACCATAAACAGACCGCTTCCTAATGAAATTCCACCTCTATTCATTTTGCTATCTTTCAGACCAAACTAGCGCGCATCTTTTTCTTGCTTTGAAGTGTAGCATTTGTTGCACATCTGACGGTATTTCTCTCCAACTGGCAAGAGTGTTTCATAACTTCATTTCATTTTGAAGCTGCAAATATTTGGATTTATGAAGGAAATTTGAATTTGAGCAATTCAGAGTACAGTGTGGAAGACAAATTTTATTTTCCTTTTTTTTTTTTTAAGTACTGTGTTTTTTTTTTTTGTTTGTTTTTTTTTCTATGCTAGTGCTTGTATTATGAAGGTTTTACAAAAGGGATTGCTACTACCTTGGCTTGTACAAGGTCCTTTCAAAGAGAGGAGTGATCCCTGCCTGTTTTTCAAAAGAATGAGTGTACATATACTGCAAAAAAAAATAAATTGTTTTTTACATCCTGAGCTGCCTCAATAAGACACCTCAGCCCAGGGTATTCCCTGTTGTGTTTGCCACTCCATCCATGGCTACCTGATGCTAGACAGGTAAGACTCAAATTATATATATATATATATATATATATATATATATACACACACGTATATTTGCTTTTGAGATTCTGCTAGCACTGAGTGGAGCCCAGGGATCTAACTTATCAGCCTTGAACTCACTGCAAGAGCTGTGAACCTGCAGCTAAAACTGAGGGGTCCCAACCTGAAGATGTCTCAGCCATCTTTCCTGAGCATGCTCAGGATAATGCAAAATACTTGCATGGTGCAGCTCTGTGCCCTGTGAATATGTTAGTTCTTCTTCCTTTGTGAACTAATTAATAATTAAAGGAAGATTTGCTCAAGCATTCTCTGAATTTACACGCTTACAGAGAGCCCGCCCCTACAAATGGTAGATCAGTAGGATTCAAGTCAGGCTCTTAAACTTTATCAAGGAGAAGCAAATTGTGACTAGCGAAGGATCAAATTGTCTTGATCTCAGATTTTCAATATGAGGTGGACTTTGAACGAAGCCTGTGGCAACAGCAGTGTGCCCTGGCAGCCAGGAGGGCCAACCGTATCCTGGGGTGCATCAAGCACGGCATTGCTAGTCGGTCGAGGGAAGTGATTGTCCCGCTCTACTCTGCGCTGGTGCGGCCTCACCTCGAGTACTGTGTGCAGTTCTGGGCACCACAGTACAAAAAGGACATTAAACTGTTGGAGAGTGTCCAGAGGAGGGCGACGAAGATGGTGAAGGGCCTAGAGGGTAAGATGTATGAGGAGCGGCTGAGGTCACTTGGCCTGTTCAGCCTGGAGAAGAGGAGGCTGACGGGGGACCTCATTGCAGTCTACAACTTCCTCGCGAGAGGGAGTGGAGAGGCAGATGACCTATTCTGTTATCACCAGTGACAGGACCTGTGGGAACGGTGTGAAGCTGAGGCAGGGGAAGTTTAGGCTGGACATCAGGAAGAGGTTCTTCACCAAGAGGGTGGTCGCACACTGGAACAGGCTCCCCAGTGAAGTAGTCACTGCACCAAGCCTGTCTGAATTTAAGAAGAGATTGGACTGTGCACTTAGTCACATGGTCTAAACTTTTGGGCAGACCTGTGCGGTGCCAGGAGTTGGACTTGATGATCCTTATGGGTCCCTTCCAACTCGGGATATTCTATGATTCTATGAACTATAAGAAGGCAACAGTCAGTAATTATAAAGAGATAAAGAGAATATCTCTTTATGTGTGAATATCACTCACAAAGAGAATATTAATTTATGGTGCTCACAGGAGAGGCATCTGCAGGGAGATTTATTTTTCAGCAGGGAAGGCTATTTGTAAAAAATTTCAAAGATGCACTTCTGCATCAGCAATGCCTATCTTTTTGAGATTCTCTTTTTATTTTCCTTGTATTTTAAACAACCCATTTATTTTGTCCACCGTAAGGAAAATCCCCACAACACCTATTTGCTGTGTGTCATTATGTGGCATCATTGCGCTGGGATAATTTGTCTTCCATGACACTGAACACTTCTCTCTGCCCTGCAAACACCTGGTGCTTTCATACTTCTTTGAAACACAAAAATGCTGTTTTCAGCTGCATCTGCTCACATAAAATTAACTTCTGCAAGTACCTCTTCCACTTTCTTGAATTGCATTTGTATTTCCAGGTATTTGGATTCTGGGGGACACTAAGCTCCTGTTTTTTAATCCCTTAATCCACGATTTGCTTTCTTTCAATTGATAAATGCATATTTCTGTTGGCTTTGCAGAGTGATTTACATGATCTGCTCTGGAGGGCCTGTGGGTGGGGGCTGGTCCTGGGCTGGTGTACACAAGCAGGGCTGTGAGCAGGAGGTTTGCCTCCTCGCTTGCCCAGCCTGCCGTGCCCCAGCTCTCCCACCTCTGCCCTGGGGCTGGGAGCCCGGCTTCCTGCTGCAGGGTACAGCGAGATGGTGATCTCCTGCGTGTCTCTGGGCTAAACCATTGTCATTGCCGGGTTGTGTTTTCCTTGGAGCAGCCCTGCTGCTTTTTCTGATGCTGGGGTCTCTTTGGCCAATAATTGGTAGGGTTGGGGGTTACCTGCTCCTCAGCCAGGGCAGTTGTCTTGTTAGTGCTACATCTGCATCAGTTAAATCAGGCTGCTCCTGAAATGCACTGCTAATAAAAGGAGGAGTGCAGTGTTGAGGGTATGGAAAATGTGTGCTTATATAGTGATTATATTTCAGTCTACATATGCGTGCCTTTAGGATCAGGACCTGCAGCGCAACTCATGTAATTCATAAAGAATACTTCAAGCTAAGGATTCAGCTACGAGAAAAACATGTTCTGCTAGAATAAATGCTTGCCATGATAATTGTTGGCATAGCTAAGTAGTCCCCTGTTCATAATAGCAGTATCCTTTCCCTTTACAGCATCCAATTAAATAGAAGTAAAGCGATCCCTCTATTACCGCGTTGTAATCTGATGAACTGAATAGTAGAGTCATGTCTATTTTCAGAAGCTTTGTTGCTAAAAACAGATCATTGCGCTGTGGACTGCTTTAGCCTTTCCCAAAGTGACAGCATTTCGTTAGAAATAGCTTGCTGAGCCCTCCTGCCTGGCTCCCCATTGTAGTGCCCTGGTGTGAGAAAGCAGACAGCTGGGGGAGCTGGGTGTTTTGAAGGTTACAATCACAGCAGTTTCGTAAGCGCTTAATTTCAGTTCTCTTCTGGCTGCGCCGGGGACAGGTGTGGTCTGGTTCTGATTTCACTGGTCTTAATTCCTTATCTGACCTGGTAGTCAATCAAGGGCATGAGACAGGAGCGAGAGAAAGCGGGAGAGGAACAGCCTGAGACAGGCGGACAGTGAGAGCGCAGCGCTGAGCATCTGACTTTCCTCACCCAGGAGCCAGCAGAGCTGCCTGTCATTTAGTGAGGCTCTGTGTACCAATGCTGCCCTGTGCAAAATGGATTTCTGAGTGTTAACCATCGTGTTCTTCTCTTCCAAAGGGTCTTCTGTAGGATTTCATTTGCAGAGCACAGAGGGCAATATCTAGGGTAATTCCAGGGCTTAGTGGCTGTGATCTTTTGTCAACTCTACTTGTGAGTGAAATTAAACTTGGTATGAGCACCCACAATCTGAGCTTGTGCAACACAATTCCCGGCCAATGAGTGAAAAATCATAAACCTGACAAGTATTTATGATGGAAAAGAATGAGATGTCATATTATAACAGGAATATATTCATTAAACCTATCAATTTCACAGAAACCAAGAATTCCCTCTTCAGTAAAAGGCTTTGAGTAGGTTTATAAAGTCAGCTATTCTTTTATGAGATGCAACTCTTTCATGCTAAAGCACAGTATGTTTACATTCAGGTCAGTATTTTCCAAGGGAAGAAGTTACAAAAACAGCTAAGTTAATGGGATGTTACAGTAGCCGCTCTGTTTTTGAGAGGATATTGGACAATATCTGTATCAGCTTATTGCTTATTATTGCAGCAGGGGTCATACCTGTTAAATATGTATGAAAATGATCCACCTGGCAGGGTAAACCTGCTGCCCAGCTCGCTGCCTGGGAAGGAGCCCTGGCTTCTCTCTTCCAGAGGTCCTGCATTTCAGGAATCAGTTTATCATGCTGTGGTCACAGCCTCATGAGGTAACCTTTATAATCGGTGCGATTTGGACCAATATTTGACAAGATGGATGCAGGGTGAGAGGTAGCTTGATGGTCTATGTGACCTAACGCGCTAATGTGGACGGGCAGGTAAGATGCACCAAGGGGGGAAAAAAAGATCAGAGTGGGAGCAAAGTTCGTCCCTCTTTGTACCAGGTGAACATCAGGAACCTCTGCTCAAGTATAACTGGGCTGGTGTTGCAGGTTGGGCTGGTGCCTGCTGCTGCCGGAGGTGAGCCCGCTCTGTTCCCAGCCCAGTGGGTGGTAAAGCTGCCTAGTGCAGGTGTCCAGTCCCTCGCATCTTCCCTGCTGGTGGCAGTATGCAGTGGAGGAAGCTTTGGTCTCCTTTCACTGCCCTGGCTCCACCTGCTCCTGAGAGTTCCGAAATTGGCTGTTTTGTTGTTATTGTCATTATTTTTCTTGTTAGAGAGCACTGAAAATGCCTTTTTATGAGTTAAATAATGCTTGTAATCCATGGGCTAAGGCAATTTTCAGGGAACCAATGCTCATTTTTGCTCCAGCATACTTTCAGATGCAATACAGATACCAGTTTTTAGGTATGGTGGTTCCTGTTCTTAGATAACCTTAAACTATCCCACACGTAGTCTAGGAGTGTAAAGGATGAAAAAAGCATGGATATAGGGGCTGAGGAGAGATGGAGGCTTTTACTGCTTAAAACTATCACAGAATCACAGAATCGTCTAGGTTGGAAGAGACCTCCAAGATCATCTAGTCCAACCTCTGTCCTAACACTAACAAGACCTCCACTAAACCATATCACTAAGGGCTACATCTAAATGTCTTTTAAAGACCTCCAGGGATGGCGACTCAACCACTTCCCTGGGCAGTCCATTCCAATGCCTAACAACCCTTTCAGTAAAGAAGTTCTTCCTAATATCCAACCTAAACCTCCCCTGGCGCAACTTTAGCCCATTCCCCCTCGTCCTGTCACCAGGCACATGGCAGAATAGACCAACCCCCACCTCTCTACAGCCTCCTTTAAGGTACCTGTAGAGAGCGATGAGGTCTCCCCTGAGCCTCCTCTTCTCCAGGCTAAACAACCCCAGCTCCCTCAGCCGCTACTCGTAAGACTTGTTCTCCAGACCCCACACCAGCTTCGTTGCCCTTCTCTGGGCTCTCTCGAGCACCTCCATGTCCTTCGTGTAGCGAGGGGCCCAAAACTGAACACAGTACTCGAGGTGCGGCCTCACCAGAGCCGAGTACACGGGGACAATCACCTCCCTAGACCTGCTGGCCACACTGCTTCTTATACAAGCCAGGATGCTGTTGGCCTTCTTGGCCACCTGAGCACACTTCTGGCTCATATTCAGCCGACTATCAACCAGTACTCCCAGGTCCTTCTCTGCCAGGCAGCTTTCCAACCACTCATCTCCCAGCCTGTAGCTCTGCTTGGGATTGTTACGCCCCAGGTGCAGGACCCGGCACTTGGCCTTGTTGAACTTCATACAGTTGACCTCAGCCCATTGGTCCAGCCTATCCAGATCCTCCTGCAGAGCCTTCCTTCCCTCAAGCAGATCGACACACGCACCTAACTTGGTGTCATCTGCAAACTTACTGAGGGTGCACTCAATCCCCTCATCCAGGTCATCGATAAAGATATTAAAGCGGACTGGCCCCAGCACTGAGCCCTGGGGGACTCCACTAGTAACCGGCCTCCAACTGGATTTGGCTCCACTCACCACAACTCTTTGGGCCCGGCCATCCAGCCAGTTTTTAACCCAACAAAGCATACGCCAGTCCAAGCCATGAGTAGCCAGTTTCTTGAGGAGAATGTTGTGGGAAACGGTGTCAAAAGCCTTACTGAAGTCAAGGTAGATCACATCCACACCCTTCCCCTCATCCACCAAGCGTGTCACTTTGTCATAGAAGGAGATCAGGTTCGTCAAGCAGGACCTACCTTTCATAAACCCATGCTGACTGGGCCTGATTTATTATATTTATTATTTATTATATTATATAAATAATATATCATATAATAATATATTAATATTATATAATATAAAATATAACATAATAATAAAATAATATATAATATATAAATATTATATAAATAATATATTATATAAATATATTATATAAATAAATATTTATATATTTATTATATTTATTATTTATAGATTATAAACCCTCTTTTTTCTCCTAAGCTCAAGCCACAACTCTCTGTTCAGCCAGGCTGGTCTTCTTCTGCGCTGGCTTGTCTTTGGGCACGTGGGGACAGACCGCTCCTGAGCCATTAAGATCTCCTTCTTGAAGAGTGCCCAGCCTTCCTGGACTCCTTTGCCCTTCAGAACCTCCTCCCAAGGGACTCCGCCAACCAGTGTCCTGAACAGCTCAAAGTCAGCCCTCCGGAAGTCCAAGACAGCGGTTTTACTGGTCCCCCTCCTGACTTCGCCAAGAATAGGGAACTCTACCATTTCGTGGTCACTCTGCCTAAGACAGCTCCTGACCACCACATCTCCCACCAGTCCGTCACTGTTTGTGAACAGAAGGTCTAGCGGGGCACCTCCCCTGGGAGGCTCACTAACCAGCTGCGTCAGGAAGCTATCTTCCACGCTCTCCAGAAACCTCCTAGACTGCTTCCTCTGGGCTGTGTTGTGCTTCCAGGATATGTCTGGGAAGTTGAAGTCCCCCCCGAGAACAAGCGCTGATTTCACAACTTCTGCCAGCTGCCTGTAGAACTCCTCATCTGTCTCCTCTTCCTGGTTTGGCAGTCTATAACAGACCCCCACCAGGATGCCTGCCTTGTTGGCCTTCCCACTGATCCTAACCCATAGGGACTCAACCTTATCATTCCCAGCCTCAAGTTCCTCAACATCAAAACACTCTCTAATATAGAGAGCCACACCACCACCCCTTCTGTGCTGCCTGTCCCTTCTGAAGAGCCTATAGCCAGACATTGCAGCACTCCAGTCATGAGAGTGGTCCCACCACGTTTCCGTGATGGCAACCAAGTCATAGCCTTCCTGCTGCACGATGGCTTCCAGCTCCTCTTGTTTGTTACCCATGCTGCATGCATTAGTGTAGATGCACTTCAGTTGGGCCATTGCCTTCTCCCCAGCTTTGCCATTGTTCCCCCTGGTACAGCTCCAACAAGCCTTATTTCAGCCCCATCCCCCTTCTTTCCTAGTTTAAAGCCCTCTCAATGAGCCCTGCCAGCTCCTGGGCTAGGATCCGTTTTCCCCTTAGAGATAGGGACCCGTCTGCGGTCACCAGGCTGGGTGCCGAGTAAAGCACCCCATGGTCAAAAAACCCAAAATTTCTGTGTTGGCACCAGCCTCTGAGCTACGTGTTAATCAGGTGGGCTTTCTGTGTCCTCTCGGTACCCCTCCCTGCCACTGCAGGGATAGATGAAAACACCACCTGTACTCCCGCTCCATCCACTAACCGTCCCAGTCCCCTAAAGTCCCGTTTGATAGCCTTCAGGCTTCTCTCTTCAAAATATCATCACTGCCAGCCTGGACTATCAAAAGAGGGTAGTAGTCAGAGGGGCGAACCAGGTTGGGAAGCTTTCTGGCAACATCCCTGACCCTGGCCCCAGGGAGGCAGCAGACTTCCCTACGGGTAGGGTCAGGTCGACAAATAGGGCCCTCTGTTCCCCTGAGAAGGGAGTCGCCTACAACGATCACCCTTCTGTCTTTCTTGGTGGAGGCAGTCTTGAGGCGTGGAGTCAGCTTCCTCGTCCTAGGCATCCTCCTGGGTAGACTTTCTACCTCGTCCTCACCTACTGGTCTCTCAAGCTCCAGGGCCTCAAATCTGTTATGTAAGGGCACCTGGGAAGGTGGGGCCGGTAGGGGGGCGTTGCCTGCGAGGTCGAGCAGGGACCTGTCCCCATTCCTCCTCAACTCCCAGGTCCCTTCCCTCTGCCCAACAGTGACAGGGCATGGGGTCCACCCCCATATGGGGTGTCTCACCCTGGTACCTCTCCTTCAGGCCCTGCAGGGAGTCGCTCCACCAGTCTATCTCCCGCTCACACTCCCTGATAGCCCTCAACCTATCCACCTCCTCTTTGAGTTCTGCCACCAGGCAGACCAGGTCATCTACCTGCTCGCACCTCACACACACGGTGCCTCTGCCTCCCTCAGATGGCAGCAACAGGCTCAGACACTCCCTGCACCCAGAGACCTGAACTGCCGCATTGTTGAGCAGGTGGTCAGTCTGGGTGGTTACAGACTTTCTAGAGAGAGCGCTCTGCCCGGTGTAGACCATTGCAGCCTAGCTAGCGGTCGACAGCTGTTAAAGGTGTTGTTCTTATGGGCGGGGTGAAACTCTGCCCTCTCCGCCCTCCCTGCTCGCCCTGCCTGCGCGAACTGCCGCGTCCCGCCCTTCTGACGCGCCCCGCCCTGTTTGCCCGCCGTGGTTACCGCGCTCCCTAGGGGCTGCTTTTGAACGGCCGGGGAGGGGGCGCTGCTGGCTCCGCCTACGCTTCGTCAGCCTCCCTCGCGAGGGGCGACGGGTCCTGGTGGCTCCCTCGAGCGGCCTCGATGTCGGAAAAAAAGCCCTGCCTGTCCCGATCCCCCGCTCCGCTGCAGAACGTGGCTGCCCCGGAGCTGATCGCCTCGGCAACTACTATACCGTATAGTTTCTTTCAGCAGACACCGAGTGCCAGAGAAGCATGGATTGGTTTTGAAAGGTGTATGTACTCGTGTGGCAACACTTCATGGATTCTAACATGCAATACCTGTAAAACATAACAAATAATCTGGACAAGGTTGCGTGTGTGGCATTTGTTTTAAGACTCCACATTCAGAAAGTCACTGTGTACCTCTAATATTTTAACAAAATACACATTTAAACCTATTTTGTCATTTGAGTGAAATAAAACCTACCCAGTATAACTAAGAATGTTAACTCCTAGATGTATCTATTTACAAATAACCTCAGCTTTATTTGAAGCATTAGCACTAAATACACTTTCAGTATAATTCATTCACCAGTATCATAAAGAATTATGATGTCTCAAAAACGTAAAATTACAGATGATTGAGAAATTGTAGTTAAACCTGTGAAAATCTGTTTTTTAAAGTGGAGTTAAAATCTGTTGTGCTAATGTATCTTTTTTTTCACTTAAAAATAATGGAAACCTTTAGCTGTAGACCAAATATAAAGACAGGAGAAGTTGCATTGTGAGAGAGCTGAGTCTAATAAGTGTTAATTCTCCCTGTATGATATTAGTTTTGGTTGCCCATGGGCCATATTTAGGTTGATCTATGGGAACATTCATGTTTCTTATCCAGTCACACAAAAAGTATGACCGTCTGCTTCCAGAAGTAATCAGGATGTTGGTCCTCCATATGGTTACTCCTTGAAGCACAAATCTGTCGTCACCCTTACATCATCCTTACAGGGTGGAGAGATCAAAATGCAAACCCCTACCTGTTCCCCAATTCCTGAACTTTTTGAAGGCTGGCAGTAATGCAGCTTCATATTCAATGGGGTGGTCGCTGGATAGCCCAGGTAGCAGTGACAAAGTCCATCACAGCTTACAAACATAATTCAGTTCAAAGCCTTCAGCCAGGCGAGCTTGGAAACAGACACCAAGCATTAGCGATCAGGGAACAGAGGGAAATGTGTGATCCCTGCTCAAGGGACCCGCTCAGCTGGGGTCGAATTAACCTGCGAGGCCACGAGGGCACGTGTGGTGGAGGTGGGTGAGGATGGCAGGCATCCTTCTACTTCCCAGCAGGGAGAGCGCTCCTCCCAACAGCTTTCTGCTACCTACGGGGCATCTCTGCTCTTTCCTCTTGTGATACCTTGTGGAAGATGACACAAGGAGGCTATTCGTAAAAGCCACTGCTAATGAGCAGAGGGCTGGTGAGTAAAGGGCCTACTTGCTGTCCATGCCAAGACCTTGAAACAAGCTGTTGGGGTGGACTTGTGCTGCAGTCGTTCTTCGGAAAAAGTGTAAAGCACTGCAGCAGCTCCTTCCACAGCCAGATGGCTTTAGAAGAACCCTAATTTAAATACATATGTATTTTTAAAGCCTTTTCTAGAGGGCAAGCTCTGCCTACCTCCAGGGCTTGCCAAGAGCTGAAGGGTATTTCTCCATGTGCCAGACCCACTTTGGGAGACAGGTGCAACGTCTCTGAGCCTGGGGAACGTGTAACCACCCAGTTGGTTATCACCAAAAGGTGGCAGCGTGTACATCTGCTTTTCCATATAGCCCATGCTGCTAGTTAACACCAGATAGCTGAGATTGAGGTGCAGCAGGAGCGGGGCAGCAGCAATTGAGGCTGGATTGAATAACGACAGCATGTCCATGTTTGCTTTGTCTTGATGTTGGTCAACCCAAGCGAGGATAAATAGGAAGACAAACAGATTAATGCTACTGATGGGCTGCGAGAAGCTGCCCACATCTATATTTCATCTCCTTGTGATGGCCTCAGGCTCACCCCTAGGTCAGGGCACTTCCATGCCTAGGGACTCAAAGTCCGGGACTACACGTGTGAGGCTGCCCAGAAACCAGGGTGCAGGTAGTGCTGTGCCATGAAATGCAAAGCAAAGCTCTGAAGTTAGGCCTGACATTAAATACAGTTCCTGTGCACCCCAATGCAAGTAGAACTCCTCTCTTCCACAGCGAGCCTCCACAGAGAAAAAATAAATAAAAAATGCATCCATAGATTTCTGTTTTAGCTTTGCCGTAAACCATTCTCCATGTGGTAAAACGTCTGAGTGTCTTTAGCTTTTGCCTCATTTTTGGTTATCATATGAAATAAAAAAATATTTAGCCAGCTTGAGTGAATTCTTTTATCTCTCCTTAGAGGATAAACTTTTGTCAGTCTCTTAATGTTTTTCCTTTGGAGAAATATTTGGTAAGATTGCTCTGTTGCCCTTTTAATTTCCTTCTACCTTTTTCTGAACTGCTCTGTTGCCCCAAGGTAACACATTAATTAAATTAGGATGAAAACTTTGTGTTTCAGTGCAGAAAAAGAATTGGGCATGTTTGTTTGTTCTATGAAGGAATTTTATTTTTTTTTTTATCCTGCAAGGCCCTTCTGAAGTGCAACATTGCAAGCAACACTTCATACATAGGGGGCTGATCGTTTAGTTCTGTTAAAATTAATATCTTCAGATGTAGAGGACGGAAGCTGGAGTTGGCCTCAAAGTCTCTTATAGAGCAGTTTACCTGAAGAGAAGACCCAGTACTGGGGGTTAAAGTGTAACTTCCTGCCTTGCTTGAAACATCAGGAACAATCCCTGTTAACCGTGTATCCACATACTCAGATTGGCCCTTAGGATTTTATGCATATACTCAATTATTTTCTGTTTCTGAATTTTTCTTTTTCCATGTGACACATAGCAGCCTCTTGCAGCTCTGTGCTGCTACCAAAAAGGCCCCACCAACACTTTATCGCCAAGAAAATTAGTCAAAGGTCGAGCTGCATTTGAAAATAACAAGATGTGTTCATGTTTGATTGCTTTTGCCATGTGTTTACAGGATCAATGTAAAATTTTCCAAATGCTGAATATCATAAGTGGAATCCTGTTGACGAATATTATAGATTTTATCTCTGTGTCACAGTGGTACGAACATAAATAATTGACAAGAACACTGCTTGTTGAGAAGGGAGTTGTCATAGCTTTGGAGGTCCCCTGGGTTTCCTAGAGTGGTACAGAATCTGTCCCTGGAACAATGAAGTTCAATTATGGTTTTAGGGTAGTGCTTCTGGTTTTGACTATTACGTAATTCAGGCTGGAGTTTGGAGCAGTGATGAGTGATGGTTTTGCTCCTGCAAGTCAGGTGTAAAATTGTAAGTATTGATCAAAAGAATTTCTGTACTCAAAACCAAACAAATTAATCCAAAATCAAAGGAACAAAACAAAACAAACAAACAAAAAAGGAGGCGCACACACCAAAAGAAAACCAAAACCCAAAAAACTAAAAACACTTGAACAGTTTGTAACTAAAAAGAGTCTCAAAAATATCTATGTAGTATAACACATTTGTAGACAGTATTTCCTGAGGGAAAGGGTTACTTTAGCTTAGAACTTCTTAACGTATTCAGGTTTTGCTCATTTTAAATGTCTATTCTATTTTTACTGCATGATTTAAACAACTGGCTTTACTATTTCATTGGCTATTTTTATCAGAACATGCAAGGTTTGTGGCAAAACATAACAGCAAATGCAAAATGTGTAAAAACGCATTTTCTTGCTAAGTTTATGTGATCTTTTTGGCTTGACTTTTGAAAAATCAGTTTTTGCATCACTATGGTACTGCAATAAATACTTGTACTTGGGAGTATATTGTCTGTTTGAAAGCAGATGCTGAAATGTAAATATCAGAACTTGTGGCAAAATTCAATGGAAATTTTTTTTTTTGATGGTTTTGAAATATTTTCTCCTGTGTTTGAGGATCTCACCTATATTACAGTTCATCCAAGGTAACGTGCAATATTTATGCACCTTGTAATTTTTACATATAAGTAGAAAGGAATCAAAATGATAATAGGAAACACACATTATGATATTAAGGGAGTGAAAAATTTAAGGCAAAATTTGGAAAAAAGTGTAGATTTTTTGTACTGACATTTCAATTTTAAACCATTATTTAAAGAACAATGGAAAAGAGGAATTCTTGTTGCAATTGTTCAATTTATTGGATCAAGGTATCTGCAGGAATGTCAAAATTCCTGATGTTTCTTATTAATGACTTTGAAATTATATCCCTGACTCAGCTTCTTGCAAAGCTATAGGAAATGTACCCAGAAATTTCCCTTTTCCTGGAGAAAATGAGCAACCTTAACTGCACCACGATGACAGAGGCTGCTGTACTTGAACATGCTAAGCTCTCCTGGCAAGGACAGAAGGCTGCTTCACCTTCTTTTTTTTTTTTTTTTTTTTTTTTTTTTTTTTTGACAGCTCCCCCAGTTTCAGCTGTTTGTATTCAGCTGAAAGGTGGGAGAGGTGCTCAGCTACTCCATTGTTATCTCCCTCACTCTGTCAGTCCCCTATTTAGTTTAAAGTATCCTTAATAGCATATATCTGTTGCTCAGGTAGACAACCTCCAGATTTCATTCAGAACCTGTCCACAATGTGAAACCTTTAAGCCCCAAGCTTATTTTGCTCCATCAGGCTCTAAGCGATCTCTGCTTTCCACACAGAAGAAAATCCCATGAGATCAAGTGTGTGTGTGGGAAATCCCTGCTCCCTCCCAGGCTTTGAGCTGCTTCTCCTCTAACCCCATACCTAGTGATCACAGAAAGCATATATCCCTGCTTTTGGGGGGGGGAGCATAGAGGAGCAACACCTACCCAGAGGCAGAAAATGCATATTTATGAAGTGATTTATGGAGTGTCTTCAGGAGTTTGTATGGGTCAGTCCACCACATTGATGTCTCTCTCCTCTGCTTGGTCTACTTGCTGTGCCACCAACAGTACCTTCACAAAAATGAGGATGGGGGGAAGCCAAGAGCTCTGCAGTGCCTGGAGGCTCATTCAGTACTTGCTGGGTTCCTGTGTGTCCGTATAGATCTATATGAGTGGTATAGGGAGTGTTATATGGTTGTGCATATTGACACACATTGTCTAAGCAGCAGAGGCATCACTGAGAGAGTTTTCAATCCTGTCAGGTACCTGACACAGCCTGCATGGTACAGTCCCCCCAGATGCTGGGTACTTTCCAGGATTTATTTGGGTTGGTTTGTTGTAGGTCATACTCTTTATTAATGTGGGTCCAATTAAGTTGACCTAATCTTCGTATATTTTACAAAACACTATTCTAAGTATGTGGACATTTGGCTCTATTCAAGTATTCTGGTGAATCATGGGGTGTACTATGAAACTTTCTGGAAGAGCTCTGTTTGCCAGGAATGAGACACATCTTTTTAGAGGATGAAGAGAGCAACCAGGCAGTGCACCTGGAGTGCTGGAGTGGCAGATAAAGTTTGAGTGCTTTTACTTATGCAGCAAAAGCCCTTCAGGCACATCCTCTCTCTTTTTTTTTTTTTTTTTTTTTTTTTTTTTTTTTTGGAATCATCACTTGATTCTGAGTTAGTGAGTTTTGGAAAACCTGTCTCAAGTGCTCCAAAATGGTATTCGGTGCTCTGGAAAATGCCCAGAGCAATTAGGGAATATCTCAGGAGCAACAGGCTAACGCTCTCCAAAACATCACATTTTTAATTCTTTCCATGATTTTTAGTAGCTTCTACAATTTCGTTTTAGAGCCCTTAAGACAAAAATCTCTTCTTGCATAATGCGGCATCTGCTACATCACGATAGCAGACAGCAATCTGACCTGCGAGAAATACTTTCCATTTCTGCTATAAATATAGCTTTCCCCGTGTAAATCAATTTACAGTTGCTCCAGTGAGTCTGTAAAAAGCCACTCCTGCACTGAGTCCGAGGGCACCACTGCAAGCATCCTGACTGCAGAGGGTGGCTGAAAAGCCCACCTGTTGGGGCAAGCGCTGAAAAAAGCTGACGGATGTCAGCGTGACTGCTTCGTGCCGATGCCCTCACGTATACACCCGCTCATAGCCCGTGCGCCATCCTTTCCTGCCACACAGCCGGCATCGGAGGGAGGTTGAGGCTTTTCTGCCCTATTAACTTCGGCATGTTTGCTTTGCTTTTATCTCCCAGTCTCCTCTCCCCAGTAGCAACTGCCTTGCCCTCAGTCCGGAGGATGGCCCCATGACTCCTTTGTTTAACTGCTGTTATAAGCTGCCGCACAAATTGCTTGGCAGAGGGTGATTTGTAGTGACAAGGCTTGAACCTTATCCCCGGAGATTCACCAGATACCTCTGCAGTGCTCTGCATCTCTCAGGACAGGGAATAGGAAGCCCAGCTCCCGCTTGGAGCCTGATCTTGCATCACCCCAGCTATTGCATAAGAGTTTAGCTGAGATGCAGTGGCATGTGCTCCTGCTCCTGGCTGCGTTGACGTGGCTCTGCTTGCTCACGGGAGGTGAGCTGAGCCAGTCCCTCCTTCCCGTTATTCCGGATCAGTGCACAGATGGTGATTTGCACACATCCTTTAAAAATTACACTGGTAGATCAGATCAACAAAAGAGATGCCCTTTTAAAGTCTTTTCAGATGAAATGAGTAATTTGCTTAGGAAGAATGTGTGGGATGAAAATTAGTCGTGCGTATGTCCTGAAGTGTCACAGTCTAACTCACATAATTTACAATAATAATTGTAATAATAATAATTTACATAATTTACAATTACTGAGAAAATGGCAGAGTAATAGGTTGGAAAAATGTTTTAGCTGTAAAAATTTAAATTTCAGGTTAATTTCAGGTTAAAAATTTAAATTTCAGGTTTTAAATTTAAATTTCAGGTTTTGCTTCTTTTTATTTCTCACATTTTTTCACTGATCCTGTGACGTGTTAATTTTCTGTTGTAGATTTGTTGCTGTTCCCAAGCTTGTCTGATTTCTACCTCACGTTTCAACTTCTGATAAAGATTGCATCATCTGTTTTAATCCTTTAATACTCTAAAATTTTCTTTGGGTGATCCGTCTTGCATTGTGTTTTTAAATTGCACCTGAATCCTGTTTTCCCTGATAGAGCTACAACAACATACTTTTCTTTCCCATCATTTCTTAAGGTCCAGTAGTTCTGTAGTTGCTGGCTCCTTGTCCTCTCAAGCCTTTAAACAATAACATAGATGTCCTCTCCCTCTTCATATTTCTGTTGCAGAAACACCAGCTTACTGAGCTGAAGAGTGTGAGCATGTGGACTTGCTTGGCAGACGTGGTTTTGTTTGGTCAACCAGCTGCAGAACCACCAAGCGTGGTTTCTGCTGCTCTGAGGGTGGTTGTGGGGAGAAGCTGGTGGAAGGTCTACAGGTGGATTTGGGGCATTGAGATGCTCCCCGAGCCACTAAGTGCAATCTCCTGTCAACCCATGACTAAATCCCAGAGACTGGTTCAGCCTCTCCTACCTGAGAGAGTAAGAGCACAAATGAAGGCAATCTCTCCTAGCCATTGTATAACCTCCTCTTTGCTGCTCTGTGTAAGCTGGAGCCAGAAACAAGTGGGTTCAGAAAGGGAAGGTTGAAGGTGTTGGTTGTTTTCCTACCTTGTGATCTTGAAGTATGAGCAGAGCTGTCTTGGTGTTGATAAAGTGGAGGACACAAAGGGGCTGTCCATACTTTCTGTGTCTCCTTCACCCCATCCTTCAGGAAATGGGTTACTCCTTTGGCTTTCACTGATCCATGGAACAATTCATGGGTTCATGAGTCAGGTTTATGTTGTTAAAGCTCGTGGCAGGCTTATAGTCTCAGGACTAAAAGTCTAAGAGAAATAAGAGGCTAATGCCTTTGAATTCAGAGGCTCCCTTACAGACTTTCACACAGTTCGTTATACTTAAAACAATCTATGTGAATACTAAGACTTATGCATGGACTTTGAGCCTAAAGTAGCTCAATTTACTTTGAGAACATAGCTACGTTTCCTGTACAGTATAATTATCCTTCATTCTGTCTCTCTCACACGTAGAGTACTTTCAACACATGCAGCATAGCCTTAAAGTTGGAGCACTGGACTCCCCTGCAATACTTTGTCTTCACTAAGGAAATGGAACATCCAGCTGAGTGGCCAAACTAACTCCTGCACATCCAGAGAATGAGAGTCTGGCCTTGGACATGACTTCTAACTTATTTGTACTTTGTCAACTTATCAGTTATTTGTATTACATGAGTGCTTAAAAGATCAAAAAAAAAAAAAAAAAAAAAAAAAAAGAGAGTTGCCTTAGAGTACTAAATACCATACACATAAAACTGAAACAGTTCCTATCTCATTCCTACCCACAATAATTTTATGGTGCAACTTCAGCTTCTGTGGAAAACTGGGAATACTGAGAAATCATTTGTAGGATGGATATATCATCTCATTACATGCTGTGCACAGATTTCCTCTTGCACCAGGGACATTTAAGATGTTGCATTTATTGCATTTATTACAATGCCTTTAAAACATCTTTACTGCAAAAGTTGGAAGAAGTTTTTCTTTATGTATTAAGTGTCACAAAATCACCAGCACAAAAGCACAGATGTTCTGTGGCTGACACACAGGGGCTTGGGAGTGCTTGTTTCTGCATCAAGATATTGTCTAAATAGATAAAATAGCTAAACATTTTTTTTTCTCTGCCAGAGATCTAAAGAGATGAATGACAGGTCTTATAATAATGGTAAATGTGCTTGGGGCAATGTAGAGGCCAAAGACCATGACCCTGCATTGGTAGAACACTATTTTCTGGGAGAATCTTAAGAATTTTGAGTAGATTCAAACATGCATGGGAACATTCAGGATGGTTTCGGCTTTTTTTTTTTTTTTTATCTCTTTGTAATAACTTATAAATATTTCAGAATGCCCCTGTGACACATCTAGTCCTGTGTGAAAAAATCTAAGGGAATGTATTTCAGAATTGTGTCTCGAGTGTTTATAATGACTATTGTGAGGTTGCAAACACCCAAAAAAGCACTAGGATCTAATTGTGCTAGTTGCTTTATAGGCAACTAACAAAGAAGGAAAATCCTGCTCTGGATCTATGAACGGATCTGCACATCACAGAGGGTGAAATAGGTGGAATAAAATGATGGACAGGAAAAAGACTGGCAGCTGCCTTGCAGAGCGGATTGAGCTTTCCAGGTAGAACTTACTGGCACAGCAGGAAAAAGGCACTGAAACGTGTGTGTGATGAAGAAAGTGAATATAAATTAGGTGACATCGACACGTCCTTCTCACTGAGGGTTTGGTGATATTTCAAAGGAACCTGCAGTTTTCTTGGAGGTTTGGAGGAGAACAGAATCAACATCAGTGGACTCTGAGCTGAGCCGGGTCTGCAACTGAGGTCTATTTAACACAAGCAAGCTGTCAGCAACTTGATCACATCATCAAAGCTGATATAAATATACCACGATGACTGAGTTGTTTGGCGTCTGAAAAGTATCATGTAAGGGGATTTACCAGTCACCGGGATAGAAGAGAGTACCCACAGCAGTTGGGCGGTTAACGGTTGGACATGGTGATCTGAGAGGTCTTTTCCAACCTAAATGATTCTGTGATTCTACGTCTTTCTGAATGGGGGCATAAAATTAATAATTGAAAAGGGGAATAGCCAAGAAAAATGGCATTCATATAGAAACAGAAGTGCACTCAAATGTATGCAACATAGGGAATAACACCTAGAACACATCAGAACATTGTTTTTTATTATTATTATTATTTTATAATCAGGTTAATATTTTAGCTTAAGTATGAACTTCTAGAAACCTCTGCAATTCCTCTTTGAAGAACGACCACTGTTTTTTTTTTTTCCCAGTTAAACTTTAATCGAGCTATTTAACTACCATCATTATAGAACAGTACTGATAACTCTACTTTACAGCACATTATTTATTTCCTCTGAGGACAAGTAAGTCTTTCTAGCAATGTGCAAGATTTTAAAATGCTTATCTATATATTCATACATGTTGATACCCCGTACTATCTCACTGGTCATTGAAGTCAATGGAAGTTCTTTCACTGATGCCACTGGATATTGAGTGGAAGCTTAAAATACTGTGGAAGGCCTGATCCTGTCATTGCAGTGCATTACAAAGTATACAGGAACCTAACATAATGTAGGCTAGTGCAGAATTGTGATGAGAGGTACCAATTTCCCAAATTCATGAGTAAAAATCAATAAATTAATGGAAACATACTTTTTAAAACTGTGTTAAATTATTTCATTTTGAAAAAATATTTGGATGTTTTTGGAATGAAGTAAAAAAGCATATGTTCTTTTGTCCCTTCAGATAATTTTTTGGTTTAAATTTATATATCTTGTTAAGTGCTTTATATTTTGAGGGAATGCAATCTTTTATCTGCCTCTAGTGAATAATATAGTACTTGAATATTTTCCTCTTCCGAGTGCCATGATGCTTACTGTCCCTCTGCATATTGTATTTCTGAGCACAGCAGGGCTGTAATGGAGAAGCACATTAAGGTAATTTTAGGTCTGTCTTGTCTTAACCATGTCTGTAAGCAAGCCCTACAGCAGAGAAGGTCGGTCAACATGCCTGGTTATTATCTTCTTCAAAGACTTCAGCACTTGACTGTTTCCTTGTTTGTGAGGAGTAACAAGCCACAAAAACAAAGCATCGTTTATCACAGGCAAAGCAGAGGGAAACTGTGTGTCTTCCTGTACTTTTATAATCTGCCTCGAACTCTACAAGCCCTTGATTGCTCCATCCTGTACTCGGGGAGTGGTGGGACCAGGGGGGTTGCTGGATTTGCTGTGTGATGGAGACATGGTCCCTCCGTGAGGCAGGGTGATGTCAGTCCCCAGGGGACAGGCGGCTCTGGCAGTCCTGTCGAGGTGTGGGGTGTCCACAATGATGAAGTGATGGTCTGCAGCACCTGAGGACAAGCCAGCTGGCTGCTGGACCTGCTGGCAAGCATTGTGTCCACTCCCTTCCACAACGATGCTCACAGGCTGTGAGCTAGGGTAGTTTCTTGCTGAAAGCTGGCTATTTTTTTTTCTTGAATAAATTATGTACATCTTCTGAAGTTCTGCATAAGAATGTCTCTATTTATCTGCAGGCAGATTGACGTAAACTGCATCTTGGGTAAGTTCAGCAGTTATTCACACTTGCTGGTGTCAAATTAATTTTTGTCTGTCCAGAGCAGAAAGAGAGAACATGAGGACTATTCGCAGGACTTGGCGATGGTGGCGATATGTGTCGTCAGTCGGCTCCATGGGTGCAATTGTTGAGTGGGTTTCTGGACCTCAAGCTGAGTGTTTAATCATCCCTGAAACTTTCTGCGTAAACAATGGCCTGGGATCATTTGCTTGACACTAATATTTCTATTACATGTCATTACTCCGAGTATTGTCAGATTGGACCAGGCTCAGCCACGTTTGCTGTTGGAGTTTTTAGTGTTTGTTTAAAAAGGACTATTCTGAAGGCGCTCGAGCCTGTTATCATTTTCATCTGCACACATTACTTTCAATGACTGTAATGGGAAATACGGAGAGGGAACAGATTGCCTAAGAATGCTTGTCTTTAAAGAAATTAGTTTGATAAATGATCTGTCTGAGACTGGTCAGAAAGACAGCAGAAGAGAGACTTATCTGGGAAGAGGTACCAATCCACAGTGACCATGTGACCATCCAGGTTTCCTTCACATCGGAAAAGGTGTAGACCTCTCTGTCTCTACAGCACTTCCTTTTTTTTTTTTTTTTTTTTCTTTCTGCTATTGATTTAAGTGTTTGGTGCCTTTGGAGCAATTTGGTATCCTCTTTGGTATCCTCTGCATTTAACGGGTGGGGAGATGGTGGCAGGAAGCTTCAGCAGTTCTCCAGATAGAGAAATGTTAGGGTCTTATCTGAGGAATTTCTGGTTCTTGTTCCATCCATTGATTGCTGCAGTATTCGTCACCGGGCTGCATGGGCATCCCAAGCTACATAGAGGTTCTGCAGATGCCGTAAATCTTGAGAGAATTCAACCCAAAAGGGGTCCAGCTACCGTGGCCATTTCCAAAGCCCATAGTATGATGCAGATCTCACATCAGATGTCTCATGTCACTGTGAGCTGTTGTTTCCATAGGAAACTATTGAAAATTAGTGAGATTTTGCACAAATAAGTCTGGGTTATCTCCTCCAGCAAACTTAAAGGAATGCTGGGAATGAAGTCCTGTTTTCTGGTTTTTCCCCATTGGTTTCTCAAGAGGTCTTCAGATGCTCAGGAAAGACAAGTACTGTAAACAGTTCAGCATATAAATGACAACACATACTTTGGTTTCTAACATCAATAAATATTTAAACAGTTATTTTAGTTTACATTTTCATATTTTCAAGGTTTCTAGCAACAAAACTGGTCTTAGTCATTTTTTTTTTTTTTCTGTTTGTGAAAGAACAGCTGGTTAAGGGTAGATTGGTGCAGTTGTTTGGTGGAATGTTTTTCCATCAACGCATACTGTTTAATGAAGAGTTATTTTCCAACAAAAAATATGTGCTCATTCTCTCATCCTCCTAGAATTTTTCTGGGAAAAAACACCAAACAGGCAAATATGTAACTATGGTTATTATAATGGAAAGCTCAGCTTTTTAATTTCATCATTTTGGTGCTATAACCTCAGATTTTAAAATGAAAATGGAGGGAAAAAATGGATTTGATTTTATTGAAAGAGGCACTCTTGATCAGCATTGTTGTTTTTTTTTTTTTTTTTTTCAGTCTGTTTGTTTTGTTTTTGAAATTTTCAGTTGCTGGAAACCAATTTTAGATGTGTTTTCTTTCCAGCTTGGGGCAAATCCCAAAGCATTCAGACTTCTTGTAAGGGATAAATCCTGATCGTAAGCCAGTAAAGGACTCAGTTTTATCTTGAACACTTAAGTGTTTATTCAGGAAGATGCTCACACTACCCGAAATTATTGAGGAAATGTAACAGATCTGTGTGCTTGTTCTAACTCATGTGATTCTCTGGGAACCTCTTTGCTTCAATTTGTGTCAGTTACAGAAGTTTTGAAGTCACTTGTCATTTAACAACACTGGGCAACAAGAGGTGGAAAGAGATGTAGTTTCCTACAAATCTCAGGAGAACCTTTAGCTAGGTGAAAGGCTGAAAACTCACACTTTTAAAGAGGTGGGTTTTTGATTCTTAACCTGGTTCTTGTTCTACCCACTCCTGTCTGATGTGGCACTGCTTTGAGGAGGGTTTCAAGCAGCTCCAGCAGCAAATGCAAATAGGGTGAAAGACTGAAAGATGCAATTTTTCAAGAAGGGTCCAAGAGGTCTTGGTGGTACCCAGCTTCCTCAGCTTTCTCTTGAGTGCCTCTCATATGCATTGGTTCTTCCTCTTAGTTTTCACCTGCTCCAAGTTTAGCTCATGAATTTCATTACAGTCAGAGAAAACCTGAACAGTAATTGTGGGGTCATGGGAAGGTACAGAAATCTGTTCGTTAAAATCCTTTGGCATAATGCAGCCTGTACTGCCTCATAAGTTTAGATGCAAAGACTTTGTTAGCCAAATGAGATGTGGACTTGTAATATATATTACAAGTTTTGTGTGTTTGCATCAAGAATGTGTAAGTGAACGCAAATCTCTTTCTCAGAGTTATGGCTTAACCCAAGGCTCAATGTTCTGCCTCCGTTTCTTCCTGAATCAACACACAGACATGGCATTTCCTCCTTAGATTTGCATTTGCAGACTGAAACACGATTTAAAACAGAAAACTATGCTAATATGACAAGTGTTTTTGCTTGCGCCTGTGACATCATAGATCAAGACCTGGGTTGTTTGTGAAAGGGGAAAAAGTGCTCACCCCCCAGAGATTCAGTACAGCCTTATTCCCAGCAATCCCAGTTTTTTTCCTCTTGTCCTCCCAGTGGTGCTTATTCTCCCGTGGACAGCCTGACTGTGCATTAAAGTAGTTTGGGTCTTACTGGCTTCTTGCTTGTTTTTTTCTTCATCCTCTTAGCAAGACTGCTCATTTCGTTGCTGCTAAGATTGTGAAATGCATGTCTAGATCCAAAATCACTTTACATCTGGAGTGTGTTCAGCACTTTTTTTCTAAATAACCTTATCTCCGGCCATTGACATGATGCCTATTTATGGATACTGGTGTGTAAGGCTGGCTGCGTTCTGAGTCAGTGTGAGTTTTGCTATTGTCTCCAGTGGAAGTTAGGGTTATGCACTTGGACACAAGCAGTTTGATGGAGACTTTAATTAAGTTTGTGAAAGTCATTAGAGGATGATAACCTTTCATCCCTCCTGACCTCAGCTGGGTTTTGAACTGGCTACCTAAAGGTTAAAGATTCTGTATCCCCTTTGCAACGCTTTGATCCAGGAAACCCATTGTATTTTCAAATCCTTTAAATTTCCCCTTTTCTGGGTTCATTTTAAATGGTGGTGTGTGGTTCTTTTGCTTTAATTTCCTGCTCGTCATTCTTCCCCATGCATCCACACCAAGTGAGGTGAATTGTAGTTTCCCACCTGGCTACCAGGCAGCTTTGCTGTAGTGCCCCCTGTGACGCTTCACCTTCTCTGAAGGTCTTCATACAGAGGTCTCAGATAATGCAGTTTTGTATGTTGAGAAACATTTCAGTGAACCTCATACTTTGGGACTTTTCTTTTTTTTCTTCTTCTTTTTTTTTTTTTTTTTTTTCTGGAGTTTGAAATCTGGTAAAAATGTGTAGTCAGAAATTAGGAGAACTGGGGGCTACTCTGACTTGAAGAGCAGACAAGGAAATGTGAGCTAAGCATTTTTGCCATTCTAAAAGTTTCCCTATGCTCTTGTGAATGAAAGGTTTTTGTTGTTGATACTTCGGCATTTCTCAGTCGTGCCATACAGTCTATAACCTGATACCAAAGAGCCTACATGCGTTTCCCACATCAGAGCTTTGGACTGAAGTTTGTCTGTGCTGAAGTAAGTGGCAAACTTCTCATTGCTTTTCACAGAGCCAGGGAAGGAGGATTCTGATCCATGGAGACGAGCTGCCCATTCTGCGATAAAAGGTTTCTTGTTAGATCACAAGAATCTAAAAAATAAAAGAACTCTGCTTTAAGTCCCAGCTGCAAATATTTTGGGGATCTGGCTTTTTTTTTTCTTTTTTTTTTTTTTTTTCCACTTCTAATTCCAGAACAAGACGGAAAGCAGCAGTGAAATGTAGTCAGAGTCTTCAGGTTTCCAACCTGCCTTTAGTTTGGGATTATTTTTCTGCATTGGCTGACTTTGTTGTAGTACAAGAGCAAGTCATTACTGGGTCTGTATGATCTCTAACATTACAGTAGCCTGAACTCAAAACCCCAGAGGTTAACATCTCTGAAATCTCAAAAACTGGAATATACATTTGGATTCAAAACCAAATGCTGTGACTGTGTTAATTTCCAGTTTTAAATATACTGGCTGAGATGGCATTAGCCCATCCTGCCCTCTCCAGCACTCTCTTATTTCATTAGGAAAAAGACCCATTTGCTCTTGTTGACAAAATAATTTAAATGAATTAAATGTTGTAGCTTTTTTCCCCATCTTCTCTGCTCCAGCTGTACAAATGCACCCCCTTTTCCAGTTAGCATGTTGATTTATTGAAAATGAAATACTGTCTTTCTGGTATTCTGTCTTCACTACTACAAAATCCCATCTGAGCTCTTGTTAACAAACTGATCACACTTTTAATGTTTTTAAGCTTTGAATTTGAATCTTGGTGTCTGAGTAAATCCCAGAAACCAATGGACGTGCTGGTAGTTCACTGAGACTCCATTTATTTCTCATTGATCTTTTTACATGTGCAATCACCATTACACCGGGAAATATATGGGAATGGAGTAACCATCAGTAAAACAATTTTATACCTATTTTATTTATGAATGATACCTACTTTTTTACTCTCTTACCCCTTTAATCCCTTATGTAGATCTTTTTAACCTCTACTTGCCAATTAAATTTCTAAAATCTTGGAGGCCATTGTTCCTGTAAATTGTTTTTCATCGGGTTCAAGGTAGCTTTACTTTGGTGATTACAGCAGCCTGTAAGAGCTATGAATGGTAGCAGCCTTTGGTTTGTTTCCTAGCTATACATTTAACAGTGGAATAGCAATGATTCTTTAGTCTGGAAAATGAAAATTCTGGTAAATGATTTTTCTTTTATTTTTTTTTCTTTAAAAAAAATAAAAGGTAAACAATGGACATATATATTTTTTAAATCTAAGGAAATGTTTGTTCTTTGAACACTTATTTTTTTTTAAACCAACAACTTGAATCAACCATTTGCAATGGTAAGCTATTAAGTTAAATAGAAGATGTAGATATTCCTGATATTATTTATTCTTTAATGGGAAGCACTGAGTTGTTATTATTACTACTACTACTAATAATAATAATAATTTACTTTTACATTTTACTACCAAATCTAGTGTGGTTTTATATTGTCTAAAGTACCTGACCCCTTCCACTTGCACAGGTAATAGACTCATTTTGTGCAATAGGAAGTTCTTTGCAGAAGTGTAGCCTCCTTAATCATACTTAAATCACTTACCAAAGGCAGTGACATCTTCTTACGTCGCAGAAGAGACACAGTGGGACTGGATGGATTTCTTTGAAGAATCACAGTCCTTACCTCAGTTAGCCACAATCCAATTATGCGTTTTACTTTAACAAAACCAAATCGAGCTGATTTATGTAGCAGGATGCATCTTAGCCCATCTGCAAGTTCAGTAAGTTTTTCATGACACTGTACAGTGGCAGTAACTTTTACAAATGCTTTGTAAGTATGGATCTACATGGTGTTACTTTGTGATGGTGACGGTACTTCTCACTGTTAATAATGAGAGAACTGACATGGGAAAAGTCTGCTTAAATTACTCACCCAAACTGCATTTAGGTCTCATAGCCTTGTGACTGTGATTACTCGAAATAAAGCCTTTAAAACAGGTAGTACCTCCAAAAACATTTAATGTCAAAAGACTTTTGCAGATTTGAAATTTGCCCACATTCTTTTTTGTGTGTGTGTTTTTTGTTTTGTTTATTTGTTTTCTGTAGATCTAATCTATGAAGAACAAATTGAAAAAAAAAAAGGCAAAGGAATAGTCTTCAGCTTATACCTTAGAAATGCAGGCAAGGTCTAAACAATTTTGGCCATGAGGATGATTGTTTCAGAAGCTGTATAAGCAAGAAAAAATGAGTAGGAGAAATAAGAAATGTTTGCATCTTTTTGCTTAGCAGAGTAACTCCTTTGTGTTTGTTTTTGCCCCATCTCATTCTTGAAGCGTCTTGAGGCTGTAACTGGATATTTTCATCACCATCAGAGTTGCTCATGTTTCTTTAACTGAATTTTTCAACCCTGCTAGTTATTCAGTGGCTCTGCCTCAGACAAACTCTCTCAAGTTGGGATTTCTTGCTGTTTAAAGGTGCAATATAGAAAACTTCAAAAACCTAGAGATTTCTTTTGTTTGACAGACTCCACAATATTGGAGAACAGTCCACAGAAAATCCCCTTTATATAATATCAGACATAATTCATGGAAGATTCAAGCCAATAAAGCTGCTGTAGCAGGAGAGACAGCTTCCCAGCTGCGCTCCATCCCCTTCTGCATTGAGCTGGGAGAACGCAGGTGATTAGTTTTGTGAACATAAACTTACACAGTTGATATCATTTTGGGACATAAGTCATGGCTGGTACACAACCCTTTTGTTTTGAGGCAAATAAAAATGAGACATTGGAAAAAAAAATACAAGTCAGAGGATTTACACAACTCCTACGCCTTTGAAACTAATGCTTTGCAGGAAAGGATAGGGCTCAGCCCCATGAGAGCTTCAGCCCCTCCTGCATTTATGTCAAGTATCTGCTGATGTCTGGGGAGAGACGATTCATTCCTCTGTTTTCCCATATGTCTATCCCACCCCCAAAATGCAGGACCTCTCATGCATGTTGCTAACTAGGGACCTGAGATTTTAAGATCTTGTGAGTTTAAGGGGAAATTATTATTTTTTTTGTCATGTTGCATGAAATAGAACTATTAGTAAGACAACAAATTAAAGGTAGGCATAAAAATTCTCCCCTGTAAAATTAGGGGATGAATCTGGCCCCTGTACAGCCAAACTCTTCAAAGTTTCTGACAAAATATTACATAATTCTTGCAAAGTATTGATAGGGAATAATCATGTTAACAAAAACAAGCCAATAATATTTGAAGTGCAAATTTAAACAGGTAATGAAGCTATTTACCCTCTCCAAAGTACTTGCATGTGGGGTACTGCTTCCCTTTTGATTAATTTTGGGATAGAAAAAGCACAGCCTTTAGAAATCAGGTAAATGGGATCCCTCACTATAATAACCGAATGGCCAGAAAAGAAGGTGATAATGGTAGTGTACTTTGGGTTTGAGTCCTATCAAGTGGCTCTTGGGTCAAACTTTGGGTGTGCAGCCCGGTGTTTAAATATGAACTACTCGAAAGAAAGATACAGAAGTTTAAAATAACAGCATGCAGATTTCTTTATAGAATTTAAAGAATGAAAAACACTTGAAAAAATATCACCAGGCAGGGGCAGGAAGAACAAACGGTAACCAAATTGGTTCCTGTGACAAACCATAACATTTACTTTAAAGCATCAGCGTGATAGTCAGTAAAAGTCAAGCTACTACTCTTTTAATAGATCCCAGGCCTTCTTAAACTCACTGGTCTGCAAGTATTACCCAGGTCAAGAGCAGGTCAAAAAGTGAAAACCCATGTGAAAGTAAACTTTAAATATCTGCTTTTGAAGAGCTATAGCAGACTGTCTCCTCTATAGTAAATATACTTCCTCTGTTTATATGGCATTATGCAGTATACTGTACTTAAACCCATGATATTTTCTGCACCATTTGCTCAGTTAGGAACGAAAAAGCTCCCTCATTGCATTTTTACATAAGCCCGGTTTATTTTACTCTTAAGATTTTGGGGAGATCTGTTTTAATTCTCACTGGATTTGATTAGTTTTTTTTTTTTCCTTTTAAAGAAGCATATTTATTGTAATTTTCTTTCCATTTATCATACCTCTTCTCTGAGTTAAAGACCTCTTTTTTGAGCTACGTGTGTACAAGTGCATGTCTGCAAGTTGGATTTCCAGGGCTGCTGCCTGAAGATAATACAAGGCCAAGGCCCAGGGTGCTGACAGTAAAATCCTGGACTTGATTCCAGAATTACAGGCCATCATGCAGTGATACAGGATACATTTTTAAAATCCTTTTTTTTTTTTTTTTTTTTTTAAAGATGATTTAAAATTGTCAATGTGTAGTATACTGGTATTTTGAGTTTCTGCATTGAGTCTTCCTTGAGCTGAAAGTGTTGTGTCCCAACACACTGAGGAGAGTCTGCCCGAATGAATTTGTTGTTTTGAATTTATTTGCCTAGTAGAATGGGTATTAATTTGGCCTGCAATACACTTGCTGCAGCTTTTGCTGGAGTGAAAGGTCATTCTCCAGAGCTGTTTTTCATTTTGTTTTATATGTGTTAATGTAATACCTTATGAATTACCCTGGCGTTTTGTTCTGACAGCTAAAAAGCATAATCATTTTTCCTTCCAGGAGGACTGAAAGAAAAGCAATCATTCCTATTTGGGAGATGATTTATTTAAGATCTTTTCCCTCATCTTTTGCTCCTACATATATATGTAGTGAGTGAGATCCTGGCTCTGTTTAAGTCAATGGCAAAGCTCCCATTGATTTCCATTGGGCCTGGCTATTACTAAGTGTTATTTTAGTTCCTAGGGCTACCCTTGCACGTGAAATTTTTGCCAGTTCCATAAAACATCGCAGGTCTGAAATGAGCAGAGCTGTTGTTTTCTTGTTCCACAAGCGCCCATTTCTGCTGCTGTTATGTAGGCAGAAGGCCCGTTAAAGCCAGACTTTCAAGGATGAGGTCTAAGAGGAGGAAAAACAGCATCTACACTGTCTTTTGTGCAGTTGTCTTTGAGTTTGATACAGATTTGTGCTAAGCATATGCCTGAGATCGGCGAAGAAAATGTGAAATTGTAAGGGATTGGGCTGCTCCAGCCTGCATTCGAGGTTCCTGCCTTCTCTACCTCCTGTGCCCCTGGTATTTGGTAAAAGCTGTGTGTTTCCTTGTTGGTGGGGGATGGATACTTACAGAAATGGGTAGTGTGCCAGAAAATGTAGAGTTTTGACTTCCGCTTGTTGCCATTTTTGAAAGCTGCGATGCTTCAGACACCACTCAGGTGTTTAGAAATAAGCATGTATGCAGACGTAAATTGAATTTCCAGAAACCAGGGAAGCTCAGACAGAAATATGGGACAGGTAAAAAAGCTTTGCTCAGTGGGCAGAAGGCTGAGAACAAAAAGACAGAGCAAGTGACAAGTGGCTGAATCAGGACTGTTGCACTGGGTGCTTCTAGTAGACGTCACACTCGTCTGTCATCAGTGCATTTTGGGGGAAAAACAAAACAAAACAAAACACACCATCAGTTGTGTTTTTCCAAATGCATGAGAGGAGAGTGGAAGTTCCCGTAGAAGTTCCCATGGAATTAGTGCACCCAAAACCTGACAAGGAGGAATTTCTTTCTTGGGAGACAAGTACAATTTGTATAATGGTTTTGCATCTTTTCACTATTCACCCTATCCCCTCTTTAGAGATTTGTTATTTATTTTTTTTCCCCAGTAAAACTAAATCTTATTTATCCTGTCTGTATTACTTTTTTTTTTTTTCAGTTTCATAATAGAGAATGAATTTGAAAATATGAGTAAGGATTGGTGCCAATATGTAGCTGCTGCACATGGCCCTTCATGACGGGAAGGGCAGGTAAGGTGCCAGCTGGGATGCAGGAAATTGTTTCAGTTCTTTGCACCATCACAGACTTTTAAGTGATGAACCTAAGTGATGTAGGCACTAAAATGACTTACGAGAAAAGGACTGCAATGTCTAAAGTGGGACTGGGAGTTTGAGAAATTGGGTCAAGCGTTACACCTCTGCAGCTCCTGCCTGCTGAGATAACCCTCTGGCAACACGGATGGCGACCTTAAATTTCCCAAGCCTTTGCACCTATCTGAACAGGAACTTGCTTGTGGACAAGGTGAGTAGTGTGGGCTGTGCCTGTGGGGGATTAGAAAAATCTCCAAAGCTTCAGCCGAGCAGGGATGCTCAGTGCACTCAGTAGTCTCTGCCCAAACTGCAGGGGCAACCCCATCCCTCCCTCCCTGTGCATGGGGTCTCCTTGCACAGTGGCTGGCTGCTTGGAGCCCTTTTCTCCCTTTGTGAAAATGTAGCAATGATTTTTCTCAATCTCTCAGTAAAGTTATATAGAGAAATAAAGCAGAAATTATGGAAATTATACACTGGTGAGTTATTACAGCAGTCATACAGCATTTCAGTGGTGACCAACATCCAGGTGCCTCAGCCTACGGATAGCTGAGCAGAGGAACCTTCCAAAGTTATCTGATTTAGGGGAATGCGTGAATGGATGGCAACACGAAAATCAGGACAGAAGGAATCATTCATTGCTTCTGAAATCCAACCATTGTCAAGTCTCAATGTACACGTGTGTACACGTGCTCTACCACCCACACAACCTACATTTCACCGAGGCAAAGTCATGCTCTATATTGCTCTATATCCCAACCACCAGCTGAACCAGATGCGCTGGTAGCATCGCACGCTGTCAGTAGTGTTGTGTCTACAAGGATTTCTGCTGGCAGAGATCAGCTGGTCACAGGTCGTACTTCTTCAAGTGCTTTATGCCAGTCTCCCACTCCATGGTTTATGTGTGTAGCAGGATGTATATATCAGTACTGATTTGGAAACAACATGAGTAGTACAGGAATGCATGCAGGTACTTACACGTTTTTTCTGTGCAATACCCTTTTAGAATGAGCTTTACATCATATCTTTTCATAATGTCAATGACTGCAGCTGTCAAAATATAAACAGTTAAATTACATATTTTAAGATATCCCAGAATGGCTGTTGAACATTAGGGTTAATTTCTCTGAAACTTCCCTGTTGCTCCTGAAGCTCACAATTCAAATGTTCTCTTTATTTTTCTATTCTCCTGTTTACTTTGTCCTGCCTCTTCTTTTCCTACCTGTTTTTCTTTCTTACTGGACTAACCCCAGTGTAAAATCAGGCACTGAAGAGTGAATTGTATATCCTTTTGGCTATCACCCTACTTTGGTGATTACCTAGTTCATAGATGTTTTCAATTACTCTGCTGTTTGTTTTGCCTTATAATCTTGCACAGTCAGTATTTAGACAGTGATGCAATGTATGTATGGTTCCTTCAGGTATTTAACAATACCTCTTTACACTTTGCCAAGCTTCTTCCCCAAAATGTGCCTTGAACATCCGTGTAGTACAGAAGGCAGATTAACTGCAAGAAACTACAATAATAAATTAAAAAAATCTGTGCTTTCAGATTCACAGTTGGAAAAAAAAAAAAAGCGGGGGGGGAGGGGGGGGGGGGCGGGATCCAGAACTACTTTTTAGTTTATTAGTGTGTTTTACCTAGCCTGGCTAACAGTTTTTGTGTTGAAAATTGCAGTGTGGGCTGTTTATTTACATGGATCTAAACGTGTATTTTTATAACTTCTCTGCTGTCATAATGAATTACCAGGCATAAGCTGTCCTTTGTTGGTTTTGGTGAAAATCAAATGAAACCCAGCAGGAGCTCCCAGAGTGCATTGTCCAAGTGTGTAAAAATGCTGTGTTGATGACAGATCATACTGTTTTTATTAAAGCTAAGAACACTGACTTTACTTTGCTTTTTGACCCTGGTGCTTTACTGTCAAGGTGATTTTATTTCTACAAATTTTCCTTCTGCAGGCCTCATCAACGATTCACCATAAAACATTAGACAAATTCCCATCATCTGTATGTGATTAGAGCAGGTTCTGTTGTGCTGCTCGCCACAACTAAAGTGATGTTTTTCAGCTTTGTCTGAAAGGGAATCAGTTTACCAGCCTTCATTCATAACACAATGTCTCCTTGTTTTAGTACCACTTCTCTTTCGTTCTTTTTAAGCTGATAAGGACATAATTGAAGGAATTTTAATGCATTATTTGCTAAAGACCGCAACCAATTTTTCAATTCTACTGTCTAAAAACTGTTTCCTTAAAAAGTTTTCAAATGAATGCACTGACAGATGAACAGGATGTACATGTGAAAATCTGCTGTAAGAAAACATAGGTTTATTGAAATGCTATTGAGAAAAATCTTCCTGAAATTTCCTATATTAAATACGTAATGAAAGGGTAAGTTTTTGTGTACCCACTTGCAGGTTTGTTTCCCTGTAAGAATTTCAAAACCTACTAATAATCAAATCACCTACTAAAACCCAACCCAACCAATATTTAATTATCCTGCTGAAAAGATTTTTCTATTTACCAGAACAACTACTTTAATACAATCTACTTGTATTAAAACAATATTTTTATTGTTTTCAAATAGAAATGTTTTAAGAATGGGAAAAAAAAGCTCTTCACTCCCCCCCTTTTGTTTTTGAGAAGTGTTTTTTAACAAGAAGTTTTTAGAAAATTTTCCCTGAAGTGAGGAGATATGAGGATAAGCCTTTTTTCCTTTCCCTTCCCCCTCCCCCTCCCCTCCCCTCCCCTCCCTCTCCCTCTCCCTCTCCCTCTCCCTCTCCCTCTCCCTCTCCCTCTCCCTCTCCCTCTCCCTCTCCCTCTCCCTCTCCCTCTCCCTCTCCCTCTCCCTCTCCCTCTCCCTCTCCTTTCCCTTCTTTTCTTTTTTCTTCCCCTTCCCTTCCCTTCCCTTCCCTTCCCTTCCCTTCCCTTCCCTTCCCTTCCCTTCCCTTCCCTTCCCTTCCCTTCCCTTCCCTTCCCTTCCCTTCCCTTCCCTTCCCTTCCCTTCCTTCTTTTCTTTTAAATTTTTTTTCTTTTTTCTCCTCTCCTCTCCCCTCCCCTCCCCTCCTCTTCCCTCCTCCCTCCTTCCTCCTTCCTCCTTTCTTTTCATTTTCTTTTCCTTTCTTCACACAATTTGTCCTTACATATGAAAGAAATGAAAATGACGCAGATTTATATACAATTCTCACTGATGTCTGTCTGTGTTTCAGAATTAAACCATTCTTTTCTTAGAAGAGAGAGAAAGACCAGCACAGAGAAGCTTTCACTTAACTGGTCTTTCCTGAAATGTTGGGTTATTGGGTAAGAGATTTCGTTTCTGATCTGCAAAGAACCCCAAAAATTCAGACTCACAATTCTGGACAAGGCTTTTTTCTCATCACTCTTGTTGCCTTCAGATTTAAGCACTAAACCACCTCACAGCCAAAGCAGTGCACAGGTGCTTTTATGCATCTCCTCACATCCATACATTCACCTCAGTTTGGCATTTAATACAAGCTTTGAGTTAATATAATTTTTCTGTTTCATTAAGTTACTATGGTCATATACTACTCTGGAGAGTATGTAACTGTATGGATTTCTACAGAGAATCCTTTATTTTCTGTAACCAGTACTTTATACAATACTATACACTTCAGAGTTCCAGGGGAAGCTTTTCTCTCTGTATTGCTAATTGTGGTATGAGAGAAGATACAAATGATTCATTCCAGAAGACTTCAAGCTACCCTAGGGCACCTTTGATTTATGCACAGCCTTTTTTTCAGATATGTGCCATTACTGATGACGGCTTTTCTATGGCAGCCCCCTCTGACATATTTCTCCTCATTGCACAACCTGTTTTCACCATGATGAAGAAGGACAATTCTTAAAATCAGGGCTGAAGGAGCTTTAGAAAGAACCTCTTCTTAAAGTTATTTTATTTGTAAACTTGAACAAATATATGGTGAAAGCAGACTTGATAAAAACAGCAATACAACCTTACAGAGATTATTTGGCACTGAAATCCCCCAAAATGCTTCATGGCAGACTTTGCAAAGCAGCCGTATGCAGTAAATTAATGTGCGGTATGATCTCATTTTTACAGTCCTAACTTGAGACCCGTTGGCTTCCCCTGTCCTGGAAGACTCTCACTGGTAAACATAGTTAAATGGTCAATAACGTGGGGAAGATTTTTAGCAAATTTGCATTTTGGCAACTGAAATGAAAATGCCGACGTGCTGAGGTAAACATATAAGAAGAGATTGATCGCACAATAGCAGATTGAATCTTTGCCTGCACTAGGAAAAACTTTGCGTGTGTCAAAAATCAATGCAAGTTTCAAATGCCAAATAACTTGTGGAATTAGGCCATTTTCCCCTGCGTTAGTCAGCCTGTGAGTTATGTCAACAGGAAAGCCAAGCATTTTACACATTTTAAATTGCTGGCAAAAACGCAGGTTATTCAGCAGGAAATATATTGAGACAAACCATGTACTCAAAAAAATATGCAGAAGCACTTTTTAGGCTGGAGAAACAATTTTTCTAGATTGTTTTGAGAAGTGCTAGGTCTTTTGTTGGCATGCTGTTTGTTCTGCAGAACTTTGAAGGCAGGCTGGAGTCTGGGACCCATGGATTCAACAGAGGTGCTTATCCTGTGAAGGGAACTTAGAAGTACAGGTTTGGGGAAGGGACAAGGTTGAAAACATTTCCCCTGCTCACAGGTGCCAAATACCTTTCAGGTCAGCATAGGCAGGATTATTTATTTATTTATTTATTTATTTATTTCTGCCACATGCAGCCTCTGTTGCTCAGCCTCTTGATGGTTTTGAGGATCTGCATTTGCAAAAAAGATTGACCAACACTGCAACCGAAGTAAGCTAGCCCCAGGGAAGCTGAAGGTTATTTTTTTGTTAGCACTTCCATTTAGATACTCTTCCACTCTGGGGCAGCTGGGAAAGTGCGACGGACCTGTGGCCTGCAGGCAAGGATGACCGTGGCAGTGAGACCAGTTTGGGGATTTTGTGGGCCCTTCATCTGGACATGCAGTTTTTTTCAATCCGAGATCCCCCACACTGAACAGCATCCAGTGCCCACCTCCTTCTGCCCTTGGTCTGAGTTGTCTCTGGTTTACAGCAAGGCAGCAAAGGAATTGTATTACCTGTTTCTAGGCATGGGTGGTTTCTAGGTATTGGTCTATTCTCCCATGTGCCTAGTGAGAGGATGAAGGGGGAATGGGCTGAAGTTGCACCAGGGGAGGTTTAGGTTGGATATTAAGAAGAACTTCTTTACCGAAAGGGTTGTTAGGCATTGGAATAGGCTGCCCAGGGAAGTGCTTGAGTCACCATCCCTGGAGGTCTTTAAAAGACATTTAGATGTTGAGCTTAGTGATATGGTGATATGGTAGTGGTATGGAGGACTTGGTAGTGTTAGGTCAGAGGTTGGACTAGGTGATCTTGGAGGTCTCTTCCAACCTAGATGATTCTGTGATTCTGTAAAAATATTTTATGTTGTACTTGAGCAGGAAAGAATGGGCCGTCTGAAGAGCCCAATGTTGTAATTAAGTCAACCACATAAAGAAGCAGTAATGTAATTGTGTGTAATTTGTCTGCCAGCAAGAGGTTGGTAACAAAAATTCATACTGTCCTACTTTTATTTTTGCTGCAGGATTTTCAAGACTTTTTTTTTTTAAAAAAAAACACTGACTGCCTAATCTTATTATGGTGTGCATGTGAACACATGAATACAGAAATATGGAATGTGCTCTGCAAAAATGTACATGCAGAATGTTCACCATGGAACAGTCATGTAAGTTTGAGATGAAACTGTTAAATAACACGTGTGGGATGAGTGATCACATGTGCCCACTGTGCTGTGCTCAGGGAACCCACCAGCCACTGCAGCAGTGCATGAGCTTTGTGCGGCAGAGCACAGGAGAATGGCTTGGTAGCTCTTATTCCTGTTCTCGTGCTCCCTGATGGTCAGAGAAAAATTAGTAAGTGATGTAGAGGATTATAACTGCAAGCGGATATTTTCTAAGATCTCTTTCACTGCTTACCACGTCTGTGAGGCTGAATGGGGTGCTGGGACCAACAGACATGGAACAACTTTCACAAGTGAGTCCATAGGACTCAAAATTTGCATTCAGAAAATACTAAATCCTTTGATTTCATATCCCTAGTCCTACAGCTAGGGTTGCCAAATTGGTCTTCTGAAAAAGTACTTCTTTGGGTAATTTCATAATCCTATATCTCTGTGTTAATGTAGATGCACTGTAGGAGGACTGTGCTGGATGTGCACATGTACCCCCTGTAGTCACAGTTACCCCTTTCAGCACAGAATAACATGGTATCAGAAATACCTGTGCCCATCTGCGACATAAGCATCTTCTAAAATTAGCTGAAAAATAATAACCCTTGTGGGTTAGAGAGTCTGAGGTTAACATATAAATAGTAATTGTACTTTTTTTTTTTCATGTGCTTTTGTTTCCCAGTTTTGTCTTTGGAGGTCTTTAACAATCTACGTTTTATAAATAAAATAAACAGTTGGTAAAATGAGGGAGCATTTTCTTTTACAAAAATCATTTTATAATCCTGAAAGCTGTAACAATGGGCAGAGTAGAAGGCATCTTATCATACTCGTTGACCTATGCAATATGGACTCTGTATAGGCTATGTCTGTATATATCTAGGTGTATGTATATATGTATATGCATGAATTACCTCTTTCATCTCGCCTAAAGAAAGAAAAGATGATTCTGACCAACATGGGCTGGAAACTTTGGGATACGTGGTGGGCTGAGCTTGGCCGGCTGCCAGATGCCCACCCAGCCGCTCTCATTCCATCTCCTCAACAGGGCAGGGGCAGAAAATGAGATGGAAAAGCTCGTGGATCAAAATAAAGACAGGGAGGTCATCAGTTAGCATCATGGGCAAAACAGACTCAGCTTGGGGAAAATCATTTTAATTTGTTGCCCATTAAAATAGAGTTGGGCAGTAAGAAACAAAGCTGAAGCAAGATCTTTCTCCCACCCCCTCTGGATGGGAGCTGCCTGTTCAGCTGCTGCAGCTAAGCAGCAAGCTTCCCCACGTGCATCAGCCTCAGCTAGAGGTGGTTGCAGAAACACCTGCTAGCCTGGCTTTGGTAAATCCAACGTGGTTTTGTGTAATCTCACTGCATGGCATCTGTAAACATCTTTGTTGTGGTGGAAAAAGTACAAAATATAGTCATCTTCTGCCATGGGCCCATTCACCCCAATGGCTCAGGTCCTCTGATTTTGCTTGACTCGCCGTGAGCCATGCACAACGTGTACAGGGTCCAGCAAGTAATCTGTCTTCAGGACTTTACCACTCACATAATCACGGTGTCTCCTGGCCAGGTTCAGCAAAGCACATAAGTATATGTTTAATTTTAAGCACATGTTTAAGTCCTATTAGTATTAATGGGAGTAAAACGAGGGCTTATATTTAGGTACATGCTTAAAAATGATTTATTGAGGAGAGATAAAATTAAGCCCATGCTTAAGAGCTTTGCTCATTCAGACTGGAATATTTACATTTGCTCCAAACACATGTTCAAGTCATTAGGACTTGTGATATATACTTGTGATTTGCTACTTCTTGTTGTCTTGCAGTTGGCTCTGGAGAGACCAAAGTACACAAAAGTGATACTTTATGGCCGTGTTCTATTTAAAGATAGTCCATTAAAAAGAAGGAAAAAAAAAAAAGGAAAAAAAGGAAATAAAAAGAGTGGTTTCTTCTACCTCAACCTCGATAAAGGGTTGTAGTTTCATTCCTCTGTCTCTTTAAATCTGAGCATTTGGGCCAGGTCCGCAGCTGTGCCATGGAAATCAGGGTGCTGAGCTCTTCCTCCAGGGACTGCTCTATTGCTAGTGCTGTCTTCGAGCTTGCAGATACTGGTTTTAAGCTTTTGTAGCTTGATTTATTTATTTTTCCTGCTGTTGTTGCTGCAATTGGGTGCACAGAAATGCCAGTGAAAAGCCGTACCCATGGATGCACGTGTGGGAAAGCTGTGGCACATGGTTGCCTAATGGGAAACAGCCAGGTTGGCTCTGCTGGGTTGCGGGGCACTTACCGGAGGAGGTAAATACGGGGGAAATTAAGGATAGGGTTTTATGCTTGCTTGTTGGGAGAGCTGGAGTTTCTTAACATGTTTTGACTAGTTGGAGAGAAGGGTTTATTGCAGTCTTCAGAGGGGTGTTGTGTTGGTGGTGTCTCGTATGACTTCTCTGCTGCTAGTTCACGATCTTATCAAAAAACTTGAGCCGCTTTGTGTGTTTTCTTAGCAAAAGCCTAGCTCTTGGAGGCAAGTGACAAGAGCTGACTCACAGTTTTCATTGTGTAAAAAGGTATGTGCGAGAGCTTATCTGTTTAGAAAAAAAAAAGTTTTAACATGACTTAATGAAACTTCTCAAAACTAGGCTTACAAAAGGTGCTGTAATAGAGTTTTGCTCCTACCTTGTGCTTCCTTTAAAGGTCTCTTTCATGATCTGAGGTTTCTGCCCATGATTTACCCTGAATGTTTGGGGTTTGGCAGTACCCTTGCTGCATAGGACCGAAGACATTTGATATACTATTTGCTTCTGTTGATTCCGAGGAGTTTTAAATATATGTTTAATTTAATGGTGCAAAGCAGTGATTGGCTTTCTGGAAGGCTTCCATAGCAAACTGTGCCTCTGAATGTGCACACGTGCCCCCGAAACATACTTACAGAGCCCTGATCTGTGAGCATAATGTATGCGGGAGCACCGAGCTGCCAGAAGAGCAGGCATTCATGAGTATTACCATAAACTATATTTGCATATCAATCATTCATACTTGAAAGCAGGGGTTAGTAACCCTTTCCTTTTGAGCTGGTGTGTTCCACGGTGCGTTCTGCCCTTGTGGCTTTGAACTAGAGGAAAGTGTGCTTACTTGATCAACCACAAAACAGTAGTTCTCCTTTAACTGGGATACGTAACTCTGCTACAGCTAAACAAGTGAAAAAAAATATTGAAATAAAGACCCAATACTGCCACATGAGGCTGTCTTTTATTAACAAGGAAAATGTGCTCTTCCAAGACATAAGCTAGTTAACACGTAGATGGGGCCACCTTGTCTCAGGTGTGTTGGTCCAGCAGGTGCCAAAGGTCTGAGCTCACTGCTTGGAGGCCTCAGCACCCTGCAGAGCTGATGAACGTGCACACATGTGCCTCCTTTTGTCTAAAAAGCAGCTTTGGCAAAGAGAGCATTGCTTTACTTGTACACCAGACTTATTTTGCTTGTGGTGTCTGTTTATAAGAGCTTTGCAAGGCTTTGCAGGCCTGTCAGAGTGACCTACCTTTGCTCAGGAAATACAAGGCTACTGAAACTGAGGATACCATAAACAAAGGTCATCGTGTAGGGTTGAAAGTAGCATAAAGGCTTATGATCCAGGTAGATGCCATGTGCTCTAAACCCTGTTAAGCTCTGTGCCACCTTAGGCAAGCATCCTGACCTCTGCTTGCCTCAGTCACCCTGCAGTAAAGCAGGGCCTCTTTGAGGACCTGATGTTGTACCTTAGCTGAGCTTTCCTGGTACAAAAAACAAATTCTGAAGCTCTTCTGCAACACTTGCAGAACTAACTGAACAACGCTGAGGCTTAGCTTGTGCGTCTGGTATTTTGGCAGTTTTTCTCCTCCATGCAAGGCAGAAGAACAGGGTCACTGAATGAAAATCAGCAGGAAGAATCTCTCCATGGGTACAAAAGAGGAAAGCTGGAGAAGGCCTGAGTTATAGTGCTGGTCAACAACTTCCCAAATGTAGAGGATGAGTATCTCTCTTTAGTAATGAAAATCTCAGAATCAAAGAGAAGAATCCAACACAACCCCATAGTGAGCTGCTCTGATTTGTTTTTTAGTGAGCAAGCCGCCTGGGTTATGCTCACATACTTTCACATTTTATTTTATTTTATTTTATTTTATTTTATTTTATTTTATTTTATTTTATTTTATTTTATTTTATTTTATTTTATTTTATTTTATTTTATTTTTAAACTTAGCTTGTGGACATGAATAGTTGCATAAACAGGAAGCCCTGTGTGTCTCTCGGAGGCAGGCCCCAGGAAGGGCATTTTTAAGTTTCTTGCAAGAGCCCAATAGCATCAGCTTAGAATTTCCTTTAAGACTTGGAGCTGAAATTGTTCGTGTGTATGTTTCTAAAATAAAGAATGGGATTAAAGAAAAAAAAATTAATCTAGTTTCACAAATGTCATCACCATCACAGCTTGAATGCGGTTAGCTAAGCATAGGCACAGATGTTATCATCTCTCAGTATGCTCTTGCCACTGGGAGCAAGGAATTGTGTTGTAAGTCTAGGACCTTGTAACTTTATTTGAAAAAAAAAAAAATTAAAAAATTGCTTACCAAACAGTTCTGCAAATAGCCTTCAGTGCTGGGCACACCCCATCAAGAATGTTTGTTGCAGCTGTGAAATGTGCAGCAACTAGACTTAAATTTCTCAACTCGGTTTGACATCAGCAGCTTCTGTGTTGCTGGGATGTGTGTGGGGTGTCTTTCCCAATAAAACACTGCACCGCTCTGATCTTTCTTTTGGCTTCGGTGTATTTTAAAGTTTTGAAACACGCTCAGAATTAGGTTTTTCTGTCCTTCCTTTATCATGGAAGTACAGCTGAAAAGATTGGTCATTAGTAACCAAGTTCAGCAATGAGCACTGGAATTAGTATTGTCTGTACTAATGTAACTAAAGTAATACAACGCTTTAAGGGAAGACATGTAAAGGTGAAAAGGCTCTGCCCCAAAATTATAAATAAACAAAAACCTCTACAAAAATATGTCAACCCCCTGCAGCCACCCTCCCCAACAAAAACTCAAGGCTCTTATAATCCAGCTCATAGAGAAGGGCTTGTTTAACTTTCATCTATTTAATTTCACAGCTTGCAGATTAGTTAAGTGTCTTAATTTGGCACCCGCATTCTCATTTAAGGGCCATGAATGCCCTGCAGCTGACCAGGCTGGCTCTGCAACTGTAGGACCACCAGGTCTGTGGATAGTACCTCAAAACCCAGTCCACCTCTTGAGGCACATTGCCTTTGGCGATGTCCCATGGCATGCATCGTTCATCACTGGACGGCCCTGAAGTGGTGGTGGTATGTGGGGCAGGCCTGTAAGGGCACAGAGCTAGGAATCATCATTTAAACTGACTTTGAAGTACAGAAGCGGGAGAAAAAAGCCCACCTAGCTCTCCTGATCTACGCTGTTAAATGTTTTTGTCAAGAACAACTCAGTTATGCTGTGTAAAATCAACTGCCTGTCTCTTTAAATATATCACTACAGAAACACTTTCTATAGCTGTAGAATTAGAGCTAAGGATATAATTTTTTACTACTGTATATGCCTGTGCCTATAGATATATGAATATACCTGGACATAAATGTATGCTTTTGCTATCTTTATTGTTATACAGTATGAATATTTTCTGCCTGAAGATCCCTGTTATTTTTATTAATCCCTGATGGTGAAGGAAAGTACATGTTTTAAGCACCTTTTCTTTGTAAGACAGGAAATTGTATTTGCTTTTTTTCATTGCTAGCACCAATCTATTCTGACGGATCTGTGACACAGATAAGAAGCAGAAGTGTCTCGAGTACTGACTTCTACATTTATTTCCTCAAAGCAGAGGGCAAAGAAGCTAAACATTTAAAATGCATGGATTCCCCTGAAAGCTTTAAATAGGGCATATGCACAGCAACTTTGCACACAGATTGCCCCCAAAGTAAGTCTTGATTTCAGGACTAAGCCAAACTGGCATGCAAGAGCGGTTGCTGTTGATCTTTTATACTAATTTTGGTTTAATTGTGATCTTCAGCACTGCGTAAACATGCTAACCTAGTACTTCAGCTTCACCACAGCTAAACATTAATCCTTCTTAATGCTCTAAGTCAACTTTTAGTCCTTAGCAGAATTTACCTTAATCTCTGGCTAGGAAGCTAGCTGATTTACAAAACATAATCCAAGAGCTCCAGAATCTTAAGGAAAATGTGCAGAGAAGCAATTCACCTATGCAGAATAATGTGTTTGTCTGGTATCCTTCCTAAGATGCTACTGGAATTGATTCATCAAAAATATTGAGACCTGTGGTATAAAGGCTTCTTTCTCTTGTTAAATGATGAAATGCATAGGTACGTTTGGTCCCCCATGTTATTTTTCTTACCTTTCTTATACTCTTTTAGCTGCATTTTTTATGGCTATAGAAAATGAACAAATATAGGCTTATTAATTTGGTGAAGCGTTTTAACACATTTTTATAGTTGTAAATATGTAATCTCGATACGGATAACCAACTCTGTGGTGCTGAAATATTTGAATGTTACTATTGGCCAGCAGTTTTGTTGTTCCCTCTGTTTCTTATCAAACCCAATACAATTTAAGACAGCCATAGCTGTTATGCCCTAGGACTGAGGTAACAAAGCCATGTGAGTGGCTGGGAAAGAGAACTGTTGAAGACAGAGGAAAGATGATACATCTTTATCTCAGTTTTGGGTAGTACTTCAGTGAAGCTCTAAAAATCAGTAACACCCAAGAGTCCCTTGGCTGTATTTTGGAAGATGGTAGGTTTTATATTTTGCTTTGGTGTGTGTGAGAAGCCTTTGATAGCAGGGGAAGCCAGCTGATGGCGGCGAGTATCAGAGGAAACCATGGGATAAGGGGGGGATGTTCCCCAACAGAACTGGGAGAACTGCTGGGAGTGGACCCGACAGCCATCACCCAAAATGTCAAGAATCAGGAAAATCAAGTATGTGGAGTTGCATGTGATGAATCTGGAAGAACTTGGCTTGGTTTTCATCAACCTCTTACACGGTCTTATGTGGGGGTTCAAAAGCTTGGCCAACATGAAGTCCTGTCAACTTAATAAAGATCAGAGTTGCCTTCAGTACTCTCTGCGAGTCTCTGCATGTGAGTATCTGGAAGTTGCTTGGTTCCCTTCCACAGTGCTCTCACCGCTTGGTTTCCTCTCTCTCCTTTTTTTTTATTCCTCTTGTATACTCATTACATTTAATCATCTGTGTCCCCACTCCTCCTACCCCCAGGATGATTTCCTAATTTTTACTCCTAGTTTGATTATTTTATCTACATCACAAGTATGAGCTTTTGCTATGAAAAATGCAGGCTCTCTGCAGAGAAGGTGGGGAGAGAAGGCCTAGTGATGGCCAACACTTCACCCCCACCTAGCAAAACATTTCCAGAATAAGTGGGACATATTCATGCTTTGGGAAATATCTCCCTGAACCTGACAGAGAAAACTTTGCTGTGCGTTATTTTGTTGGTTCTCCACAGCTTTAGTTCTTCATCAGATTTCTGTCCCCTAACTCACAGTAAAAGAAGCCAGGTATCACTGAGACTCTCGGAAAAATTTCTGTTTCTATAGCAAGTTTCGGAGCGGTTTTTGAGGTATGGAGACCTGAGTAAGACTGTTGTGTCCAGGGTGACGTGGATGAGGGGCTTATGATTGTGCCTCAGCCTGGTGGAGGAGTGGGTTGAGGGGTTTAAGCAGCCTGAAGGCTGCTCTGCCATGTGCCAGCTCAGAGGTGTCCCCAAGGGGACAAGCCACCAGGCAAGGCCGCTCCTGCTCCACCTGCCCTGCCTGGGGGCTGTCAGAAGGTGTTGTCAGAGTGTCACCAGCTGTCAGGAGGGTGCCGGGCTGGGAGACCCCAGCAACAGGGCCTGTACCAGCAGCTGCTGCGCTCGTGCCAGTGAGCAGTGGGAAGGGTGCCAGCCTTCAGAGCTGCCCTTCGGGGTTCAGGTTACCGAACTGGGCTGGCAACGGCCCACACCTATATTTAGGCCTGGAATCTGTACCAGTGCATTAGAAAGCTTGTGTACGTGCCATCCTCAGGTAACCTTGCTGGCCATTGCCCTGAGAAAGCCTCCTGAGTGCTTCTTAGGATCCAGCAGCTTCCCTCCCGCGTGGTGGGGAGCCGCACGGTGGTGGTTCACCTCCTCGTGCTCTGAAATGGCTCCTTCTGCACAAAGCTATCCAAAATGGGGGAGAAAAGTGCTCGTGTGGGGCCCCCCCACACCTCACCCTTTCCAGCTCTGAGTGAGAAACCAAGTGGCTCCCATGGCCCTTTGGTGTCCCCAGCCCATGTTTGATCCAGAAGGTAGTGGCCACTGGCTCATAAGTCCCACAGGAGTGAGGGCACGGAAAGAAATGGCAAAGAGCTGCCATTTTCTGCCCTTGCATCCACAGAGGCACCTCATGGGGATTGTGATTTGAGCAGACGCAAAACTTCAGACCATTTTATTTGGATTGCTTTGTGATAGATTTTAGTGTTTTGATGTTTTATGGGTGTATCACTTTCTGGACTTTCCAGGAAGGCTAGGGAGCAGGATTTTCTGCAATGGGCTGATGTGAGTATTTGAAAAACATGCATGTTTTCTCTACTGCAGTATCTGAGGCTTTTTTTACAGTCACCTTTTTGCTTGGGTTTACCCAGTTCCCTTATTTCCTAAAACACTGGAAAGGAAAGTGCTGTAATATTAGGGAAATTGTTTCAAAGCTGAGCACAAATGGACTCTGATTCTTCTAACTATGTCCGGTTGTCTTAAAACAGTGTGAAATCCATGCTGATCATTCACAATCCTGTTTTTACCAATGCTCTAAGTTTTCAAACAAAGGAAACCAGATGGTTAAAGTCCATGCTTTGATAAGTCGCTTTCCTAATATTTTGGGCTCTTACCCAAAATATTATGACTTTGACATAAAATTGGCAGGAGAGTAATCCATTTCCTAAGCGGTGTCTTGAATTCATTCACTTTTTCAAAATGGATTTCTGCCTTACATTTGTCTGTTCATGCTCACAATGATTTTAAAATAGCAATAATAATCTGATTTTGTTACTTTGGTATTTTTTTTTTCACTTTTCATAAACTGTGCTGAACAGTTTACTGTTAAACTGAGCAAGGTTTGTTTTTTTTATCTGCAGGACAGATATTTGTATGGGAGATAACTGGTCTTAAAATGCATTGTTTTAGATAATGAAGCTGTAGATGATGGTTTTCAAAATGATATGATTTATGGATTATTTAGGGGATTTTTTTTTCTTTGTGTTGTTAAACATGGAACTTCTTGCACTCCTGATGGAATTGCTTGGCATGGGTTGTACAGCACAGACTGCTGCATGCACTCATCCTAAACTATTGCAATAGATTTTGGAAAAACTATATTCAGTCTTTTGAAGGGAGATGAGATGTCTTAAATTGCAGATGACCAGGGTCAGATGTTCAGATAGCCAAATCCTTTCCTTGCTGAATCTAGACTTGGAAGACTTTGAGTGAAGCCAGTTGGGGAGAAAATGATTCCCTATGGTCCTGGCAACATGAGATCCATGGGGAGAGGTGCAAGGTAGGCCTGGGAAACAGGTGCATTGAAAAAAAAGGAGTCTGAGAGGAAACTTCATCCCTCTGTGTTTACAATTTCTGTCTGGAAAGTAATTTTGTCTTGTGAGTGGATTTAAGGAGAGTCTGGGAACCCAGGGTAGTCCGAAGCAACACGTTTTTTTTTGTTAATGACGGTCTGATTTATTCCTGGATATGTTATTTGTGTTTATTTCTGACTGCTGAAATTCATTAATTGTATCACTTATTGCACTAATTTATGTTCTCCCAGGCCCAAGGAACCCACAGCATGTTAAATGCCCACATGGCTCCAATAATTGGGATGACTGAAGGGTTGTTTATTTTCCCCTCTTGGGTTTGTGTTGCAGTTGTCACGCTGTTTGCCAACACTAACCAATTTCTGCATGCTGCTGCTCACACAGATGCAGAGTTCTTTGAAACTGGGGGGGGCAGAGGTGGCACTTAGGAGCTTACGGGCTCTGGTTTGAGAATTGGAGGCATCTTGTGACTCCACAAACACTTTATTCTGAGGGAACAGAAAATCTCACTGCTGCAAAATAAGCCTTACGAGGCCAGCCTCACTCAGACTTCCTAGCAGGGATGCTGCTTGTCAATGAACTCGGTTTTCATTTGGTTCAGTTAGAGTTCCTCAGACTGAGAAGTGCCAAACGAGGGCCCACAGGCTTTACTTCTTCCACATTACATGGCCCTTGAGAGGAGGTGCAGAAATGGATCTGACTCCCGCCACCTCATAACCTTGGTAGCTGTAAAGCCTGTTGTTATGTACTAGAAGCTTTATCAGAAACAGTGTGGAAGCTCAGGTTCTTTTTACAGTTATTGAGATGACATAACTAGCCATAATGATTTTTTTACTTTTATCTTTTTTTCCTTTTTGTTTTTAATTTTCCTTAGGACCACTGACCATCCTGCTGTACACTATGCTGTCTTTGGGATTTGTTAGGAAGACATTTTGGCCTTTCTGGTGTATTTTATTTTTAATAGCCACTTGCATGCAGTACAATGTAGAAAAAAAAGTCTATTCCCATGCCTTTGTTAAAATTTCTGCATGGTGTTTCTGTGGGACACTGAAAAGGCTTTAAAAAATAAGAGTGTAAGTGAATGCAGCGTAACATTCTGGTTATGCTTATGAATGGTTATTACCTGCATTATATTTTCTTCCTGAGTTTGTGCAGGTGAAAAATCTTGTCTCTGACTAAATGCAATTAATAATCAGAGCTTGAAGCATGCTTGTGACATAAATCTTGATCATAGTGACACTTCAGAACTGGAAGTTGCCAAAAAAATAACCCCCTTACTTGTATCTAAATGCTGTACGATATGTAACCCACATGGAACAGTTGCTTAAGGAGAAGAAAGAAAAATATCTGTAACTCTTTGATAGGCAGCCATATTTGATGCTGCATAACCCACCTTGGTGTGACCATGTTGATGTGCACATCAACATTTCTGAGGAACTTTCAAGGAAGATGTAAATGCTGATGTTGTGCGTCCACAAGTCTCGATGCCATCTTCCAAAGTCCTTTTGTGTTGATAATGTATTGCTAAATGACACTTATTTAAAGGTATTTTGTTGTATTTGTAGTGCTGGTGACTTTCAGATTCTGTTTTAAATTGCAAACTCTTATTTTTACATCTTAAGAATATGTTTGACTTGAAGTGGATCATGAAAATGTCATGTATACAAATAGTGATCTTTCTCCTATGTAACGGATGCTCTAACACAATTGATGCAAAAAATGCAAAGGTATTACTACTTAAGAAAAAGAAAACATCCATGAAAACAATGTAATGTCTGTATTTAAGGGTTATGTTGCCTTAGCCATGCAGTCTTAGTCTTTGCTTCCGTGGTAGTACTTGTCTTCTCATCCCCCAAACCCTTTATGATGACATGTCAAGGTACAATGTAAAGCATTTGGTATTTTTTAACGTAAAAGGTAATAGCAAGGTCAGCCAACCTCTGAATGATTTCATTTGAAGGAAACTTCATTATGAAACTTTTCTAACTGCAGGTATTTGTGAAAATGTGTCATCCAATTCTTGGCGTGTTGCAGAGCATGAAGGCATGCTTCAGGGGTTGGGCTTCTTCAAGCAAGAGGCAAAACTGGAGAGATTAATATCACTGAGATAACTGTGGCACCTGTGCTGATAGCTGAACAGCTCCCAGCAAGGCTTATTTGTAGGGGTGGTGATACCGCAGACTTCCAGGAAGGCCAAGTAGAAAGAAACAAAACCTCCAAAATGATGCGTACGTGAGAGGAACAGGCTGTATGTGTGGTGCTAGATCCCACCATCGCTAGGCACAGCAGAGGGACCGCTTTTGTTCAAAAAGGTATTTGGTTTGTGCAGGTACCAAACATACTTCTTTCTACTGGTGTTTAAGTAACTGGGAATACTATTTCAAATTTGCTTAAGTAAAAATAACTTGAATAAACTGTGTAGCATGTAGTTTGTAATGTTTAGTTTTACATATACACAGAGATGGATAAAAATATATGTATGCACAAGCGATTTGCTATGATTATCTGACAAGCTGAGGCACGATACAACACTTAATAATGGCTAGTAAACCTCTAAATGATGTCAGTGTATTACAGGGCTCTTTTCATGATATTATCAGCAGTCATTAAAGTTATTTATTGCTGTCATCATGCATTTCTGTTACCCATAGCAACTTGGCAGAAAACATATTGCTAGCACAGCTGATGATAGATTCAGTTTCAGGTTTGGGATATGACAATCTGAACATCTTAATGGTATTTTTATGCTTACTGGCAAACCATGCTTCTTGGGTCATGCTGTATTTCCAATAATACCTAAATAATGTGTTTATGCATCTTCCATACTGTATGCAAACAGCATCTTCCCTTTCATAAAGAAAAACTCATCTGCGTGTCTTGGGGCACTCTGAGGTGGGAAAGCAGTACTTTTCATGTTTTGGGGATCTGCGATGCTGAGACACGAGGTGGTGTTGGTGTGTCAAGCAGCTTGGGGAGAGGCAGCATCTCTGGCGAGCAGCGCTGGCTTGGCTGTGCTGCAGCACGTGTGCCTGCTGTCCCGGCTGCAAGCTGTGTGCCCACCTGTCCTTCACTCTCCTATTCACTGAAAACTCACAGCGTAAGGCAGTTAAGATGTTTTGTAGGCAGCACTATGTATTTGTCCAGAAAAATCTTTTGAGCAAAGGGAGAAAATGGAGGTGTTTAGAACTGCTTTTTTCTCGAGTGTTTTGTTTGGGCTCCATGACTAAACACAATGAATCTTGGTTTCTGTGCAGGGTTTAGCTGTTCTTCCACTATTGGACTTCATCTCAGGGCTTTTTTGAAACTTTGGTATTTAATATTAAATCCCTGATTATAAAGGCTTAAAACAAACAAACAAAAAAGAGGGAAATGCACACATGCACAATATAATTTAGGGATTTCAAAAGGAGGTATTTATAACCTGCACATGTGCTGATGGATGCTTTTTTTTTTTTTAATTTTAGTTCTCTCTCTGCTGAGATTAGTGTACAGCTTTTACAGTTTGTTATCTTTGGATGCGCTGCTGAGAGACACTGGTGTCTAAATTTATTCCCTCTGATAAACTTATTTTTCTTCCACGCTGAATACGAGGAGGGAACGGCTTTCTATTTAGCAGCCTTGTGTATGCATATGACCCAGTATAGTTGTGGGATTGACATATTTGCAGAATTTCGTTCCTGTGTGAGACGCGAGCTACAAAAAGCCCAAGCTCAAGTCTTGTATTTGGCATTTTCACCTGTGATTACGTATTGGAGGGGTTTAAACTTCTATGAGTTTCTCTCTTGTTGGGCTGATGCTGCAGGAGCGGGTGCAGGCGGGCTGTGCCTGAAGGTGGGCACCCTGGTGCATGGGCACAGCCAGCACAGCAGAGCGTGGGTCCTCTCTGAATGCAGTTGCATGACCCCACCAAATCGTTTGGTTTGATTTGTACTGAACAAAAGTGTACTTTATGCTGGAACAACATGCTCATCTACTTAGAATAAATACAAATTATTCTGGCTTCTGAGTTTTGACATAGGTTTTTGAAGTTTTCTTAAAGTTATTATGATCAGATGAACTTAATTACAGAGTACTTTACATATACTCATCTGGTAAATGTCATACAACAGACAGAGTCAAAGGGAAGGTATGCAGGATTTTAGGTCTCCCTCTCCTTCATGTTATGCTCTTTATGTTGCCACTGAGCTTTAGGCGTGCCTGTCTGAGCTGTTTCTTCTGCTGGAAAAAGAACAACTCCTCCACCTCCCATATCCCCCCACCCCCAAAAAAATCCCCAAAGCAAAACTCTGATTGCTGCCTGTTCAGAGAGGAAATCTCATCCGGTTTGCAAACAAACTGCCTGGAGAAATCCCTGCAGCGGTCAGACCCTCGCCTTTCCACTGCTTACTGGAGAGGCGTTGTTGGGGGGAAGATGCGGTTTGTGTTTTCCTGCTGCACATAGCAGCTTTCCTGCCCCTCTTGGTACTGGGGGAAGAGAAAGGGGCTGGGCCAGGAGGTGTTTGAGAAAACAAATCCCATTGCAGAGAGCTCAGTGAGCGCCAGGTGAAAGTCTCCTCCACCTGGGCCACGCCAGCAGTGCCGGGCTTCTTCCAAGGAAGCCATTCAGTGCTACCCCACCTTCGTCTTTCCTCTTCTAACTGTGCCACCAGCTCTCTAAACCTGGTGTCGCAGCTTCTCCAGGTCACATAACCAGATTTTTCTGGACTTTGCAAGAAATGCCATTTCAATGTGCTTTGCTGCTTCTGACCATTGGAGAAGGGATCTTCTCAAGTGGTTTATGCAGATTGCGCTAGCACGATTTCCAGTTGTACTGTATACATTAGCAGTGATAAGGGCATCGCCTAATCTCCAGGGTCATCTCTCCCTACTGTAGTAAAATAGTTTTAGCATGCGTAAAGTAGCTTGAGCTCTTTCATACAAAGAGGGTCTGACAGTCGAGTAGGGGTGTGTAAATATGTAAAGACCTTAAATATTCATCTTCTTGAGGCATACACCTCTGTACACTAACTTGTTACACGAGGTAGTATAGCTTCTTCCTTTTGCAAATATCTGAGATAAATATTCCTGTTAACATTGCAAAGTTTTAGTGTGCATTTATGATGATATAATACATATTTTAATTGGCTCTGCATTTTTAGGTTTAGAGAAAAAAAGTTTCATCTGGAGTACACTAAGCCAGTTTATTCCAGAGGAATATTCCAGCAAACAACTGCTAAATTGCAGCAGTTCATAGAAGTGTCAGCACTTGCAGAGTCAGTAATTTGTTTTTCTTTCAAATGTTCTGCAACTGCACTGCTGCTGACTGCTTTCTCTTTGTGCTGCCTTTCATAGAAAAGTGTTTTCAGGTAGCAAGTATGTGATATTCTTTCCCTGGGCATGTTTGATCAGACCTTCCTTTTTCTTTTTTTTTTTTTTAAACTTTATTTTTAAAGCATCCTGACTAAATTTTTGCCATCTAGTTAATAAGTAACAAGTGACTCTAATAACTCCTCTGTCATGCTTTTTATTTACAGTGTATGCAGAAATTAAGAGAGAGGAGGGGGAGACAAATCTGGAGTGAATTTCCATCACCCATAGTGGTTTTTGCTAAGAAAACAATCTTTAAATGTAAACAACATCTGTATTTTTCATGTTGTCTTTCTAAATACTGGTTCTGTAAATAACTTGCCCCCACTGTAAGGCAACAGTTAGATGCCTTAATCTCTCAGTCATCCAGAGCTTTGTGCAGAATGCAGACTTCCAGCATATTTAAACATACATCTCCCAAACTTTTGATATCTTTTCCTCACGGCAGGATTTCAAAAGGTAGATGACTGTGAAATGCACTTTCATTCTCTGTGTTAGTGCTTTAACATTAGTCTGACTTTAATAGGCTGGGATGATTTCAGCTTATAAATCTTCAACTGGAGGATAAAGTTCAAGTAGATAAAATCAAACAGATGTTGGTGGGAGGATTTCTTCATGACCCATAAAAGTGCTATCATCAAAGCCTGGAATCATTTGTTTTGAATTATTACATTGTTATCAAAAGGACTGTAGCAGTCTGTTTGTTGAGAAATTGGATCTGTTTATCTGAAAACAGAACAAAGATGCCATGCTAAGACGTCCCTGGGAAAGTGTGGGTTAGCTGATGGCTGAAACGGTAGGGTAGCTGTGAGACGTTTTGATTGACAGCTGTCCAAATAACTGCCAGGCCTGGAAGCTTCTGCAAGTTGTTATATCATTGAAAATGGCATCCATTTAAATATTGAAGTGTTACTTGTTTAAAAAACAAATGTACTTTTCCTTTGTCTTGAGGAAATAAAAGATTTTTCAAAAGCTTTTTTTCCCCCATTTTTGTTTTTTAACTTAGTGGAGATGCCAAGTTACCTTTCAGTAGTAATTTTAAGTCATGACCAAAAACTGTTGAAGACTTTGTTGAAGTGAAGCTTCATGCTTTTACTACAGCTCCATGGTGTCCTGCTACACAGAAACAAGCTGCACCTGCATAAGTGAAAAAATGTGTTCTTTTTATTACTTACTGGAAAGCCTTTACTCTTTTACTCATAATTTATTTAGGAAAAAAAAAGGTATACAAGTGACATATATATATATATATATATGTTAGTGTGAATCTAAGCTCAGCACTCAAGTGTATATCATGTAAAAGCATGAGAAAATCACCTTTAAAATCCTCCAGCTACCACAGGTGTTTATGTATCTGTGTATGCGCACACAGCACGGCTTTGCAGCCAATGCAGACCTTAACAGTCTTTCCTTTCCTTCAGAAAACCACTGACCATAAAATGAAATAGGCCAGGGAAGTGTTCTGCCTGTTTGAGAGCTCTGTAGGAGGACTTGAACCTTGCCCCAAAGCTCTCAAAAAGGATTGTGTCACCTGCACGGGACTATGAAGGTGTGCTTCTCTGTGCTGACTTGCTTTCCAGGGACACAGCCTCAGCGTGGAAAAACTTGATGTTGAGATAAGTTGCCCTAGAGGGGTGTTAGAGATGAGCCCAACAGCAAGCACCATGACATGGACTGAGGAACCGTTAAGTATGGGCTGGGGGCTGTGGAGCTGTGCCTGTGCTTGTTTCTGCTGAGGGGAAGCTAAGGGCTGCATACCTTCATCATCTCTTGCCAGTGCTTTCAGGGTCTTCACACTGTGCACCTAGCTGGTGCAAAGTGAGGTACCCCTTGGGTAGGGGCAGAACATGAGTAGGCATGGGGAAAAGTGTACAAAAATCCAACTTTTCCTAGGGGTCCACCTTCTTTGTTTCCAAGGATGGCCAAGGGAATGCTTCTCTGAAGTCAGCTGTCAACCAGGGGAATCTGACGTGGCACCACTTGGTCTTACTGTAGTAAAACGCATTGGTTTCATTTCCTCTCAAATATCACTTCTCTTTATCCCTTTCAGTCATGATGGTGACTGTGTTAATGCTGCATCTGATAAAACCAATGGCGATGCATTTGCTGAGATGCTTGTGACCATGGCAGGTAGAGCAAAATGCTCTCCTGAGTTAGAATCCCGTGTAGGAGGCTCAAGAAATACTGCACTGTAGTCTGTAAATGTCAACAAGATACTAGCCTGAGTTCATTGCAGATTATTTTAGTTTTTTTTTTTTTTCTCTTTTGGAATATCTGTTCCGCTGTGATCCTGAAGGCTTAATTCTAGATTTACAGCATTGTCTGCAGGCTTGCTCTGACAGAAATTTGCAGGCCTTGGCCCAATCCTGCAGTGGTTAGCAGGCTGCTGTGTCTGTGTAAAGTCTGCCAGACTTTAGAAACAGAATAAAGGAGAGCAATGGGACACTTGTGTACAGCTTACTGTTGATTTTGCTCTAAGTGTAGAAAGAAATAGTGAAATTTTAAAATATGAAGCTAAGGGGAGAACTATCTTCTCTGCTTTGAAGAAAAACAAAACAAAACAAAAACGAAAGGCTTGCCTTGACCAGATGACACAGATGTTTAAAATGCTCAGTCCTTACGGCCTGTTTAATTATTTTGATGAGTGCAAGCTATTTCTCTTTGATAGCCCGAGAATCCAGTGACAACAAAATCTGTGCTTAGAGTTGGCCTCTTCGAAAGCGGGTGTGTGAGGAGACAAGGCTGGGAGGACTTGCTGCTGCCTGGGGTGGGGAGATGATGTAGTGATGGGTGGAGAAGCATGCAGGGATCGGGGAGGGGAATGCAGGGCCCTGTAGCCACCCGTCCTGTGGATTTGTTTGATGTAACCTTGAAAAGAGCCTGGAGGAGCATCTCTGGAGCTTTCTGGGTTCTGGAGCAGGACACGTAGCTCTTTCTTGCATGGGGGAACCAACAAGCAGTCTCATGGGCTACCGTGCCAATGACAAACTTGCCTTAAGTACTTTAAGATCTATCACATTCTGGAAACACATAGTAGTGGAATATAAAATCAATTATTTCAAACTACTTTAATGCATTTTTTTCTCTGAGGCATTGAACTTGCTGATGATGCACATGTTTTCGTGTTGAGTGAAGAGTTTTTCGGAGAAAAGTTAACGTATGAAGCAGAGATGAGCAGAACACCTAGTCTCATTGTGGTTCAAGATGCTTTCCTACTTGCAGTGCCAAGTCTAGTAAATTACTACAGTTTAGAGAGACTCTTCTTTCTTGCGGGGAGGAAGGTGTGGAACACGTAACTTTTGTTGGAAAGAAATCTTGGAAAAATATTTTCAACCAACGCAAAAACGCTGCACATTGTGCAAATGGACCAGGGTCGCTGTCACGTTCATTCTGCCCCAAGAATGTTCTGCTTAGCCTCCAATAACTTGGTCAGGTGAAATAGAGCTCTTCGGGTCTAACAGCAAGAAACTCACAGCAATATTGAATGGTCACATCAAACCAGGTATCCCGTAAAAGATTCTGATTTTTTTTTAAATTTTTATTTTTTTATCATTTGGGAATGTAGAGACTTAATTCTACCTTTGTTTGCTTAGGAAATCAGTTGTTTTGGAAACTCACAGTTAGTGAAGAATGGTGGTTTCTTCACTTGCAATGTGCTTGTGGTATAAGAGATTTGGAATGCAGTTCTGCCATGGGATTTATTTATTGTTTTTTGTAAACTGAAGATTTTCATAAATCTAATCACCTACTCTTATTCCCTGAGGATCTGCCGCCTCAAGCTAAGAGATGTTGTGCTTCAAATGCGATTAAAAAAAAGGAAGAAACCAAGTGGTACTCTTTCCCAAACCCAGAAATAGCACCTGAAAAAAATAATTGTTTATTTCACATCTTAGGATTTAGTATAAAATATCCTTGCTTTCCCAGACAGAGTGCAACTCAGTAATTGCTCACTGTGTGTGTTCACTTCCCCCATGTGGCTGTCAATATGTTCCTAGAGCTTTACAAAGCACTAAAGTTCTTTTTCTTTTTATAAGTTGCCGTTCTGTTATACATGTATGATGTGTACCACCAACTGTACAGACTTCTTTCTGTGCTGTGGTGTTTTGCCACTTTCCCTAGTTTCACTGCTGTGAAGGATGGAGGGACAGCTGGAGAGACCACAAAAATTATACACAGTGTCTGTTTTGGCCATTCAAGTTTTCTACACATTGTGCTTGTTCAAAAGATCAGAGAGTAAAATCAAGGGAGCACATGCAGAAATGCAAAGCTCATAAAACTCCCCCAGCCCTCTAAGGCAGTGTGCTGTTCTTGCTTTCTGTTGAAAAGTGACTAACAATAGACGTCTTCTGTCTGGTGCATACATGGTATCAGTTGCTAACGGACAGCTGTGAGTGGCTCTAATTTGGAGTTAAATAATGAAAAGAGACACCCACCCTTAGTGAACGTCAAACTAAGCAACTTGCCCATTATGAGCTCCACATGTCTGGGTGTTATGATACAGGATTTTGGATTGCTGTATTGGTACCATAGTCTCTCAGCGGGTTTCAAAGTTGAGTGAATTGTGAAGGCAAAAAGTTGTTTAACAGTAAACTTTGGGTGCCAGAGGTGGCCAGGGATCAGCTGCCACTTGTGACAAGTGTGAAATTTGAGAAAACTTACAGTTAGTTTCACACTAAGAAACTAAGCCTGTAAATGACCTTACAAGGGACAGAGTGGTCACAGGAATTTTTAGTTCCATTGTGAATCAGTCTCTTCTATGCCCCTAAATCTCTTGTCCTGAGAGGAGACTGATGGCTTTTCCATCCAAGTTTTTCACACGTCCTGGGGCTGTAGGGGGTAGAGGGGCTACAAATGGGAGGGATAGCATGCATTGAATTCTCTTCTTGAGGAGTGTTTTCAAGGGTGAAGATGAACTGAGGGTCAGTTTTATCCCTTTTTCCTGAATATGAGGTGAACATCAGTCAACTTTTGAGGATGTGTAAACTCAGAGATCAAGGAGACTGGCTGTGGAAAGACAAGTCTCATCAAGAAATGGCAGGAACAGTTCAGAAGATTGTTCTTGTGCAGTTTTGCAGACCTGCATGATAATCTTTAAATGAGGAATTAATTTGAGGAACTTCAGGGGTGGGAAAAAAAAAGTAATAAAAGATTCAAGATCTCAAAGGAGAAGGCTTTGTAAGGAGAAAGTGTATGTTAACTTTACTAAGTGCTAAGAAAGCATATGTTAACTTTACTAAGTGCTGTTAAAATGTGCAAAGTTAATGAAATGACTTGTATAAATGAAGAATGGAATGAGATCAGCCTCAGCGGAAAATTTTTCATGTGACTTCTGAAAAGCTTAGAAAGAAAATTATACCAAAAATAAAGGGGGAAGATGTACCAGGACATAAGAAATCAAGTTGCCCGGAGAGAAAGATTTTGCAGCCATAAAGCAGTAAGGCAATGTGTAAAAGCAAAAGTAAGTTGTTTTTTACTGCTTGAGCTATAACAGCAAAAAAAAAAAAAATCATAATCAAAAACTAACCTTGTTGGCAGGGAATCCCCAAGTAAGACTTTCTTAGCTTTATGTAAGAGAAGAAAAACATGGCAAGACAACAACTCGGATGATATGATACAGTGGCATGAACAAAATAATGCCTTGAAGATAAGTAAATGGCATCCAGAATGCTAAAGAAAGGTTTACATAGCTGGAGATTTTAGGTAATAACACAGAAAAGTCATTAAATCTGCAGCAACTGTTTTGTACAGTAGCCTCATAAATTAAATGAAACCATATTCAAAGTACACAATGCATTATAGCTTTGCTCCTGAAACTTCTGAAAGAAAACAGAGATGTTTTTTTTGAAAGCCTGGGATGCTTCCAGATATCCTGCGCTTGGACATAGAGAAAAATGATTCAGTCTATAAAGCATCTCTCTTGGAAAGTAACTCAAAAATAACCGCAGCTGTGGAGGATACAACGAGACAGTGGCATTGCTTGAGTGGCAGTGCTACGAAGTTCAATGCCTGTCCTCCTAGCCATGGGGAAGACATCTTACATTTGCACAGGTCTGAGCAATTAAAATGAAGTGCTAGAGAGAGCCGGAACTAAATACCTATGCTTGACTAAATATTATCCAGCTTAGTTAAAAGAAAAAAATTCTCTGTACTCTGTGCCAAATGTTACTGGATAAAGCAAGCAGTTACTAGATCGTGCTCTGGACACCAGCAGAGAGAAGAATATTCTATGTGGGATGAAACCTTCAGCAAAAAGATTCTCTTGCCACCCACGAGGCCTGCAAATAGGAGACGTATGTAGCAGTGCTGAGGGCGATGACATCCTGATGTATAGGTACTGAGCCCGTACGATGGAAGCTGTGGCACATCATACTCACAGCCTCATCTGTCTGCTAGTAAAAGCCAGGGGAGTAAATCTAGAATTGAAATAAAATGATGAAATTGTGACTGACGGCAGCTTCATGTGTGGAACAGTTCTGACCTCCTAAGAACTAAAATCTGACCTCCGAAAGGTAAAAGCAATACAGGAAAGCCTACTACTAAAGATATTAAATTGGTTCAGAGATTATTAGGGTTTATAAACTCAGAGAGAATTTTTTTTCTGATGGGTCTCAGATGTGTGTGAATTCCTGTGGCAACTGCTGGGCAGAGATGCATGCTGGAAGTCAGTCCCTCATTATGACATGCTTCATCCTGCATGCCAGAAGGCCGACGACCACATACACTGTGCTTCCCAGTTCATCATTCAGCTGACTCCCTTGGAAAATAGGAGGGTAACAAGCATTTTTATAAGGTGTTTTTATCTTAATCCCTTGTCCAAATCTGACTATAAGAAATTACACCAGCAGTAGTAACAATTGCTCTGAAAGTTGCCTGCCCTTTGCAGTATGTGGAGGAGCTTTGTGTTTGATCTAGCAGCCTCACAGAGTGAGGGGACAGAGTGAGGGTCAGCCTTGGTCTGTCTTGTCCCGTTATTGTGGACGCTCAGGTCTTGGTGAGTTATTGGAGCAGTGGTAAGCAGGAGTAAAACAGCTTCCAGGCACTGCTAGAGAAGGCAGCAGCATTACACTGGTTTTCTTGCTGCTGTCCCAGGCTGGGTTGGTGGGAGTGAAAAACCAAGGATATGGAACAAATGGCCCTGGTAGATCAAAAAAGCTATTCTTAGTTTAAAAAAATAAATACTGGAAGTGATGGCCTGTGGGCTGGAACACTGGATAAAGGGTTTGTTGGATCTTCTTTAAAAATAGTTCTCCAAACTGTTTGCATGCAACTATGCTTATCCATGAATTATGCCTACGAATTCTCATATTTGCTACTGGCAGTGCCCTGACAGGCTGTGATAGGGCTATCCTGCTTTAGTGGTTGTTATTACTCCCCTGTCTTAAGGTTTTACCTTATGTTTATAAATTATTGCTCTATTTATGAGCTCTTTATGCCTGATTTGCTCTACTTGGGCTTGCAGGCCCTTGTAGTGCTTGGCAGTGAGGCGCCCAGCTCTCAGGTGGCTCATGTCCCATGGTGCCATGCTAGGCCTGAAGTAATGGCAGGTCGAGACAAGATGGCTGCCCTGCAGGCTACAATTAGGCTTTCAGGGTGGTGAAATGCTCCTCACTGACTGTCTTGTTATGTTTCTGTGTCAAATGAGTCAACGAAACACAATGGGGTTACCGCCCCCCCCCCCCCCCCCTTTTGGGGGGGTGTTTGATTCTCTGGGCCACAGGGGTGGTGGTAGTGGCATTGCAGCTGCCCAACCAGATCAGGCCATGCAGGCCCTCTCCTTGGGCTTTTCCACCTCCACCTTTGTCACTGTCACCACTGTCAAAATTGGGTCCCCATAAGCTATCCACCACCCTTCAAATGTGGGATGTGTGATTACATTGTTTCTGTGGTAAATATTAAATCACCAAGGTGGAGCAGCCCTCACATGAAGGGGATGGGCAGGGGTACTGGCGGCCCTTTCTCCGGAGAGCATACTTAACCAAATATATATCTTTATTATATATTCTTAGTGTTGTACTGAAAAGCTGGATTGATTTTGGACTGCAGATCCAAGTCTGCATTTTTATCAAGTAAAGGGAAAAAGGTTTTCAGGAGGCTTGTGAGCACCTGGCTTGTCTTTTCTCCTCTAGCTCATGGCTAGGCTTGCTGTCTTTCTCTTGTTTTGTTTTAGTGCATTTTTTTGTTATTATTTTTTCCCCCCTCCTCCTCCACATGTCATGAAATTTGCTGTAACTGCTTCATTAAGCTGCCGTGTGTCACAGTAGCAGCTCTGCGAGTTTAAATTGGCTATTTTTGTCTGCAAGCACGTGAAACTTGAGGACCAGAAGAACCAGCTCCACAGCTGTATTTCCATGTGCTGGATAGGGTCTGACATAAACAAAATGCTTTTCCTTTTGGGTGCTTGGCAGCTCTCAGCCAACCTGTCAGAGAAATGGTTATGACTGTTTCTCTGCTCTCAAATGAGACTGCTGAAAACTTACAGCCTCTCTGGGAATTTCAGCTTCTTTCCACAAAACAGTAACAAAATCTGTTTTTATGTTATGTTTAATTGTAGACAATTTAGAGTGTTAAGAACTCTTCTGGCAGATTAAAAAGGCAGGGGAGTGGGTGGGGAATAACAACTGTACTCCTTTTTACTCAAACCTAATTTGCTCCTTTTGGCAATATTCACAACTTTTATGTAACCTGTGTGGCTGTTTTAAGAAGCCGCTCTCGGCAGATATTTGCCAAAAATTTTGGCCTTCATTTTTTTTTCAGTTGCTTCCTTGGCTTAGTTTACTAAACAAACCATTTTTCCTAGATGATGTTAGTTTAGCATGAATTATTCATTTAAAAGTTTGATTTCTATTTACTTTTTATTAGCTAATAACGTGGTTTTTTTTTTTTTTTTTTTTGCAATGCCTTTTAGTTGAATTGTAGCTGCACTGAATGTGACAGATATCTAAGGTAAAAAGCCCTAAGGTTAAATATATAAATAAATAAATAAATAAATAATATCATACTGGGGGAGGAATACATGCAACAACAGCATATCAGAAGTGGTTAAATGCACCAAAAATACACCAATCCCAGTCATTTTTCTGCTCCCCTATTTTTTTCTTTTTTTTTTAGTTATAAACATCACACTGTTAAACTTTTAAAATCTGTTTACTGTAAAGACACTAAAATAAAAACAGGCATATTCACAAGGATATTCATGAATAGCAATGGATGTCACATGGCTCTTTTGTAAAAATGTTTTCCTATGATAAGTTGATAATTTTGGATATTTATAGTTTTGAGGGTTTTTAATGACTACAAGCAGCTTTCACAACTATAGAACTGTTTGTCTAGACAGAAAGCAGAAATAGTACCATATGTGAAGGGCAAACAGCAAATGTTTCTCAACAGGTGACAGACTAAAATGACAGTGAAAAATGAAGAATAAATATGTATTAATTACAGCTGATTCCAAATAAATTCTTGCATGTTGTCACATTGAGGGAAAGAATGTCTGTGATATTCTTTATTTAATAAAATGCTTTCTGTGAATGTTTTTCCTGCCAATTCAATACAACCTACTTTTAATGAGTACTTTAGCAGAAAGTTTACTTTGTGCTACTGCTGAAGATAATAGCTCCCATTGAACTGTTTTGATACCAAGCTGTCAGTGGAAGTGGTAGCCTATTCTTTGAGTAATTGTTTTCCAGGGAAAATTGATCAATTCTGAAATTGATGTGATTTGGCAACAGAGTAATACTGCTTTGAGTCTTATAATGAAAGTTATCTGCTGCAAGGATATACTCTGGGTGAGACTGGAGTGTCAAGGAGGCACTCAAGATAAAGGAGGAGTCAGAGTAAATGTAGATTTTGAACAAGGAGCTATACTTAAATTTAGGCTTTGCTGCTACTTTTTACTAATGGGCATAATTCTTTCCTGGCTTTCATCTGGGATTCCTTTTGTCAAACAATTATATGGAATTGTAAATGGCAACCAACCTATCTATCAGGTTCAAAAAAGGCTAGCAAGGCACAAATAATTACATTAGTGATTCATCTTTAGAGATGTGTTTTCAGCCAAGGAAGTTATGGCATCAGCAGTTTGGAAGGAGGACTGTCAAATGCAGTTGTCATTAGTGCTTATGCTTAGGATGTGAAATTGCTGTATTCTTGTTGTAAAACTGCAAATATGTGTGTTTACAGCTTTGGTATTCCTACCCAGTCCCACCTCCTAGTGCGGCAGTGCCCAGCCGGTGGCTGGGGTTTTTGTGCACAAGGATGAAAATGCTTCATAATGGTTATTGAGTAGTGAGTCCTGTATTTTAATAATGAGCTTGACTTGTTGTTATTTTTGCACTCAGTTCTTATCATGAAGCATCACTGACACTTTGCATTTCTTTCCAAATTAAGCACATGATCTGAACAAAAGCTTAAAATTTGAAGCAAAGTAGCAACTTACCAAGAAATATTTTAATAAAGTGTCCATTATACATGCAGATGAACTGGACAAACAAAATATTTTTACCTTTAAGATTTTGTTGCTTTAATTTGATTTAAAAAAGGACATCCAGCAACGAGAGTTGTGAGGCTTGCTCTAGCTGTTGCATTTCATTGTTGGTGCCTGTATTTATAGGAGTTCACATGCTTTTCCTTAACTGGACAAACTGGCATTCTTGCTTTTGAAAAATGCTTTCAGCAATGTTTTTACTTTTTTTTTTTTTTTTTTTAATTTTACTTTATCTGTTTACACAGATCATTGACTTAGTGAGATATTTCCTTCACTTCAGAATCCTGTTTAAATCCCAAATGATCATGTATATCAATTTTGGTAATAGTCATTAGCCTCACGCTACTGTAGCATGCCAATTCTTATTAGCTTTCTGGAGACTGATTTCCTTGTCCTCAGGTGTGCTGGATGTATTTGTAGCTGTGCCCAATTTCTAGAAGTTCCTGTTTACTCTGGAGATATCATGAGTCCTGTGACTATCGCATACCCGTTGAGGGAGACAAGAGGCTGGGGTGAAGCTCCCATGCCATCCAGAGTTGCATTCTCTTTGCTTTCCCTTAAAGGAGGGAGAAGTTGGGTGAGCACTTAACCGGAGTTAGAGGGAGAATGCTCATTCTCTTTGCACTGTCTTTATCACAGTTAAGGCAGTTGCTTTGAAGTCATCTAATATTAGACAGCTTCTATAAAGACTGCTTTATATAAATCAGGTAATGTCTTGTAAAAGAGCATGCCTTACAATGTCAGTTGCTCAGAGCCTTCCAAGAGGACCTCAGCAGCTGCTGCCTGTCGCTGAGGTTAGGCGACAAATTATGCACCCTTCTGCTATTCTGTCCTGAACCAGTACTTTTAAGAGTCACACAGCTTTGCTTAAGTAGATTTTATTGATGCTGCATAATCTTTAGGGACGTACTGTCAGAAAGAGAGCATCTCTCTTGTGCATCTTAGAAACCTTGTGGCCACCCTGTTCAGGATTGATAAGACTTGGAGGATCTGGCCTCACTCATACAGATGTTATGCATGATACACTGCTGTAGGAGTTTTGAGAAGGGAAGCACTGAGGAAATAAGACTCTGAATCACTGTAAGAAGACTGGGAGCCTGGTGTTGGCAGTTATTTTTAATAAGAACGGCAGGCTCGTCTGCTGGGACAAGTCCTGCCCCAGGAAGCACTCCAGAGATGACACGACCCACGTCCTGCAGGCTGGGCACCCTGCCCTCACCAGGCAAAAATAGATAGAGTGCGCACACTGAGCAATTCAGGTCTGCCTGCCAAAGTCCGTGCTCGCATCCCTAGTGTAGCATAGAAAACGTGGCACAGGCTGATGCACTATCACAGCTGTTTCTTACAGAGATTTTTCACCCTGCCTTTGAGAATACATGAGGATAGCTGGAGTTAGTCATTGATTAGTTGTGTGTGATCATCTCTCATTTATATTGATGGCACTCAGTAGCTCAGAAATAGGTTGCTATAATTTAGTCCTGTTTGCCCTTGTACAACATAAACAAGTATACTAACACAATAACAGTTATTACAGTAACAGTTATTAAGTATACTTGTAAAAATGAATGAAAATCTAGGAGTTTCCCCTCAGGACTCTGGAATAATATCTGACATCTTTTAGCAAAGAAGTATTAATTAATTTTGGATCTAGTTATGCTTGCCTTTAAAGAATCCAATCTCAGAAATTCTCATATTTGTAGGAATTGACAGATTTGGGAAGGCAGTCGTTATTTCTTGTACTTATTATATAATTATTTTTTGTACTATTTATATGCAGGAAAAACTGTTGTAGAACTCTTCCTCCCCTTTGTAGTAAAAAGTAATTATAGCAAGCAAAACCCTTATATTTTATTAGTATAAAGGTATGTAATCTCTATTCGTTTAGTAGCTTGAACTCAGGAAAATTCAATAGAGATATTTCTGAAAGACGTTTAAAACATGCAGTGTCTTTCTCTGAGCTGTAGCAACTGACTAGTACCAAAGACAGCCTGAGGAGGGACTTGGTCATGGCAATGAGCCAAAAAGTCATGAGTCTCGTGTAACAAAATCTCTTCCGACAGAGGGCTCAATTCTGAGAAGCAGCCAGCCTTAGGATATAATTGCTCAGTAATGACAGCGGGCCGTGACAGTGGGGATCCCTCAAAGGAGGCACCGTGGTCTACAGGGATGCTCCAGTCCCTTCTTCATTCTCCCAGGAGCATCTGTGTGTCCCCTGGGTACTCTTTGCCCCAAAACACAGCTACATCACCATTTCTACTGAGCCAGGGCCTTATCTCAGTTGAGCTGGCAGTTTCCATCTACTTTTTCCTGCAATTCTTAGGTCCTCCAGCAGTTCTAACATTCAGGTTGTCAGACCAGAGCTAGGGGTGTCTCAGTGTGTTTGGTTGCATGTTGACAACCCTGCAAGCCTACAGGGAGTTGAGCGTCTTGGGAAAGATTTTGTTTTTGGAGACTGATGGAGAGGAACCTCCATTGCTCCAAACCTTGTGAACATCACAGCTGGTCCTCATCCACCAACACAAATGGCCATAGCTATTGTGGGAGAAGTTTGGTGTCTGAAGTCTCCAGCCACAGTCTGCTACTCTTTCCTCTAATACCATATTTTATCATGGTATCAGGTAGCTTCAAGGCTCAGCTCAGTATCGCAGGGTGAAAGAGCTGAACTTCTTGCTTATTTTTGAAAGGTCTTGGTTCCCTGTCAGTTTCTTCCCATCTCTCCCTGATGCCATGTGCTCTTTTTTGTTTTCCTTTTTGTTTAACCTCACACCTTGCTCAAGTGACTTGAAATCGCCAACCTTGTAGAAAAAGAACCTGCCCAAAACTAGTCATAGTGTTTTCTGCTTGACTGCTGAGTTGAACTGGTTCCTGGCTTCAGCGCCACGCTCACTGCAAAGAAGGGTGTGAAACTGAGGGCTTGGGAGAAAAGATGAAAACAAGGGGCAACATGTCATTATGTCAGCTCAGCTGTGCATGAAACTGCAACACTGCAGCTCTTTCCCTCCTCTTGCACTGCTTCCTACTACTTAGTCTAGCTAGTAAAGTGTGCCTGTATGTGTGTACGCAGATTAATTGTTTCAGCATTTATTTTCACTGAATAAAGGGGAAAGACGGCTGAAAGTTAGATATCTTGTTACTTCCATGCTGGTACTTCTTTCTATAATGATAAAGATGCAAAAAAAAATCTTTTATTGTACATTCCCTCACAGTAAACAGCCATGCCACCAATTTTCATGGAGAAGTAAAATATCTCTGGCATGAAATAGGTTTGAATTAAATTATGGAACTGTTTCCATGAAATTTCATGGAAATCTGCCTTGAACTTTCTTTTGCACAAAATACAATGTGGCTGACTTAAGCAAACATTCGTTGAAATATTCTTTTCTCTAATTTTATTAGTGTTTTTATTTTGTATGGTATAACATGTATATAATAATAATAATAATAATGCATTTATACAGAGGATAAATCATTAGTTGCCTGAAAAAGAAGGCTACAGATACTCTCAAAATAGGGATTTTTTTTTTTTTTACTGTCTTCTCTGATCTCTCAAAATGTGAGAAAGACCAGTCATATCTCTTGTGATGCAGAACTACATGCTGGAGATGTGGTGTGAAGAATCTGAAAAGCTGACCACCCGGTGTGTTGAGTCCGTATAGCATACTGTACATTTACTCAGTAGCAGATTCGCTTGTAAGAAGAAGAATACAAAGCAGCTAAAGCTTTGGAGACCTTGGGAATTCTATCAAACTGAATGGAAAATGCTCACTTGAAATAAGTGCCTATTTTTAACTGAATACTAAAATTTCAATGGGTGACTTTGACCTGCAGTGAATGAAGCAGAGTGTTTAAGGACTTCTATTCTTAAAGTGAGAAGTATAGCTCATGTGATGTACACCAGACAAAGTAGAGAAATAAAAGCTATTTTTTTTTTCTTCTGAAAATCTAAATGTGTCCAAAAAGGTCAAAATGCTGCAAAACAAATTTTCTGGAATTTCACTGGTTCCATTAATGTCTAAAGAGTTATACTAAAGCATCTATGGCAGAACAGATGCATAAGCTTTCCCTAGAATTATGCGCACTGTGAGTATTGCCTGGTCCAGTAATGTGCAGGAAGAAATGCTTGGAGGTAGCAGCTACAGATGAGTCAAGTCAAAAACATAGAATAAGGAATGGTTTTGCAAGCTAAGGAGCAGTAATATGTTACTAGTGAGGCTGGAGGTCAAGGAGAGGAAGATAGAACAAGATTTGTGGAGCCCACAGAGTGGGTGAGCTTTGTAGCAGTTGGAGGCTCAGAATTTTAATCTATTGGACGTGATTTCAAAGTTGATTTCAAAGTCCATCAAAAGTCCAAAGTTGATTTCAAAGTCCATCGAAGCTTGGCAGTGGAACCTCCAGTGGAACCTTGATTTCCTTTCCTACTTGCTTTTGACAACATTTACATTAATAAAGACAAAGTACAACCCTTTAAAATCCTCAGCAAGAATTCTGAATAGAAATTCAAAGAACTTCCAAAATGTTTATTGAGCATAACGGGAGCATTAAAAAATAATTCAGACTCCTATACCGGTTCTGAAAATGGCACGCTTCGCTTTACAATTCTATTTCTTGTAAAATGATTGTAAAACAATTGTTCTGAGTATAACATCATAAAAATTGGTCACGTACAAATTAGTTTATTAGGTGTGTTTGGGCCTCCAGTAGTCCAAATCAATGATAAAGAAAAGATGTGAAGCAAGTTAGCTCCTAAGGAGCTAGGTGCAATATGCTTATGGAAGGACTGAAATACTGTGTCTTGTTTAGGAAATCTAGTGAATTTATTGGAGAATGTGCCACCACACACATCTAATGACCTTATAAACATAGGGTTTCTTGTTTTGTTTTACAAAATGTTCGGCTATAATTACTCAGAAAAAATATACTTTTTTTTTTTTAGTTGCAGCTTTAAAAGACCCGTTTTTGTTATGAAAGCTAGTTGTAACTTAAGCTTTTGCATTGTACAGAATAACGTAATTCATGTCAATAAAATTCTTGTGTTGTTCTCAAAGTCAACAGTTAATTTTCATGTACCGATGCAGAGATACAGAGAAAATATACATCAAAGTTTATATATAAACACTCGTTCTGAGCACATAATAAATGTTTATTAAAAGATATGATTTGAGATATGCTCCTTATTTAAATCATATGGTATTTACTTTGTTCAATGCTTAAGACATTTTTGTGTCTATCTCCTAGAAATTACAAAGGAAGAAATTTAATGAGTTTGATTGTGAATGCAAGCTGTTGTCTTTTTGCTCTTCCAAGATTGTATTTTGACTTTGAGAATAGTCTTTCCTATGACTGCAATTACTAATTGCTTGGCACCTCTGTGCTACTCTTCAATATTATTTAGCGTCTTTTAAAATTAAAAGCAGCTTTTTATTCATATATTTTATTTGTTGGGCTATTCTTTCTACTGCTGGCACATCTTGGGCATTTATAGTAAGTAAGTAAGTGAAGGTAAAAGAGAGGCTGATTTTGGCGTTAGAGGAGATTGCAATTAATATTTTCTTTTCATTGATTAAGAAATGCTGTGTACTTGTAAATATGTTTAATTTTAGTGCTTGCACAAATAACTGGGTTTTTATTCATTGAGGATTTGATTTAAAAATAATTTTATTAGAGAGAATTGCAGTTGCCATTTTTATTTTACATGAATTGATTAATTTATTCCTTTAAAAAAAAATCTTACTAGAATGTCACAAAGTAATTGGGAGGGAAAAAAAAGAAAAAAACAAATCATGGTGAAAAACATCTCTGCATACCCAGGCAAAGTTGATTGCACTACTTATAAAAATATATATGTATATAACTTTTTATTTACTTCCTCATTTAAAAAAACAAATCCATTTTCAGAGATTGCTTAAATGAAAGATTCCACTAAGAAAAACATGACAAAGAGCATGGAAGTGTTTTTATTAAGGTCAGACCTTTTCAAAATGGTCTGTTTTTACAGTATGTATGTCGGAGAAAAAATACTGGCACCGAAGTAGAGAACAAAGGCAAAAGAGCAACAATTCAAAGGATGTAGTTTTAATATGGTTAGTCTGTTGTTTCGGAACCCGTGTACTGATTCTGTCAATGCAGATGATTATTCCATACTTTTTCTTAGAAGCTAGAAAAATTTCTTCTTAGATTCAATTTGGAAAAGAAGAGTTCATAAAAATGTTGTAAATAAAGTGGTACGTACATGATATGTAATAATGCTGAAAATATTTGACTAGAGACAGCCTTTCCCTAGCAGTTGGAAGGGAGAATATGAAAAAGATAGACAAAGAACAAAGAAAAAAGGAGACTGGAGAAGGAGAGATTAAGGAAGAACAAGAAAACAGTCAAGCTTATCAGTTTTCTTTTCATGATGAATAATCTAAAAATGAATACAATTCTAACTCAGAGAAGAAATATTTTCACCTCACTCTAGCTTAGAGACGAATACCCAACATTATTAGAAATTAATTCTGATATTATCTTTTGAAGGTCAAGTGAAATTGTGCTGCTTGGATATAAACTACAAGTCAGGCATGCTCTCTGTGCAATTAAAAGCAACATGCTCCTCTAAATAGAGCGAAAACTATTCAAGTTAGCTTGGAGGGAAGAATCCGTGCCTTTGTTTTATTACAACAGCATGCATTTCCAAATGTAACGGCATTAATCTCTAGCTTTATACTTCGCTTAGTTCTGCAAAGATACATTGTGTGACTTAAAGAAAAAAGATCAGAATACAGGAACGTGATTTTCAGGCTTTTTGTAATTATGGTCAAAGTTTTAGGCTTTTTTTGTCCACATGTTAAAAAAAAAAAAAAGGCAATGTAATAACATGAATAAGCATGCAATATAAGAATATGTAATTGTTAAATGAGATTTTGTTGTGGCTGTAGATAAACAAAGATTCCAGCTAACATGTTGAAAACTATATTGCATTTCATTTATCTAAAATGATCTATGATTCTACTAGGGTCTTCCTTGGTCTCCCCGCCAGTACTGTTTGTAAGCATGTATTATGAAAAGTGCTTTTGCATGATTTTAAATCTTGGGGTCTTAAATTCACTTCCCAGACCTAATAAAGAGCATCCTGTTTTTTCCAAAGGTGCTGAACTCCTTTGACTCCCACTGAAAGGGATCAGTAATGCTCAGCACTTCTGCAAATACCTGGAACTCTACACACTTATCTTTTATTTAGTTAAATACTGATTCAGAAGGCTCACGTTAAGCCTTTTCATTTGAAAACATACCTTTTGACAGTCTCTTTAATTTATATATGGGGTGCTTTTATAACTTTACCAGACCATTTATGGGACTAAGCTAAGCCAAATGGCCAACAAGTTATGGCTGGGGTAATGGTAAGATGCTGATTCCTTTCAGTTTTGAGTGATAAAAATCTAAGCTGCTCTCTCACAATATCAGCTCCACCTTTGGTACATGTAGTCTCTGTAGCATTTCAGCTATTTTTATTTCAAAATATTAAAATAAGGTCATTTAGTATTACACAGAAAAAGTGGTTGCATTATCACAGCAAATGTATAGAAAATGTTCAATTCTGTAGGAAACTTCATTGAAAAGAAATATGCAATTTGTTTTTGGGATTCCCAAAGTTAAAAATAACACTGGATCAGAACCTGTGTGACTAAAGGACACTGAAACTAGTTAGGTTCTTGTCGATATAACTGGGTTTCATAGGGAGCCATCAAATTAAATAAGTCGGAGCATGCAGAGGTATAGAATAACTGGAATTAACTACTGAGAAAGATAAATGTCTTCCATGCGCCTTCCTCCATCTTCCTCTCCCTCCCAGCCAAACGCAGACACATTTTTTTGTCTGCTGTCTGGCTCTTTTCTCAGCAATAGCAGGGCAGGGGATCTGTGTACACGTGTCCCCTTGTCTTGCCTTTCCTTCTTGCAGCCTCAACAGCGGGGCTGCGGCCAGGCTCTTTTTTGTGCTCTTGGCAAGTCCCCTGCATGGCAACTTTGCCTGTGCCCTTCAGCTCCAGCTGCCATAATGCAGGATTTAAAGAACATGGATAATCTTGTTCTGACCCTTCAGACCTGTGGGTTATTCCTGTGATTTGCGAGGTCTAGAAAAGGGCTGTACATCTCGTGAAGTCCAGAGTAGGATTTTGGTGTGATTTACATTGGTGCATAGGCTTTGAGCAGAGGCTGATTCCAATGTCAGTGCAAGAAATCTGACTCTGTCGTATAGTGAGCAATTCCTATAGCTCATGAGTCTCTCTCAGCTCAGTCTTAGTATTCTGAAATGAGAATTTCAAGACCTAACGTTACTGTGATGTGATACATAATGGAATGTAGTTAAGGATATTTTTCTTGTTCATTCTGCACTAAAAAAAAAGAACTTGAAGTTTATAGAAAGTGAAATAGATGAATGGAATAGTAGGACTGTTATTACAATTATTTTTTATGATTACTTTAAATAATATTTTAGAAATTCAGGGAATAGGTTTGCACCAGAAGAAACCGTTAAATTACTTGGCTGTACCTTCAGTCTTTTAATTCTAGTTAGTATATTTTAATTCATTTTACAATTTGATTTATATTAATTTACATTGCAATTTAGTTGTCTTTTAGAATAAGCAATAAATTGTACTGTAACTTTTCTGATTGCTTATGTATTGAATTGATTTTTGACGCATGTTTCCCTGAAAAAGTCCAAAAGATTTTATGGAACAAAATAAGAATAAGGGATGGGATGATTTTTATCTATTGTGTTGTTTATGGCTTCAGGGTTTTTCTTTCATCTGAGAGATGAGGCACCAATATAGCTAATCTGATTTCATGTTACTACATATTAGTATTTTTATCTTCTCTTTTTTCTTTTAGAGGCATCTATGTTATTATGTGAATTGTCGGTCTCTCTTTCAAAGACTATCTGTAGTCTACAGCCAGAGTCTAGCTAGTTGAAAAAGTATTTTGGAAAATGGCAAATTATGTTTAAAAAAAAAAAAAAAAGACACCTAGGTTCCTCTTTGTGGAGGTAGGAATAGTAGCTACGTCAGCCATGGCTATGGCAGTAAGTGGCCCTTCCCAGCCTCCACGATCTTCTGAAACCTTGTCTGGAAAACAAAGAAACAAAACAACAACAACAAAAAACATCCAATATTAAGGCCTAATGGGCAGTTATTTGGGGACAGGCTGAGGTGTCCCACTGATTTCAAGAATTTGTATGTTTGTGCATCCATCAGCCAATTTATGTGTCATGCTTTTTGAGAATTAACTGGTCCATCCTCAGAAAGTTGAATGAAGTTTTGGTGTTTTATGAGTTGTGGCTCTATACACCATGCAGGCAGTCTTGGTCAGGAAGATGTGGTCAGTACTATGAAGATACTTATGTCCTCCTGTTTTCCCTTTTGGTTGTGTTGCGATTTTGATGATAAATAAACTCTTTTTTTTTTTTTTAGCTTTGATTTTGTTCAGGGATTGATGCTAGTAAAGGCTGAAGAGTTTAAAGATGGACCCAAAATGTTCAACGTGGTTGCTGATCTCAGAGGAAGGAAGATGCATCTTGAAAGCAACCACCATGTCAGGACCATTTTATCTGGCAGAAATTCCCCCTATGTCAGTGTAAATAGTGGGAAGGGAAGTACAGGAAGAGAGGGAAGGGGGACTGTGTCTGAGCGAGGGCCCTCTCTTCCAGTTCCTGAGTGAGCGGCAGATGGGATGTACTGGAAATACTTAGATCATACCAATAAGTAAAGACTCGCGCATGGTCCGAAGAAGCAATGTTTTTGTCTATGCAGTAAAAGAAATCTGGTCTGAGTGTCACAGCTGCAATGGCAGTGACTCATAGTCTGCGAAGTGTGGGATCCTCCCTCTATGGAATGAAGTGGAATAAGCTGCTGTTCAGACACAATCTTCCCGAAGACCCACGACTGAGCTTTGAACAGAAACGTTTTGACTTGGCAACAGAAAACAGCTGATTTCAGAAAAAAAGAAAGAAGCAGGATTTAAAAAAAAAAAAAAAAGTTTGATGTGAAAAGAAATTTGAGGGGAGAAAACGCTTTAAGGAATTGAGATTCCTGTTTTTAGTGATCTGATTTCCTCCCTCCCACCCTATTAAAAACTAAAACAAAATAAGAAAACAAATCACTTTTATGCATCTTAATGAAGTTCTCCCTCAGGGTGTTGTTCATGGGAAACTTTCTTCTTCAGCTGCATACACAAACACTATGGAAAAGATAGTATATTCTGTTCTCAGTTAAAGATGTCTCAAATAGACATTAGAGTTCAACATGTGCCGCACAGGTAGACGTTTTGATTTAAGATTTTAGAACTTGAGGGGAAAAAAGTAGTTTCAATTATGGTTTCTACTCTAACACCACCACCAGCAGTGATGGTGTTATTTTGAAGGTCCTAGAATACAAACGAAGTTTATGGAGAGGAAGCATGCGGGTTTTTGACTGTTACAGTTAAGGAAAAATCTGCTGCTCCACATGCAAATCCTTCTTTACATGCAAATCACTTTTTATTAGTGATTTCAGTCCTTGCTACTTTACAGTAGCTTATACTTTACAGCATAGCAGTTGGTTAATAATACCAATGTATCGTTCTCAGCTGCTTGCCACTCAAGCAACTTAGCGTGGCAGCCAGAGGGAACCCTGGGCAGCACAGCTTGGAGCCTGGGATGTCACCAGTGCAGTGGTGGGCCCTGGGGCAGCTTCAGAGGACTAAGCTTCTCCTCCAAGTTTTTAGAACTGTCATATAGATGTTATCATTTTAATGGTCTGAACTCCTAATATATTGTAGCAGCTTCAGAGGAAAAAAAAAAAAAAAAAAAAAAGGATAGTGGTACTTGGTACTTTAAAGCAAACAAAGAACTACTCCACATCCTGGTGCTAAGGTACTTTGTGCCTGTGTGTGAAGAAGCTGAAGTGTATACCAAAATTGTTAGTGTTCAGTGTGTGAGATTAAACACATCAAAACATACCTTTTTAATAAAGAAAGTTTTTAGAAATTTTCTTTTTCAAGGCACAGTAGACCATATTAATTAAACCTCTTAACTTAAACCCGCAAGAGATGGTCTTCTAGTGTTCAGTACTTGGAAGAAAGACCATGGCCGAGCGTCATATTTTTGTGTACGTGGTGTACTGCTGAGAATACTTCAGCATCTTTAAACAGAATTATTCTTTAATAACCTCCTGTGTTACTGGACATGTTTCTGTTTTACTCGGTGGCAAATGAAGGAAAGAAATCTTTTGACAGATAAAGCACAAGTTATATGCATCTTTCCAAAGTATCATCCATAGCACCCATACCAGTTAAATGTAGCTTATACAAATAAAGTATATCTATAATCAAAAAAAAAAAAAAATGATGACACAATCATGAGACTGCATAAGCACCCAAATCCTCTTTCATATCTTACTTCTTCGAAGATTCAGAGCTTTTTGTAGGTCCTGTTTTAATAGGGTAATTTTTGTTTAAATGCTGGTAACATGCATAGGATCTGTAAGCTACTTGAAAAAGAGAACCAATGTTGTGCTATTTAGCAGTCCAAACTATCACAGAGGATAAAATAACTTGATGGAGAACATGAAATACATCTACATGAAGCGCAAAAATGTCATCAGGATTGTTCTGTTTAGATTTACACTGATGCACTTTTGATGAACTTCAGGCTCTGCTGCTGCTTATAGAGGAAAATCTCCCTAGGACTGGAGCAGTAATTTCCTTACTTATGACATGCCAATATCATTGTTGCTATACTTTTCTTTAAAGGCAGAATACTTTTTTTTTTTACTATCATTGTGGATGGAGTGCTGCTACTGTGGATGTGTTTAAACTTTCTATATGCTCAGAAATGTAATGAAACGAAAAGTTGCAAAATTAGATACTATAAAACAACATAGAAGTACTTTTGTTTTCAGTTTATTAATACATATCTCAACTGAAATATTTAGTAAGGTGGATTGTGTCATGGGTGAGCGTTGCGCAGGCATCTTGTTTCAATTCTAGTCTGCACTTACTAGCTCTGCAGGCTTGCATTTGATCTCTGAGCCAAGATAAAACCCACAATGAGAACCAAACAGGGCAAATAAACAAAAATGTCTGCCTCTGTAAAGGGTGTAAAACAGAAGAGGTATTCCTTCAAGTCCAGCGGTGTGTATGACTGGACGATCCTAGATGGCGTCGTCAGATGGAGTTTGCCACTTGTGGGAGCGGAGGAGCCGTAGCTGCTGAGCCCCGGGGGAATTGGGGAGAGGCGCTGAGCACAGTGATAGGGAGACATCTGGCTGTCCAGGGTGCTGCGCACGCAGCTTGCCCTGTGGGCTCCTTGGGGAGTTACAGTGGTGGGAGCGGAAAAGCATAAAAGTCATGGGTTTTTGTTACCCTCTTCTAAATACAGTTTGAATGTGGCTTGCCCATCCAAATCTTGCTTTTTCACATGATACTTCTGTAAAAGTTTTCTATAGCAATGTTTCTGTTGATCAATAATCCCCAAGAAATTGGTCGCGCTTAGAAATTTTACGAGGGGCTTGGAAGGTAGTGTCCTTGGCAGGACGGCGTCGGTTGCAGGATTATTTTTTTTCAGCAACATCAGGACAAGGTTGCTTATGCAATAGTTTGTCCACTTTTTTTTGTTTGTTTGGTAGAGCTAGAGCTTGGACAAAGCTAGATCACTTGTTCGGGGTGATCTGTGCTTTCAGACTGGCTTCCGTCATCTGAGGAAACACGAGACCAAGTTCTTCATATGCTAGCTTTCTTCTACTCTCTCTGTCTGAACAGATGAGGAGAAACACTTCAGTACAGTCGTTTAAATATTCAGTAGTGAGTTTCACACTTACCCCTCTTGATTTCAAAGGGGTTAGTCCCAGAAATGAGTACAGTTGTTGTACGCTCAGGAGTAAGTGTTTTCAGGACGGTGCCTTAACACAGCACTTGTACAGGGCTTGCGTGGTATTAACAGCTTCAGGTCCTGAACCTGCAAACACTTATGTGTTTCGGTAACTTTATTCTTGAGAACAGACCAGTAGTACTCACATGAGTGCAGTTACGGGCACGAGTAAGTGCTCGCAAGATCACGGGGTTAGTTTTCAAAGGGACCGTAAATTCTATAGCCCATTGCAAAATTATATATGCTGCAATGACCTGTGAAATTGCCACATATATATGTAGCTACATGAAGTAAACTACACATTTCTAGCGCCCAGTCCTGCAACTGTTTAAATGAACAAGTCACTTTACTCATGGAAGCAAACCCAAGCAAACGAACGAAACGTTATGGGATTGCTTATGTGGGTAAAGTTAGTGTTTCATTTATATGTTTGCAGAGCTGTTTCTACAGATATTTGACTGTTTAAACTTATGGTTTTGTTCCACGTATTGAATCACAAATGCAGTAACAGAGTTGTTACACCATACAAAAAATAAGCTAACGAGTTTGCAGACTGAATGAGTAACACAGACGTGATCAAAAATCTCCAAAGTTGCTGAAAATATTTCCAGTGACTGCAGTGAAAGGTGGATCAGACCCATCTAGAAAAAATGGATGTCTTAATTTTGGTTTAGATTTTCAAAAATGTATGCATTTGAAATCTGTAAATGTTAAAAACATGTCACTGGATCAAAAGTGACACAATGGCATTGTTATACCCCACCTCTTTTTGTTCCCTGTCTTTTGCTACATTTGAGTGAAATCTCCCCACATTTTATTTCTAAGTGGTCATATGCTGGGTAGTGTTGATCTTTTCATTAGATGTAATCAACATTTTATGTTTCAGAGATCTTAAAGATAAGCAAAAGCAAGAAAAGGCAATATTTCTCTCTATGTTCTTTAGTATGTAGGATGGATAACAAAGGTGGCAATAAAAACAAGTGATCTTTTTTGTGTTACAAATGGAAAAAAAATACTTTTTTAAAACTGAGCAGTGTAGTCGATCTTAGTTATAGATAGCCTGATGTCATGAAAAGTCATCTTCATAGCTAGGCAGAGGTAATGACCAGGATTCTTAGTCCCCTTTAGAAGCAAAAAGGACAATTCCATAGGAGCATCCTAATTTTTATTTTTTCATCACCTTTTAAAAGATGTTCTTCTTAGTTTGTCATTTATTTGTAGTCCACAAAGTGGACAACGAGGTGTCTGTGGATGCAAGTTAGGCTTTTGTTCACAGCGAAACCTGAACTTTTGAAATATCAGCGTCTGAGAAGTGAATCCTATTATTTAAGAAAATTGTGCTAAAGTAAATAAAAATGCATGTTTCAATGTCACAGAGGTTTTGGGGGGCTATCACTGGAGAGTTGGGGACTAGTATTATGCTTTGTAGTTGCTATGGAAACTTTTTAATACATGCAATTTGGGAACAAGAATTAGGAAGTAATTTTTGCATTTGTAATTCCAGTTTCCTAGTAATAAGAGGGACAATTGTGGATTACCAGGTTGTTACCAAAGCTCTCCATAAGATCCTAAAGTTATTAATCCCCAGAAAAAGGGTGAGGAAAAATTATGCTAATAAACTCCTACAAAGAAATAGGAATAAATGGCTTTTTTTTTTTTTTTGTCATGTGTAGACGAATCAATTCAGAAAACAGTATTTTAATACATCATCAGGAAAATAAATGGCTGATCAAAAAGTGGGTCTTGTACAAACCCAAAATAAATCCAAGCTTTTTCAAAAAAAAACAAAAAAAAAGGGGGGGGGGAGTGGGGCAAAAACTGAGATAATTGACTAAAAAATTAGACACTAAATCTTATGTGAAACGTCTCTTTAAAAATATCCAATACATCATCTTTATTCATTTGAAATAATCTCAATATAAGATCCAGAAAACACATTTTAATATGATGGAGATTATGTGCACATTTAGAAGCTTGATCACAAGATTCCACTTTTGTTTGTTGGTGGATTTTAATGCAGTGAAATACTGACTAAAATTCAAAAATAGACCAAAACAATTTCGAGAACAAAACCACTTGAGCTGGCTAGTATTTTTTTTTTTTTGAAGACTAAAAGGTGAAATAAATTACTAATAACAATAATAGCTTTTTTTTTTTCTTTTTCTTGCTAAGTGATTTTAAAAAGGGAACATCCCATATGTTTTCCAGAACAAAAGGCTTTATTTCCAACAGTGTTTAATTGATTCTTATATATGAAAGTCTTTAATGTGAATTCCTACAAATGAAATATGAATAAACAGGATTTAATTGAAAGGCTTGATCAGGTATTCTTTTTATTTTAATCTGAAAAAGTATTTCCATTAAGAATTTTTTCTTATAAACTTGGTGGTTTAGAGCTTATCTAATTCGATATAAATTTGTCTGATTTCTTCCTAGTAAAGTAGTTTGGGCATAAAATGCGTAAATACTTTTAGATTTTTTTTTCTCTTTGAAAAGAACAGTTTTCTTAAAAAAAAAATCAGATTATTATTATTTTTTTTAATACAAGTGAAATAAAATTTAAAGCATTGCCAAATGTAACTCGTGTAGGTACTGAGCGCTCTCTTACATTGCTTGATTTTAATAAAATATTTTTGTTTCAAAACAGTTATTTCAGATGTTCTTTTGAAATCTTTTCTAATGCTAGTTTAAAGTTTATCTGGAGGCTTTCTGTTTGAGGAGGTGACTAATTCTTTACAAAATTTATGTTCAAAGGTATAATAGCATAAAGATTTGAATTTAAATATTGATTAGATCTCTTAATTTTGCTTTCCTGTTTGTGAACTTGTCAATTAATTTCCAGAGGGTTATGAAAAATAGGTTTTAGACAGAGATAATCCACTATAATCCCAAAACAGAAATCAGAGGACAAAATGGTCACAGCAATAAATTATTCTTTTATACATTCTTGTTACCTTGATTCCTCCAAAATTTTCCAAATCCCCTGCTTAAGGTCACAGGAAATATGAACCTCACCAGAACCTTAAAATAAAGAGTTTAATAGTATGGAAAAGAAAAATGATGATTATTTTAAATAACTTTCATTGCTATAATTAAATAATGTTTATTCTTTGAATTTGCTAGTCATAATAGTGGAATTTGTGAGTATCCCCGTAACTTGGACGTTCTGAGTTTTTGTTGATTACATAAAGCAGATAAAGCTTTAAAATATTCCAAAAAGTTCAAAGTTGGTTCTGGTCATTTTACATCAATCTATACAAAAACATGTGCTCCTGTAGACAGATGGACATAGAGAAGCTTCTGTGAATGAATTTCTGTAGTTAGAGGTTTTTAAGGTGGGGGAGACTGAACTTCAGCATGTTTTGGTGATTTCCACCCCCACCTCCCCCTCACCTTCTTCCATCAATTAATCCAGAGCTAAAAATAAGTGATCTTCACTTTATGGAGGATGGACATTGTCTTCTGTAGTTGTTTGTGATGTGTTTGTAAAAGAAATACTTCTGCAGAAATTGCCATCTGTTTAGAGTCACTGCTGTACACACATCATGCTTTAATATTGTATTCTAAGATGATCATGGAGATGCAAATGAGACCCATGGTATGGTTGGGAGATAAAAGAGTTAGGGATAGGAAGTTGGTAGAGTAAATATAGGCAGTTACCCAGTGGTCTTAAAGATGCGCGTCAGTGATGGTGGTAGGACTCAGATTTAAAGGGATTGCAATATAATTAGTTGCTAGTGTTTAATATATTTGGAAGAGTGAATGTGTCTTTTTAATTTTGTATCCAGTACATGTTGTCTACAAAAATTGTCCTTTGAAGCAGAGGCATAAATGCCAAATTAGAACTCCTATTCTGTAGAATTATGGTGAGAAACAAGGGTTTAGCACAGCTAGAATGTTTGCACTTAAGACACATAGCAATCACCCAGGTCACAAAGCTTGGAAGTGATGATCTGCAGCTATTTTAACTCTGGCTTTCTCTAAATGTACTTATTTAAACATTTAAATACTGTTAAAGCATGCCACTGGCTGACTGTGGCGGAGAGCATTACCTTATGAAGCATGTGAGTTGTGACAATTCTGGCTGCAAACAGGATTCAAAATCAACGTGTACTCAGCAGTAAATTTGAGTCAAGCTGACCTCTTTTCGCTGCTAATCCATGTGCTAAGAGTTACTGCCGTTAACTTAGAGAAAAGTTTTAATGCAGACTGAAAATATTTGTTTTGGAAGAAACATGAAAAATCGAAGGACTTGCTTACCTATGTGATTAAATGCAAAAGTGAGACCGCACATACGATTTTGTTGTGCTGTGATAGAACTTATTTTACCAGCCATTTCATAACCTTTAAACAGCCTTAAATAGTACATATGAAAAAACACATTCATAACAGATTCCCCACAGGGAATTTTCTTTGGTTTAAGAAAATTTTATTAAAGATTGGCATTGCAAATAACATTTTTCATAACTATATGTAGACCTGTTAAAATTTTTATTAAAACTGGAGTTCGGCCTGTTCTTTTTCATCATTCTATCAGATATTAAACTCCAGCAGCAGCTGTAGGAAATGGAGAAAGGGATTTTCAAAGGGATTTGAGTCTCCCTGTCTCTGTGCCTTTAGTGATCATATTATCATAACTATCACACATAACAAAGCTCTAAATCTGTAATTCAGATAAAGTAGTCAGGACTTTGAAATACAAAAATCCAAACATATGCTGTAACATTTTTTTTTTTTTTCGCAATTCTGGTTCCTTTAATATGGATTTTGTAAACTTGGAGAGGTATCTAACAGATTTTGTATACTAACCAGCTAAATGACATTATTACTTAAACGTTTGATGGAGATTTAATTAAAGGTATGTTCTGTTATACCTACAGTGGTTCCACTAAGAGTATACCAGACACTGTTCAACCAAATGATGAGCAAACCACTAAAGGTTAATAAGAAATGATGTTACAAGTTTTCTTTTATTTTTTTATTTTTTTTTTTTTGACTGAATTATGTAAGCTAAATTGCTGTGGAGGCAATGCCCATCTTCTCAACAGTGTGCAAGGACACAGCTCAGCAAAATGCTGTGTCGAAATGGTAAGTGTGAACACAATTCTCTGATGAACTTAAAAAGCTGAAAATGCAATGTAATGGAAGTTAAAGAGGATAACTTTTAAAGTAAAAGCGATGTAGTACAAAAGAAAGGGTTTCTGAAGTATTTTAAGTACTTCTGTAAGCTTATTTACTTTGAGAAGATGGTTTTGGTATGAAGTGCCTAGGGAAAACAGTAGTTGTATTGTGAAAAGTTAGGAAAACTCTAAATCTCAATATCAAACTGGCTTGTAAATGAGCAGTAGCATATATATTTATTGTAACACTGCCTTCTGCTGGTCACACCTCATTTATGATGTAAGTGAAAGTGCTGCGTAACAATGGGATGTTGCGTTTGAAATTATTCTCAAATATTAGATATTTGGTGCTTGTGCTATTTCCATAAAAATATTTCCTACATGTATAAAATATGTATACATCAGGGATACACATATTGCATCTATGCTGTATGTTTACAGCTGTAAAACCGATATTTTTCTTGACCTCAGCTGAGAGACTTTCATGTATAGCATTCCAGAGAGTAATCAAATCTTTTCACTTTGTTGCTAAATTAATTCCTACTTTGGCTGTTTCTGTGGAGTTAGATTTTCTGCTTGTTTCTGTTTTTTTTCTATCCGAGGGCTTTGTGTGTCAGAGAGCATATACCAAGCAAGACGTCTGCAGAGAAATTCCTGTTTAATAACAAATGTCTAAGTGTAACAGAGGCTAGAAGACTTTTAGATCTATGTGTTTATGTATACATTTTAGAAAGTGTTTGCATAAAGCACCAACAAAAAAGCACAGTTTATTATTTGTCAGTTGGTCATTTAAAACACACACATATATTATGATAATTACTCATTAGAGGGAAAAGACAGGATTTGGAACATGGTTTGTATTTTACTTTCTAGCATATAAAACACATCTTTTATTTAAAAAAATAAAGATAATAAAAATCTGTATTTCATACTACTGTAAGAAGCTTTTTCTGTTTTCTTAAGTATAAATGGTAAAAAGTATAATGTGAATTTATCTGTCTGCATGTCTGTCAAAATGAAGGAAATATTTACCACTGTATGGTACCTTCATCATAATTCGCTGAAGAGGTATGAAACGATACTATATTTCATTCAGATATAGAAACCTGAAATTAAAAAAAAAAATCAAATATTTGGTAGGAGTTATCTTCAGTTGCAGAGAACATAATGGGTAAAACACACATTTACTCAGTGAAAACATTGGCATGCATGTCTGGCTGCCTCCAGTAAAATTAATGACTAGATTGTGCAGTGTGGGAAAATTTTTATTTTACTTTGGTTTTCCTCAAGAAGTGAAACCCTGCTTCAGTTGCCTGAGGCTACATTTTTAAGCACCTTTATTACAGCACAGCTAAGAATCCAGCTATCTGACAAAATGCATTCTGTTTTATTACAGAGGATTACTTCAAAAAGCACAATTCTGTACATTCTAGGGATAATTTAAACACCAGCAATCCCTATTGTATGGCAAATAGAAAGTAATTATCCACAATGCATACTAGAATTGCATTTTAATGGACAAGGCATATCAGAAAATATGCAGATGGAGAAATTTCCTCTTTCAAGTTTCTTCCCTGAATTTGGGGCCTCGCCTGACAGCCCGGGGAGGGTTGTATCCTGACTCCGTGGGATCTCGGTCTGAGCGACAACTGCAGATTGCAGCCTTGTCGTCCTCAGAGGATCACCGTGGTCCCATCTGACCCTTGTAGTCTAGGAACCTTAAGGTTTTAATAATCAAAGACTGACCTAACCCCATGAGTGCATGTTTTTAAATTCCAAATCTCATCTTAGATGTACCAGTAATTAAAAAGTCACTTGTAAAATGATAATAGAATCAGCCCTGTAAGAGCAGATACAACAACATCCATAATAAAATGCTCAGTGCTGGTGCTAGGGCTGCACTGGGAAAGACTAGGTGCTGTTAAAAATGCAGAAGGACCCAGAAAAAGTACCAGTACGGTTTTAATTTTGCTGGTAGGGAAAAAAGGTTTAATGGTCGCAAAGCTGACCAAGAAGTGTATTAAGAAATTTGTTGTTACCTTTTTATGGATAGCGGTTGAACTGGACTGTTTTTCCAGATTTAGAAATCTTCAGGGAAATTCTCTATTCCATTATTTTTGTCTTGGTATTTTATTTACAAGCATCTGTGCATGTGATTTATTCGCTTACATACATGTAAGCTCACTTGTGTGTATACATATGATACACATAAGAACAAAAATCCTGGAGTGGGTTTATGTTCAGGGTGGTCACAACAGAATACAAACATACTTAAACGTGAGTGTTAAAGTGTGTGTATCCAGAGAGATAATATGTGATAGTGGGCAGCATAATTCACTCTCATTTCTGAGTTAGAGAGGACTGCATAATTCATGAATGGCACAGCAAAGTCAAGCCAGGAGTGAGTCGCACATGGACATCCCTAATGAATGTGTATGCCACATACTGGCCTTCAGGTTATACTTAACTCTTAACTAAACTTAATAAAATTTATTTTGTGGGCATTCCTTTCTCCTTCATTTTTACTTGTAGAAACCTTCTTCTGATACGATGGTTATAAAAGTTTCTGGCCTTGCCTAGAAGAAAGCATGTGGGGATTCCTCGCACCCACTCAAATCACTTTGTACTGTAAGGCAGCAGAGCGTATCTGACACTCTGCTTTTAGGTTTTCAAAAATATCTTTATGCACATCTGTGTTTTGATTTCACGTTTGTGTCTTTTGGCTCACACTGCTCCTTTTTACCTGTATTTATACTTATGCATGGTCCTTTATTTCAGTCTCTTCAGTTTTTTTGTTTGTTTGTTTGTTTTTGTTTTTTGGTAGCTTTTGTCTTAGTTTGTTTATGTATTGTTCTAATTGTGCAACCTGTAATGGCCTTTTCAGAAGCTATATGAGTAGAAAAACAACAATTACTTATTCCTTATACATGTAGCAGTCTTCTGGAGAATTAGTAGAGTCCAAACCTTTAAACAAAGTCTTATCAACTGTTTAATGAAATGTATTTCAAAGGTCTAGATACAGAAACAGATCAATGTATTTTTAAATTAAAAATACGTATATAATACTTCAAGCAACGACAGGAAATGTGTAAGCAAATCAACACTGCCATTTTACATTTATATGTACCCATAACATCAATTTTCTTTTATTTTCTTTCTTTTTATTTATTTTTTTATTTTGTATATGGAATTCTGAATCTTGAAAGTAGTTGTAAAATATTGTCATTTTTTTCACTTCCATTTTACTGAATTAACTTATTTACTAAATGAAATATTTTGTTGTGTATAACATACGGGTGTTAGAAAGTGGGTAAAATTCTTCAATTTGTAATATGGGTTGCAGATTATATATCAAAACATGCAGATTACAATGATTAAATATGTATAAAATCAGCGTAATCCATTCATATGTTTGTAAGGGCCCAGAGTCCTCCAGAGAGAGTCACAAATCCACTTGATGTTCTTGAGTGCTGGATTTTTTTTTCCCTCCCTGATTTTATCTGAAATGTGTGTAAAAATTCAAAAGTCAAAGGGATCCCTGTTGGTTACAGATAAGTAGTCTCAAACACATATTTATCTTACCTAAACTTGGTAGAGTCCTGTGCTTCCATGCATTTTTTTGTGCTTTTTTTTTTTTTTTTTTTATCCCCTTTTGAGAATCATCCATTTCTATTTTAGCTGGCAGCACCTATCTTTAAGGCTTGAAGTAAACAGTTCATTTCAAAGTAAAACCCATCTCTCCTAGGGAGATCCCTCCTTATGTGAATGGACAACGTGATAAGGGGATCCGTGTATTTTGAGAGGTGTAGGTATGTTGTATTTTAAGTAAAACAGCTTATTTCATGTCTTTCCACAGATTTCTGAAGGTCTGGACAAAAATAGGTTAACATGAGCATACGGGGGAGACAATTAAGCAAATCACATAAAATTCTGTTTGAAATTATTGCTGTGATTTTGTTACTCTCTTTTGTTACGATAATTTCAAAGGAATAATCCTAAAATATGAGTTACAAATTCGTAGGGGAAAAAAGGAAGTTGTCTGTCTGGGGGTTTATCACACGTGTGCTTGTGTGCAATAATATATGTAATGTAGGGAGAACAATCCCACATTTTGTCGAGGTGTAGTCTTGCCCCTTCTTACTCTTATATCATGCATTTGATTATGGCATGCATTCTGCCCCTCTCTCATAGCCTCAGCAGGAGCCCAGTGAGCTGCAGAATAAATATCCTACTGCTTGATTACTGTATTCCATAAGAAATGTTTTCATTTTTTTTAATCTTATTAAAAGCATAAAACACTTCCAACATATTTCATCTTCACTGAGAAAAATCAAAGATTTTTTTTCTTAACTAAGTGGAACAGAAAAAAATTCATTTTTTCAAGATAGCCATTATTGTAAATCCTGTAAGCAATACTGTTGCTATCGTTTTGGGGGCATCAGACAGGTATTTAACAGTTTGGTTCAGGTTGCCTAGGACAACAAAAATGCCGCTATGCTGCATCTCAAAGCTTCTGGGATGAAATGAGTTGTGACATACCAGTGAAGATTAAATTTGTAACAGATAGAACACCTTTGAAGTACTAGCTTATGATTTCACAGTGGCATTAGGAGTCTTACTGCAGTATTTAAGCAGTTAGAAAGAATGCTGGTTATTAGTGGTTGAATTTTGTAAAATAGGATTTTATTGTCTTTTAAATAGCCATGACAGCAGTTTGTATTATCCAAGCACAACATTTTTATCGCCATGTGTTACTGTTGGAGAAGTGCTTTTTCACACTCACATGTATAAAACCAAGGCATTTAACCAGGTGAATACTTTTGTCTATTGTTCCATATCACTGAATTTTAAATGCAGTCTTTTTCTTCCCCCCCCCCCCTTTTTTTTTTATTTTTAATTTTTTATTTTCCTCCTCCTCTTCCCTCTTTTTTTTAAGTTAGTCACTTAGAGAGAGGGGAAAGAACAGAAACACTCACTGTTTGTCTCAGATAACACTGGAAGAGCAGATGTCCAAAACTGTTCTAGGCCTGCACATTTTTACATATGGTAAATTACTTTTAAAAAATAATAGCATAATTTCAGATGTCAAATATGCCTTTATCATACAGCTTTATGACATGACATTACCAGTACGTAAAGCTACTATGCTTTATGTCTGAATGTGATCGCATCAAAATTTCCTGCCATATCATGTAACAGAAATAGAGACTTGTTCCTAAAAATAATGTCTAGAAATTTTGAAGTATTCATTAAACCATTTGAGAGGGAAACAGGCGTGAGCCCTGTTCTCTGCAGTAATCTTGTAAGGATCACAGGACTCCAGATTACAATTTCCAGTGTTACTAATTTGTGAAAGTTGGTTTAAAATATTAATCTTCATAGTGGCGGGATCTTTTAATGACTCTCTAGACTTCAATGGGTTAATTTTCAATGAGGGTCGGGTTTTATATGTTTATATTTTCTTAGCCTTGGTCAGGAGAAGTGGCTTTGCTTCCCCTTGTGCTGTGCCAAAGTGATAGGGTTTCATTCGTTTGAAAACCTAGCACATCCCAAGAGGTTACCTTGGTGTAGATTTCTTTCTTTCTGTATTAAATTGCTCATTGTCGCAAAGTGACTAGTGCTGCTGGGCTTTGAAAAGAACTTCTAAGAGGTTAAAAAAAAAGCTTCTGTATAGAAGGATTTTTCAGCTCTGCAGACAGAATACAGTTTGCAGCTGTTTGACTTGCAACAGTGATATGGATCTGATTGTATACAGTATACTAGGAGCCATGGATGCAGCTGGAAGAGAGGTTATAAATTTTAAAAGCAATGCAGATTTTGGCCATTAATTGGCTGCTAATAAAAGCAAACTCAATGGGTTCTAACTGTGGGAGCCTGTAGCTCTGTATCTGATATCAGGAATTCATACACATTACACAGCTTTAGTGATTCAGACCACGACTAATTGAAATATGAGGCATACTGATCAAATTTAGCATTACCAGCATGCACTCTGGTTTGGGACTGTATGGCGACAAGGTAGCATTTATTACTTATTCTCCATAACACTGCCTGATTGAAATATCTAGCTATGTTGTCAGCAGAGGCCCAGCTGGGCTTTAGTACAGCTAATTAAGTCATTAAAAGAGAGGTCAAGCAATCTAACTCTTGCATACTAAACTACATAAAAAGTCTTTATTATATTTTTTAATAAGCTAAGATTTGAATTTTTAAAGAAGTTTGTTTTAATAATAAATGCATTTGTGGGCTGCCTTGTCTGGAGCTTGATTAAAATAGGCGTTTGTTAGCAACAAAGTGAAAACTTTTTGAGGCTTAGTGTAATAAAAATAAATACATATGAAAAAAAAAAAAACCAATAACAAAAAACCCTTGTGCGTTTTTTGTCAAGTCAGAATGGTAACAGAAACACGTCTTTCTGTGTGCAGGCAGATAGAACTTGGCCTTCAGTGCAGAGGGTACCACAGTGCAAGTGGTAGAGAAACTACGTGTGCTTCTTACTGGAATGCTTATTCATTTGTGCATTGTGGTGAAGAAATGCATCTAGAGAGAGAGGTTTTCTACAGACTAAGCACACAGTAACGTTAGGTGGCTGTTGCTACCTATGTTATGAATTCTGATGGGAGAGAGACTTGGATGAAGTGAAAGAGCCACAATTTATTCTTGGACTCAAAGAGCAACAAGCTATGGATTGCCTGAATGTGGAAGAGTAAAACAGAGAAAGGATGACTCAGTATTGCTTCTATTTTCCCTCTTCCCTTTCTTATTCTTATGGTGGTCAGTGTCAGAGGCATCATAGGATGGTCTTCTCAAGTCCTATGATGTGGAACAAATTCTTCATAGCTTGCGTTGAGAAACTCACATGTGTATCAGTAGAAAATGAAAGTATGGGAACCTCAAATGTAAAGATGATCAAAATATTTCAGAGTTGCAAGTGGCAGCCTTGTTGACTCTCCATCATTTGGTGCAAGGGTCTGTAGGGCACTCAGATATTTCTTTTGTAAATTTGGGTTACGTTGGCTCAGAAATATGAAATTCTGGTTTCCCACGTCTTTTCTTCTCTCTATTAAGTAACAGGGAAAGAAACATAGGTATGGTATTTATCCAAGACAAATATCTGAGGTGAGATACTGGGAACTGGGGAATGTTTTTTTGTTTTCTTTTTTTCTGACCAGAAATCTGAAGAGCGCTGAATTTATTAAAGGATTAATTTGGCAATTAACAAATAGTAACACTCTGCAAAATGAATTGAATGTCAGTTTGTAGATCATCTTTGTACAGCTATAAAAACCAAGTCTTTAAACCCCAAATCCCTGATGTGGTTTCTTTGAGGTCAATCGTTACTGCTCTATGAAGTGGGAGAGAGGGACTCAGCAAGGTGTATGTTTCTAGCTGTGGCACTTAATAGTATTGACAGGCTGCATGTTTCCAGTCTTGTAGTGAAGAGATCTTACTCCTCTTTTGTTTCTTTTTTTGGCTCAGACTTTGAAATTTGTTTCTTAAATCTCTGAGTAAACCATGCAAGTCGTAGCATCTGGATTAGAAATGTGGTACTTTTAAATAAAAAGCATGCCAAAAATAGGGATTTGCTGTATAGGTTGAAGGAAGCAAAGAAATTGAAGGAAAGCTAATAGATGATCCCAGGGGCCAGCCGTATAATATTTTTCCCTTATTAAAATTATGGAAATTATGAAAGTACCTTTTTGGTGTAAGGAGGGTTATGACAGAAAAAATTCTGTTAGCCATGCGTTAATGATTTGATACAAATCAACTTGATCCACTTTTCTTTATGCAGCAATGGTTGATTTACTGATATATTTTCAGACAAGGCTAGTTTTATTACCGTTGTTATCTTGGCACTGAATGTGGTATATTGCATCTTACAGAACTTGCCAGTAGGTGCAATGGTATGAGCAAACCAAGATGCATTGAAAGGAGTTATCTGAACATCAGAAGATGCAGTGTAGCAGTGTACTGACATGAGGGGTATCTCCATGGTCTTACTTTGTGAGTTCAGACCTTCTTACATGACCATTGAAAGTTGCTTCTTACCTCCATTTATCTTCTGGAAGGATTTTAAAAATTTACAACTATTAAATCATTATGCTCATTGCAGCTCAAAGTGTCTTCAAATATTGGATTTTTTTAATCCTTTTTTGCATTACAATGCTGAGAGAGAAAGCTTCAGAATAACAAAAGGCATCTAGTTATTATTTTATTGAATTTTGTAGGTTTTGCGAATGTTTGTTGTAATGGGACACCTCATAGTACTTTCAGATCTTTGCTCCTTTTTTTTCTCTGCTTCCTCAATGTTAAGATCCAAATGCGAAAATCCATCCATATATATATAGTTGTACATATTAAATATGAAGTTTGAAACTAATGTGTTTCATATCGGTGGCTTTTCTTCTTAAAATTGGTAATCGCTGGTGTAATCAGTCATTTAATTGTTTTGGGAGTCTTGAGAGAATTGGGAGAAAAGAAAAAAAAACAACAATTTTAGTGCTGATATAAATGATTTTTCAGACCAGTGAAGAGACAGAGATGGCAATAAGCAACCTCAATTTGGGACTATAATGAACATGGTGATGGTATGGGTCTAACTCCTCACCAAAGGAGTCAGACCAAGAGGAGTCCTCTGTCCAGTAGCAGTAGGTTACAAGAAAGACCATAGTGCCTCAAAAATGAGAATACGTACCAATGGTCCATCTCTGGTGATAGCCCTATGCATGTATCGAGCAAAGAGCAAGAACAAAACTTGTATACAATAACACTTTGCTCTATCATCCTCTTGGTCTCTGATCATTTTAGGAGGTATCCAGAGCTTGTTATGGATTGTCTATTCAACACTCCCCAATAGATTTCCCTTTCACACGTGGTCCATATTCCCTGTTCTCTACCTGACAACTATTTACTATGAGTTGTCAGGGGATTCAAAGTCAAAGCAAAGAAACTTGTGAGTGTCTAGAAGTAAACTTAAGCATGAATGATGCCTACTTCTAGGTGCAACTAGTACACTGAATGCCAGCTAGAATACTATATATATATATTTATTTTATGTGAAAACAGTATGGTACAGTTATGACAAGCAGGGTTACAAATATTCTTCTGTTATTCCTGATTAAATAGATATCATGAAATCTGCTCATTATCTGCTCTAATGAAAGAACCTACCCCTGTTTCTACAGTGAAAATTCAGAAGTGTTCTGGTAATCACTTGCTGTGTTGGCATTTCTTCTCAAAACTCATCCACCAAACCTGTTGAGATGTGTCCATGAGTAATATGTTTATGGCTGAGCATCGTGGTACTCTGTCTTAACTGTAATTAATTATTCATATTACATGATTGTATTTCATTCTTCTATAAGTGCAGAAAAAAGCTGTACACAGGAGGAATTCCATATAATCATGAAACCAATGGCAACCCACATGTAAGCTTCAACAGGGTCAGGATTTCATCTCAAACAATAGTACAGTCATTTCCATTGTAAAGATGAATTCAACTGTATATTTGTCCTTCCTATAAAATTTCTGTTTGATATCTGTACATATTTCCTCAATACGATTTTTTTTTAAGTTATTCTTTTTACCAATAAGAAAGAATGATTGATTTTTAAAGTAGCACTGGGCTAGTAGAAATTTAGGCGAGGTGGGAATGTACTGAGGTGGTTGTACTAGGGGTGTGTCTGTGTTCATCCATCTGCGAGAGCAAGAAGAGCTCAAAGGTGGTAGTGTGCTCCCAGTAGAGGAGGTGGAAATTCACATAATACAGATATGAGTAGAGCAGAGTAATATCTCATTGACGCTAGATGATGTGCAGTGTTAAACTTGTGTATGACTACTAGTTGAGTATAGAGGAGTTCTATTTATCTCTTCCTTTTCCCTCTCAAAAAATGCTGTAAGAAATTCTATAGCAAAAGGTAGAGTAGGCTGACAGACTGAATCACTTCAGAACTGAGCTAATGACTACGTGCAGGAACTTTAAATTGCTTCTTCATATGTACAATAGTTTTTAATCACATCATCACATCCTTATTTTCTAAACTACTACACAGCTCGAGCTTCTGTTTCCTCAGTAAGAATTGGTAAGTGCTGAGTTTTTAAAATCTTAATGTCTCTTGTTCAGGATTGTAGATATAGTTTTATATTTAGCCCTGCATTTTGATTAGAACATATTATTTTTAATAATAATTAAGAACATATTATTTTTAATAATATATATGATATCTGATTCTTCTTGTTTCCCTTTGTCTTCCTATCCTGTCAGTTCCCATGTATTATTATCAGTGGAGATTAGCAGTTCATCCCTGAAGATCTACAAACTCCAGGCACAGATCTCATGGTCTCTCAAGAGCATCAGTACAACTGTGATGAAAAAATGAAGCATTTTTAACAAGTTGTGCTGTTCTTCTCAAGAGACTAGTCAGACTGAGAAATGAAAGTGGCTGACATAGAGGCTGTTGATTTTTTATTTTTATTTTTTTTATTATTTTTTTTTCTGAAACACTCTTGTTCTTTTGAATGCCCTGGTGCGGGTGAGGAGATATGGTTCTGGACTGATCATGCAACAACAACAACAACAAAAATGCTGCAGAAATTTTGTCAGTCGTTTCTTTGCTTTTATCAGTTCATCCAGGACTGCTGGATATTTTCACCTCTTTTCTTCTTAGAGAACATCCCTTCTCAAATACAAGAGACAGCATTGTATAGAAGGAGAGGACTTGAGCTGAAGCTTAGAGGAGCAAGGAAACAAGATTCATATGCTTTCTAGGAAAACCTGGCTCCACGTTTTATCCGTATCAGAATTTTCATTTTCCTCAGCAGGATAAAGCTTTCTTCCAATCTCAACAGACATTTGGATTCGGTGTTTTCTACACTGAGAAACCACTCCATCATTACTTTAAACTCAGGGTTGTGAGAAACGGGGTCAAAAGGAATCTAGGGGAGGGGAATAAGAAAGATGCTAACCCCTATATCCCTATCTCTTGTCCATTGATCGTCATTAGACAACCTAATGTGTTGCTCACATTTTCTTGGTATTTCTGATCATGATCAAATCAAATCAGACCATCTTGTAAGGAAGCCTTTCCAAACCCATATCCAATTCTCCTAGTGGAAACTGAAGAAATCTAAATGAGTTGAAGTTTGCCCCAGGCTATTGCATGCAACCTGAAGTGACCACCATTTATGTTGATGGTGCCCCTACCTCACGTTGTTCACCTCACAAGCCACTCATTAACTGCTAACTGCTAACTGGTTAACTGCTGCTGCAGTGTCCTTTCAGTGTCACGTTATCCTCTTCATTTACTTTATTTTCCACTCTCCTTGATCCATGGTGGCTCTTCCTGTTCCTGCTGAGCGCCCCTTTTCCCTGCACACCTTGAACATCACCAGGTTCTTGCTGGAGGAGGTTCTTTGCTCCTCAGTGAGTTTCTGTTGTATTTCCTGATTATTTCATTACAGTGCTGAAAAGTTTCCTTCCTGCTTATTATTTCCAGAATTTGTTTTTTTTCTTACTATTCAGGACACAGCAACTACATGTGAAATATGAAAAATTGTTACTATTATTTAACAATATTCATTTTTAAACACTGGGTTGGAATAAGCTCCTTTTGTATTTTGCATGTCTGTCACTTCTGGTAGCAATATGTCTTTGATCTGTTGTTGTCTATCTTGTTGATAGATCTTCCATTCTTCTCTTGACTTCATACCCCTCAAAAAGTCTTTGAGTAGATTTGAGAAATTAGGTAACCTGTTCTTTTTTTTTTTTTTTTTCTAATTAAAAAAAATCTTTAAATGTTTATTATCCAATCCAGTGCTGCTTGCTGGTCGACAGACTAGCTGTTAGTACAATGACTTGAGGAGTAAGGAAAGTGATAATGAGAGCTTGAAACAGCAAATACATAAATCTAAACACCTGAGCCAGGCTTTTGTGTGGCAGTTGACCTGTGGCAGGTTGAAGTCCTACATACAACCTGTACCAAATGCTGTGATGCCCTTTGCTCAGTCTCTGGAGAAGTGTGGTTCAGTGAGAGTAAAACTATTCCTCCTCCCTCCCCTGCCCCTAAAATACTTTGAGTTCCTGTTTGATAAGGCCAGTGGAAAAGACCGTTAGGGTTTGGAGAGAAGTTATATTTCTGATGAAAGAATATTCTGCTTTGCATTACCTTTTGGCCATAACTTTCCTGGGCAGAACTGCCAGCCAAATTTATGCCCTTTGCCTTAAATCTGAAACCCATTAGCAACTGTGTCGCTGAGCACTGAAGATCAACGCAGGCAATTTCCTCCTCCCAGGGCTAGAGTACCTGGGTAAATGTTGTGAATTTTCAACCTTCTTCCCTCCACCCTTTCTGAAACAGAAGCACAGGCTCTTTTCTCCCATCCCACTCTGTCCTTGCTTGAGCTTTTGCTCGCAATCATGGGACTTGTCCTGGCCAAGGTGCTTGAGGCACAGGCAACAGCCCTCTTCTGGGGGCTTCCCATGCCCCTGGAGCTTCAAGGGTTCCACCTGACCATTATCCGTGGCAGAGGATTTGCGTGTCTGCCTTAATAACTTAAGTTGCTACTGCTCAATGAGAGGGTGAGAACCTTACCTTCCCGGGCTTCGTCCTCCTGGGAGAACAGTCCAGGCCAGAGTTCTCTAAACACAGTTTTAAATCGTTGAAAAGGAAAATTTGGAGAGGCACTTAGGAGTAATGATGTGAAATATAACAGTAGAATTTAAAGAAGCCTTGAAGAGATTTTAATCTAGGTGTTACAAGTGCAAGTACTCAGACAGACCTGCCTTTCTGTAGCGTTCAGTACACATAAAACCCTCCCATTTCGAAGGTACTTATTTCTCTATTAGAAGCATGGAGATAATGCTGGAAAAATATTATTACTGCTTCCTCCTGCCAGCAGTATACCATTCCAGAGAGTTTCATAAGGATGTTGTGATTAAGTTGATGATAAGGTACAGTGTAATTAAAAATCCTGTACTCCCCCAGAACAAGAGGTTCACTCCAGAAGCACTGTCTTTACACTGTTAAAAGGCATTCATTTTACAGTACATTTTTTGTTCTGTCAGACATTTGGCAATATTTTACATTACATTTTGGAAGTCATACACCATGGTAGAGAGTCTAAATTCTTTGTCTGAAAGTCTTTTTGTTCTTAACCATCAGAGAATATAAAAAAATCAGCTGTGGTATTTTCAGTCATCTCATATTTCAAATGCCTTTTTATTCAGTGCTTTTATGACCAGTTGCTTGACAACATATAGATATAGTTACTTCATGTGAACAATGCCCCTGTGCAATTGGTGCTGGTATGTATTTTTCAGGGCATATGTCGATATACAGTAGTTCCCAGCTGAGGGAGTTTCTTAAAAGGGCTTTGCTGCAGCGCATTTTTATATGGTGAAGTGATGTTTTTGTTGAAACGCTTTCATGACATCCTCTCTAGGTTGCATCTATTTTAAGATAGATGTTTTATTAATCCAAAGTATGCTAGGCCCTAGTAGTGCAGTATTTTAATGCTTAAAGCATCTTTTACAGGAAGTTGTTGTGATTCTTCAATAAGAATGAAAGCAAATGAACAAAGGAAGCTATTCAAGAAATTAAAGAGGCTCTCTTGCTTAAAAGGCTATCTTGGTGAAAGGAGAAACACTAGAATAAAGAAGGGAAAACAAAAAGGAAAAGTGTCAACCGAAATGTTGAAAATCTCAATGGTTTAATTACAGATGGTAAAATAATGGTAACTTCCCGGACGAGATTTCTTTGAAAAGTTACTATATTCTCTGGGATTTGGGGATCATCTTTTAGAAAAAAAATAATATATAGATATAGATATATATCCTTGCTGCGTGCCATATGATAGTGTGAGGTGGGGAGTCTATAGAAAGTATATGATTACACAGTAAATACTACTTTTTGGGGACTAATTTCTACAAAATCCCACTTAATTTCTGTAGAACTCCATCAATTTTATGCTTACTGTATTCCTTTTTCATAAGAAATTTGAGATTATTGTTTTAACCTTTTCCCCCTGCAGAACGGACAGTAAGCAACAGCAAGTGCAGTAGCTTTTATTTTAATTTTGCAGTGCCAGCTTTGCCTGTAATTTTTTTTTTACACTTTCAAAGCAGAGATCATCTGTGAAGATTTAAAAGTAGGAATAAATACACTAATCCGCAAAAGAAGTTTGAATGTGCTTCAGTTTTCAGTAGTGGACATTTATTGTTTTGGGCTATTAACAGAGAATGGCAGAGGTTGTGTTTCCTTTTTGTTTTTTGTTTGTTTGTTTTGTTTTGTTTTGTTTCCATACAAGGAACCAGCTCTGGAAAACCCCAAATGCAATTATTACAGTAATTTGCTATTCTTCAGGTCCTGGTTGAATTACTTGAAATTTAGGGAACTCTGTTATGGAGAAGCATCTTTGCTTAAAAGATTCAGGTAAATTTTCACTATCGTAAACAGAGCAGGAAGGGTTTATGCATTTGCATATGTTTATGTATTTGCTCCCCTCTGGATTTGGGTTCACGGTCATTAGGGACCTGGGGATTCCTTCTGTGTTTCCTAGTACCAGAGAGCAAGCCTTTTGCATCCTGTCTGTTCCACGTAGGGAATAATCATGGGAGTGAATAAAAAATGTACAGTAAAAAATTGGCAGGCTCAGTAAAATCTTGTAGCTTACAGACAATGTAAGAATGTTAGTTCTGACACGATTGCAGGTGGAATAATCCCTCATATTTTTATTTTAGTGGATAATTTAAGGCCAGTTCCTAAGACTATTTGCTTGGCAATAATCTCAGAAAAGGTGCTTTATTAAGGTAGTTGCACAGCCATTTTCAATGTTGATCCTAAGCATTTTTTTTTTAATACATCAAACACAGTTTTGTGGGTCACCAAACAGTGGATTTGTACAAAGAAAAAAAATAGTTGACAGCAAACACAGAGAGCTGGTATGTTTTCAAGGGGGACTAGCCCTTTGCACTTGCGAGCGATGATAGATGTGTGTGAAATATAATCCTGATTAAAAATGCATGTGTGAAACCCCTTCGAATGAAGTGCTGTGTCTGACAACATGTTCTGGGCTCCTTTATGTGAGAAGGGAAGGGTAAAGTAACAGCTACTGTACCGTTCACTTTCTCTTCATCACTTGCTGAACTTGTTCTCCCAAAATTTTTAGCAGATGTAACGTTGAAGCATGTAACAAATGCAGAAAGCAGCATTAGGAAGTCAAAGGGTTTTACATTGGAACAACAATTGGGGATTTTGAAAATGTACCTAAACTGAACTAATGTGCAAATATGTCCAGCCTCTGACCTCAGGTGTGCTAGGTCTGAGATCAGGGGACAGTTGTGGTTGTTTGGCAATTTCTATGACCTGGCAGGGTAATTAAAATCCCCACATGTGGGGAAAATACTTTTCTTTGCTAGCTGTCAACATCTGCGTCAGAAGCATTTATCAAAGCTGAAGCAGTGGGCTAGAAACTGGTCATGAATATTCATGTTTAGTGGTGGTTGAAGCTTCAGTCATGGCTGGTTTGACTCTGCATTATTGGGAAGCATATCATAAATGGAGATGATACAAGAAAGGCAGTGGACTGCCCTGTTTGTGTGGACTGCCTCTGTGACTTCATACCCCTGGTTTTCCTTTTGGAGGGGTGTTGAATTGAAGTGCTGGGAATTGTAAGCAAGGATTCATGAGTGCTGCAGTAAGATGTTTTAAGGGTTGGTGTGGGTAATGCTTGAACACTGCCTTTTGGTGGAGCCATGCTATATAGGCACCTTTCCTTGTAAGGTCAGCACCTGGAGCTGTGCCATGGCAAAGGGAAACCTAGGGAAGAGCTCTGATTTTCCGAGCTTTTTTTCTCCTCCACTTTTCCTTGCCTGCTGTTATTAAAGGCCAGGGATTAATAACCTGTGTGCTGCCCCGCGCCCATTTGGCTGTGCAGCCTGTGATGTCTGAGAATCGCTGCTTTGCCATTTCCACATGCCTTGGAAGCAGCCTCCCATCCAACTGCATATGCGAGAGGGTTTATCCCTGTGCTTGGTCCAAACACCTGCAGCAGCCATTGAGGTGGAAAGAAGTCACCTGTGGGAATGTGGAAGAAAGAAAAGGGGTGTCAGCTCCTCTCGCAGTGGATGAGCTATTAAAGCAGCATTTGGGGCCATTTTTAAAGGTATCCAGATGCCTACAGGTGCTGATAGGCACCCAAAGGGATTTTCCAAAGCCCACACTTTTAAAGGTATTTAGGCATTAATCCAACATTGAAACGTATAATTCTCAATTTCAGAAGTGCCTAAGGGCCAGATTCTTGAAGATATTTAGGTATGGGGCTCCCCCTGAAATCAAACAAAAGTTACATCAAATCATCTTATTTCCCAGGACAGTATTCTTGAAGAAGTACCTCCTGGAATATTAATGCATGAAAGGCCCAATTGATCTGAACTGGGAGGATATCTGTACGTTACTGTGTACATCCCAGCTTTGCTCAGAAACCTTGTCTTAAAAGATTCATTCTCGGATAAGGATCTGCTAGCTCTTTAATGTAATTACTCCATACCAGTAATCTGGCACGATGACAACCATCTATTAAGTCTGCAACTCAACTCAAAATAACCCAATGTTCATTACGTGCGTTAGATATATAATTTTCGTGAATTATGGAGGTTACGAGTGAGCAATGGCTAAGAGCCAGGATGAAAATTGTGCAATACCTGCCTGAAATACGCCCCATCTTCCCCACCCAGCCCATAATTTCCTCTGTCATGACAATGTTTTTCCCCACAACTTGAGGTTACAAACTCCACGCTGGTTTTAGATGTATAAACACATGTACAGTCAAGGCTTGAGAGACCCTCTAAACCTCTTCACGTTGTATGCCATTCAAATATGAGTGCAGGCCTCAGAGAAAGCAGCACACAAGTTAAAAGCACAATTTCAGGCTTTTTACTTTCCTTTCCTCTATCCTTTGAAAGATAATTATATGCAAGTATTTCCAATTTAGGCAAATATTCATAGAAGTAAATTTTCATGTGCAGTTTAATCCATGTATTTATATTTGCCTATAATACTTGGCCCTTTACACGGGGCACTGGGAGGGTTGAGCAAAAAACCCACAGTGTCATTTTCCAACGGCAATACCAGGGAGGTGCAGTGAGCCCGAAGGGTGCCTTTCCTGCTGTGTCTCTTGCTCACCCACCTGCAGAAGGAGAAACCAAGTTGGGAGGTTAAGAAACTGAAGCACAAGAGTGCGATAAATCCCTTCCGTGGGTGCTGGTGGTGGAGGTGGGTGCCCCTCCTTCCCATGTGCCCTGCCGCCCGCACACGTGCCACGGCAGCGAGGAACCAGGTCAGCGGCATTCGGTGAGCTCCCAAATAAAAGCCTGGTCTGGCAGCTGCCGTTCGCACAAGGGATTACTTGCAGGATCAGTCCCTGAAAGAGGGCTGAGGAAATTCAGTACAAATGTTATTGCTTTCTTGATCTGCATGAAGAACAAGTAGCTGTAAATATCAGGGAGGAAAGGTAGATCTTGCTTGCTTTTTTCCTACTGTCTCCTGTCACTGCTGGAGGGAGCTAGTTTGCCATAAGTTATACAGTTACCAATAGTCTTTTTTAATTTGACGTTTTAAGAGCTGTGTTGGGTAGGGGATAATTAATAGCACTTACTTGCTTTGAAGTTGAGCTTTAAATTATATATAGCATAATTATGTCTAAAGCCTCTAACTTACTACTTACCCTAGTAGGTATTTCATCTGTGTCTTACTGTAATGCAGTTCCTTCTGTACAGTAGCATTAATCCTTTACCTGGTCTACTTAAGCTCAGAAACATTGATTACATATTGTGATTTTCCTGCAATAACCTAATTAATTCTTGATGCCTTTCCCTTGTTTCAATTACTTTGAGTTTCAGCTCAATATTAAGAGAAATAAAATGGTGGATGAAATTTCATAACAAAATTTGTTGCAGGTAAAAACCAATGAATAAAAATTACTGTCTTCAAAACCCAAAAACACCAACCTTCTAAAACCTTTAAGACCCTGAACATTTTTTCTAATCCCTGGGTGCCTTTTAACAACTGAAACTATTTTTTATTTTTTATAAAATTGTCAATGGCTTTTCTTCAGATTTATTGGAGCTTCTGTTTAGCTTCAATAGTTGTCTTTTGTGTTCCAGCGATATATGCAGTAATACTTCAGCATGTGGTTGTATTTTTTTTTCCTGTTATCCTGATAACAGGGAAAATAAAAATGTAGAAATGAAGACCCTGTGTGTATAACCCACATAGAAAATTGTACAATTAAGACTTCATTTATTCATCACACGCTCACACAATCTGCTTTCCAATAAATATGCAGACATTAAAGACAATGAAATCTTGCTTATCCTTAGTATTTTCCAAATTTTACTTTGCAATTAATTGTCTTATCAGGTTACATCTATATTAGTATATGTTTCCCCTCAGATTCTAAAAAGAGTAGAGTATCTAATTTATTTCCCATCTTGCAGTTGATATAAGCAGGGTTTTAATGCTGGTGATCTCTTTCTTAGTTACAAATACACACTCTGAGTGCTTTGAGATTTATGTAAGAACCTGGAATTCAGACATGGGGTTTTGCACTGCTGCTTCAGTTAAGATTAATTAGCAATTATTATTAATAAAATTCGCAGTGCGAATAAAGTGTTGTCTTTCTATTCTCTCTTGTAGTCTCTTTTATTTGGACTTCAATATTGACATCGCTGTGAATAGTGAGGGATGGTTTTGCTACCACAGTCACAAAAATGTGTATTATGGAAAGCCAGATGGTTGCTTGTAAATATTAAGAAAGGGGTAAATTGAAGTCTTGCTTTAATTTTGTTTTAGGTGACTGTATCAGCAACTGCAGAAAGCACAAACGTACTTTTAATATTTTTAATTTCTAATGAGCTTCAGCTTCTCCCCTGAATTCAAAATGAGGAAGCCTTTCACTGTGCTCTACATAATGCAACTTGAAAATAGTACTTATTGCAAAGATGTTATGCTGTCCAATACATGGTTTTAGTGCATAATTAAAATAAAAAAAAAAACTAATAGAAAATATCAGGCGATGCTGTGAGTGCTGCCATAAAGTTTCATTTTACTTCTGAAAGTCAGTTGGAAGGCACAGAGAAAAGTAAATGCATACACTGTTTTTATTGATACGAATAATATAACCTCAATGGTCCTATCAAACATATGATTTTTCTTGCGAGTGCATAGTTGTTGAAAGTGGGTACATGCCAGTGGAAAATATGCAAGTTTGCTTTGTTTTTCTCCCCCTCTCCTCCTGTTTCACTCGTGTTACTTGTCTTTTTCAAAAGTATGCAGGCCTGAGAAGTTTCTGGGATCCACCTCCATATTTTGAGGGGAAAAAAACAGCCTCACACTGGCCATGGATGCCCTCATGCAATGCCATAAGCCAGTGTTGGTGGCCAGCAGCCCCCAGGACATGGCTGTGTGGGTGCACACAGCTGGGGGCACAGCGGCTCTGGGAGCGCCGGTGGCTGCTGGGGAAGCCCAGACTGGCTCTGGGCACTTGGTAGGTAAGGATTAGACTAGTTACCCTTTGGTTCTCATTGACCTTTCCAATATGCGCTATACGTAGGGAGGTTGTATGTGCTAAATGGCTTGTACTCATTGTTTATATAATAAATACATTTTCCAAGTAGATGTGTTTCTTCTTAACCCTACCCAATGGCTACAGGGAATGGTAACATGCCGACTGGCCTATAGTCTTTAGTTAAATCATCAGTTTGTTAACTGCTGTTTGCAATCTAAACCCTCCCTCTGGAATGGACTTCTTTAACGCAAAATGAAATAAAATAAAGGTAAGTAAAAGTAAATAGATTTTCCTATTGAAAGTTATTACTTCAGGAATGAAGAAGATGGATATTGATCTGCACCATCCTTTGCCATTACAGTCAGGTTCGCATAGATAGCTCAGACACTTTATTCTAAGCAAACAGCCATTTTCTCTTCTGACTTGGATTCCAGTGAGAATTGAAAAAAAGTAAAAGGTTTGTAAAAACATTTTTCTGTCCTTCTTACAGGGACAATTTATGTTGAAGTAACAGTTTGTGAGATACTTGCTCCTGTTATTGATTTATTTCTTCTTTGTCACGAACAATCTCCTGTTTTATAATACAGTTACCCTTGTATGCTGCCCTAAGGTAGTTATTCAGAAATAGTTTTACTACAGCAAAGTCCCAGAGGACTTCAAAAGATATAAAACATTCTGAATCAAGGAACAGAAGCTAGTCCATATGTTGATTTTTGCATCTTATATGGCCTATATCAGTGGCAGTAATGTTTGATCCAACAACAATAAAGAGTACAGCATAGCAAGCAGTCTTCATAACCCCAAATGGTGCTGGGTGTTCGTGAGGCCCCTTGCCAGAGAAGTCTCAGAAAATGACCTTGGGAGTTCATGGAGTGGAAAACAATTAAAAGAATAAAAATAACACAGATTCTAGGTGCTCTTATCTGTGATGCATATATTCCTTTCACAAAAAAATACATTGGATCTGTGACGTGAATGAATTGGAAGCAAATATAGTGTGGAAATACATGTCTTTCTTTCACTTATTCATGTACATGTAGGCATGCGCACACATGCACAATTGCTTGCCTGCTTTAATATAATATTTCCATTATTCCTCTACAACTCACTGTTTTATAGTTAGAGATTAATGCGTGACCTCCGCCTTCCTGACTTCAGCTGATTACTGCAGAGGAATTCTTCTGTTTTTACTTTTTATCACATCTTCTGACATTTTAGTGAATAATATTTGACAGCTACAAACATCTGCAAAAGTTATTGTTATCATAACTTGAGCTCAACAGAGCTACTGTCACTGACGCTTAGGAGAGATCGCATTGCAAAAAAGATGGGGAGTGCATTTACATTCTCTTTTTTTATTCTTGGTGGATTTACAGTAGGAACATTTTATTAGCATGATTTTTCATCAGTGAAGACAGAAGTCTTTTATATTTAAAAATGATAGGTGTAACATTTCCATTGTCTGGCCATAAGTCTGCAGTCTAGCCCGGCTATTTGATGGAGCAGTTTTCTTCCATGTAAGATTTTTACACAGATCATGGAATAACTGTTCTTAGTTTTTCTTTTTTCTCACTTTTTTTTTTTTTTGTAATTTTTTTCTGTTGCCTCACTCTTTTTAGTCTATTGGGCAAAGAGCTACTGGCAGGCTTAGAGCCACAAAGCAGTTTTAAATAGTGCAGGCTTGTGAGTTATTTGTGTTAAAATAATTCTGCTTTATTCTTCCGATTGCTTGTTCAGTATGCACCCAAGGAAACTGCTACATTACATTCTCCTTGAAGACAGTGATGGAGACAGAAAATGCAGTTAGTCATTTACGTGCATATTACAGTATAAATCACAAAGATTAAGGGCAGTCATTTTTGGGAGCACCACAATTTTGCAACCAAAAGCACTTAAATAATTACCTTTTTAAGCAATTTTTATTGACTATGCAGGAGGATAAAAAGTAATCTTACTTGTTTTAAATGGCATAAAGCACCCAAATGCCATTAACGGAGTGTTACATTTCTTATTTCGCTAAGATTGCTGAAGCTTACCAGCCAGAGATAAAAAATGTATGAATTCAGGAGCGGTGGCTAGCAATATCCCAAGCCATTGTCAGTGGACTCCTACTTTCCCCTGCCAAAATATGTGGAAGCATGCATGGATTGTGCTAGATTAGTACGGAGGGCTTGTTTCCGTGGCATTAGCCAGGTATCTTAGCAACAGGATCATACCAGATTCTCGCAGTGCTCTGTGGTGGTGCATGTAATATCCTGGACATAATCTGTCTTTTAATTTTCTTTGGATTGTAGTGATATTACAGATACATGTGTTCAGTTATAGATCTTTATTTAATAAGGAAAATGCTTTAGCTGAAGATTTGTACTATGTCAGAAGTGGGCAACTCACAATAATGTTACCGGAGGTTTAGCCCAGGTACAGCCTTGTCTCGCATTTCAGATTGACAGGAAAACTTACTCCCTTCATTAAGATGTGCCTCGTAGTTCATATCTTTATGCTGTGGAGACAGGGATGCTGCCAGAATTCATAATAACGAGAACGTTATTTAATGTCAGATAGAATGCAAATTGCTTGTACAATTGAAATGTCATCTAAAACATGCCACCGTATGCAACACCACTTTATTATAAGTCACTGAGAGCAATATCTTAAATTTGGAATTGCACTAATCCTTCATCTGCTTTTGTTTACCTTTCATCTATAATAGAGATGTCGAATCTCCTCCAAAATGCATTTGCATGTTTTAACTGCTTGCACACACAGCTGAAGATGTGTGGGAGAAGCATGAACAAGAACTTCATTTTGATTTTCTTCATCTTTTGGTTGTTTGTTCAAAGCAAATTAATAGGAAAAGATAGCTTTCGAATACAAGACAAAATGCCGTGTCAACCCTTTTTAGAAAATAAGCTGAAGCTTATGCAAGAACGTTTTGTGATTTAAAGTATGAATTGTAATACAAATTTGATTGTATTGATTAGATTGTAATTGATTTTCTTGGTAATTCAGTCTCATACAGTAGTTTGTTTCATATAATTGAAACAATAACAATAACTTCACAGGATTAACTTGGTTCACAGTGGGATGACATTGAATGTATTTAAGATTTTTGGCATACTTTGCTTGGAAAAAGATATCTAGAACAATTACTTTCCAAATGAAATACAAGCCAGTGTGGAAAATACGGTTAGTGTGCCAGAGCTGCACAACTCTATTTATAAACATCTACCCAAGCGGGAACCCTTTTCTCAGACAGGTAATTTTTGAAATATTTGAAGTAAAACTGTGGTAGCATCTTCCCTCTCCCACCCTGCCCTGGCAGCCCTCCCTGTACTTCCATATAAATGCTTCTTGAATAGCAGGAGAGAAGAGAGGGGGAAGATGGAGCCCTGCTTCCCCCCTAAAGCCTATCTGCTGGGCTGCCACTACTCATAGCCTCGTTGCCTGTGAGAGCAACAACTGCTTTGCTTTTTTTTTCACAACACTACTTAGAGCCAGGGAGCCCCTTACCAAACACCCTAGGAACTGGATTTTAAACAAAGAAGAAAACAACAACAACAACAACAACAAATCTCGCTGGGGTTCTCCAGAGAGGCTGAGGAGCCACGGAGTTGGCAGACATGGGGTAATGCCTTCGCGTGGCTTAAGAACCGGAGCCAGCTGCAGCCTATATTTCTGGTTGCACTGCGGTCAAGGAAGAAACAGAAAGTGCTGGGAGCAAGCGGTTGGACTCAAGAGCTGCAGGTGTGCCAGGTGTGCTGAAAGTTTTAGCTTTTGACTTAGTCTAAGACTAAGGAAATGTTGCAAACGTCGTTTCAGATGAGTTCTCCTTGAAGAATAATAAAAGCTCTAAAGCTGAAAATCTGTTCTTTTAGGAAGTTCTTCTTGCCAGAATTGTGCAATATTACTTAAAGGCAGACTTATTTTTCTGGGTGAAACATGAATAAGGCAGGGAATAATGTTTTCTCTGGCTGCAGGCTCATCTTCAAAGTCCAAACTTATCATGGCAAAGTCTATTCTGTCATATCCATGCAATCTGTTTCAGAGCCACATCTCATTTTGAGGATGTGCATCTCAGTTAACATGGATTTTTATTTCACCAAACTAATTCCTTTTTAGAAACCATTTGGATTTCTCATTCAATGAGGGGTATGATGCCATGCTCATCTCTGGGGCATTTCCTGCTGCTTTTCCCTTCCACAAATCAGAGAATGGCTGAAACTACTAATAGATAACACCCAGCCTTTAGGTTGAGCTTGTTTGCGCTTGCTGTGTAATTTATTTGTCTGGCACATTTCCCACTGTGGGACTTCTGGCCCTCATTTTCCTAATAAGAAAAAAATGTGGCCACTTGTTTGAGTGGGAAACATGGTGTCCAAAGAAGCTATGCCTCAGATACAAAGAGCACTTTGATATTTCAACTGTGCAGTGGCATTTGTTACAGAGAGCAAACAAATTGTCTGCAGTTTTGCTTCAAGCGGAATAGAGAATATTCAAGTATCGCTGGTACTTAGTAAGGTTTGTCTCACATCTTAAATGCGTGTGGGACCACTTCTCCTGGTGGGAAGCGCTCCGTTACATATCCTACTGTCAAGAGATTTACAAATTACAGATACATGCCTTTCTTTTTGTGCTTCAAAGGTCTTGGAAGACAAATCCAGTGCTTAAAATGTTGATAGAACAAAGATTTATCATCATCTAAAAGGAATGACAACATGAAGCCTAGAAAACATGACCTAATGGTCCAAAGAGGCATTCACAATGTATATCAGAAAGGCTGTATGCGATGCAAGGCTGGATGCCATAATCTGAGATACTCATTCTCCTTTAATGGAGCTACGTAAGGCTGTACCCTAGAGGTTTTGATCATTTCTTTTGTTATTATTTTTATTTATCTATTTTATTAAATGTATGTATAAGATTTTTAATTTTCAGGCAGAGCTGATACTCCGCGCAAGAAAGCGTTGCTACCTTTTTTTTTTTTTTATTTGAATACTTATTCATGGACTTCTGACAATGCTGAATACAGCAATATTTGTGAACCAGGGAAACTAGCTGTGTGAAAAAAGCTGTATTCATTCACAGAGCATCAAGTTTGTTTGTTTGCTTGTTTTACCTGTCTTAGGGCTTTTTCTGTTGCAATTCCTTTTCTTTGCTATTGTAAATCATTCCTAAAGCTATTCCAAGAGCATGAAAGACTCTGTCTTTGCTCTCCTGTGTTACAGGAGCATCACAACGGCAATGCCCTTTCACACGAGGCTTGTTACAAACACGAACCGATTCTTTATTTAAATCCTAATTGTATTTGTGGCCTAGAGCTGTCAGCCAGTGTTACTCTCCTATGCTAGACACTGAGCAAACACATAAGCTAATGATGGCCTCCTCTCTGAAGAGCTTTAAATCTTTAAAAGACAAGACCTCCCAGATAGATAAGACAAATAAATGGGCCAGGTAGCAAAACTCAATGCATGTGTGCCTTCTCTGCTTTTTATCTCCGATTTTGTGGACTTTTGTTTTGTTTTGTTTAATTCTGTAAATAAGAAGGATGCTCAGGGCTGCCTGTCCTCGAGTAAATTCATACCCATATATTTGATAATGAATTAGTATCTTTGTTGGTTTCCTCAACCACTTTTCATAGCAGACTGACTGAACAATGAAAGTAAACGGATTTTTTTTTTTTTTTGTAGGAGGAGAGTGTTAATTTGCTGATTCTGATAACTTACTACCTCCTTTTGTTTAGTTGGAACCCTTGAAAAATATTGTTATTGCTCTTTCTTCATTGGTCTCTACCATAAGCCTGAAATACTTTCCTTATGTTTTTAAGGCAACTTAATTTCTTTATTGAGTATAATTTCTTCCTTAAAAGATAGATTCACAGATGTTGTTGCACATTATTCTAGGCTGAGTTACTCTTGTATTTGGTAACTCTCAGGGAGAGTTATCAGAGAAATGTTTGACAAATGAAAATGATTATATGTGCCTGCAGCACAGATGCTAATATCCTTTTCAGCTGATACCTAGAGAGAACTCAACACCCTGGTCTGAGACACTTCAAGGGTCAAATGCGATAAGTTTAACAAAGCTGAGAGACACTATAAAATAATTTGGAATGTTAAGAGAAAAACAGTGTAGCTATTGAAAGTGTAAGAACAAAATTAACTTCCAAATACGTATTTCTGGAGCATTTTGTTGCCTGTTTCTTCAAAGTTATTTTTCAGAATTTTGTTAACCATATCCCAAAGCTTTGGGATATCTGGGTAATACCAGAAAACAAAAAAATAACTTTCTGAATGCAGTAAGATGGGGAGGAAAGCTCTTTCTTTGAATCAGAGTTAATGTCAGAATGATATGTTGAATTATATGCCTACTGTCACTAACCAGGGTGCAGGAGAGGGGCGAGTAACTTTTAATTAGCGATGCTTTCTTCCCATGCCCCCCAACCTCCAGGAACCAGGAATCATTTAGTCAACTTCAGGCTTACAGAACTTTTATTATTATTATTATTATTAATAATAATAATAATAATAATAATAATAATTTCATAGAAATAGTGAGTATCTTGGTTGGCACTCAGGTAACTGATTTCTGTAATTATGTTCTAAATGTCCATCAGTGAATCTGAAAATATCCGGTGAATTCTTACTGAGGGGAAATAATGTATACTTTAGTATAAGTACTAAAGTACTAACTATGTACTTTAGTATACCCTTAGTACAAAGAATTGTATATGCAGACTTAATTAATTTCTTTGATCTAATCCCTTCATGGAGCTGCTCATATTTTGATCATACAGCTTCATACAGCTGATCTTCATTTCGATCTTTGATCTGTAATTTAATATCACTGAAATACATTCTATTATTTTAGTTGAATTACCCAAAAGTCTGTTTAACAGTGATGTGCTAATACATACTTGCTGGCATTAGCAATTCCAGGGGAAGGCATGGATTCATTGTAGGCTATTTAGTTCTTGCATCCTGACAGCACTTTGAATAGGACAGAAGAAGGCAAGAGGAACTTAGATGGTGAAAAATTGGCTTTTAGGTGTAAGTTGAGTCAAATGTTTAGGTTTGATCCCCTGAGCTTCTTTAAGAGTGCAGAGAACAGAGTTAGTGAGAACCGAAGGACTAGGAAACTTCTGATCTCTCATTCTCCACCAAACTTGCCCCAAACCAAATTTGGAGTGAGAGAATAGAGGTACTGTGATTCTGCTTCGTGGCCCATATTTTTTATCCAGTTTCACTTCAGATTTCATCTGATTTGTCTTTGTATGAAGACTGTAGCAGTGGGCATGCATCTTTTTCATGCAGTGCATCATTATGTTTATTGGTTTTAAGGCTTTTGCGAGCTGATAATCATCCCTGCTAATTTCCATCACCTGTTACTGTACACACTGGACTATTATGAGAAGTGTATTTTTTTCTTTTTCTTTTTTTTTTTTCCTCACAAATCATTAAAGAATTTCTAAGTGGAAATTTGGCATTCTAATATTGGCTTATTTAAGTTATCAACAGACAAGTATCTCCAAACATGAGCTGTCACAAAATGTATGCAAAGATTCAGCTTACAGAAGCAGCTCTGCCCTTTCATGGGAAATGAACTGAAATGATCTGCACAAGCCATGGGGCCATGAAATAGAGCAGGTAACTAATTTTGCCAGATGTCTGATCTTCAACTGGTTCCATCTTACTAGGCCTAAAGAGGCTTACCCCCTCATATCTGAGCTACATGGAAATAAAGGTAATATATTTGTTGGTTCAACAGTCTGTTAACTCAGATTGTTAAATAGTGGCTATTTGGAAAAAGCTTTCTTATCTTGAAAAAAAAGACACTTTTACACATTGAGGCTTCTAGTAAAAGAAGTAAAGTCATTTGTCTGACACACTGAAGTCAGTGAATATCGTTAAAAAGTAATACTACCACCCGCGTCTGTTGGACTTTGTAAATCAATGTTCATTTTTCCCAAATACTGTTCAACAAATACCAACCCCAGTAGAGATGACCCTTTTAATTCCTTAGTATAGGCTACAGTTCGGTTTGATTTATGGAAGACCAGTAGTCTATTTATAAAAGATGTATCTGCTAGATGCACTTTATGAGAAACTTGGCTTTTGGGACACATTAATTCTAAGTGCAGATGCAACTTTCATGTTTTATAATATAACCCTGACAGCTGTAATTTCAGATTAAAGATTTTTCATTCACATTCCCATCCTGATTGCTCTGCATGGTCCTTATATTACCTTATTGTCAATAGCAAGTGTTCATCCTATTGGGAGTCATTTAATAACCAGCTGCCATTTAAAGTGTAGACAGAACATTTGTCTCAGCCAGCTCATCTCAAGTGTAGCTTCTCTGCATGGGGAGCTGGGACGTCTTCAAGAAAAACAACAGCTGGACCTCACTATTGTTCCCTGCTTCTTCTTTTGTAGTGATGAGTTAACACAAGCATGGATACTCTCTGTGAATTTTCCAAGTGGTGCTGGTTAATTTAGTTACCTTTATTTGCGAACAAAGTACTCTCTTTATGACATTTTTTTTTTTTGTCCTTTCTTATTCTGTATGGATCTACAGCGCTTATTTATATTACTGTAAGTTGTTTGCTGAAAGTTAAGCAACAGCAAGATTATAGGTTTTGTGCCACTCCACAGCACCTCTGCCTTTCTACAGGTCATTTCCTCCACTGTTTCGAGTGACTCTGCAATATATTTGAAAGCCCATTTTAGAATGGTAGTTTAGGACATCAGATTTTTTTTTCAGAAGTGATTTTCCAACCAAAGTCATTGGAAAATAAGTATAACTGGTCTATATGAAAATTAATTCATGACTGGTAATGATTTTTTTAGAACCTACCTTTTAAATTTCCTTAACTTGACAGCTGGGGATTATCCTTTGTGGCAGTGATCTGTAACAAAAAAAGGGGGGAGGGAGGTTTCGGAAAAAAATTGACTCTTTCATGGCTAATTAAACTGGAATACAAATCAATCAACAGAAATAGCTGATGAATTTATTATGTCTGTGCAAGCTTACTGTATCCTAATGTGTTTGATGTTCACTAAAATTACAATTCCCATCATCTTATAGGGTAATCGTTTACCTTAAGCTTTACCTTTATCTATAATATTGATCTGAGACTCTCAGGCAAGTAATGGAAGTTTGGGTTTATGTAAGTGTGCAGCGTATAAACACTAGAGCCATGACAACTTGGAAAACCTGGCCTGGTGATTAAACCCTTTATTTTTCCTTTCAGATCAAGTTCTCTAAGTCCCCCAGGCTTGTAAGCCTATGGGTTAGCTTAATTAAGTTAATGGAAGGGTGGATGAAGAGGTGTAACCACTGAGAAGCTCTTTCAATCCAGTTTCTATAAACATTTTGCCATGTAGCATTTGTCCATTTATCATTGAATCACTGTGTCTTAAAAACACTTCTGCTGGTGTAACACCCCCCCCCCCCCCCCCCCCCCCCCGATTTTGAATGCATTATAAAAGTTACTTGGAAAAGAGCTAAGTGGCTGAGGGCTATCGACATAAATATATACCACAGTGTGGAAACATCTTGAAAATTAGTTTTGAAATCTGTGTGCTCTTGCTCAGTTATTTTCTGACATTTGAATGTGGTGGTCACGTAGTTGCTGACATATAATTTGTTGTTTGGTTAGCTATAAAAACAGACTTTTTCTCCTCTCTTTTGGAAATGAGGCATTCTTTTGAGACGATGAGAGGGGCTTATCTGAAATGTTACAATCACGCCTGGCAGCTGATTCAGAGCTTTTAAGCGTTTCAGAAGAAAATGATGCATGTCCTGCATAGAAACTTCATTGAGGCATGTTATAAAGATTAGTAAGACAAATATGACATGTGATGGACATTTTGCATAGAGTATCCTTCCTTCCTTCCTTCCTTCCTTCCTTCCTTCCTTCCTTCCTTCCTTCCTTCCTTCCTTCCTTCCTTCCTTCCTTCCTTCCTTCCTTCCTTTTCCTTCCTTCCTTCCTTCTTATGACTACCAAAACATCCAGTTTTGGTTCCATTTCTCTAAATAATTGTTTCGCTTTGCCTTTTCCCATGTTGTTAGTCACTCTTGTGATGGCTTTAGTGGTCAACCTTCAACTACCATTTTACAGCTCACCTCAGCCCCTCACGATAAGAAACTGAATTCTCCCAACAAGTTCAAGCTCAAGTTAATTTCTGCCAGGCTACCAAGACTTTCTAGTCGATTCAATCCTGGCTTCCAAAGGAAAGAGCAACATTCAGAGCAATGTCTGAGTCATGTGTTGCTTGAGCAAAGAATAAGATCAGCTGCTTGCTGTGCACATCTTTCGACTACAGATATGTATGAATAATAAATTATATTGTCTTTGTTAACAAAAGGTCAGAAGCGAATCCAGTCTCCAAACAGAGCAGAGCCACTAGGCTTTATACAAAGTGTCTGTAGAGGAAGCAGTCTTTCCCCCTTGGTGTCTTGGAGAGGAGCAGTCCCTCCGTTGTGAGAGTAAGCTGGTAACAAAACACAGGGTGGATTCCAAACCTTCTTAGATCTTCTCACTAAACCTCACCCAACATCTTGCCCTTTTCTGTAAGCTGTAGCATTCTCCAATATTCCTTCCTTTGTCTTCCAGTTCTGGAAATAGAACTTGCTGGTTCCAGCACATTTAGTACATGTTGTATCAAACTGTTGGTCAGCTGGAGAACAATACTGAGCACCTGACTAAAACTGGGTAACAGCGAGTTAATGAAAGCTTGGACTCTACCCTGATAATCCCATGTAAAATACTATATATCATGCACTGTAAATTATTTGCTTTTGAAAATGTAGGAATTTTGATTGAAGGCTAACATGAAATCCCAAATGGTAGTACTTTTTTTTAATAAAAAACACAATTTTCTTAGAATTTTTTTTTTTTTTTTTTTTTTTTAAGACAACAGCCAGGGCTCCCCTCCAAGCAAACCACGAACTTCCAAATAGGCCTGCAACAGAAGGGCAAAAAGACTTCTCAGCATTTCCTGTGCAGCCCTCCGCTGGCAGTGCTCTAGTATTTACTGTAAACAAACTATACCATCCTCTGGAGGCTAATGGGGCTGTTGATTGGTGTTTGCTCATCACAGCAGGGTCTGGTGTGCGATATCTGGGGCTCCTGTGTATTGATGAGTGTGGGCTGCTGGTGGGAGGTATAGCCCGCCGGAGGATGGGGAAGGGGGGCGTGGGGGCTTGTTAGCTCTTTGTGGCTGGGTGGAATGAGAGACCTTGTTTATTTAGCATTCTTAGCAAGTCCTCCAGGACCCTTGCAAAGTCTACTAAAGTAGAATTCCCCCTATTCCCATGGATCTTTGTAGAAGTATCTAGCTGTTGAAAGACCAGACAAGATAGCTGCGTGCTTACTTAAAATAACCTTCATGCATCTGATCAAATATCTATTCTCATCTGAAACAGCTTAGGATCTCCATAGAGGCTGATTAAGCAGGTAGCAATATAGAGTGTGTCCTTGTCAAACAGTTGTTTAAAATAGTTTGTTTATGTTCTCTCAAGCAATAATGCATAGACAGAAAGATTTGCCCGATGTTAGAGACTTAAACCAGGTTTAGGTTCCTAAGAAGGCCATTTTTTTCAAAGGCACTATTCTTAATTAAATTACTATCACACATTCATAATCAGCAAATTAGGAGTCTGATTACAGATATAACTCTCTAAATACAAGCAGCAAAGCAGAAGGGTTTGGCCATTAAGTGAGGATAGGGGAAGGTGAGGAACACTACTTTCCATTTTACTTTGCTTATAGTATTTTCATCTTAATTTGCTTTCTGACTCTTTCTGACTCTTTCTAATTTAGTAGTCTGATGTGAAACTGATGGAAACACAGAGTGGGAGATTTCTATTTATTTATTTTCCTTAAATAACTATTTAGAAACTGGTATCTAGATCAAGAAGTCAGATGAAACCATCCAAGGCAAGGTAGGTAGAGGCAAACTACACTTAGTGATAAATATTTTTTAGCAACTATTATCAACGATAGGAGCTTCAGTAGCAGGTGAATATTTGTAGTTACTCTCCCTTAAATTCTTTTCTGATTTTTATTTTAATAATGATAATAAGTTTTGGCCTTCTCTATGTAGTTTGTCACTGATTTTCATGCTACATGGCTGAGGTCTCTGGCTTTATTGGTGTGTAAGCTGGAGGAGGCACATGTTTCTTGTTTTCCCCAATTTTAGCCACTGTTCAGAAGCTGCACCAATGCAGACCTCTGCTGCTTATAGCTAGGCTGAGCTCATGGCTTTTGAGCCAACATTCTCCTTAAATGAAGAGAGTTCATTGCATAGTGAAAACTACTACAGTGTCAAGAAGAAGAAGCCTTACAAAGTATCTTTTTCCCTGTTGTGGTGTTATGTTATTACAAGTTCATTTCCCTCATTCAGTTGTGTTACCTGAAGTTATATAGTCTAAATTGTTTTTAAATATAACGTGTATCTTAAACTATGAACTGATGCTTAGCAAGCAGCACTGAGTTGAGTGTCTGCAGGGGACAGTCTGTGTCTCTGTTTACGTCGAGAGATTTTGAAAGAAGAACACAAGTCTTCTTGTTGTTTATGATCACTCCTAGGCATGTAAAAATGTTCAAGGGCACTGAAGGTCCATTAGAAAGTCACTGAAGGATTGCAAACTGCCGTGAAGATTATTTATAATAATCTAAAAATAAGATTCTAAAGATTCTAGCATTTCTAAAAATAAGACACAAGCCCCTTTGTTACTTTAAAAACGATAATAAAAATATTTAATGATGTTCAGGTCAATGTTAAGATAATATATAAAATCTTTTTGTTACAATAACAGTTAAATGCACCCTAACTGGTGTGATACAGTTTTAAATATGTTTGATCTTGGCAGTACTCTCTCTGTAACAGCCTTTCAGGGTGAAGTCGCCCATTATTCTTTGAGCTTGGCTACCTCTAAATCTGATGCAGTCTCTCCAAAAAGGAGAGCTTGTATTCCTTCTTCTCCCGTCTACCCTTTCATGGCCATGCAGCTCCCCCCAGGGGAACTTGAGCTGATTCAGCTCACTAAACTGGCGGAAAAGTAACCGCACCAAAAAGTGTGTTTTAACAGGGGGTATTGACCTGAATTAGTTCAGCAGAGACATGCTCCTGCTGGCACATGGAAAGTGTCAGGCCAAATCTGGAGGAGGAATAGTAGTGGAAAGTAAGAATAGAAGGATCTTCCTATTCTGGTGTCTGCAAAGTATTATATTGTCTATAAGGTGTAATTTCCTTCTTAGTTGAGCTGACAGGTGGTTTTATAGGGCTGCTCTGTGGACAAGAATATGCAGGTAGAGGGTGAACTAGCTTTCCTGCCAAAAGTATTCACAGAGGTGCAGTCTTGGTCTGGAATCTCCTTCAACTGCTTGCTTTGCTGACTTTCTGCATTTGATAACACCCTGACTATTCGACTTTGCTTGAGTTGATTTGCTTTATTGGGAAAAAGAAAAAAATGCTTGGAAATTAAGTAAATTAGGTAATTTGATGAACATATGTAAACTGAAATATACAAAAGTGAAAATATCCTCTAGAATATGTTTACAGGTTTTGTTTGGATTTCAGGTTAACAGTAGTGCAGTAGTGCTTTTTTTTTTTCCTTAGAAAAAGGGGAAGAAAAAGATAGATTGTAATAAGGAAGCTATCTAATAGCTTTGCCATAGCTGAATATGACCCATCCATAGGCTGAATTAAACAAATATGACCAAATTCTCAAATTTAATGATGAGTGTTTACTCCATATAGGAGTAAAATATAAGTAAGGGGGAATCATTCTACCACCTAATTTGTGCCTTTACGTGCTGCTGAATATCAGACCTGCTCAACTGCTGGTGAGTACGATGTTTCACTCTCTACAGGCCAGCTTACCAAAAGCAACCATGTGAGTCACCCACAGCACTTCCCTCTCTTCCAGTTGAGATAACCTTTTGCTTATTTAGTCTCATGTTATAGAATGCTTCAGCTGCCATTGTCTGGAGGTACATTAACTTTGCATATTTCCTAAGACTAGATCATTTTCTTTGTTTAAGCAAAGCGAAAAAAAAAAATATATGTAATGAGGGGAGAATTCTGAAAATATTTTCCTGTCAAATGTTTTGGGAATTTTTTTCAAAGGTTAAAACTAAATTCCACACATTCAGTAAAAATTGTTCATTTTTTAGCCAGAGAATGTGATGGCAAACCGAGGCAAAATATTATGATGGTTACAAGGAGTTTGATGACTGTCCAAACTCAGGTACAGCCCCTTCGTTCTCCGTATCAGTCCCAAACCTTAATGACTGGATGCTCCTTCCTTTGCTTTAGCGGGGCATTCAGAACTGCCTGAACTGCTTTACCAGGACACTTTTTGGCCTAACTGTCCTGTCAGTTACAATTAAAAGTGTTAATATGACAGTCAAAGGTCATAAATTTCTTGTGGCTAGTGTTCACTGCTTGTCTCACACAATGGCAACCAGGAAATTGCCCTGTCAGTTACAATTAGAGGTGTTAATATGGTGGCTAAGGGTCAAAATGCTTCAGTAGAAGGAAGGAGTTGCAGAGGACATTTGGTTTACATTAAGTGACGGTTCGGGAAAACTTTGCTTAAATGGGATGGTCGCTTAATCGGGATATATTTCAATCTGACTAAGAGCCCTGATTAAGGGTTCTGCTGCATTGCTCTGGCAGTGCTAAGCACTGGAATTATGCTCTTTTGGGGGCTTTCTAAGGCTTACTCAAATGCCACACTGAAAAAAATGTTAATAGCTCCCATACTCTCTGGTGAAATATTTATAGATATTGTTATATTTATAGTTATGATGCAGAAAAAAACACTGAAAAATATCATTATCAATTATTACTATTAATATATGAATTCTGAAACTTGTACACACTGCCTTTATGTGCACAAGCTACTGAATTCCTCCTTTGCCAATGGGATTTTAGAAAAGGCTCTGCTTGTCTAATATTGTTGTCATTTAGTGGTAAAACTCATATGAACTTCAGAAACAGCAGGCCAAACCTGAACTCTCCTAATATTATGTTTTTCTCCCTCTTTTAGAACAGCTTCTTCAAAAAGTGTTTTGCCTACCAATTTCACTAAGGCCAGCTCCAAACTTGCAAATTAAATAAAGTAACTCAATAAGAACATACATTCCTTTAAAATCCCTTAGATTTCAAAGACAAACTTACTGGTGTGGGTGGTGGTGGTCCTTTTAAATGGTTTTAAATGTTTGAGGTTAGAAAACACTACTGTTGTTCTTATACTTCCATTTTGAGGTGATGACAGTGAATTCCTGTGTATAAGTAAGGTAAATTTTCCAGTATGTCCACAAAACTGCATGAGACATCATGCAGAGAACCGATGCTGAGCTCTGTTTTTGCATGACTACAGACTAGGATTGGTGTAATGCTAGTTCTGATGTATCCACGCAGATGTGGCAAATATCCATGATCTCTTGGGTCTGGAATCTGTTTAATATTGCAAATGGAGTAATTGTAATCCTGGGATATATGTGGTCTTCTTATAAGATCTTCTTGTCTTTTGTTCCCTTTTACAAAAGAAAGTCAGGATATTAGACCAAGAGCATTAGTGAAATAAATGTTGGCGATAGAAATCTACAGGAAACACTGGTGATCACTGATATACTGAGCTCAACGTAAGACTGAATGAGAACAATAGATAAGAACTGGAATCCTGTGAAGCTGCTTGGCCAAAAATAAGTCTAGTGTAAAGAATCACAACTTAAAGCCAGTGGGTCAAAAACAAACCTTAATTTTGGCCCTTCTTGATCAAGTTCGTTGATCAACTAGAAAAATTCTTGCAGCCAGACCTTTGAAGGGAAATCAAGACAACTAATGGAGGAGAACATATATCAGACATAATTTTTTAAATTATTTTTCTACTTCTTTTACCCCAGCCCTTTGTTGGCCTTTAATACCACCAGTTTTATGGAAAGAAGCCTGGATTTCCTAGTTATCCCTGGCTGGAATAGTGTGGTAGAGCCTACCCCGTCTCTGGCAGAGCTTGACCCTTGCCATGTCAGCCTTTGATGCTTTTCCCCCAAAAGAGAAGAGGACTATTTTCTCCCTGATGCACCTCAGAGCCTACAGGGTCTAATAGGGTACAGGAGGCTCCAGTGTCAGCTGTAAGGTCAGACCATGAGAAATTCCCGCCCTAGTTCAAGTCTAAGGAAGCCAAAAAACAGTTTTATTTTGTTTTATTTTGTTTTATTTTGTTTTATTTTGTTTTATTTTGTTTTATTTTGTTTTAATCCTTATGGAGTCATTTCTATTTCAGATAAGCATTTTTATTATATTTATCACCATGGCATTAATCTGTAAAGGGAAGTGTAATTCTTTCGGATGGGTCGCTGGAGAAACTGAGGCTGTAGTTCTTCAAGCATGGTGGATAGGGCCTGTGAAAGAGCAATGAATAAAGCTTGGGCCTCAGACCCCAGGAATCCAGTTGAATGTTTATACTATCTGTGCATGTTTCCAAGCTCCAAGTCAGTTTATGTTGACAATGATGCTGCTGTATTTGTCCTATAAAGAGGATTTGACATGTGATGGGGGGTGGGTGGGGGGTGTTGAAATCTTTCTTCCAATTAGGAACTTCAGGTTAGAAGGATTTGCTGGAGGTCTGGCAGTACCCGTACACATACCCAAATTTTAGATCCCGTTATACCCTGTTTTTTTTACAACTCTGATTTGGAAAGAAAGTAGGAGTTTCTGTGCTGTGCTGGATTTCACAAAGGTTTAAGAGCTTCAGTCTGTAGCTCATTTTGATCTCAACAGGGAAAATCAAGTCATTTTCAAATCATTCCTTATAGTACAAAGTTAATGTATACTAAGACCTGTGGTCAATGCCTTATAGTTCTTTTGTATAAAATACTTCTTCATTTAAAATATTTAAAAACTAATTTTCCATGTCTTTTTGTATGCTCATTTAGCATGTGGATCTTCTAGGAAGATCTATGAAAAAATAGACTGAATATGAAATTTTGTATTGCAGGTACCATATATTTGATATTTAAAACTTTTAAAAGTTAAACTTTTGGTTATAACTAAATGTTCTCAAAGTAAGATAGGGAAACCTCTTTTAACTAATTTAATAACCTTAAATTCCAATGAATGTTGTGAAATAAACGGCTATTAATCCTTCCATATGAAATACTTGATTTATAATTTAAAAGTTGTAAATTCAAAATAATTTATGAAAATTCCTATTTATCCATCAGTATAGTTATTAATTTATCTGAAAGCAAAAATAAATATGCTTCAAAGTATCTCCCACGATGAAAAGCCAAGAAGGGAAAAAGGTTCCATCTCATCAAAATTAGTGAAAACAGTCATGTTAGAGATAGGAAAATTAAGGCTTTAAATTTCCCATAAAAGCATACTAGCAATAAGGTGTTTATTTCTTTATTTCTGGGTTGAGAAATTTGTATATTAGTTCTGTCACTTTTAGAAAGTGCTTTAAAACTGAAGTCTAAGTATCCTTAGGTCTTTTTATTATTGTTATTATTATTATTATTTTATTTCCTTTAGCATGACCACCTGATATAAGTGCATAAAATCTATGGTAAGGCAGAGATGAGACAGAATGGTTTTAATGATACCTGATCAGTTCTCCTGTCCTCACCCACCCTGAGTACAAGGACAGGTGATCAGGACTGTGTACATGTGCATATACAGTCACATCTGTAAGGTAGATGCAGTTTGTATTTGTCTCTGCTTCCTATTCCGTGAAGAGGAGTTTTTCCCAATAGTACCAAGCTAACAACAGAACTTAACAAAATGCTTGCAGTCTTGTCATGCACTGAAAAGGCACTTGCTACAGGCTGGGCAATACTTTTCTCATATTCTAGTCAGGGAGCTGAACAGAAGGGTTAATAGTCTGCTGTTGGTCAGATGCTGAGAATTCACAACTCTCAGCAGCACTTCAGGTGTAATCATTACCTAAAATTCACAATTACCTGAAGTTCACAAGCAGTGCAAAAGTTCCCAGAACTAAACCATTGCTACTGTTAGAACTGGTTCCCTTGTTTGAACCAAGGGCATTTTGTTTTGAGTGACCAGTTGCATTTCCCAACATCTGAAATGAGTTAGGAGAGGGTGAAAAAATGTAATACCTGGATGGCTGTCAGTAAACAAACATTGTCACTCAGAAGGTGTTTTCAGAAGTTTTTTTTATTATTAAAAATAAACTTGCTGCTAATTGTTTAAGGCTTGCCTTTCTCCTGTAAGTAAACCGTGCTAATTAATTTAGGTGGTCACTAATTGCCTTATTGGTTTTGTGCCTTCTTCCTGGGAAGCACTCCACTTAGCCAGACCTGATGGGAAACCACAGCATTCACAGCGAGTGGTGGGGACATGCAGCAAGGGATGCTGTGGAAACAAGCTTAAGGTCACGATAGGAGGGGAGAGCTCTTGGCTTGTATTTCTTGCCGTGCTGTAACACTCTGTTCTCTAGAAAAAATAGTGTAGGAGGGGTGTAGCTAACCAAAAGTAGAGCAATTGCTAACTCCTCTTTTTCTGGACTGAGCATGGCAGAAAGCTGTTCTCTTTGGTTTAAAATGGTTTTTGTTAGAGCATTATGAAGACACACAGACGCAGTGCAGAAACTGAGTTGCAATATATTGTAGTGAGTAAAAAGAAAAGTATTTGAGAGATGCTACTTTGTGGTTGAACCAAGGTCTGTTGGGCTAGTGTAGGTATTCATCTAAGTATGCTTCATCTTCCTCTTGCAACTGCTATGGAGCCAAATGACAGCAGTAAGTTGTGTGTCCATGAAAAGTAGTGAAGAAATGGATGTTTCCTGTTAAGTGTGGCTTGAGCCTTTGTGAACGATATTCATGCAGTTGTGTGCTTATTTTAGGGTGGATTAGGTTGTCTTTACTAGGACAGCAACTGGTAAATCTAATTTTGACCATGGGGTGCTTTACTCAGCACCCGACCTGACAGCCGCAGACGGGTCCCACCTATCTCTAAGGGGAAAACGGATCCTAGCCCAGGAGCTGGCAGGGCTCATTGAGAGGGCTTTAAACTAGGTAAGAAGGGGGACAGGGCTGAAATAAGGCTTGTTAGAGGTGTGCCAGGGGGAACAATGGCAAGGCCGGGGAGAAGGCAATGGCCCAATTGATGTGCATCTACACTAATGCATGCAGCATGGGTAATAAACAAGAGGAGCTGGAAGCCATCGTGCAGCAGGCAGGCTATGACTTGGTTGCCATCACGGAAACGTGGTGGGACCACTCTCATGACTGGAGTGCTGCAATGTCTGGCTATAGGCTCTTCAGAAGGGACAGGCAGCACAGAAGGGGTGGTGGTGTGTATATTAGAGTATATACTCTCTGTATATTAGAGAGTGTTTTGATGTTGTGGAACTTGAGGCTGGGAATGATAAGGTTGAGTCCCTATGGGTTAGGATCAGTGGGAAGGCCAACAAGGCAAACATCCTGGTGGGGGTCTGTTATAGACTGCCAAACCAGGATGAGGAGACAGATGAGGAGTTCTACAGGCAGCTGGCAGAAGTTGTGAAATCAGCGCTTGTTCTCGGGGGGGACTTCAACTTCCCAGACATATCCTGGAAGCACAACACAGCCCAGAGAAAGCAGTCTAGGAGGTTTCTGGAGAGCGTGGAAGATAGCTTCCTGACGCAGCTGGTTAGTGAGCCTCCCAGGGGAGGTGCCCCGCTAGACCTTCTGTTCACAAACAGTGACGGACTGGTGGGAGATGTGGTGGTCAGGAGCTGTCTTAGGCAGAGTGACCATGAAATGGTAGGGTTCCCTATTCTTGGCAAAGTCAGGAGGGGGACCAGTAAAACCGCTGTCTTGGACTTCCGGAGGGCTGACTTTGAGCTGTTCAGGACACTGGTTGGCAGAGTCCCCTGGGAGGTGGTTCTGAAGGGTCCAGGAAGGCTGGGCACTCTTCAAGAAGGAGATCTTAATGGCTCAGGAGCGGTCTGTCCCCACGTGCCCAAAGACAAGCCAGCGCAGAAGAAGACCAGCCTGGCTGAACAGAGAGTTGTGGCTCGAGCTTAGGAGAAAAAAGAGGGTTTATAATCTTTGGAAAACAGGGCGGGCCACTCAGGAGGACTATAAGGATGTTGCAAGGCTGTGCAGGGACAAAATTAGAAAGACCAAAACTCATTTGGAGCTCAATCTGGCTACTGCTGTTAAAGACAACAAAAAATGTTTTTACAAATACATCAACACCAAAAGGAGGACTAAGGAGAATCTCCATCCTTTACTGGATGCGGGGGGAAACTTAGTTACAAGGGATGAGGAAAAGGCTGAGGTGCTTAATGCCTTCTTTGCCTCAGTCTTTAACGGCAAAACCGGTTGTTCTCTGGATACCCAGTACCCTGAGCTGGTGGAAGGGGATGGGGAGCAGAATGTGGCCCTCACTATCCACGAGGAAGTGGTTGGCGATCTGCTACAGCACTTGGATGTGCGCAAGTCGATGGGGCCGGATGGGATCCACCCGAGGGTACTGAGAAAACTGGAGGAGCTGGCCAAGCTGCTTTCCATCATTTATCAGCAGTCCTGGTTATCAGGAGAGGTCCCAGTCAACTGGCGGCTAGCAAATGTGATGCCCATCTACAAGAAGGGCCAGAGGGTAGACCCGGGGAACTACAGGCCTGTTAGTTTGACCTCAGTGCCAGGGAAGCTCATGGAGCAGATTATCTTGAGTGTCATCACGTGGCACTTACAGGGCAACCAGGCGATCAGGCCCAGTCAGCATGGGTTTATGAAAGGCAGGTCCTGCTTGATGAACCTGATCTCCTTCTATGACAAAGTGACGTGCTTGGTGGATGAGGGAAAGGCTGTGGATGTGGTCTACCTTGACTTCAGTAAGGCTTTTGACACCGTTTCCCACAATATTCTCCTCAAGAAACTGGCTGCTCATGGCTTGGACTGGCATATGCTTCACTGGGTTAGAAACTGGCTGGATAGCTGGGCCCAAAGAGTTGTGGTGAATGGAGCCAAATCCAGTTGGAGGCCGGTTACTAGTGGAGTCCCCCAGGGCTCAGTACTGGGGCCAGTCCTCTTTAATATCTTTATCAGTGATCTGGATGAGGGGATCGAGTGCACCCTCAGTAAGTTTGCAGAAGACACCAATTTAGGTGCATGTGTCGATCTGCTCGAGGGAAGGAAGGCTCTGCAGGAGGATCTGGATAGGCTGGACCAATGGGCTGAGGCCGACTGTATGAAGTTCAACAAGGCCAAGTGCCGGGCATAACAACCCCAAGCAGAGCTACAGGTTGGGAGATGAGTGGTTGGAAAGCTGCCTGGCAGAGAAGGACCTGGGAGTACTGGTTGATAGTCGGCTGAATATGAGCCAGCAGTGTGCTCAGGTGGCCAAGAAGGCCAACAGCATCCTGGCTTGTATAAGAAGCAGTGTGGCCAGCAGGTCTAGGGAGGTGATTGTCCCCCTGTACTCAGCTCTGGCGAGGCCACACCTCGAGTACTGTGTTCAGTTTTGGGCCCCTCGCTACAAGAAGGACATGGAGGTGCTCGAGAGAGTCCAGAGAAGGGTGACGAGGCTGGTGAGGGGTCTGGAGAACAAGTCTTACGAGGAGCGGCTGAGGGAGCTGGGATTGTTCAGCCTGGAGAAGAGGAGGCTCAGGGGCGACCTTATCGCTCTCTATAGGTACCTTAAAGGAAGCTGTAGCAAGGTGGGGGTTGGTCTGTTCTCCCACGTGCCTGGTGACAGGACAAGGGGGAATAGGCTAGAGTTGCGCCAGGGGAGGTTTAGGTTGGATATTAGGAGAAACTTCTTTACCGAAAGGGTTGTTAGGCATTGGAATAGGCTGCCCAGGGAAGTGGTTGAGTCACCATCCCTGGAGGTCTTTAAGAGACGTTTAGATGTTGAGCTTAGTGATATGGTTTAGTGAAGGACTTGTTAGTGTTAGGTCAGAGGTTGGACTAGGTGATCTTGGAGGTCTCTTCCAACCTAGACGATTCTGTTATTCTGTGATTCTGATTCCCTTAAGCTAAGGTATTCCCTCTAATTTGTTCATCTCTCCTCTAAAAGAACTGCTAGGCAGGGCACTGCAGCTCCTTCTTGGCAGTTGTTGCGAAGCCTACACTTCAATTGTGCTAAGGCTGAAATACTGCAAAGCTCTTGTTTTAACTTGGTTGGGATGTTTTCTTGGTGAATACAGCTCTTTTTTTTTAGAGTTGCTGAGAATTTGCATAGTCTGTTGAGGTACATGAGGGAAAAACAGTCAAGATTGTTTAAATAAGTCATTTGGAACATTTTAAACAGAGTAGTTTCCCTGAATTGTCCTTCAGCCTGAATATTTCCAGTTTTCTGGAAATATTTTCCAGGACTGGTAGACTGTCATCCCCCTTGTCATGTCTCCCATGATGTGACGTGCTTGAACAAAGCATTTTGGAGCTTTATTCAAGTTTTGGGTTTCTACTGAAGCCAGTGGTTTTGTTTGTGTGTGTGTTGATGAGACTGATTCAGACTAAAGAATAAAATGAGAAATATCTCAGATCAGGATACATGGCTATAGTATGCTGTATGAGCTACAATTCGCATTCCTCGTACCTGTTAACACCACCATCTGGACTGCCTGTTAGTGCCTCTGTAATGTCCCACAGTGGTGACACCTCTTTCTTCCGTTATGAATAACTGTGGCTCATTGAAAAACAAAATGCAGAAGCATGGGAAAACAGTGAAACATTTTTAATCCTAACTATATATTTTTTAAAAGCATGTCTTATTCCTATATAAGCATTTGAACCAATTTCTCCCCAAATTAAAATTTTCATGGAAATACATTCTGACTTCTGACCAACTGTAGTCTGAGGAGTGGAAGATCTTTCCCAAATAACCTCTTCCTCCTTCCCTCCCTTCCCTCCCTTCCCTCCCTTTCCCATCATAAGCTAGAAGTAGTTAGTAATTCAGGGTTAACAGAGCTAAGAGCTCCTTTTATTTTTTCTTTTCTGTTCTTTCAAAAAGAAAAAGCCAGAAAAGGAGGAGCAGAGTTCAGAGAATGAAGGAAGACAAAATCTTTGCAGAAGAAAGAAAAGGAAAACAACATGTTTACTTAGGTTTTATTTCTTTGGGGTATGAAAGATAATTTTTTTCACTGAGAGTGTGTGCCCATGTATGTTATCAGAAATAATTCTTGTAGATTGTCAAAGAGTATATTTTACAGCCAATCTCATCTTCCCCCCTTATCTTATACATCACTCGCTGCTGCATGGTAAGTTATTTTATTTAGGTCAAATTTTTAGAGAGTGCTCATGGTTCAGAGTTACATTCGCTATTGGTTCTGTCCCCATAGAGAATTTGTTGTGCTAGCTTTTGGGAAGAGTTGTTTTTGGGACACTGCCTGTCTGACTGGTTACAGCACATGTGACCAGGATGATGCAGTAGAGGTAGCTACACTATAGCACATTGGGCTGCTGTCACAGCAGTTGCCTGTCCACCTCTGAGCTGAAGGTACTGCCTCCTCCACAGGAGCAGCAAAAGTAAATGCACTCCAGCTCTTCAGCTGCTGAGACTCACAGGCAGGTGGGTGAGTCTGGGGCACAGATGCATTGACTGAGCGATGAAGGTGGTTTAAGGAAATATGTTGGGCTGTGAGTTATACTAGCTGAAGTTCTTGCACAAGATTATTCCTGCTGCCGCTAAGCTTAGAGGTGGATGACAGCTGCCAGTGGTGGCATCTGAAATCACAGTATCTAAGTACTCCAGACCTGAGAGTCACCTCAGAGCCTGGATGATCCATTGATGAAACCATTTTCACAGACACTAGTATGTAGCTAAGTGTAAGCACTGGAATAATGAAAACTGGTATAACTTCCTTGTCCTGACTTCTCATTAGTACTCAAGATTTGAGAAGGGAAAAGTTGTATTTTTACTTTCAAAATTTGGAACAAAAACTGCAATCAAGACATAAATTGTGGCTGATAGCACTTAATATGAAGCGAAGTACATCTTCAGTAGGTGATGTCCCATGTACTTTTACTGTCAAGTGACACGTGCTTATGTGAGTGGATCATAAAAATGTATGTTTAAACTAACACACAAGCTCTCACTTCCTTTTCAGGACAAGAAGCTGTGTCTTACAGAAAATAATGAACTGGCATTTCCATCTTTCTCCCTTTGTGTAAGATCATGCATCTAGAGTCCATGGCTACTCCACTCTTGGCCTCCCAGACGAGTCTGCCAACAAAGTTTTCATAGTTTTGCAATGCAGACGATTGTCTGTTGGGAATTAGATGGAGCTTGCCGATCTCATTTTGTCTAGATCACCACGAAATTGCTTGAAGGTTTTGAGTTTCCTCTGAATTAAAAGTGTGGTGTGGTGATTTTAATTGTCCCTCTGTGGAATAAAGTTTTGCATAGTTAAATGATGCTATTACTGGTATTAACTGTCTTTGAGAGAACATTATTTTTCCTGGAAAGCCTTAACTTGAATTCTTTTTTTTTTTCCCATAGAAAGGAAGTTTAGAAAATGAACGTATGAAATACTTAGCAACTGTGGTGTGTCTTTTCCCCTTGATGTGTGTCATTAATTCCCATTAAACTGAAAGAGGAGAGACTACACCACTGAATGTGCATGTAACATTTTGATATGCTCCCAGTTGGTAAAAACGAGAGCGACACTAGCAGCTGCTAACAGTGTCAACAGTCTCGTAGGATGAAGTGTGGCGAGCCCCCAACTGTTTCCCATTCAAATGAGTTATGAGCTCTCACTGCTCAGAGACACCCTGATAAGAGACCATTTGAGTAGAGTGGTGAGACTTGGGGAATATCCACCTGGCAGCATGGGCCCATCCTTCAAATAACATAAAATGGCCAAAAACATTTTGGTGGGGGGAGGGAGATAGCTAAAATTAGGAGAGAGGATGTCAAAAGCTCACTGAGCAGAACCCAGTGAAGGCTGGCTGTGGAAGTAGCCCTTGGTTCAGGGAATAGGATGTGCTAAGGATGAGGAATGCTCTAAAGGAAATGCAATGAGGCAACATGAGATGGCTTGGGGGCCCACCCACCTTCCAACATCAAAGTCTGACTTCAGAGAATGCTTGGTCATTTGCTGCTTAATGTTACAGGCTCTATATTGATGCCAAAATTATTGGCCTGCCTTCTGAGTGCTACTTATAGTACTTCATTCAATTCGCTGGCTTTCCTAATCCACTTGTAATTGTCCCTTTTTACACCCAAAGAAATGTCACATGGGAACAATAAAACAGGCTGCTCAGTCTTGATGAGCAAGAACCAATATTATCTGTTGGCTGCACTTGTTACTTCCCATTTGGAATACTGAGGGCTCCCATGATATTTTTTTTCCTGTCATGTAAATAATGTGTGAAGTATTTCATAGAAGCAATCAGTGTGAAAGGTGCCTGACAGATTTTGTAGTCCATTTCCTGGGATTATGGCAGAATTAACTCCATTATCCCTAAGCACTCCGTAACAGATGGGTGTTTAGCTGGGCCTGAAAAATCACCAAAAGCACATAATTCCTCAAAACTCTACCTTTGGATAGTTTGTTCTTACAATTGTCAAGTATTCCATCAGAATTTTCCATGCTGTTATGAAACTGTTACTGCTTTACTCTTCAGATACTTAGACCAGGATCTCTTTTTAAATCCCTCACTTCTTCAACAAAACAAACTGCTTTATTTCCCTTTCTCTCTTCTAAAAATACAGGTCTTTGAATCTAGATCTCTGTTTGTAGCTTAATCAAAGATGGGATGGTACTGGGGATTGGGGTTTTCGATATATATGCCTCTATATTCAAAACTGGATGCTGATATGAATGCAGCTCGGTGACATGCTTTCCTTCCAGAAAAGAAGCACTCCTCTGATTTGTCAACTGCAAGTCCCTAGATCTGCGTGAGAATTGGTATTAGTCAGTATCCCATTCTGTAAGTTTTTCATTTCATTAGACTTCCCAGTAAATATGGATCGCTGATGTCTATCAACGTTGGTACTTTTCTCATTTTGTTTTCTTGTTTTTGTTTGCAGCCGCTTCTTTATTTTATTATTTAATTTCTGATCCTTCCCTGCTGGCTTAACAATGACTATTAAGAATTACTAGTGGTCAGATGTTTATCTGGTGATGTTTGCTTCGTCACACTGTAAAACCTTGCTCTTGAGATTGATCCAACAGTGATGTCATACGGCCGTCATCCGTTGGTTTTCATCTGCTGGTGCTTCTTTCCCATTTCAGCCAGTGAGGAGAACTATGGAATAAAAACAGTTGAATTGCTGCTAATGTTTTGGCTTCAGCTAACAGGCTGAATAGTTGCCAACCAGTCTTTCCTGTTGCTGGGGAGGAAAAAAAATCATCTAGAATAACTGAACAAAATAACAGCTTAGTTCTAGCTGAGCAAAACCCTAAGCCTTTCTCTCTCCCCTACAGAATGGCAGTATGACAGAAAATCTGTAGGACATCCTATGCAATCCTGAATCAATGGTCTGTGGGATGTTTGAAAGAAGGATGCCAAATCTTACTAGCGCAGGCTACCTCACACACCCATCCCGAGAGCATATGAACTACAGGGGATTTATGAATAAGAACATAATAGAGTCATCCCATCTTTCCTTCACAATCTGTTTGTGAGTTCTCCTTTAAGTAGGGCCTATGAAGTCTTCAAATCTATTTCATGAGGTCAGCAACATATGCAATAATTTCATAAGCTGACTTTAAAACATGAAATATAGCCCAGAGGCAGCGACCTTTAAATAATTATATTTCTTCTTTGTTCTTTTTCAATTTTGTTTGCACATCAGATGGTGGATTTGGCACACATTTTGCATTTGCTTAACAGCAGGAATGAATACATTTATATGACTGTAACTTTAACATACCCTTTCAGATTCTAAACTGCTTTGTCAGGTATGCTGAAAACAGGTCTGAATGGGTCTCTGTTAGAAGGTGCAGCATTCATAAAAATCAGGAATGCAAAAAGCCCTGCAGCTGTTTGTTGTTGCTGGGAGTTATTTGTGGACATACCTTCATTCACCATAGCCCAAGTTGTGCTCACTTTCGTGCCTGTTCTTGGGTCTACAGAATGAGTTGCATCCTAAGTATACAGTTTAGCACTGTCTTGAAATGTGGAGTGGGTGTTTTATCTATTAAGCTACTCCATGATTGGCTACTACCAGAGGAATTTGCAGGGTTTGCATTAGCCATGGGAGGGCTCTCTTACCAAGTCTCTCTGTGCAATATGAATACATTGAAAAACACAAGACAAGACCACAAATGGTTAAATAAAGACAAGAGTGACAGCTCAAAAGAAAATCTTTTTCACATTTCGTATTAAAGCTTATTTTTTTCAAAAGGAGCTGCAGAAATCATATTTGATTTATACCATGCCTGATTTTTGACATCCCTGTATTGAATAAAGCTTCACTTCTCATATAGCTCCATCCCAAAGTGGAAATCAGAACTTGTATGTGTGCTGCTGTGCTGCTGTAAAAATAAGAAGAATGATATTCTTTCAATATTTTAAGTTCCAGCGTATCTTCAGGGATACAACTAAGCTAGTAGTTGTATTTCTGTTTAGCCAATAAAAGGAGAAAAGTTTGATTCCTCTTTTCAAAAGGAGAACTATGCTGATTTTGAACATGTTGATTGTATTCAATTATTTCAATATAACTCAGTTGCTGGAATTATACCAATTGATATCCAAATAGTTATCACTTTTTCTGATAACTGTTCAGTGCTTGCAGCAAAATCTTAAACTTGTTCCTGCAGTTGCTAGGAATCAAAAAGATTTTTTGTTGTTGTTGTTGTTACATATTTAAACCAAAAGAGGACGTGATCAGCTAGTTGTCTCGTTGCGCTTTTGCCAAAGATTTAGATGGCATGTTGCCACAGTTCTAGGTATGTTGTTCCATTGGGCAAATACTCTTACTTAAATGATGGGTCTTATTATTTTCAGGCTCTGATTAGCAACTGCTTTCAGGCTTTAACTTTTCCATTGGATATTATCAGCTGGAGAGACCTATACATTCAGGTGTTTTCTTCTATGTTCTTAGAGTTTTCTGTCAAGTCACATTGCCAGCATTTTCAATAAATTGAGCAGCAGAGAGCCTTTCACAACTGGGCCATGTGCTCCATTTTGCAAACACTACTTACTGTTTTCTTCTCTCCTTTTTTATTTATTTAATTTTTTAAACTATCACTTTTGAAGCGTAGATGCCACGGTTCTTTTAATATAAGTACCAATAATCCGTTTTCATGTTATATGTTTCTAACAGTCAAGTCCTAGCTCAGGAGAGCACTGAAACATTTGTCAAACTATAATCACACAGTTAAACCTCACTGACGTGGTACTTCATGAAATGCTTAATTTCAGCACATACCTAAGTGCTTCCCTCACTGGAGACAGGCAGACACATATGCTAAAATGATTTTCTTGGATGAGGCAGAGCAGAACATCTTTAGTGAGATAATGAAACAAGTGGACTAGGCAATGCTCTTTAGCTGTTTTGACCTAACTTTTTATTTCCAAGGTATGTTTGTTCAATAAAATATCAAGAAGCTACATACTTGGGGTTGTTGGTTGTTGTTGTTTGGTTGTGTTTTGTTGTCATTAATGTTTGGTTTTTACTTGTTAACATTTTTACATAACCAGAATGTGGGGCTCAGTAGCAGATTCATTTACGTCCTTTAGTCTCTCTTTGTTACCATTTTATAGACTGGTTTGTATAATGACAATTGTCAGTACTATGCAAGTAATACTTAGTATGTATCCATACTAAATTCTTTAAAGAAATTGCTAGGAGCAGTTTAGAGTTCTTATTTCACATGTTTTGGAAGAAGACAGTTGCTCTAGTCCATCTTATAAATTAACCCTCTGTAACCTACATTTCATGTTTACTTTCTGTAGGAGTAATGACTTATCCAAAGGACACAAAAAGTCCACACTCCAAAGAGAAAGCACAATGTGCAATACCATTCAGCTTACAAGTTTGCTGAAAGGTGTACAAATGCGTGAAGATAAGGTTTTTACTTTTCTCAAAGCCTTTCGGAGGTATTGAAGAAACAGTTTAGGCATGATACTGGATTAAAAACTAAAACCAAGATATTAGTGGACTATAAAAGAAGGAAAGAAGAATCTCCAGAATACCTTGTTGGTCTTATTCCATGTCAGATGTAAACTCCTTTCTCTGTTTTTCTCCAAAGGCTTTCTAAAGACAACAGTATTGTTTATAGTTTCTCCAGCAGGTTTACAAGTCAGCTTTGTTGGACTCAGGCTTGTGTTCAACATGTTTAGGTGTGACCACATGGAAAGAGGCAGAAAGGAAATGCCAAAACAGCCCCTCCAAAACTATAATACCTGTTCACATTTTCTGCTATACTGAAAAGCAATTTGTTGAATCATGAACAAAATCCCTGAGGCCACATTTATGTCATAAGTTCTGTGTGTTATACAGGATGAGGCTTTATGCTGTCCCAGTGACAGCTCAAATCTCAGCTAAATATGTTTGTACAACCACATCACCTTGAGCAGTGATTTTTGTTAGACTTAAGAAGCAAAGAAAGGTCAACTCCTTCAATGGACTAACCTGAGATAAAATGCAAGATTTGTAGGCAGGTATTCACTGGGACAGCAGTAATATTGGTCTCTGAAGTTGATTGTAAACTGGTGCTGAACAGTCAGAGAGGAAAAGTAAGATTAAGATGAAAAATATACTATGGTTATTAAGTCCATAAATGATTAGAATGTACCAGAGTACCTTCTGTTTGTTTTTTTTTTTTTTTTTTTTTTTTTTTTGTGTGTGTGTGTGTTTTTCCCACATTACAAGTTATTTTGGAAGAAATTATGTAAATATTCACTACCTTTTCATTTGCACAGATCTATTAATGATGATTCCATAGAAATCTGAATTGAGAATTATTTTATTATTCAACATTTATGTATGCAATTGGTTCTGATATTGCATCTGGAGCCAAAGACACAGACGTTCATCTGCAATATCCAAAGATCCAATCTGGAGAATTTTGATTTTGGTTTGCTAGCACCCCTTGGAAATCTTTAGGAGGCAGGAATCTGTATAGTAAATGGGCGCTTGTTTATTTTTCCAGGTATGTGTCACTAACGCAGGGAGTTATCCCTGTTCATTTCATTGTGCTGGATGCCAAGCTGTGAACCTTAAAAACAAATAATCATCTGGTTCATCTTGTCTAGTCTTTAAAGTCACATTTCATATTTGCTGTGTTTTAACTGAACATTGACATCGGGGAGGTGGAACTAAGGTAAGGTACAGATGTCTTAAATCAGACTGGTCTCCTCTCAGTAACTGGTACTTTTTCCAGAAAGGGTACTTACAGTAAATGTAACTAAGTGGAAGCAGAATTTACTAGGACATGGTGGACTGCCAGGCATGGTTAGACTAACAGCTTCAATGACCACCTTCATGCTAGAAAAGCACCCTGATGGTGGGAAGTCCCAGGCAGAGATTAATAACCCCCCATCATGCCCTTTGAGAGCGTCTCCATTTCATGGATGGATACAGGGAGGCAGAAGGTGCCTGCTAATACAAATCTGTGATTTACTCTTCTCTGTTGGTTGAATTTGGTGGATTCTCATTTCCAGCTTCCTCCTAATTCCTGTGTATCGCTGTGCCTTTCCTGATATAGGTTTGGCTTTTTTTTTTTTTTTCTTGAACAAAGTGTCCAAACCTATTCGTCACAGTCTGTAAGTAGCAAGGATGATAGTAGCCGTTGGGGAGGAGGAGGAATAAGAGGGGTCTTGACTCCAGTGCTTTCTTTCTCTCTTGTAATATTGTGATGGCTGAATACTGTCTGTCAGTTCCCAGCTACACTATATTTCTATAACAGTATATACAATAGATGTGTATATAACTCATTATGAATAGTCATTTGTAACATGTGCTTTGTCAAACACTTCACAGATAAAACGGACGTTTTGAGATAGTGTGACAGATATTCTGCATTTATTATACTGCCAATGAGGTAGGAGACAAATGAACGTTGCACGTTCGTCCTGAGGCTGAAATCACCGTGGATTTAGTGTAATGGATGTGATGCATTACTGCACATGATGAACAGGCCATCCGCCTGCATTATAAATGGCATTATTTAAACCAGCTAAATTGTTATCTAGAGCAATGTTTCTTAAAATGGGATTCCCTGGGGAGGCTCAGGCAAAACTATCAGAGCTCAGTTTAAAAAAAAAAAAAAAAAAAAAAAAAAGGAAAAAGAAATGTTGGTCTCTGTTGCATTTAATCCTCACTGGGGAATCAGAAGGACTGGAGTCATCTATCATGTGTGGCCAGAAGGACCAGGCTAGAAACAAGCCCCGGGTGCTTGTGCTTGTGAGGGAGTGATGCATCCAGGCTGGACCCTGAAGGCAGGTGTGGTGACTCCACAAATCTCCCCATGACTTTCAGAAGGGCAGCTCAGTCTGTTCTGGGCTGTTCACCGGCACGTCTGTACCTTGACCCCAGCCCTGCTGCTGCTGTTCGAAGGCTCCTGCCGTGCGCAGTTGGGGCCTCCAGCAGCTGCCTGTGCTGGGGTCTCCTGGGTCTGCCTCTAGAAAACTTGTGCCATCTTTGCATCCTCTGGATTCTCAGCTGCTGCACAGGTCAAAAAAGCCCCTGGCTGCTTTAAATTACGGCAGCCCATCCCAGACTGCTTCTGGGGTTGCTGTATTGCCTACAGTCCTGATAGCATGCCTAATTCTGCCCCTTGGCACATTTCCTACACAGGTGCCTGCGAGAAGAGAGGAAGCAGCTTTGCTGTGTGATTTACAGTTGCAGCTCCCAAACAAACCCTTGCATTGGCAACGTATTAAGGGAGCTGGGCAGGGAACCAAGTCAATTGACAGCAATGAGTGGATCCAGCTGCATTTAATTTACTTTATGTTTCTCACTAGACAAAGGTGGCAGTGGCAAAGCATCTTTTTTTCCTCTATTACATGTGCAATGCATGCATCTGAAATGCATCACTCTTTCTGTTTCTTTTAGCTCCTGGAAAGGGTTCTTGCATGCTTCTCTTCCAGGATTGTCCTCACGGAGGCTCACATATCATTTGTGCGCCTTTGGGGAAAAATACTGTCTGGGACTAGGCTTGAGAAATGCAGAACTAGCCATATGTGGCAGATTTCCAGCCTGTAATTGTATTAGATCATAAGGTAAAATGATTTTACAGTAGTTATGCAATAAACATATGTAATGTGTATATAAAACTCATGTAATTCATCAGGCATTTGAAGCAGAGCAATTTAAAATTTAAAGTTGGCTCTCACCTTAACACAAAGGAAATAATATAAAGTCAAACAAAGAACTGAGCTCCTACACAAAATTTTGGAAGTCAGCAAACTATTCCTAAGGAATATACCCATGTCATCATATCAAAGTGCCTTACTGTCAGCATGTTCTGCATATGACCATGAATAAGGGTTCCAGCTCAGGATATGAAAACTGGGCTTTCTAATGAAAGCAAAGGTCTCCATTGAATCTGAAACATTTGGTGAAATTAATTTGTTGCCGTTCTGATATGCTGGATATTCTATGGGAAATGTTCATTTAGATTTCAATTGTTCCATGGACTGTAGACAGTAAAAAATGACTGCAGTGTATTAACATAAATCATCAAAAAAGGCAGAAGCTGGATTTACTAACTTTTCTTGAAGCCCCTTGGAAAATGTGCTGATTTTTTGTTTTGGAGAACTTGTGCTGGTCTGGGTGAGTGATATCACATGTGGTGGTGAGAGCCATGTAATTAGTGTGTGTTTCTTCAACATCTTTGACGACTCATCTGTCTCTTCCAGAACTGCCTTTCACAGTGTCTGAAGTTACGACTGATTTTTTTTTCTTTCCTTTTTTTTTTTTTCTTCTGAGCACTTGCAAACTTTCGTAACATGCCTTTTTTTCCCCTCATGTAAAGAGCACATTATGTTGGATTATTGATTTTTCATTGGGGTGAATGTCATGTTGAAAGCTATTTTGAATGATTCCTAAGAAACAGAGTTTTCAGCACACCTTTTCCAGTGAACTTTCCTGTCTCCCAAGGATCCTTTTCATTGTAAAGATTGTTGTCATATTTCTTATCTTCCTGTTTCTATTGGGGTTTAATTGTTTTGTCTAATACATGATTATGTAAGTACTCGATTACTTGGATCTTGATGCGGGTTTTGATCCTGGAATAATAAGCTTTTGTGGATGTAGAATATTTTATAGTACTGTCTATAAAACACTGCATTTACTTATCATGGTGTACAGACATTTATTAATATTAATGAATGTGTAATTGAAATTAGCAAGCTCTCTTGGAAAAGTAAACAATTCCTTTTGTGTTTTGGTTTTAAAATAGATCTTAGTTTCTTAAAGCATGCTTTTAATATGAGATTTTGATGTCTTTCTTGCATGTAGATCTTGCCTCATTCCCCTAAAATTCAGCCTTCCAGCTCCTATGCAAGAAAAGGGATCTCAAGAAAATAATTTGTGGAGAAGGTGTTTTGTTTTACTTTTTATTTTTTCTCCCCTGGGTAGTTTTTGCAAATTGCCCCCTGAGAATAAAATTGCTGAATGTTTGGGTCTAGGTCTCAGGAAGGAAAAAAAGGACTGGAGGTTTTAAGTAAGAGGGAAAATTGGTACTAGTGGGGGAAAGAGAAGTTATAAATGTATCTCTGCATATCTTATTTGCAAACCTGCTGTGCAGTAGTTTTTAGAAATATTTATCTCTCAGATTCTTACTGGATGGTGACAAATGGGGAGATACTAATATGGTGGTTTTAGTGTTTTGTCATCATTGGACCTATAGCTCACATATACCTCACTTATTTTTAGTGTCATAGAAGACCATTATGATCATCTATCCTGACCCATATTACACAAGCTGGAGAACAGCCTTGAATATTGCTCAGGGTCTAGTGGGGTTTTATTTAGTTGTTTTTGTTGTTCATGGTTTTATTTTGTTTCCTTCCTCTGTTTAAGTTGTAGTGAGAGGACTCATCTCGGGTTAAAGGTGCTACATGATAATGAATCCCCTGCATCTTTGGTGGAATGCTCCAGCAGCTAATGCCCCTTGTTAAAATCGGTGTTTCCCATACTAGTTTCCCTCCACAGGACGTCACTTTGTCTTCCCTCCCCCACCAGCTACATTGCATAAGTAAGTGATCTCCCCATAAGTAAGATTGCCATTTTGAGGCCTAATGAAACCCTTAAATAAACGAGCCGAAGCCCTTGTGTGTGACCTTACTGGTGCTATCATGAGACTGTTGTCCCACATCAAAGTCAAACATGCACGTGAATTACCTCACACCTCAACCGTCTCCCATGCAGGCTGTATCTATTTTTATTGCAATGTGTTGGTCTGGAAAGTTGGCATAATAGAGACATGTTTGTTTACCTGTTTGGGTCTTTTTTTTTTTTTTTCCATGTTTGTTTAATGTTTGTCATGTTTTTTGCATGGTTGTTTCACGTTTTACATGTTTTCCACAAAACATAGTAATGAAAGGGATTATGTAAAAGTTGTCACAGATTGGTCAATAATCGCTTAATTCTAGTTGGAATTTTGTTTGACTAATACCTTGTATTTTAATCTAAAGCAGTAGATACTGGTTTGGGCTAGTTGTAATGGACAAATAAAAGGTGACTGAGAAAAGCAGGTTATTATGAATTGAGCTAAGTAGACTAATCTTCACAAGTGAAGCTTGGGAGCGGGTTTGTACCCTCAATGAGAATTTTTAGAGTCCCTACCTGGAGAACAGGATAAATCACTCTCTGAGGTGAGTGCAGGTGGTCAACAGCTATTTCCATTTCTGTTCTACTTGGACAAAACAGGTGTTTGCTTTGCCTACATTTTTTTTTTTTGAGCTTTGGAGATGGATTTTTTTGTCTGCTTTCCTCCTGCCCCCTATTATGAGACAAAATTGATACTCACAAACAATAAATACAAAAGAAAAATCTCTATTAAGGGTCACAGGAGATATTTAAATCTTAAAAATACAGTGTCTTTTTTATTTTTTATTTTTTAAATACATAACATCATTGTTCACAGTCACTGATGATACCTAAACGTTTTTTTCATCCCTCTTATTTTTTAAAACTTGCCCTATGTGATACATGGCAAGGTAGCCTTGAGTCTGACTGGTAGGGAGGAGTTGGCAGCAAGTGAAGTTATACAAGAGGATGTTTTCTTGTCATATAATAGGTCTCTATGTAAAGTTAATATACCACTGTGACTGCAGAATATTTGCCTTGGCTTACAGGGCTTAACAATTTTCTCCATAGGAGACATATAGATCTCTTACATTGTCACTTCCTCTCTCATGGTAGGCATACTCTAGGATCAGAAACCACCCACTCTTGCAGATATTATCCCATTTATTTCTTTACATTTTTTTCTGAGGGTTGGAAGTGATCATCTTCTCAGTAAGACCTTTCTAGCTAAAATTTAACCTGGAAGAGAGTGAAATTGCATTGGAAAATCTTGCAGGATTGGTCTGCAAGCTGTCTGGAGGGTAACACAAGATCAGAGAAAAGTATTTCCAAAAGTGTTGCTGATAATGCCCCACTGATAGAGAGATGCTTTGGATATGGTTTCTGGAGATGATGTCTCCAGCCTGGGCCAAGCAGGACTCAGTAATTTGGGAAATCAGATGTACATCAGAGCTCATTTTGCTTTTGAAGATGTGTGCTGGTCTCCTTTCAAAGCCAACCATCGGTGTCTCAGAAATAGGACTGGAGAGCTTTGGACAACCTAGAAAGTAGGGCCCTAATTTAGATGCTCAGCTGGTGGCTTAGTATCTTTGAAGATCCGATTCAACCTGTAGCTTGATTTCTTCCCTCAGAGTGTAGATTTCATTTTCTCAAGCTAAAATCCAACTCAGTCCTATTGTGGAGCAACCCAGACTCTCTGACCAGGCATACACACATGGTGGACTTGCCCTTCTGCACCAGTTACTAAACGGAAGATTGATCTACCTGCCTTAAGTGTGCAATTGGGCTTATCAAATTGCCCTTCTCGAAAGTCCGTGTGGCAGACGTATTCATCTTGTTTACTGGCCCTGATGCTTGTGATGTGACTAAACACTGGACAGAGTCAGCCTCTGACACACACCAGCCATCTGCTTGTTCCCTTTTGGAAAACAAGTGCAGAATCAAAGAGGTGCAAAATAGAGATTTTTTTTTTTAATTATTATTTTTTTAAGATAAAAGTCAGTGAGAGAGCAAATAGACCTTTGTATGAGTAAAGTGGACACAGAGGCCTATACATGCAGGTGAAAAGGCTGTTCTGAAGGAGAATATTGTCAAAATTGCACCTCCATCCTTGGTGATTTTCAGACTGACTACAATAAGTACTGTCTGTGAAGATGTAATAATTCTTTTCTGAACTTTCCTTAGAAGAGCGTGGAGCCTTCTTTTATCTATAAAATGATTGTTTGGAATTCCAAGGAAATCAGAATTAACACTGAAAAGCCATTAGGCACTTTCCTCTTATCCAATACATTTTTTAAAATTATTTTTATTTTGATTTAATAGAAAAGCTGGATGAACTGTTTTTTTTTTTTAAAAAAAAGCCATACATTATTCTAGAACATCTGAACACTGCTTTCATTTGCTTGAAATGAATCTCTCCACTGTTTTCTTGTTCTGTCATTCTGGTTATCTGCCCTTCAAATTCATCCAGCCTGTCTACCCTACCATTAGAGTAAAACATAAAAGGAACAGGCTCCACCTACAGGGTCGACCCGTTGTGCTTCTATTTCATTCAACTCTTTTTATTTTTATTTATTTATTTATTTTACTTTTCCTCTCCTCCCTCATTTGCAGGTTTGAATGACTAGATTGTAATGAAGAATGCAGGAATGCTAGGTTTCTGTGCTCAGTTTGGCAGGTTGTGAATGACAAATGAAAGCAACTAGTGATTTGATTTTCTTGCCCATCTGATTTATACATTAAAAATAAAAATCAAGAAACTTCAATTTTTATTACAGGAAAATAGGAAAATTATAATTGGTTTAAAGATTTTGCTGAGACCAAAATCATCTTATTATATGTGACCTAGCTCTGCATGTTTTGCATTTCACAAATAGTGGATAGCAGAGCAGTGTACCTGTGCGTTTCTGATGCTTTTCAAAAACCTGCAAGGTGACTTACCTCAAATGTTGTAGCAGTGACAACTTCATACTGCACAACTCAGAGCTTCAGTTCTTAAAGTGGTACATTTCATTTTCCTAACAAAATGCAAAGCCTTGTAAAAAAAAAAAATAGGGGAATGAGAGCCTATTAATCAGAATTGCCAATGTGAAGGCTGTGACATAAGTTTAAAAAAAAAAAAAAAAAGCATAAACAATGGCTCCTCTGTAATAAGAAGCATTTCAACCCAGTAAAAAATTGATCAGTAATTCAAACCAGAAATTGTCCTGAATGTCAAACATATATTGGAATATTTCATGGGCTGTTTTATCATTGCAACTTGTTGACATTGTTTTGTACTTGTAACTTCATATAATATAACCATTTGTTACATCAGCATCAGACATCTGCACAAGCATTCGTCATGCTGCTGTTGACTTTTTTCTTTTTTTTCACTTGTTGGCTGAAGGAAAGTTTGAGCTAACAGAACAATATTGTGGAATGTGAGGGCTATCATTAGGGGGCAAAACTGGACTTCAAAGAGGAAGCACATATGGTTTTGAGTTTTATAAAGATGGCAGGTGGACATGAAAAAAGGTTGATTTCAAATTTATTTTCATGATAGCTGCAACTTCTTAAAAGTCTGAGATGATTAATTTTCAATTTGGAATTCCTAATAACTGAAACAAGATCATGGTTTTACAACTTCCTGAGGTAAAGTCTGAGAGAGACTGGGTCATGTTGGTATAATAAACCTAAAGCAGAAAGGTTGGAAAGATCAGCATGAAATGTTTTCTAAGATAAAATGAGTATAAGAAACAAAATGTTTCTGAAGTCAGTCCTATTTTAAAGCATATATTAAACTTCAAGGATGTTGGGTTAGATTTGAAAGGAAACCTTACATTTATAGACTTGCTGAGTGTCACTCATGTTACTAAGTGAAATAGCAGTTGAATAGCAGGTTTGAAACAAAATGAAACAAAAAAATAATCCCTCCAGCGAAGCTGTCTTCCCCTTAGCAATAGGTGTTTCTTTTTATATGAAGGAATAAATAACACTTAATTTTCATTTCTGGATTATCATATGTCATTTGAAATCTAGCATCTGAAATCTTCTTGGCTGGAAAGTCAGAGCTCTCTGCACCTGTGGGTGACTTGCTGATGATGTGAAAGAATAAGCAACTGTCAGTTCTAAATACAAGTTGAATTTATCCCTCATATAGTTGCTGTGTATGGTATTTTAATTGAAAAAGAATGTTATCCTGCTTGCCCATATATGTTAATGTAGTAAAGCCAGTAGCTTTGATCAAAAGTATTTCTGGTGTCAGTTCTGATCAGGGATAAGGAAGTTCAGTGCTTTTCGGAAATACGACAGAGCCCATACCAAAGACTCAAATGTAACTATGGTCTGTACAGGTTTGGTTTTGGATCCCTTTATTGCTTTTGCTGCCACTCTGATGTGAAGCTTTCTTCCATCCTGGTTCCTCCTAATCCACTTCCCATTGCTTGCATCTATTTGGAAATTATGAGCTACATGGAATGTGTGTCTTGACTATGCCCAGCCCCAAAGGGCACATATTTCTACTAAATGTAAGTGTTATAAAAATAATGATGATACCTTATAGGGATGATTATTTATCTGTATTTACAAAGCCAATATTGTATCAGGGTGGGATGTGTCACAATGACACCATTCTTCAAACCAAAAAAAAAAAAATACAGCAAACTTTCTTGTGTCTTGTTATTTGTCCTCCCTGAGTGTCAAGAATGGTTTAGTTTTGCCTAAATAAAAAAAGAATTGGATAGTTTTTATGAAAATGTTGGAAATATAGTGAAACTTTTCCAGAATTTGTCTGCAGATTGGGACTAGGATTTGCATTGTTCTTTCATAAACAGCACTGATTGCTGCTGCTTATAATCAAATGTTTTCTTACCTCTCTGAGAATAGTGCTACATCATTTTCTGTAGCTGAAAGTATTATTTCTAGTACCTGAGACTTTAAGCTGCCACATTGTGTCTATCTTCAAGAGACAATCTCCAGCAATGTTCTTTGAAGGCTTTCTTTTATTTCTTTTCATCCAAGGTTATGTGTTTTTTTAGAGACATGATATATTACTTTCTACTTACATGAAAGAAATGAGATGTTGGTGTATGCCAACGTAACTCCTGTGATTGAATTTTGTAATATCTGTGTTAGTAGGAATGGATCAGAGAATTCTTTATTTTTTCCTGTGGAAAATCTATGTGAAAGAAGGGGCAAGAGAAAATAATTTTTCCTACGTAAAGTACAGACATTTCTATAAGCTCAACAAAAAACTAGCAATGTTCCCTCAATAAATGTACTATTGATCGTGAACAGTTTTACTGTTCATGAAAATGAATTGTTTATTTTTCTGGACAAATTGTGGACAAATCATCAAGGAAAGCAAACAGTTCCACAGCTTCTTTTGTTTAGTAAAAACTCAGTCTTGACTCAGTTTTCCACTGCAAGATGTCTGAATGAATAAATTTGAATTAGACACGTGGTATTGTTTGGCCAAACTTGCACACAGGTGTCTGTAACAAAATTTATATGAAGCACCTTATCTTCATTAGAAATTATTTTCTTTGTATGAAGCAAAAGAGATTGGTCTACAATGGAAACTTTTCGAGATAGAAAGCAGAGTAGGGAATATGGCATGGAAACAAAAGCAGGAAAGGTGTTTTGATTAGCAGCTGCCTCAGTCAAAATATTAGCAAACCAGTAAAAAATATAATTTAAAATGTTCTATGGAAAAGGCAGACACAATATATGGGGATATACCTAGTCAAAAAGTAAATAAATAAGGAAAAAAAAAATGAGGGAGACTTTTCAATGTGGTCTTCTACATTCTTTCCCTATCCTTGCATATTTCAGTACCTAATCTATTATAGTTGGATATGTGAAGAGCTAGGTACAAAGTCTCGAAGTATAATATTCTCTTCAAAAATTTGAAAACTGATAATCCACCTCTCTTTTAGTTTCCCCTGGATTTATTTATTTATTTATTTTAATGCTGACAATAATTCCTTTCTCTTCTCTTTGGATTTTCTGCAATTGGTCAACAACCAAAAGTTACCAGTTTAAACAATTATCCTCCATCTGTGCAGTCAATTGTATCTACTTTGCATTATCCCTATCTCATTTTTAGAGTACTTGCCTAGTTTTCCTTTTTGTCTTCCTTTTAGTGAGGGAATTCTTCTGGATGATTTTATTGTAATATCAGGAAAAGGATGAGGAGCACATCTACCTAATGATGTAGCAAGGCTGGTTAGAAGAAAAAAGTTATGAAAGCAAAACTTTGCAAAGTCAACTGTTTTATTTTTTGTGATTTTGTTTTGTTTTGTTTTTTCAAAAAACAGCGTTCATACAGGATGGTTGAGGTGTTGCTTCAAGTAAAGATCTAGGAGCTGGATAAAAGTTAATCCCAGTTGCTAGAGGCCTTAGATTCCTAGGATATGGACTAGTTTGAAATAGGTCTTAAATAATAAAATAATAAAATAAAATAAAATAAAATAAAAATAGTCTTAATCAGGATGTTTTCCAGGTAAAAACATTGGTCATTCCACCCACAAATTATGTATAGCATGTCTGCTTATTTGGATAAGACCACCCCCAGAGGGTCCCTTCCAACCTCAGCCATTCTGTGACAAGTTTGTAGTTTAACATTAGTGTTTTCAGTTGCAAAGATTTTGCACACAGTATTTTAGAAAGTAGTACCACAATTGCACCAGGAGGTAGTTGAATTTCTCTTAGTTCTTGGATCATTTACAAGTCTTAGGGTCCCTTCTGCTCCCTTAAGATGTACCCTTTAAACACAAGGAGATGGTTTTTGGTATCCAGTAAAAGTAGCTGAGTGAACCCTTTAGAGAGGCCTTGATTTCAAGCACAAAAAAAATAAAAATAATAATAATAATAAAAAAAAAGATTTAAGGCAGTACAGCTCGAGTGCCAAATGGCCTTTCATGATTATCTGTCAGTCAGTAAGCAATAGACTGTGTCTTTTTGGAAAGAAAAGAAGTTGGCCAACCTACACAATTCCTCCATCATTTTCTTAAGTTAGTGTAGTAGGAAATGTTGCCTGGGGAAATCATTTCATGAGAAGTCACAATAGTGAAGAAGAACAGTTTTTCAGGTGAGTTATGCTCAGCGAGCAGAAGGCATATTGAACACCTGAGAAGCATGTCAATGTTTTTGATTACAAGGGCTTAGAATATCAGAGAAACATAGATGGTCTCAATATATATGTGTAGCTGGGAGCAGTAAGTTATGTGAAGTGCACAACTCCTTGCCTGTCATTAAGGTAAGTTGTCAGTAACTTGCAGGTGATTACGTGTCAGTACTCACCAGTGCATGAGTTCTGCTCGCATCTCATTGAGGTAACCATGTATACACACAGAAAATAGTTCCAAGTAAAGAAGGGTTTGCATATTTGTACACATGCGCAGGGAATTAATTATGTTATTCCTGCTATCATCTTTATTACTTTGCCCCAGCTACAGAAGTGCCCAAAACTGTGGTATTTTGTTGTCTGTTTTTTGGGACCCAGATAATAATGTTCTGCAGTAGCTCCTGTTCTCCTCCTGACATGATGAAGAAATCATAGAAACCATAAACCAGTATGAAAGCCTGGTTTTACTATTTATTATTGCTAAGTGTAAGAGAAAGTCCCAGCGGTGTGATTGCTATTGTGGAGCCTTGGGGAAGTAAAGTTATTAAACAAAATCTTCTGTGCTCCTTATTTGATCAATTTCTAAAATAATTCCTAAAATTAAGATGTAAATACACTTCTTTGTTTGTGATTTGACTTCCAGTGCCAGTTAAAGTATTCAATTGATGCATAACATTTTAAAGCCTTTTAGGAGCCAAATAAAATTATTACTTATAAATTATTAAAAGCCTCCAACAAATGAAAAAATACTTACTGAAAACTCCTTCATAAATAATGTTCAAACTAAATTAAATAGTAGTATAAGGAATGCATTAAAGTTTGCAAATGAGATATTAGCAGCGTGCTCCCTTAACCTTAAAGTTATGATAGCTGGAGCACTTGCTACCCCTTCAAAACCATGCAGCTCCAAGTCCCGGCTCACTCTGGGAAAGAAACATGTGGTGCTGCTGAAGATTGGAAAAAGAGCTCGAGGTCAGGGGTCGACACAGTAAGGGAGTTTGCTCTTTAAGAGGTTATCTGTGGATCTGCAAAGCCAAAGTGTAATTGGGTTCTGTGATGTGATTTTAGTGTGTAATTGTATATGATCTAGGTATTTTCAAAGACAAGGTTGGAAGATTTTTCTAGCCTGCTTGTGATAGCAATTTTGGGGAGCCTGTGTAGCCTGTGATGGACAGTGCAGTTTCTTCAGAAATAGTCATCAGAAGTGATACAGATGTGTCTGATTCATTTTAACTACAATTTTAGCAAGCTGGTAATACGTTTTGTTTTTCTCTTCTCTGTTATACCAATCCTGTGAATCAGCAGCTTCATGTGTTTGTACGTTTTCTACAACTGGTAAACTCCCATTCACTTCTGATCTGATATTGCGTCAGAGGAAATTTTGCGTCTTTATTAAGACAGTACAAGTCACTGTAATTGATCTGCCTGGCTATGGCTTTTTCTGCAGTCTTTGAGTAAATAATTTTTCAGTGAGTTATCAAGTTTCTGGTTCTCGATTATTCAAAATAGTGCGAAACAAACATTTCCTATTGTTTTAGTTGTTTAGGGTTTCCTTGATTAAGCTGTCACCGCTGTCAGTTATGTTCTTATAAGCCTGCTTGGATCTATTTCATGTTAAGAAAAAGCTCAGATAAATCCAGGAAAGCTTAATGTTTATCCAATGTGAAAATAATTACTCAAAAGTGTTATTCTTAATCCACATAATTAGAGTGAGGAAGGAAAGATCAGTGTCATTGTGAATGATGCCCTGGCAATTGACTCTTGGTCCTTGCAAGTTTCAGGTGAAGATGTGAATGGATAAAGGTTAGATTAACCATAATCCAAAGTAGCTGCAACCTTAATCTGTTATGATACAAAGATGATCACTTAAAAAGAGCTGGATTGTGGGATTGTTTCTGGTTGGATAAGATGCCGCTCGACTGGGACTAGTCTTAAAACATGCTTAGCACCATGTCACTGCAGCTGTAAGCACTTGTGCACGATTTCAGGCTGCTGCGGCTCAAGGGCGGGCTGCTGGGCTCTTGCTGCACGCTGTAATACTACACTGCCATGCAGTATCTGTGCTTTACATTAACATGCTTTGCCGTGTGCTTCATGGAAAATAGATGGTAACTGCTACATGGAGTGATTTGCTCGATGATTACTTCTCTGTGCTGCTAAACATATTTCGTTGTGTTCCCCCTCAGAAATGTTCAGTGTGTCTACAGACAGTTTTACTATACAATTGTATGGGTACACAATGAAGAAAAAAAGCCAATTGGAAATATAAAAGAGAATATTTATGTTTTCTGTTTTAGCTTATACCATTATTTTATATAGGTATTAGTTATAAAATATATATAATACATTATGTAATTATTTTTACCTATGTTTGCATGTATATATTTACATGTGTCTTACACATGTAAATATTAAGAATATATAAAAATAAATATCTGTATAAGCACAATGATTGCAGCTGAGGTTTTTGGTGAGGTGACACAGTTTTCAGAAAACCATTGTAAGCAACCAAGACCAAATCAAAACAAATTCACCTAGAATGCAGGAAAAGCAGCATTAAAAAAAAAGCATATGCATGTATTTGCACGTACTACAAGCAGATACATGCAGGAGGTACTTGACACTTCAGGCTTTTCCCTGTTAATAGGTATGGACATTGTAGTGACAGCTCAGATGACAGTATGCATAGTAACTTCATAAATATAGACTCTTGAATGCCAATGGCTACTTACTGGGAATAACACTGCTGAAAGAGGAAGAGAAGAGGGTGAAAGACAGGTCATTTCTTGAAAAATGGTACAGGAAATGTTTGGTCTCAGCAGATAATTTAATTGCATGGTCCAGTCTGTATCATTGTTTCAGGCCAAATGGAAAATAAGGTAAAGGCATTTTTTCCCTCCTATTCCTTTTTTTTTTTTTTGGTAATAAATTACATGCATTTATTCTGCAGGGATATAATTGTGCAGAATTACTTCATCCTCACTAGAAAACTGGAAACAGCCTTTCTTGATGCATAGCTAAGGTGAGGAAATAGTTAAGAAAGTAATTAATGGAATGCAAAAGCTAATAACAGAGATGTGCGTTAATACACACTTGAGCTAGAATCTTCTCTGTGAATAATTAAAATTCTTTAAAGTTCATTTCTGTGTTTTTAATAAAGTATATCTCAATAAGACTCATTCCTGGTTTTGAAAGCTTTTTATGCTTAACTCAGTACCTTATTTTTTAGCTACTTTCAGAATTGCATTACTTATACTTGAAAGGGGCTTTAGGTAATGTTTACATTTGTTGATGTGTTAGAAGTAAATTCTGCAAGAGGAATAACATTAACAAATCTTGTTCCTAATGTAAGAAGTAATCATTTATGGCATCACAGAAGTGTTACGTTATTTCTAATGCCACATTATATACTGTAGATTGGTGTGCTATGTTCTCCTGCATTCTAGAGTCTCTGCCTTTAAAATAATGTTTTATGGAAATGTATAGCACTAATAAAAATTTCCAGACTTACGTAAGAGAAGATTTTAGGGCAGGGATTTAAGTCTTCAAGCCTCAAAATATGTCAGCCTGTAATTAACGTAGGTGAGGAAGAAACTCCTCTGCTTGATAGTTCATCATAAGGGTGTAGCACGGAGTTTCCCACACCTTTCATCAAAGGCTTTCTGTGATGAATACTGAAGGGACCACTGCTCTGATCTGAAGTAGTGACTCTTATATTCCATTACAGAAAACAAAAAGGATTCCTTAGAATAAGAAGACTACAAGAATAAAAGAGTAGAATTGCTCATGCACATCCTGAGTCTGAAAATATTAACATGGAAAGATAATAAAACAAAATGTCTTTTCAGTCTTGAAACTGTAGAGGAGGCATCCTTTGGAGAGAAATGAGGGTGCAGTTTTCCTTACAGAGAAGGATGAGTTAGGATGAAAATGAAGTTACAGAGCTTGCAGTTGTATACTCGGCCCCTTCTGTCTTTTACAGGGGTAGACTGGTAGACAGTTGACTGTCTCAGCCCTTGAATGTAAGATGACGTTAGCTAATATATGAGAAAATTAAACCACAATGGTGCCCCCTGTAAAAGAGAAAACAGTGAGAGTAGTAAAAACTGTGAAAGCTTTAGAAAATCAAAAGGTCAATGAAATAAAGAAATAGTAGAGTATTAAGTGTTGTTGAAAAAGAGAAAGTCTTATGAGACTATTTGTGCTGTCAAAGACCACAGTCAACTTTATGCCAATATCAGTAGCTTCGAGTTCTTTAAGTAGCATGTAATTGCTTATAAATAAATTTTTGTTTGTTTGTTTGGCTGGTCTCGTTTGTTTTTAGAAAAAGAGATACTGTAACTATAACTCTGAAAAGAGAGGTAATGAAATAATTTAAACATCAAATTGCAAATAGTCACAGGACAGAGGGGATTTTACTCAAAGTGGAACTAAAGTAACTGGTAAAAATGTGACATTTATCACTTTAAAGTAGCTTCAGTGTTGAATGATGACCAAACCCTGTCAGTCTCTTTGAGTGGCAAAGTTCCCAGGAAGCTCAGGGAATAGGAAAAGAGTTTCTGATGAATCAGGCTGACTATTGCTATGGGGCGAACAGATTGCTTCCATGTTCAGCCTCTCTGAGGTCTGGAAGCCATGCATCAATGGAAAAAACTTTGGCTGATTTCTCTAATTTTCCAGGATTAGTGGGTTCTTAAGCTAAAATTATGATCTTCTGTAACTTCCATTAGTGTACTTTAAAGGTAGTTCAAGAATAAAACAATTGTGGTAATGACTTTAAATCTTACCTACTTGCTTGCTCAACACTTAACAACCAGCTATGTTAGTGTTTCAGATTTTTATGGAGTATTTTTAAATAATACATAAATAAATGCTAGAATTTCTCTTGTTCTCAGACAGCATAGTAATTTACTGACCATGGACAATTAAGAAAGATGTAGGTACCTAAGGACAACCATGAAACCAGAATAGATTAGTCACAGCTAATCTATTCTTGTAACCCAACAGAGATTTTCAGTTTCAGAGAAAAAGGAATTTTATTGTGTTTAAGACTAGTTCAGAGTGAATTGAACATTCACACAACTTGCATTCAACTTAACACAAGTTTTCTTACTAGCATTAAACAACTGAAATATTGTAAACAAAATGATACTTCAAAGGGATTTCAAATGATTTTTATAAAGTAAGAGCTACTATTCATGCCCTTGAAAGCTCAAAAGTGTGTTGAGTCACAGAGCACAAGTAGAAGTATGGTACAATTTGAAGTGGATTTTCTCTTCCCACTCTCTCTGCTCTAGTCAAGGCTGAGAGGTGGAAGTTCAAAAAGTGCATTTGTTTCTAGCAAAGATAAATATTTTTGTCAGTAAATGTTTTCTAGTATCTGGTTCTTCTTCCAAGAATAATCTTTAGGGTAGAAACTTAAGAATGACTGTTGAATGACACCAGAAGTCAGTCCATTTGTCCATTAGGCTATTTCTGATGAAGTCTGCTAGATTAGAGAAAGTGTATGAGGAAATGTCCAGTAGAAAATATTTTCCATCTTTAAATTACCTCAGTTTAGGGTTCTCTTTTTATAGGTTTTACTGTACTGTTGTGTTTCACTGCCCTTAATAGACCTCTTTTCCATAAATTTGCCTAATTGCATATGTAGCAATGAGTTACTTTAATCAATGAATTTAATTATGAATTACCTGGGAGGAAAAAAATGGAATTCCTGGTAAAGTGCTTATTTTAAATTGGCTGCCTAATGATTTAATTTGATATTACCTAGTTCTTCTGTTGTGAGACATAGTGGAAACTTTGACTTGAGAACACATGCAGGAAACAAATTCTCTCACCTGCCTCTTTTTCTAGATTGAAGGGTCCCAGTCTAATTAATTTCTCTACCTACAGAAGGCTTGTTCATCTCTGTTCATCATTGGTTATCCTGAGCAAAATTTGTGTCTTTCGAAGCTCTGTTGTATTCTTGTGGAGGTCAAAACAGCATCCAGTATTCAAGTAATGGCTACTACACCAATGACTTACACTGGCATAATATTATTTTTTTATTTGTCCTCTTTTTTTGTACATAACAATTCTGAACGTTTCATTTGTTATTTTCCCTTTTCCTACACATTGAGATTACTGTCTGCAGTGTGTTCACAAGTGCTTTCCTGAGAGCACTTTAGTGTCCATCATTATATAATTACCTTTTCTCTCTGTATTTTGCTCCATAATTATTAACATTAAAATTAATTTTTCTTCCCCCTTCCTCCCCCATTCACATCATCATGAGATCTTTCTGCAATCAAATTAGCTTTATCTTTGATTTTCCTGACTAATTTTTATGGTGTCAACCCTCTTTATTATCTGAAAATTTATTCCTTTTCAGTATCATTTATGAGGCAGTTGAACTGCAGATTTCCATGGGAATCCACTGGCTAGTCCCCTCCTTTGTGAAAGATGGGTTTGTTTTCCTATTTCAAAAAATAAAAAATAAAAATAAAAATTCAGTCACATGGCCTTACATCTTATTCTGCAAGAGATTACCTTAAATGTGTTGGCCAGGACCACACACACACACAAATGTATTTTAATTGCAGTATTTCCATCAAGTTTACCTTGCCCAGAGATTTCTATTTCTGCTCTGAGCACACAAACACATTTAATTAAAAAGGTTAGTCAACCTGCATTCAGCTTTGCATTTGCACTCTGTGCTCATCTTGCTCAGACAGAGCTATACTGCCCCAGGTCTTTGTGAAGATATGGCTGGCTTCTAAGCTGGGAGATCAGACCTTACATTTGGTTTGAGTTGAGGGCAGTAAACCAGCTTGGCTGTCATTTTATTTGGCCACTGCTTCAGTGAGAATAATAAAATAAATTGGAATTTGGTTCCTCAGAATTGGAAATTCTTGTCTCTTTAAGGATATTGAGTAGAGATGGGTTTTTCCTGAAGCTTTCCATCATCAGTACTTCTTTTATTTGTTATTTAATAGTTTTGGTTAAGAAACTAGAAGCGATATTTATATAACTCTCTGTTTTGTCACTCCTATGTTACCTGCACTCAACCTCACAACAACAGCAATCAATAAATTCTCATTACTCAAGTTTTTCAAGTGGTATGTCTATCAAAAAAGTAGTTATTCCAGCATGGTTTTTTTTTTTTTTTTTTTTTTTTTTTAATACTTCCCGCATTAGCTCTGTGGAATCTGGAAATCCCTAGTCTAAACAAGAGGAGTAACAACATAAACATTGGTAGATAAGTACATAAATATATTTTTTAAATGGCATATAAGCTTTTAAAAGTACTGGTACTTAAGACAAAATTTCTGTTCTAAATAGTAGTGGCACAGAAACTATTATATATATATATTTATGTATATAAAATAGAAAATAGAAACTTAATCAAAAGAAACGCAAACAGCCATGTTCTGTACTTTTGATTGAAAACATTGCCTAGTTCTCTTTTTTGTTGTTGTTTCTGAATGACTTGTTTTGCATAGCCTCAAAGTGCCTTCACACAGTGGGCTTTGTTTTTAAGCATAAGAGGACCACGAATGAAGAGGAGCCAAGCAGGCTTCTGTCCTGATAAATATACAAATAAAAAGAAATCACTATTTTGTACAATTTTCTTTGTTGTTGTAGAAAATTGCTAAGTGGATACATGCTTCTGGTTCTAAGAGAATTTCACTTAGAATAGATTTGCAGTGAAATCAGTAATTATGCCATTTAAAACAAAGGCTTTGATTGCGTTCTTTACATCTGAGATTGTTTCCCACAAAATAGAAATTCTCCCATACGTAGAGTGTTTTAAGGTATTATTGCTGTGATTTTTTTTTTATACTTGATCCCATTGTGACTGCAGACTTACAAACCAAGTAGGGCACTTATAGTCATGTATATGATATCAAGCTAATAATTTTCTGCCCAGTTGTATGTGAAATGTTTGAACTAATAAATGTTTGATGTTTGAACTAATAAATCGTATGATCTTGGCAGTGACCCCGTCAGGTGATTAATGTACATTTCAGGCTAGCAAAGTCAAATACAAAATTTTCTTTGGTTGGGACACCTGTCCCAGAACATGTACCCTACGGCATAGTATTTCTGGAGCTCATCCTATGCGTTGTCATGCCCATAAAGAAAGCTCTTTCCCAAATTCCACAGGTCTCACGTATGGCAATAATAATCTAATACATAACACAGAGAGAGTAGGAAGAAAATCTGTTTCTGTTTTTGCATGCTTTTCAAATGCAAGCCTTTCAAATACTGCAAGATACAAAGGCTGTGCTCATTATGGTATTTCTAATGTACCTGCTATTTAGCTTTGGTATCTGGATGCTGTTTGCTCGAGCAAAGATGGAGTTCCTCTCATGAGAACAAGCTTTCTTGTAAGTTTTCTCATATTTCTTGGTTCTGATCAAAGGATTATTGCTGCAAGTGTAGTGTTTTGCATCCCTGATTCCCATCCTAATAATAAAAACACACACACACACACAAATTAAGGATTGTAAACCAAATTAATCTTCTTGATTCAACTTGGGGCATTCAGTGTAGCTTTAATCCTGAGCTTGAAGTGCCATTTCATGTCTTTTCTAATAGTATCTGAAATTATTTACACATGGTAAATTTATTAGGAATCTGCTTTTCAGGTAACCTCTTGGGTACGCTTTTTTCCAGCCCTAACATGAAAGGTTCTCTAACAATGGAGACTACTCTGCATTGAAGCAGGTCTGAGATATGATCCACTCTGTACACATGCTCTGCTGTTTCTTTTAACACATTTCCTGTTATTTCAAAGACCTGAAATACTAATGATGTATTTCTATTTTGTTTCTATGGCTCGTTATAGTTATTGGTGTTTTTTTTGTTTGTTTGTTTGTTTAAACTGTAAGTCTTGGTTCATTACAGGTTACTTATGCATAGACCTCATAATCTGTAAATCCTTCTGGGATTTTTTTATTGTGCAGTTTCCTCTGTGTGCAAGGGACAGGACTCAGAGAAGCAGATGGTGCCCTGAAATCCTGTTCCTAGATCCCTGTGATAAATAGTGTCAGTCCACAGAGTATAAATTTGTATCACAAGTTAGTCAGCACAAAGATGATAATACATCACAATTTTTCTCTTTTCTGGAAACCTCGGGGATTTTCAGTATGTGTGTATGTAAATTATGGCAGTATTAGGCGCTAGAAGCAGCATTCTTGCTTCAGGTTCACGGGCTCTGGAACAGTTTGTACTGCATGGGTGAACTTGTGCAGGACCAAGTTCACTGGTAAAACAAAGCAGTGAAGTGTAACCTGGGAGAGATTTGTTTTATTGACCTGTTCACACCCAAGAATAAACTCTTACATTCATCGTGGGTCCAGTTTACTGTTGAAATCTGGGATGTAAATTCAGAAGTTGTCTAGGTACATGGGAAACTGGAAGACAAAGATTTCTGGTCCACAATTTGATACAGGTTGAAATGCATCTTGTTTGCCTGAAATAGAGATTGTTTGGATTGTATTAATTAATAGCATTCCTTCTGATGTGGGACAGTTTCCAAAGATGAATAAACAACATGTATAGTGGGATATAATGAGAATACATATATAATTGAGTTCCAGGAGGATGTAGTGAAATTTAATTTAATTTTATGATATTTCATTTCTCAGATCTGTAGGGCTGCAGAGCCAGAAAGGAGAAGGATCATGACTATGACTTACAGAAGACTTTGATTGAACTAAACGTGGCTGAAGTGCAATGGAGGAGTATGGCAAAACAAAAGTACAGTATATGATCCTTCCCTTTTCTAAAACTGGGCATGGTTTAAATGTGAACTTGTTCAAACAGAAATGAAGGAATTTAGGGGTCTCTTTATTTGTTTCTTTGAATGTTGATGCTTCATTCTCTCATGCAAGATGCCACAGTCATAAAGCTAGCCTATATACACCCTGTATGCATGTCAGCATCTGAATTATGAGTCTATACTCTTTTGTAATCAATGGAAAGAAAATGGCATTTATAGGGTGCATTTTTTCTTTTAAGACATACCTAAAATTTGTCAAATGAACCATCCTGTAGATCTGCCTATTTCATTCCCTTGAATATAAAGAGAATATAAAGAGATGACCATCTCCAACCTGAAGGTCTGTGTTTCTACTACTGTGTTTCTGTGTAGGGGGGATGAATCCTGTCTATTGGGACTAACAGGATCACTGTTAGGAAGGTTTAGGGAGAAAGGAGTACAGCTGCAATGTCTCTTAACTACTGGCTGTGTTTATCTGCCTGCTCAGAAATTGCTCAGAACATAGGTGAAGTGTGATGCATTGTTAGTTTTTTCTGTTTTCCCTTTAGGGGAGAGAAAACGACTAGAGAAACAATGGAAGAGCTGTGTTTACAGAGTAGCACAAAGCTGAAAAGTAAGCTATCTACTTTTGGCTAGCGTGGCTTTAGATTGTGGTGTTTTTTTTTTTTTTTTTTAATTGCAATTTGCTTGGCAAAACTGATATGAATATGCTGGTTTTGGCAAACCCCTCTTCTTTTCATGTCACACTATCTCATTCTCTGCCTTGCTCTAACATCCCCCCCCTTTCTTGCTTCCTTTGTTAATGTATAAACCACCTGCGCACCTCTTGACTGACTTTTCTCTAAGAGGCAACCACAGTGTTTGGTTAAGTCGCAGGAGACATGGGGATTTGTGCAGTCCTCTCGCTTTCGCGCTGCGGAAGTGATGACAGAATGGTCCCTACAGTCGCGAGAGAAGCTGACACATCGCACCCAATTATGTGGCCTCCCTTGGCCCCTTGCTCCACTCTTCCCTGAAATATAAGCTTTCCATCTCACGCACGCTCTATTTTATTTTTTTAAAGAAATTTGTTATTTAAAAGAAAAAGAAAAATGGGGGGGGGGGGGGAAGGAGTTAGTGTATCAGTCTAAAGCAAGCTATTATAGAATAAGTCTTCAGGGACATTCAATATATCGGATTAAACATAACTTAACCACTTGGAAATTATTTTTAACACTCACACAGACACCAAGTTTAAACCGATGGTAATAAAGGATTCAAGCCCTGTCATTTGCTATGATACTGCCCACATCAGCTGTTTTGAGCTAGTGGAAGCTATTTATCAGTAATTATATAGTACAAATATATACTCCAATATGTATCTGCTCAGGATCCCACACAACATTCAGTCCCCTGTAGAAAAAGCAGATTTTTTTTTTATGTTAGTGCCACGTATGCTATTGAATGTGGCCATGTTTATTTTTCTTTGCTCATCCCTAGAAGCATATATCCCATAAAAGCAAAAGACTGCATGAGTGTCAGGGCTTCCTTCCCCTTGTAACCCAGTAGATGGTAAAACAGAGGAATAAAAGCAATGCTGACTTTCAGCGCTTTGAATGTACTTGTAAGAAGTACAGTAATTAGGGAAATTTAAAAAAAAAAAAAAGTTCCTGTGATAATGAGCTGCAATTGTCCTACAACTGGATTCCAAATGATAGAGGTGGAGCACAGATTTCAAATTTTATAAAATTGTCTGAGCAGAAGCTCTCTGCTCTGAACATACATGGAAAACTTTTTTGATTACAAAATCTACTGCAAATGGAGTTTTTCCTCTTATAGCAAGTACATATGGTGCTCAAATGATTTATTTTTTTTTCTGTTCCTTGTTGTTCTCCCTCCTTTAAGGTTTGACAACTATTCTAAGACACCAGGAATACAACATTCACAGCACGATCATTTAACTATAATTGTAATACAAATTACACACATACATCTCTGCTGTGAATTTCATTGAGAACTGGAGAAGTTTCCTAGCAACAAAGACTTTTTCTGCTGTTCTTTCCATATCAAGACAGAGAATATCAAAATATACAGGATAGTGAGAGAAAAAAAAAACAAACTTATTTCATCCTTATTCATATCAATTAGTCCAATTTTCTGTGGACAATGCTGTTGACTTCAGACACTTGTTAGTGCAGGACTACTTACTCTACAAGCAGACATTTATTACTTAGCATTGGGAGCTAAATATACATGGTAGATACCATATTATGTTTCAGTATTGTAAGTTGTTATTAATTGCTTTTTAACATAAGTTCTATTAAAACCCTTTAAATTTACATGGTTTGAATGACCAAAGAACCACACTAGAAAGCCTGGGATTTTCAGAAGGCCAGAAATGTTTTCTGAGCAGAGCTTAGCGTTCAGACAAGAACTGTAAAACACTCCCAGTTCAACCTGAACACTCTGGCCAACATCCTTTAGCCAGACAAGGTGGCAAATGTTTGTTTGTGACTTTGTGAACCTTAAATCCGGCTGTTCACTCACTGCGAATCTCAGTGGAGCCTCCGTGAAACTGGATACGATGATCAGTCCCCAAAATACAACGGCATTATTACTTGTAGCCTGATGACTAGAAGTTAAGTGTTGGCAGGATTCTCGGGGTCTCGCAGAGGGGATCTGCCCTGGGAAAATGAGCTGAAGACTCCAAGTGTCATGTCAAAACTAGAAGAGAAAAATAAAATTGTAACTGTAAGTCAGTTTTTGTGTTAGGGTGGGGTCAGACAGGGAGTAGGTGATTTCAGCAAGGAGTCATCATATTACAAGTACAGTTTTAAGACATATGTCTTTGCTAAATGAATGATGAGGTAATGGTAATGTTAACTTGAATAGCCTGTGTCTGAAACACGCTTGATAGGGAGTGATGGGGTCCACACATGTGCCTAAATGAAAGATGGCAGTAGAAACACCGTTTAGCTATGCAGTGGGCATATGACTGTTGTGCAAGCGGAAGGTTATCTAACAATTTGAGTTGAAGCAGGGTTGGAGGTATGGAGATTATGTGTTCAAGAATTAATGTGTAAATCCCTGTTCCCTTTTTATGGGAATGGGTTACCTTTCCTGCGTGAAACCACATATTAGGAATGTACTACATATTCTGCTGAAACGCAGTCTTAGTTTGTGGGCTTTTTTTAGAAGGCTCCTGTCTTTTAAACTGGCTGCCTTGAATCTCAAAATGTGTTCCTTGGAAGGAGAGAAAAACATGGAATATATTTGGAAATAGCTAAATATAACTTCAAATAGTTTTCCAATTCATTAAAGTTTGCTTGACCCAAAATGTCAGGACCCACCAATGTGCAATGCAAGAGATGAATATCTCTTGTATCACCTTTCCACTGGTATAAGCCCCAACATTGAGCCTGTTAGAGCAGGAGGTGTCTGGAGTTAATCCTGTAACTGCAACTGCTTCTTGCAACTCAGCCTAGTGTATTTTGAGATTTAAATCCAGAATTGAGGAGGAAGAAGGAAACACATTCGTGATGATTTTTTCCACAGCAGCTGTTTGAATCTGTTAACATGCTTGTACCTTTAAAAGTAAATCCTGGGAGAAAGAGAAACTGAGAAGCATATTGTAGTTGAAGTGCTGAGAAGAGCACAATAAATGTAGTTAAATTCAGAGATTTCTTAGATAAATATAATACTGATAATTGAGAAAAGAGGGGAAACTGTGTAAACAGATTTGCACATGGGCTTTTGGTTCTCCTTGGGATAAATGGTGCACCTGCTGCACCCAGGACAAATACACTTGTGTGCAAAAGAAATCAGGTAACCATCGGTACAAAGTTGTCTGCAAATAGTCCCCTCAAGTGAAATTAGCATTTTCATTTTGGAGAATGCACCTTTGATTAATCAGATGTGTTTACCAATTATGATTTAGGAAGCTGCCTGAAAATAAAGGTCTGTGTTTAAAGTCAAGTTAACAATAATAACTTAAAAATCCCATATTAAATTTATTAGAAATGTTTATGAAGACCACACATAATTTTTGCTTGCATTTTTTGTTGTTTTTAAAGTTAGCTGTGATTGGTGAGATATGTCTGAGTGGGATATACTGTCTGATCCTGCCCACCAGTGAGAAAAGATTATTTTTCTTTCTTAATCTTGAGTATTATGAAGAGTAAGTTTTTAAGAATGTGCCTACAAAATTGGAAGAGAAGATGCATAGATAGATTTAACACTAATTCTTTCCTGATTGTTGTTATTTTATAAGAAGTTTTTGTACATAAGGTTCTTATTGTCCATGTAGAAAAGGGGAGGTAGAATCAATTTCCTCTTTAACATATTGATAAACAACTCCAGATATGGTGGTAGGGGGAGGAAGAAACTACATTTACCTTTGTGTGACCTATATAGGAATGCTGGAAAAATTAATTCCAGAATATTATGGCGACATTCCTTCAAGTTGTGGATATGATTTACATAGTAGGTCTTCTCGAGCCGTCCAGCTTCTTTCATCTTGATACTGTAAATTGCTTTCATTTCCCTCCCCCCCCATCTGTATGCTTGAGGTATCGTTGTGATAAATTATGGAGGTACAGAACTGAAAATGGTGTGTAGATTGTCTAAGAAATTGAGTGCAGTCAGCCTTCAAAGTGGTGGATGATGTGCTAAAACAGCTACCTTCCCCTGCTCAGGTCGCACATGTCGTCAATGAGCAGCTGCTTTTAACTTTGCCTTTTGCCCAGAGCACTGAGAGCAGCTGGATTTATTGAATTAATAACCGCTCCATTTGGGGTGTTTTGTTTTCCCATGACCGTGAAATCTGGCTATAATGTTAGCAAAGTGTAAGACAGGTCTCCTTCACCAAACAAGGTGGTGTCTTTTTTGTTATTATATAGTACTTAATCTGTGAGGCAGAAAATAATTGGAAAGCTGTTCCTGCAGGGGAATGAAATGTTTCTTGGTGAACAGAGTTAAGGAAAAAGGAGCAAAGCACATAAGAATGAGGTAGGTGACATACACATACTGAGTTTGATTTTGAAGACACTTGTACCAGCCTGTGAATTAATCTCTTTGGTTGCAGCGCTTAGCAGTGGTTCTCATTAAATCAGTAATGCATTCTGAACAGCGTTATTAGTAGTGGTCGAATACGCAGTATTTGTGCATTGGACCTTTTTTTTTTTTTTTTTTCTTCTCGAGGCTCTGGATTTCTTGTGTCTGACTGAGAAACAGTGGCAGTGTGTGATGCGGATGGAGAAAGGTGATCCAGTGGCCTCTGGCTCCTCTGATCACACAGGTGCGAGGGAAGTGACCTACCACAGAGCTTCAGGGCAATCCCTGCTAATGGGCTTCGGTTTGGAGTTACTGTTGGTAGGGATCACTCATTTTCTAGAACAATACATGAGGTAACACCTCCAGGTTTTACCTATCATGGCACATATTAGAGTAATCATTCTTGTGTTTTGGTTAGTCTGCTGTGTTGAAAATGTTGGAGTCACCTTATTAATGGAAAAAAAGATAAGGTAATACCTCTGGGAGGAGTTGTTCAGCTGTGCTCTTGGGTTAGCAAAAGAAAAGAGAGGGGAGGAGTTACTGGGAGCATACATCTGAATTCAAAACCCCTTGTGTACCCTAGTTGTTGCAACAGTGGGACCTGATACCAAAGCCTGATCCTGAATCATCTTCAAAATGTAAAAAGGGAAAGTCCTGAAGGTCTTGCTGACGTGGCTTCCTACACAAGCTCAGGAGAAATGGGACAGAATGCCAAGCTCCCATTTCTAGCAACGTCTGTACTCATTAGTCCCTCATAACTTGTGTCCCCTGATGAGGTGTGTGGCTGCTGTATCCTTGGTTGAGGTGATTTTCTGGTTATTTCAGCATCTGAAAGACTCTTTGGGAAAAGGTGGAGGAGATCTGACCCACTGGAGCTAAAGAGCCGCATCCCATTTTTAGAAGCTCACCAGTCCTTGCCATATGTATTCTCCCAAGGGCTGACATCTGTATATGTCAGCCTGCAGCTGCATTTTCTATTTCTTAAGACTCCCTTGATGAAATCTAAAGCTTTACCAAGATTGTGGCATCTCCTTCTAAAAAAAGTGAAATTAGCTGGGCTTTACATTTTAGTGTACTTAATATATTTCTATATGTTCCGTATATAGGTTTTATGTTCTGAGTTTTGAAGTTCTGTAAATAGATCTAAAAATAATTATTTTGGTTCATATTATATGCATGTATTTGTCATTGTTATGAAAATTACTATCCTAGAAATTTAAAAATTTACAACTCTTGGGAGTAGAAAAGGTGTCATATTACCCAACTAATTCTTAAACTGCTGCAAAGGTAGGAGGAAAAACACTTTGCACAGACTCTGTTTCAAAAGCCTGGTTTCTATGCTTAGGTAGTTTCAGAAGTGAGTTCAAATTCCAAATGTGAAGAAAAGCAATTTGTTCTCAGAGCAGCTATGTAGTCTGCAATACATGTACCAAGAAACTTGAGAAGGCTAAAGATCAGAAAGCACAATAACTTGTCTCCATGTTTTGTGTGTTCTTCTTTGTAAGCAAACAGTTCCCTCATCAGCTGCTGCTGCTGCTTACGGAAACAACCTCTTATTCAGGCTTGACAGTTTGGGGTCAAAGGAGTCCTATACCTCCTCATCCAGAACTTGTTTTTACTGTTTTTCTTCAGAATGTGGTATGTACTTAAAACATCCAAAGCATACCTAGGTGCGGTGCATTCTGCTGATCGGCACCTTCGGTCTGTGGTCAGGTGCTCAGGTAGTGACCTCCTGTGAAATATTTTCTGTCAGAGATGTGTATTTCAGAAGAATCTTAATTCTTTAGTGAGGTGCTGAACCACTCTGATGACTAGACAAGATCACCTCTTATCATCTGTGATTGCCAGCTTCCTTTTCTGCATACTTGAAAACTTCAGTGATGGGTGAAGTAAGGGTACTATAGCTGTCGCCTTTGCAGCTTGGATCCATCTCCAAGAGCAGCTCTGTCCTGCACACTGAATGGGGAGAGGGAGACCTGAGAAAACAAGGCATGTATGTGGTATTAAAAGCTGAACGATAAGGCAGTGCGGGATATGGGGTTCAGGAATTGGACTAAGGAAGGGATTTTGTATGTTGGCATTTTCTAATTAAAGAATGATGAATTTTAGAGCTTTAGTAATTTACCTATAATGAAGCTTGTTGTGTAGAAGCATTTGAAAAAAGTGTCTCCTTGAAGTAACCAGCGCACTGGCTGTCAGGATATTTCTGTGGAAAGTGGAAGGCTAAGGTTCAGGTCCAAGTCTGAATTAGGCTCTTGAGTGGAGTCTCAGGGAGCTTAGGCAAACATCTGAAGCACTGAGCTATTCTGGGATAAGTTTTCTCTTCTCCTTCCCTGCTCTCCCTCTGGCCTTTTTCTTCTTCCAAAATTTCCATTCAGGAGGTGAGAACACTTTCCTGAATAAAACATAATAGGAAAAAAGTCATTTCTGCAGAAAAAAATGACTGCCTTGATAAACTAGTGTTTCCTAATATGAAACATTTTGCTCCAAATTTCTTATTAGCACTCATCCATCCCTTCCTCTAACCCATTCTTTATGAAATCTTCATCAGCTTTCCTCTCTTCTCTCCACTTGCATGCCCACTGGGTTTATTTTCACCACCCCCACGTTTCCCTCCTCATAGCTTTCCATCACATCGGCTTTCAGCTCAAGCGGCTTCTCCCCACCTGCATAGGAAGTGCTGGCCATGCCCTGCTCTTAGCAACTGGACCTGGCAGCTGCCCTGGAGAGGAGCAGACGTGGGAGAGAAAACAAGAGAAATGCTTCCAAGTCACCCTTGTGCTGGATTTGCATCCATCCTGTCCTTTGTGGGGGTCGGGGTGAGTTCAGTAAGGTGAAATCTTCAGAGATTTCACTTTGTAAAAACTCTTAGAAGTGGAAGCTATTTTTACCGAGCCTGTACTGAGGTGTGATTTTTGTTATTTTTTTCCCCTCTCTATGTTTTACAATTTGGCCAACTGAAAGCATTTTCTGAAAAAATAATAACAAGCAATCCCTGCTTTGAGTACAGAGCCATTCCTGTATTTCAAAGGCAAAAGGAAAGATCTTGTGATACTTTCCAGAGTAACTATGTCAGTGTGGAAAATGTTATCTTTGGGAGTTAATTTTGCAACACTATAAGCGACGTGAAAAGAGGGTCTTGTAACCAGAAGGATGTGGCACCTTTGGGAACAGGCTGAACTACTTGTCCTGCGTGTAAGAACCTTTTGTCATTTATCATAAGTCTGTTGGGCAAAAGTTTCACACTGGAAGTCCAACAAAAAGAAATGTGAGACATACGTGAGATATTTATATTACTTTAAAAAAAAAAAAAAAGCATCTCATGATAGATCAAAATCAGTAGTAATAATAAGCAGTAATAGGTATCTTTGACAGATGCAAAAATTTATTCTGTTAAACCCTAAGAACTTTGAAAACACTCCTGCAAGCTTGTTCTGCTTTACTTGCACAGAACAGTCTGCCCTGAAGAACAGGCTTTAAATCTAAATTGTCTCTCTCTCTCTGCTGCTAATATTTTTAGTCCCAGACTGCTCAGCTAGTTTTAGTTTCTTTGATCTTGGTCAAGATAGGCAATCCAGAAACAGGTGTCCATTAATGTAAGTAAAAATGCACAAAGTTAGCTTCAGAATTGACATTCTAAGGGAATCTTTACATTGTTTTTCATTCTACATGCTCAATCTGCTCTTCTGTGCCAGGCTGCAAACCCATTTTAACAAAGCAAAATGTTAAATGGCAAAAACACTTGCCATTTCCCCTCTGCATCCAAGCTGATGTGCAGAGATACTGAAATCCTGCAAGGGCTGTGAGTCTCCCTGTACTTTCATCTGGACTGGATGAAAACAGAAGTCTCACAAGAAAAACTTTTCTCCTGACTTACTGAAACAGTACAAACAAGACAAGGCAGTGGTTGTTTGGGTATGCCTCATACTATGAGGTTGTGAGTCAGATCCAGCTCTGGCTGATCCTGCCTTGATTGATGGACATCGCAAAATTCTAATTCATTTGGGACTGAAGCAAATTGTTTGCTTATTAGTTCCAATGTGACCTAAATCTGGACTTTAAGTCAAAGTATAATTGAGTCCTAAAATTGCTGTGGACTTTTAAACTCTGATAGAATTGATGGAGTATGAGGGAGCTCCACTCCTTCACTGGGGATGTTCTGTATCTTGCCAGTACTACCTTTCTTTGAATGAATTGCTAACCTGAGCAGAAGACAAGAAAGCGATTTAAGTCAAATTTGCTGACTCCGTCTCTTCTGTAGCCTTAGCTTCAAATAACTTTTTAATAGTGTTTAAATTTTGTTTATTTATTTGTTTGTTTGTTTATTTAATTTTAGCTTGTTGTTTGGACTAGGTGTGATGCTTTACATAGTAATTGACAGCTGATTTCCAGGGCACCAAGTATATTATTTTTAACTATACCATCCTGACAGAAATAAATCAAACTGACATCATTCAATGGTTATTTCGTGCAAGAGAATATGCATTCACCTGGTCTGCTGTTGCTCTCTCCTGTTTGATTTTTTGCAGGGAAAAAAAAAGAAAAAAACCAACCACCTAAAATTGTTTTAATCTTTTATAGTTACATTAAAATGATATGGCTGTCCAGCAGATAAATTGACTCCTTTGTATCTGTTCTAAATTTATATATATAGCAAAGTTCTGCACGGTCATAAATGATTTATCTTTCGTATTTGGAGTAGAGTCATAATCATTCACTCTTTTTCAAGTCTAGTTTGGCAACTTTATCTCACTTGCAGTTTGCATTTCTGAAAGTGGAAATATATTCTGCAGCTTTTGATGTGTTGATTGGTAAGAAGGTAAAGACAGCTGCACACATGTCTCCAGAGACTTAGCTCGATGGCTAAATGAAGACCTCTAGTGCTTTCTTGTTAGCCAAGATAGATCTACATCCAGATGAACCACAATTAGTCAATAGTGAAGGCTATAGGTTCATGTGATCAGAAGCCACAAATCAGTTTTCCCTAGGACTTAGTTATTGGCAGATAGCGCCTTAGGCTATGCCTTGCTGCCGCTTGCCTGACTGTAATTTTTCCCCTAGTGAAGTTTTTAAAGTCACATACTGAGACTGGAACAGTGATCTCCTGACAGCAAGGCTGTCACTGGCCTGTCAGATATCAATTGCTTATCAAACAAATTGTCTGCTACTTTAATGTACCTGGCCCCTCGCTATTAACAAAGCTTAAAACACTGCTGTTTTTTGTCCTGCTATTTACTGTGTTGGTAGCTGTCTGCTTAACTGCATACCTCATTATTTTGAGGTGATGTGGGCCAAATCCTTCCTTCCGAAAACATTGATAGAAACAAACCAACATGATTTATAGCCGAGGTGACTGCACGTCATTGTGAATCTGTGAAACCATATCAGTAAGCTAGCAAGAACCCTTCATTTTCTGCTGGAATCACAATCCTCATCCACAATGGTTTTGTTTCATAAGGTTTGGTTAACTTATTTATTTGGTTGGCCTTGCATTATACACAACTTTGCTATGGCTAAAATTAGGAGCAAAAATATGTTAGGAAATTTCATCTGAGGCTTTCAGAGAACTGGGAGGGTAGCAGGGAGTAAAGTCACACAGCACTCACAGGCCACAGATAAGTACAATTCCCCAATTTTATAGGTAGCTAAAATGAGTCTTGGAGAAGCTGCATTACTTCCTCACCAAGCGAATGAGTTGCAGATGGAGCCTAAGGGTTTTATTATCTGCCCCTATTTGTAGTTACCAGCCAGTCTGTCTCCTCTGAGGATGAGTTACATGCCAAAATGACATCCGCCGTGGCTTCTGGGCAGTACTCTAGCTGAATCAAATCACACCTTTCTCATTGCCGTTCTGCAAATAAAGGAAAAATTAAGGCCAGTAGAAGTAAAAGTAATTCTCCAATGAACTGAGCATATAAAACGTGCTCTAAAATTTCCAGCACCCTGTAGTGATGGTGATTAGTTAAAGAAACACCACAGCCTTGTTACTATCATAACTTTTAAAACCTTTTTACATTACACAAGGATGGCCTAAGAAATTAATTAAAATGTTGGACAATAACGTAATCAGGGATATCTATATTTGCAGTCTTTTCTCTGTGCTTGCATACATCTTTTATCTGTCAAGTACAGCAAATAGCTAATTAGCCCCTTTTTAAGTGCTTCACTGCTTATATTGGAGCTATAGTCGTGCCCTAGTGGGATGGTTTCCAGGAAACCTGATACACATTCTCGGCTGAAAGAGCATGTGCCTATTCGTAGGCTGTTAAAAACTGATAGAGATTAGAAAATGCTCTTCTAAAAAATTCAGTTGTTTGTATTCTCAGAACACATCTGGTTTGTAGAAGTTTTAAAGGTGGGGCAAGCCAAAATCTGGAGTCCCTACAAGGTTCTTACTCAGCAAAATTCTTGCCAATGGCAACAAGACAGTTACTAAATATATGTTTCAGGATATCATCTAATATGTAAACAAAAAGGTAGGTTTTAATATGATGGTAATGACTCATCGTGTTAAAGTCGTGCAATCGATCGTGCAGTTTCTGCTTGGGCAAAACCCAAGTATATTTGGATCTGAGCTAACGTAATCTTTATCTTGACAAACTGCCATAAAAAAGATTAGCGAGTTAATGTGTTTACAGCACTGTGCATTAGTGTTAAAGTAATAAATATGATAAATAATCAAATCATCTTAATTTCACATAATGATTAAGAAAATTGTGCTTACAGATTAAAGTGATGCTGGGAGATTCCACCGCCTCTTCTTTCTGCATTAAAATCTTTATGACAGAAAGGCCTCATTGAGGGTTACTATAACATGTAATGTCACATGCCATCTCTTGCTGACCACAAAAATAACTCAGGGCGCCACTCTGCTGCAATTAGCAGCTGTAAGATTATGATGTTTTGACACAGGTGAGGTGAAAACCTCCAAGCATAGAGTGAAGATATGAGTTGCACGACTATTCTTGCACTGAAGTACCGCATATTATTTATATGCCAAAAACCTCATAAAAAAGGACTTTTCACAGACTCCTGAAGTAAGTTCTGCCACCAATTAATTTGCAATGCTTTGTGTGAAGGCAGAATTTGACCACCATTATCTAAAGTTTTCCACTATTCTTTGCCTTATGAGTAACTACGCTTGTTTCCACTGCTCTGCCTCATCAGGAGGAATCAATTATAGTATAAGATGATTAAATACCAACCCTCAGTTATGTCTTACTGTAAGGCTGTCTTTTATAATTATGAGGTAGACTCTATCCCTCTATTCACCAATAGTACCTTACTACATGAGCGGAGTGGCTGAACATGCACTGGGCTACTTATGAAGTAGCATACTATGTATTTGAGAATAATCATCGAATAGTTGTATGTCTTACAGGCCCTGGGAAAGGGTGTCTTACAGGTATCAAACAAGTATTTTCTAAGATATGTATTTGAGAGGCGATTAGCATATAAACTACACAGCTTTTAAATGTAATTTGGGAGCAGATCACTATGTTAGAAATGTATAAAAATGCATTAGAGAGCAGCCTCATTCTTCCTTTTTGTGCTTGTATATTTTGCAAGACTATGCATTTACCCAATATGTACTCCTATAATAACTCTTCTCTAACATTTAATTTACTTGTTTGTTAAAAAAAAAAAAAAAAAAAAAAAAAAAAAAAAAGCTGGAATTTGCAGCTACAGCAAAGAGAACTTGAAAGAGAACTTAGGGTTAATATACCAATTAAGTTACTTCTATAGTAAAAGCCCTTATACGCATTTAGGGGCACTTCCATGACTTTCAAAAATAAATAAATTTATTTTTTGCTTGTTTTATTCCACAGATTTCCACACAATGTTTACCATCAGCCACACTGTGTGGCAGCAGAAATGGCCATGTTGCAGACGTGTCCGTCAGGTGAAAGGTGCCTGGGTGAGAAGTCTTTGTGGCTGATGGCGTACTGCTTTGAGGTTCAGGAGGCCTGCCTCTGGTCTGATCTTTGTGTGTGATTTTCTTGGATGGCAGAAAGGGTAAGAGCCTTACGCCCATTAAATGCTGTAATGTGACTCCCATCTTCTGTCTGTGCTCACTCTCATCTGCGTACATGAGCACATACATAATCATACAAATATACCTACCCAGATGAAAGTCTGCATTGGCTTTGGTCCTATTGAATTTTCTGAAATTATTTTTTCAGCTTGATGGGTTTTAGCTTTAAAGTGAATGAGTAAAGCAGCATACTTCAGCAGCATTGGTAGGAGGGAAGGGAGCGGGAGGGGTGTTTGAGAAAGGTAAAAGTGCACATAAAACTGGATAAAGTCACCTGCTGCTCCCCATCATGCAACCTAAGAAATGTACAGGAATTTACAATGTACAAATGTTCTGCTTTATAACTACTGAATTTCATGGTTGCATATTTGCCACTTGTGAATTTGTAACTGGATATTAGCAATTTCCAAATGGCTTGGGATGTTTGTGCACACATAGTACTTGAAAAGTGTGGTAAACATATGTAACAACCTGTTTATTCACTGCAGAGGGCAAACAAGGAAAGAGAAATGTTAAGAACTGTCATGCAGTAAGCTTTCAAAGTGGCACGACCACATTAAATATGCAAGCATTAGCTGTTACGGTCCCCCAAACATTTCCATATGGATCTGATAGATGCAGTTATATTGTCCAAGTAAGAGGTGAAAGCCAAAGGGTTATGGACAAGAAGATGATTTAAATGTGAATAAGCCATTAGAAACTACTGGTAGTACAAAACCGGAATTTTATTTGATCCCTTTGTGTTACCACTTGCTAAATGGAATGAGATCCAGCCTGTGAGTGGTCCTGGGATTAGACACCAGCATGTGAGAGGTAAAACTGCAGAATTAAAATAACCCCTGGTTTTATTCATCTCTTCTGAAACATGTCAAGTGTCACTTTTGTTGATTACCATAAAAACAGGAGTCACTTTCTTCCAAAAATATAAAAAAGTTATCCTGGTACTAAGTATTAGGTAACCAGAATGTAAGATATCACAGCTACTGTGTTATGGAGTTATAAGCAGTGGTTGTGACACATTATTATTATTACTACAGCTACGACTACTACTTACTTGTTATTTGCTACAAACATGCTAGAAAACATTTTTCTCTCTTGTGTTTCCTTAACAGCTAATACATCAGTGTTCATGTTTCTGCCTGAGCATCCTTGATCCCATTATACTGACCTATCCTACTCCTCCTGATTTAATATTATTATATCATATATCCTATTATCATATAAATAGTCAGGAATAAAAAGGGAAAATTTAAAAGTATACAAAGTTTTAAACAACATTAAAAACAATTAAAATAACCAAAAAGAACATTTTTCTGAAACACATTTTTCTAAAACAAACTTTTTACTTAGAAATATTATGGGATTAAAAAAAAATCATCAGAAAGACAATTAGTTTCAAAATGTTAAAAGAAAAATCCTATTAAAAATAAACTTAAAATAAATGCATACTTTATGATGTATTTGTGATGTATGGTAAAAGGCCGTAATTATTTGCTGTTTGAGAAGTTTGTGAATAATGATTGAACCAATGGTTAGCAGAGGGAGGTGTTCATTTCCCCTTTCCTTTAATAATTCCATGCTCTTCCTTTCCATATGTTTGGGTTAGGAAGTTTGTCCCTTTTCAGGAAGACCTTTTGTTTGCAACCTGCTGCCAAATCCATCTGTATGCATCATCTTTAGTAATATTGAGAGTTGTACCTTCCACAGTCTCTGGCACTGCATGATGAAGCTCTCTATTTATATTAAAATGAAGAAGTTCCTAAGGGAGACATAGAACAGAATGAAACAACAAACAGAGCTTTAGAGACTGAATATGTGAAGCGACAGTGACAGCAAAATGGTAGCTTTTGTTACAGAGTGGCCCAAAGGGCTGCAGAAAGACTTATAGCATGAGCCACAGTGGCTTGAACTTGGCAGCTCTTACAGGCTTAAGTACTTGCCATGAGAAGATGTTTTACAATACAGAAGTTAATCAAATAATTTCTCAAGCTTGCACATCTAGATTTGGGATGTCATTAAAATAATACGTTGCATGAAGCTTTGCTATATATAAATTAAAGGAATTATTTTAATATTGAACCATATTTCTTCATTTAAATCAACACACAACTATACTGCTGTTTTTATGATTTACTTACTCTAGATAATAGGAGAGAAAAGACACAGACGTCACATTATACAGCAGCTAATGCCGTACTGTTTTCAGCTCAAGGGAAGGGAGAAAGTGAATTAAGCTGCTACTGAAATGTGCCCTGCAGGTCAATTTGAATCGAGCAAGAGTGCTATAAAGTGGTTTATTGTGGCGGGGAAAGCTGTTAAATTGCCTGGAGGACTGGCTCAACATCATCGTGATGAGGGAAGCCGCGAGGTTGCTGTGCCAGCTCTCCTAATGGTACAGGCAATCCACCTGGCCATCCAGAGGTATCAGGTGTGGGAGCAGTGAAAGGGCAGGAATTACTAAAGCTGAATTTTGAAGGAAAATATTTCGTAAAGTATTTTTATAGTGGAGAAATAAAGTCAGAAGTGATTTCTTGAAGAGAAAAGTGAGAGAGAGAGAGAGAGAGAGTAGAAGGCATTGCAAATTGATATTTTCTTTGGATGTTGAGTCCCTGGCTGGGCCAGAAGAGCAATACAGGTGAGGGGACATGGTGCTAGCAGAAGGGGAGAGTTAAGAGTTGAGCATCTGTGGAGGGAATGGGCTTTAACTTGTTTTTGTTGTCAGTGTGTAATTCACATTTTATACAAAGGAAATATTTGTTATCCATCCTTCTCCAGGCCGTCAATTAGCTAGTTAAAACTTGCCCCTTAGTACCAGAGGGAGAGCCTGGGTTTCTTAGTGGTTCCAGCCTGACATTCCCAAACCATAACAGCATATTTTCAAGAACTTATTTTCAGTTTCAACATCTGCTGCAAAAAGAGGGCAGCATCTATTGGAAATAAATAAAGTGGTAGTCAGATACTCTAATGAACAAACTTGTTTGGGAAAAAATTAATTGTTCCCTGTGGATATAGACCTGCAGATGCCGATACCACTGCGAGGGAGGAAAGATCACCTTTTACAAGGCAAAGACATGATTTATCCCATTCCTAGCCCACAGGAAGTCAAGCGCAGGGCATATCCTTCAAGTCTTCATTTTTTGAAAATTATTTCTATGGAAAAAAAAATGAAACAAAAGTTTAAAACATCTGAAAGCACTTTCTGCCTTTTAAATTGACCTTCCACTTTTTTTTTCTTTTTCTTTTTCTTTTCCTTTTTTTTTTTTTTTTTATTGAAAATGTCTTTCTTGCAACTGTTGTTGCAGAGGACAGGAGTTATGAAAGTCCAATAGGAAGAGTTTTCCAGAAAGAAAAGCTCAGCCTCATATTTTGGTACCCAGTTCAAGACTATCTACCTTAGGTCATGTTATCTGATACATTAACACCCCTACCACAGAAAATTTGCAAGTATTTCTTGACAAGTATTTCTGTCAACACCTACTCAGGCATCCTCTACTGCTGAGCTCCTTCAGTATCTCTGGCACTTGCCATCACTCTGTGATTTTGCAGGAGTGTGACAAGCTGTGCTTTGTTGCTATTGCTCTGAAGGGCTATTGCTCTTTGTTGCCTCTAAATACTGGGTAGAGAGAAAAAAAAGGAATGTGAGAGGGGAAGATTTGGCTATTAATTTCCAAATTATAGAGTATGTAGTGCTTTTTTTTTTTTTTTTCTTTTTCCTTTGCAGCCAATAATAGGAGAGTTGTGAAGAGATTTGGGACTGTGTAAATAAACTCTGAGCAGAGGTAAGTCTGCAAATTGTCCATGAATGGCAAAGTTTGAAGACAATCTACTTCTCTAAAAAGGTTTCTTTCCACATTGGTTTTTGGCCATGGAATATATGCATCATTTTAAACACGTTTTATTTCATCATTATTTCCAAGCTGTTTTAGTAAAACAGTTTTCCTTCCTATCCTGTTCCCATTCCTCATTTAAAATTTGATCAAGTTTAGTATTAAAATTCCACCACTAACAGATCACACGTGGGGGAGACTTGAGGTATTTTTGATACATCAACCACTCAAGAGCATGGATTTGTCTCTGCTCCTGGGGATTTCTGTGAAGTCACCTGAGCTGCAACTCTCCTTTCAGTCTGTCTTTGAGGTGTCTGCTTTCAAACTACCTGAGACAACAGAGGTAAAAATTTAGAGAAACATAGAACTGTTGGATTTTCTCTCCTGGCAAAGCACTGTGGAACAGGTACTCCTTTTATTTCTATGTATTTACAATTATTTTTCCACAGAAGCAAACTTCTCTGAGCTACTTGGATGGCTTGGAACATGGCCTTGCAATCTTAACCTGCTTTGGCTGCAGTACAGTTTTAGTTTCTCTGGCACCCATTTCTGGGTTTTCCTGGTAGAATGAACACCTGTAACAATGAAACAGACAAATAAATAAAGTAGTTTGGTAATTGGCCAAACATAATTAGGCATTTCAGAAGAGATTAGGAAAGGTAGCAAATCCATGAGGCTACTGCCTATTTAGTCAAACACAGGTAGAAATAAAAAAGAAATATTCTTTTTTCTTGTTTTCATGTGTTAACTAGGTTTCTCAAGGATGGTTATGGAGCCTTAAAATGTGCAGCCATAAACAGCAGAATTTCACACAGATGCCCCCACCACTGCCATCTTGGATTAATTCTCCAGATTTCCCAGTCTGGCTAATTCAGCTAGCAGGAAAAAATACTGTGGGATTTGCCCTTTGTGACCTATAACTGTGAATCAGACCCCAGACCTCAGGCACCAGATTCCCCTTGCTCCAGAATATTTGTAATGAGAAAAAAAAAAAAAAAAAGAAAAAAAAAACAGTTAAAATTTCAACTAATCTGCTCTGTTTACTGATCAGAGTGCCAGGTACAATTGTTTGTATATTTTTGAGGTTTTAATCAATTAGTCTATAAAACTCAACTGGAAACACTGTATGCTTTGTCATGATTAAAATTCTTGAGACAGTAGCATTAAGTGTAAATGACACTATGTAACAGTAATTACATGTTATTGCTTAGATCTTCTGCTAATGTAAATTAAAATAACTGTGTTTGAGGCCATGTTTCTCTAAGTCACTGTAAAGATTTCAAGTAAGAGAGATCAATTTTAATTAAGCACATGTTTTAGAGATCATGTAAAAGTGGAGACAAAAAATATATTTTTTTTACTAGCAGTTTATTGAATATATTGTAGAAGATTAAGATTCTGTCTTTGTTGATTAGGCTTTTTATGATGTTACAGAATTTGGAATTAACAAAGATCAAGAAAAAGCTGATTTTTATCTGAGAAAAATTGCAAGAATAAAGAATTCAAAGGTACACTTAAAAGAGACAGATAAAGCTATGTTTGTTCAATAACTGAAATAATTCATTGAGTACACTTGATAATGTAAAACAGTTTGTCTAAATTGTACTTGAGTTGACAGTAGAAATATTTAAATGACAAAACAATGGTTTCTTCCGGAGTGGGTCAACAGTTTAGTGTGACTGTGAGTTTTATAACGTATCAGCTTTTACCTGTTCTAGTTATCCCATCAAACAAATTGATTCTTCATTTATTAACCATAGCACAACTCCAAGAAAACACTGAGGGAAAAAAATAAGATTCCCATCATGTAAAATGAATTTTCAAAGAAATAAAGAAGGAAAAACAAACAAACCAAAAAAACAAACTAAAAAAAAAAATGGAGCCAGAAATTTTCCACCTGCAGTGTGCAAATGGCAGCAGGCTGAGCAGTTTTTGTATCACTTCATGCTTCAGTGCCTTGTTGCCAGTATGCCTGCAGAAGTGGATCATCCCAGTTTTCTCTCTCTGTGGGTTTATTAATGATCTTGGTCCTTCAACCTAGGGTAAGTGAGCTTGGAAGCAGATGGAGTGGAGAACGTTTTCTAGTGCATGGACACCAGCAGCAGAGCCTCCCCTGGCCTTTTCTTCCCTTCTTGCTTGAAATATCTCTTTGCACCCAATGGCCCACAAAGCTCAGCTCAGAAGCTGAGGCCTTGGGGCCCTGCATGTTGCTTTTGCTCTCAGGATCATGTCGATGGCCAGAGGCTTTTGTGAGCAGTAGTTCTAGTGTAGAGTATGGTCCATGCCTATGGACTTTTCATTGTCAGTCTTCTGTATTACATTACAAAATTTGGAATTACTGTATATAAAGAGAAAGCAGTTTTGTAACATATCCAAGGTATACCAGGTTTAGTTCCTTCCTCTAGAAAAAACAGTGGAAGAGCAATTTCAACACACTTTGATTCACCAGGTTTTTAACTGCTGCTGTAATCATTAAATATAATATACCTGGCCAGACTGACCAGCTTGGTCACTAAAGGTCACTAGGTTAAGGAAATGTTTTGTACCATATTGTGAGGAAGGCTGTGTTTATTTATGTGTAAGCAGATATGCTCCTGTTGCTGTTTTGATTTGAAATTTATCAAATGTTTTTCTCAGAAGACCTGAAACAGAGATAAGGAGATACTGTATGCGATGACAGGCCAAATTTGCCTCTTTGCTATAAATAATCACGGTAAGAAAATTAAGGTGCAAAACCATGCCTGCTGTAATTGTTGCATACTTATTAGAAGCTTTCCCTTTCCATATTCTCTGGGTATTTGTTGCCCATGATAATGTGAATACTTAAGGGGAAAGTGTAATTAGCGACTGTGTAGTTCATTCAGTAAACATTTCTGAGCTGTTTGATGTGACTGAACTGAGCGTCACATATAATTTTACACTTTTATCCTACCAGGCAACTGACAGGTCTCTAATCTCAGTCTCAGAGCTTTCACTCTGCTTGAACTTTGCTTCATAGAGGTCATTTTCCAACCACTTGGGAGCAGAAGCCACGTCCGTTAAATCCCACAGAGTCGATAGATGCGATAATAGCTTTAGGCACATTTTCTTAGAACTCAGGGGAAAAGACAATTTCAATAAACGTAAAGCTATACTATCTGCAATCTGCAGAATATGTAAGCAAATCTTGTAGGAGCACATCTTTCTTTTACTTCCTGGTGAGAAACTCTTTAATGATAACACGTTTGTTTTCAGTATCAACATTTGATAAGGGCAAAAAAGTCACGTGCAATGCTGTAAGAAAAGAATAAAGGAGGGAGAATGCATGAGGGGAAATGACCAGCAAAATATTCCCTCAGGTTTGGATTGTACAGATTTTATTAAATAGTCTAATACATATTTCTACCCTCGGTGAAAGGCAGGTGGTAATAGGGTGTGCGTGTTGTGGTCTGTCCATCATATTCCATATCGGAAGGGAAGCATTAGATCAACATACAAACTATTGGTAGGAGAAACGCAGAGACCTAGCATGTCTAAATACATGCTGTTAGCATGCTAAATAGGCTTGTGTACATAATGCTTTGATATATTTTACATCGTATAGATCACAGCTCATCAAAACAAGCTCGCAGGTTGTATCTGTCAAGATAATTAACAGACAATTCCTCTGTAGCAGATGTCTGAGATAAGTAGGAAAGACAGTCTCTTCCCTTGACATGGCATCAAAGGAGAAACAACTAATGTGAAAATAAAATGTGAGTTATTTCAGTTTGATCGTAGCTGCCCAACATAAAAATTGACCCCCCTCACACAATAAAACAAACAATCCCTGCTTGACTGTCAAACTCTCATACCGAGGTTGAAAATAAACTTTCCAATTCTTTCAACATTTTTTTTGTATTCTTTGATTTTTTTTTCCTCGATATATTTGTGGTGCAAAGGAATAAATCTTGAAAGTAGAGTATCCCCTCCAGCAAAATATTTTACTCCATTTGCCTCGGAGAATTCCACTGCAGGGGAGAGAAAGGGAGAAAAAAAAAACTTGAAGAGTAGCTGGAACAGCTTCAAATTCAATAGCCTGTGAGATTTTCCTTTAAATGATCTTTCTAAATATAACAGTTCAATAGGTCAGTGGTCAATATGTGTGTTATCTGCCAGCTAGAGCTATTAATTTCTGCAACACTGTTTCAGATGCCAAATGTTAACCTAATGTTTTATACGCGAGCTTTCTCACACATATGCTTACATGAACATTATGCAAGCACTACGGAAGAAGTGGTGCCAGTGTTCCCGTATTAAAGCATAAAATAGCTGCCAAATCACAATATGGAATTATTATTTTTTTTCGTTCTTTCTAGGTCCTTTGAGGAATGGTCATCCTGAATGGAAGGATGTTTCCAAAGGTGACGTGAGGATTTGTACAGCTTTTTGACAAAAGTGAGAGAAACAGCACGTCAAGTGATGCTTTAGAGTAATTCGACTCCATGCAAACTCATAGAAAGACTTGACAAGTGTCCAGAAGTATCTGTATGGTAGCAAAATTTTGAAAGCTTGAAATTATGGACTGGAAAGAGTTTTAGGCCCTGGAAGAATCACAGAATTGTAAGGGTTGGAAGGGACCTCGGAAGATCATCAGGTCCAACCCCCCTGCCAAAGCAGGTTCCTTAGAGCAGGCTACCCAGGTAGGTGTCCAGACGGGCCTTGAACATCTCCAGAGAAGGAGACTCCACAACCTCCCTGGGCAGCCTGTTCCAGTGCTCCGTTACCCTCACCGTGAAGAAGTTCTTTCGCATGTTGGTGTGGAACTTCCTGTGCTCAATTTTGTAGCCATTACCCCTTGTCCTGTCCCCACAAACCACTGAAAGGGGGTTGGCCAAATCCCTCTGTCTCTCAGCCTCCAGGTCTCTCAGCCTTTCTTCATAGGGAAGATGCTCCAGGCCCTGTAACATCTTTGTGGCCCTCCACTGGACTCTTTCCAGGAGCTCCCTGTCTTTTTTGTACTGGGGAGCCCACAACTGGACACAGTACTCCAGGTGAGGCCTGACCAGGGCAGAGTAGAGGGGGAGGATCACCTTGACCTGCTGGCCACACTCCTTTTTATGTATGCCAGGATTCCATTGGCCCTCTTGGCCACCAGGGCACACTGCTGGCTCATGGTCAACCTGTCGTTCACCAGGACCCCCAGGTCCTTCTCCTCGAAGCTCCTCTCCAGCAGGTCGTCCCCCAGCTTGTACTGATACATCTGGTTGTTCCTTCCCAGGTGCAGGACTCTACACTTGCTCTTATTAAACCTCATTTGGTTTCTTCCTGCCCATCTCTCCAGCTGGTCCAGGTCTCACTGAATGGCAGCACAGCCTTCTGGCATGTCAGCCACTCCTCCCAGCTTTGTGTCATTGGTGTACTTGCTGAGGGCAGACACTATTCCCTCATCAAGGTCATCGATGAAGATGTTGAACCAAGACCGGATCCAGCACCGACCCCTGGGGAACACCACTAGTCACAGGTCTCCAGCCGGACTCTGCGCCGCCGATCACCACCCTCTGAGCTCGGCCAGTCAGCCAGTTCTCAACCCACCTTACTGTCCGCTCCTCTATCCCACACTTCCTCAGCTTTGCTAGCAGGATGTCATGGGAGACAGTATCAAAAGCCTTGCTAAAGTAAAGGTAGATGACATCCACTGCTCTCCCCCCATCTACTCAGCTGGTGATGCCATCATAGAAGGCAATGAGGTTGGTCGAGCATGACTTCCCCTTGGTGAATCCATGCTGACTACTCCTCATAACATTCTTCTTTTCCAGTTGCTTGGAGATGGCATCCAGAACAAGCCGTTTCAACACCTTCCCTGGGACAGAGGTGAGACTGACTGGCCTGTAGTTTCCTGGATCCTCCTTCTTGCCCTTCTTGAAGACAGGAGTGACACTGGCTATCCTCCAGTCTTCAGGCACCTCTCCTGTTCTCCAGGACCTTTCAAAGATGATAGAGAGAGGTTCGGCGATCACCTCTGCCAACTCCGTTAGCACACATGGATGCATCTTGTCGGGGCCCATGGATTTGTGTGCGTTGAGCCCACTCAGACACTCCCAAACCACTCTCTCATCAAACAGGGGGGAGCCCTCCATTTCCCAGACCCTTTCTCCCCCCTCCAGGGTCGAGGAGTCCCGGGGGGGAGTCCTTGAAGCAAAGACTGAAACAAAGAAAGCATTCAGTATCTCCGCCTTCTCGGCGTCTCCCGTTACCAGGACACCACCCTTGTTCAGCAAGGGACCCACATTATCCCTACTCTTCCTTTTAAAGTTTACATACTTTAAAAAAACACCTTCTTATTATCCTTTATCTCTTTTGCAAGCCTCATCTCTAGGTGGGCTTTAGCCTTCCTCGTCGCGTCCCTGCAGGCCCTGACAACACTTCTATACTCATCCCAAAAGAACGGGTCTTTTTTCCACATTACATAACCTTCCTCTTCCTTTCGATATTGTTGATGAGCTCCTTGCTCATCTACACAGGTTTCCTACCCCCTTCCCTGATTTCCTACTCTTAGGGATGCACTGATCCTGAGCTTGAAAGAGAAGAGGGTGAATTAGGACCCAAGTCTGGCTGTTGCAGCTGCTCCATCAAAGGTAGTGCTGAGAGGAGCTTTGCTCTGCTCTGGGCTCCCGGGGCTGGGCTGGGGACGATGCAGGACCTGTGGCATAGGATGGACCCCTGAGACCTGCTGATCAGAAAACACAGAGGTGAACCTGTGTTAACCTGTTGTGCCATGTGCCTGAAATTAATACCTCCTTAGGGAACAGAGGCTGGACAGCTAGTTATGTGATATGATTTGGCTAGATAGTCTTATGTGTTTCGGTGGTGCTGCAAGAACACAGAGAAAAGTTCTGGGAGAAAACAACATTGCAGAAGAGCAGAGGGAAATCACCATCACAGAAGCCAGTTAAAGTGAGGAAAAGTGCTCCAAAGGCTTGCTCCTTGTGGTACTGATGTCAGTTATCCTGTTTTGAGTCAGGGCTGCTGAGTCAATTTTTCTGTTTTAGTACTTGTAGTTGCAGTCAGTGCATATTTGCACCTCCCAGATCCCAGAAGGCCTTATTCTTGTCTTTATTTCTGTCTTTTGAGTGACAACTTAATTTAAGCAAGCTAACACCTCTGCATCATTGCACCAGATCTGTTTTCTTCTTCTCAGGCTAAGATCTTGGGCAGTTTCCTCTTGCTATTTCCTCTTAAATATTTTGTCATGAGCTCTGGTTCCAAAATCACAACAGTTTGTTTTCTCTTTCCACTACCTCCTATTTCAGTTGCTACAGGCAAGACACACTCCCATCTATCAGTCAGGTTTACTCACTCCATCCAGCTTATCTCAAGGTCCTCTCACTCAAGCTATGTCTTAACCCAGAAGGTAATATTCTTCCTGATGTTTTAAGCCGTGGTCTTTGCTTCACTCTTTCACCTCCCAAGATTTAATTCTCATCAGGATTCTCATCAACTGTTGGTTTGATGGCCATCTTTTCTTGCTGTGTGTGCCTCTGCCTTTTATGCATATCTACCTTGACAGCACTATTGTAGAAATGTCTTCATCTTATATGCCAGGTTTTGATGTACTGTATGAATAGAGGAAGCCAATCTAAAGCTATTTTTTTTAAGTCTGTTGTTTGCTTAAGCAATTCTTATGTACGGGAAACTTAGTATGGGTGATTGATTTATTAATATCACTTTGTTGATACATGCTTAGAATTTATTGTTCTCACAACATATCCCGTGTACGAATAATAAATATAACATAAATAATAATAGACTTACTATTTTTACAATCAGTTTATGTCCCCATGTGATTCTAATAAAAGCCCAGGTTGGGAAAGAAGCCATGAAACTTTATTACATCTGCACTCTAATCCTAATCCTCCAATGTAGAGCAAAATCCATCCATGCCAGAAAATGTCATACGGAAACCAGAGACCTTCATACTTTTACTGCCGCTGTCCCAGATGGAGATATATATGCAAACACTTCTGAGCTCAGAATTATGGTCCATGACCAGAAGTAACTTTCATGGCGCCAGAGGACCATTTTCACTACAGAGGCAGGTTTAAAATGTTTATGCTTTGTTTGAATGTATGTCTGATGATAGCTCTCAAGCATTGCACTGCCATTCAGGGATTCCTGGGATGCAAACCTCTCTTCTATTTTAGTCAAATTCTTTATAGCGGAAAAATATTGAAGAAGGATGTTTTGTTGGCCCATCATTTCTCTCAGGCACATTTTACTTACTGGACCCATATAAGTTACCTGGTAACTTGCTATTATGGATTGGTATGTAAAGATCTCTATATAACTTGGAGTTTGGGAGAAAAGCTTTCTTTATAGAGGCTTACCATTCTTTAAAGAGTAAGTAATGCTAATTATTTATGTCACATAAATTAATAGCCTTTTTGGACTTGTTGCACTGCATTAGATAAGCAACTTTCTTGCACCAAAGCGTCTAAATAGCAATTTACATGGTAAATTATGTTAATGGTTTCAAGAGCTTGAAACCATTTCCAAAATATGTTTAAACAAAATCCTTATTTATCATTAAACCAAAAATAAAAACAAAGTATTAGACACAATTAATGAATTAATTGAATTGTTAAATTTTACTTTTTTCAGTTGATGAGCTCCTCAAAATGGCCACAGATACACTCTTCTGTCTCCAAGCCTAAAGTGACCACAAGTAAAATCATTTTCTCTCTAAAAAGCTAGCCAGTAAAGGAGTTGAAAAATGTAAAAATGGTTTCTATAGCATAAAAGCTGAGTGCAAATCTACAAATGGGATCAATCTGCCTAACTCCTGCTAACTTAATCCAGCACCTCAAGAATCAATGTTTCAAGTCAATCCTTCCAGATGAGGTGCTGATTGACTTCCAGGCACTTCCAGAGGTAGGAGTAAGATTGCTTTTGAAAATGAAGGGCTGGTCTCCTCAAAGGAGTAACTTTATCTTATGTAAAATGCTAAAAAATCACTTTTCTGTCATGGCAGAATGTAGAGGACTGGGTATCTGTGGTTCGGGCAGAAGCTCAGCTTCATCACCTCCTCTGCCAAATCTTCCTGCCTTTTGTCATGCCAAACTGACGATGACTCTGTAAGAGAATTGTGTGAGTAAAGGGTAGAGTTAAGCAATATGACTCTATTCTCTGTCCTGGCATTTCTGATTAATCTGACTCTCTCGAAATGGAAATACTACAAAATACTAGTTTTGGGACATTCAATGTTGGGGATATTATTAAGGCTATTAACCTAGTAGGAAAGAAGTAGCAAAAAATGCCAGGAATGGAAAAGAAATCTGTCAGGTGCATTCTAAAATACCCATGTCAGTGATTGAACAAGCTTTGAACAAGATTGAACACTTCTTCTTGATTCATTAAAGCTTTGCATTTCTGGCCATAAGCAGCTATATATTGCTGGTACACAGCCTTCTGGAACATATGTGATTATCCTGTAATTTTTCTTTTCTGCAGTTTGTGCAGATCTGTGGATATCGCTGTGCTGGACTGTGGATATCACCTGAGAAATACTTACATCTACAGTGAAGCCACAATGGTCACAGAAATGTTGTGCTTCCCCTATGTTACCTATCTGTTACCACCTTTTCAAGAAAGACTGCATTAAATTTCTTTCTTTAGAAGAACTTTGGAAGGCCAGTAGTCATATTTTCTAATGGAGCTAAAACCAGATTTTTCTAAAGCATTTTGATTTCTGTCTAGGGTGGGGCAGCCTTGCAATGGAAAATGTATCATTAAAAATGTATTACATCTGGACAATAACCTTCAGGTATCTGTAAAGATCACAGGGATGCCAATATGATCTTGAGATATGAATTGGTGTGGTCTCTGTGGAAAGGGTGATATACAGTATTTGTGTAGAGACTACACAAAATACTTGAGGTTTAGTATTTAATGCTAGCAGATTGTGCTAAATGTACTAGGAAGGTAATCTTTATGTTGGCAAATGCAGAACCATTTGGCACCATAACTCTCCTGAAGTGTGACATCCTGCCCTCCCAGCAGACCAAAAGAAGCTGAACAAAGAAGAGCAGGGAGTCAGGAAAGTTAGTTTTTCTGTGCTGCTTTCTCCTACCTACAAGAAATATTCATTTACAAAATGCATTGGCTAGCTGTTTGCTTCTCTTTCTCCACATGATTTAGGGAAAAAGATGCAGCCTATGTTTCCCTTACCTGGATATTTCTTCCTGGTGTGGGCAAGGTATCCTGATGCTCAGTGTGGCTGAGAAAGCCTTTGAATGAGGCTCCACAGAGCAATTTCCTTCATTAGTTGTCTAGAAAGCAAAACAAAGGAAATCCATCCAGAGCTTTAGCCAATCCTGCTCAAAGACAGCAAAGCCTTCAAAAATGCCTATGGCTGAAAAAATGTTGTGATGGCTGCCAAGTCAGGCACTAAGAAGTTAGTAAATATTAAAATGGAGTCTTCCTTAATATAGTTCTTTCATGCATGTAATTGGGATTTAACTTTCAACTGAATAAACACCAACTGAGAATGCAAAATGTTATTATTTTTGTTACCTCGTTATTGTAATATTTTTCTTAAGAACTTTTACTCATTCAGTGCATGGGATATGTGGTGCTCTGGAACACAGGAAAAAATGCATCATGGAGGATCTTGGCCAGAGACCCCTTGGTTCACTTCAGGCAAAAGTTGTCCCAGTGATTTGAAGTCATCCATCTGATGTTACAATACTCACCCCAGAAAAGCCAAGGAGAAAAATAGGAATGCTTCTTCAGAGAAAGGTTTGAATGATTTTCAGTGATTGCTTAGTGTTTTATAATAGTTCTCTAACACTTCCATATAATAGTCTTGTATGATTTGATCAAGTGCCTGAACTGAACCACCTGGCATCATTCTAGATATCTTAGATATCCCAAATGGAGATATCAAAGTGGGGCTGGTGCAGATGACCCTGAATGGAGGGAAGATCTGAGTCCTTCTGCAACAACCTGATGGTTACTGTTCTTCTGCTTCACAAAGGGAGTAAGTGAATAGAAAAAGTTGGTATGATGAGCAGTTTGATTTTTGTTTTAAGGACAGCAGTCAATTATGTGATTGAGTTTTTATGAGGAAAGTACTGACTTTGTCAAGCTTAATATGCCCAGGGATATTAAGCCAAACCCTTAAACATGGGCTTCTATTACTCACTGCAAACAAGACTGGCACAATGTCTACATCTTCCTTTGTTTGCCCTCACAGTAATCCTGGCTGTGGTTTCAAGAGGTGGTTTCACTTTGCCCATCAAACAGTCCTCAGAGACTAGCGACAGTGATCATGGCAGAATACATTGGACTAAGTTCATGTACAGCTTGCCTCACTCTTGTTTTTGGTGATCCATGAATAATACAATTTCCTGTTTTCTCAAATTCTCTTTTTAAACAAGGCAATTTATTTTAACATAGGGAACAAAAGAATCTAAAGTGTGGTGGGGTGTTGTTGTGTTCAAGTTATTATCTAATTCTCATATTGTTAGTTTAGTGGATGTAGGCTTCAACTAAATTTAAAATCTAGGTAAAAATATTTCTTGGATGTTAGGTGTTAGGATTGGAATTGTAAAGTGGTTTTATTAAGATAACAGCTTTCAGTCACAATTTCAAATTTCCAGACTACCCAAAATGTTGGGGGGGAAAAAAAAATAAAATAAAATGCCAGGAGGAGGATTCTCCATTTTTCTAGTAACAGAATTGAGTAAACAGTTGCATTTTTCTGTGTTCATACCTATGTTTTCACATAAATTCCTACACTAAGTTTCTGTTTTCTAACAAGCAGTTTTTAAAGTGTTTGAAATAAAAATACCCAACACGTTTAAATGAGACACATAGCCTTTCCAGTGGCTTCATTTTGCTTTGAGTCAGGTCTTAGATCAATTTCACTAGCATTGAGCAATGTTGGGAATAGCATATCCTCTGAGAAATGGAAAACATTGATTTATTTTACATGTCCAATTAGTTTCGTAAATTAAGCGACTGTATTCAGGTATGTACTACAGCACTGCTCTTTTCAAAGGTGAAGAACCTCTTTACAGCTTGTGAGAATAGGACCTTAATTCTAGGGGGCCTAGTTTAAAGTGGTTGAAGGCCACTGGAAAGGTTCCCATTGATATTGGCAGGTTCTGGGGCAAGTCTGTGGCATATATATATATATAGTAATATTTATTATTAATAATTTATATTTATAATTTAATTATTAATAACAATTAAAATATTAAACTATATTTATATATATTTTTAAAATGATGAATCCTGTGGGGTTATGTTATTGTTTGTTTGCTTGCATGTCTAACTCCATGGAAACATTTTTGCTGGTTTTGTTAGTCTGTTTTCTTTAGATGGAGCTGTGGGTTGACTCTGTCTCATTAAGTGGCTGAACAGTGTTGACATCAAACAATTACACTGTAACAAGAGGCAGTGTCAGAGTGTAGGAATGTGTTGCACCTTAAACATTTCCTTTCCCCTTTGGGGATAACTTGTGGGGTTTTGTCAGTGTAAGAACATGCATCCAGCTGCAGATCAAGCCAATCAGCCTCCTCCGTACCAGGCCAAGCAGAAGCAATTAGCAGTGCGACGCTTGCGCTGTGAACGCCGGGACGTGTGCAGCCAGCGGCCCTGTCCCTGGCTGATTGCCCCGAGCCACGTGCTGCTCGTGATGCAAATTGTGTCTGGTCCCCTGGTAAATGGGATCAGCCCTGCCTCTTTTGCCCACTTGCTGCTCATGGCCCCTCTACGCTGCGATAATGGTTTTGGTGGGCAATCAGGGAAGATGCCTTCTTGACTCATCTCTCATAATAGATTGTCCTCCTCAGGCAAAATTGAATAACCCCCGACATGGCCTGGAGGCAAGCAGTATGAATTCAATAAGTCTGCAGGGTCAATGTCCTGATATTTTTGGCAAGCAAGTAATTATTCTGCACTAACATTCAGTAATGGGAGTAGGAAACTGCTGGAGACACCTTCCTCTGTACCCAGAATAGCCACCTTAATAGGATATTGCTCTAATAAGTATTTCTGTCTCATTCCAATGCCCCCTGCCTTCAGGTTTGCTTTTCATGCACATTTCATGTACGTATTCTGCAGAGGCTTTTTACCAACAGCATCTGTGGGAAAGTTTAACAACTTCACTGTCTGTTGTTTAATATTTTCCACTTTTATGGGTTACAGTTGTGCTGTCTATTTGCTTTTACTGATTTGTGAAAGATTTATTATAAACCAAATACAGCTGTTCTGTCCTTTCATAAACTGAAACTATTTTGGCAAAACCTATTTTCCACTATGAAAATAAATTTTAAATTGCTTCCCTCACCCATCTTTCCAAGCATGAGCATCCAGTTGTTATTTAGTGGTGCAGAATAGGTGCCAGGGTGGTTGTGGGCTCACGTAGGGGGAAGAAAATGCCTATGCTTCAAAAATAAACAGCAGAAATGATTTTTCTCTCTCCACCCCTCTTTTCCAGGGGATTTAATATTACGATCTGAAGATCTCAAAAGTTATGAATTGTAATACAAAAAACTCATCGGCAGATTTAAGCCATTTTTTGCACTCCAATTTTGCATTTATACTGAGGAGTTATACACATTTTGTTTCGATACTTAACCTTTAGCTTAAACTAATATTATTGCCAGCTTTTTAATATACTTAAATATTTTCCTCATGGAGCTTAAACTAGCCCTCTGCTTACTCTGAAAGGGCACACATTTCATTGTATCTCTTTCCCCTGTCAAAATTTGGACAAATGTAATACTCCTTCTCATTTTGAAAGAGAATATTAAGTTCTAAACTCTTCAACAGAATTTCTCTGCTGATTAAAACACCCTTTCCCCTTTCCTAATCTGGTGAAGCTATAATTTTGCATTTTTTTTAAAGAAGCAGGAAAGAGAAATACAGAGATTCTTCATGAATACCATTGCCTCAATCTAAGTTGTTTGTTATTTTTCTCCTTTTTTTTCTCTCTCTCTTTTTTTTTTTTTTTTCCCTAGAATTAAATGTGTTTTACTGCATGGAAACTATTGCTTTATTCATTGGCAAAAAGCTTTATCTCTTCTCTCTTGAGAACAGTGCACATGGAGTAATGAAGATCCTTGTATAACAGCAGAATAAGCACTTTCTAAGACTGATTGATGATTGATTAACGTAGGGCTGTCTCCCTGTAGCTGCTCATCACTGTGCTTTTTGATGAGCAGCATGCATTCCCAACATGAGAAAGTTGTTTTGATCTGTACTGGTCTTGTTTACTAGCTGCGACAAAATCTAGGTTGATATTGCTCGTTTTCAGCTGCCGGTGCTGATTTAGAGCTCAAGTATATAAAAAAAAATCCTGTGCTAATAATAGACCCAATTTTTTGTGAAATACATGTGATTACTGGTGCTGTTTACTGTCTTGCACCAATGCTGATTGTTTTTCCTTCCTTCCATGCTTCTAAAATGCCATTTGTAATACAGCTTCGATATGATATAATTAACCATTGGAATGTTCTCCTCATTACTGCTTTGACAGCCCAGTGTAAGATACATCTCCACTTGTTCATTTGCCAGCTGGGCTTCATAAAGCATTCTGCTTCAGCCTTTGGCTCATGGAGAGATGTTTTTTTCACTAGTACAATGTTACCTTTTCTAGTGTTCCAGCCATAGCTCCCAAGATTCACAGTACTTGCGCTAAAAACTTACAAATGCACTTATTTGGACCAGGAAAAGATTTCTCTCTGTGATTCTGTGACTGCAAAAGAGGAATGGTTTTCTACAGAGATCTGAACTATCGGTAAGTGCAACAGAAGAGGGATATAATTCATGGAGATAAAACCATGGGATTGTTCTGGACTAGTGGTGGTGGGTCCTTTAGATGCAGCTTCATGTGTGTATCTTGGACCCCTCTGTAGTATGTAATGCAAAAGCCATCATTTTTAGGCAGAGCAACTCATTGATTTCAACTTCTGCTCCAAAAATGTAGTCATGCAGAGATCTAAAGAAAGAAATATACTTTCCTCAACGGAGAGGTCCTCTAAGTAAGACTGTCATCATTGTCTATGGCCAGAAGAAAAGATGATGTTTAAAATGTGAAATGTTCTTTCTGAACCTTTTCAGTTTTACCTACCAAAGATATATTAAAGTTCTATCTATGGCTGGTGATTTCAATGAAATTATATCAATTACTTCATGCTGTATGGAAATATTCCACTATTTGTATATAAACACATACATGTGTACCTGTACTCATACAGTTGTGTCAATCTGTTGTTATGTCTTTTCTTTTAAAGTGTATTATGGAGTAAAAGAAGGCTGAAAAAGGGTTGGCAGTTGTAAAACACATGAATACTGAACACAGAGCTTATAAACAGGCTCTGAATTTACTGTTCTGACCTTCTTACGTTTCTATTTTGTGCTTTCCAGAGCCTGTTGAATTCTTATGTACATGTACCCCGTTTTCCTCCAGGCTTTAGTTCTAAAACAGTTTAAATATGATAGATAAAAATTAGGACATGATCCTGTTAATCCTTATTTACTGGACATGCTTTTATTTGCCTAATTTTTCCCATTGACAAATGAATGTGTGCTTTGAAATACCTTTGTGGTATCGACCCAAGTATCTACTCATTAGCGGAAAAGATACGGGTCAGAGTCTTACACTTTATAAAAAATAAATTTAAGTTTAAACACAACACACTGGACTATTTTTACATATATTTCACGCAAACAGTGCTGAATAAAAAGCTAAAGATCACACAGCCAGTGTATTTTCAGCATTAGTGCGTAGATGTTACTGACAGTAGCAAAATACTTTATTTGAATAGAGAATAAAGAAAGTAGACTTGTAAAAACTATATTTTATCATTTGTTGGCACAAACTTTCAAGCCTTCTTGTTCTCTCCCAGCTGTCTCTCCTTACTTCTGTTTTTATTTAGTCCCAAATTCCTGCTGTTTCTTAAATGTGTTTGTACATCAACTATTAATGTCCTTTGAATTGTTTGGGTTTGATTTTCTTTGTCATATTAACAGTACTGTGAAACATTCCAGTTTTAAATCTAAAGGCAATGTTATTCCAGAAATCTGCCGTTGAGTCTGATTTTCTTTTTAATTTTCATCTTTTCCTCTTTTCTTTTTTTTTTCTTTTTTCTTTTTTTTCTTTTTTTTTTTTTTTTTTTCTTTTTTCTTTTTTTTTTTTTTTTTTTTTTTTTTTCTTTTTTTTTTTTTGTCTTTTTTCTTTTTTTTTTTTTTTTTTTTTTTTTTTTTTCTTTTTTTTTTTTTTTTTTTTTTTTTTTTTTTTTTTTTCTTTTTTTTCATAATAGCCAAGCATGCATAAAACTCAATGCAAGAACACTCTCCAGAGCTCCAAAATTCGCACATTCAGAATGGAATACAAGTTCCACAGGACTTAAAGAGATATTAAGAGAAATCTGTTAACATCTGCTCCAAGAGGCAGGTACAAGAGACCCTGCAAACTCCAAGGTAAACAGCAGAGACAAAGGTCCCAATAAAGTCGAGGTAGCTTGGTGCAAGACAGACATTCAAAGCCAGGTGCTCATCTGTCTCCAACCCTCTTGTGTGGGCGCAGAGGAGGGAAAGAGAGACATTTGTGTCACTCAACTTCCTTGCTTAAGGGGATGTTGGGCAGTATTGTAATATTATTTTCTGGCATAGACTTTTTCTCACAGATATATTTGGGTAGTTACACAGGTGGTTGTTTCCCACTGATGTCAGAGATGAAGAGGTGAAAAGCAGTCAAAGTGAGCTAGTTCTGCACCAAGTCAGCATCCACCATAGATAAGTGATTTCAGAAAGATGTTTTCCTTAAGCTTTGCAAGTGGAATTCATATTAAAAAAAAATGAGTAAATATAAATATAAAAGCTATTACTATAACATATATTAAAGATAGCTATCCAAACTAAATTGGTAGGTGGGTTAAGCAGTGCTATGCATGACTGTGGGCCAAAGTCGTCGCTAGCGGACAACAATTTCCTGGCTTTGTATTATTATTTCTGTCTGACAAGCTCTGTGTCATCTGCATGTTTCTCACTCATTTCCTATGACTGTTTATTCTTTTGCTTGTTTGTTTGGCTTGTGGTTTTGTTTTGTGACCTGGATTAGTGTAGAAAGAAAATATAAAATATCACCTTAAGACATGATTTTTATTTCACTTGGTTTTGTTCCCTCCTATTCCCCCCACACACACACACACTTCCTTGCCATTTTTAGTACTTTTTTATGCCGACAACTGCAATGAAGTGTGTTTAGTATTAAATGTCTAAGGCATCCTTAAGTTCTCTTATTGTCATTGTTGTTATTATTATTGTTTCTTTTTGTTATCATTGATTATTTTTACTAACATCATGAATCACAGACTAGGCATTGGCCAGGATCCTGGCCTTGATTGCTTGCTCTACCAGTTGTGAACAGAAGACAAGACCCTGCAGTCAACCATTTTCAATAGCCAAGTACCTGAAAAGAAAGAGAGGTGGGTGCAGATGTAGAGGGGAGCACAGGGAACAAGTAGCAGTGCTCTGTGCAGTGGTAGAACACACCTCCAAGCAGATATTTATGGACAGCTGTATGGGCAGCATGGCAGAAAGTATGAAGATAAGTATTTCTACATCTAACAGGAATATGAGAGAATCATAGGCTGTCTACTCTATGGCTGTCTGAGGTCCCTACTGCAGTATCCTGTGCTAACAGGTTTAAATCAAACACATAGTCATATCTATGGTGTTTTCAACTTACTTCTGAGATTGTAATATTTTATGGATAACAGCTGGGATTGTAAAATAGAGGTAGGTAATTTTAATCTACCATAAGATATAGGAACTGATCCTGACAAGGGTAGATAAAGTACTGTTGTCCTTATTTTCTCCCAGTGTTGGAATAGAAAAAAAATAATACCAAAACAAAATAATTAAATGCCACAAGGGGTTATTATTTTCATACTATTTGGCATCCTCTCCACACCTTTCCCTTTCCATTTCCTTTCTGTACACCCTCTCTGTTCCTCAGTGAACTTCTCTGTAACTGACTCATCAACATCTCATTTCATCAAACCATTTTCACGGTCTATCCACATCCTAGTCTTGAACTGAGTCTAGAAATTTTACAGGATATAAGGATGAAAATGAAATGCTCTGAAGGTAATTTTGGAGCTCATTTTGGCTCCTAACAATCAGTTGCTAATCAGATGGGCATTTGGGAGTTTGGATTAGAGATGATTAGTGAAAGAAGGGTATAACACTTGATGACTGAACTACAAAGAGACAACCTTCTTTCGCTGGCCACATACAATGCCACGCCTCTCTTGCCACTGTCTCCTCCTGGGAATATAGTAGGAGATAATCAACCAGGAGATGTGCAATCAAATGGGATAGCAGATTTCTGCCCTTTTTGCATTCAGTTTTCAGCTGAAACAAGTGAAGTGTAGGGTTTCAGTTACTAATCACTGTTCAGTCACAACAGGTCAAGCAAGTTATTTTGATTCCCATACCAAATTTGTTTCTGTGTGGGAAGAAAAATAAAATACCCTTCCTGCAAAATTTATTCTTAAAAAGAATTAGCCAGATGCCTTTTTGAGCAAGAGTAGAGTACACATGAGCAATATCACAAATGTTGTAGATGGTCTTATTTTTACCACACTCAGTGGCACACAGTAACTTTCCATTGACAGATTAGCTCACTAATTTCTAAGAAAATATTTCAGTGGTGGCTTTTTTTTTTTTTAGACACTGTGGATTCCGTGAAAACTTTAAAAATAAAAACAGAGCAAAACTAATGGGGAAAAAAAAAAAAAAAAAACCACAAAACTGACATTACAGCCATATATCCAAGATATGAGTCCACCATGCAAATACATAGTAATTACAGAGTTAGCTTGTGGGAGAAGGTGAAGTTAGTATATACAACACTGTGATTAAAGCATCTGTTACTAGTCTCTTAATTTTTATTTTTTTTAATGTAATTGTGGTGTACATTGTCTGCATGATTTCTACTTCTATCAGATTCTCAGGCTAGAATGGATATAATGTCTTTTAAGCCTCAGTGTGGAATGCAGATTCAGCAACACTGAAGCTGGAAGAGGAATAAATGGTATTTAATGCAGATATTGGAAAATGGCTAATCTGGAACCAGCATGGTGGGAGTGAGAACATACAGGGCTGAGCTCAGTTTACTGAGCTGAGTCTTTCACTGGTGCAAACTCTGCTTCTTGACTCTTAGTGACTTAATTATGTCAGGTCATTCTCTTTTAATTTCTGACCTAAGATGAGAATCAGTTGTAGTCCACCAATAAAAAATTCCTTAACTTCTTAGAAATCAAAAGTGTGAGGCCAGTATATCAAAAGCAGAGCTTAATTTTCACAGGTAGAGGAGAGTTGTAGTACTTGCTGAACTTGCCACTTCCCTGAACACTTCTGTTCCTCTTTATAGCAATAGTTCTGTTCCTCTTTACATTCAGTTGTCTCTCCTGAATTTAAATATTAAAATGTAATCTTCAGCTGACTAGGAAGGGTGAGGGTTTTCTCTAGAATCTCCCTCACTGCACTGGTAGGGGTAGTTTTAGTAGTTCAAATCCATGGAAATGTCTGCCTGTCTGCCAGCTTTTGTAACCTGTACTCAGATTAATTTTATAAAGACATAACCCTGCTTGCTGAATGGGTCATCCAGGAATCCAGCACAGAAACAGTCAAAACCTCCCTCCACCAAACTTTTATAGGAAATAAAGTGGGGTTGACTGTTCTTCCAGCATACTTCTAAGTCTGACACTACAGACTTATTTGCTCCTTTGCTGTGAGGTACAGTTTGCTGCTTCCAGCATGAGGCAGAGCCTCCAGTTCAGCTGTTCTGCCTTCCCCACTGCTGCCTGATCCCTTGCAAGAAAGTGCCTTTGCTGTCCTGGTTCGTATGTGTCATTCTGATGGCATAGGTCTCTCTTCTCCTGCTTTACATGCTAGTGTGGTTTTTACTATCTTGTTTATATGACAGCTTATTCATTGGTTTGATATTTTGCTGTATGCTTTATTTATGCAGTTGCTTGTTGGGGTCTGGAAAGGATTTCCCATAATGGTAGATTGGCTGGTCAGACTGGATTTTTCAGATTCCTCCTAGCCAATGGTACTAAATGTTAGTGATTAAGTATAACCTTATGTCAGATATCAATAACAGTAACCAAGGCTGGTTCAATAATATGTCTGGGGGACCCTTCCTAAAATAAATAAAACATATGGCTCAAGCCCATACCTAAAGCTCCCAGGCTTTAGGGACTTAAAATTTAAGCCCTGTAGTCACCTTTACAGGTATTTTTTCCCCACTCTCACTCTTGGGAATATGAAACCACAGGCACACAGCGTAACACAGATATTTATATTAAAAATGAAATGAAGCATACCTTGAATGGTACAGTGGAGGCAATACCAGCCTTTGATTCACAATTATTATTTGCCCCACTGACTGAGACCTAGTTCATATTTATTTTGTACCCACAGGACATTTGTGCTTTTCTAGTTCACCCACCCCTCCCCTCATGGTGGACTTAAATAAGCTTTGGGATGCCTGACCATGCTTTATGGGCTGTCCTGCAGCCCACGGGGAGATGCTGGGGATGCTGCTCCACCACCAGCCCGACTGGCAGCAGGGGGTCAGCGCTAGTCCCATCAGAAACAGCTCTCTCTTGTCCACATCAGCTCTGCTCAGGGCATTGGCCTGATTCAGAGAGAAGGAGAAGATCAGTTGCCTGAAGCCATTTCTTGCCATGCCAGGGTGAGCAGCTTTCTACAGGGTATCTCTCTTCTAAAAATCACATTCTCTTTCCTGATTGCAGATACCATACCATACTGTGCTTCCTCAGTGGTCATCAAGCACAGAAAACATGCAAATATATGTATGCTCTGTTTAGCTTAAAAAGACGAGTGCTTTAAATGTAACAAATGCCAGAATTAGGGTTCTCCTGTGTGTCTTTAGAAAAATAGTATCTTTAAATATATAGCCATGCACTGTTGTTTTCTTTACAGGCTTCTCGTTTAATATGTAGGTTTGAATATGGCAGTGCTGAGTTGCCTATAAGATATTTACAGTGAATCATCTTTCTTTTAATGTATCTGGAGAACCTGAAAGCATTTGGTGTTTCTGTTGTTCAGGAACATAGCGTAAAACTCAATTAAGGTAATAAAAAGGAGGTAGTATTTTTTTCAATGCTGATTGGGCTGTTTGATTTCTGTTGTGGCAAATTGTACAAGGAAAGACAACTAATAGAACAGCCATTTAAAACATGCTCTGACTAATAGCATAATAATAAGCAGGATGACTGTAAAGGAATAATTAGAATAGCAAAACTATTTATTTGTCACTGTGAACTACCTTGTTTCTTCCTTTCAGCCTCACAGACACATTGGCTGTGTGTAGTCAGACTGTAAAGCATTGCCATGTACCACACTTTCACCCCTGAAATGATGGTGTTGTATGTGCCGTTTCTGACAGTAAACCATATGACTAATGCATTGTTAATTGCTGTTAATATCCTATCTGAAAGATTTCCTAATCCTATTAATTACTTTGCTGATAAGTAAAACTGGAGACAGAGGGTGTTTTGTGTTATATCTACTTATTTTAAAATAAACTTTATGGTTTGTATAATGCCTAAATATACACATTCATACACATACAAATACCATTCTTGAAAGCTGATCAACTGCGATGGGTATCTAAGCATGTATTTTCAGTGAGATTATTTCCCTATTTGCATTATTTAGGGTAAAGCTTATAGTGAGTAAAAGAAAAAGAAGGAAATCCTATTGCCAAGTATCTAAAAATCATCTCGTTCACTTCTCTAATACAAACCTTACTAGTAATGAAAAATGAACATTTTCACAAAACAGAGCTGTGATCTCCAGAGTTTTCAGAAAGAACTAAAACAGGGTGCTGAAGCAAAGCTGATGCATCTGAGTTATAATTATTTTTTATTAAAAATACAACCATACAAATCATTCTTAGACGCACCTTTGCAATAAGTTAGCCAAAAACACTTGAAGCAGGTAAAGAAAAGATTATTTTGTTGTTGTTGTTTTTCTATAGCAAAATATCATGATTTTTAAATGTTTCTGCCCTTTTATTGTTTTAGTTCTCTGAGTTAACTTGCCGTGAACCTCCAGACCTTTGCTGAAGAGCAGGTGTACAAACTTATTTATAAGTCTTGGCAGCATCACCATCATAAATTGCTGGAGCCATTGAAAAACAATAAACTGAACTTGCTTCAAGAGGAACTCGTGCCTCTCATCGGTATTATCTCTTTCAAGATGACAGGAGACCTCAAGAGGCCTGAGAGTTCTTAGTTGTATGAGTTTGTGACTAATAGGTGGTTTGATGGGACGAGTGCTCACCACCTAGGGAAATTGAAGCATCTTTGAGCTTGATACCCTTTGTGTCTCATTCTTCTGTAGGTTATTGTTGTGCGGCCTGCAGGGACCTCTTTTACAGTTTGAATCCACAGACAATATGCGATCAGCAAAATCCTTCTAGTTTTACTGTTGTTATTGATCTGCTGCCATTCTGCGCTGTGGCTAATTTGCTTGTTAGCAGTAATTTTAAAAGGTAATTACAGTTTTATAGTCTGCTCAACTCTCATGTATTTATTTCTTGCCTAATTAAAAGTTACAATCTTAGCAGTTACAATCTTAGCTTACTTTTTTGCAAATGACGGACCGTTTGTTTTCTGATTTTTCATTTCACTCTTAATCTGCAGATTACTCTGAGGATAGACGGAGATAGCTGCAAAGTTAGCTAAGGCATTTGCGTTTAGAAACCCAAGTCATACAAGGTTGGAAATAATGTAACGACTTACCAGTGGTACACAAGAAACTCTTGTGCGTGCTAAACAGAGTAAGTAATAGCTTGCAAGAGATTTTGTACAAGCAGAGACCACAGGCTGAGGTCATCATTAGAGTTTGCCTGTGTCTTGTAATTTTTTCTTGGCTTCATATAAGCATGAGGTAAACAGGGAAGAAATATGATGGCCAAATTACATGTATTTTAAGTTGAATTAAAGTCATTTAAATGTCTGATGTGAATCTGTCTAAAACTCTGGTCTTAAAACTGAACTGGGATTCTCACTGAATTTGTCTTTTAATGGAGGTAAAGAGCTGTTTGATTTAAGTATGGCTAGAAATATACAGAAGTGAAACACATTTTGGAAAGGAGCTGAGGGGAGTTGCTGATGGATTTTGTACAGATTTAACCCTTCTCTGAGGCTCAGTGAACAACACTGTAAATGGGCAGCTGCTTATTTGGTCAGCAAGGTCAAAAGCAGGGTCCGCTGCTTACAAGCAAAACAGGAAAAGCAAGATTAAAATGTTTTACTCATATCACTCTGATTCATTCTGGGAGAGAGAGATTTGGCCTGCGATTTTTGTAATCATCTTTCAGGAAACTCCAAATTCTGGTGTCTACCCCCAACACCAGTGGGATCCAGAGCCCTCCAATTTCTAAAGTTATCTATTTTTATTATTAAAACTAACCAAAAAAAAAAAAAATCAGTCTGAGTTGTACCAGAGATTTGGGGGCATTTATACAGCACTGTATTTTTCCGGTCCCTGCAGTTGATACCCTGCCCTCAAATGGCATCCTAGTCCTGCCAGGCCTGGAGAGGCACCACATCCACTGCAGGAGACTCTCAGCACAACACCTGCCCCCAATGGTTCCATACAATACATCCCATTTCTCTTCTTTTCTGCATTCCCTCCAAGATCCTCGTGCCCTGCTCCTCAAAACACAAATCCCAGGAAAATCCCCTGACCACATGCATTGGGCATGCTTGAAGGCTGCACGTTTCAAATGGAAAGCTTTGTGCTTGGTAACCTGCTGCAGGTGGCCTTGTATTTGTCCTAGACTTTCCTGTTAAAAGTTCACCAAAGTGCTGTGTTTCTCCTAGATGCAAGTCTCCACAGATTTACCATGGACTGGTAGATTTTACTTGCTGTGGAGCCTATTGCAAAACATTATACTGGATAGGGCTACAGATGGCTGAAGTCCATCATGGAAACAAGTGGTGATCCGAGTGACCTGCCTGAGCACTGTTTTATATGGCATTTGCAGTAATCACCATCAGATAACAAAGGAAATTGCTCCAGTCTATTGTAATACTAGCAAGACTTGAATAACCCACAGAAATGCCAGATTATTATTCCATGTATTTACGACTCTCTTAATATGACTGTAGATTGAGGATTCCTGTAAGAGAAGAGAAAAGCCTCTAAAAGTGCCATTTCTGCCTCTTCTGTTGGATGAGACAGTGCTGACTGTCTGTCTGATATTCTCTTGTGGAAAGCCAACAATCTGGCACAGCACCAGGGAATTCCATCCCACTGCTGTGACGTCTCCGGAACCACAGAGGAGCTCCAAGGCACGGGTGAGGTAAATATTGTTTCATGGAATTAGGACAGCATGTCAGGAATAACCGTGAGCCCCTCTGAGAACAGTGGGAGCTAAATTAGTCTGAATTAATCCTTGAAGGCTAGATAACAACATTACAATCTGCTGAGTGTGAGGAAATTTTTGCAGGGCCCCTGAAGCAGCATGGAAGGGAGGTGGGGGGCTTAGGGGCTTAGAACCAGGGGCTTCTCTTCCCTGCTGGTACTGGAGATGTGGTGTCTACCACATCCCTGTTTTGGTTTATGTTTGCTTCCTGAAACATTTCCTCTTGTAGCAGGTTTTCATTAGTAATTCGTTCGAGGAGCATAGGAGAAAGTGGAGACCTCTGACTAGTTGGACCCTGTCAGCCACCCAGGCAGATTTCCCAGATTTATAATATGCATTTTTACAACCAAAGTAGTGAAAAAGTTTAAAAACAGATATCCACCACAAGTGAGTGAGCAAACAAGCCCAGGTTGCCATTTTTAATTACCTGCTGTATCTGTGTTTTTCATTTTCAGTCCTTATTGGTCACCTGGGGCTTTTTAGCCTATAATCAGAAACTGCCAGAAGTAACTGTGAGGCAGGAGAGACTTCTGGATGCCCCCCCCCCAGCGCCCCCATTTTTTATTTTTTTTAATGAAGAGGAAAGAATAGTGTAGATCTGTCTTTCAATACTCTTTCTCCTCATATTTTTGCTTGAAAAACTATAGTGTTGCCTTCCTTCTACGTTCCTCCAAAGGTATTCCCAGTTTCTTGATATTTGTTTCTTTACTAGGTTTTACATCTGGTGGAGCCTGAATTCACAGGAAACCCAAAACATTTTAAATAAAGGATACCCAGGAAATTTAAAATACTAATTATGTTCAGTGAAGCTTCAGATATTTTGTTAAAGTGAAATCTTGAGGATCCTCTGAGTTGGATCCTGTGAAATTCATGAAAATTCTGAATTTTGTAAGAGTTCCATCTCCATATCAGTTTCCATCTTGGCAGTCATCTGTCAAATTTGCTGATGGTTGAACAGTTTTGACTGCTGCTGTGAACTGCTTTTGCTGCATGTGTACAATCTGTGCAATCTGTACAATTGTCTATGACTCCTTTGAGGGATTACCTTTTCTGCTTCTGCTTTGGTATTACCTTGGTAAGTAAGTGCTAATAGAACAATTAAACCTTTTCATTAACAATTACACTAATTGAAAATAATTAAACAATCATGCAATACTATGTTTTCATGGATTTTAGACTTGCATTTCCCATGATCTCAAATTTATAATCAGTTCATAAGGATTCAGCCACTCAGCTCTTGTTAAAGTCAATGAGTCAAAATATGTGTAATGTTTTGGAAGTCTTATCTCAAGTAGCTCTAGGATAAATGTTATGCATGGAAGCTACTCAGGTGTTTTCAAGACGAGGACAATCTTCATCTTTTAAACAATAGCAACAACAAACATATCTTTGCTTCATATCTGATTTAATGAGATGCAATGTAGGTTGATTTAATTATGTAACTGACAGATAACTGACTCTTCAGCAAAACAGGGCACACTTTCCAGTAATAGATGTTAGAACAACCTTTGACTGTCTTTTGGCCTGACTCATCTCAAAGGACCTCTGGGCTGTAATGGTTAAGGTGAAGACTTCTGGGTGAAGCCCTTATAGAGGACATGGGTCTACTAAGGAAAGCTCTGTGGAGGGTGGAAACCAGAGGAGGATGGGAGAGATCCATAAGAAGCTGCCAGGAGTATAATCCAGCATCTGTAAATGTTCAAAGTCTAATCCTACCCCAGTGAAATCAATAGGATTTTGTCTGGATGAATAATAGCCAGTCCAATGATATTATGCTGATTAAGGAAATACTAGAAACAGAGTGAAAAAGATTGTTTGCATCAGTGCATTAACACTGATGTTTTCAAATACAACAGCTATGGAAAGTTTCAGTAAATCTAATAGTGTCTGGGTCTCATTAATTCTTGTTAGGATACACACACACACACACACAAATCTTAGAGAAGGATTTAAGTTAAAAGAAAGTACATCATATCTAAAACGAGCTTTCTCATACCTGTGTGTAAAGTTTGCATAAACTCTGCCCTGTAAAAATCACAGACTTTCTTGCCCTTATAACCATAATTTTTGTTTATTTATTTATTTACATTTGGGATGGTGTTTCTTAATTTTCAAATCCTTCAATGGGCTTTATCAAACCATGTGTTGAATCTTACTCATTGCATCCGTGAAATTCAGAGGCAGATCGGAACAATTCCAATTTCTGAGGAAACTGGGTTTGATATTCTGGTTTTTGTGAAACCCTATGGAGATGAACTAAAGCCACAAATGTCAGCCCAGATCTAATTTCCCCAAAGTTCAAAGAGATTCAGAGCCACTGCCTAGAACCCGTCTGCTCAAAATCCAGGCTGGTCTTTTATTCATCTCACACCCCATAAAAGTAAGTCACAGCGGCAATTTCAATGTACTTAAGTAATGTATAATTGGTTCCTAAAGCTGCCTGCCACTGAAAACAAGCATGTTAAATTCAGACTTACAAAATTCATTATGTCCAATCCCCATTTGTGTGTGGTGGTTGGTTTTTGTTGTTTTTTTTTTTTTTCATTCCCCCTTTAGAAAGAGTGCTGATGTTGGTTTCCTTTCCAGCATAGCTAATAAAGAAAAAACATTTTTAAAAGTCCAGGTCATTAAGCTGTCAGGAAATCTATAAGAGGCATCTCTTCTTGTAGATCAGATTTAAGAAGAATTAAAACTGAAACCTTCATAATGACTTTTTAAGTCTCTGAGTTGTTTAAAAAAAGATGACAACGACAAGAAAAAAGAGTGCAGGAAAGAAGTCTTTTTAGGCACCGGTATGAAAACTGATATTTTTTGTGTCACTATGTAGAATACTGTAGCTATCAAAAAAATAGTAGAGGAGGATATTAAAACTATCAGGAAACCTTATCAGCACAAATGCTGTACATGTTTTGTAAAAGATGTATTAATCTCATCTCACAGGAGCTGTCACTGTTACAACTAACCCTGGAGCTGTAAAACAAGCTGTAAAATGGATTTGATTCCAGAATATTACAAGTTCTGTCATTACGGGGAAGATTAACAACATAGCCTGGTGGAGGTCTACTGCTCTTAGTGATGCAAGGATGTCTGAGACAAGAAACGGCTTCGTAATTATAGCTGTCTTAGTGGAAATAAAAGGGCAAAAAGGGAGCACATTGAAATAATTATGGGTAGTAGAGAAATGAATGTTTTGAGCCAGGTAGTAGTGAGATAATTTCTTGGGGACAGGTTACAAAAAGGATTATGTCCAAAGTTAGAGGTTTTAATGTTGGAATAAAGTTATTATATATTTCTGTCCAGCTGAGCATAAAGCTAGAGTGTTGCATGATCTGTGAGATTTCTCTTCAGAGCTCTTAGCAGGATTATTGTTCAGGCTCCTATATATGTTCTGTTGTCATCTGTGCCTTTGAGAAGTAAACACCGAAGTACTCGTGTGTGAAGATGATGCTGGGAGTTGGGAAGAAATGTTATTTTCTGCCTTTTTTTTTTTTTTCAGGCTGAAGCCTAGTTGAGTGTACATTGCATATATAATACTTCCTGATATCTGAATTGTTTTTTTTCCTCAAATGTCAAATTCTTCTGTAGTAGTCACTGATATATGTAGGTCTACCATGGATATTTTTCAACAAAGTGGCAAAGTGAGTACCTAGCTATTATTACGCTTAAAATGACATAAATTGGGAATACAAGTCTGGCAGTTCGGGCAGCTGGCAAAGTGGAGTAGACACTGGATTCCCAGCCTTGAACCTGCACCCCCAAAACAGATGGGAATTTTTTCTTTGACTTTAGCAGTGGCAGCAACAAGGACATTGCTGTTCTGGTTATTGGTGTGCACTGAGAGGTATCACAGAGACATTGTCTGGGGAATGGGAACTGCCCCCATTGAACAGTGCCAGTAACAGGCTTGAGGTACACCAAACCCACATTTCTGCTTCCAGTTATGCAACTGTGCAGCAGTTTTGAAGGGATTCATCTGGGGACAGGGGTACCTCTTGAACAGGATAGTGCCCCAAGACAGCAGAACTTGTAAATGGGCTCGAACCACCCACTCAGGGATCAATCAGCAGGACGTTTTCAGGTGCCAGCCTCCATTCAGCCACTAATGGAAAGCTCCAGAGCCAGGGAAGGGTTGTCAGAGTGAAATGGGTTTGGGAGGAGAGACTGTGAGAGGCTGGGTTGGTGGTGGTGTGGAAAAATGGGAGGGAAGAGGAACTGCCCAGAATAAAGAATGGGATCAAGAAGCAGAGGATGTCAGATCTGGGTTTTTCATATGTTTGCACCGGGGGAAAGAAGAAAGCCACAAACCAATAGAAAGTGCAGAAAATACATTTTTGTTATATATTGTGTGGTTTGAAATTACAAGCCAAAATTCAGTCTTCCATCATCATTGCGTTTCTTCAGCATTCATTGGATTGCTTCCAATACATTGGAAGAGAGAGCAGAGAATCACGCAATGTAGAACTCCACTATCAATTAAACAGTGCTACAGCTTAATGTTTGTGGATATTTTACCAAAGATTCAGAGTTTCATTTCCTTTATACCAGAAAGGCAGACAGGACTAAGATTAAATACAGAGGGCTATATTATCTACGCTTAACCATACAAATGATATTCATGTGTCAGGCCTCTTCCTCTAATTGCGGTTTTGCTTGTCTTCAGAAATACAAGTATCTTGATAAAAATGAAACTGATCCTTAAGAAACAGCATTTCCTCAAGAAGTAGGGAGTTCTTTTGCTTAGCTAGGATGAAAGTTAGACTGACTGTTTCCTGCCGGTCTGCCTTCCCAATCCTACATTCGTTTCAGTGTTTTTTTTTTTTTTATTATTATTATTTTTGCCTGGCTTCCATGATAGCCTTTAAACAGCAAGTGACTTAAAGCAGGAAGCCTATATTACTTTCAAGTGACTCCTTAGAGGACCACATTTGATTTCCAGTTTTCTTTAGACTAGCTAACACTACAAATAGATGGGGAAACACAGGGAATGTTCAGAACAAAACAGAACATTTGTGCTCTAAGAAAAAGTGATGGTACGCATAAAAATCTGCAGCTGGAGAGAAAAGCTGATTTTTCTCCTCCATGTTATTTTATCACAAAGTACCAAAGAGAAACAGAATATTGGGGTGAAGCTGTATCTCAAAAAAAGTGACTACTGGGAACAGTTAATGACATTTTTGTTGTCACTTATTCCTGCACTCCATTCAAGCTGTTGTCTATTAAAAGGGCTATGATCTCTAAGAGTTGCAGTCCCTATATCTGAGTTCAGCTTCCCAATGTGTACTGGTGTTAGCAGGGATCACACAGCTTAAGAGCCAAGGTAACATTTTAGAAATGAAGGAATGTTGTATTGCTGTGTGTGTCACTTGACAGTTCTCAACAGTAAGTTATGTTTTTAATTGTCAGCTGTGACACCACTGCTGCTGGAGGTTCATCACAGAACTGGAATTAGGACCACAAATTTAGTAATATTTGTTGATCTGCCAGACCCAATAACAGAAAGAAAACGTGACATCTGAATACCAAAAGAATGGGAATTAATGAAAAAACTAGGAATTATTACAGCACAATATAAAATTGTATAAAATTACTGCAAATGTAAAGTTTCTATAGAGAAATAACTCCTGTAATCTCAAATTTGCAATTCTTTATGTTAATGTAAATAATTTTCATTAACGTGGACAAGAAGCCAATAGGTTGCCTTTTGTGGTTTGTTTTTGTTTTCTATGTTTGGGGGATGGGGGGAAGAATATTTCTCTTTCAGACAAGAAATGTACGTGTCTGACATGACATGTGGAAGAAAGACAGGAGAAAAAAATGCACTGAAATTATAGTAACATAGGTCTTAATCAGGCTACTAATTACTGCCAGATCCCTTCCTCATGTGCGAAGCTCCAACAAATATTAGTATGCACCCAGGGTTTTCAGATATAGTGAAAACACTGATGCTGACCTGCTGCAGTAATTTACACACAGTATATGTTGTAATGGACTTTGATTATGTATGCACCTAATTCCCTTCCTGTGATGGACTGCAATCTGATCTACATTCATAGTCCTTTTGTATTGCAGTGTGTGGCTGCTGAAGGTTAATTGATAGCAATTGACTAAGAAGGTATTTCACTATTGGAAACAGGTGGCACAACTTTGAACAAAAATGGTACATAAGAATCTGAAAACAGTGAAGCAAAGATAAGGTTTATATTTGAAGATATGTGATTTAGAGTGTATGCTCAGATGCAATTTGTTATCATAAGAAGGGACAAGGCATCTTCAGAATTCTAGGTGGCTTTTTTGTTTTGTTTTGTTGTTGTGTTGTGTTTTTTTTTTTTTTTTTGCAGACATTTTCAAGGTGCAGGCTGTGTAAAGAGCAATGTAGCCTGAGAAAGAATTCCCACTAGAGGCCATGGAAATTCAGAAAAGTAGTGGGGACTACATGAAAAATTTGTATTAAAAAATTGAAATAAAACCGAGGTATGCACAAATCACATTGATTAACTGTTCTGTTTCTTTTTACCCCTGCTACCCTGTCAGTATGCTGTCTATGCAAATTGTAGGATTATCAGAGTGTGTCTCCATGATGAGTAGGCTGAGTCTGCCTCTTGGATTGCTGTAGACCAAGCTGATGTTGATGTTTGAAACAACCGTTGCTAAAATACAATGAACACATTAATTGTATCTGATTGCCCTGAACATCAGTGTCTTAACCCTCTGCTTAATGTTTTAAGCTGCAAGGTTTATTTTAGAATCAGGTGTGCAATTAGTTCTGAGTGTGTAATTAATGTAGAAAATGATTTGTGTGTGTTAGCCAAATTGCTTCAAACCCTTAGTACTTTTATTCATTGGATCCGTTTTTGGTGTTGGATAATTATTTGGATACACTTCTCTTTTTGATCTCATGCCCTCAAACTCTTTAGATTTTTGTTTTCATGCTACCATGTATTTTTGACTCCGCTTAATACATACGGTTTAGAGATGACTTTAAATTAGTAAGCAATTACTCAGAATATTAGAAAAAATTGGCACAAGCTTCAGTATTCCATATATGTTTATGAGTGATAAATTCATATTTTGTGACTATAAGCAACTTTGATTTTTAAATCTAATTAATAATAATTTGAATAATTTAATATTTTATTCCTAATTACTGCAAAGTCGGGAGAACATGTTTCTATTCAGGGTAAAGATAGAAATTAAGAAAGGGACACCAATCAAACACTATTTTAACATTTGTGAGTCTTTCATAACTCCTTCAGAGGACCTCACAGGACTGCTTCCTGAAAATATTCTCTGTAAAACATTTTAAAGCTTCATCTCTATGTGTAATATGCAAGGTCTAATTTTCATGGGAGAGTAATAAGCCACTTTTGAGCTGTGGTCCAAAAACGTACATTTGTTTTGGAAACAATTTGGGCTTACATGTTGGAAAAGAAGTAGCTAAATCACTATGGATCAGTATCTATTCATAGGCAATGCAAACCAAACTGTCAGAGACTCCTCAGAGAGTGCTTTGGAGTGATGGTAGTTTAATATAAAATATACTTGCTGCCTTTCATTTAATCCCATCACTGGACAAGAATTTCCAAAGGCTGCAGTACCTTTGTTAACATCTCCATGGTCTTCCCCTGCCCAGATCAAAGATGCAGGAAAAGGTTCTTGTATTAAAGCTCCAACACAAAAGCAATCAAATCACAAATAGAGATATCTCAAATACATTACACATGGGCTAATTAAGCTGTGATCTGGAATTAACGTGCAGAGGACTGGAGAGCAACATGTGCTCTATAGTATCCACAGGTGCTATACAAGGTGTATACTTGTGTATGTGTATACTTGTGTATGTGTATACAAGGTGTATACTACCGTAGCACCATGTTAATCTTATTAATTCATGCCTTGTTTAACTAAGGGAAGGGCCTCCACTCTGGAACCAGATGCAGTTCCATCAAAATTCATGTGCATAACTTGTGGTTTCTGGGAGTCTGAGTATCTTGTGTTTTTTGGGATGTTAAAACTTTCACAGTTTATATTTACATTTCTTTTAACAACACTGGCATCTGAGCAATTGAGGTTTAAGGTTTTATTAATGGCAAAATTAAAATATCCTGTGTCCTGGGGGACCAGGTTGTATGTAAGATTTAGAGTACTCAGCAGGAAAACACACAACAGACAACATTACTGTAATGGTGTTACTGTTGTGCTGAGGGGTTTATGGTTAGGATCCAATCACGAGCAATGCTTAAGATCCACTGCAGTAGTGTTGACCCCACTGCATCCGTGCAGACCCTGCAAGCACAGAGCTTTGATCTGTTTGCATAAACACAGCTTCATCAATAAGAGCATATGACTTTTTTCCCCACATATTGGGATGTCAGGATGGAGAGAGTCCATAGAAACTCCAAGAAAAGGATGACTGGCACAGTCTACCCAGTACTGCACTGCTCCCTCTGGATGCCACAGAAACGCTCCTGAAATAGAGCTGTGCCAGGGTCATGGCTCTGACTGAAACTGATTCCTCCTCAGTAAGTGGGTGGCAGCTCTGACATTTAGATAATTTGGTTTTAGATAGTTCAGCTTTATCTTATTCATTCTAGAATATCTGACAATATTTTGTACTGTAAATATTGCTTACATCATTTTTGTTCTCTAGATTTTGGGTTGCAAGAAGTATGTGCAATATTCAAAGAGTTTTCAAAATAGGAATTTGCAAATGAACTCTGAATGGCTCCTAAACACCATGGACCTCTGTAAGTAACTGAATACATAATTACTCTAACTAATAATTACTAAGCAATATTATACTGAAACCTCACACCATCATAAATTGACATGTAAACTTTGGTAATGCTAACAACAGCTGCTTTATTAGAGTTATTGTGACCACCTATCAATGCTCAATGTCTTATCCCTTTTTGTGGATCATTTTTCCCTGGTCAATGCAGTTGAAAACCTCTGTCCTAGCATGCAGCAATGCAGTAAGTGTTTTGTATTAAAACAAAACAAAACAAAACAAAACAAAAAAAACCCACTGAACTATTTAATTTTTTTCTACTTTTTTCCATGCTTCCAGATTTCTTCAGGAGAATACTTTAAGGGCATTTTATTAATCTATCGATTAATTCTAACACTAGAAAAAACAGACATGCTTTACTGAAAATTCCAACTTTTCTGGAAATGTAAAACAGAAGTTTTTGAAAGACAAGCCTGTTATCTCAGGTTTTCAACTGCTGCTTATTCGAAAAAGCCTAGCATTTGAGAGAAAGACCTTACCCAATGCCCTGAGATTGTGCTGTGTGTTCAGCCTTATTTTGTCTTCAATCTGCTCTGATCACATCCAGCTCTGGTGCTTTTACTGCTCAAATGCCTCTGCGTAAATATTAAAGTTTCAGATATCCTCGCTTTACTTCTGAGGTCTCTGAACAAGTCTGGCCATTTAATATTTTTTAGATGTTCTAATCTTTGGTAATGTAAAGATTGAAGATGATACCATGTCCATTTTTGGACTGTGCTACAACTTTCTTAACTTGTAACAGAACCAGCAATAAAAAAAGAAAGTTCCCGGCTCTTAATATTGCTTAGAAACTCCCTAAGAGATGCATGATTGGCACTGCTTTGGTCCTGTTTCTTCAAGTTCTCCATTAGGATTTCATTTTTAGAATGTACCTGTGTGATTTCTAACTTGTAGCTGCAGGGGAGGTTGCTGACAGTGAGCACAATGCTAAGGAAGGCTTTGGGCAAATTCAAGGAAATTAATTACAGATCCATCTAGGTTGAATTTTGAGACCTGGAAATGGCGTTCATCCACACCTTATTAATAAACTCTGCATGAGCCCTAATTTGCTTTGCCTTTGTCCTCTGTTCTTCTGGTGTAAATGAAATAGATGAGCATTGAAACGTGAAAGCTAGTCTTCCCAAGACTCTGCTGACTTGGTGACGTAAAATGGGGTGTGTAAGTTGTGAATCAGGACTGCTGTATCTACCGTGTGGACTCTGTTGTAATGCCAAATGAGATCTCGGTGCCCTCATATCCCACTTCAGTTTGTTTGACAGCCTGAAGAATTGGTGGGTTCTGTTTGTTTGTTTGTTTGTTCTTGCTTTTTAGCACTGTGCTTCTTCTGGTGAGGTAAATAACAGGGAGGCCTATGATAAATTTCACACATCTCCACTGTGATTGCTGAGGCCTATGGTCAATTCTCCATCTTAAGGTATTTATTGGCACTTATTCTTGGGTAAACCAAATTTCACTCTTAAGTACCATCATAACCTTTCCTCCAAAAAACAGCCTCACTTTTCATCCAGATTGTTTCTGGTCTATTGGAGCATCCAGCTCCAAACTCTCTGTTCAAAAACTTTCAGTATTTTTGCGTATTTTTTTAACTTATCTGTGCTTAAAGATGTTGAGTTCCATTCTACCATCCTGTTTCTGCCCTGAATATTTCAAGTCTTTTTGTAAAGAGAGAAAGCACAGAGGGTGCTGGTTTAGACAATTAAAACTCATAGCTTCATAAGACCAGCGGATTCTGAGGTATCCTTTTTTCCAAGGTATTTTCAGGGGGCTTACAGGGTAACATTGAGATAATGATGGTTGAAAAAATGTAATTGGCAAGAATTGCAGATATACCTGACTCCTCTCATGTTATTAGGAGGTTCTTTCTTTTTTATCTCATCTCTCTCTCTTTTTTTTTCCCCCCCCCCACCTATCTTCTCCCCTGAAATATCCTTATCCAATGAATGCCCAAACATGTAATTTTAGATTGTGGGCTTTTGGTATGTGAGCACGCACTGGTGGTAGTGTTTCTGTATAATGACTTGATAAACCTGTCAGGGTTTTACTAGCAATGCATAATAAATATGGTTATTATAGAAAATACGCCTTTTCCAACAGTGGCTGTTGGATCTTTAGCAGGTTAGGAATCTTAATTCTTCTGTAATTCTCTTTCTCTCTTTTCTTCTCACCTTTTCTGTTCCTCATGATTGATTAAGGACTTCAACAGATTGTAGTATCATCTCTCTCAGCCTTTACATATGAAAAAGCTGCTGATTGTAGATGAGTAGTTTCTTGTAAATACAGATTTTATTATTTTAAAATAATTTCTTAATTTTTTTAACCAGCTCATTTAGTGAACTTCCTAGAATATAGTTCATTAAGTAAAAACGCCTGTTAATTAAGGCTGTTGTTATACTACATCACCCACTCCAAAGCATCAGCCCAAACCTATATGCCTCCCTTCAGTCTTGTTTGTTTGTTTGTGTGAGGAAACTCAACGCTATAGAACACTTCTGGAAGCTGTTTGTGCATTCCTCCAAATGTCTCTAATGATGCAGCAGAGGGATCGTGTGGAAAGCCACAACTGTTTACCCCAAAGACCTGAGATAACACAAGAGCAGGCGTTTTCTGAAAGCCTCTGCTACAGTAATCTTCTAAAGAGGATTATGCATTTTAAACAGCCAATTAGGTGTGATTAGGAAGAAAACCTCAAACCATTCCGATGACGGGAGAGAAGGAATGCAGGCAAACTGACAGCTGTTAAATGGATGAACAAAGTACCATAAATGGTCAGGATGTTGCAAGCAAAGGGAGAAGAATGGGCACATAAAGGGAGAGAAAGGAATGAGTAGTTTAAGGTCACAGTTTTGAATCTGTAGCAGATCCCTGCTCACCGGGGTCCCACACCAGAGCATTAAACTCTTCTGCCTTCTCTGAAATTGAAGGGAAAATGCTGCATTTTAAGTGACATATGAGCAATCACAAAATACTAATTTAAAAAAACTTTGAGTTTTCAACCATCTTTTTAATATTTTCTTTCATTTACCATATGCAGTTTTAAGAAAGTTGTGAAACAGTATGCCAAGAAGCTCCCACTTCTTCTCCCCTTTATTCAGCAACTCCTATAAACATGGAGATACCCTCCCTTTTTATAGCTATTACTTAAAATTTGAACATTCAAATGGGAACCTGTAAGTCCATTTATCAAGTACTGCCTAAAGTTTTCATGTAAAAGGCAAAGTTTCTGTTTTTTTCTGATTAATCTCTGAATAGAAAACACAGCTGAAATTATATTTCTGTGTAGCTTTAGATGATCTTTTCAGTATTTAACAAATTCTATAAAGAACAGTGTCATTTTTGCAATGAAATCTTTTTCTTGTTTGAGAAACAGCACATTGTGTTTGATTTTGTTTGGTTCTTTCTTATTTTATGCAAGCTAATCTGGTATTGGGATAGGAACAGATTTCTGCCTATTGTTGTTTGCCTACTCTGCAAGCAGAGGACAATTTATATTTCAGTTTGTCTGTGAGACCTTGGCTGTTTCAACTACATGTGGTACCTCTGTCCTGTGGTGTCGCAACTAACCTTCATTTTCCATTACCCTTATGGACAGCAAAAGCAAAGCAAAACAAAAAACAACACATTTTTTATTTCAGGAATTTACACAGAAGTGCATGATCTTCTCCTGATAGTCCTGATACATAATCTCTTAGAATTAGGGTTTCCATTGGAAGCCTATGTTCAGAATTGCCTTTTTGGCAACTTGCTTTGATTTGTATTTTATTTTTAGGTAGTGTGTGCATAGACATATTTGGTGAATTTACTACTCCTATTTACTAGTTGGATTTTTCTGTTCCTTACAGTGTGCTGTGCAAAGACTATGTTTGAAAACTATGGTAACTGGAAACAAACAAACACGCAAATAAAGCCATGCAAATTTGGTTTGTGATTTTTTTTTCCAGATGATTTTTCAGCAAATCGTGCTGAATTTACAGAGAAAAATATATACTTAGTAATTACTCAGGAGCAAGCTCATGCGTAATAAATAATGCCTTTAATAATTGAAATTTAATTTCCAGAACATGTCATACTGTTCACCTTTCCATTGAGAAAACTGTAAATTAAATCTGGGTCTCTACTGAAGTCATGGTTGACAGAGGTGATCCTCTGAAATCCATTCAAGATACTTTCCTCTTTTTCTGAGTGAATGTAGGCTTGATTGCTAATGCAGACTCCAATGGCAAACATCTTTTTCTAAATAAATCCCACATTGGATTTCCACACCTTTCCTCTCTGGCTACGTTTCAACTTCCACAATTTTATTACTAAAGTGGCACATGTATTGTAAACTGCTAGGATGAAAGTCTATTAGCTGAGGTTCTTCTGCACAGACTATTGCATCCCAGAGAGTGAGCTAACATCGAATGTGGTAAATACTCTGTATTGCTTGTTTATTCTTGAGTTCTCTAAACAGTGAAGATACAAGTAGGATCACGGTTTTGCATCCTTTCCCTTTTGCACCTCGATGGAGTTGTTTTTGAATTTGTAAGGGCTCTGGCTGGGCTACAGCTACCCAAACTTCTCAGTGTTGTGTTAGCGTCCTCTCAGACACGGATGCAGGTCGCTTTGGTCTGTTGATTGAATGCATTCTGATTAATAATTTTTGTCATTGTGCTGTAGATTTGGCCAGAAAGAAATTCCCCCTTTTTTTTTTTCCTTTTTTTTTTTTTTTTTTTTTCTTCCAGCTTCTGGTCTCCATTAACCTTGATGTAAATCAGGAGAAACTTCACAGAAGTAAACACAGTCGTTCTGCTTTAGGTACCACTTGGGATCCAAATCTCACCCAGTCTGTAACTGTGGGTCGGCCAAGACACAATAGTGTAAGCAAAATATGTGCAACTGAATCACCTTTGTATGCCTGTTGAATAGTCATGAACCGATTATCACTTTGTAGGAATTACTGAATATCAAATACTGTAAGATTAATTTCCTATTAATGTGACTAATCTTGTCAAGTATGAGAATTTCTGTTCTTCATAAAACTGGGTTAGTAGAAATTTGAACTTTGCCATTTGTCAATAATTTCATTTCTTGAGATTTTTCTCTGGGATTTTCTCTGTTTTATGTAGAACAAAAGTAATACATATTGCATATCAACTTACAGCATTTGTCTTCCACAGTGCAGTAAGGAAAGCCTTTATGATCTCTCACCAAACAAATATACAAGGAAAATGACTTGAAAAGGTGCATGCCAAAAAAAAAAAAAAAAGAAATTTAAATCAACAACAAAAACCAACAAAGCCACATAGTTCACAAACTTCTGCACTATGCAGCAGCTATTATTTGAGTTATCCATAAATAACAATTATAATCTTGACTGAAATATAACTGACTTCTGTTTCATTCCTGGCCAATAGATGAGCTCAAGATGTACACAAGTGTGGTGAACCCAAGGGATTTAGAGAGCATCACAAAAGCATTTTATTGTGCACTCCAATGTTGTCATCTGCAGCTAGCTAACAAATAAGAGAGGTTTTTAATATAATCCACCATGTCCCTGCCAGTGCTCCTTGCCTGTTACGTCATCTTGCTTTGGGCCAAACGTTTGTTTTCCCCAGATGGCCATTGCAAAGCTGCTGACAGCTCTTCTGACCGAGAAGCTGTGGTGCAGCAATCTTCCAATTCATTTAGCACTACTGACAAATGAAAAGCTGTTGATATCCTGATGCGAAAGCACTCTATCAGGCATTACATAGTGTCTGTGTTCTCAGCGTGTTTGGGGCGTGATAAGTTATAGCACATGCTTTTTGACATTTTCCTGCCTTTCACTGCAGTGTAGGATTCCTTGGAGTTGAAACTGAGGTGGCAGAAAAGATGCAAAACGCCAAGTGTGACATCATCAGCAACTAGTGGCGGTTGTGGAATCATAAATAATATTTTGTAGACTTGGATGAAAAATAAATCCCCTGAAAGATGTGCACTGCGGTTCCACTTGCCTAAACTTTTGCCCTCTTACGCGCCTGAGTTGTGTGGACTTTTGAAACTGATACCTACCAGACCTATTAGCATCTAGGGAAGCTGTTCTTATTCTGAGAGCATAAAAAGTGCTGGCAATGGTCAATAACTGCTCTCCATCCTGTTCTATTTTATCCATTGAGTACGGATAGGTTAGGAAAACATCTAAGTACTCCAATTTTTGTCACAGCCTCACTCCCAAATTAGTGGGATGGGAAGAGGAAAATGCCTACGTGCTGCCCTGTGCAAGAGGGGCCTGGCTGACTGCAGGACACAGTGTGAGTTGCTCCACCTTGTCCTGCATGGCATGGTTGGGGCATTAGCAGTCCCTCTCACAAGGGTGCACCGCAGGCCTCACCTTCCTACTGGGGGGCAGCTGAAGCAATTTGCTCCATTTTATGAAAATCAGATGCAGCTGTCAGGCTCCTGGCAGCTTGTTAATGTAGCCTTTGCTGAGAGGGAGTTTGGATGCATCTAGTTTAGTGGTTTGCTGCCAATATTTATTTTATAACATAATTGTGTTTTTTCTTTAAAACAATCTACATGTTGCATAATTTTCTCTAGGGTCCCACAATCAAGTCTTTAGAAAGGTGAAATAAGTGCAGATTTTTTCTTTCTCTAATTTGATCAGGTCCTTTAACGTACTGATGGTGATTGTAATTAATTTAATTCCATTTGTCCTCTTTTACTGGCTGATTGAGCAGAAAATATCCAGGGCTGTTCAGGTGCTCCACAAAGGGTCAAGGAGTAACTCTGGCACAAACAGTGAGTGGTCCTCCCTCTGGTAATCTGCCCACTGCCATCATTAGGTAGTTTGAATTGTGGCCGTCAGCACCCGTAGCGGCTCTGAGTAAACACAATTATTTCAACTGTGTTATTTCAAGTGGGATGAATCTCGCTGCCTGAGTTCAAATTGGGTTTAAAACATGAAACAAAAAAAAAATGTAAAAATCAAGTAACCCTTCTATTTCCTGATTCTCCAACTTCCTAAATACTCCTAGTTTCTCCAGATCTCCAGCTAAAGCTTCCATGGCTGAAAGTAAAAGATCCTTAAAGAAAATTTTATTTCAATTCAGAAACCATTGTGGTGGAGCTGGCGTATTTTCTAGTTGTCAGGTAAAAGGGCTTGTAAACCTGTAGTATAGGCAGCAGGTCCAATTGTTCAATTGTTTCCTCATAAATTGTGTATTATCCTTCACTCTTCAAAGAGTAGAGTATTTGCATTACAGCTGTCTTTTTTTTTTTTTTTTTTCTTGAGGAGAATGGATAGGATGATGGTAGGATTTAAAAAAAAAATGCAATTTAATAAACAAGAGATGCTAAATGCTTAGACAACTATAGGCAATAGTAAGGCCATTACAGTAGCATCCAAAAGAAGATTTACAAAAAGTCATTGCCAATGCTGAAGTAGGAAATGCAACTCTGGAGCCCACTCTATCTCAGTACCTACTAAATATCTATTTCTTCTTCTCCTCATTTAATCTTGTAATTTGGATTTTGGGGTTGTCTAGTGTATGGTATTCATCACTCAAATTCACTTTAAAACTCAGGGCAGTTGTACTTAAAAGTATTTGTTTGTCAATATGTTCACATTTTTCTTTCTAACTGTCTCTTGTAAAGAGATCAGTAGGAGAATGATGGGATGTGTTTGTTATCCCGATTATATAAAATTGGAACTTCAACATAGTAACCCAAAGGAAGCCCACAGAATAGCTGTAGACAGGCAAAATGTGAAAAATTGTTTGAGTTCTGAGATTAAATGGTCCAACTGAAAAACAAACATGTCAATTTTCTTTTTTTTTTCTTCACTTATTCCTTTCTGCTTCCAAACTTGATTTACAGAAATGTATGAGCAAGCCACTTGCACAAACAAAACTGTTTCATGTAGGATGCATTGTATTTTTAGACTATGTTTCTAAAGAAATGTTTTTTCCTGAAATGCTTAAGCAAACCAGCAATTGGTACACACAGCATTTACATTAAGTGATGAGCTCTTTCTTCAAAACCATAACCAGATCCAGTAGAGATGCTGCTGGAAAAGATCTCAGCAGAAGTTTTTCATGAAACTGCAAAAATACTTTTTTTTTTTTCTTTTTAACTTATTCTAATGGAACTCCCAATTTAGAACAGTGACCCATGGACCCACTTGGTCCTTAATTCCTCTCACATCATGTACATTGCAATGTCTTCATGTTGCATCTTAACCAAAAAAGTGTGAGATTGAGATGTGTTATCTTCCAAAATTCATACTAATATAAGACTGAGAATATTTCTATTCATAGTATACCTTATTAAAACTGGAATTGTTTTGGATGTGTAATCCTCTGGGAGCTAAAGTTCAGATTGTTTGTAATGTAAACCCTTTTATTTCACCTGGTAGCTTATATAAATGGATCGCAGAGAACAGCTGAAATGTTATGCGAAGCATTTGGTTTCCAAGTTTGACACACACTACCTGAAATTCCCAACGTTACATGAACATCATCTTTTACTCGTAAGTTTTGAATTTTGAAAAGTCTGTTGTTCCTGGGTGGTCACTACAGAGATAGCTTCAAGCATACAAAATATAAAAAGTATGCATGAAATATGCCAGTATATTAAATTAACATCCTGCAAAAGCTCCCTTTTTAAAATCCAGATGCTTATATTGCTTTTGACAGACTCTAGGCGGTAAAAGTTCTAACTTTAAAGAAGGGGCTTTCTGTTTCTGTTTTCAAGTTAAAAATAATGAAAGGAAAACATAGTGAAATTCCCACATTATTAAATAAAACATTTAAGTGGCATGGGGCCAATCATTGTCACGCCATGAACAAATGCCTCACGGTAATATGTTCCATAACTGTTTGCTAAAAACTACCAATTTTAACACATTTGCACATGATTAGACACAATAAAAAGTTACTTATTGAAGCCAGTGTCACAGTAGTGCTACTCAGGCCCTGGGGAGGGAAACCTCCCTGCAAACCTGAATAAGAGAGGTGGTGTGAAATAGGTTCCATGCTGTGCAAACAGAGCATGAAGACAGTCCCCAAGTGATCGGCTTTGTTCCTGTGGTCAGGAGTTCACAGCGTTGCCACTGTCTGCGTCACCAGTGAACTGGACTAGAAGGACGTGTGGTGGGGAGGACTGAGCTACATGACTGACAGGCTCGAGCAACAGCATCCTTTTGAAAGACCCCTCTTTATCAAGGACTACCCCACTAAAGTGATGCATTTCAAAGTGGTTTGAGTTTCATGTTTTTCTTCTAAGATTTCTGTGTGCATTCTTGGTTTTTGTAATAACCATAGAATCATAGAACGGTTTGGGTTGGAAGGGAACTTGATTATCAGCTAGCCCCAAGCCCCTGCCATGTGCAGGGACACCTCCCACTAGATCAGGTTGCCCAAAGCCCCATCCAACCTGGTCTTGAACACCTCCAGGGATGGGGCATCCACAGCTTCTCTGGGCAACCTGTTCCAGTGCCTCACCACTCTCTGAGTCAAGAATTTCTTCCTTTGATAATCAAGGAAAGAGCTTTATAGGCTTATGTCTTTAGCAGCTCACACATTAGCATTTATTTTTCTCACTGAACCTGACCAATCACGAAGTGACCAACAAGAAACAGCTGTCTCTATTCTAATGGCAGAAGTTCAGCTATGCCACTTATGCTTTGCTGACTGAAGTAGTGGAATAGTGTTTTCATTATTTCAGACTAATTTATTCAAAGTGTAATTCTGCATAAATACCCATTTAGATGTCAAATATTTTTGTTGAAACAAACACCAAAATTTACACTAGGCAATTCCCTTGTATCCAACGCACAGGCCACTTGTGTCTTTGTTTTTTTCTTTTTCAGGGCCTTTGGATTAAGAATCCATTGATGTGTTTCAGTTTTCCAGAAAGCATGGCACTTCACTTCGTCCATGTTCATGTGAGGAGAGTTATCAAAGCAGGCCTGAATTAGTTAAAAGTAGGTGTAATCTCCACAAACATATGGGAGCCAGTAAGAAAAAGGAAAAAAAAAAAAAAAGATAAGTCTTCAGGGGAATATTTTGAGTATAAGTTAATGGCAACATTAGCAGAGATAATTTTTGCTTTGCAGCATTATCACATTTGGATTCACAAGGGAGTTTCTTCCTGCTTGGGATTTTACACATCTATCAGCTATTGTGAATCTGAGAAGCCAATGGAAACATTATATGACTCTAAGATGCACCCTTGAGGGTTTTGGACCCATAAAGTAATTCATGCATTATAATCAGGGATAAACATTTCCTTCAAAAGAGAACCCCATGAATCCTCCCCTACCTCAGGGACTGAACTAAATTCATAAGATATCCAGGGTTATGATACATTTCATGGTGACCTTCTTACCTCCAGAAGGTGATAGGACTCTCCATCCCAGCTGCCTGCCAATTGCACTGCCTTTAATTTTTCCCCCATCCCTATCTTATGGGTTACTAAGAGCAGTCAAAACACTGCAGAGAGAGCTGCTGGGGAGCAGAGGTGGGTGTGACATGCACAACCATGGCAAGAACAAGCAGAAGGCGAGTTGCAGGGCATGCCACTTGTGCCAGCCAGCAAAATGAGCCAGCTGCTGTTTGCATACTCCCCTCTCTCCACTGAATGTGCTGGTGGGATTCAGGACTGGCAGTTTCTCCAGCACTCCTATCTTTCATAGAATAAGGTGCTCCCATTAATAAATTCCTCCTGCCAACTCCCAGGAATAGATAGCAGAAGTGCTGTTACTGATATCTGTTAACAGCCTAGAGGGAAGTATGTTTTCAGCAGAGATGCTCTAGCCTGAGCATATACAACAAAAAAATCCCCACCACCAACAAAATGTAAACAGAGCATTAACATTAAGAAAGATTAAATAAAACAGCCCTTCAGAGTGCTTCACAGTTTTCTATGCTGTGAAAAATACCTCCAGTCAAAAAGGAAATAAGCAGGCAATCTGAGCTCCATCTCCTAAACAACGTAGTAAGGGCAAGGCAGGTCTGGAGTCTTTACAGGACTTTCTGCATCTCCCATTTTACACCATCACTTTATTTGTGTGTAAGAAACAGTGTTTGGATTCATCTGTTCTTAGGTGACAGAGGGGCTGAGGAGTCAATGTTTGATGTGAGGTGTATGAAGAGCAGGTGTTTGCTTTCATTTCACAGGAGCTAGCCTCGCACGACAAAACTTCACAGAAAACACTTGACTGCTGGTGCCTCCTGGGTGAAGGCAGCATAACCCACGCCAGGACTGCACCCTGGGTTTTCATGGGTCACTTTGTTTAAACCTAGTCAGGGAAAGGTTGGCCCAGGGGGCTTGAAGCTGAAGAGGAAAGGAATGGATGCTTTCCAAAACAGAGTGTGTGCAAACTCTTTCTCAGCATTAACTTTCCCCCTCCTGCTGTTTCTGTTTCAGTTGGCAGCAGGAAGAAGTGGAAGGAGGCGTAACAAACCCCACTCGTTCCCCCTCGTTCTCCAGCAGTGCACTTATTTCATAGAGACTCACTTCTCTATGAAAATGTGCTTCCCCCCCTTGCCCACTATGACTCTCAAAAGGTCATACAGAGTGGGATAGCAGTGTTATCTTTATCCTATAGAAAGGGAATCTGAGGCAGTGGAAGGAAAAAGACCCACGATCATCCTAAAAGCCTGCCAGCTTCTCTGTTGTAATGGAGCCTCTTTTGGGGGGTAGTCCAAGCATGACAGTGCGTGCTAAGGTGTGAATTTAGAGCTATATATTCTGCAGGCTGTTATGAGACACGTACCTGGTTAAGTACCTACTTTACAGTGATTTCCCAAAGGATAGTATGGGACATTAAAAACCAGAAAGCTCTCCTACTGCAGAATGTAACCGTATATGACTTTAGTGGCTGAGGGGCGCTTTGAAGGAGTGAGTGTCGCCAAAAGGAATTAACCAACAAAAGCGATCCCGTGTGTTTTCTGGTGGTGTCAGAAAGTGGAGAAAACTGGGTGTGAATATTTTATCCACAGCCCCACTCATCTACTTATCACTTCGGACAACTGAGTGGGCAACATATTGAAGGTGAAAGATGACATTATTAGATTGGAACAGCTTACAAGGAAGCTTACAAGTTTGTGTGAAACTTCTTTCAGCCCTCTGTTCCTTGAGGGGAAATTTCATTCCTGTTGAGGGGAACTCCTCCACAGGGCTCAGCAGCTGGCAGTCCTTTAAACCTACAGCTAGGCCCTTACAGGTCTTTGGGAAACACTTTCCAGCATCTGGACTCTCTAAAGTTGTCCTGCTGGAAAGTGTTGTCAGGGGTGTCTGCACTCCTTGCTTGTGGACTCCCATGGAGGTACTGGGCCAACTCAGCCTAGCTGTAAGAGAAAACAAAGTTTTTTATTCATCCAGACTAAAAATCAGGTTTGAAACAAAACTCCAGAAGCAAAACCAGAAATGAGTTATAGTCCTGGTAAGTTAACTAAATAGATACCGTTCTTGTGCTTAAGCATCTGTGGTGTGTATATATATATATATGCACACACCTAGCTATAGGCTGAATATTAGTAGTGAGAAACAGTAAATGCAGTGACAGTCACGCATCTTAAAGAGGAAGGGACACAGGTACCCTCCTGTTGTTGGCAGCCCTCTCAGAGCTCTCCTCATGTCCATTTCTTGATGGTATATCAGCACTGGTTCCTAATTATCTTCAGGGAGCTACTGCTACTGCCTGTGAAAGCCAAGTGTGGAGGTGTCACGTGAGATGAGATGTTGGGTTTATAGCATTAAGGCCATTATGTGATAGGAATTACTGCAACATTGAAATGTTTGTTATATTAAGGACAGAACAGTCCTTAGGAAACAGTCTAAGGGATGACTAAGAGTGAGGCATGACCCAGTCATAATGTCCTAGATGCTTAGTAACACTTTAGTGCTGGCTGAAACTTGCAGCTGAAACCTAAAAGGATACAACCTACAAGCAGTGTTGACAGTGAGAAAAAAAACATACAGATTCTAGTGTTGTTAATGGCTTTCTAGTTAGAAAAATTGACATTGCTAATGATTCATGAAATTCCAATATCAGCCAATATGATCTTCTGTGTTAGCATCAAAATTGGGACTAAATGATGTGAAGTACCTCTTAGCTGTTAGTACTGTTCAAGGAAATTGGAGGGGAGCGAAAATACAAGATGGGGTTATAATGGAGTAACATTAATACAAGCCTTAAGCTACATTGTTCTTAAATAAAGCAGACACAGAATAGACTTTAAACCATTTTCATATCTTGGCACTCTTGCCTCATTTTGGTGTTTACTAGCATAGGCGATACGTCCTACCAGTACAAATCAGCAAGATCATCTATGTTCATTACCGCATCCAAGAGCCAGGTTATTTGTAGTCTTGCATGGATTAGAAAAGGAGAAGCATCCTTCCCCTTTCATCCTGGGATCATCTGCAATGACTAGGTACTTTCAGTCAGTGTGAGTCTTTATGGGAAGGAACCTGACAAAGTACTAGAAGCTTCCAAAAGATAAGAAGAGAGGCCTTCTTTTTCATTCCTTGGGCTTGCAGATTTTCTTTGGGTATAGCAGAAAGCACTCCTGGGGTAAGGTGTCCCCTCGTCCAGAGGTAACAATGCAAAATAGGGAATTACAGCAGACCCAGCAGGGATTGCAGCATCTGCTCTACTCTGACACTCTCATTTAGGCTACCCTTAAATCTTCAGGTGCTCTTATATGTTTGACATTTTATTTCACAGACAGAATTTCCTCAGTTAAGATTTTTTTTTTCATTTTTCCTTTTTTATTTTTTTCTTTTAATTTTTAAGGAAAGCTAGAGAAATTGCATTTTGACCGCTACTGAATTTGAAGAGAGCCTGAACCAGATAAGAATGCCCAAACCAAATAAGAATGAGTGAGTGCTGATCATTTTCTCATAACCTTGTTCATAAAACTCTTTGGTCAAAACAGCTGAGGACTAAAATTATTTATATTCTTATTCAGTAAGATGTCAACTTGCCATGGAGAACAGACGAATCATGAACTAAGGAGAATCTCACAGCAGTGATTGTTGTTTAACTAAGAAGTCGTGTGATGTGAAAGGCAGTACTTAGGATTTGTGTGACTGTCATTTAGTTACTACATGAAAAATACAGAGAAACGTGTAATTTCAAATCAATAGGAACAGCTGGAGTCAGAGGAAGGTTTCCTTTTAAAGAGCAATATTTGATATAGGTACTCAATATATATATTTTTATGAGATAAGTAGGCCTGGTGAAATGGCTGTGAGGCCTCGTCTAGGGCCTTGAATAATCTGCCCAGCTTGGAAAAAGCATTTGTGTTGCAGTGAGAGAGTGGCTGCCCTGAGACTTGCTCCCTGCAGCCTAAGAAGCACAGATGCCTTTTAACACCCGAGGCTTTGGCTCGGGAGTATTTCTGATGCAGTAGGCTTGATGCACCTCTCTGCATTTAACTGCATTGGAACTTGAAGTGAAAATGTCAGTAGTATTTTGTAATCTCAGTGTAGATTTATTGAAGTCTGCATCATATCTTCTGCTGTCTGAAAAAATTTAAAATAGCAAAATGTGCGTTTAAAGACTATGCATTAATTTCTCAGTGAACTGTTATTTCTATAATGTACTACAATTTTTACTCCTTAACTCATTTTGTTGATCGCAGAGTAGGTCTTGTTGCTCAATATAACCAAATTTATTTGAAACACTTGAAGAAATTCACTTTGATATTCTCCATCTTTCTCCAACAGCTCATTATAATTATAGATTATTATAGTCATACTTGAAGCTTATGTATTTCATCTTAAGTTTTTCCCAAATGCTGGAAGAAACATCAGCTGGTATTAGGTAACTTAGTCTGATTCCAGTTGTCTTATTCATGCTGAGGAGCAATTTACTGTGGAAATAATTCCTGTTTTTATTAGGATTGTTTGTGAAGTTATAAATCTACAAAGCAGCATGTGGGGGGGAAACAAAACTGCACTTTGTCTGATTGATGTGCTTTGACATTTCCTCTTTGACACAGTCTGGCTGTACCCTGGGACCTCCAAGGGCCACCCTGTTCCAGATGTGCCCCTTGACCAGCCTCCAGCTCCCTGTTTGGACAAGGCTCTGATGGAAAGTGTGGCGTTTCCCTCCCCCCTTTCCATGGGAAGAAAACCAGGCGAATAGGCTGGAAGGAAGAGAGCCACGTCATGCTCCAGCTGAGCCCTCGGACCAGGTAACTGGAGTAACACCGTCACAAAGAGGCTTGTCTGCTGCCCAGGGACAGCCTAAATGCTGCCTCTTTACTGAAGTCTGTGGATGTTTCCTAAAGTATGCTCTAAGGACAGCTTCTGTGTGAAAGCTATGCCAAAACCAGGTATTTGTTTTTAAAGGTCTCAGTTCCCGATGGCCATGTCTTAGGTTTCAGCAGCAGTGACCTCTGAGAAGTCAGATGGGGAGTGCTCAAAACTTGTGAAGAAGTTATCTTGTTCTGAATACTCATGCAAAGAGGCATGTAAAACAGTGGTGGTTTTGGAAAGTATGGCTCTGTTTCGAGCAGAACAGTCAAACTGTAACCAGACACTATCAATCATGCTCTACTTTTGCGGAGGACTAGTACTCCTAATCTTTCTGGTTGCTTCAGAAGTTTATATAAGAAAAAGCTTATTTTTCTCTTTTTCTGTTTTCTGCAATAATGTCAGCCTCCTCTCGGCTCTGCGTACACAAATCCTGTGATTACTTTGAGGGAGATTGTTGGAGGGAAGGGGAAGGAACTCGAGCAAGAAAATGCTTATGAGAATGATGTAGGAGCTTGATTTCCAAATGAACATCAAGATATACTAATCAGCTCTGAGGACAAGACTCCCACTGCCTCCAGCTTGCTTGTTAGCAAGGACTGTGTCTGCTTCTCCTTGAGCTGATAAAGTCTGGTTCTTGGTAGATCCAGAAGAAGCCCAAGAACTTCCTTGCTGTGAAGTTTTCCCACCTTCAAATCCTGGTTTGTTTTCTTTAGATCAGGAAGAAGTGAATAAAAAAAAAAAAAATAGAAATGAAAAATATAATCTCCTCTTCATTATGCCTTAACAAATCATTTTGAAATATCACTTATTTGGAGATGTTTCTGATGTAAAATAATTCATTTGAATCTTTCAGAATTTCTCTACCTTTGATTTTCCATTTTTCAAATTATAAGAGTGCTAAGAGCACAACTGTAGTTTGAGGAAAAAAAAAAAAAAAAAAAGCCATATGAAACTTTTTTCCCCCCTGCAAATAGAACATTCAAATTTCTCAATCACCTGTTCTGACCTGATATTGATTTCCTTCAGTATTTCTTCTTCCTCCTTAGGGAAATAAATCTGTTTCTGGTATCTATCAGCCATTCTTCCCTTTGATAAAAAGAATTCATATAATTCTTAAGTAATGCTAAATCTTCTGTCAACAAATTAGTCTTGTCATCAGCCATAAGGGGCCTCATGATCTTCTTGGTGACCTCTTGCTTCTAAAATACCTGGGAAAAAATCCATGCTTATTAACTCGTGGCTATTCTTATAGTATTTGTACTTTTATTTACAACTTTTTATGGTGTTGAGAAGCAAAATGCCTAGATTTTTTTTTTCTTAGAAGAAAATTGAGAACTTTAAAAAATATCCTGTTTATGAGTATGGTGTCAGAGGTTTCAGAGAGAGAATGAATATGTGTGTAAGGTTAATTCAATATGTGCAGGTTAATTCAGTAAAATCAATAATTTAGTGGCTAGAATGCTAGCTGGAGATCTGTGGGTTTTATGGGATCTGGGACCAAGTTTCTGCCTTTGTCCCATTCCAAATAAATGGCAAAAATCTCTAGATTATATAGTCAGCCTATTTTTTTTCTGGTCAAATAAATACATATACAAAGATGATCACCACTATAGAGGGAAGTTGGGGCTAAAACCATCCGTACATATGACCCAATAGTTGGGTTATTGACTGTTCTTTCTACCAGCTTTGACCAATAATTTAATCCAGAATTGTTTTTACATGATAATAAAGATTTTGACACTTTCCCCTTCCCTCAGGAAAAAAAAAAAAAAAATGTACCTTTTTTTCCTCTCTCCCCCTGCCCCAAGACATCACTGGAAATTTTGCTAAGTGAGTTTAGGATTTCAGTTTTATTGTTTAAGATCTCTCTACTCCAAGCTGCTTTGCATGGCTGGAAGCATAAACACAAAGAATAGGCTCCATGACTGGAGCAATAGTCTTTTCGTTTATTACACTTAAAGGATGTGTTCTCATGTTAGCTCTAATTACATTTTTCCTTTTTTTTCTTTTCCCTATGATTTCATATATACTTAACTGCTATTCCATACACCTTTCAAACTCTGTCATGTTTAAAACATGATCGTGTTGTTTACATTATTTTCATCATTATTATTTTTAACATTGTCATTTTTCACCAATGCATTTTCCATGAAAAAGTACTGTTTTCTTGTAGCTAACATTTTACTGGAACAGTCATACTTAATGCTTTTGTAATCTCTGGATGCACTGTATTGGCCTGAAGCTGCTTAAACCCAGGCCTTATGCTGTTGTAAGAGTACTTCTGTCAGGTTTTCCAGATTGTCAGTGGTGTGGGTTTGCAGATTTACCTCTTTGTCTCCAGCCTGTGTCCAATTGATTCTTAAAAACTCTGTCAAAAATTGCTATCATTTCACAAATTATAAAAGAAAACACAGCTCTATACCATGTGCTCAAAGCTATTGCTTGATTTATTTCTTCCACTTAATATGCCCCAGATTATATCCAGTACTTGAATACTCCCATTTCTACTTAGGTTTCTGTCTCCTTTCAAACCCATATTACTTTATCACTGCCTCCTGGTCAGTTCCATACCACCTTACTTCCTTTAACTTGGGTTTTGAACCTTGATAATTGCAACCAACTGGCAAAGTCTCCTGGGGTTCCTGTCCCAGTAAATTTTACTTCCATTTAGTACCTGGACACTTTCTCAGCCTTACCCAATCCTTGGATAGTAGTGCTGTGCACAAGGGAGATTTGAAGGAGCAGGATGGGGAAGTAACTACTGCACTTTGCTGTCTCTTGGCCTGGGAGATATCATAATCATAATTAAACGCAAAGCAATTGCATTTTGTTATTCATATACACTATCAAACACAGACCTGAAAGCTTAGTTTTGTTTTGTTTTGTTTTGTTTTGTTTTGTTTCGTTTTGTTTCATTTTGTTTTGTTAGGAATTTCCTCTTTTCTGAAATCACTGCGTTGGCAAGTTCAGTTTCCCTGAGTTTTGTCCCAAACAAATGATTGGCTTCTGTCGGTGTTTGGAGAGCAAGTTGTCTCTTTTACAGTGTGTTCTCTGATGGGATTTCCTCTGCTGAAAATCAAAAAGGTTTTCATGCAGGGATATGAAAAACACTATTCAGTCCTACCTACAGAGAACTTGGCCACAATTTTCCAAAGTTAATTAAGACCTATTTTTAGATAGCTAATATGATTTAACATTAAAAGTCTCAACGTTCAAAAACTGGTGAACAGGTTTTATCTTATTTTATTTTTTCTTATAAAGGTGTTGATCTTATATTTTGATGTGAATTAGGACTATTGATGTTCAGCACTTCTGAAAAAGTATGGCTTACTTTACCTTACAAACCTCCACTATTTCTGCATCTTTTGTCCACCTGAAATCCACTCTCAGGCACAGAATCATTGTCACTGATATATAGACTACACTGAAACAGTCATCTGCCTAACTGTGTATTATACCTCTTTTTGTGCTTTTTTTAGCTCTAACTACAAGATTCAACCAGATATATTTATTCTTCTCCTATAAATGTTTTTACAAATACATCAACACCAAAAGGAGGACTAAGGAGAATCTCCATCCTTTACTGGATGCGGGGGAAACTTAGTTACAAGGGATGAGGAAAAGGCTGAGGTGCTTAATGCCTTCTTTGCCTCAGTCTTTAGCAGCAAAACCGGTTGTTCTCTGGATACCCAGTACCCTGAGCTGGTGGAAGGGGATGGGGAACAGGATGTGGCCCTCACTATCCACGAGGAAATGGTTGGCGACCTGCTACAGCACTTGGATGTGCGCAAGTCGATGGGGCCGGATGGGATCCACCCGAGGGTACTGAGAGAACTGGTGGAGGAGCTGGCCAAGCCGCTTTCCATCATTTATCAGCAGTCCTGGTTATCAGGAGAGGTCCCAGTCAACTGGCAGCTAGCAAATGTGACGCCCGTCTACAAGAAGGGCCGGAGGGTAGACCTGGGGAACTATAGGCCTGTTAGTTTGACCTCAGTGCCAGGGAAGCTCATGGAGCAGATTATCTTGAGTGTTATCACGTGGCACTTACAGGGCAACCAGGCGATCAGGCCCAGTCAGCATGGGTTTATGAAAGGCAGGTCCTGCTTGACGAACCTGATCTCCTTCTATGACAAAGTGACACGCTTAGTGGATGTCGGAAAGGCTGTGGATGTGGTCTACCTTGACTTCAGTAAGGCTTTTGACACTGTTTCCCACAATATTCTCCTCAAGAAACTGGCTGCTCGTGGCTTGGACTGGCATATACTTCGTTGGGTTAGAAACTGGCTGGATAGCCGGGCCCAAAGAGTTGTGGTGAATGGAGTCAAATCCAGTTGGAGGCCGGTGACTAGTGGAGTCCCCCAGGGCTCAGTACTGGGGCCAGTCTTCTTCAATATCTTTATCGATGATCTGGATGAGGGTATTGAGTGCACCCTCAGTAAGTTTGCAGACGACACCAAGTTAGGTGCGTGTGTCGATCTGCTCGAGGGCAGGAAGGCTCTGCAGGAGGATCTGGATAGGCTGGACCGATGGGCTGAGGTCAACTGTATGAAGTTCAACAAGGCCAAGTGCTGGGTCCTGCATCTGGGGCGTAACAACCCCAAGCAGAGCTACAGGCTGGGAGATGAGTGGTTGGAAAGCTGCCTGGCAGAGAAGGACCTGGGAGTACTGGTTGATAGTCGGCTGAATATGAGCCAGCAGTGTGCTCAGGTGGCCAAGAAGGCCAACAACATCCTGGCTTGTATAAGAAGCAGTGTGGCCAGCAGGTCTAGGGAGGTGATTGTCCCCCTGTACTCGGCTCTGGTGAGGCCACACCTCGAGTACTGTGTTCAGTTTCAGGCCCCTTGCTACACGAAGGACATGGAGGTGCTCGAGAGAGTCCAGAGAAGGGTGACGAGGCTGGTGAGGGGTCTGGAGAACAAGTCTTACGAGGAGCAGCTGAGGGAGCTGGGATTGTTCAGCCTGGAGAAGAGGAGGCTCAGGGGCGACCTTATCGCTCTCTACAGGTACCTTAAAGGAGGCTGTAGCGAGGTAGGGGTTGGTCTATTCTCCCACGTGCCTGGTGACAGGACAAGGGGGAATGGGCTAAAGTTGTGCCAGGGGAGGTTTAGGTTGGATATTAGGAAGAACTTCTTTACTGAAAGGGTTGTTAGGCATTGGAATGGGCTGCCCAGGGAAGTGGTTGAGTCACCAACCCTGGAGGTCTTTAAGAGACGTTTAGATGTTGAGCTTAGTGATATGGTTTAGTGAAGGACTTGTTAGTGTTAGGTCAGAGGTTGGACTGGGTGATCTTGGAGGTCTCTTCCAACCTAGACAATTCTGTGATTCTGTGATAAATAACTAAATTGGAAAAGCAGCAGCCAAAGAGCTGTGACTTCAATTTTAATAGTATGTTGATTTAAAGTGTGTGATACATCCATCAAGTAACTGGCTTGTATGCAAGCATGAACAGTTTCTTTAAATACTATTTCACAGTTGTGTTGCCTGAAAAAAAAAAAAAAATATATATATATCATTCATTAAATCCAGAATCTGTGAATTACAACATATGCTTTCAGACGTGTTCGAAAGTTTACATTAGCTGTAGCTAATAAGCATAAAATACAAATCCTGTCTCGTTAACTTTGGCCATGCATGAAAACTTCTTTATTAAACACTTGTCTTTTCCTGCCATGATTCCTGGTTGTGATGTCATAAGCATGAGTTGGACATAACAGGGAATTTAGACTTCAAATTTAAATTCTCTGAAGATAATTTTGTTCTATTTCTTCCTCCCTCCCTGCCTCCCTCCCTCTCTCTCTCTGTTTGTTTGTTTGCTTGTTTTGTTTGTTTGTTTGTTTTATTTCCATTAGAATATTCCCCATGGTCCCTGGCAATTCTGGGATACAAGTAAGAAGTGAAATCAGGTGCAAGAACTCTGCAGTGAAGGTCTACAGCATCAAAGACCAAAAAGCAATACTTGCCAATGAAGGAAGAAAGCTGTTGACACCTAAAACAGAACACATCTCCTGTAGAGCCAGTGGTACTCACTTAGACTCTTGTCTTCCCCTTCCCTCCAAGATTCCTGAGCACAAGGACAAATCAAAATTGACAGCAGGCATAGTGAAGAATAATGTGTCTTCTCCAGTGCTGACCACTCTGATAACACCTGTCAGGATGAAAAATGTGAGGGATGTGACTGAAGGGGAGAGGCTGGAAATGTCTAATGTGGAAGACAAAGAGCCATGGCAGAGCCTCTCTCCCAAGAGCTCTTACCATCTACACTGTTCTCATGAAGAGAAGGTCCTCCGGCCATCTGCAGAGAAAAGAGCAAGCCAACACATGTGGAGGAGACTGCCACTCTGAGTACTATGCAAAGACTGTGCTCTCAAAGCTGGCCTTGCAGACATGCTGGTGAGAGGAAAGGCATTTCCAAACTTGCAGTGAGTGCATTTTGGCTGGTGGAAGCTTTCCCCAGTGCTATGGCTTTTGCCAAGCAGCTCAGAATTGCTTAAAGAGCAGCCAGTGTTGCAGACAGAATAGAACTGTGGGCTTGTTTCTGAAGGACTTTCTGAAGGTGGCCGGTACAGATAAAGCAACTTCTGCTCAAGCATAATTCATATGGAGGCATGCTGGAAGGGTACGTTTGATTCACGTGATGCAAAGCTGCACTATTGCCACCAGAAAGCTAATCTAGGTGTGGGTGTAGTGAAATGTGAGGCAGCAAAAGACAATTTCCCTAATGAAATCCTCTGGAAGGGAGATCTCACTCAACACAAAACAGTGCTTATATTCTGCTGTTCTAGTCTAGTCTAGAGGGTAATTACATTTTGAGGGGTTAACATGTATCAAGGAACTCACTGAAGGTCCAATAACAGTGTTTACAGCTGTCAACTGTATTGACTGAAAGCACTGATTGCCATCTCTAGCACTACCAAGCCACTCAGGGTCTCCACTCAAATCATTATGGACAACGAAAATAATAGTCACAAGCTCTTGTGGGCTTCCTGTTGGAGAAGGGACATTTTTAGCTTCTTTTCAAACTAATTAGCCTTAGACCTGTGGCTTGGGTATGGGCCTCAGGAACTCCTTTGGTTAACGGTTTCTGTCTTGTCCACAACAGAGTTAAGCGCTATGAACAACCTTTCAGAGAAATAATATTTTGAAACCACATGAATGTTTACCCAGAGCAAGAGGAAGGGGTGCAAACGTTGTAAAGGGAGTTTGTGACTCCTGTGCTGTTGCTTTCTGAAAAGCTGTTCTTGGATTTTGCTGTATTTGCCCAGCTCTGATTATGCTTTAATATTTCAGCATGGAGAAAATAACTCTCTAATGTAAGAATGCAGCACTCAAGTGCTCTTTTCTCAACATTTATATATGTATATGTGTAAAATAAATGAAACCCTAGTTTGTATTAAGGGAAAAGATATTCTTGGCAACCTAAATTGGGAAGTAACTGGGGGAAAATGGCTCTCTTTAAGAAAAGTAAGCAAAGTAGGTGCAAGCAGTGACTTTAAATTGGACATTAAACTAATCCAGGGCTATACTTTAATAAAGGCCAGTGCTGGGAATTCTTATGGATTTTCTAGCTCATTGCTGGGATGACAGAGAAATACAATAAATGTTCTATTACTTACACAAGCTGCTGGTTTTCAGAAAATTAGTCACCAGTGACCTTTTACCCTTTGTCTTGCTCTCTTTCTCAGTAAAAGTACCTGATCAGAATCAAATGCAGCCCTGGTCCATGATGGCATTCCTCCAGGCTGCATGGGGCTACGCGCAATCACTGTGAGTAAGACTCTTAGCGTAGCATCAGACTAGCTTATTTTTCTCATTGTGTAACTGTAATATTGGGGTTGGGGGGGGGGGGGGGGGGGAGAGGAAGAAAAACACTTTTTCATCATTGGTTTTAACTGTAGAAGAAAACAAAGGCAAAATTCTAAATTTCTTACTAAGGAATGAAAACCCAAACTGTAAAACATAACCAATCAGACCGCTCAGAATTAACATCTGAGAACCATGATATAGCTTGGTGAAATCCTGAGCCTCACAAAGCACAAAGCTTTTTATTTGGTTGATATTTTTTTTCTTTTCCTGAGTATCAAAATGTGATGATTATAGTCCCTGCAATGAGGCACAGACTTTTGGGGAGGGGGAGGGGACTATATTACTTGGTGTGTACCAGCCCTTTGGTAGAATTATATTGATTAGTTTTCCAGTTAGCAGTGAGACCTCCTTCTGACCCTATTTTCAGGGTCAGTAGATCATAATGCAGAAGCGCTAAGAGACCAGCATCCCTCCCCATATTGCTTTTTGAAGAGTGTATGGACTAGAAAATCATGTTATATATATAGATATGATGTGTATATATGTATAATGTATATATGTACAAAAAGAGTGTGACTGGACTCTGCTCTGCAAATGAAGGTATAAGTTACATGTCAATTATAATAACATTTTGCTGTGGAAAGGAAATTCATCCAGCCTCTACTATAAAGCTTTAAAACTGACATTTGTCCTAAGCCTTGGTTTGTTGTTTGTTTTTTTTTTTTTTGAAATAGAAAAGAAATACTTTGGGATTCAGCACAGTGAGGATAGGCATGCCTTTGTGAAAGAGAAACATGCATCTGTATTTGAAATTTAACTATTTTTCTGAGATCATTAGTTTGAGAACTATCAGACAAGAACAAGGAAAACAGGGTTACGAGCTCGTCCCCATCCTAGGCACTCTGAGGATGTCCCACGAGCAATCTGTTGACTTCTGTCTTGTATTGTATGTCAACCATACATCCCTCTAATTAAACAAGAAATCATTTGTCAAAACTTGCTGCACTTTTCATATCCAACATTTTCCATGGCAGGTGTGTAACAGACAAAGAACAAGGACAACATGAAATACCTAAAGAATGCTTTTAGTTGCTATTTTTACTTGCTATTTGAAGCTTACATTTGAAATCCTTGGTCCTGTAAAAGGATAAGGACTGGAGTCAAGGACTCAAATATCCTCACCCTAACACCAGGACCCTCCAGAATGCTTTTGAACTCCGGTGCTCTCTGAGTGTGCTGTAACTGTAGGAGACAGCTCTAGTGGTCCAGTAAGAGCCAGGCTACTCTTTTCGTATTAAGGAAAAGGAGCTTGACTTCTAGCAGCTGCTGCCCCTGGTTTTCTGCATCTCCTTAATTGAAATCCAGACCACAAGGAGCTAATTAATATATTCCATGCTACTCATGAAATCACCATCTGGGGAAACACATGACTGGAACGAACTCAGAGAAGAAAAAAAAAAAAAAAAGAATGAGGCGATGTGTTACAGGCCAACGGATTGTCCCTCTCTTTTTCCCCAGCATGGGCTCAACAGGTCTTGCAGAGAGCATGCCAACATCACAGCATGCCCACTATTCCTTGTTTCTGCAAGTCTGGACAGTAGTATATAGAAAATCATCAGTGAATAGATACTGCTCTTACATTGGCTTTTTAGTTGTGTTCAGATTTTAGTGTTGACTGATGGAGATGGCAAAGGCTGCATCCGTGCAACATCTCTCTTCTCCCTTACCTCATATTCACGCAGGTCTATGGTGTTGGCTACCTATTGAGATATGACTCCATATTTAGTTATTGTGTCAATATTGCACAGAATTTGAGCATCTTTCTTTGTTAAATATATGTATTTTAACTGTAAAATGTTTATAAACACACACTTAAATGACAAAGATTATCTTCTCCACTTGTTTCTCTGCTGAAACAAAGGCACTTTCTTTTTCCTACTAGTATCTTTACATACCTGTTTTCTTCTGGAAAATTTTCCAGGATTCCTAAAGTTTCCGAGTAATGGCTAAACAATTGTCGTCGTGGCCTCCCTGCACCTGCGTGCTAGTCAGATCAAATAACTTCCAGAGAGAGTCAGATTTGTAACAGAAGTGAGCTGACTCCAAAGGACTTGGGTGCCGTAGTGAGCAGCTGGTCCTTCTCCAAATATTCTGGAGCACAGGTATCACAGAGCAGGCTGTCATTACATCCTGCACGTGTGCCGTCAGTGTTGAAAACAGGCAAACAGCTGTTGGGTTGATAAGAGTGACCATATTCCCTGCAAACACGCTGCTTCATTTCTTCACCAGTTGGTACTCAAGGGACCCTTTCCTGTTGTGATGGTCGATAGTCCTTAGTGTGTCACAGGGTGTGTTTATGTCACTAGTCACTTGCAAAAACTACATGATTTTCTGATGGGTTTTGCTACTACATTTTTCTCTTTGAGGATCATGCATAAATATTAATGAAAATATTACCTAATTTACCCTTTTTTCTCCCTTTCTTCTAGCAGTAAGGAATTATTTTGAATGGCCTTGGCACATTATATCAATTTGATTACAAAATTTTTGATTAGTGCCTCTTTTACCAAACATTTTTCTTCCTTTATTTTTTTTTTTTTTTTCCTGTCAAGAGCTTGTGAAGCATTCAGTTAGCTGGTCACTCAGTTGCTATCAAGTAGTGACCACATTAGAGGAAGTTGCAGGGCCCTGGCACCCTTGGGCTGGGTGACACTTTCTGTTTCATAGCTGTGTCAACTGAGCTCTCCGCTCAGCAGGCACAGCTGGGTAGGTGCTTCTGGTTACTGCCTCAGTGTGTGTGAAATCAGAAATTCATGTGAGGCTCACCTAATAAAAAGACAAGGTACCAATCAGCCTAATAGGCAACTAAATAAGCAGAGTCATGTTCCTTACTCTGCTTCAGGTGAATTTTCTCACTTGACTTCAGTTCATCATCCTCTTATTGTGAGCCTTCCTGGAGGTTCAGTTGACTTTGCTAATCATTTATCTTAAAATCAACAGTGGCTTTACTTTTTCACCTTCAGCAAATACTCTTTTTTAGGGGCTATATTTATGTTAATAAGGCTGTAAAGAGGGAAAACTGAATTATGAAAATTGCAAACATTTTTGTTTTCTTTTAAGGGAAAACACATTTTGTTTACTTTTGCCACTCACCACCTCCAAAGAAAAGACTGAGAGGGTAATATCCAACCTCCATATTTTACTTTGCTATAGCTCTTTTTCACACTGCTGCAGGGCAGCTATGACAAATTTGAGAAACAGGAACATGACTAAGAAGAAGGTGACCATCAGTAACAGAGATGTAAGCAACTGAAAATGGCCACTCCAGCCTCAATTACATTTCTGCTGCACGTCAGCTACTTAACGCACCGTCCCACATCATCTCTTACCTGCAGATCAGGAGCATCCTGCCACAGGTCTAAGACAAAAATTTAGCCTTGCTGACATATATTCTTCCTAATGTCTCTTCGCTGCTAGCAGAGGGTAATCCCAAGTAGAAGTCTGGACATTTCAATGTCTCTTTGGAGAAGCCCCTCCAGGTCCAATATTCATATTGGAAACTGAGGACTTTGGGCAAAAATTGACCTTTCTGATGAATTTTTATTCTGTGGAAATTTAAGATGAAAAGTATTCTTTGTTTCTACAGTTTACCCTGCAAAATTTTCTTGCTTTAATTCAACTATTGGAATTTAATAATTGCGATCTGAAAAAGTGGGTAGAGTTGCTTCTGTGTGAGGAAAGTCTTTTTATCATAAATTCCCAGTAACAACTTCTTTCCTCACCTTTCTCTGTTCTCTAACTGTAGATAATAGAGTGGCAATTATGGTTATTTAGGACCTAAGCCTGAAAACCCTTAATCATGTGGATATTCATTGCTCCCGTGGTCTACCTATTCCATTGATCTTGCTAGTTTATTTTTGGTAGGATCAAGTGAGCGATTATAAAATAAGTAAAAACCACAGAAAGGTGACAGAGTCAATTTAGAGTACAGAGTAGCACTTACATCCTGCTGCTCATGGAGACGTAACGTAAGAGACATCATCATCCCCACGTAAGAGACACTCAATCATGGTTGTTAAAAGGGGTTAGTCCTTTGGAGGAGCTGATGGGGACACCTGGGACCCCTCCTGGACTGCTCTGGCTGTGGGGTTTGGGGCCGTCTGCTGGCCCAGCCTTGTGCAAGGCAAATGAAACGAGGTGGCATGCTAGCGTGAAAACCAAACAGGATCAGGAATGGGTCCCAGCCAGAAAAAGTAAGGATTTGAACCTAAATCACAATCCAAACTTTCCCAACGGGAATGTTTAGATTCAGGGCCATCTCCTGAAATAAATAATGAATAAATAAGGTCCCGTATAGATTTCTAACCATGTCACTTTATTAACACTATAGATTTTTCAAACACGGAGGGGCTGTAAGAATTACATATACATTTCATTAGTAGGGAATTTATGGCTACAAGATTGCACTTAAGGTTTGTGCTAACACTTTATGCACCCTTTTGACCCAGTCCCTTTACTATATTCTGCCCCAATATTATTTTTCATAAGTCAGGAAACGTTTTCCATATGTTTTGCAGCATTATCCAAAGGGAGTTTGCAGCTGTACTGTTCATACTTTATCATGTTCATACTGACTGAAGTGCAGACCCCTCCTAGTGACAGTACCCATCTGAAAGATCATAACAATGCATTTTTGGCACATTATTGTTCTCCTTTTGTGTCAAGCCTCCCCCACGGAACAAAATTGTTTCACAGTTTTTATTAAAATTTACTATAAATGAACAGCTGAAAAAATAAACAGAAAAGTCTGTGTGTATCTTATTTACTGTCATCACAAAAAGAATATCTGTGCTGGAACATTATAACATAGCCTAACAGCCAAAACTAACTTACAGAAATAAGCAGAGACATTAGAGAGGTTGAAGGCCACAGGAGTTCATTATTTTCAGTAAGCTTAAAAGGCAACAGAGGGGGTGGGGAAGAAGGAAGGGGAAGAAAAAGCAAAAGGAAAGTTATGAAGGTACATGAGAACCAGGGAACTGCGGGAGGGGAGGGCTGAAGTAGGAACTTCTGTGGCACAGGGCAAAAAAAGAGATGAATGCACCAGTGCCGTAGTTGCCATGTCTTTCTACCAGCTTTCTTTTCTACCAGTTTTCTCATGGAAAAATACATTGACCCAAGAAGCTCTAAATAAAAACAGGTCCATGAGTTATTTCAGCTGATTGTAGCCCTCCACTGTTTGATCGTAACATCTGAGCTCTGATATCCCCCATTATTCTGTAGAAGATATGAGTTTGCTCCTGTAATTTTGGCTTTCAGGAACTGAGTTTAGACTGAAAACGCACTTTTTTTTAGGAGAATTTTACAGCCATGTTGTGGGCCAAGCTGAGATGTGGTCTGAGAAGCTGGACCTCCAGTGACGGCTTCTTGTGCCTCACTGTGCTTGTGCGTGCCTTCAGTGGGTCTGAATCTGATCTGCTCGATGCACTTCAGTGGAAAGAGATTTCTAATAGTAACTGGAAGCAGATATAGCCAAGGAATCAGTTTTAGTAAATCCCACTGAACTCTGTCATGGCAGAGAGACAGTATAAATGTTCCCCATGAGTCTGCTAATGAAATGCCTGGCAAAGCCAAAAAGGGCAAAGAAAAAATAGAAATCACAGCTGCAATATCAGCTTGAATAATAGAGCTAGGAACGGGAGAGTAATAAAAGATGAGCAAGAGGTCAGAAATAACACAATATGAAGGCAAAAGAAAGGAGAGGAATGCTTTCCAAAAAGTGAGGCAGAGTAGAAAAGAAGTGCTCCAGGTCCTGTGAAATGCTGATGTGAAATGATTTAAAAGAGGAAAACTAAAAAAATACTATGAAGGCAAAAAATAATTAATTATATGAATTTCATGATCTGAAATTTTTCACCCTTCTCGGCTTCTTGTTGGGAATATTCCCCGTAGAGTCTGTGCTAGAGGCCAGGTATTCAGTGCCAAGTCTCTAAAATGGGTCTGAAAATGGACACTTATTTGTTGTACCAAGTACTCTTTTGAATGTTCAACCACCTTCTTTTTTTTGTTTTCTTTTTTTTTTCATTTTTCTCCTGTTCAGAAATTTTGGCACACAACTTCTAATTTACTCAAGCCATAATCTACTTGCTAGGAAATAACTGGCTAAGTTCATTTTAGGGATCTTATTCATCACCTAACGTAAAGGCAAAAGAGCAGCATCGGGCACCCCTTTCCGCTGCCAGTGTGATGTGGAAGTACAAACCTCGGGAAAGGCACAGGCTGGGGCAGTTTCCTCCCTGAGCTCCATGTGCATAAAGGCCAATTAATTAATACAGGTGTTATTCTGGGGATTCAGATTAATAAATAAACAAACAAACAAAACGTCCAGTAGGAAGTAGCCCAGAGCTGGAGAATGAACACAGGTACGTGATGCTCAGCTTCACAGAAAGGAGAATTGTCCATCCCATATGATCAATATCCACTGACTTCGTTGGATTTCTGGAAATCAGTGGATCTTTGTCCTTCCTATCTTCTGTGCTTCTAAGCACTAAATCAGATGTCAGCTGCTCAGAGACATTGCGTTGCTGCATAAAGACTCGTAGCATATTCCTGTAAAAGCATATTCCAGAACAAGTAAAATGAATTTTTTTGTTGTTGTTGTTAAAAGTCTGCAGCCCCTGTGAAAATTATTTGCTTCAAAGACAACAGAGTAAATAAACTTCCTTCACAATAAACTTCAAAAATAACAGTAAGATATATGGTGAAGTGAAGGGAATAAGCCTTGTAAAAAATGTTTCTCAAGTAAGCTAACAGTTTGGATGTTTCTCATCTTCAGCTAATCATTTCCTCATTTTTAATCTGCAATTATAACACAGGTTTATTTGCTTGGGATGGTCAAAAGCCTAGAACTTATTTAATGTTTTAAGGTATTATTTTAACCTTGCAATTTGATTTTATTAAGTTCTTTTTGAAGCATTCACATCTTTATTAAGAATACACTAATGAAGACCATCAAGGAAAAGAAAGAGAAAGCACTTTTAGAGGTAGAAAGCTTCCAGGCTTGAGGCTTAAAACAAAAAGCCATACAAATACTTTATAAGTATCTATATTGAAATATATGCCTTCTAATAGTATCTTAACATGATTCGCTATTCAAATAAATCGATTTGGCACAGCAATGTTCTAAACTTTAAACTAAATTCATCTGCATGTACTTCCTCCCTGGTGTGAGCGGAATATATAGGCACAGCTCTGTCAGACATCCTCCACATGCTGCAATTCTTGAATTAAAAAAAAAAATATATATCCAAAATTCTGCCATGGTGCCATGTGAACAAGTAACTAAATATACATAAAAACATAGTCACCGCTATACCTGCCTTCTCAGACATGGACACGGCTTTGAGCTGCTCCCAATTTGGAGGTTCTTCTGGCTATGTGCTGGTGTTCAAGACCCTTTTGCTTTTCCCTGTTTAAATCCGAGTGTTTTCACACTGCTGATGGGATTGGATGTACAGTCCTCCTGGCAGCCTGCCTGTTACCTGCCTGCACGTTTGTGCAAATTAAAAACCAGTCATGATATACTGGCTGATAATATTATCTCCTCAGCCTTGGGGAAACAGCTTGGGAAGGAAAACCGGTTAAAACAGAAATGTCTTGTTATTAAGATAGCTATTTCTGGAAACAGTGGGGCAGGGGGTGGCTCCTGGTGTAGGTAAATGCCACATGATTCCAACAGAGATGAAGAAAAAAACTGTGAAATGACTGTTTCAGGTAACAGCAACTGCCATTAGTGTTACACTGTACATCCTTTTCCACAGGGAACGCACTGTTCTCTTGCACCTTGTTACCCACGAATATTCTTTTAATGCCAGACAGCTACAAATATATATTTCGGGGAAAGCCACTAATTATGTTGAGGAAGACAGAAAACTTGCTCTTTAGGTATTTTTGCATACTCTTTATTATGAGCCCTTGTATGTAATTAGTGCAAATTGCCAAGTTTTTGCTCTATACAGCTAAGGTAAATTTTTGGTACATTGACTAAAATTCCTATGAAGCTTTCTTTTTCTTATGTACTGTGCTTTCCAGCTGAATATTTCTATATTGACTTTTCCCTTTTCCTTTTATTTTTTCTCTTTTTGTAATAGTAAGAACTGATGTAGAAAAGCTTCATTTCTTACTATATGAATAAATTGCAAAACTCATAGGAGCAAAGCCAGGCTACCACACATACTTGTGTCTGTTCTATCTTACGTTACTACAGTATCCCGTGCTTTTCTCTGTCTCAGTATAAATGTTTGCACATATAAAAACATTAACATACCTATAAAACACTGATACATTGTATTCAACTTTGAACGCTATCAAAGTTTAAATCTCGGTAAAGTGCTTTAAAATCAAATCATCATGCCTTTCAAGGAGCTTTGCCAAGTCAGGTCTTGGCATTTTGTCTCCCCCATAATAACAACCGCGTGGCTTTCAGTGGTCTGTGCCGCTGGGTGCCTGCAGGCGCAGTCCCACCACAATGCAGCAGCAAGATGCTCAAAAAGCACAAGTCACTGCCCAGATATGCTGCTTCTACACCTGAAAAAAAAAAAAAAAAAAAAAAGATAATAAATAAGCCTTTAAAACAATGTTTTTCAGAGAGCTTTCCTACTGTTTAAATGGGGTGGGGGGAAAAGTAGGTATTCTTATACAATAATATATTATATGGGTGACTTGCAGACAGAGCTGTAGATTTTGTGGTAACCTCGAAGCAGGTTATCAGAGAGATGATGTACCACAGTTGGTGTTAGGTCCATACCAGTTTTTAAAGATCTGAGTAGATAGTCTTTAGACAATGATTAGGTGCAGAAACCTTGTTTTTGAATGTTTAGCATGTAATGAAAATGGGATAAAAATGGAAAGGTAAAATTGCCCAGAAGTCTTGATCCAAAAAGGAAAAAAAAATGTTTATTTAGTGGCTATGAGTCAACACATGGTGTATGAACAAATATGTAAAATACCTATATTAGATAAGAGAAATCTGACAGGGTTCTGAGGCTTAGACTCTAAATAATAAGCTGAAAGCAAATAAATACAATATCTGATCCAAGAAAAATATTTTTCATAGCTTTGAAGTGAATCGTTTTAAAATTAAGAAACAAAAACCCAAGAACCTTCTGTTCTTAAGTTAGATAATTAAATACCCAATCAATGTCAACTATCAGAAAACTATTTGGTATTTTATTATCTTTGCTTGACTGATCTGTATTATGGAATGCCATGAAAATTGTGATTCCTTTTTTGATAGATGGAGACTGCTTTTAACATGTATTAAAGAATACTTTGTATTTAATATAAACATATCTAAAAGCAGTCAGAGCAGTAAGAAAAAAATACAATTAACTGTCTCAGTGAACAGAATACACCTGTAAGTGAATCACAGGTGAAAACTTTAGGCAGAGCCTTGAAAGCTTATATGAAGGTCACAGGTTACATGTCAGATGTTTCTGAAAGCAACTAAAGAAGACAGAGTTGTTTGTTTATTTGTTTTTCAATCTAATGGATTTATTTTAAGAAGGGAAAAAGCTGGAATTCTTTATTTAATTAGAAGCCTGATATCATAGACTTCATGACCTCATTACTAGCCTGGAGGTCCTTTACACAGTGCCAGGGACAACATATAAAAACAACCATTTTATAGATGAGAATGAGACAGAAGAAAAGAAGCTTGTTATATGTGTGAGAATTTGTCAGCCTTCTCTGATGCTCTCTTTCAACTAGTTTCACCTAATCTCTGCCAGTGGAGAGTGAAGCTGGTATGGGAAGAGTGGGAGTAGGGGATGATGATAGCAGCTGGAGAGTAGCTTTGCTTTTTTTTGCTCGATGTGCAATAGGATCATCAGAGATAGTTTTTCAAGGTGCTGGTTTAACCAAACCTTGAAAAGTCCCTCTCTTTATCTGAATCACATACAGTGTAATTTCACAAGTTTCCAATGACTTCTTCCTGTCTACTGGAAAAAAAAAAAAAAAAAAAAAAAAGGAACTTCATCATTCTCATAATAATGACCATTCAATCATTATTATTTTTTTTGTTATTTTGTTTGTTTGTTTGTTTTCCCTATCAATAACAAGATAAGACTTAGGGAGGATCATGACAGTAGTATTTATTCACAATGAAATAAGCCCACTGTTTAATATCATTTAATATTTTTTCTTAGGTTTTCTTTCAAAGGCTTTAGCAAGAGAAATGTTTGCCCTACCCTGGAAAAACTCCATGCCATGATCCCAATGCTGTCCTGGATATAGCCTCATATCTCAAACCAAGCAGTGTGCAAAGGTACTTATTTCATTGTGTCAAGTAAGTTCTGATTCCCTGTAGAGTTAGATATTTTCTGCCTAGGTAAGTTCAGTATTTGACACTAATAAAATGGAAAGTGATCTTCAGCTCTTGATACTGTTTAATGGAATCTACTTTACTGTTTATTGTGTCTGTAAAATGGAGTAAGTGCATGTGGTTTTGGCTTCATGAAAAAGGGCATGTGCTGTTGTAAAAAATTATGCTTGTGGACAGAACAGTAAATGCCTTATTTACTTACTCTTTAACACTGGAGGATCGCTTGAGGAATGTAAGGGGTTTATGCCACAGGTCAGGATTCATGTATGTGGAGCTTTACAGTTTGCAGAATCTTTCTGCTCAGCCAAAAAATGAATTATTCCCACCATAAAATGGAATAAGCCAGCAATAAGCTACTACTGCCTTTGTCTTGGCTTTGTTTCCTCAGTCACTAAGAACGGCAGTGAAAGACAACCTCCACTGGCATGGTCTGGATGAAAGAGAGCTGGGAGGGATCATTGGGAATAGGTAGGTCTGGCAAGGAAAATTTCCTCTGTTTTTTGTTCCTTTAGTCCTGGGATCCCATCTCCCAACACTGCCTAGCTGAAGATGGTCAATCATTGCTCTTTCCACAGCATTGCTCTTTCCACAGCATCAGTGTTCAGATCCCATGGAATAAATCTGGACATATTATTGTACCCACCAACATTACAAAATACAGTTATCAGTATATATATTTTTGGAACATGTTATTAAGAAAAGTGAGGTGGAAAGAGCATAAACTATGTTTTTTAAAGCTGCATCTTCTAAGCCCAATGGAAAATGCTAATGTTTCACCTGAGCTCCTCAAGTGATTTTCACAGGTAGTTTAAGACCATGAATGAAGCCAGGAATTAACTCACAACATAAGCCTGTAAATTGCTAAACCAAGGTAGGAAAATGAGTGACATTGTTTTGTCACCTTTTTGGTGACATAACCTATGTCACCTTTTTGGTGACATGGGTGCAAAAATATAACGTGGTGGGTTTGCACACAGTACATTGTGTAATTATTTGGATGATTCTTTCTCTATGGGAGTTAAAGTACTTGTTTTCTATTTATGTAATTAAAGGATAAGCATGTTTGGAATACTGCGTGTTTTCTCACATTATGAAAAAGAAAATGTTCCACAAAGGGACTGTAGCTCAGAGAATTCCCCGTTGGTTAATTCAGTTCCTGTAAAGGAGGTGATTATTAGGTCCAAGGTGATTATTAGGTCCACCTATATTGGGAGCTGTAGTCATCCAGAAGAATGAAATGGTTTCCATGCAGTGTTACAGATTAAGATGTTTTACTGGGTGTTACACATTATAGAATAGATTTGCCTTTTTAACAAGCTTGTGATCCTTTAAGGATGTAAAACCTACACCAAAACTGCTAAAGCAAAATACACAACAGGAAGACCATTGGGATTATCTTCAGAATGTTTAAAATAAATGACTGGGCTTACAAATTGTTTATGACTATAACATCTAAAGCTCCGGTGAAGGATTGGTTGCATTAATTGATTTTTTTAATATGATTATATTTTGTCACTAAGTGATCTTTGTTTGTTATTGATGGTGCAGTTCTTTGGTAATACCTCTGGAACTATTATTGTGTGGCTTTTGCTACTAAAAGCTACAAAAATACAACTTCTTGCAGGTAATTTTTATTTTTAACTACTGTTACAGTTTTCTTTCAACTAAAGTATACTGCTAGAGAAACCTCTGACACAAAGAAAAAAGAAATAGTGAAGATCACAGAAGCAAGCCCTTCAGCAGTTCTGAGGAAAATGCTCTTTATTTGCATGCTCTTGCCTGTGAATCCCTGGTTGTTGTTTTTATTCAGATGTACTGTAAAAACATCTATCTGTACTGGAAACACGTAGAAGAATTGCTAACTAGTTGCAGGATAGCCTACTGGCTTAATGTCACACTGTTTATACAATGACTTCATTGGGAGGTATCTTTGTGTAAAGAACATGAAATTAGGCCCAAGGTAATCTTCAAACTTGGACCCAAAGCCACAAAAATAATTACTATTTTACAAATATAAGTATCTGTGCTAGCGTGCTGACCTCACATAACTTGTTGCTGTTGTGTTGGGATTTTTTTAGCATGAGAACATAGTACAGCAGCCTTCATTTCTAGCCATAGATGCGTAATTTTTCATTAGAAAAAATATAAACCAAGTGTCTTTTTAACTAAATGCGCTTAAGAAGCCAACGTCCTGTTCATATTTCTTGCATTTCTTCCATCCTCTCCATTCCATATGTACAGCCAGCAATACTTAATGCTATATGAAATGAATAGCAATAAGAATTTGACGCATCCCACAAAATCAACGATGTTTATTAAAGTCTAAAAATCTGGACTGACACCTCGACTGGTGTTATGTTACTTTACGTAGTCAAAACATCTTAATGCAAAAGCAGGCATTACAGATTATTATACAGCAGCACAAGCAGTTTGCCCATGTTTTGCAAGAGACTTTTCTAACTCTTCAACGTATTTCAAGTGGTTTAAGGACTTCAGAGTGAAAAGAGGTATGGCAACAAGGATTACTTGTAGAAGTGGTATATTTTCATCTCTTTGAAAACGGATCTGAATTTTCAGGATAATAATATATTAATGTGCATTTCTACAGTACCCATAAATCATACTTAAAGCAGCAGGACCAGCTTTAGTGGCAAAGGGAATACTTTGTCCCATCAAAATATTATGAAAACAGCAACACTGATGATGACAAAACCCCAAAAGGAAAGTGCTGAGAGCTAGCCTGAATAGCCTGGGAGACCCATGCTGGTGTTTGCCCAGCTGGTTCATGCACCAGGCCAGAGACTGCTCCGGGCTCCCACAGGTACCTCCAGCTCCGGGAGCTGTTCTAGGGCCAGCTTGAGCTTCCAACAACAGTCATAGCCAAAGCCTGAGTTTTATAAATATTTGGGGAGAAACTGTTCTAGTCCACCTTTTGCTTGTTCTGCTTAAAGGCAGATGAAGCGCTCCCGTTCCTCCCTAGTTATGCTCATGTTATGGCCCTCTTCCCACCTGTGGCTGGGGGAAGGATGTTATTGCAGTTTTTCTGATGATGCCAGCCCCTTGAGCTGACAGATGGAAAAAGGCTGTAATCACTTTCATGGTGCTTCCAGAACGATCTAGGGGAAAATGCTGAAAAAGTTCCCAGTAGTCATGTCAAAGGAATCCTATTTCCACTCTACAGCAGAAATCAGGGGCCTTTATTTAAACAGATAAAAGGTTCAAAATAATGATGGGAATTTGGGAGGAAAGCCAGGATGAGTATTAGGACCACAAAACACAGCTTTTTCTGCTTTTGCCAATGTCCTGTAATGAAGAATTCTGTCCTGAATTTATTTTCAGGGGGATTAAAGATCAAAACTACAGGTGATGGACCGAGCAACTGTAAGTAAAAGGCGTGTCCAGCCCAGACAGTCTATCAGTGGCAGTCTGATGACTGACAGATGTGGGGAGCCCATCCAAAGGAGCGAGCACAACTGGCTGTGATGCCTGCCAGCATCCAAATGCTCTTGTTGAGAAATGCCTTTCAAAAGCTTGGTGTCTGTTCTGGGGCAGTGCAGAGAGTAATGAGCTGAATTAGTGTCTAAGGATGAATCGTTTCTCATCACACATTTTAAAGTAATGTGTAATTGTTTTATTTTATTGTGGTTTGGTTATTGGTCACATCTGTCTGTATCTCTCATGCTACAGAAAGACCCAGCACAATGACACGCACCACCAGATTGCCAGAAGTACTGAGTAGCTCCGATCATATGGCATTTATTTATGGGTGGATATTTGAAATGCCACACTATGCTAGGTGTCAAACTTTTTGAAACCTGTCTGGTCTACTCAGGAACCCAAATAAGACCTGAAAATCTGAACTCAGCTGTGATTATTGTGGCATCCTAAAAACTCTCACCATAGCATGCAGCAGACCTGCAATCCTGTTTGTCCATGCACTACACATCAACCTTCCCCTCCCAGCGCTTTATCAGGCTCAGTAATGTGACAACTAACATTTAATTTTCCTGTCAGCTAACATGGCTCTCTGGGGAGGGCAAATAGGCCAGCTGAACATTGCAAGGCATATGTGGCATGTTGGTCTTCCTTATAATATTCTGTTTGTCATTGTTTTGAGTTCCCTATTCTCTATTGCAATTATAATACAACTTGATTAACCTAGCAGCTGTGCTTAGGATGGTGACAGAAGAGAATCTATCCCAGCCTTCATGACAACTAATTTAAACTTTTAGAAAGTTGTGTGGATTTTCCACCACGAATGCACATAGAGAGCTCACTACAAAGCTTAACTGTAGATACACTTGACATCTACTTTGTCTGTAGAAGATAGGAAGATAGGTTCCTGTTGGATAGTTAGTGGACAATCACTTTAAAAATTTGTAACATTATAGTACAGAATTTTTTTTTCTCCTTCTCTATCTTCTTTCCTTCCTTTTCTTTCTCTCTTTCTCCAGTACATCTATGTGAATAAATGAGATCTTACATAAAAAGAAATCTAGGTTATAAAGATTGTTTAAAGATGATTACTATTGTTTCTGTAATAAATTAGCAAGGTCCTAATCTTGTAGTCCTTGTGGAAACAAAACTCCACGGGTGTGCTAAAGGAAAGGCTGAACACTGGGCATGTCTTAATTTGACTTAATATTTGGCAGAGGCTCTACCTCTGCTTGGGTATATTAATAACGCACATAGATTCTACTTGATTAATAAGGGATCGATAATCTCCATATGCAATACAGACAACAGCAATATGTATATAAACACATGGGCTACATAAGTGTTTGGTTTGTAAATGTGTACTAAAGCTTCAAAGAGCAGCTTAGTGTGATTTTAGACAAAACAAGCATGATGCATTGTGTTTAACTGTGTTAAATGCTTTTTTTTCATGTTTACATAACGATATGCTGTGTTTATCTTACAAGCGCTGTAAAAATATTAGTTAGCAGTCATAAATATAGTCCTGATAAAACAATACTACTTTTCAGAACTGCTAATCTGTGTTAATGCCGCTTCGGTACGGGCCCTGCAACAGCTGTTAGAATTTTGTCCCCTGTAGGTCAGAGAGAGAAGATGGGAAAATCCTTAATAAAATGTTGTTAGAAGCTACAGGTGGGAAATAAAGAAGCTCTTGTGACCTGTAATCTTATTCCCTCATAAAGTCACGGAGTGCACAGCAGCTTCTGTGGCTGAAATTAGACAACACGCTAGCGGCTTTTCAATCTCAACTTTTGCAGTTCAGTTATATCATTTTCAGTGAAGAACAAATGAAGGATACAGCAAGCACTGCCCCTGACCTTCCTTGCTGTTTTTAATAAGCACATTCAACAGCATGAGCTTCTCTGTCTTAAATGAATTACTATATATCCATGTACTGGAAAGAAAATACAGTAGTGTTTATCTTCTGTATACATTCTACTGTCAGATTTTAATTAACTCTCAGCCTCAGGTAAAGAAAATATGCTAATTTTAATAGTCTTATAATTACTGTGGGCCAGATTCCACCACCCAGCTGCAGCCTGGTGCCCAGTCATGCACAGAGCCTCACTAGCTTCAATGGGACTAACCAGGGAGGATGAGGCTACTGCCATCAGATTTTCCTTTCATAAGACAGCATTGCAGGAAGGAAAACATGGAAAGGCGCAATAGGCAGAAATCAAGAATGAATCAGTGAATGAATTATCTATCACCAAAACTAGATTATGTTATGGAAACATGTACGCTGTTATGTTTTAAATACTTTATGATCAGCCTCCTGTGGTTAGATTTTGTTTTTCTGTTCCAATGGTGGGTATATTACATGCATTTCCATGTAGACAATACATACTTTTTGGAGATTATGACTCTGCAGTCTTCACCTTTGCATCTTCTCATTCTTTCCTTCTGGTATCTCCTTTGCCTTTCATCAGACTACAGCACTGTGGAGTACGAAAATGAATATTTTTTCTTCTATTGCCTTTATTAAATACAAAAAACAAAAACCAGTGCAGTATACAGGGTAATACACAACTCTGTACACTTCTCTAGTAAATCTTAGTCGTTCAGCTTTAATAATTTGTATATTTAAGCTACCTGAATGAAATGGAGCTAAGGATGGAGTGATTTTTTTGTTATTATTTTTATCAAAAGTACAAAACAACTTGTTTAAAAATACTCAGCTAATACTGTATAGATTACAATCAAATATTTACAGCTTTAATGTCACAATAATTTGTTTAAATATAATTATGTGCAATTACTTATTAGTAAAATGATAGAGGACTGCTGAAATGTGATATAGAGTGGTATAATTAATTGGCTCCAGATGCAATGAGTTGTCATTTCTGAAAATTTAATGTCATCAGAGCTCTTTTTCCAATAGCACAAGAAGCACTATTGCTAATAGACTTCAGAGCTTGAAATAAATAAATCTTTGGAATCCTGTTGCATCTCTTGGGGTGTGACATTTGACAGTCTTTTATAGCACAGAACGAAACAAGTTTGTGAGCTGGAATTCAATTGTGGTGTATTGATTCCTTGCATCAGTCATTATTCCCTGCTGATTGACAGCTGAAAATTGGTTACGTTAAGTATTTCATATGTTATATTGGCTGACATTTGCTTGCCTGCTCCTGTGTCAATATTGTTGTAAAGATCTCCAGCTCTATGAGATAGCAATATACACTGACTGTGGCTTTTGTGTGATGTTCCAGTGTTTTTCCTGACATAATTTAAGACATATTAAAAACCAGCAGCATCTTCCCTCTTGAGAAGCTTAATGCCAATATTATTGTCTTCCAAGGGAAGATCATGTATGCTCATAATCGGGTGCTAATTTCCACCCATACGCTCATGTTTAGGCATTAGGCACTATAACTGTAAAATTGAGCCTGCTTGATTGATTCATGTCAAGCCTCATCTCAGCTCCTGCAGTGGAAGTCATCCAGCTGACCCTTTTTACACTAAAAGAAGAGATTTGTGTTTCTTTCTTTCACCTGGAACCATCAAATTGACTGAATAATCTGTAATACATTAGTGCTGACATTTGTTAGGCAAGAATTAAACAAGACACAGTAATCATTCCCCTGAATAAAAATTGTGTTTGATTTCCAGCAGAGTTCTGTTAAAAGGATGGTACAGCCCATCTCCTCCGAATTGGGAAATGGTGAATATTTTCTGTGTTAATGAGCCAAATTAACACTTTAATGACAGATGGACAGTCCCTAGCCACTCCTGACAAAAGCTGCTGAGTTTTGGATGGAGATGTGGTTCTAGTGCCTGTCAGGAGGACTACAGAGAGCTCCCCAGAAATCCTTCACACTGAACGTTTACGGGTGCGGATAGTAAAATTTGACCATTTACCTGAATACAGACAAGAGGGAGAATGATGCCTTGGAAATATGTATGTTTTATAGCTGAAAGTGTGGGAGCCAGGAACTGGTTTATTAAAATCTGCCTATTATCGTAATTAACATGGTTTGCATGGCAGGGTTTTGGCATGTTCTTCCTTGAGGCTCCTGTTTTTATGGGCTTGCTAATTTATGAGGCTGTAAAGGAATAACTGTTACAGATATGTATGTCTGTTATTCTTAAGCTAGCCTTAGTGTTCCTCTCTCCTTGCCCTGGCAACCCCCTGTGCCCCAGCTGGTGGCAGTTCGTGTCCCTGACCTCGCACGGTTGATTCTGATGGACACCATCATCTACCCGTTCACTCTGCATCCCGAAAGTGGGCATGAGGGATCTTTTTCTACAGCTACACCCAGCTAGCCCCAGGAAAAGCAGTTCCTGAAGTCAATAGGGCAAAAACCCTTATTTACTGTCAATCTTGATAAATATGATGCTGTAGAAGGGGGACATCAGAGGCATTGATTCCTGTCTCCTCCATGACGATATAAAGCATGAGGTCAGTGCTTTATATCAAAGTCACTATGGATGTATCAGCATACACCTAGTATGATCAGTATCTGGTCTGATGTCTTTGAGGTCCTCGTGTTTTGTCAATGTAAAACTGCATATTTTAACTGATGTACGCTGCTTGTCTGGCTGCACCATGCTCTGTTCATCATGGCTAGGCTGTAGCAGAATTACTGTTGTACCATAAGTCTATCCTTTCAGGGACAACCCTGAAAGAAAGGTATGAAATGTACCATTTGGAGAAACACCTGTGTTGGTTACATGAGTGACCTGACCATCTTGCACCTCAGAGGTTCATTTAGAGACAGACTTTTCCCTTGTCCTGGTGTTGAGGCTGCAGTTTTTCCAGCTGGGTCCTTATGGCAAGCCAAAAATGAAATGGGCTGTAGAAGAAGCACACTCTGGAAAAGTTTTTTTTCCCTCAGTCAGCCTGCTGGGAGAGTAAGGGTGCATCACCCTTGTACTGACATGCCTCTAGGATGCCCACATCAGAAACAGCACCACTGGCTGGGTACAGAGACATATTGGCAGTGCAGGTGTAGATGAATGACATGAAAGCAGGAAAAAACTCCGTGAAGAAAAAATCCAGAGCAGATCCCTCCTGCCCTGAGCAAAGTAAAATAAGGAATAGATTGGTTCAACATGTTGGGATCCTCCCAGCTGGTACTGCAGTAGCATTTTCACTTTGGGCTGAGTAGCACCACTCTAACCCAAAATAGCAAAAGCTGGTACGGATTGCAGTTCATTAAGAACACAAGGCTTATTAGCACCCAAAGCTTTTTATGAGCAGGTGATGTGGGACTGGTACGTGAAATCAGTCAGTCTGCCTGGTGGCACCTGCTGCTTGTTGCATTTAGGGTAGGTGCCCTGCCAAGCAGAGCATTCAGTAGAGGTTTCTGCTGCCTTGGTGGTGGCTGGACCTGGTACTCTTCTGGCAAATGTTCCTGAGAGAGGGTTTAAAGCAAGAGTGCCCATTACAAAAAAAAAAAACAACCAAACAAACAAAAAAAAAAAACAAACTGCAAATAGAGAAGTTGTGTTAAAGTGGAATAATTGTGTTCCTAATGGACACCTTGGGCTTTAGCTGGTGATGGATGGTATGAAGTCTGCAGAGATATGCCTGATTCATCTAGGAGAGCTACAGCTGCTGGTGAGTGGCCTAGTGAGCTTGCTGGTAGAGCTGGGGGTTTTGTTCTGGTCTCCTTGTGCTTCATCTTGATCCTCTCTGGGGAGAGAGGGTGGCTTCTGGCTCAGCCACAGCATCTCCTCTTGGCTTTCGTGTTAGCAGATGCTGCCCCTTCCAGTTATGCTTCCCTGCAGCTTGCTGCAAACACCTCCTCTGCTCTGGGGCAGGATTCTTTTGGCAAAATTCTCATGCCTAGCTCTTGTTCTGGTACTGACTGGGACAGCTGGGGGTTGTGACCATAGGTGCTGTCTGTGGTTCGGGCTGCTCTGTTTATAACTCTGCATCTTCCTGTGCTCGGTAGCAGCCCCATTGAACATCCCCCTGGCTGTTCAAAATGCAGAACAACTTTTTAGTGTCCTTATTAAATATTATATATCCTGGAACCATGCAGCACAACCAAGTGTTCTGAACATCTAAGTAACACCCAGATTCTACATTTGACTACTAGTTTCTGAGCATTTGGCTCTAGCTGTGGTACAGAAGTATTTGTAGAAGTTATTTTCAAAACACAAAATTTTGAGTGTTACTTGCTCTCAGACTTGTAAGTTCCCTATTTAAATTTCAATTATGGAACAAACAATCCCAGTCTTATTCCTTGTGCCACGCAACTCATTAAATGGTTTGAATATTTCATAGCCCAAAACTGTTCATGTTAATCTACGAATATATTGTTATAAATAACTAATAGGTGTATAATGAATCATGGCAATGATTTATGGAAGATTAATAGGTAGGAAAAAAGTATGAATTGTATTTTACAAGGGGAAATACTGAAGTGTTATCTCCTCTATCCAAGGCACACAAACATCACTAGTGCTTCACTCTCTGGTGTGTGGATTTTTTATTTTTATTTTTTTTGTGTTACATTCAAGATGGCAATGAGAGGGTCTTGTGGGTAATTGTGCCTTTAAAAATCTTAAATTGCTTCATGGCAGCCTGTGCATAATATCGCAGTGTTTTAGGATATAGATGTTGAAAAAGGTCAATCTCTGCACGTTCTTAAGTGGCTAGTTATGAAGGAATAGAGGAGAAAACCTGCAAGAATTTAGTTTTATGGTGAAGTTGAAGATGTAAAATGATGAAATAGGGAGATATGAAGGATTTTGAAGCTGATGTTAAGATATATAATTAAACAGTAAAACATGTAGGGTTTTTGTCTTTTTCTTGACTGGGATGAATGTTTTCTAAGGCTTGTAACAAAAGTTTGGCCTGACTAAAAGTGTCACAGGATCCTAATTGCAGCACTAGTCTGCTCTTTCTGTTAAAAGATCCAGAATCAACCTCCACCAAAACCAGGTGCTACAACACTTCAGAAACCACATAGCTACAACTGAGTCATCAGGGAAATTAGCTGGGCATTGTGAGCCAGCTGGCAACCCAAGCTACTGCAAAACCAGCAGGTCACCTTCAAAGCAGGTGGGCAGCAAGCACAGCAGACAGAGCTGTGTGCATGGCAAACTCAGTGAAAACCCAACACTCAAGAAAGAAATGGGTGGGGGGAAGGCAAAGGAATATAAAATTTAGGATTTATAGCAGTAAGAACACTCTCTTTCTGGGCTGGGACCATCATGCATGAACTAAAGGAACTTCTGATACCATTGATTTAAGTACAACTAGAAAAATGTGCATGGGCAGAATTGTTTATTGAAACTGAGAAATGCCAAGTGCATAATGGGAAATGGGATTTATTTACGTAAAACAATTCATGCTGAACAGAACTTTTTTTTCACAAGTCAGTATTAACCTGAACTGTTTAACAATGTCTAACAGGTGTTACTACTACCTGTTTTGAAAATGGATGGTTAAATTTTTATTGCTTAAGGGATTTGACTGGTCATGGATTTTTGTGGAAAATACCAGGAGTTTTAGAGCTTTGACTCTGTGGATGGGTTGAAGACATTTGTTTCCTCTTGGACTAAATAGTTCCTCATTACTGAATAAATAAGACTTGGAGTGACTCAGAGCTCCTGCTGGGAGCGTGGCTCTGACAAGAGTGGCCAATTTCCGTCTTGGGGTTTTGTTGAATGTTAACAAAATGAGAAGTCCAGAAATGTTTGAAAATATCAAAGGAGTAAACAATAGTTGGGGCAGTATGATAATCCTAAATAAATGTGTAGAGTAAGGCTGTTAGTAATTAATGTGGAGGGATACAGCTAAACAGTGTAAAAGGATTGGTCCTTGCAGCGGAGAAAGGTCTCTTGCTTGTTGCTGAACTTTGTCTGATATCCTGATACAGCTTATCAGAAATAACTGCTGCTTGCTGAGCCTCAGTTGTGATCCTGCATATCCATTATGATGAAGCCTAAAAGTAGGTCACAATTAAAGAAGACCCTGACTGTGTAGCGTAGACTTAAATCTGTTCAAAATTCAGGCACTAGCATAAACAGACTGAAAATACATGTATTGAAACTTGGAGTCTTTTAGCATTTAACATGTTCTTCTAGTTCGGTGTAATGTATCATTTTGTACCTTTCCTTTCTTTCATGTCTCTTCATATCTTCTTTACCTGGAGGTCATTGTTGCATGATGTGGGAGTGATGGTAAACTTGCTGAGGAATCTGATGGGTATGTGAAGACCTTGAGATGAAATGAAACAAGTTTTTATTGGTTCCATGCAAATGATACTTTTAGTGAAGAAAAAGGATGCAATCATATACTGCAGTCCTCTTCTGTGTAAATTCTTCCAAAGCCAGGAAAGAGCAAGCAGAACCTACCAAAATGACTTTCTAAGGAGGAAGCTGTCCTTATGGTGTAGCTTCAGGAGAGCTGAACCTCAGCACTGATAGAGGATGAAAGTGTTTACAATAAGGTAATAATTTTGCCTCAAAAAGAGCTTCATCATCTTCATTTTGCTGCTATTGTGACTGCAAATCCAGGGGAAGTCAACAATGAAATTTAGGAATTGATGAAAAAAATCGAAAAAGCAGAACAATAAGCATAATAAATTACATTTTTCATTTTGATCCCCCTGTGTTGTATCTTATACATTATGAAAACACTTTCTCGATAATTATATAATTATAGCTCTAAAATGAGAGAAATCATTAGGCTCTGACAATTCTATTCTGATAATGCCTGTTGGGTGCTCATCACACAATCAGCACTGTGCAGGTTGGCCTTGAAAAGCTTGCAGTGCCTCCTAGGTTTCTTGTGACAAATGGGAGTTGATACGAGAACAAGATAAATAGCGAAGAAAAATAGCAAGTGATGAACTCACCTCAGTAACATTTTCTGTAAGCATTTATGTGAGTGTTTTTGTTTGCAAGAACGTCTGTGTGGAGTGGCGTATCCCTGGATGTATGCAAGGGTTCATGCCATAAACCTTTGCAAGACAATCTTGTGTTCCCTACTCCTGTTTATAAAAGGTTCAGTCAATCAATCCAGGAACAAAAGCAGTAGCGTGTGTCTTAAGTGAAGAGTTATCTGCCAAACAGCAGATAACAAACAGGGCAGCAGGTCTGCCTTATGAGAAAGCATCGGTCTTTGGTTAAACTGGGTTGGGTTATCAGGGCATGGACTTCAGCAATGCAGAAGAGCAGACCCAGGGGTTGGGCAAGCAGAAGATTTCTGGCAGACTTGGGTTAGTAACGTGCTAGTACAGAAAACTCTGGGCTACTCACTTTGGCTTACCTTTTGCCTTCTGCTCGAGCGGTAAGGTGTTCTTTTTTGTGTGTGTGGAGTCTTTTGTTGTAGTAAAAGGTCTGCTTTCTGCATTGTGATAAAACTATGCCTTCTGATATAGAGCTCAGCTGATTTGGAGAGAAGTCCTGGCTGCATAATCATAGAGATGCTTTGGTAATTGCTTGCTGTCTTGGCCCTTCTGAAGCCAGTGGCAGGACTTGCATGCTTTCACTTGCTGCATGATGACCCGGGGCACTACCATATGTTGGGGAGTAAAAAGATTTAGAAGAAGAGCAGGGGATGTAAGTTGCACAAATGTTTTCTGCTGATCTGGTAGAACAGATCCTGATATGGAACTACTCTTGGTTCCCACAGGTAGCAGCCAGTGCAGTCTGATGCATTTCTTTTGTGCCCAATATTAAAAATAGGAAAAAGACATTTAAAGAAGCAGTCTGTGGTATAGCCCAGAGCTCGGGGCTGTCTGGGCAGCCTTTACAGGTTTACCTCAAGTGATGGTTTCTGCTTGAGGACCAAGAACCTGGGAGTTAACCAGTTAGTAACGGGTCACACTTAGTACTGTGATACTGCAGTCCTTGAATGGAGTTGGCCCCAGGCACGCAAAATTTGATATCCAAAGTTTATGAATGACATAATTTACTTTTTGCTTTACTAAAGTGAAGATTTCTCAACCAATGTGTGAGTGGCTCAATATTTTAATTATGTGTAGATTGAGTTCCAGGTAATTACCAATAGGAGTACATCATACTGTAAGCCTAATGCTATCACTCGTGGCCAGCCAGACGAGAAAGACGATAGCTGTGAGTCCTACACTGAGATGCACCTCCTCATAGACAGGTAACTGCTACTACCCTATATGTGCTCTGGAAACTCTAACAAGGGTGTTCAGGCACAGAAATCCTGCATGCCCTGATTCTGAACTGGCTCTTAGAGACCCATCTCACAGCTGATGTAAAGGTCACCTCTGGGTGCCTGCTTCATAGTACTTGCTAAGCAACATATTTGCCCAGTAAGGCTGCTGGCACAAATTTGATTAGATTAAAGCTGAAGGACTGCCATGGAACAAAGTCAGCTCTGTAACCACATTTGCACACATACCATTTCCTCGCTATGTTCCCTCCACCAGCTGCAGCTCAGGATGTGCCAAATACTTCAAGTGCAGGAGTTTGAGTCCAGGCAGAAGCAGGGTGCTTGGGAGAAACTGTAGTGCAAGGCTGGGGGGGCAGAGTATGAGGAAAATTGTGATGGGAGGCAGTGCAATGGATTTGCCTGCACCCTTCCTGCCTATCATGTGGGCTGGTTACTCTTACAAGTGTCTCTCTGTCAGCATGGAGCATTCTGGCCACCTAAGTACTTGTGATTTTCGCATGTGGATTTGTTGATATTAGCTTGATGTGTGTGCTTACAACAGATGCAATATTCCAGAGAAATCTGTGGGTCGGGGGTGGGGGGGGGAAGTATGTTTAAATGCAACTCTATGAGCAATATGTGCAATGATGTATTTAGCCCAATCCAAGTTTGTTAGTTCTGCATTTTAGTGGCATCATTAGTATTTACTAACCAAACAAAACTGAATCCTGATACTTGTTTTCTCACAGAAATATTAGAAGCTTTCAGTAACTTAGCTCACACTTTAATTTCTGAAAGCCAGCTTCACTTTTCTTCATGTTTTTGTCAAACGAGACAGAACCGATCCACCCCTAGTTAAAGAGCAAAATGATTTATTGTCGCAGGCTACAAGTCCTACTTGTGCTAAAGCTTTATCTTGTTGTCAGGCTGAAAGACTATTCCAATTAATGCTGCTTACACTTGCCATGTAAGCTGCTGAGGGCGATGGGCCTGAATTTCCGTAGTTGCTATCCGATAGCCAGTGCCAGTCACTGAAAATTTAACAGGTCATTCAATGCTAGTCAACAAAAGACCCATGAAGCCTCATTTCACACCAATTACTACTTAGCATATGTACACAAATTGATTTTAAAAATTTCTCAGGAACTTCTCTATGCTATAATCTGGCCACATGTGTCCCTGCAGCCTGGGGACTGCTCTGAGGGCATCTTGTCCTACCAGGCCCGGTCTGCTGTGGAAACCAGTGCCCCCAGACCAGACCTGTCTTAGTGTGACTTAAACCACCCCTGTCCAAAGCAGGGTACTGGTTCTTGGGTTGGAAACCCTTGGGCTGGCAAAGCCCGGGTGCAGTGGGGCCCTGGCCAAGCTCCAGCCTTGAGTGCCACCAGGTCACAAGACTGCTCTGCTCCTTGTGCTGTTGTTTCCAAAAATATAATCCCGACCCCTGCTATTTTTCTTATTTTGGATGCTCTGATGCTTTGTTGGACTTTGTAATATTTTTTACTATTTTTCATGACTGACTTGTGCTATGGATGTTTGCTTAGCACCTCAGGTATTCTCTTTGCAGGGGGAGAATGGAGGCTTATGATTTGTTGCTATTGATTTCAAACATAACTACTTAACCGCTGTCCCAATACTGAGGTTTTTAAATGTCCATCTAAATTGGTCTGCTATTCTCTAGTTTGTACATACAATTTGTAGGGAGAGAGGGTTTTTGTGGTGTTTTCTTTTTTTAAAAAAAAAAAATAGGAGACAAACAGCACTGAAAACATGCTTTGGGGCTCTGTAGCATAACTTTTAAACAGATTTCTATAGAACTGGGACAACTGCAGGGTGCAACTAATGCTTTGTTCTTACAAGGATGGAATTTGTGCCTTTTTTCTTTATTTTTTTTTTCCATTTCTAAATTGCCATGAGAGCAAACTTGCCTGCAGCGACTGGCTGGCTAAGCATCCCCCGTCCATCTCCTGCATGTCACCTGCTAAGGTGAGGAGTCTGAAAATGCCTGGACACATTATGTATGGGTGGCCTTTTGTTTATGACAGACAAAGGCAAAATCCTCTGGATTACTTGAAGATATCGTATAACACACAAGATGGAGTTACTATTATTCTTTTCTAAGACATATTGTGTTTCCCTTGGGCAGAGAAAAGAAAGTGCAGCCAATCCTGGGAGGGTAGCTCCTATTAAAGATTTATGCAAGCCTGAATTATTTGGCTTTAAACTTTTTTCTTTTTTTTTTAATAAGAGGGATGCTTTCTTTAGGCACAGCAGACTGAAGTAGATGGTATCACTGGTAATCCTTGGCTTAGGCACAGAGCTTCTAAATGGTTTGAATTAGGTAGAAGAGACTTTGATTTTTTTTGCCTTTTTTTTTTTTGTTTCTGCATTTAAGGTTTCACTGCAAAATTTCCCATTGAAGTAGCAATTTGGTGGGTTTTTGCCCTCTATATGTAAATTGTCTTTTAGCCATATTCATTCAGCAAAACAGCTTTGAAGTTGTTGAACTGTGTAAATGTTATATTAACATTTTCTTTTGCAATTATAGACATTTACTTGCTCTTGTTGAAATAGCTCTTTCAAGGGGAAAGGGAAGAAAGCAGGAAGTGAAAGTACACAAAGAAATAAAAAAAGTAGCTGTGCGCTCAATTTAATTTTTGAAATAAATCATTTCAACTCCTAATTTACCCTTCTCTAAGATGGTGGTTAAGGATAGACAAACAAAGAATACTGGAAGAAATAATTTCATTTTGTTCCTTTGTTACATTAGATCACTTAATTTTTACATGTTTGGTTTGCATATGGAGATTTGTCCAATGAGTCCTCCTCTTTGAATTTGTTAACTGATCCCAGGGAAAGCTCCGGAAGGTTCATGTCCATCAGTCTGCAATTCACAAATCACAAAAAGGCAAGCAATTGCCTGAAATAAAGATGACAAACAATGTGAATTAGTCATTAGGCCAGAGAGCTTCAAGCTCCTGTGGCTTTATTAAATTAAGTCTAGTGTGCTTAATTCAAAGTGGCAAATGATCCTTCATGAAAAAGCCCTATATAATCTAATATGAATTAAAATCTTCTTATGAGTTCTTAAAACATCCAACATACTTAATAGAAGAATTTTTTTGCAACATTCCACTGGGTCATGCTATAATTTCTATGTAATGTATGAATTTATATTGTTAACTTCTATAGAATGCAGGTTAATATCTTCTAAGGTACTTTTGTGGCATTGTATTTCATATTTTCCACACAATATTTGTATTGTTCAAATATGCTTTGATACGTCACTTTGTGTCAATAGTAGAATTTCTAATGGGAAGAGTAAGCAATATTTTAGTGTTCACACAATTTATGGAATGTGGTGGCTTTTTTTCCCCTACCAGTGGTTATCATTTCAACAGATTTTTTCTTCTGCCAAGTCCATGCCAGGAGCATATTTGTGTTGTTACTGTTGCTCAGCAACTGTGATCTCTTCACTAGGTCTGACAGTTGCTTTCTCTCCAGGAGAGCAGAGATGCAAGAAGGACAGATGCATTGATCCTCAACGCATTATCAGATCTTGTCACACACCCGCTTTGAAAAGCTGATAGCATCTAATAATCTTACTCAAGGCTCGTTTTACACATCGTTGAGCTTTTACAGTTAAAGTTAGAAATATGCATTGTCTTGTTATGTCAAGGCAGGGAGGTCAATAATTAGGCCACTTTTTATCTGAAAAAAAAATAAACTATATGTTTCTAAGGAGACGGTCTATATAAAAGGGTATTTTGTGTCCCATTTAGAAACTCCAGACACATTGATGTCTGCATCAGTCCTCATCGTCAATCTACATTTTTATTCTTTAGACCCTTGTGTGTCTCGGTATCTGATCAATGGTATAACCACAGTATCAATTAGAAAATGAGTGATACTTGTGTATTTTAATCCAACCTAACTGGTAACAGTTCTCACAATCTCCCAGTAAAAATCTATTACAGGTGGAAAGATATTCCTTAAACTGTAGAAGGGATGTCTGAAAGAGGAAAACACAAGAAGACATAATTATGTAAAATTAAAATGCTAACCCGTGAGCAAGCAGAACTTGCTAAGTGACTCAATTTTACTAATATGTTATTTCATAACCAATGATACACAAACCTGAAGAAGAATCTAGGTGACCAGTGACTAAGAAGGGTGTTCAGGGCTAGAAATTTCACAGAGCAAGGTGAGCTAATGATGTGTCTGTGAGTAGGGCTTGCTCTGGAGGTGCTTCTTGATGCAAAGCCTGAGAACAGAGCCTCACAGGGAACACACCAGAGGCACTGCCTCAAGACATGGTGACAGCAAAGGGGATTTGGGAACAAATCTGTAAAATGGGTATTACAAATCACCAGGAGTCAAGCTTTTACCTGGAGCTTAAAGGGACTTGGTATAAACTTGTTGAGCTGTGAACTCCAGCTATCAATACTTGCATGGGTTAATACCAGGCTGGGATGGGAAAGAAAGCAAATGAACAGCTAGTCTAACCATTGAAAGGTACAGAACATATACCCTGTGCACAGAGGTTTAGCTGATTTGCACTTCTTGATTTGAAAGATACAAATAAGATGTTCACAGAAGCCAGCACAATCATGGGAAGTGGGGAAAGCTGGATAAAGAGCAGTAGCTTTCCTGGTAATGCATGAACTGCAGTGTACTGCTGATGAAATCACTAAGCAGTGAGTTTAAAACTGCTGTTGGAAGTGGGGTTATTACATGTACTGAAGTTATGAAATGGCATCATATCCTGATTTGCCAGAGCCATAGAAGGTAGGTTCACCTAAGGGTTTTAAGTGTGACAGGGTGGCCACAACCCTCTAGAAGAGAAGAGGTTGTATATCAGTCTCCATCTTTGTCCGGGAACTTGGTGGAATGCCAGTGTCTGCTGGGTCTACTGCAGCCAGATCCCATCTTGCTGTGAAGTACCTGGGCACCTTAAGTTATTTTACATATAATTAGTTGGAGATGAATTTTTGCAAACAGTCTGAAGCTCCCATTATGAAGTGTTGCATACAGGCTAATGTTATCCATGCAATACCAGTGACAAAAAGAAAAAGTAAAACTATTTGACAATCAAACACTAAACAGATATTAAGGAGGACATAGCTTTTAAAGCATACTTGCAAATTATCAGTGCTGTTTCGTGCACCTCTGTGAATCTGAAACTGCAGTCATCAAGAGATGACTCCTTCAGATGAGACTCCTGAGCTAGCATACAGCTGCTACAGTCTCCATGTACGGGAGCCAAAAATGGTCTATAACTCCAGAAACACTTTTTCTAAGATGGAGAAAAGCTACCTGTATGTCATGAAATTTTTGAGGGGATTATTTTTTTCCTCAATATTAAATTTAAGACCATTTCTTTTCTCTGAAAGCGATAAATTCATTGCATGATTTTTTAGAGAAACGAAAATCTTAGCATATATTAAGGGAATTTGAATGTTGTGTGTTTATTAGTAGTAAAACAAGCAAAAACCACGTGAACTAGTTTGTGATTCAGTATACTGGCAAATGGCCTGAAGCATTGTTCAGGCACTTCTAGGGAGAGGTTTCCCTTGTAACATTTGCTATTTCCACCTGTGCGCTGTTCCAAAAACATCTCATATTCCTATGCAGGGATATTTCCAAAGATGAACCCAGGACTCGTGCCTAAACCCAGCTGCTTGTTGGGAAATGAATAAAGTCTGTTGTCTTTTTTAATTCAATATCTGTCATAAATGCCATATTAACCCTTAATTCTGGGAAGACATGCAGCTGCTTGGGAAGCTAAGCTGCGATAGCACCTCTGTTTGAAGAGGAATTTTCAAATATGTCTAAAAAACAATGCTTTATTCTGTTCTGACTCCCCAGTACTCTTAGCCACAGGGTGCTCTTTCTCTAGCGTCTTAAGTGAGGTGGTTAGTATCTGCAGCATCTAGGTTGTTCTCTACATCCTGGGGCTGTTTAAAACCCTCATTTTAGTTTAGAGGAGAAAGTTTAAAGCATTCAGGGCTGTTTGTTCAAGGGAGACATCTTTCAGCGACCCAATCAGCAAACTATTTCACTTCTCTCTTGTTTATGTTGTTTCCCTGTGTTGAGACAGGAGCAGCCCCATGCCATCAGGTAAATGACAGGTCACACGTGTTCGTGTGTAGTAACTACAAACAAATCTAGAGTAATTTATATAGTGGTCTCACTTTATATCCATGACACCAAACCCCTAAATGTTCTGGGCTTCATTTGTTGTTCTGGGCATTTCTTAAGTGTTAAGAATAAGACAGACCCTTTCTTCAGGAGGACAAAGAAAGGATGGGCAGCCAGATAGATGACGACACAGGTCAGTAAAAACAGCACTCTAGCAGGAAGCCTGGTTAAAGCTTTTTTGCTGTCATGAAGGCAAAGGGAAAGATTGGAAGAAAATCAGTAGCACAGATGCTTGCAGGGATTTCCCACTGAGTCTGTGGAAGATGAAATAAAGTATGAATTTCCCTGTATGGCCTAGAAGCCCAGCAAAATGGGCTGGGAAGCCAAACCAAAGCTGAGGGGTGGGGTGGGGATGGACTCTAATGGGAGTTCATGAGAAAAGCTGACTCCTCAGAGCCAGCTTGCATTGTGCTCATCTGGGCAGGAGATGGGAATATTTCAAATTAACATGGAAGCTGATTGATGAGCAAGCATCATGTAGATGTTGCAAAAAATGTATGTTAGTCATATAGTTTAATGTTAGTCACTGCATTTGTGCCTAAACCGCTCTGTGAGTTCCTAGAGTTCAGATGACAGCCCTGAACAGAAACAGCTATTAACTGCAAATGCTTGCTTTCTGCTACTTTTTTAATCATTATTTTTATTAGGTTTATTATTCAGCCAGTCTCATCTCTTTAAGGTCAGCGTTAACTCATGCAGGAGCTCACACCGACCTGCCATTTTAACCCTGAGTTTGTGTCTCTGGAAGGGCAGCAGTGGCCTCTCCCCCATCTTACAGATGTACCATCCAGAATTTTGTTCTCAGTTTGGCCTAGAGCGATATTTGTGTTATGTGAGCCAGTGGGTGCCTTGCAGGCTTTGTAAGGGACCACTGCTGCTGCTTTGTGAGCATTGGTGTGGGAACTATTGAGTCCTTGCTTTGACATCGAGGGCAGACTGCTCAATCCCTCCTTTGAATCAGCTGTACCTTGCTCTGTAATGGCTTCAGACACAACACAGACTCAATAGTGCATGGAAACAAAATAGAACAAGTGCAATTATTTTTATATCACAATGAAATTCTTGTCAAACATTCAAAGTTAGGTGTTCTCCTATTCAGTTAATAAAGCAAAAAAAAGATTATCACCTGTGTTCCACTTCTGGAGCAGTCATATATGGTATATGCCACTGGAAAGTTTTATGCAGTATTACACAAAATGGATATCTAACTTGTAGTGTAAAAATTGTGGTTTGAGATGAATCTGAAAATCCCACAGCATTTTTTTAAGTGTTAAAATAGGTCTGATTTTGTTCATTTTTTCTAAGACAACTGGGTAATGATGCAGTAGTGTTCTCAAGGCAGCATTTAAACCAGATCTCTGATGTTCAGAAACACCCATATAAAAACAAAATTTTGTTGTCAAATGTGAAGAGGAAAACAAGGAAAAACTGCTGTGTAGGACATTTCTAATTCTTCTATCTGTTTTTAATGTCTAATAGGGAATGACATTGTACTACTGAAATAGCTATGCTCATTCATGTTACCTTGTGGGGGGCAAGCTATGTGGAACACAACTGACTAGTTTCCTGTATCCCTTTCTGTCTTTAGCTGTGTCTCCTAAACATCATGCAAATCATATTGAAGGAGATTCAGTGTGTGCCATTTATGATTCATAATTACAGATTTCCTTGTTTCAACGTTGCTCTCAATGGCCTTTAATGTGATCCTTTTCCTCCCCATTCTGAGCCACACTGTGGTATAATGATCATGCATTTTTTCCAGAAAACAAATCTTTCAGCAGCTGAGCCACCCTATTTGTTACGAATAATAGGCAAAAAGCTTATCCAGCTGTTTCAATTGCGCATATGCAATGTTTTAGGTGGGGAGAGGGAGGGGTAAAACTACTGGAAATTAGTTGGTTTTGATTTTCCCCATCTGTAAATAACTAGCAATGGACAGTAAGTTTTTGATTAACTAGTGTGGGTCAGATCTCCTGGGTTAAAAGCCATGGGAGCTTCTCAAGGTATACTGTGCTTGTTCTCCACCCATGTGCCTCCCCCTATGTCTCATCTCTGTGAAATGTTTGGTTGTGTTAGATATATCGTCATAGTAGCAAGGGGTTGTGCTTCTAGGAAAAAAAAAGTTAGTGTTGGGCTTTGTCAGTTCATTCAGGTAAAGGGTATTTTTGCTGCAAGATGGGTGACAATATTTCCAGAATGGCTCATCAACCAAAACCTGAAGAAAATTTTAGTAAAAATAAATGTTACCAATAAACTTAACAAAAAATGGAGCTTTATTAGGCTAAATGAGCCAAATAAAGGCAGAAGTGGTATTTATCCGATATTTTTCTTGCTATTGTTGTGAATCTCATAAAGTTGTCACCATGATTATGAACAGAGCACTAAAATTGTTGCAAGATATACCAGGTTCCTGTTACTGAGGAGCCATAAAGTAGGTGGATATGTCCTTCATAGCTCTTTCCCTTTCAATTGTGTTAAAACTATGTTAACAAAAAACCTATCTAAATATTTTTCAAATATATTTACAAATGCATCACAAACTTAAATTTCTGAATATTGACAAAGCGAAGCACAAGGAAAGAAGGAAAGCTAGCTTGTTCTCTTCTGATTCCTCAGAGCTTTGCAATCACGTTACTAATTAGCTGCAGATAAGTCAGTGTATGAACACCCTCGACATCAATGTGCGTGAAGAAGGTACAACATTCTTGTGTGCAAAAATACAGACCATCTACCTACAAAGATGTGCATCTACATTTCAAATGTGAATGAATTCTTGAAAATTTTAATTTTGTAAATGTTTGTGTTAGCTAACTAGTTTTTGAGCAAACTTGCTCTTATGCTTCATATGTACATGAAAATATTTTCTCCAGTCTTTGGGCAGTCTTATTTAGGTTGGTTACGTACTTTGAAGCAGTTGCTGTTTCTTCTTATGCTCAACTATACCATGATTTCTTAATTATTTACAATAATATCTATTTGGCCAATTCCAACTTCTACAATTTCATCTGCTTTTATAGGGGGGACAACTTGTCTTTGCTGTGATTCCCCTTTTCACTGTCAAACGCATGATAATACCAGAAACTAATGATGTCACTGGAATAACTTTTAAACATGGATTTAGGTTCCTACTAGTATTTGGACATCTGTACAAAACTGGTCTCAATTATTTTAATTCAAAATTCCTACCCTTGTAAATATCCCTGCCTTGACTGGGTACTTGCTGCAAGGAAGAAACACCTTGGAAATATTAACTTGAAATTGCAGTAGGGGGGAAAGAAGCATACAGAAAACTTTGGCCTTTACCTGCTGTCTTACATCACTGAGACTTCTTGTTCATATATTTCTGTGGTCCTGTGCTTAGAAAAATGTCCTTTCCTGGGCCAAAAGTCCAAGGGAAGAACATGATTTCTTAACTTTTTGTGCACTCCTCAGCCCAAGTTCAAAGGATCTATTTAGCCTTCACAGAAGTTCATAGCATGCATTCCAGAAGAAAATGTGCTTCTTGGACATCTTGGTAACATTTGATGCAATGTGTGGATGTTCTGTGCGCTCATGGTGAGCAAGTTTCTCCCTGAATATAACCATTGCACAGGGCAGTTCTACCACTACGTCCTCTTGCTTAATTTTAAAAGCCGTAGCAGGCTCGTTGACTTTAGCTAAAGTGGGTGAAACATTTGTAATGCTGAAGACTAGCACCATGGCTTGGAGGAGATGTTTTGCTGTGTTGTGAAGCAGGCAATGCTACTGCTATGCTGTCACCAGCTAAAAGTGTGTGCATGGAGTGGGGGAAGGGACATGCTGAAAAAATTACAGTCGAACTTAAGTAGGTGTCAGGAGGTTTTGTTTGGGCATACACCAAAGCCATTGATTATGAAGAGATTTACTGTTCAAGGCTCTTTATTTACAATATAATTGAAGTCAACTACTGCAGTCCGAAAGCAAGGACTGTGATTTTTAGAGGTTTTTAATGGACTTCTGTGGAGTTGCAAGCATAAACTTTGAAATAACATTGGATAAGAAAGGCAATATCCTTTCCTTTCCACATATTTGTTGTGTTGCATTCTGCTCGTTGTTACCAGGAGGTATAAATCTGGTGTTAGCTCCATGATGTTCAAAGCGCTGATCCCACATATACACCAGTGCAACTAACAGCAGAAATGGGGCTAGACAACTTATTAAACTGTTTAGAGGTTGATTCTATCCTACCTGCTGCCTTTTTTCAAACTTATCTTATTATTGGCTAGTTTCAGCAGAGCCTCACATGTCATTTTCAGTGAAATCTTTCCTTACTTTTTTCCTTTATAGTATATTCTCCCCCTGTAGGCTATACAAAAAGCAGCATTAAAGAAAACACCAGAAAAAATGTGCCAGGCTCTCCAGGTTGATGTTAGGAAGGAAGAGGAAGATGATGTTACTCTGGGCATGTATAACACATCTTTCTGATATTTAATGAAATACGTGAATTCATATTGCTGATTTTTTTTTCCTGTTTTGCTCTGCTTGCTTTTCTGGGAGGAGGGTGAGAAGATAAATGGATTAAGCAGGAAAAGACGCTCTTCCAAAACAGTATAGCTGAAAGGGAATGTGCTGATGAATCATAAGCTGTAACAGGCCTCAGTAAGATATAGCCTGGCTAGGGAAGCAAGACTTATTTTTTGATATCGCAAAAAAAATGCAATAGTAAATAAAATAAGTAAATAGTAAATAAAAGTACTGAAGAAAATTATGCACTTGTTTTTAAGGGTCTTTCAGTAATCAAATATGAGGCTAGTGGTATCTTGGAAGTTTTGTTTTTATCAGTTTGACCGGGTATTTTCATAGGTTCATGCATATTTTTAAGCAATTGAAGTCATATCAGTAAAATTTCTTGACTAGGTAGATTGCCATGAAAACATTTTTTCCTTCTTTTATGCATAAAATCTGTTAACAGTTAACCAGTTTTGGTTGATAGAAAAGGCCTGCATCTCATCTGCCTGACATGCCAGAATTGAGTAAAGCAGAAAGAAGTCTGTAAAATACAAAGCAGCTTCTGCAAATGGCTGGTATGCACGCGAAGGAACATTACCAGGTATAGCCACTACTGTCTTAAATACTTTCAATATTTTTCTAGCACGGCATTAGCAATTTGTGGTTTACCAATAAGATTTCCATAGGCAGACTTTCAAGAAAAAGTGTCTGGGTTTATTTTTGAGGCTTTTGCCATTATCTCTTGTGCGTAATTATCTCAACCCATGGGCAGAAAGCATCTTTGACATCAGTTTATGTACAAATGCATGTTATGGGGCTCATCACATAAATAAGAACAGAAAGGAATAATGCTATACTGAAGCAGCCCCTTCTGTTGGTTTTCATATTTGGGAAAAAAAAAAAAATATCACTGATAATTACAGTATAAGGTACAGGTAACTGCTAGTTTTACTTCAGTACATTCCAGTTTAAGATAAGCAGAAAATGTTGAGCCAAGCACTGCAAATTTAAGCAGGTTTTAGCAGCAAATAAAAGTTGCCGATATGAAATTGGGTGTTTGTAGGTGTGCTTTCCACAGAAACAGCAGAGTTGAAGTCGCACTGCTAGGTACTTATCTGTAAACCTTTTGTTAAAGATGGCAATATTGTATGTAAAGTGCCCAGTGTGGTGTTATCTGTCTACAACTTATTTAGGTAGCTTCCACGATATGTTATATGATTAAAATCTACTGAGATTGCACCAAGGGGGATGGGGATGCAGAATTCCATTCTTGGGAGCTGAACAATCCATTTTTGTTCATATTACAAGTATTTTTTTTCCAAGCAGGCAGTGTGTTTTCTTTGTAATGAATGGAAGAGTTTGATTTTGGACTTTGTAAAAGACTGCTACACAGAAGAATTTAGTGGAAGAAGAAATACTGCAAACAGGCTGTATAGGTATAAAGAGTTATACACAAGGAAGAAAAGTTACATAATTATTTCCATTTGTGTGCAAATGAATGAAAACAAAGGCAGGAAGTGAGCTTACTAAATGTATTGTATTAGATGTATATAATATATTATTAATTAGCTGTTATAAAAGTGTAGTAGAACCAGCGGGGGAGGAAAAAAAAGTTTGACCATATATGAGTTTGCCCTTCCTTATTCTTCCAATGGAAATGCTATTTTTTTCCCTTGAATAATAATGTATGCTTAATGTGTGTTTGACACCTTTATTGACTGGTCACAGTGCACTTAAAGAAAATTTCCAGCTGTTTGGCAGGTTGCACATTCAGTACATTACACAGGTTAGTTCGCTGGTGATATTTAGAGCAGTAGCATGGGAAAGCTTGCTCTAATGCTACCTTCATGGTCTGTAAATGAAAACTTCATGCTGTTGATCATCTATGTTGAATTAAACTTTTCTCCTTGAGCATGTGGCAAAGCAAAGAACAAACTACTAAAGCAAGAAAGCAGTATGTGGAGATTGCAGTGAATGCAGAATGACTAAGCTCTGTACTTATAAAGGTAGTATTTAGAAAGGTGAGAATTCAGTCAACATAAAAGCTGAAGTCTTTCTGTCATGGTGTGCTGATAATGATCAACATGGTAATCATCTTAATATGAGAGATGATTTAAACATTGGCTGTTCAAAGCTAAAGTGAAGCTAGCTAACCATCCACTCTGCTGTGGCTCTGCACGGCCAGTAGATAGAGGATTACCATGCTATGTGTAATTTTGGAAGAAGAAACAGGTCCTTTTCACTCATGACCTAAGGAAATTAAAAAAAGTTCTAAAAATACCACAGCTTCTTTTACCTTTTTAATAATTGATGAGATGAATCCTGGTATTTTATTTGGAAAAAAAAAATCTAGACAAAAAAGCTTTTATTTGCAGAAGCATGAATACCACCCCTACCCTCCCCAAAGGTCTGAGGCAAAAAGCTGTTGGTTGATCAAGATTATTTCTTTTTTGATCACAAGTAGTTTTACACACTAGAGTTGCAATATGCTGCTACAGACTTGACTAATGAATCAAAACCTCAAAACATTCAGTTTGGTTGTTTTTACTTGGTCTTCATTTGTGTGAACTGGTACTGGGTTACAGGGAGTCTACTTTAAAAAAAAAAAAAAAAGAATGCTCAAATGATTTGGAAAAATAAAGGAGCTTTTTGCCCAAGGTAAGTAAATAAGGGCTGTTTGAAAAACGTTTTTTTTTTAAATTGTTGGGTTTTTTTTTTTTGAGAAACCCAGATATAGGAAAGGGAGAAGTACTGTTTGTAGTGGACAATGATAATAAATCAAGAAACAATTGGGCAGAAGTTCAAAAGAAGAGCTGTTAGAGAGACTCACGGGTAAGCTCCAGCAGCTTAGCTCTGGTTGTGCAGACTGGCCATAAACTCAGTTGTAACACTCCAAGTCAGGCTTGCAGCTGCTTTGCATCACTGGAGCACTGCAAAGAGTTGCAGCAAGCTGGTTGCAGTGTACCTGTGAGTCTAGCCTTTTCTGTAGTTATTCAGACAATGCTTTCACACATTGTAAGGGCAGTCTTAGTATGAATGTGCCTGAGAAATGAGCACAGCTGTCTTACCTTTTCACAAATCATGCAAGTTCCTGCTCATGAGAAATAGTGGGCAGTTGGGCACTGCATTTTTCCCCCCATCCTGCCATGGGAGCTTGTTCTATCTGTCTCTCCTGAATTAAAGGCTGGCATGTAAACATGTGCCAAACAGCAAGCGTTAGTTATGTTATAGGCAAATATCCAAGAGAGATCACAAGAAATAAGAGCACCAAACTACCTTCTTATATAGCTTTCATAAGGCTGAGCCTGCATGTTAGTGTCCTGTGTGCTAATACCAGGCCCTATTGCCAAGACTTTTGTTCTATCTTTGCTTTTAAGGACTTTTCTGAAACTTCTCTGAAGAGTGGTGCTGGCCTGTCACTCCAGACCCCCTTGTTTCCACCCCACAGATGTTTTTGCACCTGCTGGCCTGGTCTGAGCTGTGCTGGTAGAGGAGATCTTGGAGATGATGCCTGCACAAGTTGTGTGAAAATGAGAGGAACAATTACAGGAACGAAACACAATTAGTATGATATCCACTCTCCTCTTCAAAAGAAGCCATGGTAGCTGCTTACCCCTTGTGAGAAGGAGTTGCTATCTCAGGGATGGGTAGAGCCAGCCAGCCCCAACATACACGTTGCCTACACCCAGCTGCAGCTTCTGGAAGGGAAGAGGCATTAGGGGACAAAGCTGAGCCTGAGGGTCACTAAAATAGACATTGAGTACAAATTACCTGGAACTATTATCTATATCTAAAATAACCTACTTTTTTCATATGGTGTTTTAATCTAAATTGACTTGCTTTGGCTGGCAAGATTTCCTCCTTCATGCTCCCTAGTTGCTCCAGCGTTTGGGTTGTTCTGTTCAACCCCAACCACAGAGAAGCAGGCTCAGCACTGCTGTACAAAATAGCAGCAGGGTTTCCTGAAAGAGCTGGCAAGAGCACAGCACCTTGTCCTTTGCAAAGGAACTTCTATTAGCAATTACTTCTATTTATTAGCACTACACTAGATAAGTCATGCTTACAACAGCATAGCTGTAAGCAGTCTTGAGATGCACTGTTGTTTGCGTGGCAACACTGTAGAGGCTGCCATTGGCATGTGCAAATCATGCAAAACCTCAGATGGTTTTGTCTTGGTGTTACTGTGTTCAGCACGCCAACCTGCGTGTCTTAACAACTAGTAGGAGGAAATACTAGTGTGTCCTTTTAGTAAAACTTTCATTATGACCTTTAAAATCAGATTAGATGATTCACCAGCACATTCTGAATATGTACTTATCTTGAGAGCCATTTCTATTCAAATGCTTAGGCTTTCTGAACTGTGAAGCATCCTTATCTGTAGAATCTAATATCAGCCCTGCAACTTACTAAATGTTTTTTCCCTTTTTGCTTGTGTGTAGATCAGGAGCATTGAACAGATCCCTGGCTTGTCAGTGGTACAGGCAGAGCAGAAACTCTGAAGGCGTTTGTGGATGCTTTTGAAAAGGGATGGTTTGGGGAAGGATGCCCAGTTTGCTTTATCCTGAAGTGGAGCTGAACCTGTGTCAAGGAGTGCTGTTGGATGTTGGTGTGGCGGTCAAGCCCTGTGCCCTTGTGCAAATTTTCTGTGGGAAACCCCTGTGCTCTCTGGCTCTGTGGCTGTAACTGAGGTCGGCTCATGTGAACTTCTAAAGCTGTTGGTAAACAGCATTGTAACAATTGCATGCACAAAGCAGGGCACTGGGGCTGCAAGGCACGTCCTAGAAGCTGTGGAATCATGGAGGATCATTAATTTTTCCCATGGTGTTTGACTCAGCATGTGATCTTTTGGCCAGGAAAATGCTTGAAGCAGTGCAGTTAGTAACACTTCTCCAAGAGGCTGTCATAACTGTACTTTAGACACTGAGTCACAGATGTTTACTAAATCATCATCACACACTCTGGTTTCTAAGAATTACACAGAGATGGGTTCAGTGAGGCTCACTTTTTGAATGGCCTCTTCTGATAGCAGACACCCCGTGTATAAATTCTCCCCGTACATTTTCCTGCAGTTCAAATTACAGTGCTTGATTAATTGATTTGACTGAAGAGAATGCACCAAGCAAAGTTCAAATGGAAAGAATAAGCAGCTGGACACATGTTCACTTTCACAGTCTCGTTAGTTAATTTTGGCTGATGATTTCATGCATGCTGTGGTACTGAAGTGCATTCACAGGGCGCTCTCACTGCATGTAGATAATGTTCCAGAGCTGCTGGAAGTGTGAAATAAACTTCATATAGGGCCAGATTTTCAGTTCTGTTGATATCTGTGGGAGAGTTGCTGCGCTTTCAGGGGGATAAGCGTTTGACCCTTGATGTCCTCTTTGAAAGGTTTTTATTCTCATTTTTTACTTGAAAAGGCATTCGGAAAATATCTAATGCATCAGAAACGTGCTAGTCCCATAGTGGTATTTAATATCCTCTCCCCTGGCAAAATTTTGCATTTAGTGCAACTCATTAGTGATTGAAAATAATCTGTCAGAAAAGGATTAGAAATTTTCACGAATAATGACTATTCTTTCCTAACATATAAGAATGATACCTATGTAGTACCAGCCTGTAGCCATACTTGGGGGCCTAAGCTAACTATAACCAGGAGGATGAAGCAGAAACTCCCCTTTCTGAAGGAGAAAGGTGGCACTACAAAGATGGACCAAGAGAAAGCGCAGTGGGCAGCTGCAAGGTGATACTGCACCGTCTCTGCCTGTAGGTGCAAGACAGCAGTGTGTGGAAAATGGCAGCTCTCTTCCCACTGTGCATTGCATGAAACCTGTGTGAAACAGTGTCACTGCTAATTACTGATCTCAAGTGAGGTGATAAGGTCTGAGGGAAGTGTTTTGTTTTGTTTTTTAAATAAGTGTGGTAGGAAATGGAAAAGCAGCTATCTCACTATGGGTTCTCTAATCATTCTCCAGAAGTATGAATCTACCATTCACCTGCGTGAAATGCATTTTTCCTTCCAGTTCTATCATGTTTAGCTTTCACTATCAAAGACTTTATTCCTTCCTAAGCTTTCCTTATGGAAGGACAAAGGACAATTCTGCTCCAAAGGCAGAAGTTGTTAGCCTTCAGAAATAAAATGTGTGAAAGATTTAGTAGACTGCGCCTGCACTACATTAATGGCTTAGTTAGTTTACCTTGGTGTAATTTTAGGGAATAACATATTGTTGTATTCCCCGTGGTCTCGCTCTTCAGTTTGGTCTCTGATAATGCAAATGCAAGTTGGGTTTGTAAATCAGCAAAACAGATGATAACGTTTTTTCTTTCTAAACAAATTCTACAAAGATACTGTAGAAGAATCCTTTTGTAGGGAACTGCACTGAAACTGATGTGATAGCTGCTTGGAAAGCATTGTCCTTCAGATGTTTATCACTATTTACTATACATTCATACTTTGTGATAGGAATGATGAATAGGAATGGGAAGCTTTTTATACTTCACTTTTATGTACTATGCTTCATTTTCTTTGGTTGCAAAGGAGAAAAAATCTCCAGCTGCTCAAAAGGTAAAAACTTGAAAATAATAATAAAGTTGATATGCATTTAGAGGAATTAAAAATGGATAATCTTGGAAAAACCTATCATCTGCACTGTCACCACTGCAACTACAACTCAACTGCACTGTGGTCTTCAAACAGCTCATCTCTGTTTATTAGGGAGCCCCACAGTTATACAGAGTAGGCACAGGGCTGTCCCACCTAGGATGATACTACTGTGCCTTTTCTACATGGTCAAGTGTCTCCAGGAGGTAGTCCATTGCAGTTAGCTAAGGCATGTATTTAGATGAAACAAGGTGTCTTCTCCCTGAACAACAGAACAGATGTGAATGTGTCTAAATGGGATAAGAGAGACAAATCTTGTAGGAAGTATGTCTGTGTAGTTTATCTTATGTGTTTGTGGCTGGGCTGACGCAGCTGGAGATGGGGCTGCTGCCAAGCAGCAGAAGTTGCAGCAGCCCAACTGAACCTAGTCCAGTTCCAAACAGGGAAGTGTAATGCATTAAAATAAAAGAATCAGGAATTCACATCTGATGTAGTGTTATGCTATTGTTCCTAAGTAGGGTTTCAAAAAACATAGACTTGTAGAACAGCCCAGGTTGGAAGGGACCTCAAAAGATCATCAGGTCCAACCTTCTGTGGAAAAAGGAAGCACAGAGATTATCATCTAGCATAAATAAAATGTAGAACTCTGGAAATCATTGAGAAATTTAAGACACCTGAGCATTTTCAGAGGAGCTGTGAAGTGTGTGCCAGGTGGAGATGGCTCGTTAACTGCTCCTCCTACAGGCCATGATGCTGTGGGAGGACTGGCAGCAACAAAAAGGTGCTGCCAACCTGGGCAGATTGATGCTAGGTATTTGACTTCCTTAGGTGTTAGAAAAGGGAACCCAAAACTCAGACACAGCATGCTTGTTAGTCTTTGTCATATTAAATAATATGCAACTCTATAGATTGAGGTGTGCTAAAGGCTTCATATGCTTAAAAAGAAGGATTATTAAAATATGTATATGTAGCTTGACAGTATATTTTCTTTTAGGAAAATCTGGGAATAAAAGCAACATTTGTGAACACTAAGCAGATGTTTATGATTACTACTTAGTTAACATCTTCCAGCTGGAGCTGGCCATGGATGGCTTTATGGAGAGAGCATTTGAGAATGTCACATGTTTATATAAATCAAGAATATGGCAGTCATGATACTGGGGCAAAAGTGCTATGTTACCCATTTTAGGTAACTCTTTCAAATCGCATCATATGACAGTGAGGTAGGCTGTAGACATCAGCAGTGTATTTCCAGTTGCCTGTAATGATCTGATGCATATCAGTATGCATAAATTTAATTCATTCATTCATAAAAACCGATTCCAATCGTGAGAAGAGTGAATGAATCTGTCACCTGTTGGACTTTTTTCTGATGTAATTTTGATTTTTATTTAAAATATTTTTTTGGTGAAATTTTACTCTATTGAGAATATAAATGCGGCCAATACTAACTTCAACTCCTAGATTAACGTATATCAGTTTACTTCAGTGGATATTTGTTGGGCTTTTCAGGTAGCTTTCATTCTGTGCTTAGCTCTTCTGTTTTTAGATCAGTTCCTGACTTGACTTCCATATCTCGCAAACAAGAACAATGGTATTTCACCTGACAGCAATGTGAACCGTTACAATGAAAGCTATTGTAAACATGTGATATGTTGTTCAATTGACATATACAGAGAAAAGGACATCACAGCTATACACACTTCTCCCATTTCATCTTCAATTCCTTGTTTCTTAGTGTCTTTGGATACAATTTGGAGGAGAGAATTCATCCACAAATCTAAAGACTATATAAATTCCTTCATGACTGAATATGGCTGTAGTATTTGAAATTTGTTCATTTCTTAGGTTTCTTTTTTTCTAGTTTGTTTGTGTGAAAAGTGTTTTGGAAATAGTCAAAGAGGACATTAACAGAATATAGCTTAAATAAAGCACCAAACATTTTGAATATTTTCTTTTTAGAACTGGACTTAAAAAGCAAAGACAAAAGGGAGGGGACAATGTTTTCCCTTACTAAGAGATGGACCTAATTATTTTTGATATTCTTTTAATTCCCTGAACTTCACGAACACGCAATCACTTCATTGTGTGTTGTTTCACAAAGCTGGATGCAGAATCAAAGTGGAGGGGTTTTGAAGAGCCTTCTGGCAAAAACCAATGCAGCAGGCAGCTGTACAGTTTCCCAGAGCACTTTGTTGGCATCGTGACCTCAGGCATATGTGGGAGCAGGGCTGGTGGGAGCTGCTGGGACAGCTCTGCGGGCAGGCTGGGGAGAGGTTTGCAGGGACCTAGAGCCCAGCCCCAGCTGCACAGCACCTGATGCTGGTAAATCTTGATACAGCTCCTGCTCCCAGATTGTTCCTTGCTGCAACATGCTTTTTCCTCTACCCATTCTTTTGTCAGGAGGGTCCTTTCCGCTCGCAGATGTTCCACAGGAACCCTCTTAGTAAGAGACAACATCTGAGTTTGACACAAGAACAGGTATCCTCTCCTCATACATAAAAAGGCTGTAACTCTTCCTCTTCTGAAGGCGAGGTGTTTAAGCCCACAGTCGGGCCATCTTTGGAGGATAACCATGAAGCTAGTGCAAGGAGCAAAAGCTCTAGAACAACTTGTCCAGCTATGGATAAGGAAAAAAAATGAGTGTTTAAGAATTCTCAAAATCTGCTTGAAGTGTTTTAACTAGCTTGTAATCCAGTAACATTCACAAGCGATACATTTAATATAAATGTGCCTTTTATTAAGGTACTAGAGCAATGTATAGTCTAGCACAAGTTAACTGGTACTTCTTCTGGGAAGGTAATATTGCACTTGTTTAGAGGATATTAATTTCCAAAACGGTGCTTTTTCTTTGTTGGTCTGATTCTGCTAGCATAACCTAATACAGAAGAATATCTGTCTTTGAGCACCTGTGTGTGCAGACATAAGTGTGACATTGAAGGATGATGAAATTCCCTGAGCAATTGCTACAATTAAGTAGCAGCATCAATTAGTAATTCTAATAAGGAGTCAATGCTTCCTTCTGTAGTGCAAGTGGCATATCTAAATGGTATCACTAAATCTAGTTATGGAGGAAAGTGATTTATTCTCTGATCTGCAGAAATGTGTAACTTAATAATAATCTTATATATGAACTTAGGAAAAACTGATAGTTTTGAAGATTTTGCTGGTTTTTTAAAGTAAAGCAGCTATTTGAAATTATGTGAGAAGTTTTGTAAATGTGAGGTGGTAGGTCTGAGGTATTAACAAAACTTAGTGAATCACATAGAAGTCCAGACTGGCTTCTGTAGCCTTTCAAAAGCTTTTGAAGAAAAGTGATACACATATCCAACACCATTGTTTTTTTCAGACCAAGTAATCAACAAATGCAAGTATAAAAATAAAAGTGGAGATCTAGCAACAGGATCCACTTAGGTGCTGAACCCTTTATTGTAGCTGCAAAAATACACCACCAGGATCCAAAACCTATGTCTGTTGCTTGAGTCATCCTTGCCCCCTTGTTTTCTGATGCTAATGTGATAATCCCTAAAGTGATGGGACAAAACTTGAAGTTATCCTCATCAAAAGGAGGAGCTGTAGAATACCAGAGATCTGAGAAGATGTCTCAGTTTCTGCCAGGAATTTTGGGCTCCATAGTCTTCCAGCTTGCTTTGCTATTAGTCTGTTATATCATTTCTTTCCACATTTATAAGGTCTCTCCTTTTCAATTCTAAGATTTACACACTCTTCTGTCACCAAAAAAAAAAAAAATAATATACTAAGATATTTTGAGTTTTACACATCTTCGTGCAGCCAAATACTAATCACCAGTCTGAGCAGCAAATCACTAAATTTTCAGCCCCTTATGTGTACCCTGTATTCAGCCAACTTTGTTGTCCAACATGCAGAAAAAGAGGATTTGGATCAAAGGAAACATCCTCATAGTAGGAGTAGTTTGGCTAAGAGATGTCAATTGTTTTTCCTTAAAGCACAAAGAAACTTTCCATTTGTATAGATGTACCTGTTTTGACACTACCCACCTGGATACCTATTAGGACGCTGAGCAGTATGAGTCTACCTATCCATTTCTTAAATTCTTTTTTTAACATATATGGCTGAAAATAGCAGCTTATTTCCCTAAAGTTCAAAAGTTCATGTATTTGAAATTTAGTCAGCTAGTTAGTGTATAACAATAAATAAGGACAGAATGACCTTTTTGACAGTCAGGTATAAAGATCGTTATGTTCAGCCTGATTTCTACCAGCTGTTATTTGTTTTTCTGCTTAAGGAGCCTCATGTCTTCCCTCTGTCAAAATGCAAGAGAGTTTTGGATATTGACTTCAGTGACAGCAGGACCAGACCTTCTGTTATTGCTGCTTTCTTCAGGCTTTCAGAAAGAAAAATGTTGGAAATGTTCAGATTCTGTTGGAGATGTTTCCTTTTTGGAAAAGTTTATATCCCTATCATAAATATTAATCACAGTGCAGTGGTTGGTCTATAGTGTTCAACATATGGGATTTAAATGGCTGAAAGGAGTCTCCTGTTACCAGTTCTGAACCACTAATTGCTATTCAAGCTAGTGTACTTGCTTTGTTTTATGCTAATTGCATTTTAACATGCCTGAACCAGAGGTGTTGTGGTGCATTTCCACTCAGCAGAAGAAATTTACCATCATCACGTCTTAGCTCACCAGTACCCGTGTCAGGCCTACTTTCTTCACCACCTCTGCAGACCACCTGAAGCCCTTCTAGAATCCTCACAAAGGGCCACTATCCATGTGGGCAGGAAAACCCTTCATGCTCTGCATGGGGGATGTGCTGTGGGGTACGTGACTTCGGTTAAAAAAAAAAAAAAATTGTTTCCCTATCTAAAGGTAAGGCTGTTCCCCTGCTGTGACCCAACCAGGGGCTGAGGCAACTTCCCTCAAGGGCACTGGCTTCTCTCAGCAGCACTTGCTGGATTGGTTAAAATTTCCTTTCTCCTTGTTAAAAGGATTATATGATGACAGTTCAGAGTATGGAATAGGGCATGTAAATGAACTTTTGGGGCTTTACACACTTCTGGGCTCTACGCAGTAGGACAACTATTAGAGGCCTGACACATGAAAATGCACTCGATTGTCTCCAGTCTGAGGAAAGCTATCTGAGCTGGTATCACCACCCCAGGCAGTGCAGCAGCATGCCCCCAGAAAAAAATAATAAAAAAACAACTTCAGAGCTTGGTACTGGCACTTGCCCTCAGTATACAGTCAGTTTGCTGACAAAATCATTAGAGGAGACTCATGATTTTTAAAATACATTCCTGGACATCTGCAAAGTGATGGATTAGAAGGATGCATGTTTGCATTTCTGAAGTTTGACAGCTACAGCAGCTGATTCATAGGCACTTTGCATATATCACTAATTGATTTTTACAGAGGGTTTCCATGCTCCTTCTCTGCAGTTTTTATCTCTATATGATGCACCAGAATAGCAGTAAATAATTCAGATTGAAGCCCAGACCTTATTCCCTGTATCAGCAGATGTGGAAGCTATTTCCTTTCCTATGTTGTGTGGAACTCCTGAAAAATCTGAAATACTTGACTGTAGAAATCATCTCATACGAAGTCAGTAAACTCCCTGTGAAAGTTGTCCCAACATGTTTTAATTTGTACTCCAGTATGCTCAGCAATGTTTCCATTCTCGTGAAAAGCAGCCGTCCTATTCCGAGTCTGGCTGCATCAGATATCAAAAAAAGGCGAGCAAAATTCTTCATAGGCTGTGGTATTCAGCCTATAAAGATTTTTTTCCTGACTTAAAATGTTAAACTATGAAATCATATTACCTTTGCTAAAAAAATTTAAAAAATATTGTTTTTCTTCATGGATGCGTGTGTGTGTGTATATCAGTAGAGTGCTTTAGCTAAAGTGGTAACAGTGTTTAGTGCCAACAGTTTTAAGAAGTGATTCATCAGATGAACAGGGACACTTCAACCAAATCATCTCACCAGACCCAAGAAAAAACTAGTTTCTTCTGCTGGCTCCTGTATTCACAGTAAGGAAAGGAGTGTGTGAAAAGAGTACTAATGCTACTTTGGCCTTAGGCATACCATATGATTGAAGGTGGTTTAGGTACACAAAACCGTTATGTAAAAATAAATGCTGGTTCTGTGAATTATTCGACAGATATCTTTATATATAAATTTTGACACTAGGCAAGTTATTTTCAGAGTGCTTCATATACTAGCTGTAGCACCATAGATATGGACGTGCAAGCTTCAATGAGAAATAGGAACTGTTAATGTAATCCATGCCTTTGTTATATACCAATGAATTAAAAAAAAAAAAAACAGTTTACTAACACGCCGCACATGTTTGTACACGTGAGCCAGGTTAGGCTTCTGGGACTCAAAGTCTGCAAACAATCTGTTCAGCTTCTTTTGTAGAGTTGAAGTGCTTGGTCACACAAACTTTTGTTTTTTTCTAGATATTCTAACATCCCATGATGTCTTTAGGTATTTGTAGCTTCCATCGCTGTGTGTGTGACATGCTTTCCCAAGAAAAATGGTAAAAGCTTCAGCCCTCAAGTCATTTAAATCAGGATGGGGGAGTTCAGTCAAAACAAACTTACACAGTGAAGTTGATGTTCAGTTTCACCTAGCATCCTCCTGCTGGTAGGTCCTGTGATTCTGTGACAATGAACTATGCTGCCCTCAAATATAAGAAGCTTCATGGCTATTAAAATGGGCAGCCATAGCTTCCTTGGCTGGCATGGGCATATAAGGTAGCCATTTTTTACTATTTCCCTCAAACAGACATTTTCTGGGATTAAAAAAAAAAAAATACAGAGTACACATGTATGCTACTTTTAAAATTAGAAATAAGTGCCCTGATTAATTTCAAAGAAACAAGTCCATGCAGCTTCAGAAACTGTGTCTGGGTGTAATTAATGACTGCAAAGCAGTCTGTGATACCTCTGGGTATTACAACTTGAAGTACTTGACTGTAGATGCTATTATTGCCCTTGTGTGGTTGATGCCAGCACTTCTGTACCTGGTTTACATTTTTATTGCTACCCATAATTCCTGTTTCATCCCTGGAAACTAACATATTCTAATATTTAATTCCTATCAGTGCTTACTCCATGACAGAATGTGACATGATTAAAATCAATGAACAGAGTTCTGCCCTTGTGGGAATGGAAACTATTTTTGTCCCTCTCAAAGAGAAGATTTGAGTACAAAATACATGTTTCTTGTAGGTTAATCTACATATGTGCTAGCTGCTTCTGTGGGTAAAAAGCAAGCCTAAGAAAATTTCAATGGCAAAAATAGTTACACTTCAGAAGTATAAAAATTGACCGAAGTTATTCAGTTTTCTGTACTCCTTAATTGCACAAAACACAGTGTAACTAATATGTGAAAGATGTGTTTGTGAAGGAACAAAAATGTCATAGGTCAATGGAGTTTGTAAATATCTTTCTCCTCTCAGAACCCAGAGCATGAATACAACTCTGGATGGAGTTTCAAGTCACTCTTCCATTCATTTAAAAGCAAGGAACTGCTAACAAATGGAGTTCTCATTACCCTCATTGATGCTTGGCAGAAGAGTTCCAAGCAGAATGATTCATGTCTAGTACATGTCAAATAGCCTTCGTCAAAGCCTTTGGCATATTGATGGTTAGGGAACATACACTAACAGAGTCCTTTATAACAAAGAAAAATGACCCAGTGATATATGTCCTTTTGCTGTCACCTTAAACTGCCAGGTATTTAATACTAACTGTGAGTATGAAAGAGAAAGAAATTTTCAATAATGGCTATTATTAGCAGCAGTTCAAAGTAGCATTCAGCAAAATGCGTTGCAAAACTGATTTGAGTTTTCCTCCTAAATTTTATAGAGAACAGGGATCACTTCACACCATGCTGGACTTAACCTTATCCATGTACAAGGAAGAAATTGTCTGGGTCAATGAATATGTATAGTGTCAGGAAAGGTATTGGAGGGATTACTTTCTCCTGAAAGTGATGTCCTGAGTCTTTATATTTCTTAAAGTACATTTTCTTGAAATAGGTCTTTCTCAAAGATTGGTAGAGAAATCATACTAAACGGCCACAGAGGGAAAACACATTACTCTTGATACAGCTTCTCTTGGTGTCATGATTTTACTTGTAAATACAAAAAATCTTTTAGTTTTTCTAACATTTTCTGGAGATTATTTTGAGCTTTAGGGTCAGACATGGCACAGTATTTTCTAAGCTAGAGGTACTCCATTTTAAAATTTTGATGTTAATGTTAAATTTGTATTACAGTCCTTGATCAAACACCTCCATGGTAATGAAAGTACTGAATATGTTTCTTTGCTCTCTAGTGAAAATGTTTACTAATTCAGGCATTCACCACACATTTGGGTGTGTTGGAAGGGATATGGCATGGTGGTTGTGCAAAGGGAAGAGCTTAAAGCCTGAAAATATTGGTAAGAGCCAGCAAGCAGCTTCTCCAAGCACTTCTGCAGTTTCTGGGGTCTCACGGGCAAGCTCTCTGCTCTTCCAGCTCTTGGGAAGGTTTTGCCAAGCCTAAACCACTGCAGTGTCACAGACCCTTTGGTAGCTCAGCACAAAGTAGGTGGACACTCAGTGGGGCATAGCTGGTGCTGCAGAATGGTTTTACTTGTGGCTGGGGCAATGCTTACCCTCACCCCCATCAGTTTCTGACCCTGCTGACATCGATGAGAGTTTGCCATTGACTTCAACAGAACCACGGTTTCACCTCAGGTCTCCAGATGTGAAAGGTTAATGCATTAACCCACTGCAGCATTTAGCTCCCCAGGCTTGATACCTATTTCAATATACTTTAGTGCAAGTCTGTAAATATGACATTCAGAGGTGGTTCCCAAGAGAACTGGGCACATCAGAAATGGTGCTAGCCTGAATAATGCGTATCACAAGGATTTGTGAGACTGTCAAAAGGGAACTATGACTTACCCAGAGCTTGTGGTTTAAGGCCGTATTCTAGGAATTGTAAGTTGACAGAGCCTTTAGGAATTTCTATATGCATAAACATACTTGTATGAAGGTGATAGCTGGAGTCCCCGGTAGCTTATCTGGGCCCCATTGTGCCAGGCACTAAACAAATACAGAGTCTTTCTCACAGAACTTCTAATGTAAGTACATAAAATGTATAAAGCTTTGGATAATGAAATATTTTTTATTCTTATTTTATAAGATGGGAACTAGGATATGGAAAGGTTGTGATTTGCCCAGGAGCATATAAAATCTCTGGGAAGAGCTATCATTTGAATCCATGTTATCAGTTTTCTTAATTTTGTAATGAAAGAAGTGGTTAATAAAGCATAATCAAAGATATCCTTACTTAAAACTCTATACTGACAGCAGAAGGAAAAATAAACCTATGACAGTTCTTTCAATAGCATTTTGATTATCCCTTAAAAGTATTGATACATTTGAAACTTGAAGTGTTACACTTGCTCTGTCTGCTTTTGTAACACTAATTTGTGCAGGAAAAAAGAAAAAAAAATGATGCTCTTTATGGGGAACTAAGTGGAAGTTATAATAATCTCCATTTCATTGGCTGATTATCCCATAAATACCATTATAGGAGGACACACAGCACTATGTTAATGAAGCAGTAAAACGTAAAACCTTGTTTAGATGAGCATCCCTTGAATGCATCCAAGTTAAAGTGAAGCTCCTGCTTGAACTGTGAGCTGATTTCTCAGTGAATGCATTTCAGTAGAGTGTGTTTATTTTGTGCTAAACTGCACCTTTTTTGTATGTTGGAGTCCTGTTTCCCTAATTTTCAAGGCACTGAAAAAAATGTTAATATTTCCACTACTTTCTGTAGCGTAATTTGTGGAAACAGGTGTTTGTTCAGTCTTACTGAAATTGCATAGCTACCATAAAGATGAAAAAGAGGCATTCCTGTGAGACTTTTATCCATTAGTGTTTCATTAAAATCAGCTGTTCTTAGAGGTTTTTTTGCAGCCATGAGTGTGGATTTTTTTAGACAATAGACTTTATTTAAAGCTTTTACTGTCCCCCAAATCACTTCAGTCCCAACATTTCTCTTCCTTTCTGTGGGAAGAAAAAAACACAAATGAAAATTTTTTCAAACTTTTAAGAATAGGTAAAATCATGCAAAGCACCTGGGCCATCTTTAAAGTCTGAAACTACTTTTTTGTGTTTTCTGTTGAACTCTCTAGTCTGCAGGTCTCTGCCACAGAAACTATTGACAATTGTTTGGCTGCAAAAATGACTGACTAAACAAAACTAGTGAGAGTCGAGAGAGTGAACACATTTAACTCTAACGATTACAAAATTCAGAACAGTTAGTGAAAGCAAGTTTACAAGAGGTTCTAGTTTTGCTCATTTTTCCTTTAACTTCATTCCAGCAAAACTAAGGACTTGTAACTAGGAAGCAAAGAAAGGTATAGGCTGTGATGGAAGGCTGAAGAAAAAAAATGTTTCATGAAGAGCAGAACATCTTCTAAAAGAGGGCTTTAAAGATACCTACAATTCAGAATAGACACTGAGGTGTTTTATGAAGTTCAAAACCTATTAATATAACATACTGCATCTTTGTTAACACAGTTTTTTAGCCATGTTTAGTAGTTTATTTTAAATGTCTTCAATGCAGCTGTTTGTGTGATGCTAATATGTAGGGAAGAACTTTAGTTGTCAGGTGCTAACTTTCATAAATTGCAGTAATATGAAATTAAGTTTACATTTCTTGTTTTAAGAACCTTAAGGTAACAAATGTGTTAAAAAAAAAAAAAGAACCCCCACACATACACTGAAATGTGCATTATTGTACTGTAAAGTTCAATTCACATACTAAAAGATCACTTTAATAGTTCCCTGTGAAAGTGTCTCATGCACCAAGCCTCCAACTTTCAGCTGCCACCCTCTGTTTGTTAGACAAAGACAGAAAAGGCACAGACATATATCAGGTGCAGTTCTGGCCTGAAAAATCAAGTCATTCTGCAAATTATGTTCTCTTGCTCCAGAAACCTGATCGCCACATAGATAGCTGTATCTGACTTCTGTGAGAAAATCAATTCTTACTATCTTTTAATCCTGTTCACCCTGCAAAGCCAAGGCAGCTATTTGAAAGGGAGTTCAGTCTTTTTGTATCATCTATGCAACAGTTTTCTCATTTCCATCTGACTGTGCCAGCCATGGGTGGCAATAACATTATAAGGGGTTAACGGTGGCCTTGTTTGGTCTTTGAAATACTGACTAGTAGCAGCATTAAAAAGGAAGGGCAAACATTCAGGGAAGTCTGCTGAGCTGATAGGGAAAGGGACGTCTTCTACTGCGTAGGTGAGCGATTAAAACTGGAAATACACAGAGGCAATGCACTGGAGTCCTGCATTATTTCTGTTAGAGGTGAGAACATAGGTCTGTTTTCTGTGAGTTGCTGAAGGTGAAAGAGAAAATCTCTGGTAGGGTTAAGATTAGTAACCCAACCTCAGGACATCTGCTGTGGTAACACTTGGGTTATCCTCCCTAAATAGTACTTGTGTACTGGAAGGGGAAACAATCTTTAGAGGGTGTCTTGACTTGGTTCTTGTGATGAGAGCTATGCCTTATGTAAACATCTTACCAAATAATGTCAGCAACAGTTCTCTGAAATCCAGGAAAGTAATTGTGGTTATTTGTTTCTCTTGTTTTAAGGTCCAGATATGAGCTATGTTTAAAAGAGATCCTCAGGAGAGTTTAAATAAAAACGTATTAGTGAATTTGGATAGGAACTTGAATTGCTCTGAGGAGCTTGCCGAGATGTGTTGCAAAACTCGGGTATACAATTCAGACTGAAACATCTTTCTCAGAAACAGTGACTCACACCTCTGAAAACTTGACACTGGGCCAAAGTAGACAGAAGCTCTTTAGCTAGCTTACAGTTGCATGATGCATAATAGTCTTCTAACCTACTGTCTTGGAACTTGCAATCATGCATCTTGTTTTCGTGCAAAATTGATATTCGATGATTAGTAAATCCAGGAGATATCATCACAATTTGAAAATGAAGTTCACAGTGCATTTACTGCTTGGCTGCCAAAAATAAAATAGAAAAAATTAAGAGCACCGTTCTCTTCTCTTAGATGAAAAGAAAATGGCTAGGGTTACTGTCTGGCTCTGTGCAGCATGTGGAGCACTGTAGTTTTACTGTGTGATAATTATTGCTTCAGAACCTGTTTTCAATTACTAGCAAGTCCCAAGTCTACTGTTGACTCTGTCCCAGACATATAGCATGTAACATGAATTTGAGCTCTGCATAATGCAGAATGGAAGCTAAACCATGATCTCTGAAAAGACAGACAATTTCCCCAAACACTATTAGTCTTCTAACCTGTGAGAAAACTCTTATTCTAAGAACTTAAGTGTTGAGATTGCCTCCAACTTGAAGTCATTAGACTGTCTTATTAATTCTGCCTATGTGATGCAGATCACTATCATTTGTTTTTCTTAATTTGTGTGCATTAAATTATTGCCCAGAGGCTTGAGAGATGTAGAGAGTGCTTTGAGAAGGACAGAACATCAATGCCTACCAGTGAATGAAATACTTAACAGGAGCAAGAGTTCACTGCTGACCTTAAATGAGCAACTGAAATCTTCAAAGGATGTGTCTGTGGAAGCCAGCCTCCAAAGAGTATAAGTGAAGAAGGAGCTGGCTGAGGAGAAAGGAGGGTAATAATGACTACAAGGAATAAGATCCAGAGAAATGGCTGAGGAAAAAGGCTTAAAAACAACAGGTGAAGAGATTGCGATTAATAGCAAATCTATTTTATATTTTCTAAATAACTGAAGTGCAGGTTGGGGGGCACAATTCAGTTATGATGGCTTCATGTCTTCTAATGCCTCAGCTGCACTACTGCAGGCAGCCCTGTCCAGTTGCTGTAACCCTGCTGTGACTGCAAGATCAGACGAATTTGTTAAAGCTAAACCACGTTGTCCACCACTATTGCAAAATAAAGAGGTGGTATGTGGCTTGTTACACAGCTTCTGGTGCATTGTGGTAACTTGGACATATACGCCCTAGGGGACATATGGAGACAAATCATAGGAAAAAATGCGACAAGCAATTCAGGAAAGGCAAACTACTTCTGTGTGTGCTCCTTCCTTCTTGTCCAATGCTGCTGTTGATTCTGATATTACAAACTCTATTATAAATCTGAACCCTTCCTAGACCAACAGATCTTATTTTATGCTCTACTACAGTCCTTTCTGTTCGTGCAACCTCCATGTTTCTATTTTCACTAGCTCTGCCTCTGTAAGAGCTGTTCAGGGCTGGGGCAGGGGAAGGCATTTTGGCTGGGCCAATTTTATGCATTATTCAGTCCAGCATGTGTGCTGGCAATGACTGTTCAGTATATCTAACAGTGATATGGCTGGTATAGCTAACCAAAGTATTTCTACCTTCTCTTCTCAATAGCTTTGGATTTAAGGAGTTCTTAAGCTTTGACAAATTTTGGCAACAGCTATAAATCAACTTCATTTAATACCTGGTATTTCCCTAAGGCATTTACTTTCAAAGGATCTTAGGCTCCTTTCTGTACTTTTGGTAGATTTCCAGCTTTTATGTCCTTGCAATAAAATGGAAATAACACAGTTGAGTGTATATAAATAGCCATATAATAATAATAAATCAACGGAAACTTTGCTGAGAAAGGACCCTGTAAAAGGTAGTTGTAACAGCACTCTCAGGCAAAATGTACCAGACAGAACAAACAAGTAGAGCAAGACCAAGAATATTCTTCGTTTCAGATGTGAATGTTGGCAACTGGACCTGGTCTGCCTCTATATGATCCAACTAAAGCAGCTGAAAAATGATATATGTGCAGCCCACGTACTGGGCTAAAACCTGTATGGCATACTGCAGATCATCCCAAAGTAGGTTAGAGAGAACATAGAGTGATTTTATGGCATGGGGGGACAGGGTGGGTGGCACAATAATGCGAAAATTTTTTGTGTGTCCAGTAAGAATTCAAGGCTGGCTGTGGCAGGTAATAATCACCAGGCATCACCGTGCTGGTGGATGGCAATCCAAAATCTCTGAGGCAGCAGGTTTGCTTTCGTAATTGGTGAGGAAAGTGCAAGTAAAACAAAAGAAGATTCAGCCCTCTCCCTTTTTAGGGATTAGAGGTGTTATTTCTGAATTACTAGGGTATTGACTCTTTGGGAAACTTCTAAAATGAAAATGTATCCATAAAATTGCCTTTGGGGAACACTGCTATTGTTTAACCATAAATAAAGTGCATCAGCTTTTCTTTAACTGAAATGTAAAGAAAAGGCAACTATTAAGAGACATTTTTCCAGCACCTGAAAAAAAAAATTAAAAAAAATCCAACAGGTGGTTTCCATTTACAAAAGAAAAGAAGTGACCGAAATTGTTTGCTTAAAACCAAAATTAATATATCCTACTTAATCTATATCTCTGTATAGTTAATACCAGTGAGAATTCTGCAGCATTGGAATAATAAAATATTTTTAAAAACATGAAGTAAATGACCTGACTAATATTTTTTCCAAGCTAAACTGGAATTCATAATCACTGTAAAACTTATGATCTGAATAAGATGACTGTTTCTTATGCACTGAATGTGATGACTGTTTCCATGCACCATATATATTTACCTTGTTTAAGATGAATTACATTCACTGTAGTTTAAGACAAAATACTCGTACGTATGTGGGTTACTTTCAAATGGTGTGTTCATTGTTGCAGCTCCACTTTTCTGTCACTTTTTACACCAAAGGAAGAAAGGAGGCTTTAGCAGTTCCTGTACAAGTGCCTTTGAAGAACCAATAGCAACCTTCCAGCACTCTCCCTGCCCATAGCCACTTTAAAAGTAACTTCCACTTAAACTGAAAGTAAATTGTTTTTCAGGGTAATTTAGGGATAATTAATGTGCTGGTGAAATTACAGCAAAATACATCTTCAAAGGGCTTTTCTTACCCTCCGTGTGATGTGTTCCTTCTGGCAATAGCTGTGGTAGGAAATCCTTAATTTCTTGCATTTCCTCCACATGATGCAGATTTGAGCTGAGGGGTGCATCTGCAAAATAGCACCAGGCTTACCTGGCCAGGCCAGGGTGATTTGCATCCTCCTGGCTCTTGCAGGACCCGGTGCAGGGTCAGACCATGGTCCCTTATTCGCCTGCTGTTTTTGCTGGGACAAATAGTCTGAAAGGAAGAAAAGACTATATACCACTCCCAGTCCTAGCATGTGTGTCAGTACTGGTGTGAAGTGACCCTCAGTACGCAGATGTACCTAGCCTTTTTATTCTGGGGCAGGTCAGAGAAGCAAATTTCTTCCAATTCAGTCTGTGTGTATCAGCCTGCTTTGCAGCAGTGGAAAGATTATAATGAGGAGGTGCTCTTGGGTGCATTAAGAATTGTCTACTTTCAAATAAGAAACATGGGTAGAGGTAAAGAACTTGAAATATTATGCCTCCTCTACAAACATTTAGACTACAGCATCCTCCATGAGGGGAACTAAACAAATCTTTTTAAAGTTAAAAGTGTGCACTTGAAAATTGCAACATTTGGCCTCCTGGGAAAATAAATGAGGTGATGTTAACTTTTTCTTTCAAATTCCATAAGCGATTGAATCTGTAAGTTTAACTCTTGCGGCAGGGCACACTTTTTGCCTGACTGGCAAGGCGTTAATGTCTGAGTGTAAAGGAGAAGATGATGTTACTTCCATTCCTCAGTCTGTAATTTACGGTCTGTATTTCCAGCTGCACCAAGCTTTGCACCTTTGTGGTAATGCCAGATAATAAAAGAAACAGTCTGGTTTTATTCATGGTAGGTAGGAAGAGGTTTTCAAGAGTAGGTTGCTTTTTTTTTTTTCCTCCTTCATTATGATTTCTCGTGTCAGATTAGGAGAAATTCTGGACTTATTGTATGACTTCCCCTGTATTTTTTCAGGGAAAAGGTGACCATGGTATTTTTGGTTCTTCCATGAAGCACAAAGTAACTGAGGTCTGACAGGGAAGGTATCTGAAGCGTGGCTTCTGCATAAATCTTTGGGCTAAAAGATGGTTGTCCAAGACTTGGAGTCTTATTGAATCTGAATGGAAGTCCGTGCTTGAGGTTCACCTGTAGTCAAAATTAAGGATATCCATCCTGCTCTTTGGAACTCATCCTTTCCCTTTGGAAGCCTTCATTGCCATTGACCTGGAGCATCTCAGCTGTGCTAAATATGCAGCATATCAGTTATTCATTTTGTGAAATAAAACAGTGTGGAAGGACAAAACAAAAAAAAAAAAAGGAAATTTGAAAATAGTCCTATGAATATCTAATAATAATGATTTATTGTCAAGGTTAAAAGCCAACTGATTTCATCATTTCCAGATGCAATGAGTTGAGGACTGTTACGCCATTGTTTATGTAAGCAGCACCTACAGACTTTGTTGAATATCAAAAAAAAAAAAAAAAAAAAAGCCTGATTCTAAGATATTCCTGATTTAAAAGGAAAATCTGAAGGAAAAAGATATTCAGTAGGTATTTGTATTCTTTTGGTCTCATAAATCATAAACCAAAAGTATGAATAAAGCAGGTGCACTTCTCATTCACCAACCTGTAAGTGTGCGTGTTTTTATCCTGTTTCTCTTGGAAACTTGAAGTCGGGGATGTTTCTGTGGTTACACCTTTGGCTTTTCCTTTTGTTACTTTCACCATAAGACTTGGTCTCTTTTTTTTTTGTAGAATTCTCTAAAACTGCAAGAGTCTCGTTCACAAAGTTATATGTATTATTCAAGCAACTCTGACAAATACTGTTATCTTTTCATGTTGGAAAGTGTTTATATAGGACCAAGTACTCTGATTGTAGCTCCTTTAACCCCTTTCTTTAAGAAAAAGTGAGAACCTCTAGGTTTTTCAGAGGACATATAATTCTAGTAGAAATTGGATAAAAAGAGGCCCTGATGTTCCAGATGTGCATATTTTGTAAACAGAAAAGACACCATCTCTTCCCTCTCTGCCTCAAAGAAATGAGCAAAAACTGAAAACCTAAACTGGGAATAAGCTGCACTTAAGTAAATAAGATTTATGAATTTACTCAACTACTGAAGTAAGATCTACTAGTGCGTCCTGCTCTCGCTTCAGCCTATATCTGATACGTTAGAAGAAAGCAAAGGCTCAAATAAATAAGGCACCTCTTCAATTCTATATTATATATGTATATAGGGCCCTAGTGAGGGGCCTCTTCTGTTTCCAACAATTCACATAAGCAGTTGTGTCCAGTTAAACTGGTGTCTGTAAGCTATAATTCAGTCCTGTGAACATTTATATTCCTTCCCATGATACAAGTAACAGGTAATTGTACTGAAATAATCTTGTGTTAGTACAATTTCAATCAAGGTGATGTTGGGAATAATTAAATACACGACGAAAAAGATGTGAAAGCTGTTTGAACATTTAATAGAAAATGTGACTGATACTACTCCCATGCTGACAATGCCTGAGAATAAGGTCTTACACTGAACCTATAGGAGCTTAGATTTTATTCCCTGCTTTATGTGGTATCTTGTATCTTAAAAAAAAAAAAAGTTATTAAGCATGACTAATGCCACACGTTAGCTCAATTCAGACTCATTGGCAACGGATTGTCTTAATTAAAAAAATTCTTGTGTGAAAGCTTTATGTCTCGTACTCTTATAATGCTTAAATTTTGTGTAAAAGATCTCATGCAAGGGCTAAGGCATCTTTATTTTTGGTTAAGAAATTAACAGGGTATAAATGCTATTCAAGTGATACTGGTGTGGTCTAGTCTGTCCTGGTGTTGGTGCATTTAAAACGGTGTTGAAAAATTGGAGAGGGCAAAGAGGACACAAAAATGAATTAAGGACAAAGGGAGAAAATGTGCTGTAGTGAGGGAATTAAGGAGCTCTAGTTTATCAAAAGGAACACAGATGTTATTGAATTACAAGGTCTAAATGTCTTTATGGGGAGAAGAGGGCTGGATAGTAAAGGGCTTTTCAATCTAGTAGAGAAGCATGACAAGAAACAATGTCCTTCTAGTTAAAAATGAAGTACAAATGTTTGAGTGAGGATAATCAACTGGGGAAAAAACAACTCAGCAACTATAAGGGAGAGGATTCACCACCTATTTTTCTTCAAATTTAAGGTGAAATACATTTCTAGAATAAATCCTCTACTTAAGCATGAACTTTTGGTCTGGATGCAGGCACACTTAAGTTACTTTGCTTGTTTTTACAAAAAAAAAAAAATTAAAAAAAATGGTGTTTCAAAGATTGTTTCCTCTTTTGTTTGTGATAAAGCTAATGACTATGGGACACCTTGTTTTCATAGGTTTTTCAAGATACCCCTAAAACACTTTACCAATACCTCTTATAGGAGTGGGGGATTTGGACCACTTCACAATAATCTTAACTGTGGATAATTTTAGATGCTCTCCAACCTGCTCAAGTAATCTGACATCTCTGTCTTCCTACAGCGGTTCCAGGTCCTTGAAATGTGTGGTTTTTTTAGAGTTGGGATGCTCTGGTTAGCAGCCACTAGGTTTTTCTGTCTCATATTTCTTGGAGAAAGAGATTTCTTGGGTGAAAAAACGAACTTCAACTTACTGTTCCCCTTTCACTCCAAATCTTAAAAGAATATTTTTCTTTTTGGGACATTGCACTCGGCTTGTGTTATTCAGAAGACAGAGTGATACTTCCACAGGATTTCCAATTTATTAAATAGAGCTAATAACATGAGAGTAACTGCAGGATGGGCTCTGGTCAAGTAGTACTTCCTCTCATTTTTACTTCCTTTCTCCTGTTTCCCCAGCTCTTTGAGACCTGCCAGCACAACACAATCCTCACATTGAAAACCATGACCACCATGAACGTACCCCTTACTTTGTCCTGGCATTTTGCTGGGGTAGAGGACAGGAGAGAGGGAGCACATGCTGTCTCCGTAACTCCCTTGCCTGCCTTACTAGAGCAAGCAGTTAAGCAGAGCTAGGTATCCCAGCAGGATATCAGGCAGGATCTAGATAAGAAATAGGAAATTGGTGACCAAGTAGGAGACAGGAGGGAAAGGCTGGGCTGCACCAGGCCATAAATTTAATGCAGAACTGGTAACAGTGTTCATGTCAGTGATTATGACATCATTTGGGTTTGTGTAAGTTTAGAAGTTCAGTAAACCCATAGTAGTGGTATTAATATTGGACAAAAATCTCCAACCAGTGAAAGTTGGCAGAGACCCTCTTCTGAATTAGGACCTGCTCATATAGCTGGCTATAGAATTCCTGTATGGAATATACGCAATGTGAAGCATATGTGAGAATAGGGTTAGACTGAGAAACAGGTGTAATTATCCCACAAAACATAGGCTGGGTGGCTATTAAATGTTTTGATAGTTTATCAAACCAGAAGCCCCTGCTCACACAGTGCTGTGGATGATGGGGGGGAAAAAAGTTTTCTACTACTTTTGGCCAATTTCTTTCAAGTACAAGGGGTATTGACAGGGCTGTGTACACATTTGTTTTTACATTTTGTGAAAGTCTAGAGAACTTTTTTTATGCATTCACTTTCTTGACTCAGAACAGTCAGTGGATAAAATTATAGCATGTTTTTCCTGTGAGGCTGTTAATACTCATAGTAAGTTGTTTGAGAAACTGTTTCTCTTTAAATTTATTTTAAATTGCAGTTATTCCATCAATATATTTATAAAAGGGACAAAATAGACGTTTCTTTAATACATTTCTGAGGGTTTTTTTTTTTTTTTGAATCAAGTATTTCAGATAAAAACATTTACATAGAATTATTTACCTGCAAAAAAGACAGGTATTTTAAGTCTATAGTTTATGAGAATGCCATAGTATTTAACACGTCATCTTAATGATTAAGATTGCTTTTTCTCACACAAGTTTCACGGGGAAAAATAGTTCTGATCAATTTACATGCTGTAATGGAATGAGCAATAGCAATAAGGATAGAGAAAAGCACAAACCATTTTCCAATTATGTTTAAATGCTTAGTTATTCAGTACTTCTGCACATGTTTACAAAAATAATAATGCTCTAGGAATTTATAGCCTTAAATAGCTAAACACTATTGATTAGTTTTATGGACAACTGCTATATATCATAAAACCAGTCAGAGGTTGTGGTTGCTTTAGAAAAATGCATAGAACCATACCTACTCGCACATCCAAGTGTCAAGTTTAATTCAATTTCTTGTGTTTCTGACCTGCTAACCACTTCTGAGGGCATATTGCAATACAGCCTGCGTTGCAATGCAGCCGCGAGGTTGGGGCTTACCCCGGGGGCTGCTGCCAGCTGCGCTGGGGAGCGATGGCTGCAGGCAGCCAGGGAGAGAGAGGGGCTGGGGATTACAACTCATCATCTGCTCGGGTCATCCAGCGCCTTGTGAGTTTAATCAGGCTTTCTTCATCCTCCATTACACTCATTAGGTCCTGTTAGGTTAGTGCTCAATGTTGATCTGTATCTTGGTCAAGACAATTGCTGCTGATTAACTATAATTACCAGTAATGGTCCCAACCTGCTTTCAAGCAGACTGTTGCTGTCATCTTGTCCAGAGCTCCACTCTGTGATGAGCAGTCCAAATCAGCTAACCGCTTGCTGTCTGAACCAGCAAGTTGCTTCTTGTGTGGGCTCATCCCCTCACCCTTGTACTTGCTGTCTATAAACATCCTGACCCTCCTTTTGAGGCATGTAAAAGGTAAAGGTAAAGAAAACAGGAATGAATGGTATGGGGAAGGGGGAAGAGCAGATGCAAAGAATTTAAAAATAAAATACAGAGTAGCACAAATAACGAAGCAATACGAGGAATATGAGGCTCAATGCTAACAAAAGAATACAATACTCTGTGCTTTGCAATCTGAAGTAATAAATTACAAACTAGGAGCCGAGCTGAAAATACGTCCTGTGTGAAAAATCTTCGTCTGAGCCTGTTTTCCTATGTATGTCAGATTATTTGGGGAATAGCTGTCCTTAAAATCAGACCCTTTATATTCAAGTATTGCTTCAAGAAATTTTAGCTTGTGGATGGTTTTCTGGTCAGCCTTATGAAAGCCTCTATATGCTTAGACTTTGCTACAACCATAAATAATCATGAGTTGAGTCAGAATTTATAGTTAATTGTGGTATGAATACTAAGGTCATGTAAATGTTTACATTCCCAATTCATAGTTACAAATAATGCCTGCTAAATTTCCTACTGACTTAAACTACAAATAATTTGGGGAATGAAACTGAACCCTAGTTATTTGTGCCTTTGTTCTGCAGGCATCAAAAGAATGATTATCTTGAAAAATAAACAAAACAAAAACCATTAACAGAGTTTGGACATAAGGGTAGACAGTAATGCTATCCTAAGCAGCTAGTAAACTTTCAAAGTCAGTGCACGTAGCCATGCTCACAGAACCCAGAATTTGAGTGCACACCCGATACTCTAGTCGGGGTGGGGTTTTTGTTCAAATGATCTTCAAATGAATAAGGCAAGAAATTTATGAGGAGGGAGGATACAGTGAAGTAATCCCAATATTTATATATTTACTCAGCATTTATCTTAAAAATACTCCTTGAGGATAAAAGGATGCCAGTTTGGTTAAAAAATTAAATACTTGAATGATGTATCTGTTTGTCCAACAAGAAATTGCATTGGGAGGTGCTTCCATTCAAAGGACGCAATGAAGGGAAAATTAATATTTTCGTGTAATGAAAGTACATAGAAACTACATAGTATGTAATAAAACTACATAGTAGTTTATGTATCTGAGATCAGCTGTAGAAACAACTAGCGGTTCTAAACATGGTGTTTTCTAACTTTCAAATATTTGATTTTGCATTCTAAAGAATTATTTTCAAAGATATTTACTGTGCAGCATACTACGTTTAAAGAAAGGAAAAATAATTTCTGGTGCTTTGGCAAGTCTAACTGTGGATAAAATCTAGCTGAAGTCCCTATGTCACCTAATTTTATTGATACCATCATACATCCAGATACGTGCCAATTTTAAAGATAATTGTGTTCCTACCATGAAAATGCCTCTGGTATGTTTTCTTTATGTGGCAAGACATAATGACAATTAATACTGGTTTACAACCGCTTTTCGTCTCCACAAGAGATGCATATTTTTCAATACCACAAGATGCAAGAATTTTGTTTGGTATTTAAATAAACTGACGGGGGGGGAGATGGAGGGAAGAAGAAGAAGAAAAAAAAATCACTAGCATGTGGTGATTGCAACAGATCTGATAAATTGTATTAGTACTCATTTTTATCTGCTGGGATGAACTAGATAGCTTTCTTTTATGTAGCTTTTCTTGAAACATGTTCATCTCAAACACGTTCATCTCATTTTATATCATACTAAGGAACCTTCAGTGTGTAATACACACACATAGCATGTCCATATTTATATACTGTACTCATAGTCCTATAAACACATATACACTGCATAAACGTATGTGTTCAACTTCTGGGAGTATTTATGTTCCTAATGTATGTGTATTTTCAGAATGCATATGTTTATATACCTCACTATTTATGTATGACGTGTGTTATAGATAGAAAGAGCATGTGGTGTTTTATCTGAGTAGTTTAATATTTCTGTCAAGTGCTTCAATTCCTTGTTGAACTGAGTATTTGGCCTTTAGAATTAAGACAGTTTCTAAGCAAGAAATGATAAATAAAATTTTAGCATAAAACAATTTAATGGACATAATAGTAAATACATTTACAGTGTGAACGTCAAATTATAGTTCATAGACTAGCCCGTATATTTTTAATGTTGGCAGTAGCTCAATAGTTTTAAATAGGATTCTTTTATACATACGTGTGTATAAAATGTATATTTTTTAAATCTCAAAAATCACTACCTTTTTGCAGTTTATTGAAGGAAATGGAAATTGCTGGCCAGGAAATCACATCCCAGAAAGATCACGTCCTTGTGACAATTTATCGTGGAAAAATACATGTCTTCCAATTGAGATGTAAAGCTGTGGTCTTACAGCTTGTGGTCAATGAAGACGCTTGGGGTTTTTTTGCTATCTCTTGCAAGAACAGGGTTATTAGCCCCTGAAATCTTGGTTACATTCCAGTTTTAATAACTACACTTTGCCTATGTAATTCCCACTGTAGCTTCAGGTGCATTGTGGAATTTTCTTCACTTCCTGTCATAAACTATTCTGTAGTGTTACTGTGCAGCAGCTGCTATACTGCACTGCTACTGTTCAGTGCTTCTCCCCAAACTTATGACCCTTTTTATTTAATCTTACATCATTTTTTGTTGAGTTTGCACCAGTATTTCAAATGACACATATTACAAACCGTTACTACCTGGAAGCTATTATAAAAGCTTTACTTGCTGTTTTCAAGTTGCATCTTTTGTGTCTGCTTGAGAGTCTAAAAACGGAGTATCAAGGACTCAAAAAATATTAGAAGGAAATGGCACTGATTTTAGGGGCCTCACCTCCTCTGTGAGCCCCATCCATTAGTGATAAATGGGGATTAAACACCATTTAAATGCATTTCAGATAGGCTGTACCCACTTATTGTCATTAGTACTCTTCCGCAGGGGAAGCTGAGGCAGAAGAGCAAAGAGAGGTTATGTTAACTGATTTTTTTTCCTCTTGCCCACCAAAACAATATTTACTGGAATTTTGAACAAAAGATATTTAGTGTTTTCACTCTTCTGTTCCAGTTGTATGTGCCTTGTTCAGAGGATATATTTAATATTTACACTTTCTCCAATAATTTATTACATGATTGACCTGATTTTTTACTTCTTGCTGTCTGATTCAGTTAACCTTGGCTTATATTTGTTCTTGGTTTTATTTAATACCCAGAGTAGTATCTTTTTCTGTTTAGGATTGATTGACAGTGGAATATTCTGGCTAAGAGCTACAGAGTCAAACCACAGACTGAGACACTGTACAGACTGTACATCCGTGGAGTCTGCCAGCAGCCTGTTTCTTGCAAAATGTTACCAAGTCTAACTATGAATTCTGCAATAACACTTTCTTGGCTATTTGTAAAGACAATGTGGAGTGTAGTTACTATGTTTATGTTTCTTGCTAGAAAACCATAATCAGACGGATGCATGATAAATCTTTCTTGTGATTATTTCCCAGCAGTTGTTGTGCATGTAAGTGCTTTCATTCATCAGCATACTTTGTGCTTTACATCCTTCGGGTCTCACTGTTCCCAACCTGATGAAGTAGGAAAGACAGGAAGTCACAGTGCCTTCCAGCAATGCTTTCCTTGCCGTGGCAGTGTCTGGGTGCTGGTCTCTGGGTGGTCACCTTAGCACGTTTCGTTCTGATAGAACTGCACCTGCAAATGACAGGGTTTGTGCGACCATCTTGTGGATGGGCAAAAGGATGAAACTGAGCAGCTTCTGCTTGCAGCAGGTTGGGCAAGGGGAAGCATGTTTGGAGAGATGTCATGGGGTAATGGGATGGATCAGCGCTCAGGCCAGGCGCCTGCCAGCCCCTGCTACCCCTCTGGAAGGATGGGGGGAGGCAGCTGAGAGCACCTTTCATCCACAGCATCTCAGAAATTGCAAGGCTTGCCAGTTTGCTCACAGGATGGTTTTACATACAGGTTATTTACCATGTTAACTTTACATCCTTTAAAGCACTGCTGAGGTGGAAAGCGCTATAAACCTGCAACCGTTGCTCTGCATCATCAAAAGTAGAAAATGGACTAAAACAAACTGCATACAAAAAGTGAACTTGAATTATGTGGTTAACAGCCACGTTTTTCCTTATTATATCAAAATAAATGCAATCAATACTGATTTTTAGTTGTAAGTAATATTGAAAAATGTATTACGCCATCTCTTTGAACTTACTCCTAGTACAGTTGATGGGCTATGTTTAAATATTTATCTTCCTCCAAAATGGTAGACTTCATATAATTTCTGTCAATTTTGTAGTAATTTTACGTCCTGTCTGATTTTCGCTGTGTTTGAGGGGGAATTCTTGTTTTTTGTTTTGTTGTTTTGTGGGGTTTCTTTTTGAGCATGTGTGTATGCCCATGCATATTTGAGGGCATCATTACAAGACGTATCGCCCTAAACGTCCAGCCCGGCCCTTGTGCCTCGGAAACTGAGGTAGATGAAGTTGAAAGGCAGTTTTTGGAAGCCCGGGCCGCGTGAGAGGAGCCAGCGTTTGCCCAGCGGGGCGTCGGCCGCCCGCTCCCCTCAGGCGGCCCGTCCCTGCTCGCGGCTGGCGCCATTTTCCGACATTCCTCAAGCGGGTGCTGCCATCTAGTGCCCGTCCTGGGGCTACGCCCCCGCCGCCGCTCAGTGCGGGCTGTCGGCTCTGTGAAATTAACCTCCCCTTCCCGTAACTTGTGACGGGAAAATCGGGGTTTTACACGCCGCCTAGCCCGCGGGTGAAAGAGGGGCTACCTCATGGGAAGTGTTTGTGCAGAGTTGTGTGGGCGAGAAGCGGTCTCTCATCAGGGGGCTTCCCGAAAGGATTTGCTAAACGCCCCGTTTCGAAGCAATCAAAGAACTGTCCTCCACATAAACAGCAAAACCTCAACACACAAACATTTTTATTTTGGAGAAGAGGGGAAGGGGATGCTACTGATGCGCTTTTGATTTTTAAATTTTTTTGTCGAATAGTATTTATTTGACACGTGTATTTTTAAGGATAAAAAGACATTTAGAAGATCTGGCATCGATAGACACATTTTTTAACTTGATTTTAAGGCAGGGAACTGGGATTTAGTTTTAGTTAGATTTAGAAGCTTTCCTGTAGTTTTCCTAATTCGGACCTTGAACCACGATGTTCCTAGCAATGAAAACCATAAACTTAATATAATTTGACCCAAAGGAGAAATGTTTTTCCATCAAAGTAAATGACATACAAGAAGGTAACTGTGAAAAGTAAGTAAATTCCCTACTAGTTTAGTATAACTTTGGAATGTGGTTCTTGACTCAGTATGTCGTGCTATTTTTTTACGCACATGTGATTAACATCATAAAATTGATGAAGTTGTATGTTTGGCTTTGAGGTGCTCTGTCTCAGTCTTTTTCTTGCAATAACACTTGTCTTGCTAAGGGCCTCTGATCACCATGGACAGGCTTAAAAAAAAATAATCTTTTCTCAGATCCGTGCAGCAGCAGTCTTCTTTAATATCCTGCTCTCCTGGGTCTCTAATGAGAACAGAAGAGTTTTGCCCTTGATATTTAAAGCAAACCCCTCTTCTTCCTATCAAAAATACTGAAGCATGTTTTTCTTCCTTTTATAAAATCAGATTTTGAACCAGGGAAATGTGTGACATTTTGATCACTTTGTAGCATGACTTTCTGAGGGTTGATAAACGCGTTTCAAGAGGCTCTTTTTATGAGTTTCTCTTCAACTTTGAAATCTAATGTGGGATGTTCTGTTTTGTGAAGTTTCAGGAACAGTGCTCTAATCTCATCTTGATCTCTCTTCTCTCCTTTCCAGCACACATATTAGGAACAGATAGACAAGAAACCAGTGGAAGGTCAAAGAGGAAGATTTTAAAGAGAGAAGAGGCATCACCTGGGGTAAGTGAGGGGTGATGCTGGGGCACGGATGAAGTGAGTCAGCATGACACACACGTCCACTTGGAAACCACAGCGAGATCTTCCCAGTACACTGTATGAGCCTCTTAAAAGCAAAATCCAGACAGAGTCTGTCTCTCTATAAATCTTTTCCCCCTTTCCATTACTAGTTGGGTATTGTTGGCTCTAAGCCACCTGATTTTACTATGATTTATTAACTGCTATGCATTATATATGAGATTCAGGTTTACTGAAGAGTTACCCTTATGGTCAATGTTGCATACAAATCAGCTACTGTTAGAGAGGTTTATTGCATCTTTTTATGCGGCTAGGAGTTTTGTTAGGTCGTGTTAGAATTTGTGACTTGTAAAACAATACCTCAAAAAAAAACCCTCATCTGTGTTTCACATGGTGCATGTACTACATGGAGTACATCATAGAGCACTGTTTGGCTTACAATCATTCCTAAAAAAAACTGAGTACATGGGCAGACTTTGGAGGGTAGTAGAGTGCTGTTTTTTTTCCCACAAAGTTCCTAATAAATGTATTACAGTGCTAAGTAAATTGGTGTTTTGTACCAAAATAGAAATGTGTGAATGAATGAAAAAAGGGATAAAATGTTCTGTTGTGTGGAAATATGACTTGAAAAACTAACTGTGGTTTAGACAATAATACAGCATGTTTGAGAGATGCTGCTGCTTAAAGAAGTTACACTGCTATGCATTCCTTACTGCTATTCTTTCTCATATTACTTGGTGGAAGCTCTGCAGCAGAGTTTGGCCTTTGGCCATACCTTTGTCTATGATTATTCCAGTGATGACCAGTGTCTCTCTTCCAACACAGAGTATTTCTTTATGGCATCTTATCCTTTCATTTTCTGCATTCAGATTAGTTGTGCTCTAAAGATCAGTAAATAAACCTGGGAGGAGAGGAGGGAGTTGATTTTAAACTCAAAAAAAATAAATAAATAGTGAACATGTTTCAATAGTTTGGGGATTTTTTGCAAAGGGCAGGGAGGGAGGGCAGGAAGAAGAAAGAGGGGTTTTTGTTGTTGGCTTTTTTTAAATAAAATAATACAGTAAGTTGCAGAGGCAGAAATGACCATAGGGATGTCAAAAGGATGTGGGGAGGATAAAAGGTAGAATACAGGGTTTCACCATGTCTGAAATGTTGCTGTTATATTTAAACCACAAGCATTGCAATCTGTTTCAGACTGACATGTGTTATGAAGTGTTTGTGAAGAAAGGAGTTATTGTTAGGTAAAAAGCATTATGTCCTAAACTTGAGTTAAGCAAATATTTCTGATTTTGATTCCTTGCCAAAGATACTCTCGACAAGCTACAGAAACGTTTATAGACATTATCCTTTTATATGATTTCCCTATACTACATTCATTTATTTTTAATGTATCTAGTAATGAGATAACAGAAAGAATTAATTATTTGAATTAACTTTTTACCAAATTCTACCACAAATTTAAGCACTGTTCCTAGAAGGCGCTTTGTAGAGAGACATGTTATAAGCATATGAAAGACAGGAAAATTATTCTTGCTTCTCAGGATATGAATTTAGTATCATTTTATGTGTTCCAGATACGAATAGCTTGATAGCTTCAGGCAACATATAAGTGACTCTCCTATCACTATTTACACACAGTTCTGCTGCTTCTTTTAGTTTTCTTCTTTTTTTCTTTTTTTTTTTTTTCACGAAAGAATGAAACAATTTGTTGGAAGAGAAAACTTTGGGGTGGCTCCTCAATGGTGCCTCACTAAAGATATTTAACCTGACAGATCACACGGAAGATATTTCAGATAACCTCTTCATACTTCTTTTGAGTTATTTCAGACATTTTACAAATAATACATGCTTCTACATTCAAAATACATTTTAATGTAAATCACTAACACTTTCTTCAGAAGTATGATTTATTTTATAGACAGATAAAATTGAAGATAAAAAAAGTCATGATTTCAGCTTGTCCTAATGCAGGGCTAATGTTGAAAGACATACAGTTTCTCTTCCATTGACAGTTGGAACCAGCCCAAAGTTCTCTATCCTTGGCAAAGCAGACACAGTGCTGCAGACAAAAACCTAATTAAACTTAGTACCTGTGGCAAGGATGTTTAGAAATTCACAGAGTTCAAGCAACCAGAGCAAAGCATTGGTTTTCAGCTTTCAGATCCATTTTTGATAACATGCTATGTGGTAGAGTTTTTTGTTGTTTGCTTGTTTGTGGTTTTTTTTTTTTTTTTGAGAACTGTCTTCTTATAGGAAGCCAAACATAGCTGTAGCAAATATTCCCATTGTAAGTCACTGTTTCTTTCCATGTGTTCTGTAAAATAATACTCTCTCATAATGAAAAAATGGTGAGGAGAAATAAGATAAATAAAAATGAAACATTTAGCAGATGACTAGAATGATATTATTAGCCACTGGAATGATATGGCTTGATGAAATCACAGCACTGAGGCAATGTTTTGACTGACTTATTCAGTTTCCTGTATGAGTGACACAGCAAAAATTTCATGGCTTCTTACATTGGCATTTCAAACACTCCTTGTCAAAGCTAATGAAAACATAGCATTCTCTTGTGCCCTTGCCGTTTGAGTATAAAAGGCAAAGCAATTTACTAGTTCATCTCTAATCTGCTTGCAATCCTCATCAACTCATTTGTATGTTTTTCTACTTTATGTGTGCCAAAGAGCAGAAAGTGATCCCTACTGAAATACACCAAAAATAATTTTTCAAGGACAGGTCTAACGTTACAAGAAATCTATTTCTTGAACACATTATACAGTTGTTAGTGTTGCTGACTGAATGGGACAAAAATAGAATGAGTGGGTAAACATTGTGATATCCATATGTATCTGATTATACATATATTGAATATACTGTTTTCTGCTCAGAACATAATTGTGAAGTGTTCCAAGATAATCTGAAGACATGCTGCTTTTTTAAGGCAACAATATTGGCATCTGATATGGTGATCTTGTGCCATGTTGTCATGAGAGAGGTTACTATGTAGCAACAGTTCAATATCATCCTTTGGACTTTTCTGATAGACCACTTAACTATCTCAGCTTTTCCAGTGATCATCTCATTTATCTAGGATTATTGCAGTGAATTTACTGTTTGGTTTTCTTCCAGAACTGAAATGTCAAGTCCGATGTCATGTATGCAGTAGCTTTGTGCTGTGAGAGCTCAACAGATCCACCAAAAGCTGCTAGTAGTTGATCTTTGGATAGAGCTAGAAATAAATAAATCCTCTTTAGCAGATCAATATTCATCCCATTTAATGCTTGATGTGAAACATTTGGATTTGAAGTAGTAATGCTGATGTACAGCTAATCGTTGAAATGGGCATTAGGGCTTTTATAGCATGGCAACATATTGTCAGACAGGAAGGAGGAAAGTGTCGAGTGCATCCTTAGGAGGGGAAAGAACTCTGTAACAATATGCAATTTAATGCACATTTGTAATCCACACAGTGTCCTACATTGCAACGATTTGCTAGGTTACAGACTAATACTGTACATGCAGTGTTTATTCCAGGAGTTTACTTAGTAAAGCAGATGATTCCCCCTTTAGTGGGTCTTTGAGTCTAAATATAGTCATCCAGTCAGATTTCAAGAAATAATTTCCATTTTTAGTACTCTTGTTTCAACTAGTTCCTTATCTATCCAACTGTATGCAAGTACATGGAATGTGCATTTTCCATGGTACAGAATATATATTCATCTAGTAGTGACCATGCATATGCATTTTTGTAGACAGACCTACTTATTAAATTCCTGTGTAGAATTTGTATTGTACAGATTCAAGAGAAATAAAAGGACAACTTCTAGAGAATGGATAAAATATCAGGAAAAAGATTCTGGGGCAGTTTTCGTTTGAAAAAGATTTTATTTTTTTTTAAGGATGCTATTTAATTATTTTTTTTCTTAGTCTACTGTATTAATAGAATATTTAAAGCCATTTTCTTTCTTAAAATGAATAAATCTTATCAAGTGAGTAATTATATTAGAGCATATAAAGATAATATTGAGTATTGACAAACATGGAAAATTGAAGGTTGAGTTTTATTCTGTGCCAAAACTGTGTTCTGATCTATATTGTCTTAATGTTACTATACATAGCTTTGTAATTTTTTTGTCATTGCATGCCCAAGCTTTCAAGTTCAGCTGTAGTTTCCAGATGTTTTGCTGGCCAGCATTTACCTTCCTTAAATAGTAATGGTGGACTGTTACTGTATGGGGAGGCAAGCAAAATGAGCCTCATTTGGTAGGAAGTATGCCTTTTTTTTTTTTTGTCAGACAGTAGGACTTGCCCAAAATTGAGATGTCTCATTATCTTTAAAGGTAAAACAAACAAACAAAAAAAAAGGCAGTTGTCTAATACTCCTATTATCTCAGAGATATTGATATTCTATCATGTTACACAGTATTCAAAAATATGTATTATACATTTGTGCCATACCCTTAGCTGTTTTGCTAAGGAGTACTTTAATCATAAAACTATAAGAAACTTCTAGAGAAATACCTACTGATGCAATGCTTACTGACCCTCTACACCTCTGAAGACAAGGTAAAGGGCAGTAGAGCTGTTAGCTTCCTTTATACTATCAAATCTCTACTCCTTTTAGTAAGTCTTTTCTGCATGACATCAGTTTGTAGTGGGTCCAAGATTTTGCAAAAATAAGGATCTGGGAGACAGTGTGGAGGATTAAGTTTATCTATAAAACAGTAAATCACTGGAAAGGAAACAAAAGTCTACTTGTATTTTATGCCATAGAAGGGAGATGGTTTAGAGGACATAGGTAGTGACGGTGGCAAATCTCTGGGTTGCTCTATCCTCTGTCAGTGATGGTTAACACTCTTCTAGTCTCTAATCTGGTTTCAGTGACCATGATAAAAAGTGATATGGGTAATAGTTGTTTCCCATGTTGCTGGATTCTCCATCATAAGAGGGTGCTTTGAGGAAGTACCCACAAAGTGATTTCACTTGATTGCTTCTATGTAAGGCCTATTTGTCTAAATATGGTATATGACCTAGAGAGAAAATTGTCTACAGACCACTCCGAATATTTCGCGTGTGGCACTTGTTGTGTTTTAACTTCATGCTGCTATAAGATAGAGGTACAGGTTCACACAGCCTTCCTTACACCACGTGTACAGATGACGAGTCAGTTGGAATTTGCAAGCAAGACGTTCTCCATTGTAACAGATGGCTGGTCTGGTCATAAGTATTTTGGTCTTTTCTTAATTGTGTTCTTACTAAATGTGGTACTCAAATGCGTTAGCCACTCCTTCTGTATTTAAATAGATATTTTGAAGAATCATAAATAATTTTGCATTAAATTATTGAAGACTTTAACTGAGAATTCAAAAATATGTTCTGGTTTATTGTATGAATTTCTAAATCAACTCTTGCTCATAAGGAAAACAATCAAAAACCCAGTTTTCTGCATTGTTTCAATGAAATTGTTTTAGCTCTGATGATACAAACCCTTCAATTTCTCCCCAACAATGAAAAGGGCTGGAATTTCCTACTATTAAAGGCTCAAACCTGATCCTAGAAAAGACCCTTACACTGTATGATGAAGCCAAGGAATGACTAGGATTCTGTGCTGATTTTGTAAAAGATTCTTTGAAGTTCAACCTGCATAACATTTTTTTTTAAATGGCTCTTTGCCGAATTTTTGTTTTGTTTTTCATTCTGCTTTCAGAACATAACATCAGGCGGGTTCAGGCAGGAAGTACAGCCTGGAAGGCTAGGCCATATCCAGAGGGATTAGTCACAGCAAAAGGCTGCTGTGTGATCCTGTGTGACTTTCTTAGTAGTATGGCAGAAAAAGAAAATACATTCCTGCATGTGTCCAGATCTTTAAGCAAAGCAAATCCATCAGACAGATGGAAAATGAAGTCACCCTAATATGGCATTTAGGAACATTCTTGTCAACGTAAATGCTGATGGTGTTGTCTTTTGTCTTTTGCTTTTGGTTTTTAAATAGCAGGTGATTTTTATGAAACATAATCAATGTTTCTATAAATCATAGTTTCCAATGACAGCACAGCAGATTTTTTTTCCTGCTCTGGCTTTTGGAAAAGCTTTATGCCTAAAGGGGAAATGAATACTTCTTACTCAAGGTAGAAGTTCAAGGGCAAGCTTTCAACTACTTGAGGCTGTGTTGAAAAAGGAGAGAATATATTCCCTCCCTTCCCCCCCTCCCCCCCCCCTTTCACCCCCTACATTTTGCCTAGTGGCCAGTGAATGAAATTTGTTGAAATTACAAAGAAACCTTTTAGGTTTTCTGTCCAGCTGCTTAAGTGAAGAAAGGAAAACCTGACTCTCTTTAACATTTTTTTTAGCATTTAGTATCTGCTTATAATCAATACAGAGAACTCTTTGGAGATATCCTTAGATAATTCCTTATATAGACTAAAGATTTACAAAAATTCCAAATGTACTTTTTTTTAAATGTAAATGTTTCCTGACCAATTTTTCTGAAACTTCAAGAATAAAAATAGCAAGGAGTGACAAAAAGTTTTAGAAGGCTGCTTTAGATTGTTGTCTAAACGCCTTTAAACAGAAATAACGAGAAAGCTTTAGTTATTTGAAGGGATGTTGTTGCTGATCTTAGGTGGTTTTCTTTTTTTTTTTTTTCTTCCTATTAATACAAAATAGAAGAGAGTTTATTTGGTGCATTATATCAGTGTGACATGTGGCTTCTTGATGCTGTTCACACTGCTTTCTGGTCTGAAGTGAACACCCAAAGATGTTTCAAGATTAGTACTGATTGTAAAGGCCTACTTAAAATAATAATAATAATAATATTTCCAAGGGTGTTTCCTATTAAAACCTATAATAAAACAAGACAGTTTGAAACTTTCAGCTCATGTAGAATATCATCTAATTGCCATTTTTGTTAAAGATCTTTTTTAAGCTCTTTTAGTCTAGACAATTTATTTCTTTTTCACAGTTCAGAGAGGACATCTGCTATGTAAATGCTTGTATATAGATGCCATATATTTGCCTCTATGTATCTCATATTCAGTGGTCTAATAATGAGGCCAACAGACTGAGTTGGCACAGAGGAGCAGAAAAGAGAACTTGGGATATGCTGGAAATGTGTTAAAAGCCTCTCTCCCCTCCTCCGCAGCTAAAGGTAAATGGCATCGGAGTTGCTTTTTTTCCCTTTAATAGTTCTGAAAACAAAAAGAACAGCAGAGGGAGCCCCTGCATGCCTTAAATCGTTGGTCTTAAAACAGAGCAAAACCTCGCACAGGGTGACAAATCTATGCCGCCTTCTTTTGAGCATTTCTCGTGGAGCAGCAGTTGCAGAGGGCGTCTCCGGGTGTAGCTATCCCCAGCAGCCTCCCTTCCGTGGAACAGCAGACAGAAATTTTGGGGCGCACAGATGCTGTCGTTCTTCTGGGGTACCCAACAGCACAACCGCCCTCTGGGGCTTGGTGTAACCTGAAAAATGCTCTTGTGGATTACTAGGCTATTTGTTTAATTTGTCTTCTAATTAGATTTGAACATGTGGTATTATACGTAAGCTTTCATCATATATGCATATATACGTGTGCGTAGTATGCTAAGAAAATATTTACCATATATATACATAAAATATCAGTACTTTGAATTCTGTTTTTTAGGCATTTGTCTTCTGGCAGCATCATTTGCAGAGTCATTGAATATTCTCCATGAATGTTGTGTTGCAATGTATTCACAAGCAGTTTAAACCCACATATGTGGTTTTCGTCTCCTTTGGATGATTTTTGTAAGCATCTGATTAAACGCTGACAGACTACTAATGCAAGCCTGAGCAGCAAATCTGGAACCAAAATATTCCTAAGTTTCAGATGTGCTGGAATAGCCTTATTTTTTAAGGTCATTTCTAGTTCATAGAAAAATGCAGTGTGCTGTTCAAGAGACTATAATACACTTCAGTTGTAGCTGGTCAATTATGTTTACTGACAAAGGTTTTATATTTCAGAATGACTTATCAATTATCAAAGTTTCCCCTGAATGTTCCTATTTTTAGATAAAGTCTTTCAGGTTCATAGTAGGCCTTCTGGTCAGAGTTGGACCCTCAGATCTTCAAGTTATGTAGAGAGTTTCCCAATTCTCTGAAGAGAAGCAAAACCCAAATGTACTAGCAAATACCACTGGACAGTTTGGTCTCTATTCTTCCTTCCTCCCAAAATTTTTGAAAGGACTTGACCTGATCTTGCTGTGGTTTAGGGAAAATTGTTCAAATATGAGAAACTTGCTAAGATGTGAAAACTACTGCTTCTCTTGATGAATATATAATGATAATGAAAAATTATATACAACCAGACTCCTTATTGCCTCCCTGTTAACCAAAGTGGGAAAAACACCAAGGTCTCAGAGGCCATAAGAGTTAGGATCAGAGTACGGTGTGATTCCTACGCTTGTACCTGTGTTTAATGCCTGTTAGACAGAAACATAAGAGAATGCTTTGTGTGTACAGGTGAGCTTGTTCATAAAGAACATAGAGAACATAGAATATTGTTCATAGAGAACTGTCTGTGCAGAGCAACATCCAGACTCTGCCCTGCAGGAGGTGCATTCTTCCACCAAGCCCCACAAGCATTGCAACCTCTTTCCATTTAACAATTTTCATTGCTGTGTGAGCATGGGATTTGAGAGGATCAGAGGTTACTACCACACTGCCTTTACTGCTGTTTCACTGTGGCCCATCTAAGTGAGCCAGTCTTGAAATCTGTATTTTATTTCTCTTTTGTGTTATTGTTGGTGGGAGATTTATTTCTATCCTGTTCCTGCTGTCATTATTTTATATAGGCTCTTGTTAGTCTTTTGTGTTTCTCATCTCCAGCCTCAGGTCAGTCTAAGTCTGATGGCTCTAAATCCTCCTTGCTTCAAATGTAAGAGAGTTACTAGTCTTCAGTTTCACCTTTACACCTGTCCTGAAACTGTAATTACTTCAGACATATAGTGTTATTACACTATATAACGTAACCGCTAATAATATAACCAACATTGGGTGAAGACAGATCTGCTCACTGTCCATATTATTTTCTTCCAACATTACCTGTTTCATTTGGCATTCTTCTAGTTACTTCTAACCTTTTTTTTTTCTGATGGATTTAGCTGTAGGAATTTACTCTGAGGGTCCAAAACTGTCTGCTAGGCTTTACTTTGCCATCAGACACTTATCTGTTTTAGCTTCTAAACTTGTCTGTGGATTTGTGTAGGACGTCTCATTTCGTTAGACTTTATATCTCATCTCATTTCCACTTCTTATTGAATAATAAAAATTATCTAAGGGATATTATAAATTAGTGCTGGAATGATGCATTGAGAGCTGCTTGCCTAGGTGAAGCTGATGATCCACGTCAGACTAGTGTTTAATGCAAGGACCTGTACCTTGAGCAGGCTTTGGAATTAACCTATCTGAACATGTCGTGCTATGTAGGCACACCGCAGATCAAAAAGGCACAACTCAACTCCAACATGTAATGAAGCAGTCATTCTCTGAGTATGCCTATACCACACAGTGCTGTGTCCTGTAGAGATCTAAATAAATAGGTTTCTGTATTCTATATAATAGTATTTTCTCCTCTTCTAGTGCGGGACCCAGATGCAATAGAAAAATGTTAAATTTTCACCCTACATAATTAACCATGCTTTCTTCCTTCATAGAATACATCATCAGCTGGGAGCTAACTCACACAAAGGTCTGGCACTGGGTTTGCACAAATGTAAGATGATAAGGATTGGTGCATGTGCTTAGCTGAGATGTGAGTCCCAGGGAAGCCAGTGAAACTGTTCATGTGTTTAACTTTAAACATGTTTGAAAGATCAGATCCCTAGTGGCCAATTCTGTTCCTGATGAACAAGCTGAAATAAAAGCCAGCCTCTGTGGCAGATCTGCAGGGTGACTTATAAGAAAAAGAAATGTGTGTATTTTTCACTAAAGAAAGTAGGCTTTTTATACTTGGAGTGAATTAAAAACCCCGCCTTTTGTGCAAATCAGATTTTTTTTTAGTGGGAATAAATATTAAGTGAATTTACAAAAAAGCCAGACTTCTTAATAGACATATTAAATAAAACTTACAAGTGCTGAAAAACTTCTCACCCATCCAGTATAGTTTTTACAACTTTGTCAATCAACTAACTTCTGTCAGTCTTCCAGGAGATTAGGACAAAAGCCCAGGAATCCATCTAATATATTTTCATCTTTCATAAGAGAAAAGCAAAACAGGTTTGTTTCCAGAAGTGTATTTCTTTTATTTAATTCCTTATTGTTTGGTAAATTTCTACTATGCTCCAAATGCACCTCGTGGTGCAGAATGCCCATTGTTTCTTGTTGTTGTTTGTTTCTAATATCCAATTCAATTTCTGGGTGAATTTGGCACTTATCAGTAATTTACTTGTTCTGTGAACTGGCTTGTAAAATCCTTCTGGCTTATAAGATGTGTATATGAAGTTCTGCAAACAGGTGTGTCTGTTCAAAAAAGGTGACTTAAAAAACTTGTCTATTTCAGCAGCAATGGCATAGCTTTTCATGAGGCACAGACTTCAAAATGAGTTACACAGTTTTGCTAGAGAAGCACATGAACTTGTAAATGCCATCATCGTAATAAATGAAACTTTTCATTTTTTGTATAATTTTCTAAAACTTCTCATTTATTTTTTGATGATAAATAAGTGGGATGCTAGATTTTCTATGACAATTGAAGTCATACTGGATAGGTTATGCTAACTCTCAATTAGAAAAAGTATTTACTATTTTTATTTCATCCTTCAACTATGAGAAATTGCTATACTCAAAATATGCAAAAGTCTTAATGTTTTGGAGCTAATACATCTTCGCTGTTTGACAGATTGGTGAAACTCAATGCACAGTGTAATATGAAACATCTCTAACATTGAAATTAACATTTTTCTAATTTCCATGTAGAGAATGTCTTGATTATAGCTCAATAAATACAACTTATGGCATTCATTTCCTTAACTGGAAACCTTATAGTTTGCACATCTGTTTCATCTGACCATAAGGAATAGTGTACAAAATAGCAACATCCTAGTTTAAGGATAACATGGAAATTATTTGTTCCACCTACTAACCTGTTAGAAGCATCTGTGTATCCTTCCATGTCTTGTCCGACTATCTTTACATTAATATGTTTATAAATTATGTATAAGGTATGTGTATTCACAGTTAACCCTCGAGGATAACTAAACAATCATTTGTGTTGATGTATCTGACATATGTGCACTGGGAATATGGAAAGTACTTTTACTCCATGCTGCATGATGCAAGGTTTTTGAAATGTTGTAGCCAGGGAAAATATGACTTCACTTCATGCATCTTCCTCCCTGAAGAATAAGGGCGTTTTAGAACTGCACTGTGAAGTTCCATGTTTCTCTCCAAATATGTTACACAGTAAAAATACCAAGCTCATAAGTAAAATAGTATATTTTTTCCTAATTTGTTGATCTTAAGCATTCAGCTAGCAGTTTAGCACTCACCCTGCTTTTCTCTCATGTAATATCACTAGTAGTAGCACTACTAGTGATATTGCATGAGAGTAGTGCTACTACTAGTAGTGCTGAACCATTGCTGAACAATGGTTCGGCAAGGCAAATGTCTGTCTTTGCTCGTGTATCCATGTGTTCATTTTTTCTGCTTCCACCCTAATGAGGCCCAGTTCTCTGCTGCAGTGGATGGTAGAGGAGATGCAGTCCAAATAAAAACGTGACTGTGACAATACCCATCAGCTCTCTAATTTTTAGGAACATATAAGCAACAAATCAGAAACTCTTGGAGCAGTACTGGCCATAGCATGGCACAAAAAATCCATGTAAGGCTGTTCTACAACACACCCATCCTTTTTCCTTCTCTCTTCCAATCCCAGAAACAAAAACACTTTCTTAGATTTAACTGTTTAATGTGTACTGGTAGTATAAAGACTCTTGCAGTGGAAAGCAAAGCTAAATACATCACAAGGAGCTGGTTTCATGAGGCTCAAAAGCAATGAGATTCTGAAAAGGTGTTTTTGTCTTAGCAGAGCACGTAAAAATGCTTTGGCATTCCTGAATAGAATCCCAAATATTATTCCAAATTACTGCCTCTTGGTTTGGGTATATTTCATATATAATATTTCATACTAATTTTGAAATATTTCATATATAATATTTTAGTATATTTCATACTAATTTTTCCTGGGCACAAAAATCACATCTACATTTTACTAGTTTAGCTTTACTATTAGCTTTTTACTATGGAAAAACCTTCAGATTAATTAAAAGTTAATTAACCTTCAGATTAATTAAAAATTACTTAGTCTATTCAAAGATGCTTTGTAGAGTCATAGAAACCATAGAAACTAGACACAGTCAAAAAAATTCCTGGGTTTTGTATAACCTTAAAGATACTCTAAGTCATCTCCTAACTTATTGGTCACTTGCTGACACAAGCTTAGCTAAGTAACTACAAATTCCTATAAATTGATTTGATTCTAATTTTATGATTATTCCTTTGAATATTTCCTTGAATAATGGGGGGGGGGGGGGGGGACTAATGCCAGATTTTAAATCTCATCAGTGGTTTAATTTATCAACAGTTATTCTAATAGAAGCCTCATTTGTTCAGATTGATACCGATATAGGTTATTCTAAAAGACAGTCTTTTCTCCTTTTGAATTTCACTGTTATGCCTTGTCCATATTTTACTTGTTTCTATATTTTTATTCTCTTTTTTTCTACCTTTCTTCCCCCCTATTTATCCTGGGAGTTCCACCATCAGCAGTAGCGCTTTTGTATATCACTGCAACTCAGCAGACCTAGTCCTGGCACGGGTGCTGCCAAAGCATTCATTCAGTCTGATTAGACCCATAGGGCATCACAATCACTGCAAAATAATTTCCCATGATGAGGCAAAATCACAGAAACTGCTTTATTTATTCCTTCTATGCATAGGAATGATTAGTTTTTTTTGGTGCAGTTTGTTGAGTCAGAGCACAATTAACACTCCACAATCTGGTTTGATTAGGAGTTTACCCTTTTGCGGTACCATGTGCAATACCTACCTACCGTCAGCCTGCGTTCCTTCCCTGGACCAGCTCCTTAGGTAGAGTAACAAGCTGTCAGCCAGAATCTACATTTGCTTTGCCTTTTCCTAAAGGTATTCAGACAATTAAATAACCCTCTGTGGGATGAGCTTATTCCCTGTCAGGAACATATCACTCCTTTTGAGTATGTTTTTTTCCCTCCATTGAAGATTGATTATGGCAATAATCTCTCAGAGTTAGATGAAATGCTCTCATTCAAATCCTTTAAGATTTTAAAGTTCCCAAACTACGTTGCAGACTTGCAGTCTTATTTTACAAAAACAAAAATGTGTTTAGGAGAAAGGAAAAGTTCCCCTCTACCTCCCAAGAAGTGATTAAAAAATCTAGAACAGAATAGTAACTTTATCCTACAGAGTTGGTGAGGTGCCTACCTAGTCCCACTTGCTTTGGGATTCATGCTGGTACTGCTGATGACAGCAGGCTGACTTGTCTTTCCTAGTATGCACACTGGGAAAAAAAATGAAGCATGTCTTATTTTGATGTAATGCATTGAAGCAGTCACGCGAAAACAATTTCTGTCCAGAAGATCAGTAAACAAACCAGGCCTGTGGTCAAGCTTTTTTAATTCTTTACACCAATGATTTTTTTGTTGTTATTTTAATGGTTATATTTCATGGGATTACCACCTCATTTTTATTCCCAGGAAGAGTGATGTTTATTGCTTCTCTCAGTCTCGGTGAAGAAAAATAATCCTGTTTTAAGTCAAATACTTGTTTATATGATCTAATAGAAAACACCAGACTGTATATCAAATTTAAGTTGAAAACACATGTATTAAATTGAGAGTAAGAATAAATTTGTTATGGCTGTAAATGCTTATTGAGACATGTTTATATACATGTGTGTATATATATAATTTCTTTCTTGAGGGTTGGAAGAGAGGACAAGAAAAGAACATTGCTTTAGAGAACACTGCCAAAGCGATGCAGTATAACTGCTTAAGATTTAAAACGATCTATTTAAGAGTATGAAAAGAGAGACTACGAACATATGAAGTTCCTAGATTCAATTTAATGGTTGGAGGTTTTAATTGATTTAGTTCAAGTAGTCCAAAATGCGTTTTGCAAAATTTCTCAAGCTATGGAAAATGTGGTAAGCCCAAAGTACTTAGGAAATAAAGATTGATTGATTTGAAGTGATCGAAACTGATCGAACTGATACAAGGAATTCCGAATGGGAGAAGTATCGCTACAGTGTTTCATACCCAGTGTTTAGTGAGCCATTTTTTACTTCACATTGCGGCTAAAATAGAACCTTTATATGGACATGAAAGTTCTGATTTCCACACACACTCTTTTGTGACGAACAATCTTAAAAATAAATCTCAAATGCTTTACACGTTAAACTTTAAAGGTCAAATTAGACTAATCCAGAACCATCCTTTCCAGTCCTACATGAATTCCGGACCTGTCTTCTCATATTAGCAGTTTTCATGTGCATTGTGATTGTGTGCTAACTAGGCCATGTAATTTTGCCACCTTTAGAAAAACTGGGGAATGCTGTACCTTTTTTCCCATTCTTTCAAAAATTCAGATGGCTTCTTTTTGATTTGCTATGCCTAGAATGTCTTCTGTTCTTTTCAGAGCCCACCTGTCACTATGTAGCAGGTTAACCAAAGGCTTTAAAATCTCTTTTGTACATTTCCCCAGCTGACAGAGAATGAGTGAATTGTGCCATGAATGCCTGAGCTCCCCACAGGACAGAGCAGCAGCACCCTGGACTGACAGGTGGAGCTTTCTGCTGTGGGGCTGTTCTCCCAGGGAGCTCCTCAGCAGCATCTGAGCCTTAGAGGTGCACCTGTACTCACGGTTCCTCAGCCATGAAAACAGACTGTTCTGCAGTGCCAATAAAAAGGGTCCAAGGAACTATTTGAAAAGAGGAGGAGAGAATCCTTACAATAAGAGATGGGAGAAATCTCTGTGATTTTGCTCCAAGCACCTCAGTATCTTCAGTCACTTTGTTCACATTTATCCTCAGTATGCTGGAGAAGGCTTTAGCTGAGTTACAACTTACAGGAGTTGGACCTGCTTTAAAGAGCTTGCCGTTCCTCCCCCAGCCTAGTCTAGGATAGGACCAGAGTGGGTTTTTTTCTGTCACCTTCCAACTCTGGATACCTGAAACACATCTTGCTGATAGAACTGAACTGCTAGAAATCTGCTGCAGAGGTATTTGATTTTCCCCACTTAAGTTAATCTTTACTGGTGTTTTAGAAGGGAATCATGATACTTTTCAGGAACAGAAGGCCTGTGAGAGCAGAAAGCTAGAAATAAAGGCATTTAAGCAGGGTAAAAGGGAAAAATAGCTGTGTAAATTGCAAGTGTGATTATTTGCCTTGGTCTCCTGGTATGGTGGCTGACCAGATGACCCTGTCTTTCATAGTCTTATTGACTCTGTATACAGCATCATGGCTAGGGGGTGATAGGCTGTTCTCAGTAACATTTATTTTCTGTATTCATGTTCCCTTGCTATTTTTGTTTAACAGGCATATGTATTGAGGACTCCAGGGAGCTAGTGATAATGAAGCTTTTAATAGTTGCATAAGGGTTCATCTTTGTTCTAATACATATTAAAAGTATCTTTTCCTCATCCTGTGAAACTTTCTGATTTGAAAATAGTTATTCTTTCAGGCCATCTTTTGCACTGTTCTATATTGCTTGGTTTCAGCAATCCCAGAAATGTTCCCAGTCTCCTCCCCCTCCCTATTTTTTTTTTTGTTTATGTAATAAAGGTCCAGCCAGTGCATCTCATATACAAGCTATCTGTACACATCTTCAACTTACCACAGAAATGCAACATGATGTGTGGTGGGTTGAACTTGGCCAGTTGCCAAGCAGCCAGCCATTTTCTTGTTCTTCTGCCTCAACATGACAAGGGGAGAAAAGATGAAAAAACTCATGGATCGAGACAAAGGTGGGGACATAATTTCCAATTGCCATCATGGGCAAAACAGGCTTGACTTGGGGAGAATTAAATTATTGCCAATTAAAAATAGTGTAGAATGATGACAAAGACAAAACACCAAGGCTCACACTGCCTCCTTCATTCCCACCTCCTCTAACTCTCTTCCTGACCCTGGGTAGCACAGGGGCATGGGGATTTCTTCTCTGCTGCTTCTTCCTCCTCACATTTTTCCCCTGATACAGTGTGAGTCCTCTCCATGGGCGGCTGCTCCTTCAGGAACTATTTGTCTGCTCTGGCTTGGGGCCCTCCAGTGGTTGCAAGGTGGATATCTGCTCTGGTGTGTTCCAGATGGGGATGCCTGCTCCTTCTCTTCCTTCACTGACTGTGGTGTTTGCAGGATTTTCTCGCACATTCTTTTTTCCCCTCACTCCTTACTCTGCAAGGTGTGCATTAGTCAGCTATTGGCTTCTACCTACTGCCACCCATGGTGGATTTTTAGAGCAAAATCCATCAGTCATGAGTGGACTTGTATATGTATTGTATGTATCATGAAAACAGATAATTATTTTTTCCTGGGTCATGTTTTGGTGATACGTGAAGAGAGTCTGGCAGCTATAAACAGAATCTTGATGTAAAAAACACTGAATTTATTCATCTTCCATCTTTTTAGGGAGAAATATGACTTTAGAAAAATAGCTATTTAGAAATATATCTGCATATTTAGTGCTTATCACAGGTCTATACAGACACAGTTAACCAAGAAGAATTAGAGAAATCTTAGAATAGTGTCGTCTTTACCACACATGCAAAGCACGTTTGTTTGTTTGTTTTCTGCGATGGCTTAGTTAAAAAATACTGATGCTCTCTACTGAATAGGAGGAGAGCAGAGGGATCCATGTACAGACAGACCTGTCTCCAGCTTCGTGGTTTGTGCACAGTCAGCCTTTCCCCCTTGTTTCTTGCTGGAGTTCGGCTGAGATGCTAAGTGAGCACTTCACATTGAAGTAATCTTGAGTGCTGGGTGCACGTTCGGTAGTTATTAGTTCTGAAACGTGAATTAATAGTCCATTGTCCAAACACTGCATACTGCTGTTGTAATATATCTCTTGTAAGGAAATGAAGGCATAGTTTTGAAATGTGAATTAATAGTCTTACGTCCAAATACTGCATACTGCTGTTGTAATATATATCTTATAAGGAAATGAAGGCATGTAAAGTGATGTGCCCAAGGATGTAGACAGGGTCATGAAGGAAGTACAGGAGACTGATTCCTGACCCCTCATGTTAAAACACAAGTAGCAGACAATGAATTACAAACACATGAGCAACTGCACAATATCCTTTTAGGTTGATATTTAAAATAATAATGGAGAAGAAAAATTCCAGACATCTTTCCTGTCTGCTGATTTGATTCCCTCACTTCCTCCAGGTCCCAGTACTCTCTTCTTGTTGCATTTATTTCAGTACTTGCAATCTATTTATCTAATCTGATCACCTTTCTTGATTAGCTTTCTCTATCTTGTCTCCACTAGATTCAGCACACTGCTTCCCCTTCTTTCACAGCTGTCTCACAGTCTTCCTCCCTGATCCTAGTTGTGCTGGGATGTCGGTGACCCTTTGACGTGTTTAAAATCTCTAAAACTGAGAACTAGATCAACAAGGGGTGGGGGGGGGGAGAGGGGAGATGACAAAATATCAGGAACTTGAAGATATTACACCAATTCTTTACAACAAAACTGCCAGATTATTGGTTCCCCACCTATTTGTTCCTCGCTGTTCTGTTATTTTGAATTGAGATTGTTCCTTCATATTTCCTTCAGTTGTTAGGCTCCTGCCACATTTAACAGTGGTTCATAAATAATATATCGCTCATAAATAATTCTAATTACTCATAGTGAAGATGTAGTGAGTACATGCAGATAGGTCAGGAACAGTCTGCGCCCCTCTCCTTGTCTCTTCTGGTCATTTTGTAACCTGGCTCTTACCCACAGTTAGAAGCAGGCAGAGTAAGCTCCACACAAAGCCAGATGTGCACAAAGAGAACATCTTTCTCAAGCATGCGTATCAAGCATGCCCTTATTTAAGGGCAGTTGACCATTCGTACTTTCTGTCTGAGACTGTTATTTTTTATTAGTGCTCCTTCTATAAGTTTTGCAGGGAGCAAGCCTCTTCAAGGGAAAGAATTTGTACATAGAAGGGGAGGCTTCCATTGTAATCCAAAATACAGCAAGAAATTTGAGCAAGGGAAGATGATCTTTTTGTATTTGAACCAGGAATGATCAGCATGACTCAGGGTTGAAGCTTCTTAAGAGGGAATGCCTCTCATGCTGTGTCATTCCTTGTCTGTATAGTGTTTGGACCTGAAAAGAACTTTTGAAAAATATCTGGGAAACAAAAGGGAAACTGTCAGTCTGGCTATCATCCTTATTGTATTTATAGACAAAGTTATTGTTTATGAACTGTAGCATTAAATAAACTGGGTGGAAGTTGAAAACAGATCGATAATAATTTTCTGAAGTTATAAATCTGGAAACCATTGATCACATTATGCTACTGATGCAAAAATCACTGTATGATTCCTATTAATGGCATCAACATTGTAAAATTCAGCCAGCTCATTCATGTTTTACTCCTATATTGTCATTGGGGCCATTGCCCTCATTATCGAGAATGCTGTTAGCTGAGCATATTGTTTCCTTATCAGTTGAATTGTACCAGTTACAGTATTTGCTGTAGTTATTTATAATTTTATTACTCTTCCATTATGTTGGAAATCAGAAGCATGTTGCTACCCAGGATGAGCTTCTGTATGAGTCATTTTGATACAAAGGCTACAGAGGTGCACGCACAACACAAAAGGTGTAGCAGGTGCAGTGTTGATTGTTATCTTCCTCAGCCATATCATAATACTTAGAATAAGGGGGCTGTGGGAGGAAGGAGTAAACCACACCACAACAAACAATTTAATTAAAAATCAAGCTTTGAAAATTCTGAAGCAACAGGTTTAATTATAATAGGTGGTGTTTATATTTCCAGAAAACCATAAAAGTTCACAAAATGTTCAGGAAAAGACTGTTATAGAATTTGATATTTTTAAAGAATTTAGAACCTGTATGTAGGCTTTCTTTTTGTTTATTTGGTTTGGTTTTTCCTCACCTAATAACTTGCTATAAAGAAATTTGCAGAATAATCTCTCTGGAGGTTAAGCAGGAATTGCTAATTGTTGGATTAGCTCATGAATTCATGAATTTGGTGATATATGAATACTGTAGCCTTGAAATATTAATAGGATGCTCTAATTTCTGTTTCCACTGTTAAACTCAAACCACAAGATAACTTCACTGGAAAGAAAATAAAAATGTTTTTGTAATTTCTGTTGTCATATTTTTAACACTTTTGACAGTAAATGAGGCATTTCTAAATTACTATATATATTGAATTGCAAATATATAGTTTTATTTTAGTTGCTGTCTGCATCTCTTGAGGTATTTTTAATAATTGTTATTCAGCAAGGTAAAAAACTGACAGTGTTTTTCCTCTTAAACTGAGGCTTGTATTTCACAGTAATCTCTTTGTAATCTTTGAGTTGTGCCTATACATTTTGCTTTATCAATCTTCAGTAAAATATGGTATTCATAAAATTAGTACACTGCAAAGTACAAGCCTTGGAGAATGTCTTGCTTTTAAAGATCAGAGAGACGATTCTTGTTCTGCTCCTCAAAAGCAATTCGAACACAAGAGACACAAAGATTAATCATAGCATTTCCGTTGTTAAACCTCACTTTTCAGATTATGCTAGTTTAGCACTAGAGTACTTAGCACTGGGTATTTCATATCCAAAAGTCATAGTAATTCATGTTTTAGGAAATAAACAGGAATTTAAAACAAAATTCTCCAGGATATTCTGTTGTTTTGAAATCTAAGGGGCTCTGTAATCCTTTAAAGCTGTAAACACTAACAAAGAGACCATTGTCACTAAATCAAATTCATCTTTGCAGAGACAGCGTACTGCAGAGTTCCTCACAGACGATAAATGCTATTTAGCGAGCCAGCCTTACTGCTACAACTGCAGTGGCATAGTATGCCAACCAGCGATCAATTTGGCTAATATCTTGAAATCGATTAAAAGTTTATGAAACAACCATTGAGTTGGATACCTTCCAGCTCCCTGGTTGAGCAGTTTTTCTTTATAATTTCTGTAGACTGTTGCTTTGTTTAACATTTAAGGTTACATTAGGTCAATCCCTAATACAATCGTGTATTTGGCAAGAGTAGATGAGGATTAATTAGTTAATGTTTGCAGAAGGCCTTGAAATTGTTAAGTGCTGTGGGGCATAAATGAATGTGCCTGCTTTTCTCTGGTCTTGGAATAGGTGGTACCAGCATCAACGCTATTCTCATGCTTGACAAACGTTAAGTTTCCATGGATCTTACCAAAAGTAAATTCTGAGTTTTAAAATCATTTGGCTGTGCTTTTAATCACTGATTCGTTACTCTTCTGAGGCTGTTTTTAAGCGGCCTCCAAAAATATTAAAATAACTAGTTGTTATATAGCAAGCTCCACATGTGAAATTCATAAAAGGGCTCACAGAGACAGTGGAAATATTTTAGAGGTCCTGAAACAGAGCTGGGAATCTACTGGATGTGCTTATAACAGGGAATTTGGTGTTTCTTAGAGAACGTATAAGTCTTCGGTAGCATGAGATTATTTATTAAGCTGTTATTGTGCATTTTATGAGCTTTCTCACGCTGATTTGCAGACATTACCTCTTCTCTGCAGTGGAGATTTCCTGCTCTTCCTTCCTCTGCACCAGACTTCTTGTTAGATAACCAGCTGAAGTGCTGGTGAGCTAGGGAAAGATGATAGAATTGATGTCCAAGTGAGCCACAGAAAAGTTTTCAAAATATAATCCTCTCTGGAACTTTCTTGGTTGAAGTAGGCTTCAAGGGGAAAGACAATTGTGCCTAACCCTACTTCCTGGGGACATTTGTCCCCCCACACTTTTTTCCTTTTCCAAGATTTAAAATATACTTCAGTATTTTCAGCAGTACTCCCATGTACAAGATTATAAGTCTTCACATCTAAACATCCCTTAAAAAGGCAAATGATGGATTGTACAGTGGAAATTTTCCCATCTTTCTTTGATGCTAGCTTCAACAATTCTACTGACTTATAATTCTTGGAGATGAGATGTGAGACTATTAAACTGTTGACAGCAACAGATAAATTTAGAGGCAGCATGATTCCTTCAAACAGACATTTCCCAGACAGACTGATAGCAATTTAACTTTCAAATGACACCTCTTCCTAAAATCTCTCTAACAACAAGAAAAAAAAAGTATAATATCAGTGTCAGGTGTGAAGTAAAATACGATTCATCTTTAGGGTTTGATTATTCCTAACTCAGAGGCTATGTTTTAACAAATAGGTTTTGGGGTGGTTTTTTTGTTGTTGTTATTTTGTTTTGTTTTTCCAACCCATTAGCTTTGGCAAAAGGTATGGATGTCTCATCTGTCTCCCCTTTTTTCTTTTAATTTGTTGGCTACTACAGGTTTTCTTTCCTAACATCTCTTAGCATCTAATGTTCTTTGTTATTTTTTGCTTTCTTTAGAAGTAAATATCCCCTATTCTTGGTCTTTGGCACCATTAAAGTTTGAAGTTCAGGCTAGAAAAGGATGTAGCTTTTACTGACTTATGAGGTCAAGGTACTCTGATCCTACCTAGGTATCCCATTGTTGCTGCATGCAACAAATGTCCCGTCATTGGCTAAAGAGCTGATTTGATGCTTCTTTCCCCTTTCCTTTCTCATTTTATTTTATTTTTGAGTAAAGAAATCTAGCAGTACTTTATTATACAAAACTGTTCATTCACCTGTAATACAAAATCTTTTTGACCCAGACTGTATTTCTCTGAACTTAGTGATGGAAATACTAGCATTTGCAATGACCAGACGAATGACAAATGTTCAGTGGGGGAATCTTGTCCTGTAAATGTTAAACTAAAGCCTTTCTACAAAAGTATAGGCTTGGAAGCTCTAATGTTCCCTTTAACCTGAAAAACATAGCTTAACAAACCTGCTTAAAACATTGCACTAACCTAGAAAAGCCTAGCAGTACATAGCTAGACCTGATTCTCTGTTGTACTACGAATGACACCTTGTGTCTCTGAGAAACTGCAAGCGAATAGTTTCTTCCATCTTTACACAACTTCCTATTTAAAATAAACCAGAATACCTAGTCATAATATAAATTCTCTTTTCTCTCCCTTTCCCTCCCAGTCATGCTAAAAGTTCCACATAAATTTCCCCTGATATCTGTTGGGTTTACCTGGAGTATTTCATATATAGAAGCTTGACCTAAATTTGACAGATGTGTTCTACCTTTAAAAATTTTTTAGTTTTCTACAAATACTGGTATGTAGCAGTTTTGGAAAATTCTATGAATTATTGAATGATCTTATTTTTAAGACATCGTTTCTCCTTTTTAGATCTCTGACATATAATCCATTCTGCTCTTGAATGGTAGACCGAACAATAAGTTGATGTCAGTCATGAGCATTTGCCCTGCTTGATGACCTGTCCCTGGGTGTGTATGGAGGAGGGAGCTACAAAAAAATAGTAGTAGTAATTCCAGTTCACTTGTTAGTTTTCTCACTTTTATTGGCTCAGTATCATTTTCTGTGAAGAGTTCAGAAACCAGTATAATTATTCACATAAAGCTAATCCCTCTTCAAACCTTTGTGTAGCTTATATTCTTTTTTGTTCCAAAGTTTTAGGACATCAGTGCATGTTACTCTGTTGGTCACCTTTTTTCTGAATTAAGGCTTCTCTGAGTACAGGTGCCTTGTTATGGTTACTGTATTCAGCACTGAAGTTGTTTGCCTCTGCATAAACTTATTGCTGTGCTTGTACTTTTGTTTCCCTTAGAATCTAAGCTGCAGTGTATTTATGCTAAGTCTGATGTTTGAGGTTCGATAACCTTTTCAAATTCCACTTGGAAGAAAATGTTGATCTCAAATTTTTCAGTTTGGGAAAGGAAACACGTAACAAGGGGATCCTATTCTTACAATGCTACCACTTCTGTAGACTCTTTCCTGTAATAGTGTCATAGCCACGTCCATTTCTGCTTTTGTGGGATGTGAACCTGCACAAATATTTATTTGTTACCAGTTAAAGCAAACCTTTATTCAGCTATACATTGGCACTTATAAGAGAAGTTTGTTGATCAGAAAATCTCTAAAGGCGTTTTTTCCTAATCTCTGGTTCTTTTCTGACAGTTAGGAGGATCAGTGTTTAGATTATTTCCAGAGATGGGACAGCCCTTTCTGCAATGACTGGAAAATGTCAAGGGGTCATCTGAGAGTGCATCCACTGTTTGAGCCTAGCAGGAATGTCTTGTTTTTTTTTTCTTTTTTCTTTTTTTTTTTCCCTCCTTTCACTGAGCTCATCACAACTGGTGTAAAAGTAAGGTGTTACAGAGCAACTAAGGATGTTTATGAACCTCAGCACTAGACAAACTCAGCTGTGGCACTTGAGTCACAAACTGAGATAGCCCCAAGGCCAACAGGAAGCTTGTACCAATTAAAAGCAGTTTACAAATAAAAAATAAAAAAAAAAAAAAAAGGCATGGATATGAAATTCTCTACTTCTGTCTTTCTCTTGGTGGGGGAATCATATATAGTTCTGCATGTGGACCTCTAAGGGAATCTTAAATTAATTTGCTTTGCTGCGGTAACCATGGCAGAGGCGATTCATTTTAAAGCAGAATTCAATCCCGATTGCCACAGCAAAATAACTCTTTAAACAGCCCTAGCTGTGTAAGGAAACATTACTGCACTGACTTACCTTGCTTGTAGCTTTACCCTCTTGTTTTCATTTAATGCTACTTCTGTTCTTCTAAGTGTACTCTTTAATCTGAAAACGCATGAAGAAATGATTTTAAAGGGTAAACAAACACAAAACCTTCCTGGACAAAAGCAACAAGAACTGGGTGGTTTAGAGACAAGGATTGACCAGTAATAGGACATGAGATTTGGAGAAACTTGCTCACAGGGCTTATGTAGCTCCACCGGTTTGTATTTCACAGCACCCCAGACTGGAATCTGATCTCAGAGCAGACAATCGGAGAGCGTATGGTGGTAGCAAGACTTGATGTGAGCTCTTACTCCTGAACATTTTGGGTTTCGGCTGTGAGTGAATGAACTTCAGCATATAAAAAGAGTAATGCCCGTGGATACTCAACTTTGCTGCCATCAACTATGTATGAGTTGTACCCTTTCTTTCTGATTTTGTATCTGATACAACAGCTGACTTCACTGATAAACTTCATTGATCACTGAAATGGTCACAAGAATATAGAAGTGAAGCGAATTTGTGTAAAGACCTTCACAGTAGAGGATTTTTTTTATTTATTTTTCTGTATGGTGTTGCCTACAGACTTAGTGGTTTGTTTTGTTTTGTTTTCTGATTTCAATCGGTTATTCTGCAGTGAGGGAATGAAGTTAAGAAAGTATTATTCATCAGTTCTGGCCTGACTAGTGTGGTAAATGGTGAAAAAAATAAGGTCCATTACAAAGGCTGCAGTTATTTTCTTTCAAAGCAAAGAGAGAACAGAAGAAGGAAGACTGTGAACTACTGACCTATTTGCTGCCTACATGCTTCCTAGTTTAGGGGAACCAGCATGTTCTGTGTAGTCTCAAATCCTTGAAGCAGACAAGTATCTTCTAAGTCTCGTTTGGTAAGAAAGAGGAGGTTTCAAAAGTTGAGGAGTATGGTGTCACTCAGCTGCAGAAGTAGAAATGACATCTTGTGCCCAGCTTTGTGGTGTGCCCAGGAGGGTATGAAAGCCCTGAAAGAGTCACATCCATATTTTAAGATACGTAACAGATCACTTCTTCATGATACCTTGTTTGAAAACTATGAAAAGGAGAAAAAAAATCTATTCGAGTTTACTCTTTGTACAGTCCTGCTGAAAGCTATGGGAATAAAGGTCATGTACAAAAATGCTCTCTCTAGAAAATTGTATTTTCCTCCCATTTTGGCTTTACCCTTTCTCTCCAGCCAGCAGTGATTTGTCTAAATGAAAAGCTAAGCAGGAGATTCCAGGAACTAAATTGCATGGCCCTGTTGGAAGTTATGATCAGAACTACTAGCTGTTAATAATGTGACTTGTATCTCAGTGGGATGCCCCAGGAAGTAGATTAGGATTGTTCTAAACATCATCTGGGATGAACAACAGGGAACTCATGCTAAAAGAGAGTGCTAGTGACTTAACATGAACTCCCATAAAGGGCTTCAGGCAAGAATTGCTCTTAGTAACTATCCCAATATTGAATTTGAGAGGCTCTAAATTCAGTTTGCAAGATTGCCAACACATGTTGAAGTTCTTCCCAGGACCTGGCACTGCTGTAGCTTCCCTCCAAAGAAATCAAACAGTAGTGGGCTGGAGAAAAGCTTTAAACCTGGATTTAATTTCTTGCAAATGAAAGAAATGTGTCTTTTTGAAAACTTTCTTCTTTTATACCAAAGGACAAAGAAGTAAAAGTCTCATTGTTTCCCTTTTAGCCTGGAGATCTTTTTTAGAATAAGGAAATGTGCTGTTCTTTGTTTAAAGAGCTTCTTAAAGAGGGAGAGAAAAAATATATATATATATGCAAAGGAGCTAATGCTTAGACAAACCACACAGATTGAACAGGAAATAAATAAACAAAATGTTACTACTTTGCTATGTTTGGTTTGGGTTCAAGAGCTCCAAGGAAGCAGACCCAAATGAAGCATTTCCTTGTCCCAAGTGTTATTGCTTACATATTTGGTGCATGCATCGTTGTGGCTTCTAGGCTCTAATGTAAACGTTGTGTTGTCAATAGAGAAACAGCAGCACATACCATCTTCAGTATGGATTTTTGGTGACGGCATAATACTTGTGGGTAGTGAAGCAGCAAGTGAATTATATAAGGCATATGCAAGCCAGTGAAAACTTTCCCTTAGATCATAATGCCATGTATTTTACATATTCCAAGTAGGTAACAGGAAAACTATCTTAGGAATGATCTAGAAAATCCTAATGTGACTATTCTGACTACCTTGTGTATCTTCCCATCTTAAGTAAGATGTCCTAACTATTCTGGCTCCAAGACAGGGATCAGGGAAAGTATGGAAAAATTTTCAAGGAAGTTTATATCATTTCTTTGAAGTCCCCAGTCTCGAGACATCCAAATGTTAATGGCAGGTGCTCTCTGTGCAGTTAGGCAGCTCTCACGTTCACAAAGTTTGGTAGCATTTAGGTATGTGTAAATGGAAGCAATTACTGCAGGGCAATAATTAATTTTTCTCCACAGCAAATTGCATAAAGGTTGGTTTAAATTTGATGACGGGCGTTTTAAGTAATCTCTGATCTCTTTGCTGATCACCCCCAGCCCTACCTGTCAGTGTGCAATGGCAAGCCATCCCCTTGACAGAAATCCTATGAAAGGACATCTGTGCTGTGTGACAATGTCATATGGAAGGATTACTGGTTTAATAGAGTTGAGTTTTGCTCTTGCTCAAGCAGATGCATGTCAGGCAAAAAAAAAAAAAAAAAGGAACCATGTTTTATGGCAATAGTTTTCACTCTGAAATTTCTATGCAAATACAGCAATAAAAAAAAAAAAAACTATAATTACTGACAAATACGTGGTTCATGTAGCTGTTGAAAAACAAACTAGCTACACTTGGAGTATAACATGCATGACATTAACCAAGTATGACATTGAGAAGTTGGTGCATCAGATGTAATCTTATTTGGCTGTAGCATAGACAACTTCTAAGTACAGATTGAAAAACAGTATTTAAAATATCTCTTTCCAATATGGCATCTGTGTCCTTCCTCTTTTTTGTGTATATATGAATGTGTATATGCACAACAAATATTTTTAAATGAACTGAAGAAAAAAATAGTAAGCCTGCTTCTAAGGAATTGTGCGACTTCAGAATTTGTCTACGCTGAATATTTCACTTCAACAATTACAGTATCTGCACATCCACAGAGGAGAATGTGATGATTGTCTCGTGTGTATGAAGGCCATGTGTGTGGTAAAGCACTGGTTTGTAGCCAGGCCTTTTGCTTAACTGAACTTATCAAAGACCATAATATCTAGGAGCTGGATCTTTAGAAACATTCATATAAACACAGTGATAGTGGAAAACAGATGCCTCGGCATCTACTGCAGCTGAGAATTCTCTTTTTCTGTTTTTGGATGAAAAAGAAAGTTTCCATGGTTTTAAATAGGTATTTTTTTCAGGGAACTATATCAAAGTTTGCCCCAATAATCTGTGGCTGTTATTTATATCTGCCAAGGAGAGCTATAAATTCAGCCTTGACATGGTTTCAATAGTGTGAACCTCCAGATCTGCTCTAATCCCAAGATTAGATACTGAAGTGCTGCTTCAATTGTGCAGTATTATCACGTCCTATCACTTGGCCCTATTTCAAACTGTAGCTTTATTGACAATACTTTCAAAGCTGTTGCTAAGTTGTGAGCACTCTGCTTTATCTACTGGTGCTTTTACAACTCCAGCTAGGTATATTTTCTCGCAGGAAGCACTATGCTAATAATAATCACTAGACAAAACGATGATGTGTGTTTGACCTTTTTTCATACAGGAGTCTTTGTTCTACTCAGAGACTTTTTTGTGTCCTTGACAATTTAAACTTATTTTTCCGAACACCCTCTTGTTACTGTCACTTGTACCTGTACAACTCTTCAAAGCAGCCCTGAAAAGCTGTGTATTCAGATCATAGCTCTGGCTGCTCTAAGCTTAACCCTTAATTTTGTTGGGTGGTTGCTCTTCCTTTCCCAAGCATCATGACTCATTACTACCTTCAGTCATGGGACTTTTCCAGACAGTGTGGTTGAACAAGTCTATTTCATTTCCCATGAGGCGTGCAAGCATTGCATGCAAAATACAGATGAATTAAATCGCAGATACATCCATTAACTTGGGTAGACCAGAAACCATGCTCAAGTTCTTTGTGCCTGCCTATCAAAAGTGAAAGGGATGAGCTGATAAATTCCTGTGCCAGCTGCAGAGAAGCAAACTGCAATTTGTTGAATTGTTTGGAATAAAAAAGGCCGAGGCTAGATTTTGAGAACCTGCCTGAAAGTGACTCTGTATCCTAATGTCCAATATGAATGGCTTCCAAAAAGAAGCTTCTGACAGAGCTGTGAACATTTTGGAAAGGTCTGTTAGCTGTTTCACTGCCAATGCATTTGAATAGGTTACAGGGAAAACCAGTGCTGCCTGCTGTAGGGGATATTACTGAGATGATCACTTCAGAATAGAAATGTGGCTGCATAACTGCTCCTTTGAAGGCTTGGTGGCAGTTTCGGTTTCATTCTCTGTTAATACACCTAAATGGGTAACTGAGAGGAGGCCAGCAGTCACCTCTGCCTCTGTTTACCCTACTGCTTTTTCTCCTTTCTTCTTTATCTGGTCTACAAGACTTCAGGGTAGGCACTGCTGCCCCTATGTTTCATTTATACAGTCTATAACACAATTGCGACTGTGTTCTGCCACATATGTCAATAAAAAGCAGGAACATCTTGAACTATTGTTGCTGTTCTTATACCTACCTCATCAGCAGGTTGGAAGTCTACTCTCAGACTTCATTCAAGGGCTGAAGTTTGCACAGATGTATGTTTTAACAACAACAACAGATTTCATCTGAAACAAAGAGTACTGATGCTGCATTTTCCTTTGCCAAATGCTTTAGCTTGGTGTCTCCCACAGCTTAGAAAAGTAAATACTGATTCAGAGAAACATATCACCTGCACTTCTCCCATGTTTTTAGACTAGGAACCTTACAAGATACATGCTTAACTAGTATTATTATGCCTCTTCTCCAATTAGCGTAAATTTGCATCACATTATGGTTTGTTTGTTTGTTTTACATGGCTTTCATAGCAAATGGTTAGGAACTTTTAAAATCATGGTATGGTTTCAGTCTAGGTTAGCGCTCATTGACATACATGGTATTGTTTTATGAGGCTCTGAGTAAGCAGTTTTCTCCATAAACAGAATGGCTGGAAGTATTTATTTTTAATGAAAGCTGAAACCCTCAATATCAACTGAGAAGCCTGCTATGTTCCCAAATCAGTCCTCTGTACTCTGCTACCTATTGGGAATACTGCCAATAAGCATAGCCTCATATGATACATACAGGATTGGCTGGTGTACTCAAGAAAAAAGCACTCTTCTTTATCTTGATTTTCTTCACTTGTGAATAATTGAATTTCCCATATATCTTGGTGAATCTTTTTGTATTTTTCATTCTATAATCTTATTGCTATGCTACTGCACCACAAAAACAATTTAGAGCACTATCTTATAGAAGCTTTTCAAAGCAATTGATTCTATCCAGACAGAATCTGGTCTATATTTTCTATAAAGTTTATAATAAAACCAAGTAACACAAAAAAAAAAAGGTATGTAAAATCAAGCTGCTTATCAGTGAAAAATATTCCTTTGCATTTTCTGTTTATATAGAGTAAATTCTGCGAACAGTTGTTTATAACTGTACACCCAAATAGATATATAAAAGCCATAACCTAAAGTCTTAAGCAGCTTGGTTTTATACATATCAGAGTGCTGTTAAGCTCATGGGAAACATGGATCGTAGCCAATGGCAGAGCTTCACTTCACCATCTGATGGCTACAGAATACAGTTTTATTGCCTCACATACAGATTGGATTTAAAAAGTTTTGTGTGAAGGATGAGGATTCCCAGTACATCCTGAATTTGGTGAGGAGTATTGTTGACTTTCAGGTGTATGATCAGTGAATTGGCCATTTAGGAAGTAAATATTGAGATTTGTATCTAAGGATACTGTGCCACGTAAAACAAGTCCTTTGACTTTGATGGTTGTTGGAAAGACAACCAAATAGTTGCATGAAGGATGCGGGGGTGCAAGGAACCTTGGGTTCACAGATTTCTCCAGAACATTGGCTGACAGTCACAAATAGTCCTGGCAATCTGCACCAGCCAAGAGAGGTCCAGGTGCAACCATTTCTGACTTAAACACTCAGGACCAATCAGTGTTCAAGAAAAGCTTTTCTCTATGTTTTGCAGAATGCTTCTGCTACATTTTTGTGACATGGGGCTGAAAAAGCTGTAAACAAAAGGAATATTTCTACAGGCAGAGCAGATGGTTACTGTCCAGGAGATTCTTACTGTACTGAAGGAGATGATCTGTGTGCAATCATAATGATGATGGGAGCAATTGTAGATGGTTGCAGTTACCTCAGAAGAGGTTGTAACTTTATCTTCACTTTCCTGTAGCACAACAAACATCTACAGACTAGGTCCTTTGTGATGCCACTACATTATGCAGTGTGTAGTGTCCCCATATATCTGGTATTATGAACGTCAAAATAATTCTGCAGAAAAATGAGACTAAAGCAGATATGTAAACTGAAATCTTTTTTTTTTCAACTCTTCTGTGTTGCTGTGTTACTATGATCACTTGTGTTTGTTGCAAGAACTCACTGTGCACTCTCCATTTGTACATGTCAGTATTTAAAACATGGTGGGTGTAGAAAAGATGCATGGAGGAAGCAGAACAAATAGAGAATTCATGAGTAATTTTCTTAAATACTTAAGTTTGTTAAGTGTTAAAGAAAGGTGACATTACTAGTTCTGTAAAATAATAAAGCTTAAGGGTCTTGCAGCCAAAATTGCTGTTACTACATCAAATGAAAAATACTGAGCCACGTGAAAAACAGAAACATTTGACTGTGGACTGGCATGATGGAAGGGATTGTCAAGGAGAAACTTTTTCCTACAGATGAAAAAGGCAGGAATGAAGTCAGACTCGCAATAGCACGTTTTTCTGAGAGACTTGGGGAAGTGGCCTGAAGTGGGGATTATGAACCAAAGCTGAGAGACAGATAAGAAAAGGATAAAAGAGTATGTGTGTGTGCATGGAGCACAGAGAATTGGAAGGACAACTGAACACCTATTTCCTACTTACAGTCCCTGGCAGGAACTTCCAAAACTGGTAGGAAGAAGCCTCATTTTAAGAAAAACCAACATGAAGCTTCTAGCAGAGAGAAGAACTGTAAAAGTGTTACATCTAAAGACAGCAAGCAATTGCTGAAATAAATCTGACCTTAATCAGTTGGAGTCACAGAAAAATCCCATGAGTTTTTATTTTTGGATGTAGTGGGGAAGACTTATAGTAGTGCCATACTGCTGAATTTCACAAAATAACGTAGGTATCAAAGGCATTGTCTTTAATAAGGACTTGATAAAGAAAAGCCTTTAGCTTAAAAGGAATATACTGAGAAGGGGATATGCTGGCATTTTCTAGTTATACCCTGAAATGATAGATTGTTTAAGGTAATGCAATGACAGCAACATGGGATTCTGAGAGGAAAGGGAAGTAGCGAGCTCTGCTGTAATCCCCCTAAAGCTCCAACAAGTACATGAGCTGTGAAGGCTGTGCTTCCAACCTAGGCAGGATTGTGCTTAATTGGTGGAGTGGATCTGCAAGTTCTCTTCCAGCCAGCTCGGTGTCTCCTTAAAGAAAACAATCCAGTAAAATAAGGACCTGGTCCTGTGAACACCTCCAAAGAGAGCAGTCATACTTGTTTCCCTGACACAAAAATGAGTATTGCACTCAGTAGTGTCGGTCTCAGAACAAAAATCTCTCACCATCACACACTCATTCAAGATGTCAGAAGCAGACTTTTTAAAGGCCACAGAGATGTTTCTTAGTTATAAATTATTAACAGTGTTAGACTGTTAAACAAAAGAGGAAAATAAAGAGTTACTTTGAAAATATTTCCAAACTTGTAACAACAGGTTTACAACACAATAGCCCTAAAGGAACAGATCTGTATGATTTAGAAAGTAATATTAGTTAAAGCAGTCATTAGATATGTCACAAGGCTAAGAATAGCTCTGTAATCATCATTCTGTCAGCATGTGAAGAGATAGGATTTCACAAGGTCACGTAAGAACTTCAGTCAAAAAAAAAAAAATAGCCTATGCAAGAAAAGTAACACAGTAAGGTTCTGGGGTTCTGGGGCACTTGTTGAGGTTTCTGCTTTCAGGAGGAAATTTCCGTTTTATTTCATTGTTATACTACGTCATTAACACAGTAATACAAACCTAGAAGTTACTGTGAGTCTCTGCCTTAATGGTTGTCTGTAGGAAGGATGCTTTGTTAGCTTGTGAAAGATGACCCCAGATGACGCCCTTGTAACACGCTTTTGCTCCGCATGCACCTCCCTCTTCTGCCAGATCTCCATCTGACCTGCTCTTGAGGACAGACCCTGACATGACACAGATGCGTCATTTCAACTTGCTGCTGTTACTCATATGCGTTGTGCATGTGCAAGTGTCCATATATGATGAGAGCACAGGAATCCTGGCTTCAGTGTGCATAGCAAAATGAGTTTGGGGACAGACTGTTTGCTGTGTTTCAATTTTAGATTTATAAGCAACATGAAACTTCATATGAAACTGAAGTAAGGAACGGCTGATGTGAAGTTGTAGTTGGTTTTGACTCTTGCTCGTGCCACCAGATTGGAGCATCTTTTGCCAAATCCTCTGGTAGCCACCTTCTTGCTTCTTCTCATCCTCTCTTAGTAAAGAAGACATTGGGGAGGAAAGGGGTCAAAGCTGAGTTACTTTGCCTTGTGTCATCCCTCAGCGAAAATGGCACTTTCTAGTTCACCTTCCTCTTTTACTCCTTCTTCCTGTTCAGGAAAATTGAGTTACTTTTTCTTGGGCGGGGTTGTTCGATTTTTCAGTAGATTCAATTCAACTCTCGATTTTTACTAACAAATTTTTACTATAAAAAGGAGTAAACTAAATCAACTTTGAATCTGGTGAAGGTGAACATATTTTTAAGTATGCTATAGCCACTTAGATGCTGGTTTCCCATAATTCCCCTAAAATTATTATTAACCTTTCCAGTTCTAAAATATGTAATCTTCATGTGAGTTTTAGTTCTGGAATCTTATTACAACATTTTACAGCAGTTTTTCATCCAAATATAATTATGTAATGATACCTCTTTTGTTTTATTTTTCAAAGTCTCTTTCAGAACTGCATGGCTTTTTAGGCTTTGGTCTATAATTCCAGTTCAGAAATTACAAATTGACTTAGAGACTCTAGTGTCCATCTGTGTATTTTTAAGTGTTGTACTAGCTGAAGTCTGAGTGCTGTAATGCGATAAGTAACCTACTTACCCTTTAACTTTATTACTTTAAAAAATGGCTAGTGCTCCAGTTTGTGGGATGTTGCATAACACAAGACTCCCATGTATGATTTATAACATTGACATCACAGACTGTGCTGGTTAATGTCAGCCCTGGTCTGCTGTTTTATATCAGCAACTATCAAGCTTATTCGTTATCAATAAATAAGAAATGCCAAATAGTTTCATTTAGTTTTCATGAAAAATGTTGTATTTTTTTATTTTGAGCTATAGGTATTAATATAATTATCTGATTATATTAATCAGGGAAGGAAGAAAAACAAAGGAAGTAACTTGGTTTTCATAGTGTTTATTCTCACTGGCAAGCCTTCTTTTGCCTTTCTGCCCCCACATGCCTTCTTTTGAGACTGAATTCATTCCACACAGATGTGAGTACTCACTGACGGTGGTATTTTTCAGTTTGGGAGGTTACCCTGTGTCCATCTGACCCTCTCTCTGCACAAGTTAAAGCAGTTATTGGAGTCTTCCAGTATTGGGGGGATAGTCCATTCTTCTTCCAGCCATCTCAGAAAGCTCTTCCTGCAGTCTTCGCATCTGCAAACATGCCCTGCTGGGTCCTTTGGGGGCAAACAGGGAAAAGACTGTGCTGTGACCATGTGCTGAGTAGTATCGTGTATTCATCGTGTATTCAGCTTCAGTGCTTGTAAGCACTTACCTGTGTTATGCGAGTTGAATGTCAGCATGGCTCTTTTCATAATATGACTTCTTTTGAATTACTGCAGTTTACTGCCAGAATTTGATGCAGTAGATCAATGACACAGTTTTTCATGGTACCATTGCAGTTATTCTTAACATTTGGCTAGGACTGTTAGATTGGGCTATGGACAGGTGCCCTCTTCAATATCCGGTTAAATCTGAACTTCATTTTGTCTGCCTCTCCTCTCCACCCCGCTCCGCTCCTCTCCTCTTTTTTTTTTAATTGGAGTTCTCAGAGCAAGCTTCTCTCTGAGGATTGTTCAGACAAAAACCTGCAGGTCCAACACAGATTATCCAGTTGTGAAACATAAGGAAACGAAATGTATTATTATAAATGGGAGATGGTAGTAGAGCTTTGCAGTACAAGAAATCTTAGCGTCCAATTAATTGTTTTCTTGAATTCCTGCCACCCAGTTGGTAACTGCAGCTCTTCCCCTGAAATCAGTGTGAAATTAAATGGGAAAAGGTAATAACTTTTTCTCAGTCTCCTTGAGTCAGTGAGATACATTATGAAACATAGGAATCAGAAGCCTGTCCTGAATCACACGATTTAAATCACTGAATATAAGCAAATTTCCGTCTATTTGAACTGTATTTTGATGATGTTTTTTATTTTTGAATTGTGTCATAATATTTTTTTATTTACATCCTAAATGTGAAAAAGTGAGATTCTTAGTTTCCAGGTGGTTTTTTTTGTTTGTTTGTTTTGTTTTGTTTTGTTTTTGTTTTTAGCAAATTTCTCCTGTGGTTCAAATATGATTTCAGTCCTTCTCCAGAATGTAGTTTAAAATTTGATAACGAGAAGTCAAAAGAACTTAAAACTTGGCGGGGGGGACAGGTATGGATGGGACACATCAGGCAGGTAGACCCTGAGCTGTCCGCTCTGGCTGAAGCTGCTTTGGGTTGGGACATTGGACAGCAGACCTCCAGAAGTGCCTTCCAGCCTCAGTCATTCTCTGATTCAGTGTCCGCAACAACACAGCATGAAGGCAGGGTTTCTAAACCAGATGTTTCTCTTGTGACTTTTGTCTTCTGTCTGTGAAACAGTCACTCAGAAACTAGTCTTAATGCTCTCAGCAGTATTAATCAAACAGCTTGGATGAAGATATGTGAATGATTCCTAGAGGTATTAGTTACAGAACTGAATTATGCCCTAATGCTCTTTGATTATGAGTGTTCCTTGAGATTAGAAAACTTTTGGATCCTGTAAATAATTTCCAGTCATCTGCTCACAAACAGGTAAAATAGTTCTAGAATGAACCTGCCCTGTTATTCACAGGTATTTTCTTGTTCATTATTTAACCAACTTTAGTGTGGGGGGTTTTCATAACATAACATTAGGACTAGATCATGAGAATGTGTTATGCATCCAGATGTATTTTTGCAAGTCCATAGGTCTAGTCATGTGGACTCAATTATTTGCAAAAGCTTTTGCAGAACATAGCAATGATGACAAATATTCTCCAGGATTGGAGAACAGTTTTTTTAAGTTAATAAAGAGAAGATACATTGCTTAATAACAAAGATCTTGGACTTCCATGAATAAAACCCTTAAAATTGAAAGGGGTTGAAGTCTATACTACAGAAAAGATAGGAATTGAATTCAAATAGGAATGTTTCTTTCCTGTCATCTTCCATGGTTTTACAGTTTCTCTACTTAAGGAAGTTACTGTGTAGTTAGGTAAACTGTGCATGCATGAAGTACCAACTATGATATGTTTGCTTCCCCAGAGGCACATGTAATAAGATTAGTTTCAGGTAGCAGGACTTATCCCACTTTCAAAACAGAATAAACAGATCGCAGAGCTGCTCACACAGGAAATGCATTCATATCATTGACAACCCTGGAAATTCATGCTGAGTTCCTGGAGAATGAGTTCCCCATGGAGACAAATGTTTGTAGAATAGGCTCCTTGCAGCAGAAACCTATCTTTGTCTGTGAAATAGTGTGCCTACCACAGTTTTGCATGCTATTAACTAATAACATTGTTTTCCTTTGACTCTACCTAAATTATGTTGCCATTTTTTGCCATGCATTCGCAGCTATTGTATTTCACATACACATCCACTGTAAAAGAATTTCATTCAGAAACCTGTCACAGTACAAGATTATTGGAGTTGACTGTGAGATTAGAGCATTACCTACAAATGTGTGCTTTGCTGTCAGTGGTAATAATATGCAATCATGGCTTAAAACGGGAAGCAAACACACAGAAATTATTCTGTAGATACAGACTAAAGCCAGTTACTCAAGTTGCTCTACATTTATTTGTATAGAAAAGATTGTTAAAGCTTCAGTTTTCGACAGTAAAGAAGGCAGATATATGTGTGTATATATATATAAGTACGTATTTAAAACATGTATATATTGAAATCCTATGAATCTCTATATATCATTCTTATATCTGTAAACCATACATCTGTATGACAATATAGAAGTAAATCGCTTAACTATGAGAAAGGACAAAAAAAAAAATCAAATTTAAATCTAAATATGAGCTGCTTGTCCATTCTTTACTATGAGAGAGCAGTGCAAAACCTGCATAAAAACTTCTCATTCAGTTTGATAGCACTTATACTAGTCTTGCAGGATAGGATTTCATTCAACTGGTGTTAGTCCTTTTATACGACTCCTTGTCGTTACTGTTGTCATTCACTGTTTCCACCTTCAAAGCACAGGGCATTTAGGCTGGTTGTGTCTTGTCGCAAGAAAGTATTGTCCTAGTTATAAATCTCGATCCCTCACCAGTCTGTTTTTGTGATGAGAGTGAATTTCTAGTTTACAGATTTCGCCGAACCTATTTGATTCATGGGAGGCTGTGACCTGGCAGTGCAATGTTTGACAAAGGCCATAATTCATTCAAAAGCCCACGTAGGTTTTATTTAGAAATGCTGGCTTTTGAGAGGAATTAAAGGGAGCAACCTTCCTAAATCATTTCTAAAGTACCCCATAATGTACTGCTTTTTTAACATCCAGAAAAATCTTGATTTGTGTTTACATGATTACTTGATTAGTTTGTACAGAAATTATTCAGCTTCTTCTATAAATTAAACACAACAGCTACCTCTGGCACAAATAAGAATTAATGCAGTTTTTCAGCCCAAATTGAAACTTGATATTTTGTTTGTATCAGTGAGTGGATTTTTTGATGTCTGTTCAAATTTAAATCAGAAACTAAAGGTAGTGTACAGTCTATTGGCAGAAATGCACAAAAGCTATTGACAGAACATGTATCTGAGGTCCTCAGTTCATAAGGCATTAGCAAATTTCATTATCTGGATACTTTGTGAAGCTAGCCAGACTTTCACAGTAAAATCAGCAAAAATGAAAAGTCTGCAGAGTTACTGTTATCACTCACATACACGGTATTTTAACAGATATGTAAGTATGCAAAGTGGAGAAACTATGCACAGAAATACATTCATTCACTTTAAATTCATTGTGAAAAACAGCGTTACACTTAGCAATGGCAGAGTGTACATCACCCCATTAAAAGCAATATAGCTTGTTTAGCTTATATTATGTTTGCATTAAAAGAATTTGTGTTGCCAGAAAGGTGAGTAAAAATATGGTAAAATGAAATTAGTTGGCAGGTGTGAATTGGTTGATCTTTTACATTTACAGACATTTCACAACAGACACAGTAAGATTTCACAGCAGCTCTTTTTCAAATACGAACAAAAGGCTATGTAGAGGGAGGATGGCCTTTTTATCTTCGTGGTCAAAAGCTCGTAGATTTATTTTTAGACATGATGTGTATGGAAAAATGGCCTAAAATTTCCCCCAGGTGCCAGGTTGTGAGTGGTTCTAAGGCAGCAGGAGAATTTTGTTAAAGGAAATATTGTGGTGAATGCATGAAACACTTCACTAGAGTAAAGATGGGGGTGGAGGGGAAGTGAAGGGAGGAGAGAGAGAAATGTACAGCTAAATGTCTCTGTCTCCTAAACACTCACAGAAGTGCTGTTTGAAATTGAGCAGAAATGGGCAAGCCCCACATTCCTCCTGTGGTCATAGAGCTTCCCACTCTTCTAATGCACTCCAGTAGGCTCGCGGAGTTCAGCTGCCACTGCAGAGCTCACATCTGGTACGGACAGCATGCTTTAATAATCCTAGAAATAACTTCGGAATACCTACTCATCTTAGAAGCAGTTTCCCCTTGAGCCTGGGGCCATATTCCCCTGCAACAAGGCCCTGCAGTTTTCGATCGATTTTCAGTGCACAAGTGTTATATCAGACATGTTGCAGCTACTGTGCATCCCCTGTGCACTTGTGTGGGAGGCTGGATTCCAGAGCTGTAACCTGCAGGTTTCCAAACGGGACTGTCTCTAGGCTTCTGGAGGTGCTAGGCATCAAGTTTCTGCAGAAAACTAATTTGCAGTGAAGCCAGCCTCCACGTAATGTGCTCTATGATTTGCATGCCCATGTGCCCAATACTAATTTGGGGATGTATGTGCAGTAGGCCAAATTTATAATTCCCTTTGTTTCATTAAGATTCTTTTCACTTTCTAATCTCTCAAGTCAAAGAGGGTCTGATTCTACCCATTTATCACACTACACAAACACTTTAGCCTAGCCCAAAACCACGCTGGGAGGTGTTACTTCTACGAGGGGAAGTAGACCTATGCTCTATTTAAGTTCTCCTGAGTTCTGTCACAAAAGGGGGCCTTGCAGGTCTGCCAGTCTAAATGACATGATTATTAACATTTTCATGTTTATTTTTCTAATTATATTCTAATTTATACGTTTAAGCTGAAGCTGAAATGGTAAATAAAAATATTCAGCCTATGCATAGCTGAGAACCAGTTACTACTTAATTATTGAATCTGTTTTCTTTTTGTTATTAATCACTACTCAAGTCAGAAAATATCTAATCCAGAATTAGATTTAGATTTTGCTGACCTCAAAGCAGGAGAGATTTTGAGGTATTGGTTTTGTATGAGTTTATTCTTGCCTATGATAAAAATGCAGATTGTGGTAGGCATCCAAAGTCAATGAATAACCAAGGTTTTCAGCATAAGAATAGTGGGTTGTGAAAGCTGAAATTATTGTCCCATATCCTCCACAAATCTGTAATGAAATCAGTGGTGCTTCCTAAGTACAACTGAAGAAACAACTGATTCTTAGCTCACAAAATCAGAATTCTTGATGCAGTATGTCTTTTTAAAGAATTAATTTATGATTACTCAACAAGCCCAATTTTTCAAAAAGCTGCTAACTGGCTTATGGTGTGTATGATTAAAAAATAATAATAATAATAATAAAAGAGGTTTTGCAAGCCTATAAGGCTTGCCTACAAGGCAACATAGCAAGTGTTTAAAGGATTAGGCCCTGAACTAGGATAGTTCCACATTTAAGCAAGAATACATCTGGTAGACAGAAACAAAACCTGTATATATATTTACCCAGGAGGACGTGAACTGAGCTTAAGGCGTTGCTAGGCCGGTGATGAAGTGGAGAGCTTGGCCGCATGAAGATTTGGCTTTCCTTTAAACTTGGAATAAGACAGTTCAGAATGGACTGCGGAATTGAGCTAATGAAAAGTATGCACTCGAACATCCTGTATGTCAAGAGGAGTGCAAGATCCTTGCATTGGGGGAGGAAGGAATTTGGCTGGCCGACTTGCTGAACATCGGGGCCATAGCAGCACCTGTGGGAAGCTTTGACTTGGTGTGCAAGAATGGCTGTGGTATGTACATCACAGCTCAGGACACATGGAAACAGCACACTGAAAGGATGGCTTGCACTTGTTTAGTGAAATTAGACCTGTCTCAAGCTGCCTGACAGTAATTTATAAGAAACACTGATCCTTCAGAACCTGTGGATTTGGATTTCCACTGGAATCTTGTCTGGTAAAGATTTAAACTTGATAAGGAGCCAGAGCACAGTCCTTAAACTTTCCTCTTTCTCCAAATCAGTGTAGAGACTTGGATTTGTTACCTATCAGGGTCATTTTTCTACTGGTAATGTGCAGTGATGTGAGAACTGCTCAGATTGATCATTGCCCATTGGATGGCCTTTGCTCAATGGAATTTTCCTCAAAATGATAGAGAAAAACAGATAATGCTTCTCTAGAAGCTCGTTTTGTGTGTGTCTGTTATTAATAACAGTCACCTATAGCTGAGAAACTCGGGTTTGTAAGAGTAAATGACCTAGCGACAACTATTAGGAGAAAAGGTTGAATGGGACTGATAAGTTAATGTTTCTCATAGATAATTTTAGTGTTGTGTGTGCTTACATTTCTTATCACCTCCAAACACCCACTCCTTAATATTTCGTGATACATTGGAGCTGCTCAGTGAAAACGAGCTTTGCTGCATGCAAGTTTTCCATTAAAGCTTCTGCTTTCCAGTTATTTTGATGAGAGGTTTGGGTTTGTTTGTTAACAGGGCTTCTACATTTCACCTGAAAGATTAAAAACTGATCTTTCCAGATCTTAAAAAGACTAAAATGCCCTAGCCTCCTGCAAACTAAACTGAATGACAAGAGAACTTAATTCCACAGAGTTGTATACAAAAAGAAAAAAAAATGACCTTTTTTGTGTGCTTTCTGTCCATCAGTTCTGGTTGAGAAAATATGCCCCTACAAATCTTAGCCTCTTCTTTATCTATAGCTATTAAATCTATAAGCTATACCTTTAGAAATCACTATATCCTCTAGAGGAGAACAGGGATCATCTGTTTGTTGCATTGCATCAGATCTGAACTCTTAACTGGAGTCATATATGCCTATGTAACTTAATTAAAAATTTGCTACTAGACAAAACAAATTGTGCTAGAAATGGACTTGAAACAGATAACTTCTGCTGAACTCTTATATCTTTTATCATAATTAAAAACTAAAACTTCATAATTTGTCACAGTCTGTGGCATAAATCAGAACACAAAGTTGTATTTTTTAGACATTCAGCATTAAAAGTTATTATACTTTATAGTTTTTCATACTGAAAGCAAATTACAAAACTGTCTCCTTTATTTGTGGCAAACAGTGTTTCATTTCTGTCATTGCCAAGCCTTTGATTGGAGCGTCTTTGGAGAAGGGTACCACCTGAAATTCGATGGGATAAATCAGTCTGGTCCAAAGTGCTTCATCGAATGATCTGTGTACTAAGAGTTAAAATATGTAATTCCAAGAGGAATTTTTTGATTCTTAGAAGCTACTATATTGAAAACATTGCAAGTAGAACTACCATCCTCCACAGCAGCATGTATTGTAGGCCAGTTTTTCTGGATGTTAATGCATAGTAAACTTATAGTTAAGTGTTCTTTGTAACCGAAAAAGGAAAAGGTTCATTCTGAACTGTCAAATTAATGTCCAGATGAAGTAAATAGAAGTGAGGAATTTTATCTTTATGAGAAGATGTGATGGAATGGACAAAGAAAAATATTTACATAATAGGCAATATCCAGTTACCAAAGAGGTGGAAATGGAGGAGGTGGAGCAACAGGTAATTCTTAGATTGGAAACACAAGGATCTTCCCTGAACTAAACTCCTACCTGCTACTAGCTCAAAAGCTGAAATTCATGTTATCTCCAGCCTTTTCTGTTTCCTCTGTGTTTCTGTGCTTCAGCTTTGTTATTCTTTTGTACCTTTGCTGATTTTCCTGAAGTTTTGTTCTGTGATAAGTCCAGTTTATGTTCCAATTCTGACCTCTAGAGCTTTCCCCACCTGCCATATTTTTGTGTTGTGGGGTTTGGTTTTTGTGTGTGTGGTTTTTGTTGGTTTTTTTTGTTTGTTTTTCCCCATATATGACTGCATAGGCTGATAAGCTTACCCTGTTACACTGTAATTGTAGGAGAGGAAGCAGATCTTCAGTAAGCTTGTGCTTTTTTTCCTCAATCTGATCTTGTGTCATCTGATGCAGCCCACACTTTTCCACGTGACATGCAGTATAGGAATGGGTACTTGGGATGTGTACAGTCAGGAAAGAAAAGGAGTCTAATCCAAAATGCCAACAGTAGACCACTTTCCTCGTTGAAGAGAAGCTGGATTCTCTTTTGATTTGAAAGATCTCTTTGCCACTTCAAAACAAAATTTTTTTTTGTTCACACTAAGTGGGTAAAAAATAAAATCTAGAAATTAAGACAATTGGAATAAAAAGATGAGAGTCAGCTGAAGTCTGTGAGTAAATATTAAATGCACTCATACCTTTTTGTAACTGGCATGCTACTGCAGGATACATAAACTTTTAGTACCAGTTTTGGGATAAATCCACCTATTTTAGTAAAAAAGATGTGTGCTTTATCTGCTAGATGCACAGATCTGAAATGTCTTCTGTTTATATTCTGAATTATTAATGTGAATATATCTAAATTAATCCCACATCCCTGCTCATGTAGAAGGGAAGGTCTCAGAGTTATGCTGCTGTATTTAAATGTCTACTCTTCAATGAAGCGTTATTTTGATGACCTATACTGTTAAATGATTTTGTCCCTTTTAGTATTATTATTATGTGCTGTGATGCTTTCTGTGCTGATATTTTGTAGCATTTGGGTATCCTTTTATGACAATTGTCTTTGCAGCTACCATTCTGCAGTTACAAAATCCATCTTGAAAGCTAATACGCATTTAAAATATAAACATACAATGCTAGATGAAGGGATTGTGAAACAGATAAACAGAGGCAGATGATGCAGATTTAGTTAATAAAAAACACAAACAGGAAAATAAATCTGCTGCAATGATTTAATGCCTAATTTAATTAAGAAAAAAATGTATTGGAGTTTAGTTATTGCCAGGAAATTATATACTGTTTCTATTTGGAGAGAAATGGTTTATATAAAATTTACAGCATTTTGTTGTATGAAGAATCTGATACATGCTTATTGAGTTCCAAGGAATTTTGCTTCTTACAAGGAACAAAATTGAGGGGAAAGGGAACTAGGCTCAGATCATTAGGTTAGATGCAGACAGCTGGACTTTGAGGCTGGGCTCTCAAATACCCAGTTAATGCCTTTGCTCTCATGCAACTGACTGTCTAGGCAGTGGATCTTCTGTTCTGTTTTGACCACAAGTGTAACATCCTGCTAAGAAACCCTCCCCACTGAAAATGTTTTTGAAACTTGAACCCAGACATATGGAGTGCAGGGTTGGTTTAGCAAATTGATATGCTCCTTAAAGGGAAGGAGTAAGAAAAAGTGTTGTTTGTTCTTGTTTTAAGTCCTTATTAAATGCTAGTCTAACCCATTTTTTAGATATCCTTACAAATTATTAGAACTAGTTAAAAGTGATTAGAAATAAGAGTAGGAAAAGCATCAAAGGGAAAAAAGGCATAGAGTTTGTGACTCTCGTTGCTGTGTATTTTGCTGCCTGATGCTGTTTTCGTTTGCATAAAAATTTGAAGACTGCACATGCGAGAAACAGCAATACAGTTATCTGGACTTTGATATTATTTTACCCAAACAGACTTGTTTGTTTGAATTTGAAACTTAAGCAGTTCTCTAAGCTGATAAATAAAAGTTTACATCTGGTTTATTCTGTGGAGTTAGCGTTTTGCTGGCTCCAAGTACAACTTAACTGTAGTGTTGCAGTTTGTTTCTTCGTGAGATTTTTTTCCACTGCTTCTGCATGCATAATGCCATAAGAGATCAGTACTGGAACTGAATTAATTTTTGTTTTATAGAGTACTCAGCTGGCCAAAAAATGAAAAATGAGGGAGGGAACATTGTGGGGTCACACAGGAGATGGTCTGTGGAATTAAAACCACAATAAATCTGGATTGCCTTGGGTGGGAAGTTTTAGCCTGTTCATTCAGGGAAAGAATAGTGAAGATGTAACTACTTGACTGCAGTTCTGGGTTTTGGTCTCAAAATTATACCCTTGCTCATGGTGTTTTAGCTTTCTATGAAAAGGGTTAACATTGATAATCCCCCCCAAAAAAGCAAGCATAAATATTTCTCTTTTCTTACTGTTAAATCAAGGAAAAATATACTTTTCCTCCCCAGTAAATTAAAATGATTTTATTTTAATAAAACTATTTAAATAATTTTAAGTCAAGCCAAGACTAATTTCCTTTTTGTTGCATTTTTTTTTAGTCAGAGAAGCAAAAACAAACAAAAAAATCGGCTATTGCTAGACTTTTCTGTATTTCAGACAGACTGCTAGAGACCGGTAGGAAAGAATTTCTTTTGCATGCTACTCTCCTGCACTAAAATCAACTGAAGTAGCACCCCTGGACACTCTCAAGGGCCTGGGAGTGACATGGGGACATGAGCCCCATCTGACCCAGGTCACAGGCAAGCCGCGCTCGCAGGATGCCTCTCCGACGGAGCAGAGTCAGAGGGGGCTGGGGGCTGAGGGGTGATGTCTCCAGTCACCCAACTGCTCACAGTTTTTCATGCACTGGTTATGTTGATCAAGAGCAGTCCCAGAGTGACGGGATCAGTCTTATCAATCTGCTTTATGCTTCCATTTGCTGCACAGACGGGGCTTGTAGCTGCTCTTCTTGAGTTTGCTGACATCTCGTCACCACTGTCAGCCTGTCTTCCTGGTGAAATCATGAGCCAGGGCAGATTCCTGGCTCTGGGGGTGTTTTTAGGAGGGCATCTGTTCCCTGGCACTTCCTTCTTCAACTGGATATTCTCTGTTTGTTTATGAGAGAAGAGGGTGGGGTCTTCTCCCTGGCTTATGTTTACCTGTTAAGACTGTAATTTTGATAAGTAATTAATTCTGTAAAAACACCATTTAAAACCTTCAAGTCCTTTCATTAATTTCTCTAAGTAATTTTATTAGAATATATTTCTGGCCCAATCTATAACCTTCAGGGAACTAAATCTTTTTTGTTTGTTTGTTGTTGTTTCGTTTTGTAACTCCAACACAGAGCTAGTGGTGTAGAATAGGCCTAGTATCTCAAAATATTTCAAATGTTATGGGAATATCCTTCCTCCACTAATGATCCATATGTGTTATCTGTTGATATTATATTGCTTTATACTGTTTTATATGTTGGCAGTTACTTTATTCGACCTATATTTAAATATGTATCTTTTTATCTCCTACATTTAAAAAATAATAATCTTGAAGAAACTCCCCTTAATGGGTTTCTATTGGAATCCTAGTCCTCTATTGTAGATACTTATTATCATCCTGTTACAGAACAAATTAAGGTGAAAGAAACTTTGAGCTGAAAGAAACAGCATTAATTTATTTAAAACAGGACATATCCTTATGTACAGAAGAAACATAAATTTCAAAAGTGGAACTAAAAATCTGAGTGTGAATTAGAAGGAACTAAAATAGATACTAAAGCTGGTGTTTTCTGTTTATTTACTGCATATCATATGGAATTGTACTTTATCATTTGTAAGTATAGGAGATGAGGAATACAGTGTGGTTATTTGGGCAGATATCTGGAAGACAATATACATATTGGAGTGAACTTCACTCACCACCTTTTACATAAGGTAATGCTCATTTAGCAATCTTCAGAGTATAATCTTCTCACAAGACTGTCACAATCCTCATCTGCAGTCTTCTTAAAATATTGTCTTGTTGTCAGGCTGTTTCAGGCTTTTAATAGGTGCATAAAATCTTACTGACTTGTAAATCTTCTAAAACATTCACATGAATAATGCAGAAGTTAAAATTCACATGGGTGAGAAGTTTCACAGATAAGAGACCATCTACTAAGAAAGCATGTGGTTGCCCTGTGAGTGCCATTGGAGTTGTAAACATTATCGGGGAAAAGTGAGGTTTCCTGGGGCTGCAGTAAGTAAAGCCTGTTACATCTTCTGGTATTAATCATAATAAGTGTTTTATCTGCGGCTGTCATGTTTAGTTTCTGCATGCAATTTACCTCTCAGGCAAGCTGTTCACAGTATCGGCCAACCTTATCTCTGAACTTATGGTCTTCAAGTACCTAAATGTATTTCCACCAGAGTTCCCACAGTTAATGTGACAAAAGCCAACATAAGTGCTATTTTAAGACTGCACTGCATCCCCTTACAAAAAATAGTGTTGCCTGAATTCTGATCACTCCTATCAACCAAAGAAAAGCTTAACTGCATTTACTAGTCCTACACTCTACCGCAATTTTATTATAACCTATTTTCAGATAGACTTTCTATACACACATAATTTATCTCAACTCCAAATGTCCTTCACACGTTATCTCCTATCCTCTAAAGTGTCTTTACTGCCACAGGTCTTCCATGTACAAAGCACGCCATTATCTGTCTGGCTCCAATGGTATGTTTAGCTAGATGCAAAATGATGAAGGAAACACACGGTCCCTGCCCTAAAAAGTCTACCAGCTAAACAATCAAATTGCTTCAGGAGATTCTACAATAGCCCTCTGAGAGGAAGGCAGGAAAAAAAAAATGCCTTCAACAGTTTTGTGGGTTGCTGTATTTGCATGGTGATTCCAAAATGATACGGAGAAAGAGGTCAAAGATTAGACAGCTCTTAATATTCTATTTTGTATGACCCCATCTCACTGCAATACTCTCATGATCTGCTAATAATCCTTTATAATTAAGCTTCCAGCCTAATATTAAAATGTAATCCATGTGAACACCAATCAGAGCATACAGCAAGGAGTGAAGTGGTAACCACTTCGAGTTGTGCATGGCAAGCACTATGCAGTTTTAATTTAAAATCTTTAAAACATTTGGCCCTTGATGCAAAGACATATCAAGTTTCACTTCAAATATACACAAATACTACACAACACATCTAGTTCAGACCTGCTGCTGTGACACTGTTTGCCTGCACGATGCTTGCCAAAAAGAATATGGAAATATTGCTACTGTGGAAATGGAGACTGTGCTTGATAGCTACCTTGACATTTAGACAGAGCTTGAGTGCCAAACAGGTTTTGTAGCAGCCCATAAAATATACGGCCTGGGTTCAGAGTTAGTAAACTTTGAATTTGGCCTTCTGAATTGGATTTTGTATGCAAATTATGTGAATGTATCATAGTGATCACACCTACAGGAGTCAATTGTTTTCTCCTTGCACTGGTGTAACTCTAAGAACTTAGCTGAAATTATTGTTACAACAGAGGTGACATGATGCAATGTTTTAGCCCACATTTCTATCTGCTCCATTTCCATTTATTGATGCAGATGCTCTCTTTTATAACCTTAAAACACGTTCATGTTAGTTAAGCCACTAGTGGCTTAGGCTGTTCCTCATATTAAAATGAATACTTCATTTTCCTCCTCATCTTTCCTCACACAAACCTACTCACCAGAAGTCTTTCCTGTAAGAATACTTGTATCCTGCACAATATATTTTTTGTTTTCAAAAATACAAAAGATTAACAGTTCAATAAACTAAGCCAGTGTAAGAGAAGCAACATTTTTTTCAGAGTTCAGGTAAATATTTGGATGGCAGTGAATTTAGTCCAATAGATTCTTAAGCTAACTGTTTTGACTAATTTGCAGATCAAGAAATAGGAAAAGAGCTGCAGCACTAAGCACCTAGAAGAGCTCAAGGGAAAGTGCAATGGGAATATTAGTTCATAGTAATCTTTTGATTGGCTTTTTTCAGAGAGAAAAGTTCAATTTTAGCTTTTGTGAGCTAAGGTAGAGTAAGCCAGCTGTGAACTATGGAACATACGGCTTTTCCATTTGAATAAAACAGGACTATACTGCAGCTTGAGATGCTCTTGGTATTTCTCATTTCTTTAAAGAAAAAGCTTTACAAACTAGCTAGCAATGTTTTCCACTGATGGCACATGCAAAATGGAATTCCGAGTATCTAATTAGTGCTTAGAGATCTAATTAGGAGTTGCCAGTGATGTTAATATCTAATATATATTGCTTTAATCAGCCATATCCACAGATCAAAATTAACACCAGTTTTCCAGTTCTGGAAAACTTTGTTCCAGAATTAGAGACTTGGGTTCCTACAGCTGCCAGGTAACCTCCATGAATGGCCAGGGCTAACTGAGGCAACAGGGTGAAGGGCATGGGAATGGATATTGCATTGAGCAGAAAGGTGGTTTGCCAAGCATTATCCACATGTCATCATAGAGTAGAATTGCTTTCTGATTTTGGAAGGAACAAGTTGTGACAAGAGAAGCTGCATGTCATCAATGATGAGGTTGCCAAAAGGGGCGCAAAGGATGTTTCAGAATAGAAAGGCACAACAAGAGTGCTTGCAGCATCTGCTATGGCTGGTTTCATTGCTTTAAAGCCAGTGTGAGTTTTTGCAGAGTCTGATCACTTTGAATTCCAAGAGAAGATTACTGAAATTATGGTGACTACTGTCTTTCAGCACTATCCCTTTTTTAAGGTTTATCTTCTTTGGAACAAAAAGAGAAAAAGAGCCCATGGGAGGAAAAAGCAAGTAGATGACAGAACATGCAGTTACTTCTTTAGGCATGTTACTGTCCTGAAGATCACATTAAGATTTAATTTTGATTCCTGCTCCTTCCTTCACGGTATAATCCAAATGAAACTGAAGGAAATAGCAGGAAATTAAGCTAAAAACAGTTTTAGGAGGGGACTTGAATTTAAGTATGGGAGGTGGCCTGCCAATTATTTTTGAGGGCATTGCATGAAGATAGCATGGGAGATAGTATGTTCATCCTTTATGTTTATAGATAGCTAAAGTTGTTCTGTGTTTTAAATATTTATGCTATTTTTTCAAAGCAATAACATATATGTGATATAGTGTAATACCTGGAAAATCTTTGTTATTGTTTTATAAGTAAGTAGAATTAAGTTGCTTGGAAGATGGGAAGAGGCATATTTCCAAGAACAGGCGTATGTCTATGCCATTCTTTCATAGTAGCTCCATAAAGCAAAAATGAATGAGTTAGTTTACATTTTAGGTATACCTAAACATATTAATCTTATTAGAATTGAATAAATCCCTGTCATCTTTGTTGTTCTTAAGATGTATCTCCTGATGCAGTTTACTTTCACTGTAGTCAGGGAAAACTTGATCTAAATAAACTTAAAGACCGTGGCTGGTAAAATTAAGTCATTTTATTATATGTAATGTTGGGGGCTATAAAAGGAATAATGTGTTCTTAAATTTTAAAAAAACCTTTGACTAGGATGCTAACTTGCTTACTCTGCATGTATTTTGTAAATCACATTAATGGAAAAAGTTGCAGGCAGTTAGACGAGAAAAAGACCACTAACGCTTGGCACAGTAAGTTTATTTACCTGCTATTAAACCTGATCTTAAAAATATGTACCATTACCCCTTCTACCGTAGTCAAGAAGGAAAATCATTTGAAAAGTTCGCAGTGGAGAAGGCAGACTTTGGGGTAAAAATGAGGTTAGTTGTGGATGGTCTGGGAGGTGATTTGTTATGAGAATAGTTTCTCACATTTTTATGCTCATGGGCTAGATCACACTGCAGTCTGCTGGAGGGAGCAGGCCCTATTGATTCTTAAAACCCAAGCAGATATGAAGTAACAATAGAAAAGGGAACAAGGAGAGTGTAGCCCTGGGTTTCCCACAGTGACTAGTAAATCTGCCTTGGCACAGTAACCATATAACCTGTATCTGTTCCTGCAGTATCTCTGGAGAGATGGAAGTGAAAGCATCAGAAGTTTGCCAGAATAAAGACTGGGTTATGAGTATACAGAGACCTAAATATCAGGCTTTATTTTGATAAGCCAAAATAACCACTATTACAGACCTTCTGTATAGTTTGCCTTCTAGATATAAGTCAAGATTTTCATGGCTTTATATTTAAATTTGCCTGACAGAGCAATTAGAAGAAAAAAAAGAAGGAAAAAAAAAGTTTAAGTCTAGATTTTTGTTACAAACGCTAGAGGAGGAAATATTTCAGCTAAACCTTGAAAACTGTTGCTTCTTGTATTACTTTAGCGGCTAGTAACAGATGGGAAGGGAGGAGAGCTAGACATAAAACATAAGTGCTGCAAAGAGCGTGGGTGAATGGGAGCAGAAGGACCCATGGTTTTCTGCTCTAGGCTGGTCTTAAGGCAGCTGCAGGAGACACAGCGCTGCCATACCAGGGGCCTGTGCTCCCCATAGGGCATGGGGGTGCACTAGGCCCATGCAGTATCCAAACCAGGGCTGTTCAGCACAGAGATGCCCCAGCTGGAGTCACAGTCTCTGATGGAGCAAAGCATTTGGGAAGCCTTCTTCCTTATATGTGGCCACCTTGCTTAATTTTGGGGGCCTTCATCATGAGCATCACTGGCTGATGCAGCCTGCTCAGGCAGTCTGGTCTGCATAAAGTGCATGTAGGGGCACAGGGCAGCCGAACTGCAACTTCTGCAGCTGTATGACAGGTGGAAATACTTCAGGCTTCAAATTAACATTTCAGTAGGCATGCGTTCATTTTCCTTTTTATTGAAATTATGAATTTTCTACAAAAGATATTATCCACACAAATTTTTAATACAAATGATTGGGTCATTTCCTCTTTTTCCTCATTTCCAAAAACAAGAAAAAGATTGTAGGGAATCAGATCCTTATCAGCTACCTCCTAGGTAGACAGCTTGAATTCAAAAGTGTTAATGTTATGCTTGACTCTGCAACCTTAACTTCCTTTTCTTATCAGCTTTTTTGCTGGTGCATGTGTATTTTTAAGTAGAGCCCTGCCAGGTTCAGACATTCATGCAAATATTTCATCTGTCAAGTACACTTAAAACTAAATTTCATTATGAATCTATATTTGATAAATTATATTAAAAATACACTGCAGACAGAATCTGTAAATTTTGATGTTGTGCTCTTGAAATATTCTAAACTGCTACTTAGTTCATGTTTCCCGAAGTCTGTTGCAGAATTTCTTTTCTGACTTTCAGTCTATCTGTAAGAAAACACAGTCCATCCCTGTTTTCTATGGCTTAAGATTTCCCTGTCAGCTCCTTGCAGAGCTCCGTTTCCAATCTGTCCTTAGGGAAACCACTGAAAAGTAGGGGGGTTGTTTATTTTTAAGCTTTTGAAACTTACCCTTCACTCAGTCCATGAACAAATGAAAATTAAATCAGTAGAAGGTCTTCCCTTTGCATCTATAGATTTCAGAACAGATTCTAAGAGCTATTTCATTCCTAGAAAGTCTGTGCCCCTTTTTGGCCCTTCAAATGTCTTGATCAAAATGCAAATCCACATAACGGTGAAATTACTTTTAGTGCTTCTCTTCTCCCTGCCTTACTCCCCCTTTTGCCTAATATCAAAAGGTTAATGAACCAAGCCCACACTGTTTAGATTTTCTACCAAGTACAAAGAAATATGTTGTGAATAGCTGATAAGTGGCATGATCAATAATAGAGAAACATCTTCCAGCTGGTGTTATATAAAGGAAAAATTATCAACAAAGACCCTGGCATTGTCAACTTTGGTTTGTAATATATTGATAAGTTACAGATTAGTCATTGCATTTTAAACAATTGTAATGTTGACCACTGAACCGTGTATATTTGGATCATCAAACATCCTAAAACTCCATTTCTGAGTGTAATGGCAGACCTTTAAGTTGTGCCTAATGAACTTCTCCATAGCATAAACTTAGTAGCTTTCTAACAGACTTTTTTCAAACATTGCTTGCCATTACGAACCTAGTTCAAAACAGTAAGTATAAAAGCAGAGGTGTTTCAGCTTAAAAGCTAACATTTCCTAGGTAACTGAGGTACAGTTATTTTTAAATAAATTTCCTTAGTATGCCCAAAGACTGGATGCTGTTTGGCAATCATAAATAAAGTTCTTGAGCAGCAGCTCTCTAAGCTCTTGTTTAACTCCTATGGTACCATATTTTGGTTAACAAACTTGCTACCTGATGTCCTCTAAAAATTCTGGTGCTATGTGCATTTAATTGAGCCTAGGCACATCTGCACAATATGGATCTATTAGAATACAGCATTTTGAGGAAGAATTAATCTCATATAGGGGAGAGACAGAGAGGCTATGTTTGTAACACTGGAATTTGTTATGGTACTGTGTGGAGTTTCTTCTTTTGCATTAGTATTTTACCTATAACTTATACAGATGAAAGGCTAAGCACAAGCGTGTGTTTTCATATGCACAACTCTTTGTTGTGTATTGATTTATTGTCCAGAAGTCATGGCTTCAAGACTGACTAAAATCTTGGTCCTCTGAAAGTCAATGGGAGTTTTCTCACGCATTTGCAGAGTAAGGATTTAAAAAAAAAAATTTGTTGGATGTAGTCTGATCTTCCAAACCAAATGAACAATTTCACCTTTCCAACTTCAAATATGCAAAATAATGAATAAATTACATGAAAAATGCCCATATGGTAAACAAAATGAAAAGAAGTTCTGATTCTGAGAAAAACTATCTGACGGAAAGATAAGATATATCTTTTAAATTTCTGCCTTCTCCCTAACAAAAGTTGTCAACTCCCCAAAGACAAACTGCTGTCTGAGACCTTAATGAACTTTTCTGTCAACAAAATAACTGTTGTTTTGAAATGAACCGGGAAAAAGGAGAGTGTAGATAATTTCAAAAATAAATAAATAAAAATGCTTTAGTTATTTTTCGCATCAGTTTATTTTAGAAGTGCCTAATATTTTACCAAATATTTCTTTCCTTATTGCTTCATTAAGGGATTGTGGGGATCTAAAAATAACAGTGAGAGCAAATTTAAAATCTCATTAACGATTAACATTTCTTGAGTATATAAAAAATAGGAAAAATGTTAGAATGAGTAACACCTTTAGACAGTGTAGTTTTAAAGCTCTATCCTTTTATTTAAAAGCAGCAAGAGCATTTTAAACATCTCAGGAATCTGTAACATTTAAAAGATCTATCTATTAGCTGCCACAAGCACAACACTTCTAAAAATGAATAAAACCATTTAAACATTTCCCAGGACTCCTGAGACTGAGGTGTGTGCTTTGCATGTGTATGTAAAGCATAAATATGAATGTGTGTAAGTGCGTGGGATGGAAGAACAATTTTCCCTTCTTACTCTCAAGAGAATGCCTGAAATTTAATTGAGGTAAAATAAATGTTCTTATCAGAAGTCACAATAGACCTTCCCAGTTTTGTTTGTGGCAGAGTTCAGGAGCCCTCCCCATGTGGCTTGCTCTACCTTCCCCCACTTCAGATATTAACCTGGACATCATGCCTTCCAAACATTAAATGAGCTGTGCGATGTTTTATTACATTTCTCATGTGGCTAAGCTTAGTGTGGCTTTTAAGTGTTCCTCGGTACGCCGTGCTTACGCAAGTTATTTTCTGCTGTGGATTGTTGATGCTGCAGCAGCAGATAGAGTGATGTGCCTTGAATTCCAATGAGGAGAAGGTTTTGTTTTATTTTGGGTTTTGAGTTCAGAGTGAGTATTTTGAAAAGATTTGTAACTCAGATTTTTCTCTGTATTTCAGGCTTAAAGCATTAGAAATGAATTGTTTTAAGTGCTGCTAGGAAATAATTATATGTCTTTAGATAGTAGAGTTATTTTAAAATGTCATTATTTGTAATTTATGTTGCTTTACTAGAATCTCTTTTAGCTATTGACTTATTCTCTCTTTAGTCTGGATCTCCACAAAATGCAAACGAACAAAGAGAAACCCTAGAGCACTGAAAAGGTAAATTTTATGAAAGTAATTTTTTATAAAGGTGGATGAAAGTGACGGGTAGAGAGTTTGCCAGCAAGAACCTGAATTGTAACTAAATGAGACTTTCTTTCATTGTACTAAATTATTTCTGACCTTGTCCTGACAATTAGGGAAAATTTATAAGCAAAGAGGTGGACAACTGAAGTGATGTGTATATTTTCTCAGACTCCTTTAGGGGATTAAAACCTTTCAGTGTGTTCTATCCATCTGCTTATTTAGTGCTTGTATTATTGGAAGCAATCCGTTCCTCTTCCAGCAGTGATGCTTAGATCCCTAGTTCTTAAGGGTTGTGTATGAAACAGATTTTAAGGGATCCAGCCATGATTAGAACAGTTAGCCTGTTAACGTCCTATGTATTTACAGTGGATTATTTGAAGGGAAGCAGGGGTTAAGTCAGCAGGTCTCTTGGCTTCCCCAGGGGTTAACCTGGCAGCCTGTTTGGCACACACAGGAGGGCTGACAGGTAGCAGGATTTGTCTAAGCAGTGTGCATGAGAGCCAACAAGGAAAACTGAATGCTCTGGATTAGTTTTGGATTATGTTGTCAGAGTGAAGCCTGACGGACAAACTGCAGAGGAATAAAATGCAATCTGTTTGGGGAAAGAGACAGCGTGCATAGCTTTCATTTTTCAAGAAATGACAAGAAAAATCATTAATAATTTGTAAATCCATGTCCATTAACTTTTCTCTTTGTTATCCCAAGACAGTCTTTTTAACATGATTTTGCCACTGTTCTATATCTGTTCTTTCTTGTGACAGATGGCAAGATAAATATAAAATTGCAATAGTACAGTACAAACCAAAGGGAAAAATATCTAGAAATCATAGCACCTGGAATTGTTTACAGTGGAATATTTGAGGGGGGAGGGCTATTTTTTCTCTGTCTTTATTTTTTGTGGTAAAAGATAGAGTTGAGTATACTTTACGTACTTTTCCTATTCTACAGTTTCCTTTGTGTAATCAGTACTTATTTCAAAATATTGGAAGCAGCATTCCATTATTTTTCTGTTAAAGCAATTGCATTATCAATTACTAACATGGTTGATTCCCTGTTTTTCTTCATCTGGTTATTTCATTATTTTACTATTCCAGTGCTTAATGTTTTACAAGAGCGGAAAAAAAGTTTGTTTGTTTGTTTGTTTGTTTTTAAAAAAAAAAGCCCCAGAAAGGATTGCACCATTTTTCATTGGAGTTGCGTTTGTCCTTGCAAATGTCACTTAGTTTTTTAGCAATTACTTGTTTAGCTATGGAAGAATAGTTCCTGTTCATGAACTTCATTCACATTTTATTTTCAAGAGGTTACACAGGGTGTTGAAGGGTGGGGTGCTACAGTATTTTATAATATGTGAGGAACGTGCTAAATATAAGCTGATAAATATACTGCACTTAAGGAGCAATTAAAGTCAGGGAAGACTGTAAAATATATTGTAGACTTGGTCTTCATTAGTTTTATATGAGATTTGTAAAGTTTTCATAGTTAGTGGATTTTTATGAAAATACCAAAACCATTTTATAGCACCTTTAATATAAGAGAAATTATTAATCAGTTGCAGCTGTTTTTTGTTACTCCTGAAGTCTTAGCAGGATAAAACAGTTTGTAAATACACTAGGACTCAAATTTTAATAACACAGCCAAGTACCTTGAAGGAAATATTTTATGTGATAGGTTTTTGTTCTTTGGTTGTTTTTTGTTTGGTTGGTTGGTTTGTGGGTTTTTTTTGTCTGTTTGCTTGTTTTTTGTTTTTTTTTTTTTGCTTATGAATTATTCAGAAACAGAATCGGCACATTTTGAGTTTGGAATAATATGGTAAACCTTGTCTATGAATTAGTGGTAGTCAGTTTATATCTGTATGCTGCTTGTTGTGGATATTCAGGATATCAAAAATGAGGTGAGTTGGGTTTGTTTTCAGTGAGCATATGAAATGAACATTAAGTGTCTGTTTCCTAATCAATGATAGATCTTAGTGTTTGCATTCTCAGTTTTCCATTTTTATTGTATGTCCCTAAAATGTATTCTAGCTGAAAGCAGTCTTGCTGGCTGTTTTGTTTACTCAGTTATTCTTGAAAAGTAAGTAGAAAAGTGATATGAGGAATTGCTGTAGTGAACTTTTACTTATTAGTGTAGAATTTGCATTTGGTTTTAGCTCGAGTTTAGCTAAAAGTACTGTTGTATTTTTCCTTGCTACACTGATCCAATCTAAATGTAAGACATGGAGGCATCTCTGTTGAGTTATAAAGTATTGTTTTATACGCAGTTGCTACTTTTTTGATTACAGTGTTTTGTTTTTTTTCATGCAAGTGAAAAGCTAATTTCCACTTGGATTCATAGTAGGGTATTTGTAGGAAAACTATTGATTTTCCTCTTGTCTGAGAGAAGGACACACACAAAAAATTCTTTCAGTGGCTCCCATGCCATAGTCTTGTAATTCCCCATCCAATAAATTTAAAATACTGGAGAGGATGATGTAACACAATATCATTGTTTTAACATTAGATGCTATGTATGCGTGTGCATATGTACATCACCTTATTCATAAAGTGATCTCAGTGTGTTTATCTTCCATATAATCTGTTAGAAATATTATTAGGTTAGTTGGGAATGTGAGTAAGCAAGTACTAAAACCATCTTCTATAGAGTAAAATATTTATGCCCAAACCTATCCCAAGTCCCAACTGATTTCCTGCACCTCATATACACTACTGGCTGCCCTAGACCTTTAGAACTGCCTCCTTAATAAGAAACAACAGCATAGGGTAAAATTCAGGCTGGATCAATCTGGGCCATGTTGCATATCAAGATTTTAAAACACTAAATTTTTTTTTAATATTAAGTAAGCATGTGCTTCATTGCTTGTGTGACTCAAGGTGGCTAGATTTAGTCCTGGAAGCACTGTTGGTAAATTTTATTCTCATTTTGTGCTGGATGGATAGTAGTATTGTAAAAAACATGTAATCTACCAAGACTTCTCTTTTCCATTAAAAATAGTAATAGTATTTCACAGAAGTTATAGAGATTGAAAATTATGCTTTGGGATCTTTTTTTCTGGATAAAAGTTCAGTGGGTTTAATTGTACATATAGCAGTCAGTGCTTGTAACTAATTAAGCTTTTCAAAAGTAGTCATGTTGTACTTCTATTTCTAAAATTTCAGTCCAGATGAAAATTTAAGTGACATTATAAATCTTTGACCTAGTTATGGTTACATATCAAGAAGTTTTCTACAAGTGTTTTTCAACTATATTAAAATGGCCAAACAACTACTTTGAGACAGCAGTACGATTTTGTGTCACGTTACAGGTAAAACTATCTGATTGTGGAGGAGAGGGCTAGAGTAGCAAGGGATACATTTAAAAGGTAAAACTTTAAGTGGTTTGCTACAGATACACTTTGATTTTGCAGTCAATTGTCCGCTATAAGGAGCATATATTTTCTTGTATTTCTTTTGTCCTTTTCCTCTAAGATAGGTATTACAAGTCCATACTTTTAAGTAACGTGTAGAGCAAATATTGTTTATATACAACAGAATTGTGATAATTCACTTGTTTATTCTATGAATCTGTTTTGGTGAACATTCACAATATCCACGTTCACAAGTTTCAATACGTGAACTAGTGAATAGGCTTGGCATGTTTTTCATCCTGCATATTTTAAAAATTGTTTATAAATATTTCCCTAATCTGTAGTTGTCAAGTGGTTATTTCATTTATTGCTGAACTGGAGAGAAATCTCAGAAAATGTACCCAATACTTGGGGTCAAACATTAAAGAAAACTGCAGAAATATATGGGCATAGATGCAGTATAACTTCTGTGAGGAATTTAATTAGCAGCTACTTACGGTAGCATAGAGCAGTATTGGTGACTGATAGTCAAGACTTCATTATCAATCTGTAGAGAAAAGCCATCAGTTCTATTAGCAAAGATTTCTGCAGTAACTTTTAAATTAATCAGTCTCTTAAACCATCCCAGGAAAGAATACTAGCTAAGTAATAGCCAGCAGGAGCTGCATGTTGCTATAGTCTATCCTTCCTGAAGACAGGCTTGCATAACTTTTCAGAACTGATGGAAATCACATCACAATTTGCTATGGCTGCAAACCATTATTCCATGGGAATAAAAACAAGAGAAATGCTCTTAATTCTGTTACTCAGCTTTTAAGCCCATCCACTTTGGGCCAAGCTGTCTGACCAAACTTGGATTAGTCATTGATTTCTTGGTCATGAATTTATGGGAAGTGACAGAGTACAATAAAAAACTTCAGATTACTCTTCTTTGGGACACTAGTAATGGTAACTTTAGGAAAATTTTAATATCCTGTTCCCTTTTTCATATAGGAAAAGTTAGGCAATAACACATAGAAATAATGGGGTAGTAAATTATCAGGGGGTATGCAGTATAAATGGAAATAAATCCATAAAACTCTTGCATGTATCCTCCTGTTCTAGGGGAATAAAAGTCTACATGACTTATTTATATGAAAGCATTTGTTTGGTATGCACACTTAAAAAAAAAAAAAACTTTCAAGCTACTGAGAGAATAAAGAATACAACTTCAACTTCAGTATTGTTAACACTGCGTTAACAAGTTGTGATGCAAAGAGCAAGCAAAAAAAATTTAAAAAAAGTTTTTCCTTTGTTACTTCCCCGTATCCCTGTACACCATATTTTATTCTAGTGTATCATCCTTGATGCACATCCTGAGGTATAAATTGCATTTTTGGTTGCAAACTTCACCTTACTAGAAAGCCCTCTCCCAGAATTCAGTTCACACTGTTGCTTAGTCTTCTGCTGACTTCTGATATGTCCCTTTAGGTAATTCTTAGCCGTAAGAATTTATTTCAGAGACAAAACTATAGTTCTACTCTGTTGCAGGCTGCACACAAAGGCTCTTTTCATCTACATGCATATAGTAAATAGGAAGGTCAAATATTTGGGTTTGTCTAGGAATGCAGGACCTGACTTTTTATATCAAGGACCGATTTCTGGATGCTGTTTTGTCCTGGATTTTAAGTGAGAACATTGACTTTCACCAGCTGGTTACAGTTACCCTAGTGCAGCAGGAGCTGATGCATTCCCAGGGCTTTGGTAGAAGCACATGAAAGAGCCTGCAAGAGCAGAACAGAGCTGTGCAATGTCACGTGAAGCAGCACAGGGTAGGTGTTCCCTCTCACGCTATCTCTGTAGTGGTGCATGGCCTAACACGAGAGATGAGATTTTAGTATGTAACGCCACAATCTTGTGCTCCATTTTATTTTTTATTCTGACCAGCCTAAATGAAAGCCAGAGACACCCTCTCAGTAGCTACCTCAGAAATTTGTAGTCTCAAAAATAGTGCTGATAGCCATAACATAAGTGGAAGAGTATTTTGTGATAATGGCACAAGTTCTGAGTCCCATCCGTGGGAAGCATCACAGCCTTAATGGTGCTGAGAGCTGAAAAGGGCTTAGCTCATCTTTGAGACTCCAGTGCTTTGCAAGGTGGTAAGTGAGAGACAGCATATTTTATCTATGAAAAGAGCAGATATGAAATTGTTAAGAGACAAAAATAGCATGAGTTAAGAGAATCACTTCTTACAGACTTTGTCTTTCTCTTTCCTTCCTCAATCTTCTCTCCCTGCCTTTTTTCTTTGGGATTCAAAGCTTGAAATGCCACATGCAAACTCATTACAGGGAAAGAGATCTCCACTGTTCACAAACAGACCAGTGCCACCCAGTCACTCTGAGCTGCGACTGACAGTGTTTTTCTGGTTTTGAATTTTCCTGCACCTGAGTCCTGTGTCTCCCAGACTACCTCAGAGACATTTTCCTCTTCATGATCCTCCTAATAATTCACTGAATTCCTAATGTGCTTCCTTCCAATTTCTACATCTAAATATAAACACACAGAATATATTCACTGTGTAGGCGTTTACACCTCGTAAAGAGTGCAAGGATGATGCATCTTTACTTTCTCTCTTAGCTTTCTGGTGTTTCTCAGTACATGCAGACCAGTGAGACCCTGAGCGAGAGCCCAATGTTTTAATATTAGCTTTTTTATATATAAAAGAGCCTTCCTGGATTTACAGGTCATGCAAACTCTACTTAAGCAGTGACATCCAGTGCACACGTTTGCAGAGGGCTTGCAGGGTTAATTCTGTCATTACTGTGTTGACATGAGGCATGTTACAGCTTTCAGCTGAAAATGTTACTTGTAATCTTTTAATCCCAAATTAGGTCAACATTTTATCAAGTTAATCTAACATGAAGATTAATTAGGCTAGTTAACACGCTCGTAGAGGTTATTTGTTTTGAGTCTACATTTAATCAAGGAGTTAGTCTTTAATACAATAGACAGCTTCCCCCTGCCCCCTAACCCTGCCTACAGCTCATTCCATCATTTTGATATCGTGCACTGTTCAGGACATAAAATTAAGGAAAAAACAACTGAATTGATTACTCATCCACCCACAAGCTCAACTGAAACAAAAACAATCCCTTGTGTTATGAAAGAGGTGTATTTTCAAAAACAGTATAGGTTTGCTAAATTAGATCTATCATGGGCTTGTCGGGAAAAATGCCATTAATATTAAAATCCTTTGAAATCTGTTTAGAAATAATTCTGTAGTGTTTCAAGATAATTCTTCATCTAAGAATTATCAGCATTTGAAATGTGGAAGATACATAATGTTTTCTAAAGGAAGATGGATACCAGTATTAAAATTCTTTAGGATACACAAATCAGAATGGAAGAAGCAAACTTGAGAAAAATGTGCCAGGCAAAATGGAAATTTTATCAAGAGTTTTTTATGTCTACATTTGAGTTTCTCCTGAAATAAGAGAATGTCTCAATAGCTAATGCTGTGCCTGCTAGAGCACTCACCTGAGACATGACAACTCTGGTTTGGATTACAGCTACTAGGCCTGTTTTGCAAAAGGTATTTGACTCAGTCTCCAAATTTCATGAAAATTTTAGTAGCCAGCAGACTGCTAGGAACTGTAAGTAAAAGGAACTTGGAAAACTTTCTTGGAATATTTGCCATTCTGGAAACTCTCCCAGCACAGAGTAACCCACCTTCCAGTTTTGTGGGAATATTTTTGCAGCCAAAGAAAACTGTATCCTTGATAGTAGTGAAAGTAAGTAGTTTTATTTCCTAGATGAGAATGTCCTTTTAATAAGAAATTGTAGTTCTACTAGGACACCTGAAACTACCTTCTGCAATCATACTGTCTTTTTTTTTCTTTTGTTTACCCACAAAACTTCTTGCTCTTCTTTGTGTTTTCAAGAATAAGAACAATGGCCTAAGCAGAATGGAGAAATGGAACTTGGCTGTTTTCTTTCTTTAACAATACCACATAGTATTTTTTGGAAAGAATATGGCATGAAGTGGTACTCTCAAATATCCAAAAGGAGGTGAGAGAAGACAGTTTGTATAGAGGGAGGTGGCATAAATCTGCTAACAGGGGTCATTAGACCGGACAAATGCCTTTTTCCCCTGAGTTTCCTAGATAAGGAGAACCTATCTAGTAGTTAAAAATTCCAAGAGTCATTCTGGATAGCATTACCGACCCCCCTGGGTGTTGCTGCAGAGTTCATGCCCTGTTTCATCAAATACCTGCTGACATTCACCAGGGGCCATGCTAATTATAGGGATTTAGCAGACAATGTCTAAGAACATTTCATCACAAAACAGCATGTCTTTGTCTAAAAGTATTGGTTTCTTGATGTGCTAAGTTAGCAAAAAACTGGAGGTAAAATGATTGTGCAGTTTGAAAGTGTATCTTTACAACAACATTAGTCAACATATTGAAATGTTAAGTTACAATCTCCCCTGCCTTTAGCACCAGCAATACTGTGCTGTCTTGCAATTACATGGAGGAGAATGGCTCAAGGTAGCTTAAAAATTCATGGATTATACATTAGTTCAATGTCTTGTAACCTGATTTTTTAATGAGCTACATGGTTGGTTCACTATAAAGTATTTTTCCTGTGCAAGAGTTAGACAACCTTTGTCTTTTACTTATCCCAGACCTATTCAGTTGCCTCTTTGCTGAAGTCAGAGGGGAGGGTGTATAATGATAAGGGACAAAAATCAGACTCCCATTTTGCTTCACTGCCAGTTGATTTGTTCTCAAGAGAAAAGCTTATGATTGAGAAGTGAAGTCCTTTGGGTCTTTTGAATCAGGGGTTCATTTTGTTGTTGTTTTTTTGTAGTGTTTGGTTTGGTTTTCCCACTTCTACAATGTGGCTTTCCTGGATAGCCCTGGGAAAACCATTCAGGTCTGAATGGAGAAGCAGACCTAAACAGGTAGCTTGCCAGAGTGCAATCCATCAGCTTTCCTTGCACAATACATGGAGGATGGGTACCTCAAAAAGCTGTAAAAATATCCAGCTTCTGAATGAGGAGCAGCCTACTCCACACAACTCAAAAAGCTATAAAGAAGACTACACTTTTTAAAATATTAAATTTAATATTATATTGATATTTAATATTTATATTCAATTTAACTTCCATAGGTGCTTAGTCCCTGGGGGTCATGTTATCATTGCCATTTAAAGTCTTTCTTGGAGGTAGGTACACAGCTCATTTCCTTTTGCAAAGAAATAGAGAACAAACCATCTATCGTTTGTGATAGCTTCAGTGTTTGGGACCTATTCTGGCCTCCTCTCAGGCGAGTGGCCCTAAAACTGCACTACAATTCACACTCATATTTGAACTCTGTTTTTGAAAGCGACTAATCCCAGTGGAAAAGGTGCATTGAGCCACTCAGAGTAGCCTGTAACGTGGAGCTTCCTGCATTCTCCAGGGAAGTGATGGACAGGAGGGTCAAAGCAGTATCACTGATTCTGTCTGAGGATATACCAAATGTTGTGCCCTGTACAAAATATGTGCCTACACATGACTGCTAGGCATGCCAAGGATATATTTTCTCCAGCAGGTCTGTAAGGAGATTTATAAAAGGAGTTCATTAACATAATTCATGGCATTCTAGGGATTATACCAAACTTAACCTCATTTTCCATTTCCAGTATACTTCATGTAGTTTGTGCATTGTGGAAGAACTTGAAATTAATATCGTCTCTCACACACATTTTTTTGTTGTTGTTTGTTTGTTCATGTTTTTGTGTTTCATTTTGTTTTGTTTTTAACACGAATTTAATTCAATTTTATTCATCCGTTTATGGTACTCATAATTACTGTTTTATTAATTATTTATGTATGGAGGTAACAACTGCCAGGTTGGACTCAGTTGCATAGGCACAATACAGAAATTACAAAATGACCATACCTGCCTTTTAATGGGAGCAACCACAAATACTTGGCTAACAAAAGTTCTAAAGTGGGCTTTTTGTTTTAAATTAACTTCTGAGAGAACATATGGACATTTGGGACTCTTGAAATTAATCAAGCTCCTTAGGAAAGCAACTTCTGTCTGGCAAAAATCTGCCACATATATTAATGATGGTGGAAATACTAATGAAACAAATAGGCACAAATGATGAAGCAGAAGGCTTTGAGTTGACAAATAGCAGGTGGGACAGCAACAAAAATGGCATAAAACATAGAAATCACCTATCATTGAACTTCAGGAATATTAGACACTACTAGTAGATACGTCGTGATCCTCAGGACACTGTTGCTGGTTTTCCACTTTTCTTTTTCCTTTTATTATCCCTATTTAGACAGAAGGTCATCTCCTTTGCCTTTCTGGTTTTCACTTGTTTGTTTGTTTGTTTTTGGTTTTTTGTTTGTTTGTTTGTTTTTGCAAGAACAATTTTTAAGAGGCACATTAGTCTCATCCTCTGTGTTGTAGAGTTTGTTTGCAGAGCTAAGATGGCACAGGCAACACCATTCTTGAGAAGACAACTGTGCACTGGGGTGCACAAAGTGTTTCAAGCTCTCTCAGCACTGCCCAGATCCTAGTTGCATCTTCCCTAGTGGGTTTTAGTGCAAACAGTCCTTGTGTCCTTCTTGTTCCCCAAAGCAAAAGATGTTTGCTTAGCTCTCACTGTTCTGCATTCACAGAGAGTATAATCCATAAACAGCATTTATTTTCTTAGTGTTATTTTAAGGTGGTTGGTGCATCTAAGTTTGTTATGTAACCATCATTTCTATAAGCATCTTCTGAATTTTTAGCCTTTTGATTGAATTGTTGGAAAGAAGATATTTCGTTCCATGACAATTTAACTCTTCCGAATAGTTGTTTCTCTATGAAGTGAGTCTCCTCTTTAAGGTCTTCTTGCAGTATCCTATTCTGGCAAGTTCTTTTTAAATTGGGGGGAAAGTTCTGCAGAGCATTTCTAGTGAGCTCACTGCAAGTTGTCAAATAAATGCATTAGCAAATATGTTCGTGTTTAATGGCTCCAGGAAGTGTTACTGACAATTCTAATCATATAAGTTTTTGTAGACACATTCAAACCCAGATTGTGCAAGGTCAGTTCATATAATCACACCAGGTTTCACTTTCCACAGAGAGGGTTTTTTAAAAAAACAACTAATGAGCTCATTTGGAGATTTAAGTTCTTATTACAAGTTAATGTGATTTTATTTTATTTTTTTTTAATGCAAAGACCATCCATTGAAAATGCTAAGAACCTGAGGTGAGAAGGTGATTTTTAAATTACAGTGCTGAGAAATTATTGCATTAGTTAATAAATCAGCGTGCAGTCTGAAGATGTAGAGGTTTATATTACTTTTATTTCCACCTAAGTTATTTCATTATCATGCTCATCAGAGAGAAGAAACTTTGATCAATTTGTAAGTCATGATTGGCCTATATTCTTGGTGAGAAATTAACATTGTATATAAAATTTTGTTCCTGGAGATGGCCCTAAGCAGACATATATCTTATCATGGTGGAAGTCCACGGGTGACCACACTCCATCCAATATAAATAGCCTGAGGCACAACACTGTGTAAAGAGAATGTATATATTTTCATGAACGAGATTTTTCTAAAGCCTTCTGAAGTCAAAATGAGTCCAAAACAAGTGTCTAAAGAAATAAGGAGAGGGGTTAAAAATAAAATTTAAAAAAAAGATAATTTCAAGAGCCTTTATCCTGTGGATATTTGTAAAGTACAGAACCTTGTCAAATGCTTGCTATGCTACTGCACTCACCTATAGGACATACATTTATTTTTTCAAAACAAATTTAGTGCTTCAGTACACATTTGGTTAATGGGCATCTGTGACATGTAAGTGCTACAGGGACTCATTGTCTTCATCTCTTCCTGCTGTCCTTTAAGTCAATATTATTTTATAGAGAAGTGCCACGGTGCAATTAATTTGTCCTTCCAAGAATTCAGATTCATAAATCAGCCTCTTTCTCTCTCTCGCGCGCGCGATTTTCCTGCACACTTCATGGTGAAGTAAACATTTGCAACAGCCACAACTCAAAAGGTTGAGAGGTCTAATTTGGAAAGGGCTCCCCAAACAGGGTGCTTATCTTGAACATACAGATTCATCCAAACCTTTGCAAGTTTACCTTTTTCCATGTACTATTGTGTTCTTCCCAACTCACTCAGGCTGTACTCCTTATCCTCATACTATTTTTTTAAGAGTCTTTTTGTTTGATATGAATGAAATAATTTTTTAAAACCCATTCCAATCTTTCTTCTGGATTCTCATTAAAAAGCTCAGATAAATACTCTTCCTGCCTCTCTGTGACTCCCGGTAGTTCTCTTTAGCCCTCTGTCTTACTGACATCCTTCCCCACATATCAGAGAAGGCTGGCAATCTCCTCTCTGCAGGCTACTGTCTTCAGATCTTGTTAGTTCTTGGTAACCACAGGGAGACCCCAAGTGTTAGGATGTGGATGAAGTAGGCTACCAGAGAAGGTGACAGGTTGGAGACGTACACCTCATCAGTCAGATCACACTTTAAGATCAGGGCACGTATCAGGTCAGGTGATTCGCTAGGTCAGGATAGGGGTGAGGGCTGGAGGGAAATGAAGTCCATTAAGGTTTTTGTAAGGTAGAAGAATGAAATGAAAGTGTCAAAAGAAAAGGGGGGGAGGAGGACATGAATTTCAAAGTACAGAGGCAAAAGATCTCAACAGAAAGAAACCAAATTTCTCAGAACTTTTCCCCAAATCCTTGACTCCTTCAGTGATCTCTGCCTTCACTTTCAATCCCCTGTTTGTCAGAATCCTTCAGCGTTCTTCCACAGCTTCAGAGAAACTTGCATCCTGTCTTGAGTTTAATTCTCGTTCTGCAATAGTAGAAGATAGCAAGAGAGGAGGTTTTGCCATTACTACTTCTCTCCTACTTTACTTAGAAATGAAGTCATTTTTTAGGCCTTTTGTTCTTCCTGCCACTTCTACTACAAATAGAATTCTCTTCAGAGAAAGTAGCAAAAGAGAGAACCAAAATACAAGTGCATTCAATTTTTAGATTCCAGACTTTTCAGGTTTTAGATTCTGAATTCAGCAGTTGTTTTAAATTTGCTTTGCTTTGATTTTTGATTATTTTATTATTATTTTTCCTTTAGGTGTTTCTTTTTTGAATATTAGATTGCCAGCATTTCTAGGTGAGGAGATTAGAGTCTCCCATCCCATGCAGCACCTTAGTCATTAGGATACATTATAAGGTAGCAGAGTAGGCTCTGTGTATTCCAGTTTGTATTTGCTTGTTGGTCTGTTCCTTCATTACTGTGGAATAAGTAGTTGGTGATAATAGAAGCAAGTATTTCTTGTGCTCTGCAGCTTAGAGAAGGCTGAGAAGTGACCTTGCTGCTGTCTATAACTTTCTCATGACAGGGAGCAGAGTGGGAGGTGTTGATCTCTTCTGTTTGATGACCGGTGATAGGACACAAGGGAATGGCTTAAAGGTGCATCAGGGGAAGTTCAGATTTGATATTAGGAGAAAGTTCTTCACTGGGAGGGGTGAAAAGACTCCCCAGGTCATGGCCCCAAGCCTGTCAGTGTTCAAGAAGCATTTGGACAATGCTCTTAGATGCATCGTTTAACTCTTAGGTTGTCCTGTGTCGAGTCAGAAGTTGGACTTGATAATCCTTGTGGGTCCCTTGCCACTCAGTATGTTCTGTGATTCTATGACACTTCATCTAATGAAACTTGCTGCTCCTCCAAATAACTGACTTTCCAAGATGTGTCATCATCCCCAGGCTGGAGTGATTTTCAGCCTTTGATACAAGAAATTCTATCTGTACTGGAAGGGGACTAAAACCTCTCTCTAATAAAGTATTGAATGCTTATTACATCATTGCCGTGGAGATATGGTTGCATGCCCCTATCATGAAGAAGGAAAACATTTCAGGCTCCCACATCTATACAAAATTCTTTACCAACAGCGCTACAGGAAAAACAGAAGTAAGTATTCTCCTATTAAAGCACAAAAGGAACTCAGCCCCATCTTCAAAAGACGCAATTCTGATATGATCAGTCCTGACATTTTTGAATGTTTTGTAGATTCTAGATTTTAGATTTTCTTGTAGAGCTTTGACACCCATTAAGAAAAGATTACATTTCGCTCACTGCTTGCAAAGCAAAGAACATAAGCAACCCAAGAATGCCAAGCTACGCTGCCAGTTTATCTGTTTCCTGCATGACAGTACTCAGGGAACACAGGTTTAAGTCTTCAAAGAGGTCTTGAAGACTCCCCATGTAGAGAGTTCCCATTTATCCTGAATTCAGACGTTACATCCTTGAACACAGGCCTCTTCAAAAATCCTTTGCTTGTAGCCTCACACCTTTTTCACTATTTCTTTAATTACAGAAACAGAGAGATTGCAAAGGAGGATGGAGACCATTTGAAATCTAAATAACCTAGGAATTCAGACTCTTTGCTAAAAAGCAAAAAGCAAAAAATATAACAGGGAAAAAGTAAAAGGGAAAAAATGCAACAAGGTCGTCTTTCCATTAGTTCTACCAAAAAAAAAAAAAAAGTAATAATTAAAAAGAGAAGGTTATATATTTATTGACAAAATTGTATATTACAGCCGAATTTTGTCAGAACCCTTTTTTTTTTTTAATCACTGCTCAAAGTGAATAGAAAATTGTAGGACATAGAACTCCATAAAACCACATCCACATCACTTTTATGTATGTGTAAACCTCTAAAACAAATATAAATGCAGTCATAGTTATTAAATTATTTCCTTCAGGTATTAACATTCATATATACTGAGTAAAGTGTGTATAAATGATGAGTGAACATCAGTCCCACAATCATGGTTTTAATGCAGGTCTTAAGTTTCTGAGGGTAGGGAATTTGTCAAAGGTTATTTCCATATCTGTCAATGGTCTGCATGGATGACACTAAAGGCAGTATGATATGTCCTCCTGAGCACCTAAGGAGAAAAAAAAAAAAAAAAAAAGCTTGCATATAAATTTATAGTGTGAAACACCAGTTCTTAAAAAGCACTGCGTTTTATTTTAATTTTCCTTTAAAAAGAAATGAGAGATTCAGAATTATTTCCCAAAAGCCATACCTATGAAGAAGGAAGCAAAGAAGGACAGAACTGGAAGAGGAAAGAGGGGAACAAATGTAGTGCAAGTTCAAAGTGAACTTGGAGCAAGTCATCAGGACTGACATTCAGGAATAAGAAATGTCTAATTAATGGTGTTGCAAGGGCTGGCTGAAAACTGGAATTTCCTTCCTCAGATAATGCTGAAGTTATGCATCGGGTGTTGTTTGTTTTTTTTTTTTCTTGAGTTAAGATTAAAAAAAGCAAAATATCTAACATTTTTGTACAAAACAATATCCAATAACATTTCAAAATTTTCCTTTTTCAGTCAGTCTGTCATTAAAGTGTATTTTTGTGAGTCATTACAGTATTTGTCCTGCTCTCATCCAGGGGCTGGGCTCTCTTCAGGGAGATGCAGCTCATCTGATGCAGCAGGGCAGTTTATGAAGCTCAGAGATTGTGCTGCACTCTGAACCGATACATCTGTCCAAGAAACCCCTTTCCTCATTCCTAGGTAAAAGTATTGGGTTTATGATTGGTAAAAACTTATGGACAGAACTTTCTACAACTAGTGTTCAGAACTGTGCATCCTTCTTGCAGAATTGTCCCTCTCTTTAGCATTTAAGCTTTACAAATGAAATATATGTAGTAAAATGTGCTGATCCATTACATGCAACTGTGAAAGAAAAACATATAACTCTGCTAGAGTCCTGTTAGTAACTATTAATAGTATCATGTAAGTTAGTGATGAAGTATAAACCTCTGATTTTGAAAGAAGGAATTTTTTTACCCATGTCAAAAAATTAGGTACCTTCCTAATTGATACAAAATCATTTTAAAACTCTTTTAAAGGTAATAAGAGTGGAAGTTGTTGTTATGTTTATTTGTGAGACGTAGTACTACAACTCCTGCAACAGTGTTGGTTTTGTTTTTGTTTTTGTTTTTTTTTTTCCCAGCTGGATGTTCCACTCAAATATCAACCTGATTACTTTTGACCAAAGAGTCTCTGAAACTCATTGAACTATTCTGCAATATTACTTACTGTTTGGCTTCTTGGGGCTTTACACAGTTTCTAATCAGTACTCAGCTGGAAGAATTTCACTGGAAGATTTTACTACCAGTTTAATCTCTGCTTGTTTCCTTTTCTTTGTTCCCCTGTGATCCTATTTTCCACATCAGTTAATACACTATTATTATTATTATTATTGATATTAATTATTTTCTATTGCCCTGTAGGTAGAAAGTAAATATCTAAGCTTAATCCATTGGTTGAACTATGTTTTTGGCTTATTTGTAGAACCAGATTGAAAAATATGTATTTATATCCTAGAAGAACTGCAGGTAAAATAAAGTTGGGTGACTTAACATACTGTTTTGATAGTGGACAGTATTTGGTGAAGTGATCTAGATGCAGGTGGGGCATACTGCTACTTTGCAGCCTACCACATCAACGTGTAGTTCTTTTCTTCTCTACTGCTAGAAGTAACTGATGGGAGTTGGAGAATGATAGATGATCGTCTTAATGCAAGCCTTTGAAAGTTAGATAGTTTCAACCTATTAAAGACAGGAATATTGTGACCATGTGTCTCATCTGCCCCATATTTGGCTACAAAATCATGTCACAGTACATGCACACCACACACACAGCATTCACGTATCTGGGAGTTGTCAGTGGACATAAGATATTAACATTTTTCTTGCGCTAAAATGCCATATCAGAAGAGGCTGAGTACAGCTTAACAATAACATATTTGCTTGTTTATTCTTACTAAAATTGTGATGATTGTGAGAGAGATGTCCATATGTTTAGCTCTTTCAAAATGGAATTTGCTATCACCTGCATTTACTTTGCTAGAACTTTATCCTGTAGCGCTATTGAAGCATGTTCATTTACAATAGTGAACAATAATTTATCAAAGTCTCATTCCAAAATAAATGAATAGTGAGATAAAATCCCAAAGGTCAGGGAACAAAGTGAAGCAGACCACCTGGTCCTGGGCTGCAGGGGAGAAGTGGTCTCTCAGTCAGAGACAGTTAAGGTGGGAAAAGGATGTTCCTGGATCCATCATCAGTAGGGCATCATGTTTGTGAGGCTGCTGATGTAGACCCTGGTAGAACAGGAGACGAAAAGGAATCAGTTCTGCAAACGTGATTAGGTGAACATGGATAGATTTGTAAGATGCCAAGGAACCTGAACACAACCCAAGTTTTGGATGGTTTCTGTGCAAATTTACAGCATCTGTTGGTGCAAATCCAAAGACTGAGTTTCATTCTATTCTGGTGCCCTTTTCATAAACAAAAAGAGATGGAACTGACAAGAGAAATCTGACTTGGAGGGGAAAAGGGTTTCTTCTGGCATTCATTTGTACATGCTGTACCAGAGCTGAGCAGATCCATCAGATGCATTCCACCTTTACAGCCCCTCTTCCCTGATTCCAAAACACTGAGGAAATTTTTCTAATCTCTGATGTAAACTAATGCAGATTAATTACAGTTCTGTCTTTTAGTTTTGCTTCTCATTCAGAAGGTTGTTTTGTGGCCAAACATTAGCTAAACACTGGTTCTTTCGATACGCCCCTTCCTTGGCCCTAATCTGAGCTGACTTTTAAGCAAAAAGCAGTCTTGCTAATGCTATGCCATTTAAGGGAGCCTTCTGCTGAGGCAAATCCTTAGCATCTTTATTCTCCATCCTAATTTATTGCAGTGATAGGAGCATGTGGCAAGGGATTAGAGCCTCTGATTTGGAAACAGTGCACTTGATCTGAAACTTCAGAGGGAACCCCACTGTAACATGCTCATTTCAGGAATCTCTTGTTCTCAGAAGTTATCTACATGCTGTTCATTGACCAGAGCACAATTCAAATATCAAGTCAATGTGTGGTTGAAGTGTTTGCCCTCTCACAGGGCAGGTCATGCTGGGGTGTGTGGCTGCTGGTTATTATCTGTAATCAAAATCAGATTTCAGTTGTGCAACTGCTAACAGCGAAATGACATTTCCTTACAAACTTTTCCAGCTTCACAGTTACCGCGTTAACATTGCAAAACAAAGGTGATCGGCCTGTCTGATCTTAGGAGCCACATATAGCTCAGCTATATGAAGATTCAGTATCTTAGTGGGTATGCTTCTAAGTGTGACAAATGGTGAGGGGTACCCCAGACTCCCACCAGCCCATTTAACGCATGCCATGTCTGGGAGTTTGGCTGAGCCCCAGCCTGACTCAGTGATTTTAGTGTTTGCTGGCTCATTTCCTTCTACCAGTGATGAATTGTCTGTTGTAGTGCAGCTCTTTGCTGATGAAATGCACTCGTCTCAGCACAAATGTTACAACTGAATTGCTTGCAAGCCAGATGTGGCTTGAGGGCTGCAGGTTGACCACCCCTGTTCAATGAAAAAGGAGAGTGTCTCCTGTCAGAAATGGAACTGCCTTTTACTGACTACAAAGGCAGAGATTCAATTCTGCTGAAAATGCCCATGCAAAAACATATCTCAGTTTTTCAGTGAAAGAACTGTCAAAATGTGCCATAAATAGAAATACTTGGGAAGCAATGCATTTGGAAATATTCATAATTTTTAAAAGACTCTGAAGTAGTTGTGTCAGTGAAGTCCTAATATTGTATATGAAACATACTGACATGGCATAATATTCAATATAGATATAAAATATTGTTTGTTTGTATAATGTTATGTACTTTATAGTATACAAAGGGTATACTATATAAATCTGATTACAAACAATTTAAATATTTTGCTCTAAAAACACGTATTCTAACCAAGAAAGTACTACTAAAAAAAGTTTGCTGTCCATAATTTGCAGTAAATTTACAAGCTATAGTTGCACACATATTGTTTACTTCAAATTATCTGGCTCCTGTATCCTAATGAGAAAAGTGAAAAAGACCTTTGTCTTTGAAATTTTAATGCAAATATGTGTCTTTCAATAGGGAGGAGGAGGGCAAAGAAAGCAATTCTTGCACTATTTCTTCTTTCCCTTGGATTATTTCTTCTCAATTTCCTCTACTTTCTCTCTTTCATTTTCCCTTCAGTCACTGTTTTCTTCCCCTCCTCAAAGAAATTTTGTCGTGTGGCTAACTTATCTGTCAATAGCAGGCGTTGACTTTGATCAGCTTGCAGTTGCTCAAGAAAATGGAATATAATTTTGTTTCACAGTTAGAAAGAGAGAATTACAATCTATATTTTGCTAACTGAAAACTTTCTAAAGGGGAAATTAGTCAACATAATTTATGAGAGAACTTATTTTTTTTTTAAGTGGGAATCATCTGCTTTTCCATTGGAAATCTAACAGAGCTATAAGTGCTATGGGCTGCTAAAAATTGGGCCCATACAGCCCCAAGGCTCTAATAAGAGTCTCTTTTTAGAAGACGTGGATTTGGGGCAAAGATGTGAAGAGGTTTTTTTTTTCTTTTTTCTTTTTAATTCCTTTCAGAAAAAGATTTGTTTTTCAAGTAATTTTACATTTTTAGAATGTGTTGATTATAAGTAAGATTTCCTAAACATATCTCTGATATACCAACTGAGCGTGGTTTTCATGAAGTTAATTTTTTTTTCAACTCTATATTTTGGTCCTCTGTCTCATATACATTTAATACTAGCAGTAATACATACTGGGAAGGTCAAAGGCAAAGGGGAGAAATGAAACTTGAAAGAAGGGTATTGGTAAAGCATTCCAATTTGATTAGGAAGATGAATAAATTCAACACCATGCAGATAAACTCTATAAAGAGAAATATTGCTATAAGAAAAGTTCAAAATGGTGACAGATATAGTCACCAAACACCAACTGGAAGATAAGATGGTGTCTGTGATACAGTGATAATAGAACACATATTGCATAATGCTCAGGGCTAAATCTTAGCCAGATAATCCTTTATCTTCATATACCTGTCTAGGTTTAGAGGAAGATCATTATAGATTGATATGTGCAGATGCAAAGACATGAAAAAAATCTCACATTATTACAAATACGTTTAATACAAATGTACTCCTAACTGTATGTTGAGTTCCAACAATCAAAAAAAATGCACTTTCCAGTCACAAAATGAATATCTTAAAAACAGAAGGAAAAATGCAGTCATAAATACAGCAGCCATTATTTCATTGTAGTTTATTCTTGGGAAGTATATGTTGAATGTAATGTATACAGTTATATGCAGTATGTAATGTATACAGAAAGTATTGCTACACGCAGTTTTATTTATATGGATGAATACTACTTCCAAACAGAAAAATGAAATAAACTTTCTTCTTACTATACATAGGAATAAAGAAGTGGGCATAGCTCTCTTTAATTAACATTTGCAGCAATTTCTACACTGAGCTCAAAAGAGAAATAGACTTAGTTTTATGTGGATCTTAGAGTCCTTAAAGACTTTAAAACTAAAAAAAAAAAAAAAAAAAAAATCAGAGACAGAGTTTCTGAAGTACAAAGAAACTGCATTTGATTTGATTTAGACATCTATTAAACCAGCTATAGTTGTGTCTGTCTCGGGAATTGAATGTGAAATATTTTCATTTCTAATCTGGTGTTGGTAGAAATGTTTTATGACTTTGGCTAACATACTATCAGATTAATACGCAACAAGATAGTAACAAGAATGGGTTTATTATTCTTTTTCTTTTACTGCCTGCCTATAAGTGTCTCCGTGCAGCTATTCTCACAATGTTGCACATACTATCATCCTGTTTATGACAGTATAACTGGGTAACCAAAAATCTCTGCATGTTTACTAAAATGCTGTCTAATAATCAGGGTGAGGCCAAATTGCCAACTGTTGTGCTCACAGAGACTTTGGTGTACAAAAGTGAAAGCATGTGAAATCCATCCATTAGATGAAATAATCAACATTGATCTGAAATGAAATGTCTAGGACAATATGCATATAAATTGCATATTTGGCAGCAGATCTTGTAAAGAGTATAAAATTTGTCAGACTGAAGATTCTTTGTTATTAGAACAGTAACCAGTATCTGGATAGGACAATGGATATTCAATGGTGGTTATTTCTATATTTACCAGCCACCTCCCCCTGTCTGTGTGTACTCCCACAAAGACAATTTCCCAGAAGCAGTGTTTTTCCAGACTGATAGTCAAGCATTCAGTTATTTATCATATTCAGAGCAGAGGTTCCCTTTCCAGCAGCTTCTGGTAACAGAGAAAATGTAGATATGTTCTCAATTAATAAGATACAGTGGAACTAACTAAAATGTTCTACCCTCATCTCTGGCTCTACAAAAGAGTGGAGGACTTGACACCATGACAGCTGACGGCCATTGCAAGCTGTAGCATGCGATCACTATTTTTCATGGAAATTTAGCAGAATTTAATTTTCGTTCTCTTATTCTCCCTTTCTTTTTCACCATACTTTCCTACTGTATATGCAGTATCCCCTTTCAGAATAGCAGTGAGTGCCTTCAGACATTTCTCAGGGATTATCACACTTCATGGGAAGTGTTGTATCCATGGTATCTAAAAACACCTAAGAAATGCTTTGTCTGGAGTATGACAATGCTAAAATGGGGCTAGCAGTACTCCATTTCTCCTCCCACCTCCTGAAACAGGTAGATATTTTTTAAAAGACAAGATAATGGAGTTGTCCTTGTTCACAGTAAAGAATCAAAAAAGTGCATGCTACCTCACAAATAATTGAATCTGATTTATGGGCTTGTTCAGTCTCCCTGAGTTCCTGTTGACTTTGATGGTGGGGTAAGACACTTCACGGTGTATGGTCAGCTTCCTTCAGTAACCAGCTGTAATAGATTATCTCATTGTTTGCTGGTTTGCTCTAAAGTGTATTTGATGTTAAGAGAAATACAAATCTCCATTTTTACCTGCTGCTGAGAAACCATGAAGAGGCCATTTAAAGACATTTAAGCAACTTAGGTTTGGGTCGCATCCATTTATCAGAAATCCAGTGTAGTGGAAAAGACTTCCCCTCCTGACTTTTTTTCATGAGATTTTTTGAAAGAGGCCTAAAACATCAGATAGCAGATAGTACTTCAGGGGTTAATTCTGTGTCAGTGAACCAGGCTGACTCCATAAGAGAAGAGATGTGGCCTGTTGCCGAGACAAGAATTTTCTGTGGGCAGTTCCCAGCATGAACAATCACCAGCCAGAATCCCTGCCTTTGCAGCTCTGCACCCCAACAGTTAGTCTGAGTTAACTGCTCCACTGGTTCCCTTCATTCATTTTGGCCATTTCTATAATGAGGACATGACATGCGCAAATCACAAAAAGGGATCGCTTGCCTGATGAGCATACCTCTTTTGCTACTATGCTCTCCTATTGGTAATTTTAGGGATGCTATATAAAATGTTGCTTAATGTGATGATTATAATCTCAGACTATAAATACAAGGTAACTAATTTTCTTATTTCATCCATATGCAAAATGATGGGCTTGTATGAATGTAAAAGAGAGCAGGATTTCACCCTATATCAGAAACCTGTATATATCCCTATAACCTATATATCCTATATCCTATAACCTATATATCCCTATAACCTATATATCCCTATAACCTATATATCACCCTATATCTTCTTACTTTGTAAAACTGTCAGGAAAAAGTTTGTGTATTTTCTCTGTGTGACACTCAACACAGTGAAGCCCCATTTCCTTAAGGTGGTATGCTAATAGAAATATTAAATATCAATAGAAATTGAAAGGCAAGACTTTTAAATAATTGCATTACATGGTTCAAGAAAACTGTCTGAAAGCATTCAGTCACAGTAGCAAACAGCCTTGACCTTTGTAAACATAGCAGAAAAAAACAGCCTTTTTTTTCCTGTTTATTCCCGGAGCTGTTGTAATTCTTCGGCCCTTTCTCACCTTAATTTCACCCCTCTCCCAGTATAAATCCAGTTTTCTTCCTCAGGCATCATGTTATCTTTGGCTTAAAAATTGCAATTCATACCATAGAATTTGTGTAGTTTATGCTATACACTCTTCTCTCAAACTTCACAGCTACATGCTGAAGACATAGTAAGACTAAAAATGTAGAAAAACATTCCTGCTTGACACAGACATGAAAATAAGAAGGTTTTTATTCTCCGTCATGTTTTTCTGAAGTGACAGCCTTTTGTTATGGTTCCCTCTTTTGCGTTTCAAAACTATCCAGAAATTGTCAAGACTTTGGCACGATATTTTCCCTTTCCTGCCTAGGAAGAATGGTCAAAGGATGCAGCAACAGCTCTTATGTTCCATAATAATGCTTTTGCTAGAGTGACCTTTAATCATTTCCATGCCTGTAGAGGCCTGGTTTAGTATTTATGTCATGAAAATAATTTCCCATCCATTTGAGTAGAAGGCAAGGGTGAATTTTGCCCTCGTAAAGCAAGGCATTTGCTATAGAGTTGTCTCAGTGCACACAAAAGGCTGGAACATGTAGCAGATAAACACAGATACAAAGAAAGGGATAAACAAAAGAGAGCAGTGCAGAAAAGGGCAAGGGGACCAGAGAGAGCTTCTCTGTTGAGCTATTTAGTGCCTCATAGTTAGGGGTACCCTCATCTTCTGAACCAGTAGGCTGAAAAATAGCCCACTGTCACCAACTGTATGTGGGAAAAGAACAAAAATTTATGTTTTTATATGTTCTATTTTTCCACACAGCTAGACTTTGAGACACCATTAACTGGAAGGTGCAAAGTCAGCATAAGCTTTCCTTCCTTCTCCAGCAAATCCCACTCTTCAGATGTCCATCTGTATCCTTCAGAGCTCCCTCAAAGGAACTTCTTATTTATGGGATTACCAGAAGGACATGGCCTAGGAAACTGTACAGTTCATATTTTGATGAAAACCCTGAAACTTTAAAACAGGAAGTCAGCTGAACAGACGGTGACTCTTGGAAGGAGGTTTCAGTTTACAGTTACTTTTTGTACTTTTCACTACTAGATCATCTCCACTGACTGAAGGCATGGTGGATCATGGAGAGTGGTCATTTGTCAGCATGGTTCCCAGGGAGACCTCTAGAGTCACATCAAGGCACAGAGCTCTAGCTGCCAAAGTGTCTCCCTGGCTCACTTGCTCATGTCAGGCAACAAAGAGAGTGTCAATGCTTCTGTTATTCTGCAAAGCCCTCAGTACTGAGATGTTTGTCTTAGTATTTATGGGTAAAGGGATTGGAGTCTTCTTACTTCATGGAGTATCAGGGATCTCCTTTAACATCATCGATAAACAACCACCTTTGTATAACACGTGTATTTTTTGGTATATTGTTTCATGGTTTAATTGGTTCTTCTGACTGCTGTGCAAAGCTATACCATACTGTACATGGGAACACTTTCAGGAGCAGGGTCACTCAGCTGGTCCCATACGGAGACAAGAGAATATTTTGCTGGAGAGGAGAAGCCACCGTGCAAGGTCAATGCCATTCCAGACAGGCATCTGAATGCTTCCTTCGGGGAGCTGGTAAGCCACCTAGAGGATTGGGAGCACACAGGCAGCCGGGCGGTTTTCTTGGCAACCCTTGTATCTTAGCTTCAGGAAAGGCTGAAGTGTTCCTGGCATAGGCTATTAATGAATAAAAAGCATGTAAAGTTCAGTGATCAGTCTGCTGCATAATGTCCCAGGGCAAGGATGAGTAAAGGAGCACTTTAGAAAAGAAAAGGGAAAGAAAAAGAAAAAAAAAAAAAAATAAGCCAAGTGGGGTCTGTACTTTGTTCTTAGATTTTTACTGGCAAAAATGCTGCTGTAGACTTCTGCAAAGCTTTATAGTTCTCAATTTACCATGACTCTTGGATCAAGATATCAAAATGTAGTTTTAAAAAAAATCCAGAGTTGCAGAATATGGAAATTATTATGGCATATACTAGACAATCCCAAGATTTGTTTTAAAAATTTGGAGTCTAATAGACTCTTCTACTTTCTTATTGTTTATACTCTTTATTAAGAGTATAATTTTTTATATAATTTATATAATTTAATTTTATATATAATTTTATGTAATTTAATTAAGTCTCTGTGAAAGATACAGGACATGACTTTACAGTTTATCTATCTTAATTCTTATTCTGTGACTTCAGGATCACTTGATCACTACAGCTATTAGTAAGCTCATGTTTTTGTGTAATCATACATTCCAATTTTTGCCATACTGATTTCCCTGTTCTTAAAGTATTTTTTAGAGGAGAAGAAAGAGGACTGCTGAAAATCAATAACTTTGTTTTAGAATAGTCAAGAAGTATGTATTTATCTTTTTTCTTTTTTTTTTTCATTAAGTGAAAGGTGGGGGGGTGGGGGGAGAAAGAAGAAATCTTTGGGCCTTAAAGAATATATAAAAGAGTGGTGGAGTTCTTAACTTTAAGTGATGACCAAGATATGAATACTGAATTAGGCATATACATCAGAAGTCAGAGTTATATGTTACTGATTGAGAAAAGTCAAATGGTAAAGAACAGCCCAGCTTCATGTTTGTACTCTGTTAAAGCTCAGGAATTTTTTCATATTATTCTTTCATACATATATATATTTGATATAATTTTCTTTTCTTTTTTTTTGTTTTTGTTTCGCATACTGTAAATGTTTTTAAAGACCTGAAGTAGAAAATGAGACAAAATGAAAAAATATATGCATTGAATATAATCCAAGCTGAGAGCTAAATAACCATATACCATTCACAACACGAAGAGTTCCATTTCAGCCAGTGGAAATACGCTGGTGTGAGATCAGTTCTTGATCTGTCAAGATCAGTCACCTAAACAGTATGTAAAAACCATACATTTGCAAGGAAAGACAATCCTTTAATTGCTAGTGGAGGCTGGTGACATCTGAAAGTGGATAGGCCAAACTGTCATAGGTCCGAGATCAGAGCCAGTTCAGAGCATCTGGTAAAGATCACAGAGTGTTAAACTCACATCTGCCTGTGACGCAGAGCCTTGTCTGTGAACTGCAGTCCTGTGTACCGATACGCACAAACAATTGCTGATTTTAAGACCATGCATTAAGTAGCTACTTCGCAAACTCCATTCTCTGTCTTCAGCTTTAGTGCAGTATCAAGTGGTCCAGGGGACAAATGGTTATTCTGAAGCTCTTTCATTTAAACTGTATAAGAAGAAAAAATTTACTTGGACTTTCTCTTTTACACAACTAATTGTACATTGTTGTAATAAAAGTTCTCAAAGTGTTCCAGTTAACTGCAAGTATTTGGAGCTACTGGAAGGACTGACAAACAAAATTAAGAAGCCATGCAGAACACCTTTGTAGTTTTTAAGAAAAAAATGAATTTCATAGAGCAATATATGGATATTGATAGAAAATCATTTCTGATTTTAATGATTTGAAGGAGAGTTTCATATGCATGAAGTGGATTAGGAAATATTTAGTTTATTAATATAACCTGCATTGTTTATGTGAATCTGTTTGGCAAATATTCTTCCTGGGTTTAGAATTTGTTTTTATGTTGCTTATACTCTAATTAACAGAACCCCACAATTCCCAGACATTGCAATCTAGTACCTTTTTCATATTTGTCCTCCTGCAAGTTTAATATACAACCTCCTTTGAGACTACATGGTAAACTGATGCCCCAAAGTTGTGCACCAACATTTACACCTTTATTATGTAACAGCTGTTCAAAATGCCACATTGCAATGTTCTCCTTAGCAAGCTAACAAGCACAATATAAGCTCACAAACAATGTGTGCAAGAAAATAACCTCACTAATAAGCCTTCATCGGAGCTTCTGCTGCAGGTCTTCTCTGAATGTGTGCTAATTCTAGGGTAAGGTTTCAGCAATGAAATCCCAGAAGAGAGGACTCCAGGCTTTCTGAGTTTTTGTACAGGCAGTTGCGCTGCACTTCTCCCGGTGACTGGATGGGTGCATAGGGACAGGCAGTGCCTGCACAGCCTCTGTCCTGCCTTCGACTTTGGGGCACCCTCTTGGTGGCATGAACTTAAGAGATGAGTGTGAGAGAATCTAGTATTGCTTTCAGCTCAGACTGACAATGCTTACAAGACAATGGCTAAGGCATGCCAAAACTTGCAAATCATGACATTTGCTTAGTTATCCGGACAAAATGAAATGCAACAGTGGAATATGGTTAAGGCCAGTGCACAGCTCTGCCTCCCATACTGTGAAAGGATGGGGTAGCACTGGGCAGGTATGGGATGAGAGTGCATAGTCTGATTAACTTCTGTTATAGTGTCAACTCTCCTAAATTCAGCCAGTTTAAGAAACTGCCTTGAACTAAAAATCAGGAAGACTGTCTGCTGCTTACTGCCACTGCTGCCCACCCTCATCTGCTGATGCCTTGCTCAGATCCAGCCACTTTCTGCTCACACCTGCAGATCACGCGTGCCACAGGGGCTCAGGCAAGGTAGAAAGAAAGCGGTCAAGGACAAGAACTTGTGCTTGGTATAAAAGTGTCAGACAAAGTCCTGAGAAGCAGCAGAGAGGGGTTTTGGAAAGCTGGGAGAATGGCAAGCTAAAGAGAGAGCTTTCTCCCTAAGCAGGCCATATCCAAGAAGCTATTTGTGGCCTTCATTTTTAGAAAATAAAATCTGCTTGGAAATGAATTTGCATTGAAGCTGCTTACTGAAAAGCTGAAAAGCCCCATCTAATCCTTTTGTTGCTTTATCAGGTTGTTCTGGGAAAACAATTGCTTAATATGTTATACGGAGATCAGTTCTGACAGTATTATGTTAATGCAAGTCTCAGAGCAGATAGCAGCAGAGACAAAAATATTGCTTAGGAAAAGTTACATCATAACAGAGTCCTACATAGTAAGTTTTGTAGTTAGATTTATATGCTGAGAAATCAAGTAATCACTGATGTTTCATGCAAGTGTCTCCAAAGCTTGGATTTAACTGGATCATATCAAGCGAGGGAGAAGAAACAGAAACAGCTTTCTATGGCTGGAAAAAAACAGGACAGGAGAGCAGTACAGTACAGGAAGAAATGATGTGTGATGCACATGGCATCTGATTTCAATATGATGACTTTTTCTGCCCTCTTTGAAAATGTATCTGGAGTATGCCATTTGTTTTAATGTTCATGGGTTGCTTGATTATTAAATTAAACATGACTTCTCTGTTCCTATCAACTTAGGAAAGATCTGCTGCTTTTGTAAAGTTACAGATGGATTTTTCAAGTAGATCTACAAACCATTAATTCAAATAATTCTTATTATCTTCAAAAGTTATTCCAACAAGTCTGGCACCTTGCAGTAGCTTTGTACCTTTGCGGTAATTTAAGAGAAGAGTTTGAAGATTGTTGTTTCTTTTTCTCACTTTGAGATACAGTCTTTCTATTCTTACCCCTATCTGTTTCTCCCCTGGTATTTTGGCTGCCAGTTTTAGTTCCTTGGACAGCACTGTGGTCTTTGAAGTCAGAAGAAGAATGAATCTTTCCACATGATCAATAGGCATTTGGCCACCAAGTCTCCACAATGCTATTTTTAAAAATAATTACGAAAGTTTCCTGAGAGAGAAGAGAATAAATTCTTGAATGGCTAGGCATTCATCAGATGAGGCTGAGATAAGCAGATAAAATAGGGAGGCTGGATCAAACTGCGACAGCATTAAATTTTTGTGCTTTTACTTTATTTTTTTTTTCTCGATGAGGATGAGTTAACGCTTGGCCTGTTTGTAATATATACTTGAGGGTTTCTTTTCTTTTAACATATTCTTCTTTTCCCCCATTGTTAATAACATGTAGTGAAATGCCAACGTCTCCCCTTAAATTGCAGCCCTTTTAAGACATGCATTCCAGTTGGGACTGGCATGCAGAACTTAAACAGGATAATGTCATAGCTGTGACAGCCAAGGATGCATGGGGCTCAGCTTGCCAGCCTCAGTCAAACACTAAGAGTCAAGAAGTTTTAGGGGACTAAGAGAAATGCAAATGTGGGAGGTGGAGAGAGGAAGTATGAGAAAAATGAAGATAGGGCTCATTTAAGAAAAATCTCAAACTTATGAGATTTGAAGTATAGACAGAGCTGGCAGTGGAGGTCTGGCTGATGGACAGGCTAGAGAGAGAGAAAAATCTGGTAGCGTTCTTGCACTTGACTGTACATGGAAACCAGTAAATAGGGAATGAGTCTGCCACAATTCATAGCTTTGTTTTCCTACTCTGAGTGCATGTGGTGCCACACTAAAAATGCAGATTAAATAGGACTGCAGCATATCCTTTCAGGGAAGGCTACAAATGGACAAATTTACTAGAGAAATGTAATAATGCAGCTATGACTGCTTAAAAGCCAACAAGAATGTATATTGTATGCACCTAATAATATATGTTTCACTTTTTATGAAGACCTTTTATTTGGGAGGAAAAAATAAAAGGTATAATTTATACGTTTGTTAGATTTCTCCCATTTTAAGTAATACTTTTTTTTTCATTCATTTAATGCAGGCTAGAGATAGCACATCCTCATGCTCTCACAAATGCATAAAGAAGTTTTCAGTGTAACTATTTAGTAGAAGTAAGAGGTCTAGTCATGAATTACAAACAAGTTGAGAGTATAGTAAGGATGATCAAAATATATAGATATTTCTAATGATAAGAAAGCGCCATGGGGCATGTGAGATAAAGGAATATAATACAAACTGATATGATAAATTACCCAACAATGCAGATTGTATCTTAATTGGGTCTCCCTGCCTGCAGTCAGAGGTCTCTGCTTAGCCCCTGTAAACCAATGAGGTATTGCAACTGAACTGGGATCCTTCCCTAAACGTATGGAGTTAGGTGATCAGGGTTTTCATGAATTGCAAACATCAAGTGGTTCAAATTTTGGTTTTAAAAAGTGAAGGTGTGTTCCTCCCTAGAAATCAGCCTCATTAAATCAGTCTTTTGTAAATCTGGTTCTTCCAGGGTCTGTATGAACACCAGGAGTATGCAAGAATAGGATTTTTCAACGTATTGAAACATCATATACAGAGTTCAGAAATTGAAAGCAAGGGTAGCCTAATTGTTTTCAGGCTGTAAAAGCTGTCAGATGTGATTTGAATTTGTGGGAAGTTTTCAATTCAATAGTTTTACTCTATGTCAATTTAATTTATTTTACATGGTCTGTGCATGTTATTCTGTTAAGTGAACTCCCCGTGTATTTTGATTTTGTACAATGCAATTGCATTGGGGTATTCTGTTTTTAACTCTTTATGTTAAAACAACTTCAGTTATCAATGTGAAGAGTTATGCATGCTCCCACACAAAACCCAGCCAAAGAAACAGAGAAAAGTATTAAAAAAAAAAAAAAAGGCAAAGAATTTCCAGTCCCTCACAATATTTTTCTTGAGCTCTTATTGTTACTCCTGTATGAGGAATGTTCATCTAGAGGGAGGTCCTTAAGGCAAATGCTGCCATCTAGAGAGAAACAGAAAGAAAGTACACAATGTACTTAGTGTTACTTTTATTTCCAGAGAGCCCCAGGAGGATCTGGACAGGAGACCCCAAGATGGACTGCAGTGTCAGAGATGGGAGACATTGGGATGCCTTTCCAGCAGCTGTTGGCTAGAAATAGTCAGGTAATTCACACAGACATTAAGCAAAAAAAAATGGAAAACTCTGATGAAGTGGTTTGAGTATGTACCAAAAATAATGAATGACTCTTCTTAGGCATTTAAAATTATTTCAGGATTGAAGACTTTTTTCCTTACCATTTCAATTTTTTTTCTGAGAAAAGCTTTTATTCTAAATTTATTTTGTTTGAAGGAAGAGATGCAAAAGAAGCTTGCGTTATTTGCTGTCTGTTGTTCATTTGCCTCTTTTTTTCATGTCACAAAGCCTCTCTGTTTACACTTCAGCTGGTTTTTAGAATTAGGATTGCAAAATTCAAATAGAATGACAAACACACAAAGAAACCACTGAAAATACCTGAAAGACAAGAAAGAAAAGTGGGGATTTACCTTGTCTCAGCATATTATGTGTGCAGCTATATAAACATCCCAGTGTGTTCAAAGACTGAGCTATGCATGTTAAGCCTGAATAGCAAAAATGAATTCTTGTAGGTACTTTCAAAACTCTGCCAGCAGTAGCATTTCTCTGGGCATAATGAAGATGACTCATTACAAACTAGTGAGTGAGAAGAGCCTGCAAATAATTCTGCACATGCTCAACCTTGTTATACCCATTTATTTCTCTGAAATTATTTGTACGGAGTTAACCATGAGTGATTCAGTGTTCCAGTTTGAAATGTTCAAAGAATAAGCCCCATAAAAATAAGGTGGGTGTAACACAAGTGTGCTTTTTTTTTTTTTTTAGACAAGTATGTCTCAATGTCAATGAGTAAAACAATGTAATGACTTAGAAAGTTCACTCTGGCATATTCTTAATGGCCACTTTTCTTTAGTATGGTATGTAGTTAATGGCAAACTAAACTACCTTGGTAATGACGTAGGCAGGCAGCATGTGAGAAACAATATAAGGCAACCTCCATGTCTCTCCTCTGGAGTACCCAAAAAATGTTTGAAGTCTTAGAGTTTAGGCAAGTTTAGATGCTTCTCCCTAAGTTGTGTCCTGCAAATGGAAAGGGAGCATGGGAGGAGAACCATAACTTTTTCCAAGCGTGTATTTGCCGAGAAGTGTGCTTACACTGTAAATGAATTTGGATTTTCATCTGAAAACTGTCAAGGGGCAGGAGGCCTTCTGAAGAAGTACTAGTAATCATTCTAGAATTTTACATATATTTATAACATATATAATGGTAGCAGGTTCTCTGTGACTTAGGAATTGCTGAGATTGAGGGAAAGACGTTTCTCTTTATTTTCCATGCGAAATAAAAATATAGAGATCTTCAGAGCTCTGTAATGAACTCAAAGTAAATCATTTCTCAAACTGTTTTTAAATATTATTTGATAAGTGAGACATTGTCCTGGCGGTTATAATGCATATTGGCATCAGTAATATTTTCCACCTGGAAACATTTTTGTCCCTCATATTTCATATCCAAACCCTTTTGTGCAGTATGTTTATAATGTAAATTGCTCAAGGATAACCTATACACAACACAATGGAGTCAGAGGAAGGCTAGTTCTGCCATCCACCATAAAGTATTCTGAAACCACAGAACAGATTCTTCTTTTCTCCACACCTCTTCCCAGACTTTTGATGCTGACATTTGTATCCAAAAGCCTGGACAGATGAAACTTCGTTCCTTTGTTCTTTCAGTTCTGATGTTAGCTGGTTTTTAAGCACATGACATGGTAACTAATGCAGCAGAAAAGCAATGCTTACCAGCCATTTTTATTTCATGGATAAGGAAACCTCAAGTTTGAAGTTGCAAAGCAAGAAGCTCAATCTATCCCTTTAACTACACAACAAATGGAATATGATTTTTAATATATTTTCTCTCTGGCTGCCATAGAAGATTAGAGAAATGAAATATAGATTTCATAGTGAGGCAAGGGTATGTTTTGAAGTGGCAGTTCCATATGTTACAAAAAAAGGAAAAAAAAAAATCACAGATGCCTGAAAATGATGGGAAGCTTGTGGTTTTCCACAAACACATGAAAACTTCCCAAAGGCAAATTCCCTGCTTTCATCAAAATACCCACGAGTCTCTTCTATTCTCTAGCATATGGTACTGTCTATAAAACACTTCAGCCTTCCAGAATGCCAGTGATGCAATTCTACATTCCTAGATTGGGATATTTTTTGCTCTTGTTTAGGATTATTTATTTACTTTGCAAGACCCTTCTCACAGTTCTGTTCAGAATGATCGGTTGTTTATTATGACTAGAGAGAGCGGTATCTTAGAAAAAACAGATATGAACAAAATAGTTAAGATAGATTAAGAATGGGTTTGCAGTAAGCCAACCCTCAAATTATTTATGAGATTTTGAAAATGCAGATGGGATCTTTCATCCTCCTCTTCATTTTTTGTTCTTTGTGTATGGACTTTCTGTTTTTTCCAAGGATTGCTGAACATAGTCATGGGATTGTATGGACAAGGGTCATAAAATATTCCAGTGTAACTACATGTTGAAATTACTAACGTAGCAAGATTCAGAATTGTAATTTTAGTTCATAACAAATCCAGCACCTGTAGTAAGATTGCCAAACCATGGATTTAATTGGGAGTTTGTGGGTTCTCACATAACTGCTAAATCTGTCCAGAAAATGTGCGTTCTCTTTGGGTTTGGTTTGGTTTGGTTGTTTGCTTGCTTGCTTTTTTGCTTGCTTGCTTGTTCGTTGTTTTTTGTTTGTTTGTTTGTTTAACTCTTGGCTTGTAGCATGTAATTATAATGGTTAGAATTAGGTATATTACTGTACAATGAAAATTTCCAGTTTTCCACTAGTAGTGTTTTTATTAGTGCGTAGGATAAGGAGCAAACTGAAGGGAGGGAAGGAGCTGGATACAGAAATAGCTTTGGGTCCGTGAGGCCAGTCCTAGTCACACACACAATTGTTCAAGGGAAGCTACAATTCAGAGCAGGCTTGAGAGACAAGAAAGAAGCAGGGTCTGTTTTTAATATGTGTCTGCATCTATATTATGCTGAAAAGTCTATGAAGCTATAAACTGAACAATATACACTATAAATTCATTTTCTCTTTAATGCAAATATAAGGAGACTAAAGTTGCACAGATTTTTAATGCCTAAGATTCATCCAGTTCCAGGATGAAAATCTGGTATCACAAGAAGTCAGTGGAAAACTTGCCACAGATTTAGTAAGCTAATAGCTTCATTATCCAGTGACCTTTCATCTTACCATGTTTTCAAACTTATTTTAAAACAGCTTTCCAAACAAGGAAGCTTCACCTGGAATCTAGTTCATGTTAAAACCCACCCACATGAAATGTCTTATTTCTGAATGTCTCTGCACTGTTTATAGAGTGAAGATGGCCCTGGATTCAGAACAAATTCAGGACTAATTTTCATATAATTGAAAAAAAAAAAAAAAAAAGAATTTTTCCATAAACTAGGTGCTTGGAATTAAATTAATAGTACCTTCTGTTTTAGATACCCACAGGATGGAATAAAAAAAATAAATCATAATTTATTTTCTGCTATATTTGCTGGGCATATGTTTGGTGACTTTTATGTGACCTTTTGCTGGAAACAACTGGAACATATGCAATGCCTATAAACAGGTATAGGCATGCACAAATGCACATATAAATTAGAAAAGATACAACTGCCAAATGCGTCTAATATAGCTGGCATGAACAGCATTAAGTTTTCTCTCTTCTACCTGTTCCAGAACATCCTGCTGAATTTAATGGTAAGCTCTTCCCAGTTCTTCCTTTCTCTTCCTTTCTTTTCCACATTTAGTGAGAAAGAGATTGTTTAAAGTAAAAGAATGACAGAAATTTATTCCAGAGAATACACTGCATTTTGTTTGATATTTTTCTATTTAAGTTACTGTCAATGGTGAAAAATAGGTACTCTGTTATATTTATTTTGTAGAAATTATACATTAAACAAATTGAATGACAATATGTTCAGTTTATTCCTACAAGTGTCTGTTTAGATCTAGTAAATGTGGTTGCCTCTTAGTCCTAAGTTCTGGTCCTGTAAAGGGGTTTTATTTCCATTCACTAATATATTACAGTGGTAATATCCTTCCTTTTTTTTCCATTGAATAAAACATGCTAGCCCAGGTCACATAAATTTGATCTGTTCATAAATATAAAACATTTTAAAACAGATGAAAGAAATTAGAAGATTCTTTTAGCAGTGGTTTGTAAAAGGGCATTTTACAGCAATATATTTGAAGTGGACACATTGTGTTCTACAGTGCCTTTCTTTTTAAAGACATTTCAAAATACAACTCCGTGCAAGGTCGGTGTTACAAAAGAGCGATATGGTGCCACAAGAGCGGTAGTAGTTTGTAATTGCTTTTTCTTACATTATATAATTGGACAGTAATGTAGATTTAAAGATATAAGTGAAACTGCAGTGAAAACTGAATTATGAGAGTGGACAGGATCTGGAATCTGTTGAAGACTGGAGATAAAGTCACTTAATTTTGGAACAAGCAGTACCAAATCTGAACTAGCTGGAATGTTGATTTTATTTTGTCTAAAAGATGGCATCCCCAGGATATAAATTCCTAACACTATTCCTAAGTGCTTGGTTCAATACTGACATATAGGGAAATCTTCCAAGAAATCAAGGCCAAGAACATCTATCTTATTAGACATAAGCATTCCTTGTTTAATAACCATTTCCAGTGACACAGTTTGGGCCTAGTTTTACAGCTGTTTTGTTCTTCTTTGTATATTGATCCTTTCTGTCTCACTAGACATCAGATACTGACTATCATCGAGTGACCTACCACAAAGATTTGTGATAGGAGTTCTCCACCTACCTCTAGCAAATGTGATAAGAGGAATGAATTGTTGACAGGTTTCAAAAGACTCCTCAACTCTTCTTTTTGGATTTAAAAAAAAAAAATTAAGTAAAATTCAAAAGAATATTCTACTTTCTGCAAACAAATTAGTTCGTCCTGTGTGTTGAACTATGCCCCCAGTCACTCCTAAACCATTGTTGTTGCCTGATTTGATTGTCCAGTGACCTGTGCTTGCCTTCTGTTTGTGCTGTCTGTACTTAATGTTTGGTTTCCATCTATCATGATACTACCTTTCTCCTGAATGATAAACTCTGCATTCAACTAATAGAAAGAGCTATAAAAATTAACCTAGTTAACTTTTATTAGCTTGTTTTGGTCCACTACAAACAGGGTGCGACAAGACGCACCCCTGACCCGAGCACCTTCATCATCAACTTCTGCCATGTGACATGTCTGGCATATTCCAGATAGGTGGAGCTGATCTCTAAATGTCATTTCAAAAACACATGGATTAGGCAGTCTCTTGCTCATAGTAAAACATGATGCAGAAGAGTCTGAGCTATATTTCCATCACGTCCCGAGCAGACCACGTAGTAGAGCTGTGAAAGCGAGTATAGCTTCCTGTATAGCATGGAAGGACTTTTACAAAACTGAACAATTTATTTCTGTTTGGACTTGCTGTCCATTCCATCCTGGAAGACAAAATGTTGCACTCACACACTGGGACTCATCTGGCCAAAGTCAGATATCTGCATCTAAACTGGTCGCTTCTGGGAACTGTTCAGAGGAAAGTAATGAGTGCAGGCCAGCTCAGTCTGAAATACTTGTTGAAATATATCAGATGAATAATGCATAAAAATGGTGTATAATTATTTGTTGTGGGGAGGAAGTAAGTATTCTACTCGGACTCCAGTCTCCAGTGTGGATATCTCAAGTTAGGTGAGCTGGATCCCACCCATTAAACCTTTGTTAGGCCTATTAATATGGTAGCATTCCTCAAGACGTATGTCCACAGTGAAAATACTTCTAGAGTCTACTGGCATTTTTTTCCTTTAATCAAGCTGTCTTTTTCAGAACATATTACATATTAATTCCATTCCAAATCTAGCCACCATATTTTAAAATATGTAAATTAGAAGTGCTTTCAGCTTTCTTTAAATACAGGCACAAAATTTAAAATAAATAATTAAATTGCAAGAACCTGAAAGCACATCTAAAGTTGCAGAGCAGGACTGGTATGCAAAGAACAGACTGTGGTCTGTGGATCATTAAACTACCTACACATACCTTAACCTAATCTCTGGGCAGTAAAACCTAATCTCAGGGTCTGTCTTATAATGGCCACTGTTTCTCATGCTTCAGAATAAGAAGAAATGATTTCCCTTCTACTTATAGCTTAAATCCTTGCTACTGATGTTCTCTGATGAAGACTGAATTAATGGGATCACTAGAGACACAAAACCTATTTTGCCAAAATGCAGACAAACTGTCAGCCCCTTCATTCTTGCTCCTTGTTTGAGGCAACACTCCAACTGCTGAAAAACTGCTGAAAAAACTGCTGAATAATGTGATAAATTAAAAAGAGTGGGTTTTTCAGCTTTCAGAAATTCTAGAAGATTGATTTTAAAATTATTTCAAAATAAATTTGAAAACTACTGTAACTACCATTTCCATCCAGGTGAATGGATATTAGATAATTTTAATTTAATGATTTAATCGACTGCAGGTTTCTTAGACATTTTGCCAGTCTGTTCTGCAGTGAACTTACGTGTTATTCTGCAGGCATACATTGTTCAGCATATATGGAGCTAGCATGTCCAAGGCTATCTTAACCTGCCTCAGAAATAACTAGTAGTTTATTTTTCCCTCTCTTAAACAGGCAAACATACATAATTCTTAGGATTTTATCAATTGGAGGCTTCAGTTACAAAATGAGCGTATGTATCTACAAAATTGGTTTGCTGTTTTCTAAGGCTTTGTCTCAATGTCCTACCATTAATGCATAGAAGAACTCACTTTTCACACTGAAAAAGCGTATTTTCCCATTCTCCTTCCCTCCCCCAGCATTGCCAAATGTGTCTGTAGTTTGATGGCATCTTTCCAGAGAGCGATGAACAGGTCAGATCAGCAACCAACTTTTTATCCATTGACATACAGACTGACTGATGGAAACTTCTAACAGCCTTAAGACTTTAAGCCGCAGTACAAGAGTTTACATCAGACCCTTCACAGAAGGGGAAAGCCGTTTAATCCCAGAAACTGTTAAAACTTCCCACAAGACAAAATAAACTACTGTGGTATAGGGTTTGTGTATTCTATTTATTATTTCTAAACAATTCAGTATGAAAGATAATAAACTTAGATCTCTGTGATTTTTCTATTTAATTTGGCATTGGTACTTGAGTGATCTGCCTCAGATGGCAAGACTTTTATTCTCTGCCACTCAGCTTTCCCTGTGAGTGCCTTCAATTGTCAGGTAGTGTTGGGAATCTTGTTCCCTCGTTTCATTGCAAAAGAATGACGTTTTGAAAGTTGAGTAATTTTGTGTTGCAAGTTGGATTTCCAGCTATCACTTAGTTTTAAGATAAAATTGTAACTTTTTTTGTATTATTACCTTACTACAAATATCAGTATGAGATTTCAAATCCCTTAATATTCATTGGAATAATTTTACAGTGCAATCTATGAAATCTAAGAAACCTAAGCATGAACCAACTTCAGCAGCACCTATCGCCTGTTTTTAGTAACAGATGCAAAAGCTGTCTTGCATTCTGCTTGCCAACCAGCAACCAGAGCCACGTTACTGCCAGCCTGCAGCTGGTATCTCCTAACAATGATTCTCTTCCAAATGCAAGAAGGGTTTTCAATACTTTTTGTATAGTTTGTACCCATAGAGGTTAGATGAGGGTGTGACCATTTCCTGCAAAGTACAACCATTAACACAGCACTGTAACTTTTGCTAAAAATTACATTAGAAGGTGGCGGTGTACTGTTAGGGAGATCATCAATAAATTCCGATTGCTCAGATATTTTTAAAGCCAACCAATATGTATGAACCAATGAAACTTCTAATATCTTCATTAAAAGCTTTAATTTCTCATTATTCGCATGATTATCCACATATTCTAAAATGACAAAGCACCAAAACCCTCTTGCAAACCCTCTCTACACCATTTGCATTACTTCACAACTTAATATGATTTATGTGTGTCATCATTTGAGATCTAAGCAGGCATACATCATCATTTAAAGATGAATTTAACAGAACTGTCCAATTCCTGACATCTTAATTCTCACTCTAAAGAAATAAAAATATGTCTTAGATAAAGAATTTGCTGTCCATTTTTAAAGCTTTTTGTTTGTTCATTTTCACTCAGCCTAGGCCTCATTTACCACAGGATTTGTGCGGGATCCTTCTGGAGTGCCTCAGAGTTGTTAAGTGACAATCTAAAAGCCGATTTAGGATTAGCTAGCTTAACCAGGTGAACTGAGGGTTTCACTTTGATTGGGTAGAAAAGCCGTAGCTGTGCTTGGAAGTCCATATTGTGATACTGAAGGGCTTTATCAACATCCTGAGAGGAGTGCATTCAGAATAGGTGATGATGCGAATCTCACTAATCAGTGAAGGATTATCTGAGGCTCAAAGCTATACTACTACTAATTCCTTCTTCATGACGCTGTTCATGCACTGCAAAATGATCTAGTGCAACACCAGAAGTATAAATATTAGATGAGACTCTTCAGTATCTTAATTAGCACTTTCGAAGGGAGCAGTTCTTGAATAGCCAGGGTTAATCAGATGTTTAAAAAAAAGCCCAAACCCAGAAACATAGCAGAAATCTGTGATGATTTCAAATGTATAGTGACTGACACCATGTCATACACAGCACATACCACTTTACTAATTTTAAAAACAGTTCCAGCATCAACTCGGATGCAAAGTTGTCGACAGGATTCAGTATTTGTAGTAGTCCTAGTCCCCCTCCACCCCATCACTGTGTTGAAGAAGGCAATCCTGCATAACTCTGTCCTCTTATTGAAATATGTGAAATTCTCCATTGTAGGACAGCTCTTGTGTGGACTAGGAGTGTACTCATAACCTGCAGAGTCATTTAAAATGGTTTTCCCTATACACACGTTTTTAAGCAGAAAAAAAAAAAAAAAAAAAGAGGAGAAAACTCATGAAACACTGAATGTACAATTTTTTTGTTGCTTTTGTGGTTTTTGGTTGTTTGTTTATTCTCCCAGTGCATTTAACAGAGTAACAAGCTATGAAACATGGAACTAACAACAAAACAAAATTACCATTTCCTATCAAAAATCCTATGCTTGCCATTATAGTAAATAACAGTTTTTCTGAATTGGAAAACTCATATATCTATTTTTATGGAGTCAATATTGGTGAAGCAAGAGCTTCACTACACACATTGTCAAAATGACAGAACAAGATACCTTTAATTCTTAACATCCAGTTAGGTCTAGTATCTACAAGACCACCAACAGAGTAAGGGATTGTTTCCCAGCACTTCTTGTAGTGTTTTATATTCTTCAGTATCCCTGGCTTCTTACCATACTTGTTTTAGTCTTCTAGCTTGCAAGAAAAGTATTTACAAGTAATTGGCAGCTCTTAAAATTACACCCTGTCCTCCTGCCCTGTAATTCTAAGTAATATATAGAGGAAAGATGGGCCATGAATAAAAACTCAGATTTGAGGAAGTCTAACCACCGAAGAAGTACAAATACAGGATTTGACTTTGCAGAATAGGATTATTCATGGAATATCTCCCTGTAATAAAATCTTTAAATGGATATTTCAAGTTTTTTCATGTTACAACATTTTAGTTTAATTCACTTATGTAAATGAAGTTCAAAAAAAAAAAAAAAAACTCTTTTATTTTACCAGAAGTGTCATTACTCATTATCAGAAACATCCATTTAAAGTTCAGAGACAATAAAAATGAAAAACATCTGTCATAAAGGGGGTTTAATTTATTCTTAAATTGTATTGCTGTACGTAAGATTGTGTTCCAATGGGTATACTTCTGCTTAACATTTGAAGTACAACATGTAAAGCCCACTTTCAAGTGGGCTTGCAATATTTCTATGAAAAGCAATAAAATAAACATCTTAGAAACCAGACATTTTAAACACAAGTAATGTATTTCATTTTAATACTGTTTTTAAAACCAGATAGTGAGGTTTTATCTCCTGCTTTCTATGATACCGAGAAAACATACATCCAGGTAGACTTCACATATTGTGTCAGAGGGCTTCCATTTCTATCACTCCTTAATGATGAATGAGGTGGTTTTTCTAAACAAATAAGCACTTCAGAGAGTTACCCTTGACAGGGCTGTTAATCCTGGGAGTCTGCCTTATCATTGCAGAATTCAAGGGCTGAAGTTTTACAGTATCCCTGTACTGCCTGTCTCTTACGCTGCCGCTCTGGCTGAAGTTGGGACGTAGCTATTTCACATCTTGCATGTAAGGCCATGCTCAGAGCTTCTGTTCTGGTGTGCTTGCAGATAGAGGGGCTTATCATCTTAGTAGGCACTGGCCCTCTTATATCTGGCGGAGTTTCTCATTCAGATGGATGTGTTACAATCAGGCTGCTTTCAGTGGTGTCTTGTTTCCCTTGCAGTCTTTCTTCAGTGAATGCAATGAATTTTGGACTATAATACAAAGCTTTCCTTGAGTGTTACAGAACATCAAGGCAAGTGAGATCGCATTCTCCTGTCAGAAATGTATTAAAGATATGGTCCATAAGCACAATTTGGCTTCAAAAATGGCAATTTTGAAAAAATGCAGAAAATCCGTCTTACAACTTTGCATACCTGGCAGCAGCTATTGTGCTTAATATCACCATTAAAACTATAACACATTTCAGAAGAAACAGCTTATAGTGTTATTCTAGTGATTAATTGTAGAATCTGGACCCATTTTCACATGATTGAAAGCCATTATCAAGTAGCCTTTCAAATTTCTTTCATCCTTTTCCTCTATCACCTCCTAAATCCCTTCCACACCACCTGCCACAGAAATTTGGAACACCACCAGGATCATTTGAAAATAACAAGTGAATATTTTTTCATCCCCATCATGTTTCTTATCCCTTAGAAGGCCGAGAACAGGCATGTGACATCAGCTGCTGTTTGAAAATCAAAGTATAATGTGTTTTCAGTTTATAAAATATTCAAAAGCACAGGCTAACAGGCTAACTTTGAGGAATTGGTTACACTGCTAGACAGCAAGAGCTGTTTGTCCCTTTTATCTATGTTACTTCTCCCCCTCTCCTTCCCCCCCCGTTCTCTCCCTTATTTTTTTCTTAAGGACTGAATGCAAAGAAAATGTAAATTTTGATGCCTTGGGCCTTGGAAAGATAGGAAGGAAAAAGATAATGCCAAAAAATAAATAAGGAAGATGGGGCAAACAGAGGGTCTCTTTTGATGTGACATCAGTAGTTTCATTGACTAGTTTCATTGCTTGTGCATCCAAAAGATCCCTAATGCAAAGTATTAGCTTTGCAAAAGCTTTTCTGAACACTAGGAATGAAAGCAGGCATTTATTCTGTACTAACTTTCATTCCAGGTTCTCAGAGCTCTGCATAAGTAAGAATTGTCAGAGGTACCATGTGAGATAGATGTTTTAGCACCCACTTTACTGATAGGATACTGTGAGGTGCAAACGGTTAAGAAGCCCAAGAATACAGGACAGCATTCCAGGAATACTGAACAGAAAATGAATGTTTGGGTCTGATCTTCAGCAGCTGTTTTCTTTAGGGGCAGGGAAAGCCCTGCACACAGAGCTGATAGAAAATACGCATGCCATCACTCTCGGGAGCCTGCAATGAAAAAGGCAAATCCGTAAATGTAAAAGGCGAAATCCTCGCTGAAGTGATGAGGAACTCCTGACTCAATCAGAGCTGAGTTTTTCTTTACATGCTTATTTCTGTTTAGCCCATAGTGTGTCAGAGTGAAAATGAAGACTTAGGCTGTAGTTTATTTCCATGGTTTTGATGGTGCTAAAGCCAGTATGAAACATTTTCTGTCCTGCTTTACTCTAGCTTCATAATCCTGCATAACAGTTTGTTCCCTCCTCGGCTGTACTGAGGTAGCTGTATGGAGACACAGGTTATAAACCAGGTCACTGAACTGATCCTAAGGATTTTTTTAGGTGAGATGAGAGGAGGCAGAAGATTTAGTTAGGAGTGTTTTGGCTTTTCTAAACCTAGATAATTTTACTGATCTGGATTATAGCAGATGCATCAGACAGTTACAGAAAGTAGTAGAAGTAGGGTATAAACTGAAGTGGACTGGTGTTGCTGCCTGGGAAAATATGTTAAACATGCCTTGAGAATCAAAAGCATTTGGTTGTTTCAATACTGCGAGTTCACAGTAAGCCTGTATCTGTACAGGTCCTATGACAATGGAAGTTTGATGCTGGTTCAGGTCTGGAAACTTCCCTTATAAGACTTTATTTTAAATAAATAAATAAATCTGAATGGAGTAATGGTAGAAAGGTGTCCGCTTTCAGAATTTGCTGTATACTGCTTCGATGAAAAAAAAAAAAAAGAAGCAGCAGGCTTTTTAGATTTTGAGAGAGCCTTTCTCTATAAATGCACATGCAATGGGGGCTGTGTTACTTCTTTCTGATCTTGAAGAAAGGTGACCTGCAGTTTTGAGTGTACTATGCTAAACCTGGTTTTCTGTATCATATCTCAGTTGGCTTTATAGCCCTTTATCTTTTAGCTAAGCAAACACTTGAATATTTGCCATATCCCTGACATGATGTTTCTAAAACCTATAAATCAAAAGAAAAACTGCAAATTAGACTCAAAGTAGTTTTTGCTGATGAGGATGCTATTTGCTTTCAATAGATATGTATCACTATGGAGGCAAATACACCTCTGTTAATTACTCTTATTTTGTCTTCATGTATCTATTGATTAGGACATTTATCTAAAGAATAAACAACAGCATCTTGGACAGTGTTATCAAATGTGATGTAATCATGGCATACAGAGATTTAGTCATATGTTTTCCTAACTTTGTTATCTGGCAAACCACATCATTTTCTGTTTAAATCTAGCCTTAGCTTTGCAGTATTTAACATCCTTTATTTTATAATAGCTTAGATGTGACTTATTTTGATGTGTTTAGCTTTTTTATGTAATTGATTGGGACAGATGATGTTACTTAACTGTCATCTAGTCATTTAAAACCTGTGGGAAAGCATTATATTGACTGAATTTTATTATACGATGAGTATATAAAATTGATTTAGAGTGATATGAGGTTCATGTTCTCCATGCAACACTTTTTACTATAAATGCTCATTCATACTGGCTTGAATTTTTTCTATCAACCAGGCAGAGAATGCCTTTTTTTTTTTTCTTTTGTATTTTACAAAGCCAAAGGTTCGACCTGCAGTTAGAGTAGGCAAAATGCTACACCATCACGTATCTGGTCTTTGAAAACCCCAGGGTCTGCTCTAGCTCCTACTGAAGTCACTGGGAGTTTTGCCACAGATTTCAATAGGACTGGGAGGAGAGCCTATGTTTATCGTTAACTGAGATATACTGAAGCTCTGTTCACAGTGAATTAGAAGGACAGGTCTGAATTGTTTCAGAGGTTTATTATGTGCAGGCTGCAATTCCAGAGAACCTCTGTTTACAGGAGGAAAAAAATTCTACATTCCTTGTACAGTCAGAATTTCCACTGAAGTCAATGAAATCTCTGCCCTGAGTAAGAATAAACACTTTTGACCAAAGAAAATGATTTAGTGAAAAACAAGCACATTAGTGAAGTGCCTGTTGGCTGTGTTCCTCTATTTTCTGTCATTTGGATCTGAAGAATTATCAGGGTAATGGTAGTAAGCTTCAGTTGCTGTGTACACTTACTGATGGTCACTTTACAGTGACTGCATTGCGTTTCTTATGGAGAGTGTTTAAGCAAAAAGAAAGAGCAGGAGAAGCTATTTAACTGGATTGTCAGGCAAATCCTGGTTGATTCAAAAGATGCTGTCCTGCCCTCACTTCCTTTCTTGTTGCTTTCTGTTGAGAACCAGATCCATCATGTACCTGCAAATTTATCTATGCCAAGGATCCAAGTTTCTGAACAGCATGGACTTTGGGGAATTTTTTCCCTTTGAACATCCCAGTCAGACATAGCCTGGTCCTAAACACTTTTCAGGTATGAATATGCTGAACTTGGTGTCTGAACAATTCTATCATCATGAATTTACTTCTTAATGCTCTTTCAAGATGATTATTTTGTGATAGGCATGCCAAGTCCTACAATACTTGGCCAGCAAAAATTTCCAATCACAATTTGAGGGTTTGTGACTAACTTTCTGTTGAAACAGAAAATAAAAATAGATGCTTTAAATGAAGCAGATTAGAATTAGAAATTAATTTGTCTTCTCTACTAACCCTAAATCATCAGAGGAAGTGTAGCATCTTAATTTGCTCCATAACTATGTAATAGTATTTTGAGTACCTTCTTTGTCAGGGTCTTAGCAGCACTGATCCCTCTGTGTCTTTCTCCTGCAATGGCAGCCAGTCACATTCTGTAGCAAAAGTAATACAGTAGGGAAGTAGGGAAGTCCACAGGAGGTGAGGAGTGGGATGGAATTATTCCCATGTGTTTTAGACTGTTTATCAAGCTTACTGGTCTGATGTACAGGAGAAATGATGTTCCTAAGATACATGCAAACCCTGTCTTTGAAGGCAAAAGCAAGTGCTTAGAATTTGTGGAGAAGCGCTGTTTAAAAAAATAAAAAATAAAATTACAAAACTGAAAAAGTAATTTCAAATTGGAGATGATATACTGCACATTGAGAGCAAGAGATGCTAAGAAAACAAAAGACTTAATTTGAAATACATTAATTTTTCCAGTCTGCATTATTCTCTGTCAAATATACTGGGAACACAAATCTGCATCTGCATTGATTGGATGAATTTCAAAGACCTTTTACCTGCTCTCTGTTTGTGTTGCCTCATATCTTTATGACATGGAATGAACTGCTTGGCGCCACGTTGCTGTTATCCATTAACCATTCCTGTTTTCCTAATCATCTTAGACTCCATCTTTCTCTGTCCTATCTGTTATTGTCTTCTGCAAAGAGATGTGATGTTCCTGTAGCCTGTTCTGGTTTGCATGACATGATTTGTGTTTCTGCCTACAAGGGTTTCTCTACTGAACCCTGTACATTATCTTCCCCCAGCGCCCCCCTCCTCTGTAACCAGGAGAAGAGGGTCATACATCTGTAAAATGACAGCACTTATGAAAAATGGGAGTTTGGTACACATGGCTCTCATCAGACACAGACTCATCTTCCATGCCACAGACACTACTTGTTTCCTTGCAATGCAGACTGGAGCTGGAAACACAGGAAACACCTAATAAATTGCTTGACCTATCAAATTAACAAGTCATTAAGAAACTATTTTGGTAATCAATGAGCAAAGCAGAATTGTTTGCTTTCTGGCAGAGCAAGAAGAATGCATGGAGATGGAGCCATTTTTTTTCTTCATCTCTGTTCTATAAACAGCGTTTAACTGGATTGTTTGCTGCAATACATGGAAAAATGTGAGAAATCTATTCTTAGAATTAGAACTCTTAAAACTAGAGGTGTGCATTGGCTTAAGTTTGTGGCAGAAATACAGCAATCAAAGAAACTTGGGTATATGATGCTTCAATTATGGCATTACTGTCTCTGGTGAAGGTGTTAATAGTGCTGATTATAATAAGTGCATAACAGAAATAAAATTTTCTGGTTTTAAGACGAGTACAAGTTGAAGTCTGTGTAGTCCCTAATCATTCAGCCTAGCACAAAAAAATCCAAAGAAGCATAAAATTTTGCAGTTCTCATCTAAAGCACCTAATTAAAATCAAAATAAGTAATTATCAATAAAACAAGAAGCAGCCATTTTCTTCTGTCTGAGATGGCCTGAGATGCAGAAATATGCTGGCTCTTACTTCTGTTTAGGAAAGGCACATGCCTGGGGCTGCTGAAAAGTCTTGGTGATGTCTGTGAAAGCAACTGCCAAGGATAGTTGGAGCACATGCTCCCCTGTTGGCCTAAGGCAGAGAGGAGCTGTGAAGTGAGATCAGGGCATAAAAATATGAGACAGAGTGGAAACTTGTGATTGTTGCAGTGATATCTGTAACTGCCAAGGATGTTACGCTCAGTTGAGCTTGTATTGACAGCAAGGTGCCAAAGCAGCTATCATTTATGTTGTAAGCTTAATAGTAGACATCTACTTGAGTACCCTGTCAAATTATGGGCTCAGTAATAATTAAATTATTTGGAAATTTAAACAAGGCCAGCAATCTTGCTGTTACAGTGACATCCTCTTGCCTTTCTTGGACATTTCTGTGGAGCTGAACTTCCTATTAATAATTAATAACTTCCTATAATAGTGGACCTTTAGTAAGTTTTCATCAAATCTGTAGAGCCCCTAAGACATTGTGCATCATTCCAGCTGATCATTTACTTCAAGCACTTTTTTTTTTCTTTATTAAATAGAAAGTCACAAAGTTGAAATGATGGTATGGAAGCAAATAGAGCTCTGTAGAGAAGAAAGGTATTAACTAGGAATGTCATTTTCTCTCCATTGCCCTTCTGACAATGATAGGATGGAAAAGTTGCTGTTGAGGAGTAAATGGGATAATTCAGGAATCCTGAAAAAAATATAAATTCCCATTGTTACAAAAATTTGCAACATGCAAATTTTCTTCTTATTTATTGAAAAAGGGATTGCTTTGAAAATATGTTTGTTTGTTTGTTTGTTTATCTAAACTTAGTTCTATGTTTGTAGTCCCAGTTCAGCAATGTATTTAAGCATAAAGATTTCGGTAACCTTTCTCAAGTTTTAAAACTCTGTATGTGCATAAGTAATCTCCTAATGCCAAAAACAGATGATAGGTTCCTGTCCCTCTGTCTTTGTGTAAACTGTGGTCAGACACAATAAATTATACCTCATGTGATTATTATAATAATTGAAAGTGGGAAGAATTATGATTGTGAAACTTTGCACTGAATTCCAGCTGGGATACAAAGATGGGTTACACTGATGCTTGTTTACAAATGTCTAAACCTCAAAGTGCACCAGAGTCAGTGACTCATGGCCTCATCCCACACGTGCTGAATGAGCATTGCCTTTGTGAGTTGCTCATTAATGCAAATTCAGGATTAGAGCACTTGTTATTTGCCAGTACTTCATCATTTTCGCTAGTTTAACAGTGTCAGAATTTAAAGCAAAATGCTTGAAAAGAAAATACAACACACAGTTGTTCCTCAGAACAAAATGCCTTCTATATTAGAAATTAGCCATGTTACTTATTGCAATAGTGTATGCTTGGATTTACTCTGGGAGAACTTAAATATTATATTGTTGCAGAACATACAAAGACACATTACAATTTCAGAGTATTAAGCAATGTATCACTTTTTAAGAGGAAAAATACTGAACAAAAAATAAAATAAAGTAAAATAAAATAAAACTATTTGCCAACTGTAGCATTTAATCAGCAATTTTGTAAGAACAGTTTTTGCAAGTAAGCACTGAGTTATGGTAATTCAGTTTCTATTCTCCAGAATATTCCAACCACAAATTGTGTATGATACTCATTACTGTAGCATTTGTTTGAAGCAGGATACCTTCATGTAAGATGAATGAATACATTTAAAAAATACTTGCATCACAAAAATGCTAAAAGTTGTTTGCCTCCATTCTCAAATTCTGACTGAAAGACACTACAAATCCTGTGGTATCAGAGCAGGTGCTATCAGATAACCAAGATTTGACTTCTAGTCTGTTGTGTAATAAAATCACATTTACTCTTTTTTTAAATCTACAGAATGATTGAGAAATAATTAGTGTTTTCCTTAAAAGAGCAGAATCAAAAATAATTCCTACATTTGCATTCCAAATCCTTCCTTAGTTTAGAAATATTCCTACAAGGTTCTGTTTGTAACAGTAGTAGTCGTTCACTTATTCATAATTCTACTTTTCAGAAAGATAAATGGCTCTAGATGAACATTTTCCAGTTTCCTCAAGAAAACCTCACTCATGTCCAGACATTGTTCTCAACAGCAAAAGTCCAGGTTAACCATATAAACAGCTGATAGGAGAGCAATGAAAATGGTATTTGAACTTAATTTTACTTAATAGTAGCAGTAATAATAGCCAGTTGTTTTGCTTTTTGCGTTATGCCATCATTTCGCTAACTTCAATGCTGCCTGGTATGTTACTGTTTAGTTCATGGGAGTTTATGTATTTCTGAAGACAACCACTGGTTTAACAGATGTTTGTTTTAAAAGAGTTCCTTAGCAGTATAAATTATAGTAGACTAAATTGCTCATTTAAGGGCATGACAAAGTGACTTTCAGAGCATGCTCTGGTATGCGAAGCAAGCAGGGTAAGTGCAAAAAGCAGTTCTTGGGTCTCTATGAAAAAAAGTCCTCTTCCTATGTTTTAGAAAGGGACTCTGTCATAGAAAAGTTATGCCTCCTGTTAAAGTAGTTGAACCAGCTGCGTCCCATGTGCTGAAAACACTCTTGTCTCTTATTTCTCCTGTTCAATTATTGTGTCTATAAATTGCAGTGGGCCACCTGTGCAATGCACTCATCCAGAATAGCCCCAGAGGAAGCATTAACATATCAAGGCTCATAAAGCACAAATCCTTAAATGTAAAAACTGACACTTTCATCCTACTCCAGCCTACATCTATATAGACATTAAAACAGAAAGGACTAAAGAATATTTTACTATGCAATTTGAGGGCCCTGCTCTCCTCTCACTGAGGTCACCAGCAGAACTCTCGATTTTTGTTTGGGAATGGGATCAAACTATAAAAAGCATGAATTCTGGTTACATGTTTTAGAAACTTATTCTGACTTCTGCCATCTATCAAGTTTGATGATCCTATAAAATTTTGAAGAAAAAAAAAAAAGGAAGACTTCTGTTCTTGACATTAACCATATTTTTTGTTATTCTCGGTCTAAAGAATTAAATCAGATCTCTCTGGGAAAAGGGGTCTCTGGGTTTGGACTAGCCAGAGGAAGAACATCTTCAAATTAACAAAACAAGGGCATGCTGCTTCCAGCTCTAACACTGCCCCTTTAGAATAGGTTTAAGAACAAGTATTCTTGTCTTGACACATCAAGGACCAACCAGCAAATACAGAGACTGTTTTTTTTTTCCCTGGTAGAGCCAGGGGCCAGAGTGTGAAGATGGCAGTTTTCCAGTTACTGCAATCTGCAGCATAGGTAACTTTTACCTGGGAGAGTTCAAGATGAGACCTACTAATTTCAATCATCTTGAACAACGTTCTTAAGAAAAGAATCTCTCTAGATAAGCAGTCGTTATTCATAAATATCTAAAAATATCTCTCTCTTTTCTTTCCTCTCCTTAATTGTATGTGATCTCCAGTGCATACGTGGTATCATTGATCAGTAAATAACTGTAATAGTTGTATTATGGGGACTGCATTTCTCTTGTTTAGGCATAGGTTGGTGAGGCATCCTTCTGCTCCACTCCATTCCCATCTCTGGATACATGTATGCTTTCCTCAAGGCCGGTGTATGGTTATGCATTCTTAAGCACCTCTTATGGGAAATATGATATGACATGCAAGTGTTGTGTTTTGAGGCAAATGAGCTTGGAAATAGATGCTGCAGCTCATGGCTATGTTTATGGAAAGAAGAAAATCAGGGCAGGCATATCAGAAAGTCAGCAATTGGGTGATGTAGAACTTCAGAAATAAAAGCAGATGCTAATAACAAATAGTTGTGTTTTTTTTTGTAGCTGATCATAAGGACTTCATACCTAAGAACACAGTCCTCTCTTAATTTCCGGTTAGGATTCCATCTAAACCAGTTGCACAGCTCTGACCTCAGAACTGTTGTTCTTTCCAAATTAAATCTGTCACTGGCAATGTATTCATGTTTCTGTATTTTGCACAGTTGTATGTTGGAGTGGCAGACTGTTTGCCTCAACACTTCACTGTTTGATTCTCTATTCTTTCGTGGTGTTTTTTTTTTAGATTCCCTAACTCCAACTCTAAGATAGTTCCTAACGCATCCACACATTACAGACCTTTTCCTCTCTGCAGCATAATTAGACCTCTGACCTTCTATTCCCTAAAGTTAAAGAAATGCCAAATTGCTTCATTATGTTTATATATTGGTCCAATGAGATTTTAATTTTCTCTGGCTATCCATATCTTCCTTTTTATTTCCTGTTTACTAGCATCATATAACTTTTTGTGATATCTAGTGCTCTTGGAAGAGGATATATTTTTCGTCAGAAAATTTTATTTACACAATGGTTTTCTCTTCTCTCCATAAAATTATCTTCAGTATTAACCAGTGTGAATTAGTCAGTATCATAAAACCTAAGGAAAGGAGAAAGAGAGTAAAAAGTCCAGTAGTCTTAAGATTCCATGGTCTTGAATCTAAATCCAACATGCATGTGCTCAATATTACTTACATGAGTAACCTCTGTCCTCAGTGCATTACCAAACCCTTATTTTTCAAGGGTACCCTTGCAAAAGCTTCCACAGGAAAACTTTCTTAATTACATATAGAAAACTATCCACAAGTAAATACATTTTTGCTGAAGAAGAGAAAGTCAGTAAAAGTCTTCAGGGAGAACAGCCTTCATTCAGTAAAGGATGCAAAGCACATTTTTTCAACTTTAATACATATTGTTACATCTGCTAAATCAAGTTCTACATGAGCATTTATTGTGGCTGTGAAGCATGTGTACCACGATGAGGATCTTTATCCTCAACTCTGATTTCAGGAAAAAAAAAAAAAAAAAAAAAAAACCTTCTCCATCTCATAATATATTCTTGTGCTTGCTTCATGTTCATGGTGTAAAAAGGTGGCCTCAAATATTGACAGTAGCAAGAGTTCTGTCATTCATTCAGTGAACTGAACCCCTGAGCTACTGTTCCTCTAGCCTCTGAGAAGAAATGCGTCTAAGACATGGCCCAGATCCATTTCTCTGTGGTCATTCTAGGTTCTTCTCTTGGTATTCACCTTTCCATATATTTCTAACAGAGTCTTGTAGCAGGCTCTGGGCACTTTTTTCACTGCTTAATCCCATGTTTCACCTAGTTAAGAAGAGCATATACAATCAGAAGAATTGGTCATCTTTTTGCAAAATGTACTGCAGTTCAAATGCTACTTTTGGGGCACAAACTGTGCAATATCCTGTGATCCTTACCAGAATGCAAGGTCAGACTAAAATGATGATAATGGTCCCTTCTGGGCTCAAAATCCATTACACTATTTCCATTATTTGTAGCTGCATGAGAACAGCAGTGTGTGAACAGAGATAGCAGTACACTAACAACAACCTGTTAGCTTAGGCGTCTTGAACCAGTTCAGCCTTGATTTGCCTTGGAGGTCAACCTGCAGGCATTGTTCTCAATGGAGAGCTTTTTAGCACAGGGGTTTTCCAACTGCTACACACTGATTCTTTACTACCTTCTTTTAAAATTCACCCCGTTTTTCATAACTCTAAGAGGAACCACTGGCCTTGCCGTCTTAAGAGTGCTACAGGTAGGGTTTGAAATTACCAATACAAAGTAATCGATAAAAATGTGTACCCATCTCTTTGAGGCTTTTCTCTGTGTTGAGTCTGTAGTTGTCAATTTGTAATATAGTAAAAATATAGTTTGAATTTCTGAAGTTCTCTGAAATTAGGTTAGGAAGAGAAGTCTTGCCTTTAGTCGGCTAGAAAAAGTATAACTTGTCTACAAATATCTTGATCGTGTTTGCAAAATTTATTGCTGAGCTGAGTATAATTTCTTGCCTTTCACTTTGAGCAGTTACCACATATCATTTGCAAAACATTTGTACTTATCATGATCGAACTTGTGAATGTCTGATTATTCTAAACTTAGCATTGTTTTTTATGGAGATTTAGAACTCAAAACAGACTGAAAATTGATCTACATGCTAAACATATTGCATGGAAATTGGTGTGGAACTTGTAACAGTAAGATTACAGTCCAGTTCCATGAGATCTTCTCTAGACAGCTGCAGAGGGAAAGAAAAGGTTTAACACATGGCAGAAAGATGTGCGGTATGAATAAGTGTATTTTTAAGGGGAAAGGTGTAAAAAGTATTTGTCTCTGTTTTACAGCAATAATATCCCAGAGAAACTAAGCCATATTCTCATTTCTGGTATCTGTTCTGTTCATGAAATCTGCTTTTTTTTTTTTTTTTTGGGGGGGGGGGTCATTTCTGGGAATAAATAATACCAGAGGGTGGGTGGACAATGTCAAAGTGACCTTCTTGATGATTGTATCTTAACTGCAACTGCTTTTAAGCAAGCAGTTGTACCACTTCTCTGAATATCTTCTCTTCCCATAATTTGGCAATGGTGTAATGGGAAGTACCAAACTTTACATGTAGAATTTTTCAAATCTGAATTTGCATTTTTTGTTGGTAACTACTAAAGAAGTATTTACGTGAATGAAAGCAGCTTCCTCCGTTTCACTAACCTACTACAATGGAGAAAACAGACAATATGCTGTCAGCTCAGTGGCTCAACCTGCCATACTGTTTTACATCTTAGTGTCTCCAAGTCAGTCACTTTTGTCCCAGTATTGCAATTCATAACTGCGCTGCATGTTTTTATTGTCAGCTGCATGTTTCCCTTATCCCAGGAAAGGAAAGTGCTACGAGCAGTCATTCTTCCGCAGTCAACCACTTAGAGCAGTGAAGCCACATGGCAAGCCTAAAATATTTAGGCAGCTAGTTCCTGCTCACTGTACCACAATCTGCTGTGTGGATTGTACACAACTTTTTCATCTGCAGGTGCCTTTTGCCAGAAAGTCCCAAAAGCTGTATAAAGCGTAATAATAAATGGAGGGCAGAGTTTAATGAAAGAAATGATGACCAATTGTAGAGGGCAATGCCAACCAGAGGTAATTTGGTCAGTGTAGAGCCCACCTAATGTGCTTGCTGGCCCTTTGTCAGCATCCTATGAGGTACCTGTTTAAGCCATGCATGTGCTGCTCACAGCCTTTTCTCTGCAACTGCAACAGCAGGTGTTTGGAAGAATAGCAAAAAGACACACACACAATAACACAATACAAAACAAACAAAACAAAAAAAAAAAAAGGATCATTACTGGTAATAGCACTTTATGGGTAATACTGTTAACAACACTATATGGGCGTCAAAAACATGTACAAGCTACCTGTAGCTTGTATGTTAAATCAGCAAGGGTAATGACAAAAACCTTACAAAATTAAAATTCAAAGTGTCATTCAGAATTTGCTTACAGAAAAAACTTTTCCAAAAATTGTAAAATAACACTGCTATAAGGTAGTGTAAGAAAAGATTGGGCCTCAGGTTTTCACTCTGAAGGCATCTTTGGTTTCTCCCTTTTGAGCAAGAGGCACTAGCTGATGTTCTGAGAGGATCGTATGGCTGAATATAATACCTTGGAATCACTGGGTCCTTAGTAAGATTGCTGATGCTCTGCACTGGGGAATTTGTATGCAAATAGCATTATCATTTTCTCCAGTAACAATGTATTTGCTATGTTATGTTGCACTTGTATTACCAAAAAAAAAAAAAAAAAGTTAATGTCATTGGTGATCAGAGTCTGGTCCTGGTGAATATTTAAGCTACAAATTTGGCTTCAAGAATTCGTCAAACTGATATTCATCAATCTTTGAAGGAATCTGGGGCAGATACAAACAGAGATAAGGGCAACTCCAAGCAGTCAACATATCCCATGATATATTCCATGCACTCTGTTCACGTATTTCAAGTGTTGGGCATTTGAAACCTGGATACAGTTCTAAAATTTATAAGACTTCAGTCTGACTTCAAAAGATCTTGAGTGAAGTATTTTGAGAGTTGTGGGGTTACTCTGACATAAAAGTAAAATGAAGCAATCTCAACCTAATCCTGTCAAAAATCATGCAAAAGAGCACTGCAAATATAATCTTTTCTACTTCAGTGGAATTATAATATGAATGTAAAGTCAAACCAGAATGAAGGCAAGAAATTTTTGTATCGGTACAACTCAAAATTCAGTTGCAAAAGACTTACAGCCAAGCCAAATAAACAAACAAACAAGTAGAAGCACTGAACTCTGAGTAGTTTGTGAGGTGCACACTGAGATTCTGTAGTTATCTACATAGTAAGAAAGAGTTATCTTCAATTAATATCATGACCAAAGTTCAGGTTCATATGTTCAATGCTCACAAGTCTTTTGGGTCATCTAGAGCTTGGGCTATGGCTTGGCCACACTTAATGCATTTCAGAATTTTTCCATTGTTTTCAGTAGATTTTTCTGTATGTATGTTTGCTGTATATATATCCACCTATTATAACAGGTTTATAATTCTGGTCTTCCTTAGAAGTGAGAGATAATTTTCTTTGTTATATATTATACACAGTACATATGGTTTATTTGTCCAGTAATTATGACCACTTTCTAGTGTGTTTCAGCTGGCACTGAACTGGTCAGTCTCCCTGTCCTGAGATACAGCCATGGGCTAGTAAGATTGTCCTTAGGAAGATTTAAGAAAATAGCTCCATTTCTTCATTAGTCACTATAAACACTGAGCTGTCCCTCTGTGACCTCTAGCTGCTCTTAGTTACACATGTGAATGGAGATGAAGTTTGAGACAGAAATCCTCTTTTGTAGCACAGCGCACCTGCCATTTCCATCAAGCAGCAGCAGGTCTGCAGCAAGCAGTAAATCTGTCAGAGAGATTGAGTAGTGGATGGCACCAGTGGGTTTACATCCAGCTATTTTGAGTCAAGCAGCAAAGTGATTTTTTTCCCCTCTGAATTGACATAATGCTATGCTAAGAAAACAAATTCCTTTAGTATTTCTCGTTCAGTCCAGCCTGCAGTAGACTTCACATTCTAATTGCTTCCATTTGCTATTCCCTGTTGTTAAAAAGTTAGATTTTTACAAACAGGTTTCTTGTTTCCCAGCACACTGCCCAAGAAGTAGATTCCTATTTGACTTATATTTTCAAATACCTTCTGGTTACTGAAGACAGGCATAGAAACCAGTGAGTTTAAATGAAGTTCATGTAGTAGACATATAAAGTATCAGTGTTTCAGAGAATCTAAAGAGCTCCAAGCCATGGACCAGGCAGGTCCATATTCAATGAGGAATCTCAGAAACACAAGCCTTATGTGTCTTCCATTAGACTCCAGTGGACTCTATTCACGCATCTAAAGGCTGTGTAGCTGTGGCATCAGGCTTGAAATTTGCAATATCTAATTTTAAGAAACAGAAGCAAAACAGAAAAAAATGAGAAAAACATGTATGAATGGTAATAAGTGATAATCACAAGATATAGAATTTACTATAGCATCAAGCCGGATACTGAAAATCTAAGCTACTTAAGGATACCAACGTGCTTTCATGAAAATTGTGTGGTAAAAAGGCAAGCCTTAATAGGGTCACTTCATATAATTATTATACGCTAAATAAGCTTTTCAAAATATTTATTTAAAAAAAAAAAGCAAAAATATCAGCTTAATTTAGTGACTTTTCTACTGTAATTCTTCACCCAGAGACATCACATCTCTGCTCTCTTATGCAACTACAAAAATTATTTGCTTTTATTTAAAAGTGTTAAAAGGTAAACCTTGATAAATACAGAGATAAATATGGCTTCCATGTTAGCATTAAAAATAGCCTAACTTGTATTTGCACAAAGAATCATAAACATTCCTCATTTACACAGGCATAAATGTGATTTATACTCATTACTGAAAGCCTTTGCATTGCAAGAATCGTAAAGATGTTGGCTAGATGGACCTTCTATTTGGATGAAAGGATAACATAATATTTGCATTTACATTGCAAGAATAGTAAAGATGTTGGCTAGATGGACCTTCTACTTGGATGAAAGGATAACGTAATATTTGCATCTTCATCCGTTCTTAGCCAATCTAAACTTCAGATAACACTTGCTGTGTGGTTGTCTTAATTAAATGAGCACCTGAAAACTAGGCACAGATTTCATCCCTTCTGATAAGAAGGGGTCTCAACAGTGACTGCACAGTCACTAGGAATTCTTCAGAGGTGAAGAAAAAAACACAGATTGTTAATTTTTTCTTATAAATGTGAGTTTGAGTTATGATAGAAACTAAATAATATAGCAGGTCTGTTAGGTCTGGTCTGTTTGAGCATATATATATAGTGCTTTAAGCAAAGAAAGCTCCCTGCTAAGGGAAGTGAAACAGAAAGAGCAAAGGACCAGTTTAAAAAAAAAAAATTTACTCTTTGTGTTTTAGCTTATTTTCTATTCACTGTTTCTAATGTCTCTTTGTACTACATTCAGAGTGCTCTGATGGAGACTCCCTACCTAAGGTCAGACTGAGGTGGTTTACAATCATTTTTCAAACCTGTTCTGGCTTTTGGCATGAGAAAACAATCTATTTCTAGAAACAGATAAAACTGTTTAGGAGAAGATATTATTTTGTTCATAACCTCTAGTATGATAGCAATCCAAAAATGTCTATGTTTTACATACTAACAGTATCTCATTCTTCAGTATAGAAAATATTGACAAGTCTGTATTTCATGGATTTACACTGACTTCTACACAGGAACAGAAAATATTTGGACTTTTTTAATTTGTACTCTTGTGTTTTATACAGGAAGAAAAAACATGTTAAGGGTGTTGAAACCAGTGTTAACTGTAAATACAAGAAACTCTTCCATTCTTACTACAAAGGCTGTGTGCAAGAAAAATAAGTAAAACCTGTAGGAACTGGATTGTTTCTGCTTTTAGCACCAAGGTAGCATCTCCAAAAGCATTTCCAGTTCCAATTCTTTAGAATTTAGTTTTGACTGAGAACAGGGTTTGATACTGCTTAATGCCACAGTTTTTAAGAATTAAGTTTTTGTACATGCATTATTAGCATGCTGAACTGTAGCCAAATGCAATGCTACATCCTAAAGTTCTTTCTGTGATCTCAATGAAAAGATCTCAGTCTACTTTTGTGAAAAGCCGTGAAAAGTCCCTAGCAAGCTTCGAAGACAGACTATTCATGACCCCTACAGAAAGTCAGGTAGGATCTGCCTGCTTTAGATGGGCCATCTTCCTCTTGATCCTCAGCAGGACTGAAAAAAAAAATCAGGAATATTAGCAAGCCTGTTTCCAAAGACAGGAAATATAAAATTGGGAGGTTTAAAACGCCTGAGTGTCACAGCTCTTTGTTATAGTGTGAAGAAATAAGAGGCAAAGTTCTGTTCTTGAGCGGATATTCAGTCTTGAGGAAGAAGTTATTCCCAAGAGGGCAGGAAGGTAGAAAGCTTTCTTTCAGGTAAGAGATAAAAAGAATGTACTATGTAAGTATTGTCTAGTACAGCTTCTCTACACACCCCAAATCTGGGGATAGACATTCCATGTGATGATGATTTGTATTCAAAACTGAAAGGATACAGCTAGTTTTGGACACCCCATCCATATATGCAAACTGAAAAAAAGTGGAAGTTCATACATAGGGTAGTAGGCTGAGTCCGCTACTAATAAGAACCAATAACAAAGAGATAATAAACTTTGAAACTCTTATGAAACCTACTATTCTGTTATTCTGTGATCATGCTAATAATTGTATGCACATTTCATCCAGGAAGCTGAATCTTAATCAAATAATAATGTGTATCCTCTTTGAAATGCCTCTTCATTTTGCTTTGAAGTGCCAGACTGCAACCAGAAGAGTACTTCTGCGTTTCTTACTTGACCTGCTCCCATCTGCTACCATCCAAAACTGACTTTCTCTGCCTTGCTTTTTTCATCTCCTCCCTTCCTTCCTACTCTCCCCAAGTATATTTTTAAGATGAATATATGAGCAAACTTTTGTCCACCTGGTACGGCAAAGACATGTCTGTTGCATCAAGCTTCCGGGTAAACAGTGCTGCCTCATGGATAACATATTTGAAAAGTAGGGAGAAAGATAATCTCCCTTTTATTGGCTTCATTCATATTGAAATGTACGATCAGAGTCAAAGTCTTAATCTTCACCTCACTTTCACAGCTGCTCAGCTAACCTTAGTGTGTATCCCAGCCCTCTGTGAGAAAGCAAGGCCCCTCTGATTGGATTAAAGGGCAAAGAAAGGGAATGTCATGTTACCCCTTTAGGCAGCCCAGGCTCTCAGAAGGAAGCTCAAATAACAAAAGGCGAGGAATCTGACCCAGCAAAAGCATGGCAGGCTCCAGCAGACTTCAGCCGGCTGCACCAGCTACGATGAGGTCACTTTTGACACTCTCTATGAGGTGACTCCTCAATTTGTACTAAATCCTCTTTTTTCTGAACAGAAGGCAGGAGGAGGTCTCTCCGTGTATTCCTACTGAGACAAACCAATCAGTCTCCCAAAAGGATAAGACAGAGCTTTGAAGCTCCCCTTGTAAGGCCTCCCGTTCACAATTATCAGCTCCTAAAATGCTAAAGAAAAATATTAACTGCAGTTCACAACACCTATTTATCCAACAAAGTGTACAGAGAAACCTTTTCTCTTTTCCTAGTGCCTAAGTCTAGCAGTGAAGCTAAGGACAAGCTTCGGTGGCTTCCCCATCACATTTATTTAGTGCCTTACATCAGAAGTTGCTAATAATTAGCTTGTTGGGATCTAAGAGTATGCTCATTCCCAGCCAAAAAAAAAGGCTGGAAATTTGCCATTGTTCTTGATGAAGACATGAAAAGGGGAAAAGACTCTATAGTAATAAGGCCCAATCAAAAATAATTTCTTTAAAAATATTTTTTGTACTTCCCCAAGGTCAGTGGAGTAAACCCCCATACTTGAACACCCAACTCCAGTACTGATTCAGAAGTTCTTAGGGAGGAGTGTCTTGGTCAAACTCATGGAAATGTTGTGTGAACAGCTGTGAACCAAAAGCTGAGCTGAGCTGCAGTTGCTTGTAGCAGTAGAGTGCCTTTTTTACAAAGATCATTTTCTGAACTAAAATAAAATGGAAACTGAGCAAAAAGAATGCCTGAAACCTCACAAACCACGTAACAGTCATGTTAGAGATAGGCCACACCTCTGCCTCCATTTTAGATGGGGCTTGGGCCTACCTCGGCCCTCAGCTTGCCTAGGATATGGAAGATTTCAGTAATTAACAAATGTTAAACCTTGTCCCCAGAACTAATCCTTGCCTCAAACACATACAAACACTTGATATGGCAGGTCTATCATTACAAACACAGATCTGGCAGACAGAGATGCTTCTCTGAATTAATTGTGTTCAGGCCAGGTCTGGACAGACTCCAGTGGATAAATCCATTTCAACTAGCCATTTGTAAACCTATGCTTTGTTAAGGCAATATTCAAGGGAGGCAGAATCCCTTGTATTCCAGGTCACCTTGATTTCTGCTGTAGGTCAAGTCTACGTAGTACCGTAATTACAAGTGTCCCGAGAATCCCTATGGGTTTGGCACCCAAAGCAGGATCAGGATCACATTGCTGTAGATTTGTGCTGTCCCCCAGGTACTTTATTTTGTTGGCAGTTGTAGCTTTGAGACTCCAGGGCTTGCAGATGTGGTTTAAAACTACCCTTACCCTCCACTTCCTAATCTTGGGTGAAATGTTGATTAGCTGGACTGAGGGATCAAGTATCAAAGTCTGCTTTTTACATTCAGCAGACTTTATAAGAAACTTTTTTCAGTGGTACTAGGAAAAAGCGCAATCTCTCCTCCTCCATGCCTGCCCTTCATGACTGTCAGTAGACAAAATACCTAAAATCAGCAGCACTGCTTCCAGGAGGCAGCTGCTGTGGTAGCAGAAATGGAGATGTAGTTAGTGACATGTCGATTGGCTCCCTGCTGTTCTTTTTGACAAAGGAGACAAAGAGCCAGTGTTTATTTTCAAATACCATTTTTGCTGAGGTTCTAGAAAGATGGATGAACTGAAACCGACTTTGATTTGGAGCTAATGGCCCAAATCAATCACTATAAGAGGCCACTGCCTTACCTCAGGTAGAGCCATGAGCTGATGGTGTTTGGGCAACATACAAGCTGACAGCCTTATATTTGCTGATGTGTTTACCTCAGCCATAAACAAACTTTTAACCGATTGCCCTATTGATAGCTGGATTCTCAGTTTACTTTTATTAATAGTATATGTGTGAATAACTGGGAAAATATTTCAAACCTAAATAATTTTGATGGAACATAAAGAAATGGGGATCATATATTCTGTACAGCAGAGGAAAAAAATGCTTTCAGTCAAGCACATAAATTTGTACCTGCTGCCTTGTGCTAAGCTATAATATTGGCTTTCATGCAGAAATGAATAATAGCTTTATTCACCCTCTCTAGATTGCCCTAACATGCTACAACTTGATTAAGGGCATGAATTCAGGGCATGAATCTTCCTGATATAGTGAGATTATTGAAATTATCCCAAAAGAGCATGTTTGCTGCTCTGCGTGCAAAGATCTTCCATTGTCTCCTTAAGAATACACAAGGCAGGTCAAGAGAAGCTTAATTAATATGGAATTAGCACAAGTCAATTTTTTTTTTTTTTATTTTGTCTTTCCCTTTGTGGCCTTACAGCAGCTGGCAGTTAGAGGAGATCATGCTCATAGAAGTGTATTGATCAAACATTATTAGTTAAAGCCTATTTGTATGCTATCCTTAGGGTAGCAGAACAAGAATTCTATATAGCACGTAGTGCTAGGCAGAAAAGACCAACAGGTTTCTGCATTTTGGTAAGTCTGATTTAGGGCTAATAAGTAGCTGAGCTTTTCAACAGAGACAAGGCAGCAAAACAAGGTCATGGATTAACTCTGTAGCTACATGCTCTACATTGCAATCAAACAGCTCCCCCTTCCAAACCAGCATGTCTATGGAGGTTCCTTTAATATCCTTCAGTCATCTGTCAGTTTCCAGTACTTAGATTGCCAAAATAAGTGGGTTCCTTTAATGTTATTTGTTCTCATATTTATTGGACAAAGATGACCAAAAACGGACTTTTCATCGAATTGATTGAGCACTGCATGCTTTGAATATCATATTACCATTATGTCTAAGCTCTCAGGAGCCAAACTCAGCATTTGCCAAGAATTTATTTCTAATTATTTATCCATGTTGCATGACAGCACAGGGATTCAGAGAAGATCATTCTGTCATCTTCACTATCCATTTCACTTCATAGTTGTACCAAAATCATACTGAGGCAACTGAATTAATCCTCAGGTATTTAATGATGCTGTGCCATTGACTTAGTGGTTCCCCATAGAAGGTACTGCACAGCAAAAGGAATCTTTGTTGGAATATGCCTTCTCAGCAGTCCATCGCCATGGTGGTGAAAATACAGCACATCCAAGAGCCTTGCAGACAATGGATTCACGTTAATCAAATCTCTGATCAACTGCTGCAGTTGACTCATGCTTGTGGAACATTTCCACTGAATTTACAGCAAATGCCAGAAGCATGTTCTTACATGGCACTGATTACCCTGCATACAACTAGATATTTCTCAGGACTTGTATGGTTCCTCACTAGCTTTGTCCTTAGATTTGGAAATGTACTTCTTTTAGTTAGCTTTATGGAAAATATCTCCTCCAGGTCATCAGCTCTTTGCAGTGGGTTCATTCTCAACATCAGAATCACAACAAACCATGATGTGAGTCACTGTGGAAAAAACAACAGATCTTTTTTGAAGTGTAAGTGTGACAGCTATCACGTGTCTTTCACCAGCTGAGAAAACTAACCTGGACAGGTTAAGAAGTCCTCGTAATTCACATGAACACATATGCAAACACATGCCCATATTTCATCTCCCTCTCTCTCAGTTCAGCTCTTTACATCAGTGGGATTAACATTATGAGCAATAACTGAATTAATTTGACAGTAAACCCAAACTTAACAATGAACTTCACATCTAAATCAGTTTCACATCTCTGTTAGTATGTGAAATGCATATATGGTAGCCAAAAACTGCCACTAGCAAAACCCCTCCATCTTAAAAATTAAAATCCCTCCCCACTCTCATAATCCCATACAGATTATTTCTCTTTTCATCATTGCTGGGTAGCTCTCGTTTAGTAAATTGGAAATCTGATCACTGTACATTAGAACATTTACCTTGACCTATTGTTATGCAAAAAGAGAAAGAAGCAGTGTATAAAGAAGCTGAAAGAATTAAACCTCAGTGAAGAAGTGGAGCTAGGTTAAAATACTAACTAACAATAATCTATCTTGACAGCTTCAACTTCCAGATGTTTAAGGCTGAATTTTGCAAGTCCTGTAGTGCTTTACTAACACACTTTTCAAAATATTTTTTTTGATAAATTTCTTGTAAATATTTTATACTATAATGATCACTCACTGCAGACCGATGTCAGTCATTTCCAAATGGTGTAGTAATACACCAACTTTTCACACACTTTGTTTGTTGTTAAAGGTTTTGTTGCTGTTTATGATGTAGTAGGAGATGGCTTATTTCTTTTTTTAGCTCTTTTCACAGTTGTTCAGAAATATTTTTTTTATTAATTTTCAAAGCAATTGATTTCATAATCAGAGCCAAACTGCTTATTCAAAAAATCTTTAAACAAAAGATCTGCAATACCTTGAGTGAAACAGGGTAGAGTAAGTCTGAGGCTGGAACATACTAATCTAATTGGTTTTGGTCATCATTGGGATGCTGCTTTATATCATGAAATGCTCTCATTCATTTTCAGGAAACATGGCTTATTTTTATGTTAATGTTTTTCTTTTCTCCAAAGAGGTTCTATGAATTATCCCAAATAAATTAATGTGCTGACCTTCAGTCCCTAGAAACCAGAGGCTGGATTACAGCTGTGCACGCCTTGAGAAGCTTAAATTTTACCGTTTGGTTAAGATGTAAGCTGCAAAATTTAGAGATGCCTGAACTTGACCTTCTAAGGAAATAGCAAAATTAGCACAAGATTTTTCCAGGACTATTTATACATCTCCTGAAATACAGAATAAAGCTGATCATTGCCTTTGAAGAGTATTCGCAGACAAGGCAGAACCATGGGTGTAGGAGAATAAAATCCTGCAGTTATTCTTTAGGTTTAATGAAAGTAAAGCTCATATGGGTTTTCCTATACATACTCAATCCAGCAGTGTTTTTACAAAGACACTAGTAGCAACTGAAAGTCACCTCTTAGCTTTTAATACCTGTGCTAAGCTAGTGCTTTTTGAACAAGGTAGGTTATCCTGCCTCTGCTAGACACCTTGTCATCATCAATACTTGGCCATACATGCTGTGGTTAGTAAGGCCTTTAGCTGGTCAATGTTTAGAAAAGAGGTTAAACACGTAAAGAGGAGGACTGTAGCTTGTTGTGACTCAGTTGATACAGACATTACAATTCCCCTCGCATTCACACAAGCTCCTCAGATCCAAGACATGAATGCAAAGGGAAAAGTTGTTCCTTTCTCTCTAGAGAAGAAAGTAGCATGTAGGTAAGCATCCTGTGGAAATTAAAGAAGGACTAAGGAGTAAAGTGGATTTTAGTCTTTTTATTTTAATAGTGATAAACTACTATACTTCCAGGAAAACAGGATGGGGAAAGTGGGGAGGAAGAATAGTTATGTCTGATAGTTAAGCCTTCCGGGAATATGGTTGAGCTAGTGTGGCTAATGCCAGCAGATAAGGGGTTAGATCAGACTGAAGATAAAACTTGACTGCTTATGAGCAAAAAATACGAACATTTTTTGCAGCAGAATTGGTGTGATTGGCAACTTCTCTTGGCAATTTTTTTAAAAGCTTCCATAATACAGTTCACACTTGTGACATTCTTGTGATCTTCACTGACACTAAAAATTCTGAACTGCACAGGATTTTAATCCTGCAAACCAGTTGAAAAGTCAGCGGTCAAAGCCTGTTTGCATTACTTGAATCCCTGCACAGTAAGAGGTGAATATGGTGAACTATAGTGTGTTGATAAATGAATCATTTCCAATAAAATAAAAATTAGAACGTACCTGTTCAAAGTCTGTTCTCTTGGCATTATCAACTTGTCTGAAACCAGGAAGCGTCAAAAGCATTGCAAGAAAACCTGTTCCTAAGACATTTGATTTATAGACTCAGAGAGGTTGTGTTGTGTTGAGATAATAATTTCATTTTCTGGAAGGTGATCAAAACAAAACTTTCAAACGTTCTGAGATTCACCCAGTGCTGGAGGGTTGAGTGGTTGCCATTTCTACCATATGCACTATATCACAGTTATTCATCAGCTGTCTTGTTTGATATATAGAGTTCATATGATACAGGGAGTTTTAGTCTTCTGTAAAGTCCACATTCATTCGTTTCATTTTACAGTACTAAATGTTCCTCAAGCATTAGAGGTAATTGGAAAGAAAAAAAAATGAAAATTAAAAGAAGTTCTGCTTAGCAAATTCACTGAAAAATCCAAACTCCATTATCAGAATTTGGTTGCCAGTGTGTAGCATACAACAGTGGTAACTGTGGGATTATTAAATAAAATATTTCTAGTAAATAAAACTTTAGTACCTTTTCATATTATTAGTTCAATAGTAACTCAGTGTGTACTGTTTGTCACAGTTTATTCTGGTAGGCATACAGCAGAAATGCTATGATTATCAGGCAAATCATGCTGACTGAAGAATTATAATGCTTCACCAAGAGAACTAAACCAAGATATGGAGGTGGGCGTGAGAGTCTCACACCCAGCTCCATGGCCAGCTTCTTAGTAATGCGTGCTTCTTAACTAAGGATTTTCACCTTTTCAATAGCTTGCCTAAAACTGTGATGAATTCTTTATGTGAAATCTTTTTTTTGTGACTTGTGTCTATTGTCAAACAGATCTGATGGGCTCCTTGAGCTGAAGTTAGAGAAATTGTGCTGTGTAGGTAACTGCGGGACAATGCCGTGCCTCTTGGTCTGAAGCTATGTTGTTACATTACCACACTATTTGCTGACCCGAGACCTCAGTCTAAGCAAACAACTGCAAAGCTTATCATCACATCAGGTAGACATGATGATAGTATCAAGGAAAGCTGTAGGGCCAAAGGACCAACTGGCATCAGGACAGAGAAGTTTGTTGTGTGTTTTTTTTAAGTAATCTGTGTGGTACATTGGCCGTGTGTATGGTAGGCTTCTCAGAATAAATAGAGGCCCAGGACTTTTACTTTGCTGTCTTTTCAGTGCAGCGTATAACTAGTCATGGTCAAAATGGTGCTTCAATAAATCAAAGTTAAGACAAAAACTGAGCTCTAGGCATCGCTATATGTGATTTTGAACAGTAGCATAGCTTTGGGATGCATTTGGAATCTAATTTATTTGCTTACTTGTTTGCTTTTAGAGGGGTGAGTCTTACAAGGATTTGTTGGCTTTGTACTGCTCAGGCACCTCAAAGAATAAAACTCAAGGCATTGTCTCATTTGCTGTCAACTTCTTGTGGGGAAAAACTTCTAGCTGTCACAAATCACTAGAGCCTGCTCTTGTGCAACCACCATCTCTTACCCTGCTTGGCACAGCAAGCAGCAGTGCCAAGGCAGGGGAACAGCACAGTGCTGCATTCACCAGCCCTTGCCTTCTCAACTATATATCAAGGATGGGCAAAGCAGTGGAGGGGAGGATGGGGCAAGAGAGGTTGGAAGAAGGACTTGCAGGACTTCAAGTATGAAGCCATGATGCTGCCTTTGTGTGTGTGTGTGTATTAGAATTCAAACCCAAGTATTTCATATTTGTACATTCATTTGGTTTTTGGATCAGTAAAGTATTTAAATCATACAAACCCTTCCTTAAGCTTCTTTATTTTATGAATCCATTGTAAATAACCTTTGAAATGCATTCGGGTGATGGAAAACGTTTGTTTGGAAGAGGTAATTTTACCAAGCTCAGAAGGGAACAGGCGGTCCTTTTTAGCAAATCCTTTGAAATGCTGTGAGAAATTGTGGTCTAGATAGCTGGAGTGACCTCTCGTGGTTTTCCCAGGAACTAAGGCAATTCATCTCCTCACTTCACTTCTGTTTAGCACATGAAGATCAAGGATGCTGGTGCTTACTAAAACACGGATCGAGGAGCATGGCTACATCAGGGGAGTGCAGGACAGGTGCATGATGAACTGTAACACGCAGTGCCCTCAGGTTAACAGATATTAACTTGAAAATGTTATTTCAGCCCTTGAATATCACTCATGTGTTCTTGGCTGCAGCGAGAAAGAAATATTTTCCAGCTATGGCAAGTTGGCTTACTACTAGCAGATCTCATCCCTGTTTTTTAACATTGGCTAACAAAAGTACAGACCTTTTAAAAGAAGGAGTTGACATCTTCCTTAAACACTCAAAATGGGAGCAATCAACCTTTCCTGAAGAATCAGCAGTGGCATAAGTAGCTGAGATATCTATAGCATGTGCCTCTGTTACATTTCACTGCCATCTTGCTTGTATTTCACCATTCTTGTGTATCAGATTCCAGCTGATTTTAGTTAACAGTGGGAAATTTCTATCATGCTTCCAGACTGGGAAGGCTTGCACATATTTTCATTGCATTATCTTCTTCTCATCACCCAATAGTTTGTTTGCTTTTGTTGTGTGTGTATTTTGGTTTTTTGTTTCTTTGGTTTTGTTTTTTGTTTGTTTGTTTTGAGGGGGAGGAGCCTTAGGAGGGTTACTTAACTTGGCATAAAAGCATATTTATAAGCATTAAAAATGATTTATAAAAAAAAAAAAAACCACTAGAATTCCACTTGTTAACCCCAAATATTTCAGATCAGATGTCACCCATCACTTCAGATTGCCTTATGTCGTGTATTGACCAGTGCATTAGGTGCCTGGGAGACTATTTATGATTTATACAAATCACTTCTCTAGAGGGACATCTATTGCAGTAGGATTCTCCTCTCCCTTCTTCATCTTGTGCATACATTTCTCAAATTTGAAAAAAAATAATCAAGTTGTGTAGTTTGTAAACTCTTTTGCATTGTTACTTGTTGTATATCCATATATATCCTTACTGAGTAGAGGAATCTTAACCAAACTACAAGAGTACACCATGCATTTCCTACCCAAGTGATGACTACAGTGTTCATACTCCAAGTCCAGATTCAAGTTTCACACTTCACTCATGCATTTCTATATCCATAGACATCACTGAATAGAAAAATCTCCCTCCCATCCACAGTTTGTGTTGAACATTTGAGATCTGGATCATGATCTTAATCAGACAGTTTGGGCCTGTTTCTAGGATGGATAGCTCTTCTTAGGTGACAGAGGAGAAGACAAAATTGCTAGAGCAGCAACAGATTACCTCTGCCTCTCAGTGGTAGGAGATAAGGGAAAAATGAACAGTAGTCTCTAGAGGCACAAATAATTGTATATTGAATGGCTGTTGGATTCATTCTCACTGCCATCTGTTCTTTCAATCTTCCATATGAGTATCACATACTGAAACAGCATCCGTGCAGTTGTCAGTTCTTTTAAAATTCTGTTTTTCCTTATCTTTTTTTATGTCTTTATATGTCTTTAGTGCTGTCAGACTTATTTTCACATATTTCTTCTTCGAGTTTCTTTTACATATAATTCTTTACGTGATTTTTTTCAATGTCTCAGCTTTCTCTTAGTTCAGTGTCAGGACAGTGAAAATTGATCGATATATTGTTTAATAATGAAAAAGATCAGAACATTTCATTTCATTATTTATAACTATGCAATCTGTCAGCTATTTTCCAGATTTCAATCACATGCAGTATATACCAGAAAAGATCACTTATTTTTTCTTCACTTCCTTCTCCTACAAAATGTAGGAAAGTGTCCTACATTCTCCTGATATTAATATGGTAGATTTTGAGGTATGAGTCCAGACCTGTCAGACATCTTACAGCAGAGAACAGGATGTGCTATTCAGTACAACACAGACTGTCTGAACTCACTGCCAAAGCCCATCTGAATTTTTGCATAAGAACTTAAGTTAGCGGAATATGTTATTTTAAGTGAGTAAGTTTCAAGGGCTGTATTAAAAACTCTCATCTCTTCAGCCAAATCCAGCTCTCTCAAAAAAAAAGGGGGGGTGGGGAGGGAGGTAACCTGCCTGCAATTCTAACTGCAATTCTAAAGGCAAAAGTTCCTTGACTGACTTACCTCCAAGGGCTTCATTGCTTTCAAATAAGGGGTACAGAACAGGACAATCCTCTCCTTGAGGTCTGGGGAGTTTCACATAGTGTAACCGACAGTTTCATATGATAGCTCTTTTCTAGAGCTCTATGTTGGGTCACATGATAGGACTTGGAAGTCTTAGAATGCGTCAGAGGAACATTAAGAATATCTTTTATTCAGTATTATCAAAATTTCTAGGAAGATGGGAGTTTTAGCCTGCAGTGCTCTCCTGCAAGCTGATATCACAAGTAAATGATTCAGGTGTCCGTTATTATTTGAGGTCTAGAATATGGGTAGTAGTAACAATTAAGATTCAATGCATTCTAGCTATTAACATCCACTACAGATTACAGGTGAAGACATACGTATGCATATGTCCATGAGATGTCTCTTTATGCTTGGTTTCTGTAAGTGTTTGTCGTTATTATTCTTATAAGTATAAATACTTATAACATTTGTCTACCTGGCAAAATATTCTCATTTCCATGCTTATTTAAATGGACTGGATTGGCTGCATCTGTGGTGCTTATTTTTTACAGTGAATAGAAGCCTGGAAGAATTTGTTAACTGGAAGTGCAATCCAAATGTTTAGCATATAGATGAGAGAAGACATTTTAGGGTAATTGCTTTGCTAAGTCTTTCGTTTCGTGTTATCACTCTATTTTGACTTCCCTCCTATTTCTTCCATTTTCTTTAATACTGGATGGGATTTTATGGCAGAAAATGCACCAATCTGAACACCGTCACAGATTTCTATTACAGATAGTGGAAAAGGATGGAAAGTTAGAAGGCAGTTGATGGCAACTTTATTGGATTTTCTTCAGGGAAAAGACATAGAAGAGAACATGTTTTTGTAAGTATCTATCACATTACATGGGAGAGACAAATATGCACCAGATTGCAACAGAAGCTGGAAACATAAACAGAAAAGACTTGCTTACCAGTATGAGATTTATGCTGTTGCAGCAAAGTTAGCTATACCTTCAGCAATAAAGAAATGCAAAAATCCAGTGTGAAAGTAGTGAATCTGGATAGGGAAAAAAAAAAAAAAAAACAATATTCTGCTTAAGTAAAATAATTTCAAATTCAATATTTTTCCTTTAGGCAATGCTTCACTGTCATTGCTGTCTAAGCCAGGCCTAATTACTGAGTTTTGCAGGGATCACACCATGTACATACATGCAGCTAAATTATTAATGCAAATGAAATCTTAGTGTTTAAAGTACCAGTATAACAGCTTAATTATCTTTAATTATTTCAAGGCATACCTTTGTGTATATAGAAAGAATGTGTAGCACTAACATAAGAATTTCCATGCAAGAAGTCCTTTTCCATTTCTCGCATTGTCAAACTTCCAAGGCTTGTTTTCTCCCCCAGCAGGTATTGCACTTCTGGTTCTGAACTAAAGTCTCTAAGTTTTTTCTCAATATGAAATAGACAGTAGCAATGTCTAGTGATCAAAACAGCAGGAAGGAATCTAATAAACCTGATCTTTTCCATGCTTTTAATTTTCCTGAATGAGTCCACAGTTACTTTGCCTCAGTTTCTCCAGCTATGAAATATTGCTCTCTTGTGCAAAGTGACTTAATATCTCCTGATTTAAAAACAAACAGAAAACTTCAGTCTAATGTTGCTTTTCTTAAAAAAAAAAAAAAAAAAAAAAAAGACTGAGAGAATGTTTTTTAGTGGTCACAAAAAAATGTTTGCAACCGGAGATTTTTTTGGAACAGCTCTAGTGTCTTAGTGTGAAAACTGAAAATAAGTCAGAAATGAGGTTCCACTACAGTAGTTGGTGTTCCAGTGAAATATATTAAAGGTTATGAAGATTTTGTGTACCCTGGACCAATGCAACAAGTTTTAAGTATAAATAAATAAATAAAAATAAAAATTTGAAAGTTACTTCCCACTACTCTTTGTTGTCAATTATGAACACTAAAATTTCAGTGCTTATAAAATGAATGAATCTTTAGAGATCTTTGGAGTCAATAGGAATGTACCCATCCCATTTGCTGGGCTTTGAACAAACGAATCTACAAGCATCTTCTGCAACAGAAGGCACTGTAGTGCTCTCTCTTCAGAGCTAACCAGTAGAAGTTTTAATACGTTTCCAATCTTCACATACAGACCAGTGTCGTCTTTCTAAGTTTCACCTATCTTTTTTGCTTCAAAAACCTATGAAATGAGTGACTCTACAGAAGAATATAAGGTGAAAAGTTAAGAAATGCTAGAGGTAGGGCAGTCCATATAACATTACCTTCAATGTACATTTTGACACTCCCTCTTTTCTCCTGTTTACTTTCCATCTTTCACCAGAGCTCTGTCTCTGCAAATCCAATGTTGCAAAATGAGAACTGTGGGTTATCTAGCAAACTAAATGAGAAACTGGGGAATCTGGAGTCCAAACCAAAGCTGGCTACAATTACTGGGCGCATATCTAGAATGTCTGTGTAGTAACCCATGGACTTCAAACTTGTATTAGCTACTATACACGGTAGCATATTTTAGGTCAGGGGTAGGTGGAGTTATATTCTGAATGGAAGGAGAGAAAACTGCATTGCAGTGGGGTAGGTATTTCTCTGTCGCATAAAGTTGACTGCTATGCCTATAAATGTCTAGCATCTTATTAAAGTGTGTCCCTACCTCCTCCCCTCCTCCCCACAGTAACTGGAAAGATGTCATCTCAGATTCCATTATGCAGTCTTTGAATTTGAGGAGAAAACTTTCTTGACTTCTGTTCTTCAAAGCCAGAAATATTTTTAATTTAAAATAAAGTCAACCATAGAAAATGAGGCATTCTGGAAACAGCTTTGCTCCCATCAAAATTAATGCCAATAGTCCATGTACTAAAAAGTCTGTCTAGTAAAATTCACAGCTGCTTGAAAAACTGAATAAGATCAGACATTATTGTCCCGTTTTTTCCTCAGTGATGTTCATTTCCTTTCTTTTCCAAAGACACAAAAAGTCATAAGCAGTTTGATGGACAGACAGACACTTGCTTGAAGTCAAAATTACTTAACTAGATTAAGTGATAATCTTTTAAGTGTACTGCCAAACATACCACAATAAGATTTGAAATGGCTCTAGAGTGCAAAAAGCCAATGAGATGTGGTAACAGCACACCTCAAAACGTTTCTAAGTCAGTCTAAGACATAAAAATGTTACTTTCATCTTATTGAAGTGTGCATGAAATCTCAAAAGGTTTAAAGTTTTCTTTTTATTAGATGTTTCCTCTTTTATTTCAGCTGAAGGCTTTTAATACTAGTTATGGTTTAGGCTTTTTTTTTTTTTTTTTTTTTTAAATCTGAATGAAGAATTTACCACTTTCTCAAAGCAAACTCTAAGAGGGGAAAAAAAAGCCATCTCTAATCTATAAGAATTTAAGTAAAACTCTTTGGACTTGCATCTTTCATGAATTTCCTATATGGAAGATTTGCATTTCACATGATGAGTTTCTATTAGCTCTGGGAATTGATAGCTTCTCATAGGCAGGGAACTCAGCCAAAGGAGATTAAAAGTCTTCCTAAAAGTGCCGATATCACTTTGAAAACAAAACTTCTCTCTTTCTATGGACATCACTATTTTGTCTGCCTTTATTAGCATCCCAACAGGGACTAACTGTAGCACAGGTTCAACATATCAGTCAAAGTGAATCAGAAAAATCTCATGAACATCACTGATATCTAGATGTCAGGGCTGTTCTTAATACTTCAATATATTAACTTGAATTATAATGTCAGTCATCATGCAAAGCAGTCAAATTCAGGGATGAGAGCCATTCGTAGAATTGTCTTTCACTCAGCTCCCTAAGTCGGTCAGACTCAGCATTGAGGACACCTGCTGAGACACAACGTCTGTTTTGTCTAGAAGGCTCTAGATGTCTGTACTTTTTAGGGTGACATTGAAGGAAAAATTGAGCTATATCAACCTTGAATTCCCTAGACTCACCCCTGAATTTATTCATAAGGGCATGCTTTAAGAAATGCTAAACAATTTAGAAAGGGCTAAAAGAGGCAGGCTTTTGGGAATCCTTTATTGCATTGTGGGAGCAGAAAGAAGTATTTCATCCCTCTTCTAATTGCCTTTAAGGGAAGGTATAATCTACTTTCCCCTTTTTTGAACACCTAAAAACATGACTTACAGACAATATCAGTGATATCTTATATCATTTGTTGGTTTACCTGATGTTCTGAGGAATGAAAGTTGAACTCTGGCAAGTATTACAGCCATGGTTTCAGTTCCTGCCCCATTTTCCTTCTCTGTGGCAACTTCCAGCCCAGGAAAGGCAGATGAGCTGTGGCACCTCCACACCAAGTCTAATGCCCCAGCCAAAAGCCATTTTCATTAACAGTCTGAGCTAAAAGACCAGAGTGAGCTGACCAGGCACCCTTCTGCTGCCTGTGCTATTGAAATACAGTAGATTGTTTAGGATGTTTATTTCTTAAATTGTCTCATAAAAATTCAGCAGAATTTCCCCATTAATGTCCTAACAGTTTACTGTTTGCATTGAACATGCCACTTCCTTTTCCCTTCCATTGTTTACCTCTGTCTTCTTTTCTTTATCATATTGAATGACCTCAAAGTCTTAGTGGTCAGATAACAGTGATGTCCACGGTGAAGAAAGGATAAAATCATCCCTTTTATTACCTATTTATTACCTATTTTATTACCCAAGACATTATCTGAATATTTCTGCTAATGTTCCGGGAATGTTGTGCTTATTGCTGCTGTAAATCAGAAAAATAAATAAAATAAAAAGGAGATACAAAGTATACCTTGAGATATTTTACACTTTACTGTTCTCCAAACAAACAACAAGAAAATAGTTTCTGCAGACTCCAGATTCAGGGCACTTTCTCACTCTCTGTAGTGAAGTGTGTTTGTCTTCAAAATTGATAGTTCATTATCACAAGGTACAAGCTATAATATGGCCAACCTTGAGCATAAAATATTCTGTCAGCAACCTATAGACTTAATTTTATTTACTAAATTAACAACATAAAAGCTAATGCATAGCTTCCTACTGAAGTCAGAAAGAGTACAAGAGAAACACAGCATGACTGTTCATATAGGCGTAGCTCTCATTTTGCTCTAACTTACGTAACAGGAGCATGTATCCCGTTTGCTGTAAATTTCGTCTTTATAGCATTCAGCTGGTTACATGAGCTCTGTCAAGACTCCTGACTGTTCAAAAAAAAAAAAAAAGGAAGCACTTGAATTTTCCCATTTCAAGTTATGAATGCTATCAAATATTCTACATGTTGTCATACCAACTCTAGTGGGACAACCAAGCGTCTGAAGGAACAACCTGATTACTGCATTCAGTAGCTCATCTTGCTGAAGTCTCTGAATAATTCCCTGTTGATAAGCATTTCTGTGGTATGATGAAAACAGGCAATAAAGCCTAGTGCTTAGAGCACAGAACAAGCAAGAAAGCCTTTAGAGAAAGAACATTTAAAAAAAAAACAGTTTTGTTTACTAGGAAATGTGAGCTCTAGTCCTTGCCTCATCACTGGCTGCCTATGAATCCTTAGGGCAAGGCTTAAGCACAGTTGTGATATAATACTTTATGTGTTTGATTGCAAAAGCCAAATCCAGAAGCCTGGATTATGCCACCAGACATGGATGGTGCCCCAAGCAGGGCTTGGAGGCTCTGAGACACTGAGTAGGGAGCGTCTCTCCTTAGAGAGGTGGGAGGGTTGGGTCTCTCCACAATAGGACTGAATCTCCTCAGACAGTGGTAAGAGATGATCCTAGCTTGTCTGCAATCTGGAGAAAGGATCTGCTTATTAAACCTGTTTTTGTTAAGAAATAGTAATGGTACATTCCTCTGGAATGCCTTTTACAAAAAGGTCTACTGTCTCAGTTCTTTCCAAAATTACAGGTTAAAAATGAGTAATCTGTGCTAATTAACCAGCAGCTCACTAAGATTTTGATCCTATTTACTTAACTTTCACTTGATACCTACTCTAGGTGTCAAAATCCTATTCTGAATTAGGCCTTTAACTTTTATAAGTACTCCCATCTGTGAAATGTGAAAAAAACTTCCCAGGTGAAAGAGTTCTGAGACTCTGTTAGGGTTTGCAAATCATTACATCATGCTCTGCCTGGGTGTGAATGCCCCAGGATTTGGGGATGGTTCCATTTGAGGAGGGAAATCCACATTCCAGTCCCAGAGAAATGAGTGATAAGATCCCATGGATTTTAATTATGCTGGTATTTGTCCAGAACCAGAAAGTACGTTATTAATTTACTTTTGTTGTTGATAAAGTTTAAGCCGTGTTCATAAGTTTCGGAAGCAACCTTTCTGAATATAGACCGGATCTTCCAGTGTCTGTTATCTGAATCAATAAAACCCTGACTTGGGAAGGGAGCTGTATGCTGACTGCATGCCATTTGGAAGCCTTCATTTTGAGGGAACTGTCACATTATTCTGGCCTGAAAGTGTTGTCAGGTTAAAATAACTGAAAAATACCACTCCTTTAAACAGGCCAACCAATGCCCCTTCTTATCTAGGAATGTGTTATGGTTATGTCTAATAAGCCAATTAAATAAGCACAGGATAAATTTAGTTTGTCAGTTTAATAGAGTTATGGCTCTTTGCATGTTTAAGTAATTGTAGATGTATGTAGATATAGCTGAGGGGGGAAATCTATTTCAGACAGCACGTGCAAAAAAAAGTGTATCTATATGTAAGCAGAAACATACAGTAAAACACAGCAGTGAACACTCAGGAAAGATGCAAGTTTACAGATACATGAATGAAGTATGAATGAATTAAAGAAATTCTTAAGGTAGTTTGAACTGGCATGTGAGGTGTTGTTTTGAACAGTTATATGTTCCTTAAAGTGGAAAGCATGAGATGAATAGTTTTCTTTTATCAGAGACAGAGAAAAAACAGATTCTGCTTTAATTCGTTCCTTTCTTTAGTTTAATAGGGTCCTTTCAAAATGTAATCTACCTAATGTACATCATCAGAAAAGGGGAATACTTTATGGTTGCCTGGTTTATTTGATTTGGAAGGGATTCAAACAGCCTGTGAACTGCACTCATCCTGTAAGTTTGTTGCACAGACACTACCAAGCACAGATGAACTTTGTGAGTTTTGTTTTCTGCATTATGTGCAGAGACCACGCTCATTTGACCCTGAAGTCCCACAGTATTTATTTATGTAATGGCAAAATATGGCTTTGAGGTCATCTAACAGAGTTCTTGCTACCCCAGAAAATGTGCAGTCTAGGCTGAGTATGACATCACATTCCTCAGTCTCACTGCTGACTAATTGTACAAAACATTTTGGGTGAGGAAAGCTCATTCTGGAATGACCCCACTTTGGGGTTCACTAGCATGCAAGTGGTTACATTTTAGAGGTGTGAAACATGATGGAAAGCTACAGTCAATAACATCAGCATTAATTGATAACAGGTTTTAGTTCTGCAGCTGTCTGAAGAGCACTTACAGTGTTTATTAAATGATGTAAAGAAAGGATGGAGCATGTACTTGAGCAACAGCATTGCTGAACGTGTACTTCAGAGACCTGAGTTTTTAATACTCAAATACTTGCCCAAGTTTTAACATGAAAATGGTCCCTTAAAAAGATGCTGAGTTTATTTATGCTTGTCTAGAATTAAATGCATGCTGTGAATATTTATGACTGGTATTTAACTGCTATCTCATAAGAATTTTTGAAAGAAGATTCTTCTTCTGAAGTTCTACTTCTAAAGTTACTTTAACTCTTCAGTAAGTTAGTAAATTTCCTAAGCCAGGTGTAATCGCAAAGCACAGTACAGTCCCAAAAGGCAGTACAGGCAACAGGGGAAAGGCAGTATAAAAATGAATTTTGTTACACTGCCTGAAGTGCTCTGCACCTCTTCCAGGGCACTTAGACCATCACACAGGTTCTGCGTAAGAGTTACAACTATCGGATCAGTGGGAGAAGTTATACTGTGAGATGAACACAATCATAACTGGTCATGTACAGGCTTGTTCGATACCTCCATTTGGAATAATGGTAGCTGACCAGTTAGTACAGTCTGAGGCTTATGCACAGCATTAGTAATCATCATAAAATAAAGGAAGCTTAAAAACCTGGCACTCAATTTACAGACACTTTGTGAGAAGAAAGAAGCAATCTGTCATATAAAAGGCTTGCAATGTGCTTGTTACAAAAGCTGTGTGATAATTGCAACATTTTGTACCTGAACCGTATATATCCAGATAGCATTAAGAGTTCAGTGATGAGTGACCAGCATAATTACATGGAGCTGAACTAATTTGCAATATATTTTATTCATTTTATTTCTTTTCTTCTGTCTTGATGCAACAAGCCAAGCTTGTATGTTTTGCATCTTTCACCATCATAACTGAATTGCTAATGTCACAGTTGAAAAATAATAAATCAACTAAAAGAAAAAAAAAAAAGTATGAACCTCTAAGATTTGCATTTTCAACTTTTTTCTCCTGAAGCCCGGAAGCAGTAGCTTACTTTTTTAAAATGAGAGCTCAGATTCTCTCACATTGAGATATGTCTCTAAAAAAAAAGACAAATGTTGCAAGAGAAACTTGAGGAAGTTGTCAATGCTATCTACACCTGATGCCGTTTCTTAGAAGTATCTATTTCTGATGTGACCATGGCACTGTTTAATCATAAGCAATTTGGTCTGTAGTGTCTAGGAAAAGGTCTAATAAAGCTTATAGTTACTGCTATGAGAAAGCATCCTGAAGTCTGCACCAAATCCTGGTCACAGAATCTTATTTATACTCTGTTTCTACTGGAGATTACATGGAAAATATAAAATTAAGCCCTGTTGAAGCCTGAGGTACAATAATCTTTCTGTTAATCTAGACAGATAGGAGCACTTGCAGTTTTACCTTGTAGATGAACAGGTCCAAGAAAAAACTTCTTTGCACTACAAGGAAGTAAAATCTTTCACCTACCATATCCGAGTTACTGCTGGTGAGAAAATATTTGCAGGAACAGGGAAGTTCCTCAGGGAATTGGAGAAAATATTTTCAAGCCTGCTTTTCCCGAGTATTAAAGTAATAGATTCAGTCTTCACGGAGTAAAATTATTAATATCAACTTATTAATAACCACATTCCTTTCAGGTAGTGAGAAGACATAAGCGTTACTGCAATAGCTGTCATCCACCCTTCCTACTAATTCACCTAATTAGTGGTTAGGAGTTTACATTGCCCTTCAATCAGTTTCCAATGGCTCTTTAGACAAATGTCAGTTACTCATACACAGACCTGCCCATGGACCAGAGTGTGACTTGGCTGCTTGGGACAGGGGCTGAAGACTAATGCTGTTTGATTTGCCACCATCAGAAACTGAGCTTTCATTTGCCACCCACTAATTCTGGGCTTTTCTGTCAGGAGCCACCACACAATTTTTTGGCCACTGATGCAACCGAGCATCTTACTAGCTCTTCTTTTCACCAACTAGGTGGTCGAGCGTGTGGTTCCCCTCAGGGGAAATGTACCTGTTAAGGCAATATTTCTCTTGTCTCCAGTTCTAAGACATAGGCAGAGGGATTAGATTCAGCTTTTAATTGTGCTTGGCTTTTGCTTTTGCAAATGACAATCATTCCATAGCACCTTTTGCGATATGAAAATGAATATTGGATTAAGGTAGATTTTTTATTCCTGACCGACTGTTCTAGTCAGAAAGACACCTTGTTTAAGCCAGTTGGTGTACTTATCAGACAGTGCAGGTTTTGGCAGCTGTGTAGTGTAGGCAAATATTGAGTAATTTCAAGGCAAAGCAGGCTTCATCTTCTGGAGAAGAACAGTAAGGCTTGTTTTGTGTTTTTGTAGACAACACAAAGAATTATTTAGCATTGTTCATTTATTTATCAGCTTCAAATCTTTAAAGTTTTGACAGATTAATAACTTCCTTCAGGAGTTTTAAATAAACATGATGTATTAACAAACAGACTAAGAGCCTACTTAAATTGTACAAACATATAAAGCAGGCTGCCTTGTCTAATGAAAACGTGATAAGAAAAATATCTTAAAAAAAAAAAAAAAAGATTGTGTCTCAATTTCCGAGAAAGTAATTTATCTTTATATATCCACTGGAATAACAGATGAATGGAACCAGTCACAGTTTAAATAAACCCCAATTATGCCTAGCCTGATAATTCGATTTTATCGACACTGTATATATTTACTTATAGCTTCAATTATTTAATATTATAAATACGTTGTGTTTTGACAAACTGGGTTTGGGTTTGTCCTTTTTTAATTTCAGCATAACTTCTGTTGATGAATATAACAGAGAGGAAATATTCCATGCAGAGGGGTTTAGAAATATAGCTTCAGCAAACCTTATTAGTACTGCAGCTTTGCTAGTGTCTCAGCGTCAGAGGTTGTGTATTTATGTAAGTGTAATTGGTTTTAAAGAACAAGCTGAATTCATCTAGCCATAGTCACTTAGCACAATTCATATCTGAAACTGGAGTGGATTTTGGCCCGGGTGATCCAATTCTCTGCAGAAAAAAAAATGTTTATACCAAGACTATACTGTGGTGATAGAGCTGATGATTTTCAGCTCTGCCTGATTTTCCAGAGGCAGGAATATGGTTGAAAGACCCATGGCCACATCGTTTCCCTGCTGACAGGGTAATAGGGTGAGCAAAATGTCACCATTAAAATACAGCTGTAAATCTTCCAAACTTGTGCTCTGCATGTAGGCTACTGCTAACGAGTGGCTTAGCATTACTAAGGAGAAAATGAGCAGTGAAATCTTGTTCACACTTTCAAATTACAACCTCTGAACCTCTGGGGCTTCAGAGTGCAGGAGGGGAAGCCACAGCTCCTGCGGCAGCGTGGGGGGCCAGCAGAACTGGGTCAGCAGAGCTCATCTCTGTGTTTCGCAGGCAGCCCCCGCTTGTTCCCTCTCCCAGTGGGACACTGCAGGAAGCCTAGCTCTGGGCACTCACATTCCCGTATATTCAGAAGGCTTTCAGGCCTTCAGTGTGTGTAGTTTGGGTTTTATTGAGAGTATTCTCTTTACTTTGCACCAATCATTATAATATGAAATGAGGGCAAGGATTTATAAACATCCTGTAAGGAAAATGTCTAACAGGTTTAAGAGGGGAATTTCATAAGAGCAAAATCAGAAGGCGCAAACCAGAGAGATGTAATTGCCAACAAAACCAGTGCTAAAAACAAATGCCAGCATGTATAGAGGGACTGGCTTGTAAATGCAGAAAGGTGCAAATGATTCAAGAGGATTTCAATGATCAGACAGCAGAATGAAATGTCTTTTCATTTGTCAAAACTGTTCAGAGTTTTGATGAAATAAGTATTTCTGTGTTTCATGAGTAGAAGAAATACAAGAAAAGTGAGGGGTAGTACTTGTAAGTAATAGGCGTTGCAACACGGTCCCACCAAAACAAAATGCTTTATGTAAAGATACACATTCCTGACATTGAACTGCCCTTGAAAACTGGATTAATTTTTTTTTTCTGTGATTTTTTTAATATAAAAGTTTCTTCTCTTTGATAAAGTTATTAAGTTGCTGAAAAATCCCTGTTCAGAAAGCACATTTTGTAGTTTGGAAAAAAATGTGATAGAAATAGTGGAGCAACGCACCTTCAAAATAGATTTTCAGGTAAACAATAAAACCCTATGCAATTCATTTTATACTGGATTCATAATCCTGCCGATTATGCAGTCACACTGTGTTTACAACAACATAATGGAAGTGAGATATAAGAAGTCAGCATTTTATTCTTTAAAACTATTGCTTTAAAACTGCAGAAGGTGCAGAGATCAGACACGTGGGGTTTGGGATAAGGGCCTAAATAGAATGAAATTTACTTACCAGCACTGATTTGAATAGTATTAGTCTTAAGTTTAATGGCTGTATTTTTAATACAGGGTCAAACCACTCTGCTTCTGTTTTTATTCAGACTGTTTCACAGCAACATTTTATTTCTTTTGGAAAAGCAAATAGGAAATTATAGTCACAGTAAGTTGCTTTTGTGAAGGTTTTTCTATTTCTTAAATCCTCCTTGCAGTGGAAAGCTTTCAACAGCAAAACATACCTGTTATCATTCAATGCACTCCTAAAAACATGCTATTAATTTGATTTTATAAGTTTTATTTTGGAGCTGACCATATCACTTTCTGGGAAAATTAGTTCAGATATAGGAATATGAGGCTGGTTGACACACTGGGCCAAAAGTTCTGCAGGGGAAGAAAACACAAGCATACCCAGCTAATGCAAAAATTAACACATCAGCAAGGAGATTAGAGGAATGAGAAATTTCAGAGATGTGAGAAAACACAATTAGACCAAAGGGGTTTTTAGCAGTGTGCTTCATTTTCAGAGTCTCTGTGACTTGTTCTGTCTGATGCTGTTTCTATTAGATTTATCATTTAAAGTTCTCTCCAAATGGAATTTCATGAAATCCCAGAAGACGAGGAGATTGGTAAACCTGCTCTAACTGCTCTAACAATATCATGAAACAGAGCTTGAATTACCAATACACCCGGGAATTCTAATGCAATTATGAGTGTTTACTTACACCATGTGTTTCTCACTGAGCCTCGGCTGTATCAGGATAAACCAAAGGGAGCTAATGTTTTATAGATGGTAAGACTCTGTTTGTTTTCAGTAGGGCTAAGTCTCCCAAAGCACTCAGACACACTAATTAAAGTAAACTGCAGAGGCCCATAATAAAATATACGTGTTTGGAGACTGTGAGATGAACTCCACTGGCTTATTAAAAGTCAAAAGAAAAATATACATTATTTATGACTTCAAAGGGACACATTGTGAGCTCCGGTTTATTTAAAGGATTAACTAAGCATTGGTTATTGGTGACCATCTGAACAGCTTTCCTTTCACAGTTCATTAGTTATGTCATATATGTGGGAAGTCATAATTTGGGTGTAGATCAAATATTATTAATCAAATAAATTATGGAGGGTACACCAACATTATTAAATGTAATCTTTAGGAAAATAACAGCTCACAAATCCACTTTTCTCCAGTTGCTCAATTACATTTCAATACATAAACAAAAATCCAACAGATGTGTGGCAAGTTTTGCAGAACTGCCTATCTCTGGAGGTTTGGTTTTTTTTTAATCAATAAATACAGCACACTCAAAATACCAAGCGGAATTGAAACGGAAGCCCTTGGTAGCCATCAAGGGCTTAGGGATGTACCAGAAGTACAAATTAAACTAGCATGAGAACTTTTGTAATTACCCTAAAATATTAGTTTTATAAAATTTTCCCGATACATGGGAATGAGGAAAATGGAGGGTTCCAGAGAAAAGGGCACCAGGAGACAGGATTTTCCTTCTCATCTTTGTCAGTAGCACACCCTGTGCCTCATTTTTCTAATGATTTTACTTATCCAGCTTCTACTTATGAATGAAAAGCTGTTAATATGAAATATTTGACCAGACCAAGGCAAGCTGAATGACACCCACACACGATACTGGTTTTAAGGCATTCACCAACATTAATGAGCCTGAGGAGAGAGATATTTTAATTATGTTCTTCTGTCTCACCATCCTTTAATACAACTCAGGTTTAAAAGGAGGTTAAAGGAAAAGATCCAGGATGCTAGTAATAAAGTTTATATCAAATATTTCCATGTGTTTGGTATGGGCAGTTAGATATGTAGAGCCTCCCAATATTTTAATTTGATTCTCTCTAGAACAATGTTGAAATTTCATTTCCTAAAGTAGCTGTTTAAATAATGTAAGCTCACTTAAGTCAGGGTTAGGGAAACACTTATTCTCATGCTAAGTATTTAATTCACAGGAGTATTTTTGTGGCTGTTTATATTTTCACTGACATGACTTAGGAGAGCAAATGAAAGCTGCAATCCCTTTTGTTTCAAATATTATAGGGTGAGATAGTTTCTTAAATATTACATTGTCGTCTTTGTATGAGCTAAACAAATATGCCAGCATTGGTACTGCCTCAAGCTTTTGGTTTTGTTTTTAAAATTTAAACCTTGGAGGGAAGGAGAATAGTTGCAATGTGCTCTACTGCCCAAATCAGCATCTTTCTACTATCTCATACCTGTGAACACTGTGAAATCTTAAAATTAGCTATCCTTCTTAGTTTTAACTCAGTGAATCAGCAAGCAGGCTGTGTTTCTGCAAACAACACATCTTTTAAATTAACAATAAAATATTCAGCAGTGAAGGTCTGTTTGTTGTTGCTTTCAGTTCAGTCCTTTTCCCAAGTTACCTAGAGGCAGTAGAAGTCACTTAATTGAGAAATAAATTCTGAAATAGCAAAGCTTTGCCAAATGTGTACAGAACTAATACCCTGCTGAGCAACCAGAATTCACAAATTTTGAAATAGATATGTAAATATAATATATAAATATATATGTTTATATACATGCATATATAGCAATATGAATATATTTATAAAAATATAAAAATAGTTCTTTCCAGGAGATTTTAAGCAAATCTTGACTTATGTCTTGTAACAGCAGAGTTTTGCTGTAAAAATTGACCTCCATCTCAAAAAAGAAAAGGAAAAAAAAAAAAAAAAAAAAAAGGAGAAAATTCTTTGAAAGGTTTGAAGCTGAAATACTTATTAAATAAATGTATATTTCAGATGAGTGTTACTGTTTGGTTTTTTTTTAGTAAACAGTTTGGGAATAAATTGGGGTTTAACCTAAGCTGATAATTTGTCTCAGCCAATAAACCCAAATCAGCATTTTTTGTATAATTCTGTCATTCACATTTTCTTCAGCATAAAACAAGATTTTGAAGGTTGGACAAAGACACTCTACAGAACACATGCAAGTTCTTCATCTTCTGCTATGGACTAATGTACAGTCAGAACTAGGGTGCTCTTCCCCCTTCATAGCAATGATAATGCAAAATGATGAGACAACCAGCCCTAGCAATTTTATAAAGTAATTCATTTACACCCAAGCAGTATCTCACAGGAGATTCAGCTATTTGAACCTCAGAATGAAAAATTTTCATGCTAATTAGCTTCTAAAATTCAGTTCAGAGCAACCTTGTGGGTGTATAGATATATATATGTATATATATATATATGAATTAAAGCTATTGACTTGCTAGAATAAGCAGGATAAAGGAGAACTGATTCTGGTATGCAACATTTTGTCACTTAATAGTGTATAATTTATGAAGACACATTGTAAAATTATGAACAATTAATCTTGTTACAGTCACTGAACTTAGAAACAGTGCATTGCAGAAGGTGGCCTTCAATAGATTAATGATTGCTGCTGCCCTTTTCTATCTCTGTAGCCTGATTTATCAGAGGAAGGGTTGTCTTTGAAGTGAGGTTTAATTTACTACCTATGAGTCCTTTAATGGATGTCTCCACAGTAGATACGCTTACATGGAAAATCTTACATGGAATGGGTTTTTACCTAACAGATAGAAAGAATGTATTGTATATACCCTTATCCTAAAACTGATAACTGCAGTGTTATGAAGTTTGTATTCTGACTTCCTTAATAGTATGCAGAGACAAAAGATCAAGGTCAATAGCTAATACAAGTTTCTTAAACTGTTGTTAATTGATAATTAAACTGCAATAGAATTAATCCAAGTAGGCAGATGTCCTCATATATTTGTCTTTATGCTTCACCTAGCACCAAACAGTATAAGCAGAGTGAATTCCAATGGCAGTAAATTATACACTGTAGTTTTTCTAATGTTGAATTGTGTATTTTAAAACTACTCTTTTACTTCACTTCTATTTGGAGTATAGTAGATAGGTAAAAGTTCTTGAGGTTATTAAGGGAAGTTTGTATTGACTAATGAATTTAGGTATTGGTTTAAGAACAGAGTGTATGTGACTCCCTTTCTGTGAAACAAGAACTACAAAAATACTTTTTTAACTGCTGAATGACTAACTAATGCAATGTTTATTTATTATATTTAAGCAGCTGTAGAACGCTCAGACACAGGGAAAAAAATGGTACTCTTGGATCCAGATACAGGAATAGTATGTGAATAGATACAGGGTATATGCTAAGGATTTGATGAAATAAAATTATTTTCTCCATCCATTGAAGACAAAGGGAAACATTAGTTTTAGTTAGGAGAATTTTTACTCCACCCCACCCAAAAATTTAAAAAAAAAAAAAAAAAAGCTCTTCTGCTTGTAATTAAGGTATTACAGGTGATAATTAGTAATGATGATTGCTGCTTATGTATGCTATATATAAGCTGGTGGAACAACATTTGAGCTAATGTTAAAAAATTTACCATGATCACAAGAACTGACAAAGAAAAAGTACTTCTGAGATACCTCATTAAAATGAAGATCAAGGCCTCTTCCCAAGCTACTATTCGCTCCAGATTATTTTATCTGTCAGCCCAATTAGAGAACCCAGCAGGAGACTGATTGCAAAGCAGAAAACCTGGCTCCACAAAAACACATGAGCAAGTAGGTAGCAGCAAAGAGTAAAGCTTATTTGCTTTCCAAATCTAGGAGTATCTGGAAGCATAAAACTATACTCTCACAACAGAGCAAACCTTTTGCTGAATCAGTAGCTGAAGCCAGTTATCTAAACAGAATCTGTCAGAACAGCCCTGCCACGTGAACTGAAGATTAGCAGAGGTGAGCAACTTTGCCCTTTTCTTAGAGAGCTGGCTTGATGTGAGAGTACAACTTAGGGAGAGTGAGATTTGGGCAAGAAAAGGTTCTGAATTCATACACCCAGATATGTCATAGGAAAAACTGCTGTCTGTTTTCTGAGTTGCCATTTCTTGTTTGCAAGTATATGTTTACATGCAGACATCTTATTTGTTTCTTTAGAATACATTTCTTTCCCTTCTGAAAAGATGTTCTGTGCAACACCTTTACCGAGGGTCTTTTGTGTGCTTGGAAGTGGGAAAAAGACTGACCAAAAGGTTACTATTTTATTTTTAAGGGCCAGAGTTAAAAGCACTCCTTCACTTTTGAGCCCAGCTAAAGAATATTCAGTTGATACATAAATAGAGATATTCATTTTTCTTAGACTGAGTAAAAATATGTATGGATTCTTATCGCTGCTGAAGATGGGGCTGCAAAAGCAGGAGTACCTTCTGGCAATTAATGGTAATTTTTGTTAGAGCAATGCACAGAATTTTGTGTTCCCAAAATCCAAATTCAGGCTTTTTGTGGCTTCTAGTAAAACAGTGATGTTTAGGACTAAGACTTAAAAGAAAAGAAAAAAAGAAAAGGAAAAAAAAAAAAAGAGGAGTTCAATGTAGACAGGAGAGCCTGTCAGTCCTGAAAAGTGTCATCTCGTGTACCTTATAGTACTACCTTATGTAGTTTCTACCAAAGCAAGATAAAGAAATATTACTGAGGGTCTCCTGTTATCTGATTCTGGATTACTACTGAGACAACCCAACGCTGCTTAGGGCAAAAATAACGCTATGCCAGTCTGTATGTGCTGGGCCTCTGTTCTGCAAATCCTGTACATTGTTAAGTCCCGCTAATGGGGACATTGTGCACCCTGTTCAATGAATAGTCTGCTTAGCCAGTCAAAGACTGACATGACAGACATTTTTATTTATTTCTGTATGAGAATGCTTTCTTTTTCTTGGATAATTCCTGAGATTAAATAGATGTTGAGCTCTCCATCTTGCAGATTCACAACAAAGTTTTTTAGTTATGCCCTCTGACTTTCCTATTACTAAGAATGCATATGATTTTACTCATCTTATATGTGTTACTTTTACTAACTGTTTGGGAGAGGAATTGCTAACTATGTTAGATTTGTTTTGTTCATAATTAATGATTAACCACATCTTTCTTGAAGTATTACAGAGCTTTTTGAGCATTGTTTGTTTGATGATTATTACTTAGAGGAGGTATGTTGCCAGCTGAGCTGAAACATTCTGGCATACTGCTTAAGTATTGCTATTTCTGTATTGCATCCATATACAGCTTCTCTCACAATAAGGTCAATGGCAATGCCAAACAGAAGGAGTGAGAGATTGCATCCTGATTAACTCCTAATTTAGCATTCCAGGATCGTTTTGTTCCAATAGAACAGGGTGAATAATTCATCATGAACAATTGACCACTATTTGCCTGTTTTTCTAAATGGTTTGTGAGCAGATCTTCTTTTTTTATTTTTAAACAAAACAATTTCTTTAATCACAGTAGCTCCACACCTCTTCTCCGTATTTCTTTTTCTCTAAATCAGAGATCCCCAGCTTAACTGTTGCCCTTCCCCCTCAGAAATAATTTTATTTACTCCATTCCCTTTCTAGATGTACACGCAAGGTATGCTTTGACCTTCTAATTCACAGGCAGTAGTAACCAAATGAAAATAGTTCTTGAGGGGCTCTAAATGGTGTATCATGCTGTGCCAAATGCAGTGCCAGGTCCAACAAGGACAACTGTCCAAGTTGCCCTTTGCCAAGACAGATATTCCTATCCATGGAAGATCTCAAAATGACCCAGGAGTACCTGTCACAGATATGTTCATCAACATTACCTTGCTTTTCAGTGACATGATTCTCTAACCTAGTTTTGAGTCATCTGCATACTTTTTTTTCCCCTCTGTACTGTTATAATGAACCCAGGTTACAGTGATGTATCTGTATGTGTGCCACACAGTTATTGGCACCTGTTATGCCCACTAGGTTGCTACAACTCCCCAGGGAAGTGGGGTCACAGCACTGAGCCTGCTAGAGTTCAAAAAGCATTAGGACAATGCTCTCAGACATAGTTTGTTTTTTTGGGTGATCCTGTGTGGAGCCAGGAGTTGGACTCCAACAAGGTGATCCTTGTGGGTCCCTTCCGACTCAGAATATTCTGTTCTGTTTTATGCCGCATTGAGAAAGCTCTGCTACAGATAATCTACAAGTTCATTTAGTGTGTTAGACACTAGCGCACACAAAAAAAAAAAAAAAAATGATTTAGCCACTATCTTTCTTGCTTAAATGATCAAAATTTTAGGTCAAAACCTAGAAGTTTGGGAGAATCCTGTCACTACTAGAAGTTCTTTTTTTCTAGATCAATTAAAGAAATGAATTTTAGCATTATATAAGCTGCAGTAGAAATTTAGCTCTTTTAGTTTGCATTCCTGTCAATGTGAAACCATTTCTAGCTTCAAAAATTTCATTGTATTGAATAAATTCCTATGAATGTTTATACTGTATGACTTTATACCAGGAAAAGAGAAAATATATTAGCAGAAAAATAGTAGTTTGAGAGGAAAAGAACTTGAACAGAATTAAAAATCATGGGGGTGAGAAATGAGGTTTTCTTTAGTAGAGAATGCTTTCCCACTCAGTCCTGAGCATATGTTTCATTTCTGTCTTCAGCAAAATTCAGTGTTACGTTGCTCTTTCTTGATCTAGGAGACCTAGATGTAATTTACTCTTGACATTATTCAAGCAGTTTCTAGTGTTTTAGTGCATCACTACAGAAGCACAACCTGTTTTCTCTGAATGTTGTATCTCTAAGATATTCCTCTCTTGCCAGTCAGCCCAGGGACTGAGCAATTCTGAGTGGAAGCATGTGGTCATTTATTTGATTGACATCAAAGTGTAATCCTTGATATTTAGAAAAACTAAACAAATAATACTTATTTCTCTACATCTGTCAAACGGTGAAGATACATTGTTTGAGAACACAGGAGAAAAAGATTATGTAAATCATGGTATAACAGAGAGATGATTTTGAACCTACACAATAGGGACTTACAGGCCTCATGGCAAGTTTAGAACTACTTCGCCGACAAACCCCACCAGCGGAAGTTCCTACTATGCTGTGTGGAGATGTAATAGTTTAGGTTCTTGCCCCAAACTTCCTAAATCACATCCTCTGGAAAAAGTGGCCATCCTGAAACAAAAAGGACAGTCAGGAATTGGGTGAAGGAAGACGGTCAATTTGTGATGAAGGAGGCAAGGACAAAGTTTGGGCCTTATTGTGGTCCACTCTTTATGGTGGACGTTCATTACACACATGTGGCATTAGGACCATGAATTCACATATGCACATGCTTTTAGGACAAGGGGGAATGGTCTTAATCTAAATCTATTCTCTTTTAGTTTAGACATTAAGAAAAAATTCTTCACTGTAAGGGTAGTGAGGCACTGGAACAGGTTGCCCAGAGAAGCTGTGGATGCCTCATCCTTGAAGGTGTTCAAGGACGTGTTGGATGGGGTCTTGGCCAACCTGATCTAGTGGGTGGTGTCCCTGCCTATGGCAGGGAGGTTGGAAGTAGATGATCTTTAAAGTCCCTTCCAACCTAAGCCATTCTATGACATCTACGTTTCATGTGACAGAATATTTAGCAGATTTGTTTGATCACAAGCTTTTGCTTTGAACTTGTAGATCAAATAAGAAAAGATTTCTGAAAATGTGAAGTAGATCGAAGGACATCCGTGTAAATTTTTCCTCTCTCATTCAAAACCTATAAAGTTTGTAAATGCTACCTGATTCCACCTAAGTTCAGCTCCAGCATTGCATCATCTGGGGAACTGAAGCAAAACCCTAACTCAGAGCACCCACCAGCATCACAAGCATTCAAATCTGGATTTGGGCCTTGTGACAAGCCCTCTCTAAACAAAACCTTCTAGTAAAGCCATTTTGCTTACTTTTCAGAGTGGTTCACACTCTTCTAGTACCAACCACCTCAGCCTAAGAATGAAGTATGCTAGGGTTTTTTGTTTTTGCTTTTCAGAGTTTCAATTAGCCCATTGAGAACACCAACTGATGTTTCAGAATGACACATGCACAAAGCACTACTATTACATAGCAGCCTTGTGGCTTTCTTGTGTTTTGTAGTCCTTGAAGTATGTCATAAAGATGAGTAATTCATGCTACCTCCTTAACAGTGGAGACAGCAGAAATGGGTTAAGTGATTTGATCAAGTTTGTCCAGAGTGCCAGGGACAGGCACTGTCTTGCTGAACTTGCTGTTCTGTGCCAGTACCCATGAGCATGTTGCCTAGCTTGACATACAGCAAGGTTGTTCACATTTTCTGACATGCGGATAGTCAGAAGCAGCATTCAGGTACAAACAGTGAAACAACTGTAATTTATGTTCAGAGACAACCTTCCTTTTCATTTCACAATTTTCCACAAAATAGGCTGATGTTTAAAATGTCATTGAGTTTCTCTGGAAATGTGGAAAACAAGGACATAGCCTTATTTTCTCTTTTCTGCCCCTAAAACATATTGTTTCCACAACCTCTATTAAGCCATTTCTGAGGTAATACATATAATTCGGTGACAAATCCACTTCAGCCTTCATAATGCCCTTTGTTTTTACTTCAAAACATTCTCTGACTCTTACGGATTTGTACTATTTAACACCCAGATAAAGGTAAGCTGTCTTTTTTAATAACGATGGATTACATTTTCTCGTTACATGCTCTGATTCAATTGGATTTTTCAGTGTGAGCAAATCTATTCCAGAGAAAACAGTAATGCCAGTGTGAGAATAATTGTAGTTATTAGAAAGGTAAACAAGAGGAAACAAAAACTAGCATAAACGGAAATTAGCTGATTAAATTACTACTATAAAGGCCCACTTTTTCTTCCCTTTAGCAGAAGTATCCTACATTTTCCTTTTCTTTGCAAGTGTATTATTAGAAACAATAGAGACAAACTTCTTGTTGAGATCTTTTGTACTAGACTGGGGCACTGCCAAAATTCTCCCCCAAAGATGACTGCCAGTGCAGAGGTCTTTAGCCACTGTCCATGCCTTTCAGAATAGTACCCCAAGGGAGATGAAGTTGTGATGGGATAGCCCAAAGTCCCCTCTGAAGCTGACAAGCCAGGCATCTTTAAGGGGATATTGAAGTGGGTGTATTTCTACATGTAGAAAAACTGCAAAAGGTCCAGTGACTTTCTGACCCTCCCAGAGCTTCATAACATAATGTTTGATGAGTGGTCTGTTGTCTACCTAGCTATAGCTAGCTTTGAACTCCTTACAGTGCAGGGCAGCAATGCATCAAAGTGTCAATTATGCATTAACATGCACATAACTATGCATGTGAGAACCCCATTTAGGAAAGCTTTTGACCATATAGCTAAGTCCCGCTGAAGAAAACAGGAGTTAAGCATGCACCTAAGTTTGTGAGTTGCTTAAATGCTTTGTCTGAACAGGGGTCTTAGACATTTGTTGTTTCTTCATATGGCCAAGAAAGGCCAGCCCGGTAAAGTGCGTACTTCAAATGGCTTCTGCACTGAAATACATCCAAGAAGATTTACACACATGTATATTTTGCGATGTTCCTTTGGGCAGAATACCACGCAGCCTGCACACCTGTCCTGGTGAACAGATGATCTCCAGGGGAGAAGAGCTAGTAAAGATCTGGGTATTTGTTTAGCCACCCTGTCTCAGCCATATGGAATGATATAACCCTGTTTTTGTAGGATTACTTTGCTAAAATAATATGAATATCACATTTTTTTTCTCCTCCAAAACGTATTACAATATAATGTTGCCCTGAGAGAGAAAAGGGGAAGATGTGCAGCTCCTCCTGTTTCATTTCCTGCTTTCACAGATTGTTGTGTTACTAAAATATTTTTATTACAGAAGAACTTGAAGCAATATACAATGTTTGTCAGAGGATTATTTATAGTCCCTTTAAGCTGAATTTCTGTAATGAAATCCATTTACAGACATTCCACAGTGCCCTATGGTTACTTGCTTATGCAAATGAAATGTGACCCTTGAAATAAGCCTCTTGCCCTTGCTGTCACCCTCCTTGGCTTCAAAGGTCTACAGACAATCACTTCTTAAGTGAATGGGATTTTTTTTATTTGGTTTTGGGGGGGGGGGGGCGCGGGAGAAAATGGAAGAAGAAAAAAAAAAAAAAAGAACCTTTCCATTGCATGGTATTCTTGCAGAGGGTGATAGTGACTGACTAGTTGTACATGTACATGAGATAACGCTCATTTGTTGTAGATGCTAACATAGAAATCCTTTGCTCGTGAATATACTTCTTAAATTATACTCTTTAAAAAGGAGTTTTTGCATAAAGATTTCAGAAATGTCCAAGTGATTTAAGTGGCTTGGTTTAAGTTCATTTCTTCTTCAGTTGTGCTTTGGATTCCTAGTTCAGATATCTGGTTTCTGGGCTCACAGATGTGCAGTTTCGACCTGGCATACCTGCAGAGCTGGTTCTGCATTGGCCGATGAAAGAAAAGGATGTAAAATTCTGTCCGATGAGAATGGTCTTTTTGTATGGCTGTGCTTCCAGTAATATACACTGGTACCAATGAATGAGTAAAGGAATATAGAAGATAGAGAAAAGAGATGATGACCCAAGTATTTCAAAGAGGTATAGAGGATCACTTTTAACAAAAATGAATTACTCTATATTGTGCATGGTTATAGTAGCCTGTCAGAAAACCAAGAAAATGAACTATGCCACAATAATAAGGGCGACATTTCTTATTATCCCCTATGTGACATCTGCTCTCCAACGTCTTAGAAGTATTAAGATCATGGCTATTTTGTTCATCTGTTTACACAGGCAGAGCTTAGGTACAACAATTTTTGTTCCGTTTACGAGTCACTATAATGTGAGCTGTGAGACTACAGCTGAGCGCAGTCAGTAAAAACAAAGTTACAGTTGATTGCATGTCCCAAGTCACCTCTTTACTGGTGGTTCCGCAATCACTGACGTTATGTTAAAATTGAGCGTGCAACATCATGGCACTGACAGCACTAGTTTTATGAGACTTTTTGAAAACATTCCTAATACTTCATCACCTCTTAAATTAAGCGAAATGGTCATAAAAATAATAAAACATTCTGGCTACAGAGAGTTATGTATGGGTAGAAAGATGAAGGTAGATGTACCTTGAGGTGGTTAGTTATGAAGACTTCAACAAAAGCCAGTGGCAAAACCACTTCTTTCTCATTTTGATGTATGACATCTGTAAATAAAAGAAGCTGACTTCAAATGAAATGGAACATCCATAATGACGTTATCTCAGCTGTAGTACCTGCCAGGAGCACAGTGGACTTCCTTATTTTGTAGTTTCTTTCACAATTTCATTGTAAGTGGAGGTTGTCTACCTGGAGTTATAGTCCACTTATAGCAATTATGAACTTCTAATTTACTTCAACGTTATCAGAATACTGATGCTGAATCTTATTATTTATGGCTGATTCCAGCTGTTTTTTATTACAAAATATTTGTATCTTAAGGGCATTTTAGAGATAAGTAGACAGCCGTGACCCCACTTTACCCTAGGGCCTTTTGGGTAAAGTGGTGCTCTCAAAAGAAATGAGGCAATTGCTGAGTTTCTCTGAATAGAGGACTGTAACCCTACATATATTTTATGACTTGTGCAAGAACATTTGGGAGAAGTTCCGTGACTCTGTATACTGGGTGCTTTTTGTCTCCTCCTGGGCTCCCTCTGGTCAGCATAAGAAATCCAATGCCATTCCTCTGGGAGGGCAAACTCTGTGGTACAGAGAAAATAGTGGGTGGCTACCTAAACAGCATGGATCAGTTTTCCAGTTCCACAACTGCACTTTTGGAAAGAGCTTTTAACAAAGAGGAAAAATGTGCAGCTCTGTTAAGGTAGCATTGCCTGCTTGGAATTTCTTATTATAAGGCCTGTTTTCACATGTTTCTTATATTTCAAAACCTTTGAGTGGAAGTGTCTGCCCCAACCAGAATACTGCTGGTTTTTTTTTTTTGGTTTGAGTTTTGTTCTTGTTGTTGGTTGGTTGGTTGGTTGGTTTTTTTGGGTGCCAGTCCAATAGCTGTGGGTCTGGGACACCAAGGCCTGTGCCTGCAGGGTGTGCATCAGATGGAGTAAGGCTCATGCAGGAGAATTTATTACTACAGTCTGTCATCCCTGTGTTCTCAGTTACTCTCACTTTTGCAACATTGTGATCAAAAAACTGAATCACAAAAATTACACAGTTTCTGCTGAGGTGTGGGCAAAATTGAAACCAAGGAATGGAGATTTTAACCATACACTGATGAAACCAAACCAAGGTCTGTTTGGGAAGGGCTGAGAAGCTGGAACAAGAGAGTTTGAGAAGGGGCCTGGAAACTGGTGGGAAGATAGGGAACCAGCAGCTGTGGAGGAAAAGATGAACATGGACTCAGGACAGTGAGAGGTGAAGGAGAGTATGAGCGATTGAGATAAAAAACAAAGACAAGGAACTACTGGAAGACAGTGAGAGGAAATGAGAAGAAATAAAGGTGGCTTTGAATGAACCTTTGGTTCGTTAGTTATAGGTACAAAAAGTAACATGCAGGAACTGAAGCATAGACTGGCGAGAAGAGTAAGGAATGTTAGCCCAAGTAATATGGAGAACTGCTTCTTTGGGTAAATGAACTTTATTTTTACATCTTCCACAGAATCCTCCTGAGGCAATGCAATAGGAAAGTCATTTTTAGAGCATTTTTACTCCTTTTTTCATTCACTTTCTTCAAATCCAACAGAAGACCTCGATATCTGATTTGCGAAAATAGTGAATGTGCACAAGTGCATCTGGAGTCCAAGCCAGGTAGGACTATAAAAGAGGGAAAAGAGCTGAAGTATGCTTTAAAATTAAGAGTCAGTGCCTCTCAGTCTGGATAACTGGATAAGCATATGAATGAATATTGTTATCCCCATAAAGTGGGGAAACCCTTCATCTGCCCTTGCAATGACAAGTCAATGTTTTTGACACAGCTGGATGTTGTATGGGTAGTACTATGAGAAAATGAATCATTCAGGATACATAGCAGATCAAGAACAACATTTGTTTTAAAAAAAAAAAAATGCCTAGAGCTCTTCACTGAACAGTGACACTAAGACTTTGCTGCAAAGCGGGTATCATCTATCCTATGGCCCCTGGAACACAGGGTAAGTTAATACTCTGTGCCATGTTGTGTGGCTAAAGGAGGGCTAAAGGAAAGTTGTGCAAATTTGCCACAGCCGTGGAAGTTTTTGTGTTAATACAGTGCCTCAACTTCCTTGGCATATAAAATTTGTGTAAATACTTCCTGGTGAGTTAGTTGGCACAGTAGTCCTGCAGAGTCAGTATGCATGAAGACAACCTGAGGAGCTCAACCATCTTCTCCCTGTGACTTCAACAGGGGTTAGATTTAGTGGTTACCTGTGTCAATATATGCATGATCACCTACTCTTTATTGTTTTTCATTTTAGTATGATTCCAGTGTTAGGCATTGTTTCTTTCCATTAAAACTAAGATATCTCACTGATTGCAAAATTCTTTCTCTACGTTGCTTGCTGAAATATCACATCTCTTTCACCTAAATTTTGTCATCGAGGATTGCTTGCTTGAAATGAAGTGTAACAAAATGATCCTCCAGAGTACAGGTACTTCCATTTAAGCAATAGTACAAATGATAAGTGTTCACTCTCCTGGATGTTCATCAGTTGTAAGTGAAGGGTGGAGATGTAAGCTCTTAATTCAGATTAATATCCTGGTGTTCCCACTTGAGTCAGCTAGCTGGCTAGGTGCAATAAAAATTAGAATACAAATGCTGTGCATACTTCAGCTGGCAGCCACCTGCTTTACTACAGAAGAACAGGCTAATCCCTATGCCTGATGAAAGTCCTCCAATACTTTCCCACAGTACCTTTTGTGTGCCACAGAAGCCAAGAAGTCCTCCCACAATCCTCTGAAAAAGATTGTAGAGATCCTCCATATAATGCTGAATCTGGAGTCTACACTGCAAAACCTATAGTTGCCCATAGGGTTGCTTCAAGCCCAGAGGGAGGCAGTACATACACACAGCTTTGTACAGCCATCTCCAAGCTGGTGAAACCGCTGCCCAAAGTCTAGATATAATCACCAGAGCTAACCTTGCAATGAAGATTAAGCATTTTTTTCACGTCCATCTTCTTCAAGCATTATAAGTTTGCTATTTATAATCAAAGAATGTCTATAAATGTTATTAAATATTGCAAACCATGTCTTTTTGGCATATTTTTGGCCATCATCAAATATAACACCTGTCACAGAATGACATGGCAGAAAGATCTGAAATTCCTTTTTAGAAAAAGTTACTCTTTTAATAGGTGGGTTTAGAAGAGGAGAAAGAAAGCAAAAGTATAATTTTGATTGACAGAGCTCTGAGAGGCACTCCAAATGATTTTTCTTCTTGTTTTCAGCACTCATATGTTTTAACCATTGATGAGAAATATAGTGTAAAACCAGCTGTGCTTATTTCAGTCCTGAAAATTTTGGTTACATCTAAATTCTTTGTACTGAAACCTACTCATCTTTCAAGTATGTTATTCTTTTCTTTTTTTCTTCAAAAGTAAATGAACTCAGTCTAGCAAAATACTGCTTGTATGGATCAGTGAGTTTTGTCACCTGCCTATGGACTACTGGGTCTTTGTTACAAAGGATCCAATGGATCCATTTATGCAAGCAGACTGTTTGCGACTACTTGTCAGGATGCAGCTGCAATATGAAAAGTATTGTTTTGTCTATAAAAAATAGTGAATATACCATATAGTCTTAAAAGCCTAGTGTGTTTGCATGGGAACTCCACTGAAGTCCTTACATTGCTCCTTATGACTTCATAAGGGAGTAATGTATTTTCAGGAGGTCTGTTCCCAGAGCTTGCCAGGGTCTGACATTTCAATCATGAAAAGCAATTCATCTTATTTTCAATATTAATTTAAGGATGACTTAATCAAATTTCCAAAATCTACCTAATGGTGCTTGATGACATGACTTGAAAAAAAGGAAAAAAAAAAAAAAAAAAGATATATCTGATGAAATGTAACTAAACCATGAAAATCATTGTATTGTTAGTTCAATGACAGCAGAATAATTCTAATTTGGAGATTTAAGATTGACCTTTCAGAGAGACAAGGTTTTTCAGTGAAAGTACAGCTTAGATGCTTAGTATCTCACCTTTTAAAATGTTTTATCCACATTCCAAGTTACATTTTACCTTAGAGACTGTCATATGAATTAGCTATAACTATCAGGAACTAAGGAGTTTTATTTCTATGCTATAGTTGCAAGGCAAATGAACTAATTTTTCAAGTTCTTGCTCCCCTATTTTCTTGATGTCACTTTTTTTTAAAAAAAATAATTTGTTCCAGTGTTCTTTATGTGATACTTTCCAAATTCTCCTGAGTGGAAAGTATGGCTAGGATATTAAATGTTATATGCATAATCTATACATCATTGTACTAATGTATCCCATAAGTGCTTTTGATTAGGGAAAAAAATTACCTGGCTTCCACATACTGCCTTATGAAAAGCTAATGAAATGATATATGCAATAGATTTTATATAGTGATCTGTACAGTGTGCTGACTGCACTAGTATGGTATTAGGACAATGATCTCTTCCACAGAGTAAAGCTGAGAACTAGTCAAAAAAAAAAAAAGACTATTGTTTACTGATAAGATTAAAAGAAAAGCGGGTATTTTTACATGTACACCAAGAAAGTAAGTATCAGTTACTTTGTTGGCTCCCAGCATGAAGATATGTTATGCTATATAGGCTATACAAGGATATTACCAGATCTGGGGCAAGACTCTTCCTGACTGCAAAACATCAAGGGTGCCTGGTTAGTAAGAGAACTACACCAGTTTATGATTGTCAGCACCTGATGTTCTTGTGGATCTTGCAGACTTCATGCTGCTCAGTTCATTTCAGCAGTTATACTTCCCAAAGAGTTCTGTTCTAGGTATGAAAAAGACCATGCTGGTAGGAGGGTTTTTTGATCAGATAATACTCTGATTTTGTCATTTGTGGTGTTTGATTATGTACTCTATTAAAAAGGATATCATTTGCCTACTGGGCAATTTCGAACTTAGTTGCACATTTCCTGGGTACCTCTGCTGTTGTAAAACATTTAATTCACAGTTACTTTTGTTGTATATGAAGTTGCCCATGATATGAAGTTATGCTATTTACTCCTATTATATGATATCAGTGAGAGAGATAGCAAAGGAGAGATGAGAGAAAATAACATCAGGACAAAATAGGCTATAGGACCATATAAGTGAATCACATTTCTAAATTGAAAATAAAGGATTCTTCAAACGTTGAGCTACTTCCCTGTGATGCTCAGATTAGTGTTGCTCAACCTGACATGTCTGTGATATGACAAGCTGCATAAAAGAGGCAGTGCCAAGCACCTTGCTGTTGGGCTCAACTCTGTGAGAGGACATGCTGATTTCCCCCTTGAAAAACCTACTGCATTGCCTCAGTTTCCCCTGTGACTCCCTTCCAAATGGTGGTGTCACAGTCACACCCTAGCGCACCTACTTTATCACCCACCCTGGCATGTAAACAGCTCTTCACTATTTTCTCATAGTCACCAGAGGATTACAAAACCTGCCCTGAACTTGTGCTTTCTCCATTAGAGGAGAGGACATCATCCTCTTTCTCTGTAGTACCTAGCTGATCAAAGAAACCCTTGGCACTTTCTGGCATTACAAAGTCCACTATCAGTGGCTGCCTGGCACATGCTATTAAGCAGATATCTAGTTCTGAGCTGTATGGCTCAGGCCATCTTAAAAGTAAAAAATATTAATAACAAAAGGTGTAGTGGAAAAAGGAGTTTCCAGAATTCAGGTAGCTCTGTAATAAGTGGAATACCTGTGCTTTAGATGTCTTTGTATTTTCCAAAGACTTATAGAGGGTTCCTTGAGTAAGATTGTATAAAAATATGGGTATCTTCAGATTACTGGATAGACATATGTAAAAATATGTTAAGCATTGGTCTTTTAGATATTCCTTTCTAAAGGACTATTGACAGTTACTTTTAGTCACTTGTCATCAGCTTCATATTTGTCTGTGACTCTTATGATAATAAAATATCAGTAAGAGGCTAGTCAGCACTGTGTAGCTGGTAATCAAGAAGGAAAGCTTATCTATCGTAATTGTCCTATTTGATATTCAATCGCTCCCTGTGCATTTTTGGTCAGTGTAATATTTATGCAGTTTCTAGCTTCATAGGTGCTTTGCAGGAAGCTGTAGACCTTAATTTAATGTTTCGAAATAAAAAATGAGTCAAGCAAAATGGGCAGATGGTTGTCTGACATGATAAAGATATTGAGACCGCTCAGAATGGCAGATGGAATAATGATGTGAAATTATATTAATTGTAATTTCTCAGCTAATTAGTCATTAATTGTTCCTTGCTAAAATAGGGAGGATCTATAATTATGGTTTACAGTACATCACAAACAAATAACACCAAAGACACTGTAAGAATAGCTTTCTCAAATTGTACCAAAGCACAACAAATATCTGTACTTTAGCAACTTTCAAGGGTTAAAATATCATAGCAGATTATATATACATTTATACCAAAGGCCGGGGGGTACTAGTCCCATTTCATAATCACTATGGCGTTTTATGAAACTTCTGCCTCCTTATGGGTCCATGACCTCCCTCAGTCAGGGAGGCCAAAATGAAAAAAGGTCAAAATGGATGTCAGCCCAAGCAATTATGAAAGTGAGTACTTGGACATGACCCTGAGATTAGAAATGGTGACCTGTCGCAGTAACAGGGGAAAACCTGCCATGCTGCCTTTTTGTCAAATACAAACTACCATGGCAGTCCTAAAACATCCTGTCATTTATTTGCATTTTAATCTCTTTCACCTCTAATATTGGGCTTTCCTTCTCATCTCCTCTCCTCTGCCATAAGCAGATGGCTCAGATGGCAGAAAATAGGCATAGAGTTTAGAATATCCACATCTGCAAAGAGAGATCTTGGGAAAATGGATCAAAAACATATTTGTCTGGATATAAGGAGCAAAAATAACATAGAATAAAATTGTGGACTGATTCTGGATACTGTAGGCAATATTCTAGTGTTCCTTTAAGGTTAATGAGAGCTTCATTTCAGTAAAAAAAAAAAAAAAAAAAAAACATGCTCAATAGCTATGTAAATAGGAATGGAAGAACCACCTCAACAGAACAGATTTAGAAGTGAAACTTTCCCTGATTTTTTTGATGGTTTTTACTTTTATTTTTTTTATATATTTAAGGTTTAATCATAGTAACAGAGCAAAAATTCTTACTATTTTTGTTTATTCACTGAAGAGGTGTTTTTTCAGGTTTTGGTTTTTAACATGTCTGATCTTTGGAATTAATTCTTTTCAGAGTGAAGCATTGCCTCTGCAGTACATCTTTCATCTCACAGTTGACCATCTGTGGAAAGGATACAGTAGGAGAGCTATAGTTCATTTTGGCTGATAAAGCATGATGGCTATGATAGCAGAACTCATGGATGGGGCATTGCGCTGGGCCATGATTCAAAGATCTAGCAGGGACATTGCCAGTTCTTACAAGAGAACAGGATTTCCACATGCCATTCTTACTTATATGGCCATAGAAAGGCTCAGATGCTCAAAGGTCATCAACCGGGCCCCCAAAATTCTGATATGAAAAGAAGCAATGATTTCATGTTATAGAGTTGTCCTTATTTTGCCAGGAAAAATGCTCTAATTTATTTGTTATACAGCAAGTTAATATATTTAGGTATTGCTTCTCTTCCCACACAACCTGGAACATTACTATAACCTTTTTAATATGTTTTGTGGTTGCTGGACCTCAGAAGTTTCTTCTTTGCCTCAAGTCTATTTTTTGTGGCAATCTTTCTTTCCTCTCCCAAGAGTAAAAAACTCTTTTGTCGTCTGTACATGCTTTCTGTGAACAGTCAATATTCACTATTCAGAATGGCAGACATTTCATTGTTACTTATTTTAATGTTCCGGGAGTCATGATGATAATGCTCACATTGTGTTGCTAAGTCTGATTTCCTAACAACTACCTTATCATCAAAGCTATGACTGAGTAAGATTAGGTCTGCCCCCGTCCTTTGCTTTGACAAGTTTGTGGTTATTCTGAAAGGTGTGGCTTGATTACAGAAATACTATTTGCTAAAAAACAAATGTCTGGAGATCAGATATCTGGGAGTGGTATTCCTGCTGAATTTAAACTTTGCCCTCCCACATCTGAACCACAGATGTATGTGACTACCTGTGGTCAGCATCACTTTTTTGTCTCACTCTTGGAAAGCTACCTACTGTAACAGAAATCAAGCCTGAAAATATGTGATAGATCTAAGGAAAGACTAGAGTAAAACCTTAAGGGAAAAGTTATACTAGTTTTAAAAATTACTTTATTGTTGACATTCTTCCATTTTACTGTGTGATCCTCTAGTGTACATTGTGGTGAAGCTTAGAATGACTTTTGAAGGTAAAGGGGCTTTTAGCTGTGACACTTGGCAGGGAGTCAGGCTCTGTTTCTGTCTATATATCTGCTGCTTGTGAGGCTTCATGTATGAAAACACACTACTAGATGAATAATAGGACAAATCTTGCTACTGTCAGTAAAGGAAAGAAAGGCTGTTACTTAAAAATATGAAAATATAAAAGTATAAATCCTTAATTCTGTCCTCAGTCTTTTCTTTAATCACAGCCTTTTCCCAGGGTCTTAAAATTTTGTCCAATGTCATCCAATTAACGACAATATTAAAGATGATATATAGACAGCTCCCTGCATCTGTATCAAAATAGCTGTTCAGTTGCACACACACTTCACAAACATGGAGTTACCTCATGTTTGTAGCTGCTGCACTCTTGACTGCATCTGCCTTCCTTCCACTTGTCACTGAAATGTTGGCTAGGAAATAAACATTTGTCTGATCCCGGTTTGACACAGACTGTTCTCGCAGTTGCTATCATGTCAAATCACAGAAATAAGTATTTACATCAGTACAGTGCAAACAACATTTGAACCTCCATTTGACAGCCTGGATATTATGCAAGGAATGTAGTTGAGATTCGGAGCATACGTGTTACAGGCTTTTCTCTTTCCAGGATGAAGATGTAAGGCTTGGGAATATGTAGAGAGTACCTCAAAACAAGCAAACAATGGAACTAATAATCTTATATACATGAGGTCTTAAATGCCATATACAATGGATCATAACCACCAACTTTTTACAAGCACCATAGTTTTAGTCTTTATGAAACCATGCAAACTCCAGTAAAGTAAAAAGTAATTATAGTGTGGAGAAAAATGTCTGTATGCTTTTCATATGCAAGACATGTAATGATAACTCAATAGAATCCTTTATTTGCCAATGCAGATAAGTTATAATTTTAAAGAGCGCTACCAGCACAATAACAATATGTTGTAAGGCAGTTCACCAAAGCAGCTTAGCTAAAACATTATAATTAGGTTTTGATAGCTGGTGGTCAAGACCAAATCCACAGTGAAAAAACACCTTCATTCCTGTATTATTGTTTTTTTAAGGCTCATTGTCATCTGCACAACAAAAAGGATGACAAGTTTGTGTGTTCTTCTAAAGATGTGATTACTGGAGTTTTCTGGCATGACACAACCATAGAGCAAGTACCAACTTCTCAGTGTGAAAGTGAATGCAAATTTCTGCATCTTTCTTTGTTGCTTTCTATTCAGTGCCATGCAACTCTGTGCTCGTGCCCCTGTGGCCTTTGTTGGTTTGGAGTTTTTGTTGTTGTTTGTTGTTTTTTAAATAAGGTAGCTCTCCCTGCATCTGAGCACAGACAAACACAAAAGGGTATTAGAGATACCAAGAAGGGAGCTAGATGCTGGACATATTTTCTTTGAGCAGACATGTACCTGGGAGCAGGTAGAAGCTGGGATGAGTTATCTGAAGTAAAATGTTTTGTCTTTGGTGAGAGAATTTTTTCTGAAAGGTAAAAGAAAAACAGAGATGTGTCTATGGCCCTATCTGGACTGCATCTTGCAGCTGATGTCACTCTATTTGAATTTAGCTAATTTTCTCTATTATAGCCTTCCTCCCTCTGACCTGTAACAATGCATGGATATATATTTTAATACACTGAAAGCTGAAACAACTCTACCTAAACGTGATTAGAACAAGTTTTGGATGGACACATGGAAACAACTGCAGCAGTTGCTGAAGAGCATGCAAGGAGGCATAGCTTTTTTGGGGTGTACATGGCTTTTACACTGAAACATCTGCCCTCAGAAGCTTTTACAAATGCATGTCAAAAGTATACCTAAGTTTTCCAGGAGTAGAAAATAGGAAGGATGGCTAATTGCTTGGGTATTGCCTTGTGACTCAGGTTTCCTGTAGTCAGTTCTCAACTCTACCACAGGCAACACCACAAAAAGGGATTGATGAAATGGATGCAGGAATCTTGCAATTTTAAGGAAAACCTTTGGTCAAGAGAAATCTAGCCTTTCTTCTCCAGAAATCACCCAGCTTTTCAGCCTTTCATTACTAATTGCTAACATTGCTTGCATTTTTTTCTGTGAATACTCTTCTTTTACCTTATAAAGGCTCTTCAAAAATATTTAAATTATCTTAAAGTTCTTTGCTGGCATCAAAGCACTTGCTGAAATCTTTTATACATGCATTTATTTAATCCAACTATTCATAACATGACAACAAGAACTAATAGAATGCATATGAGAATGTGACCTGTAACTCTTCTGCCAGACAAAAAATTAATTGTATAAATTTTTAAAGTTTTCAATCGTAAATAAATGTATAATGCCTAACATTATTTCTTCTATACGTTTAAACTTTGAAAGACATGACTTTTTTTTTCAGTGTACACTGATGAGAAAAATTAATCATGATGAGGTCAGCATTTGATATGGGAGAGATGTTGTCCCTCAGACTGAGTGAATTGTTGAGAGTACTTGTCTAATGGAATTCTGATTCAAGAAATCTCATTAAGTATTTTCTGAATAATTAGCAACAAACAGATGTCTCTATCTGTCTGGCTTGCTTTCTTTCCTATCTAGAATATCGATACTTGTTTATGAATAAGGTTAAGTAAAAGCTATAAACTGAAAACTGATCACGGTAACAAATACTTTTTTTTTCCTTCACATTACTGATAAATAAATACTGCATAGCCTGTTTTCCAGCAAGTAAAAAGGTCCACAGAGGTGTAACAACAGTTATTCTTCTACATTCAGTGCAAGGAAGGAGGCAAGCTTGGAACTACATTTTTCTTCAGATGAAACCCAACTATAGCAATGATAGTTGCCTTATGCTTAGTGAATCTGAGCAATAAATTAAAATCACCATAATTGGTTGTGTAATTCAACCCCTATTTTTTCTTAGGTCTTTCCTAATAATACAACTGAATCATCTCAGATGTTGGGTCTTGTTTTTGAAATATTTTTCCAAAGATATTTTTGTTAAAACTTCTATGCATGAATTGCAACATAAAGATCAGAAGGAGGAGCCCCACAGAGTATGGTATCAATTACAAAAAATCCAGATGAAATTTTCAGTTTATCTATTGGCTTTAGTGCATTCTAATGCATGTAATGAACCTACTGCAGCTACCTATTGCTTGCTTAAAAAATAAAAAGAGAAAAGCAGTGGCCATATATGTTGCAAATGGCCAGTATATGTTGTAAGACTGGATACAGGTTTATCAGAAACGTTGGATGAAATCACATCTTTTTATTTAGTAATTCATTCAGCTAACAATAATCTTTGCCCATGGTGATGCTGTTGACCTTGACCCTATTAGAAGGCTCACCTTTGGCTCATAACACACAGTTCAGCCTGCAGTCAGTTACATCCAAGCAAGCCATCAGTAGCTGAGTGTTCCACAAACAGTTTATGATAATGTTTATCTGATAAATATTCACAAAGTTAGAGAAGGGAAATTACTGGCAGTCAAGATAAACAGTTGATCAGAGATTCTGAGTACAATAGCATTTGTTTTCTCCTTATAATTACCAGAAAGTCTTACAGTTCTGTTGAACATATGGCGAAGGAAATCTTGGAGACATTTTCAGTTACCCAGATTTCTGGTATACCTATGAGAAGTCATTTATTCCTTATTCCTTTTCCCTTTTCTCTCCCATCACCTATAATTGCCCAAGAACAATAGTTAGCCAGATCTCAAGATAAGAGTGACTGAAGCAGCTTTGCTAGAATTCCACTGCACAGGAAAAAAAGATATGATGGAAACAAATCTAAGGACTATGTTGAAATATGAAAAGTTTAATTTAAATAAATAAGGAAGGAAAGGGAGGGAAGGAAAAAAAAAAAAAGTGCCACAGTAGAGTGCTGATGTTATCTTAACAATAAATCCAAATAATCACTAATTCACTCATTAACTTGAATGAATCAGAGCAATCTGAGTGGTGAGAAGACAAGAGTAAAAATCCACAGGACGTATTAAAACATGCAGAGAAATGATCTCATTGCCTCCACCCAAAGGTAAAGCTAAGTCTTGTAAACTTCCTTGAGAACACTGAGCATGACAGGGAACAAGATGAAATGAAACCTTTCCTTTCAGGCATGGATCTTGCTGCTGTGTTCTGTATTTTTATTGTCTTTAAGACTGGATTCCCACAGTGTGCATTGCATAGCTTAGCTCTGTGCACAAACCTGAGACACCACAGAAAACAGGGAGACTGCTGCTCAGTGCTGCCATAGTACGTGGTATTAGTGCTGTGCTTTGAATGTTGTCTGTCTTCTTTCAGGACGCCCTAAGCGGTTGTGTTTTATCCAGCAGTCATTCCTGTCACTGTACTACAGTGTCACTATTGCTGCAATACATCTTGGTACTGACAAATTAAATGGAAGTAGAGAACTGTTGCCAGTACTTTCATAAAAGAAAATAGCCCAGAAAGTGGAAGGGTACAATGCGAAACCTTAAAGAAGCTTAGATTATGTGGTGTCACATGGATCTGTATTCAGATTTTTATTTGTGAATGCTGGCAGTCCTTTGACCAAATTAACCCTCTTATATTCACTGACTCTTCTAAAGGTCAGTAACAACCACTGGGCTTTCTTGTTTCAGTGTACAAAAGACAGCGCCATGCTCCAAAATAAAAGGTATTTGTATGCACGTTTCATGCTAGGTACCCAAAAGAGTAAAGTACACCCTGGGTATTGCTTCTGTGTTTGTTTTTGTTTTGAGACTTGATGAAGCTTCAGGATTTAAGTCTGGTAATTAGACAAGGTGTCAATGGTATTTCGAATTATTTACGTGGTGCTCTTTAAAAAGTTAGGTAAAAAATTAGCCAACAGCTTGCTCATATTCAGATATGTGGGTAAGATTAATTATTTTGATGACAGAACTGGAGCTTGATTAAAATGTTTTAATTAAACTGGTGCAACTGAAAGAAAAAGGCAATGTGGGATTGTGTGTGTACCTATATGCTTGTGAGAGAATAGTACAGTTTATTACAAAGCCAAAAGTTTTTCTAGCAGTGCAACAAAAAATAGTAATTGTACATCAGTTAGGTAGATAATCTGGGTAGATAATTCATTTAAAAGAAGTAATGGATTGAGTACCTTCAGGCAGTGCTTACATTGCATGTTTTGTCAGAAGGAAGGTGAGAGAACCACATGGAAAGCTAGTGTTATAATTGTAGCTTTCCGTGATGCAAACACTGTCTCTCTTCTTTGTGGGACATAGGCGAAACTTTTTTCAGGTTTCCAGGAAGGTGTTCGCTCTTGCAGATACTCTAAACCGTAGGAGAGACTGTATATATGCATATATATATGCTGAATATGCATAGAACATATGGTTATGCATGTGTTCAGAGAGCTCTTCTGATCACGCAGGTCCTGATTCTTCCAGTATTTATGCACTGCTTAATTTCAGCATGTGAATAATTCTTGCACACTGAAGGATAATGAAAGTCCACCAAAAAAGTGCATAGTTGTGCACCAGCGGTCCTGCTGGGGGAGGAAACAAATCCCCCACAGGCATACTACTTTCTGGCTACATTGAACTAGCTTTGAAAATCTCCCTCAGGGGGACGAACTTGCATTTGCAGAAGGCAAGAAAAGATTGACATCTGTAGCTGCACATAACAGCTTTTCTAGCATGATTAATGGAAAATGGTCAGCTATAAACCCGATGTGATAAAATCTAATTAGTGTGACCATGCATACATACCATACACATGTACAAAATGTGGGGGGAAAAAAAAAACTCAGTTTGGAGACTCTGAACAGTATTAGAAATTATACTTAAATTGGTAAAAAATACAGACCACTATCAATTAACATGCACGTAATGTTTTATTGACTTTGTTCCTTCTGGAATGAAACACTTTTAAGTACTTGTGCAAAAATTACATTTATGGTATTTCATACCATAATCCATACTTTATGAATAAATTTATTATAGTGTTTAGGAAACAGGCAGATCTGTGTACCCATGATAAAAGTATCTACAGTGCTTTTTTCTGTTAAGTTTGTGTTGCAAACAGATATTTTCTTTCCTACAGAAGTTTGTAAACAGCTCCATCTTCAGGCATCGTTCCCTTGCGCTAAAAAAGAAAAAGGCAACAACAGTATCTGCCACAAGCTTTCAAAGATATGTTAGCATTTTACCACGTATAGCAATTTTTATCACTTAAACCAATGTAATGGTCTTGTTTAACCACTTGCCACATATATTAAGTTGAAGGAAAATCACTGGTATTGGACCACAGCATCTAACAAATGAATTCTGGTATGGATCAGTGGCAGAGTAGATGTATGACAAGATTACATTTCCCTATATCTAGATTAGACTGAAACTGCATTGCAACCACTAGAATGTCTTTCTGTCAGCAGACAGACCCCAAAGTGTTCAAGCTGAATCAATTTTTAAAATGTATGTGTGGCTAAACAAAAATGAATGAAGTGGGAAGGGCAGCACTGAGAAAACCTTAGCATGTAGGAGATGAAATATCTAAAATCTTGGAGAGGGTGCATCTCCCAAAATCAGGCCTGCAGAATGGCCTTTTGAATACCATTCAGTGTGAGAATGAAAGATGTAATTTTATATACTGGCAGCAGTGTAAATGAGGTGTTCCTTGGACACTGAGGAGGGTAATTCTGTTGACCAATGGTGATTTTCTTTCCAGTGGCAGTGCCTGAGTAAACCAGTAAAATGGATCTGGGAATAGACTTTTTTTTTCCTCCCCTGCAGTATGTTTGAAATAATTGATTTTATTTTATTTTTAATTTAAAAACACTTTGGAATATAGTTTGTCTCTAAAAAGGATCTCTGTTTGCATAATAGGATATTTGATAGTAGATAATATGGTAATTTGTAGAATCATAAATGTAGTATATTGATGTGCCAAATATCAATATATTTGGCATTTTTAAATAGTCTTTTGTCTACAGAATTATTTTCTATTAATCCTGCTGATTAGATCACTGTTATTCTGAAGTACTGTATCTATGTTTGCATATTGATCAAGTGCACGTATGTGGTGTGCCTATGCATATGTACAGATATAAGGGAAAGGTTTTTTTGTAGTGCTTGTCATTCTTTCCACCAATTAGACAAAAAAAATAGACAAAACCTTTTTAATAAATTTACCGCTAGTCCCTTTAGAACATGTAACTAGGTATCATTTTCTTACTCGGTTAAAAGTTTGGGCTTTTGTTTGTTTGCTTTTTTGTTGTTTGTTTTTTTTTGTGTGTGTGTGTGTTTGCGGTCTTTATTTTTTGTTTTTAAGTTAAAAATGTTAGGCCTAAACACATCAGTAAATTGTTAATAACGTATTTCAATGAATATGTGAAGAATTCATCCAACAACTTATTTGACAAGTTGATGTAACCCTACTAAAATATACATTTTAAATTTACATTCATTGGGTATATTTGACTAACTTTGACCAAATTTCAGAGCAACATAATTTTGACCAGATTTTTTTTACTTAAAGCAAATTTTTGGTGTCTGTTTCCTATCCATTTGAAAATCAGCTAAGAGCTTCAGTGTACTTGATGCTTTTCTGAATCAAAGTTGTAATTCCACTGGGTCTACCTAAAGCGTTTTTTGTTTTTGTTGTTTTTTTAAGCCCTTCATCTCCCTGTGCACAAAGATGTATTTGCAGTGAAGAAGACAGTAGAGGTAGCAAAGACATAATTAATTACCTGTGGGTTTGTAAGTGGCAGATTTGTCTTAGGCCTTTGTTCTGAGTAATATAGAGAGAATACATCTGAGCATAGATTTATTCACAGCTGTACATTTATTCAGTTGAACACTGAATAATATGCAGCTGTCAATGGGAAGAGGGAGGGAAAGGGGAAGAGCAGACCTTTAAAAGTGTATCCAACTGATCCACTTGGTCTCCCACTACATGACAAGGCATGTTGTTTTTTAAGTATTATTTTGATACGGTGCTATAAAGAAGCTGTATGCAAAACCATTATATGGAATCATTAATTTAACACAGAACTTCTACGTAAAAGAACAAACTGAGTTGATAATATACCATTATTGCTAGACAAATACTTCAGAGAAATAAGTGCATGTTGCTTGTTGACATTTTTAACTATTGTGTAAAAGCCCAAATCTGCTTTAGGATCCAGTCCTTTACCTCTAGATTCAAGTGGGAGCTTGACCAATCTCTTCAGTAAGAGAGAACACAAAAGATGCATGCATTGCTTCTCTAAAAACATTAATGAACAAAGAAACATTTTACGTCATTTCATAAAGGCTCTGATTTCACCATCTCTGTACATACATAGCCAGTCCCACCAAATGAGTGGGACTATTGCTAATCTGAAAATAGAAACGCATTTGTATAGTTTACTGAACAATTACGCTGTGCTTCCCACACATACCACACCCCAAAATACTGTATCTGCTTTTTCTGCCAAAAATCAAGGAACTTAAGTGCTTATAGGAAAGTACTACAGAAAGTAAAGGATATGTGCACCCAACAATCTGTATGCAAAGTTAATACATGCCTAGATATGTTATTTTAAACCCTAGTGAAGAAAAATCCTGGCTCCACTGAAGCCTGTAAATTTCCATTGACTTAAATGGAGCCTGGATTTCCTCCGTATCATTTTCTTTCTTTATATAGAAATGTTAACCATAGTTGTTGAATTTTAAAGGATGAAAGTACTTCTGTAACTACACTGATGGGAAAACCTTTCTCTATTTCTTTCTCTACAGTAGAGCCTATAGAACCTTTACCAAAAGTAATGGCAGAATTATTTTAGCTTTTATCAAAACACATATTGGATACTTTAGTTAAGTTACCTCAAAAAGAAAAGAGAATTCATTTTAGTCATTAAAAAGGATACCAGTAGTATGAGTTTCTGAGTGTACTCTACCACTGAATTGTTTTTCAGGGAGTATCCCCTAGCCTCTCCTTGACTCATCTGCTTTAGTTGGGTGGACAAATAAAAACCATTGTGGTAGAGCTGCTCAGCTGGTTAGTTAATTTTTTGTAGAGTGTTCCAAATATAGCATTGCCAATACGTGTTGTAATATTATTGTCAAAAGATGGGATAGGTTTCCCAGCAAACCAGCTGTCACATACCAGAGATATTTCTGCAGTGCTACACAAATCTGTGGCCTCATGATAATTTAGGAAGCTGTGCTCATCAGCAGAAGCAACAATACAATTAACTGTGGCTGACAAAACTTGAGTATTTCATCTTTGAAAAGAGTTTTTCCTTTTACAACAACAACAAAAAATCTGAGTTAGTTATCCAAATCATGTATGGTTTCCATAATTTTTATATTAATGCATCACTGAAATTATTCTTCTAATCATAGGTTTCTGGTTGATAAAAGCTGTGGGGTTTGTGAGTAAAATAATTCTAAAATCGTCTGAATGTTCTTCCGTGTATGTGAATTTTAAAAATAACTATTTTCTGAGCCCTACACAAGAGAATATAAAAAGAAAATCACTAAAGTAGCTTCTGGCTATCTCGATTCAGTAGCTGCTAATCCTAAATCAGACTTCTCTCGGTAACTACAGAAAGATTTTGACCCAGCTCAGTGTAAAGCTTGGATTTATTTGAAAATCTTTAATTTGGAATAATCTGACTGAAGGAATTGTTTAGATCAAAGGGGTTGGGTTGAACACAGCTCTGCTTCAGATTATTGCTTAGAAGGACTCAGACTCATGTATTAGGAGGATATGTATTTGATTCTATAATTTCCCAGATAATAGGAATAATAAATACCTGTTATGCGTACCAGAGGAGTTTACGTGAATGGTACTCCTAGAATTTGCAAGCAATGTCAACTCAGTAGTGGCCTTTTTTAATCTATGTCCTAATTATTCTTTTGTAGCCTGCTGTTTTGCTTGCATACTCTCTCTTTTCTTCTCATTAAGAAACTCAGAAGTGGAAACTGCCTCGGACATTCTCTCCATAGGCTTGCATAGCTGACAGGATTCCTTTATAAATCATCTCCTTGTGTAAGCTTTCATTTAGGTTCCTTGAAAGGGGTTTTCCAGCATCTCTGGTGACGCATGTGGTGTGTTGCCAAGCAATAATGGAAATGAACCCATCAACTCACAGTTCTCTTCCCGGGATAATCTGCAGCCCCATCTGCGTGCTTGCAGCAAACTTCTGCTATTGCAACATCTGCCCAATGGTTATTATACGATCCATTTAATATATTCTGGAGGAGCCATAACCACCACTGTGCCTAGATGGGATACCAATAAGGCCTCAGCAGACATGCCAGAACAGCCTCTCCAGGGGATTTAATTGGAGCCAGATTCACCATAGTCAGTTAAGTACACATTCCTTTGGTACATGTGTGGCTAATCTACTTTTAATTGAGCTCCACTGTTTTCTTATATTTAGTAAACAAACGTGCATAGGTACAAAAGCTGCTGCTTGTTGACAACACAAACAGTATGCAGCTTGCTGCAGCTTTGGACAGGCACCCTTGGCAGTAGATGTGGTACAGTGTATTTATTGTGCAGACATATTTCTTTGTGCTTTCTGCCTTTTTTAAAAAACATTTCCTGGATTCTTGTCCCAGCGGCCTATTCTGGGTGATTTTCACAGCTGAGAGCCAGTATGCAAACGCAAGGTCTTGCTCTATGCAAAGACATTTGTGTGCCAGCATTATTAGAGGGTATGAACTGGGTTTTGGTTTGTTTTGCTCTTCCTTTTTTTCCTAAATACTAAGCCTCTTGGACTGGGCTAAAAAGGCATGGTTCTGTCACTGTGATAACTCTTATTGCCTTACTAGGAACAGTGACATGTCATTCATTTTTCACCTGCCTTTAGGAGAACAAGCATGCTGTACTTCACTTTCCCTCGTTTTATTCAGTATTCACTACATGATACTTAAGGAAACCTCGATGTCTCATGTCTTTGTTTGATGTATTAAATAACAGCTTGTTGCCAAAAGAACATGACAGTTCCAAAACAGGTTCAGTCATCTACTTCCCCTTACTGAAGATGGTTTTAATTTGTTTTGTATTACCTGTGAGGTGCTCTGGGAAGAAATGGGCACACCAGGACCAGTACCTTGTTCCTGTTGCTGAAAGATGTCTTTGCCTGAATCCATCAAATCTTTCATAGAAGCAGAAGGAAACTGCCCAGGAGCCACTCTCCTTCCTACCAAACCTGACCCTGTCCCCACTGTGTCATTGAAGAGAGGACAGGGCAAATTGTCAGCTAAAGCAGCAGTCTCCTCGCTTCTTCCCTGGAAAGCAGTGTAAAAAGTTTCTACTGGCTGGATAATTTTTGCCAGTAGACATTTCTAGATGGCAACTTTTCTCCTAGCAGATGGTTTTGTCTCTGTGTGAGTCGTCTTGTGCTTAACCCCCAGTATGAACGTCCCTGGCTGTGGGCTCCAGCTGCAAGAGGAGCTGCAGCCCCCAGCCCATCCACTTCACAGTAAGGGATGCTGCATCCCTTCATCAGGATGCTGTCCTTCATCTTAGCAAAGCCTCAAAGTGACATCTAGTGGAATACCTCGTCTCTGTGGGGAAATTTAATTAAACCAGAGTCCCTTTATACCAGCACAAATATTGTGAAGGAAAACAACTCAACTCCTTTGACATTTTTACAAATAGGTTCAGTAGAAACTGCTGTGTTTACTTTAACTGACATTTGTTTTTTCAGTCAATTATCCCTCGGTCTTTTTTTCTTCCATAATTTATTACATGCAGCTCAGCCATAATAATAAATACAAAGTTGTTTCCCTTTTCTGTTGTTGTCTTGCAGACTGTGCTACAAACAAATGAAATAAAAATGAGTCCCCCTAATCTCCCTTGCTTTCCCATCTCTGTGGTAGCCTCTAACTATTTATTATGGACCTTAGCAGTCTCATATGGAGCAGAGTTTAATCCCAAATATGACCAGAAGATTAGTCTGCACCTCTGGTATGTTTTTTCTCATACTCAGATCCTACTCCAAATTGCACTGAAGACACTGAAGCGTTTTGTTGACTTCTGTGGTCTTTGGAGCAAGACCTATAACCACGAGACTTAAACACAGCTTTTAACCAGATTACATCTTTCTGACTTAATTGCTCTATCTGAACTAAATGACAAACGCTCCACCTTGATGCAGTTTTCTGCATGCTCTCACTTCTAAGTTCATTCAAGAATTTCAGGAAATCTTTAGAACTCTCCAAAGAAAATCTACCCCAAATCCCATTTTATAAGGACCCTCAGGAGGGCCTTTATAATGCGGGGTAGAATCACAGGCTGGAATTCTGTGAGTGTTTCCATTGAGTTCAATGCTTGGGTTGCTGCCAAAGCTGCAACAACAAATTATTATTTTTTTTTATCTCTTCAATCATAAGCTTCTGGAATACAAGAGAAACATGGCTTTTTTTTTTTCCCCTTGCTGTTTAAGAATGAAAATAATATGTTTGTAAGGGCAGAGTATATTCCTCACAACTATCAGGCATGCAGCAGCTGTGCTTTCAGTGATTGAAGCAAAAGCAGTGAAACAACAGAGCGTACTATGCACTTGTTTAATCCATCAGGTAATGTCATGCTGATACTTTTCTTGGTGAACAAAAATAGTCTGATCTTTAATTAAATCCTTCATCAAAGCAAACCAAATATTTTACAGCCAAAAATCTTCAGCTGGACAGTTTGAAAATATTTCCATTTCCTAAACAGTTGTTTTTCACAAAATCCTACCAGTTGAAAGCTATTTTTCTTCCTTTATTCTTCATAAAGAGCAAAAGGAGTGCCTCAAGAGCTACACAAAGTTTTATATTTCATCTGGGAAGCTCATCTGCTATCCCCAGAAATGAAGCTATTTAAAGTAACAGTAAATAGAGATGTGAACATTTGGAATTTGGAAAGCTGATTCCACTGGAAAAGAGTTATTTTTCAAAGTCCTTTTCAATATGGCTTTTGCCAATAATACATTGAATCTGTTACATATCTGATGATTCTGTAAAAATCCTTTGTGTTCAGTTTTCCCAGTAATCAGGCAAACAAAAGGACAGAGTGGACATTCCCAAAAGGGAGGAGGAAGGAAAACAGATAGGAAATCAATATGAAAACCAGCAGTATTTTATAAGGAAATAAGTGTTAATTTTCAATTCCTTGTGTTTGAGTGTTTACATATATCTAGATCAGAAATGGTTCTTTGCTATAAAATGCTTTACACAGAAATATTAAGAAAATCACGTAGGAAGGGGTATTTTCCTTCATGGGCTTCACATAAAGTTTGGAGAACTGTTACATTCACAGATCTGTTAACTTGGATATACTTTAAAATGTCCTTTGGATGGCAGTTGTCATTTGGGCAATAGATATACTTTTATTTCTGCAAGAAGTTCCACAGCTGTTGATGGAACAGGCTTGGTATGCTTTTAGAGGAGCTGAGAGCAGGCCCAAGAAGGAAAACCAAAATGAAAATTGAAACTGCATCATGGATTTATTATCTGTCTTAACAATCTGTTTTCCCTGGTTTGATACAAAAGCTATGTTTTGTACTGGTTATGGATGAAGAGCTTAATTCCTCTTATTCTTGACTCACTCTGGTGGGACTTCAAAGAAATCCTTTCATCTATAATAGGGTGAAAACAGCAAAAGACTACTTGAGATGTATATTTAATATGCGACACAGAATGCATGCAGTTACAGCTCTGCTAATATGAATTCCAAAACCAAATTTTCAACTTTTTAAGATGGGGAGGTAGACAAATAGTGTGAGTGAAACCCAATGCACTGGTGAAACCTGGAGCAGATAATTCTGCTGAAAGAAAGAGAGAAGCAGCCTAAAGCTAAGGTGGTCATCTAGGGCAGTGCACTAAATAGAGCAGTCTGAGGTAAGAGGAAGAGACACATAGTCTGCATTACCATGGTGTTGATGGTTTGGGTTTGTTTGTTTGTTTGTTTTGACATTTAGAAATTCTCTAGTAAGTGTCTTTTTTTTTTTCTGTTTAATTTTTTCAACTTTAATTTGGAAAAAGTGGACCAGTTTTTTAAAGGTTGATTTCACTGGAAATTAAGCATTTGAACACTTCTGAAAATCTGACCCAGAAAGACCACCTCCAGTGACATTGCAAGCACACCAAAATAGCAGAGCTATCCCATTGCAGCTTTTGTGAGAAGATGAGTTCAAACTTTGAGATTGAATTGCTAATTCTTTATGAAAATGTGTAAAATGATCTGACCTTTTTTATGAAACTGTTTGATAAGGATGATTTTATTAGTTTTAAGTTTAAGGTAATTTGGTTGCATATGTTCATTGAGATAAGATTTTAAAATTTTCATGCCACATCTCAGATTACCTACCGAAATGAAGGGATGAATGATCATTGCTTCAAATAGGGTCATTTGTCCTAAAATAAAAGGTCAGATCCTGCCAGTGCAGCCCTAGCTAGACAATAATGCCAACCCTCTGAGTATGATTTGGGCCCTGGTATCAAAAAATGACTTGCACAAGAGAAAGCTGTGCCTGTGATTTTCAGTAAGAATTTTCTTCAGAGTTAGATGAGCACGTGATGCAGATATCAGTGCCTATAATTTCTAATTTCCTGTGAACCAGTTTACTTTGACCACCAGCAGTATTTCTTTGGTCTTCATTATGTATGTTATTAGCACATAGCTAGATCTCTGTGTAACCATATCCAGATTCCTAATGAAAAATATTGTCTGGAATCAGATAAGTAATCTGGAGACTGGGGTATAGTGAAGGTAGGGGGCAATGTGTCAACTTGTGTACATACTGAGAGTATTTGTTACCCATGCAACTGCCACAACTGAGCATATATTGTGTTGCTTTTCTTGGCAGATGTGTGTGAAAACCTGCCTCTAGGTGGAGTTTCAGTAAATTAAAGCTTTGGTTGAATTTATTTAGGCCTTTCATCTTTCTCTTTTCTGACTCAGTACCCTATCTTAACTAAAAATTTAACTGAATTGTAACTTAATAGAAATAACACAGATCTGTACAGTCTGTGAAATGCGATGTATCACAACAAGTTGCCATGCTTTTCACATCCTGCTCTAGTCACAACTGATGCTCATCATGTACCGTAATAATTTTTGGTGAGGGCTGTCAGATATTCTGACATGGTTCTGTGCAGTAAAAGCTATATTATACAGCCACTTAACTGTGGGTAGTAACATGTCTCCTAGAACTGCACGTATGGCCATAAAAGCAGACTCCCTCGTGACCATGAAAACAGTGTGGTGCGAGCATGGGAATTCCTAAAACCGGAATAAAGCTGATTCTGATGATCTGAGGCCCTCTGATCTCACAGTCCATTTTACCATGAAGTACTAGGATAGGCTCTTACTGTTGTGAGATGCACCATGTCCTTTTAGAGTGCTATCCTGTCTCCTTTTCACTCTGTTCTCCCATGCATTTTGGTCGAGGTTATTTCTACAAGTGCCTCCTTGCAGATCAGACCGCACCTCGTCCTCATGGTGGTGTAAAGCTGATGCTCGTGACGGGGGGAGAAGGAGCAGAAGAGGGGAGCGATTGTTCTCCCCATACTTCCTCCTTCTCTTCCACCCCTCAGAAGCGCAGGAAGTTCATCCTCAAACCATATGGTACCTACAGATACGCTGTGAGTCTTGGGGGAGTGCCAGAGCCCAGCAGTACCCTCCGGGTTTGCTGGGGGGCCCTTCGCCTCACCTCCTCTCCCCATCTTGCCGTGGCACAGTTTCCTTCACAGGTTTCCTTATCACACTTCTGCCAGCATGTCTCCTTCCTGGCCTGCAACACCTGTGCTGCATTACAGTGCAGAACACAATACCCGCACTGAGACAGGCAAATTGTATTTCATTCGTCAGCCTCGCTCAGCTCCAGAAATGCCACTGGAATTAATCCACTCTGCAGCCTTTGATAGCCTGTTACTGAGAGGCTGCATGGAGGTACTGGGGGCACTTCAGGAAGGTCACCTCAAGGACTTTTTATCTGGATTTGAGTGCACCAAGTTACGTTTGAACCGAGCACCAGTAATTGCTTCATTATTGTCATGTGCTGCTCCTCTCTGAGCTATCCATTGGCACCGATGTAATCAGAGTCACTTGACATACAATTCGCAGACACACAATGGTTTGTCTGCTTTGGCACTTGTGATCCACTTTGTTAGTCGGACCTGCTTATAATTTAAAATATATGATTTCCTTCAAAGTGGCATAGTTTCGAAAAGAGCATGTGATGCACTAATAAATTATTCAGTCTTCTGAACAGGCTACATGAAAAGCACATTTTTTTTCCATCTGCATCTGGCTAGGCATTTGCAACTGTTTCTCTTGGATCTGCACTGCAGCACACTTATCCATGATTTTGTGACCTCCAGTAAGGATTAATGCAATATGTTGTGCATGGGGCTGCTAGCGAAGGTCACTTGGAAACGTAGGCTAGTGCGACATGTGGCTGCCCACCCTCTTGGTGCTGGTAGCTGCAGAGAGTCTGTTATTCTGTGTCTCCAAACTGTAGTGAGCTCAGTCACAGCAAACAGCAGGCAGAGGGCCCGGCTTCCTTCTAGCCTTGATCCAGTCAAGTGCTACAGTGCTCAGTGCTGCTGGGTTTGCTGGTGTTATTTCTCACTAGACCAGCAATAAGAGAATAGTCTAAACCCAAGATGTTCTTGAAGAAGGGGCATCAGGATGGTGTTAGCCTAAGGGAACTGAAACCTATTGGCAGCTCAAGACACTTTCATACTTTGCCTTTTACCTGGGAAATAGGGTTGTGCAGTCTGATCTGAGATAGGAAGCCTTATGGTGGATACTTTTTTTTAAAGGATATTATTAAATTATTGTTTTCATTGTGTACCAGCTTCCAACATTCACAGGTATATTTCATCAATCAAACAAGTAGCATTTGCACATGAAATGAGTACTGGAGTAGTTTGCAACAACCCACAGAAAGCCAAGATGGTCTCTGTACCTTTAAGCATACTGAGTTTCATAGGTGAGTATACTCTTATGTTAGGCACTAGCTAAATAGTGGTGGTACAGAGTGAAAGTAGAGCTATACAAAACATTTGATTTTTGTGACAAAAACTGCTCAGTGTGCTAGAAACATAACTATGGACGCATTCAGCTACAGTCTATCAGGTTTTGAATGCCCTGGGCCTTAATTCTGATGAAAGACTCTTGCATACCACCAAAAAGAGAAATAATCAGTACTGCCTAGGGTCTGGCATCAGTCAGGCTCAAAATCGTTTCTCTGCCAAGGTAAATACGTCTTTCATATCTTGGGATAGGTTGGATGTCTAAGGTATTGGTACTGGAAAAAAATAAAAATTGGGCATGTTTAGACTAGGACAAGAAGTCTGAGTCCTTCATGACAAGGAAAAGGTGCATATTCTTGCTACCTCTGACAAATCTGAGAAGTCAGAATTCTCAGTAAATATATGCACAAAAATAAAAATGAAAAAAAAAAGAAAAAGCCAGGTTATGTCCTCCTGTTAAGTTAATGTGAGATCTGGTAGAAGAAACAGTGCAGTCAAGATCATACATTTATCCCCCAGCTGAGACAACTGGTTCCCATACCATGCCTCCCTCCTTCCCAGCACTGCACTGCCAAATGTCTTCCTGCTTCTGCCCCCCATCCACAGTAAGAGGGGCTTTGCCAGTCCCTCCCTTACCAGCATCCCAATTTCAAAGAAACTATCTAAAAAGGCATAATTCTCCAGCTGCAGCTAGCACTACTGTCTTTTCCTGTTATGAGGCCTGCCTGTATATAGACTGTTATGCAGGGAGAAAATAGCTTGAGCCACTCGGATATATGTTATTCCAGACTCTTCTGCCACTCCTCTTGGCCTGCATCCATCCCTGCCCAAAACAGGCCATATCAACTAAAAGCCCTTCACTTACGCTAGTAGCATGTATTTGTGGTAGAGATAACAATCTCTACCACAAATCTTTTAGTCTGGAGAAGAGGAGACTCGGGGGAGACCTTATTGCTCTCTACATCTACCTGAAAGGAACTTGTGGAGAGCTGAGGGTTGACCTCTTCTCACAGATAACCAGTAACAGGACTAGACGGAATGGCCTCAAGTTGCACCAGGGGAGGTTTAGGTTGGAAATTAGGAGACATTTCTTCTCAGAAAGAGCAGTCAGGCATTGGAACAGGTTACCCAGGGAGGTGGTGGTGTCACCGTCCCTGGGGGAGTTCAAGGAAAGGTTGGACGTGGTGCTTAGGGACACGGTTTAGTGGATGACATTGGTGGTAGGGGGATGGTTGGACCAGATGATCTTGGAGGTCTTTTCCAACCCTAATGATTCTGTGATTCTAATCTAGTGAGACTTGGGAGTGAAGAAAACTTGTGAAATCAAGACTGAAAAAAATGGTCTTATCAGTCAGAAACAGTTACTGCCCCAGTAATTTGGAACACAACTTCTATTAATTTGATGTCCTCTTCTAAGCAATGAAGCTTGTGTTGTCCATATTGCGTAACTCAGCCCTTGACTGCGTGTCAGCAGATAGCCAGAGGATGATATTTCACAGCTCTCCAGTAGCTAGGCTGACCTTCTGCAAGGCTCTTAACCTTGAGCTAATAAGTATTGTCCTTCAAGGGGTAAAACATTTAACTGCAGCTGTTTACTATTTACACAAAGGGACTGGCATGTGAGCTTTCCTATCATGCAGTTTTGCCCATGAGAACCTTGTTCAAAAAGAAAACAGAAAAAAAGTTCAGATTTTATTACATTTGCAACTTACAGAGGGCAGACTGTCCTCAGCTGTCGCTCACAAGCTCTTTCTTGAGCTTTGCTCATTGTCAGAGACAATATTAATTATTTCAGTCATTTGCTTTTCCATTTATTGTTCAACACCAAACCATGAAAAATGGACACTGACGTAATGATTGATCATGAAGCTGGGGGTTGAAAGTGAAGGCTAGAACTGTTGGGCTGTATATGAAAAGGGCTTGTTTTTTTTCCCTTTTTTTAGATGATAATATATTGTTTGTGAATGGGTTATTTATTAGAGCCATGTGTAGCCTAAAAGGTTTGTAAAGATGATTACTAAAGCATATCCATATGTGGAATGTGTGTGCATATTTGTAAGCTTGGCAATTTGTCCAGAATTTTTTTTTAAGGTTTGTAGAAAAAGGGTCTCTGAAATTGTGTAGGGTTATTCTTTTTCTTAATACTAGGCAATATATTTTCAAAGCTATTGTGCTTTGCATAGCTTATGCTTTAGTTCTGACATCAGATGCATATGTACTGTTGTACACTTCGAAAATGATGAATAATCCAAATGTTTGATAGTCTAACATCAATCTTAGCAGAAAACTGCTTCTTTGCCAACATATCATATTCTCCAAATACTGTATTAGATCAGATGCAGACCTCTTAATGCATCTCTGTTGGAAGGTAACAAAAACTGGGCATGACTAAACTACTGTTGGAGGTCTGAGCTCTTTATGGCAATGAAAGTTATCAACTTTTTTGTTAAATTTCAGAATCCTGGTGTGACAGCTTTTACTTAAAAGATAGGTTTGGCCAGGTCACACTCTCCTGTGAGTTTTGGAAATAGAAACAGCGGTGGCTCAGACAACAAACAAATACTCTTGTTTCCTGCTCTTAACTAGTGGGTCTAAATCCAGAGCGTTTGCACTACTGTAGGCAGAGAAATTAGCACTGGTGGTGCTGAGAATAGGATTTATTCTGTCATATGTTCCAAGACACTACAAATGTTAATGGGAATGGGTTCTGCTGGGGCTGACGGCATTAAATCAGGCTTTTACAAGATCTAAGAATTGTACAAAGAGGAATTCCCTGCAGTGCACCTCAGAGGCAGGCTGGTATCTATTAGTCTCATTTTAAAGGAAATGAGGAAAGCAACACAGACAGGTGCTCCCTAGCAAGTCAGCACAAACATAAAAGGAAATCCATGAATTGATACTGTGGAGCGGAAGCGGGTTGTAACTCAAAATTGACAGTAGTCAAGCAGTGGAGAGAAATTCAAGTACTGGTATATTCAGCTAAATTCAGGCCCAGGGCTTGGTTACTACTCTTCAGACTGGAGATGTGCTATTATCTGCAATAATCTCCCCTCGCGGCTGTTCAGAGCTGTGCAAATGCACTAGACTTCTGTCCTTGAGGCGTCCATAATAGCACTATGCTGTCACTTTGCGAATCACCCCATATAGTCCATCTGTTGAACTTTTTTGTGAACATTTTCCAGTGCATGCAAAAATGTCAAACAAAAAAAAAAAAACAGGTAAGAGCTACTTGGCAAAACAGCCTCAGATCTTTTCCATGGGGTTCAGAGTTTATATTTCAGGAAATAGGGATGTGATTAAAATGAAGTGCATAGTTAAGTCTTGTCTTATCAAGGCATAACTATTTATTTAAAATATTCATATAAATGAAGACAAGGATCGTTTAATTTCATTTTTAAGTTGCCAGAATGCCTCATTGGTTTGGACTAGAATTAAAAAAGATCAGAAAGTTTTGCCACAAGCATGCCAAATATACAAAATACTATTATTTTATGGAACTCCCAGAAAGACAGGTTTGCTAGAGAAAAATATCCAGTAAACAGATTAATCCAAAATTCAATGAAAAACTTAAAAGGGATTTGGGATGTCAAACACTAGACGCTATGATTTGCCTCTCATGTTAAAAATAGCACCTCCTTCACATCTTCTTAGGATCAGGCTTATTTCAAACAATTCTAGTTTATAAAGACTGTTCTGTGGAAAAATATTTAATATATTAATTTTCCTTTAGGCAGACACTTCAGCTGCAATAATAAACTGTACCTGAATTTTATGAATTAATTAAATTTCCGTCAAAGCTATGGTTTATGCCAATATAGAGTTTCATGTTATTGCCCAATGTGGAAAGAATATTTAGAAACAGGGAAACATTTAATTCCTTAAATATGCAATAAATGTCATTGAAAAAGGTATACGATATCTTGTCAGTGATGACGTTATTTACCTTTAGGTAGCTGTTATCTTGAGAAGTGATTTAGATATTTTTAATGACTAACATCAGTGAATGGGTATGTGGGGTAATTATACATTTTCATAGCTGGAAGTTATGAAAGCATATAGCTAGGTTCTGATTCTTCAGCTTGGTTGTAACTAGTCTCCAATTTTGTACCAACAGTTTTATGGAGGATTGTTGTGGGTTTTGTTTGTTTTCTTTTCTTTTTTTTCAGTAATTGTGGGTGTGACTGATTCCAGTTTAAAAGTCTTCAGAGCTGGCTTTTTTTTTTTTCATTTTAGTCAAAGATTGGCAATGGTTACAGAGGGTTTAAACCATTACTGAGTGCTTAAAAAATTGTCTCCAGATATCTGTACGATTACGTTTTCTAGCCTGATATTTAACTCGGCCTCTAAGCCGTATTAGTGGCCCTGTGATTCTGTGTGTTCACAGTAAGGAAAGTAATCCTTACAAATTCATCAAATGTGTAGGTCTTATTTTTAACCCTTGATTCATCCCATTGCTTGGTATCTTTCAATATGGAAAATTTACCATTGTTTTATTTCTGTCTTAGATTATTCTTTCATTCATCACCATTTGCGTTTATAACTTTTTGCTTTGTGACCATCTAGGACTTCATTAAATTCTTAAAAGGAATTTGGGCTCTTTCCTCCTAATTATTTCATCTTGTCCTTTGTAAACTGTGACGTGGATATGCGTGAGACGTTGCTAGCTACTTCACTGTAATACTTGATCAACTGCTCCTCCTCCTGGGCATTTGTACCTTCTGTCTGAACTTTTATTACTCCCTGTTAAATTACAGCAATCCTATTAATGCCTAACAAATGTCTTTTTTTTCCTGGAGTTGTCACTATATGTTAGTCCTCTCTCCTGGCTAATAGTTATATAGTTCCCAATCTTTGCCAATTATCTCATATGCAGGCCTGGTTTTACTTCAGTTAGATGGAGCACCGAAAGTTCTCCTGCATTATATCATGATACCTTCCTGTCTCTTTTACACCACATATTGCGTCCCCATTTATCCTCTTGGCTAGTTGGCCTTGTATGCTGGAAGAGAAGCATAACGAAGAGGGTTACTTTAGAAATGTTTCCGCAAATTCTGTCACTCATGCACCTGGATTTACCATTGTTTTCAGTATGAACTATAATCATTATATCCATTTCCCCATTACATACCATTCCTCCAACACATGTATGTTTTATTTTATTTGCTTTATTGACAGTTAAAGGTTCTTGGCATTTGAAAAAGTAAGTGTTGGCATTCTCAGTCCAGCGATCATCAAATACAGATAAATATTCCCCTGCAGATATATAGGGAGAGTTATGTTCCTCGCTACCTGAGCTGATAGGTTTGCAAATAGAAATTTAATATAATTTAAGGTTTTTAAAGCAAGAATGAGCAATTTCTTCCCTTTTCCCTTTCAAATTGTATGTGAGAATGTCTGTTCCATTACAGGTAGCTTTTACATAGGAAAGAACACCGGGTATTTTTCAGGCAGAAACGATATATCATTTGATTGTATCTCTATTAGGGAATGGTATCAGATAAGAAATAGCATTGGGTGGTGTCATAATCTAAGAGTGCCTACAAAAACATATTTGGCATTTCTCAGAAGAATGTGGCATAATTAGAATGTCACTTTGCAGTATCTACTGTATTACTGGCGGTAACTAAGTTTGAGGACAAACCACTGCAGAAGTTAAAAATCTTGCAGTGTTTTATTTCTGGTTACTGCATTGCGGTTATTTTCTCTGGTTGTTTTTGCAATGGTCTTTGTAGTTAGTGTAGGTTTTACTCAGCTTAGTATTAATGGCTAAATGTTAGGGCAACTGAAGAGCTGGTGATAAGAGACATTAAGAGAGAGGAAAGGAAGAATCATCCTAAGCCTGTAGAGGTGTATAGTCAAAAACAAGAAGAGGAGAAATGAATGAAATATTTGGTAATACCTGAAAAGAAACGTTTAGATGGAAACAAAAGGGTAGGAAGGTTTTCCCCTCCACAAAGCATTTCCATGAGACCACACAAAGGGTGTGCTTTCCCTCTCTACTGATTGACTCTTGTGGTTTAAACCCAGTAGGCAGACAAGTACCACACAGCCACTTGCTCACTTTCCCTCAGAGGATGGGGGAGAGAATTAGAATGGCAAAAGTGCAAGAACTCGTGGGTTGAGATAAGCACCGTTTACTATGTAAAGCAACGACTGAGTGTGAACCCATACGTGGGCTGCACCGCACTGCTAGACACCAGTGTGGGCAACACGTTATGAGGGATTTGATTGCTGGAAAGGCTTAGTGTTTTGGCTGCATATATGCACAGACCAACTGGACTGAAAAACTATTGTTTACAGAATAAATGGCTAATAAACTCCTGATATTACTGATGAAAAACAAATCTAAAGTTGTTAACCTTTCCAAAGGTGTTTTTGAAGCAGGGTGATAACAGAGCTTTATATTGTATCAGGGGAGAACAGCAACGTCATCATCTGTCTCAAACAGATAATATCCTTTTCACAAAATCATAGAATAACTTAGTTTGCAGGGACCCCTAGAGTCACCTTATCTGACCCACTGTTCAAAGCAAAGCAGAGTAGCTCAGGTTACTCAGGACATTGTCCAGTATTTTGTTCCAGTTGAGGTTTCTTTTCAAACCTGTTCTATGTTACACCAGCTGGTCTGCTTCTTATATATCTGTTTTGCTCTTGGATAGCTCCATTCATGTCAGTCAAGTTATACCTCTTCCACGTTGCTTTGAGAAGAAAATCATTTTGAATAATTTTGAATAATTTGCTGTAACATTGCACGGTATTCTGAAAGAACCCATGACTAGATGAAACTCACGTCAGGAAACTTTTAATTGTCTTTATGACTTCAGCTGAATGTATTCCAAGCAACAGTTATTTCCCAAGCCCATCTGAGGGAGTCTGCAGCTTTGACTGCCTTAAGTAAGCCAAATTCTTATCTGTGCTAGATGTGTCTTGTAATCATGTCAAAGAAAATAAAGGTACAAGCAACACCTGTCAATCAGGAAGAAGAGACAAAAGAGGGGGAACAGCTTCGGCTGTGGATGATCTGCGCTTGCCTCCATGCCCTCCCTAGTTTAGTTTAGACCTGTACCCAAGCTGCATGATGGTCATATATCTCTCAAGATAAATGATGATCTTTCTAATAGACTGAATCTCTGAAGTCAGTTCTTAATGCCAAAAACATTACCAGTGTTCAATGTAACATATGGCTACAGAGAATATGTCATCAGCCTTCCTGAGAAGCAAAATATTATTGACCCTCCTATTTTCTTTCACATATTCTAGCGCTAGTCCAAACATCTCCTCAACTTCCATAGCAATAATTATCAAATCCTAGATAGAGTGAGAGTGTATCAGGCCCAAGCACAGTTCATATGCGCTGTGCAAATGCTTCAGGGAAAACTGGAGAACACCTGCATAACTGTTTTATTACTGAACAGGGCTCTTTGTCTACCTGTCAACCACCCTGCTGGGAATCTCTCATTTTGACACAATAACGAGAGAACCAGTTTTACAAATGAATGTTCAGATGCTGAAAAAAGCAAGCCCCAACTCATACACTCTGCATGTCACCTTTCTATTTAATGAGGTGTAATTTAGATGCCACTTCAGTGGGGGTTTCACCCCTTGCTTTTTGACTTGCAGTTAAACACATCAGTGGGTTGAGGTGTACACACCCTGCAGCTGTGGCAGTCTTCCCTGCTAATAGCATAAAAGGGATTATCCACAAACACGTTGTGAAATGATTTCTGCTCTTGGTTGGTTGGTTTTCCTTTTAAAATTCTCACTTGATTCACTTGGCTTGCTCACCTGGTTTAACACTGCACTGAAGGCATAAAGCTAGCTCCTCTGGGAAGCATGATAATGTAGCTCCCACCACTGCAGCACTGTCCCATGTTACATTTGCCCAAGCTCGGTCCCTTCATTCTCAGAAAGTCGGACAACAAAACTGCCTGTCTTTTCTTCAAAGATCGATGATCCCTGCGCATGTGCAGGTGTCTGCTGGGTTGCTTCATTCAAGTCTGTAGGATCTATGGTCTCCTCCAGAAAAATTATCTCAGTCTTTCTGTCTGTGGTGCCTTTTATGCCCAGGGCTGGACTACATGTATATGTGCAATCCCTGCAACTGTAACTGTCAAAGAGAGCTGTTGGATGCGGGCCCACCTCAGGAGAATTTGGCACTTCAGTAATTTCTAACTGCAGCACATATGAAGGTTTTACTGCAGCCAGAGACAAGGTTGTGGCCACTATGCATAGAGGTGAATAATGCAAGAAGTCCTAGTCTGAGGCATTGAACAGTGCTTCTGTACTATGGCAGTCCCCAGGATCTTTGAAATCAGGCAGCATTCCTCCCTTAAAGCATCATTTCTCAATCGGCACAATGAGTGGAGGAACAGAGGCTAAGCAAAATGCAGAGAACAAAGAAATACTGCTAGGCACCAGGTCAGGGTCTGTGCTGCTGAATGAAACAGGTCAAGAAAGAGGAAACAGCAACAGCAGCAGCTAGAGTCAGTAGTAGGAGTTCAGACAACAAAGAGGATGAGGAGAGGGTGACGGGGAAGGGGCACTGGCAGGTACTGTGCCAGGAGAGGACCAAAAGGTCAGCATGGCCAGTATGGAGAAGCTCCAGCCATCCCAGAGACAGAGAAGAGTTTTAGTGGAATAAGGGAGGAAGTCCCAGCAGTTTGAGAGCAACAGGCTCTTGGTGACAGAAGCACTTTTCCTGAGAGATTAGTTCATCAATTAGGTAGCTTTACTGCAGCTTTTGTACAGACAGATGAAGAACTAGCCCATGGTAAATCAACTGCTGACAGCAACTTTGCCCTTTCTTAGATGTTTGCAGACATACCTGTGTTTCTACAGTGAAGGGATCTTTGACAGCATTTCGATGAAGCCAGTGACTACACAATTCACATACTTTCAAAGTCTAAGACCTTTTTTTGTCTTCAAATATAGCTTTTATTCAGTTTTATTCCTGTTGCAAACTATTCCTTGTCCTTCCACTGGCGTGCTGGTTCATATTTGGAAATCTTTTTTATCTACATACCTGAGTTTCCACATCTGTAAAATAAGGGTAAAATAACTTGTTGAAGGTTGCTCTGTCAACCAATATGTGGGAGCTCTGAGTTTAGAAGGGAAAGAAATATATAACTTTTTAAAACTCAAAAACATCTTCTAATGCAATTCCTTTCCATTTGAAATGCATTTTAAGAAGTGCTGCACAGAATTCATTAGATGTGACTTGTCTCTTATCTACCTTGTTTTAGTTTTTACTTTATTTGACTGCAGAACAATTTGAATAAAATCCAGAGAATCCCAACCATTTGGTTCATCTGTCTCTGATACTGAACAGCCGCATCGCATGGGTTTTGCCTCACCAACTAGGAGATGTGACTCTTTCTGAAAAAACAAGGTTTGCTTATCTGACACTAAAATCTCTGGCTCTAATGCCCAAAATTGAGAAGCACACTGAAAGTCTGAGAAGCATATGTTTCAAATCAGCTGTCATTAAGAGACCAACCAAGTGCATGGAATAACTTAGACATTCTTCACACATTTCAAACTCATAGACAATTTTTCTTATATTTAAGATTTTCCTTTATACTCGTGTTCAAATGGAAACCTCTCCAAAAGCCATGTACAGTGGTACACAATGAGGAAATAGCACAGGGAGTGGTTGGCTGCAGAAAAATGGAAGATGTATTGTGTAATCATATGCCGGGAGAAGGAGCAGGCAACACGACTTACTTTCCATTTCAAATAAATAGACAGTGGAGCAATCAGGAAACTGCCAAAGTAAATGAATTCAGCATGGTTGGAACAACAGCACATTGCAGCTTCAGAGAAGGTTTCTGTCACAAGTTACAGCATCAATGGTGAAAGACACAGGTCTTCTGTTTTAGTTTTCACTTCCTGAACCACACTCTGCTCTCTGTTATTCTAACTGACATCTGGAGGAGTGCCAGTGAGTTCACTGAAATTAGTCTGGTTTTATATTATTCTGACACAGATCAGATTCCTGTCCACTGTCCTTGAACCCCTGAGATATGCAAAATGTGTGATGGACTCTTTCTCATGGGGATTTATAAACTGATTTAACTGTTCCTGACAGTTTCTTTACCACATTATGAGCTTTAGGGGAAAAGGAAAAAATCTTTTTACTATGAAAAAGTGACAGAAAAAAAGAAAAATTAGTTACTCTCCATGGAAATCATAAGGGTTCCCAAGGCCATATTAGAACACATTATTTAAATTCTTTTAGCTTTCATCAGCAATGCAGAACTTCTCTTCCAGCATGTTCAAATCTGCATTTGATCTTGTGATTTAAGTTATGTTAAATTAGAGGTTATCATATTCCTTTACTCTGAAATCTGTCACAGGGCTTCTTGCAAAAGGCTTTGATTTTGCATAAGCTGAATATAAACATTACAACATGCACACCCTTGACTCAGCAAATGCTGTATCTTGACAAAATTCAATGGTGATGCGTTATGTGTGTAAGCAAGGATTTACTGACATACCAGGTCATGCATAGCTTGTGCCAGAAGGACAGCGCTCTCAAACACCACCGTGATCTAATACCTGACGTGCCTTATGTGAAAGCAGGGCACTCCTTCACTACCTGAAGGTCATACATTATAATAATTCTTGGCATTCGCAATCCTGAAGGTGTTTTACTCCATCTAATTAAACTTTGTGGATATGTAGGCTTTTATGCACAGGGAAAATAAAGTAGAGATTTCCCTGAAGGCACAGACAGAAGAAGAAAGAAGTTATAGGCATAGAATCATAATTCTAATTCTGCTCCTGGGCACCAGTCCTCGTTCACATTGCTGGCCATACTTTCTAATATTAAGGGAAGAAGGGAAATTTCATCCAAAAAAAAAAAAGGCAGAATGAGCAATAGATCTATGATTCATACTAAGACATAGCACAATATTTTGAACAACAAAGAGTTTTTTCAAAATTATTGGTAGAAAAAAAAAGTGTAACACCCACCGGTGTTTGAATTTACAGAATTATTACATCCCCTAAGTCATCCCTTATTTCTCTTACTAATTCACATTGTCTTTCCCAGAGGAAAATCACAGACATGCCGGCAGCTTTAGAGAATATTCACCCTGCTATATATGAGAATGCATAACACATTTATCTTATGCAGTCTTTGTATGTCAATGCATTTATTAAGTTAAAACCCATAATATTAGTGTTTAGCTTGCACTAACCATGAAGGTAGAAAGGAAACCCAATTCTGAATACTTCCATTTGTATATTGTAAGAGTTTTTATTCTTTCTGCAAGTTTTATTAATAAATGTATACTTCATGATGAAACATCCAATACTTCAGAAATCACATGGAAGTATCCTCACTGGCAGTTGTGGGAAACTCTGAAACTCTCTTTGGCTGGGAGTATCTGTCGTTCTTTGCACCTTGTGATGTGAGAGGTGTTCACAAAAGCTGGTTCCCTTGACTCTCTCCATGCTCATTTAAGTTGCCTGTTACTCGTGTTTGGAGCAGCTGTGGTCATGGCCATGTATGAACAGGACACAACTGAAGGGACACATCTCCTCAGAAAATTCCCTGACATCTGCACTGTTAAAGAAAAAGTTTATCTTCAGACACATATTGGAAGTGTTCTGCAAGCTCAGACTCAGACTCTACCTGGCTGAGTCGCTCTGCTGATGCTCAGCAAGGCCCACATGCAGTAGTAGGAGCAATGCCCAAGGACAAGTGTTCTCGGTGTTTGGGATGCAACCTTGCAGTGTTTATTCAAGCAAAATCCCATGGAGCTTGGCTTGAGTGAGAATGTAGGTTAAGGCCTATGTATCTTATTAATCAATAAAGAGAGGGGCTGTAACCTGCAGGGTACCTGCAGTTGATTGGCTGTAGTTTGCAGTGTATAAAGTCCCCTTTCCTGTTATTCTGTAGGGCAACGTGGTTAACTAGAAATGTTTAAATAATCACTTATATTTTAGTGTGTCTCCTCTGCTTTTAAAAACAAACATATGCACAACTGTTCTGAAGAAGGAGTTTTCTCCATTTCACTGTATACTAGCTTAGAGGAGGTCTTAGCACTTCATAAATATTATCAACTTTTCAAACTATGCTTTGCACTCTTAAAACACTGCACAAGCGTTGTTTAGTGACATATGAAAAATATGCAGAGATCAATGTTCAGTAAAGTGGCTTTTTACCCTTATTCAGTGACTATAATTTCTGTTCTTCTTGAGATACGGAACAGGGAGAGCAGTCTGCCACCATCTCTGTGGTATTCTGTGGCTACCATCTTGATTTTTTATGTCAAACTGGAGAAGTCAGGAAGGTCATTGTTAATAAAAGCAACCATTATGGACAAAATGAATCATATCAAAGAATTCCTTTTTCAAGAAAACAGAACGTTCTCTCACTGTCTTGTATTTCCTCTCGTGTTTTAAAACCGTGCAATACATGGGAATAACTTTTCTTAATAGGCTACATTTGCTTTTGATAAATGGAACACAGTGAAAACGATAGTATGGAAAGTTGAGAAGTTTTTTTTCTCAAAGCACTAGCTAGAAAAGATTTCATGTAAGAGTGTGGAAGACATTTGCAGGAGTTGAATAAACAGACTCAGTTATTTATACTGAAAAATTCCAAAGATTAGGCTTCTGCTTTTTAATGTCTAAGTCCTAAAAGGTATATGATATATGTGTTCGGTTTGTTCTTTTCACATTTCCCTTTAAGTGCAGAGACTATTGATAGCCATTTAGAAGGCACCTAGGACTTGAGTGCCATGTGTTTTAGCAAAGCTAATGAGACAGAGATTTTAGATATAAGGAGCAGTGTTTAGAATGACCTCATGAAATTGCTGGTTTCTATACGTTGCCAGGAATCATCCTGGGACAAGGGGGGAGCAGGGCTGTGATATCACGGTGAAGCTTTAGGAGTCTGCTCACCAGAGCACACACACTGCTGCTTCCCTGAATTTTTGCCAGGTGTGGTCTACTGCAGATATGGGGAGGGGGATACACCCCTGGTCAGCAGCCATATTCCTATGGGGATTGCAAAGCTGGCCAGTTCTTAAGTTAAATTTGTGGCAAGAGCCAGAAAAGTCTCTTTCCTAGCCCAGCTGAGGGCCTCTGTCTGGCAGTAGTGGGCCTTACAGAAACAGGGTTATATCCCTGCCTACTTCAAAAGCAGAATTTGCACAGTTATGCTGTCTATATTTACTCCTCATGGGCACGAATATTGTTATGCAATATTCTTACACCTTGAGTACAGTAATGCTGTGGGACAGCCTGCAGAGTAACGACTTGGTACATATTAGCCTAGCAGAAGCTTTACAGGAGTGAGCTGTAGCCAATGCCTCCACCAACATCAGTGGGAGTTAGGCTGGCAGCTGAGTCAGCACTAATCTAGTATCTGGAAGCTGACCACTCCTGAACGCAAACTTACTGCCAAGGAGCTCTGTAGTTGACTGGCACTTCAGCCAGCCATACAGACATGGAGTAGCTGTCCTGCCAGGGATGACATCTGACCTTTGGAGAGAGTAGGGATTGCATGTACACAGAGGTGACAACGAGTTGCTTTTTCCATCCTGTCACATGGGATGGTCAGAATCATATTTATCTTTCTCTGACAGTGGATTCACACATTTTTTAAACCAGTTTACACCTGCATTGAGTCATCCTTGCTGATGAGCAAGCCAGAATGCTGTAAAATTATTCAGTACTCCAGAGAAATGTTTAAAATGTAAACCACCAGGTATAATGAGGAGTTTTCCAGCACTCATCTTGTCTCTCAGCCTTTTTCCTTACTTTCTGTGAAGCAGTCTGCTTTTGCATGGCCCTCCAGGCTCTTTGGAAGAGACCTTTTGGAAAGGGTTGCATTTAACACATGAGTTTCTGGAGATGAGTGCAGAGCATTAGACCTACTGCTGTGATTTGATTGCAGTATTCATGATGGCTGAGGATGCCTGAAGTGCTTCAAGATGTAGTCGTCTTCTGTGTTATTATCTGAATTGGACTACCAAAGTCATGGCATTGAGGGTGTGATTCAGTGAGGCTTGCCAGAGCCTCTCTCAGCTCTGCAAGGTCAGAGGAATTGATGGGAGTTGGTGGATCTCAGTGCTTTTCAGGATCAGACCTATGCCCCTCTAGGAATGACTATTGCCCAGTTAGTAATACAACTTTCCCCAAATTAGAATATCTTAGTGTCTTTTTTCTTTTCCTTTTTGCTTTTTCTTTTTTCTTTTTCTTTTTTTTTTTTTTTTTAATCTAAATTACAATGAAAGCCTTGACCTGGGGCAATTGCATGGCATAAGAAGTTGGCAAGAACTGGTGGTCTAGGGCACAAGCTTGGACTATTAACCTCTGACTCCCACTAGTTCCCAAGAAATGCCTGGTGATCAGTGTTGCTTAATTAATTTGTACTGATCTGACAGGAAGATGTGGATCTGTTTTCTCCTAATTGTGTTACTTTATAAATATGTCCTTTAAAAACCTTGCTCATGTTATTCTTTAGACTTTTGACCTCTCATTCATCTTCCTTCTGCCATACAACAGATGGACTTGAATCTAGCATGAATGATGTCAAGTCTTCATCTAGCAGTAGCTCTCACCAATATTCCTCCTAGCTGCGCAGTCTTGCAAATACCCTATTTCAATCGAAATGGGTAAAATGCCTTTATCCTCATTTCTCTGTGAAATGCAATATATTTGGAAGATAAGCCTAGACCTTCATGTTAATCATAAATCAATTATGTTTATCCTTAACCTAGAAAGCATGAAAATTCCTTCTTTCCTTATTTCAAAATCCAGGAGGATATTCACAGTAATTATACCACTTTTTATATGAATCATAAGCTCATCTTGTAATCATTAGAGCTACAACTGAGTAGTTGTCTATCTTAGAATATTTGAAATGTCTGTTTCAACTGCAGTACAAGTTTGGGAATTTATTTATTTTTAATAGCTGAAGTAAATCCTTTTGTTAGCCAGATTTCCCTTTTTTATTCCTCATGTAGCCTTTTGAGTTTAGTCAGATTTTACACCTCAGAATTCTGCATGAAGAAGTGAGAAGGGAACTAGGAGGTTAAGTCTGTAAAACACTATCTACGCCCAGTACTGTTGGCCATTGATCTGGCAAAAGCACCCTGCAATATTGTTCCTTACACCTTGAGTCTGTAAATAGATTCTGTCAGTCAAGCTGTCCCCGTTGTTTGTTATTACTATCACTTGCATCATCCTTTGTGTTTATCAGATGGAGACCTCCTCTGTGCTAGAGGATGTACAAGCATAGTGTAAAGGACCATCCCTGCCCTGAGAACTGACCATCCCTATAGACTAGTCTGACAAAAAGTGGGATGAAAGAAATATCCTTAATCCTGCTATACACATAAGCAGCTGAGATACAGAGGGGAAAAAAAAAAAAAAAGGAAAGGAAAGGAAAAAAACACTGTCTTGGTCTCTTGGATTTTGGTGGGTTGGTTTTTCGGTTGGTTGGTTGGGTTGGTTATTGTATTTGCAGTGCTGATCCCACCTGGAACACAGTGGTTTCAGTTTACAGGAAAATTGGAAAAAATGGCTGAATCTGTGGCTTGCACCTTCTATTCTATTCCCATCCACGTCTAAAAAGTGGCTAGGTTCATCATTGGCTCTTAACTCCTATAAAGCACCTTGCCCCATGCAATACTGAGGTTCTGCGGCTGGCTCACATACTGACTAGCAGTGCCAGAAAAATAAATTCACTGCCTCTTGCTTCTCAGTTTAGTTGGCAAGATATCAAATAAAAACGCTTCTTTTTGTGAGTGATCACTTTTAATTGTCAATGTCTAGAATTCAAGCACCAGAAATAGCCCATTATTCTGTGTGTACTATGAAATAGGTGTCAGGGACTCATTTCTCCTGTTCATCTCGGACTCTGTGGAATGTAAGCATGATCTTATGGTCAGGCCCTGCTGCCCTTTCCACATTAAGTACAAAACTGTCAGGGTGAGTGGAAACAGGTGTATGCAGAGAAAGAAAGATAGATATATCTGTAAGAGTTTGATTTGGATTGCTGCAGCCATGGGTGAAATTAAATCTGGCTGAAAAGTGCAAGCAAAAATTTTCAGGCTCATTTCTGCACCATCCTTCCTAGTGACATAGGCAACAGCAAGCATGCTAGTAAAAGAGCACTTCAAAAAACTTCCCCACATGGCAATGCCCATTTCAGTGGTACATTATCACTTCCTTATGATTATCTGAAATATTTTGGTTTTTGTTCTCTCCAGCTTTACAGCTCTGTCCTCAGTCTACATTTTCTCATTTCTGCATTGCTCTCTTAATGGTCAGAAAGCATTTTCTGAAGATCAGGAAGCCCATTTTATACTAGCAAAGGGAAAAGTGGGAATAGTAAATAGTTTGTCGTATTCAGTGGTACAATAAATGCTAAAACATGCCCTTTGATTAAATGGCATCCTAACAAATGGCAATGACGAATCAGAATAAATATTCCAAGTAGTACTCCTGTGAAGTATTGAAGAAACTAATTCTGCCCCAAAGATTTCATTTCTTATTTCTTATTTAGCTTTTTAACAACACATAAAATGTACAAGCTCAGTCCACTTTTTGTGCTTTTCTATGTGGAAATCAAAACTTTCTAATGAGTAGGCTAAAAGACTTCAATGTAGTCTTTGTCTTTCCTTCGCTTCCCAAAAATATGTGACCGAACTCAATCCCAGTCAGTTTGTGTGTAACTTCCAGTGCTGGAGGACAGGCTTCTGAAGTATCCCATAATTTCCCAGGCACTGTGAGATACACAGGGAGATAGCTGCTCTGCCTGGCTCAAGCTCGCTAAATGTAAAGCACAGCTCTGAGATCACGTACTCTTCTATAGGCTGAGGCTATTACTGCATCATGCATAAAAGCAGCTGCTATGGTACAGGATATATAGTGTAATGACGAACTGAATTATGACAGAGGGGTTTAAATTGCCAGTTAAATAGTCTTTTCTCATCATTTTGATGGGGAAAGGGGGACATCTGGTGGGGGGTCTTTGTAAAAATCTAACGAGGCAGTTTCCTACTTGAAGTAGTAGGATACAAATCCCTGTGGAAGTGGCATGTTCTGAGTAACTGTTAGATTCTGCTTTATTTCTAACCAAGGGTGTTGATTAACGAAGTTGTATCAAAATCACACAGCAGAATGTCTTGCAGTTATGCATGCTGTAAAGTCCTAACTTCCCTTTTATCAAGTTCACACAGAAGTATAGCTAAGTCTGGCTGAATGCCCACTACCTTCTTGTGAAGAGATTTTTGCAAAAGGTCTGGGAGCAAAGGGATGAGAGGAAGACTGACTGAGAAAAAGTACTTAATACATTTTGCTGGGGGATAGAAAATAATCATTAGAAATCCACAAGTATTTCATGAGTACATAAGAAAGCAAGATGTTGTGGCATTCACTAAGCCTTGAGTAGACATCTTCTAAAGGATTATAACCTGTTTCATCAAGCCTTGGAAATGGAAGGAGGCAGGAGGCAAAACACACAGTAGTACTGAAGCATGACACATCAAAATAAATTGCAGCAAATTAAAATAAGAAAACATGAGAATGCACTTCATCCTGGGTACAATGCCCAGTATACCTTGGCTCACTGTGTAAATAATATGTAATAGTTATTGATGAAGAGGAGAGCTACAAGTCTTTGTTGTTTCCATCTTTCTCTGATAATTTCCTACCAACAATCAGTCTGGAATATGCAGCTTTGTTCATTTTGCTGGCATTTTCATAATTTCTGTCCCCTTTTGTGAATGATCCCCTTTGGAAAGCATCCTAAGAGGAGGCAGCTCGAGAATCCCAGCAGTCACAGTATGAGATCTTCAGTCTTGCTGTGGGAGTAGCAAAGCCATTTTCTGCACAAACATTGCTGCGTGGAGCTTTGAGGAGAAGACAGCCAGCACAATGTGAGACCTTGCTCCTTCTGCCCTCTCTGTCAGACTTTATTGCATTGCAGCTGAGCTTTCCCACCCACTGCAAACTTCTGGCAAGTGTCTGCTCCTCTCCTTCTGTGCTCTGTGCCCTCTTCTGTAGCAGTGTGCAGGCATCCTCTCTGTTCCCATACATTGCAGCACTCCTGAGACCACTGCTGGGAAGGGCTGTGGAGGAGGTGAGCACAGTACCAGCAACCACCAAGCCTGCAAGTGATGATGGGGTCCTTCGTGCCCCAGGGCTGCACAGTGCTGCTCCCATCACAAACCCCCAGCAGCTCCAGAGAAGTGCGCAACAGGGAAACCCTCACATTCCCCTCTGAGCAGGGAAGTTCAGATTAGCTAAGAAGATAAAAAGTCCTGGATGATTTATTTTTTTAAATTTTTAACTAATTCACAAGGAGAAGACAATTCAATATTCTTTTTGTATTTTCTCAGTCTCACTTGTTCTTGGTCACCCTTTCTTGGCCACAAGGAGAGAGCTGGATGTTGGCAGGTTCTCAAAGACAGACCTGCCGACCAGTTGTCTAAGAAAAAACTAGCCATTTGAAAAGCAGTCTGTGGAAAACACAGTTAAACACCAGAAGACAGCCATTAAGCCCATTAATGGAAAGAATAATGTTTTCATCGCAAGGTAATGAAAACTGGTTTCCATTGATTCACAGCACAGCAAGCATCCTGAACGTGTCTGACAGCAGAACCAGCTACATCAAGCAAGTGGCTGACTAAATTGACGTTGTGTAGATACTTGAAAGGGAATCACACAAAAGCATAACCTACAATGTCAAAGATATGAAAATACTTGCTTTAATCAGTAAAGTGTAAAAATGTTATTTTCACGTGAGTGCATGCGTAGTCACCGTTGCTGTTGTAAATCACAAGCATTCAGAATGATGGTGTGCCTTTCCAGCAGAAGGACTCTTATTCGTACTTTGCAATGACCACATCAGACAGTTGTGAGAAATGATCTCAAAATTATTTTTGAGTCTGAGAGAAAGGAGGAAAAGCAGGAAGGAAAGGAAGAGTCCCTATTGAGAGGAATTAAAAGATAACTGTAAAGTGTACAAAGGAGAGGTGCATTTTGCCTGCTTAACCTGAAGATTTCTTCCAAATATTTGAAGACTGTCCAGAATTCCCACTGCTTTCACCTAGTTTGTAGCTACTCAGAAGCTCCGAAAATTAAACCTAACGTGCAACATGTGGCACATGCTTGCAATTACATTTTAGTACGGAAAAATTCTTAAGCAGAACACTTAACTAATGATGTGATCGAGCTTCATCAGTTTCTTCATTGGCACTTTGTGAAAATGCATTTGGGTATTTTCAAATCAGGGCTGCAGTGTTGAAACCCAGAGTACCAGAAACATTTGAGAATATGGGCCTAGATCACACAACCCCTCATTCCTGTGAAAATCTGTGGCAAATCGACCCTTAAATTTCTTGTCACCAAAGCGTGCACAAGAGATCTGTTGCAAGCTGGGAATTAAGGTGACTGCACTTAATTCTTTTTCCCCTGCTATACTGCACACCATATTTCACTTCTTTGTCTAAATCTCCTTACATTCCATATCGCATGGCAGCATAATACACTTTTAGCCCATCACTGTTAAAAACTTAAGTTTTTTTTAGAAAAATATATTTCTCAGTTCTCGCTGAAACATCGTCTCTGAGCACATTCCAGATTTATCTGCAGTCTTTAAAGCGCAGTAAAGGACTATCAGTACAGATAATTTATGCTTGCATTTGCATTCAAGTTATCATTAGCATAAGGTCTTAAATCAGATTATGATTAGCTTGCATTTGCAAAACTAAAGCAGAACTTTCTAAGATAAACTGTATCTTGCTACTATCCAAAAAGTTATTTCCATATAAAGTATGTTTATTAAATGTGCTGAACTGTTATATAGTTCCTTTAAATTTATGAAAAGACTAAGAAACCGCTTGGCAAGAATTCTTGAAATGACAATATATTTCATAAATGCCTTTCATACTATATAAAGAACAGCATGCAAAAAGAACAACTAAAAAAGTTCAGCATGTTAACTTATGCTCTGAGTATAACATAAGCCAAACTGACCTCATTTTATATGAGGCCACTTTATATTCAAATATACCCATAAGCTTTATTTTATCTGTTGTATTTTCATTATTTTTCACCAAATCTGAAATGAGCTGCCTGATAGAGGGGAATTTAAAAATGGAACAAGGTTCAGAACTGACTCCTCTGATGGATACATAATTTATTTTAAAAGATATGCTTCTAAGCTAGCACAAAGAAGTGATGCTAATGTTGCTGTTCTATCTGGAATTAACATTTTAATCGTCTGAACATCTACTGCAAGCAGAGTTTCAATTCTCTCTTTAAAAAGTGAGTGATCTCACAGTTTGTTAATTTTGGCAATCTCTCTCTGGTTAGCTTAGTTTTGCAACGCACACTACATACAATTGGCAAGTTAAGCCACTAGGAAAATTATTAGAGCCAAGTGCCCTTTTTCTGTCAAACAAAGAACAAGATCTCTTGCAGTAAATTTTCAGTTCCCATTGGCTCCTGCAAGGTTCTATATCAGTGATGCAGTCATATTTAAAGGCAGGCTCTCACAGCCATTGGCAGACCTTGGAGCAGCTCTGTGAACCACCATTACTCAACACAGTTATTGCACTGGTGACTCTTCAGAGGAATACTAGCTATTTGACTAACATTTCTGCTTAGAGTTGTGCCCAAACCAAAACTTGCTTACCCATTCTCTTCTCAGAAGAAGATTCATCCATTTTTAACTGGGGCTTCCTGTTGAATCTTGTATAAACGAATACAAACTCCTTTGAATTATAGGAATAGAATCCATGCCAGATTTGATTTTGCATAGTCTAGGGTTGCTTGCAAACATCACACACAACTAGACTTTCTATGGCAGGCAGGGTTCCCAGCATAAGTATCTTGTCTCATAAGTCTCTGATGACATCTTGCATGACCTGTGTACTACATGTGTGCGCAGCTGAAGATGTGCACACAGCTGAAGCTATGTTATACATGCATACATACTTTTCATCATGAACTCTAAATAAAAGTGTTTTAAAAGTGTTCCATCTTCCTGCAAGATTAACACTTTTTTGTTTGGCTCCAGAGAGGTATAAGATACTCAGTGGGGGAAGTTCACAAAAGGAAGCATTCATTTGAATTGAAAACACAGACAGGAAAATACATGACATTTATAGCACAACAGTTTATTTCTAAGGGATTAGCTGATGAGATTTTAGGAATAAATACAATGTACATTAGGTTTAGAAAAGGCTTTTCCCTAGATTACCATAAGAACGTTATGCCATTGATTTCTGACACTGGATTTGTAAACTTAAAATTTAGTGCTGAATCAGTAAGTACAGCTTTCATGGAAGTTAAAAATCAGCTCATGCAGTAATTGTTTCATCTGTAACTCGTTGACACTGGCAGGCACAGAACAATCTAAGTGGGTGTGGGAAGTGTGATTTCCAGCTACAAGTCAATTGGACTGAAATTATTAATTTCAATATAATTCAATTGAATTTATGAAGCTACACTAGAAGAAAAATCTTTTTTGGTCTAATTTTCAACTGGGTCTTTCTTTTTATTTTTTAACCAAAGATAATTGCAAGATAAATATTCTGGTTGCATCTGTAAATGCTCATGCTAACTTGACACCTCTACTGTATTTTTCTCTCCTCGTTTATATGATAGAAATATTTATAAGCAGGAGGAAAACTCAAAAGAACTTTGAGATCATCCTGTGGTCATTGTTTTGTCAAGACATAGGATTGACACATAAGATTGTTTGTGAGATTGCTGACATAGCCCTTTGCGAAAAACATCACTGAAACTAGTTCAGAATTCATTCTGGAATATTTTTTGCAAACAAGTGTGCTTAACTTTGTGGCAGAAACTCTCCACGCTTTATCTTTTCTTTTTTTTTTTTTTTTCATTTTAGTGAAATAACAGTTATTTTGGCATTTTTTCCAGAGGTAGCAATAGCAATTAAGTACTTTAACTAACTCTAACAGCTTTGGAGATGCAGGAGTGGTATGCTGATAGGCTCCTGCTTGGACATGCTGGTGGAAAGACGATGCTGAAAGCAGCACAGAATTCTCTTCCTGCATAGAAAGTCTAATACTCATCTTACTGTCCAGTTTGTTGAGCTTACCTGAATGTTGGAAGACTATCTAGGAAAATATACCATTCAAAATCTTTTAACTATAGTCACTTGTTCAATTAAACAAAAGCCTGATGTTTCCTGCTACTGTAAAGTCTTCATTATTATTAAGATAAAGTTGACCTTTGGTAAACCGGAAACCAATCTTTATTCATTCTTTGACATTTTTATGTTTATTCCATTTTTTCTATTACTTCTTCTGTTCCTTTTGCCATTGGAGAAGTATATATGTGCATATGTGTATATGTATATATATGTGTACATTTACACGTTTTATAAATGCATTATATATGTTTGTATTTATCTACAAATCTATCTATATACGTAACTGAGCAAAAGAAAACAATCACCAGTAGCTAAAATTGACTTCTCTGGGTCAGCTGTACTGAGTAACCATAGGGAATGAGAACCCTGAAGCACAGGGGAATTAACAGACTCCTTGGGGGCAACCCAGGCAAACCAGGCCATGTTCTCACTCAAGCCAGCTCCCATGATACCAGCAGGGAACATGCTGATGTGCCTGGGCCTGTCTCTGATCGCCTCCAATGCTCTGAATCATTCTGTCTTACCACTATATCATTATGAAACATTTATATTACAGTCTTGCACAGGAGCATGAGTCAAGATAAGGCACAACCGTGCAAGGCTCTACAGTGAACTCAGTAATGGCATACTGACTGCCTAGGAAAGCTCACGTCAATTTAGAGGGCCCTCAGCAGTCATTTCTATAGCAGAAATTACTTATCCTCCAAGGACCAAATGCCTCGTTAAGCTCTGGGACGTGCAGTAAGACATGGTAATAACATTTTGCCCTGAAGAGTTTGTGTGTTAAACATTCCTGTAAAGAAAATACACCTTGTTCAATTCTCAGAGGAACTCCTTTTCCACATAGCTTCCAGATCTGTCTAGCTTTCATCTAGAGATGTTGCTTCAAGGGGTCAAGTGTTTCATGCTGTATGCTGGAGTTGCATTGCTAACTCATAAATAAATACTATCAAACAGTGATATAAGTGACAAGAGCTACAACAGCGATGAATAATACTTAGAATCATAGAATATCCTGAGTTAGAAGGGGTGACCCACAAGGATTGTCAAGTCCAACTCCTGACTCCATGCAGGAGTCAGACTACATGTCTGACAGTGCTATCCAAACACTTCTTGAACTCCATCAGGCTTAGTGCCATGCCCACTGCCCTTGGGAGCCTGTCCCAGTGTCCGACCACACCCTAGGTGCAGAACCTTTCCCTAACACCCAGCCTGACCCTCCCCTGTCCCAGCTCCATGCCGTTCCCTCGGGTCCTGTCGCTGTCCCCAGAGAGCAGAGCTCAGTGCCTGCCCCTCCACTCCCCTCGTGAGGGAGCTGCAGGCCGCCATGAGGCCTCTCCTCAGCCTCCTCTGCTCCTCTACAAACCAACGGACCTCAGCTTCTCCTCACACATCTTCCCCTCTAGAGCCTTCACCATCTTTGTAGCCTTCCTTTGGACACATTCTAGTAGTTTTACACCCTTCTTGCACTGTGGCACCTAAATTTGTGGCCAATACAAGCTGATAAGTATGGGGAGAATGACGACACATTGCTTAGCAGCTCAGACGTGGAGGGACACACTGTTTTCCAGATGGAAACCACAATGCTGGGTCCCATTTCTGGCCCTCTCACCTGCCCCCCAGGAGAACTAGGGCATCTCCCACTCATCGTGGTGCAAGCATGAAGTGCTTTTTCTCACATGCATGGGTCTGTAATGGTATAAAACCACTTGAAGGTAAAGAGGAATCAGGCTTTAACTGTCCCTGTAGCTCAGTTCCCCCTCTTTTAAAATATTGTGAAGGTATATTTATTTAGTATTGTTTTAAAGTTCAGATGTCTTAGTGACAGAGGCCTTTTACACAAATATTTGGAAGCTATTCTTATGCTATCTTTTAAAACTTATCTCCCCTGGAGTACTCCGGGGGTCTAGACAGATTTATTCCCTCCACATATGCTTTCTTTCTTTCTCTCTCTCTCTGTTCCTCCTCCTGCCGATGTCCTGTAAAACATATTAACTTCTTTGTCCTGGAAGGTATTTACTTTTAACTTATTCAAGACATGGTCCTGAAACTCCATAGCTACATGAATTAAACATTATCTAGTCTTTGGTGCTGCAAATGTGGCTATGTTACCTTGACTATAAAAGGGGTTACAAAAAAAGGTTTTTTCTTCCTTTTCCATGACTTATTAGGCAATATTCTGTATGAAATACCTCCATCTGCTTACTTGTGTATTTTGTCAGTAGTTGTAAATATCCTGAATGGGTACAACCCAATCGAATAAATATATGTAGCTGATTCCTGTCTACTGAATGAGATCTAAGACAACCATAATCAACTGTTCTAGAACAAGAGTTTAAGCACCCGACTCTTAAATTTTTCTTCCAATATAATTTTAAAAGGGGAGGAAGTGTTTTTAATTTCTACCTTATGCTGCCTCGGAGTTGCAATTATTGTGCCACTTTGGATTTAACCTTTGTATGATTTTTTTTTATGTCTTCATGTATCTAGTTCATAAATTCCCAGATATTTTTTTCCCACTTTGGTTAACTTTACCTCCTTTTGAAATGGTAGACCTCAGTACCATGGAAGTAAAAAGTACCCTGATACAGAGGAGACTGAAAGATTGATGAAGCACAGGAACTAATAAATTATATGGAGCAAGCATATCCTGCATTTATTTTACATAATTCCTTAAATTTCTTGTGATGTAATGATTTTTTTTCCCTATAAAGAGGGCTTTTGGCAAGAACTTGCCCCATGAATACATCCTACCATTAAGCCTAAACCCACTTTTTTTTTTTCCTGTCAGTAACTTGTCAAAAAAAAAAAAAAAAAACTATAACTGGGAGGAGGTCTGCTGGAGGACACCACCACTGGCTGATCTGCATACTTCTTTATTGGGTTCATCCTCATTCAGGTAACATGTATGCTGTCTCAGAAACCAGATCCTGTAGGGTTGTATTATTTAAGTTATTTGACTCAGATGAATACTTTGGAGCACTGAACTAAGTAATTTGGTATCTTTCAAGCACAAAGGATCTGATTCTGACAAATCTGGTAACCAATGTAAATGAAGCTGTAGTAGAATAAAACTAGGGAAAGTTAAAAACTGGATATCAACATTTATTGTTTTCAAACATGGAGTAATCTGTAATAAACTAAGACAATTCAGTGTCATTAGCTGGTACTGATAGGTGGTACAAATGATAAGCAAACAGCAGGAGAAACTAAGGCCGACTGGGCTTGTTATTTTCAGTTGCAATTTTTGTAATTATGGTTGCATAAATAGTGCCTCTGATTTCAGGAGAACTATTCAAGTTCTTTTGCTAATCGTGTGTGCAGGGGCTTAGCTTTGTTTTTGGTTAAAGCAGATTCACAAAAACGTCACAAATATCACCTTTGAAGGAACAATGCATTTAAAGGCAGGCACAAAGACCACAACTGCAGAGCTCCAAACAGGAGGTTTACATTGAATTATGGGTGGAAATGTTTTTGGGCCCTTCCAGAAGCACCATCTGTTTCTATGGCTGGTCATTGTTTGGATTATTTATGACCATAATTTTAGATTTATCTGGTTAACCTTTGGATAGCCTCCTAAAATAACTATTGACTCTTTGAGTTTTCAAGGTAATATATTAAGATGCAAGGATTTCATGTTATTATTTTATGGAAAGAACCTCAAGCCTTTTTTTTTTTTTTTTTGTAATATATCAATACCTACAAAAACAGGAAATAGTTATACTATCATATGGCAAAAGGAACTGCAGTATCACATATTCATTGTTCACATTATGAACTATGCTAATTGAAATTTATTTGTGAGAAAAAGCAAAAAGCACACTATAGCATATTTTTTGAGAATTCCCCTCTGCCCTCAGTACTTACCACAATATCTATCTTCATGTTACATTTCAACAGGGAAAGTGGAATAGATAGGATGAAATGCCTCCAGAAATAATAGAAAAGAAAAAGGAAATGGGTCCTGAGAATTCATGACTTGCATCAGACTTAAAATGTATGAAAGGAGACGGAAAAAAGTCTTTTCCATATTAGCCAGTATGATCTCATTCTGCACTATTAGAGGTGCTGGGAGTCTTTCCATTTTCCTTGAGGGATCAGGTCCCACAATTCAAAAATACTGCACTAAAATAAAAATGAACAGAAGTCTGATTGGTTTTGCAAACATTCATCAAGGATGGTTCCAATTTAGGTCAAAATATGCTAGTAGAAATGAGTATCTGTGTGAAAGGTTTTGCAAGTCTGAGGTAGTTTTAGTTGAATTATAACAATGCTCTTCATGCTTGCTAGGCTGTGCATACCAATATATAGACTTCAGAATTAAAGAGTGTGGGCTTTCATGAATTTGTTTGCATTTGAAGGGCATATCCAGTCATCCAGTCAAATGAGAGCACTTATAGAATTGATTCTTCAAAAAGAGTGACCCCACATTCTATTCATGTAGCATTTGGCTCCTATCTGTGTAACAGGCTGAAACAAACCCCGAGATTCAAACACCTTACTATTTCATTTTGGACTTTATGGCTTATGTCCAGTCTCAGTTTAAAATTTATTTTACAATACTCTGAAACCACACAGCACTCTGCAAAATGCACATTGATAAGGATGTTGGCAACTGTGCAGAATTAAAAAAAAAAAATGTTCTGCAAAAGAAAGCTGGTCTTTTCTTAGCAAAAGAAGTACAAACTGAAGAAAACTTTTTAATCTTCTTAATAATGTACTATATTCCTATTCCCACCAGAGAAAATATTTTTAAATCACAGAAATCTAAAAAAAGACACTGCATTCCCACATCAATAAAAAATAAATCCAAGGGAGATGCCGCAGTATAATGCTAAAATAAACAATAGCCCCATGTATTTTAGAAGGAACTACGCATACCTGGTAGAGCAGAAAAAACATTAGATGAGGATCTCAAAAGAAACATGAATACAGGTCTCCTGGGTAATAGAATTTATCCCTAAGCTTCAAGACTTTTGCAACATCTTTATTAAGATATCTGTGCATAAAATAGTCTGTTACATAAACAGTCTATACAAAGAAGCCTATACAAAGTGTATGTTTATCCTTTACCTTTTTATGTAAATTAATTAAAATACTTGAAAAGTTTTCAGTTTCTCTGATGCTAATTTTGACAGTGTCAGCACAGGCTGTCAAGAGCAGTAACAGGGAATGGTTAAAAAAAAAAAAAAAAGAGCTAAACAAAATACATGGAGCCTTATCTGTCATATTCTTTTTCGATTACCTAGATTTCTCAATGATTATGGCATCCATTCAAGTTCTGATGTGGATCTGCTGGTAAAATAACATCAAAATCATAGCTGCATGTGTAACATCTTTTTAGTAAATGCACGTTTGAAATTGTTTTAGGCTAGGGAGGCAGTGCTGCAGAAAGATCTGTTATTTTCATTTGCATGAAAAAGATCCAAAATGCTGCATACCTGGCCTTTTTTGGTATTTACCCAAATTTGCCTTGGCATAACCTTTTTAGCAGGCAATGAGTCCAATCAACCACATTATCACACAAGCATGCAGAAGTCAAACACAGTACAGGAAGTCAATCAGGCTGATCTACTCTATTACAGCTGAAAGCTTCCCAAAATGCATTATGTATTGTATTCTGCTATTAAATCATCCTGTAGACTTATAATTTTCTTTTTTGTGCTTCTAATCTCATCAAACTAATTTGTCATATTAAACCCAAATCAAAATTTCCATTTTCATCTTAAACACCAGCCAGAATGAAAGTAAGAGACTCTGAGATCTTATGTTGCAGTTGGTCCTTTTTACTCTCAAACAATCCACTATCATGTGAGGCTGTTTCACAATGTTGATGTATTTTTTATTATTATTTTAAGGAGCAAAGGTCAATCAGCTGCAAAGACAGCACTGTGTCTTTGATTCCAGAAGAGGCCACTGATAGTAACACGTGTAGACTGTTATTTTACATTCAGCATAACTCCATGTGATTGAAAATTCCCGTTAGCTGCTGTGAAATGAGTGTAATGTCAGTCCTGAACCTGGGAAAAAAGATGGTGACAATCTGCATTTTGGGAATTTATAATCGGCCTTATCACAAGTCATAGAAAACATCAATGAAATCTGCATAGATTTATGAAGAGGAAATCATGCTTAACCAACATGATAGCCTTTTACAATGAAGTGAGCAGCTTGGTGGACAAGGAGAGCAGCGGATGTTGTTTACCTCTACCTCTATAAGGCTTTTCACACCGTCTCCCGTAGCATCCTATCAGACAAGCTGACAAAGTACAGGTTAAATAATGGACAGTGAGGTGGATTGAGAACTGGCTGAACAGGTGGGACCAGAAGCATGTGAAGAGTGACCCAAAGTCCAGTTGGTGCAAGTCACTAAGGGTGTACCCCAGGGCTCCACACTGGGCCCAGTAATGCGCCCTTACAGCAAGAAAGGCCAACAGTTTCCTGGGCTGCATCAGGAGCAGCGCTGCCAGCAGGCCAAGGGAGGTGATCCTTCCTCTCTGCTCAGCACTGGTGAGATGTACCCAGAGTGCCAGGCCCAGTTCTGGGCTCCCCAGGACAATAAAGACACGGATTTACTGGAGGGAGTCCTGCAAAGGACCATAAGGATGATTAAGGGACTGGATCCTCTCTCGTACAAGAAGAGCTGGGACTGTTCAGCCTGCAGAAGGACCAGGGGAATCTTACCAATGTGTATAAATACCTGGTGGGAGGGAATAAAGAAGGAGCCAGGCTCTTCTCAGTGGTGCTCCCTTGAACCTTACTAATCACAAACAGATAAGGTGAGGGAAAAGATGGGGTCTTCATGTACCCATGTCCTTGTGGTAAATTGGCCTTAAATATTGCACTTTTAACCCACTGTAGAATTTTGTGAGAAGTATTGTTGTTTGAAGTGTATTGTTGATTTGATAAAAAAGCATGAAATATTTTACAAAATTTCTTATGGAGCAGGTATGTTTTGAAGCTTGCTACAAAATGAATATAAAACTACCAGTTATTTTTACATGACTTAATCTTATACTGCCGCCTAGTGGCTAAGATCTAAATAAGATTGTACAACTTCACTACACTTGATATATAGATACAGAAATATAGTAGTTACGTATGCTATAGTATTATTGGCATTCATTTTTAGTAATCGTATTATGTATATGTCCACACAGTTGCCCAATATAGCGAAGACCAGAGAAATTTCAATGATGAAGGACACTAATATTCATATTGAGCTCTACTAGTGATTGAGTGCAGTCTTTAATGTTATCAGGATCTACATTGTAGCATGGTTATAGTTTGAGATAGAATTATTTCAAAAATTAGGTGTAGAGAAGGACTTCAGCCATCATGTCAGAGATATCTATAGATAGATATCTCTCTATATAGATAGATATATCTATATATCTATAGATAGATATAGATAGATAGATAGGGCTGATAGATAGGGCTTTAAACTAGAGTCGAAGGGGGAAGGGGATAAAACCAGGCACGCTGGTGATGAGCTAAGAGATGGTGCGCTAGAATCAGAGGGACTGTGTGCTAGTGAGGCCCTTCGGTCGGCTACACAGCAGGGTGCTGCGTGTAGGGAGGCGCATTTGAAGTGCTTCTACACAAACGCACGCAGTATGAGGAATAAAATGGATGAGCTAAAAGTCTTGGCCCAGTCCCACAGCTACGACATCATCAGCATAAGCGAAGCCTGGTGGGATGAGTCCTGTGGCTGGTGTGTTGCAATAGATGGTTACAGGCTCTTTGGGAGGGATAGGCAGGGTAGGCGAGGTGGTGGGGTGGCAATGTATGTGAAGCATGGGCTGGACTGTGTGGAACTTCAAGTTGGTGATGGCAAAGTTGAGAGCCTCTGGGTAAGGATTAAGGGACAAACAAATAAAGGGGATGTCGTTGTGGGAGTCTATTACAGACCACCTGGCCAGGACGACAACGCTGATGAATTATTCTTTGCAGAACTAAAAGATGCCTCGAGATCAAATCCCCTTGTCCTAATGGGGGATTTCAACTTGCCAGACGTCAACTGGGATCACCACACAGCTGACACGAGCAAGTCCAGGAGGTTCATAAAGCACCTAGATGATAACTTCTTGATGCAGGTGCTAAGAGAGCCAACTAGGAAAGGTGCCCTCCTAGATCTGTTGCTGGAGAACAGAGAGGGTCTTGTGGGAGACATGGCAATTGGCGGCCATCTCGGTCATAGTGACCATGAAGTGGTTGAGTTTAGAATTTATGGTGACAGAAGGAAAACTGTCACCAAAACTTCAGCCCTGGATATGGGGAAAGCAGACTTCAGGCTGCTCAGGGAACTAGTCGGCAAGGTCCCCTGGGAAACTACTTTTGAAGGCATTGGTGTCCATCAGTGCTGGTCCATCTTTAAGCACTGCCTCCTAAAAGCACAAGATCAGGCAATTCCAAAATATCGGAAGTCAGGTAGGTGGGGCAGAAGGCCGGCCTGGCTGACCAGGGAACTTCTACTGGAGCTAAGGCGAAAAAAGAAAGTGTACGGCTGCTGGAAGGAGGGTCGGGCAATGATGAAGGAATACAGGGATGCTGTTTGTGTTTGTAGGGAGAAAATTCGTGTGGCCAAAGCCCAACTAGAGTTGAAGCTGGCCATGTCTGTGGGAGACAATAAAAAAAGTTTTTTTAGATATGTGAACAGAAAAAGGAGAACCAAAGAAAACATAGGTCCGCTACTAGATGGGGAGGGCCTCCTCACAGACAATGACATAGGCAAAGCAGAGACGTTTAACGCCTTCTTTGCCTCTGTCTTCAACATTGATGATGGGCTTCGGGGCTCAGGGTACCCTGAGCTGGAGGACCATGACAGTGGGAATGACAAACTCCCAACCGACCCTGAACGTGTACGGGAATTGCTGCTCCACCTGGATCCATACAAGTCCATGGGTCCAGATGGGATTCATCCCAGGGTGCTTAAAGAACTGGCTGATGTCATCGCGGGACCTCTCTCAATTATTTTTCAACGATCTTGGGAATCTGGAGAGGTCCCGGTAGACTGGAAGCTGGCAAATGTTGTGCCAATTTTCAAGAAGGGTAAGAAAGAAGACCCTAGCAATTACAGGCCTGTCAGTCTCACGTCAGTGCCTGGTAAAATTATGGAGAGGATGATCCTTGAAGTTACTGAAGCGCACCTGGGGGACAATGCAGTCATTGGTCCCAGCCAACATGGGTTCATGAGGGGTAGGTCCTGCCTAACAAATTTGATTTCTTTTTATGATAAGATCACCCATCTAGTCGATCAAGGGAAACCAGCTGATGTGATCTGTTTGGACTTCAGCAAGGCTTTTGACACGGTTTCCCATAGGATCCTACTGGACAAAATGTCTAGCATACAGCTAAACAAAAACATCATACGATGGGTGAGCAATTGGCTGATGGGCAGGGCTCAAAGGGTTGTGGTAAATGGGGCCACATCTGGCTGGCGGATGGTCACTAGTGGGGTCCCTCAAGGCTCCATTTTAGGGCCAGTCCTCTTCAATGTTTTTATAAATGATTTGGATGTAGGACTAGAAGGTGTTTTGAGCAAATTTGCCAATGACACCAAACTTGGAGTTGTGGACTCGGATGAGGGTGGAAAGGCCTTGCAGAGAGATCTGGACAGATTGGAGAACTGGGTGATCACCAACCACATGAAGTTTAACAAAAGCAAGTGCCGGGTCCTGCACCTGGGACGGGGCAACCCTGGCTATACGTACAGACTGGGTGATGAGACGCTGGAGAGCAGCCCTGCAGAGAGGGATCTGGGGGTTGTGGTTGACAGCAAGTTGAATATGAGCCAGCAGTGTGCCCTGGCAGCCAGGAGGGCCAACCGTATCCTGGGGTGCATCAAGCACAGCATTGCTAGTCGGTCGAGGGAAGTGATTGTCCCGCTCTACTCTGCGCTGGTGCGGCCTCACCTCGAGTACTGTGTGCAGTTCTGGGCACCACAGTACAAAAAGGACATTAAACTGTTGGAGAGTGTCCAGAGGAGGGCGACGAAGATGGTGAAGGGCCTAGAGGGGAAGACATATGAGGAGCGGCTGAGGTCACTTGGCCTGTTCAGCCTGGAGAAGAGGAGGCTGAGGGGGGACCTCATCGCAGTCTACAACTTCTTTGCGAGGGGGAGTGGAGAGGCAGGTGACCTATTCTCCGTTATCACCAGTGACAGGACCCGTGGGAACGGTGTCAAGCTGAGGCAGGGGAAGTTTAGGCTAGACATCAGGAAGAGGTTCTTCACCAAGAGGGTGGTTGCACACTGAACAGGCTCCCCAGTGAAGTTGTCACTGCACCAAGCCTATCTGAATTTAAGAAGAGATTGGACTGTGCACTTAGTCACATGGCCTAAACTTTTGGGCAGACCTGTGCGGTGCCAGGAGTTGGACTTGATGATCCTTATGGGTCCCTTCCAACTCGGGATATTCTATGATTCTATGACCTATTGGTTCTCATTGTTAGAAAGAAACATCTCTGGGGTAGATTGTGTTATAAATGCTCAGTGAGTAGTTTCGTGCATCTTCCTCCAGAGCTTTTGAGGTTCAAGCATTCATAGGGATGGTGATTAATAGAGTTTAACTTCTTCAGTGTAACAGATCCAGATACACTAAGCCCTCAGACATCTATATCCCGTTCACTGCCGCAGTTCCTGTACCTGGCTAAGTTCACAAAATGAAACCGAGTGTATATTGAGCTTGAACGAGTGTAAATCATTCAGGAGTTCCAGGTTCCCCAGTTTCCTCCAAGCCCCATTCTAGCAGCAATATATGACTTAGCAAAAAATCAGGCTCTTACAGAAGCTTAGAAGAAAACACCAGAAGTAAAAAACAGTTCTGTAGCTACAGTGATAACAGCCAGTGGGAGGAAAGGCTTCCTCTTCAGGAAGATGAGTTTCCAGCCACTCACACTATATGCCCTTTCAAGAATGCCAATTCTTGGCATTTTGCATGCCTGCCATTTTGCATGCCTGCCACAGAAGCAGCTCCTACTGCAGCTGTCAACATTCTTCACGACTGCAGGAGTTATGGTAGAAAAAGTAGATGTGTGCCTTGACTACTTCTAAAATATATATATATATATATATATATATATATATAATTTATTTAGGTCTTCTTCTTAGGAGCTTCTGTACCTCAGGTATTGCTGGAAGGAAGGAGGTATTTTAGTATGTGAAAGTAGTTGTGGAACAACAAAAAAATTAATTTTGTCCACCAGGTGGCACTTTGTCATCGGGCCTCTGTTTGAAAGCACCTGGAAAAGTATATATATGATTACATGAGGTGTAAACTCTTATTGAGCAAGGATTAGTGTGTTTCCGGAAATGCAGTCTACTCAGATTTCTTCTAGGGAAGTGATTTTGATCTTAATGAAGGGAATGGGACTTTTTTTTCATTGACTTAAAATAAAAACAGCTTGGCCTCAATTAGGTGAAAGCTTTAGGGAAATAAAATCTATTTGCAGTGTGTAGGACAGACGACATTTTCCCTCTATTTGGTTTGTTAGAAGATATGAGTGCCAGTGACTTATATCTAATGCAGCAGAAAAAGGGAAATGTAAGAATGGTGCAAACTCAGAATTTGGACAACGGGCAAGCCAGACAGGTGATAAAATTCATTCTGGAAGAGCTTCCTGCACTTATGGAAAACGTGCTAGTAGAGAGCTCATAAACTGTTATTTTGATGCAGTTTTAGTCCAGCACACATGTTGTCTGATGTTCCTTTTCCAATATAACAGGTAGAAGTTAGGCTGCAGACATTAGTATAAGTGTAAAAACAACAGTAGACTGTAAATGAGAAAAAAATATATATGGGGTGGGGGCAGCACAGTTTGAGCTTGGAAACAGCCATTTTAACAGTCATCTGTGCAAAAACTGGAGTTTAGTGTTGTTTAAAACGCTTGATTCTGCCCAGTTTGCATGATTATGTGTATGTTTAGGTAAAGGTAGCAATGTAAGGTCCAGGTGATGTGCAATACACTGATGGCAGCTGGAACCCAGTAGAACAGATCCACCTCGTTTGGCAGCAGTGAGCCCACACCAGTATCCCCAGTCAGTACACTCCTGGAAATACAAGTGCAGGTCTCACTGGTAGAGACTTTCGATCCTTTCCTCTCGCTTGCAGCAGCTCTCTGACAGTAATGGCTTTCCCAGAAGCCAGACGCTGAGATCACAGAGAAGCTCTGCCAAGCCCTTTGCGCTCAGACAGATCTCTGACACTGTCCCAGCTGGTGGTTAGGGAACAACATGCTGATGACATGGAATTGGAGAAGAGGTTTAATTTCCAGTCCAGCCAGTCCACATTTTGGCCTTATTTTTCTGTTCATTTGCATCAAGGGTATTTTAGAACCGTCTGGTGCTGTCCTGCTCTGCTTGCTTTTCCAGGCTTCTCAGAGGCTGCTGAAAGCACCTCTGTATACATTACTTCTCATTAAAAAGAGGGAAAGTTTCTGTCTCCTTCATGCATGTACAATTATTGAATGTTTCCTGAACCCTGGAAACTGTTGTTCTGCTGAAAAAGCAGGTTTTCATATCAATCACTTGTAAGTGAGCTGGAAAAAGGCCGTAGGTGAGCAAGTGAATAATGATTGTAAGAACAAACACAAGAAAATGCTATCTATGGTATCTAGTTCTCTTTCTTAGAAACAATAAAAGGCTTAATCTTGCACAAAGCTGGCATAAAAGTCCCATTTACTCTGACCAATTTCTTGCTGTTAATGAGAAGTGTTTCCAAGGCATTTGCTTAAATTAGCTTTTCTATAACGAAGCGCAATTGTGCTAATTTACACTGCACAGCAGGAATTTGCCTGACCCTGCACTGTCATTGGGAGCAGATGCTGATCTGGAGATCATATGTGCAATCAGTGTCCAGTTGTAGAAATAAGCAACTCAAGTGATAAGTGATTCCCAGAAACAGAGCAGCATACTCAAATCACACTGATGCTGTTTCAGATCTCAAGCACTTTGCTAGTGGTCTCATGATGAGTTTTAGCTGAGTTGTTAAAAACACACACTGAAATGAAAACTGATACCCAGGTCCTGCCTACAGAGAGGCTGCTTCCTTTAAAATGTCCTCTGTCCCCTATACCTTAGGTCCTCGAGATGTAGTTGTATTGTTCTGTCTGGCCACAACGAAAGTGCTCAAGGGTCCCTGCACGGCTCTCCACTGTACACATCAGAGGAACATCTCCTGATGGAAAATGTGACTGCAGAGGAACAATTTCTAACATTCTCTTTGCTGTCATCTCCAGTCCCATCCTGCTAGTTCCACCCTATTTCTTCTCTGCCCTCAACCCAGAATTATTACTGTAATTAGTTATTAAAGGAATTAAAGGAGAAAATTTCTTATCTTTACCAAATTCACTCCAAAATATACTACAGGAGTGGTATTCTAAAACTGAGAATAAGACTATTTCATCATCGTTGCCATGGTGACCAAAACTAGGACAGTAACTTTTTTTTTTAATTATTTTAGCTTCCTCTCTCCTTGTGCTTCTCATATGCCGAAGAACTTGGTCTCTGGACAGGAGTCTGACTAACTGCAGAGCACCGAATTTCTAAGCCATGAAAAAGAAAAGAAATTAAATGTTTGAGAGTTTTATGATTGTTTCCCCTAGGAGGAAAAAAAAAATAGGCAGGGATGAGAAAGTGCTCTTACTGAGAAAGGAGGGAGAGGTGACAGAAGAGAGTAAGGATGAGGTTAACACAGACATTTAGAAACAACATTTTAAGGTGACAAGAAGCAGGTGGTCTTCTTAATGTTTAGGGACTCCTCCTAATGCCACCTGCTGCCAGACTCTTGACCCAGGATCACAAAGGAACAACACTACTACAAAGTCACAGACCAATTTCCCTGATATATGGTTCCAGATACGTTATATTCCTTTCCAGACTCCAGCTCAAAGCAAGGAGATAGGTGAACACTTGGACACTTACAGCTGAACACTTACAGGTCCCTTCAGTCCTGGAGCTGTAAATTACAATGTCTTTTTTCACGTTCTTCACCCCAAGGCAAGAACTAAAAACGAAGTTGAAGCCTACATGCATTTCTTACAAGACTATAGGTGCATTTGTAAACTCAATGAAAACCGTAGTAAAAGCTCCTAGTAAAAGCTTTTTAGCATGCAACCTCATGATTTTATATTGTAGTCTGCAGAGTGCCTCTCTGTATAAAGTTAGTTATGAAATTTTTCAGCTAATAGCAAGGGAAAAAGACAATCAGACAGGAGGAACACTGAATTCTAATTGAAAAACTAAGGATCATATAACTTGATAACAAATTCAAAATGAAGAAAAGAAACTGCAATGAAATCGATTTGGGCAACTAACTTGAATTTAAATGGGGTTTACTGTAATTTCACAGCTTTTCCCTTTCCAAATGTAAAGATCAAAAGCTTTATTAGATATGGTATATTTAGAAACATTTCAGTATAACCATTTCTTAAAATTTCTGACTTTTTCTCCTTTTGAAAATACTTTAAAAAATAAAAGATTTTTTGCTTTACAGTCAGGTTCTGTTGCTTTGGAACAACCCAATTTCTCATTATTTTGCTTGGTCATGCCTTCATTCATATGGCAGTGATGAAACTGACTGGGAATGTCTGTAGTCATTAAAGTCAGGCTGAGGTTCCATACATAGCAGTGCAGGTAATACAGCAAGTATCAAGTACAATACAGCAAATACAGCAAATACAAAATCAATACAGCAAGTTTCAAGTAATCACCTGCAGTGTAAAAGACACTGCAATTTCACATCAGGCTTGTGTCACATCTACAGCTTCCAGCACCAGTTCTCCTCTGTAACAATCATGCATCAAACATTTCCTTCAAGCCTCAAAATACAGTGGTGGTGCTGACTACTCCTCCGAACCAGGAAGGTCATCACAGAGTTTAAACAGAATGCTGAACTAAAACTCAGGGCATGGGTTTGCCAGCTTGCCTCCTTCTTGACTAGATGCCTTAACTTAATGAGTTTTCATCTCTTAAAATGGCTGCCCTGAGTTAGTCTAAATCACATGGCTATTTCAGCATCTGGTGGGTCAGCAAGGCTGGTCTGACAGGCTGGTCTCCATGAGAGACGCCTGCAGTAAGCTGTCCTACAAAGAATGTTTCAGGATAGCTGCCCAGAGGGGAAAACAAAATCTTAAAAATATGTGAATTAGCTTTACTCCAGTACTATTATATTCTGTTATTTTCTAGCATTAAAAGCTATGCAGTTTTAGTCATTAAAAAGGGATGAATGAGGACATCAAAAAGAAAATTAAACTTAGTTGTTAGAAAAGCTATTCAATAACTTCTTTTTCCGCTGATTTTCCCTTTGGAATTATTAATTTTCTTTCATCTTGCTCTCCTCTCTTTTTTTTCTTTTTTTTTTCTTTTTTTTTCTTTTTTTTTTCTTTTTTTTTTAAATAAGCAAAACAGTCATGCAGTGCTGGAGCAGACATACAGTTCTTTGGTAGCAATAAATGTGCACCATTCTGTTTGAATGTCTCCCCTGAATATGAAGTACAAAAAAAAAAAATTAAGAAGGCAAAAAATCCTGGGGTATTTTACAGGCTAGAAGGGCTCAGTTAATTTTTTCATGAACTACACCAGCTATTGATAATTAGAAGATAAGTTATCTGGGTATGGTAATTTTTTCATTGCATATAAAGCTGAATATGAAGCTGAATCGTGATCTCTGAGTTGCTCTTAAATACTTAATAGCCATTTCTCTATTGTAAGTCCATGGTAAACTTTTATACTAGCTCCCCGACACCAATGTGGAAGGAAAAACAAAGTAAAAAAATAGTAAGCATTTCAAAGCAGAATTCATGCAGTATTCTCAGTGTCGGAATAGGTAATATTTAAGCCAGTTTGCTCAGGAGATGAGGAACAGAAGGCTTGACAGCCATGAAAAACTCAATTATTTGGGATTTCTTTGTTGTTATTTTGTTGTTGTTGTTTCTTTTTCCTTTATATTTCTCCTTTCCCACTTACTGTGTTTGTCTTTTGTTGCCCTGAGGAGAAACTGTAGTGGCAATAGTATCTTCTTTGCATTTCTTTAATTAAATTCTGGAAAGCACCAGATGCTTACATTTGCAACATCCCTTACCCATACTAAAGTACAAAGGAGTTAATCATACAGTGGGCTTTGGTTTACTCTGAACCCAGGCTGGGGCAGCGTTAATTCAGTCATGCCATTTAGTTAAAGTATAGCCTCCCATCACAACAGGTCTCTGCAGCATTGTTCTGCATTGTCTTTTCATTCCAGTAGAGAAATCTGAATTTTTGGTTCTCTCTGTAGTTTGAATTATTAAAGGCTTGATCTGTAATCATTTCTTCTTGCCCTTGAGTTAAGTGTTATAACTTGAGCCTTAGGAAGTGTCTGGTTCGGTCATATTGAAATATAGCTAGGGCTTAGAAACAGCAGGAGAATTTCAAGGGCTGATGGTTCGTACTACTTTTAACCAGATTCAAAGTTTATTTAGGTGCCCCAAAACCAGACTCAAAGGTTACTTATGTGCCCAAATATATGAATAGGCATTCCCAGGAATTTTAACAAACATCTCTGGCTATTTTTTAAAATCCTGGTGTGAGATTATTTGCATCCTGTGATGTCTAAACATTCTTTGACCATGTCTTTCCAGGGGTACTGCAGCATTGTGCCAGACAAATGTTAGGCAGCTATTTTGGCATACACCCAACAAACAGCCACTGAATTCACAATCTGTACCTTTCATAACAGAAATCTTATTCCAGTAGTCAGTGGTGCAACTGGGATGCAGATCACTTCCCAGGTCCATTCTCAGGCTGACCAGAGGAGCTTCTTATCAATTCACCTTTTTGCACCCTCAGGATTCCCCTGGGAAGGAAACGCCAGCATCCAAGGCAGGAAGGACCCCACAGCGCTGAGGCCTGTCCCTCGTGGGGGACTTGGATATGCACTACACAAGCCACCCCAGTCAGATGAACGTATCCTGCTCGACCTTCCTATCTCACAAGATAACTATCAGGTATTCACAGGGATTTGTTCATGGATGAGCTGCAGACCCAGAACTTTATTTAAATGAATGACTGAACAAATAATTAAAAAAAAAAAAAAAACTTTTGAGGAAAACTTGTTATGCTTGGGGACAATTAACAAAGAAGAGAGGTAAAATTCATCAGATAATTTTCCATTATGAATTATTCACGTAATTCTACTGGAAACTTTAAATTAGTGTAAGATAAAGATCCTAATTTATTGCTCCCTTCCCTGAAGCATAAGAGTATGTGAGAGCTTCAAATAACTAGGCTTTGTCAAAAAAAAAGATTTATTTTCTTTTTATTTTAAAGCACATCACATAGGCCTTTTTAAGTCTTTTACAACTCACTTGGATGAACTTTATCTGATTATTAGTTATGTTAAAATAGTTACAGAAAATGAAGTTGGGGCCATGTAAACTGAAGTCATCACCAAGCATAGCCCTGACTCATCAGGCATAGCTCGAGTCTTACACACATGCACACAGAGCTTTCTCACAGGCTGCTATTGTCAGAAAATAAAATACCATCTACTGCAGGCAAAGGAAGAAAAAAAAAAAAGGCCCAGCCAAGTAAAAACAAAACACAAATTGTGTGTTTTTCTGGTCAGCCTTTCTCCTGGTGTCTGTTGATCTACCCGCTCTGGGGTGCGTGGAAGCCTCCTCGGTTAGTCATCAGGCCATTCCTCTTCATTTTATCTTGTCTACCTAGTGCTTATATAAATTAATTGCTATTTCTTTAAGAATATCTGGTTGCCACAGTTCCTTCTGCTTGCTTAGATACTACGAATTTTCATCAGGCATTAACAATCTTCCCCAGTTTTAACAAAAAGACCTTTCCTGCCACTACATGCCTAGCATCGCCTTGTTCTTTCTGTTGCTGTTTTATAGACTCAAAAACACTTAAAACCATAATTAATTTGCACACATGAGATTTAACACATGCACACACACGGTACAGTACCCTAATATTCTGGCCTGCCCTTGCTTGCACTCCAAAAAACACACAAGGTGTAACATTGAGGAAAGCGTAGGTCTTCATTTTAGCCTAACAAGTTTTATATTACAAGCCCATAGGAAGTGCCCATAGCCTAAACATGCCTGCCCTCAAAATAATAATCACGTTTCATGTAAGCACAAAGAGATTCCCCGTGGAGGAGGGGAAGCGTAATTAAAGGTTGGGGACAAGGTCACAGATCCATACTGTGAAGTGCTCAGCACCAGAGCTTCCCTCTCCCCTCTTTCATGCCAAATGTCTCGAGCCATTTGTTTCTGTGCCCGTGACTCAAAGCACCAGCCTTAGTTTAACTAAACCAGGTTTAGTTTCAACAGCACTGTTCATGGGACTAGGCCAGGAATGATCACAAGCCCTGTATAACACTCAGCCCATACATTTCCACCCAGAGAAGTGTCTGCTCCACAGTAGGAAGAGGTGTGGAAGGGTGGCGGGCCACCAGAGTGGACAAGGAAGGGAGCGGCAGGGAGGGACTTGTGAAAGTGGGGTGGCATACAAATGGGTTTGTGCTGTAAACATGAAGCATCGCATTAGCAACCCGTCAGGCTTATTTCAACTTACAGATGAATTGAGAGAATAAATTTATTGCTGTTGAACACAGCAAAAAGGGATGCAAAAAGAAAAGGGTTGTGTGACAAGGGAGAACTGCTGGAAGCACAAGAGCTTTGTGAGTGGCAGCAAGTACAAAATTGGATTCGTGCTTCAAGTGCCCTGTGGTATATACATGAATAAATACGCTGCTATAAATTTGGACGGCCTATACATTTTCAAAGCACTGTTTGGCCTGCTTTGAGCTTTAGTAGAGTAGTGAATGCTTAGAGAAGGTTCATGGCAGGAAAAAAATCAAATCCCTCTTTTCAAATGGTAACCAAGAAGAAAGGTTATAAATTGAGAAAGAGCAACATGACTGAAGTAAGCAAAATTAAGGTCAGTTAGTTATGGTTACCCAGTTACCCAGTAACCCTGTGGGTATGCAAAATGGAGCCCTGATTTTGCTTAGATCAGTAGGGTTAGTGGAGGTAAGTATGGTTCATGCAAGCAGACTGTGCAGAAAATCAGGCTCATCATCAAGGATGCTAAATGAACCTAAGTTAACAGAATTAAATAAAAAAGGGAAAATTTAGATTTGATACCAAGAGAGGAGACATTTGTTAGATTTTTTTTTATACTGTGAAATAATATTCAAGGGAAATGGCAGAATTCACTTGGGACATAAAAAAAAATTAGACTGCTGAATGCATTTGCAAAGATACTGCAGAAAACCACCCTCCAGCACCTGGGAATGCTCCAGGTGACCTTTTGTAATAGATCTTCTCCATTACTGCTTTGTTTTTCCCTTTCTGAGCCCCCATATATGAGCCTATATGTGTTTTGCTTTGGCCCTCAGATAAGATTGCATGATATATATCAACTATCGGAGAATAGGGATTGCTAATGGGGGCTGATCTTCAATGTCATTTTGTCATTACACGTGGAAGAAAAAGGAACCAAATTAATTGTTTCATTTCATTTTTATTCAGTATACTCTAATATATTTTCATGTTTTGAATTACAATTTCTCCCAGTTCACTTAGTAGCCAGTATTGGAAAAGGCATTTCTTGTATTTCTTAATTTGCTTGAAGGATCTAGGGAAATTACAGATTTTAACAGCTTTACTTCAAAAATCCATATAAGAGCTACAATGACCACCATAAGCTGCACGGTCATACTGGACAAATTGTCTGAGAGTTTAGAGAATTTACTTATATTAACATCTGGAATATAAAGTAGATAAAACCCATCAGAGAGTTTGAAATGTTTCATTCATCAGTAAATCCATTATGCTGTACTAAACCACATTGACCCCTTCGCAGTTATGACAAAAGTTTCCATTACCAGAGGTTTAAAGAACCTCTGTTTTTTCCAAGCCTTTTAGTATTTAGATAAACTCTGGAGTATGGAAAGATTCAGGATTAAACTGTGCACTCAGCTATCTGAGTGAATCACATACTGAAGTCAGTTTTATCTGTTAGATGCATATAAAGAGAAAAAATAGTCTTTTTCTTTCAGGAGTCCTTAACCACATACTTATTAGGGGAAGCTAGCTGAGTTGTTGCTGGTAAGAAATGTCAGGTTGCAGGCAGGTAAGAGCTCAGCATATCCCCCAGTCCTTTCTGAGGCCCCTTCCTGGGGTTATTTTCTGTTAAAAATAACCCCAAAGGCCCAGCTGGGTCTGGAGCAGATGCAGGCACACAAGAGTTGTGTAGCTGTTGAATGAGCTAGTGCACGAGGCCCAGTTTGAGGCTGGCTTTAGGTGTTCGTGCTAGCTTTATGCCAGCTGAGACAGATGACACACAGTACGTGCTCTGCCATAAGATCTGTGACAAATTTTGACCTGTTTGAAGCAGCAAGGTATCTCACGTCTGTATTACACAGCTATGGCCTTTCAATCTGGTATTAAGAGGGCTAAAACTGGTTCTCAGTGGCCTTTGATCCCTCCACTGAAATACTGCCCTCGCTCCCAGCGCAGTGCCTGGGCTCAGGCAGCCCCAAATCCCCTATCACTGGAACCCAACAGAAAACTCTCCTGAGGTATCACTGCAGTGTCTGCTGCTCTTGCCCAAGCACCTACTGTTGGATACAGTTAGAGAGCACACACCTGGCTAGAGGGAGTTTTAGTCTGACTCGCTCCAGCTGTTCCCACATTTTGTGGTGTAGAGCGGTGTTTCCGACAGGCTGCTGTGACCGGCCTGTCCCAGCTCTGAGCAAAGCCACAGCATTGTCTTCCTCCTACAGCAAGCACCCATTTCTCCAGAAACCCCATTAATTACAGACTCTGTCATGAGGTTCTGACTTGCCTTACTGACCCCAAATGACAAAGGCTCATTCAAGAGGATCTCTCTTTTTCCCTTAAGAGATATGTTGTCTGTTTGACATGTAGAGTAAGGCATTCTTTTCCGGAATCTACCCTTTAACTTTATAAGAGCCAGAAAACATAACATGCTCGTGGCATTGCCTTTTCTAAGACTATTTACTATGAAGGGGAACAGGTTTCTTTGAGGTTATTAAAGTTGCGCAGGCCGTAACAGTGTCTGCATCCAAAGAAAACCCCGTGAGGGCTTCAAAGGCCCTGTTCTTCCCGTGGGCACTGGAGCCTCTGCCCCCAGAGGTGCATGGGGAGCACCCACGCGCTGAGCATCGCGAAGAGGCCACCAAAGGCCAACAGCTGTGGTTAGGAACAGCGTGGCTTTTGTGAAATACAGTTAGCTTTGCTTCGCTGCATAAGTTACGGGAGAATTTTCTTCTGCTGAGGTCAACATGAAGCCGGTAGGGCTTTGGAGAGTTGAGGAGGGAACCATAGCACAAAGCCAGCCAGCAGTTAGAGCACTCCTGGCACACCGCTCGCCAGACCCTGCGAGGCAGCAGGGATCAGAGGCTGTGCAGCAAAGAACAGCTGTGGCTTCAGCTTCTTCTAAACGCACGCTTCACCATGCACAAACCTGCAGAGGTTTGTGGTGGCCAGAGGCCACCAGCCCAACCCAGGGCGCTGGCAATTGACTCGGTGTGCATACAGGTCCATGTCTGTAAAAAACACACTTGGCGGTGGCCTGAAGGTGTGACTACACCACAACAGGCCGAGCGGTTCTCTGTGGTGGTTTTGGGTTGACCACAGCTGCCGCTGTTCGTTGCCCAATAGTAACGGCAGGAAAAGCAAAAAGCAGGTGGGATTCTTCACAAGCAGCAGCAGGCTCCACACCCAAGGGCCGGAAAGCCACACAAAATTCGGATGAACGCCCGATTTCCACATAATCACTGGTCGTGTTAGCACTCAGCTAACTGACTGCCTGTGGAAACCCAACGGGGCCGGGCTGGGGGGCGGGAATCCCGCTCGTCTCAGGCGGGACGGGGCCAGGACCGGGGCTGGGACTGGGACTGGGGCAGGGACCGGGATTCGGGCTGGGGTCTGGGTTGGGACCGCGGCCACACAGCTCCTTCCCGTGGGGAGCCCAGGCCCGGCCCCGGCCCCGGCCCCGGCCCCGGCCCCGCCCCGCGGCGAGGAGGAGCCGGGAGCGGACGGCTCCGCTCGGCGCTGTGGGAGGAAGCGCCTTTCTCCTCCTACTCCTCCTCCTGCTACTGCTGCTGCTGCTGCTGCTGCTGCTGTTCGGCCACCGCCGCCCCGAGGAGCCATGGGCTCCGCGGCCGAGCTGCTGCCGCCGCCCGGGGAGTGCGAGCGGGAGTCGGCGGAGCCCGCCCGGCACCGGCGGTGCCCAGCGGAGCAGGTCGGTGGTGGCGGGGCTGGGGCTGCGGGGGGTTAGGGCCGAGACCCACACCCCGACACCCACCCCTCGACAGATAGCCACCCCTCGACACACCCACCCTGCCCCGGGGCCACCGCTGGGCTCGTTCTGGGGGGGGGCCCGTCCCCGTGCATGGAGCCCCTGCTGCCCCCTAGAGCAGGGCTCGGCCCCTGGCTCGAAATCACTGTTCTTAATGCACCTTTATTGATGTTTGTGTTTTCTTTTTTAACTTCTATTTTTAATACTTAATTGTAATGAGCTGCTCTAAACCCCTTGAGAATAGTCAAGGAAGAGAAATGCATTATCGCAGGTAATTACACCGGAGCAAGCAGAGCTGCTGGAGTACATCCTGAACTAACTTTCAGACAGATTTCTTTAATTTGATAGTTACTTCTGTTGAAAGTCTGTATAGGCTAGCCCTGTCTGCATTGAACCAGAAATGAGCCTTTTCACAGCTAGAAATAGCTTAGCGTTTGAAAGCGTCTAGTGGCACTGATGGCCAGAAGCACTCCACTTCTGATGGACACAAGAGGTTTTTCTCAGTGGCCATTCACATAAGCCTGTGCGCCTTTCTGGTCCCTTCCCCTGGCAAAGGTGGGCAGAGCAGGAGGGCACCTGGACATGGGGTTGGGCAGGACATGCTGAGAGGTGTAGCAGTGCCAGCCCTTGAGCGGGATGCTGTGGGAGGTGAGTTGGAAACACTGACCGGCTCTGGTGCTGTCTCCTGTCACCAAAGCCACCGTCAGGTTGGTCTCGGCTGTCACTACTCCAGGCCTTGGCCCCTCATGAAGCAGGGGAGTCTCCAGGTGCATTGGTGCGGCTGCAGGAGCAGTGTAGCAGGAGGCCATTCAGGCTGGAGAACCACTTGCCCTGCTGCTAAGTGTTTTGAAATGAACTTGGCGAAGGTACCGCTCGAGCGGCCAACTTTCCCATAAGTTGAGGCGTCGCATTTGGATAGCCAGGCAGAGATTTTAAATAGGCTGTGAGAAAAAGGGAGGAAATGCTTTCCATTTACTGGAAATGTGCCACTGTTGTTAGTGTGTGGTGGGGTTTTTTTTCTGCATACTGGGGTGCCTGCACTGGGACAAATAATAAACTTGATTTAGAAATTAGGAATATCAATTGCCTTCACTTAAAAATATATAATGAACTATATGAAAACATATAACCATGGAAATATACTATGTAATAGTAAAAGTAATCATAACTTGTAAATATGAGTGTTTTATTTTTATGTGTATATGGGGAAGGAGAATCTGGAGTTAGCAGTAGCAAGATCTGTTGCAAACTTGGGCTTCAAGAAAAGCAGAAAAAGCAGAAAGGCCAAGGTTATCTTGAAGTAAAGAAGTAGACGAGAGCAAATCCTTTGGCCTTTTACGAGGGGTTTTTTTTAAGTGATGACCTGGGGCTGGTACCCTGGGGGTTATTTTATTTTTTCCCCATTTCCTCCCAAATGTACTCACTTTGTGTAAGACCCTACCTACTGGTATAATTCTAAAATAATACCTTCTTGATTAGCAGGACATAAATAATACTATATACACTTTTTTTTTTTTTTGAGAATAGTCTCTAGGAAATCTATTTATGAAATGCTAAACCCTCTGGCTGTAATATTGTATTGAAGCTTATTACAGTAAGGACAGCAAGAACCTGCCTAATGAAGTTAGTGAGAGGTACATTTTTAAAAGACTAAAAGGGTGTGTTACTAGATGTCATACATGGCCTGTGGAATTCATTACTGCAATAGGCTGTAGAGTTACCTGCTTCAGCAATTAGATTAAAAGCTGAACCAGATGATAATGTGATTAATATTCTTTGTAGGTTTGCATGCAAAGATGAGAATGATTAAACTTTGAAGCACTGCGGAACCAGGGTTGTTTTCTTCCACCGTTCTTTTATTACACTGCTGGTGTGACAATATTGTAAATGTTATCAGGGTAAGCCACGAAATGGGAGTAGAAGGGTGAAATATACGGTGGTGTGTGATAACAAAAGGTGAGGCAAAAGTCCCGCATTACGGTAGGACATGAGGTAGCGTTAGCAGCAGTCACAGTGCCTGAAGTGTTTATAGGGACTTGGAAGCCAACCTGTGTTGGCTTTCAGTGCAGGTAAATTCTCGTGCTTTAAAAGCAGGGTGAATGAGGGTGGCTGACTTGCTATGACTCTGTGAACTGTCAGCTGTAACTGATGCTGGTAAAGGCAGGGCTCAGGAGACTTCCGGGGCAAGCATGAAATCTCTGCTCAGCTCACACCAGACCAGTTTTGTTTTCAGTAGTCGTCTGTCATCAAACTGTTTTGCAGGAGAAAGAAATTCCATGAAAATATATATACATATATATATATATATATATATATATTTTTATTTTTTTTTTCCTCATAGATAAACCTGTGCTGAGAATGTTCTGTCTAGGCTGTAATGGGTTTACCCTCTTATAATCTGTTTAAGTTGAGGGCAATGGCAAAATTCCAGGTTTGCTTCGCTGAAGCTAAGATTTCCACCTTGAGCTGGTTGAAGATAAACAGAATCCCAAGTGTTGTCAGACAGCTAAGCAAAACCATCCTCCTAGATGGTATCTAAATGCGGAGCTAATATGCGATGTGTGTATTCACACGTAGGTAAATTAGCTTACGGTCACCCTTTTATTAACCTGTGTTTTTGACTTTTTGGGTTGCTTTATTATTTTGAACAGCATTTTATCTCTGTAAATGGAGTATTTTACCTTTTAATAGATGGATTCAGCTTTAGAAGAACTATTATATAAAAAAAAAATTGGTGTTGCCCATCGAGAATTATGTTGAATATGTATGGATATCTTAGCTGAAGGTTTTCAAGTCCTGAACTTTTTGAGTAAGTTTCCAGTATACTGTATCACTAGTATTTCTCCAGGATGGAAAGAATCAGCTGAGACAAAATTAGAGGGTGCTTTCAACAGCATCATGGTCTCTCTCATAGAAACGTTTCATTGTCCTGTAGCACACTGACTGCACCACAGATCTATACTATATTGCCTGGAACTACTTAGTTTCAGTTACAAGTCAGCACGTGGCAACTGTGGTGCCAAAGGCTAGAAACTTCTAATTTATTCTGCACCAAGATGAAAAAGCTGAAAATTGTAGGCTTTTCCTGCTTGCCCTTGTTGGGATTTGTTTCCAAACTGAAAATAGCAATATCTGGCAGGAAGGGCTTATTCCAAAATTTGTTCTGGATCTCCTAGAGACTTAACTCTATTGCAGAGGTTCATAACTACACAGTAATAGCTTTCTAAAAATCATTATTGGGTTTTCTGAGCGTTGGTAGTGTTTTAAGAAAAAACAAGCCTTCAGATGTACTTGTAGCACCTGCACTAGGTAGCATAGCATGCTCTGCTTTAATAATATGAAGATCCTACTTTGTTAAAAACAAAAGTATTCTGGAGAAAGAAGCAAACTGAAATGTCTCCTCCCTAGGAGGAAATACTAACCATTGCTGCATTTCACAAGCCAGAGGATTAATACCAGGCTGACCGTACAGCTGACTGCAACCTTCTGCTGGCTCAAGCAGACCGCTTTGAGCAGGGAAACCTTGATAAAACAAAATCCTGTGGACATTGTGGCTAGGTGCAAGGCAAAGATGGTTGGAAATGACTTTTGGTCTGGTCCCTGAGAGAAATCAGGGCACGGCTGGGATGGGGTCACGGGGACAGCAGGAGGAGTGCCTTCTGCAGCCAAGGGAAGGGCATGGGCAGGCGGCAGCATTCCGTGCCAGGGGAGGCACCCTCTCCTCTGACCTCCCGTACACGTGTTTGGGTGCACCACTCTCACGTTTGCTGCCGAAATAGTGGGGGAGCTAATACATCGCTCTTGCTTCTCTTATGTTGTTGCTTGTTTCTATAGAAACATCTTGTTTCTACTTCGTAAATGGTGTCTAGGTTCTTGCTGTGAAACAAACATTAACCCAATCTTCATTCTGCAAGTTTTCATTGAAACTCCCTGTTACAGGATGGTACTGTTATTGATAGCTATTGTAAAGTAGCTCTAGTATTAAGATTTCCTCTATGTTTGTTGCATTCCCCCATCCCTCCACCCTAGGAACAAATTGAACTTAGTTTTTCCACTGCCTTGTTTTTCGTTTGGGAGTGATTTATGACTTTTTTTTTCCCCTTCATTTTCTAATCTATTAATATTTAATATTTACATATCAGATTAAAGTTAACCTGGAGAAATGAGCCTGGGTTGATGTTCTCCAGACAGTTTAAATGAAGTGTGTTTTCTTAATAGTCTGCTGGCTGAGTGTCAAGATGTTTTTACCACTTAGTTACAAGGTCACACGCTAAACATTAGTTACGTGCGAGTGAATATCACGCAGGGATGCAGTTTGCTTCCCGCTACAATACAAGAGGAAGGAAGGAAAAAAAAGAAACTTTCCAGTAAAGTTATTTGCCATTCTTGGGCAAATTTCATTTTTAAAAGTCTGTCCATGGCAATACACTGGGCAGTCAGCTGCCTGAATATAAGGAAAATTGGGTATTTCATTCCTCCTCGACTTACGTGGCTGGCAACCATCAGATAGCAGCAGCTGTGTGCCATGGTTGCACTGCACAGAAGCTGGTCTCTTATTTTGGAGGGAAAGGGAGCTTGTGGTTTCTTCTGGCATAGCCTCTGTCATCTGCTTGCTTGCTTCTCGTATTTTTGAGTAAGATTGAGCTCAAAGTATTTTCAGTTTTAGTTTGCAATCTCTGAAAGGAGATGACTTTGTGAAGATGTCTTTTCTGTGCTTTAGTGTCTAGATTTCAAAACTACAGGAGTATTTTTCGGGAGGTACGCATGTTGCCAAAGCCATGTCTTAGTGGCTTTTTTGACATTGAAGTATGAGTGGGCTTCAGCTGTCAGACACACCACCTGTTCCCTGCAGTAAAAATAGACAGGAGTGGAGGAAAATAGATCGTGAGAACTTAAATACTGCAGAAGAAACTTTTTATGTTTAAAAAAAATGCAGGTGTATATATGATAGCGAATTTCTTGATTACAAATTTTTAATGTTTCATTTAGATGTTGTTAAACACATTTGTTACTAAATTCCAAAGGGGGTTCTTTCCTATCTAACATGGAAATAATTGTCTTAAACATGCCATCTCTTTTTCTTTTATAACAGTAAATGTGACCGGTTATGATCTGAGGCGTGTTGGAAACGGTTTGGAGACACTGCTGCTTTTGTGTTTGAGGTGAACTCGATGGATACCTTTTTCCTACTTCCCTCTCTTTTTCTTCTTCCCCACCAGCCCAACAGCATTTTTCCAAACTGTACAAGCTATTTCACAACCATTTACATCCACAGCACATGGAGGGCAATTATGTGCCCGGTCCATGAGGCTTCTTTCCCTTCCATTGTAGGAGCCCACATTTGTGTAATGCTCTTTTGGGCAGCTGGTGCAAACAACGAGGAGCTGATAGAGTTGAACTCAGCCTGGTGGTGTTGCTTAGTCGAGTGCAGGTGGGAATTTTTCAAGGTGTCTGAGCAACAGAAGGCTCTTAGGACTTCTTCAGTTCATTAATCATGAGAAATAGGAAGAAGGATGTTACTTGGTTTGTTTTGAATGTTGTACCTTCAGAGTAGTTGAATTAAAAAAAAAAAAACTGATTCTTCAGGTGGAATAGATTCCTTACGTTCATCCACTCCATCCTGCTACAGGACAGAGGCTGCTCAGCTTCATCTATTTATTTGACTCAAGTCAGTTATTCGGGATTTTTTACATGTGTGCGCGCCCCACACAAAACAAACCAGGTATGTTGGGCAGGTGCATGTCCCCTCCAGACCTGTTCCTGACCTGCATCCTCCGAGGGCTCAGGAAGCAATGAAATACAGTCTGCAAGTCATCAGTGGTAGGCACTGAGTGCTCCCAGCAGTTTGAGGAAAAAAAGACCCTGAACTGAGCATGTTACACTTAAGAGGTGCCTTAAAGGATTGTGAAAAGTTCAGTGCTAAATTTATCCTTCTCTCCTAGTGAATGCAGGTGAAGCTTTTCAAAGGTGGTTTCTTTGGGGAGGGTTATGTTCTTACAGGACCTCGTGTTTCTCTGCATGAGGTAAGCTCAGGAAAGGTGCTGCTGCCAGACTGATAGCGAACGGCCCCTGCTCGTCATCTGGAAAACGCAGACGTCCCATGGGCTTTCCTGAACTTCGGTAGCTTGGATTTGAGTGAACATGATGGAAGTCTGCCGTAAGCTGAGGTAGTGGTCAGCATACGTATAATTTCGTGGGTTATGTTGATGACAAACGTGACTGGTAAAGCCACCGCCAGATGTTCACTGGATTCAGTAGGCTGAGCTGACTTTACCTTTTCTGCTGTTTTAAAGCTAGGTCAGAAAAACGTCCCGTTACATGGGAGGGTTCTTCAGCAGTGTTTGAGGGAATTGGGAGCACACACTGCGCTGGAGGCTGACAGAGCTCGTGCTCAGTATATGCTCTGCGGGCTCTTCAGAGACTTTTATTCTGAAAAAAATAAAAAGGTCATTTTCTGGCATCCTGCCTCAGGGAGGGGTTCAACAGGTTCTCCTTAGAACATCTAAAGCCCTGAGCCATTTGGCTTTAGCATCTGGGTAAAATTTGGTTACAGCATTCCTGTAGTAAGATTTGTCAGGTTTGGATCTTCAAGTCCTGCCTTCTTGCCAGTAAATTGCGAGAGGCAGTCAACTACAGCTTTACAGCTGAAAATACCTCATTTTGAGTACAGAGGTTTACTTTATAACACCAAAAATCTGAAGAGACAACAGAAAGCGGATCGTTGTAGATAGTGCCGTGGGCTCGTGACCAGCACTTCCCCTTTCGTTCCACGTGAGAACTCTGTGTTTAAGTGTAAATAACTTCAGGTCAAGGTAGAAACCAAGCACTAAATATTTGAAAAGGAGAAAACAGAATTATCACAGTATTCATTTGAAGGCGTTTAAGGAATATAAAATGAAAAGGAAACTGAGGCAGTGAAGCCATATGCAGCAGCTGTACCTTTGTATAAAGAAATATACTAACGTAATTTGCTTAATGGCGTTGATGGTCTCATTAAGCCTAAAATAGCATCACTTACGTTTAAAATTTATTTAAATTACAGTAAACAGTAATTCATTACAGCAATTGGATAAGGAACATTAGGTTAGGAAACAAATTCAATTGGCATTTCTAATAGTTTGCTTTTAGCTCCATTCAAGCAGTAGAGTGCCATTCTGTTCTATCCTTCAGGAATAATCCTTTGTATTTAGTGAGGAGGGGAGAGACGTTGGGAAGACAGTGCTGCTGTTCTCTGTTAGCAGGTATTTTGGGTGTGCATCCATTTGTATCTCTGGTTGCGCTTCTGTTCCCACATCCCCTCCGAAATTCTCCATTGCTACTGTATTTCAAACAGTGAGGAAAGGCAAGCAGATCACTGAAGATGAGGTAGATCTCTTACCTTACCTCCTGCAGTTTGGCAAATAAAGTCTGGTGGTGACCCCACTTGTTAGCTACCGGGGGAAGAGCTGCTGTAAAGCCTTGAATGCTTGCTTTCTCTGTAGCTGTTGCAGGTAAAGAAATGCCCTCTGCTCCCTCTTTATACGCAAAAAAATCCTTAAAAATGAAGTTAGGAAACCAAGTCTGGGTTGTTGGTTTTTAAAACAGCGACATTGAAACAGAAACTTTTTTTGCTTTCTAATGGGAAAGCTTTGTGTTGTTTTGTTGGAGAGGGATCTGGTCAGTACATCTCTCTTCCTATGTTTTTCTTCTGTGGCAATGTCTTTCTAGCTGCAGGCTGATTCAGCAAGACTTAGTCCAGCGGGAGTTGAGACAACAGGGAGCTGTGTACCTACTGAAGGCAGCCACCATCTAAAAATGTTTGGAAAAGTACTTTAGGAAAAAAAGGAGATATTTGGTTCTGAGGATGTGGTCAGAGATACGGGCACACCTGTATAACTGTACGCAGTTTTGCTGTCTCACTGAAAATTAATAAGAGAAGAACTAGCTGCAGTGGTAAAAGCTTTTCTAATGCTTTTTCTTGTAGCAATTTGGAGTATTGTGACATTACTGATGCTTGCCCGGATAGTCTTCTTTTAGTTCCACCTCTGAAGAAACCTACATGTCCAGTATGTAAAATGAATATGCAGTAATGAAGAAAAATATGCCGTCTGTGTTTTACAATGGATCATCTGTTTTCAGTTGCACTTGTTTTTTGCTGAGTTGCCTGAAGCAAGACATACTCAGCATGGATCAGCTGTAGTAGGCTTTGAAATTTTGCAAATTCCCATAATCCTTCTGAAAGTTTTTGTAAGCTATGTAAAATATTTGGAAAAATGGCTTGACACTTGTTTTGTACCTCAGCACGTCCTCTTCAGTCTCCTTGCCTAGAAGCATGCTTCATGTAATTGCTCTAGGGATTCACGAATCCACCCTGGTTTGAGAAGGAAAGGTTGTCCAGGTGAAGTGGAGCTGGAGCTCCCCCGAGTCGCTCTGGGCGAGGCTTCCAGCACGGTGAGGAGTGCTGTCAGTAACCCAGAGCCACAGAAGGGATTTGCTTATTAATTTGGTTTTCCTCTCCTGGTTGCAGTGGCTGCTAGCTTGACGCTTAAGCTACTTCTCAGGCACATGTAGTGGTTTCTCTGCGTGCATGAGATGTTTCTCTCAGGCGTGGTCTCTGTACCACTTGACGAGAGCTGTTCTCTGCTCTCCTTTGCCGTCCCAGAGGATGGATGTTTCCTTCCCAACACATACCTTCTCTTTTCCCTACTTGTTGCGATCAATTCACCACTTAGGCTAATAGTACGGCGTTTCTGCTCTGTCTCCCTGCGCTCTTTGAGGAGAGGAATGAGAGCTGCTATGAAAATGCCTCATTCCTAGGGCAGCAAGCACCCTGCCACTCGGAGCCTGCTCCTGCAGGCCTGGGCTTACTTACCAAAGAGGCTCTACCTTTCCTGGAGAGACTGATGTTGAAACGCTGGAATTAAAGAGAAATTAATAGCTGCTTGAATTATTAGCACTATTAAAGGCAAAATGCTGAAAAATGGAGGTTTCATATCCACTGAGGTGGGGAAAAAATGACCTGTGCTTGAGAAGCAGGCTGAAAAGAGGAAAGGAGGGTGGCTGTTGGTGTGTAATGTCAAGTGCTGCGATTCTCCAAGGTTAGACTCTTCTGTAGAAACACACAGAAATTGAATACAACACTCCTTACTGTTCAGGCTTCCTGCACCCCTCCCTTTCTGGGATTCAGTGCCAAAGCTTAAACCAAAATCTTTATGAATATGCAAATAAGAAACTACCCAAGCACACACAGCTGAGGGACTGCAGGCTTTTGTTTTGTTTGTTTGTGTTTTTTTTCCCAGTAGAATTTGTGGTGGCCCAACGTTCAATTGGTCAGAGGGTTACACATTATGGCCTGAAGTTTGGCTTAGAAAAAAAAGGCACTGGTTTGTTTGCTGCGGGAATGGGAATTCACTTTATGTCTTGCTGTCTAACAGAGAGCCCGGTGCTGCTGTGGAGTAGGGTTTCTGTTTCTTACCGAGACTGTGCCGTGTAACCAGGGACGCAGAGTGGCTTTCATCCTTGGAGATGTAATTGAAGATGCACATGTGCTTTGAATCCAGGAGTGGACTAATTGCACGTAGGGTTTACAGGCAATTTGTTGGACTTATTGATCAGCTGACTGAAATATTGATGAGTAGCTGCTGTTTGTGTTTTCATTGCTGCCTAATGGAAGGATTAACAAACTCATGTTCATCATCTTGAAAGTGTGCTCACCCCGTCATACCCAAACACAAGGCGGTAAGGTTTTGTGCAAAGCATCTCTGGACGTTGGGGAATTACAGAGGGGATTTCAAGCTCTCTAATCTAGTTACAATACACATGTTGAAACAGTGCCTTTGACGCATGGTTTTTGCCGTGAACCGTGCTATCTTCATCTAAAGATGTTCTGCCGTGCTGTGAATTTGCCCCATCATTTTTCATTTTGGGAATGCTGCAGAGCTTTCTCTCTCTCTGCTGTGTTTCCTGGTACCACCACTTCGGTCTGTCTTCCCACGCCCGCCTTGCACTATTTTCTCTGCACTATTTTATGTGTCCTGAGTTCAGACCAGGCAGTCTCATCCTTCACGCTGTACCCAAGTCACAAGCTGCAAAGCCTTTTCAGCTTCTTGATCTAAGAAGTAAATTATAGTGTGTATATCCTATGTTTATGCATTAAAATATAAACTGCTGAGCCTTGCTCACATGAATCATCGTAATATGAACTGATTGTACAATATATTCCTTAATTTTGTATTCTGTCCACAGGTCCAACAAGAACAAAGAAACCACACCGCAGAACCCGTAATAGATGATTATAAAAAGATGGGGACTCTCTTCGGCGAACTAAACAAAAGCCTTATCAGAATAGGCTTCACAAGGATGTATTTTGGAGAACGGATAGTAGAACCCGTAATTATTATGTTCTTCTGGGTCATGCTCTGGTTTGTTGGCTTACAGGCTCTTGGACTAGTTGCTGTTCTGTGCCTTGTCATTATTTATGTACAACAATAAGGTTTTGCAGATGCCTGTTGGATTATGTATTTAAACACTGTCACTATCTCGGTGGATTTGTATGTTTAAGTAAATGGGTGGCACATCAAAAGTTGCAAAGCTTTGAATTGTATTTTGCTGAACTTCTGAGGTTTGGGATGAGGGGAACTAAAATTATCAATTCAAAGCAAAGTCAGTAGTTCTACTACAGCTTTGAAGGGCAAAAAATGAGCCGTTCTTCATATAATGGTGTCCAGAGTAATGTACCCTTTTCTACACCCTTGGGGCCTTAGTCCGAGTACTGGCTTTTTATCCCCCACCCTGCAATGCTCTTGTTTTGCATAGTGAAAACTTCCTGTCTGGTTTGAAGAGGGCACTGGATGTGAGTGTCTGCTTCATTGCCGGGAGGGCTGTGTGCTGTTTGTTCTCTGAATCTGCATAATTTGCTAGTTTGTTGCTGAAAAAGTAGATACACACGAGGGAGGCTTGCTAAGAAACCTCCAATGACAAACGGTCAGAAGATGGACACAGCTTCCTGACATGAAAGCACCTCTGCTTCAGTACAGTTTATACCAAGTTTTCCTCCAGGAAGCAAGCTATGCCAGAAAAATGCTTTTATACTAATGCTGGTGACTTCACACGAGACTTCAGCTGTTGTTTAGGGCTAGGGAGGAATCATAATCCCATTTAGCCAAATGGTCTAATGCAGCTCTGCCTTGGTTTTGGAAATGTACTCAGCTCCTGCTGCTTTTTTTTTTTTTTAATCTTGCTTTTCCCCTCACACCTCCTTCTGAAGACAAATATTTGGCTAATTCATGGACTTTGCAGGTAGTTATAACTGCAGTGTTGGGAATTTGCCATTCCAGACAGCAATTAGAATATTGTCTGCTTCCTCTGGGGTCCTGCGTGACGTGTCTGAACAACTAGCCAGGGAATCGACAGGCGCTGTTAACACTTCCCTCATCTGCTGCACTGTGCTCCCAACATGGGCGAGAAGATTTGTGTGCATAAGTAAATCAGGCTTGTTTCCTCATGCAGGACAAGAATGTAGTTGAAATCAAGTGGTCATTTTATTTAGCAGTCTTAATTGATTTATTTCAAAAATAGGCAATAAAATGCGTATCTGTAAAATGCGTATCTATAGGTGGGTGTCATGGGCAACACAAATATGAGAATAGGAGATATAGATATATGTATATATTCAAAAGTAGGTGCAAAATTCTCCCTGGCTCCCTAGGAGCCACACCAAGGATGTATTGAGTATTTCAGAGTGAGTTGAATGTGCTCATTTAAAGGAAAATAGTAAAATGAGACAGAATCGTTACTAAATAGGCTACAAGTTTAACATTTGTTGTACGTTGCTTTTAGTTGTTGTACATTGCTTTTTAACTTAATTACAAAGTTGACTTCATCTATGGCAGAATGAAATTATACATTATTTAGTGATATAATATCAGCTGTGAAATTTACAGAAAACTACTTAAGCTTTTGCAGTGTTTTGTTTTGATTTTTTTTTCCCCTAAACATTTTTATATTAGCAGTGATCAACAACAGATAGTTTTTAGTTCAAAATGCTAAGTCTTTTCCGAAGACTTTTGAAGTTAAGGGTAGCTCCCTTATGGTCCCAGCCCTGCAACTGGATTCACAAGGCAGATTTTATGCCAGTATGGATCGCGTTGGTTGCTGGGCTCAAGTTCCAGGGCCTTTGGCCCCAGTCCTTACAGACTTTCCTGTTGGTGTACTAACTGCTGTTTAGTGCTCTGAACTTTACGGCACTTGGCTCCTTTGAAGTCTTTACGTGCCTGAATGCCACCTGTAGAAATGTCTCAGCTGGTCTAATGAGTAGCTGTGTTGTGAGGAGTCGTGTCTCCTGTCCGGCTCTGATGACCTTGACTGTGGATCGGGAGGCTCTGGTGAACTGGTGTGACTGCATGGCTGTGGGAAGAGGCCTGGGGCATGCTTGGATGGCACCTGGTTAAACAGTCACGCTGATGGCAGGGAAGTGTTTGGCAGCACAAGGTGCTCCTAGATGCAGGGGGTTGTTATTCGCAGCTGCAAGTCCAAAAGCAAACAGCAAGTCAGCAAGTACACACTGAACTCAACGGCAGGAAGCTCTGTACTCAAGTGCCTATGGGTAAACTCTGGTTTTTGCTTCAAATCCTTTAGAAAGCAGAACATGTGTTTATACCTTTGCATATTTGTATAGCTACAATGGTGGTTTTTTGTGTATTCTTCTCCTGTATAAGGGCTATTCTACAAAAGCATCTTGTCATTTAAAATAAAATCCTTCCTTTCTTCCCATAATCAAATTACTGTTCAGAGAAGCTCATCCAATTGCTTTTGTCCTGTGGGAAAGTGTCGATGTGATACCCTCGTTGCAGTAGCACTTGTGTGAAGACGCTGTATTGTGACACGGCATGTAGTATTTTCTTGAAGTGGTGACTTTGCACTGTACGTAAGGAATGGGGAGCAATGAACCAAGGGTGTGAGTGTTGAGCTGAGGAGATTGTTTATATGCATGTAACCTTCTGTTACATTCATCACTGTGGCTGTTTTGCTCATGGAGTCATTTCAGTTACTCTTTTCATGTTTGTGTCTCTATACCTGTGATGTACGGAAAGGTAGCTTTTGGACTAAAGTTGTGTACAGTGAATACTTGACATTGTTTCTCTTGTGGGTAATAATGTTGTCTTTCGTAGAAGTTTTTAAACTTTTTAAAACCCGAAAGAATAGTTCTCTTAATGGAGTTAGATTGACAGAAAATGAAGAAAACAAGCCTTGCATGGAAGATATCCTTCACCTTCCATTGTCTGCCTTTTTGGTTTCATACATTCCATTGTATATAAGAACTTGCATAGTCTTTTTTACTATTATTATTTTTAAAGCTATTGCTATACTATCTCCCTGCCAGTTGCAGGGAAAGAGACATAAGGAATAAAGGGGACTGAGATACAGTCAGACGCAAATAGTGGAAAATGGAATGCAGTGAAGTGATGCTTATATGGATTATAAGAAATCTGATTGTAAACCTGTGCCAAAAGTGAGGAGGAAATGGGTGAATTGTGTTCTTCCTTCCATCCAAATGTAGTTGAAGGCAGTGGGAGCACCAGGCATTCCAAGAATGTCCCTAGCTAAAAAGCAGAAGGTTCATTTTAAAAAAGTCACTTTTGTATGTTTATATTGGTATATATGATTATCGGAACTGAAAGTACCTGGATGCACCTGGGTGTAGGGACTGTATGAAGGAATTTTGTCCCCTAAATCTGCATTAAACAACAAATGATATAATTTCTGTTGGTCAATGTAACGTATGAAAAGCTTTTTATATAACCTCTGTTTTTTAAAGGATGGACTCTTTCGTACTGTTTCACACCTGCCAAATGCATAAATGTCTGAACTACTGTGTACAGAGAAGAAACTGCACGAAGGAGAATCTTGGAGGACCCTGTTTGCACTGAAAACTCATCCCATTGAAACTGTCATCTAAAAAGCAAAACTCACGTTTCTTGAAAGCTCTGTACTAAATGAATCCTATGGAAAGCACTTTGTTATTCTTTGTAATAAAAAGTCTTGTCAACGAGAACCAAATTCTTTGTGGTTCTTTGTTCAAGGCTGACTCCTTTCAAATCTCATGGTAGGCCCAGATGAAGCAGGGCAGCATTCAAATACATGCTGAAATAGTTCACTTGCAGCTGCTGGAGAAAGAGCTGCAGGACAAGAGCTGAATAAACTATCATGTCTGTATGGATGAGTGTACAGCAAGTTATGCTGGAAAGCAAAAATAGAACTAGATGTTAACAAATAATGGCAACGTTGTGGTGCAAAGTAGTTCTTATTTCTTGGCATATCTCTTAATTTTGCACCCAGTGCATCCCTTGGAGGAACCAAATGTGGTCAGCGGTGTAAAAAGTAGTGACAATTGCTGTGCCACAAGAAAGTTTGGGAGTTTTCAATTATTTTTTAAATACTTAAAGAACAACATATGGTCCAAAAGAAATCCACTTTTAACTTCATTCTTTTCTTCCTTTTTCTGCAGCTCAGAAGGATGCTTGTTCTGCCAAGTCCAACAGGCACTTAAGTGTGTTTGTGTTGCTCAAGATGCACAGCGAGTTAAGTACTAGAAGTTTTCTAAAAGTAGCAAAGTTTAATTTTAGTCCTTCAAACTCATATTAGCGGTCATGCATAAAATAAGTTAGATTCATTGCTGGAATAAATTCAGGCCTTCAGCTTTTTTATTTCCAAAGAATTATCTTGGCCAGCCCTATTATTGGGCGTACGCAACTTCACCAACCTGGCTTTGACTGGCTGCCGATGTGCTGTCTGTCTACGTTCTGTAGAAGTGGCAGAGAGGGGATTTCAGTATTCTGTTTGATTCTTTTCATCCTGAGCTTTAGGCTGGGCCTTGGGAGCTTATTTCTGAGCCTCTCCACCCTGCCAGAACTGACACTTTCATCCCCTTTCTACTTTTCTTATTTCACTCTGTAGTAGGGTTATTCACAAGAACCGCCCCTCTGTGTGCCAAGGTTTTGGGCTTTTTTCCATCACTCAGTCTCCTTCAAAGTTACCTAGACAGTAATTTTATTTTCAGTTGGATATTTTGTTTGTTTTACCAGGCACCTGCTTAACAGGAAATTGAAGAAAGGATTTTAAAAATATGCATGCCTCAGGTAATCTTTTTTTCTTTTTTTCTTTTTCTGAGCTGTGCTTATCTGTCATTTTAGACAATGGTTTCCAAACTCTGGCTTGCTGTTGCCAAAGGTTCAAAGGAGTGTTGCAAATTCACAGGGCAAAGAGCTGTTGGCACGTCGACTCATGGAATTTGAGAACAGACGGGTCAAGCAGCATGTAGGGATGTTTCAAGCTGGCACAGGCAGGGAGAACGCAAACTTCCCTTAACACCTGCCAGCAGCTCAGTTTCTTCTTTCTTCAGATACTGCTCCCATTGCATACACAACTATCAATATTCCGTCTGCACTTGCTGTGAAGAAACTGAGCTTTCATCAGCTCTGCTTTACACAGAGAACCAAAAGGGGAATTGGACTTAGAACAGTGTTCTCACTTGTGTGTAAGCTTGCAGTGGTTCAAAATTTCAGTCTTGTACCATCCAGGTAATGTTCTTATGTTACATGTAGTTTGATGATTTTCCCTAGCCTATATATTTTTTCCCAGAATTATGGAAGTGAAGCAGCTGAGATCGTATGTCCTTTTTCCCCAAAGAAAACTCCCCTTCCACCCTCACATGGGATGGGGGTGTGACTGGATAATGCCCATCTGATGACAGGAGCTGCTCTTGATGCAGCCTCAGAGGAATCAGCTTCTTCCCAGGGTAGGGAAGTTTACCACAGTGCCAGGAGAAAACATCTTAGCAGGCCCCAAGCATCACTGAAGCAGCAGGAGTTAAGTGGCAAAGAAGGAGAAAGACTGCTGCACCACAGTCCAAAGGATTTGAAAAGATGATACTTGAGACAGAGCTGTTATGGAGTATGGTGTCTTGGTTTTATGGCCATTAGATGTAAATTAATTAAGCCAAATTGTTTCTTGGCTTGTCCTGCCATCACCTTACGCCTGGAGTGAACATTGCTTGTAGCAAATGTTTCTGCTTCTGGAACCTGCCTGGGTCTCCCCAGGCCTATTTTAGATGCACCATTCACTGCTGATTGCATTTTAAAGCCTTGCAGGAGGAAAGGGCTCATCTTCTTGTCCTCATTTGGATGAGGGTTTAATATATGTGAGGAAGGAGCCAAATTAGTCACTGGCAAACTGTTGAGGGCTTCCTCACAGAGGAAAATGCTGCCACTGAAGTGTGGACGATGAAGGTACAAGAGAAGTGGGTTTGCATGCTGTCCAGAACAGATGGTGGAAAGCAACCATTTCTGTGTCTTAATTCACAAACAAATTATCTATTTTCTAATGTAGTGATATTCTCAAGCTAGCAGTGCATCCCAGGTACAATAAGTCTGTAGCAAGGAGATGAATTATTAGGTAAAGAAAATCTTTTGGCAACCAAGATCCCATTCTGTAAAGTGACAGAGGTTAAGAAGTCTCCTTGACTTGAATGAGACTTGAGTTTTTCAGCACTTTGCCTTGTAAATTGCTTATTTCAAAAATTTTAGCTGGTTATCCTTTAAATCATTTTTTCATTCCTGTTCTTTCTCAAAGCTGTTTTGAAAGCTGCTCCTCCCTCGGTAGCTGTTACCAGTGGGGTGACACTTGCCGGTGCGTGCAGGACGGCAGTCACAGGCAGAGGCTGGCAGGGCTTTAATGCAACCTGGCCAGTGTCACAAAGCCTAGCAGCAGGTCTGCAGCGTTCCCCTTGCTGTCACTTTCTGCACTGATGCACCTCATTAGGTGCTCAGCAAGAGCTGACTCCAGCTGATACAGAATTTCCTCAGGCACTGCAGCTCTCTGAGCTCAGACTTTCTGCTGCTAAAGATGCTCAGCCTCTCTCCAGGCAGCTGAGCACTGGATAACTGTCCTTTGCTTCTCGTTAGAGTGGAAATGTATTCCAGCAGTCAGCGTTCGTGTCCTCACCCTAACAAGATTAGGAAAAGCATGAGGATGCAGTTTTCCTGAGAGAACAAATATTTCTCGGCCTTTAAGCTTATTTCCTTAAGTCTCTCTGTGAATCTTGCTGTTGCAGAGAGGAAAAAAGATAAAAATGGTCTTGAGTCTACTGCCCATTTGTGATGCTTAGTCAGATAAGAGAACCCAATGCATGCAAATATTTGAATTTTTTTTTTTTTTACATTTTGTTTCATAGTTTCTTCATTCCATCTGTGATAAGAGAGATAAGAAACTATTTGGCTAAGATCTGTAAGCAAGGGAGCTAACTTGGCTTTTCTCAGTTGACAAGTTCTTATCCCAAGGTCTTCAGCAGGTAAATTGCAGGTAACAACTTCATTTTTTAGCTTTCCTTCAGAATCTCTCTTTATTTTTGTTTTGCTGTTGTTGTTCTAATGCATTGGGATGCAATCTTGGGACCTAGCTTTCTGTTGTAAAATGTTTTGGGGAGTCTGCTCCTTGCTGTGTGGATGCCTCAGTGGAGACAGGACTTCTAGACAATTTAGTTTTGACCCTGCACCTGGCATGGGTTGCATCATTGCTGACACCTGCCTGTCTCTCCAGCTGGGCTTTACTAGCTTGGGGTTTTTTTTCATTTGTTACACTTTAAAAAATATATATAATTCAATGCTTTTTTTTAATCCTCCACTTAAATTTCAAGATTGGTAACACAGATCTTTTCTGATGCTACCCATCTCCCATCTTTTCTGAAAGCTTCCCTATTTTTTCCCCTTCAAATCCCAGTGCAATACAGATAGTAGAGGGGAAAAAAAGTATAACAATTTCCAGATATCCCAGAGAGAAGGCAGTCACTACCCCTACAGTGGCAGCACAGACTTTCTCCTTTCTTAGTGCTTCCGATGTCTCCTGGGGAAACTCAAAACCCATTTAACTCGGGATCATCTCTGCTTGGCCTCTTCTCCCAAGCAACAAGCGAGAGGACAAGAGGAAATGGCCTCGAGTTGCACCCAGGGAGGTATAGGCTGGGTATTAGGAAAAAAAATAACTCTGTCATGGGATCTGATACGTAGCAAAGGTTTTTTGAAGTGTCTGTAAAACATCGATCATTTGGTAGGGAAATCTTTCATTTTTTCTACTTCCAGCACTGTTAATGATTTATTTGGTGTATGCATTTTTCATATATGTATTCAATGAACATTAGAATTAATTTTTATTTCCTGAATAATGTTGAGTATGACGTCTTCTATCTCAACATTTTTGTGTTATGTTTTTATTCAAATCAGCGTTCATTCTAATCCCGTTGCCACTCCTGGTGAAAGCTCTTCAGGTGCTGCTGCTGGCAGGGGATGGAGGGCAGCAGTCCTGCCCAGGTCTTTGTGTTGCCTCCGTGTCAGTCTGGGATCCAAGGTGCATTTCAAGATGTGCTTATGCAGTGATGGGTTTGAGGCAAAACTGCACCCTGGCTTTTCTGTCCTCTGGGGGGGGGGGGGGGGGCGTGGGGAATAGCAGGCCTGCTTCGTGAGAGCTGCTTTGAAGGCTGGCGTGTTTTGTGACAGAGGTCACCCATGTCTCCAGTGACCTTAAGGAGGTGTCACACGCTGCCTCTCTTCTGTCTCAGTGCCAGTGCTGGGGCAAGGATAATTTTGGCTCTGTACAGGAGTGTCAAGCCTTTGCCTAGATTTCTGACTGGTGGTTTAGGAGGAATCCTTTGCCAAGTGCATAGTTACATGCAGTGCAACAGAACAGACCTTGAACCTAAATAAATTGCAGGTAGGCTTCTGCCTTCCTCCTTTCAGGCTTTTTATAAGGAATATGTAGAACAGTTTCTCACATGAAGAAATAGCATTTTACTATTATTGTATAAAAGGAAAACACAATGAGCCCTTAAATAACACTTCTTGTTCCACCTCCCGTGACCTCCTGGGGTTTCCATATGTCTTACAGTTGCCTGAAGAGCCGTGCTACTGCCTGCTTCACAGTGGTGGCTGTGTCTCAGCAGCTAGCACACGATGCCAGCTGAATGTGCGTGGGTGTCTGAATCAAAGGAGTTTCAATGCTGAAAAGCATCTTCTCTTGAGGAGGAGAAATGGAGCTTACTGTATCAGAGGTGTAGGCAGGCACAGATCCTATGGCATTATTACTGTAAAAAGTGCTGAAGCACTCCAATAAAAAACTCAGTAGTTAATGGTGCCATACGTTGTGATTATTATCTTTGTTCATGTCTTCCTGCTCCAATGATTTTATTAACAGCAAGAATTTGCAAAACCATTCTAGCATTGCAGTTCACAGATGTGTAATATCTGTTACCTTCCTGTCTGGACAATGAGCTGTCACAAGTGAAAAAAAAATTACTGGACCTTGGATTTGTTGCTTTTAGGATAATCCTCTTCCTATGCTGCTAGTAATAATATACAGATGAACGGCAACTACTGTATGGTTTAGAAGATTGGCAGTGTAAAACCCAGTTTGAAATGACTTTTTATAAAGGCTTTTTTTAAAAGATACTGCATGCACTACCTTAGTTTTTGTAGGATCTAATTTCTTGAAACACAGCTCCTTCATCTTAGGTACCTGGAAAGAAACTCCTCCTTCCCTGACCTGCCCAGCTGTAAGCACGGTGCTGTGCACTTCTTTCCTTACCACCGGCACATGGAACTGTTCTTGGGAAGCATCTTGCAAATATACAACAAAAGCTCAGGTGAAGATGGAAATTAATTGTTGAATGTCTGTAAGGACCACAGAATAAGATGCTCAGCAATGAAAGGCAGTGATATCAGAAAGCCAACAGCAACTCATACGAGCGTGCTGTTTGTCAGCTCAGAACAAAACCAGCTGTAGATGATGTAAAATAGGACTGGGAATGGTGACTGAATTCTGGATGGCCTGAAGAGCCAGCCAATGCATAACTCAATTTGGCTTTTATTTAGTTTGTGTATACAAGCTGTGCTGTGTACAGTCCCTCAAATGATCTCCAGCTCTTCTCAGCGGTGTACAGCTTGGATATGCGTGAGCAAACCTGTGAATTTGTCCTGTTACCTTGAGAAGTCTTCTATAGTGCCTCTCAGCATCAGGCCAGCCAGTATTTTCTCCGCAGAATGAAGAACTTCAGAGCATTTTCAGATACTTTAGGACTCTTAACATACTAAAGCATGTTCCAGCTTGGCCTCAGAAAAGCCATCTCTGTTTGTCTCAGAGGGGCTCCCTGCTTGTTTGTGGTAAGTGCAGAGCAGGAAACAAGCTCTGCAGTAGCATTAGCTTGTGCTGGATGCTGAGTGCCATAAAAGGCATTTAAATTATGTATGTGCCTCCTGGCTGGCCTTTGAGTTTATCTTCAGCAAGCTCAGCTTATTTGAGCCCGATGCTATCATAATGGGGCTTTGATACTTTCATACGTGTCTTCTCCTTTAACAAGATAGAAATAGCTTTAAACATTTTCCTGTATTTGGCTTTTCCAGGAAGCTTAGCACATTTGTATCTATTGCTTGCATTTCCTATTTTGCCTTTTTAACAGTGAAATTGTTGAAATGATTGCCTGAAGCCCAGACTCCTTGGAGTTAGCAGGAAGTTGCTGTGCTTTTCTAAAATTGCTTACTTGAGACTTCCCATGCATGTGCTCTATGCTTTATTTCCAAAACAGAAAACTTTCTCTTAATCATGAGAATTTATTTCTTACAGGCATGTATTTTTGATAACTGATTTTACAGCCAGGAGAAATGTGGCAGATCTGACCTACCTGTAAATCAGTGAAGTATGGACACAGTTGGGAAAACAAGGTAATAACTCAGACTGAGACAAGGGAAACAAAGAAAAGCTGTCAGAGTGGAAGTTTTATAGGCGAATTCCTCATAGTGAGGTTGGTGCACCTATCTTGTTTATATTTGCAGTAGTGATGGTAGCACGAGAATTAGGCATATAATAAATTTACAGAAGCAATAGTATCAGAAGGTTACACAAGAACACCCTGGCTAAGGTCTGAAGTTTTTTTAAAAAGGGGAGGTGGGTAATTTCATAGTGTGATGTGGAAGAGCATATGGTTAAGAAGGCACTCTAAAAGCTCCTCTGTTGAAAGTGACAAAGGAGGGATAGCAGGAGTTTTGCCTGAACACAGGATGAGGAAGAGCCAAGAATAAGATACAGCTGTCAGAAAATGTATTCCTGGATATTTTGGTCAGTATATTTTTACTAGAGTCATGTAACAACTCATAACATCACACTGATTTTTTTTTAATATCAAATTAATAACAAACTCAATCTGGTACAGAACAGACTTCATGGAAATGAAGCTTTTATGGAAGCTGGCTTATCAAGGTAGAATGAAGTCATAGGGTAAAGCACAAGGGTAAATAGGTTAAAACTGTCTGATAGTAGCATTAACCTGGATATTAGTAACAGTTTTTAGACACTGATTTGAGTAAGATTCTGATGCAGTAGAATCAATGACAACGAGCACTGTAAATAGCTTTAGGATAAAGCTTGATTGTTTCCAGAAGAGATGCTATGGGATGGTTACCTGCAAGATGGGGAGCAGGTCTCACCCGGCTCCCTGGCACAGCCACAATGAAAAGCTGAGCTGAGTTTAGCACCTGCCCTTCCAGAGACGTCAGCACATGGTGGGCACATTAAGTGGTCTTCAAAGATCCTGTTTTCAATGTTTTCTCTGTTCTGGTTGTCAACACTTTGCAGCGCTGTGTGTCACGCAAAGAGCTTATCTAACCTCATCTTTGCTCTGACTGGCTTGTTTTACTAAACAATACATTTTCAAGGTAACACAGTTTATAATTTGCTTAATACCGATCTCTGTTTCCTTTCTGTTCCTCTGTTTTCTTAGTACAAAGATATTTACCTACTAGCTTGGAGGCAGGGAAAGAAAGGGTGATATTATTTCCTATAAAACAACCAAACTGATATGAACTGTGTTTGCATCGTTAGATTGGAAGAAAGAAAGGAGTTAAACAATTAGGCTCTTAAGTCAAGTTATTGCTAAATTCTGCTTGCTTGCTTCTGCTTTGCTCAATAAACTGTAAATCGTAGCAACGTGCCCCCAGCATCCTAGCTTGGACATTCAATTACTTGTGGCCATAAAAGCTGGTAATCTCCTGGTCAATGATGCAAGCAACACTTCCCACTTCAGTTAACCGAAATTGCTCAACAATTACAGCACCTTCCTCCCCTTTCACCCGCAGCCCAGCAGCCCACAGACGTCTGGGCAGAAGCAGCCTTTCACAAGAGCCATGGTACGAGGGAAACCTTTCCAGCGCTTGTTAACAATTCCAATCTAATCCCACTCACCAGGAAAACCACAACTGTTACCGCCTTGGGGCTTCTGCAATTGGACCAAGTAACTCAAATGCAGTTCCTCATCAGTAAAAGTGTAATCTGCAAAGCAACTGTTGCAGGTGGCGTTAGCTGATGTAATTCATCGCCTAGTGAGCAAAGAAATGCAGGATTAGGAAAACATGGAGTCTGAATTCAGCTTTAAAAGGAAGGATAGCCCAAAGACTAGAGGTAAAGCCTTTTTTACTTTTGGGTAGTGCATCAAATAACACTAATTAATTCCTCCTTACCTTTGCTGAAAGAGGAAGGCTTGACTCTACCTCCCCTTTTGTAAAGGTGGAAGGAAGAGGGGCAGAAGTAAGATGGATCATTTAAGGAAATCTCAAAGTTAAATGGGATGGCATTCTGAGACCAGTGAGTTTATACTGCTTCAACCTGCATGTAAAAGCTTTCCATCTCTGTGACATGCCTTTCAGAGCACAGGGTCCTCCAGAAAACAGGCAATCACAGTGCAGGATGGTACTCCGAGCTTGTTGGTAGGCAAGGTTAAAACATTTATGTATGCTCACTTTAAAAACACATATGTACCTTGTTTGTGGCTGAAGAGAACACACAGAAAAGATGTAATTTAAGAAACTCTCTTCCAAATAACTTGTTAGACATGATACTGTGTCAACATGGGCAATGTTACTGCAAGGTCATTAGTTATCTTCTACATGGCACTGAGTCCACCGTCCCTGAGCCCTGATCATGAAGGCAGCATATATTATTTACTTTCCCTTAGTACCTACAAACCTCTATGCATTTGGTGCTGTAAAAGCCAGTTGTAAGAAGTCATATCTGTGTCTAAAGGCTGATGGCTAAGGAAATGAAAACAGACAAAGGGTTGAAAAAAATATTTTTCTTGTGGAGATGTAGAAGGGCAATTGGTGGGAGCTGAGACTTGTCTGAGATCTCAGAGAAGTCTACAGGAGAGCTAGGAATGGAGCATGGTTCTCCGAGTCCAAATTTACTCTTTCAGCTCAATGTTCTGTGAACCCTCAGCATGCTAGTTTCCCACTCTTGTATTTTTGCTGGAAGGCCACACTTCAGGAACTCATTTCAGAATCTGTGAAAATGTAGTTAACCAGCCTGAACTCAGCCCAGTAACAAATTATAGGTCCTAGTTCCAGTAAGAAGAATAAACATTCCTACTGGCATGAAATGATATTGAAGACTTTTAGTGCACTAATGAAAATTGGTTATCCTGTGCATGAGAGCCTAATTCAGAGATACAGCTCTTGCTCAGGAAACAGGCTGGGATTTCAAGATCTGTTATTGGGCAAAGTTATAAACACTCAAAGTATCAGGAAGTGAGATTTGACTGAAATAACTGAAGAAATGGCACCTGAGGGTGATGTGGTAGAAAGTAAGAAGAAACCTGCCAGTTGACTGACAAACCTAGTCATCTTTTCTACCTGATGAAATACAGCAGGGGTTCATTGGCCACAGCTTGGTGCTTCGTTAAAAAGTCATCACAACAGTGGCAGCAGCACTGTGAGCTGTTCTGTGTCATCTTCTCAGGGGAGTGCAGGGGCTGTGATGGAAATGGCCCAGATAGTGTCCCAGGAGCTGGGGGTCCTCACCTCGCTTCACCATTTGATCATGTAAACACAAAACTGGTCGACATCCTCTTTGTGAATCTAACATACCTGCTGTCACCACTGCCTCCACGTGAATGGTATGAGCGAGGCAGCCTACTGAGTATGGCTGGAAGGATTTCTTTTTGTCTTCAAAATGAATCAGATATGAAAAAATCAAACACATTCCCTAATTTGCATTTTTATGGCTGTTTTGAAATGAGATACACAATCTTGCTTTGACTGTGTAGGTTGGTACATATGTACCAATAACACTTTTTCACTCTGAAAAATGTCACCTTTCTAACAGATTACTTATTTTCTTAGTGTTACCTATTTACTAACTGGAAAAGGTGTTATAAAAAGTAATTCTTGCTCCATTGGAAAACCTTTAGCTCCTGAAAAGCTACTCATAAAAATCCTAGGCATAACTAACACTATGTTTGCCCTAGCCCCACTTCTACAAGGGTGTGTTTTCCCTGAAATACACCAGACCCTTTTCCACAGAGACTTTGTTGCTAGGTGATCTGCCCCGAGATAAATCAGTGCTGCTGGGAGGGAGGCACTGTATTGTTTAAAGCCACAGCATTTTGGTGATGGAGCACTTGTGTCAGTCACCCACTGCCATTAGTGCCTAACCGCCCATCTTTATAATTCTGCAGGTGAAGGAGGAAGACAAAAAGCAAAGAGCCCCACGACCGCTTCAGTCTGACACAGATACACACAAGGATTCCCCTCCACACCTCCTAAAACTCAAAAAGGATTCCCAGAGGTGCATGGGTGTCCCTGCATGACCACCTTTCAGTAAGTTCTCCAGCTAATCTAACCTCAGTGCTGCAAGTCTGCAGTCTACTTATATAAAAATATTTGAAGAACAATCCTTTTTCCATTCTGGATCCTGGGTGTTGCTCGCTTTCTGTAGAAGGGCTAGAAAGGTGCACAGTGCAAGACATCAGGAGAAGCCTCGTGTTGCCTCCTCTCATAGGATCTGCCTTAAGCAACATGCTCTAGACTGAGAAGGAAACCAAACCAGTTCGTGCCAGTGGCTGCGGCAGAAGTTCTGGGCTGACACCAAGCCCACCAGAAACCCTGAAGTAACCACTGTAAGCCAGAGGAGAAAACTTCAAAATATATATATATATATTTATGCCACTTCATCACATCTTTTAGGAAGAGTGCCATGTCTGTCCCTAGGTACCTCATAACAGGAGACTGAAGCTAACTATGCAGAGTTAACAGAGCTGCAATTTGAAATAAGGACTGTGGATGGAGGCATACAATTTAAAACACACTATATCCAAATGCATATATGTTCTATTACCACCACAATGGTGTTTTTAAGAAAATGTAGCAAAGAGCAGACAACCTGTCTCACCTGTCATACTGTTCTTTCTCTTTCACTATTCAAGTGTGTAGGAGCCCCTCTACTGGACCAGGATCCTATTGCACTATCCAGACATAACCAAAAGGCAGGCCTGACCTCAGATGTAGCTGTTTTGCTTTGTTTGCCCCCTAACAATGCTTTAAAATGTCATGTAGGAGACTACAGAATTGCCACTGCATTAAACTGCTGTGCCCCGGTCCAACAGAGGCTGCTTTGGCTTCACCTCTGTGCACCTCCGAAGAGGCTGTTTTATGAGCTAGCGCAGCCCCTGAAAGAACAGAGACCTTTGCACTGCTTGCTTGCTCTTTAAAGATGTGATGTGCTTAGTGTGGATGTAATTTCGAAAGCTTGAGTGCTATAACACTTCAGCTGTAAGCACCGAGGTGGAACTGGAATAGTTGCCAGTGTGTTGTGTGACCTGAAGTTCTGCAAAGTTGTTGTCATCAATAGCGTTAGTAGGAAAAGTACCCTGGGATCATTGCCTCACGCTTAAAAGGAAATGGCAGGTTCAGAAAGGCATCAGTTATACTCAAAGGATGTTTTCTTGCTCTTAATTAGGGAGGTGATGAATTGTAAGTGACACTACACTTCCCATTTTTACCTTGGGGAATTAGCAGAATGAATAACTATCCTGGGGTCTAATATGTGAAGCCTGAAAACTCGTATTGTCAAAGATGTAATATTTAGCATTCTTCTACATTCATTTCTTCCCAGACCATCTATTATAAAAGCATCATTTCAGTGTCAAACCAGTCACTTCCCCTGGAGATCTCATTTTACATGCCAGGGTAAATTTAAGATGCTAGTGTCCCCAGTACACCAAGCCGATCGTCGTGTGTTTTGTAAGTTTTGGCTCTGCTCTTTGTTTTTGAACTCCCAAATATAATAAACTATTGCCTTTGTTATTCTCAGAACAGTTTAAATACGGGGCAATCCCATTCCACTGAGGATGCTCTCCACCCTTGAAACTTATTTTCTTTAAAACCTTTAATGCCGGTTCCTAACTGCATCCAAGTAAGAGCTGGAGAAGTGTTCCTATTTTAATCAAGGACACTGTCGAGGTCTTTCAAGTTCACCCTGTAACCAAAAGAGTTTCAATACACCTTCCCACAGATAAAACCAAAGTGAAGAACAGAATAAAATTAGAGTTCATATTTAGAGCACAGGAAAGCAAGCTGGTTTGACAGAAGCAGATTGCAGGTAAGTGGGGACAGTGCTTGCTCCTCTCTCTCCCTGGTCTGCTCAGTTACTGCCCCTTCTTGCTAAAGCACACATGGCTGGGTTTTGTGCTGGTTCTCTGAAAGGTTTCGGATTAATGAGCAGCTGGAGATGACAACAATTTAACACAGATTTATGACAGCTAGAATGGTTTGACTGGCTGTGCTCTCATATTTCTGATCGGCTCGCAAAATTGTGGCTGTATTTGAATGTCCTGAGGAAATTCCAAAGACCTTAACACTGGTGGGTTGGCCTTTTATACCCTTTACAAAAATTAAACATAAAAGATACAGTGGTAAAGAACTATTTGTAATAAGGGATACAATTGCAACAATAAATAAAGCCTGATGCAGAAGTGCAAGAGGAATTTGATTTGAAATGGGTATTTCTAAAAATAGGGTCAAATCCTGCTAAAATTCCTTCCTAAAAATGAACAGGCTTACTTCACTTTGGTACCTGAAATGCTGATTGAATGTGACCTCTTTTTTCTTTCTTCCTGGTCCCTAAAACTTCCTCTGTTTTTCATTTGCCTTCCAGAACAGTTGCCAAGGTATCGGGAAGACAGGAATAGCCACAAAACAAATTGTGAGTTGATGGCTTAAGTGATGCCTGACTCCTTCTCAACAAAGCCAGCCTAAGAGAGTGCCCGAGATGTACTGGAAATCTACTTGGCTGTTGTGAGTTAAAGGGCCTTATAAAGCATTCTCCCTTGAGATTCTTTAAAACCGTGGTTTTTCTTAAAGCCATTAAGACATAGAAAGAACAAATGACTAAGGAATCTTATCTTGGCATGAAAATGTGCAGTGGGCAGAGTGCCAAGATAAAAAAAAATCAGTATGAATTCATTTAATGAATATTCTGTATCTGAGCAGCTGTGCACTGTGGCAAGGCAGCTTATGTTGCTAAGAATATGGCCATGATAAAGGCGCCATATAATTTGCTGTAAAATGGATGTCCGTACTAGCGTCCTTACTGTGCATTGTATTTTAAAAGCATGGCAGCTTCTTAACATACCACGTGCAACTTAATGTTAGGCATGGAAGGAACCTGCTTACTTCAAGAAGTGCTTCCTATAGCGTGTGTGTGTTTACCAAATGAGACTTAATCCAGTGCACTCTTGCTCCTTCCACTCTACTCCAGTGAAGGAGATGGCAACTGATGTAGCAGCCCACGAAGGTAAGCAACTCTCTTTTTATTTTTGGCTTGTCCACTGCTAACATTGACTCGTCTTGCTCTGGACATCAGTGTCACAGCAGAATTAATGCAGGAGAAAACAAGCCAATAAAGTGCAGAATTATAAGCACAGAAACAAAGAAATTGTATGTGGATATTCCAGAAACAAAGGTGCTGTGCTTAAAATGAGTTGTGGGAGAAAAAAAAAGAGAGAGAGAGAAAAGCAACAGGAAGGTATAGTCAGAGACACTGGTCTGTTCCAAAGACTACAAAGTTGCATAACTCCTACCCCACCAGGTCACTAGGAAAACATCATACCCACTGACACCACACCTTGGCTTGGCCATTTTTCCTTTTCTATTTTTTCCAACCAATTCCTAGACATTTCTCTTCCCAGTTTGGTGGCTCATATTTCACAGTCCAGGGGACTCTATTAGAAAAGGTCTCCAATTGCTATGAAGAAATTTATGATCGCCTGTCAGGTTTGACTACTGCAACATTTTTCTTTGGGATAGGAGCAGCATAGGCCTCACCAAAACACTAATTCTGTGAAAAACAGCATCATGAAGCATCATATATTCCAATAATCCTTTCTGAAACCTGTATCATATTTCTCTTGAGTCACTTTGATATGCGTCACCTTCTGTAATTCATTTCTGATTGGCTTTATTTCTCCTTCACACTCATTCTCACATCCTCTATGCAATCACTGTAATGCACCTTTCAAGGCTGACCTCACATTTCCAGGAAAAAAAAATCAGAGCTCGGTTGGCATTAATTTATTATATTCCTCCCACCTTCCACTGCTCATTGCTGTTGTAGCAATTGCCTCCTCTTGGTCCCAGCATCTGTTCAGCATTGCTGATAGATAGCTAACTTGGCAACTAATTAACTCTTTCACTGCTAATATACCACTTGTGGCTTCATTAAATTAAAGGTACAAACCACAACCGGAGGCACAAGACAGACCTCAAAAACTCCCTTTGTCAGCACAGATGGCCCCTTAATTATGTTTTTCAAATCACAGCAAACAATAGCAGAGTGCTATTTCTCTGCTGGACCCATCTACCTTCATCCTTAGCTGTAAGTTCACCCGGACAGCTTCTGTACAGAAAGTGTTTACTCGAAAAGGATTTGCCTCCTTTGGTAGTATCCATATGGTACCTTTTTACAGTGTATGCCTTCCCTCATGAAGAGCTGCAGTGATCACATAGGCAAGGTTAGCTTGTATTGACTATACATTAAATACCCCTTTGCCTGTTACAGGGAAGGTAGGTGTTGCAGGGCAATATTGCAGGCAGAAACTCTCTTTTTGGTTGTATCTTCATCAGTAGTAAGAGGAGTACAGCAACTTATGAGAAAGGTAACTGAATGGCACTTGAACAGCCTACCTTAGAGACCAAGGAAGAAGCAGAAGAGAGGTCCCTGGCTGTATTTGCTGTCTTGAGGTTTAAATTGAGAAGAAGAAACCAAAGGCTTTTCAAGAATGCAGTGCTCTGGGTATCAGTCTGGCACCCCTTGGGTTTAATAAGTTTATGGAAGATCAATGAGATGATGCAGGGTTTGGCACTATGCGTCCCTGGTACGTTGGCACGTTTGTCTTACCCAGCTGACCGAGCAAGAGCCCATCTGGTCTGAGCTGGGACAGATGCCGGTGGGCTGGGCTGGTGGACCAGACGAGACGGGAATCCAGCTCTTCTCACTTATGGACAATGTCCAGTGTCAATGGGATCTTTAGTAATCATCGATTCCAACCTCCTCACTGCTGTGGGAGTGTACGCAGTAGTTTGCCTTTTCTCATCAGCAACTAACTTAAAAGAGGGCAACAATTTCTTGTGGTTACAGGTCACTTTTTTTTGTTGGGTTTTGTTTGTTTGTTTTGGGTGATCATAATTTTTGTATATATAACTTCAGCGTTCACTTATCATGATGTGTTTTGCTGTGGTGCTACAATGTGGAGCCAGACAAACTGAAGGTGGTGAAGAGAAAGTGAGGTATCTTGCTAAATCGGATGGTACCAGTGCTTCAGATATGTTTGACAGCCACTCAGTTGGTATCTGAATGACATTTACTGAGTTCACTCTTAGTAATTCGAGGGAAACCTTTTTCTCTTTTGTATTGTGATGCCCATAGCCAACAGGAGCCTTGAGATGAATTCCTCTCCTCAGAAGTGTGATTGCTGGCAATGCATTTTCATACCAACCTTTGGAGATCTGTAATATTTTTCTTTTAAATCCATACTGCCATCAGCTCTTCTGGTCTTCCATGACCACAGGAAACGACATCCACTGGGTTAATAAGAAAAGTGTAGAAGAGTTTTAAAGTCACTGGCTAGAAGAGCTTTTCCTGGAAATTAAACTGGCAATCTTACAGTGAGCACAGTCCTGTATCTAAACCAATAAATAACTGGATAGGTTTCATTTTTCAAATATCTACTGTGTAAGGTAGACATTTATGGTATTTGCAGCAGAGTGCAACTGATATGATTTCTGTCAGTGTTGATTTTGGACCCTTTCAGTGTGGGGCAATAGCATTTCTTTTACATATCGTTTACCTTGTTATACCAAGTAACGCGTGGATGTGCAGTGTGCCCTCCACATGTTGTTTGTCTCACTGTAGTTCTCAGAAACGTTCACCTAGAGCATGTTGATGCAGTGTCAGTTCTGATTTTTTCTACATTTGCCAGAAATGTTCAGGCACCGTGGTCTCTGCCAGAGACATCCATCACAGTTCTTGTAGCTAAACCTCAGTGAGACAAATAAAGGTAGCCTGTGTTAGATACTGGTTTTTACATGGTCAATTAACATTTTTTTTCGTAATGACATACCCAACTGGGAGAAGTTAGGGATGAGGCAGGTTGGTGATCTTTCCAAGATTGAAATTACAGAAGTGGGTGGGTGTTTTGTGTTTTTTTTTTGGGGGGGGGGGGGGGGGGGTGTTAGTTTTTGCTGTTGTTTGGTTGCATTTTTGTTTTTAATGCAGGAGTTTTTATTGACATACTATGTACACACTGTAGTGACCATGTGCCAAGGTGCAGGATTTCACAGCTTGTTATATTTCTCTTCACGACAAAATGAAAATAGGAGGAAAGGAAAAAGAAGGGTCGCACTTGTGGTGTGTGACGGTGCAGCTGGTCGTGAGGCGTTACCTCCTCCCCTCCGAGGCAGGGGAACACCTTTTGGGGACGAGCCGCCTGCTTCCACAGGTAACAGCGCCTCACCCCCTCCCTTTTTGGTGCAAAACAAGCACTTTTCGGGGCCCGCCGAGGGGCGGGACGGTGCCGCCGAGGGCGGTGCCAACGTGGGGCGGGCGGTGTAGGCCTCTGCGCAGCCCGCGCGGCGCTTCCGCCCGCCTCCTCCTCCTCCTCCTCCTCCTCTTCTTCTTCTTCCTCCCCTTCCTCCTCCTCCTCCTCCTCTTCCTCCACCTCCTCCTCCTCGCCGTCCCCAGCCCGCCCCTTTGTTTCTTCCCCGCCGCCCTGCCAGCGCGGCCGCTGGGGCCGTTTGAATCGGCGCGGGGCGCCGGTGGCCCGCAGGGAGGAGGAGGAGGAGGAGGAGGAAAAGGAGGAGGAGGAGAAAGAGGAAGATCCCAGGATGCGATGGGGAACTGCTGGGCGCGGTGGTGCTGCGGGCCGCTCCTGCGGAGGGAAGCGGGCCGGCTCCAGCGAGGCGGAGGGTAAGCGGGCAGCGCCGCTCCCCCTCTCCCCTCCCCGGGGCGGGGATGCGCCGGCTCCGCCCTGCTCCTCCTCCTCCTCTTCCTCCTCCTCCTCCTCTTCCTCCCCCGGCAGCTGCGGTTCCCGCAGCCGCGCTCTGGCCTGGGGCACAGCCGGGGGGGCCGGGAGAGGTGAGGGGCGAGCGGGAGGCCGGCTATTGCCGAGCAGCTCCCGCGAGTCCGGCGCCCATTTTGTTGCAGGAACCCCTGGGGTCGCCCCTCAGGGGAAGGGGGCAAAGCCAGGGCTGTTCCTGGACGGGTGCGTGTGTGGAGGGGATGCCTGCTTGGGTATAACCGAGGGTGTTTCAAGTGCCTGTGCATTGTCGCTTAGCCACCCGTTTCTTGCCCTGTAACCTGAGGAAAAGATAGTGCTTGATAGGTTCTTGCTTTGCACGTGGTTTTTTGGTGATCCTATGGTTATAGGCTAATAGTCTTTCTCTAGCGTTCAGGGGTAGTGATTGCAAAGCATGCTTACCCTTGGAATTGATGGGTTTGTTTGTGAGGTTTGGTGGGTTTGTATTTGTTTTCTGTTTGTTCTGTTTGGTTTTCCTGCCCTGCTACCTTCAGCTGACTTCCAGGCACTGGGTAGGAGACAGTGTCCACAAAGGCACAGGATTGGCTTTGCTTAACAGCAATTTCTAGATATGCTGCAATCTTGTATCTTACACTCTGCTCTAAAGTGATTATTGCCTATACTTTTTTTCCTTATTTTTTTCTGTATGTTTATGATACTATTAGTTTGGGGTGGGATATTTTCTTGTTGGCTTGCTGTTCTTGTATGTTCATCATTTCTTGCAGCAGCATCTCTAGCGTTTGGCTTGGGTGCATATCTGATTCATGAAGTATCACTGGTTAGCTTCCTGCCACGCTCAACTTCCTTGTATTCTCCAGCTGGTTTTCAACAAACTCTTACTGAGGTTGCCAACTTTCTCACCAGACTGTGTGTTTTGGTGCCTTTCACGTGGCTACCAGGTTACTGCCCGCTTGGCTTTCTCGGTGACAAATATGAATGCGGATGCACAGAATTAAGAGAAATGACATTGTCTTAAGCTGTGGGGGATTCATGAAGGATTCATAAGGATTCACAGGGGATTCATAAGAGCATTCCCTCAACAGAAAAGGTGGTTTGCCATGATGGCTTAGCTACTCAGGTCTGCATATATTCCTTCTGTTAGTTCAACATCAGACTCTCCTTAGCAGTGAAATAAACTATTGTCTGCTGCTATAATGTTAAACTACTACGTATGTTCCTTCAGGTGTTGCCTGTAGTGAAGGGTTTTAAGAAGTGTCAGCAAAATGAAACGGTAGTGCAGAAAACAGACTTTTCTAATGGAGGGCCTCCTGTTTGGATTTTCTTTTAAACTCTGAAACTGGAATATCATACGCTTGTAATCAGCTTATGAGAAAAAGATCATCAGTGCTATCTCTTGCAGTCAAGCAGAGTATGTCTCAATAGACCATTGTTTTCTGCCTGGGCTGGTAGTTTATGGAATGGTGTTGGAGTGTTGAGCAATTCAGGTGTTCTCCTTAAGGGCGTGGAGGGAGAGACGGGGAATTGCATTAAAAACAATACTGTGACATGTTTGTTATAGTAAGTTTCCTAAGTTTAAAAGCTAGACTGCTACCAAATTCTGCAGATCTGGCTACGTCTTGAACAGCATAATGTAGCTTGTCAAGTTAATTGCGATTATTTTAGTCACTCGGATTTACTTTTTCTCTGAAACTGGAAATTCATTGTTCTTCGATGCTCAAAGATTTAACTATAAGAAGTAAATTCTGAGTTAAGTAATTAACAATATAGTTTTAACAAGTGTTTCCAAGACCTGCAAGATTCTAAATTGTGTTCAAATACTTGGGGATTTGTGTATTAGTTGTTGCAGTGATTTTAGAGTTCATGTTGAGCACATGTAGAGAGAAATAAAACATAAACTATACCGAAGACAACTTTCAAGTTCACCTTTCTGTAAAAACAAACTTTCTGTTGGTAGCTTTTTCTTATTTTTAGGGACTGTCCTTATGCTTCTGCTGAAATAGTTTTGCTTAAAATACTACAAGCTGCAGCCATAATTAGAAAGTAGGTCATTGCCGCTTTGTCCCAATGTTCGACCGTAAGGATTCTTACAAATAGACAGCTAAAATAAGTAAATAAAAGAATAAATAATATAGACACCATGTATATTTGTTTGCTTAGATTGGGGGGGGGGGGGGGGGGGGGGTTATCACAAAGCAAAATGTAGCAAAATCAAAACAACCCCTTTCACCACTAGTGTGAAAAAAAAACAATTTTAGCTTATGTCATGATTTTAATGCATGAAATGCTATTTTTTGGTGACGTTTTTATGCATAAAAGGAGAATAAGGCGCATATAAACGGAGTGGTTTAGAGTCAGTGTCTAGTTGCTTTAAAACTTGAAGGTTGACCTGATAGTCTCTGTAGGTCCCATGGCCTACCAGCTGAATTGCTTTCCCTAGTGCCTTTTAAAACCTGTGTGTTTCTAAAGTCTGTTCTAGAAAATAAAGAGACAGTGGAGCTTAAATGAGACTAACAAAAGCTGTAAGCATTTTAATATTTTATTCCAGTTGAAGTTGGAGTGTGTAGGGATAAAGTTGATGTCTCCACTTCTGTCCTCAGTCACTCTGGGATTTCAGGGCTCCAACTCTTGTGTAGAATTATGTCTGTTACTGAGTCCCTGTTCAGCAGGTAGCAGGAACCCTAGGTCTTCCCTGAAGTGTCACCACTGTTGGTATATTTGTAGCTGTGTTTAGTAAGCTCACGCTGCATTGTCTTAGTTTTCCATCAGTTTACTGTGCAATTCTTGCAACTAATCTGACTGCAGCTCATCTGTCTGAAATAAGCAAGCATGTTTTCATTAGCCCTGATGCTGTAAACTGGAGGTGTAGTTTTGTTGGAAGATACATGATCCTAAAACAATTTTGTGTAACAGTCTTACTAAATTAGATTCCTAATGGTACTGGCTCCTGCACACCAAAATGTTACACATAGAAATAAAAGTGAAATTATTTCAAGTGTTCATGCCACCTGTCCCAGTTACAATGAAGATGTAGTGCATGAATTAAAGTGGCCATTCAGTGCAGGTTTCATAGCAATGCATCAACTGGAAGTGGTTCTTTAGGGCCAAGTCTGCATTGCAAGGTACAGGCCTATATATAAGGAAAGGTTGACCGGGAGTCCACGCTGAAGCAGGTTGCAGTTTGCTAGGAGAGGCATGTTCTGACTGACCTCCAAAGGAAAATGGGATGGGGATGAAATATGATGTGATTAAAGTAGTTCGGGCTTTGGCCAGTGTGTTGCTTTCAGTAAAGTGGCAGTAGGTGTTGATTGCAAGTGCAGAACAACCTATTCTACAAGTATAGAAATGCCTGAGGCCCTGGATTTATTCCTTGTGTCGGTGAGGAATTGCACCAGGTAACTCTGGTTTTACAAAAGTTAGATGAAATGGATGTTTTACTGAAGTACCACTTTGAATTTACTGTTGGATGACAGCCAAACCTCTTTCACTGGGTAAAATAGATTCGGGTAACTCAATACTGGATTGGCCTTTATTTATTTTTACAAAGGATAACATTGAGATAGATTAAGGATTAAGAAGGAGACTGATTCCCTGTATAAAATTCTAGACTCTCAATAACTGGTTTTCTAGCTGGGAAGTATTGTCTTTACCTCCTTGTAGACACGTTTCTCAGAGATTGTTGGTTGTTCTTTAGATGGTTGATCATGCTTCTATGGATATGGGGGAAGTAGAAGGTCAACCTTCCAGCTGCATCAGGCTGTCAAAATAGGATGCGTTGTTTAACATTGACATTGTACAAGATGCTATGCTCGTGAAGACTTTTAAGTGCCATGATGGACAGAAGGGCTTTCAAAATTTGTCCGTAATAATTTTTTTCAAGACAAGTGTTATTAAAGGTATTGCAGACATCCTCAGTGCCTGTCAATGTCAAGTCCATCATGCTGATAAGTGATTTCTCTCATTTGAGTCTGTGTTTTCTCCAGTTCTGTACAAGAAGTTTAAATGTTTTGCCCCTGTGCTCTCATAGCAATGTAGAGCACAGGTTGACAACTAAACATGTTTAGTAAGTGAAGATTCTATATTCTTTTTATATTTAAAGTATTGCACAAGCTATTTAAAATTAAGTATCAAATTTGTTTTTCTTCTGTTGTGAATTGAAATGACGACTATTTTGTAGAGTAACTCTAGGCTTCTTTTTTACAGATCAAAGTATTTCAGAACATGTGCAACAGGAGAACACTTCACTATAGAGGTGAGTACTTACACTTCCATCCCTCTTTTTTTTTGGGGGGGGGGAGGAGATTGGGTGGGTTTTTTGTTTGTTTTAGGGGAAGAAAAAGTGGAAGTTGAATTCTAGCAATGCCTTTAATGCTTATTTGCAGTTTAGGTACACTGAAACATTCTAGGTTATTCCAGATTGAATTGATGCTGTACTAGGTGGCAAGTTTGTAGTTCTTGTGGTACCTCAGAACGTTAATACATCATCTCGCTTAAATCTATCATTTGTAAAGAAAAGCCGTCTGTTGTGATCTGACATAAAGAATCTGTACCCACCTGATACTCACGGCCAGAGCATTCCAAAGTCTGTCAATTGTGTCCTTCATCCCTGCTGTGCTAGGAGTAATTTTCCTTTTATGCTGGTAACTGCAGGGTATTTAGTTCTTGACTGTGAGATCATGATTCTGATTCTACAAAAAGCTAGAATCTGCTGAGGTTACTGTATAATTAGATACACTCTAGTCCATCTTGTTCGCTACATAGCTCCTTTCTTGGCTACTGAATATCACCCCTTTTTGCCAAGGGTAATGTAAGGTTAATTTGTATAATGTGAGATTCTCAGAATAACCTGGTTTACTTTCATTAGTGTTTCTTACAGTCTGAAAGTCCCAGACCTTTCAGATGTCCCTGTTACTGAGAATAACAGTAATTAATTGCTGCTTTGGTTTTCAAGAAAGGGGACAAATACAGAGTGGGGGAAATCTGCTTTTAGCACACAGCTTCCAGTTGTGAGAGTGTTCCTGCAGCAGTGATATGATAGGGAAAAGAAGGTTCTGTCTTCCCCTCAAGTTCTTCCTCATACTCTGCTTACAGCAGTTAGTCAATACAGAGGTCAGTAAGGAGTCTTGCTGTAGGTACTGTCCGTGTTTGATATATTGACTGTGTTTATGATTACTATCATAAAAACAGTATGGAGAACTTTCACTTGCTTTGTTTTGTGTTACGTGATAGTTCAACTTCTGCTGTATGAGTTCATGCAGCTTGAATGCTGCAAGGTGTTCTAGACCTGTTTGGTTTTTTTTGTCTTCCTACCATAAAACATTACATTGCACATAAGATACTAAAGGTCAATAAAACAAAGCTGGGGTGTGTGTTTTGTTTGTTTTTAGAATTCTGTGTAGAAGGTAACCTTATGTTTTCTGTAAATTAAAAACTTCTTCAAATACTTTCTGATCATCACGGTTGCCATGCAAGGGGGAAGTTACTTGCATCATACCTTTCACATAGTGTACTTTTTAAATTGAATGTGTACTGTGGTATATTTAATACTCATACCATTCCTTTCACTGCTGGTATTATAATGCTTCAGATACGTGGAATTATTAACAATCGTATAAGCCAAACAAATTTCATTCTGATCAGGGCCCTCACATAAATTGTAGTGAATTTTTGACTCTTCGTTTTAGGAGAATGTAAAGTTTGAGAAAAGAAATATTCATAAGAAGATAAGGCCTACTCTAAATGTAGTAGTAGTTCCTCAGAAAGGAGGAGGTTTCAAATAGCATTACAGTCCCTGTATTACCCTTGGAGTAGTATTTTTGCGATCACGTCAAGGATGATATTTACCTCTGGTGTTTCGTGACTAATTATATTGGATTGTAAAGATTGTTTACTTTCTTTTCTGCAGTTTGAGAACCTTGTGGAAAGTGATGAGGTAGGTACGTGGATCGTAAGGTGAAACCTGCTAGTACAGTATAGTCGGCTTGTGGTTGCAAGATCCGTATCTTCCTCCTACTTCATGCTGTGTACACTTGTTTAGATTTAAGTTGCTGGAGTTTTTTACTTTGGGTTTTGCTTGCTCTAGGAATGAATATTCAATGCTTTGGGAGAGATGAAAAGCTGAGAGAAATCTGTCTGGGGGGAGAATAGGAGGTAACACTTTTTGGAAGAGAGCACTAAAGGTATTAGCAAGAGAGAAAGATAAGCAAAAAAAAAAAACCTTGAAGGAGAATTTTCTTCTGGTATAGCTCTTGTAAATGACTCAGCAATTGCTTTCTGAGTATGTAAATGGGCATGAGTTGCTTTGCTAAGGAATGTTTTAGTAGTACTGTCTTGACAGTTATGGGTAAACTGGCTGAAGATTGCTTCAGAATAATACCAGTTGGCCTTAAAACTTCACTATGAATTGAATATAGATTGATAATGGTAGGGGGAAACATATTTTCAATACCCTGCTCTGTATTTAAGAACATGAAGGCTAGTAGTATGATTCCTGAAATACACAACTGGAATATTTATTTTCAGTTGGAAGCACTTACTTGTTTTACTTAGTCAGCCACTTTGGTTGATTGCATGATAAAGATCTTTTGAAATTCCAAATTAAAACAGTGTGTAAGGGAGGGATTTTTTCTCCCCAGTTTTAAAAACCAGTATATGGGAGAAACTCATTTCATATTGTGCACTTTTTCCTCTCTTAAAATTGATTGACTAATGAGATTCTCAAAAGTTCAGTGTTTTGTTTTTTCTTTTTTTAAATATACAGGGGGAAAGTCCAGGAAGCAGTCACAGGTAAGACATTGAGATTCAGGGTCTCTCTTTCCCTCTGCTCTCCTAATAAATTATTAAATTTGTTGAGACTTCCTGTCAAAATCCATTCTTGAGTGCATTGTAAAGAGTCTTTATTCTTGTTCCCTGGGGCTGCCTTTAAAATTACACAGGCATTTGGGCTGCAACTTCAGTGATTTTTTTATTTATTTTTTTGTGATCATGGTAATATTTATGTAAGCAGTAGAAACTTAGAGGCCTGCTGTATAGGAAATGTATGAAAGCACTGAATTATATACTTTGGTTGCCTAATTCCAGATGTTTTGTATTACTTAATTTTGATTCTCAAAATGTTGTTCCCTGTCAGCTGTCACAGAAAAATAATATAGCAAACATTATAATATTACTATAATGCTCTTCTAATGTTGTTTGTTACATACATAAAATTAGGCAACAAGATAAAGGGGAACAAATTACAATTAGGGGACCTGAACAAATAAGGAAAAAGTGAGATTTACACAGCCATGACAGTTTAACCATTCTATTCTGGTAGTTCTGTTAGCAAAAGATGTTTTGAGGGTATTTTGTTTATAAAATGCAAAAAAAAAAAAAAAAGCCTTATAAGGGGAAGGCAGGACAGCATTATCTTAAATAAACTGGAACTTTGGAACTCTGTGCTCAGGAGTAGCAGGCCAAATGCACAGCTTGTTGACTTTGCTTTAAAGGGCAAGTCAAGAAAGACTCGATACGTTTAAATTACTTTTGCAACTTATGGTTGTCATGTGTAAATAATGGTTAGTCTTTTTGTTTTTCTGTCATGCTTTTTAGACCGTTGACTGATGAAGAAATTGCTGACTTGAAAGAGAGGCATTATGACTCCATTGCTGAAAAACAAAGAGCTGTTGATATGAAACTTCAGTCAGAGGTAAGCAGCTATGGTAGCTAGTATGGTGTGGGTAGTTTTTCTTTTTTTAAGTAATTAAGATCAACCATGAGCACAAGATTTCATTCACATGAATAATGTGGTTTTTGTTTATCATTTGGCATTTTTTAGTCAACAAGATACCCAGAGAGATTGCTGTGCAACCAAGTTTGCATCACAGTTTTGCTTCTTTTTAATAACTTCACAGCTAAAGAATGAAATGAATAGTCTGGCTCTCTTATTGAGATCTGTTAAATTTGAACCATCTTTTCTTTGTATGAAAGGCAAAATGCGAAGTATATTTCATTCAGCTTTTCTTGCGCTCAGATTTTTTCAGAGCTTTTCTTAAGGAAAAGACACAATTTCTTGTAATTAATGGAATATGATGGGGAATGCAACAGAAAATGAGAATATTTTGAATAAAATAGCAATGAAATATGCAGCTGAAGTTTGAAGTCTTTCACTGGGCAGTTCATAATAAGAGGCAATCATGCATTTACAGCAATTCACTAGTAATGATTATTCAATAGGATAATGTTTTATCTAAATTTCTTGGGTTGTTTGGTGGGGGGAAGCTGTTAGATTCAGTTAATAAAGAAAAATGTTTTAACTAGAATCAATTTTATTTTATTTTTCTTTTCTAGTAGTTCTTCTTTTTGATTTATCAAACTTACAATTTTGTTCATAGGAAGATAGATAGGTTCTGCTTTTGTTAACCATTACTATTTTGTTTATATACAGTTAGCCTTACAAGAGGAGAAGTTAAGAATAGAAGAAGAGGCTTTATATGCTGCACAACGTGAAGCAGCCAGGGCAGCAAAGCAGAAAAAGCTCTTGGAGGTGAGGGGAAAAAGACCCCAATATATATCAGAGCTTCTCTTCTGTTTTTATGTATGCAGACTTTCCTAATATCCTTTACATCTCAGGAAATGTAATGAGGAAATTGCTGTGGCTTGTAAGTTCCAGTAAGGAAAGAAATACGTTATTTGAAAGTACATCTGATTGGGATAGCTGAAAATCATTAGAATTGTTTGAAACAGCTTATGACAACGAATATAAATTTTTGAATGAAATCTGTGATTTTTAATCTAGAATTAGCTTAACAGATTCCTTAACATTATATAAAAATTACTTATCTTTAATGTAAAGAGATCTGTGGTGATTCCTAACAAAAAATCCTGAAATTAAGCACACATCATGACATCATTTAGGTTTATAAAATGAACGCACATATTTATTTACACTTAATTGTTCCCTGTCTCTGTGGTTTGTGCTAACGTGAATATAAGCATTTGTCATCTGAATTCACTGTTAGCCCTGCTTTCAGCAGGAGGTTGGACTTAGATGACCTCCTGAGGTCCCTTCCACCCTTAAATTGTTCTATCAGTTTGTGATTGTATGTGTAGTAGCCAAAGTCCAGTCATAAGTAGTCTTTATTGAGTATATAACTGTGCCTACCTTTAGATGTCTGGTATCTATGCTTTTGGAGCTTAGTCAAGCAAAACAAAAGCCATATTTTGACATTCTATTTTCTGAAAACAGTTATTGTTCTGTTTCCTTACAGCACTTATTACAGTGTTTTCATGTTGCAGTTCAAAGAATTACATAACAGTACATTTAATATTTCAGCATCTTAATAAGCTATTAAATGTGTTCTCACACATTTCTGGCAACCTGAAATCTGTGTACGTTAAAAAGAACATTTTCAAAGCTTCACTATCTGTTCATGTTTTAACATGTATGGTTGAAAATGTAGCATGTTCAAGGTAACTGTCTGCTAGACATGGGATTTTTGTTCAATTAAAAGTAATCTTTTAAATTTTCAGAATTAAACTTATGGAAAAAAAAACTGAAATCTATAGTAGATACAGGCAAGATCTTTCACTCGAGTGTTTTGTCTCTATTCAGAAGTGAATGAATTGAAAGTTGCTATTTGCAGACTGGTAGTGATGACTCAGTTTTCATCTAATATTGATATTACTAAGTATGGCTCAGGTCTCACTTTAGATTTCTCTTTCTATCCTCTTGCCATTTGGGGTGGGGAGGTTAATTCTTTCTGACTCTTTCCCATGTTTCTATCTTTTTCTAACACTTTTGGTGTATATAAAGTCAGGAGAAGTAGCTTGATTTATGCTTGTGGCTTTAATTTCTCTGCAGAAATTCTGCGTGAGAAATGTTATTTTCCTTGTCTTGGTATTTTTTAATATGCACCTCTTTTAGGCAGAACCTACAACAGAAAGTGTTTATGGAGACTTTAATTTTCATCTCTTGTAAAATTAATACCACTTACCCCCTTCACAGATAATCCCCTGCAAAACCCCATAAGGGTTATAAGGATTTCTAAGGAAGCTTTTATATAGGTATATAGATATGTGTATATATAAACACTTAACCCCTTTCTAGATCAGCAAGAATCCATTTTGAATATATAACTGGTGTCTTCTCTATTTGTGGGCAAAAATCTATTAAATGAAAAAATGGGTTTTTCATTGGAAATATGGCATCCCTGTAAAAACTATTTTGGCTTGCTGATGTTGCCATACTAACTGTCAAGTAATGTAACAGCAGCAATTTTTTATATATATATATATATATATATATATATATATATATATAATGTGTCCTGGAAATTACAGCACTAGGTATTTGTATGTGATCCAGCAAAATGGGTAGATAATTTGTGGGAAGATATATGGGTGTACGAATTTTAGAAGGCATATATCAGTAATTGATTTATTTCCAGACTTGCTAATTATGTTGGTGCCAAATTCCTGGCCCTTTCTCCCTGCTTGTCTAAGTATTCCTACCTGTAACCACCAATGCTACATGATATTTCTGATCCTTCTATGCTTCCCATTTCCTTACTGGTTTCAATCTGCTTATTCTGATACTTTTTTTTTAATACCTGCGAGGGAAAGTGCCAATAAAAAAAGCCATCGTTGTCCTGGAATTTAGAATAGTAGCTGATCAAATATCTCAAAAGACTGTTTACCCAGCTAAGAGCAACTGTTGGTTGAAGTTTAAAGCTGACACTAAAAAATCTGGTTTACTTACACCCCGTCTTTCTTTTGCAGGGACAGATCCATTAAGGCTGAGAACAGATTTTTCATAAAACATGGTAGCTAGTTATGTCAGGTTTTTCTATAAAACTAGCTTGTTGATTTTTATCCTAGTCTTTGCAGTAGTCAGGGTGAGCAAGTACCACTTCATAACTGATTTACCTTTCCTCATAGTTGATGTACCCGGTTTCTACACTCTTATTTTTTTTCAAGGCAGGGAAAAGAAACTTAAGTTGTTAAAACCCAAAGACTTGAGAAGCAGTAGAACCCTACTTCCATGACATCTATTCTTCCTCTTATGACTACAAAATGAATGCATTTTTTGGCTTGCATCTTGCATTTTTCTAACTGTTTCTCCCTAGTGATACCATGAAAGCACTAAGAGTGTAGAGGAATTAATACTTTTGGCCCAGCAAGGCAATAAAGTTTTAAGTAATATAAATGAAGCTGGTACAGACACCCAGAGGAGATGGCAGTATTGCTTCATGTAGGGATAAAAGGACCTCTAGGAAGATCTCTTTAAAATGGTAGGCTGTCGTTCTTCTACACAGAGCAAAACAAATCAAACATAACCCAGGTGTTAGTTGGGTGTTGAAAATACACGTGGCTTGAGAAGAAGGTACAGAAGAGGACAGATTCAATTGTGAATGAAGCAGTATTCATGTGTTTCTAGACAAATTGATGCTTATTGATCATTTGTGCACAAAACAAAATAGTTTTATGCACAAAACTACCTTCTTTTAAATGCAGAGATTTCAGAGATTAAAAGCAATACTGCTTGCATATAACAGTCTCTTCAGTATCTTAAAATATGATCTTTATTTGAATAAAAGTCAGTCTTTAGTTATACTTGGACTTCTCCAAAGACCAGGACAATGCTCTTTCTAATGCTGCAGTTAAGAGAATGGCTACTGAGTGTATTCACATGAGTGACTGCATTCAGCATTTTCAACAATTTACTTTTTTCAATAGCAACGTAGACAGCAAAGGATAACACAGAGAGCACATGCTGTTAATAATGGAGACTATCAAAGGTAAGATATAGAATGTTAATAATAACTGTGACCTGTGACTGTTTTTATTCCTGTTTCTCACCTCCCATTCACAAAAAAGTTTTTCAGAACTTACATACACAACATTTCTAAGTCAGAATTGTTTTGATTTGTTGCAGTTTTGTTCACACCAAGTAATTACTGAATGCAAGTTGGTTACCATTAATCTGCAAATATTTACGTTTGATTGCATTCACCCTGGCTTTCGCTGTAGTTATTCAGCTGATTCATACAAAATCAAACCTATTCCCAGCTAGTAACACACGTCTATTTATACATCATATCTCTCAGAATCACAGGGATATGTGTGTATATACACATGTGGATATATATGTGCATACATAAAATCTAGTATTTATATTAAAAATATATTTAAATGTAAGATCTCAGTTAATTTCAAAATATTTTTATTGTTCAGAACCCTGTTTGAAATGCTCAGTATATGTATACACTAACCAAATCAGGAATGGAATGACTTATGTATTCTGCCTGTTTCTTCATGAATATTATTCTTTTAGTTCTCTTTACAAAGTACAAAAATGTTTACTGTGATACGGTGTTTGAGTTTAGAAGAAGCTGTAGTCAAACAGTTGCTTTTTAATGGAAGAGAAAGGGGAATAAAAGGGATTTTTAGTTAGAGGAGGGAAGTACAGTAAGGAAAGGAGCTGTCAAAATGGTTTATGAATGGGTGGGAACTAGCTGGATTTTAGAAATGAATACAGAGATTTTTAAAAAAAATATAGGAAAGTTAATGAGGCATTATTCCTAATGACAGAATGAGAAGGGAAGAGTTGTTTTATGACAGATATCAAGATAATTCATTTTTAGCTGAAATTACTACCGAAAATTGAGGAGAAGTTCAAACTCAGGTGCACGTGATCGGTAAAAATGGAAAGCCATCCTGTGGATCATTTTGTTTAAAAAAAAAAAAAAAAAAAGGCGTGTGCACTTTGTAGCATAGAAGGGACTGGGCTATGAAAAGTTTCTTTAAAGGTGTGCAAACAGGACATGTGGATTAATATCTCTTTTATGGTGTTTTTAGAGATTTATAAATCTAAAAGCAAAACTTGCACTGTTCTTACAGCTCTGTGGCAGAGGAAGATTTTGATTCTTTCTTAAGAAATTCAAAATTCCAGTATGAAGCTTTTCGAAGTAGCAGTAAGTCTTCCCTTTCTTGTGTATGTCTTTAAATATTAAGTGACTAGGAGGAACACCATCATTCCCCCCCCCCCCGATAAACATTGTTTTTATATGTATTATATATATATACACACACACACACATTAAAAAAAAAATCAGCAACTTATTTTCCTCTTTAATCCCACGTGTGTCAAGGGCTCAAAACACACAGCAAATACGACTACAACCATTCCAGTTCTCAAAGGCAAATTCTGCAAGCGAACAAGTTCCATGCATGGATTTTGTGTTACTAAGGCTTTCCAACTCTCTCTGTGGAGGCAACATCCATGCAGTGAACTTTTCTTGTAAAAGCCCAAGTGTTTTTGAAAGATGCAAATGTATGTGTGTGGCTTTCTTTAACTGTTTCTTAGCAAAATAATTAGAATCAAACTAATGGTTAACTTTTTTCTAATGAAGTGTGACAGAAGGTTTAGCTGCCTAGATTTGAAAGTTCCACTAGCAGTTAATAGGAAAATAATTTTGTTAACTGTTGTATTTGTAAGTTTGATGGTCTGTAAGTCTTTACGCAAGTCAGGCATACTGCATATGGAATTCCTCTATGGTTCTAATTAGGCAATGTGACTAAATGTCTTCATGTAATATCTTCATGACTATTAAAAAGCTGCTGTGTGCTCCTTGAAGTGATGAATGAAGTCTTTTTTCAAATGAAGTTTAAAGGAGATAAAGTACAATGAAAACTTCCTTTGGAAGTTTAGTGTTGCATGTTAAATCTCAAATTCAAATATGTTTATGAACTTTTTTTCCTCCATATAGGACTTTCATCTGATGCTACCGTGCTGACGCCAAACACAGAGAGCAGTTGTGACTTAATGACCAAAACAAAATCGATGAGTGGAAATGATGACAGCACTTCATTAGATTTAGAGTGGGAAGATGAAGAAGGTATATGTTCTGTCATTCTCAATTTACAAGTCAGAAATGCTGACAGTTGCCAATATTTTGATTGTAAATTTGCCATTTTACAAAGGGAAGGTGGTTTAAAATTTAAATGATTTTTAGCTAGAAAACTGCTTATTTTGATAAATGTGGTTATCTGTCTAATAATTATTTTCTTTGGGTCCTTCAGTGAACTTTTTTCTCTTCCATTAAATTCAACTGGCTTGTAGAGTAAGCCCACAACAAAACTAACTGTAAAGAAATGCTGCCCTCTTGTGAGCTAGTAGCAACAGGAACAGTTCATTCTTCATTGTTTCAAAGTACAGAACTTGGTCACTCATCTTTGAAGTATTTCAGAAAACATTACAGATGTTTCCTGCGGTGTTTTTTGGTTGGTTGGGTTTTTCGTTTGCTTGTTTAAGAGAACTTACTTTTATTGTAACTTCTACTGGAAACTTTCTTAAGTCTGCACTCTAGGTGAGTATCCCAAATATCCTTGCAGCTGATTGTTGTAGATCTTTCCTGTTCTTTTTAGTAAATCTGTGAAAGCCCCTGTCTTTGAAACAAAGTTATCCAAATTCTGGGACACTGACTTAGAAAAGCTCACCAAAAATAAGCTAGGCTTTCTTTTAACCAACACGTAACTTTTTTTTGGCTTTAATATGCTGTGTTTTTCTGACAGTTTGTGTATGATTCAAATATTTGGCACTGTCAAGAGCACTAAAATGTCAAAACAGGCTTCTGAACTAGAATGATTTAACTTTCACAAATTTTCCTAGGAATACCTGGCTTTTTTCATCTAGTGTGGGCAAGAGCTATTAGCTCTTGTTGCCCAAATAAGAGGGTTCTTAACAGGAAATGCCTGGATCCTGAACTAGGCATGATTACATACTGCTAGTGGTAGTGTATAATCATTTTACACTTCTAATGGTAGTACTGTAATAGGATTGTGGATTGAAGTTGTTTGAGCACAGTAGTAATATGTAATAGTAGTAATAGTAGTAATACTAGTATAAATAGTAGTAATAGTAGTAGTATTCATAGTAGTATTCATGCGCACATAATGGAGGGCAGCAGGCTGCTTCATATATAGGAGAAGTAAATACTGCTATCAAGTAGTTTCACAGTGTTTTCTGGCTTCCTCACAACTCTGTAAAGCAGTGTCAGTAGCTGTTGTATTTATTTGGGCCAAAGCTGATTGCAAACTATTGACTTAATGTGAATAACAGCAGGGGAGAAAAAAGAATATGATACTTAGGAATGAAGAAAAAAGGTGATACTCAGGAATGAAATTAACTGAGTCTGGATCTCTAAATGTTTCCTATGATGTGTTAACACAAACTTTAAGATATGCTCCTCAATTATGACCTTCTCATAAACATGTCTTAAATTGCAGGCATGAATAGAATGATTCCAGTGAGAGAACGCTCAAAAACAGAAGAAGATATACTCCGGGCAGCACTAAAATTTAATAGCAAGAAGACAGGAAGTAATCCAGCTTCAGCCTCTGATGATTCGAATGGATTGGAGTGGGAGAATGACTTTGTTAGTGCTGAAATGGATGATAATGGCAATTCAGAATATGCTGGATTTGTAAATCCTGTATTAGATTTGTCTGCATCAGATATAAGGGTATCTGATTCCGATCAGCAGGACAGATAGTGAAACTGTGGCTCTCATTTATGACCAAATGTTTAAAAGTGAAATAGAATGTACAAAAACATATTGCTCTTTTATAAAACTGTTCCCTTCTCTTTCTTATAAATGGATCAGCAAGGAATGGGAATGACTTGCTATCTGAATTAATTCAGAATTAAGTGCAATTTTATCATCTACCTTCTAAACTTTTGTGAAAACTGGGATGATTCCATTGTGCATATTTCAGGATATCTGGATTTAATATAAAATTATCTGCACTAATTTAAGTTTCATAGCTTGACATATCTATATTTTAACTAGCCTTTTTTTCCTGGATGATGTTTGTACTGATTTGTTTTTAAAATTCATCATTGGCCTAACATTTATCTGTGAAATAGTCTTATATAATTTATCTAATACTTGAATATAGAGATAATTTTTAAAATACCTTTTTTCCAATATGTGCTCTTTGACTTGTTCTTCAGCTATTTAGAGGGTGTAATTAGCCAGATGTAAAAACAAATTTCTCACATGGTAGATTGCAGTTTTCTGTCTTATTCTCTCTAGCCTTGTGTTGTCTTTCCATTTCTTTTATATTTTTATTATTATTTCATGCTAAGCACAATGAACCTCAACAAACATAGTATAAATCCTTAGGTTAGGTAAGCTATTGTCTTGTATAATATGCCAGGCATAGTCAGTGTGCGCCTAGAGGAAAAAAAAAACATCAAAATCCTGTGTTTTAAATCAGAAACTTTAACCATTATCTAGTGGAGAACTGTGAGGACCAAAGCTTTGATTTCCCACCCACCCCTCTCCCCAGCAGATTAGAATGTTACTACATGTTTTTAAAAATTCTTTACGTTGTAGACAACTTGTAATTCAACTTGATAAGAACAACTGTTGAAAAGTAACGTTCTCAGACCAAACTGGGAGTCTGAACTTCTATACTGCATTTAAAAAAATACATCTTCCTTCAAGTTACAAAGTAGTATATTTAAGTGCTCTAGCTCTCCTGTGCCTCAAAACTGGATGGTTAATACTGATAACGTGAGGCTGAAATTTAAGCAGGTGTTCAGTTACTGCAGATCTGGTGTAATGTATTGTGTGGTCTCCCCCTTGTTTTTATGTAAGTTATACTTTAAAAAAAAAAAAAAGCTCACTGAAGAGAATGTGCAAAACAGTTGTAAATCTCAAGCTTTCCCCAAGGTTTCAGTATAGCCATACTCTACTAGTGTTATTTTGTCTAGCTATCTTGTTTTTTTCCCTGAAAAAACGGGGATGGGGGTGTTATTTCACTGTTGTGGAATAAAAGCAGAATACTGTGTTAAGTAGTAACAGCTGCATCGTTAGAAGAACTGGATTTGTTGGTAGGAGTTGTGTAATGGTTTTAGATTATCTGATGAGATCATATATAATGTTAGAATTGCTACAACGTGGTCCTCTTCTTGACAATTAATTAAAATATTACACACTTGGGTTAAATATGTATATATCAACACTAACGAACAGATAAATCTTTTGTTAATAACATTCCATTCTTAATTTAAACTGTAGCTATGTCATTGAAAATATTTTAATGTAATTATCTACATTTGCAATGCCTGTAATATGTTTTAAAAATTTGTACACATCAAATGTATATTTTTGGTTTGGCATATGCTACTACTGTGTAACTTCTGATGTTTACTCATATATTATATTCCTACTGAAATGAAGGCAACTCTCTTGATGTGTAAATAACACATTTTTTATCCTACTGAAACTGTACCTTATCCTGCAGTGATCACTGATTTTCCTGATCAATGAACAACAGATTGACCTGTCCTGACCATGCTTCACGGAAGTATACTATAGCTGACTGTCTTGCTTGTAGAATGAGCAAGCATTTGGGGGGGAGGGGAAAAAGCTGTAATTCCAACCGAAGGTCTGTTCTGTGCATGTTCTGTAGCCATGGTTAATAGCATTCTGCTTTTCAGAGTTAAGTGAATTCCACTGAGTGATTTAAGAAATTATGGTCAATATTTGTGGAAATTTAAGAAATTGAAAATGATGTAAACAGCTTATGTGAAACAACACAACAGTACTGTAAAATACATATCTCTGTACAAACTTAAAACTAATTAAAATTTTCAGTCAGTCTTATATTTTGCAATGTTTCCTCTGCTGTTTTTGTGACCACTGCGTCATACACAGTAAGAGCAGTATATGAATGTGAATTGCTAAGTGTTACCCAAAATTATTTCTGCACCAGGAAGGATCCTGTTTCACGTTTAAAATTATCTATGTGTCAGGTAACAACAGAAGGTTTAACAAATAATTAGCTGTGTCTTTAACCACTGAATTCCTTAACAGCCCTTTATTGAGACCTGCTGCTTTGGAAAGGAAACTCTGACAAGTTGCAGTAATAGAGGACTTGAGAAACCTGGAGTGTGGAACCCTGCTATGAGAAAGAAGTAGCTGCACCATGATGCTTCAAAGGAAAGAAAGATAAACGTGCTTGTGTAGTAATGCAAGCAGCTTCCCTGTTCTCGTTTCTGTCTTATTTAGTACACCATTTTAATTGTCTTTGCTGGTTGTGTCTGTATATGGGTAATAGTGTTGTTGGTTTGGTTTTTTGTTTGTTTTTAATTATAATATTTACTGCCATGGAAGAGGTTTTTTTATTAAGTTGTTCACCTGCTTATGCATGTTTCTATGCTAATGTGCCATTACCAAATGTGAAATCATTTGACATGATTATCTGGGCAGTCTGTTCAGAGTTGCTTGATTAAGCATAAAGTTAGTGTTTCAGAGCGGTCTTCTAGTATTCTACAATTGTGAATGCTGGGATAGCTGATCCAAGTGAAAAATTACAGAAAACTACAAAAAAATGCTAGCTGCCTAAGTGCATGTAATTCTTCCAGTTAAGTTAGCAATATATGACCAATGGCAACTTCTAGGCAGGGGGGTGTGTGTGTGGCAATCAAGGAGGTAGACAGGAGAATTCACACTGATCATCTGGAAGACAAAATAAGTGTCTTCAGGGTATCAGCTGAATTCTGTAAAGGGGAAGTTATATTGTTGCTGTGTGACTTCAGTTGGCAGCTTTATGTAGCCTCCTAGACACTTTGATGTTGGCATCCTATTGTAGGTGCATAACTTCTTTTTCCTTCTGGACCAAACTGGAACAAGAGACTTGAGCATATAACCTAAAAGTAGTAGTAGTAGTAAAACTAAACATCATACTGTGTTTTTTAATTAAAAAACCCTTGCCAGATATGTTCCCCACCCCCTTCATATTTTTGTAAACAGCTGAGTAACTCTATTAATATTCAGAATATGAGGTCTTCTACTTGGAATCCACTTAATCTGAACTGTAAGTAAATTTTATTCGTAATCAAGGTATGTCTGAGATGTTTTATCTAGAGGTTGTCTTATTAATTGACAGCATGTCAACTATAACTTTGATTCAAGTCAATAGGATAAAACTGGCACTTGTGCAGTCAATTTAATGGAAGGCTAGGTCAGGTCTTTTTGCCCAAAATGTGAGGATTAAGTGATGCCCAAATAAATTGTTTGTAAAGAATGTTGGAAGAATCATCATGAATTGAAGGATCAGACTCTGGAGAGAGTATTTACTAAAGAACAAGTTTTCTAGCTGCCTTTCCTAAATGAAAATGGGTTTTTATATTATTGTTGTTTTACTTTACACCAACTTCTAAAATGAAATAGACCCTTGGCTACATTACAATGAAAGCTGTTATAGATGATCTTATAGATGATGCTATAGAGCCTGCATATTATGAAAATGGATCTTAAATATTTTTTATTTTCATCCATTAATTCAAAAAATCTTGGTCAACTAGCTTCTCAATAAGAGTCGTCTGGCTGTGTATCATTTTCCAAACGTGCTCATTTTCAAAATGTTTATTTTTTATACAGTGCTTTTTGGTTTGCTAATGAGTTGTTTTCCTATGACGTTTCTAGATTACTACTTTTTTTAATACTGGCACCTCTATGGAAACTACTGCTAATTTATCAAAGAGTGGCTGATTGTTTCCTAGTTAACGTTTTTTCATCATGTGTGTTGCTATTCTCTGTTCCAAGAGTATGATTCATGCAAAATGCTCTATGGTTTTTTGCAATCACTTTAATAGACTTGAAGATGTTGACTTTGGCATGTTACTAAAGCATGTGCAATAATCCTTGATTTTAAAATGACGATTAAATTTACTTCTACATCATATACAATCATTGAAAGTAATCCAGATATTTTGTAATCTGTGCAGCTGATTCTCCTTCACTGAGTATTTTATCTGAAAGAGTTTGACTATGTTTAATGACGTTGAGGCTTGAAAGTTCATTGAAACAGCACAAAACTATTTTGCTGTATAATATTGAGAGTGGAAATTGTGATAGAAACATCTATCTAAGATGAAAAAAAAATCATTCTGTCAAAATCCATTCTCATTATGCCTGCCTGGCTTTCTTTTTGTTTTGTTTTTTGATGTAAGTCATTTTTATTTTAGATGTGAAATTACATTTAATAATGGCTTTATGGAACAGTGCTCCTAAGGTCTTGAAAATTCTTGCAATCTGTGCAGATTTATTGAGGACATGCCACTGATACTTTCTTCTGTTACCAGACACATGTTAATAACTAGTGTACAGTAGAGACATTCATCAGATGTGTGCATGTCTGGAACACAATACATCCCTTTCAATATCTTGTTGGTTGACATTATTATAGAATTGATTATTTTTAATTTCTTTCTACAGTACTGTTTGGGGGTTGTGTATATGTTTTTAAGGAAGGTGACAATATTCCAGCTTTGGAAGGGAATCAGAACTAAGCCGTTTTGTTATTTTTTCTGTGATCTTCAGTGCCGTGAGAGGCTGTGCTAGTTTTTGATAGCATAGCTCAAGAAAAATTCATTTTTAATGCATATTTTGGGGTTGATTCTTACCCCAGGTAAACATAGTTGTAGAAATGACGTGAGGTTTGGAAACCTCTGTTTGTTTCCCATTCCTCGGGTCAGTATTTTCTCCTGGCTCCTGGAGACGTGCCTACAGAATGCACCGCTCTGGATCTATGGCTAGCCATGGAGCCCCTCTCTCCCTACAGCGTGTACAAAACGTACTGAGATGCAGTACTGTGACCTCTGCAGAACAGCCAGAAGATGGTAAGTAGGTTGCAGATGTTTCTGTTTATATACTGCACTTGAAAAGTTGTGACAGGTTATTTTTTCCCTGTAGATAACAGCACAGAAAATGTAAGCAATGAATATGATCGGAGACACATGCAAATGTCCTGTGTGACAGGGCCAGTGAATAGAAGTTGTGTAACAATACTGCCTAGTGGTGGTAACAGTGCTGGTTTTTGAAGTCCAAGCGATATGAAACAAGAACTTGCATGTCATCTGAAATCATTTAAGAGCAGTAATAGGAAGAGTGCTGTTTACTGGAAATGTAAAACACTCCCTCTTCCCTCAGACATAAGCCAAATTTGTGAACTTAAGAAATCCCATGCATTTTAGATAAGAGGTTGACTTCACATAAAAGCTTTTATATGTAAGCGCTTCTTTCAGACTGTTTTCATCATGCTCTTTTTCCAGACAGCTTGCACTTGCAGGCTATTTGCCACTGTCTAACTATAGAGTAGGAAGACTCAGATCAAAAACATAAGAAGCCAACCAGCCAATGGCTTTAGAAGCCTGCAGCCGGTAGCGCGGTGGCTGGTAGTGTTGTGATTCTCGTTCGGCTGCTTTGGTTAGGCTGAGGTGCTGGGCGTGTGGTAGAGGCATTGGTGCTGAGGTGGCAGCTGAGTCTTGCATTGCACGTCTATCCCAAAGACTGCAGCAGGTATCAGAGGCTACTTCAAAGGGTAGAAAACATGGGAACAAGGTATTTTTGGCAAGGATGAGACTCTCTCCTTTCTCTCGCTTGTTTCTCTTAATCTTAGAGTATGTTGCGTAATTCAACGATTCTACCCTCCATTATAATCCTGGTTTTCTTGTATTGTAATGAATAAAGTTGAAAGGCATTCTCAATGTTTAGAAGTTAAAAGGAAACACCTTAAATGTAAACCTTATCCCAGAATTCCTCAGACAGATGGGTTTGGAGTCAATAGCAGTATGATGCAAAGGTACACTAAGTTCTTCAGTGCTGTATAGTGGTAAGGATGGATGTGTATAGGGCAGGAGATTGATCTACTGAATGTTTAGGATAGGTTATGGAGCAGATGCTAATGCTAGAGGCTAAAATGTGTGCCTATTCTATGCCTTTCCAGTGTCTTTCAAACAATCCAAATCACCTGACAAAAAGGAAGTGCTAATGAAATGCTGAGCCCCTTAAAAAAAATAAAAAATAAATTTAAAAAAAAGTGAGAAAAACCTACCTGAAAATAAAACTGTAAGAGTGCAAGGTGGGTGGGAAGTGAGGGGGCAGAATAGGGAGAAGGCTTGCTGAAAGCTTTTAGTCGACTCTTGTCTTGGAGCAGCACTACTTTCGGCAAGCCCAGAATACTGGCAGTGAAAGTTCCTTCTCTGGACTGTCCCAGAAGTGACTTTAATCACACAAGTGTTTTTAGACCATACTTGTACAAAAAGACAAATCCTTACTGGACAACCAAATGCTTTACTACAAAATTTAGCTGGGTCTTTACATAACACGATCACAAATATTGCATGTTTATTTACATTCACAAGCAAAAACACTTTACTGGCAAAGAACATATATTTTAATCCCAAATAGAAAGAAGATTTCTGTGCAAAGTTAGTATAAGCATTAACTTAAAAATGCTATGCTGACAAAGTACTTCTAAGCTGCAAAATCTGGGAAGTTACAACCTAGGCTTGAAAATACTGTTCAGAGCTTAATGTCAAAGTAAAAAAAAAAAAAAAAAAAAGTGTAAGAAATGCAGCAAGACATTACATCCCTCCTTAGCTAACCAACATCGTGGCTAAAATATTGTTCCGAATGCTCTACATTAAAAGCTGTTAAATACATCTTCGAGGCATGTGGTCGCAGTTCTTGAACTGAATCTGCTACCATGGACTGGAGTGGCTCTAAGTGTCTCTCATATGTTTATGTGGAAAACAGTGGAGATGAGAGAGAATGTATGCCCTGGTAAAGACAGTGGCAGGAATTTGTTTCTGTTCAACAAAGTATGTCGTGGTATTGAAAACAGTAAGAGGACTGATGTACAGCAGTGAGAACCATGAAGAGGTAGGCTGAGATAATGGCCTTCTGCTCCTAAATCATGCAGGTTTCACAGGTTCAAAATCTCATCCAGCCTCCTTCTCTCTGCTAGCATGACTCATTTTCATCAATCTCTATAGGGCTTTTGCCTTGGGAAGGAAACAATGATGGGATAAAGCTGTTCTCGGGTATGGGTTGTAGCAATGGAATGCATTTTTCTTGTAAAATTGGTGCTTTTGCCAAGTGTAAGTGAGTCTCAAAATAATCCAAGGACTCCCCTTCTTGAATCTCCATTAAAATCTGGTAGTCCCCAAAACAAACAATGCACTTCCATGGCAGGTCGATTTTGTTTAAGTAACCCAGTTCTGTGTGGTCCACGAACAGCTTTGTTTTCTTGCTCATGTTCTTTATCTCAAAACACAATTCTGAGCTGTTAGGCTTTCTGTAGAACTGCAGTGAAAACTGAATCCGAGAAACACGAGTATCCACCAAGTTATAATGGCAGATGTTAGAGTCGCGGCCAAACTTGGCCGTTTCATCTGCCCTGACCTGTTCTCGCTTACAGAAATTCAGGCAGCGAAACATCATCTTGTCGTCTTGGCAAGGATGATAAAAAGTCATGTGGAGGCATGCTGCTGTTTCCTCAGTTTCAGCTTCTTCATAAGAGGTCATGATGAAATGAATTCTCAAAGCTACGAGAAAAAAGTAAAATCACAGCATGAAGTCACTGCAATGCCATACAAGACTATTTTTTTGGTACTAAAGTACTTAATATGCTATTGCATAGTGATCCTATGTACATCATAGCAAATTGTCTAGCAGTAAACACTGGAACAAAGAAGTGGGAGTTGAGCACACCCAGTCCATGAAAACCATCATTTCCTACCCCTCTGCCAAAGACTCAGTAGGGGACAAATAACTTTAACAAATGCAAAATGAGTATAGTCAGTAATATTTCAAATGGGTAAAAAGTGGCATTTTGGCTCTTTAGTCGGTTTACTTCATGTATGAAACTAAATGGAATATGTAGAAATGACTGATGTGGCAGTATGTAAAATTCTTGCAAAAGCTAGAAGATCAGAGACACAAAAGAAGAATTGTCTCCAGTTCTAGGAATTTCCCTGTTGCCTACTGGAAAATCCCAGCTCTCTAGTGCAAAAGTACCTAATTAGGCATTAGAACTAACAAATAAGGGTTTTTTTTTGTTTGTTTGTTTTGGGGGGGGGGGTACCTTTTGAAATGCAGCACAGAGCTACTTGCTTAGGAACTAAATTCTGTTCCGATGTCTGAGTTACCACAGTGCATCCAAATATAAATCTACTACACACCTCAGGAAACATTGTAATCTAGTCCTCTGTACGTGGAAGGCTTGTATTTTCCTGCACATAAACTTAGTCTGAAGAAAGAAAAGGCTATGTAACCTGAGAATGAGTTCTCAGTTGCTGGTCAGAGAAGTGCATTATTAAAATGCATTATTTGTGAGCAGCTATTGGAATCAAATAGTGAATATGTTTGCAATGTTTCTCTTACCTCACTAAGTTCCCAACATGTCACACCAGTTCTGAGCTATCTTTACCAGCTCTATTCATTGAATCATGCTGAATAAAGCTTACAATTTAACCTGTTGTTTTATGGGTATCTGAGACATCAGTGCAGCAAAGAATTCTGACTTCTTCTTTTCAAGGCTTAGTTATACCACTGTAAATAAGCCCCAAGCACAATGCATTGTGTATCAGCGTGCTGCTCTCTATGGGAAACCCAGAAACGTCTTCGTAGACCTTTGGCGCAATAACAGCAGCAGGTCTCATACAGAAGTGTAGCTACCACAGCTTGCATACTGAAGGGGACTACCACAGTGCTTCTACCAAGCTCAGATAATTAGAGGAATATAAAATTTCAAGTAGATCTCAGAGTTCACTTTAAAACCAAGTAGAACATATAATCCATACATTTGACAGAGGTATAAACAGACACCCCGGTGGCAGGTTACTCCTTTGTCATATGTAAAAGGCATGCTTCAGTGGCATCAGTGTCCATCCCTCATTCCAGGCGTATGGCCCAGCCCCAGGTAGCTGGGTGAGCTATGTGAGCAGGAGGATGGGCTGTCTTCTCCTGCGCTTCCTTCTGCTCTTGACTGTTTCGCTCCAGTAAGAGGTTGCAAGATGCTACATGAGGTTAGCTTTGGCTAACGGGAAAAACCACATCATTTCATTTAGTTCACAAATCAGTCTGTAGAAACAGTTTTCTGTCTCAAGTCTTGGGCTGAGTTTGATGCCAAATTAGTACTGAAAGAGTTTTTCATTGCTAGGTTGTATGGAGCAGCAAAAAGGTTTTGGAGAATACTCTCTGGAGAAGGAAACTTTCCATACTGAAAATCAAGATTTCTCCTGCAACTGTAAGGTAGCCCACTGTGGTGTGGTTGTCTGTACTTTCACTTGGGTCAAACAGTCATGATTTTACCGTTTTCCCTTCTCTCAACATCATTTCTTTCAGTGTGCATAAGTATCCCTATTTTTAGACGCAGAGGAGCGACACTGAGAATTGCAAACACAGTTACCTAACTTGAGAACTATGGGGCGCCGAGGTGGGTGTTTAGCAACACAGGCAAGAGCCCTAGCTCTCTACCTTCAGGTCAGAGTTCAGACCAATCTGCTTCTGCAGAGTAGAACATAAGGCTTCAGCATGCATACCAAGAAAAAGAGTAACATCCATTTTGTTATTTATCTTTTATTTTAAGTGACCACGAACCCTAGGGCAGGGGTGGTACAGAATGAGGTTTTCAAGAAGGCTGCCTACGCACAGCTCTCCTTCCCATACTCCAGAAACACCAGGCTGCCAGCCTATCTTCCACCACTGGCAAGGGAGAGCATGGGAGGCTGACAGCCAGCAGCTTACTTTACAACCTGTTTGTCTACAGCCAGGTTTGTTCTGAGTGTTGGGTGTCTAATGCAGACGATCCTCCTGCACCACCTCACCAATGTACACCACACAAGTGTACACAGAAAGCAAACGTTCCCTAGGCAAATGTCCTGACAGCTCCTAACTTTGGAGTGCTCAGTGCCTGCAGCCTTAGTCATGTTAAAACAACCTGTGCTGTAGTTACAAGAGAGTGTGCTCAAACTGCAGCTCGCTCGCGGTTCCACAGGCACAAAGCGGGGTGTCTGAGCGGGGACCCGTGCCACCCTGCAGCCTTTCACCCATGAAATGCAGCCATCTGCTCACGACACTGACCGCAGCTATTGCAAGGAAAGTTCAGATGCCAGCACAGCCACCTAAGCCAGAAGATACTGAAGAAGACAACCCAACCAGCTGCCACTCAAGCCGAACTGCTCACCTGTGTTCAAACAATCCACAAAGCTGTGTGGCAGCAGGAACCATGCCGGCCTTTGTCAGCCCACAGAGGCCCTTTCACTTTCCCCCACCACCCGAGGCCGCCACAGGGGCCCGGACCCCTCCTCACCTGCGGCTGTGGGCCCTGTAGGACTGAAATGGCGGCACAGGGCCGTGAGGGAGCAGCTGGAAGGAGCTGGGGATCCGAGGGCCGGGATGTGGTGGGGAGCTCCGGTCCCAGGGGTGGCAGTGGCCGCAGGTGGTTCACGCCTTGAGAACAGCCAGGCTCTGCTCTGCACAGCTTCATCTGGGGTCTTGTGTGGACATCTGAAAATCTCACATTCATCAAGGACTTTTCTCAAATCAGTAGTAACACTGCTGGCAAGAAGTATATGCCACAGAGGTGGCAGGTTAAGCTTTCAGAAGAATTCAAGTAGTTTCAGTTTCACTCCCCACCTCCCAAATTAACACTTTGAACACAAACAAGATGTAGTAATTACAAGGCATGCTTTCAAAGTAATAGTTCACTGATAATGTTTTAAAGATATTAAGAAGTGTTCAGTTATTTTCCTGTGCTCTAAGCAGCGGTGGTTCAGCTTCATTGCACTGCCTCCTCCCCTTGCTGCTAAACCAAGCTGAGCTGAAAATTCATTGCACTAGAAATCCTGATGCAACCCTGCCACCCAGTAGGAAAAATGAGCCATTCCCTCCCCTTCAGCTGCTCCATTTTACTTATTAAGCAAGATTACTCCCACACACGGAACGAAAGGCAGAGCACAGAGAAAAAGGATTTGTCTCGGTCTCAGTCCTTCACTACACTGTGTACATGTAGTGCTGTGACTGAAAGGTGGTGTGCCTTGATAAGTACTGTAAGATGGAGCCTATGCAGTTAAATACCTGTGCTAGTTCATATGAGCTGTATTTCATTTACAGGCTCCTTTTACTTGTTCAATAAACAGGTAAATCACCTATAGTTTGCGAAGTTCTTTCATTACCGTACTCCTGTAATAGCTTTTATCAGTCCCGATAGATCTGCTACATATGCCTGGCTCCCTCTGTGCCCACCAGAAGGGCTCAGACCCGGTTTTGCAGGGAGCCTGCTGAGAAGCAGAGCAGGAGAAGCGATTCCCTGAAGCCGCTCGCTCACTTACCAGCACGCCGGGGCTGCAGCAGGCGGGCTGGGCGCGTGTGCTGGTGCACCAGGGCTCGGCCGCCTTCTGGAAAGCACAGCGTTGTGCAATGCGCAGCATGTGCTGCCTGTTGTAATTCCTGTCAGACCTTTGTTTCCGGATACAGCCGATTTACAAGGCCTCGGTGCTGGGAGTGAGCTTTCCCGGTGAGGTTATTTCAATTGTAGCTGCCAAGGTATGTCAGTGCTCTTCCTGTTTATTTCACTTTTTCCGGCATTAGCTAGCCTCGCACCAACTACGTCTTTACTATTAGTTTCTTAATTTGATACAGCGCTGTATGACTTCATGCAGGAGATGTCTGGGACTGGATTTATTGCTCCTTCCGTCCCTAAGTCTCACACTGGCTGAAATGCTGCCAGCTTCAGCAAAATGACCCCAGCCTTCCCCCTGAAACAGAAAATCCCCAGCACTCGGTCCTTCTGGGGCTTTTTGGGTGTAGCCGCAATCACTTCCTACAAAAATAGTTACTTGGTGTACTAGAGTCCATTCCTATGTTGCATTAACTTCTTTTTTTTTTTTAATTATTGAATTTCCTTTAGAAGTGAAACTGCAAATATATGTGCAAAGCCTGCGGAGCTGGCCAGCGTGGTGTAGTGGGCGAGGCACTGGGACTGGATTGCAACAACAGTGCTGGACATGGAAATAGAAGTGGGTTGGAGCCGTGCTTTCCTCTCGGGGTGCCTTCTGTCTGGCTGTGTGTCAGACACCCATGTTCATTGCCTTGCCAGTAATAAGGGAGAGGGAAGTTCCTGAAAAAGGCCTGCTTGTAACTTTAAATTAATGGTTTCCTGCATCCAGTGTGTCTGCGTGTTTATCAGTGGCATGTTAGCAAGGCTATCTGCTTGGGCTAATTATGTATTTGTAATGAGTAACTATGGTAGGCTGAAAGACTGAGGTGGTTAGGATTGGTTGTTGTGCTGTTTTTCTAACAGCTTTGGTCTGATTTCTAAGGTTTCAGGTAAGTCTAGATCCCAAACAGGCAAATCTGGAAAATGGAAAAATACTAGGAACTCTTAAGTTGCTTTCAGTCAGGATCACTTTTTGAGAAGCTGAGAGTCACTGAAGGGAAGTCGGTTTCTTCCTGTTTTGGGGCAGTTCATGTTAGGTCATAAGAATCATAGAAAGTGTATTCCGGGTTGGTGAGTGAAAGCACTCCCTTTGGATATCTGTGTTCCAGCTAATTCTTTCTAAGTGACTAAACATGAAAACCTGTTCTCCAAACTTCCTCCCAGTGCTTTAACAAGTTTTAGGAACATTCAGTAAAGCATCCCAATGTGAGGTTTTGGTCTTTCGGGATTGGTTGTTGGTCTTTTTTGGTTGCTCTGGCCCATTGAGCAAGTGGCACAGTGGTTAGTGATCTGCCTAGCCTATTCAAAAGCTGGGAACTCATTGATAATGGTGTGTGGATATTTAGAAATCCCACTCTTCATCGTTGTGTTTCTTTTGCTGCCTAACAGCTGTTCTGTGGACCCATGTGCAGGGCAAGACCTGAGACTAGAAACAGCCTGGACCAGTCTGACACCTGCTATTTTTCTCTGCTATTTACCTTAACGTCATGGAAGCGTCCTTATCCTGTTGGATCAACAGCAGGTCTGGCCTGATTTCAGTGGTGCTGAGATTTTACTGCAGCTCTGCCCAGCCCTGCCATAGCTGGACTTAAAGGTGTGGGTGTCACAGCTTCAGACTGGGTTTGCCACCATGCAACAGGAGAGATTTAGGTGTGACGGGTAACTAGCTTGTAAATGCTGAGTACAATTTCTGTGCTTTGCTGATGACCCTCTTTTGGCAGCTGGATTTCTCACTCCCTTGTACTGTAACTTTCTTAGTGGTGTTGTGTGAATGCTGAAGTGAGACCTTCTATGTCAAACTTTGCCTTAGAAAACGCTTGCAGTGGATGTGAACACATGACTTTTTGCTTTTAAGGCAAATAGGCAGAGATGCCATCGTTCTGTAGGGTTGAACTCTCGCCAAGAGGTGACATGAGCAGCGTGCTCCTGCTTCAAACACCATATCCGAAATGCATCCTTGCATGGCAAGCTTAGCAGGCAGCCCATGAAGAGTGCAATAGCTGAGTTACCACCCCATGTCTCCCCAGGTCTCCCCATTTGCTCATCCCCCAGCACGTCTCTGAACACCCTCACGGTCTGCTTGCTCCCCAGCACTGAGCACCTCACCTTGAGGTGTTGGACATGTGCCTCATGGGCCCTGACAAGCTCTGTGTTGGGGTGCACACAGCCACTGCACTGCACTGGTCCCCCTGTGCAGCACAGGGGTGACCTGGGTCATCCTTAGCCCTTTGGGGATGTGCAGGGCCAGGCAGCAGGAGGAACAGTCACAGCCCTGGGCTACGAAATGCTGTCGGGTGGATGCATTTGTTTGCACATCCGCGGTGCTGGGAAATAATAATATCCCCGTAGTGTCCAGCACAGACTTGCATGGGGGGACCGGTAGGTGGCAATGTTTGATCAGGCAGCGGGAAATGGCATTTTGTATTGCAAGAGCTCTTCTGACACTTCAAGTTAATGGTAGTCATTTCAGTGGTAACTTCCAAGAGTTCATTTGGGAAAAGCGTAACAGAGCAAGCAGCAACCTATAGCTAGGTTCTGCAATTAGTTGTTGTGACCTTAGAGCAGCCAAGTGCCTCCTGTTCAATGGGAAAAGAAACAGTCCCTCCTCAAAGACACGCAGTCCGAGTATAAAACAGGATATTCAGCTGGATCTCAGTGTGAGAGGAGGAGATAAGCACAAGAAGGCGTTGCTTTCACTGAAATTTCACGTTGCACTTGCAGGAACCACAAAGCAGTGAAGAGAAATTCCAGAGGAAAAAGGAGTGCAGTTCCCCCCTTGTTTTATTTACTTCTTTGTGCCTTCTTTACTCAGGACAAAAGAACTTTTCCATTTCCCTCTCATCCAACCTGAACAAAGTCAGTTTGAGGGAGTTCATTCTGACTAGCAAACAGCACTCTTTCTTACAAGGTGGACTTTACTTACACCACTGTCCCAGTTCTCGTGTTCTTTCTTTCCACATCGTCTGCCCTTTGTCCTTCTTCCAAGCATGTCCTGGTTTTCCCCCCTCTAGCTTCTCCCCTTCATTTCTATTGTGCCTCTCTGCTACCCCAATTTCTTCTCCATCTCCTTCCTCTCTTGCTGTCTGTGGTCCTTCTGTCTCACCATCCTCCTGATATTTTTTCTTACTACTCTGTTGTTCCCTCCACCCTTTGTTTTGTCAGTGGGGCTTTTCTCCCTCTGTCTGGGTGCTTTCCTGTTCCCTGCTGTCTTTATTTCTACTTCTTCTCCAGTCTGCCCTTGCTGCTCAAGCCCAGACACCTGTGAAATGGAATCACGCAGTCACAGGGCAGCAAGGAAGTATGGTAGATACCAGGAAGAAGCTGGGAAGTGGAACAGACTTCTCTCTGTTGGCGTCACACTGCAAGACCCTTGAGAACTGACCCAGTAGTAGGGCCTCAGCATTTCCCTCCTTACTCTGGCTAAGGGATGGCTGCCCTCTTTACGAATAACTGGCAGAAGTAACTGAGGGCTAGAGAGATAAAATATAGTGGGGATGCTGTGAAAAGAGGTGGAGATGTTCCGTGTGCCTTGGAGTCCCTTCTTATTGACAGCTGTGGCTTTGGAGGACGGTTCATGCAGCTCTGTGGGAAAGAGCTCCTGTAACTCCAGCTTTCATGGGATAAAGAGTGGAAAAAGGAAAGTAAGGGAGGTTTGATGCCATAGAGCAGGTGCTTGCTTCTTGCTCAAAATTAAAAGCAAATCATCTTTTAGCCCTAATACAAAAGAAAAACTGTCAGCCCTTCCCTGTTGGTTTTTGTTTGTTTGTTTGCTTGTTTTTGTTGTTGTTTTGTTGTTATTGTTATTTTTTAAGTTAGAACAAAGACTGCAGACTTAGGCATGATGGAGCATCACGTTTCTCAGAGAGGAGTGTCTTAATGAATTTCAGTAGAGCTGGAAACGAAAAATCTTTTGTGTAACTTAGGAACATGTTGGGGATGAGTGTTCTGTGCACAGCTGCTGATTGTAGCTGTGCTCATTCCTCCTAGCTGTTGAATAAAAGAGTCCCCTGTGTTTTCTAAAAATATTTAGAAAGCTGTGGGGTTTTTGTTAGTGAGCTGACTGGAGTTCTCTTTGTTTACCAATAATTGGGAGTGCAGCTTTCAGTTATTTGGTGGTCATCTCCCTTCTTTTGTTACCTAGAGGTGATTTACTGGTTGAAGTTCTGATCCCTGGTTGTAGGCCACTACACTTACAGCTGGCATAGACATCTCGCGTTTGTTATTTTCTGGAACTTCACTCAAACCAGAAAGAGAAAATACTTGGCATACGGATAAAGATTTTCCTTCTGTAATTGCTTACAAGAAGTATGCAATCCATGTATTGTTCTGACATTTTTCTGCCTGCAGATAACCTCTGAACCTCACCTGGAGAGTCTCCCTGATATCTCAGTTGTTGACCTTATCAGATTCACAAGCTACATGTGGTTGGACCTTAAACAGGCTTGCTGAAGAGAAGTCTGTGTTGCTGTAGTTAGCACAGCATGCAGTGTGACACCCCGGCTTAGCTCTGTGGAATGCATGTGGAAGCCCATCTTTTATATCAAATCTCACACTGACGATCTAAACATTAGAAGACTTGGTGAGTTACAACTATTACATGATGGAATTATTAACCTTTATAATCCTACTGACCAGCTCTGGCCGTTAAGAGACCTGAGAGTGCTCCTTGCAAGAACTAAAACAATGGTTCAGGTTTCCTGCAGTGACTACAGCTGAGGAAAGTATGTTCTCCCTCGATGATAACCCTTGCACTTCAGCTTGATGTTCTCTGCTCTTTGCTGTTTCCTGTTGTAAAGACCTGAACTGTGGAAACTGTCCAAAGCTGTGGTTTCTCAAGGTGGCCACATATCAGCTCTAATCAAAGGCATCACGACACATAGTTTGTCTAGTGGTGAGTATTTTAAATACTGTATTGGGAATTGATAAGATTCTAACAATGATAAGGTATATTTTCTGTATTGAAAAATCTCTTTTCTTGTGTTCTGAAGCAGATCCATTGGCATATAAACACTGTGACAATTGTTCTAGACTCCAGTGAAATGAAAGTTATTTTGAAGAGTTAAAATAAGCCCTAAAATAAACTTTTATTTATATATGGCATATAGTTTTCCTCAGATGTAGGCTTTAATTGTAGTTTCTGGTCAGTCATTGTGATATCACTCTTGCTTTCTAGCTGGCATCCTAAAACTAAGTGACCAAAAAATAGACCTGAACCAAAGCCTGCTGAAATAAACCTGAGCCTTTCCACAGAAAGGGGTCTGAGGTGGAATAAATGCAGAAAGAGAAGACAGGAGGGAGCCACGTTTCAGTAAATATTCTCACTTCAACAGCTTCCATCTCCTTTCCACTCCAGGTTATATTGGCTGTCAGCCTCAAAGAGTGAGCCATGGTAACCTGCCGTATTTCAGAAGCCTGTCTGTGAGACAGAGCATCCCTGTGAGCCATTTATTGGTGTTTAGGAGCGAGGTATTTGCATTACCTCAGGCATATATGCTTCAGATGTAACTTGTCGTTTAGAGGTGGCGAAGGCAGCCTTGAATCTCTTCCCTCACTTGGGACTAGGGTAGTTTTGCCCCTTACAAAAAAAATCTCGGTGATGAAAAACAGTAGGATTTCATAGCACAGGCAGCATTGGTTTACGGGTTTGTGTATAGTCTCACAAGGGAACACTGTTCAATAGGCTTCAAAGTGATTCAGCCATGGCACAACTGTGGCTGTGGCCACATGTAATATAGCCTGTAGCTCTTTAAAGAGGATTAGCCTTAGATCAGGGACAGCATTCATTGCTGGATTTCATGTAAAGTAGAATATGCTAATGAAATGGTAATGTCTACAGCAAACATTGCATAATATTGTAAACCCTCAAAATTGAGCATTGTGTCTTGATATCTCTGCTGGAAGTCAAACTTTTATATTCTGTTTGTTACTTGAAGAAAAAGTGAAGTTTGTAGTATCACCACAAGCTATAATAAATTAAGGTCTGGTTTGAAGTCTTACATGAAAAGTTTAGAAGATAACAACACTTAAAAGTAACTTTTCCAATGCTGGTGAATACTTTAATAATGTTATATCTCTCCAGCAGAGACAGAACTCACCACATCTTAAAATATCTTAATTGGGGTTTTCTGTAACAAGTGTGATCTTGGTTCAATCCTGCATTCTCACCCTGCCTGCCATTCTGTTGCTCTAAATAGCATGTTTGGGCTTATATGAGTTTCAGCATGAATCCTGCAGAGATACAATATTTCTGACTTGTGTTTCTGAGCCATTTTGTCTTTTTTTTTTTTTTTTTTTCATTTTCTGTCTGTTAGTTTCAACTGGCAGTCCAGCAGGCTCAATGTGGCTCTCCTCCTTCAGTTTTATGTCAGTCTTTTGAATTTTTGAAGATTAATATGGTACATATGTTTAAAAAGCCCCAGACTTCAAGGGGAGATGTCTTGAGATGACAAACTACATGGCTTGAGATGTTGTAAAGGATTGTGTTTGCAGAGTGTCATGAACACCCCTCAGAAAACTGCCCTCCTGTGAGCACTTGACCACCTGTAAAAGCCTCAGCTGTGTTGTTGCACGTAGAGGAGACCACTCTCATAGCATTAATTCACCATAGTGATTTATTATGGTGCTTATTACACCAGGAGTCATCTTTATTTTTAATGTTGTGTATGCCGTGTAATTTAATGTCATGTAGGCCGTATGGTACCCCAATATGACGCTGCCTCAGTGCCCGGCCTTGCAGCCTTTGCCAGTGGAAGATCTTGGACTGCTAGGCGCAATGTCCCCTGGCACAAGCCAGCAGAGTGCACATGGGGCCCTGCAGCATCAGCAGGCTCGTGGCCTGGGCTTTGACACCCACACAGCATATTCGGGCATGCTCTCCATGCAGAGCGCAGTAGTAGGCCTCATAAACCCCAATAGGACATTTTGCTTTTGTGGTGTCTTGAAGTGCCTCCTCCCCTCGTTCTGGGGAATCAGAGTCTGAGGAAAGCCTTTGCGAAGAAGATCTTTCTGGCTCCGCTTTCATAATGTCAGCTTTTATTAGTAAGTAGTTTTCCACCCTGCACAGTGCCATAGCTTAGGATTTTCTTGTTTGGAGATTTTTTTGGTGGTAGTGTCTTGTTGTCTATTTTATTTTTTATATACATAAATATATATAAATATATATTTTAATTTTGAAGGCTTTTTTCTCTGTAGACGTGGAGGGGTGGTGATACATATTCATGAAAGAGAAGTCTTCTCAGCCCCTGTTCACGCTGACAAAGACTTGGCTGTTTCACACAGCAAGCTGGCTGGAATTGTGTGGGGCCTGCCTGACCAGATTAGAGCAAACAGCAAGCTTAGTCCTCCAGTCGTTAGGCCTCGCCTGCCTAACAATTTCCCCAATTGTCATTTTGACAAGGCTGTCATTAGGTGATGGCTTCTTTTGGCCATTTTCAGATAAAGATAATTTCCTTAACTTCCATTTTATTTGACAACAAGTAGTTTGGGAGAGAAAGGAAGTGCTTCAGTGGTTTATGGATTAGGGGTTTGTCACTTCAAAGGCATCTTTGATCTAAAAATATGTGCTGTACCAAATTCATTATGTCTTTTTTTTTTTTTTAGAACTTTTTAATTTATTGATCTTCCCCTCAGTTATTCCCTTTTTTTGGCATCCCCTAACAGTGCATGAGATAGCAGCAATGAGGGGAAGGAGCCCAAACGTTCTGGCCTCTCTGGGAAGCCATTGCTGGGGCAAAACAACAGGTGCTTTTGGTGGGCACCAGGCACCAGCTTCATGGCTGGGGTCAGCCATCAGTGCTGCAGGGGGACGGGGCTGGAGGTCTGTGGGGCTGGAGGCCTATGGGGATTGAGGTCTGTGGGGCTGGAGGTCTGTGAGGCTGAAGCTGGGCTCCTGCAATGCTCAGCTTGGCTGCAGTAAGCACTGGGCGGGCTTTGGACCCGTCTCTGCGTTTAGCGTGGATAAAGCTCTGCCTGTCATTATATCAGGGTAAATCCATCACGGTAGCCCATTACCCTAGTCTTACGCAGGCTTAGCCGAAGCTGGGATTTGTTCTGTATCCATATTAATATCTGTTCTAATTACCTCAGCGCTTTCTGTCGTGTTGTGCCCAGGCAGATAACCATCCCCGTGCTGCTGGAGGCTGTTCTTGATCCCATTTCTAAACAGAAGCACTTCTGCTCAGCTCTGGCTGGGGTAGCTGTGAAGAGGCTGCCTTTTTTTTCCCCCCTTTTGCCTGCTAATTGGCTGAGACCACCAGAATTTGGAGGACACAGATGTCACTGATAGTTTGCCTAGGGAGCACATTCGTGCCCATCTGTTGCAGTCTAGAAGGCTGTTCATATATCCACAAGGCCTTCATTTAATTCTTGTCAGAAAGTAATGTAAATCCAGTTTACCTCAGAGGTCACAGCCAAGATTTATGCCAATGAGCCCCCTGCAATTTACACACACTGTAGTTGTATAGGATGAAAAGAAAGCCTTTCATGTTGGTGCATATTAACAAGAAAGCTTGCCTTAGGAGAGGCTTTTTGATTGAGGTTCTTCCTTATTTTAATACAGCCAATGCCAGTTGGTATATCCAGCTTTACCGAAATAAAACATCTAATCTTTAAGCTGGAGGAGTTAAATAAATAAATAAATAGATAGATCCCCTAGCAAATGGATTTTGTTGTTTTTAACAGTCTTGTCTCTCTCACGTTGCAAAGCCTCCATGTACTGGCAAGCAAGGTAAATGCTCTAGGAAAGCACAAGCATGTTGTACTGAAATAGGAAACTGAATTTCCTCTCTCTGGAAGATGATATTAACTCAATTGCTGAAACCTTTGCTTGTGATACTAAATCATCTCAAGCAAGTTTTCGTTCTTTTTTTTTTTCCTTTCCCTCAAATTGCCTAATCTGACAATGAAGCTGAGCCTATTATTTTGGACACAGGTAATGTGGAGGGTTGCAGAGAGCTCCCACACAAATCCACAGGATGGGGAACAGTTAAGGGTGCCCTGGATGTGTGTGTTCCCTGCTACCTGCTGAAGGAAAAATAAATGTTCTCTTGCTCTTTTAGTGACAGCCATTGAAAGTTGCTTGGGAAGGCAAGCACAGAAAAATATTGCACCAAAGGTGGATCAGGGAGTGCAAATGAGTTTCAGAGCTGGCATCTCTGTGAGGATGCTCTTTTCATATATACTAGCTCCACGCTGAGGGGTGCCCCTGATAAAGCAAGCACAAGCACGAAGAAGCTCAGGCAGACCTCCTCACTGCAGACATGCAGAACGTAGCCTTCCTTCTTCCCCAGTCTGGCTGGTGCATTTTGCTTTGGTCAATGCTTTCAAGTGTTACTGGCATGAAAATCGAGATCACATGCATGGTATAATGACCAGAGTGGTTTGGGATTAGGAGGGAGGAGAGCAGGGCATAGCTGGCATCAAAATTAAAACAGCGCTCAAACTCTAAGTTCCAGCATAGCACTTAAAATAATTAAAATGTTTATTTGAAAGTCAAAACAGCCTCAGTCATAAATAACTACCCGTTCCTCAATTGATTGTGTCGAGTCCCAGCTGAGAGCTCTGGGAATAAGGTTTATTTGCTCCCTGTTGGGATTAATCCATAAACGTAGCCTCCACATGGAACTCATCAGGTCTTTGCTTCCTCTTCATTAGTCTCCCTGGAATTGGAGGGTAGCCTGAATAAGATGAAAATTAGGATAATATATTTTCAGCAAGAAAAGGTCTGGCGATCTCTAATTTGTGTTTCAGGACCATAATGCCATGGAAAATTTCCCAAATGATGTTGTCTAAGAAACAAATGCTTGTTATGCTTGCTGTATTTAATGCATCAATTACATCTTTTTCCTCAAGCCTCTGAAGCTAATTGTAGTCTTAAACTGGCCCGATTGACTCCCAGGCTCCCTCCTATCCACAGTGTAACTTAAAATTCCTTTCTCTTGACAGATCTTTTGGTCTTCTAGCCCAAGGGCTCTGAAATGTCACAGTATGGCCCATTTCTTATTAAAGAGATCATTTCTCTGTAGCCCACCCAATTCCTCCCTCCCTCCTCCCTCTCTCCCTCCCTCTTGTTCTGAATCCCAGCTCCGATTAGAAGGCACTGCAGAAACACACTTTCCCTTTCCCTGAGACTTTTGTGCTTTTATTCATCGTATTCGATGCAAGAAGTTACTTTAATCCAGGCTCCACCAGAAATGGCACAGGTGTTTTTTCATCATTTCTGTTTTAAAGTGTATAACAGCTGCATCAACCATTAAAAAAAAATTAAAAATAAAAAAAAAAAAATCTGTGCACAAAGCTGGTGTAAAGGAGCTTTTCTGTCACCAGAACATGCTCAAGTCCTCAGTCTGATGTAAAATTGTTTTTATTATGTGTTTTGAAAGTGCCAGCTAAAGCATTTGTTGGCATGTCCTTAGAAATCATTTTTGTCTAGACAGCTTTCTAGCATATTAAGTAATTTTTGGACCTGCTTTTAATTTTTATCATCTCAGAACTACATCCTCTTAAAGTGCTGCGTGTTGGGATTTATCGGTGCTGTCACAAAGCTAACCAGTGACCATTGCAGGGTCCCAAGGGCCCCCAGAAGTCTGTGCTGGTTCTGCTGCTGGCTGTGGTCTCAGGCCCTGATTTGCCACTGGCCCGCAAGCTGCCCGCTTGTTTTTGTCCCCCAGCTGCGACTCAGCGCTACAGCTGTTACAAAGCACAGCTTACAAAGTGGCATCTGTGTAAAGGATGCTGCTATCATTTAAGGTTCTCCAGTGCGTTTTAAGCTGATTTTATGATGCAAGTCATTGCCCCTAGTGAAGAGGACTCAAAAGGCTGTCTCCTTTCCGAGCACTAGCGTGCAGTTTATTGCGCTGCCCTATGTGGTTCCACCACATTGTTGTCCCTGCTGCTGTAAATCATTATGTATTGCGCTGAGCATGCATGCTGTTTATTTAGTTCTTTGGAAAAAAATGTACTCAAAGAACAACATCTCACTCACTGACTTGTATATATCCCTGTTACAGATCCGGCGGTTTCCCGGTGAGTTAAATCCCTGCAATCCTGGCAAGCCACGTGCTGTACTTCTACACTAATTTAAGCTTCCCTGCTAAGCCCCGTCCGCCCTTTGTGCGACTCGCGCGCCGTGCGGCTCACAAAGCCACGGGGCTCTGGCTTGCAGTAGAGCCCCAATGTGATCTCCCAGGCTGCGGCCCCGCAGCCTTCCACAAGCCAGCTTTAAGGCTACTTTAGGGCTTGGGCTGCAACGTGGATAAGCTGAAGCACGTCTGCGAGCTGCCTTGGATGCTCTTAGTGCTGTGGTGGGTTTTGGTAAAGGCAAGTGGCCCAGCACTTGTTTGCTTTAGCGCATGGTTGTAGAAAATTTGATTATGAGTGTGTATCTGTGAGGACTGCGAGAAAGCAGTGGGTCTGAGGTACGCCTGCATGGCAGCTACTGGAGAGGGCTCCCAAGGAAAGGGGACTTTTGAGAAATCAATTACACAAAGGAGCGGAGTCAGGGCCAGATGGCGGGGATGCTCCATCCCAACCTGGGAGGTACTCGTGGGACGGCCTCGCGCTGCTCCGCGCAGGGCTGTGTAATCAGATAAATCAATTAGCAGATGTCACTGCGGTTAGCAGAGCAAGCAACGCTACCATAGGTGTGTGACTGCGGCTGTGGCAGAGGGGGACGCTTTGCTTTTCCCTGATGGATAACCAGCAGCCGGTCCAGCTTTTCCAGACCTAGCAGCTTGGGAGGAGAGGGCTTGGCTTGTCCCAAAAGTATGATCTGGGGGCATTGTAGCCATGCGTAGATGTCTGCACGTTGCAGGGCTGCCAGTCTCCTGGAGGACCCACGCTGCAGCTGTGTCTCCAGCCCTGCCTCTGGCTGCTTCATTGCTCAGTGCCAGCTCGGTTTCTGTGCCTAGGACTTCTGGGGGCCTAGGACTTCTAGGAGGGACTCCATGCTTAGGAGTCGTGTTCGTGCGCTGCCTCAGTGCCTGCAGGTGCACCCGTTTTCTGAAAACCCCTCTCAAGAGGGCATGTGTAATACAGAAGTGATCGGAGGAAAGCAAGGTGGAAATGTAAACTTGTGGAGAGCACTGAAGGGGAGGGCAAACAGCCAAAATCCCACCCCAGTGTTTTGCTGGAACTGCACCTGAGTGCAGACTTCAACCTAAGTGCTCTAACCTGAGCTGTAAGTTTTATTTGATTATTTTTCCTGGTGGGTTGCTTTTTAACAGCTTTCTGAGCAGAGAGCTGGCCAGCTGAGGGCCACAAACACAGCAATGAAACCAGCGCTCTTCCACTGAGTGCTTTTTCTCTGGGCTGTGGATGTGCTCACAGGGCGGGCATCCCACAAACACCAACAAATCTGCCTTCCCCACACCCGAGGTTTCTAGCTGTCCACGTAGAGAAGTGGGGTGCAGCCGATGTGCCTCGACAGCACCCCAACAGCAGACATGAGAGCTGGGTTTGTGCCCAGGGCTCTGCACCTGCCTGACCTTGTTACTCCTGCGTGCCTGTGCTCCTGCCCTCCATCTCCCCTGTACCATCTTCGCCTCATTTCTTCTTTCTCTGACCTCCATCTGCAGTGCCAGCCGCAGCCCTGCTGACCGGCTCCTGCCTCCGGGCTCCGTGCTGATGAATGCTATCCCTCACCCTGCTCCACCTGCTTTCGCTCTGCTTTTGCATGAGTGCATCTCCTCTGCCCTCTGCTTTTCAGGCTGTCGGCTCGCTCTTCTCAGTGTCACTGACGGCACGGGCTGTCTGCCACCAGCCCCACGACCCAGCTGCCCCGGAGCTGCAGCGGAAGGGAAAACACTGTCCAGAAATTCAGCTGCTGAAACGCAAGTGGTTTTTTTTTCATCAGCAGATCAGCAGAGCCAACCGTGTCACTGTGTGTAAATTTGCCCTCCCCTTCCCACTTCAGAAGCTTACAGCTTCACTGATTTTAGGAATGTTTTCAGTGGCTGTTTCTGACCACATTGCTTCAAACCATGGGAGTAGTTCATGAAGGAAAACCATCACCAAATTTGTTTTGCTATGAAAAAAAAAAAAAAAAAAGCATTTCCTCCACATTTCATTTCTGAGAGCTGTTCCAAATGGCTCTGGCAGACAGTGAGCCAGATGCCTGGGGTGGAAAGTTTTTTATTTTTTTCCTGCACCACCATTGGCAATGTCATAAACGAAGGGCTTGCAGTGAAAAATTCATGGTGAGCCAGGTATCTAGATGAATGTTTGGAAAGCCAACCTCGGACAGAAGCAGACCCCTGCTCCTAGGGGCTTCACCCCGTAGTGGAAGGTGTTTGTGGAAGCACTGTGGCATGAGCTGCACACAGAAGGCTGGTTGCCTGCCTGCCCACAGTTTGGCAGTGCCCTTGAAAATTCCGTCCTCCTCTCCATCACCTCAGAGGTGTTTGCCTCACAGAGCTTGTCGCACCCTCCCCAAATACAGTGCTTGGAGTTCATTGTGTATTTTCATGTACTCCCCTTCTTATTTCCCCCTGCTTGACTCGTTCAGATAATTGATAATGCTTTTGTTAATCATTTTCCCCCCTCTTTTTTTCTCACCAGGTACCCCAACCTAGAAGGGATCTTCTCTTCAGCAACCACTCACCACACACCCGGGGACACCAATTTGGCAGCAGAGCAGGACCAAGCACCATGAACAACCACGGCGTGGTAGCCGCACTGCTGCAGGACTGCAAGCGTGCCCTGGACACCCTGCTGTCGGCCAAGGCTGATGCCCACAAGGAAGAGGAGCAGCAATACCAACAGTGCCAAGGTGAGGTCCCTGAGGGCAGCAGCAGGGCCAGGGCAGGCGGTTGCTCCTTGGCCCAACCCTATTTTAATTCTCCTGGCAGATGAGAGTCAAGAGATGACTGGATTTCGGGGCCATGAATGGGACGTGGGCTGCGGGCAGGCAGGGGAAAGCAGCCCACTTTGTTGCGGTGAATTGCTGTCAGTTCTAATTTTAGGCTTCAGTAAACATGAGGCTGTAAGGAACAGTTTGGTTGGGGAAGAACAATGCCCGAAAGTTTGCTGATGCACATAAATTTCAGTTATTAAAAAAAAAAAAAAAAAAAAAAAGAGAAAAGAAAAGAAAAAGAAAAAGGATGCAACTTCTGAATAAGGGCACATATTTCCTCTCCTTTCATAGGGGCTGGAGGAGGGCCCTTTCTGTTTGTCAGCTTCTCCTAATATATTAAAGAGCTCATTGCCTGAATCTTTATCTTGTAAAATGTGTGTGACCTCTATAAGTGGTGTCCAAAGAAAAAAAACGTGCAGTATCCCTCTTGAAAGGAAAATCCATGCTGGCTAATGGCTGGAATAAATAACCAGGAAAGGAAGCAGGATTTAGTGAGGGCTGTAATGGAAGAGCTCTTCATTTGTTTCAACACTAGCAATCTTACTAGAAACCAGCATTTATTTCGGCGTTGTCCTGATACCTTGAGAGTGGTTTTAAAAAAAAAATATTATTAATTCCAGTGGAAATCCAGCTCACACTGATCATGAAAGGATGTAATATACTTGGTTCAGTTTTGTCCAGAGTCAGACTTTCAGAGGGCTACACAACTTAATTGCCACAGCTTTTTTTATTCACCAAATAAAAGCCATGTTTGAATTGCTGAGCTTGTGTGAATTACACCTTTTTGTACAGGGTAGGGAGGTTATGTACTACTTTCTGCCACACAGAAAAATAACTTCAGTAAGTACAGAAAATTAAAGTAAAGGATACAAGTGACATTCCTGGGGGAAAAAAATAAAGGCATCAGCAAAAATCTGCAAAATTTCAATTTAAGTGCAGGTTCTACTTTGCATTACACTTTTTCAGTACCATCCATTTTCCAGTGTGGTGTCAATAATGTTTGGTGCTGCTTTGCATGAGTGGCTTGACCATAATGTCAATTTGATCTTTAAAACCTTTTGTTTGCTTGGGAGTGCAGGGCTGCTTCAAATATGTTTTTACACACGCCCTTGTTCTCGCTGGGAGGTCAACCACCTTCTTCTGAAGCACCTAAGCCTGTCTGTGCTGGAGGGTGGTGTATAGGTTTCTGCGAAGGATGCTGGAAGATTTTTCTCTTCTTTTTTTTTTTTTTTTGGTTGTTCTTGACAAAGGGTACTTTGTTTTCTCATCATAAATTCTTTTAGGCTTTATTATCTCTCTTCAGAATAGGCTCTTGAACTCCTAATCAAGTAGCGCTTTTCCCCTTCACCCTCCTCAGCTCTTTTCTCCCATTAAATACCGCAGCATATGAGAAATAATCAGTTTAGTTCCAGATAAGGTAAATCAGCGCCCCCATAACCGCTCGATTAGCCACAGCCTTTCAGGTGAGCTGCTGGAGGAAACGGGCGATCAGAGCCTGCAGGGAGGCTCTGTCCTCTGGGGACCTGCTTGCACCAGCCGGAGCTCACCACGGCTCTCAGCAGCCTGAGGATGCTCCTGGCACAGGCGCTGCTTCTGCTCCCTCCCGAGGTGCTGCCTCTGTTAGTTAGCCGGGGCTTGTTCAGAGCCAGGAAGGGCTGAAAGACAAGTGTGGATAAACTGGGGTGAGGTGGGGAGCAGATCCTGCTCTCACTTCATGTGATGGGACATGTGAAGCATTTCTGTTTGATTTCAGATTAAAAATCGACTCCTGCACAGGTTCATCTCCTTTTCCACCTCCCGTAATTAATGAGTTGCAGTGACAACAGCTATCCGCTGCAGGAGTAAACTCTTGCTCTGGGAACTGGATTTCAGCTGATAGCTAAAAGATTGTTCATGCCAGCTCACCGACTATACTGTTTACTCACAGTGTTTCTGCCTTACAGCACCACGTAATTATCATTAGCACACTAATTGCATTCATTTCCATGTGGTGACAACCAGATGTCAGAGTGAGGCTCAAAGCTAGGCTTATACGGATGCCCAGCCCCAAAGATGGCTGAAGGGGCCTAGATCACCAAATCCTGCCAAAAACCTCGCTCTGGCTTCCTCCTCTAACCAGCTCAGCAGTAGTGGCTGCTTAGGAGGCCTCTAAGAGTAAAAGTTCAGTATTAAAGATGTTCTTTGGTGCATCTAGTAGGAGTCGGATTAAGGTTTAACTGAGGATGGCGTGGAGAACAGGGTAGCAGCAACATCTATATGCTTCAGAGAGAATACCAACATCCACATCATCCCACTGGTTGTTTTTGTACTTGCTGACTCTGTCGCCTTCTCCCATTTTGGTGTTGTTGCTCCTGTACTGGTTTTGTGGTGCTGTCATGACAGGGATACAGGGAGCTATGAGACCTGTGAGGATGGGAGCTGGAGGCACGGCCTCCTCTCCCTCTGGCCTTGCCCCTCCGCCACCTTTCCATGCCAGGGAAGGCCGAGCCTCTCCGGGTGCGACTTGAGACCAGCGGGACAGCATGGTTGTGCTGTATGGTGTGACGGGAAACATATCCAGAGCTGCAGCAACAAGTGAGAAAACTTAGGTTGGAAAAAGTGGTGTGTTTGTAAAGGTGACTTTGTAGAAAGCTGGCCCTGAGTATCAGACTCACCACTCTTTCTGGAAAAACATCCTGGTGAATGCACTGCAATATGGGCACAAAACAGAATTCTTATATTGTGTGTTTTCTAAAATCATCCATAGAAGGTTGATTAAAAAATATGTAGTAATACATTTATTGCATTACCTCGTTAGAGCAATGATGGTCTCTAAGCAGCATTTTTTCTGGGGATTAATGGCTAGAAGGGGCTAGATCTGCAGCTGATGATCACCATTAACCCCATCTGGTCAATAATCCTTGTTAATCCACTTTTATTGGCCAGAGAGCCTGCCTGGCCTAGGGTTAGCACAGCACATGGGGGCTGCAGATTTGCCGCTCTTTCAGGGAAAATTAAACGTGGGCTGCAGCTGAAAGGAAGGGAGCTGGCATCCTCCACCCCTGCAAGCCTAAAAGGCCAGGTCCTCAGCCCGCCTGAATGACTTAGCTGCACCAGACCAACTATTTTTCCCAAATGATCTATTAAATAATTATTCTCAAGAACATACAACTTGTTTTTCACTGCATCCCCTTAGATCTTTGTGTGATTGCTATCTACGGCCCAGACTCGTCTCCCAGGCTGGCTGTGGCTTTTCAGGCTGGTTTTTGTTACTGCCACGAGCAAAACCTGTGCTGTGACAAGGGGCACAGGCCGGGCTGGCTGTGCTCACCTGAGTCCTTGCCTCGCAGAGAGGTTCAGGTTTCCTCCAGCCTGCCCCAAAGCAGCACCTCACGCTCAGCCAGCCACCCAGCCGTGTTGCTTCCTGCTAAAAACTCCTTTAACGGCCAATGGTTCCCATTTACCTGGAGGGCAGAGCAGATGACGGTGAGGGTTGGCTGGCGAGCTCTCCCTGCCTGGGATGGTGCTTGTGGAGGTCCCGGCGAGGTGTGAGGGTGCGGGATGCTGTCCACGGGGCGGCTGCTCCATCGTGGCAGTTGTGCCTGCCGTATCCTTACCTGCGCTTTGACCTTTTCAGCATTGCTTCCCGATGACTTGAGGACCCTTCTGGAGGAGGCGAAGGAAATGAAGTGGCCCTTTGTGCCGGAGAAGTGGCAGTATAAACGAGATGTGGGCCCAGAGGACAAAACAAACCTGCAGGATATGATCAGCGCCAGGCTCCCCGATCTGCTGGTATGAAGTTCAACACTCTTGTTGTGGGCAATGTGCTGCTGTGGTGCTTGAGGCCGTCTTACTTGTGATTTCAGAGGGTTTTCTCCCTGCCCTGTAGCTGCAGCAGGTGAAGAGCTGCTTGGTGCTAAGCCCACCTTAGTGTGCACACTCGCTTTGCCCGCTCATCTGGTTCACAGTGCACTTCTGTTTCCAGCAAGATGGATGTTTGCCTTTTCCCTGAAGATCTGGAGTTGTAATAATGCTAAAATGCCAAATGTTAGCCTGAAGTCCCACAAAACATGAGTTTGGGAAGCATTATGTGCACTGCTGGGAGGCAGGGAGGACTGCTCGCTGCGGTAGGGCTTGCCCAACTTGTCACCTGCCAGTTTTCCAAAAATCCCTTGACTGGATCCCTTGGGGGGCCTCAGCTGGCCAAAACCCAAGCAGAAAAGGCAAGAGGGTAATGGGACTTCTACACGAGGCCAGCAAGCTTTGTTTGAGGAGGACGATGGCGCTGAACAGCGACGAGGAGCCGCAAGAAGCCCAGCGCAGGGCTGTGCTGCTGCCAGCCAGGGTGTCAGCCTCAGCAGCACCACACGCCTCGGGGATCCCGAATTTGTGGTGGTAGGAGGGGGTTGCTGCTCCTTGGGTATTTATTTTCTTCTTCTCTTTGGTGTGTGTGGCCTCGGACAGAAATTTATGGCAGAGGTTGACCTCCTTTATAATCCCCGTGCAGCGCTCCAGCTTCGCAGTATTTGTCTGCGCTCTCCCCGGACAAACACCTGCAGTAAGCTCCCGGAGAGACCTGGATAGATGGGAGATTAATGCGGCTGTAATAGAGGGGCAGTGTTTCCAGCATTATGCCCTCTCCCCAGGTAGATGGATCTTTTCTGAGATGATACCAATTATTTATTGCTGAAACATCTGTTGATAACTGCAGCTGCCCTTGTTAAACAAAGCATATCGTGGGGTCATAGACCATAGGGACCTGAAATCCTACCGCATGCTAGTTTTAGGCTATTCACCGACACCCCCTGAAGTCCATTGGTTACCCTCGGCTTCAATGGTTCGTCGTGTGGTTGGAAATACTTTGTAAACATTGTGCTGCCTTTCCCTGTGTGCTTTGAAGTATTATTTCATCTTCATTGGTAATTTATATTCCAGTGCTATTGTACCATGGGAAAAAGGGAAAACCTTTTTTGTTTTGCATTTAATTGTAGATAGACTGACATTTTGACCTGTATTATTAGTATTAGTCAGGAAAAGGGATTTTTTTTCCCCCTTCATCTACCTCCCCCCCCAGCCCTTTTTTTTTAAATAAAATTTCAAGGCAGAGCAAAGGCTGCTTCAGTTCTTTGAATAAAAAGCTGGGGGAAAAAATGAGGCTGAAGAGAGGTGATTACAGTGCAATGAGGAAAGATAAAAGTCTGAGCTACTTTTTTCTTCTCTTTTTTGGCATGAGGGACAGAAGGACAATGTCATACCCCAAAGGATAAAAAAAAAAAAGTCTTTGTCAATTTATTGTTCAGGAAAACCTTTAAAAATTTTCATCTCTGTTTATTTTAATTTGCCATGCTCAGAATAAGCTCATAAACCGTAATTCATTACATTTAAAAAGCGCTTTGAGATCATGAATGAAAGGCGCTTCATTACCATAACACACTGGCGTTGTTACCAGGGGGCAGATCTGCCTGCCCGCGCTCCCGACCACAATGTTTTACTCGGTGAGTCGGCTGAAACCAGCACAGGGAGTAAGCGGATTAGGGCTTTGGCTTCAAGGGTTTGCCTTAGTGCTACACTTTAAAAAGTGGGATACCCGATGCTGGCGGCTGTGTGCTAGCTTGACACATCAAGAAGGCAAAGCCACCTGCACCTGCATCCTTTTAAAGTGCTCTTCTTCGCCTTTGCTGTGGGATCATTACTTCTGCATGCTGGCCACAGCCCTAGGAAGGCAGAAACAGCTTGGGGGGCAGGGGAAGCGAGCAAGCCGCAGTCTCCCTGGCGTGCTCTGGCTGCAGCCTCACTGCAACAGGAGCCGTGCAGCTGCTAGAGCTAGGCTTGCTGCAGATTTTGGCAATATAAGCAGGCTTGGTTTTCTACTTTCCTTCTCTCTCCACTGTGTGAAATTGCTGAACCACCCCAGGGACTTGAAGGCAACAGATTTACCGCAATATTTTAGGCAAACCAGCACTGCTGTTTTTACAAAACCTTTGCATCTCTCAGAAGGGTTTGTGTGTGTGTGTGTTGTCGGTTTTTCTTTCCCTGCTGGGGATTCACCATTCAATACAAAGGCCACCCCACGTCAGCAAGCTCAGCGTACCGCTTGCCACATCCTGCTAGCAGGATTTGAGAGAGCCTCACTGCCAGCTGCCGTCAGCCAGCAAGCCCTGCCAGAGCTCCCTGCAGATGGGAGGGCGATGGCCAACACTGGTAGCCAGTGAAAAAATCTGGGAAGCACTGGGATTCCTGATTTTAACAAACCAAAGCAAAATCAGAATTGTAAAGGGAGTCTCACTGACAAATGCAGGCACACAGGGGTTACTTTTTCTAGCTAAAAAATGCACATGCTCTGGGGTTAGGACTGGGGCTGCAGTTCCAAAAGGGAGGCTTGCAGGGGTTGCCCTTCTTGCAGATCGCCAGTATCTGTAGTGATGGAAATATCCTTATGCTCAGTGACCAGCCAATAGAGGGCAACATGCCCATGTGCACGTAGTCTTTGATCCCACAAACCCTACTGTGAGCTTCGCTGAAGGACATCTCTGCACACGCGTAGTTCTCCTGTAGGATTACTCAGGCAATTATTTTTTTATTTTATTTTTTTTGTGAGATCACATCCCGTGCTCAAATACTTTGCAATGATATGGAGCACCACTTTGTTTTTATTATACATGTGAGTAATTCCTGTATCCAGGCTCTGGCATTCAGCCACAGACCAGGATCTGCTACAATAGGTACAGTGTGAGTGAAAAAGCAAAGCCCCAGCTTCAGAGATTTCACCACCTAAGGCCTTGCTAGTGCAAAGACACCAAGGAAACTCATTTGCAGTTAATGTTTAAATTCACTGTAGAGATGACCTTAAATCACCTTTGTAGTGAAGGTGTCCCTCAGGTCTCCCCTGGCTGCATGTGCTCCCAAGGCTCCCCAAAAGCAGGTCCCCTCTGGGAAGGCCTGCAGGGAGCTGCGCAGGCTGATCCTGTGCTGCCTGCCCTGGATGGGGAGAGTGGATCCTGGCCCTGCTTATACAGTCTTATTGGGACTGTGGAAAAGAATGGAAAATAAGTCCCTGCCACCCTTGCCTGGGCCCTGGCTAATTATGTGTTGCTGGATTATCATTAGGGGAACTGTTCTGAGGGAAGTGCCCCACTACCCTTAGGGGGGTGTGTGGCACTTGAGAGCTGGAGCCTTTGAAAAAGAACTAAAGAGGGGGCTGAGGATTTAGTTTTCTCCTCCCTGTACCTGCTGGTGTGGTAACAGGAGAATTAAAGCCCCGAGGATCTTGGTTGTTCAGGCTGACCTTTTGCTACCTACCTCATAAGAGCTCTTCTTGGGTGATCCTGGTGGAACAGGGAGCGGCTGAGCCCAGAGCTGTGGCTGCAGGCTGAATTCAGCACAAGAGGGGCTTGGTGTCATCCTGACCCCCCCCCTTACACAGTGTCATCTCTGGCACTTCGGGGCTTTTTGAGTGAGAGGTATCAGAGATCAGGTCCTGCACGCACAGGAGGGTGGCTGCTATCTCGCGTGTCACTCGTGATGCCCAGCCAAGGCAGCAGCTTCAGCAGGACAGCTTCAGCTCTGGGGTGTGGGGGCAGCTGTATTTCCTTCCAGCCGCTTCTCAAATGGACTTATATTTTGAGGACACAGATTTAGGAAAGACTCTTGGGTTTCTAACTGATTATAATGGACTTAATGCTGCCCTGTCAGGAGGGATCTGCCACTGGCATTTAGATATTTTTAAATATTAAAATATCCCATTTAACACAGTGTTTTAATGATCCACAAGGAATCATCACAATAGTTTATTTAAATAAAGATTGAGCACAGCAGGATACATCAGTGCCACAAAATTCCTGTTGCACCCATCCTTGGCAGCTAGCAAAAACGGGGCACTCCTGTGGTCCCCCAAATCCCTGCTGTCCTGTCAGATATAGGAGGCTCACAGGAGCTCCCCCCTCGACAAGTCTCCTCGGTGCTTTAAAGGGTTTTCCCCCAAAATGCTCCTCCTGAGAACATGCAAGTTCATCATGCTGTTGGTGGCTTGCCCACTGGCCCCACAGGCTGGTGCCCTCCTTCACCACCTCTACACACAAGCAGCACACAAAGCACAACCTGCAAGCTAGGGCAGGGGTGATGCCTTCCCCTTCCACGTCCCCATGAGGCATGGGGGGTCCTCTCCCTCCTGCCAGGGGTTTAGGATACACAGTTGGAGTTGGGGCAGCCAGCAGGCTCTCCTGGCACCGCTCTGCTGGAGCAAGTGGCAGTGCAGGAGTCGAGAGTGGGAACAGCATGGGGAACAAGCCCTTGGTGGTAAAATTAAATCACTGGCCAGTTAAATTGCCAAAAAGGGGGGCTGTTGGTAAAAGCAGGGGTTATTATTGCCCTAGCAGCTTCTCACTTTATGAAGGAAGATGTGGCTGCTTGTAAAAACTGACCCATTCTGTGGTGTTTTGAGCTGCTAATAATGGACCTAATGCTGCACTCATTGAATAAACACCCAACTCTCCATCACCTTCAGGATGAATAACTTGAGCTAATTAACAGCTTCAGACGCTCAAGCCATTAAATTGGGTCCTCTGCTGCTCAGGGCAGAGAGGAAAGTGTCCAGGAACCTCTCATTCTTCGCTCCGCAGCTATTTACTGTGTGGCTCACCCGTCCTGTGTTCGGGCTTATCTATCTGCACATCACGGACATGCTTTCTCCTGCCCATCACAGAGGTGGTAGGAGGCTTAATTCATTGTTATTTGCAGAGTGTGCTCTGATTGCCAGCTGAAAGGCTGAGATTGATAGAGAAGTCCCGTGCAGTGACAGCAGCTTTGGTCTCTTGGAAATACAGGCTTTGCTAACAGTGCGTGGGGTAAAAGGGCGAGACTTCAGCCAAATCCATTGGTGTTTTGACTGTGTGTTTAATCTGACAGGGGACGAATGCAGCAGGAGAAAGAGCTGGGCAATTTGTTAGGGTTCAGTGAAGTGCTAACTAGGAGTAGATCTTGAGGGAGGACTAAAGCACCTGTAAATACATGGCATTGAAACCCTGCCCCGTGCACAGAGCTTGAGTTTCTTTCTTGACTGCTCTTGTGTTGTTGATTTTTTTAAGATTTGAAACTTCCGACTCAATTACAAATGAAGACTAAAATAGGCTGAGGCGAATGGCTATAAGAACACACAGGAATCAGGAGTGCCGGCAAAACTGTGGCCGTACTCTGAGAATGGTCTCGAACCTCGCTGCTTGCAGAGGTTTCTGCAAAGGGGACCTTCCTGAGCCTGCAGGCTGCGTGTGGGACCCTCGGTTTATAAAGAGGGCAGAGAGAGTGGATTAAATCAATATTTCATTTATTTGGGCTTGTAATTCCTCTTACATCAGCTGCCGCATAAAGATCTCTGCAACTCCCTACCCCTCCTCCCCGCCCTCATTTACTATGCACCAATAATTTCCCTTTGACGCGATCCTGCCAGCTCCGGTGCCAGATGGCCCCCGCTCTGAGCTGCTCCCTCTCTCGGGAGCGGGCCCCATTGTCAAGGCGAAGGAGGCATCAAGGCTTTGAACCCGGTGCTGGGACCCAAACTTCAGCCCCGGTGCGAGAAGGAGCTACCCCGCTAATGCAGGGAACCATGCGCACAGCACACCCTCCCACTCAGCGCCATTAAGCACAAGCCCTTCGCTGATGGCTGTTTTGCATTTTCCCCCACCGTCCGTGTATAGAAATCTCGTGCAGATTTAATTTGGACACCACCTGATTCCACTTCCCAGGCGTGAGGTTCCCTTTGTGTCCCAAACTCAATTAGACATATGCATGGGGCATCGCGGACACAGATGTGAAAACAAAGTGCGCACGTACCTCGCTCTGTCTTTTCTCTTTCTCCCTGTCCACACAGATGCACATGAGGCCAGAAATAAGGCAAGTGGACCTGCTAGCCTTACCCCGGCTTGCTCCAAAAAGCGATGAGCCCAGTGGGCTGCTGGTGGTGCTCTGCCAGGCTGCTGCCTCTCAGGCATCTCATCTGGCATGGTGAGGGGAGCGCACCATGTGCCAGCAGGACATATTCGGGAGTCGCTGAAGAATTTTGGAGCGGTGGGTGGAAGGTGAGGGTATGAATTTCTTGGTGTGCTGCCGGCAAGGCGGGAATGTAATTGCAAAGCTTGACACCGAACCGTGTTCCTGTGTGCCACACAGCATGCAGCCCTGCCTTTCAACAACAACAACAAAAAAGTAGCCGAGTTTCTTCCCCTGGCTTGACTTTTCTACATTTTACGTCCATTTGGTTTTGGAGAGGGACACAAGAGGTTTCGGCATTGAGTGGAGAGTTAAATTATGCAGCTGCAAGACTGCCAAGCCCTTCAGAATAGGATGCTTCGTTTAGATTTTCCACAATGCTATTGAAGTGCTTATTTTCCTCCTGAAGAGACACAAACAGATGCAAACTTCTGTAAACACTTTAGAAATGAATTCAGTGAGTTTGGCCTCTCAGCAGTGCTCAATAGCTGACAGAAAAATGTCTAATTAGTGCAAGTGGAAATAATAGGGCCACTTGGATTCCTTCCATCCTCCTCCAAGTCTACTTTTCCTAGGGACTCAAAGGCCCTTTTGTTTGGTAGGTCACCCTCTCTCAGGCTTTTGTGCTCCAATCTATTAAAGGAAGAAGAGGAGGAAAAAAAAATAGATTAGGCGATGCTCTGTGCTTAAATATATGGCCTGTTCATGAGCATTTCCAATGGATAGTTTGCAGTGTCAGTTTACAGGTGCTTAGAGAGAGGGATTCCTCCATTGTTGACCAGCACAAGCGGTGCTGCTCGCAGGGAGCTCCAGGAATCCTTTTCAAGTGCCATCCTCTTAGAAAATCCAACTCTGGTTAAAAAAAAAAAAAAAAAAAAAAAAAAAAGGAAATTTGCACAAACCCGCCTCACTGAACTGCAAACAAGCTAGCAAGTGCTTGCAGCAGGCCAGTGCTGCAGCCCAGCGTTCGTGCCGCAGGTCGCGGGCTCTCCTCCAAACGGTTTGAAATGGGCTTTGCCCCACACCTCGGAGGGCTACATACTTTAGAAACAAGTGAATGTTTCTTGGTCAGGCTGCTGTGAAGAATTTAGGCTGGGAAGAAGCCAAGGAGGGTGCCCAAGAAGCCTGGAGGGTGTTTGCAGCGGTCAGCGGACACTGGTGTCTCTGTCTTGGTGCTCTCAGGCCTGGGCCTTTACACAAGGAAGGCAAGGCAAGGAAACTGCTGCTGCAGACATAAATGGGAGATAGCTGCCTAACTCGATATTTTAGTGGGGAATTGAACCGAGTTTTCTTGACAGTCTCATTCTCTGATGGTGCTGTGGGGCCTGAACCTCCTGCTCCTGCGTTGCTTTTGCTGCCATCAGCACAAGTACTGACTCATAAGAACGAGATGAGAAATGCATCCTTTTATGAGGAGTATTCGTAAGGTTGAAGGTGTTTCCTGTTTTATTATCTCGCCTATTTTACCATACCACTAGGCAGTACTAGAGCATTGCCAGCTCCCAGGTGTTGGAGTGAAGCTGGGCACCAGAAGGCCTGGCTCTGTGGGCTGCTGACCTGAAGTGAGACTCCACAGCTGAAGAGATGAGTCCTTCCTTAAAGCTGGTTTCCGTATTTCAGATGTGGTATGCTTCTTCCCTCCACACCCTGTTTACTTCGTAGTTTGCAGGGAGTTTGTAAGAATCTCATTAAGAGGCATCATTTTGTACTCTTCACGTTCATCCTGTCTTCTGGCCTACAGAAAGTTTTTCACACAGGTTACAAAGGACTTGAGGCAGTGTTACTAGTCATTCCTTGTGCCCAGAAAAAAATGTTTGCATCAGGCAGCTGTTCTAGTGAAACAATGATCAAACAACATCCTCCCCATCCTGCATGACAAACCTGTAGAAAATTGATCATCCAGGTGTCAAGGTGTGGAGCGCCTACTTGCTCCTTACTGACAGGAGTGCCAATCCCTATCCACCAAGGAAAGGCGTGTTTGGTGCTGTCCTGGCAGATGTTCCCAGGTCCTAGTGGACTTCAATGTCCATGGTGAGGCCAAGTTGCCTCCACATGGCTGTCTCACTGGCCTCCTGTCCACCTAACAGCATGCTGCCTGAGGAGCTCTGGGTGATTCCTTGTGTCGGTGTGACGGCTCAGCAGCTGCGGGGATACAAAGAGAGTTCATGCAGGCTTAGAAATTATTAAAGACGACCTGCAAGGGAAAAGCATTGGACTCCTGCCCTGTTTGTTTGTTTGTGGTGTACAAAGGAGCGTTTGATCCTCCAGGCTTAAAGCTGCATTGATGCTGGTTGTTTGTAGTTGGGGCCTGGTCCCACAGAGAGACGCAGGTCCCCTGGGAATCCCCCATTTCCTGGGGGACTTCTAAGGAAGAAGAGGAAAAGGAAAGATGGGACTGAAATGTAGTACTCATACTGAAGGTAGCAGGAGTACCAGCTAATCAACCGTAATAATCAGGCCCCGTGGACATTTGCATGTTCATGCATATTCAAGGAGGCCTGACTTTTTCCAGAAATGGTTTGAAAAGGTGCTTTCTGAGCTGTGTGCATCTCGGTTTGCTTAATACGCAAGACAGAGTGCTCAAGCCCTATCTCTTATGTACGGCTTGAGCTCCATCTGGGACAACTGCTGAAGTGACCATTTCCAATCTCTTTCCAGACTAGTGTCCTTTTTGAACTAATTGTTATTACTGCTGTTAATCTGCTGGGTATAATTTAAATTCATTAACAGACCACCAAATTATGTGGTTCCAAATACTAAACACCAATTAGAAAGACAAAAAAACAAACAAACAAAAAAAAACAGGAATGATATCTGCAGATCAAACAGAACAAAGAGCTGGAACCTTCCAATGTTAGAATGAAAATATAAACAAAATTAGTCAAATTATAGGATATAAGTCTAGTCCAATCAGTGCCATAAGGGCTTAGCCTTTTATATACATGGCTAGGATGATAGAGGTTACAAGTAAAAACTTTGAGACAGAACTTGGCTAGCAAGTATTTGCTTCTTGTAACGTTTAGTAACTTCACTTGCTATGAAACTGTGCAGTTGCCTTACAGCACATGACTGAGGAAATTCAATTCATTTTCAAATGGTATATAGGCAGCCCTGTTAGGCAGGGAATTACTAAAGCTGAGTATTTTATTTAAAGTGTTGACTACTTGTATTTCTTGAAGTGGTGGCACTGGTGTTCTTTTCAGGTTTATTTGAAGGCCTCCATCATGGCCAAGGACTGTGTGACTGCGGCTGCTGTTGTGTTCCTGATCGACCGGTTCCTGTACTGGATTGATGCCTCAAGCAAGCTCCTGAAGATCGCCAAGGGCCTGCACAAGCTGCAGCCCACCACGCCGATCGGTCCTCAGGTGGTCATCCGCCAGGCTCGCCTTGCCGTCAATGCAGGTGCTGGCTACCAGGGAGCCACTGCTCCATTTTCTCAGCTCAGGCCCTATTAGGAGCTACTTGACTTTGAAGAAGATACTGTGTCCCTTTCTGGGGATGACATGCTTACGGCCCTGGTGCCATCTTTTCAAACGTGCAGCCCACTCCCAGCCCCCTTGAGCCCTCCCAGCTCTTCTCAGTAGCACAAAGGGGCTGGTATAAAGGGTGTCAGAGCCAAAAGCAGTAGAGAAAATTGTGAAAGAGTGTGGAAAATACTAATTGGAGCTTTTGTTCCTTAACAAATCTTCCCTGCTGGTTTCAAACAGGGATATCTGAATTGCTATACTTCTGACCAAGGGCCTTTAAGAAGTAAATGAGAGTCCTGGCATTTTCTCTGCACTGTCCCAGCTGCTTTTTTTTTTTTTTTTTTTTCAATGGGACCACTTGACTATGCAGATGATGCAGCTTACAAACCCCTCTAGGATAAATTGATATATTTATTTTTTTAAATGTCCATCCTTCCTATAATGTGGGCAACACCCGAAGAATTTTTAATATATCATCTTCCGACTGGGAGGATGTATTCCCACTTGTTCTGGGGAGAAGAAGACAAAGCCAAACAAACCTGCTTTGAAAAAGACAATTGAGGAATATCTTAAGTACAGAACATAGTCCGGGATTCCCAACCTATGGAGTGGCCAGCAGCTCAGTGCCTGCCCCAGTCTCATTGCCTCTGCTCCTGCCCTGAGTCCCGCAGCAGCCCAAGAAGTGGGAATGAGCAGAGTGAGAACAGAGTGTCTGGAGTCATGTGCCAACACTGCTGAGCTTGTGTTAGCAGCTGGGTTGACTCTAAAACCAATGCACGGCCTTAACCTCCCTCCTAAAGGAGAGGTAACCATGGCTTTCTGAAGCAGGTGTCTAGCTAGAAATATTTGTCCCATTGGCATTTTTTGCAATACTTTTTGTATCTATAAAATAGCTTGTATCACAGAGATTCCTGCACACGAGGTAGCATCTAGCAGTGCATGCTTAACTGGGAAGTTTAGGCTAATTGCAAACACAATAAGAACACTGGGAAGAGGAGTAAAATTTGCCAGGGCTTTCACTGTTGAATATTTTTGTTCACTTCATACCACAAGGTACATTTTTGTATTCATTTTCTATCTTTGTTTTGTTTTATCAGGTAAACTCTTAAAAGCTGAATATATCCTAAGCAGCCTTATTAATGACAATGGAGCAACAGGTACATATATATTTATTTTCCAATTTCAGAATTACTATTTTTTTGGTACTAATTTTAACAGTCACACAAATTTCAAATACAGCCAGTCTGACATCAGTAACGACTCCTTACATCATGCTTCTCTCTTCATCACCATTCTCTGCTAAAATGTGGAAGCTGAAACCTTGTTTTGAAACTTCTACAATTCATCTTTGTCTGTTCACTTGGGAGGAAAAATATTCTGGACTGACAGCCTTTCTACTAATTTCTCTGCCTGGAGAATTTTAAAACGTAGCCCAATTTCAAGCAATTGACTGATTGGTGATACAAGATAAAGACAACCCCCCAGTTGCCAAGAAAACCAAATTGGTTGAGTAATGCTTATCCTCCACATTCACACTGATCTTGTGAACGAAATTAAAACTTTAACCTCGCCCTGCAGCAGATTATAGTGCACTTATTTACTATATTTTGGAGTTGAGAAAAAAAGAGAGCAAATTCTTCATCTTAAAGCACTTTCTTCAATTACTGGATAGACAAGCAAAACTGTAAAATGGGAACGTTCCTTAATGGGCAATGATACTATTAGAAATTACTTCTTTTTCCTTCCTGTCAAATGACTATACCGCTGGCCATGTGACTTGCTTCAGATCTGGAGGGATGTGTAGAAATGGTAAGAATTCACGAATTTTGTCAGACATTCAAAATTAGTATTTAATTACGGTTTTGACACAAATATATTTTAGGTTTTCAAACCTGTTAACTATTTGCTTAGCCTTCAGAGTTTATATAGTCAACTCATTCATGTTTTGTCTACAACCATAAAAAGTAAAAAAAAAAAAAAAATACGAAGTCTGTTCTGGTTTTTATTGTTCTGTTTTTATGTGAAACTGAGATTCTTATACAAGAAGGGTCCTCACTCAAGAGGGCTTTAAACAAAATACCAGATATCACTGTTAAAGTAGCACTGGCTCTGCATTTCATCTCTGATGAGATTGTGCTATTATTTTCAGATTATTTTCATAATATTCAATGATAATACTTAGTTAACGTTGAAGATGTGTTGTTGAACAGGTACTTTGTGCTAAGAGTTGCAGTGAAATGGTCATATTAGGAAAGCTTAGTGGTTTCATTTTTTATTATTTTATATATTTATATTTATTTATGATGAGATAGTCAATATAGATTTGATAATGAAACGCTTTGTATAACTTTGTATAATCATGCTGTTTTAATGTGAAAAATTTTTGTTTTAATCTTCATGATACACTGATATCTGAAAACATATTTTGCCAATGATTCAAAGTATTTTGTTCTGCTGCGTGTACTAGTGATAATGCAGATAACCATGTTAATCCTTTTGAATGCTTTTTAGTGCAACTCTGTATAATGTTTATACACAGTGACTTTTTGTTGCTTCACAGAAGACAAGAACCTTTTGCTTTTTATGTTGTTTTTATGCTTTGTATAGCTGTCATTCAAGCTACATGCTCGTATAGCTGTCTGCTTATATTCCTTGCTGCACTGTCACCTTATCATCTCTCTGGCTGCAAGGCCTGACTCAAACCAGCTGAACTCAATGGAGAGATTTCAGGCAATTTGACAGGATTTAGGTTCTCCTCAGAGGCTTAAAATGATGGCAGCATTTTTTCATTCTCTACTGAAATTTTCAACTCTTTTTTCAGGTACTTGGCAATATGCTAATGAAAGTGATAGGATCCTTGTTCAGTCGGTCTGCTTACAAATCAGAGGACAGATTCTGCAAAAGCTTGGTATGGCTTTTTTCTGTAAATATCTATTCAAGGTTTCTCCCAATTTTTTCCTTTATAGTCAGGATTTGTAATGATGCAATTGTCATATGTCAGAATTTTAGCTTGTGTGAAACGTCTGCCTGACATCCATAACACAGCCACAGAAGATGAGTTATACACACATCTGTTTGAAGAAGCAAGGACCTAGAGCCATGTACCAAGCAAGCACATTTTAAGAATTAACATCTTATTATTAATCTAACCAGAAGCCAAGGAGCATCCTGCAATATTGTTTCATTCTTCTGCTAACACTTTTCCCAAATTCACTGTTCCCAAAAGCATGCAGTAGCTTAACATGGGTACATCACAGCAGTTTCTTCTGTCAATATAAGACGATCCCTAGCATTCAGTAGGCTGTATTCCAGGCTTGGTACTTGGGGCCAGCAGCCTTAGTTTTACGCTTCTGCCATAACCTTTCATCTTCAGCGACTGTTGAGATGAGGTCTTTTATGAGCATAAAATGTGTGTTTATACACAGCCAAAAGCTAAAGGAAACTAATGTTCACTGTCACCAAAGCAAAATATGCCATGATATGGTTTTATACTGTTTCCAGGGCTGCCAACTCAAGAAGATGTAAAATAAACTCAGCCTATTTAAAGCTATCTGTAGCAGTAATCTGCTTAGTGACTATTTCTCTGGTTTATTTCAGGGATGTGGTATGAGGCAGCAGAGTTGATTTGGGCTTCAGTTGTAGGATATTTCAAACTTCCTCTACCAGATAAAAAGGTAGGATGTCCTTTTCACTCTGGATAGCCTTGCCAATCTAATAATCATTCCAGATTAGCTTTTGTTGATTTCAGTCATGTCTTTTAGAAATAAAGTTTCAATTATGCATCTCAGACACGGCTAACATTAAGAACAAATATTCCAGTTGGTCTGTGTATCACATTGTTTGTTTCCGCATGCATGCACAGACTTACAGACACCTTTTTCCTGCAGGGAAACAGAGTGATAGTTTTCATTAGTGATAAAGTGATTTCAAAGTGATAGTTTTCATTAAGCAGAGTTGTCTGAAGTGAGCCATCACCTACGATGTCACAGGTGTCTCTGACAAGGACAGACTAATCCCAGAACACAACCATAGATTTGGGTTTCTTGGTTTGGTTTTCTTGTTTGTTTTTTTAGCATTTCTGTTTGCTGAAATGTTCTCAAGCTGCCCTACACTATCTGTTGTGAGTGGTGTATGTCCCCTGGCCCTGCAGCATCTGAACACCTTGCAGCAGCTAATATACCTGTCTTTAATACTTTTGTGAGGTATGGTCGCACTAATTTTCCCTCTGCCAATGAAGCAACAGTCATACCATGTGTCCGTAGCCAAACAGGAATGTGAACCTAAGTCTTGCAAGTCCTGGGGTGATTCTTTAATAATTTTTGTAATTGTATTCCAGAATAGGACATACCAAAAAACCAGACCTCATCACCTCTCCTCTCCCGTACTTAAAAGCTTGACTTTAATCTCAGAACATCCCTATGAGACCAAAGATGTGTAGTGAATTTTGCAGAAAGTGTACAGATACTTCCTGGCTTTCTCAACTATTTAGCTGGGCAGGCCCTTAGCCATCAGGTGTAAATCAAAAGTTCAGGAAAGAGACTTCGCTTTCATTGTCACAAATAGCACCCTGGAAAAATATCTAAGGAAAATGCAGTGCTATTGAAGTTACTGTTGAAGGCAAGAGCTAGCGGTTATCAGAATAGCTGCCACTCACAGAAACTCATAAGGGTCCACCAAGGCAGCATTTTCTGCAAGTTAATAAAACCCTACCAAGATGACCTGAGTTTCTCAGCAGTACTTCTCTTTGGATCCTTTTTGGTTCATTTTGTTGGATTTTCGGTGTGGGTTGTGTTGTTTGTTTGTTTGTTTGTTTGTTTTCTGGTTTGACATATACAGAAACTAAGTAAATGTGAGAAAAAAAAATCAAAACACGTGGGAAAAAACCTTCCATTTCTTTTTCAGGGAATTGCTACCTCCTTGGGTATTATAGCTGATATCTTTTCTTCCATGAGTGAGAAGGATTATATACGTTTTAAAACCAATGCTGAGATTGACCTGGTAAGACTTGGTTTAGTACTTGTGTGTGCAGATTCTTCAGAAAAATTGTATGTCATTGTCCCACATTCACTCACATTTTGTCTGCCCTCCAGTTCCTCTCCTAAGCTGAGAGGGCTGTAGAATATTCCATTGCTCCCATTGATAAAGTTCATTGGCACCTAAATGGAAAAATGCTTTGCTCCAGGAAAAAAAGAAACAGTAAAAATATTTATTTAGTGTGGGTATATGTGTGTGTATGTATAATACACAGATGATTTACAGAGCCCCAAACTGACATATCTATGGTAAACCTGAGCAAAAAGGCTCTTTCAGAAATACAGTCGGCTGTTGTTGTGTAAGATTTGATGTCCTACTCTGTCAAGATTCAAAGGCATCAGAAACCTCATGGAACCTACAAATCTCAATGGACTCTGATGACCAAATCCCAAGCTGCCTACCTCCAGTCTAACAGGGTTGCCTGCCAGGTAGACACTTCTCTTTGAAAAGAGAGCCTTTAAAATGAGGTTTCCCCTTGTGCTTTTTTTTTGTTTCATCAGAGCCTTCTCCGGGAGTTCAGCCATCGCTTACTATCAGCTGCTGAAGCCTGCAAACTGGCGGCAGCCTACAGCCAGTATACCCCACTGTTTGTGCTCACAGCAGTGGTAAGTATTAGTCCTCATTCTGGAAGTGCTGTGTGTATAAGAGAAGAGTCCAGGCTATTAAATTTGGCTGTAATCTAGCTTCCAAGCATCGTACTGTACAATATGCTCCTATCTGTGTTGTGGATATAATGATACATGTTACTCTGGACTCCAGTCTGAAGCTAAGCAGATGGGAAGAAAGCAGTATCTGTCTGCAGAGCGAGGATGGGCTTTCGAGCCCACCTGAGAGTGTTGCTTTTCCTGTAAATAAAGATGTATTTCAAAGGAGAAAGAGCAAGATTGTTTCCTAACAGAAATACAGCAGCAGGCAGTTAGAGCCAGCATTTTCTTCCAATTGTAAAAGGGAAAGAAACACATTTTTTCCTCCTTTCATTTAGTTGAGACAGAGGTGCTGTTTTTTAATTCCTTGATTCCTCTTTTGTCCTCTCCCAGAACATCCGTGGGGTATGTTTGCTGTCCTATAGTCACTCCAAGGACTGTCCGCCCAAAAGGAGAAAGTTCTACTTGTCCGAAGCCAAAGAAACCTTCGAGATCGGCCTCCTCACCAAGAACGAAAACAGTCCTGTCACCAGCAAGCAGGAGCTCCATAGCTTTATTAAAGCTGCTTTCTGCCTCACAACTGTGCATCGATGGCTCTATGGGGACAGTGAGAAGCTCCATGAGGTGGGTCAGCTCTGTAGGGAAGCCATGGGAAAACTGCACGCGTACAGCACTTCGCTTGCAGAAGAGGAAGAGAAAGGAGTGCTTGCCAAGGAGATCATGTCTCTGATCACGTCCGTTAAGAAGCACTTGCAAGTGGAAAGCTTTCCTAATTCTGATGCCAGGTCTTACATTCCAGACAGTTACAAAAGCGCAGTGCAAAAACCTATCCTGCAAGGGGAGGCCAACTTTGAGAAGATCCTTGCCAAGCATTCTCAGCATCATCTGTCAGTGTGTGAAGTGTTTAAAAATACTTGCAGGATTCATAAAACCACACCAGGAGAAACGCACACGGGAGCTTGTGTCACAACCTTAAAAACAGAAACCAAAAACATAGACACTGTGTGCACCACTGAAGAAGCAGCGTACCAGAGGAAAGGTGCTGGCAAAATGGCCAATACACAAAAAGCAGAAAGTAGCTCAGAGAGACTCAGTGGCCAAACAAGAAACAAACACATCACTTCTGATGTGATCAATATTTCCTTTGAAGAAGAGACTGAACCATTTGAAATAGTAATAAATGATGGAAACAGTGCTTTTGGCAGATGGCAAAACAGGAGTCAAACCACCACTTCAGAGAACTCATGGTGCAAGCTGTTGCTGTCAAGTTACTCCTCCAGCTGGGAGGAACTGAGCTGTAATAGCAGCCAGGAGCCTCCCAGGGAAGGGCAGCAGCAGCAGCAGAAGGGCTCAGCAGAGGAGCAGTGTTGCACAACAGAATCTGCCGAATACGACCAAGTAGCTCACCTGCACTCACTGCCTCCAAGAGCCCATCAGCCTTCTCCTCGAGAGCTCCCGCGTGGCTCAGTGGGGTCTCCTCACGCTCCCCCGGCCAGAAAGCCCAGGCAGGGTGGCTGCAGTACCATGGACAGCAGGCTCATACCAAGGCAGGCACCCAAATCCCACTTGGCCTGGGTGCAGCCGGCGGGAGGAACCAGGGGCAGAAGTGAGGGTCCCTCGTCTGACCACAGCCCCGCCACAAATGGGGTGGTTGATGCAGAGTCTACAGGCACTGAGCCAGAAATGGCCAGCGAGGCCCCTGTGGGTAACTGGTTGGGGAAATCTCCAGCCGTGGCCGGGAACAGGTCTCACAAAATGGTTGATGTTGACCCCCAGGCAGAAACGATAGATGACACTGAATTTGATTTCATCAGTATTGGAGACTTGGTAAACAATTATCCCACAGCGACTGGTCCAGAGCATCAGCCAGCTCCGGGTGCACCAACAGCTTTACCCTCAGGGGGAAAGATGTCCAAAGTCAACTACTTTGACTGTGCTACTACTGAAGAAGAAGAAGAAAAGCCTCAGGACAGGGTGAGCAGCCAGAGGCCATCCAGTTCATCTCTAAGTCCATGGCACAACTCAACTCAGAAGCCCAAGTGTTCCCCTGAAGGTCCATTTCTGAATCCAAGGGGAAATGGTCTTGCCTTTACACCTGGGAGAACAAAGGAAGAAATCCTTGATGCTCGAATTCTGAGGGATGATGACTATGTGCAGCTTCTGGCAGGAGTAGAGCATAACTGGCTTGTCCAGAGACTGAGGCCTACTGGAATTTTTAAGCCTAAACAGCTTCATAAAGCATACTGTAAGTTTCCACACAGCAACAAGCGTTTTCATGCAGTGATAGCTACTCCCACAGAAAACAGCCTTGACTCAGGCTTTTTAACATCATGTTTTAGTCATCACTTACTAGGATTTTTTTGTTGTTCTTTTATGAATTTTTGTACAAAAAAAAAAAGAAAGAAAAAAAAAAAGCAACAGAAGAACACTCCCTTGAAACATTTTCTTGTATTCCTACCTACCCATTTGCACATCAGTCACAGCTTCATGGAGATGGGCTCCATCTCCATGCCCACTCAGTCCCTCCTGCTTTATCCATTCATGCAATAGGTAACTCAGGCTACTTGGTTCCTGTGCTGGTTTGTCAAGTCTATTTTACCCCTTTTACTTGAGCCCATTTAAGTTCAATATTTCATCCCTTTGAACTATGTATTTGAGATAATGATTATAAAGTTAATTGTAAATAACAGTTCAATTTATTTTCTGAATCTTAATTTGCAGAACTTTGTTCAATATACTAGGAAATACAGAAGTTAGGAGCAACACCTCCATAGGATGCCTCATTGAGCTCATTAAGTGCAATCTACTGGGGGATCATCCCATCTTGCTTGTTTCAAGCCTGTTTAGATATTTTTGTCCTTGATGTAAAACATCCATCTCTGCACCTCAGTGCCACTTAGCACATATCTTATTGCACAGTACTTTGCTTTCAGAGGAGCCTGGATATCTTAGCTCCTAGGTGATGGTATATCACCCCTCAGCTCAGGCTTAGAGCAATCCTGTGGAATTGTCCAGACTACCTGTTGTGTCTTCTTTTTGTAGCAGCTCTTCTTTTGAAATACTCAAAGAAATCAGGCCTCTGGACAGGCCAGGAAACAGCTGTATTCATTGGGGACTACCTGAACGTGGCAAAGGAAGGCAAACAGAGAAATGCATTTTGGATACACTTCCTGCACCAAGAAGAAAGCCTGGGAAGGTATTGACCAAACCAATTTTTGAAAAAAAAAATGTATATCAATTCTACTTCTGTGTAAATATGAATGAAAACTGCCTGGTACGATTAATCTTATACCTGTGATTCAGCTAGTCCAGTGCCTTATCGGACAGTAGCTTTTATCAGGTATTTTCAGAAGGTAATACAAGTTTTTATTTGGGCAACTACAGAAACAGCAGTCACAATGGCAGAAGATTGTTCCTTTATTCTGTTTCAACCTAGTTTATGTTTAGTTAGATTTTGGCTGGTTTTCTGTAGCAAGGCTGTTTTATTGCTTTTCTAAATCTCTTGTGCATTTTGTCAATCTTTAGTAGGGTAAATCTTATCACCCATTTAGCTCTCTGATTTTGAATTTTTGGGAAGAAAAAGCTACTTTACTGTTGTCTTACAGCAGCCATGTTAGTGTCTATCTGCTCATGACAGGCCGTAGGCCCGAACTCACCTCCATCTGTTCTGGGATAATCTGATGGGAGATTAAGTGACACTTCCTTTTTATATGACCTCTAGCTTTGCATTAGAGAATTCCTGTTTCTGATCTTCCGTAACACTCAAACAAAACATCTGTAATTCAAAATTAACTTTTTTTTTTTTTTAAGACAGTTTTTCCCCACATGAGCAGTAATAAACCTGACAGAGATTCCAGAGTAGGCCCTTTCATTAAACAAGCCCATCTAATCCTACTTATGGGTAGGCAGAGCAGCGCTTCATGTTGCTGAAGAGGGTAGAAGCACAGAGTGGTATTAGTACCTCAGAGGCAGACCAAACTTTTTGCTTGATTTCATTTTCCTGTGGAGACACCAGCAATTGTTCTGTTTATAAGCCAAGACAGACAGGCTTACAGCTGCTGCAGTCTGAAAGAAGGAACGCTAGGTTAATGTGATGCTGGGCCTGAGAGGCTACCCTAGCTAGCACGATGCTACACTTCCAAGTACCCAGATTCCAGCCTAGAATCACTTTGCAACAAGCTCGTTCTTAACACAGAGTGAAGGAGCAACAATGCCTATAGGCAGAGAAGTTCTTCAGTCACTTTTGACAATGGGTTTACACAATGGATCCTTTTGATCTGAAAGCAAAGTTAAAAACACATGTATGTTTCACATCAGGAAAGCTCTGCTGGCTGCTAATCACAGATTTTGGATTGTTATTAGAAGTATCTTATGATTTCTTATGGGTTAAGAACAGTATTTTAAGTACCTCTGAGTCAGGTCTCCCTTCAGAGTCAAGAAGAGTTGACTTTAAACATTCCATTGCTATGAAACCTTCATCCTAGGATTTGGTTGATTTTTACAGCATTTTATTCCAGTAAGAGCTTTAGGAGAAAAAAAAACAAAACACACAACTTTATGGTTTGATGTTTGTGTATGGTAATGATGTTTGTGTACCACAAGTAGGGCTTCCTGAGTACAGTCTGCTGCAAACCTGGCTACACCAAAGGTTGTTTTTGTTTTGCTTTGCTTTGTTTTGTTTGTTTTGTTTTGTTTTGTTTTTTCTTGTTTAGGTATGTTGGGAAAGAATATAAAGAAGAAAAGGGGCTTCTTCATCATTTCAGTGACGTGGAACGACAAATGACTGCTCAGTACTACGTGACGGAATTCAACAAAAGGCTCTATGAGCAAAAGGTCCCTACCCAAATCTTTTATATCCCATCTGCAGTACTTCTGGTAAGAGCTGTCTTCAAAGCAATACCAAGGAATTGATGGGAAGTGGGTCATAAGTCAGTTTGACTTTAAATTACTAGTAGTTAGGCCACCTGTAGATGACATGCTGTAATTCATGTGATCTTACCTGGTAGGTGTACTTGATTGTTCAGGACAGAAGACATCCTTCAAATGGCTATCACAGAAAAGCTGTTTTCCTCAATAACAACCCCTTATCATAGCAATTCTTATTAGTTATTAGTTCTTATTAGGAGAGGAATAGGTCACTATATAAAGAAGCAGCCCACCTCAGAGGAGAGAGGGTTGGGGTCTGCCTGAGCAGAAGCGCTCTCCCTCTCTCCGAGACACCGTCTGCTCCTTTTCCAATTGTCCCTAGCAAAGAACCAGCTCCGCCACATCTCTGTGTGGTCTGTGCTCTGTAAGGAGAAGGAAATGCCCATGTACTCCCTGAAGGTGAGCTCACACTGATGGTGAGGGAAGACTAGTGGAAACGGCAGGGCTTTGAGCTTCAGCAAGACCACAGGTCCATCAGGCACCTCTCACTGAGGACCATTCTGCCCCTACATTCCAACAGTTCAGCCTCAGACATTGCCTGCTGGCAGAGGCAAGAACCAAGTGGCTGAGAGCTGGCTGGGATGTGAAGAGTTATCTGAGCAAGCCTAGGAGGGAGGCACAGCAAAGTCATGAGAATTTATTGTGTCTGGAGTGGGTTGAAAAAACAAGAAGCCTGAAGCAAGAAGTTTTGAAGAAAAAGCAGTTTGGGGTTAGTCTTTAAACAGCAACAAACAGCAACTAAAATACCCACAACTCAACTGAAGTAACAGCCACATTAGATAAGGGAAGATGGCTATTTGTCCACTTGGTTTCAAACACACAGAGTTTGAGGAGGCTGCGTTCAACACACTCTTAGGGCACACCTCGCAGATCATACTGGCCTTCTGTGTTTCAGAAGTGTAGCCAGGACAGCTGTTGCTGCTCTTACTACCCTCTTTGCTCTGCAAGATGTCTTCAAGGGCAGCAAAGCCACGGAACAGGTGGCCCTGCTGTGCCAGCACCCAATCTGAGTGCTAGAGGTGGGAGCCACATCTGTGTGATCTGGCACGGAGGTTAAACCAGACATCCAGCCCTCCAGGGGAAATTTACAGGTCTTTTCCAAGTTCTTATGCTTAACTTTCAGTTTGACTTGTGTTTCAGATGTGGAGAGCTAAGTAGACTGTCTCTCCCTGCCTACTACAGAGCTGAGTTCACTGTTATTAGCATGTATATGAATTCACAATATTAGTATGATAGCATGATATGTATATTACTGGTTCTGCAAGCCATTCTGGCAGTAGATCTGGCTCTATGCCACTTGCTAATAAGGCCTAATGAGAGCCTGGCACCAGCACTTACTAGTCTCTGAAGACAGAAATTACTAAAAAAAAAAAAAAAAAAAAACCACAGCAACAACGACAAAAAAACTACAACAATAAAAACAATAAAAATCACCCAGTGGTTATTTGCACATTGAAGAAGGACCAGGTGCAAGTTTATTCAAATCTTTTCATTTTTCTAGCTTGTTCTTTAGATAGAATCTCCTGAAAGAAGTTTCTCATTTGCTGAACAAACTAGATATTTGTCGAATTTGTTGCTCAGTTTGGCCTGCCAGGCTGGCTTTGTGTTGGTGCCATCATTGCTCTAGTTAAATGTGAGCTCTGAGCAGCCTGTGTTTTGAATCAGCAGTGGGTTAATATGGAGGATATTTCCATCCATCTTATGACAGAAAGTTCTAAGAGGAAAATACAAACATTCCCTTAGAGGAGCTTTAGCATTCTTGCTTTCACATCTCTGCACGGACGACTGTCACTGAAACTCTCTTTTCAGATACTGGAAAACAGAAAAATAAAAGGATGTGTGAGCGTGGAGCCCTACATCCTGGGGGAGTTTGTGAAGCTGTCCAATAACACAAAGGTGGTAAAGAACGAGTACAAAGCCACAGAGTATGGTCTGGCCTATGGCCATTTCTCCTACGAGTACTCCAATGGAACAGACGTTGTTGTTGACCTGCAAGGTTTGTATTGCGGTGAACTCCATTTATTGCATATCCCCTCAAGTAGCAGAATATGCTGTACGAGGACATAGCCCCTCTAAACGACATAAGGTGAGGGAGGTATGTGCAGGTGTGTTTCTGCTGTGAGCAGTACTTTTTTTCTGTGCTGTGTCACAGCAAGAGCAGATAAGCCGCACGCTCCCCAGAGTGCCACAGGAGCAGTCTGCACCCAATTAGGCTAAAGCCAGGCTGCGAGGATGTGTCCTGTGGAAACACCTGAAGGAGAACCACTAAAAAAGACAGCGGGTTTTGTCACACTTCCTCCTTCCCAAAATTGGCAAGCCTAAAATAATTCCCTATTTAGTTAATGGAGAACTGAGCTCTTTGGTTAAAAGCCAAGGGTACAACCTTTCAGAATCAACCTTCATCACAGGGGTATCTCTGGGATGTTCAAGAAATATTCATTCAGTACCTCCTAGGGTTTCATTCTGCTTTTGCTGACACAGGTGTAAACTGGGAATCACTGAACTGACATGAGCAGAGTGTGGGCTGTGCCAAGCAGAAAGTACTGGGTGGGATAGCGCAAGGGCCATGGTGCTTGATAAAAAAAGATGTATCCTTTCTTCCGCAGGCTGGGTGACAGGGAATGGGAAAGGCCTCATCTACCTCACAGACCCACAGATTCATTCTGTTAATAGCAAAGATGTTTCACGCTCTAACTTTGGGAAGAGAGGAATTTATTACTTCTTCAATAACCAACACGTGGAGTGCAATGAAATCTGTCGTTGCCTTTCTTTAACGAGACCCTCAGTAGAGCCACCAATGTAGACTCACACAAGAGACCCAAGCAGAAGATGACCCATAAGATGGGCAGTATTTTATCCTACACACTTCTAGGAGCATGTTGTCTTCATGAGAACAGAGGCCCTCAGATGACACTCACGTGAGTCTGGTCAGCCATTACCTGCACCATTTTGGGAAAGTTCTGGTCTGTGCACCCCAGCTGGTATTGCCATGTTACCATCTTGTGTACCATCTGAAATGCTTGTTCGTATAGCCATCTGTCAGACTTAGCAGAAGACCACAAGAGGAAGAAGAAAGCAGCCTCCAAAATTCAGCTAGAGGTGTGTTACAAGACTGTATAAACATCCAGTGCATCAGCAGACCCAGTGAGGGCAACAGGCACCATCTGCTCTTCGGAAATGGAGTAGGAAACAGAGCGAGACAGAAGCAGAGACTTGTGTTTCAACCATCTGTAAAATTCACAGAAAGTTGTATAAATGCTTCAGGGAACAAATGGTGATGTTTTGGGTTGTTAAAAAATAAAAACACAATTTCTTTCAGAGGGGTATGTACGTATAGGTGTGACCACACAATATTTAAATAGAAGGAAATATGGTTTTAACTGCAACGGCCAAAAAAATCTGCTGTTCTTCAAGGAAAAAAATACTGGTCTCAAGCCAGGAAAAACTGTACATGAATAATTTAGGCCTGCTACATTTAAGAAACTCTCAGGAGAGAGTGGAATAGTCCTCACTTAAGAACAACACATCTCTTCTGACTGTAACGAAACTGTGAACACCATAAGTTTTGCGAATGATTCTGTAACTAATTCCAACAAACAATCTCCCCAGGCACGAATGCAGACACTGGTACAAAGGAGTGCTTCCAGGGGGAGGCCAGTATCGAATCAGCACTGGCACGGGCACAGGGTGAGCAGCCTCAGTGCCTGTTTGGGTTCCTGCTAGAGAGGCAGAGCACCTCCTCATTCTGAGCTGTACACGCTTACTCAGTACACCCTTAGCGCAGTACAAGCTGCAGAAAGACTCCCAGTAACTACAGGATCCTCCAGCACAAAATCCAGTTGTCATCACCCACAGGAGCTCCATCCAGGGCTTATTGCTTGCAAACCTGTTTTGGCATGGCTGGTCCATCAGATTGTGGTTCAATGCATCCAAGGGCAGTGCACAGCCCTGGTTGTATGACTACGTGAGCTTGTTTGCTGTGTGAGCTAGGCACTCACAGGTACAGCTCACATCAGCTATTCAGAGCAGGTGCTAGGGCTTTAAGGGGTTGCTTGTGAGTGAAAAAGGTGTCCTCTAAGTGGTATCTTTACACACTGCCCCTATCAACACCCCACACCAAGACCTTATCCTCTCACCTTGCTCTGCTTATGCAACCGAAGACTAAATCCTAAATTTTTAAATCTAAAATCTTTAAAACCTAAATCCCTACATGAGGAGGGATTTTCTTGACAATTCTGCCTGTTCTAGGAACACACTTTACTCTCACACATACAAACAGCTGTGACTTCGAATATGTCCTTTAACTCAAACATTTTTGCTGAATTTTTGCTGTTGTTTGTGGTTGATACATAGCACACACCCAGAGAGCCCCTAATATTTAACACCAGTGCTGAGCAGCCTGTGGCATGCGTGCCGGCCACATGCTTCAATAGTGTATGCTGGGCTAGAGGCAGCTGCAGCTTTTTGCATTTTATGAAACAATCTTTTGTGGGATTTTATTTTGTTGTCTTGTGTTGCTTTGTTTTATTTTAAACTAAAACCTGAAGTTCATTCAGGTGACCTCCTTGGACACTCGTGAGCCACGGGGAACTGGAAAGTATGAAATGCAGAACTATTTTTTCCTGCACAGGCTGCTTAGGTGGTAAGAATCAAACCTGGCAGCACGGTCAGGGAATGCATACACATGTTGTTGTGCTGCCTCCCACCTTGGTGAGCCTTTCTTAACTGAGAAAGGATCCAGAAGAAAGAGGGAATGAGAGCTCCTCACCCTGCATGTTGCACTCCTTCAAAGCCGAGTTAAGCAGACTGGAGCTTCTGGTTGAGGGATAAGGAAAATAAAAGCTATCAGCAACACTATTCAGATTCAGAGTTTACAGGAGAATGTTTGTTCCAGCCTTTGCAAGGGACACTCTGCAGATTTTGATTAAAAGCAGAGGGCATATTTTTGCACATACAGGCTGCATCTGGTTTTCTATTCCACCGGAGAGCAAAAGAGGTCTTGGGCTCTTTCAGCACACCTCTCCTGGTGTTATTGTCCTAACCGGGAGGCCAAAAGCTACTTCTGTGAAATTTCAAGAAAGAGGTGTGCATATTCCCCTTAGTTCCACATCTGGCAGGAGTAGCAGGACTGGACGGAACACTGGCTGCTGCTCGGGAACCTGCCTCTCTAGCCAAAATAAAATATGACGAGACTTTGGTTTTACTCTTCAAAGACTATGCCAAGGCATCCAGAGTGTGTGCATGTGCAGTCATCCATGTACCAGGGGATTCTTCATCTGAAAAATGGTATAGAGCTTCCCTGCTACATCCAAGGTCACTAGCTTCCTCCACTGAAAATGCTCTCTTCTCTTCTCCTCCAAACCCGGAGGTTCCCTGCCCCATGGCCCAAGGGCTGGGACTGCTTCTTTTGGGAGATTTGCGTCATGAGAAAGGGAACACAGCATTAAATTTCCACAAAAAGATGGGTCCCCAGCACCATGGCGTCAGCTTTAACAAAACCATAAGCTTTTGTTTCTGCAACTGGCAGAGATTTTTAGGCTTTTGTTGCCGCTTTTTAGCAATGCTATTGTTTTCTACGTGGTTTGCGCCGAGTTGTTTGGAAAGATGCCCTATCACTGTGCTGAACAATTAGAACTAGGTGTAAAGGGTGAGAAGCAAGAGAGAAAAAAAAATTAAATCTCTTTATTATGGTGCATAAACCTTCAGTGCTGGGGAGCTGGGCAGCTGCACAGGAAGAAAAATGCATTCAAAAATATAATGCTAGTGTGAATAATCCTTTCTCGAATGCTGCTTGCAGACTGCTTCAGCTTTGTCAGGTGAACTTGAACTGGGCCATCAGATTTGCTGTCGTTCCCATTGCACACTGTCTATCACCCCAGGGCATTCACCATCTTGACTGTTGTTAAAAGGGAGCGAACAATCCATCATTGAGCCCGGGAGTCACTCGCTCATAGAAAAGTAAAATCGGCATGTGACGGTACACTCAGCCCCAGTGTTTCACAGATTAAAGTGATACATGAAAACTCACGTGTTACTGGGAAGATTAAGCCAGTTATCTTGTTCTGCAGCCAATAAAGGGCTGCCTTGTCTGTGGCAGGAGGAGAACGCTGGCTTTAACCAAGTGACAGAAATTGTGCATACGGAGCTTCATGCTGCTGCAAAACAGAGCTCTAAACTGCCAAGGGGAAACAAAGATGGTCAGCAAGATTTTGGGAATTAACCGGCAGCAGTGATGCTGCGTTAAAGCCTTTTCTTTCTCTATAGAGACAATTAAAAACAAAACTAAACCTCCCTAACAATCCCTGGAGAACAAAGTGTCCTTGCGCACTGTCAACAGCCAGCCCCGCGATGCCTGTTGTAAAGTGTGTGTGGTTTAGAGACCCGCAAAAAGCAACACCTTTTCCAGTCTCTGCTGCTTGTTTGACCAAAGAAAATGTGTTTAGATATGCTTTTGAATAAATTCTTGTGTGGGGAATCTTAATATCTGGAGTACTTCCTAATATAGGGTATTAGCATTTAGCAGCTGGTTTCTTTTGTTGCTTTATGTAAGACATTTTCCCACCCCAGCTAAACGTATGGCTACTGACAGATCTTTGAATGAGCAATTCAGGAAAGTCAGTGTCGAGTGTCAGCCTGCCCAGTTCCCACCTAAAACCAACACCGTAACGTTTAGCCTGGTAGCTTCCATCGGTTGTAACCTCAGCAGGCTGGGGCTCATGTCTGGAACTCTCAGAGCTTTGCTCAGCGCCCTGCCATTAGCCGGTGCTTGAGCACAGAGCTTGCCTTAATAATGATGTATCCACATATATCCGACAGCCTTTAGGCAGCCATAGCACGTACGTGGCCCGAAACACACAGAACTTACACTGCGGGTTGATGCGGTGTATGGTACAAACGGGGGGCTAACGGGGGAACTAAGCAGCTGACTCAGAGCATTTAATCTTTTGGCTGGAAGCACCAGCTTAGAGCTACTGGCCAAAAAAATCTCCTTTCTGCCATTTCCTCTGGCTTCAGAAGAAAGTCATGTGAACCAACCAAGATTTGCATTGTTTTGTGTTATTTGTTGTTTTGTTTTGGTTTTATTTTTCATAGGCATTCAGTCGTGTATTAAGTAACTTGCTACCCAATGTGCTTTTTAGGGTGGATTAATCACACCACACTCCCAAGCGTGAGGCGAGAGCCACAAATGACCATTAGGAAGCAGTCACCCCATGGTCTCTACAAAATGAGAGAAGCTGCACTGCGTTAGAACAGTGAAATATTGTCATTAGCTGTAGGGGCATAAAGCCTGCAGGACTTACATTCACCTGGTAAAAGCAGTAAGCCAAGCACAAAAGCTTTCTGCTGCTGACAGCGTGGCAATGAGCTCTTTCCTGAGCTTTGGGGAAGGTGTTTGGTGAAGGAAGTTTGTGCTGTTAGAAGTCCCTCTGTGAGCACCCAGGCGAAAGACAGAGGCCTCGCGTGCTTTGCTGCATGCACTCTTGCATAAAAATCAGTCAATTAGAGATTGAAAGGGAACATGTTCAACAACCGAACCCTATTACAGCTGGGCACGAGGAGTGCAGGCAGAACTGGGGCATCATCAGGCCTTGGCAGAGGGCGCGAGGCGGGCGACATGCCGCGCTGACACCTGCATCCTCACCCAGACCAGGCCCGGACGATTCAACGGGTGGGAGAAGCCAGCACAAGCACCCGGGGCGCCCAGGCTTTCCCCCCTCCACTGTCAGGCTGAAGCCCAAGCGGCCATGCTGGACATGGGAGGCACGGGGCTGCTGCCTGCCCCGCGCAGGCCGTCACATTAATAGGGGATGATTTGCAAATGGCGTCCCCCCCACCGCCACCCCCCGGCCCCCCTCTGCCCGACTCCCGCTTTTCTGCTCAATGGCACAGATGCTGCTTTGTGCTGCCCAGGACCAAGCAGCTATTAGCAGCAAATCCAGCGAGGGAAATTAATGAAGGCGACTACTAATAAAAGGCAGCTCAGGACAGCCATACCAACTTGCTCCAAGCAGTAATTAACTTTTCTAAAACTCACGAAGGTAAATATGCCTTCAGCTTTGGTTCAGACCCTCTCCTTTTTAATCAAGGCAGGGGGATGGGAGGAGGCCCAGTCCCCGCTGCCCGCCAGCACAGCAGCCCGCCTTCCCTCTGCCCGGTGTACAACTTTTCCTCAAGGCGGCTTTTAACGTGCTCTGTCTCCAGTCCCAGCACTGCAAGATCACCGCCTGTGTTGCGTTCAGCACTGCAGGCTGCGGGGAGGAAAGCACAGCCCGAAGCTTGCTCTGCCGGCCCAGAGGCACAGCGCTAAGCCTGAGCTCGGGTTTGCCCCACGGTGACAGCAAAAACGTGTGCTGAGCCTGCACAGATGGCACAGCATCACAGCTTTAAGGCAGGATGCTTCCTGAGGAGGAAGGTGTCAGCTGGGCACAAATCAAGACAGGTTTAGAGATGCAAGACTTTGCCCAGCAGAAAGGCATCCCTCTACACTGGGTAAAAATCCCACCAAGACCTCTGCTCATGGAAGGGGTCCGCAGGGCTACAACTGCTGCACAAAAGCGTGCTGAGCTGCAGTGAGTGCTTGGGACTGCTTTGTCCATACAGTGCAGGAATGGGGGCTGCACAGGTCAAATCCAGACAAAACAAAGGCAAAGTTTTAACAGACAAGCCCAGACCCTTACAGGAGGTGTTTTCTATGGCTCGGTTCCTGAGAGATCAGTTGCAGCCCCCAGCCCCTACGGCTGTGTGGAGCACTGCGTTCCCCTCGCCACAGCGATGCGCTGTCCCTGTCCCACAGGGCCTGGTCCTCGGCCAGGATGCGCCCCAGTGTCAGCTGCTTTCCCCAGGCACACGGGCATACCCCCATTTGTATGTTTTACAGATATTTTGGGGTGTGCTCTTGTTGTAGAGACATTGCATTTCTCTAAGTTACATGCGTGTCTTTGTGTGGAAATAAGATGTAACCGTCTAATATCCCAGATGATTGGCCCTTTCAATTAAAACAACATTATGCAAAAAATAATGAATCCCATCTTAAAAAAGCAGCCAATGTGTGCTTAATTACTTAATGTAATATACATTTCAATAACAAAGTCATTAGAGCGCACTGTAGGATGCCCTGTAACAGGTGAATCCTAATCCAGTTGCTTCACAGCATAATGGCATTACTTTTTTTTTCTGCCATCATGAAACCAAAGCCTCCTTGTGACAATAAAATCATGAGAAAAATTTCCATAACAGGAGTAAATCAAGGCCAGGCCATGCGTCCCACATGTGTGAAATGTGTGCTGGGGAGAGGGGAAGGGCCACATGGTGGCTGGCCGTGCAGGCTGGGTGCAGGCCGGGCTTGCTCTGTGGAAACACATAGGTGCACCAATGGTTTGTGTACCACACGAGAGGAAAGCAAGTGCCAGCCCTTGGGGTGAGTTGGGCTCCCTGGGGCTATCTGTGAGCCGGGGGTGTGTATAACCCTCCCTCAGGAGCCACAGAGCAGCCCGGCAGGCTCCAGCAGCGCAGAGAAGCTTTTATGCCAAAGCACAACGTGCAGAAGGACCATAAACACATTTTAAAGGGAAGATGACCTCTTTGTCATGAGGAATTACGCTTTTTCGGCAAGGTGCAGCCGTGGAAACAGCCCCCCCCCATTCCCCCACTCCATCCCGAAGGGCACTTTTGCCTTTTACACCCCCAGCCCAGTACCAGGCCCACTGCAGGGCTCTGGGCCCGCAGGCTGCTTTCCCAAGGCTCTGGGCAGCCACTAGGATTTCACTAATAATTTGCGACCCTCTGGCTTTGCAGCAGTGCCCACAGCCAGGAAGGGACCAGGGAAGGGCTGTGGGACCCCCATCTGCCCCCTTCTCTTTCCCATCTGCCCGGCGGGATGGGTGATGCTCCCCATCACCACCATGGCACAAGGGCGAGCCAGGCATTGGGCTCCTTGTTGGCATTCCTGGAGTTTAATCATTAGAGGGGTTGTTAACAGAGAGAGACGGAGCCATCCCGCTCCCGACAGGCCACCCCACACGCTGCCAGCCCCACTGAAAGGATGCCTCCTGTTTTGTTCCTTCTGGCCCACGGCAGATTTGGGGGGACACAGCTTCATATCGCTGGCCACATCAAAGCCGTGATTATGCAAATGCACCCACTTTTTTCCCTTTCTTTTTCTTTTTTTTTCTTTTTTTTTCTTTTTTTTCTTTTTTCTGTCCTCCAGGAATTATTTATCACACAATAACCCCCCTGCCAGGGGGGGAAACAATAGATCAGGCTCGATAGCACCGCTCGCCCGAGGCTGTGGGGAAGGGGGGGCGAACCCCCGCACGTTTTATTGGACTAACCTAATTTTACTAATTCTCTTTTCACACGTTCCTTTTTTTTTTTTTTTTTTTTTTCCCCTTTTGCCCCCTTCAGGGACGTCGCTCGCCGGGCTGGGTTTCACGCTCCCAGGATCCGGGGGCACCGGGCAGATTCATGTGCCGCGCAGTTTATTTAATTAATACATTCAGCCGCCTCCACTGGTTTTTAATGATTTCCAGGTGTTTGCACCCAGAAGTCACAAAGCGCTGCTGGGCACACAGGGCAATGATTGAAGAGCCTCGGAGCGCACCAGACACCCCCCGGCCCTGCCAGCGATGGACTAATGATGCTGGGCTAAAAATGCCCTGGTTTGGGCTCGTGGCACGGGCACGGAGGATGAGGACGCCCAGGCAGTGCGGGGCAGTGATAGAGCAAGGAAGGACTGGAAGGATGAAGGCCGAGGGCAGACGGACTGCTCCTGCTCAGCGCTTTGTTGGGTGCCCTGTGTAGGAGACAACGTCTCCATGGGATAACCCAAGACATCCCCAGAGGTGCTCTGAGCCCACCCTGGCCCTGCCCGCAGTGTGGGTTTCACCGGAACATGAGAGAGATGGAGGAACGGAGCCTTCCTCTTTAAGCCCAAACCAGTTTTTATTTAAGCTCACTCATTTTTATTTTCTGGGTAGCGTTTATGTCCTACGTCCCTCTTGGTGAAACTCAGGAGCCATCAGTTTGGAAGGGTTTTAGGCAGTTACATCTTCTGCATCGGGAGGCAAAAGTAGATCCTCAGCAAACTCCCAGTGCACCTAAACACAGCATTGCTGCTTGAGAAACCACAGGATGGAGGCAACGTGCTGCTATCAGGACGATTGTGTGTGTTTCTGGTGGCTCCTTTCCACACCACAGCCAGTTCTGGGGGCTCCCTTTGCTGGGAGAGGAAGGGATTTTGTTCTTGTCCCCCTCGTCCCCGAGCACCTTTTCACCCCAAAAGTGACTGCCCCAACGCTGGGACTAAGCTGACATCCCAGAGTTTAGTCTTGCTCCTATTCCACTGGTGGAAAAAAAAAAAAAAAAAAAAAAAAGGGGTGTGTGGGGGTGTTTTTGAAGAAGCAAACCAGAATTTTAGAAGTGAAAATGTATGGGAGAGCTCTGATGAACCCTGGAGCACTTGCAAAGGGGGCATGCACCTGGGTCACCCCATTGCCCCCCACAAACTCGGCTGGGTCCGGGGAGCCCCTTGCCCAGCCCACCCCAATTTTTGGCAGAGACCAGGGCAGTTGCCAGTCCCCCTGTGCCGGAGGAGCCCCCCAGCTCCTGACAGGTGGCACGCCAGCCAAAAAAAGCAGCAAACAAAGTTATGAAAATTAGATATTTTATTTATATTTTATGACAAGAACAGTCCCTTTGTTCTTCAGCTGTAAATACATACTAGAATAAACTCTGTAAATTATACAAAAAAATACATATTTTCCATGAAATCTTTCTTTATAATAAATAAATGTGAACACGTGTGTGGCTGATCACTGTAATGTTCCGTGTCTGTTTAGGTTTTCAGTCTGTTGATTTATTTTTAATCTCCTGAAAGAAGGGGGGAGTTCCTCGTCCCCTAAAGGTCGAAATAAATAATGCATGAGGAGTCCTCCCTTCCCTCCCGATTCACACCCCCCTTTCCCTCGACGTTTTTTTTTTTTTTTCCCTTTTGATAGAGAGTTCAGCCTAAATTTCCACGCTTGCATTCAGCCCTCACAAAGCCTACAAATTATACAATGACTTCTAACCTGGCCCCCTAACAAAACAACTTTTTTTTTTTCTCTCTCTCTCTGGACCCCCCCACCCCACCCCAAACCTCGTAAATCACAAGAGACAGCTGGCGAAACGGGGAGCGGGAGGGAAGGAACGGGGGGACGGGACACACAAAAGGCCCGGGAGCTGGGAGAGCGGGCAAAGTGCAACGTCGGAGGTGGGGGCAGAGAAAATTTGGGACGGAGGGGGGGGAGAAAATTTGGGGAGGGGGCTGCGGGCGGCAGGGCTAGAGGCAGCGGCGGGGAGGCTGCGGCGGCGGCGGCGGGGGGGGCACGAAGCGGCCCCGGGGGGGCACCCAGTGCTCGGCGTCCGACGCGGAGCCGTCGGGGCTGGCTGGCGATAAAGTGCAGGCGTAGGGGGAGGCGGAGGGCGCCGGGCTGCAGGAGGAGGCCGGCGAGGGGCTGGCCTCCAGCCCGCCGTCGGGGCCGCCCCTGGCCGCCGCCGCCCCGGCCAGGCGCAGCGTCTCGGTGAGCGCCCAGATGTAGTTGTGGGCGAAGCGGAGCGTCTCGATCTTGGTGAGCTTGGCGTCCTCCGGGAAGGTGGGCAGCACGTCGCGCAGGGCGTCCAGCGCCGCGTTCAGGTGGTGCATGCGGTTGCGCTCCCGGTTGTTGGCCTTCAGCCGCCGGCTCCGCTTGAGGCGCTGCGCCGCCTCCGCCGTGCGGCACCGCCCCGGCCGCCGCTTCGCCTCCCTCCGCCGCGGCCCCGACGGCCGAGCCGAGCCGGGCCGAGCCGGGGAGGCCGCCTCCTCCTCCTCTTCCTCCTCCTCCTCCTCCTCCTCCTCCTCCTCCTCGTCGCCGGCGCTGGACGGCAGCGAGGGGGCGGGCGAGGCGAGGCCCAGCAGCAGCAGCTCGTCCTCCGCCGGCGGCGCGGGGCTCTCCGCCTTCACCAGCATCCTCCGGGGGGGGGGAGGAGGGAGGATTTTGGGGAGGGGGGGGAAAGGCGGGGAGAGAGGGGGGAGGGGGGAGCGGCCCGGGGCCCGTCGGCTGCGTGTCTGGCACACGACCCTCCTTAACACCCCTTATATACCCCGCGGGGAACAATCAAACCTGCCCCCCGCCGCCCCGCCCGACGCCCGGCCCCGGCCTCAGCCCCGGCCCCCGGCCTCCCCCCCCCCGCTCCCCCGTCGGTGCCTCGCGCTCGGCTGGAGCGTGCCGCTAATTTATTAATGAATGGGGGGGCCGCGGGGCGCGCGCGGGAGCCGGCTCCCTTTCAGCAGCTCCGGGCGGGGGGAGGACGGGGAGGCAGCCCGGGGGGAGGCTGCGGCCTCGGGGAGGCCGGGAGCTGGCTCCGACAGCCCGATGCCAGCGGTTTTCTTCGGGTTCGGCGTGGGTTTGGGGGTTGGTTTTTCGTTGTTGTTGTTGTTTCTTTGTTTGTTTGCTTTTTAGTAGATTTTGGGTTGGGTTGGGTTTTTGTTCAGGTTTGGTTTTGTTTTTTTTTCCCTTTTTTCTCATCGTCCTGAGGAAACAGGCGTCGCGCAGCCTCAGCCTCCGCTTGCCTACAGCTCAGTGCCTCGGGCACGACCTACACTCCAGAAGACTTTTAAAGAAGCACAATAATAATAACAGTATTACTACTAATAATAAAAAGAAGCAAGCTGCAAACGCCTCAGGAAGCCTCCTCCCTTCCTGCCCAGACGGACCATGGGGATTTGTGGCCTGCCCCACGGTGTAGCCGCTCGCTGGCCTCAGCGGGACACGGGCGAGGGTGGCACCGGCCTTGCGGTGACAGCCACCGGAGCCAAGGCGCCTGTGTGGTCCAGCGAGGGCCGGGTGGCTCGGGGGAGAACCATGGGGGTGCCCACCGCCTGCACTGTCCTCCGGGGGTCAAACTGTTCAACTTCAGCCCCTTCGGCAGCCTCCGTCCGTTAGGGGAACAAAAGGCCAAAGCAGGCGACGATCAAGAAGCGGGAGCACAATGATTTAAGCTTATCACACAGGCCAGAAATAAAGGATGCTGAGCTTGTGTGCGGGAGAGGAGGAGACCTTCAGAAAGGCTTTGTTTGCCCTAAGCAGATTGAACTCTCAGGCGACCCGATAGCCCTAAAAGTTTAGGGTCTGTGTTGCTGAGAGACCTCTGGACGCGGCCCGTCCGCGCTTCGACCCCACAAGTTGTGAGCGAGCGTTGATGGCTTGCCAGGCCCCGCTGCCACAGGTGAATGGGGGCGTGATGTCGGGGGCACAGATCCCCCAAAACTGGGGGGAATGAGGCGGGGTCAAAGCACGTCCCCTCTCCAAAGGGCGCCGGGGAGAGGGACCCAAAAAGCGGTGTGGGGAGGGACGGGGCAGGGGCTGCCCCGCGGGGTCCCACCTTTGGGGTCCCTTCGGGGACAAGACGGTCCCCCCTCGGGCAGCGCTGCCCCGGCATCCTGCCCCGGCCCCCCCGGGGCGGCCAAGCCCCTTGTCGGGACGGGGGACGATTGTTCCTGGCGGATTTGCATGGCAGGTGCAGGCCTGCGGAGCGATTTCGCAATCCGCAGCCCTGCCGCCCACCCCCAAAAGGGTTTGCCTCCCCCGCCTCCCCCCCTTGTGAAAAAAGGCTGCCGGTGCCTTCCTTTCCCATGAAGAAGAGAAGAAGCTTGAGGATCGCGTGAACACGCTTCAGTTTTCTTATTCTTTTCTATAGATGTGGGGAAAAGAACAGCCGATTGTGTGAAAAACCTAGTGCCTGCAAAAAGGGACATTGGCCATCCAGGCGAAGGTGCGCGAGGGAGAGCACTAATCGCTGAACCAGGAGACAAATACGATTACCAGCTCCGAGCCTTGAGTCAGAAAGTCTCATAGACTTTAAGATGTTAATCCCCAACATAATCCTTCCTTTGGCGTGTAGGAATAGTGCAGCCACAAGAGTTGTTTTGTTATTTATATTGGCGTTTAATAAAACTCAGCCAGTGGTGAATGGGCTGCCCACTCTCCAATGGTAATTAATTCCCTATTTCAGTGACCCAATTGTGCTGGGATAGAGCAGTGGGACAGTCCCACTGCCCCAACCCGCCTTTGTGCAGCTACACAGCTCTCGTGCTTCAACAGCTATGGAAACTCATTCTTTTGATGTCATTCAATGAGTTTTCCTTGGGCATCTTCTAAACTTCAAGGACCCTTTTCTTTCTCAAATGCATGAAAAGCAGGACTAGCTTGACCACCTCTGTAGAATTTAATGATTTGGTGAAAGGGCCTTTTTTGGGGGTTTGTGTAAGGAAAGAGAGAAAGAAAATTTGGCAGGCTGCTATCAAACAGGGGGCTATCCAAACTCGAGCGCACCGAACTCATTCAGCTCCTGATTTATACAGGTCTTAAAAGCCACACTCTCTCCCTCGCTGCAAAATACTTTGGCACTTCTCTCATCCGAGGTGTTCGTAGCAGGGGCTCACCAGCAAGCGCGTACGCCGGTGCACATGCCGCGCGTTTGCGCCGGGCTGGGGACGAGTACGGGCAGCCCTGAAAACCAAAATGTGTCAGGTTTAAGAAGGCGTTTTTGTCTGCTGAAGGGAAAGAAGGGAAAACTAAGAAGACCCCTGGAATCTGTTGTGTTACTGTCAAAAAGTGTGTGCGGGGCTTTATCTTCTGGCTCCGAGGCAGAGCAGTAGCAGTGAAGTGGCTGCAGAAGGAGTGTGTGAAATGAACACGTGAAGAACATGCAGCAGCCCTGCAAAGCCGCCCCAGCGCAGGCAGCCTCTTCTATGTCTTTATACGCCCTTCCAAAAAAAAAAAAAAAAAAAACCTTCGCAAGTCACAAACAATTCAGAATTCAACTAAGAAAACACAGAGTGAACCATATGGCCAGGGTGGCTCGAGTTGGCTGCATTTTCCCCCAGACAAAGAAGGGATTGAGAGTTGAAGGAAAGGAGAAAAAAAACAACTTTCCGGCTGATGAAGCTGTTGTCTGGAGGCAATGATCCCAAATCTCAAGGCTTTATTCCAGGCTCCGACTGAGACGTGATATGTCATATGATTAGCATCTTTCATATTTACAAGAGTGGTATAGGCTGCCAGTCTTTAGAGAAAGGCGAGAAAAAGAAGGGGCATATGCTGAAATGGATTTAGCATTTGAAAGAGAGAAAGGAGATCGGATAAATACACTTAAACGAGGATTTAGTTTTACTCCCGTTGAGTTCTAATGGATTGTTGATTGAGATTTTAGGGAGCTGGAACAGAGGCGTCAGCAGCAATTTGCAGGCACTATTCACCCTCTGCTCTTGCCTCTTTTGCTCCGCTCACGGAGCGACGGCAGCGGACGGCGGCGCCACCTGGCGGCTAACGGGCAGGGAAGCGAGGAGGGAGGCAGAGGAGGAGGCAAGGAGGCAAGGAAGGAGGCAAGGAGACTGGTTGCAGGGCACCCTCTTAGTCCTCGGGTGCTTTGTGCGGTGCCAGAAGGGCGAAAACCTGCGGAAGGTTGTTGCTGGGGGGCTCCGGGCAGGCACAAAGCTGGAGCTGCTGCGGTCACCTTGTGGGTTTGGTCCCTGTGGTATCCCAAGGCTGTTCGGCTGGTGCACTTTACGGTGTTTTGCTCAGGTCTGGTTTATTTCCAGAGACTGAATACGACAAGCTCATCACTACTTTGTTTCTGAGCTGAATAAGAAGAAAGGAGATTACTTCTAATGTTTTTAGTGCTATTAGGGTGCCAGTTCCATGGCAGGTGCGAGAGTGCCTCAGAGGCTTCTGGGGAAGAAGTTAAACAGTGTGGCAGCATCTAGAAATTTTACAAGGCCCATGCTCAGCCCACTTTTCCCCATAAATTAATCACTGAGAATCCTCATATCTTAGTATGAGTTCATACATTAACTACTGACACTCCTCTATATACCTTTGAGACACCCTATGGGTCAACTTTTGTTGTGATAAAAAAACTTTTTTTCTCATGTGAGACAGTTTCTCACATAACAGCACTTGCTTCCAAAACAAAATATTTCAGCTAGTTTTGAAACAGGGCCGAGTGACCTTATCCTACGCTTGTAACACATCTAGATACATCCAACCTGCTGTCATTTAGTTTTGTTGACTTCCAAAGATTTAATAAAACATGTAATGTAATTTTTTCAAGGAAAATTAAGTCCCTTTTATTTTAGCCACACTCCTAATTTGACTGATTTGTAAATAGACAAAATGACTATTGTTTTTACAATATGAGGTTACGTACATACCTGAAGAATAACAAAATGCTAATAATACAGTTAGGTACTTTATAAGCTTAAAAGGATTTCAGATATCAAGCAGTTACTTTATTCTTTAGTTTTAGTCATACAAACAAGGGATCAAAACAGAAGAATCAGGACAGAGATACAAATAAAATTTTCCCCCATTAAATATAAATATTAGATTTTCAGTAGTTCTGGTAAATTTTATAGACACACCATTCATATATTGTCTTCATAAAATATGTGCACATTTATTTTTCCTTTTTCTTACTCTTTTCTTCCTTCTCCTTTTCTTCCAAATAACACTTAAGAATGTTGTTCAGCTGCTGCTCACACTGGCTTACATGTTGCAATCCATTTTCCCATTCTGAAAGTAACAATAAACAGGATAATTAGATCTCACTTTACAGCACTCATCACGTAATCAGTCTGTGGTGATGAGAATATCTATTTCCAAAACCCTATCAAGCGGCTATAATATTTCTACTTGGAAAATTGTTGTTCTTCAGAGTTCAGCCATTAATGAGATGCTTCCTCTGATGCCAAGTAGGTAAAAGAATAATTACTATTTTGGGACCTGTTCTTGCAGTGACTCATTACCAGTCGTTTTAGGAACTGAGCACTCCTTTTGCAGTCTCCACTAAGGTCCTATCTCTCCAAAGGGCAGGGCCTTGCCCAGAGGTAAGGAAGCATGTGGGTTCCGGGGAGTTGGATTCAGCCAGAGTTTATTGAATGTACTTTAGACGTTTGGACCTATTCTCTCACTTTTCTAGTTCAAAGAAAATTGCCAAGGCAAAAATTATGATTAAATGTACTCATGCTTTGAGATACGAAGTGTCCCACTTCAAACAAAGGGGAAAACTATCATGTGTTTTGTTTTGTTTTCTTCCAAGCTATGCATACCCTGGGAATGAGAGAGAGACAGAACAAAGGGGCTGCTCAAGCATTTTAAACACCTTCTAGCAAAGGTGCAAGTAGGTGAGAGGCATCAAAAGAATTTTTTTGTTTTAGCTGTTTTTAGGTGTTGCTCAAGTGTGTAAATGCTCATTTGCAGTAAGCTTCAGGAAATATGCAGAAACAATGTAAGAAACTGATTTTCAAAAACTGTTTCTTTTTGTGGCCCAGTAAAACACACGTATTCACAAGACAATGGCCTGTAAACAAAGCAATCAGAAATTAGTAAGAGTTAACTGATCTCCAGTTGCATTGTTGTTTTTTTTTTTTTCCTAGTAACTCAGAAGTTTATCATCCAAAAACAAATGAGCCCCCCAGTTGCAGAAAGACACTGCACATTTGTCTTTCATTTGTTAATTCTGCCTACCCAGAAATACTGCTCTATGGACGAATTTGTTCGTAACGTATTCCTGCCTGGGTCTACTATGTAAAAGCAAATTGAGAAAGGACTGGAAATGCAGTAACGGGGTTCAGGTCTCCTTACCAGAGAGTGTTCTTTGTCCGTCTATCTGATGCCATCCAAAGAAGAAAATTAAAGTCCCTTTACTGGATAACAAATACACTAAGTATAAAAGCAGTTTGCAATAAAACTGCAAACGTACATCTTTCACACTTGAGATCTACTTGCAATATAAAATATATGTAGTAAATGTACTGTATTTTACATAGTATGTATACTATACATTTTGTAGTATGTATATTGTGTTGTATATATACTGCTGTAAACAGCATATTCTATCATTTAAAAAGATGAGCTACATGTTTTTGAAAATAAAGGAAAAACGTAATACCTTTGCAGTGATGAATTACTCTTCCCCAGAGTCTGTTCTTACTTAGGCAGGCCAGATTCCCAACAATCAACAAATGCCTCTTTGCTCTTGTTAGCGCAACATTCATTCTCTTTTCTGAGTCTATGAACCCCATTTGTCTTGTTCTTACACACGACAGAACAATGATCTCCTTCTCAGCTCCTTGGAATGCATCTACAGTGGACACCTGCACAGCTTTGATTTCAAAGGCCTCAGAGTGTACGCTGTTAAGCAAATTCTGAATCTGTAGACAAAGGAATATGGATGTTAATGAGTTATGCTGTTCAGCAAATTGCTTGTCCTGATCAAAAAATCGCAGCAAGTCTGAGTCTACACAAGATGCAAACTAAGAAACAAACTCCAAAGCATGATGACAGTGGAACCTCAGCTAGCTACAGTACGCAGTGAGCCTGTGTTTGATAAAACACTGGTCCACTCGGTGGGGCAACCATACTTTCACTTAGTCATCACAATAGCCCGTGTCATGCCTTAGATGACTGAGTGAGATACAACTCCAGCCTTGCTACGTAGATGTCTCCACTATCTGTCCTTGTCACATGTACCAACTGTAACAGCTCCCAGATCATATATGAAATTAAGTACTATTTAATTTGTGTACATATGCAAACAAAAAAAGGGAAAGCATTTTTTTTAAATAAAAATTTTGAATTAAAAGATTTTGGGTAAGGAAGAAAAGATTGTGACCAGAAGAATGAAATAGTATTGTGTTTTTTTAAAACAAGAATGATAGAATAAACTGATTTAAGAAAACTATTTTACTGATGATATATTATACAAACCTTACACATCTGTGATTTATAAAGAGTAATCACACCGATTACAGATCCTTCTATTCCACTTGCAGTCAGAGACTGGATAAGCTTGACTGTAAAATGAGCTTCTGCCATGTTGTAAAAGCTGTTGTCTCTTTCAGGCTGAAAATAGGGAAGATTTCAAATTTAGCCCTCATTAACAGCAGTTAAAATGTATTTCACTGCCCAGTGACAATGGAAACAGAACAGAGGAAAACGTACAATGAAATGTTTAAAAACTTACTTGCTCCATTCCATTAGCACTATAAAAACATAGTGTTGGAAGCCAATCCAATAAAGGACTTCTTTCTTTCTCAGAAACGCCATCTATCAGATTTCCTTCATAGAACAGCTCATTGGCTATGGCACTAATAGCAGGGTGGCATCGGTACTGTGTCCGAAGTGGTATTGTTTTATGTCCCTAAAGGATTAGGATGTAGAAAGCGGGAATAGCAAAAAATAATAATAAAAAAAAAATCACTAAATGTTTTGGAATGCCAACGTTCACTTTTACCAAGTTAGAACAAATACTGTTGTCTCTGATTCCTCTACCTGGATTGAAAACCTTACATAAAGGTCAGAAGACAGAATCTGTCATTGTTCCTCATTTCTTTCTTGTTTCACATTTTTTTTTTGTCTCCAAATGTCTGAGCACTGTGCAAACAACATTTACAGAGAAATGCACCAAAGTGGAAACCGCTTAATTCAAAAACAGGCTGAAACACTGACCCTCTGACATCTAAATCAGAACTTTTAGTGACTTCAGTAGACCTAGAACGTAACCCTCCATTTTTAAGGATGTGGTCAGCAGTACATACCATTAAGCAAAGCCGATCAAAGAGAGTCTGCTCCAATCCTTTTTCGTGAACGCTCTCAGACCCTTGAATAGTTGGTGGTAATTGCTTAGGGTCTCCAACAAGGACTAGCTTTTCACACTGAAACCTAAATAAGATAATAAAAATAAAAAAGTTCTAAAAAGGATATTGAAATATTAGTAAGCAAAGTGCACACTGTCTTTTAACATCACAGATTGCTTTCCGTCAGGCTCCCTTCTCCATCAACCCTTCTTTCCAAAGTTAAAATAAAATAGTAACTCAAGAAAGGCATCCAAGAGCAGGCCTCAATTTGTAATTACTCATTCTCTAAGGCAAGACCTTGGAGTTTGTGTCCTAAAAAGACACCCAAGTTTGGAAACTATTTGAGGTTGTGTCACTGCTAACTACAAGTTACATCTCTGCTGAAACACAGACGGATGGCTGTACCTTGCGATAGGAAGTAGAGAAGCAGGTTCGGTCATCTGACTGCACTCATCCAGCATCACTACAGGAAACTTGAGATTATTCAAGCAAGGGAACGGGCAGGCAGCACAGGTTGCTCCAACCACTTTCACCTTTGTTATTAGCGAGAGAAAAATGGAGAGAGAAAAAGTTATGATCATTTAATAGTCAATAGTCTAACAGTTAATAAAGTAATAGTCTCTTTGCAGCACATAACTATAACTTTAGCAATAGAATGCACCTCCAGTAGTTCTTAGCAGTTCTACAGCATGCCGTGTCATACTCAGTCTCAACAAATTATATTCTAACTTCTGGTAAAAGACACTGTGTATGCACAGGGGAGGATCCAAGGTTAACATTTCTCATGCTTGGTGTTTTTCTATGTTCGAACCATTCATAGATTCTTGGCTTTTAAGGCCAGAACTGGTCTGGCACAGAAAGAGTTTAGATTACACAGTCCTCCAAAACCGTTTGAGCCCCAGTGGCAAAAATGGCAGCAACAACTGCTAGGAGAAGCACAACAAAGTGCACATTGCTCAGATATACTTTACAGAATTTGTAAAGCAAATTCTGAGCTCAGAACTGCTCTACAACAACATGGAATTTTTTGAGTCTAGAACTGAGGAGGAAAGGAAAATAACTAGGACCAGAAGATTATACTTTTCCACAGGAAATGGTAATTCTAATCTAAAATCCAATGCTTTGATGCAAAGTTACTCAACAAAATATATTCGAAATGTTTGGTCTTCTTGGCAGCTGACTCTCAGCTCTAGGATAGATTTAGTTTAGTCCTTATCTTTTACCTTTATGATTATATAAATTTTAGTTTCAAGGTGATAGTAGCAATGTTCAGTAATTTTTCTCTCCCCTCCTTATAAACTAGATTGGTAATATTAAAATGGACTGCAATAAAGTTCATAAAGAGTTTCTATCTCACAATTTATCATTATGTGGGAACTTCAAGTACAAGAAGTAAGACACTAAGCTATACCTGTGGAATCAAAGCTGTACTAGACTGAACATTCATTTTGATTTTCAACACATTAGGAGCTTGGCAGTCTCAGGTATGAGAGTGGCTTCCCAGTTTCTGTTTGCTGGGCCTTGTGGATAAGGCATACCGAATGCTCACTTTCCCATCCCATCACCATGCTGTACCTGTTGTAATATAGTTTTATTGGTCCCCAGTTTATGTTGCTCAATACTCTTCCTTACGTATATTTTTTCAATGGGAGTTAAATCTTCTTTCAGGAGAGCAAGAAGTTCTTTTAATTGTTCATTTTCGTTTCCTGAGCCAGCGTGTAAACTTCAAAAAGATATTATAACATGCAATACAATGACCAAAAATAACAGAGCTTTCAGTGTTCAGTAAACACCCAGTATTGAAAAATAATCGTACAATGTGCTAACATATCCCCAAACCAGCTGAAATACACATTTGAAATACAAATACAATATAACACCTGTTTCAAAATGGACCTTTATCCCACCAGCTCAGACCCACCACCCCAAGCAAATATGTACATGTAGTAAATGGCTTCTCCAAGCTATGCAGCTGATTTCAGAGTGGATTCTTTGTGTAAACTGCCAAATCTCTCACTGCCATTATTTGGTTCTTCTCTGCTAATTTCCATTTAAAAGCATTAGCTCCATTCAGCAACAAATCAAGTGCCTAAATCAAAGTAAAATTTCTCCACTGTGTCGGGGTGGTGCGGGGGAGGGGGGAGGACGGGACGCGTGGAGAATGAGATAGTCATATTGCAATCACATTTTGAACGACTTCAAAATAGTCATTTTACAGCATGCATACTATCACGAACCTTACAATTGCCTCAGATCCCATAAAGATTAAGATTTTTACCTATAAGGAAGAATTGCTTTTGTGATCTTCCTAATACTTCCCACTCTGATAAAATCTTCAAATCCAAGATCAAGTAGACTTCAAAGAAAAAGAGATAATACACATTAGAAAAATGTAAAAACTTTGAAAATTTTAAAAGTGGTTCTAAAGAGGCTAACAGACGCATCAGAACACCAAAGGACACAAATGTCTACATTTTACCAGATGAAGTAACTTGGACCACAATTCAAGTAAATCAAAGTAAAAAGAATTACCTCATCATGCTTTGTCTTAAAAATGCTCAATACTTTTATGATTCTCCTCTCATACACAATATTCTGTTTGTACTTTCCATTCCTACTTTTATCCTTCCAAACCATGAGGTTTAAATTCTGTATTAACCTCTAACAGTTTCTTTTTCTTCTCTTGGTATTTGATGAAGCTTCCCAAGCCTGATCCTCTCCCCCTCTCTCTCTGCTACTGCCATTTCCCAGCACTTCCTGAGCATTCCTGCTTTCTGACATGGGTGGATTCTAGTAGTAAATTTGATGAGAGTACGAGATTAGTCCTATATAAAACAGTCCAGCCAGTCTGACAGTAGAATAGGCATGCTGTGCAAAGGAGCAAGGGTAAAATTAAAGCCCCTGGGCAGCAATTTATAGGGGAAGAATGCAATCTCTCTTAAGTGTTGTACTGGGAAGAGCAACACAATTATCATTACCGCTGAAGCACACTATTGTCTTTTGAACATCAGTCTGTAAAATCCGAGTTTGCTGTAACCTACCCCAGCAGTATCCTGTCAACGGCAACGTTCGTGGAAGAAGCAATGAGAAGTTTCCATGGAGCTGGTCTTGGACCCTCCTCAGCTTCACTGCTTTCAAAGAGTTGTACTAGGAATAAGATCACAACAGACAGCAAATAGCTCTTTCCAGCTCCAAAAACACCTGGCATTTTAGAAAAAAAGGCAAAGTTACAAGAGAAAATTGTCTGCGAAGTACAGTTCTGATCAACCATTATAACATAAAATTATCTTGTGAAATATTGTGTCATAATTCCTCTAAAAACATTGCATGTGCTTGCTTCAGCAGCTGTAAGTATCCAGGGGCAGCCATGAGGCTTACCCTTTACTGCACGCATTGTTTACAGAACCTACAGAAGAGGGTAAGCTATTTTTCCTAAATTTTCTGGTTAACTAGATGCAGTACTTGTTAAGAAGTCTCATGCAACCCTCACACTGTTGAAAGAGCTACAGAATAAGGAATTTGAGATGATGATGATTTTTGGAATGACTACTAATTCTCACTAGATTAATATACCTGGCAGCCTAACAAAATCTCATGCAATTTCAGTCTAATAGTATCTGTATGAAGACTGTTATTATTGTCAATGTATTTACTTTGCCAGGATCTTAAAACTTACATTTATGGTAACTGCATCTCAATACTGATTTAGAAATAAATAAATCTTTGAACTAAGATGTTACTAGTGTTTTTATGCATGTTGAATACAGGTAAAGCCAGGATAGAAAGAAGGATAAAACAAAGAAAAATGCACAATGAAGATTTGGTATGATAATTTAGCAAAGCTAATATATTAAGAAATATTTTTAATATGAAAATGATAAGCAGAAGATACTAAATAAATCAAAAATTGTAAATAATTTTGTTTGCTATATACCACGTATGATTGTGATAGGGAAGATCTGATGTTCTTCCACTGGTTTGATATTTTCACGTGAGGTCATCATCTGAGCTATCTGAACCAGTGATGTGGCTTGATCTGGATTCAACGAGAAAGTTTCGATCATCTTCTCAGCCAGTCCCATCGCCACTTCAGTGCTGACAGGTCCATGCATCATTGTGCGTTCCAGGCTCATGGCAGGTGGAGTAAATTTTCTTTTGTTGACTCTCTTAGCAGGTTTCTCAGAATCAAGATTCCTAAGAGAAATATAACAGTCAAAACAGTATATATGTATGAATTGGATTGCATGGTTCTGACATTTCCACACACCTGATGTCAAAATGCTGAGACTTTACAGTTAACAGTTGACATAAATATAATTTGCTGTCCCCTGCTCTGTAAAATATGCCTGGGGTGTATATTCCTGCTCCTTATTACTTCCCTGGTTGAGAACTGGATTATATAAAACAGGCTTTTGGCTTTTATCTTATTTAATATGAGGTTATGCTTTCAATCTGACTCACTCCGAGGCTGTGAGACTCGCAGAAACAAGAGTGGTAGAATCACAGTCAGAGGCAGCAGGGGTTCATTTAATTACTTGTTCGATACTGTGAACCATAAGCAGTCTTGGGAATATGCCCATACTGCTCTGATTCTCCAATATTTTTTTTTTTAAGGCTTTGTGTCAAGTAATTCTAAAAATTGGGAAGAAAAAACAGTTACAGTGAACCCCAGTGAAGTACCTCCATTAATGTAGTACAGTCACTTTTGTTTTATCAGTCTAATGGTCATAGTGATGCCCAATATTAATCTCTAGGTTCTGAAATGTGGGCTGCTGTAAGTTGAAAGAAAAAACTTAAAATCCATGAGTTACAGTTAAGCAATGAATATATTTTCAATTCTCGTCCTTTGCATTGTTTTTCTAATTTTAATTTTCCTCGTCTACTTTTTAAAAGGGCAAACGCAATGCTATTCTTGCTGTTTTTCTGTACTTATTTACGTATTGCATGTTCACATTATCACTGAAATAGTAACTTACATTTTTAGTAGATATGGTATTAGTGGTAAAGTAGATGGATTGAAGTATTCCTCCATATTTCTTAAAGATGTAAGCTCACCACTAGCATTACAAACTAGCAACGCATGAACAGATACTGAAAAGGGCACAGAAAAATAAAATTAGGAAAAAATTAAATAAGCCAAAATTTCAAATCAGATAGAGAAATGAATTACAAATTGATGAAAGAATAATGAGGCCCCCTCTAACTGAAACCAAGCTAACCCAGTTACCAAGTCTGACTGAATATTATAGAGAGACTTATTAGCATTTCTTTTTAAGGTGTGCTAATTTGAAGCATTTGTGATTCCAACATTAGAAACTTTCTGGGATGGAAGTTTAGGTAAAAATCCTTACTCTTGTAAAACACCTGAAATATTCAGAAGGCTTTGAGATTTAGGAGGTGAGCTTTGTAAGTAAGCCTTCTGTACCACAATGGTTAAATAGTTCTCTTAGAAAAGACAAGACAGGAACATTACACCAACTAAAGTTCCATCTAGCCTATTTCCAAATTGTCCAAAAATGAAAGCTAAGGGAGAGTATAAGAACAGAACAAGTATTTAATGATATTTTTGCTGAGTTCTCTAACAGTATCATACTGTTCTGGGGCTCAGGGACTGGCTAAGTAAAAAGGGCTTTCTAATACATTTAGTAACACGCATACCTCTATTTTATTTTTGTTGATAATTGGTAACAACTATGCATTACTTAAAGCATTATTTTCATTGAACTTAGAGTTTTAGTTTTACAGAATTATGAAATAATCTGTATTTATGACCACGAAGAATAAATATGGAACCCTGTGATTTAATAGCATTAAGACTGAAAAACTATATGTTAACTCGTCTAGACCCTCACAGCTTGTGAGATCCAGTCCTGCAATTCACACTCAGGGAACAAACAAAACTAAACCTCCAATTGCATTTCAAGCCTGTGATTTTGATAGCAAGTATGCCCACAAAGAACTCGTATGCCATTGTATTTATTTTTCTCAATGTAATTCAGAACAAGAGTTTAATGTAGGTTCACTGAATTATGCTTTGCAGGAACTCTCCATCTAATGAGTACATCGAAACAATAAAAAGATTAATCTGTTAACTTAAAGCACTCAATTAACCTGATTAAGTAGCAAGAATAAAGCCTCTCGTGATCAAGCACACAATTTTCACATTGCATGAAAAGAAAACAAGCAGAGCTAACTAGATCTTTCTCTCTCTTTCCATCAATTTAGTTTGACTCAACAGCAAAAATAAGTAACTTTTGCATCGCGTTTGGCAACATATTTGTTGCAATTCTGTGACATCTACAGACCTACACTGTTTCTCTCTCTCCACTTAAAAGGCCCACTAACCTTACTGTTCACAAATACTGTTTACAGTATTCAAATTACATATTCAAAGATATTTAAAGAAAAACAATACTGTGAATTAAATCACTTTTTAGATCTAAGAAACTCACATCTCATCCTTCATAGCTGGCTATTTTTCTCACAATAGCTGCTTCCCACAATTCTAAATTACTTAGTGTACAACTTACTATTTGATTGCCAGTTTGAGGGGTAGTAGCCTTTCAGTGGTAGTAATTCTACTTCGTTGTTAGAGGATGGTCCAAAGAAGGCGCTACATGCAATGAAGGTATCGAGGGGATCAAAGTTCAGAGTCTTCGAAACAACCCAAATATCATCTGTCAAAATAATACAGAGTTCTCATAAGCTTTTCCAACTGCTATCTTTTAAAGAAAATGAAGCCAGACAAAATAGCCAAACATTTACTATGTTGTAAATTAAACCATTGCTTGCGTGACATTAGGAAGTATTAGAAAGTCTTAGAAAGCCTTAAATATGTGCTGGTTTGGTTCTAAAAGAATGAAAAAAAAAAATTCTAGTACTTCCTGTCTGAAACTAATGGTAACAGTATAGAGCTCTCCCGAATGTGCTTTGCATCATTTGACTTCTGACAAATCTTAAGTGTTACCCATGTTGAGAGTGTTTGGAGCAAATCACTTAAGTATGCTACCAATCTAGTTAACCACTTTTTTCTCTCCCCGTTCAAAACCAACACATATTGCAACCTACAAATGTTCTGTTTTGTCAGGCACAGCTGCTGAGACTAAAGCTAACTGCACTATTCCTGTACTACATATGTTTGCCTGTAACAAAAATGACCAACAAGTTATTCATACACAGGTTAAAGTTTTGCTTATGCACAGCTTCAGAATTCAGTTACAAAAACCTGATCTGTCAGAACATTTGAAGTCTACGTAAAACATTCTCAAACACGTTTGTTCCTCCCTAATTTCCTTTACATAATCTTCTAGAGCAAAATTAACAAACTAGGAAGATAAAAGTATCAATTCAACAATTACTGAAGCAAAGAACTATTGATGCTGTCAGGATCACATCACTGCATGTTCTCCAACTCTGACATTTTGAAAAGTTAAATGAGATAGGCAACAACTATTGAAACACTGATTCTTACATGAAATTTTCCTTAAAAATTATCTATTTGAAGAACATTGGGCTTTCCTGAAACTTCACCTTTTCATAGAATTCAGGCACTCTAAACGTAAGGACATGGAATTTGCTTTTTTTTTTTTTTTTTTTTTTTAAGTTATTTGAACATTTGCAAAAAAAGATGAAATAAGATACTTCATTGCCCTTCTAGAATCATACTTGCATTTTCAGAGTTCTCATGCATTCAAAAAAGGGATTGAGGTTTTAATTATAATTCAGAACTTTAAAAGGCACAACATGAATCTAAACATAGACTATTCTTCCGATGCTTAAGGCTTGCTTACCTTTGCTATAGACAGAATAATGTTCCTTTCTGCTTAGTTTGAGGTACAATTTATTTTTAGAATCACCATCAAATTTCGCATGTACATTCATAAATTTCTTAAATTTACTACACCGTTGTGTTTGAATTCCATAAGCTTTCCTGTTGAATTGTAATTTTAAGAAAAAGCGTGTCATTAATTTCAGGCTCCCAAACGAAAAAATAAGAAAGCCCCACAGACAGGACCAAATTATACCCCACAGACATTGGCGGTTCATCTTGTTATATTAGCAAGATTTAAATATATGCATCTCAACTGAAAAGTACTTCTCTGATATTCAGCACAGTTAAATTATTTCCCTGACAGTTAAGCAGCACAGAAGAGCCTTAGAAATAAACTCTAACATTACAATTAGAATATGTATGTTATACATCTATTTTGAAAAGCATCACTAGGAGAATAAATCAAAGTCTATTGCAAATTCTCTTATGAAAGATTAAATGAAGGGTAATTCAAATGCAACCCATAAGGGTTTTCATTAAGAAATTAAGATAAAACTGCTGGTAAGCAATTTTGATTCTTGCTGAAAAGAGTACTGACCTGAGATGCCACTACTGCAAGTATTAATCCTTCACTTATTTGGCTTTTACACTTGTACACAGAACTGCAACCTCTTTAAACACAGTTACTGAATGTACCTGTTAAATGTTCTTGAAACCCAGAGTTACTAGAATTTTTATAAATCCTGCAATTCACATGAAAGGTTTATATCATTTCAGAATACCTCACCAAAAGCTGGCATCCCTCAAAGAGAGAAATCTTTTGACTTCGGAGGTATGTCCCAATACTTTTTATATCATGAAGCACTACACTAGGCCTGGATTTTATCTGTGCAGGATTTACTTCTTCTATCCACTTGAAAAATGAACACCGCTCAGCCCTTGGGGCATCACAGGCATAGAACAAACGACCCTAGGAAGGGGGAAAGAAAAAAAAAAGAAAGAAAAAAAAGACCATTAGCACTTTAAAATGAACAAGCAGAAAGAAAAAGTAAAGCACGTGATCAGTACCAGCTGCTATACAAATAAGCAGATAAAAATCTGAGATTTCAGCATATTTAGCTGAAAAAATAAGGGTGTTCTGTGAAATTTGCAGTTTCTGAAGCCAGCCTGTATAATCATGGGTTACAGAAATCCAACATAACCTAAAAAAATATATAAATTCAAGATTTTCACATATACAAAACTCTTTCTGAATGGAAAGAACTATTACATCAGCAGTGCTGGACATGAGCAGATACTACAACTGGTCTTAAAAGTGACCTCTAACACATCACTTTAAGCTGTAATTGTAAATCATGCAGAATTGCCCAGTAACTGTTCACAGTATATGGTCTATATGACAAACAGACAAACACCCGGAACTGTAAACAAACAAGGAATAAACAGCACCTTGTTTTGACCTTCTTTTTTCACCGTAACAAGCTTAGCAGGACGCATATGACTGCAGAGTAGAACACCGCTTTCTTTGCTCTCACTTTGCCCATCTTTCAATGAAGTGTAAAATGATACATCCACTTTTGAAAGAGCATTGTGTAATCTTTGTGACAACTCAAAAAGCATTATGTTTAAATGCTCTTGACATAGAAAGGAGAATAAAAGAGCAATTAGTACAGCCCTAAAATGGTTACACACGTACACAGCATTCAAATACATTTCACTTGAAACTTTCATTTTTAAACAAAAATCAAAATACTTAATTTGAGTTCTAAAAGAAACCACGTGGCCTGCAAACTTCACATTTTGCACATAAAACTAACTTGTTCTGACTGCCTTACTTTCGTACAAATCATATTTAATCATGTAATTCCAAATGATACAAACACTAAATAAATGTACATTAAAAAAAAAAAAAAAGAAGTAGCAGCAGCTGAGGTAGGACCATAGACTGGTAAACAGGAGCAAGGTTACATAGTTGAAGAGTATTGATCTTTTGTTTTGTCTTTACAATTTCTGCTATAGGCTGAATATATTTGAGTATTTTATATAGATATAGATATATATGCAAATCCAAATGCTAACAGTCGTTCCAATAGATGATGCTGACGATCTCTCTCCCTCTCACCCTGTTTTGTAAAGCTTCAGAAATACATTGCTTAAAAATGACAGCTTTTTATACTGCATGGTGTTAGACATACCTGTCAAAGCAGCTTTAAAAATCTGTTTGTAGTGAACATGAGACTGAAATACAATTGGTATGGCAATCCTTCTTTTAGGAAGATTAGCATATTTTACCTTGTCCATATTAGGAAAAGACAACTCAGAAACTGTTATTTCCTAAAAAAAACAAAACAAAACAAAAAAAGAACTGTTAAAAGTTTTCAAAAGTTTTCAAAACCCTGAGTGAGACAAATTTGGATAAATGGCTACCGTACAGATGCACCAAAAGTAGTTTTTCTTCTCTTTTTCCTTTTTTTTTTTTCCAAGTGTATATTAGATTCTCAATAATGATTACAACCAATAGAAAAATTTCAGGACCTCATTCTGCAACCAGAAGTTTCAAAATGAAGCCTGCTGAAGAAGAACCAGTTTTCTAAAAGCAAAATATAATATTCCTTTTCGCAAATATTTATGGATTTTGTTAACTGTAAGTACAGAAACATGTATTCAATAAGACTGCCAACCAGCAGTAAAATTCAGTACACGCGGAGCTGCAGCATGGTGAGCTTGAGCTATCATTTAGGATGTACACTGAAGTTAAAATTTGCCCCTGAAAAAACAGCCTGCATTTTTAAAAACACTGGTTTTTGTTTCTTTGTTTGGTTTGTTTTGTTATTGTTTTTTTCCCCCAATTTACTCCATTTTTTTAAGATAGTCTACCGTTCACAAACGGGTGCAGTAATTGCTGATTTTTAGGCCCTTATTCAAGGCCATAATTTGCTTTTTCGTAATTAAAACTGACGATGTGTAAAATATTTCAAAATTAGAGACTATGCTTTGAAGCAAGATGTGGGCATTCATGAAAACGTTGCTCTTTCGCAATTAAGAAAAACACTTCTTAAAAACACATTCTTGCAAATCAGTCCAATGGATTTTATTTCGTCTTCCTGCCATCAACATTTGGACTAGAAGTCTAAATCTGGTGCCAATGTACACCAAGGAATTACCTTTGCAAAGGATTAGTCACATCACCTAAAAAAAAATCATTAGCAGCTGCTGTCCTGCAGCAGAGACTCTTGTGTTACTACACATATAGAACCATTTCATCCAATCATACTGATAATATCTTGCAGGAAGTCAGAAAAAGGAATTGCTTTGTCCAGAAAAATGTGTTTCTGTCAGTTAAACTGTATCTGCTTGAACAGTTACACACCTGGACATCTCCTGTTACAGTGTGGCAGCTCAGGTGACTTAACACCTTTTGTGTAGGTTCACCTAAAGGAGCCTGACTTAAGCGCAGAGAAAGTAACTTCCTCTCTGAAATCAAATCTTGGCTGCTGCTCTTTGCGCTGCATTTACCAAGCATACTCTTTGCTGTCTGCAGAGGCGCAGAGCCGGGAGCGTTTTCATTCACAGCGCTGCTCTGGCTCTCTCCTGTGTCACCCAGCAGCATTCCGAGGATGCTCTCAGGACAGATGCCATCCGTCACTTCCACATCATCGCTGTTTTGAGTTATCAAGTCACACTGAGTACTGCTTTGATATTTCAACCACTTGCTTTGTCTACAGAGCGAAGTCACATTAGGGAACACTGGCTGTACAGATTCCCTTTGTCTGTCTTCCATATACTCTCCAAACACGGAGGCTTCATAATTCCTGTCCTCAGGGCCAGAAGCACTGATAGGAAACGCTGCTGACTTGCTGCTAAAACTGACGACTGAAGAGCCAGAAGATTGCTGACTCTTCTCACTGTCGGTTAGAAAAAATTCTACGTTGGGAATCTTCTCGGTGCCAGGAACAGTGACAAGTGGAGTTCGTGTTTTAACTGTGGGTTTGAGTCTTGTAGGGCTGCATTCCTCTGGATAGCTGTGTTTCTCCCATGCTGTAGAGCAAATACGTCTTATAAGCAACTCGTAGCACTTCCAGATGGCACATTAACTTCAGATGCACAAAAAACTATGATAAAGAAAGAATTCCAAGTTCTTCGTTTTACATCCTGACTTCTAATTGACAAGCTCTTTTTACTGTGCCTGTAGAGTGCCATACTAAATTTCCATATAAAATGAGTGATTTCAAATGTGATCCTTTAATATTTAAATCCATATATCCCAAACACATTTCTGTAGGCACTCTACTTAATAAAAGTAAATGGTTGGTAGAAATTATTTAAACATTAATTTGCTTTGGAGGTTATTAAACTGGTAGTGTTGGTAGGTCAGTGACAGCTGCCATCTGGAAAGCAATCAGCTTAACATCTCTTCCTTTTTCCAAAAAGATCACCCACAAAACTGTGCAAAATTAGTATTAACCAATGGGGATCAATAGATTCCTACTACCACAAGCATCCTGCCGGCTAAATTCATTATCAATAAGAAGTGACAGTCAATGGCAGGTGTCAACGTCATCACTGGAAGTGGGTCAGAGGGCAGCTGAATATGGATTTCAACTAAAGCAGGTAAATGAATGAAAACATTACTATGAATTAGAAGCTTAGCTTACAGCCTTTTTCACCCCTCCAGACTGGAAGATTTTTTTTTTTTTTGAATAAAATTACATCATTGTACTTAAGTTTCTATCAGGAAAAAATAAGCGGGGGTGCAGGGTGGGAAGTATGGAATCCCAGGCTAATTCAGCTAATCTGGAAAAAAAAATAAAATAATAAAATAAAATAAAAATAATAAAATAATTTTTTAAAATAGATAAATAAATAAAGTTACCAAAACATATCTCAGAGTATTTTCAGTGCCCAGGTTTTTTATAGTGCAACTCAGTGTGCTTCAAAAATCATCAAACATTTCCTAGTAAAAACAATGTAAACTGCAATTAGAATTTCTTACTGAAAACATTTTCTGAAAGTTCAGAATCACTTGGAAGGTTCCTGTGAATCAGGAGGGTCTGGATGTCTCGAACAGTTTCCTTACTTCCTGAAGCTGGAGAAACTGAGGAAGTCAGTTGTACTGATGAAATCATCTACAGAATGAAGAATTAACATGTCAAGTGAATGACTGGGTAAAACACAAAACACAACAAACAAACAAACACCCCGATGATAGCTCTTTTGTCACTTTTCTCTCTCCTGTCATTCTAGACAAATAAAATGTCTCTCAGAGTTGAGATAAAAAAAGTAACAAATAAGACATGAAGTTGCTGCTATGAACAGACAGAAACCCCAAAAGATCTCCAATAGACAGTCAGCTCACACCTTGTCAGCTTCCCATGATGACCACTGCGTTTGTCCCAGATTAGAACATGAAGGTGAGCCTGACATTATCCACAGTGGAACTTCAGAGTGTGCATTCAGTGCCAGTGCTAGGAAAAATATGCAAAGGACAGAAGTCATGCAGAATAATTGTTCTGAGGCCAATCACTGCCATTCTACTTTTACTTTCACTTACGGGACAGATCTACTATCGATTCTTTAATAAAGTTAGACTTCTTTTGAAAATTCTCCTCTCCAATGAAGTTGGTATCATCCTTGTGAAGCCTTCCTGAACCTGGAGACTGTACCAAGAAAGTATAAGTAAAAACTTGTTAGTATTTTAACTTTTAACCTCTTTATACACAGTATCTTTGTGCAAAGATCTTATTTCTAATTATAAATTTCAGTATCTCTAGCCCATTCTGGAAGGTAAAAAAAAAAAGTATCAATATATATACAGCAATAGAAAAATAATATTTTATTTAATGTTTCATCTCATGTTTCTTTACATCCATGAGGAATAATAATAATTCTTGTAGTCCAAGAAGGAAAGTTTTAACCCTTGTTTTGGAACCATGTAGAAATTATAGACAAGATTTGCAATCCAATCAATTATACTGCTATCATCTGGAAACAATCATTACAAAAGCTCCTTGCCACTTTTCACTTCAAGGCATCTGTTCTGTTGTTTTTTGTTGTTGCTGTTTTTTGTTTTTTGTTTTTTAAGTGAAATTGATCACAGAATCAAAAAACAATTTACATCTTGCAAATGCATATTCCTGTGACAAAGATGAGTAAAAAAAATTATGTCTAACTGCAAAAGTTTTAACCACAAGGTATTACACTTGATTCTTAGTCATTTTGATATGATTGTGTTATTCTAAAAATGAATTCTCTTTTGCCCTTCGTTTTCAGGATATTTTCTTGCAATAAGTTCAATAAGAATAACTTTGAAAAAAACGTTTTACCTGGCTGAAGTCAGAAAGAACATAATTGCTTGAAACCGGAGGTGACAAAAATCTCTCAGCTTCAAACTGCATATTATCTGGGTACTGCTGCCATCCTAGCTGCAAGCAGGGATTCCTCAACATTATCTCACTAGCTGCTGATCCCTTTATTTGGTGCCCTTGAAACTCAACAGGCTACACAATACATTGGAATTATTAACTGAATAAGTACTGTTCAGGAACTACCTACAACTGAAAAAAAGTACTTTTCATAAATATAACAAAAATCATCTCTGAAACTAGGGAAAGAGGAAAAAAACACCCCATGCTTTTGAAGGTATGTTTCTCTTGCTGACCCACAACTCAGCACCAAGAAAGTTTTTGTGCAAACCTCTGTCAACAGAAAATTGTGATATTCTGACATAATGTGTTTAGCCTTACATTCATATTGTAAAATTTAAGTTTAAACTATCAATAGAAGACTTCTCACAGAAAAATGTACTAAAATGTGATCTGAGAAGCAAGTTACGAAACTGGTTAAATATTTATTAGGACTTATTGTAATGTATTGAAAGTAGTCAGCTACTGGCTTGAATGTTAAGAAATGCTATTAATTGCACTTCAGTTCCACAGAAATTGTACCTTTGGTTGGCAGTCAGATGTCCTAGGGTCTCTTTGGCCCAGTGCTATTGGTGGAATATACAACTCAGTTTGCTGTAATAAACTGTCCACACAGTTGGGCTGCTATAAAAGTATCAAAAGCTAATTAGTCTAACAGCTTAATAACCTCTTAAGGTGAAAAGTTAAGCCAATACATCTCAAGATTTTTCCAAAGACCTGTTCTATTTATCCAACAAAAAGCATTTTAAACTACAGCTTTTTATTGGAAGCCCAGAACAGTCCATGATAGAATAATAAACTATACTTGCTACTCAAATGGAAAATGAGAAGCAGAATTTAATGTAAAATCTTTCTTTCCTTTTGGAAGTGATTGAAAGAAAAAAACTGTTAATAGAATAGCACACAAATTGGTGTGAAGCATCAAGCACAAACAGATTGCTGCTGTATTTCAAGCTAAATGCTAAAAATTCTACATTCAAAAAGATGATGAAAGAAAAAAAAAGATGGTAAAAGAAGACTAGGTAGGGAAGTATTAGATTTATTAATGATGTGATACTAAACATAACTAGATATTACAATTTGCATTATGTTTCTTGTCAGACTTTTAGCCTCCTGAACTAACAGTAAGGTCTGCAAGGTGACTTTTTTTTTTTTTAATCTATCAGCTTCTTAGTTGATACCACTAAGCAATTTCCAGCTCAACCTCTATAGTTTGATAAACCAGGAATTGTATTCAAGAAGCCTCATAGAAAATCAGTTTATTTTGTAGCAACTGATATATATAATTTAAAAAAAAAATTACCAAAATGCCAGAAGAATCAATGCATGAACATGAAGATGCCTCTATACTTTCTGAGTAAGGCATTTCTGTAAACTCTTTTATAGCTACGAGAGATAGAAAAGCATAATAAGATACAGAAGTCATTTGACACGAAAACATCTGAATAATTACTGACTTTGCAACCCTTACCCATACAAATAATTACACAGTGAAGATCAACTAAACTAAAGAAAACAGGGAAGCAGATTTGGAGGACACATTGTTGCCTTAAGTGCTAAACATTGCACGAAGTAACCTCCATAACACATCACTACAAAAGTATGACTTCTGAATATGAACTGCCCGGCAGGAGAGATAAGAGTACAGAAGTCAAACAGGTAGAGTCAGACATAAAACAGAAGCTAACCTAACCTTCATCTGTCACAAGTGGTTCAAATATCTCTTTAGAAGTCTCTGCTTCATATAACATGCTATCATTTTCCTCCATCTTTTGTAAGCTTTCTAATGCTGTGCTATGTTGAGACAAAGCTCTTAGAAGAGCGATATTGTTTACCAAGTCAGGAAGATCTGATGAATTTTCAGCTATTGCCGTGCATTTCAGGCAATCCATTCCTATTCTTTCACCTTTGCAGGCTTCGTGAAGGGCATTTATGCTCTCCACATTTTCAAACTCAGTTTCACCTATTTCTGCTTCCTCTGGAGCCGAATGGCCTTTTCCTAAAGGATAGATAGCACTTCTGGAAACAAGAGTATCTTCCTTGCATGAAATGCCAAATACATTTTGATGATCTTCTGCAATATATTGAAATGGGCCACAGCAAGGATCAGACTGTTGTGACAAAGCCAGCAAAGGACTACCTGGTTTAGTGTCATCACTCTTAGTACCCCAGAAATGTTCTAGATCATTATCTGGGGATTTTGTACGTCCAAGCTGCATAACATCTTCTTCAGTCCTTTTCTCCACTGCAGAAATTATTCTGCTGGTAGTAATACATGAAACGCTTTCAGTGTTCTCAAACATACCAGATTCAGGGTGACACTCAATAACATTTGTGTCATCAGGCAAAAGATCAGAGTGTTTGTTTTTTATCCCTGGCATGCCATTAGCAGTATTCACTGTGCAGCCACCAAGATCATCCTTATTGTTCATGTCTTCGACACTTAGTTGGTTTTCGTTCATCTCTATTAAGTAGTTTCTCTCATCCAAAAATTCCGCTGTGATTTGGGTTTGGTTTGCAGAGTCTTCCACAATTCTCTCTCTCTCTCTAACATTGTTGTCACAAAACTGCAACGGTATTCCTGCAGCACAGGTATTTCCATCATTCTCTCTGCCAAATGTTGAATATTTGATTTCTTCCTTTTCACAGCAAGAATGAAGCCTCAATGCAGTATTTTGTGCTACATCTCCCCCTAAGCTGTCTGGACTTTTTGAAAGCACATCTTCCTCAAGGAGCTCTTTCATATTTCTTTCACACTGGTCTCCATCATCTGTGTCATTAAAATCAAAAGCCTCCAATAGATTAAAGTTAACCTGCATTATCTGCTCATCTTGTCCACAGTCTTTTTCACATGTACTTAATTCCTCCTTCACAATTCCAATTTCAGTCAATGTTATGTCCCCAGAGACCCCCAAGTCCCTATGCTCTCTTTCTGAACTTTGCTGTGGCTGAAGGTGACTTTTTGACTTGACGGATGAATTCTCCTGAAGACCATTAGTCACCAAATGCTCTCTGTGTGGGGAGAGATGTGTTTCAAAGATGGTAGGACTTGCAGAACAAGAAGGGACAAACTGGCTTTCATGTAGTCTATTTATGGTGGATTCAGATAGGAAGGAGCTATTTGTATTGCAGGAATCCCGTAAGTGTTGACTTAAATTATTTGCCTTTTCGCCACGTCTTTGTCCTGTGACTTCTTTATCACAAGCAATTAGAAGCATTTCAGCATTCCATTCCTTTTTAGCATTTACAGTTTCCTTTGTAAAATATAAATTCTGAATATTTTGAGCAAGTCTTTTGTCAGAGTTGCCTGAAAAGGCAGGTAGGGTTGTGCTCTTTGGGTTACACAAACTATTCGTGTTTTCTGGTGCCTGAAATCTAGAAAGACATTTGGTGACTTCAGGTGTTGCTTCCTCTCTGCATGCTTGTGTTGTTTTAGATTTCAGAAGAGCTATTATCTGTGCCGTGCTCCTGATATTCTGTGATACTGCCCCATGACCAGTTGTCTGACCACTAGATTTGGTGTGGCCAGTAATTAGAGGAGATTCTGGCTTCACAAGGGACTGATCAGAGCTTCTCTTCTCTATTTCATTACACGTATCAAGAAACTGAGGCGAAACCAGTGAGAAAGACCCATGGTCTCTATTGTTTTTTGTAAGTGCATCTTCATGAAAGTCTGTAGATAGATTTGTTTCTGCATTCTTCTCACCAATAGTAGAAAATAATGGAGAGGTAATACAAAACTTGGCTGGAAAAATACCCTGACACTGCTTAGATATAGATGATGTTGCTGGGTTTTCTCCATCTTCCATTGTTGGTGTTTTCTTTTCAACTTGGCGTGGCCCTTGGAAACCCTAATAGAGGAATTTAAAATTAATTCTACTCAGAAATCAGCTTCACATTTTGTAAGCAAAAAAGTTGAAAATAGAGCACACTCCATAAAACATACTCTGATCAGATAGCACATGATGATTCCACAGGTGTATGGAAAAAATACACCTTTGGAAAATACACCTTTGAAAATACACCTTTGGAAAAAATACCTATGACCACTAACATGTCCTGACTTACAGTTCCAAAAAAAGCAAGAAAACATTATTGATATATTTACTATTCAATTAAAAGATGTGATCTTTGTGTTTTAAAATGCACATTAATATCAAACAACTTTTTGAAGAGACATACCGTAAACTTCCTCTTCAAGCCAACAGACAAATGTCTTGAGGGTAGAATACCAGGCTTTACACCATTTCTATTCACTTCTATTATTTCTGCCTTCCTTGGCTGATCTTCACAAGGTTTTTCATTCACTTTTACTGCTTCAACTGTGATCAAATATCGTTCACTTTCTAAATTATCTCCAGCATTCACCTGGAAAAGAGAAAGAAGCAGTATGTACATAATAGTGCCATATGAGAAATTATACGTCTTCTAAATATTGTGAATACTGACAGGTAAAAAATTCAGAAATGTTATATTTTACACTCAGCACATCACAATGCCATATAAATAGTTAAGATTAAATAATACTGGAAGAGACTAGCATCTAGTTTCCAATTATGCTCATTTAATATATTACTGTAATACACTGCTTCTACCCAAAAGAAATATCATTCTGTAAATCCCCCACTTTGGCTCTGGAAGAGCACTAGTAAGCCTTATCAACAAATGGAAGCTGTGTTAGCTTTCCATTGCTTACATTGTAGCAGACTTTGATGATATTTACAACAGAAAACTGCCATATTGCTAGGGAAAAAGTACTACCATAATAACCAGACAAAAAGGAGTTTGAAATGCTTCCTGAAACGCAAACCACAATCCTAAGCACAGAAAGATATAAGAAAAAAATCAAACAAAATATACCTGGGATTTTATAAACATACTGTCCAAACATTGCCCTTTATCATCAAGCAAGATTGCCTGCAAGGAGGAAAAAAAAAAAAAAAAAGGAATTTTAAATAATCAGTTTTATTTCACAGATCAACCAGATTGCCACTGATCATCCAGCAGCAGCAGAAGCTATGACAGAGCATTAAAGCTGAGTTCTTCACCTTATTTCCTCCAGTTCTAATCTTCAGAGTTCCATCTTGCCATGTTTTTGATTTTTTCATTTTTTGGTGAGTGTATAATACCTGGTTTAAAAGTGGGAAATGTTGAAACAACAAGTAAGAAAACGTTTAAATAACACAGCAGCTATAACGTCATTTAGTTTATTTTTACTTAGTCGTATTGGGTTTAAAAAAAGACTTACAGTAAATTCTTGAGAAGACATTGCTTTGGCAAAACAGTCATCCGACAGCTTATTGTGCAAACATTCACATCTTCGTACCGTCTGAGAGATGGGGAAATGTACAGAAGAAACCAGTGTTGTGTGGAAAACGTATATACAGAAAAACAGATGTCAGATCACTTTTTTTTCCTCTCAAAAGAAGCAGATACAAGACAACGTAAAGGCAGTGGGATATATATAGCTGATGAGGACATTTCAAAGACACACCTTAACAATAATGTAATGCAAAGCCTATAGGCAAATATGGTGTTTTTATAGATATTAATGTACTTTCTACATTTTAGGGGAAGTAATTTGTTTAACTGAACGGCTGGTGGCTATGAAAACCTGCAGTGACCACGCTGCGACTCAAAATCGACCAATTTATCCTACACCTATTTGCTTGCAGCAAAAAATACCATTATTTTTCTGTTAAAAAAAAAATCAGAAGCCGTTAAGCCGTTTACACGCTTCCATTGGCAGCACGGTAATTTAACAAACAGCCTTTGGTGGCGAAGGCAGGACCAAAGCCTTATAAAAAGCTCTGGCGACACTGACGACCCCCCCGCCGCCACCTCAGGGGCAGCGGAGCCCAACGGCCGTCGCGGCGCGAGCTGCGCTCCCCCCGCCCCCCCCGCACACCTGAGGCGGCCGCTGTCACCGCCGCGCTCCGAACTTCCCGCCACAGCGCGCGTGACGTCACCGCGCCCCGCCGGCCGCCGAGGAAAGCCCCCGTCTCGCTAGGCCACGCCCCTTCTTCTATAGCCACGCCACTCTCTCTTAACCACGCCCATATCCCGCTAAGCCACGCCCCCTCCCCGGCGCGGCCCCGCCCGCCGGGAGGAAATCACGTGCGCGCCCAGCCAGGCGCGGCCGCTCCCTCACGGCGCATGCGCGCGGGGCTCCCGTCAGCGCCGGGGCAGGGAGGGCCGGCGGCGGTTGGTGGCGGCGGTGGCCGGAGGCGCGCGCGCGGCGCGGCCCGTTGCCCCCCGCGCTGACGTCGCGCGGCGGGCAGGTCAGTGGCGCGCGACGGGGGGCGGCCGTTGGGCTGGGGAGCGGGGGCGCAGGCAGGGGGCGCTGCAGCTGCTGCTGTTGCCGCCGCGCGCATGCGCAGAGCCTGCCGCGTGCCGGTCGTTGGGCTCCCTTGGGGGCGGCCGTTGGGCACCCAGTGCTTGGTGACTGCCCTTAAATACCTCAAACTTTAAAGCGATGTGTTGATTTCCTTCCTTCAGCTGGTTGAAAAGCAGGAGACTCTCTCGTCAGGTTAGGAAGCTAATTGTGGAGGTCTTCACGCAGTAACTCTTGTCCTTCGGTCACTTTGCATAGAGTGAGGTTACAGAGCAGTGAATTTAAACGGCTGCAGTGAATATTAGTGCCAACACCCAAGGTGAGTTGCAGACTGCACCTCTGAACGTAGTTACTTGCTGAACGTTTGTTTTCCTTTCACAGTGTACAGAGAGGAAGTGTTGCCGCTTACTACTAGGGAACATATTCACACTATAAAAAGCATTTTGAACAATTCCTCCTTTTCCCGTCTTGATACCTAAAACACCCAAAGTAAGCAAGTGTTCGCATCAGTGCCTGATAGAAAGGAATTGGGTATTGTACAGCTGGAGCTGTATTCCTTCCACCCTCTAGATGACAGTTAGATTGGTTATGTTTTTCTAGGCGTCTTTGTAAGATCAGTAGGAGTTAAGTTTGGAACTGGGCTCTGTACAGATTAGCACCACTATGATTAATATTTACCTTCTAAAGTGTATAAGCAGGTCATTATAGGCTTCTAATTTATATCATCCTTGTTTTACTGGCTCTCTTCCTCCCCCTAACTAATTGTCCCTTCTTTTACCTCTTGCACTTTGCACACAAAGACACTGAGGCTTTATTTCATTTGAGGAAAATGAAGAGGTGACAGGTGTTAAGTTCTTAACAGACTGAAGCCTGGACCTTGGTTTTTGCTTTCATCCGAGTTACATGGTTTACGGGAATAGTGCTTGCAGTCGTGAGGCTGGCAAAGCAACAGAAATGCAGACTGTCATATGCCTTGGGATTGCAGCTTTCATTGCTGAGTTGAGAGCTGCGAGATTAATTGACAATGAAAAGAATACGAACAAAAAAAGCAAGTGCCGTGAGTTGCTGATATGCTTACCTATAGACAGTATTTTCTCATATGCTGAATTTGAACCTCCGTGACCTCTCAGGTGTGATTATTTCACTACTGACTGTACGGTTGTGTACAGATTCTAATTATAGATTCATAGCTGACATTTGCTCTGGCTCCAAGCTCTCTCCAAAGTCATTTTCTCAAAGTTTCATTCCTAAAGGAGTAGCACAAAGTGGGAATGGGGGTGGAGGAGGAACAAAACAAAACAAAAAAACAGAATACAGCTTGCAGCTGTTTATCTTTCCTTTAAGCTTGAACGGGAACCTTTCGTCTGAGAAAGAAGTCCAAAGGATGAGCGACTCAAACGAAACACTTCAGAAAGCTTCATAAAATAAAGTTTTTCTGTATATAAGCCATGCTATATGTTGGTGTGGTCAAGTAATACTGTGCAAGTAAAGAAAGTACCCTGTAACTAAGCTTTACTTCTAATGGTGTAGCTCACTATAGCCCTCAGTTAAGTGCTGTATTGTTGTGTGGAGAATTCCTATAAAGATCATGCGGAAGGGCTTGAGAAAGGGCTTGAGAGCAGCTTGAACGCCTTCAATTGGGAGTTTTACCTGGTTTATCTTTTCAAGGTAATTGTTGATCTTTCATTACCTTGAGTGCTCAGCTCCCAGCAGTGAGAGAAACTGATCTCCGGCCGAGGCAGCCTGATTTGCACAATAATTTGAGGACCATTTCCATTTTCGTCATCCTGTTGTAGAGGTGGGCTTCCTCTCTGAGGGCTGCACTTGTACTTCCTTAGGTTTCATTGCCAGAGAGCTGGAAGGTCTTTCGTATGATGATTGCCATATTAATTACTTGAATTTTTGTGTTAATTTCATTCTCAAAAGCGTGTTTTTGCCAGTATTGCTTTGTTTGGCTTGAATAAAACTACTCTAGTGACCAGCAATTTTCAGGGAGTGAGTACCTACGGTGAATGGAAATATGAGCAAAAAAAGATGAATTGATCCATTTAAAAGTTTTGATATTTTCCAAAGTAAAGCTGTAAATTCAAGTTACTTCCCACTAGTTAGTGCCTATCTTTAGGGGCCTGAATCTGCATTTCTGGCAGAATGTGACTTGCCATTAATGTCAGTGGCTATTGGTGAAAGAGCCCTAACCAAGGAAAGGAAAGACACCTCTTTAATTGTAGCACGTACTGAGTGACATCCGGACTGGAAGAAGGGTGGTAATTAATGGCCTCTAAAAAGCGACACTCTGATTTTAGATTTCTCACGCAAGAAATGTAGTAGGAATGTGTTAGAACATATTCAAAGGCAGGATTGGAAAATTTTTAATGATTTTTAATTACTGCTTTTTGTCAATTGCCGAGGCCCTGCAAGAAAGCGGTTCACATTTTTAATGTAACTTAGTAAGGGTTATTTAAAAAAAAGACTTACTAAAGCTTCTGTGAATACCACCTCTATAAATATATTTTGACATGGTGTTTATTTGTAAAGATGAATACGTGCTTCTCATTTTGGTCTTACCATAATTTTTTGCAGCGAGCTCTTCAGCATCTGTGTGTTAACATAACCTGTTTGCAGACACTGGCTTTATGAGATGCCCGCTGAGCATTGTCCTTCTTGGCTAGCCTGTTCACAAGTCGTCTGTATAACCTAACTTTTGTTCCTGCTCTGCTTTCTGCATAAAAGGGTAACTTCTGAATTGTAGTGCTTTGTGGGGTTTTTTATGCAGGCTTTCTAAGGGTTTGTACTGGGACATCTGGGAAGTGGAGAAGATCAAATTATTTGTTTTTATTCAAATCTAAGAAAATGCATTTCTTGGGAGGAAAACTGACTGCTTTTAGATGGATTTTGTAAACTCCCTTTAGCACAAGTAGCTTATGTCTTTGGTAACCTGGAATTTGTCTGACTGAAGGACACTTCCTGACCTCTGCAAGTACTTCAAATAATTCGCTTAAATATGTTTGGAATATTAATAGCACTGCTTGTCTGATAAAGCATGAAAGCAGTTGAAACTGTAAATGACATGACGGCTACGGAAAGTCAAAAACTGCCTTTAGAAATCTAATGAGGAGGGCAAACCGTTTGTGGGAAGTTTTGGATTAACACAATACTACAAATTTTAAAAGAAAAGCCTGCAGTTTGGTACCGATCTGCCTGCAGTGAGTTGCTGTGGCTAAGGGCAGTGCAAGGAGCCATAAGATGCGAGTTTCAGCTTAGTCTGCACACAGTTGTTGTGTGACCTAATGTTTCTCATCTTCTCCATGCTTTGTATTTTTGTACACCACAACTAACGAATGGCAGAGCCTTACAGGGGATGCACAAAGTTAGCCTCGTTAATGTATGGTAAAACATTTCAAAATTACTGCATGAAAGGGGCAGCGTTTACTCCTTGCTGTAAGAATACTGTGGTTTTTCTCAAAGGTTATATTTAACTCTCAACTGACAGGATGACAGGAATGGAGACTGAAGCTGCAAGAGACAAAGCCATGGAAGAGGAAAGCACTGAACAGAAGAAAGAGAGGGAGAAAAAGAAGAGGTCAAGGGTTAAACAGGTGCTTGCAGATATAGCAAAACAAGTGGATTTCTGGTTTGGCGATGTTAATCTCCACAAAGATAGATTTCTTCGGGAACAAATAGAAAAGTCCAGAGATGGATGTAAGTTTACATTGATTACATTTCAGTAGACAGATGGGTTTTAGCTTTCTTCCCTTTATTGCTGGTGATGTTACCATTTTATTAGGTGCATGTCTTCTGCTGGGGAAGACAGCAGTTGCACACTGGAAGTCAGCAGCAGGGTTAGCAACTCAGGAGACAGAGCTTAGTACTACTTTGTAGAAACTGGATTTATTGTTTATCTTTTCCTTTCCTTTACAACCAGCTCTAGAAGTAAATTAGAGGCATCTGCCACTGTAGCAGTGACTGTTTGGGACACCTGATTTTTCTTTTTTTTTTTTTTGTAGCTTTGTGTAACTACAAGAATAAGTAAACAAACAAGGATAATTATTTTCTGTAGAGGCATACTACTTGATTTGTGGGGTAGGTGAATGCAGAAATGAAAACGTCACATGGTTTTGCAGTTTGGTGTAGATACCTTTTTCTTCTTTAATGCACACGTTTGTTATGTGAGAAATTGTGCATTTGCATGTAGGGCCATGACAGGTCTCTTTCCCATAGGCAATTTTTGGCATGGCTAATTTGACTGCAGAGTAGGAAATTGATTTTGGTAGTGAAACTACTTGGCGCTTTCTGAAGAGTAAATTAATTTACGCGTTAGCTGCAATGACTAGCATGCTTTTGCTTTAAGTGTAGTAAATGTGTGGTTAATACCATCTATAATTGTTCTAGTAAGTGTGTTACACAAGATGGATTACATCACATGCAGTATGTCTGTAAAAAGACATTATCTTTTTCCATAAAAATATATATTTGTGTTTATATTTTGTAGGTTCCACAAGTGTCTTAAGAACTGTGTATTTATTTCAAGTGTAAATCATAAGCTCAGCTGCCTTATGTGATAAGTCTAGTCTTCTAACTGCTTGTTACAGTCTCCAATGGTATTGAACTTTAGGTCTGTTTCCCTGCACACGCATATTTTTTTTTAAACTATCTTTACATTTTCTAGAGGTATTAGAGTTTGAGTGTCTTGAACTTTAACTAAGACTAATATTGCTTAATTTTCTGTCCAGGTTTTTGCAGCATGACTCATCACAACTGCAGTAAAAGCAGGGGCTCTTTTGTGTTGGGGATGTTGGGTTAAACACTTAAGTACTTGAAGGAGAAGCACGTTTTCAATGTAAATTGTTTTTGTATTGTAAAACCACATTAGAAAGGGTTTTTTCTTTCTTTTCAAAGACTATAATTATCAGTGGGGAGGTAAAAGAGAAGAACAAAATTCCTTTGATATGTTAGCACCTATATGTATATATGATTACTTGGACCTTTAATTTTGATGGTAAAAACTTTCTGTAAATCCTTGTCAGCATGCAGTGTGGTGAGTTACGACTCACGCATTCTTTTCACGAAAATACTAGCTGAGTCTTAATGTCTGTCTGATCGGGACACACAAGTAGTGCTTTCTAGATTGCATTGATTTCATCACTTGCACTTTTTTTCCTCCTTAGATGTTGACATATCACTTCTTGTATCTTTCAACAAAATGAAAAAATTAACTACTGATGGAAAATTGATAGCTCGAGCAGTTAAAAGTTCATCTGTTGTAGAGGTGAGTGTCTCATGTTTCTACTCCTTTCTACTTGCTGCAATTGGAGCACTAATGACAGTGGAATTGAAGTGGTCAGTATTCTTACAGAAAATACTTGTTTCTTGTTAACTTCTAGTTGGATTTAGAAGGAACTAGGATTAGAAGACGACAGCCACTGGGTGAGCAACCAAAGGATGTGGATAGTCGTACAGTCTATGTGGTAAGGTTGTACCTGTTGTATGTGCCTTGTGCATGACAGAGCACTTTATTTCTAACTGTAGAAACTCCTTTAAAATCATGTTCTTACTGCAAATTATTTTCGAGTGCAAAACGCAACATGTACGTTTGTTATGAGCTCTGATGATCTGATTACATAGTATCACTTGCAGTATTAAGAATCACAAGTACAACATAAAGCAGCCATGTGATTTTATCAGGTTTAGAAGGTGGGTTTTCTCTGCGAAGATGATGGATTTAGTACAGGAAACATCATATAAATTCTAATAGATTTTTTTTTCCTCTTCCAAAAAATGGGGAGAGGAGAGATGCATTATAGATGTACTGAACTTGTAATGAAGAGGCCCGAAGATTAGGGTTAATACAATGCAGTAAAACGTTTTGTTTTAGGTAGGTGAGCACTGGCAGTGACCATGGTAGGGAAAGAATAGGATTAGTATGGTATGCTGACTTCTTGTACCATCTTAAATGATTTAAAATGCTGAGCAAAGAGGTATTTTGTGTCGTAGTGAGAAAATGGTGCACTTTCATTATCTGTTACTGCTTTCACTGTGCTTTTCTCGTTGATGCCACCAGGGGAGCGACACTGGTACCAAGAAAAATTCATGAAATACATTAATGTAGTCAAATTTTAGAATAACAACTTGTTATCAAACAACAGAAACTGAGTTTGGAAGATATTCAGGCATACCTCATACAGTAAAATCTGTTTATAAAATATGTTACTTCGGGTGCCTCTGTGCCGCTGTTTTTGTCCCACTAACATCTATTTTTGTTAATGGCAGAATGTACCTAAATGAGCTAGTCTTATGTTTAGGGGGCTTTTTTTAAAAAAAAATACTCCTGATAGCACAATATCCTGTAGCTGTCTTGGTACTGAAATTATTCACTAACAAATGAAAATAGCTTGCACTGCTACAAAAACACTGCATCTCAACATATTGCAGATGTCAGAGTGGAATGACTTACCATATTGTTGAGCTGCTTAAATGGTAGCATGGAACGAGGTCTGATGGTTGAACTGTCACTTATTTAAAAGTTCTATGCATTTTTTTAATAGAATTGAAGCCAGTATGGAATTCCCTTTGTCTCTAAAGAGATCTGTTTGTGGCTGATGTCAACTTAGTTATATGCCTGTAGCAGTTAGCTGCTGAATCTTCCTGCAGTTAGTAATTTCAAGCAGGCACCAAGCTTTCTGTGATGAAGATGTGTAATAATCATGCCTAAAATGCCAGCCCATCCAGATAAATAGAAGCTGGATTACTCTGATCATTGAATTCTGTAACAAAAGCCCAGGAAAGGTTGTTAGTTGTTTTAAGCACAATATGCCAGTCATGGTATTCTCCTAAGCAGTTCCTGCAATCACCTTAGAACTTCTCTAATAGTTTGATTATATAATTTTCAGAAAAGATATTCCAAATGCAATGAGCTATATTGCCTAACTACATAGTTAGCAGGGTTTTTTAGTTTTAAATTTTTCTGTAAGACCAAAATATCCTCCTGTTACTACCGAAATGGGGGGGGGTGGGTGTAGATTTCTTGTTTGTTTCATTTTTTAAAGACCAGTGTGTGAGATACCTGCCCTTCATGGTGCAATGTCTCCCTTTCGTATGCAGCCAGAAGGGGGAGCAGTGCTTCTTGAAGGACTAGTGGTTTCATTACTTTGTATTCAACAATTTTGTTTTAATTTAGAAGGAGTTTTCATTAAATTTCTCTAAAGTAATCTTATGGCTTGTGACTTTCTTTATTTTTGACATATGTTAACAACATGCTGTGGGATGAGCACAATACCAAAGTAATAGTATTTTTAAAGTTTCAAGTGACTGACTGGCTTTTCAACATTATACCAAAAACATAATGAAATGTTTTTCTCAGGCAAGCAGAGTTCATGCAAAAATAGTTTTCTGCTTGAATATAACATTTTCTTAAGGGGAAGAACTTTTAGTGCAGTAACTCGCCATGAAAAAAATGAAGTATTGCTGACTGTTTTTGTCTAGGCTTAAATTTGAGAGTGTTCAATTTTTAAATCATGTTCAGCAGGGTCTCTTTAGAAATTGATATGATGGGATTTGGATTTCTCTTTAATAGATAAAGGGAAATGGTTAGGAACTGAGCCGTGATGTCTGCAAGCTGCTAAAATGTGTTGTTATGTTAAGGAATTTATAGGAAAAATAAGTAAGACAGTTTTGTCATCCAAGAAGCTGGCTAAAAGTTTTAACTTTCACAGCAACTGATAAACTAGGCTGTAAGTGGTAACCACTAAGCTTTAAAATGTCAGTTACCAGCATTAATCAGTTTGTGTAGTGTCTCTTCTTGACCTACAAGAACTATTTCTGTGATATCTGGATTTCTAACAACTTTAAAAAATAAAAATAAAAATCCTTGTGGTCTACAATGGTTAGTTTGAGACAATGCAGAATTATGCTTAAGATTTAAAATTTACAAAAATACCTCATGTTGCAAAGATCCTGTTGCAGGTGAGGCCTTGGTATCTGTCACAGGAACGAGATAAACATGTAACTTCATGCAAATCGTACTTGCTATAGTTAGGTGACAGATTAGAGATGCATTTTCAGATCATTGTCTTTACTACATGAGTACTATGACCTCTTGACAACAATACTTAGTGAAATAAAGCAAAAATTTTTCAATGTTGTTACATCAAACTTAAATTTGTTTTGAGAATTATAATTAGAAGATGTAGTAAGCCGTCTGATGCAATGGTAATACAGTACTGAGAAAACAAGGTTTCTTTTTCTTTCTGTAGGAGCTGCTTCCCAAAAATGTTAATCACAGTTGGATTGAGCGGGTGTTTGGGAAGTGTGGCAATGTAGTTTACGTCAGTATACCAAGGTATAAATCTACTGGTGATCCAAAGGGATTTGCTTTTGTTGAATTTGAAACAAAAGAGCAAGCAGAGAAAGCTATTGAGGTAAGTAGCAGTGTCCCTAGTCTGGTAATGTTCTTCCTGTTTGTCAGTGGTATGGATGTACTCTTTACTAGTTCACCTACTGAGTCTTGAATACAGAAAATCCTAAAATATCATGATTAAAAAAGCAAAGCTAGCAGGAGTTATGTCTCTGTCTCCTGCCCTCAGAATATCAATCAATTCCACGAATCTTAGTGTGATTCTATTAATTACTTGGAGATCTATTTGAATCAGGGAAGGGGGACAACGACATCTAATTTGGTTGGGTACCGTCAGCATCTTTTACAGAATTAGAAATCTCTGTAACAGTAAAATGGCTTATTAAATTTCTTCAGGCAAGTATAGTTGTACCAAGTTTGCTGTCTTAAAATGAGTGATTTGAAAGTTTAAAAACATGTAAGTTTCATTATCATAACAGTAATGGAGACACAGATATGTCACGCTGATGATGCAAGCTCTGTACTTGCTTGTATATTCTAGTACTAAAAAAAAAAAAATTAAATTAAATAAAAATCTCCAGAGTCACAGAGGACTACATCTTTCTTGAATGAATATCATGAATATCACTCTGCTGGTTTTAACTTGGATGGGGATTCTTTTTAGTAATGAATTGTGGATTTTAATTTTATCTTTAAGTTTTTGAATAATCCACCAGAAGAAGCACCACGGAAACCTGGTATTTTCCCCAAAACAGTAAAAAATAAGCCGGTTCCTGCACTGAATACAAGTAACAGCAGTGTTGTAGGTAAGTGGTAAGTTAGTGGGATCAAGAAACAAACTGTTTTGTGCCTCACCTTTTGAAGGGAGAATCTGGAACGTACGGCTGTTACTATGTCTAATCTCAAATGTAACCTTATTGAAATAAAAATGCATGTTACTGCTTGCTTTGTTGGCCAATGTAGGCTTAAAATGAAATTGTAAGCTTGAAATGTAGTAGGTTTTTTTTGCCTTGTTTTGCTGCTTGATAAGGAACGAACTTTATTTTTTCCTCTCTTGCCAGCTACCATCATTAATTATTATTATGCTGGCAGAACAGCTTTCAGACTATACAATTAATCAGTACCGAAGCACGTAGGACTAGCAAAAGACAAGTTTGACAGATTGTTTTAGAAACGTTTAGTATGGAAAAGTAAGACACAGGCATAAAAGTAAGGTTATACTTAAATGTTAGTGCTGCTTAGGTGATCTTGTGGTTTTCTGACCTAAGAGCAAACATTGTGGTATTTTTCACTCTTCGCTGAAGCAATTTTCCTCTTCAGAACTCTGGTTATTTGAGCAACCCTGGCAGAATGAACTTTTTATAGCTAGATATAGATATTTATATATATTACTTTTTATTACTAAAATTCCACTTTATGTGATCTGTAGTTGCTTGCCAAAACCTGCAGGATGTTACAAAGAAAAGAATCCTGAATTCACAGTTGAGCGTTATTTGCAGTGAATAATAGCTGCTCTAATTTGTGAAGCTGTATCACACAGTCATGTTGTAACTTGATTCATTGAAGCATTTTTCCTCATTTCTGATGGGATAATACAATTTCCTAGACTTAAGATAACTTTCTGTGTTTTTCTTAAGTGTAATGATGAGTCATTCTTTGTTACACTGGAAACTATTAGGGCTGTTAGGACCAAAAGTATCAAAGAAAAAAAAACATGCTTTCTAAACCTCCTTAAGATGTTCCCTACTGTTTCATACTGCATCCTGCCTATGACAATTTTAGTACACAGATAGCTATAGGTTCATAGGGCTGAGTATCTCCTTTTGTTGACAAAACAAATCAGTGAGATCTGGAAGGAGGCATGTATTTTTTTTTTCAATGTTAATGTTTATGTATTTCAGTTGCAAATAAGGGATGGCATTAACATCTAACTCATTGAGGAAACCTGTAGCCAAATTGTCCATGTGACACAGGGATCTTTTTACACTTGTGAGACTATCACAATTTTTTTTTCTCTGCTTAAAATGGCCAGGAGGAACTTCTGGGACAATGTATTGCAAATTATTTGACATGCCAGATTATCGTGACCAGTGATAAGACTCTTTACTTGGTCAGTTAATCTCATCCAGTTTTTAATGATTGGCAGTTTTAAATGCTGTATCTCTTTTATACAGAAGAGAAGAAAAAGAAGAAAAAAAAGAAATCCAAAATTAAGAAAGAGAGCAATACACAGGCAGCTGTAGAGACAAAGGAATCAAACATGAACACTACAACAGAACAAGTGCCCAAGTCAAAAAGACATAGGACTTCATCAGAGTGTTCAGAAATGGGGGGTACTGAGGTTCACAGGCAGCCCTCAAAGAGAGAGAAAAGGAAATGGGACAGAGCAGAAAGCACAGAGGTACCTGTGGAAAGCAGGCCAGGAAAGAGAAAAAGAAGTAGCTCTGGAGATGCTGAGACACCAATTGCAAAAGTCAAGAAGACTGTTCAGAAGGTTCAAGTTCATCCTATAAAACAAGAAACAGAAGCTCCAAAAGATTCCAATGGTAAGTTTGCTGCATGCCTTTATAAGTTTTTTCATCGGTTACACCTGATGTGTGATCTGGGGAAAATTGGATAAATGTGGTAGCCTCAATTAAGCTAATGAGGAAAACAAGTGAGAAAAGAGGTTGCCAAGCAAGAAGTGTAATACAAAAATGTTAGTGAATAGGAGACTAGTTTATTACTTGGATTAGACAGTTAAATTTAAACCTGGTAATGAATCATTCAAGGACATAAGTAGATTAAATAGTTGGCCTAGGCAAATGGTGACAGTAAAAATAATCTAGATTAGAGGTCAGATAGTTTGTAAAGCTTGTAAAGTAGATAGAAGTAGTACACTGACTGATTTTGTGAAATGCTTTTCTCATTGAAAATCAAGTCCAAAAGAAAAAATGCTTTAAAAGTGCAGTTGCTGAGAATGAACGACTGTTGGTTGCAGTCTGAACTCGATAATAATTTTCTCTTTTGGGGATTTTTATTTCAGAAGTCACTGCAGAAGATAAGGATGGTGATAAAAAAGACACATCCCTTTCAAAATCTAAAAGGAAACATAAGAAAAAACACAAAGAAAGACACAAGATGGGTGAAGAAGTCATTCCACTCAGAGTACTGTCAAAGTAGGTTGTGACATGACAACAGCACATGGTTACTTAGTACTTTGGCTAATGGGGGAGGGGGGGAAGGAGGAAGGAAAGTAACCGCACTAGTGCCGTTTCATTTTGTTGAACATATTTCTAATTTCATACTATTAACTGAGGGCGTCTCTGCCTGCGTTTGATGTCATGGCGTGTAAAAAAAGTGGACTTAATGTGCAATGCTTTATTTGAAACCACTGATTTCACAGAAAAAATTAGTAATTTTGTATATACTTTATTGAATGTTAACAGGTACAGGATATGACAAAACCTTTTGATGTGTTTTTGTTTGTATGTCTGACAGTCCATCACCATTGCTAAAGTGCAATTCCAATTTTTTTACCACAGAGTTGCATATTAGCAACAGTATTAGCCTGTAGTTGAAAAGATACAAAGTTAAAAGTCTAAGGTTCACTATTCATTTTCCCGAGGTTAATTATATCAGTAGTTAGTAGGTGAACAGGATTCAGGTTGGGCTTTAAGGAGTCACCACAACTAAAACATGGAAGCACTTACTTTTTCAAGCATCCAGCAAGTACCTCCATGTTAAAGTAGAGGGGGTCCTTGCCGTCTTGCCTGTACCAGGAGGCCATGTGAAGTGCAAATATGTAATAAACAGGATACAAGAACACAATAAGTATTAACATTAATTAACCAACACGAACTCCTATCTCCACACAGAAATCAAAGGGATGTTACATGCAGTCAGTTGATGAATTTTTCTTCAGACTTCCAATACGTTTCCTGTCAGTTTCAGTTTTCAGTTGACAAAAAGGATTCACCATCACTAAAACATGGAAGCACTTACTTTTAAGGAACAAAGCAAGTACATCCACATTTAAGTTGCGGGGATCCTTACGTGGAGAGACTATTTTTCGTTCTGTAAAAGAGTAACTAGACAAAGCCAGCAACAATAGAAGCAGTAAATTGTGCAACCACTATGGTGGATCTAAATTTCTTCCCTTAAAGGTGTTTTCTTCAAAGATTTTTCAGACATTAGGATCCACCACCACTGAAACATGGAAGCACTTACTTTTTTAGGCAGCAGGTACCTCCATGTTAAAGCGAGGGTAGTAGTCCTTTTTAAATTTTTTTCTGAACATACAGACCATAAAACTGTCTTATTCAGGGAAAAAAAAAAGTTCAAAAAAAATCTTATTAGTTTTCTCTTCTTCGGCAAGTCAGCAACTCAAGTGAAAAAGTCTTGACAAGAAAAAAGCATGGCATGGATGGCATTTCAGAATTGAGAACAGGATTCACCTCTACTAAAACATGGAAGCACTTACTTTTTTTAAATCACAGAAAGCACCTCCATGTTAAAGTAAAAGGGGTCCACAAAAAAAAAAAAAGCAAAGATTATTCTTCTCTTCCACCAGGTTCCTGAGAATACTGCATCAAATACAGAGAAAAGAGTTTTAAAATTTAGCAAAGTATAGCGAAGCGGGGGGGAAGGTTTCAGAAGAGGTTGAGCATTTTAAATACTTGCCTGGCTCATTCCCCTGATCTCCTCTTCCTTCGAATCCAGCTAACAAGTACCTCCTTGAGCTTGTATTTATACCATACCTTGCTGTGGAATGGTGTTGCCTTTTTATCTCAGAGAATCATTAGGTGGGTCTTTTGTTATTTTAATGTCTTTGCTCTGTTGAGAATGTATGATCCTGGGTGAGTCTGGATGCTTTTTTTTTTGAAGTATACAGTTGTCAATGTTAACAGCTAAAACCATTACCACAAGATATCCTCCTCTTTAAAAATCCTCTATCAGCTTGTTTGATAGTACAGATTAGGGTAACAATGAGTCGTTCTCACAGTGGCACTACAGGCATTGTGTTTCTATAGAGCAAAGCTCGAGCTGTTTGCAGAAACATCTCCATGTTAAATGTATGTAAATATATAAATTGCTTCCATGTGGTGGTATTTTTTAACCAAAGTGCATTTGAATAGTAAGGAATGTTCTTATCTCAGTAGGTTTTTGGTGAGTTTAACCAGTTGTTGATTTTCGATCAATGATTTTTCTAGAAAATAAATGACGAATTCCTAATATAGTAACACAGGAGCGGGTTCACTGAATGAATTCAGTGAATTCAGAGTTCACTGTCTCTGAATTAACTCTGAATTTAGCTTGAATTTAGTGCCAGTGCTCTCTGTAGTTCTAGTAGAATACAGTTTACCAAGCTGTTCTAGATGTTTTATGAATATCTTTAACAACTTTGAGAGTCACTCTACAAATGAGAGGTTGTTTTTTTTGACAACTTGCTTGAAATATTAAAAGCTAAAGCAAAATTAAAACTGCAGATACTCACAAGGCTGAAGATGAGTAAAGTGCAAGGACATTTCTAATAGTTAAGAAGCATCTTCGCTGCTTGCTAGGTTCAGCTTAAGCTATTTGTAAATGGCTTGTTCTTAAGCTGTCAGTGAGTTTCTAAACATTATTTTCTTGTTGACAACTGACATGCTATTTCCATTTACAGGACCGAATGGATGGATTTGAAACAAGAATATTTGGCTCTTCAAAAAGCCAGTATGGCCTCCTTAAAGAAAACAATGTCTCAAATCAAACCTGAGCCTGTGGGAGAGATGGAAACGGATGGTTGTACACAGAAAAAGCCTCAGTCAAAAAATGTCAAATGTAACCCTGTTTATGATGTTTTTGTTGTTTTCTTTATGATTCTAGTACACAAATACGGGCACTGGTCCTCCAGAAACACTGAAAAATAGTTTTATTTTCTATAATACTGATGACTTTGAATGCCAAATGCTACTAAAACCAAGCTTCCCTCATGTAGATTGGTTTAGGGCTGAATAATACGGAAATGATTAAAAAATATTTCTGTAGCACTTAAACTTAGGATCTTTTTAGGTAATTGTAACTATAAACGCCTTGGAGAAGTAAATCAAGAATTGGCTTCTTCATGATGTAACTTGGGCCTGATTTCCTTAGGCTTTGCCATCCCTTCGCATATTTACACAACTATTACTCAAAGGCATTCAAACTTGGCTTCTAATTGGGTTTTGTCAGGTTTATAGTTAGAAGTAATTTTATAATTATATGTTATTGGTTCAACTTGTATATTTTTCTGAAACAAAATTGAATTCTTTGGATCTGCTGCATTTCTGTTCACTAACTTTGATAGCAGACAAGCGTTGACATGTCACTTATTTGAAATCACTCTAGAATTCAGGATTCAAGTATTAACTGCAATTGATTTGAATATAAAATACCCTTTAAAGGAAGGACGTGGTGTGTACAAATTTTTTGTCTTAGACATAGTGACTTTTGTGAACAGTCTGGATCCAAGATTTAATTTTAAAAAATTATCTGCAGTAGCAATATTTAATGCCCTTTGCTTCGTTTCTTGTGTATGTCAGATTGCTTATATACTTTCGTGGCATCTTTAGTTTGTCAAACTGATAAATGTAAAATTTCTTTTTTCCCTTCTTTTCAAATTGATCAGCCACCAGTGAAGATTCTGCCCCTCCTGTCAAGGCTAACACAATGGGGCCCCAGTTTGTGAGTGGTGTAATTGTGAAGATCATTAGCACAGAGCCCCTGCCGGGCAGGAAGCAGATCAAGGTAATGCCTTTGTAACCTCAGGGTAGCTGTTAGCCTTTCCTCTTACAGTGCCCCCAAAATGTTTGAATATGGAATACCATTTAAACAAGTCTTACTGATTTTTTGTTGCTGTTGTTTGGTCAGTAGCTGTGTACAGATTCTTCTCTACTACCTGTTAATGGAAGATTTTACAACAGCAAAATGTAGCCTTTGGACTGCTTCAAGCAATGTCAAGTTTGAAAATAATGGCCAAAATAAATAGTGCTCTAGAGGATGAGAATTTGTCGCCTCCACCTCCAGCCCTTGTTGCTCTGTCTTTGCATTTTCAGTGTGAAAAAAGTGGTTAGTTTTATATTGTTAAAAGTAAATCACTGCTAAGACAAGTCTTATATTTTAGAAAAGGAAGCGTGAAGTCCAAGTGGCTGCAGCATTTTCTATGCATGATTGTGCCAGTAATTTTGGTGTAATTCAAATTAAGGAATCTGTGGTAGTAAATTGGTTTGGTTTACTATTAACAGAAATTTAGGAGCAAGAAAATGCACTCTGCACGAGAAAACAGTTGTCTATTTCAGTAAATAGTTCACAATTGCAAAAACTCAATTCAGTCAGAATGACAGCAGTACAGTTGGTCCAGTAATTCATCCCCCCACCCACCCTATGGCAAGTGCTCTGTTTCCCTCAAGTAAAAAAAAAAGTTTTAAAGATAATTGCCATTGTTTAGGATTTGACTTGAAAGTTATATTTGTTAAATAGAGTATTTTATTTTAACGAAAATAGCAGTTTAAAGTTGTGTCCTTCTGAGATGGAAATATCAAAAGGTTTCCAAAGGAAATAACAGCAGAGTTTTTTTTTTTTTTTTTTTGGATTCTGATTTTTGCATGACTGTGACACAGGACCTTTTTCTGAAACTGCAATTTTGGATGAGTAACAACTGGAAAGAGTTTGAACAGCTTTTACCCTTCTTTAGAATAAATATGCAGACTGTTGAGGACAACAGTGGTTCTAAACCCAAGTTCTGAGGTGACTTATCAAACTACCTATATTTTTAACTGAATATTTCATTTGAAGTCACTGGCCGCTTCCAAGTGCGTGAAGTTTAGTGTGTGCATAAACCTAAGCAAGATGAGAAACAGTTGTCTTTGGCTGAAAACAAACTGATACGTACGGTTTCAGCTTCATCAGTCTTATCTGTCTTGATGTTCAAAGACAGTCAGTGTCTGAGTTCTGGAGGCACTGAGAAAATGTGGTGGTTGTCACTGGGATGTTTGAAGGACAGCTCAGTTTGACTGCAGTATCTATCTTCCTGCGTGGTGTCTGTGTCGCAGCATAACGTACTGCGATCAGGGGGAAAGTTTACTGTTCCCACAGTAGCTGAAAACAAACTTCAAGTCTCATATTTGCAGATAATATAAATCAAGTTTCTCTTTTGATTTAGTTTAAGGGAAGCGTTTCAAGGAAAACTAATCATTTGTGAAAGTAAAGGGGGGACAAAATAAGACTGGGGTGGCCTTTGCTGTTATTAATCATTATGTTTTGGTTTCTAAAACAAGAAGGATAGGCAAAATATTTTGTGGGAGGTTACCCAACAAATAAGGCAAGGTTTTTAGTCACAAACATAATTGCAGAATACAACTGTAGTTGGAAAAAGCAACAACTCCTTTCCAATGCAACAACGCTTTTTTGCATTGTCTGTGGAAGCTACAAATTGTACTTGATGCTTCTGGGACTTTTTCTGGCCATACTATTTGCTTTTATCAAATGCATTACTCTTCAATAAAAACATGTTTGCCTATCCTCCTGGGCCAGTGCTGCCACCAAGCAATGCATCTAGGTCTTTTCTTCATAAACTTCCAGAGTCGATCTGTATTTCTTGTACAGCAGGCATACGTTACTTCACACATACAGGAAGGGTCTTCTCAGAGTAGTTGTAGTTCTATTTGGTGGTTTTGCTTCACTGCTTCCATATTTTGCTGTTAAGGCGTTTCTCAGAGATCCCAACACTTGCCAATTACAGTGAATCATGTATTTCTTTGTAACTTTCTGTTTACGTATGACTTTGGGATATCAGAATTAAGAGTTAAAAGTAGTTTTGGTTGGTTCTCAAATGATCTCAACAATATTGGCACTTAATTTTGTTTTATTTTAAGGTTGTGCTTGGTAGTAGAGGGTTAAAAGTGTGTAATTCCTGAATAGGAGCATCTTGAGCTGCCTGCTGTGAACAAAATTGACTAGGAATGTGTGGTCTTAGTTAATTTCCCTAACAGCAGGTATTACAAGTGAAGTACTTCATCTGAAAGAGCATGTGTGTCTCTTCCTCCTTCAGCTGATAGTGAAAATTTCCAGACAGAGGTCACTTCATAAAGATAGGAAGGGCTGATTTACTATACTAATTTCCCAGTTTCTCTGCCATGAATGAGTTTGCCTGTATAGATTTCATGCACAGAGAGAAGCTGGATGTTTTTCTGTTGGAGTGTCAAAGATAGTTGTGTACTGTAACACTGACAGATTCTTTCAAGGAAAAGTCTGTACAGATACAGTATTGAAACAAATGGATAACTTCTCATGTGCCGTTAGTCAAAACTCTTCTTATTCCCCCCAAAATTGCAGGAATTACTGCTTTAAATTGTTGTTGAGAGCAGGATGAGATATTAATAAATACATTAAAGTTGTGGGCTCATATTTTTGAATCAATATATTTTCATAAGAAGGATATCACTGACTTCTGAATTATTTAACAAGAGATTTGTTCATTACATTAAAAAATTGGTTATTTCCTTCTACTCCATGACCTTTTAGAAAATATTAGTGATGTTCTACAGAGTGGTCAAAGTACTCTTCTGTTCTTAAATCTGCTTCACAGTCTGTGTTCTCTCTCATGCTTTGACAGGATGCTTTGGCGCTGCTGGCTGATGTCGCCTATGTAGACATGCTGGAGGGAGACACTGAGTGTCATGTCCGGTTTAATACTCCTGAGGATGCACAGACTGTCATGAAATCACACAAAGAAATACAGATAAAAAACAACTGGAAATATGAAGTTCTCACTGGTAAGATTTTTTTAGTTGTAGTACAGGAGACATTTTTAAAGTATTTTTGCAAATTTTATGACTGCGACTTTAAGAACCCTTAAGTTACGTACTTTATGTGAAAAGAGTTGTATTGGGTAGTGTTACATGGTACCTTTATGGATATATTTAATTATCTTTGTAGCCATGGAAAGGACTGCTTTTTTCTTTATATAGAACATTTCTTTCCAATGAATCTTCGTGATTTGTGACTGCAGTGGAATTGATAAAATGATAAATGTTTTTAAGGCACTGTTTAGAGCAAAATTGCTTGTCTTTGTTAACTTAATTCTGTTCTTTTGAGCTTGATTCTCTCTCCACTTCTAGAGGTGTGGGCTATAGAACTTAATTCACATTTCAGCTTAGGACTTTAACATTCTGATGACTCAAAAGAATTTTAAATGAAGAGTAACATGAAAATCCCAAACTTGTGCTGTGTGAAATAATGGGACAGGAATCTCACAGCACTGATATGATGAAAGGGGCTTTAGCACCTGCCTTCTAATTAATCTTTCTTTTTTCAGGAAATTGAATAATGTATGCCAGAGTAATGCTTTTTTAATTACATTTACGCTAAAATTTTTACTGGAACATTGTCCTAAAGTTTATAGCTTTTTTTTGTACTTCTGGAATTACTCTGCCATTCTAAATTCTTATTTTGCATTAGATTGAAATTATTTTCAATGTGTAGAGAAACATCTTCATTGAAGGGAAGGGTAAGAGAAGGAGTGGGGAGTTGGGGGGTTTCTCAAATTAGATTACTGTGTTCCTGTATATATGTATATTTCAATTTCAGACACGCTAGAAAAATCTGGATGAGATTCTCTTGTCCATGTATTTAAATGTTACTAGACGCCTGCACAGCGTCTCACACAGGGCCAAGGTCCATGCATGCATGAATGTAAACCTACGTAAATGACAAGTAAGGATTACAGAAGAAATAACTGCAATGAAAGCATTAGTCTTCATGATACTATCAAAGTTAATTGAAGTTTTAGGCTTACTGAATGCCACTAATGTCATTCTGAGTTAGATTTGTCCTCCAGAGTTTTCTGTGTTCCAGATACCCAGAAAACTTGAAATATGGCATTTTACAGCTGTGTGCTATGTATTTGTCTTTTTTTCCATCCTTACATAAAAGAGCACAGTAGTAGATTGGGAGTAGGTAAGTACTACATTGTAGGATTGTTCTATTCAGAGTTCTAAGAATTTTTTCAAACTAGTTCATTGAAATGAGAATGGAAAGGCTTTTGAGGAATGCAGAAGTCACTCACAGTGAGGATTTCAGCATTTCTAGGTGGTGTAAAGGTGAATATGGTGAATAACGATCAGGAAAGAATCTTTAATGCTCCCTACCACAGGAGACAGAAGCTCTCCTAGTAATATTTTTCTTTCTAGAATTCGACCTTGACTAAGCACCTCTAGTTTTTCACCTGACAAAGTATTAAACATATATGTTAATGTAAATATATGTAAGATTGCTTCTCAGAATTATTACTTCTATAACTTTTGCTGGAATCTTCCAAGGTGACTTGGAGACTTACCTGTAACTGAAAATTTCCTATGAGACTATACATTACACCACTAAATTCCGACTGTGATAGTTACACTTTGGACCAGAGGAAACAGTGGCAAACTGCTTCTTTTACTGCAGGACAGCCACTGATGAAAACTGCAAAATTATTTTCACTCATGTTCTCATTCCTAAATTAACCATGAAGTCCACAGTTTGCTTCTTACAGTGGTTCTGATGAAACAAAATAATCTGTCATTTTTACAGTAATTTTTTCTAGATGGTCAGTTTAGTTGTTCCAAACCAGTCAGAGATTAAATCTATCAGTGAATTATAGGGCCGCTGAATGCCGTGGTGAAATGTAAAAGTTAAAACTGAGCTCCTCACTGCGAATTGTATGTATAAGAGTCCTGTTTGCTTATTTCTTCAGCTCTTTTTGTTAAGCTTGTAAAAATACTTGCTTGGGGATACTTAGCTACCTTGGCATTCAGGTTCTAAAGCTAATAAAGTGCATGTACCTTGGTTCAAGTCCTGTCCAGTCCATACAGAACGCAGCCCTTAGTGTCGGCTTTAAGTTTCTTTAGACAGTTTTTCTTTGCTTTGTTCACTGAATAGTGTGGGTCAGGCATCACAAGGCTGGATGATTTCTCTAGGACTATGAAACTGAAGACCAATGGCGAAAAAATATTTGAAGCTTACATTGTTACTTAGCTATCTGTTTCAAAACCATCTTTGAGATAAGCAGAAAAAGTACTTGAAAGGATGGGGTTTGGCCTGACAAGTACTGTCATGTGTTTGCCTGAGTTAGAAAAGATTCTTTGGATGCAGTGTTTCATCTGTGATGCCACTTGTATTGAACAGCTGTATTCACATTCTATGATGTTAACTTGATTTCCCAGGTGATAATGAACAACGTTACTGGCAGAAGATTTTAGTGGACAGACAAGCTAAGCTTAACCAGCCTCGAGAAAAGAAGCGGGGTACTGGAGAAGGTAACTTACAAGTTTGTTTGGTTTTGCCTCACTACACAGCCATGCTTGGAAAACAACTACTTTTTCTGAAATATATTGATGTTTGGCTTTGTATTTAGTCCAGGAAGATCACTTCCTACTCACTTTGCAGCTGGGTTTTACAGCCACAAAACAGAATTTGGCTGTCCTAGGCCAGCTGCCAAATGCAAAGTTTGTCTTTATGGAGACAAGTGGTGAAAGTTAAGACCACGACTAAAGAAATGAAGTTAATTTGCAAGTTGGATTTCTTTTAAGAACTCTTCTGGATGAGCTCATTATAAAGCAAAGTAGTCTTGTATTTGCTCTAGGTTAATTGTCTAGTGCAATAAGGGCATGTTTTTCTTTAGAGTGGATTTTTCTTCTCCCAGCAATTCACATGGTGTTGTTTAATGTAAAGTTCTGCGCTGTGGTGGATGGTGGTGTGTTCCTAGTGCAGTCCTGGGTCTATGCAAGCAACAGCGTGTCTTGTACGTCCCAATCCAGATGCTGCTACCAGCATCCATAGCCAAGCAGCTTCCAGCCAAGACTCTGTCACATCTGATGAGCTTGGAGCGCACCTAAGGAGCTCAAGTCTGGTTGCTCTCGAAGTGCCAAACTGCTGCTCTTCCTGTCTGTTGCAATGCAGCGTGATTTTACTCAGTGTTCATCTGAAACTTTCTTCCAACCTTGACCTTGGTGTGTCTGTCAGGCCACACTGTTGAGGGAGTGTTGCGATGAACTTGTAGGCAGCAACCTCCGCTCCTGCCCCCAGAAGATGTTTCCAGACATGAAGGATTCTTGATTAAGAGGCTGTGACCTTTCACCCAACAGAGAGGTGCCAAACAGTATTTCACAAACGTTTTATTGCTAGGATTGCTTGACACATGCATTGCAGATAAGGTTTCCGAGTTGGCTTTAACCTAAATCTTTATCCTGTTGCTTGCAAAACTTAAAAGTCATCTGACCTTAGTTATTTTCCAAGGACTTTTAAACGTGTAGACAACTTCTGTTTCCTAGATGCTCCAATCATGCACACAGTACCAAGTCTCCTAGTCATTCCATATAATTGACAAGAAATACTGCATTTACCTATTAATATATATATATATTATATATTTAATATATATATACACACACAGGTCAAAAACTTAAAAACGGGCATATTTTCCATGTATTATCTTGGTTGTCTAAATGTTTTCGGAGATCTCATAGATACATGAATCTAGTCCTTTTAAAAACAGCTGTGCGTAAAGAATTTCCCAAAATTAGTGGTCTAATTTTCTAAAAGCATTATGATGCCTTTGGATCTTAGCCATTATTCCTTAATATAAGCAGTAGCAGACTTTATGAATGTGAAAACTATAAAGCTTTAGAGCCTTTAACTGAGTGCTGCCATTTTTAGATTTTTTTTAAATCAACTCTGTAATTATTTAAGGCAAAGATATTTTGTCAGTGGCTCCTTTGACTTTAATTCAGACTGTAGGTGCCCTGCTCTTAAGTTTCTGGTTCTTCATCTTTTGAAGATTGGTATTTGTTGACCAAACTAGTGTAAAGTGGCCAGTAATGTGCCTCATCCAGGCTTGCAAATATAAACTGTCTCGGCTCTGCCTAACAATAGCAGCAGCAAGGATGCAAACTCCTGCTCCTCCCCCTTACCCATCACCTTACAATACTGGGAGGTGTTAACTTCAAAGCTTAGCAAGTGCTATTTAAATGCTAAGTCTGTTAAGCAAGACATCAGGAAAAGAATGCCTAGCTGTAGTCAAGAGCTCTTAACCCTTCCTTTACTTTTCCACAGCCTCTATTCCAGAAATAGACCAGAAAAACATGGTATTTCTTTATTCATTAATAGTAATTTTAATCTTTTATGTTGAACATTTTTCAAAGCACTTCCAAGTTCGCTCCTTTGAAGGTCACAATAAAAGGAAGAAAAAATTACATAGAGATGAGTATGCCATTAGCATATCTACCTTATGAAAATATGTTCTTCTAAATCCCTTACAAGATCTTTTTGAAGAGGAGCGCTTTCCTATTATATACTAGGATCGGAGATAACACCTTACAGATAACTATTTCAATTAGTGTTTAAATGTAAGCTGAAAAAAATGTTCATATAAGTCATATTGCTGCCAAGATGTCAGTGCTAATATTTATTGTAATAATGTCATATAAACTGCATCATATTACAAGCAGTACATTATAACAAACCGATTTGAGAGATGCTTTGACTGTAAGTTCAGGCAGTTAAGATTCTTCTCTTCTATGGGTGTTAAAATATGGAGGCTTGCTTAGTTTTCCTGCAGTGGGTCTTATGGCATGCCCTGCTAGTTTGTGGTTGATACTTAGCCACCCTTTGGGGGCTTGCTGGAGGGGGTTAAAAGGTATTCATTGTCAGTCTGTAGTGTGACAAAAACTTCTTTTGCAACTTTTCTTTGCCCCAGGCCTGTTTGTTCATTGTGATCTCTGTCCTTTCCTCTCCTGGCCCTTGCAAATCCATATTCTCTTTAGCTAGTTGTTCAACTACACGATAAGCAACTTGAAGTGATAAAAGACTAAAAATCTTCTTTTCAGGACTGCTTCTTTAGGACAGTACCAGATCTAAAGCAATTAATCAGTCTACAGCCTTAAACTCCATGGATTGAAAAGCTGTCTGTACACAAAGCAAACGGCTGAGAGCCTGAACGCCTTCAGCTTGGCTCCTTCTCTTCTGGGGAAGGTGCTGCTGAATGTAGTTCACACTTGGTATGCCCCTTTCCACAAAAGGAAGGGAGGAAGTTGCAGAGGGCGGGAGTGATGGTAGAAGTGAAAGGCACTTAGGGAGGAAGTGAGAATTGGGTGTTTGTGAAGGGAGGAATAATTTGCAGAATAAATGGGAAAGGGGGATAGTGGGAATGCCTGGGCACAGCCCACACTGTTCTCTTCTGATTATGCCTTGGGCCTCGGGGCTGTGTCTTTGCAAGATTGGCTGGTTCCCTGCCTGTGCACTGGCACTGGAGGTTGGAGAACAGGACAGAACAGAGGTCCCACTCCAGAGCACGCATAAGTCCTGTTCCCTGTCATGTTGCTTTAGTTGAAGTCTGTGGAAGAGCTGGATTGCTGTTTGGGATATGAATAGTGGTCCCAGGGAGGTGGGAACCATCAGAAAAGGTGCTGACCCTGGACTGAGTAGCTGAAAATGGGAATCATTGAGGCCTTTTTGCAGCACCTCCTTCTCTGAAGTACTGGTATAAGAACACCCACTGATGTGAATTGGGTGGTTCATATCTTTAGGCTTATGTTTTAGTGCTTGTGATTGTGCATGCCACGTGCTGAATTAGTAAGCCACTCTACTCCTCATTTCTCTTTAGAACTTACTTCTCTGAATCCATTCTTTGATTACCAGAGAATGAAAGTAACTTTTGGTTAAACATTTAAATCAATTTTATTTCTGGAGAGTGATGGAGAAAGGAGAAGTCATCAACCAGAACTTGAGGTATTAATGTTGTTGAGAATATGTTAGGGATTGTAATCAAGTTAAATGCTGTGGAGGTGAAGGAGGAGCGTGTCTAACTGTAGCAGTGTAATTATATCTTGCAGCACAGCAAACAGTGTAAAACCATGCAACATCAGTTTAAAGTGTAATACCTGACTGCTGTAATCAGTGCGGCAGCGTGCCGTGTACTGCCATGCTGTGTACAAGATGCAGTGTCTGCAGGATATAACCGTGACTGCGGTCATGTAGATAAAACGATTTGATTTATGTTTGTAACTCTTCAAATCTAGGAAACTCTTTAATGGTCTGCCTTGCGAGCAAACCCCCCTTGACCTCAGAACCAGCTAATATGTTCTGGTAGTCTACATCAGATAAGTTAATGTGGATTTATGCTGGGGCGTTATTGATGTGTCTAGGTTCACAGGAGTCCCCTGCTTTCTCGCCTCTTATCCAGACAAGGAAGCCTGTCTTGTCCCTTACGTATTTTTTTTTTTCATCTTGTTCATGTAACAATTTAAAGAGCTTAAGGAATCACAACTGGGCATCCCAGCAACAAAGCTTGTGTCTTTGCTTTTGGGTATTACGACTTTGGTACAGTACTGTAGGTAAATCAATGAATGTTTTAGTATGAGCGCTTGAAAAACAAGCGTGCTTTTAAAGATGGTCACTGCGTTTTGTTTCCAGCCTAAAGACAACAGTACACAAGCTGAAAATTAGCAAGTTAGTTATATTCCACAAAAGCATTTCTGATACTTTGTTAGGAACAATTACCTTTCTCATTTGCCAAGAAATGGCATGTATTTCTTTCGCAGCACTATGACCTCATATGTGTACTCTGAAGATAATGCGCAAAGGAGAAACAAACCAAAGATAAATTGGTCGGATTTGCTATCAAATTATGGTGTTATTTTGAAAATTTTTTCTTTCCAGTCACTTCATGCTTTTGCAAAGAAGCAAGAGAACTGTTTTACCTGCAGTCAGTAACATGTGAGGGAGTTACTAGTGAGTTTGTTTCCGTAAAATGTCAATATCCTAAAAGATCCCAGATTGCTCACTATCACTGTACTAAACTCCGGGTTTAGCTGTGGTGAAGTCGAGGTTTGGATCATCGAGGTATCTGTGGGGTTGGGAAAAATGCCCTATCCCAGGGAGAGGCATGTGTTGCGAGGAGAGCGTATGTTGCGAGAGTCCTCCGGACTGATGTGGAACATCACTTGGTGTGCAGAAGGCGCCCAAGCCATCAGTCTTCTGCAAAGCAAGCAAGAAAGGCCGCCTGAGCAGAAAGGAGTTTGAATTACTGCCAAGAGTGAAAGTTTCTCTGATCAAAGCTACAAGTTGCAGTCGCTTGTGACGCTTGTCACGTTGTGACGTGAGATGAAGATGAGACAGGCAGTTACAGCAATACAACAGTTCAGCACTTACAGCTTCAGGCCATGTGGAAAAAGCAAAGTGATCCCAGGTACCCTAGTAATTTAGTAAATGTACCTGAAATGCAGCCAAAAACTAACATCCCTGGTTGGACAGGGATTGGAGTTAGGGATTCCTAGCACCAATGTTCTTCCCAACTATATCACAATTTCTTAAAATCAATTCTCAGCAGTCTTGCGATATGTATTGTGCTGTTTGCCCAGTGTGAAGGATGCTCCCCATCTGGATTTCAGTGTTCTTACCTTTGCCTAACTCACTTTAGAAAATGATACAACAGTCCTAAGGCGTTTTTAATGGTGTGACCTTGGCGGTGGTTTTTTTTTTTTTTTTTTGCATCATCAGTGATAGCATGATCCAATATAAGGGTAGGTTTTTTTGAACTTGGTCTTTAAGACTGCATTTGGGGATTTCTGAGTTCATAATTTTATTCTCTTCAACCATGTTGGAAGGAAGAGGGACTGGGATAAAATATGCTGCACTTTCTGGAAACTGAAGGGATGCTCTGCTATTTTCTTTTGGTGGTTCTGAGGCCCTTCTGAAATAAGTTAAATCAGGGCTGCTTTAACTATTTTTTTTGTTGGATGTAAAGGTTAGCTGATCTGTTCAAAGAATATCTTTTTCTTACAAAATTGGTAAATCATGGAATAATACAATTGTGATTATGAGACAAAAATAATATCGATGATACAATTTTCTTCTAATCTTTTTGTCAATGTTTTTCATGCTTGTTTGCAGCTGATTGCCAAAGCCGAAAGAATGAGACTTGAAAAGACTCAACAGACAAGTAAGCATATTCGCTTCTCTGAAGATAACTAACCAAGACTGACTGTAATCTTGAAAGTGAACCAGGGGGTTTTAAAAATAAAAAGAAGAAAAAAGCCTATCACTGCTAACAGCAACTAAACAGTTTTTAAGAAGGCATGAAAAACCGGTCCATTCGATTCACAATTCTGCAGACTGCAAGTATGGACATTATTCTGAATCCCATTTTTAAATAGGCTGAATGTGTACTGCTTCTGAGCCTTTAGGTAAAGCTTTCTGGAAGAATTGTATTAAGAGATCTTGCTCTAGTTCACTTCTGATTTTTTTTTTTTGTATGTTGGAATTTTATACACTAGGTTATGAAATAAAATGCTTGAGAAATTTTCACTTGTGCATCTCTAATTCACTGTTTCATGACACTATAAATAATAAAAGTGGTTATTGGTAAATAATCCTCTCTAGGCCTCTGTTTAGTCCATCAGACTGGGCAATACAGTAGAATGAGTGTATGATCTTCTGTGGATTTTAAAGTGACTGGGACTGTCTGAAAATCTGTCATTGAGAAGCCTGAAACAATTTATATTAACGTGCACACTAATCTGAATTTAGACTTTGAGAGTCTTCTTGACAAGTTTTCTTATTTGCCTCCCTCAAAACTACAACTACAAAACCTTTGTTATATCTGGTAACTCTAGCTTTTTGAAATAATTATCACTTAAAGACAAGTATTAAAGTTGTGTAGTTTACAATTTAAGATAGTAATCTTAATATGCTTTATTTCATTATTGACTAGCAATGATTAAAAAAATAGAATGATACAAAAGGTTAAATTTTTGTGTCTAAGTCTGCCTTAGAGTTCTCTCCATTTATCTAGAGAAATTCACACATTGTTCATGAGGTTTAGTGAATTTTGTTGCAGGGCAAAGAAGACACTAACATGCTGGTTTATAAAAGTGTGAAATTTCCTTATAAATAGAAGGATGAGCGAGTTATTTTGAAGCTAGAAGCACATTCCTAAAATACCGCCAGACTCTTGAAAACAAGCTGTCAGTGACACTCCAGGCATTTTTGTGGCTACAGTTTATGCTGGTAAGGCAGGTTAACATTTTAAAATTCTGTGCTACCAAGTTACTGGAATATATAGGTATTTTAATGATGCATATTAATAAGCAATGTTTTGGTGCATTTCTGCTGCAGTACAGTACTTGGGCTCTGGCACCAGCAGTGTCAGTCTCCCTGTTTTACTCCCACCAGACACAGATTAGCATCTGAGCCACCAGCAGACAGGATCCCTCTCCTCAGGCAGTAAGTGAACGGAGAGGATTACCACAAATCAATGGAGGGGGTATAACAGTGATCAAACTAAAGATAGCAGAAACACAGAGCAAAAAAAAAAGTGCAAGATGAGAGAAACTTTCAAGGGGGGGGGGGGGAGGGGAAAGTTTGCTAATCATTCCTGGAAATTGCATAAGGACAATTCCTCCCAGAGGAATCTGGAGAAAAGGAGGGGGGAAGGCTAGGTCCTAACCTAGAGGCTAGGCTCTTGTGCGGACTTCAGCAGTACTCAGATGTTTAGTCCAGTTGCAGGATTTTTATTTTTTTTCTTGTTTTCCACTCCTCTCTTATACTAGATGGGTAGGATATGTGATGACACAATGCAGAGAGGTGAGATACCTAGCTGTGAAAAGAGCTGCAGTGATCAATACATGTTGTCTAGCCATCCTGCCTGAAAGACAGGATATCATTTTCATTTGTGATGTGCAAATTAAAAAAAAGTCTACTCTGGTTAAAATGTCTTAGATTTCCCTGCTGAAATTCATTTAAGCTGAAATTCATCCGTGTTATAAATGATTCAAATCATTAATGATTCAGACTTTTTATGTTTTGTGGAGAGTGGAACAGGGCTGCACAAGCAGAAGTTCTCGATTTTTGCTGCTTTATTAATAATTTCTGACTTGAACACATAGAAGTCATCCTTCTGTTCGTTTCCATATTTATATAGGTTAAGTATTTACTGTTAAGCAGCAGTTGTCTTTTCTTTTTTCAGACTAGTATGGAAATCTGCTTCAGCAGGAAAAGATGGTTGGGTTTTTTTTTGTATATAGTAGTGAATAAGAATTTTTGCCATTTATTTCACAAGTCACGTGTGAAGTTATGGACTATATATGCTTTACACAAGACACTCTGATTCTTAAGTGTCAGAATGGTTTAATAGTTTTCTTTAAGTACACATGACAGTTAATATCTGCTGTTTCTGTCCCTCTCCATCAGCATATGCTGAGAAGAGGAGTCCATCTGTGGAGTTTACCATCCCAAAAGAGCTAAATTTCTTCATATATGACCGTACCAACAGAGGGGGTGCCTTTAGTGTGGTCTGGAATATAGCTTATCTGCAGTTACGTGGGGGGGTTGTTTGCAATTAAATGTTCTGTTCTGCAGTTTTTCTCTACATTCATCACTCCTAGGAACTTTTAAACAGCATCTTTTTGTGGCAGAAATACAACATTCTGTTTAAAAACATCAGGATAATAAATAAAATTACAGTACTTCATAACCTATGACTGTCATTTGTTTTTGCTGATTCCTCTAGCTTCGACATTCGGTGTTGAATTGAAAGAGCATTATTGCACATAAACTTGCCTAGAGCAAAGTCCAGGATTGATTGTGCTCTTTGTGACCAGCACAGTGCTGAATCTGAAATTATTTTTAGTAGCGTTGTATTTCTACCTCTCTTCCACTAGTTGCCGACTCTGCAGGGCAGCACCAGTTCCGTAGCTCTGACCTAATGGAGGCCATGGGAGCCAGTGGGGCATTCATAATTTGGGGCTTCAATAAAGAGAGCTCTGAGTTCCAAAAAATAATTTTAAAAGGTAGGGGTTTATATTTTAGCTCCTATCATTTGTGATTTAAAAGACTTCTTTAAGGACTGTTAAGTGTGCTGTGATCCAGCCAATCTGATCATGGGTGCTCTGCAGGGAAACAAATATTTTATTTTTTCCTCTCTCCAGAAGGCTTCTTTGATTTCTCTTCCGACAGAAACATTTCCGGGTTTAAAAATGGGCCTTGAGCGCTGTTGTCTTTTAGCAAGGACTGGGCTCCTTTGTGCTGGGCTCTGCACAGATAAAGGGCTTGGGAGCAGGAGCCAAGGAAGGGCAGGAGGAGAGGAGTGCAGGTGCAGGTGCTGGGTGTGCTGGCAGCACAGGGGGATGCAAAGGGGGTGGCTTGGTGAAGATCTGCCAAGTGGCTAGCAAGATGTGGGGTCAGGGCAGGTGGGAAGAAAGTTGAAGACGTTAAAGCAGGAGATGCCTGTTGCAATTAATTGTTTGCTTCCTGCAGGAGGGAGTCTCAAACAAGCATGCCTGCTGGCCTGGATTTAATCTGCTTGTGCTTACTGTTCCTTTGGCTTCGCTGTACAGCCAGCAGCCAAAGGCAGAAAACCTCGTTGAACACAACGTTTCCCACCGCAATGCTTGGTGATAAGCTGTAAGGAAACTCAAGCCTCTTCATGCGTGTCTCCTCCCAGTTTGTCACTTTCTGCCTCCCTGAGCTGTGTTTGTGCGCTAAAAGTGGTGGAAGGAGGAACATGGGATTGTTAAAACACCCGTGGCTCAAAGCAGCCGGCACAGTTAGCAGGCCTGCAGTTTTCAGTAACCAGCAGCCTGCAGCGAGAGGGGTGTCTCCTTCCCCGGGTTACGCTCACACCCCGTGCCCCTTCTGTCTGCCCTGGGCAGTGCAGAAAAAGTTCTCTGCTTCTGATTTTTCACCTTGTTTTAATTTTGAGGTTTAATTTTTGGCTGTTCACAGTATTCCTGTAACTCGCAAGAAGTCTGAAAAGTCTGCTTGTCCTACCCTGGCTTAGCACTGAATTGTAATTCCTTCAGGAGACTTGAGGAACTATGAGATGCCTGTGCTCTTGTCTGGGGCATGGGTATCTGCAGGAAGAGGACTTCTTAAATCTTACCTGCCACCTCTGCTGACATGCTGTATTCCCAAAGGCTACATCCTTCCCTTTGGTTTCTCTACCTAACTCTTCACTTTCTTTCCCATCTGCGTCTGATTGAACATTGCCTGTTCTACTTTTTTTTTTGTCTTACACATAATACCGGTGCTCTGTGCATCCTTTTTTTTTTCCCTGAAGACATACTATGTATCCTAGCTTAAGTCAGACTTTAAGCCAGTCCTTGAAAGCTAGCACGTAAGTCAATTATCCTTTTCTGGAGAGGCTCTAAATCAAGTTAGAAAATTGCCCTCTGATGAATGCCAAAGGCGCTTGCCTGCCTGGTCCCCCAGAACGCATGTCAGTGTTGTAATTGCTTACGTACAGTACCATAGCATCTAATGACCTCAGCCAGGATTAAATCATGGGAATAATGCTGCATAATGCTGTAAAAAATAATTAGATAAGGTATGCTTGGGTGACTTTGAAATGTGTGACTGAGGGGAAGTAATGTGGTTATCTTACCTACAAGTGGTTACATATCTGAGGATGGTACCAAAGGAGTCACTCGGTGCCACAAGTGGAATATGCTGCCTAGCATTAACCGTGTCACTTATTCATGGCACTGGGGCTGCGCAGTGGAGCCGTGTGGCTTGTCCTGCCTGTGACGTTCTGGATGTGAGCTGGCCCTGTTCATACCGGTGCCATTAGGGCATTATATTCCCAGTGCATTTTTTCTCCTGTAGCAGGTTAGAAGTTTAGTCCTGCAGGTATTCAAGAGTGTTTATTTTTAATGTAAGTGCATGGCTGTCATGTTTGGTTCTGGTGGTGGTGATGGTTTTCTTTGATTTTTCTAAAAATGTCCCTAGGTGTTTTGTCAGTGTGCTAGAGAAACTCCTGGCAGAACATACTTGAATAATTTTACAAAGGCAAGATACCGCTAGCTGCTTTTCATTGTGTTCTGAAGGTGTGATGCCAGTTTCTTTGGTAGCAAAACTGGCCTTGGAGGTTGTCCCATGTCCCACCCAGAGCCTGTCCTGCCTGCCTGGCCCCACTCAGGTGACCTGAAGTACAAGAAAAATCCCCTCTGTAAATCCCTGCTGCAAATTGTTGACATTCAGATGCTGCTTGAAGAAGGCATAACCAAACTAATCATGCAAATCTCTAATTGCCTCTTCATCCCCAAAGGGCCGCTAATGTAGCTGTCCGTGGCAGCAGGTCCCTGTTGAAGTGTCTGGTCACCGCAGCGGTGGGACGTGGATCCCCTGCCATCATCAGCTCCCTGCTGCTGAGGTGCTGCGCGGTTCCTGGGGCACGTGGTGGCCTGTGGGCTGCTGTCAGGTCACAAGTGCAGTCCAGCCAGCCTCAACATCCCCGTGTCCCTTCGCTGGAAGCCGTGCCGCTGGCATGCTTGGCGTGTGTTGCTACCCGAGTCATCCCTGTCACTGCCAAACCGAGAGAAGAGGGAGGCAGGAGGATGCTGGAGAGCTCTGCTTGCGGTTGCCGAGGCAACTCGTTTTAAGCTAGATAAGCACGTGCTCATCACTGCTGTCATTTTATTGCCCCGTGGCATTTTGAGTGGAAGAAAAAAACACTGCATGGTGACAAGAAGTGGGAGAAAGGTAAAGAGAAGCACGACCCACCTGTGGTACGTGAAAGCAAACGGCTGGGCACGCAGGAGGGCTGCACTCCCCAGTGGTGTTTCTGCTTCTGCCCCGTGTCGCTGCACCCTGGGTGCTGGCAATGCCGTGCTGCTCCAAACAGTGCCATTGGGGTGCCCAATCCAACAATTAACCCAATCTCACAATTTGTGTGAAAGAAAAGACCTGGAAGAAAGTGAGGGGTGGGATGAGTCTGGTGTTAAAAGCAGCCCAGTATGGTGCGATTTTACTCAAGGTCATTCCATCGACACCATCTCTCTGTTTTCTTCAGGCTGGGGCAGAGCTGAACGCTGCCAGCGGAGGGGGCTGCGTCCCCATCGCCCTCAGAAGTGTCCCAGGTTTTTAGATGGGGACCCCACGGAGGGCTGCGGCCAGTAGAGGGCAAAGCTGCCACACACTGTCCTGCTTCACAGGTGAGGGGCACAGCTTGGGACAGTGCCTTGGGCTATGCCTTACGCCCTAGTCCATCACATACAGGAAGCTACACTGGGGGAAAGAAGTCCCCTGTGTCATCCCCTATGCACTTGGGGAGCCCGCAGGCACTGTCCCCACGTCTATGGGAGTGCAACCATTCCTCTCCATCCTGCCCATCGTATCCGCATGAGGGGGAAAACTTGGCCTTGGCACGTGAGGCAACAATTTCTTTGGGGTTTTGCAGTGGGAAAGGCTGAGTTGTTTTGCCCAGCAGCAAGGACATCATTTGTCAATGGCATTGCTCTGCTGTGGTCACCTCCAGAGCAGCTTGCAGGCTGAGTGGAAATGTCAAATGTGTTGCTATGGCCAAATACAGGCACATTTCCACAGTAATGCAGCCATTAGGTAAATTATATGTGAGGTAATAGCAAACTAAGAAGCACACATGACAAAAATCTAGCAAGACTGAATGCTCGTGTCAGTCAAAATTTTAGTGTAGTGATTTTACAAGCAGTGATTAAAAAAACACTCTTCAAGCAGGGGGTACATCTTTTGCTGTTCTGAGCTTATCCCAGAAAGCTGAGAGCACAACTGAAATATAGGTGCAGCTTCTTCAGTGTGTCTTCTGCACAGTGTCAAACTCACGATGAGGAAGGATGCTGACACGAGGATGGGGCAGGATGGCAGTCCCTCCCGGTGCCAAATATTTCCTTTAAGCCCTGCTTCATTGTCCCTTCAATAGGCTCCTCATCAGCCCCCTGCGACACCTACTGAAGGACAGCTGAACTCTTCTTTCTTGGTTTTTCGCAGGCTGACCCATTTTACATCAGCAATGTTGAGACAGAAAACACAATTCTGTGCAAAAGCAGCATCTGTATACCCCGATTCCCACTCCCTTTCTCTCCCCAGAGGCAAGGACTGAAATCCTGACCCCAGCAAAACGCTTGTCACAGTGTGGCAGGGCCGCAGCGTTGGCAGAGGTGAGGCAGTGAGGAGGGCTCTGGGCAAGCCCCTCAGCCAGGCACGCAGCTTGGGGGCTGCTCCACTCCTGTGGTGCCTTTGTTCCCTTACAGTTTTCATGGGTCCTCGCCTCTGTCCATGGGCAGCTCTCCCTGCAGCCGGCCATGCAGCCTCCTTTGGCCAGGGAGCAGGCCCGCCCTGCACGCCATGCTGTGGGGCAGCGGGTGGCCGGTCAGCCTTTGGCCGGGCATTTGGTACATTGAAGTAAGGGAGGAGGGCTCTTATCCCAAAGGACTGTTGGTGGCAAGGTAGCGTTGCTATAAAATAAAATAATAACATAAAGAGGAGTAGAGGACATAGCAGGAAGCAGTTGCTTTCAAGGCACTGGGCAGTTTAGTCCCAGCCTGCCACTGGTGTGGAAGCATCTACCACGGCATCGCTCCTCTCACACAACGCTGGCAAAGATGATGCCAAGCTTGTCAAGGTGGCTCTGGTACTGTGTGCTGGGATAAAACAGGCCCTTTTTTCCATGGGATGCCTGTCTCTCGCTCCTGGCCTGCTTGCATAGCTCTGGCACTGAAACCCCAAGCTGGACGAAGAGCAGAAATGTAGGCCGAGCAGCTCCGAATCACCACATCAGGATCAGTCCTCTTCATGCAGAGGCTGGGAAATCGTGCCCCAAACATTGTTTCATCAGATGCTGTCACCATGAGAAAGACAATAGAAGAACTGAGGAAATTGGCTTGTTATTTACATTTATCTATGTCAGGGCCTTGCCCCAGTCACAGGCAGCACAGTGGCCATCTTCTCCCTCCCGTCCATGCTGCTGCAGGGCACTGCCTGGTTTCCAGGGCTCGCTTCCACCTCTGCAGGACACAGTGATGTTTGTTACAGCCACAGAAAACAAATTCAGCCATGGGGCTCTTTTGCACTGTCCCCACACTCAGGGCTGAACCTCTGGTTTATTGGGGGTCGGGAGAGATGTCCCCACAGCCAGGCAGTGCTCTGGGATGTGGCAGGGAGAGGGGAGCTTCTCGTGCTGGATTTGTCTCCAAAGGAGTACCTGGGCATGTTGCTGGCTCCTTGGTTGTCCCCGCTGTCCCCAGGAAATCCACACCTGGAACAGGATGTGCACAGGCCCAGAGGTGAGTATGCCCCCACCTGGGAAAGGCTTGGATGAAGGGAAGAGGGGGAGTTATTTTGGAAGTAGATGGTAAATAGATTTGTGAGAAACCAGGAGGGAAAACTTGAAATACTCATGCTGCAGATGGAGAGTGGCAGTGGGAAAAATGAAGATAAGTAGTGAACACTTGGCACAGGGCTCTCGTAGCAAACTGAAAGGCGTCTCGTGAGCTGTGCTTCACTGCCACAGGGCTTGGTACTGCGCTCCTGCTGCTTTAGACTCTGTGTGGATTCTTCTGAGCCTGTGAGCTCCGACTGAGCCCCATTTCATATCTCTCACCTTTCACTTTCCCTGCATCTTGTCTACGCATACAGCCGATGCCTTGTTTCCCACTGACTACCCTAAGCCTCTGACGAATCTTCCTTAAAACCTCTGCTTTGCTGAAATCTTCAAGCTTTGGTCAGTATGGAGAGCGGCTCCTCTTCCCTGCAGCTATACCCGTCTTGAGCTTTAAGCTCCTCTGAGACTGAATGTGGTTCTGTACAGGTTTACAAAGATGCAACATGTACCCACAGTGTTCTTTAAATCAGAAATATAAGCTTTCCCTGTCAAACAACCTGTGTCTGAAGTGCCTTTCTCCCAATGGGGCCATGCTAAAAGACATGCTACATGTTACAGAAAACAGTGGCTCCAAAACAGTCATCCTTCCCTGCTGGGTACCAGGTCATGTTTAGGTAAAGGCCACTGTGCAGAGCCACAGCCCGTACTGTAGGTGAAAACTGAGAATGATAGCAATAAAAGTAACACATTAGCTGATAATGGCAGAATTATTTGCAGGTGTGGCATAATCCCTGTTCAATAAGCACTAGCTCTGCTGGGTGCTTGCAAGACACGAACCTATTTATCTGCACTTCTGACAAGAGGGGCTTTCTTCTGCCTCACTACGCAGCACCTTGGCACCGAGCTAGATGCTATGTGAACCTCAAGTTTCAGTCTAAAGGGTTTTGTCCAGGGTGGGCAAGGAGGAAAACGCTAGCCTGCAGCTGGATCCAGCTGCCACAGGGTCATCCACGGGGTGTGTGACAGAAAAATGGAGCCAGAGGTGGGCGAAGGACATCGGCTAAACCCTGGCACCAGCAAGCCTGAATGGTTTTCAGATTAATTAGCTGGTGGACGGAAATTTAGCATGTTCCTAATGCAATAGAAATCAGAATTTCTCAGCTGAATAAGGGGTAACTTTTTTTTTTTTTCCCTACACTAGTGGACAGACCACAGTATACTTAGAAAGGTATTTAGGTGAGGATTTGTGGTAGAGCCCCACGCTTAAATACACAGGGGTGAGGTTTCCTTGGCTGTGTGCGCAGACAGAGGTGAAGCAAGCTCCGGTGGCTAAAAGCTGAAGTCTGGAGATAAGTGAGTACAATTAACTGCCAAAACCACTTGCCTGGGGATGTAATGGATTCATCTGAACGCAACAAATTTAAATCGCTTTTCTGACGCGTCTCTCATAGCTCCACCAGCTGTTTGGGGTTTGCTAGAGGAGTCACTGAGGGAAAATGCATTCCCAGAAATTCTTGTCTTTATCAGGAGATCAGACTTTCTGGTTATAGGGCCCCTTGTGGCCCCAAAATATCTCAGCGTGGGCGGCACGGGATAAATCTCTCCCTTTTATGTTCCAGCAAGTCCAAGAGGGGGTTGGCAGCTGAAAACACCGCGGAGCGTGATGATAACCACACCTGAAAACACCAGCTTTTTCCCGACACCACAAAACACGGCTTTATTGGCTTATTTTAAGGCTTGGAGCAGAACTGGGAGCTCTGACGGGGTGCCCTGTGCCACCACAGGAACCCTTTGGCAATAAAGCGCTCGCCTTGAGGGGGTGCCGGGTGGCCGTGTGCCCGCGGGGCTGCGAGGCGGGTCCTCCCCGCCCGGCGCCGGCCGTGTGCCTAGGAGCTGTCCGTGATCTCATCGGCAGCCCGGCCTCCTCCTCCTCCTTCTTCTCCTCCACCTCCTCCTCCTCCTCCTCCGCGCCCGCGCGCCGGCTGCGGGCACCCCGCCGCGCTGCCCGCCCGCCGCTCTCCCCCCCCCGGCACCCACCCGCTCCCTTCCGCATCCCCGCGGGGACCAGGCGGGCGGCGAGCCCGGAGCCAGCGGCACCGTCCCCGGCAAGGTCACCCCCGCGGCGGCGGGAGCCCCCCGGGGCATGGTGGCGGCCGAGGGGAGCCGCCGCCGCCCGCGGGGCTGAGGAGAGGCGGGCGCCGGCGGGAAGGAGCCGCGGGGCGAGAAGATGGCCGCCCCCGCGCCCTCCGCGCCGGGAGGCGGCACCTCGCCCCCCGGCCGGCCCGCCGCGCCTTCGCCAGGTGGGTGCGGGGCGGGGGGCGAGGGCGGGGGAGAAGGGCCCCTAACGGCTGCCCTGAGGGCTGGGGGGCGGTAACGGCTGCCCTGAGGGGGTGACAGCGGCTGTGCTGAGGGGGGACCCGTAATGGCTGCCCTGAGAGGGGACCCCGCAGTGGGTGCCCTGAGGGAGGAGGCAGAGGGTGCCCTGAGGGAGGTCCCTGCATGTGGGTGCCCCTCCGTTTGTTCTCTGCTGGTCTCTCCTGTCAATAATCACGAAAAAAGCCAAATCGCCCCCCAGATTGCCTTGGATGTGGTAGAGCGCACCCACACGCGTGTAAGGTGGTCGCGAGCAGCAGCGGTGCTGAGGTGTCCTTCGTGGTGCATCCCTGCTGGAGCAGAGCGTACCCAAACGCACGAATAAAGCCATAATCAGTGTAATGCACCAATTCGCCAGCTCCCGCACCCAACGCAGCTCCCGCACCCAACGCTCTTCCCCTTGCTCCGACCCCCTCGCGAGCAGGGGGCATGTGGTTGCAGCGCTGCTGCATTAATTTACATTTCGAGTCGCGGAGCCGGCTGCGGACGCTGCGTGACACCCGCACCTGGCTCGCTGTCCCCAGGGCTGCTGGGGTGCTGGTGACCGTGCCCCGCCAGCACCCAGCCTCACCTTGGCCGTGCGAGCGGTAGGAGCGTGGGGACGGTGCCTTGGCGTTCAATTTGCTCTCTTGTGCTAAGGTTTTCATGCTGTCATGCTAGGATTAATGATAAAAAGCTGTTGCAAAGGAGGATTCCCGGTGAGTAATCATATTAGCATACTATGTATGTACTGAACATAAATCCAAATATAAATTCCACCCCGTTCTTTTTGTTTCTTCATCGTTCGCTGAGAAGCTGGCAGTGCTGCTCGTGAGGAAATGCAGGGCTTCGGCGTTCAGACGGGTGTCGGGAAGTTTGGGCGACGATCCGAACTTGTCAGCCCCGTTGCACGCTGGAAGCTTGAGCTGGGTAACTTGAGCAAAATGGCTTTGGCATGAGTTTTCAAGACACGGCTGGTGCTGGCTGGAAATACCAGGAGAACAGTCTCCCTCCCTTGCCCCCAAGTATTTTGGCACTTGCTCATCCCTCCCCAGCTGGGAACTGGAGGAAAAAAGTGTCCTGATTTTAGCAGCTAGCTTGGCATTAGGAGAGAGGTAAATGAATAGGGCTCTCTCCTGTCCGTTGGCAAGCTTTCCTCAGAGCAACCAGCGGTACCAGCAGGAGAGATAATAAGCACTGGGGGGCAAAAAGCAGTTGCAGGTAGTGAGCAGAGAAAGGCCTGGCCATGAAGAAGCCCCATGCACCAGGCATCCTCATGAAAGCTGCATTTTGTCGGCAACAGGTTTATTCAGAACATTTACTGGATGCAGGTCCATGGTATCACGCCAGGCAGTGACCGAGACACTCGGTGACGGCTCGCTTCCTGCCGTGATCCCACCCATCTCAAACCCTCTGCTCTCCAGACAGCTCCAGATCATTAGCAGCAGGGGAAACACCGGGCTTCCAGTGACCTATTTTGGCAGCGAGAGGTTATCACTGTCAATAGTGATTATTAACAAGCGCTTGCCACTCATGCTGATGAAGATGAAGGAAGTGAAGCCCTGCTAGACCAACCAGCTGCTTTCATCTGGGTCATTTCAAACGTGAGGACAGTTGGCTTTATGGAGAAGGCAGTATGGAAATAAGATGTGCAGGGGGACAGCGGCACACCTTGCATGCGCCTTGCAGCCCACAGAAAGCTGGGCCCTTAGAGAGGTGATCCGGCAGTCGTGGTGTGAGCAGTCAGAAACAAGCTAAGTGGGATGGTTTTTGCTCTCCACTCTAGCAATTTCTAGCATTATGGATTGTCTTTTCATGACATTACTCATTTTACGCAGAATAAAATGACAATGTAATATCCCAAATTAGTACGTGGAAATCACTCATGGAAAAATTTGACTTATTCAGCTGTTTTACTGTCATCCTATGCATGTTGTACACTATATATTTAGCATTATTTTTAATTACGTTTAGAAAGAAATCACTCAGCAGTCATGTTTCAGAACTATGGCTATAATAGACTTTGGTCTTTAGTTGAATTTCTACTCTTCATAAGACAACATACATAGGACTTATTGGATGACCTTCACAGGAATTTAAAAGTACATGAATAAATAAACAAAGCCACTCGAGACCAAGGTAAGGAATGCAACACTAGCTAAACCCAATCGATTTTTCTATAAATCACTACCAACTTCCAACTACACCAAACATCTGTTGCACCCTCAGGAGGGAGGGGAAGTAGGACTGGGAGACTACGAAACAAAAGTGGGGTGACTACATGTTGCTTGAAACCATTGTCCTGGCATTTATTCTGTCCAGGTGCAGTTGCCAAAACAGTCCCTAATGAAAACTGAAATCAACAGCATGCTGAATTCCTACTGTCTACCAACAGTCCTGAAGCCATTCCTGTTTTTCAGATTGATATCGATAGCCATTGAAGATGTTGTTTGAGCTCAAGTTATATTTGGGGAGTTTTCTGCTATGTCTCTCAATCAATTTAAGAGACCTTTGAATCTCACCTTTATGTTAAAGACACATTTGGGATGCTTACAGAACTGAAGCCATTATTTGCATCTGTGAGCTGGTGAGCCTGTTTTAGCAGAAACTTAAACACATGAGTTGTAGCAGTTAGACTGTGCTTAAAGTACACCTTGCTGAGTCAAACATTGCAGTCAGATACTAGTGAAATTTATTATGTAAAGCTTAGGAACGTACTGAACAAAAGGAGCAAACACGGTGTAAATTACATCATTGGAGAGCGCAGTGTTTGGAGGTAGAATGTATGTTGTTTCTCTCATTAGTCATCACATGAGTTATTTCCACTTTTTTTCTTTCTGGTTGCCAAGGCTTTAATTCTGTTGTCAGAAGAAAATTTAAACACTTGTCCTCATATTAAAAAATACAACCATATTAATAAATACAACATTTGAAAACCAAGTATAAAGTATCTTGCATCAGAAACACACGGACTGTAGAAGAAACAAAACAACAAAATTAATACTGAAGAGGAAGACTGGGATTTTGGGCTGATGTTGTCACTTGGATGTGATTAAATAACCCTTTTATGTGTCTCCCCTTGCCCATTTGGCAGACAGGTCCCTTCTTCCAGACTCTGTGGAAGCTCTTCCAGTGCTTGGACCCCAGAACTGCCACAGACTGCCCTCCTCAGCCACCACAAATGTATCACCAGGGAAATCCTATTTGGAGCTAAGATTTTATCTAAGTGTTTCTGTGACTAAACAACAACAACAACAAAAAAAAAAAAACCACTTTACTGTTTCTGTTTCCTAGGAAATATTTTAATCAGTTCAAATTGCAAGCTACCTAGCTCATTATCAGAAAAATATGTACAGTAATAATTCTTCTGTTTACAGGGTAACATAAAAACTAGGTTGTTTAGTACTTTGGATTTGAGCTGAGTATATATATTGCTAAAGGAGAACAGGCCGACAATACTAGAGCTTGTGAGTACTGATTAAACAATACTGTTTTATGATTTAGTGAAGAATCCAACACCTTTACTACAAGAAACAGAAGATCCTCTCACTAATGTTGTAGATGCCTTGAAGAACTGAATTATGTCCAGTGACTTGGCTGCATTCTAAAGCAGAAAGTGAAAAATGCAAGGTAGAGATACCCACATATATAGTATTGTGCAAACAGTTCACCATGCAAATACCTTAGAAAGAACAACATGTCAGCAAGAGAAATGAAATCAATGGTAGAGCTAGGCAAGAAGCAATTTGCAGTTTTGTGAAGGTTTGGGTTACTCTGTTGCCCCACATCAGGGACAAACTTTTCAACATTTTTTTGTGAAATGGAGAAAAGTGCTTTAAAAAGTCCATCTTGCCTGGACTGTGAGACACTAATCTGTAAACTCATTTTCTGCCTTGTTTGGCATAAGAGAATGAAACTGGGTTTCCCACTGCAGTAAGTAACCCCTCAGACTGTTTTGGGGTCCTTTTTCGAAGACCAGATCTCCTGCTGTACGTGTCCCACCTGTGTTACCTGCCATGGCACCTAGGTACTGCTATCCTGTTGTACCTCTGAGTATGAATGAATAGATCACTGACCTTAATGCATTGTTTGGTATTAAAGAAAAGGTGAAGGAGTGTCTTTTATTGTGATTTATCTCATCTCAGTCTAAATTACTTATTGTCAGCAATATATAGCAGTAACATGGTAATTTTCCCCAATGCGATGCCTTTATTGATCCCCTGAAATCCCTTTATTCCTTATAATTCTCTTTTGGGAAAAGAACTGTCTGTAAAGTAATGCCTGGAAATGGAAGTCCTCTTTCTCCCATACAAGCCCTCCTTTTCCCAAATATGGCTGGATGTATTTGGCAATCCAAAAATGTTCAAAGGATGTAAGCATTCAAAGGTGCCAAACTCATCTTGGAGCGAGAACCAAACTTGGATAGAGAGGATTCACCATGGTGTTTCAGGCAAAGTGTGCTGCCGTGGACGTGGGAGGATGCAGAGCAGAACTATCATTCTGTTTCTCCATGGCAAAATTAGCCTGTACTGCAAATCAGTGAGAGCAAGAAATTTGCTTGAATGCTCAAGAGAGGGGAATACGAGATCTTCAGATTTTACCCAGTACCTCGGTACTAGAACTGTGAGAGCCAGACATGGGTGAGGCTGGTGAAAATAAGAAGTGTGTCTGGCCTCGTGTGCTGTGCCAAACATGACTCTTGGATGCAGAAGCAGCAGCAGAGCATCTCCATGCTGAAATGACACCGCTTTGCAGCCTGGCGGGTTACCTAAAATCTAACAGATGTGGTCTGATCAGTATAAGGTCTCCACCTAGGGGTTGACAAAAATCTGTTATCAGGGAGGCATTCCAGTTGGTGTGGGGGGACTGCATGAACCAGTTTTCTTTTTGCTTTCTTTTCTCAAGGAGTTTCTCTCTGCAACTCTCCTGTCCCTTTTATATTTTGCTCTTGTGAAGGAGAAAAAAGCTAACCTTCCTAAAAACGTGTATGCCACTGCAGTGGTAGAGGTGATTTCTAGACCATTCGTACTACTTATACTTACATACTACTTGGAGTGTTCGGGTGCTGCCTTTTCTAGCCCAGTGCCCTTTACCCCATTCCCCAGGGTTTTTCCTGCTGCAGGACATTCATTGTCCCCTACTAACAGTGGCATTTGAGGATAACTGAAGCTTCTCTTCCATGGCTGGTTTAGGTTGATGCTCCTACCAGCCCACCCTTGTTGTAGCTTTGCCTTGAATATTATGTTGTTTCCCTTCACCTCTTTGCTGGCGTGGAGCCTAGTTCCATATTTCAAAAATTAGATTGGTTTGAATTCGCCATTATCAAGGATTCTTTGAACTTTAATTTGATTCCAACTTATTTTTAATCTTACCTTCTGCTACTATTAAGGATTAGAAGTCATTTGTTCAAAACTTGAATGACTTGAAAACCAGCATAGTGAAATGCTTGCTTAGGCATCACGACACTGAGTAAAGAGAACAGCTACCAAAATGAACACATTTATTTCTGTTAACTGTAGATGCCATATCAAAGGAAAAAATGTGCTAGAAAATGGCTTCTCAGTAATTTTAAATGATGAAACATTACACATAATAAACCTGTTACATAATAGATATAGGCTAAGGTAAGAAAACGTAATTATGGTTAGTGCATAAATGACTACATGTGTCTAGATTACATACAAAAATTACTATACTGCAATGTTATTTAGGTTGCAAAGTCAAACACTCAGTAGTTACAAGCTAATAGAATTAAGGACTGTGCAGTGTTAATTCTGTCCCCTTCCATGTCTGTCCTTTACACTGATTCAGTCTCTGGAGGAAAATGGCATAAGTGATCCTAGAAATGGAATTGCAATATATGATAACACACTGTAGGATAACAAACATATTTCTGCCACACTGCCAATTTTTTTTTTTTAACGCCCACAATCAAAAAAGGGAAACAGTAATTTTTGAAAGCTTGCTTCCCAGCCAAACATGAAGGAAATTTGCAAGCAGAAATTAAAGGTACAGCTCCGGCTCTAGGTTTTCACCCCTGCAAATTTTTCGTGTTACCTGGGGGCTGGGCCTTGGCATATGGTTGGACTGCATGAAGATTATCTAATCCCTGAAGGAGAAGAGCATGTACATAAGGGAGATGAGTTATTTTAAATGCTTGCTTTCTGTAGCAGTCAGTCAAGGAATCACAAATGATGATGCTTCGAAAGGGTATGTTGCAATGGATTGCACACAAAGCACATACCAGGGAGGATGGATGGGAAGTACAACCACACTAATTCTGGCACTGCCTAAAGCTGATGGTGTAGATAAAGGTTAAGAGGGATACTTTCCAAAAGTAAATGTAGCTCGAAGGTTCGTCTGCTGCTTACAGTTCAGCTCAGCATTTGTGCTTCAGTCACCTGAACACAATTGAGTCTTGAGGCAGGCAACAGAGATACTGGAGTTTTTTTTAAAATGTGGCAAAATTCTCCATGATAAAAATCTTCTATATGCAAAATTACAGCAAATGCTTTATATTTAGTTCTGTTTTCATGACATATGATAGCTGCAAAGTAGAGCCTATGAGATACCATGACTGCAGATTGATTAATTTTAGTCAAAGGAGCGCTCTGAAATCCCAAAAATTAGTAGTATTAATAAATCCTTTTGATCATATAGGAGACTCTGGAGTGAGGGAATTACAATGAATGGTCCCAATTTATGCAGAAACCAAGTACAAAGATTTGTCACTATCATGAAAACCAGTTTAGCCCGAGCTAGCATTTTTAGCTTGCTGTAAAGGGAAGAATTAAAGTGTTCAATCCATTCCTGTTCCAGTCTGATCTTTTCTTAGTTTATGGAAGAGTGTGGGAAGAGCTGAAAAAAGTAAATTTAGTCCAAGCACAGGTTCTGTCAATGAGTATTAAATATATTCCCAGCCTAAGTTAATTCAGTAAATACTGTCAGGTGCTATGATGTATGTGTAGTATCAGGGGATATCTAAGTCAGGTGGGAAGAAAAATAGGTAAGTTGTTGTTCAAGTATTATGGCTTGCTCCTGGGCATATAAAAATAAAATTGAAAGAGGTTGTATTTATTAAATGAGCAAAACATCCTGTTGGAGACCCCCCTGAGGTGCCTGGCTGCAGGCCTACTGGGGCTGGGACATAAAGCTGGAGCACCAGAGCCGAAGGCTGCTTGCTGCTTAGCCGCACTGCAGTTTTTCACTTGACAAGCAAAGCGAGTGAAGCACAGCCAGACAGATAAGAGACAATGAGAGAGGGCTTCTATGGCAAGGCACCCCTGGGGGGAGACGATCCAGGTTGGGCCTGGGCTGAGGGGCTGGGAGACCCTGGCTGGATCTGAAGGCTTGCTGGGTAGCCCTTGGCGTCATTTAAGGATGTGAGGAGGATGTCATGTAAGGATGTGAGTGATCGTGCAGAACAGTTAACTGTGAGGAGAATTATCCTCTTGAAGTCTCAGGGCAAGCATTTCCTTAAACTATCTGTCTTTTACTACTTTTTTTGTTGGCTTAGCCCAGTGCTTCAGCCCTCACACCTGCTAGCAGTCTTGTGGGCACATCTGTGTTATGGCTCCAGCCAAGGAGCCTGCTTTAGGGCCATGATAATGCAGGCAGCTGGTATTAATTTGAAGCAGGACCGTTACACTCAGATCCTGTAGCTTGCCCAGTTGGTCACTTATTGGGCAGTTACTGAGAAGGTGCTAGAAGCAGCCTGTAGGAGAAGACTTTGAAGAAGTTTGCATTACCTCAGTAGAGCTCTATCATCGCTAAGGGTGAGGCTGTTTTAGGCTTGTTGCTGGTGGACAATCACAGAGGTAGTGGTTTATATTCCTTTCAGTGCAACTGCTTAAGGGATGTGTTGGTATTAGAGTTACTCTGCTTCGATTTCTGAACTTTCTTTGTGTGCTTGCTTACTTATGCATATATATTCAATGCGAAGAGGAGAGCATTTGAGGGAAACTTGGTTTTCTTCTGGAGACTTCCCTCCCTTATAAGACTTGTGTGTGGTGGTTTTAAGGGAGGCTGAGTTTTAGCTGTCTGTGTTAGGTTTTGAATGTGATGGGAGCCCATGGGGACTCTCCTTGCTGAGGGGGTCTGGAGTCTTCTCATAGTGCTCCTGCCATTTCGTGGTGAGGGCCTAGCCTGCTCCTCCTAGTTGGGCTGTGCAGAGGCAGGAGTTCAAACTAATATTTTCTACAGCGTGCTCTAGAAAAAGCTGCTTCTGCATGCCTTGTGTTTCCAGGAGGATTTGCTCAATAAGCTGGTAGTTAAATATTGAAGGAGTAGTGATTTGTAACAATTAGAATGTAGAAGTCAAACAAATGGCCTCCTTGTAAGCCCTTCTGTGCTACACATGATGTGTGCCTCATGGAAGCATGACCTGGGGCTCTTAATCTGTGTATCTCTGTGCCCTACCAAGAGTAGATTTTTGTAAAGTAATAGTAGCGTTTAGTGTAGAATATCAGTCATGGTGAGCACATTGTATTTCAGATTTGTTATGAAGTAACTGTTGTGAGACTGCCTTCATGGGGGATTCTGGATTTTATGTTGAAAGGACTTCTGTGGCACTGCCACAGGAACCTGTGCTAGGGCAGTCTCCGAAGCTGTGCAAGTTTCTGGTTGTCTCTGTGTGGGTGTGCTTTGGACAGCCTTGGGGCAGGGGGCTTATGCATCTTCCTTGGAGCTGCTGGTATCCACACTGCAAGCAGCCACAGCCTTCCCTGGGCACAGTCAGGCTGCCTTTAGACGGCTTTCCTGCCAGAAACCACAACAGCTCCACTTGAATTGAGTCACCGTTCTGCTATCATGCCACCTTGTGATATATCCCTGCACGTGATAACTCTATATGGCGTGATGAATGAAAAGGCTGATAATATAGCAACGGGGAAATAATCTTGGTATCTGAGTTTGCTCTAAGGTGTCTATCTCAGTCTGTAGTCGCTGAGATCATGCTCCTTGAATGGAGAATATGCTTTGCTGATGATTAGAGTACTCTAGTTGGGCCTCCTGTCCATCTGTTGGTACATGCTTCTATTGAGAGAAATCTTTTGTGTGTTTAAAAACAGTAATTGGCAAATGGACTTTAGTAGCTTCCTAGTTAACTATCAATAAAGAACTGACTGCCTGAGTGGGGAAGACACTTAACTAAACACAAAACACAATATGTTCTGCTCTCATATGTCCTTTCTTTTTTTTTTCTCCCTCTTCCTTTTCATTTCTCTTGTTTAAATGTGTTACTGTCCTTGCTGGGGTAGTGAGTAAGCTGGGAATTTAGAATCAACTCTCTTACTTAGCAGGGTGTGGGCTTCAAGATATAACCACAATATGCACTCTTCAGTTGCATTAAAAAAAAAAAAAGCAAAGGCTGGGGTAGTGGGGAGGAGTTAGAAACTGCTGTTCATTACTCTGTAGTATTATGAACTTGTGGAGGGGAACAAGTTGTATTGGGAATCCATTGCTGACACAAAGGTTTTTTGTTGTTTTTTTTTTTTTTTTTTAACGATGTAAATGGGCATCTGGCTGAAGTGGTCTGCTAAGGTTTCTGTCAGAGAGCTTTTGTACTGAAAGCTGGATGTCATTCACTGAAAGTGTCAGGAGTAATACTTTATAGAAAATGGGTTAAATGTGCAATGCTGCAGATTTTTCAGAACCAAAAATGAGTTATGATGTGAAATTTCTCTTTCACTTCAACAAAAAAATACTCCTTTTCTGATCATAATTTTAAAGTAGTATGATTAATGTGCAGTGCTTAATGTCCTGACATTCTGATAATTCACTGCACATGCAATCTCAGCTAGTGGTTACTACATCTGCAGTAGACAGGCAACAGCAGCAGTATGTTGGCTTTGCTAATGAGATTATGGCAACCATGTCAGAGTTACACTTTTCTCTTCCCCTGCCTCAGAACTCAAAATTAAAACCCTAGGAGCTTTGGGGAATACTGTTTATAAAGGTGCTTCTGGTAAGTTGACTAATAGTATCCTAGAACAGTGTTTGTATCTATTTTCTCTTGGTCTGTGAAATAGCTGCTGGTACTACTTATGTGCAAGTGCTCTGCACTTCTAGATTGAATTAAGTTAAAGCTCTAGTCAAGTTGTGGGGAATTTCAACTGTGATATACACGAAAAAAAGACTGCATTGAGCTGTGGGACTGCATAGTACTTACAAGCAGAGACAGCAAATGATTGTGCTGTACATTGTAGTTTTTCTTTTTTTGGTTGTCTAGTTTTTAAGTATTTTGTTTTTTTTCTGCAGAGCTGTATTGCTTCTATAGAGTACTAAGAGTACAATATGTAATGGGGCAGTTACTTGAGACTCCCTATATTAAAGGAATCCTTGTTTATACAACAAGGATTCATTCATCTAAAACCCCTGCAAAGCATTTTGGAAAAGTGTTTGCCGTATTAACTCTTCATATTCAACTCAGTGATGTATATAAAATGGCAGCTACAGCAGATCAGGCTTCTGACCTCCCACTTTCAGGAGTTCTCTTTCAATGGCATTGATAACCAAGGCAAATTTTCAGAAGTTATGGAATGTTCTTGGTTTTAAAGCTTGTGGTTTCTGAAAAGTGGTAAGAAATTTTAATGAGATGCATCCCTTTCTTAATCTAAGTTTTATTTATAAATTGCTTTATTTGTTGAGGTACTCTGGGTGTGTTAAGATGATGTGTCCAGGGAGGAAGAATACAAAGGGCGACTGTCCTCTTTTAGAGCTCACACATCTCCTGCCATGGAAGCAATCGGTTTCTGTGCTGACCTGCTGATGACATAACTACAATGCTGTTCTTCATTGCCTTTAATATTTTGTTGTCCTCAGATGCCCAGTTAGTTCTGCTAAAATCCTTGCATCAGGCATTATGTTCAGTGTTGCTTATTCTAAAGGCCTTAAAGGTCATGACTTGCATATAAGTGGTAGATTTATTTCATAATAGACTAAATGACAAAGCATTTGATCTCTATGGTGATTGTTCTTTGCAAGGCAAGTTAAATGTTAACATGGTGCACGAATGTGTTTGTGTGACTGTCTTGAGTAACATGTTTCTATGTGGGATGTGTGGCACAGATTGATGTGACAAAATATCAAAGCATATATGAAAGGCAGTAAAAGGTGTGAGACGTCTTGACTTAAGCTGTGTGTCCAGTTGGAAAACACTTCTCTTGTGGGTTGTTACCAAGCATCCAATACATGGGAATGTGTTTAGAGCATTCAAAGAGGGTGGGTGGATTCAACTAATAAATCTGCTGTGAATGATGTTGTTGCTTATATTAGGTCTAATGGTGAAGTATTGTTTTGAGCCTACTTCTGAAAAGATCAAGGGTGTCCAGACTTAATTCATCTTCTCGTGTAAGCTTGCTAAATGTTGCAGTTTCTTTTTTATTTATTGTTTTTTAAAAGTCCAGAATACGTACCTAACTATATCCTTGTACTCAGCTGAGGGCAATTTCCATTTCATAACTCCTGTGCACCCAAACTTGTTGCATTAAAAATGCCTCCCACTCAACACTCTGCCTTACACTCCCCCCCCACCTCCAAGAGAAGAAAATGAACTCTGAAGAAACTTTATTTTTTTCATATGTGTCTTGGTAGTAGCTGGCCTTGAGCTCACGCAACCAAAACTCTTCTGAAGAATCTTCTGCGCACTGTTTAGTGCGCTACAGCTCCACGGGTCCTCTGAGATGTTTCTGTTTATTATTTTATCTTTCTAAAAATCTAGCTTTCCCTCTTCCTCCTGCTATGGAATGGCTGCCAACACTTGGTCATCTGTGACCCTCTGCTGCTGCTCTCAGGAATGCCTGTTTTGTTCCAGCAGCTGTGGGTGGCTGTGGCTGCGGCTCCCTCTTACGTGTGCACTGTGTGGACACATGGCTGGCACTGAAGCTGGCAGAGAGGGGGGCAGGACTCTGACATGAGGAGGATCCTCTCGTGACTGTGCAAGAACTTTCTGGGAACTTGAACTTGCTCTGGCTAGCTGCTAATATCCTGGCCTCGATTCAAGATGATATTTTAGTTCCTGCCGCGAGCAGCAGCTGGTCAGTGCACAGAAGCCAAAGCCTGTTGGTTTGCCCGGGACGGCAGACGGGGGCGTCACGTGCCACATGTCCATCTCCTGTAGCACTGTAAACTTTGGGGATTTTTAGTTCTAGATCATGTCACTAATAATTTAGTCTTGGATTTCATATAAATAGCTTATTGAATCTGAGCCTGGCCTTTAATGAGGCTGTTTATGAGCATTATTTCTGTAGCAGTCAGATTTATACTGGAAGTGCTCTACCTTGAGTTATTGCTGGGTTCACTGCTGCCTTGGTATGTGCTCTCTACTGTCTTCTGGCTGGCTGGCACTTCATGAGGTGGATGTCCCAGCACTTTTAGGACTCTTTGGTATGAATGACATCAGTGCACACTTGAAAACCTGAAACTAGGGCTGACTCTCCTCTTCCTCGTCTGAGCTTTTCTAACTTGGTCACTCACCAGGGAGCGGGAGCACACATGATTTTCCAGGTGACAATAATTGATGGAAAGATATCATTGCAGTCCTATTTTTACCCCCGAAGTGAAGTGTGTGTTAGCAAAACATTCTGCAGGCTCCACTGAAAGCAAAATGGGCTGCTCCCGAGGGCTGTAATGTGCTAGAAGTAATGGGAAATAGGCTCTTCCATCTGCCCCTGCTGGGTCAAAACCTTACCTCAGCAAAGTGTAATTCCAATGCTGGAAGCTTTGGAGTAGTCTGTTCGAGTTGCCAGGTGAGACTTTCTTATGCGTTTGTTTGTATATGAATCTAGGAAGACCTTTAGAGCAAGAGTCCAGATTCCTGCTGCGAGTGCTCGTTGTTTGATTCACTTTGCAGGAATATGCTCAGCTGTTACATGTGTGATCTTACCATTAAAGGGGAAAGCTTATGTTCAGCAAACTCCTGCTTTGTATTATCTGTCACAATGGGTTGCTTGCTGAATCAGTAGGTTTGTTTTATACTTTGAACTTTTTGCTTTTGATTGCAATAAATAGTAATAAATTGACTACAAGTTAATTACCCATCTTGGAAACTAAGGCTCTTGAAATTTAGAGAAGGACCGCAAATTCCTGGAATAGCCAATGACTTATTCATGAGTATGGAAGGTTTTTCCATTGCTGTCCAGAATTAGGGTTGGTTTAAAGCAAACAAACAAAAACTAATAGCCTTGACTTCTGGGAATTCTTCTATAGTAATTATGAAGTTCTAAGGATGCAAATGGAGAAAAGGAGGCAAGAAAAACAGAGGATCTTAAGTTTCTGTGACCCCAAAAATGTAAAAGGGGGAAGTGTTACAGTTCTTACAACGGCAGTTGGGTAAGTCAGAGCAAGTGATGAACAAGAAGAGCTGAGTACAGACACTTACTTAGAAGTACCTCTGCAAAACTGCTGTTTTCTCCAGTGGCTGCTGGTTCCCCTTCAGTTTGTTCAGCCCTAAGAAGAAAATCTATGTTTAGTAAAGCAAATGTGGATGAAATCTATATAGAAGTATTTTGTCTGACAAGTTTTGGATGTGTTCTTAAGACTTGGTAAGTCGATGTTCAGGCACCATAGAAAATCAATCGATACTCTATTTTTGTAAAATGAAATAGCTTGCTCAGCATGTGCTAATGGGTGATAACCTCTTATCACCCAGACCAATACTGCTCCTGGCAGCTAATTTATTTGTTCCTGGTCTTGGCACCTGTGCCTGAACTATGCTATTGCATAGCATAGGCTAATGGCCTTCACCTCACCAGATTTTTGACCTTGCTCGTAGCATCTTCTGGAGGGCTCTGCAAGAGTACTCCACCTGGAAGGCTCGGGAGTCCTTGAGATGGGGAAGGTGTCTGTCTCTTAGCATGTGCTTTTGATGGGGTCCTTGGGCTCTTTGGGTTACCTGGGTGCTGTGGCACATCCTACCAAGCAGCCCAGAATGCTGTGTGGTGCTTTATTTCCCCCACAGGTCATTCAGTGCTCTGTGGTTCAACCAGCTAAGGCTCCCTTGCTGCCTGGGCTTGGCTTAGTGGCTTTCTAGTCTTCTTTTCAGGTGTCAGCCAGATGTACCGATGGATTCAAAAGTATGAGAAGTCCCTGTCAAGGCTTTGCATTATTAGCTGCACTTGATGAAACTGAGGTCCCTCTTATCCCTAAATAGCATTCTCTGAAATAAATAAATAAATAACCTTTGCATCTACAAGGGTGGTGGTGGGTGGGGGTAGAAAGCTCTGGTTGTGTGTAACGTGACCTGCCACAGCCTTCAGTGTGACCAAACATAGGTTGGTAAGCTGTGCACCTGTCAGCCTGCTGCTTGCGGTGCCTGTATCTGGGGGGGGGGGTGTGAGCTGAGACCTTTACCTGAAGTTAGCCTCTGCATCTGCAAAGGGCAGCTGGCTTGCCTCTTCAAGTTTTGCTAATGTAGGATCATGGTAACTTTTTGGAGGATCAGTCCTTTGCTGCAGTTGGAAGCAGAAGAGGTTGCCAGCTTCTACTCTGCCCATTGTCCCATTGAGCTTTAATTGGATTAGTGCCTGCTGGGGCTTTTGACATGGAGCTTTACTGTTGCATCACCCATAGGCAGCAGTAATATAGCATATATGCCTCTTCCCCGTAAGTTCTCCATGAAAGTTTGGGTGTATTGCATCCTTGCTTTTTTTTTTTTCCAAAAATTTTTTATACTTAATTCATTTCAGTCATAGAAAAAGAAATGCTGAGCAACAGCATAATAGGATTTTTGGAAATTAATAATAGGATGGCCTGATGACTCTGACACTAATTATGATCTATCTATTTTGAACACGAGAAATGCCTTGTACTGTAAAAAGAAGCTCCAGGCTGAATCCTCAGGTTGCTACAATGCTGTTGCTATGACAAACAAACCCCAGAACATGCAGCAATTACCTACCCAGCACTGTGGCTATTTAACAAGGAGTGAAGGACAGCTGGTCACCTTAGTTTCAGTTACAGCTTAATATTTTATTAGTCTGTGTTTCTTATGAGGTCACAAAATCAGTGCACACTTCAGGGCAGCAGATTTTGGGTCTGTGTACGGAAGGTGGTGTTAGTACTCACTAGTTCAGATCGACTCGTGGAATTAACTGTCCTTGGTTATGCAGAGTAAGTGGCTTGAGCTTACGTTGCAAAACGCATCTTGATGTAAGCTGAATCTGTTAGAGAATATTCATTTTACCTTTAATACAGATGGATGTCAAGTGGAATTTCTCAGGTTTGTATGTGTATATGAAGAATTAATTTATAAGTGGAAATGTGTGTGTGGAGTAGCTCCCTGTTGCAGAATACAGTGTTTTTGCTAAACAATTCCTGAGAGTATTTATTCTATAATAATAACTGCGCTGAAACAGGCTTCTTAAAACAATGGCTCATCTCTAACATACATGCTATGATAAAGAAGCTTGATCAATCTTATTCAAAAGAGTAACGATTTCTTGAAAGAGAAATAAAGTCTTTTCTTTTGCTTTGGTAGTATGTATTCTCTAAAGATCTAATAGGAAGCATGTGTACCAAAGAGATTGCACTTCATGAAGAAACTGCAATGAACCCTCTAGACTTTTCTTATGAACTAGCTGTAACAGCAGATGACGATATGCTTATCTAGAAGAAAAAAAAAGTTGGAAAATATTGGCTTAAGATTTATTCCAAAGACAATTTTATTTTCCTATTGTAGAAAGTTAAAAGGATTAGAGCAAAAAAGTAAAGTAGTAAAGTGTTGTGAAATCAATGACAATAAAAATTTTACTGTGTGGTTTCTTGAATCTTTGTCTTAAACTCCTAACTCTTCTTTAACATCAACTGTAGTTGTCATTAAATAATTCTGGCCTAAATGCAGTTACAAAGATAAATGTGTTTTCAGAAACTTTGATAGAGGAATGGAAAATTAAATCTTCTCTTCTGGAAATGACACAGATATATTTTTGGTCTTTGTTTGTAGGAAGACAGGATTATGTATGGCAGAACACTTACCATGGTAACATAGATTACGATAGCAGAGCCATTGGCTTTTTTTGTACTTCAGCCCCAGTGTCAGCCAGGAATAACTATAAAAGGCGATGTTTCTATCGCATTTTAATCAAGTTAATTACTATGTTTTTCACTCAAAGCCCATTTAACATATAATTAAAATAATCATTTTTATGCAATTTAAGTGTCAAATTTAGAAGAACATAAATATGCATATAGAAATCAGTGTGCATTTGGAGAAATACTCCTGACATTCTAACATAGCTGCAAAACACAGGGCTTTTAGTGTCAGTTCTATACACCGTATGTACATGGAAAACCTGTACAAACTTACCTGGGGATGCGATGTAGACCTTGATTGCAATTAAATGTCTGCTCTGAGGCTTATATTCTGCCAAAAGTGAAAGAATTCTTGTATCTAGATGCACATTGTTTATACTAAAATGTGCATTAGACTAAGGCTTCTTTACTTCGCTGTGAGGCTGTAAAAATGGGGAAACTTTACATTGGTGACTAAAGCGGTTGAAAAGAAGGGGTGAGGAAAGATGGGGATCTTCCTTCTTCTGAGCCTAAGCAGAATATTTTGGAGTACGTCTGGACAGATAGGCACAGCTTGGATGGCTGTGGCATTATTGCCAGTGTATGGGAACGTTGCTGGGGCTGGAGGGAGGTGCAGCAGCAAGAGGCATCGTGTCAGCACTTTTGCACCGAGCTGGTGCTTTCTGCTAAAGAAGCACATGGAAACACTCTACAGATTTGAGTACAGAAGGGAAAGACAAAGGGGAGCTTTGCTTAAATCAAACCCTTTGACCTCATGGGTTAATGTGAAGTGCTTCAGATATCTACTCCTGTGCCAGCTGTAAAGGTGCCTAAAGCACTTCTGGAGCTAACTGCAGCCTGTGCTACCTAGGCTTTTCTGAGCATTTGACCAAGCATCCTGAAAGTTTGGTAATTGTGCCCCACTTCAGGACTTCTTATTTCAGGATTATGCCCCAAAATATGCCTTATGTCCCTGCAGAAGGGGATCATCAAAGACATGCTCAGAGATGGTCTTGCGCACAAAGGAAACACTGGCTTGAGTGAAACTCATTTCTGAATTATGAGTGCACTGGAAGATATTTTATGCTTTTCTGTAGTTTTCTATACACTTACGAAATTCTCTGTGGCTAAGAGGAACTAATCACTTATATAAGGTCATCAGTGGCTCAGATTCAAAACTGGAAACCTCTCAGCGAAACAAACGATCCTGGGTAATGCTTTAATTACAGTCCAGAAAGAATTTTAGTTTGGAGGGGGATAAAATTAATGGCAGGCAGTGATCTATAAGCCTGGCTTACTTGGTGTGTGTGGGGACCCACCTGAGCAACTGCCCCTCATGGTGCTGAAGCCAAGGCTGTGGTCGCTGTCATGGCTGCAGTCAATGCTCACTGCTCTGGGAAGTTCCCCTGGACCCAAGTTATTTGCAGCAGCCTGCACTGAGCCACCTGCCTCAGCAGGTGTGATGCTAAATGCCTGTTGAAGAAAGGAAGTGAACCTCTGCCTGGAATCCAAATTTATCTTTGCAGCAGGTTAATTGTACATCTCGTGATGCATTCAGTATTAGGCTTCATTTGTGGGCTTCAAATTGCAGAGGCACTAAATTGCTCAAGCAATTTTTGAATCTGTTTAAGCGTTGGAGCAGGTGTGGTGTTCGGGAAGTTGTGAGAGACCCACATCAGCTTAAGGCAATTCAGGCTGTATTCTAGTGGGTATGGGAAGTATTGCTTGTGGGACTGACCCAAAGCTTTTGGGAAATGCCTGTACACAAAAACAACCTTGGACAGAATGGAACTAGCAGTGAGGACTACAACAGTACTATTTTAATTCAATATTCCCAGTATAGTGTTTCACTGTAATTAAACTCTGTTCTTTACCGTTTTCTGTGTTATTCTCTAGATTCTTTACTCTGGTAGTATATATTAAAAGAAAAAATAAATGCAATTTTCAACCCTGTGCTGCCCCCTCACTTTTAAACTTTTTAAAACTTTGCATGTATGTGGGGAAAAAAAAAATCAGCAGCTATAAACAAGCTGTTTCTGCATGAGTACATACAGTAGAATGAAAGAATGATACCTCATATTCATATCTTATCTTTAAAACAATTAATGTTAGAAAATAACTTGATTAAACTTTGACTCAAATAGAAGTATGTGCTGGCAATATATGTGTTAAGAAGTGACAAGTAACATTGACTTTTGATTTTAAATAACGGTTGCAATGCTCAAAAGGCTTGCAGACTAACTTATTACTTACTACTCCCCCAATAATAACTAAATGTGCAGCGGACAGTAGCCTCCAATATCAGCATGTGCATTTTTATTTCCCTTTGGCTGGGGAGTAAAGCTGTAAATCCATCACAGATGCACATACAGAGTTGCTCTTTAGCTGAGCTGAAGCAAGACGGATGGAATTTGACCTGCTGCATGTCTTCATAGGGGATGCGTGTGGAAAACCACCTCAATTACAGTGTTTTGGGTGAGAGAGGGCCTTGAGCTGTGTGCAGCTACGATTAGGGACATTGAGGAGAAAAAATCGCACTAAACTTCTGTCACCTTAAAGAGAGCTGTTAGAAAGCTCTACATACCACCCGAGTCCTCGAATTGTGTGGATGCGGGCAGTGTACTCCATTCTTTAAGCACTTGAGGGGAGGGGGTTGGTTTATAACCATTATAACTACAAAGCAAAGAGGACTTTTTTAGGAGCATGGACTGTTACAGAAAAAAGGCTGACTCTTGCAGTGCAGGTTAGATTAGTTTTTTTGCTTTGGTTGAGACAAGTTGATTTTTCTGAAACCGTGTCTGTGCGCTTCACCCGCAACAGAGGATGCAACAAGTGTAGTTTTCTTAAAGGGCAGAGTGGCATTTCTGTCAATTTAAAAAGAAGTTACCTTTTTTTTTTTTATTATTTTTGAGGTGAAGTGTCATCAGTCATGTATGGTGCCCCTGCCTGATGGGGAGTAGTTGTGTGTTTACCCATATGCACAAAGTTTAGAAGAAAAGTCATAACTCAACTAGCCAAATATTTGAAGGGTGTACCCATTTTGGATGTCCTGCACATAAATGTGCTCATGTTTCACAGACTGTTCTGTGCTCTCCTTGTGTTTTTTTCCTGCCCTTGCAGAAGGAGGACAATAGTTAGGCAAACTGCTCTGTGGCATGCCAAGCCCTGTAGGCACATGTGTGAGGTGAGCTTGTTCACATAGCTGGGCAGCCTCTGAAGAGGTGAGTCAGTAGGAAAAAACACGTTCAGCCACTGATCTACAGAATTATTACATTTGGCCCTAAGTGCTTTTTAATTTGATTTGTTCTGTATTTCCTAAGCCTTTTCATATGTTGGATATCCCTATGGGAAGAGAAGTCTTCATTTGCTGGCTCTGGCAAAGTTACAGTAAAGGCTTAACCTACTAAACCTGTATAAGACAACTGTTAGATAATGAGATTTTTGAAATTAGTGGTGTGTTCTCTCTCTCTCTCTATATATACATATATACATATATATATATATATATATTTAATTTTATGAGTATTTGAATTCATTGCTATTGGAGACCAGATCCTGACTTCTTTTCTCATTCTGCAGAAACCTGGCAGGTAGACTTCTGTTGCCTCACACTGAGGGAATAATGGCTGTATGTTATTGAGGGAATGCAGCTTTCTCTTCCAAACATCTGCATCTTGGCTGTGCTATTTCCCAAGCATGCCAGTTTGCATCCTTCTCGCCTCTAGAAGTTGCCCTGGTTATTACCATTGGCATGCACAGTCTTACTGGAAGCGTGATTAGCTTTCATGTGCCACTTTTGAGATGGATGTGTAAGATTAAAAAAAAGAACACGTTTTTTATCTTGATGTTGTATGTATTAATGCCTAAATCACCAAGGGTTCAGCAGAGGTTTTAAACTAGTAACTCGCTTGTAGTAAAACTAAGGGAAAACTAAATACGCGGTTTCCAAGCATTCAGTAGCACCATTTTCATATGGGTCACGCTGCTGGGGCATTGTTTATTTCAATGCTTTTGTGTATTTGCTACATATAACTGTGCTATTTACTATTTTCCTTGAGAATTACAGAAATTGAATGTTTAACTAGCTACTCTTAAAAAAAAAAAGTGATTGACAACTTGGGTGCTAAGTCTCAGGCAGCAATTTGAAGGACTGTTCTCCATCACAGAGGCAGAAACAAACAAGATGCTTGGCTGAGGGAGCCTTAAAAACAAAAGTTGTAATGTCAGCTATTCAGCTTTGTGTTTTGAGTGGCTGTGGCTGTCTATTTGTTCCATTTACCCCACGCATTAGGATAGTGTCAGTGGTTGCTTATGTAAACGTGTCCAGAGGACAAACTTTATTTAACTGAAGATGCTTCCAGTAATCATCTGGTTTTCTTGGAAGTGCCTGTCTGGCTGTTTTGATAGGCTGGCTCTTAAACAGTTTATCAGATAAATCAAACCCGTTTTTGGAAAATGCCTGTGTAGGCCATACCTCTCCCCTCTCGGTCAGAATAAGAGCAGAGAATCTTATCAAAGCATGTTCATCCTGAAATATTCAATATTGGGAAAGAGTAAATAGCAAGTTTCTGACAGGGAATTAGCAGCAACTAGAGAGGTTTTCAGCAAAAGAGGTAGGAGAGGCTGGAGCCTAATCTGTAACTCTTGACCATAGTCTAATGGGAATCTACTTGGGAACAAGGGTCTCCAGATACACTTGCTGTGGGAAACCATCTTCTTGGAATTGGCTCTGTATTAGACACAACAATTCATTTCAGACTTTTTTTTGCTGTTGCTTGTATTTTGTTTGTTTTTGTTTTTCCATGTATGTATTCTCCTAAGACTTGAGATGAACTCTTGTTGTAGCCTGAATATAATTCAGGCAGCTTTTAGAACAATTCTGGTGGCTACAAAGCTATGTATTTCTTCCTCTTGGTTCCTTTTAATGGCTTAGTGGTTCAGATTGTGAAGTACTTTCTGTTGGGGCACAGCCTTGTGAGTCGTGCCAGGTTAAGATGCTGACGTGTTCAGACAGCCCTGTTTGTCAAAATGATGTGTTCTTTCCAACTAATATTAAGATAAACCTGAATTTTGTGAGCACCATGATAGGAAACCCAAATTGTGAGACTTGGGATTTAGAGGAAATCAGCATGCTTACATTCTGCAGAAACTCCTGTTTGCAAAGTCAGACCTTTTGCCAAGCTGGTGTCAGGGTCAGGTAGGTGACTATTTTGAACCTAGGATAGTCATGCCTACAAAAACATTCAAAATTTTTATTTTCTTTTTTGGCACTGCCATGGAGAACTGAGACTTCGCAATGCAGAAAGCATCTGGTTTTCATTGTTTTCCAGAATGACGCTTTTGGTGGGACTGGCTGTTAGTCTGGTCACTGACATGAGATAGAAATCTAGGACTTGGAGTGCATGCTGAACAGTTTTCGTGGTATTTGTCACAAGTCTTATACTTGTCCAAAACTTACAAAACTCTTTTGTAAAATAAAGTCACTGGTAAACTTCTAAAATAAATATTTTTTCCAGCTTTTCTGCACAATCATGTGTGTTAAGAGGTTACTTGAAAACATTAATGAAAGCTGTGCTACTTAGGAGCCAGCTGTAAAAAAAAAAAAAAAAAAAGTGCATTTAACTTGGAGCACTAGCAAGAACCATGAGAAGGTAACTTTGGGACAGGGAAGTTGGGGAAGACCCCTTCTATTTGAATTAAAAGAAAGAGAACGGAGAGAGCAGGGGAGAACAAAACTGTTTGGGAGTGGGGACAAAGGAGAGGGAAGACGATAAAAGACATCAAGGAAACTGGAGATGATAGCAAAACACTTTCAGCTGTGTCCAAAAGTCTTACAAATTGCCAACCCAAAACATTTCTTAGCATATTTTAAATACTTATTTTATAAAACATACATGAAAACATAATTATGTGGAAGTAATGCTTTCTTAAAGAACAAGATCTTACTGAACAAGATCTTTGCAGCACATCTGATTTTCAGGGTGTTTTTTATATTAAATGGCACAGTAACTAAACATACAAGTGTTGTTTCCCTTCAGCTGTTATTCTGGAGTAGATCTGGCTTTCTTGTTCATCCTTTGAAATCTGCACTCCAATAGATACCGGAACATGAACCTTGTAGATTCTGGAAAAAAAGCATAAGTATAGGTTTGTTGGGAACTTTGATTTTAAGCTTGTCTTCTGTACCTCCAAATTACAAATAGGATGGTTCAGGAGAAAGTCAGAATTAGAACTATGCGGAAGCTGTGAATTTGTAGCCCTTATTTATTTCCTTAGTATAAATAGCACGCGTGTTCAGTCTTTGCTTAATGCAAATCTCCTGGCTTGGAATACAAAAGTAAAATCAGATGTGTGAAATGTTTGCTGATACAGAAAGCATTTCCCCAGAGATATGCCAAGCTGGTTCCATTTGACTGCTTGTTCTTCCTCCCAGGTTCCTGCACTGCCCCACAATTGCCCTTGTACCCATCTGTGGCTGCAGCCACACCGCTTCACCTTGGAGCATTTGGGAGTCAGCGGTGACGTTCGTTCTCATCAGCGTACTTGGGTGTGCCTTGAAGAGCCACTTGAGTGAGTTTGTTCCTACAGAGCCCTGCACACATTCTCATTTTTTGTTTCAGTTCCTCAAACAATTACAGCCCAACAGTACGTAGCGGAAAATCCGAGATTTATTGTGGAGCCTGAGTTCCTATTTTCACAGAGCAGGAGCTTTCTTTTAATGGTATTCAGCAAGATCCTTTTCTCACAAGAACTGTGCCAGAAGATGGCATTGCTGTACACAGCGCACTCATCTCCATTGCAACAAGTCATTAAGAGGAGTGGAAAAACTGCAGCTTGAAAGTCCATTAGGCTGACAGGAAACAAATTTGCCTTCATATCACACAGCAAGGACAGTTCCGTTAAGATATATAATGTGCCGAGGAGTTGTTGTTTGTTGTTTAACAAGAAGCTTGTGTTTAAAAGTACAGATTAGTCCGTGGGCTGAGTGAGTGTACCTCAATACTGAGAACTCTTTCAAATGGAAATAGAAGACACTCATTAAAACCTCCTCCTGCTCACAACACCTCCTGCCAGCATCTCACTCCTTGGCTTCAGAATCCGCTTGTTTTCCTCAAAACACTGTCTCCTAACCATCCATTAGGCGCAATGGAAAAAGTATTTAATAAATTCTTTTTCTAAGGTATAGCCACAATAGCAAGTAGCTCTCGGTACACTCCAAGGGCTTCATCAGTGAGTTGAATCTCAAAAGACAGTAAGCGGTCCTCTGAGATAGGTGAAAGTTCGGGGAAAAGCTGTACCAAACTCAAAGAAATGTTTTGTATTCTTTTTTCCCAACTTTGTACTTGATCGAAAATTCTGTTATTCTAGAGGGAGCACTGTAGCTCTGACTTCCCGAATCTGTAGGATGAATTGCTGTGATCACAGTTGGATTGTAGCTTTTCTTGGAAAAAGACAAAATCTCAGTTTTGCTGGCTATCTTGAAGTGGGTGCAGTCCACAGGGAGCTCTGTTTGTTATGACTACACTGCGGTCGTGGCTGGGCATGCTGATGGAAGCTACCTTGCTGTGTTTCCAGCTCCTTCGGGACCTCAAGGATTTGTCTGAAAGCTGCTTGTTGCTATCGTGAGCTCTGGAAAATCATTAGGTTGGCTCATGCTGGTGGCTGAACTATATGAACCGCCTCCTTCAATTATATGCCAAACACTAAGCAGAGATGCACAGAAATTCAATTAGAAGGACATAATGCTGGAAATTAACAAATACCAGAGAACTTCCTCTTGCCTTCACTGTAAATGAAGTTAAATTCCTTTACCAGTAAGGCTTTGAGGGGTAGGAGAGGGAAGACAAATAACAGTGAACAAAAATAGAGTATAGAACAATTCTTACCAAGTTACCTCCTCAGCCAGAAAAATGAGTGCCTCGCATCCTCCACTTGTTAACTTGGCCACGTTTTGTTCCTTGATCTTCCTCCCTGCAGGAGGCTGGAAGAGGAAGCCAAGGACTGAAGAGCCGTTCTTCTCCTCTGCTTTTCCCATTATGTGAAGGGAGTTGCTCTGTGGGATCTGGCTTGGAGTTAGTGATGGACAGGTGTGGCAGTAGGAAATGTGATTTTTTTCAGTGGGCTAGGATCCAAATGTGTGGGTAGATCTTACCTTGATCTTTCCACAGGTAGAGACTCCTCTGGGAACAAGAAGGATCTGCTTTTAATTTAAAACTTCCGATTGCTCTCTTTAACAGCAGCTCTTGTTGCTGTTGCCTTGGTGAAATAACTGTCACAAAAATGGAACTTAAAAAAATAAAAAAAGAAAACAAAACCCAACAAAACAATAAACTTGCCTTTCAAATACCCGAGGCTCTGATCTACAGTAATTCACAGCTGTTATGTAGGCATAGGCTAATGTGCATTTGGCAAGTGTTTTTTATGGTCTCTGTGGCTGGTTCTGCCAGGAAGGTGAAAATTGTCCTTCATTTAGTGGTTTGGAAGGTGGTGCATGAGGGGCTCTTCTCAGCGCTGGCCTTCGGTAGCTTCTTTCTGAAGGGGCTAGTGGTGGAGAGGAATTCTTTACTTCACTAGTTTGTTACCAGGCAGGAGAAAACTCTCACTTCTGCGGGGAAATCCTTGAAGGAATTTCCTTGAATCCAGCAGGAGGAAACTGCTCCTTGCTGTTGGCAGGTTCCTTTGGCCACTTCTTCTCATTCGTGCTGTTGAGATGTAAGAGAGGTTGCAAGTCCATGATGGAAAAGACATTCTAAAGTCTGTGGATACTCACATCCCTCTCAAAACTCTCTTTTGGGTAGTAACCTGCTATTTTATCTTTTAATAACTTGTTATGGGGCTGAGTTGTAGATTACCGGCCTCAGAAGCACCATGGCTGCTTGAGCTCGTAGGCCTGATGGGTTCTCCCAGTGGCATGGGAGCAGGCAGAGGGCGACCACGTTGCTCAAGTGTCATTGAGCAAAGCGTGGAGGAACCACTGTGACCAGTGAAGTGGCTTGCTTCCTTTCTGCCAGACAGAAGGGCTCGGACTGCTTTGGCACCCAGTGCAGTCCACTAGAAACCATTAAAACATTGCTGCGCTCCCCATCCTTCCCGGAGTCCCCACGAGTGTATCTGTATTTACTTATATGGCTGTGCTGGGCCTGCTCCAGCTTCTTTTACACTTGGGATTTGTTCCTGTTGAACTCCGGAAGGAGTCGGATGTGCAAGGGGTGCAGCATTATGCTGGACTCGTTATGCACTCAGAGCTAAAAGCATTATTGATTTCATTTGCTATGAATGAAACAATTTAGATTTATCTGGAAAAAAGAAGGAAGGAGGAATGGGGGTGGGTGGGGATAACAACAAATGAATGTTTCATGCCGTGCCTTTCAATGCAGCAATTTCCTAGTTTGCTTTATTCCTGGCTTCCTTCGAATGGCACTCGGTGCATGCTCTGTGCTGCAGGACTCGGAGCACCCGGCCTTGCCGAGCTGTGCAAAGTACCGCCAAACCCTTTGGTCTCAGGTGGGGATGTGAGGCATGGCACGGCAGTGGTGTGGGCACGGCGCAGCTTGGGGGCACGTATAGGAAGAGATCTATATTTATACAAAAAAGCATGGATTCGGCCAGACTTTACCCTACTTACGGATTTAATGGGAGGAGCACTTAGCACTGTTAAAGCTTTCTCAGAATTGCTTCCAGATAGCACAGACTAGATATCGGAAACCAGAGCTAATGTATACAGCATCCCAGAGCAATTTCTTGCTATTTTGGCATTTCTTGCTACTTCCTGTTCTCTTTAACCCTTTCCCTAGTGCAATTTCAATAGCACATCAAAGCCTACTTTCTGATGCATGGGCCAATATTTTCTCACGAAAACTATCAAGCTGTACCTGGCTATAATGGTTCGGGCTTCCAGAACCTTGTGCCTGGACAACAGTGTCCCCTTTGGGACTACGACAGGGTGTTAGGTGCTTAGTACAGATGTTTTTACCTCAGCTATCTCTGGTAGCCCTCAGCGTTGGGTTCTGTGACCACAGGGAGGGAGCAGGAAGGCTGTGCTCACACTACCCTCGGTGCCTCCTTTTCTGAAGGGCAGGTGTATGAGAAGCCGGTAAGTAACGGTGTTTTCTGCCCCCCTTTGGGAAATAAACCCCGGTGCCGCTGACCTGGAGCACCCCTTTCCTCTCAGAAGCCACCATTCCCCCCCCAACCTGCTTCGCCCTCCGCCGTGGCAGCCTCCTGGTGACTTTGGCTCTGAGCAGGGGGGCCCGGCGGCTGCCTGCCGTCGCGGGGCGCGGCCATTTGGGGCGCGGCCGTTCGGGGCGCGGCCATTTTGGGGCTGCTCCGCCCCGGGCGGGTCGGGGCGGCCCTAGCGGCCCCCCCCCCGCCCCACTCCTTGCGGCAGCCCCAGCCCCGAGCTGCCCGGGAGGAGCCGCCGGAGCCCGTGAATCCCCGCCGCCCGTTGTCGATTTCAGGCTGTCTCCGCTTTCTTTCCCTGCCATCGCCCGAGTGGAGCCAGCCCCGCCGATGTGAGGGCTCCGTGAGGGGTGACGGGGGTCGGGGGGTGCGCGGCTCCTGGGGGTGGCGGCTGCTGGAAATACGCACGGCTCGTCCGCTGCTTTGCGTAAGGGTGTGTGTGTGTGAGGGGGGGGATCGTCTGCGATGTCAATCCATCCTCCCTGGTTTTGCCTCAGCTATGCATAACTAGCTAGCTGATGCGTGTATTATTTTTTTTCCCTTTGTGGTACCGGGTTGAAGAGGGAGAAGACACCCCGAGGGCATGCTTAAACTGCAAGGAGCCTTTGGTGGGACCGTGTCTCCGAAATGCTGTTGCTCCTTGCTTCTCTCATTTTTGCAGGGCTGCAAAATGGGCTCGGGCAGCACTGTGTGGAGGTGTTACCGCAAGCAGAGCAGCGTGAGCTAGGTGCTGAAAATGCCTTCCTAAATCCATGCTGCCCTCCTGGCTTAGAAACCTCCGCTTCTATCCCTGCTCTTGCAGGAGAGTTGGGTAATATGGATAAGCAGATAAAACAAGAAAGCATTTAACAAGCTGTTTCGCTAATCTGTAACCTCTGCAACTTTGTTTTCGCTTGGTGTATCATTCGTATTCCCACGTAAGTGCCTTTTCAAAAGGCAGAGCCACAAAAGGCTTGGCACCTGAGGGCGATTGCTGCTCGAGTCTGGCAGGTAACCTGGTGCTGGGCAGTCCAGGGCTTAGTCTGAAGCCCGCTAAGATCAGCGACAAGCATTGCTCTGACCTGAACAGTTTCTGGATCGGGTCCGCAGCTGCCAGCCTGTCTAACCAGGGACTGTGGATTCCTGCAGGGTGTCTTGATGCCAGCTCCTGAACTGGTTTCTAAGCACTGAAAACAAATACTTGCATCTACTTTTCTCTTATTGCCCTTGTAGTAAAAACAGTACGGTTTTATTATAAAACTTGCTTTTGTTTTTTGTCAGATTATCTCATTAGTGTGCAGCAGTCCGTGGACCCTAGCAAGCTGTGGGTAATTCTGCGTCTTGTATACAATCCTTGACTTGTCTCTTCTGTCTGTGCATTAGGCTACAGTGCTACGGCCAATAAATTATTGCTTCCAATGCTGCTTGGGTGTTCTGACTGTAATTAGACCTCTCCAGGGCCTGCTACATTTGTAACCCTAAAGAAAAGCCTCTTATTGTTACTATTGAATAGCTTTCTCTCTTGGAGTGATTTAGTCCTGTACCTATATGGCTGTGTAGACTCTGTAATGAGCTTAAGCAGTGGAAAGAGCAGGACAATCTGGGATCTTTGTCGCACTCTCCAGCAGCTTGAGTCAAGGGAGACTTCACTGTAACCCGTGGCTATGGCTGCGAGACTGGAGTCGCATTAATCCACTTCAGAAGTGGTGGGAGTAGACCCAGCTTCTGATGTTTGAGTGACTTCTTGTGAAGGTTTTCAATGTCCATCACGACAAATGTATGACTAGAAATGAGAAAGGTGACTCCTTGACTGTGGTGCCCTAGAAGAATAAATACCAAGTAAAGCTTTCTGCAGTCTGTTAGTGGGTAGCTCTAGTTTTGTGCTGCAAACTCTTCTGTAAGCTCAGTATTTGGGTATCTTTACTTGGTATCACTTATCCAAAAAGCATATGCAGATATCTCAGATAGTAAACAAAGCAGCAGATTTAAGTTAATGCTAATGCGTTTGCAGTCTGAGCCAAAAGCTTTTCAGGGTTATTACAACATGCTGGGCATACAGCCCATCCATCTAAGTGTCTGGAGGAGACAAAAGTTATGGATTGACTCATTGTACCCATCGGCTCATCTGAAAGTCAGATTCTGCCATTTGTTGCCATCGGTAATTTAGTTGTTTTAAGTATGGCTGAGGACAGATGGCAGCGTGGCCGGAATATTGAGATGGGGATTCTGTGATCCCAGCACTGCCATGGACTTCCTGCGTGACCTGGGGCAAGCCAGTCAGTGTTTTGGTAAAAAGTGGTTGGTGACACTTCTTGTTCTGCAGGATGCTGTGGAGATTGATGGGACCATATACATGCGATATAAAAGAAAACTTGCTTGTAGAGTGGATGCTGTATATGTGCTTTACAAACCTATCCTACAAATGTGCTTTGTGCTGTGATTGATATACTTGCATGTCAGCATGCACGGCTATAGGTGCTAAGGTTTAACTTGCCCCAAATCAGTACTCAAGTTTTATTGCCGAACTGTGAAAGAGCCTCTTTGTTCATCTTAAATTACCAGCTAGTATTCAGAGCCTGTTTCAGTTGTTAAATGTGGCATTGAATTTTGTTGTGTCTTAGCAATGACAAGATAATGCAGACTTTGACAAGGACTTAAGTATGTAATTCCTGTGCATGAGGGATAATGACATGCAAACTTCTACTCCTGCGACTGCTGCTGTTGTCATCGAAAATTATTTGGGCATCCAAGGTTTGGAAGATTTGACTCTTGAAAGTGGTTCATTGGGAGCGCTCAACCAAGTGGAAAGCGGTTATCCTGAACTAGATAAACCCTGTTTTTTCAAATTTATACATGTATGTGAAGTTGTATTTTAAGCTTAATAACAGCAACCCTGATTTAGGAGAATAAATTGACGATGTAGTGGAGATGTATGACATCTGTCTGTTGGGAAGTGAAATAGTTGTGATCTCATTGAACAACTTTATCAGGGTTAGTTACACAGAACAAAGTTCTTCAACTTCATGCAGCAGTGTTAATTACAAGCTAGGCATCCTAAGTGGGTTATGATGCACAGTAATTAGTTGGAGCCTTTTAAAGATATGTTTCTCTTTCAATATAAATGATGTGAGTTTTATGAGCATACAAAAAAGCAATCACATTTACATCACTGCTATGTTTTTTTTTTTTGAATTCATTGCTTCAATGTGTAATCTCACTCTTGTCACAAAGCTCAGAGGAGTTCCCTCTGTGGCTGCTGTAGAGGGAAGCCCCTCTCTGACCTGAAGCTAGCGTGTGCTGGGCACTTTGAGATGAATCCCAGTACTGCCAGCACCACTGTGCTGTGGAAGCCTGGTGCCAGCCTCGTGCCCGCAGCAGCCGTCGAACCTTCCCAGCCTCCCCCTGCGGTGCTGGCTCTTCGGTGTCTTCTGCTCCCAGCTGTGTCTCCTGCCAGCCATGTCTGCTGTCTTTGTGCAGAATTAACTTGGAATTTGGTGGTTTCTGTCTGAAAGAACATCAGTGATTTGTGTGAGATATTTGGAGCGTGATGCCTTGATGTGGTTGGCTGTGCTGTGTCAGCTTTTCGGCAGAGCACCTGTTCTACTTCCAGAGAGTATTCTGCCTTCTCACCCCCCACCAGGATCCCTTCTCCATCCCATCTTCAGCCTTTGCAGTGAAACCAGAAATGGAGACTTGTCACTTGACTGCCTTCCTGTGCAATTTCATTGACCTTCATCGGCACCCACAGGTTAAATTTCAGGGACATTTATATCATTTGCTTTGTTCTAGGGTTCTGAGACCTCTTCCAGTTAAGCTAGTGGCCTGAAAATGCTTTTCATTTTGTTTCTAAAACTGTATTTGAACTTTTTTTTTGGAATGTTTTTATCCTTTCCAACTCTTTTTCTCTTTTTGCCCTGACAGAGGCTTTCACTCTATACTTCTTCCCAACCTTACAATGTGATTTGGAGAGAATGAGCAAATAAACTTTAAAAAATACATACTGATTTATCTATATGTGCTCAAGTACATGTTTTTATGTAAAATAGAAAACCTGACTTAGCAGGTCTTATCTCACTGAAAATTCATTTTGGAAATTAAGGGAGAAAACTTGAAAGTGAACTAAACATCTAATTTTTCTAAAAATTTTCAATGCTTTCTACAAAATACAGAAGTCTTGAAAACCTCATTTATCAAGAAGACTGTTTTAAATAAAAGTTTTTGCTGTTTTGATCAAAAAGCTTTTTTTCATGTGTTAAGAGAAAAAAAAGGCAATCCTTCAGGATTTATTTTGACCAACGACACATGGATTCCAAGCAGTGTTTAGAAATAGTTGAGCATTGAGCTCTATTGTGGTCTTTATTTTGTGTCTCATCACAGGTGTCAGGTGGTGGCAGTCCCATAATCCTACTCAAGCTCTTGAGTTACATTTGCAGTACTTTTATACTTGCACAAGAAATCTCCACTAGATATTTTCCCGTCTGCTGTGCGAAGTTCTGGAGATAGAACCTAATTCGGTTTCTTCTTGGTTTCCTGGGAAAAGGCGTAGGGGGGTGAGATTTTAGCACATGCAGATTACTTGAAATGAATTGGTTATGGCTTAGAGTTATAATATACCTTGAGGAAAACTCCAAAATTAGTTGTGAAGGGATTTTACTTATTGTGCTTCTTACATAAAATGTTGTTTTGGAGATGTTTTTAATATTGGAATAATACTAACAGGAAACTTCTACTGATAAGAGCTCATGTTTCTATCCACGTCTTGAAGAGAGATGGAGACTATTAGCAATAAATATTTATCAATTTTTAAAAATGAGCTGGTTTGTAAACAGAAATCAATGTTATGACTTGAGCTGAAGTAAACGTATGACATTATGGGCTCATTTCTAGTCTTTTTAAATTCTAGCAGTGACTTAAAATCTTAATTGCTGCCAGTTAGAGAGCTTATTTATATATCAGTGCTGTGACCTGCAGAAGAGCTGGGATTTCTTCATACCACATTTTGCTTTGTGGTCCCAACCTGATGGAAGCAGTAATGACCCCACAGCCTGTCTGGTAGCTGATCATAAAGACCAAAAGGTAGAACAGAAAGGTACGGCACTCCGAGCTCTGGAGCCAGCTGCTGCCTCTGTGTCTGTGTTGAAATTCTCCTCTCTGCATGACGTACAGCCCCTGCTGGATATTGTGCCTGCTTCCTCACTGGCTATCCCTCCCTGTCACCTGGGGAACTAAGTGTGCTAAGTGAAATGGCTGAAGACCGTGCTGCAGTCATCTGTGTGGCTTGTGTGCCTAGAAAAGCAGATTTTGGTAAGAGTGCTCTCCACTACGCTCCTCGTCTTTTACAGGCATGCTGCTCTGGTTCAGACAGGCAGCAGAAATATTTATAAGTGTAATTAAAGCCACGAATCCAAGTGCTGCTTGCATTTGTAAGGCTGTTATTCCAGTAAGCCATCTTCAGCAGCTTCCTCCTTTTCTCTTTCATTCTGCTGAGTGCTCACAGCTTCCAGACGTTCAGAGTGCTCCCGGCTCACCTCGTAGGTTCCTTGCTGTACTTAGTTTACAAAGATAAAGCATTCCAGCTCTTTTCTGTAAAACAGATTTTAAATGATTGATTGAAAGGCAATAGATGGTGTATACATTTATGAAACAAAATTATCACGTACTGTGGAACAAATTATTAGCTTAATTTTGAAAGACATGAGCAGACTGCTTTTTTTTTTTTTCCTTTTGGAATGGGGAGAGGAGTAAGCAGTGTTCAGCTGTTAGTGTTCCTTAATAATATCAGGTAATGGTGTACATGCATTTAAAAGTAAAAGGTTTCTATTTCTAGTCTTTGGAATGACTCACTAAGCGTAGAGCTGCAGCTACTGGAACTCTTATGGCATAATGTGTGGCACTGCAGAAGATGTCTCCTGCCCCATCAGATGCTAGAATATCTTCTCTTCTGCTGTGATTTCTATACAGCTCTGTACCTTGAGGATTCACCATGAGTGATGCCCTCTTAAACTGCCCCCCAAACCTCCCAGCTCTCCTGACATAGTGCTAAGTATACTTAGGTATTTGGGGGGGCTAGGGTTGTCCAACAATGAAGTTATTAACACAGGAGTGACTCTCAAGATGATCTTCCTCTCCCTTGTCTTTCTTTCCTTTCTTGCTCTTCACTTCTGTATTCTCCTCAAAATACATTTTAAAAAGGGAATGGCCTCAGGGTAGCAAGTGAAAATGGTTTTGAACTTATTTCATGTCATAAACATAAAATCTGGTGATTATTATTTTTAGGGCCCAAAGTGTGTGACACTCTATACTTCATTTCCATGTGTTTTCAGCCTGTGTCCTAGTGGTAACTGGATGACTGTGGGTCAAATGCCTGCAGCCACGTTACTGAAAGTACTTCTCAACAGTCTTGAGTAAAATGCTTTGTCTTGTCAATTGACGCAAGCTAATATATTGACTATTTAAAAAAAAAAGAGAGAGAAATTAGTGAAGAGATGTTTGCTCTAGGCTCTCTGTCAGAAGGAAGTGGAAGTGTGAAATTGGTGGCAAAATTTCCAGTGCTTTAGATTAGAGCAAACATTTGCTGTGGTCACTAATGATGGTCACAACCTTTTAGACTCTGCATTTTCTTGAAAGTCTGCTGCCTTCACTGGCTGGCTGGATTGAGCATGGAGGTCTTGAAGTCCAGGATGCTCTGGGCTTGATGGAAAACTGGGAAAATCTCAGTCATGATTCTCTGGACTGCTCTTTATTTTATGGAAGCAAAGCTTGCTTACGACAGTGCATAGTTCCTGTCTAAAGGGTTTAGCATATGGTCAGTCCTTTGCCTGTCCTGTGCCTAGGAATGTCTCGTCTCAGTGGCCGATCCATCAGGCAGAAGTTGTGGCAGCCTAAGCAGAAGGAAGAATGGCAGCAAGTTTCTGCAGGCTACATCCCTTGCATCTGTCAGGCCTCTCTCACCAGGTAGTTAGCAGCCTCCAGCAGCACGCAGGTGGTCCCACTGCTTTCCCAGGTGGCTATAAAGTTGGGGCTTGGTTTTGTTTGGAGAGGGCTTTTCCTTAGCCAGGAGGGGAAAAATATGTTTGAACAACGTGATCGTAAAATTCTATGGAAAAGAAGATGACACAGATGTGTTAAAATTAGCTTCAGGGTTATGTACTTTTAAACTAAGTAGAAGATGAGTGGCTTGCATTTTTCAGGATGTGTAGGCTGGTAAGCAGAGAGAACTGATTGATGACAAACCTCTTTTGGGTAACTTTGTTTCAAAACTTGGGTTTATTTTATATTTTTTTTCAACTACTCCTGATAAGTAAACACTAACATAAGCTTGTGCTGAAAGCTAAGGTAAGCTTGCACTTAGCACAAAGGCAAGTGCTAGAGAGCATGCATGCTCTTAACCTGTAAGAAGTCAGAAATTATCCTCTCTTCTGTTATTCCTCAAGAAGGAGAAATATATACACATTTTGTGTGTATATATCTGCAAGACACGAAGGTTGCACTTATTCTCTCCTTGCCCTCCTTTTTGCTTGGGTCCTGCTTGTAAAGTCTGCTGACAGACTATGTGCGCTGTTCGTACTCTTTGTTGCCCTAAGGGAATCTTATCCAATGGTTTTGTAATCACCTTTTTCTTAAACAGAAAGTGTTTATAGCTTTCGTATGAACTATTGTGTACAATCTGAGATGTATCCATGCTTATATTGTACACAAAGTTACTGAATATTTATCAAAAGTTCACTTGTATAAAAACATTATGATGGCAACTTTTACTTTTTACTGGCAAATAGTGGTTGTTTCTTAAGATTTCCCAGGACAGAGTATTGTTTATCTAAATCCTGGCATTTCAACTCCATGTTAATTCTAATGGGCATGTTGGTAATGACCAGCATAGTACTGCATACTCCTTTTTCACACTTCATTTTCTGAAACATTTATTGTGAGTTTTCAGTTGTTATTTTTCCCTCTCCCGTGCTTGGGCGCTTGCTATTTTTTAAAATACTTTTACAACTACAAAACATGAGTGTTCTTAAGTATAGGATATTCCTTAGCCTTCCTTGAGAGCAAAGAACAGGCAAGCCATCTGTATCCTGCATTAAAAATATTTTACCTACTGTCTACATACTTCCTCGTTTCAATGAGAATTAACATAGGAACCACTGGAGTCTGGAGTGCAAAAGCTGGTGCAAAGCTTTTGCTGCTTACCAGCTCTGTGATCCTAGAGAAAGCCCGGAATGAGACGGAGGTAGATTGACGTTACAATTTCTGAGCCAGGCGAAGACAGTCATGCTCCCTTCGTCACAAACTGCGCAGCTCTACCATCTCTGCCGCAATTTATTGGCTTTTTTAGTGGATTGATGCGTTCTGTTTTAAATTATGACCCAAAAGACAGATGAAACATCAAGAACAAAAGTTAAAGTGAATAAAGGGAAGAAGTAACGAGACCATCCTATTTCTTAAAAGTTGAATAGCATTATTATGCTAAAAATGTTGCTGGCTGAACCTACTAGTTCAGAACACACAGTTCAGAAATCTGCCTTTCTACTGGCTTTATCTACATCGGAAATATCTTGTTTTGCAGATGAAAGATGATAAGTAGAAAGTAGGTAATTAAATGTTATAGCATACGCAAAAGTGAGACAGTTGTTAAATTTTATTGTCCTTGTATGCTTTTAGAGCTCTGATGCAGATGTAAGCAGAACATAGGGGGAGATTTTTTTCTGTAAGTAGAAAGTAAAGGAAAACTGCGGTATCATTTTAAAAAAGGACAAAAAAAAAAGCGTTCGGCTTTGAGAAGTCTTTCCACGGCACATCACAGACAATGTTATCAGTTTATTGCTCTAAACTTGCAACTCTTGAACTGAGAAGATATTTTATAGGATGATGAAGTATTCAGAATGGCTTAAGAGATTCAGACATGCAATTTCTATTAATTTAAATGGGAGCTGTGTGGGCTTCTTAATCACTTAAGTAGCTTAAAACAAACAGAACAAAATATAGTCCTTCATGTATTATTTCTCTGCAGTAGTCAATGTTTATAGTCTACCTTGTAAAAGATTAAAAATTCCTTTTCATTTCTACTGAGAGCACACCTGAGAGTGTGGAAGTGCCATTTTGCGTTTAATAGCAGAAGCTTTATGAAAAAGTAAGGTATTCTTTAAAATCAGCATTAAATACTCATCTACAAATGTCAATAAATGTTTAACGGTGATGTGAAAGTATTCATGCATTTTAAAGAGAAAAAAATAATTAAAGGTTGTGAGGACTAAGCTCTTAGAGTTGATATAATAGGTCTACTAATATCTGTAAAACTTGCTTCAGATTTTTGGTGTAATTGGGTGAAAAATCAGGAAAGAAGGAGCTCTCTGAGTAAGTGGGCAGCTTGAGGGCAGATTTTCTGCTGGCATACCTGCTTGATAGCAGAAATCTACAGATGAGACTGAAAGCTACCTGGGCTGGCTTGTATTTAGGCAATGTCTTGCTCTTTGATTCACTTTTGGATGGCCTGAGCCTTCTGGCCATGCTTGAATTTCATGAGTGGAAGCTGCTGACATGGCTCTTGTGCCCTGCTTCTGTGCCACCTGCAGCATGTGGGACCCTGCAGTACTTGGAGCGCGGCTCTTGGCTTTCTAACAGGGTGTTTTGCACTAAATCTCCAGGGACTGTTTCGAGGCAAATTTAAGAAATTTTGAGCTAAAAGGTCCTGAATAGCCTGGGAAATGGTTCCTTGTCAGGGCAGAGATGCCTGCATATCCTCAGTGATGTTCAGGTGCACACAGGTACCACGGAGAAGAACGAGACGTTTCACTGGGGGCCAGAACAGCACTGATTGTGGGACCACGAGGGCTGGAAAGTAAGAGAGGAGGGCTTGGGGAGAGGTAGTATCCTCTATTAGGCAAATAGTAGAGTGTTTATTTTTAAAAAGCACGTTGAGCTTTGGCCCCTTGTCCCATCATTAGTGAGGGCATTTTGGAGTTGAAAATGTTGATGTAGAAAGAGATGGCATCCTTCCCTCCCTCCCTCCCTCCTGGATGGGATTTTGTGGTGACATTTTAGACCACAACTTTTCTGAATTTGTAACTTATTCTTGAAGCATTTTGAGTGCAGTTGCAGGCTCCTACTAGTAAAACAAAACCGCTAAGGACTATGTGCCTGATGATAAATTTTAAGCTTGATTTATTCTTTCACAGTAATCAAATGAAAGAAATAACAGTGGAGGAAAAGATACAGGGAGCAATGTGTATCTGTAAGGACTGATGGGTGAGATTATAAAGGATAGAGCTGGATAAGGAATGATCTGTTGGTGTGTGCGACTTAAGCCATGTCTCTTTCAAGCAGACGTTGAACAGTAATGTGGAAGAGACCCTGGGGACCTTCCAGAGTAGCAACGTACATCCTGAAGTTAATCTCCCATGCTACCAATTAAGTAACTGTGTGCTCTGCCATGTAGCCTCTTTCTCTGGAGCTTTCACCTGAACTTGAAATGCATGCAGCCCTTCCTGGCTCCCTCATTGGGAAGGAATATTTTAGTTTGGTTAAAACTAGAAAATCCTCACTTGTTCTTCAGTTTTGATGATCTGAGTTTTCCAACTGTTTTGTAGGAAAAAATTGACTAGTTCTAATGGGAGTCTCTTCTTGATGAGCACTGAAGAACACTAAAGTTATTTTGAATATAAAAACCAAGCCATGTGAGGTAGCGCTCCTCTTTGTTGATGAGGAGGAGGTTATCTGGAAGATGTCTCAGATGTGGGTATGTTGGTTCCTTCTAAAAAGCTACAGGCACGCTATTGAAGGCTGACTGCATGTATTTTTGTGATGTCCTTGTATTCCCTTCTACTTGCAATGAGAAATACCTGTTATTTCAGATAGGGAAGATTAACTTTTTGCATGATAGACTTGCATGGCAAGCAAAACTATTAATATATACATGAGGAAGTCTAGAGTAGGTGCAAAATACCTATATATTGGAAGCAGAATTTGATGTTATTTTGACAATAGGGTATGTCCTTTGCAGCCTGATAGACTCTTCCAACGTTTCAGAAGTGAAGTTCTCATATTTTGGTAGCTTGAGTCCTTGAGAAGAAAATACAAATGCATGCAGTCTTTGCATGTGTATGGTAAGATTTTTCACGAGTATGTACTGTTGCTTTTATTGCTTACTGGGATCAATCATGGGATTTTGGGGGATCAGAATGAGGCTAACTCTAAGAGTGTTTGAACAAAACTCATGGAAGTTGTTTCCTTCATGAGTATCAGGAGTTGGTTTTTGATTTTTAAGAAAAACATTTTTTCTTTAAATGTAACTTCTTTAAATGAAAATTAATGTTTTGATTAAGACAAGAATAATAGTGGAACTAGACGCTTGAGAAGATAGATGAAATGTCGCACATGTTTCTTTTTCCTGGATACAGATGAGATTTGATTATTTGGGAGGCTTTCCATGCCAATACAGATCAGAACTTGAATTTCTGAAGCACTAATAAAAGCAGCTGTACTTCAAAGCCCCAGTTGTTTTCATACGGCTGCAAAAATATATACAGAGAAGTGAAAAATAAATATTGGCGAAATGGGGAATGAGTTTGAGGAATACTCTCTGCTTGTTTTTAGAATAATTATTTTGAATTTATGCGTTGTCAGTTTTTTTGTCTGCAGTGTTAATGTTAGCTTAAGAAGAGATTTCTTAAGACTTATTCTGCACGTGCACTCCAAAGACTTTACATGTGAAGCAAATGATGGGCTTTCTGGGGACAGGAATGGAGAATAAACCATTGGGTTCAGAGCAGCGTGTGCCTGGCTCATAAGGGAAGCGTGCAGTCCTCTGCTTGCTGTAGTTCAGTGCAGCTCTTGGCTTAGGTGGAATTGCTCCTGATTTTCATTTCTTGAGGGAAATGTGACTTGTGCTGAAAACTGAAACATTGCCAGCTTTATAACTACTTGGCTTTTTTTGGCTTAATGCTGTTTGTCCTTCCTGGCCTTTGTTGCTCCTCAGTTGCCACCTTTTGCCTTCAGTCTGCTTTCACATTGCTTTCCTTGGGTTCCCCTGGGGCTGCAGGACTGTGGCTCACCTTCAGAAGAGTTACGAGGCTTCCAAAATACAGGCAGCACGTCTTCAAAACCTGGCCTGCTTGCAAATATTTACATGACTGATAAAAGAAAGCAAGGTGAATCCTGTATGTGTAGGAGAGAGGTGGTTGTAGTAGTTATTACCTTCCTGATGTTATTCCTGCTCTCAACGCTTCTCCCATCTTATGTCATAACCCATGCGTTAGCTTAAGGTATTTAGAGATGAGCCTACTGCACTTTCTTGTGGTGTTGCCAGCTTTCTGACAATACAAAACATCTGGAAGAAGCTCAGCTTTCGGTTGTAGTTTTTCTGCCCACTTGGCTGGCTGCTATTGTCTTCTGGAAAAAAGCTCGCTTGCAGAAGCATAAAAGTTCATTACTAACGTAAGAACTTCATAAATTTTTATCAAGTTGAAAAAGAGGCTTACAAATGAGTACTGGTTTATACTGTAGCAGAAGTGAAGTCTACTGCCCAAATACCAGTTCAGCTAAGACATAAAAAGTAAGATAATTTAGAATGATATGTTTTAATATTCTGTACGTGTTAGGTAAACACTGGCAGTGGTCACTTCCTTGACCAGCTAGGGATTAGCTTTCTGCATTTCAAAATGTAGTTATAACTAATTATCTTAATATTCAAATAAGTATAGCATTTCAACTTCTTTGTGGAACATCAATGCAAAACAACAAAACCCTACATTTTTAAGTCTTCATTATCACTTGTAATTTTTGAACATAGTTGTTACTGCATGTATAAAAGTCAAAATTAACCCATTCAATGGGGAATTGTATCAGTTCATTAATCTGAAAGCACTGAAATAAATATTGTGATTACCATAATCTACTGAGTATCCTTAAAAGAAAAATATGCAATGTATTGTGTACTCTGCTAGTTATCGTATGATGCTGCTTAATTAGAACAGCACAACCAGAAAAAGTGATGCAGGATGAGATGCCTCTGACAAGAGAGCACCTACAAAGCAGTGGTGAAAGGCTCCATCTGCTTCTGCATGCAATGGAGAAATCAGGAAAAGCTCTGGTGGCCTTGGTGGCAAGGGGATCAGAATCTTGAGCTCCTGGTCTCCCGCTCTGTGGCTGAGGGCAGAGACATGTGGCACTGGACAACCAGCATGACAACGAGTCGTCTTCTTGGGTGAAAAGAAAGCATGCAGGTACCAGGGTTATGGTGTCACTTGAGTGCAGACATCCCATTTCCATATTTTCTTAGTTAATTTTAAAAATACCAAAATTTAGGTGGTTTTCTGCCCATTCAGGATATATCAACTGGTGAGGCACTTCTGAAGTTGTTCTGACGTTTCTTCCAAAATCCAATTTTTCCAGTTTGAACTCAAGAATGAATCTATAGAAGTTTCTGAGCTGGTTGTGATATAAATAGGGAACCATACGAGCCCGCAGTTTTCTCTACGCTGTGTCCAAAGTGATGTGAGCACCATTTCAGGGCCAGGGCTTGGAAGCTGGATGATCTGCTGGGGTGGTTAGGCTCCAAACACTTGCATGCTGTATCTGGGCTTTTAAAGCTTTTTAACAGGCTTTTAAATGCACGCTTCCTGTAAGTTGCTTTGGAGCTGCTTCAGGTGTTGTTCTGCCTCGGTGTCCTTAAAGATTTGTGTCCATGTGAAATCTATATCAAGGTCTTCAAACGTGGTTGCCTTAAGTCAAGGCAGGTGTCTACAATATTGAGTTGAGCCTCATAAACAGCACGTTCACCAGGTCATTGTCACTTCTAGATTAAGGTCTATGTTCGGTCTAGATGGATGCTGGTGCCTGTAGGTTGCCAAGCTAAGGAAGACTCGCCATCTTTTTCTAAGTGCTATCTTGGCTTTCAGAGTTAAGGTGTATCTTCTGAGTGGAGTAAAATATTTCACGTCTCTCACGGACTTGAGCAGCACTTGAGGACGAGCCATACCTCTCGAAAAGCTGTGCTTTGTTCCAGTGGCTCCGTAATTAGCGGAAAGAGGCAAATAGGAAATTCCTTGAGCACAGTTGGAGTGAATGTTGAAACATTTCATGCAGGGCTGGATTCCAATTCATTAACGTATCGTAGGCAGCTTTCGATGTGGTAATGCCAAAAACCGGGCTGCTTTGTGCCAAAGGACCAGCTATACTAGCACGCTCTACACAACATCTAGGCATCTCTTTCTCTGGCCTTTGGCAGCCAGTTAATTAAAACTTGGGGAGATTTAAAATGTCCCTTGAAAATGAGGCATCAAAGCAACGTTGTTAGTGTCTGCTCTATTGCTAACTCCAACGATTTGGTTTCCTGTGCTCTCTGCGTCCACAAAACTCTGGATCCTCACACAGCATATTGTGCGGGTGCCTTGCTTTTTCAGGTCGTGTCCCACAGTAGTCTTCAGAGAAGCTGTGTTCCTAGTCCTTTTCTCTCACCTTCTCTTCCAGTCTCTTTCTTCTGAGTTTAAGTATTACCTGCGTAAATCTTCTGGAACAGCTACAGCATCCAAAGGGGTAGAAAGAGTAAGGAAGATTATCTTGGTGGCCAGGCAATGCCAAAAAGATGAAGACTTCCTTCCTCTTAGTGTGGTGTACTTTTTTAATGTGGTCTCTTACATGTTAGCTAGAAGAGACGCAATATCCTTTTTTATGACTTCTAAGGAATTTGGTGTCCTAACAGAGGACTTTTGAGGACTGTCCCTGCAGTCTGGGGATTCTGTTCTGTTTAATTTTTGTGGCTTTATTGCTGAATGTGACCAGGTATCAGATGATGCTTATTATTCTGGATAGATAGTTGTGTAGCAGCAGGGTGCTGAAGGTATCCCCCTCCATCTTGGTAACACTTGAAATAAAGAAGGGAAGGCTTACTTTGTCAATTCTAAAAATGGTGCCACAAGCTGGTAGGTGCATCCTGCTGGTCATGTAAGAGTTATTTTCTGGCATTGATCAAGAATATTTTAATTACAGCTCTCACTTTCTCCTCCTTGAAATTCCCCTTGGTGTGTTCACAAAGATGCTCTGCTTCTCCCTGCCTAAATTCCTGGAGACAAATCCAGCTTTTGCTCTACCAAATTCTTTCAGTCTGGCACTGACAACCTATTGGCCTCATCTGATTAAATCTACTTCAGTGCCATGCGATCTGACAAATGCTTTTGGGTCAAATTGAATGGTAAAGCTTTTGGAAACACGAGAAACAGTTGTCAGCTGTCGCTGTTGTGGTACCAAACATGCATTGTGCTAGAACAAGCAGACAAAAAAAAGGCCATGAGGCGTAGAGCAGATCAAATGGAAAGCCTGCTTAGGGTACATCCAGTGCTATTAAGGCTGGGGTGTATTTTTGTCAAGACTTGTGTAACAACAGAAAGGAGAACATCTGTCGGCAATTCTCAGCGTGGAAAAATACTCTTTTGCTCTGAAGAAGGCCTAGAAATTGCAAAATTATGTGATACTATATAATTTTCCGGATAGAAAGTATTGACATAAATCTTAATTTGTTTTGCTCCTAAATACAGCTTTTGACACTTTTTGGCAAAAAAAAAAAAAGACATCACGGAGCTCTGGAGAGAGCTATTTGCCTGCAGAGCGGTGGCCCTTCTTCAGAAATGAAGGTATAGGAGTGAAATGTGGTTACAAGGGACACGCAGGTGTCTGGAGTGAGCCTGGCTGCAGAGCTTCTGGTGCAGATGCGCACAAAGGGTTTTCAGCTAATGGGTTTATCTGACCAGGTGGATTTTCCTGGCTTCTGCAGTGCGATTCGTGCTCGCTCGGACACTGCCGCATGCCTCTGACGAATGCTTTTTCTCTTGCAGAATTCCTGACCAAACCTCTTCAGGTTCCCTGTTGTTGCTTTCTTTTCTTGGCCCCTTCTGAAGCAGAGGCTGTTCGGTACAGGACATGGGGCAGGCAGATCAGGGTATCTCTGAGTTACATTTCGGTGCACCTTCTCTGCTCTATTCCTTGCTTTCTTTGCCAAAAAGCTTTAAAAAGAAGCTAACACTAGCTTTCTGTTTTTCTTAAATGACTTGTGTAAGAGCAGTAACTTCTGAATTTAATTTTTGGGGGGGAAATTTTTAATCCAGAATATCACAGGCCAGCTTGAGTGCTGTGCCGGGTTTACGGCTCATCCCAAACCAGATGAGATCCAGTTGGCCATTTCATCCGTTATACAGAAAATCCTATATGTGGTACAGCGCATGCTGACGTTTCCTTCTGGGACTATTCTCAGAGGTCCCTCATTCTTTCCCTTGTGAATTAAAAACAAAGCCCAAATAGATCGGCTTCCACCAGAAGCTTCTGCTTTAAAACAAAGACACACACAAGTATTTTCTGTTTGAGTTTTCCACCAGATGCTGAGACTTTAAAGGGGAGGAGGGGAAACAAATCCCTGAATGATGTCCATGACTCTGGATTTGGCCTTCCGAAGGCAGAACCAGAAGCTATGTGTGCAAATGGCCCTCTGTGCAGCCAGGCTGGGGGCATGGCTGCCTGGAAATGGCAAGGTTCGCTCCCTTCCCCAAGCTGCCTGGACCCCAGCCAGGCCCAACCCCACGGCACGATGCGCACGCTAATAGGCTAAGTGTTGCTGAAAGCCTGGAGTAACCTAATGAAACTTGCATGGCTTTCAGAGGGGAGCTTGCTCCTGTGTCAGCTGCTTCAAAACCCAGGGAAGTGGGCACGGTGCAGCACAGGACCAGACTGCTAATGGGACAGATAACAGTCTGTCCAGCAGTGAATGGTAGATCCTTCTCTTGGAAGGCTGAGCATAAGGGGAAAATATGTGGCCTTTGCTCAATCAGATTGACCTGCTTTGTTCTAAGGGATGGTTTGGGGTTTTTCCTGAAACTATGTGAGGGAAGATGAAGGAGATGGTGTTACTGCTGCTCTCTTGTTCCTTCTCTTTTGCCCCTGTTCTTCCTCCTCATCTGTCTTCAGGAGAGGTTTCATCTTCCTCGTGCTCTAGCAGGAGTACAAAATGAAAGAAGCTGCTGCAAGTTTGAATCTCAAATAAAACGAGTTACTGGTATCCTTTGGGGGCTTCTTGTTTTTCCTAACCTACATAATAAAAATAGTGAAATAAGATATGAAAGAAGTGTGACTGATGATGGTTTAAAGAAAAAAAAAAAAGTAATCTGTTTCTATGGCAGTAGCCCTTTACATCTCCCCAGACTGTAAGGAACCTTTCCCTCACTGGGCTTTTCATATTGAACAAGGAAACGTTGACCTGGGAGGTCACAAGTGGCTTAAACCTTGGACTGTGTTGTGTGGAGCCATTCTCACGGCTATGTGTTCATACTATGCTCAAGAGGAGGAGTGAAATACCTATGCCTGTCAGCCTAAGAGCACTAAAAATCCAATTTATCCTTAATATAGCCCAATGTGATAAAGGCAAATTGCAACGACTAGCCTTCCTTCCTCAGCTGGACAGCTTTGTGATTTTTCCATCCAGTTTACTTTACATTGCAGCTGTTCTGGAATTGCTAGAGCTACCATCTTTGGGGGAATCATATACCTGAACTGATCTGCTCCTGCCTGCTCCCGTGGGTGCCATGCCCCTGCCCCCAGTAATCTCTGCTCATAGAGCAGGCAGGTAAGCTGTGAGTCCAGAGGATCTGCTAAGGAGGGTTTTTTTCCAAGCTATATTTATATTCTGCTTCGTTTGTCAAAAATTAGATTAACATCTTAATTTTATTTAGTTAAAAGGCAGGCTGGCTAAAGCCTCTTAAGCACGTAGCATAGAAGGTAGGAAGGAAGCCAAGCAGAAGTGGCTGCTGGGATAACTTCTTTTCTCAAGTTGTGTTCCCAGCTGTGTGCCCTTTGGCTGAGTTTCCTAAACCATGCATTGAAGTTCAGAAGTGCTCAGCACCTGGGGAGCATCCCAGCCAGCTGCGGGAGGCCTTTCTGATGGTGAGAGCATGGTCATCAGAGGACATGTGTCCCAAGACCTGGTGAGAAAATCTTCTTGGGTCAGATACCAAGAAAGCCAGTGAGGTGTCGCAAAAATGCCTCAAACACATCAACACCATAACACAGTGTATAAATAATTATGAAACGAATTAGTCATTGCCAATGAGAGATTGTTCAGGTGTTCTCGGTGTGTTAATCTCGCTGCGCTCTTGGCGGAAGCAATGGTGTGTATTTATGGTGGGTAGTGATCTAATTACTGGCCATTAATGAATGTCTCTAACCTCTGACCTTGTGCTGAGATGTGAGGAATATCGGACTGATCGTTTTTGTCGTCTTTGATTCTCTGCCTCTCCTTTCTCCCTTACTCAATATTACTGGGCGCATTCTGCACTAGGCATTATAGGAAAGGAAAAAACATTTACACCCACATTCAGGGTGTGGGATGACTTTGAAATGATTGAGGAGCAGCCTCTCAGCATGGGATTTGTTTTCTGACGTGACTGCTCAGGTGATGAAGCTGGCGTTATGCCAGTTGCTGCTTTTCTGTCAGGGATAAATTCAGCATGTGGGATCAGGGCTTAGGCAGGAGAGGAAGGCACGTGTGTGGTTTCGCTGCTGCCCTGTCTTCTGTGGCTTCTCTTTGTAGAGAAGTTCCTCTGGCTTCACGTTCCAGTAGTTATCAGCGTAGCAATGAATGAGATCTTTCTATGTCCTTTCAATGTCATTGTTGGAGACAAAATTACACATTTTAGTTTTTTATATTTTAAGGTCAGAAGATTTAATGAGCTGAGGAATAGCTGCCAGCTTTACGTAGTTGTCTTCCGTAGATCTTTCAAAACTGGACATCACATAATGTGGAGAGCTAAAACATGTAGAAGGCAGTAAGATATTTACAATGCAGGGCCTCCAACATCTTGAAATGGGGGAGCTGGAGGGACGTGTCTGTGGGTGTGCCTCTTTCAGTGTCAGCCTGGACTCAGATGGGTTTAACCCAGTTGCTCAACCAACACACAACTCTTTCTGATTTTTCCTGCAGGACATTTTTAGCACATGCTTTTTTGATCATCTTCACAGCTCTCGTTCAAACTTTTGTTTTGATGAATACGATAACTGTCTCTTGTCTCTACCAAAATTAGGCTTTTGTAGTAACATTTCACTTCTGTAGCACACCAAAAATAATTTTATCTACTCTTTTGTTTTACCCTTTATGGACTCCATTTTCCCCTTTATCATGGACTGTCATTACTGCATCATTATAATTTCCAGGTTTTTTCAGAGCTCCTTCCCTCACCACTACAAAATATCAGCCCGTATATGTTTTGGTCCTTAAAATAGGGCATCTGGCACTGTGCTCACAGAAATAGGATAAGCCATAGCAAATTTTGCCTACTCCATTATTAAAGAAAAAAAAACAAAACAACATAGTAGGGGTGATATGAGGATATCTTGCCCAAGGATCCTGTCCTTGAGGCCTGTGAAATAACTCATCCTGGGGTGGGAAAGATAAGAAGTGGTTCACAATGTTTTGACCCTTTCCAAAAGGGAACCCTAGATGTGAGATGGTTCCTAAGTACTTGATAGCAAGTATGCGAATGCTAGCTAGCCTGAACAAAGTCAGCCGGCACTGTTCCCTCTAATGGCAGTTTTGCGCTGAGATGGAACTGCATCATTACTGCTGTGGCACTATATCTACCTGCATCAAAACAGACATCTCACCATGGTTGATATCAGTATAGCATGTAGCAAATAGTTTCTAGGGTTTTCATAAAACCATCTTTTGCTCAATGTGTAGATTTAAAATTATGCAAATCTGAAATCAATTGAAGTATAGCTTTAAGTGAGGAGCAAAAATTTCAAATGGCCTTTCCACTTGTCAGTTAGCAAGAAGATGGTATGGCCGGAAAACTCTGAGAGCTGCTCTGGAGAGGATGTCATGAGCTATTCTCTTGCTTGTTCTTTATGTTGGAGGAGCAGAAATAGACTATCTCCATTTCCTTAAAGGATTAAGTAGATTACTTTGCTATTAATGCTTAGATTTTATTCAGTAGGCACCTTGGAGCCAGATGTTAGACTTCTGCTCTTCGGTGCTTTTAGGAAGACTGAGGAAATGATGGTAAATGAAACCAACTACAAAACACTGCATTATAACATAATATGTATATAAAAATAGAAGTATACTGGGTTGCCACTCCTCCACTAAGATTTAATCAGAATTTGCAAGCCATTAATTTGCTGTAATATAGAATTTAATTTCATAATCTCAGTTTAATTTCGTATTACTAGGTAGCCAGCTATAACTACATGGTGGGTTTAAGCAATTTAAAAACTACTGAAATATCTTTTGTGATTCTTAGGGTTAGGAGGAAGAGAGAGTAAACTACTATTTAGATGCGGTTGCTAGTTTTATAAACATATCGATGGTTTCTAAGAGTTTGCAGAATTGGGCTCTAGTGTTCAAGCTCCAGCTAAGCATAAGAGCAAAGAAGAACTCAGTCCTTTTTTTCTTTTTTTTTTTTTTTTAAGGAATTCTTTTGCTGAAAACATTCAGAAGAGCCTTGAGCTTTGAGAGCCTCTGTCACCATGAAGGAGTTCATGCTCTTGGCGCTTTTAATGTCGCGCATTTTGTGCAATTGATCCTGCCCCAAACCGCACTGCATCTGCGAGTCGAGCTCTCTGTGGTCCAGGGACGGTGCACAAAGGCAGCGTTTGTTCTCCCTCGCCGTGACCCTGGTGACTCAGTGCCCTGCCAGCGTGCTGAAACTTTCCGACAGAAAAAAGGAAGCTGGCTTTAGAGCTCTTGAAGTGGAGTGTGCAGAGGCAGTGGGTTTGAAAAGCAGAAAAACAGATTAAATTCATTTTAATGCATCAGTTTCAATGTTTTAGATGATGCAAAATGGTATCAAGGATGCAAAGTAAGAGCTGTATTCAATGTTTGCTGCTCTGTGGGGTTTAGCATTTCATATTTTATTAGGGATGGTAGCTAGGTGTGGATTTTAACCACGATGAGCTTAGATGGGGAACAGAACAAGACTTAGTTAAGATCTTACCAGCTTTAGTTTTGTTAGGCCCACAGTTTGTTCCGTGCTCCTTTCCTATCAACTGGGGCAGCTATCTGAAAATCTGATTGAAGCAGTAGCAGAGATTTTGCTTCTATGAACTAAGAGTACTTACTCTAAAGATATTAAAACCATGTTCCCATTGTTCCCATCCCAGGCTTGACTTCAAGGGGAATCTGCCCCATGTTTCAGAGGTCAGTGTGGCAGAATCACTCCTTTTGGTTGGGGGGAGAAAGCCTTTCTCCACAGAATCATGACTTTCTGTTAATTTTGTTTTCTCCAAAGCTTGCCTTTTATTGTGTCTAGAAAGCTTAAAACTCCGAAGAGGGATCAATGGATCTGAAGCTTCAACGTGTGTTTTGAGATGAGCACTTCAGTGCCTTTTCTGGATGGAAAGGGCAAGAGTGAGACCAAGCAAGGTACAGGGAGACACAGAAGTGCAGTGAATGCCTGTGGCTTGAGCACCTGGGCCCTCTGCAACATCCTCTGCAGCCTCTCCTGCATCCTGCCGGGGCTGCCCCGTTCCTGCTGGCCTTCTCTCCCCCTGGCTGGCACCAGTGCTGACTGTCTGTTTGCCATGCAGCTTTGGAAGATGTGTGTATGCCTATCCCACATGTTAATGTGCTAAGTATGTTATAGCACTTAGTGAGTGACTCTGCTCGCACGTTCTTGACTTCTTTTCTATCTCAGAACATCTCATTCTTGAGTTTTCTTTATCTCTTTACTTATGCGTCCCGTCACCATCAATTTCCCATGTGTGTTTTTCACTCTCTTGCTTGGATACCTTCATCCTAAGTTTCCCTTTTGAGGCTTTCTTTTCACCTAGGTTGACACCTAAGTCTCCAAAACCAGGAAAATGCTATTAGACTGATTACCTGTTTCACCTCATCACCTATTCTCTCTGTCCCAGTGGCCATGTGCAGAGTTAGTCCTAAGCACACAGACCCTGCTTTTAGAAAGCTGCCCTGAGAGACACAGGTGCTGCAGCTGATAACCCGTAACCAGAGGTGGTTTCCAAAATGATTCAGGAATGTTCACACTGTTTTCTTACATGGAAAATTTCCCATGAAATTTTAACATACCTGATTTACCATACCTTTTCTCAAGCTACTTCCTTGATAAGTTGCACGTATCAGGATGAACAAGTGAAGATACCAAAGAACAGATGAAAAGACAAATCGTTGCAGAAAAGAGGAGCCAAAAATAACACTCAATTTCTTAAAAGGTTAGTTCAGAGTAAGTTCTGAAAACACGAGATATCATTCAGAGAAGGGTAGAAGTTTGGTCTGTTGGAATAAAGTGGTTTTTAATCAAGTTCTAATTTAAAACAACCATGTTCACTCTGTGCACAAGGCTCTCTAAGCAGATGCAAGAATGTGTCGTAACGAGAAGTGCAAGGAAGCCACAGAACACAATTATTTGGCCATGGGATGCACAAGATCAGGTGATGGCGGGTCACTGTAGGACTGTAGCGCTGCAGTGCTTTACCAGCTGCTGCTGCCCCATGGAACAAGCACACCGAAGGTGGCTGGCTTCTCGAGAACCTCGCTCAGTGGGCATGGATCCTGCAGGAAGGAGGCTTTGTCACTGCTCACCGAGCAAATGGCAGCATGCGGGTTTAGACTGAATGACTTCAGTTTCCAGTCCTCTGCAGTGGTAGGACTATGACTTCAACGTCATAGCTATTTATGTCACTAATTGCTGATTAATATAATCCCGGACAGTGTTTTTGGAGGATCACTTCTAATTGTTAGGCAGACAAGAGACAGCTTCATCCATTAGTGCTAATCCTATTTCTTGAGAAGCTCAGTGGTTAAGCTGTTGTACCGACTTCCTCCCTGATTCATAATAACTATCGCATCTTCATCCTACCCTCAAGTTGGAGGAAGGCGTGGCTCAGTGTGTGCAATGGATAAAAGTGGTACTATGACACCTGCTACTAACGTGGTCATCATTATTTCTCCTTTAGATGCCGTTTTTCTCTTAGCAGTTGATATTGGAGAGGAAGAGGAAGAAAGCCGTGCCCGTTGTGTGCAGTAGCATTTCTGGGGCCTGAGAGTAGTAGCTGGAGTGGCACTGGGAAGGGGGCAGAGGGAGCGTGGAGAAGCCGTGATCAGCTCTTTACACAAATGGTGGAGTCTAACATGCAAGTTAGTCTCCTTAATGTCCTTTACCAGCACTGCTGGATTCATGGCAAATGCCTAAGGAAACTTTTCAAGTAGTGTAGTTTCTAATGGCTCATCAATTACTCTGATTTCTTCCCTGCTTTGACACGTGCGTTATGCATCCTTTCTTCCCAACCCAATAAATATTTAACTGTACAAAGTGGATCAGCTCTGCAGGAAGAGGCTGAGATGCTTGTCCAGAATAGCTCAGAGCCCAGATGAGGATTCTCCTATAGCATGTCAGTGCTGTGAGCTGAAATGCTCGTTTTGCCTGATTTGGAGCAGAATCTTCAACACAGCCCCTAGCCTTAAGGCTACAGCCCATCCAAAGGATGAAATCTATCTTGGCCTGGTTTAGATGCTGAGTGCTACACAGGATCAAAGAGAACTTGCTGGGGATGTGGGGAGAAGACAGACTTCAAGGCTTTTCAAGCATACTTGTCACAAATGTGTGCAGTGCCACAGCCCACCTCAGCACCAGCTGAGGCACTGCGGCTTTCAGGCCTTTGTCTGTAGGTCAAGCCCATGCTTAGCTGCTTTTTTGAATAAGTACCAGTTCCAAGTGTGTGCCTATATCACATTTAATCGTGTACTTGAGGACTTTCCAGAGCTGGGTTATTTTCACAGGTCAAACTCTAGCTATTGCCAACTGCAAAGCTGGGGATACCTGAGATAGGAGAGTCTGGGAGCAGTGAGCAACACCTGCCCTCCAGCAAGTATGCCTTCAGCTTGCCCCTGGCTTGCTCTTCAATGAAGGAAGCTGGAGGCTAACAGCTTGCATCTCGGATCTGTGCTAAGCAATTCCCAAATCATTGCAGTCTTAATGGGCTTAGGTTGCTAAGGTGCAAATGGAGGATGTTACATGGGGGAAAAAAAAAGGTATGGGATTCATTATCGGTGTATGAGTCACCTCATTTGGAGTCCCATATTTGTCATTTGTTTCCCATATAAATACTTTTCACCCTTACAAGAGAAACGTACACCTCATCTGAGTGGAATGCTTGTGATCTGCAGCTCAAATGGGAGAAGGACAGCTCAAGTATGCGCATTCCTGGTGGTTGCCCTTAATGCACAACAAGGGCTGCTTCTGTTGATTTGGACTCTTCTCGTATAACCCCCAGGCAATCCAAACCACTTGCAAAATGGCAAAGGACAAAGATTTTTTTTTTCCCCTCACAGAAAGTAAGGTCTGGCTGTGGCACTTGCAGTTTAATGCTTCCCCCCCCTGCCCTTACGGGGACCCTCCTGACTTCTTAAACTGCAAACAAGACACTGCAAAAAGTAGTCCCTCAAGTTTTTCTTACCACTCCAAATTATCCGTGGAAAAGGTATTTGGGTAATTATTGCAAATAACTGTAGGAAAACTAGCAGTGAAAGCACCTGTGATAAACAGGATTAATTTGTTTTCTTGCAAACTGTGAGAACTGTGCTCCCCCTTGAAAAGGGAAAGAATAAAAACCAAACCCAAGCACTGGCACATTTAATCCAAGTCCTGGTAGATGCCACTAGTGCGTTGAATAGTTATTATAGAGACAAAGGCACAAAGGAGTACGGTTTGAATCCAGCTAAGTACATCTTGTAGTTAAAGTACAGTAGCATTATACATTCTGAAATGGACTTATTCCCTGAAGAAGTATGAATTGTAGCTGGCACTTAATTTCTCTTGAAAAAGATGAAACGTGCATGCATATGAACTAGAGGAACAAAAATTTTCTCGTTTGAAAGAGGGTAAAATGAGTTCTGCCAAGGAAAAAGCACCATGCTTGTTCAGAGGCATCACAGAGCTGGCTGACAGGAGGTGGAAGCAGCAGAGCTTGTACAGTAGGTGTCTGCAACTGGCAGCCTTTCAACATTCAGTCTAAAATAGTAGGAAGCAGGCAGAGTTAGTGTTGAGCCTGTACGCTCTGTTCAGTGGGAGCATGCTATGTGCAAAAGTGAGCTCCATCTGATTTGTTTCAGAAAGCTTGCACGAGTGTAACACTGGAAAGGATGCGGTTATGAGTTACAGAAATTTGGCTGAGGTTAATTGAATATGAATGCTATTTAGTTGGTGTGGGATTTAGGTACATCTCTTATCATTCTTGACTTGCTGTATCAGTTAAGAAAACATCTGAAAAGCCAGCGTATGTCAAAAAGGGTTGTATGGATGCAATCCGAAATATTTTCTTCTCAGAATAAGTGCACACAAGGTGATGGATAGAGGAATGATGGATGATGTGCATGGATGGGAGAAATAGGAGTTGGGATTCGTTTGAGGTGTGTGGACAGTGACACCTGTGCTTGCTGCCTGGTATGGATTCTGGGGAAAAACAGGTGCCATCACCCAGACTCCAGCAAAGGTGCTGCTGCCCATGCTGCTGTTCTGGAGGCTTTTCCCATCTGGGTGCTTGGTCCTGGTAGGATGAGGAGGATGGGACGTCTCGGAGGTTCTGCCCTTGTGCCTGCCTGCTCTGCAGGGAGCGTTGAAAGTGCTGGCCGAAAACAAATGCAGACTGTAATGATATCAGAAACTGTGTTCTTGGGGAAGAGAGCTGTGAGCTCATCAGGCACATACTGGTTTGGGGGGCTTGTATAGACCGTGTCATCTGGATGCAATGTAGATTTAGCAGTGCTATTAGTCTTTGCTTTGCTGGGATTTTGTCTCATTGTCAATACAAATGTTGCAGATCTTCTTCCCACAGGTACTTGCATACATGACTGTTTCAAGTTCTGATTTTGAGGTACATCTTTATGCCTTGTTACTTAAGAAAAAAGCCTGAAAGACACAATCCTTATAGAGCAAGAAAGCATTCAAAAACCTTAAGAAAACAAAATTAAGTCCCTTCATTCCAAACCCGGTTTTATGACTTTGGAAACCAACTCACTGTTTTGAAGTGTTGGAGGCAGGACCCTAACATAAATTCCTCTTGGCAAAAAACGCATGTTGGTCAGTCCAGCTCTCCTGCTGTTGCTGTTTTTTGCTTGCTAGTGTTGCAGAGTACTATTCAGAAGCTGTCTGTTCTATCACAGTTGTTATGCTTTAATTTGAAGTAATTTCTAAAAAGTGTTTTAGGACACTAGTTAATGTTGTGATTAACCAAAATTGCTTTTGTACAGTGCAGAGAATAACAGGACTGCAGAATGGACTTATTTTATCATTTGGACAAATATGACGTACAAAGATTATAAACCCTCTTTTTTCTCCTAAGCACAAGCCGCAACTCTCTGTTCAGCCAGGCCGGTCTTCTTCCGCGCCGGCTTGTCTTTGGTCACGTGGGGACAGACCGCTCCTGAGCCATTAAGATTTCCTTCTTGAAGAGTGCCCAGCCTTCCTGGACTCCCCTGCCCTTCAGAACCTCCTCCCAAGGGACTCTGCCAACCAGTGTCCTGAACAGCTCAAAGTCAGCCCTCCGGAAGTCCAAGACAGCGGTTTTACTGGTCCCCCTCCTGACTTCGCCAAGAATAGGGAACTCTACCATTTCGTGGTCACTCTGCCTAAGACAGCTCCTGACCACCACATCTCCCACCAGTCCTTCTCTTTTTGTGAACAGAAGGTCTAGCGGGGCACCTCCCCGGTAGGCTCTCTAACCAGCTGCGTCAGGAAGCTATCTTCCACGCTCTCCAGAAACCTCCTAGACTGCTTCCTCTGGGCTGTGTTGTGCTTCCAGGATATGTCTGGGAAGTTGAAGTCCCCCACGAGGACAAGTGCTGACGATTTCGCGGCTTCTGCCAACTGCCTGTAGAACTCCTCATCCGTCTCCTCATCCTGGTTCGGTGGTCTATAACAGACCCCCACCAGGATGCCTGCCTTGTTGGCCTTCCCTCTGATCCTAACCCACAGGGACTCAACCTTATCATTCCCAGCCTCAAATTCCACAACATTAAAACACTCTCTATATAATGTAGAGAGCCACACCACCACCCCTTCTGGGCTGCCTGTCCCTTCTGAAGAGCCTATAGCCAGGCATTGCAGCGCTCCAGTCATGGGAGTGGTCCCACCACGTTTCCGTGATGGCAACCAAGTCATAGCTTTCCTGCTGCACGATGGCTTCCAGCTCCTCTTGTTTGTTACCCATGCTGCGTGCATTAGTGTAGATGCACTTCAGTTGGGCCATTGCCTTCTCCCCGGCCTTGCCATTGTTTCCCCTGGCACAGCTCCAACAAGCCTTATTTCAGCCCCATCCCCCTTCTTACCTAGTTTAAAGCCCTCTCAATGAGCCCTGCCAGCTCCTGGGCTAGGATCCGTTTTCCCCTTGGAGATAGGGACCCGTCTGCGGCCATCAGGCCGGGTGCTGAGTAAAGCGCCCCGTGGTCAAAAAAAACAAAATTTCTGTGTTGGCACCAGCCTCTGAGCCATGTGTTAATCAGGTGGGCTTTCTGTGTCCTCTCGGTACCCCTCCCTGCCCCTGTAGGAATAGACGAAAACACCACCTGTACTCCCACTCCATCCACTAACCGTCCCAGTCCCCTAAAGTCTCATTTGATAGCCTTCACGCTTCTCTCTTCAATATCATCACTGCCAGCCTGGACTATCAAAAGAGGGTAGTGTAGTTAGAGGGGCGAACCAGGTTGGGAAGCTTTCTGGCAACATCCCTGACCCTGGCCCCAGGGAGGCAGCAGACTTAACTCCTATGAAATAAGTTCAACTTAATCACTTAAATACAATTTTTGGCTATTCCTGAACGTTGACATGGTTGTCATTAATGAATTTGAAGTTTGGCAAAGCTTTGAATACAGTCATTCCCTTCTAAAATGATATATGGTAAAAGCAAGAGAACAACATCAACTTCGGAAATGATTTTGATGTCTTGAGAGGAAAAGGGAGGGCTGGCTGATGAGGGGGATGAAATTATTGAACAGGAAGTGAGTGAGTGAAGACTTGAGCATAGTTGACAGCAAACTCTTTTCTACTTGCTCATTAGTAACTAGTTGCTCAGGCAGGTCGTAGTACCTACTGCTATGTACTCTTTTTTAATATCCAGAGCCTCAAGGACCTGGGCAAAAAAAATACTTTACCATTGTAAAAGTAAAGTGATGAAGTGGTTTAAGGTCATAGAAAATAACGACAGAACCGTGAAGGAAATCCATGGCTGAAGTATGGACCCTATGGAGACTGTACCTGAATTCATAGTCGTCTGTCAGCTAGAGTCTCATGGTCTGCTGTTCTGTGCTCTGTTACATTCAAAACCTGCTTGCTTTTTTTTTTTTTTTCTTCCCCCCGTTGCTGTTAAGAAGTTGCACAAACATCTGTTTCTGTACTGAGTATGATGTTGGGGTACTTCTGCTGAATATTTTATATTTCCATTTATATTTCCATTACTGCAATTGCAATTATGACTTTTTTTTCCAGAGTAAATAGAATATGGAAATCAAATTATTGAGGGCATCAAGAAGCTTTTATTTAGATATCATTACTGGGGAAGAAAGAAGCAATAATAAGGAAAGAAAGTTCTTAAATTCAATTAATGAATGCTTAGCTGAAGCAGAAGTGAAAACATGTCATCTAAACTAATGATATAACCAAAACCCATTACCCTAATAGTCTTACCTAATTTATAACTACTGAAAATTTGCTGGGGAAGAGTGGAGAACAAGGTTTTGCATTCACGATACATTTGAGAACATGGAAAACTAATGTATTTTTTCTTTTTTTTTTAGGTAAGTAACTGAATGGGACATGAAGAATTGACGTTTAAATGGCCAGCATGTTGCAAAAGGTATTTCACTTTAGATTGCAGAGAAATGTATGAGTAATTCATTTCTGTTAGTATAATGAATTTTGCCTTTAAAAAAACAAAAATCCTCTATTGTTCGCTGAATGATTTAAAGAAGTGAAAATCGTCAATGTTCATGCGATCCTTACATGACATCACATCTAACAGGAAGCTGGATACTATTCTCTTATTTTTTTGGTATGTAATCCATACTAATTAACCAAATGCTAACTCATGTTAGTCCTCATTTACAGTGATGCTGTTGAGGCATACAGGTAACACGTTTGTGGTGCTTTGCTAGCAGATCACGGGTTACTTCAAGGTAACACAGGTTGTACCATCCAGTAACGGGGAGTAGCCGTGGACTGGGAGTTTTTCTGAACACTGTTCGATGTTGCTGCACAGGGGTTTAATTTCTCTTTGCTATCAAGTAACATCTAGACTGGAAGGAGCTCCTCACTGTGTCATCATTGTAGAGAATAGAAAAAATGGTTTTAAATAGTTGGTTAAAATTATTTTACTCACTATATGCTAAAAAAGTAGTAGGAATAATATAATAAATGAAATGGGTAGGTGTCGTGCTTGAAATCTTTTTCTGCCCCCGTAGACTTTCTCTGAGGTCAGCTGAGGTATTGCTAATTTTGGTGTTAGTCACTGGCGAGTCTGTTTTGGATGCTGATCTTGAAGTTGATAGATGTGTCATGTCGTATTTCTAAGAGATGACGTCACTAAGTAACCTTGAGAAAGCTAAACTGGTGTCTGCTCTCTGAACAGCCACTGCCTTGCCAGCCAGATGTGTAAGTAAGTATGCAAGGGCTTGCAGTGCATCGGGAAGCGGTATCTGTAAATACGCTGCTAATAAAATTCTTGAGCTTCTGCTTATTACACCCATACACAAATCTCAAAGCATACCCTGCTATATTTTGTTTGCAATACTTGACCTACCAATTACTTTTTAAATCACTGATAACAGGTTATAATTTCGTAGGATGTTTGCTGTCAAATGTGGTAGTCGATAAAATCGCTCAGAAAAGTGGAGGTTGATGGAAAAGCGATGGTTACATACAGTAATTCCAGTTAATGCCCGTTAGGAAGGGTAATTGGAGTTATTTGGAGGAATCTTCAGAAATGCTGGCTAAAGAAAAAGAATTCTGTTTTTTAGAAAAATGTCAGTTTCCTAGTTATTTCTCTTAGAATAAAAATTATACTTAGTATTTTTGACAGAGAAATAGAAAGAGGAATATAGGCTTTTTGATTAGGGAATATATCTAGGATATGGAAAATAAACTTCATTTCTGGTCTTGGTAAGGCAGAACTGAGGTTTGACTCTGAATTTCCAACTTGTGGAAAGGTCATGGAGACCACTGTGCTCTCTGGCTGTTCTGCACTCCTTCCCTATTTTTTGAGGTAAAAAAAAAAAAAAAAAAGCTATATTTGTTGTAAAAAACTAAGTATTTTTTACAAGGTTTTCAGCTGAAAATTTTGGGGTGGTTTTGCCTTTTATAAGCTTTCCTGTATTGTCTGCGTGTAACTGCTCTATCAGCTTTTCCTGCTATTCTTCCTGACTTTCTTTTTGTCTTTTTTTTTTTTTTTGTTAGTCAAGCTATATGGGCAAGTTTAAGCTCTCAATAAAGGACTTATTTTAAACTCTGTACTAAGATTGCTCAGTTCATTTAGGTAAATGCCAAACAGCATGTTAAGGTCAGGGATCCTCAAAAATAGGGCACGTTCATCTGAGATTTCAGTGTCATTGCTGTCTGGTAATTTTGTCTTGCCTCTTAAAATAAGATTTTAGCTTGTATGATTGTAGAGTTGCCAGTGAAAATGCAAACTGTTTACACTGATTTCCCTGTGCTCACCTGAGCCTTTCTACTGTTTAAAGTGTTTTGTTTTTTTCCTTTTAATTTTTATTTTCTCCACCAAGACGCTAAGGACTCGGCAATCACAGAGCTGTATTTCTTTCTTTGATGCCACAGAACAAAATGTGCTTATTTGCTATTGGATGGTTACGAGGTGGCCAGTGTTGTGCTGTGCAGTCGGGAAAAGCTGCCCTGTCTTTTTGCTCTTCAAGCTTTTGATAAAAGACACTTACTGGGTTTATGGCACATGCCCAACCGTACGTCCCCAGCCTTCTGTGGAGCCAGGCACCAGAAGAGGCCTGACTCTTTCTTTTCTTTCTTGTTTCTTGCTCTGCTGTAAACAGCCAGATTTTTTTTTCTCACTGGTAATTCTGAACTGCGACAGTTGCTACAGCACCTGACAAAATGCTGAGACGTGCTCTGTGCGTGTATATGTATATATATATTTTTAAAGCTGATTTAATTGGAAGGGTGTTCAATGTCTATCTTTACATGAGAATCTTCGTGGAATCTCTTTTTATGAACATCCTGAAGGATTTTCAGAGAACCAGAACCCGCTGTGAATGCAGCCGAATGGCAAAATCTGCCGGATCTCCTATCTGAGAGACATTGTCTGTGTCTTGTGATTTAGATATGATAAAAGTGCCTTTTGGCAGCCGACTCAAAGTGGTTATCCTTTACAAGAGGTGTAGTTTCTTATCAGATATGTCCAAACAGAGAACTGACATTGGCTGGTTTTAGGGTATTCAGGAATATAAGCTATGTTGTGGACTTCTCTAAGTAAAATGCATTTCATATAAAGTACCATGTTTCTGGAAAAAGCAGGATCAATGGATCTTTAGTAAGATGTTCCTCATTAGTAAGCTTATGTAGTAGGCCCTTTTGCATTACAAGGCAACTATGAGACCATGGAGAAAAATATACAAACGTGAACGCGGTCAATGGGGAACGGCAGATCTCACCGCAGTGTCTTTCTGTCTACTCTGTGGGCGAAGGCAGAGCTCAGGATGCCATGGAAAACTTGCAGTGCCTACTCACAGACTTCAAAGTGAAACAAATGCTGTGTGTAGTTTTGAAAATGAGATTCTAGTTTGAGGGTGGGGGGAAAGCATTCTGGTGAGCAGGAAAAATAGGAGTAAAAAGAAGCTTGTAACCTTTTCTACAGTGACTTATATTTTTAAAACATTTCCATTGGAGAGTGGTGCGCTATAATTGTTTGCATTTGCAAATAATTTTCACAGAGCTGAGCAGTGACGCTGGAGGGTGGGTGAATTATTGGATTTACCTTTATTAGTTTTAACTTTTTTCTAGATGCACTGCTAGACAGTAGGAGTTTCCCTGCTGAAAGACCTCCAAGATAAATATGAAAGATGTTATTTACTATCATTCTATTAAAATATCTTTATTCTCCATGCCCTACTTTTTCCTTGTTAGGCCTCTTTTATGAACTCGCACTTTCTTTTATGCACTGTATGGGATAGTGTGGAATTTCATCATGCTAAGCTAATTCAGTTGCTACGATTTCTATTACACACTGATTCTGTAATCTCTTTAGCCTTTGGAATATACGGTATTAAAAGCTAAGCTAGTCAGATATAGCAGGGAAGAGAGATCCTACATGCAGTTTGATGCTGCAGTGTACTGGTACAGACTCGGTGGTCAGCAGTAGTGCAAAGTTCTAGGTAGCAGAGATTGTGCTGCAGGAGTTTTCCTGAATCCTAAAGACACAAGTTTCAGCAGTGTTTGGGGCATTTCTTTGGCTTTTGAAATATCTGGCAAGTTTCATAGTTTGACATTTGTGCCAGTAAACTTTTAAACGGTGATCTGGTGCTTGTAAGAAGCTCTGAAATATTGATGTGCTTGGCAATTAGTTATTCAATGCAAAGAATCGTAAGGAATATCAGGTTAATAAAACAGTATTGGTGACTACAAGCAGAGTAATATCATTGTTTTGGGGAAAAAATATGCGTGTTAGATTCATTTCCCATGGAACTGTGGGTAATTCTGCATGTTGAGGTCATCTGAAGTCATCAGAGGACTAAAGTTTTGGAATAGCAGCAAAAGGAGGATTTAATTTCATTTTCTATTATAACATCTGCCTGACTTGAAAGAGTTGGGAAGCAGCTGCATAACACCTAATTAGTTTAAAACCCAATTCATTGATAATTCTTGATAACTAGACTTATAAGCATTGGGAAAAATTTGGTTTACTGAAATCGTGTAGGGTCCAATTCTGTATTAATTTTGGAACATTTAGAATTGGCTATGCTGTACAGCCTGGTTTCACCTGGACAGTTGTGTTAATTAACTGCAGCCAATAATTGGGCCCTTCCGTGGTTTTATTTATACATGTTGGGAAGTTAGATTCATAGATGCTCAGTAAGAACTACAACATTTCTTTTTTTCCCTCAACAAGTAGTGAAAACCTCTCTTTTGCATCACTCTGCTGCTTACCAGGACAGGTATTCCATCCAGTAATGGTGATACGTAGGTTAGGAAGTTGCCTGAGGAAAAGCAGCTTAGTTGTTTACACACTGTGGGAAAAACAAATTTCTTACCAAATGTTTCTGAGCCTGAGATGACCCTTAAGCCAAGTTGATTCTGGGTACTTAGCTATTTGAGTTTGTCGCACACTATTGGTGGTATTTTCCTAGGTAACTTCCTTGTCATATTTGTGAGGAAGGCCGTAAGTGGATGACATGCGTATTTGTATTAAGACTTCTACAGTGAGCAATGGAAGTTTTACAACTGACAGGATGATCTTATGTCTGCAGCTTCTTTCTTTTTTATTTTATTTTATAATTTTCTCCTCCTTTAAAAGTGGATGTAGTACTTCAGGATTTCTTGTTTGGTAGTGTTAGTTAAATTGCATCATCTAAGGTCTCTCTGAAATGCTTCTATGCACAAACACCAAACTGTGGTAGTTTTTAACTGTTGTTCATCCTTTCCTTCAGCTGCATTCTGTAGCTTAACTTCTATTTTCCTGTTGTGTTTAAAAACGGTACATAATACATATCCTTAGATTCAGTCTAGATATACAGGGATTTTAAGTTGTGACTATTATCTGCCTGTTTGAATTTTCCAAGGAACAGATGTCCACATCTGAAAAAAAAAAACAGCATAGCATTTCACATTAAACGGTATGTTTGTTGGCAACTTCAAGGGACATGAAAGTTTGGATGGGCATGATGAATAAATTATCTTAACTTCAGACTGCTCTTTCAAAACAAGAATGAAATGGTCTATGGTGAATTTGCACTGCTTTTTGCCATGTTGTATTTCTTGGTAGGTATGTAGGAGGATCATTTTCTTCATGATTAATTTAATCCAGCATGGTCTGGCCTGTGTTACAAAATGCAAGGAAAAACATTTTTATCACAACCAAAATGAGCAAGGCAAAAGTCATGCTTATTTTCTTTTGATCTTCTTGGGATCTGCGACTACAAAATGGGTGAAATTCCAGCGTGTCTGTAAAGGTTCAAAAGTATTTTATTCTTGGTATTGATTTTTATGTGGAATGTTTTCAAATGCTGGGGCAATTAGCAGCTAAGCTAACTACAGCTGGAGAGAGACTAGTCCATCACAAATGGAAGCTAATGGGCCGTAAAGGCAGGCAGGATGATTCAAACATTCAGCATGAGGTTTGAACCTAGACTGCCACCAAAAGGGTGGGAAGCCGGATATGTTGGCCAAGGGCTGAATGATGTACAGTGAATGTGTGTTGGCTGTTTTAAGATGTTGTGTAGTCATGCTTGAAAATAGCTTTCAGTTTAGGAGCTGAGAAGAAAATGGGTGCGGCAAGCATCTTGCTTGAAGCAGCGACTGTTTAGAAAGCAGATTTTATGTGGCCCTTCTGTGGCTCGTTGTTTTATGAGCTGATTTTTTTTTTCTTTTTTTTTTTTTTTTCCCTGAGCATAAAATTAGAAGGAAGAAATCTTTTCAGGTATGTTAAGACCTCCCCAAATGAGTTCTCTTTATTTGGAAAAGAGACCACGTATATCAGCATACGAATCCTGAGGAGTGTCTGGTATGTCCTACACCTTTTCACAGCTTGTTTTCCAGACCTAAAGTAAAACTTCACTTGGGAAGCATTCACTGCAAAGTGCAACAAGTTGGCTGCGAAATTTCTGGATCTGTCTTAGCCTTTCTGCTAGAATCTTATTTATTTTCTTTTACTACAAGCATAGCAGTGAAAGGGGCATTATGTTTTTCCAGTGGGGGAATGGGTAGTTCTTGTCAAACAAATTTCTTACATTCTGTTTATAAACATATGTTGAGAAAGCACTTTGTTCTAAGCTAATGCAGCTTTTGCAGTTTCTTTATTGTGCCAGAGCAGACGGAAGCATAGGTCTGGCCACTTCTCAGAGGTACTTCCAAAGATATTCTCCTTGTTTAAATGTTTCAGATAATTATTGGTTGCTGTCCCTGGCACCTTCAGTTTGCAAATCCTTTCACATATGCCAATGTCTGCTTAGGAGTCTTTGCTAATTTTTAAAAATGCTTTTCAATGGGCAGCTCTGGATAAGGCTTTGTGCTAAGATGTGAGTAAGAAAGGGAAACTGAACTTTCTCCAAATGTTCGAACGAATTGAATAACAGCAGTTTTTTTGGTGTTCTACACTACCCTTACATTTACAAGCAGAGAGCTGCCTTTACAGCTGGTCCTGCAGTCATATCGTAATGCTCATCCAGCGGCATTAATTTTTAAATATTTGTAGCACTAATCTGATAAGCTCAGTAAGTCAAGCAAGGATAATTCCTGGTGTCTTCTGGAAGTTATATTCAACCATTTTATGTTGCTCTTGTCTCTAATTGCTCTGCTCTGCAGCTAGACTAAGTCTTCTAGGAGGCAATGCTCTATCTTCTGCTTACTTTATTAACTGTTGGCTGGGAATAAAAGCTGGAATGTAGGTAATAATTTCTGATGAAACATAATCGCAGCATATTGTTGCTTCCGTTTCTCTCCATCCATGGTCCAGTGCTATTTCTGGCACAGCTGCGAGTTAAAAATGGGCCAAGGTATAAGACTTTTTTTGTCAGTTTCAAATACCATCAAAGATTTGTGGGTGTCCAAAGCCATCCTTTTAATCTTGTGCCTACCTTTACATGTATGTGCATGCATATCCTGATGGAATTTTACTCTTCTGTCTTTAAGTGCCACCTAAAAATGCATGTCTAATCTTCCATCAGTTTGAGCTCTTCACGGATGTTCTCTTCTCTAAAGATCATTTTTTCACTGGCTACGTTTCAGAGCCAATGTAAAGCCAATCAGAAGTAAGGTTTGTGTTGGATATATATGTCAGTGGTAGAAAGGTTTCCACTGACACATTTGAGGATAAACTATGTCAGTCTCGTCACTCATCTTGCTGCAATGGGTAGGCTTGGACTTTATCCTTCATAAAATATCAGTGGCACATGGTTAATCTCTCATCTTTTATAAATCATCAGCTTCCCTGGACAACTCTATAATGGTATGAAATAAAAATAATTAAAAAATATATTCCCTCAAATTGTTTCTTCTAAGCGGGCAAGCTGAGGTAATCAAATATTGTCTCCTGTGTATACCTCAGGTTAGGAACAGCTTTTAATAAACTGTTATATGAGCAATCAGGTTGCTCCCTCACAAAATTCATTCCCCAAATTTCCTTGGGCAGGGGGAGAGATGGTAGGAGCTGATACATACCGCATAGATTTTAAAGTGACTGTAAACCTGCCCTGTAGCTTTTATAGCAGCCTGTGGCTGTAACTTGTATGGTTCAGAGGCTCTGCCTTGCTGCAGAGGTGGAAATGCAGAAGTAAAATAAGTTGTGTTGTTTGTTTTTTTTTTTTTAAATTTTCTTTGCATACTTGGAGCCTTTTAGCTAAAGAAGCTGATTAAAGCTGGGCTGTCTCATGATCTGCTCTTGTTTTCCTCAAACTCTAATGTCACAGTAATTTGTCTCATTAATTTGTAGCCATGAGAACAAATTATGATCTGCTGTAATGGTAACTATATTAAAGAAAAAGGTCATAAAAATGATAGGGAGGAAGTTGTGTATTACAAATATCAAAGCAGAGCAATTAGGATTTTTCCCACTTTTAAGTAAAAAACATGGGAATATATGTATACATATCTCTGTGTGTGTATATATGCATGCATGTGTGGATATAGAGTATGTATGTATGAGTGTATGTTAAAAAAAACAAAGACCATATTCATGGCTCCACATTGGCAAACACATTAATGAATCTCTGAATTCTCAGAGGGGAGTCAGCTGATGTAGTTGATTTCACTCAAAATGCTTGGATAAAATCCGTAGTAGCTAATAGATACTTTCTGCTACGTTTTAAGTTCTTTTCTCTAGCACTTAGACATAAATGGCCATTTCTTCAATAGAAGCTGGCTACTTTCTGAGGTGTCTGTTTACACTGTTACAGAAGAGATTTTTAAATTGTTACATACAGTGGAATAAAAAAAAAAAAACACAACACCTGAGCAATGCCTGTTGTGAATGATGCCGATCTTATGTTGATGGTTATGGGGTTGCTGGGAGCCAAGCTGAAAAACCTACAGCTGAGTGTTGTAACAAAAGAAATCACTTCTGGATTAATGTGAGGTGATATGTGGTGGGAGAAGTTGCTGGGGTGCAAAGGGGGTCTGATGTTCAAGGAAAGCAGTTAGTGATGTTTGGACTGAGCCATTAATCTTTCAAAACTTTAAAATACAGTACCAGCTGGAAAAACTGCATATTGCCTTGTGTTAAGAATTGGACAAGTAGAAGAACAAAAGTCAGTGGTAGGGTCCTCCATAAGTCACATTCAGCTTTAGGCACCTGACCTAAAACGTATCAGAAACAATAACAGAAGCAGTCCAAGGAAGATCAGTGCCATTAAGGCAGGCATAGAAGGTTCTCAGAGAAGGAAGAACAAATGATCCTCCCACTTCAGAAAAGGTTGACATGGGTGTATGTGCAAATGTTAGCTAACAATCTGCCTGCAGAGGGCATTAGCTGGGAGTTGTCATTTGCTCCATGTTTTCTCATGATTGTAGAAGAAGAATTTATCAGTTTGGGAATTATAACCTCTGGGGTGGCCAAATTTAGAAAAAATCTATTCTTTGTTCTCATTCATATTCCTGTTTTGTTAATTGATGGCTTTAAAATCACGTCAGTGGTAGTGACAGTCCTGAAATTGTAAATGCACTGTTAACTGATAAACTACTGCTTGCTTGATTCTTCAGACAGTCTGCAAGCATGCAATAAAATAAACTCGGACTGGACTTTCTTACGGTAACCACATTTGTCATCCATAAAAGCTGCATTTGAGGAACAAACCTAGGAGTCTGCATTACTTGGTATTTTCTCCTCAACAATAGCCACAGCCTGGTGATTGGGGAAGAATAAGAACAGGGCAAGCATTACCAATACTCCCCCTTAATAATCTCCCAGCCTCCAGCTGTTTTTGGCTCAGGGGATTTCCTGAGCTGGATATTGTCTCTGTGTTTAATAACCCTCAAATGTTTTCTCTTTTATAAACTTGTCCCTCCTTGAGCTAAGGTACACCCCTTCTGTCTTGCTAAATGAAGGGGAATTCCTGAGACCACCTCTGTTCCAGCCCCTGGTGTGGGAAACAGGAAACCTGCTATTCTTACATTCAGGGATGGAGAATGTAAGATTTATAACGGAAAATATTGGTGCTAAAGAATATTGATAATTATTGTAGTAATGTGCTCAATACTGTCATATGATCGAGGAAAAAAAGCAAAACACTAAAAAGAGAATACCATTCCCAAAGAGATCTCCTTACTCTAATTACTAGGTGTTTGAGTTTTTGCAGTAGCTGACTGGGTGACCTCTCAGTTTCCTTGCTCTTGTAACTGTGGCTTTATTTATAAAATATTAGCTTTCAATAGAAATCCATCAGGAAATGAAAAACTGTAGTCACAGCTGAGTTTTTAAAAGTAAAGATAAAACAGTAAGTAGCTGCTCTTACTGAGGAGCTCCATCCATTTTGTGTGTTGAATGAGGCAGGAGTCTTGTGAAAGTATGTTGATTCTGTAGCTAAAGACGTTAACGGACTCTGTTTTCTAATTTTTGGCATTTTGTGTTGTTCCTGCCTTTCATTTCAAACACTAGAACATTTCTGTAAGACAAACTCTACAATTAATCTTGTAGGAGAGCACTTGGTCAGCGTGTGTAATTTATTCTTCTTGCTTTCTGCCCTGTCCTGGTCCTTGCATGTTCCCTGTATGTTGGCCCTTCCTTCTTTTCCTCTTCACCCTTTGCATGCAGGATGGCCTTTCCTTTCCCTTGGTGTGTAGAAAATGGCAGGAGTGAGAGAAACCATCCTTTTTGCTCTCTGCTGGAGCCAGGTGCCACAAGTGCTCTCTGCTGGAGCTAGGCAGCACTTGACGGCTGGTGCACTGCTTGCAAGGGGCAACAAGGACAGCTAGTACAAGCTAGCAGGCATGGAAGGGGACAGATGAAGCCAAATGCAAACTGAGCCTTACAGAAAATTAGTAACCTTTAAAATGCCGTTTAAAGCAGTGCCAATATGAAATGAAAGTGCACATTACAAAGCGTTTTGAACTAGCAATGAAAAGTTCTGTGCAAGGGAAAAGCAACGTAATATTAAATGTTAGCTGCGTTTTTAGAGGCTTGTGACTTGTTCAATTTTGGATACTTTTTCATGGGGAAGGCAGAAAGCTTGTCCCTGACATGACAGCCAGATTTTTAAGTCTGTCTTCCAAAACATGAATATTCCAGAAGTTTTCAGAAAAATACCTTGTGCAATGCAGTTGTTTAACTACTAGCATGGGTCTTTAAGCTCATGGGTCTGTGCCACCAGGGGAGCCATCTTACTGCTGCTAGTATTTGTCCTAATGGTCTATGAAGTAAGCTGTGTGTGACATGATATGGATATACAAGTTGCAGTTAGCAGTCAGTTTTTATTTCTTTAATACTGTTTGAATAATAATAATAATAAAGTTCATGCTGTTAGTTTTTTCTGGAATATTAAACTAATTGGGACACATTCACTTAATTCTGTAGTTATTTCACTGCTTTATGCAGTTATGTTTGTATGACTGTACAATGTAAGGTGAATTTTAATCCGTTTGGCAGTGGGGTAAGAGAATTTGGTGATAAAAAGGAGCAGCAGGAGTGTAGACACTTGAAGATGAGTGAAACTGAAAATACATTATAGGTACAACATACAGTTATAGCAGTTTGCAGTTCTGTTAAGTTCTGCGTTTCTTCCTTATATCAAAGTGAATGCAACAACAGAACTGAAATTGGGCAATGAGTACTTCCCCAGTGTGAGCCTCTTGCCAAGCCAGTGCAAGTCACTAAGCCATCAGAAGATCACCTACTGCAAAAGGTGGGTACTGGTTTGCTGTTTGATTCAGCACAGGGCACCTGGGCAGCGTGCAGGAGAGTTGCAGGCAGGCAGGCAGGGGCCGAGGGGGGATGCTGCACAGGGCCAGCCAGCTCTCCGCTCAATCGTCCACAAGAACTAACTGCTTAACCACTAAGGAGCAACTAAATGCAAGGTCAGAAGGAAAAAAAAATTGTTGACTAAATGTCAGTCTTGATACATCACTTACTATCGTTTCAGATGTCATATTGAGACAATCAGACATGAAAATACGAAATACAGGTGGATGTTGAACCAGGCCCACAAAAGAAGTTAACCAGTGTATTTCTGATTACATTTTATACTATTTGGTGCTCCCAATGCTGCAAGATGCTTAAGCAGAATTGGAGCTGAATCTTGGCAATACTTAAATGGTGCGTGGGTGGGAAGGCATGGGCTGAGTTGATTGTAGAAAACTCAGAGAATAAAAGATGCTGGAGTCGAAATACAAAAATAAACAAAAGATCCTGTATCCAGAAAACTTTCTCAATCAAGTGTTTTCTGCTATGTGTACGTTTTCTTTAAAAAGAAAAGGAATGCACCAAGATCCTTGCTCTGCAAGAAGCCAGTCAAAACACTAGTATCTTCCTCTCTGAAATACTGATTTTTATGAAGTACATAAACTGAATTTGATCTAACTCTCTCCTGACAAAGTTCTATTTAAAAAATCGACTGTGTGGAGAAGAAATAGTGTTGTCTAGAAACAGCATGTCCAACTGAAAATGGATTTGTTTATACTATTTTATACTATCAGGATTCAGTCTTGCTATTCTACCTTCTTCTGTAGTTTTAAACAAAGGAAGTACTATTTGTAATATATATATATAAAAAGTTTCACATTTTGTTCCTGTTTCAACAATTTCTGTTTTAATTAAGCGTGAGAAATTATGCAAATATGGGTGCCTGTATCAACGTACTACCCTCATGGCAATTTTATAAGGAAGCAAAGCACAGTCCTTTAGGACTACATCTGGCCTACTGGGCTGCACTACATCCTCAGTATGACCAGTGCAAATGCAGTGATGTAACTTTTATCTCTGTAGGATATTGATATTTTCTAGAGCTCCTTAGCAATGCTGTAGCAGCATTAGGAGCTGCTGGTACACCATTCCTACACCCAGTGGAGTCATAACCTCATCCAGCAACACAGCTAGGCACTAATGTCAGTGGAAAAATGAACGACAAAAAAAACAACCTTTGCTTAAATAGTTTTGCCTCATCAGTAAATTATTACTAGTAAAGTAAATATTGACAGAAGTCATCTGTATATTACCAGGAATTGAATTTGAGTCGTATATGACAGTACATTTCAAGGGCTGTAGAAACAGTAAAAAGCAAGTCCATATCTTTGTATAAGTACCGTGTTTACACTAAAGTATGCACTCAGCTAAAATGAAGCTTCATTTACTTGGATGGACATACCGAGTAGAGATGTAGACAGCTCTCCCTCTACTGTTCTGTTAAATCTTGTGCTATCAGTCTTTGTGTGTGTTCTCAAAGATGAGCAGCTTTCTCCAAACATATACATCAGTGTTTTTTTTGTTGTTGTTACATCATTGGTATAAAATCAGCTTGAAAACAATATTTTTTCCAAGGTTGATGGGAGTAGTTGGTGATTACTAGTTTTGGTTTGGGATATATGATAGTTCTTTTGTGGCACGTTAAGTCAATTTTGACTTACTGAAAAGCTATGGACGCAATTAAAATAAATCTGTTTCAAGAGTTATTCTTTTCTTTGTTTAAAGAAAGTCCCTTCATATCTTTCTTGCTTGTTTTCATTTTGTGTTGATTAGTTTATACTATTTAATCTGCTTTATAGTTACCAACTACCAGAGAATGAAACTCGTCTTATCCATCATTTCTTTTAAACTGGACTCCCAGGTTACAGTAACTGTAGCACATAACAAATGTAGTTAAAGCCCGAACTGTGTCCAAGGGGAAGCAAAGTTATTTATATGGGACTCAAGTGCAACACTTCTCTGATGAAGGCCAGTGTTCAGGAACAAAGGTTAAATGGCAGCAGTGATTCCCTGCCAACCTGTCAGATCTGGGTTCATGCAATTTTGTCACTAAGCCAGACAAGAAGCCAGGACAAGAAATAGCTTCTTGTAAACCAGTCAGGAAGCTGTTGCTGTGATAGTAGTGAAGCTAAGTTATTTAAAAGCACTGATAATGATGAAGAGAGCAGTAAGTGTTGGTTGCTATGCTAGGCAGTTTACCCTTTAACTTTCTTTCTTCTTTTTTAGAATGTCCGATATTTAGATAATAATGTCTGTCTCCTGTATTACATTTTAGTTGCTTTGCCTTATTCAATGCTAATAAATTACTGACATTTAAGTATATCAAACTGTTTTGTTCTGAAGGAGTTTACTAGCAAAATTATTTGCTGGTGAGAGGATCTTTGTCCTCTCTATATAGTGTGTGTATATATGTGCGTGGGTTTTATATATATATATGTAAACTCCTGTATGTGTACATGTGTTTTATATAAAAGTAAACTCCTCAATAGAAGAAGTGTATGCTATTTGGAAGGATATAGCTGGATAAAAACATAGTTTTGAAGTTTCCTAACTATGAATAATTTCATGTGAAAAATTTGTCCTAACTTCCCTGACATATTATTTTAAAAATAGGGATTTTAGTTCTTTATTTCATAGGCAAGGGAAAAAAAATAAGATAGATTATAAAATTAAAAAGCTAGATGCATTCACAAAGACTGAACTATTTCTCCTAGACTTGTTCTGTACATTCAGTGTACACGCTGGGGGCCAAGTCCAAGGAGCTACGTTGATTTACAGCAGCTGTCTCCAGCCCCATCCCCTTTCCAGCAAGTTGGTATGCTAATCCAGTGAGTACAATCAGGCAGAAGAGACTGCAGTAGGGCAGCAGCAACCACCACAGAAGAATGGCCTCGGGGATGCCTTAAAAATGTGCCATTGCCTATCGGAGCACTCGGCGACAGCAGCTGAGCTTGAACTTGGGGGTGAGATGCAAGCGCAGTGCGCAGGGCCGGAGAGCTGAAATCATAGCTGTTCACCAAAATGCTTCCTAAATGTTTCAGCAGAACACGTGTGTGTGTAAGCCTAACCAAATTCTTTTACATATGGTTGTTTGCCTTCCAGCGCTTGCTCTACGTGGCTTACTGTGACATTTTAAATGGTGAGTTTATAAACTCCGTGTTAACATTGAAATACTGCTTTAAAGATTACTTCGGGTACATTAGGCAGCTAGGTACCAATGCACTTAGGTCTTCAGTCATTTAGAGTCTTAGTCGGGGATCCTGATCTTTTTTTCACTGCGGTAACTTTTGGTTGTATTTGTTATTTTGGATTGGTTTTGGTTGTATTTAAACCTAGTAGGCTTTTAGGGTGTCAGATACCTAAACTGATTTGTGTTTGCTTAGTTTTGTTTTCTTACAGCTGGTCTATTGCAGTGCCCGTATCTAGGGATGGGTAAGCTCGTGGGATCCTTTCTGGGGTGGCTGAGCAGTGGCCAAAACCTAACGATGTTGTTTACATTTCGGTATTCACACAGGTCTCCGTTTGGCAGCGTGAGGGTGCTGATATCCTCACAGACCATTAAAGCCGTTGCCAGAAATGTTTACTGAGCACGTTTTAATTGCTGCATGGATGTGAGGGGCTGCCAGTCGCTGGCAATGGTCACTTCTGCTTGAGGGGGTGAGGCTGTTATCGGGTTTTGCTTCCCAGTTCCCCTGCCCTCACTGCTGGCTGGTTGGGATGCAGCATCCGCAGCCCACCTGTAGTAGGGGGAGATGTAATTAAGCTGCAGTACCTGGCATTCAGCTCAGGGGGTTTACCCCACTAGCTCTCAATCCCCCCAAATTGCTGGTAAGCCTAGTGCTGAGGAAGGCTGAGCTGTGTGCGGGGGGTGCAAGTGCGTGCCAAGCTGCAACATCTCAAGGGGCTTGACACCAGAGAATGCAGGCAGCCTTCAGAGCCATAACAAAATATTTTAAAAACTTCAGGAAAAAAGGTCTTCTAAAATGCATTAAGGTCAGCATTCAATATGTTTGTCTTTCCTTTCAGTCTAAAATCTTGCACCTTTGGAAGGCTGCAAATGAGAGACTGGTGAAAATGAGGTTTCGTCCTGTTGTTTTGTAGAGAAGATGCTCTACAAAGTAGTGTAAAATGACAATTTGGGAACCAAAAAGGTTGATGTTCATAAGCCTAACTATAAACTTCACGTGAGCTTAATTTCTGTATGGCTACCTGGTTAATAATGAAGCGTTTATTATGCAAAATATTTTTAATCTTGGAAAGAGGAAAAAATGAAGTTTTCTATATGGTTTCCACCAGTGCTCAAGAGATGGCTTTTGGAAAAGAAGGAAAACATTATTGCATACAATGTCTAACTCTCTAAGATAGGTGGTTAAAATGTGGCTTTTCAGCTGGAAATACATAGACTTATAATGCTTTTTTTTCTATCAACAAACAGCACTAAAAACCTGTTTCAGCATTTTTCTGATAAGTGTGGGCAGCACACTGAGGTGGTTAGGGAGCTCTTGTACCCTTCTCCTTGGGCAGCTGACACGATTAGCCCTCTTGCATTAACTCTCACCCAGGGGAAACGTAGCCTTAGGAAACCCCTGCCTAAATCACGACATTTTTGGTGGAGGCATGTGACCCATGTGTGCGTGTGTTCTGTGGTGACAGCAAGCATTTAATTATGACTAAATTTGATACACATTTTGATTTGTGTTCTGTTGCCACCTTCTGCTCAATGTCTTTCCACTGCACTCTTGTGGTACAGTAACACGTTGCACTGGGGAGCTCGCATTGGAGATGACATTTGAGTATACGGTGTTTTAAAGCAGCAGTGCCAAAAGGAAATGTCAGCTCCTCTCCTGAATTCTTGAATGCAAAGCCCTGTTTAAACAGTACAAGGAAAACATCTTCCGCAGGAAAATTACTGATAATTTTCATCGTTTTGAAAACTAAGATGTAAGCCCTCTCGCTGACACTGAGTAGCCTGGTCTCACTTTGGTTAGCTTAAAAGCCCACGAACCACAAACTGGGCCAGGCAGCACTTGTGTATTGTGCTGCGAGTCACAGAATTAGAGACTGATTTAACCCTTTGAACATTTTTATATGGAATAGGAGCAACTGGAGGAGTGGTATTGACAACTTGGTGTACTGATTTCTTCTGGAGATTTCCACTTGGTGGCCTCTCCTCTTCTTTTTCAGGAGAAATCATACTCCTAAATGTTTATCCTGCCAGCTTTTAGGGCTTATTGTATGGACCCAAATGTGGGCTTTATTTCCTCATGCTCTGTCAGGAGCTTTCTTCAAGTAGAGTGAAATAAAAAATTTTGGCTGCCTTGTGACATGGCTGGTAAAAAAAAAAAAAAAAAATCTTTCTTTTTTAAAATGGTGGGAATAATGTGCAATTTATATTGTAGCCAAAAGGCATATTAATCCTCTAGTAGAATTTGTGATAGAGAGGGACCAAAGAGATGTGATGCGGTTGCTAATTAGTGTTTTTTGCTAGCAGAATCAGCTAGGAGGAGAAGCAGTCTTGAAACTTCCCAGACCCTGAGATCCGTGGAAAAAAAAAAAAAAAAAAGGAAGCAGGTGTATCTTTATGTACTGGTTTCTTCCTCTTCTTCTTCTTCCTCTCTTTTGGCATAGCTTGCTTAGAAGTTACAGCGATAGTAAATTCTTTCTGTCTGAACCTGCTCAGCGCCTGTGGTTTGTGAGGGTAAAGAACGTGAAGTCAGAGCTGTAGGAGAAATACATACTGCAGGGGAAATGGGATCTGACTGTCTCAGATACTATGTGGGGAAGCGGGTCCCCACTTGCATCATACTTTACTGATATTCACCAATAAATCAAACCAAGTTTTTTCAAACCTGAGAGGCGTAAAGGATACATTTTGATATAGCTCAACAGTCTTGATGGTGAAGGCCAGCAAAGAGACTTCTCATCTGTTGCACTGCGGTAAAAATTGCTGTGCTTGCTGAAGACACCTGGCCACTGAGCTCCGATAAATCAGCAGGACTGCAAAACTTGGCCAATGGTGTGGGAAACGCACAATTGGTCGGTTACTGCTTGCAGTTTTAAACCTGTGCGGTATCAATTTATTTCAGTGTGATAATTTTTGAAGTAAATTTAACCTATTGAAAAATTGGCTATGCGAGTTCCCATACACAGGGTCTTGGCTTCTGCTTCCGCTCTCGCCATCTTGCAGCCCTTGAGGTAAATACATTTTGTGCAGAAGTTTGCAGCCCTTCTTCCCTGGCTGCCAGGCTGTGGTGCCCTGCTCCTCCCCTGTCAGTGCTGAGCTTCTGGCAGAGCTTCTTCTGCTTGGAGCGCATTAGACTCTTTATAGTCTTTTCTGACTGCTTCTTGCCTATTTTGTTCTTTATTTTGTTTATGCTAACCCAGCGCTAGACAACCCCTTTTTCTTGTATGGGGTCATGGGTTCAGTGGCATAGTACAGTGACGATCTGCTGTTGCCCATGGTATCAGGCTTTTCCATGGCTCTGGCCATCTGAGGGAAAAACATTAAAAGTTCAAACGAGCAGAGTGTGGTCATGTCTGCTGTGGCTCGTTTCCCTGCCTCAAGACTTTTATGAGATGTCGATGGCTATTTTAATTAACCTGACTTGTTGCCCTACTTGATGTCAGAGGAAACAGAGGAAACACTTACTTTAAAATAAAATCCCTAATTTTAACACCTTTCAGTATGACTCCCCATGTAAGTTTTCCCTACCATCTCTTGAAATCCGGCTCAGTGACTGTGACATCCATGAGTGTGAAGGAGAAAGGAAGGGAAAGCCGTGTGTTATAAATCTGGGATAATGCTCAGTGAGGTCCAGCAGCATCTTTAACTGGGAGTTTGTTAGATCTTTGCTAGGTAAGTGTGGTGTTTTTAATGGGTAATGCCACTCGGGCGCAGCAGTCCAGTAAGCAGTCTTCCTCTCCTATGTACCTTGCTGGGTGTACCATGCTTAAACTGTTGGAGTCCAAATTCTTTCTTTGTTGTCTTTCACATGAGCACCAATAAAAGCAATTAGCAAACTGTGGAGTACTCTTTGCAGAGGTGGAAGTAATGGCTCTGTGTGCAGGGATCAGACCACGTTAGTGTCAATTCCTCTTGAAATTACAAAGCAGCAGTTTAGACCAGCTAGCAGAAGTACCAACACAGATCTATCCTTAATCTTTGACTTCAGGAACAATGCCGATATCTTTAGAAAAACAAATTTGTGTGCTAACCAGTGCAAGGCTCATCTTTCCTCTCCCTCGGGTTGCCACTGAGCTGCAGTTTCCAGAGCTACCAGTCTTCTGCAACATGGCTGAGGCTTTGCTCACGAGTCCTGGTGCTGAGGAGGAGGAGGAAGGTCGTGGTGGCTGCCAGTCACAGTGGTGACAGACACAGAGTGGTGAGGTGGGAGGGAGGAATAACACCGTGCACAGGAGGGACGCCATGTGGATCCAGCAGGCGATGGGAAGGGGGAGAACAGGAGAAGCCACCTGAGTCCTGAAGATGGGTCAGGAAACTAAATTCCTCTTCACAAAGAGGATTATTTTTTTTCTCCAAGCCAAGCACTCGTCAACTCTTTGCCCTCTGCTTGGCCCGGGTCCAAGGCACCAGCTCAGGGTGCTGCTGGGTGGCCGCAGTTGAAGGCACTTCCTGCTGGCACCCAGGTGCTACCCCAAGGAGCACACGAGTTGTGGCCACATGGTTCTCCCTTTCTAGCAGAAGCTTGGCTGATGGGCTAAAATTGGGTTTGAAATCAAACCTCAGGAAGCCCGCAGTCCCACTGAATCTCAAATGAATGCTTTCAGATGTGCGGTTCTAATGCAGCATTATTTCCCACAGGTGGGATGCTTTTTGCATAGCTTTTTTCTTGAAGCAGATTTAACAGCCAGACACACTGAGGCACAGTTGAAAGTCATTGCTGTGCAGAGTTCACTGAAGCCTTGCTAATCAAAGGATCCTTTGATAGGTGGGGTGTGCTGGGGGGGCGGGTTATGTCGCTTTACTATAAAAATGAAACCTCCTTAAAACTCAGGTCAAGTCACAAAATATTTCTTTCTCTGAAGGTGAATTTTCTTAAATAATTTTGTGTTGCAGCTGACCGTGAGGAGCACATGCTTAGTTTTGCAGTACAGGTGGGAGTTTTGAGGTTTAAATACTTTAAGAAAAAGAAAATACTGTAGTATCAGTCCTGGGACAGATGTCAGCTCTGTGCTTAAACAGAGCACTCACACATGCATGCATGTATCTGCAGTTATTAATGATCAGACCTCTTGAGTGGGCGCAGTTCAGCCTACTTCAGCTCCACCAGTGTCCAAGCCTTCTTATTTGAAGGATGGTGCCTTAAAGAGGAAAAGGGCAGTTCAGTTTCAAGCCTGTGAGATGACAGGTGGAGTCTGTTGCAGTTTTCTGATTTATTGTCTGTTCCATAGGAGCCGAAATGACAGGAGGTAGGCAGGGATTAGGGTGCTGAACATCTCATCAGTGGAATAAAAGCATCCTGGCTGGAAATGTGTATGACATTTTGTGCATCTTTGTCTATTTTCACATAAGGAAAATAGTATCTTTTTAACTGAGAAGAGGATAAATAAGTACTATCATTTAAATAATAGTTGCAGTAATATCAGACAAATATTTGTTTTTCAAAGGTTATGTTATAACATCACTGAACATTCATCTGTTTTTTGGGAATGGTCTTCAACTTGATTATTGCTAGGGAATACTTGAGTTTGTGTATTAGCTGGCAAAGTATGACTAGCATTTTTTTTTCTTTCAGGGGCTCTTCTTTTGTCTTTCATTGCTTTCCTGTTTGGGAAATTTAAGTTTGGTATTTCCTGAGTTTCCCAACTTTTTGTTGCTTTACTTTCATTTATAGTTCACTAGACAACAGCCTCTTAAGTGTCTTGTGATGGCATGTGTCCTTACAAACTTATTTTGAAATGCTGTTCTTAGCCTTTAACCTCAATCTAATTTGCAATTCATATCACAAAATGTAAAATAAGTAGGCAATCACAAAGTAATCTCAGTTTTTGTCAGAATCTGGATTCTAGTCACAAAATGTCTTTTTTTAAACTACCTTTTTTTTTTTTTTTTTTAGTCTTGTATCAACAAATGTTTTTAAAAACTGGCTCTGACTTGCAGCTATTTTTCAGGACAGTGTCTGTTTCAGAGTGTAATGAAATCCTGACATTTAGTCAAGCTTTGACATTTTCTGTTAGACCAGATCAAACGTTTTCTTTGAGCAGGTGCATTTCAATAGACCAGAAAATGGCAGTCAGAGGGTCACCTTTACTTCTGATGTAGCTTCTGACTTTTAGTCAACAGAATAACATCAGGATCGATCTCAGACTGTGTGGAGCTAAAGGATACATCACAAGCTTGCTACTTCTTGTTTTTACACTAAGTTCTGATTGAGTTCTACTTGATTCAGTTAAACAGATACACGTTGTAATGAAATTACTGTTTCTAATGTTCTTGTCAAAGCTATGGAGAGACTTTTGCAGTGTAGATCATGCTTCATTTTTCTTTGTGTCATTAAACTACTCAAGAAAGATGACCTGACTTATTAGGAGATGTGTGCTGCTTGGAAGGTGGGTGGAAATTGGCTCTGGGCAAATCGAAAGCTATGACAGCCCAAATCTTGGATTGACAGCTCTTGGCTTTGTGAGTGCTTCCATTCTCCTGTCCTATGTATCTATGTAATATATGAGTTTCCCTCTCAGGCTCCGCATGTTTTATCCTAAGATGAGGAGAAGTATTCAGATGAGGAGGCCTCTGAGTTGCTTCTGGTCTTTAAAGGCTGTGTTGTGTTGCAGCTGGCTGCTGCTGCAGCAAGTAGTCAAGCAGTGTAAAAATCTATTTAGACACCTGAAAGATGATGCTCCTGTGCACGTGAAGTTTTCTTGATCTCTATTTTTACTCAACTTTAATTGCGTGTACAGAGGATATGGAACATGAACTCAAACACAACAGCATACTTTGTTCATCCGTGTCTTTTCCTGGGTTTGCTTTACCTTCTTGCATGTTGTTAGCTTCTGTTGGCTGTTGAGAAATTTGACAGTATACAAAGCAACAGCCCAATGTCTGCTTCCCTTTAGTGCATTGAAAAGAAGAGGCTTCCTATTCATGGTTTGCTTGGTGTGTTGCAGTGGTTTCTGCAGGGACAGTCTTTTATCATGCTCCTGCAAGCACAGTGTTCACTTCAAGCTGTTTCATCACAGTTGTCAGAAAAGCAGATTGAAGCCCTATCTTTGATTGTCTGCTTGGGCATTTTCACAGGTTATTTCTGAGGGATTCTGGAAAATTACCTTATGATCACCTAGGCAGAACAAATAGGGATTTTGAATTACAGAATTTTTTTTTTTTTTTCTCTCTCCCACCACGGAAAAAACCTGCAGTAAAATGCAATTCCTTAGCCCATTTCTGGATTAGGCTTTTGTTTGGAAAGCAGAGGCACAGATGAGCTTTTGATGCTCTGCCCCTGGGAGCCTGAGTGCAAGATGCTCTGTAGAAAATTTGTATTTAACACTGCTTTCTTGATATGTAGGACATCCTTTTGTACTGTATTTGTTGCACAGATAGATATAATTAGATTCTATCTTGCTCCCATAAGAAGTAGAAGGAGTTAAATGTATCTGGTGATGTTTTCTTTCCCTCTTTGTCACAGGCTGGTTCACAGATGCATTTTTGTTCATAGAAAATGAAAAGGTCTGAGGAGGGCATGGTTTGTTTTTGCCAGAGAAGTATCTGTGATCTGCAAAACAAGATGCTTGTCTGCTTCAGTGTGAACTGAAAAAAAGAATTTCACTGTTAAGAAGGAGATGGCTGTTTAATGGACTGGTGTTTAACACTGAGGAGCTGGGGTCTAAAAGAAGAAACTGATGTGGTGTTAGATGATGCTTACTGAGGATCCTTGTGGAAATCAAGAAGGAAAAAAGCAGAGGAGCAGAGGATTTGGCACACTCGGGCTGAACTTTCTTGAAGCTCTAAAATGAGTCTCTTAGTGCAGTTGTTTCCCAGTGACAAAACGGAAGAAAGATGTGCAAGATCTACCTGCTAAGATTAAATTCTTCAATGTTGATGTTCAAATGTGCTTATTCTGCATGGAAAATCTGCTTTGTGCGTTTTTGTCTTCCCTTTAGGGAAGACAATGGGAAAGAAAATGCCCTCAGGACACTGGTCATGGACAGTATCCTGTCACATAAACCAAGTTAGAGCCAGGCCCTGGTGGAGTGAAGGACAGAGCTCTGCTGGTAGCAACACCTTGGATCAGTTGCAGAACGAAACATTTGCTTGAAGTTTTTCAATAAGGCAGTACTAAAATAGTGTATGTTTGCTCCACTTGCTCAGATTTTATTGTAGCGAGCACTGAGGTTAAGCGTTCCCTAAGTGGAACTGGTGGAGTAGATTCTCGCTGCTGGTGAGAAATCTGTAAAGAACTGCTGGTGTCTGATGTAGGGAGCTCGTGCCAGCGGGTGGGTTTGAGCTAGCTCCTCTCGTCCATGCACTGGGCTGCTCATCAGGTCATTGCTAGGTCAGAAGGTAAATGGCCATTAATGCTCAGACTGTGTCCTTGAACAGCTCTCTGTGGTTAACTCTTCTATAGGTATTTGCAGGTGCATAAAGGAACAGGCTCCCTTCAATGAAGCCGTCTCCTTCTAGTGAAGGAAGCTGCACAGGAGTCATCAGCAAGGAACTGGGAAAATGAACTAATTGAGGAGAAGACAATAGTGTCAGAAACAACAGGGGAAAAAGGATGGCAGTGGGATGGGGAAGAGTCAAGGCATGATAGGAGAAAGGAAGAAAGCGAAAAAGGGTTGGGGGATGAAAGTGTCATAGCCTGGGGCTTTCTATTTGATATGTAAGGAAAGGTTGATAAGTGTTTGTCCTGCATACCAACATGCTACACAAGGGGAGTTGAAGGAGGGAGAAAATGTAGATCCCTGCACTAAATATTCCTTTTCATTTAAGGATAAGGCGTATGAACCTAATTTATGCTTTGGGCTCACTGATGATTTGCTATGTTATCTAGGTCTGCATTCACTTGGATCTTTTTCAAAGGTTTATCACTGTAATGTTTTCCTGAGCATGGGTCAGTATGTCCCAGTTAAGCTTATGTCTTCATAGCAATGATAAATAGTAAACTTCCAACCTAATATGCATCTTAGGGACATGCACACGGTGGATAATAAATGAAAGAAGGTCAACAGGAGGGTGACCACAGCAAACACAGCTGCCGTCAGCTATTAGAGTGCAGAGCTATTCCCTTATGTTTTAGAGCAATGCTCTGCTCTTCCTTCTGAGTGAGAGAAGGTCAAGAAAATTGCTCCGTTTTCACAGATGTGACTCCCAGATTGATTGACAGGGTTGAAAATCATATTGTGTACTCTTCTGGGCTGCTATAGGCATCCATTAAGAGGCCATGTGTGTAATCATGCTGCATGCACGTTCTCTTGTTTTTTAAGGTGCCCCAGTGGTCATTCCACATCTATACCTTTGAACTTTGTATATTTTCTAGAGATTCAGGTAACACAGCTAACAACACACCTTGGCATTGGTTTGAAATAAGTCCGTGTTTGCTGTTGTGGAGAACTAGTGTCTCTTCTGCAACAGGGGTGGGATTTTTCACTGTGACGTTTTGAGCTGTGGATGGTTTTCCATGTTGTACTGCAGCTGTCAAAAGCGACGATAATGAGTCTGCAGCTAACTAAGGAGCTGCAGACAGCAGGGGAAGAAAGGAGTTGCATAATTTCATTACATGTTTTAGTCGTGGAGAGCAAATGCTTTATAACTTCCTCTCTGCATTGATTCGAATGCATCTGGAATCCCTTTGTTGTGTTAAACCACAGCCAGTTGTGAACATGCCTTTGAGGCTTTATTAGCTCAGATTTGAGCCTGGCATAGAGCTATACATAATTCCAGGGGTCATAATCCCCACATATCTTTGCTTTTCAATTTTAGTTCACTTCTAGTCTATAATTGAAAAGGAAACATTTTATCCCTAATTGTACAAATTGATGCTATTTTGGTCCTGTCTAAACCCAGCACATTTCTTTCATAACAGTCATAGCACATTGAATTAAAACAACACTTGATATATCATTCCAGAAAGTTTAATTTTTAATGATTTTTGGAGTTGTTCCTTACATTCTAACTTCCGCTTCATAAGCCAAGAACATTGTTTTCTGGGAAGTTGTTGGCTCTCCATTCCCGCTAACTCCCTGCAACACCACTTGGATTATCACAAAGAATCTGATGACAGCGTCCCGTGGAGCCATTTCTGCAAACAGAAATCAGGCCAGTTCTCCCAGTGCCAATATAATATCCAAGCTATGATCTACAAATGCGTATTCCAAACATTTTATGCTTCCTTCCTCAGCACGGTGGAATGTAAATGTGACACCATGCTATTCAAGCCGCTGTTTGTCCTGCCTGGCAGTAGCCGTGTTGCAGTACAGTGCTGCCCTAGAGGGGCTAACGTGTTGGTGGCTGTGCTGCCAGGGGGCATTCAGTTGCAGTCAGCACACACTAGAGTAGAATACGTGCCTGAAGAGGGGGGACTAAGGAAGGACAGGGCTCTCCCAGCCAGCTCGGTGTTGCCCTTGGACGTGCTAGTAGACCTCATTCAAATGCAAGTGCAAATCCTTCCTCCAACCCCAATAAGCTCAGAGCCCGGCTTTTGCTGGACACCGGTCCCTTCCTAGAGGGGTGGAGGGCTGTGTGAGCTCGGCCAGAGAAGTGTTATCTTCCACCATAAAACGATTTATTCTCCGGGCTGGACTTGGCCAGTTGTTGTGGTTTAGCCCGGCTGGCAGTCAAACACCACACAGCCGTTCGTTCACCCTCCCCCCTCCCTCTCCGGGATGGGGGAGAGAAACGGGAAAGTGAAGCCTGTGAGTTGAGATAAAGACAGTTTATTAAGACAGGGAAAAGAATAACAACAACAATAACGATAATAATAGTATTAATAGTAATAATGTGTACGAAATAAGTGATGCACAATGCAATTGCTCACCACCCGTTGACCGATGCCCAGCCTATCCCCGAGCAGCCGGCCCCCCCCCCCCCACCCCGGCTAGCCACCCCTATATATTGTTCAGCATGACGTCAGATGGTATGGAATACCCCTTTGGCCAGTTTGGGTCAGCTGTCCTGGGTCTGTCCCCTCCCAGCTCCTGCTGCATCCCTAGCCTGCTCGCTAGCAGGACAGAGAGAGGCTGAAAAGTCCTTGGCTTGGTGCAAGCACTGCTCTACAACAATTAAAACATCAGCACGTTATCAGCGCTCTTCTCATCCTAATCCAAAACATAGCACCCTGCCAGCTACTAGGAGGAAAATTAACTCTGTCCTAACTGAAACCAGGACACCAGTACAGCTACATGCTGTCCCTCATCAGGGGCAAACACACCAAGAGCCAAGAGCTCGCTCAATTTACATAGCCGGTAAATGAAATGCTGCTTGCTGCATCAGACAATTTTGTGGCAGGAGGTGGTGCCATCCAAGAACACCACCTTTCACTTGCTTTTTAAATTATGAAGAGGCAGTATTGTTGGATATGAACACAAATCTTTGTGAATATATTTAATTGAAGATACCGGAGACGAGGCTTACAGAGATGCAGAACATTCTATATAAGTTCATTTGTAATTAAAATTTATTATTAATGAAATACTTGTATTAACAGGCCACATTTTTATTAGTCTTAGAGATTGTTATTAGACTTTATAAATTTCTGAGTAAACCTTGTGATCAGGAGCATGCTCAGTTTGTTCTCTTCATTTAAGTATGTTTCCTCAAAAAAGTATATATCTTTTTCTTGTTTGTTTGGTCTGAGGAGCTTTGTGTCCTTTTGGGCAAGGAAACATCATTTTAAAAGGGTTATCCAACGTATGCTTTAGTTTCCTTGGTTTCTGTTTGGGATGGTATAGTAATTTTCCAGGAGGAGCCCTGGGTATATAAATAAGCCCTGACCCTTTGTGATGCTGTCCGCCACTTAATAGGAGGATTAATCTACTCATGCTATTTTGTACCATTGAGGATACCAACACATTTTACAAACGTTATCTTGGCTTTGTTCTGTGCTGCCTGCCACCTGCTATCTCTGATTAGTAGGTAAGAAAAGAAGGATGAGGAGATGTGTCAGTACAGAGTGAGGAATTTAGGCAAAAATAGAAGAGCTTTATCATGTAGAATTGCTTTCATCACAACAGCATGCTGGTCCTTTTCCATATCCACATGCAATCTACAATTTCAGTATGTATTTTTTTTCCCCATTACTAAAATAACGTGTGACATGACTAAGGTTCAGCTGCAAATTATGGATCAGCACTGCATTTTGTTTGCATCCAGAAGCGTTTCACTAGTCAAGTGTTAGATGGGTAAGATCTGAACACAAAGAAGAGGAATAAAGAGGGGTGTCCGAAGTGATGTTTTCTCTCTGCACATCAGTGACCCTCTGAAATCTTGGGCAAGGCGCCAGAATTCACTGGTCCCAGTCACTGGTTTTGTCAAGCTGCACATACATTTCTGAGAAGTATTTGAAGATGTGACCATAGGAATGATTTTTTTTTTCTTCTTCTTAAACGTTATTTTTGAAGTGTTGTTATATCTCAACTACGTAAGCGTTTCAGTTGTTTTCAGTATGCGCCAGGAAGAAAAACAGATGCCTTCTTCTGTGGCAGCTGAGCTGAAGTCAGTGCTGACATTCCTGTTTACAGCACATCGTCCTAGAAACGGGCTATTCAGGAGATTTCTTGTTTTCTTCAAAGTCTAATGTTTGAAGCCTTACTTGTCATATTCTCCTGGTTTTCATGTACATAACAAAATACTGATGTTTGGCGTTGAGGAGTACTACCCTAAAATGCTAATCATGTCATATGCTATACTTACTGGTCAGAAAACATTAAGGGGTCACTGACCAGCAATGTCTGATGCATTCATTATTTTAAAAAGGTGTTACTTTTTGCTGTATTTTTATGAGCTTCAGGTTTTTTTTTCTCAGTCCCACTGAGTTTGAAGGCAAGATGCCTGCTGTGGGAGGAAGTAATGGGAAGATACAATGGCATCTGCATTAGCTGCTAATTTTAACCTCTCGCTATCTTTTCTGTCAGGATGCACCGCGCAGACAGAAATACTTGTAGGCGGATAGGGAGCAAATTATTTTCCCCAAGCAAACTAATTACATGCCAGGCATAAATGGTACTGCCAAAATGACTGGTCTCTCTTCGCAATCATTCCAGAAGTTTTTTGGCTTCCAGAATGGAGTAGGAGTCTGGTAGTAACTCTGTTCCTGTGAGCTCTGACTGAATCCAAATAAACGTGGTAGGCCCAAGCCTTTAGTAGTGGGTGTATGCTGTGTTAGACAGTGCTAAAGGTACCCTGAACAGGTTTCCGGGATCACGTCATCTTTTGAGAAGCTGAATTTCATTATAACTAGGGTTTCCATGGTTTTTTTAGGGCTATTTCCACGTATAAGTTTCCTAAATTAAACTTGCATTTTGAGAGAAGCATGTAAAATAGGGAAGTGGTGCTAAGGCTTTCTGAAGTCTTTTACCTCAGCTTACAACTGTCCTGGTTATATTCATGATCAGAGCTGAGGAAGGCGATTATCAATAAAAATTTGTTTGATTTAGCCTTCTTTATTAATGGCAAATTGCTTGCAAACAGACTGTGATTTTAAGAAACCTGTGTGCTATTTATTATCATTTTGTATATAATTGTTTTTTCCTCAAAATTGCTGTTGGTAGTAAGATGTATTGGTAGTAAGATGTACTTTGTGGTCCTGAGAGAGTGCCGAGAGCAAACTCTTCCTATCAACAAAGCATCCATGATAATCAAATAGGAGATGTGGGAACACAATGGGGACAAAACCATGCCTAGGATTCACTGGGATGTTTGCATATCATTTTTCTCATTATTTGTTCAGCTGTAACAGGGAGTGGAAATTGACACCATCTGATAGCTCTTCAGCAGTCTCTGTAAAATGAGTCTGAAGGGCTCAGGGGAGCTCCCAACAGCCATAAACCCATCTCTTAGATCACCTCCACATTTCTTGTGCACTAACTGACAAGCTCACTGCTGCTAGCAGCAGAGAGATGCACGGCTGTGGAGTCTGAACCATGTTTTCATCCAGGATTTGGCCCTTCTCGTGGCTCACCCAGGAAATGCCACTGAAACAGAATAGGAAGGTTTATGGTACCACTTTTCCTGCTACGTCTGCTATTATGTTCATAAAAATGCTTTAATCTTCATGGGTCTTAGTATTTTATCTTTCATTCTTACCCATTCCTCCACACACTCTGTAATTTTATTTTGCTGCCTAGCTATTTTCTGTGCAGAACCAAACCACTACCTTTGGCTATTTGGGGGGAGGTGGGGAGCAGGGAAGTGTGTGATTAGGGTGAATCAAACAGCCATGAAGGTTTCCATCCACTAGAACTGCAGATAGCACTGGTACCAGCTTCCTAGCCAGCTTTGACTTCACAAGGCTGTGGAAGAAGTGAACTGAGCATTCGGGTCTGGTCTGATCTTCCCACTAAGGTTGCCAACAAAGGCTGTGCTTGTTGTGGTATTTCTTATGACAGAATTACTTGTTCAGGGGTAATTATAAAGAGATCACCAGCTTGTCAAAGAATAACGGCCTTGTCTCCAGCTGGCCTCGCGTGGGTGAGCCAGTTATCAATTTGCTGAGCCATTGTGCCTCTAATGAAAAAAAGAAACTTGTACCAGTGTGTGATGCATACGGAAGTTGGGTGTGTCCAAGAGCACGCTAGGAAACATTTTAATTCCTTCCTTCATTCGCAGTTTGCGTTGCCATTGTAGACAACATGAAGCGTAAACTGGAAAGAGGCCAGGAGACCCATCTGCTGTCAGAGAGATAGCTTTCTAATTGCGGCCTAGTAGGCAGAGCTAATGACATACCTTCTCTCCTATGAATACTTTCATGAACTTTCTCTGTCTCAGGAGATTCCCTCAGTGCTGTGCTAAATTGGGTCGTTTGTGTGTACACAAAGGGAAGGACAAAGGATGGGTTTGTGTTCCAGTATTACCATAAAACTCTGTATCTTCTCCTCAATTAAGTAATACAAGGATTCTGCTTCAATTTATGGGCAAAAGTCGCTGCAGTTCAGGGCATTTCCTTGTTCTGTGCAGGTATGTATCTAGATCTATTTTAATGCTCTGCAAATTGGATCAGACAAAGGAAGCTTCTTCCTTTAGCTGCTGTTTTAAAGCTTTCAGTAACTCCATACAGAATCAAAAAGTACATTAAAACATTCTTCCTGGAGTGGCTGCTGTTGTGCCCATCCACCTGTTTATACATTTTGAATTTGTCCAACTCAGTGTGATCTCTTTGTCATATTTCAGTTCATTTTGATGTTGAGCTTCAGGTGATTTCACAGTTAAAAATGCATGCGTTTGAGCAATGGGTTCTTCCTGCACATTGGTAAACTAGTCCAAGTTGAGATACTTATTAAAAATAAATAAAAATGAGTACTGCAGTTCATATATTCAGGTCACCACCTAACAAATTAACAATTTTTGTTGTTGTTCAGGACAATAACAATACATCTAAAGATGCATGGCTGCATGCATTCAATAAAAAATACAATAAAAATAAATAAATCATAAAAGACAAAACACAGCCAAACAAAAAAAAAAAAGAAACAAACCACCACAAAAAAAACCTCAAAATGTAACCTTGCAATTCCACCCTCTGTGACTGACCTCAGTGCTTGTAATTCTGACTGCCCCCATTCCCAGTGCTCATTAATATTCTACTACATCAGTGACACAAAAGAAATTCACTTGCAGAATTTTGCATAAAGCCCAAATTTCTTATTAATTTTGCACAAATAGTCTTTCTCCTGATGATAAAAAAAAACAAACTAGATGCACTGACTCCTAAGCATTGTTGTTTTGACTGACTGTTGGTTTTATGTTGTAATAGGGCTGGTGGGTCAGTTAACTACAGTGGTTCCTCCTTATATCCCTGTACTATTAGTGGCAGTTCTCTGTTTACTGCTTTGCATTCTTGCTTGCAGCTGATCACTAAGGGATCAGTTAAATTGAACCCAAAATTAAAACCTAAAAAATAAAATAAACAAAATAAAAGAAAGACAACACAAAAACTGGGGATAGAGCCATAGTTGTAGAAAAGCAATTTCAGATCTTCATGTGCAATTGGTTGGATCCTCTAGATATAAACTGAAAATAGCCGATCTGCCCTTGCAGCCTGTTCCCCCTTGACACATGATGTGTTTCATGACTCTTATGTTAAGATTTGGTCCTGCAAGATTACTCACGAAAAGTGTTTTTGACAGGTTTCTACTTTTTCATTCTTCAAGTAGAAAGCAGTTATACCAGTAGAGGATGAATACAGTAAAGTGTAAAGGCACACAATTCAAAGACATGCCCTGGACTTGTAATCACTTCAGTGATTGACAGGAAAACTGAAAGAATTTCCATTTCCAATCCAACTGTATGGTTTTGTTTTCATCTTTGTTCTTCCATGTGATATAATGCTGTTAAAAGAACTCTGTGTTCTTTTAATTGATGTTTGCTTTGGTATTTTATGATACCGGAGTTTGTTTATATTTTTGTCACATTTCGTGATCACACTGCAAATCATTGTAGAAAAGAGGATCTGTTCGATAGGATGAGCTCTAAACTACTTTATAAGTCTTCTGCATTTTGAGGAAGTAGCATTTATTTAAAACTCCGTAATGAACTTAAACCATAAGATGTGTAGTTTGGTGTTTCCATTTGCAGAAATAATTAAAGGTGGATTTTAAGTTACATGTATGTGATGAATGGTGGTGAGATTCCTAAAATTGACTAACTGTCTGGAGAACTATAATGCAGTGAGTGAAAGCACCCACCTCCTGAAGCCAGCGGCATACAGGGGATGAGTTCTTGCAGTTGGGAGCGTGGCACCGGTGCAGGGATGCTGGCAAAGGAGGGCATGCAGGATGGCAGCCCCTGCACCGGCCTCTGTTGTTCCACAGGGATAGCAACGCTGTTAATTAACAGTCCTAGTGAGCAGCCTCAGGTCTTGTCCTTGTAGCTAGGATGTCTGTTTGCTGTAGCTGGAATGCCAAAAGAACTGCAGTTTTGGGTGTTTGTTGTAATAACACTTTACAAGCAAGTTATTAATCCATGCTGCTGCTGTGCAGCAGGATATTCGTTTAGATATCGATGTAGGGACTATCGATGTCCCTCTTGTAATGCAGGGACCTGGCCATTTCTGCAATTCTGGACCACATCTCAGTGACCGACAGGTTGACATTTCCATCAATGAGCTCATTTCTGTCTTATTTCTTGAAACGTGCTCAAGAGAAAGAAACGTGCTCCCTAGTATTCATACCTGTTGTTGTTACCAGTTCTTATATCTATTGCTTCAAGTTTTCGTCCGGCCTCTTCAAAGAGGCCCTCTGCAGTGTCAGCCTAGTTCTCTTGTTGCAGTAGGAGGGTACATGTCCTGCAATGGAGAGAGCCCTTTTTCCTGCAGACCCTCAGTGGTACTGCAAGGCTGACTGGAGACCTGGTTGGAAGCCTTGCTTGCTTTATTTGCTCGATATCCCCTGAAAGTGGAATGAAGCAGAAGAAATAAGAATTGCATGTGTTTTAATAGGCCAGCTACTTCTTAGCAGGAAGCTTGTATCGCATCAGATAGACTTAAGAAGGAATATTTAAAGCTTTATTCAAGGTCAATGAATCTTGCAAGTTGCTAGCAATATATTTCTAAAAAGTTGGATAAGGCCCAATTATTTTTCAATTGATGATGTGTGAGACTTCAGATTACCAATGTTCATACACTACTGTGTTTACAAAAAAAGTACGGGGATGATTTCAGCTTACTGATTTGTTCTGCCTTGCTTTATGAATAAGTTATGCTGACAGCTGATTGTTCCAACCCATGATCACAAAGGGATAAGCCTGGTTAGATCAATTCCGCGAATTGCAAAGTTCAGTTTGTGAACATGAAGAAGGCAGGGGAATTTTATTGCATGAGATTATCACTCATGGGAAGGGAGTCTTTGTCAACTGACGTCTCAGCTCTGTGCGTACGTGAAACAAATGTATTCTTAATTTTTTGTTGCCCTAAAGGACTAGGAATCTCTGATTAAACAACTCGTTCAGTGTTTTCCCAGAGCAGTAGAGCAGGCCAGGTGCATCAGTCCTGTACCACAAACCAGCAACCCTGCTCAGTCCCTCTGGTAATTCTAAATCTGAGGAAAAGAAGTTCTAGGGGCTCATCTTTATGAATGCTCAAAAAGTGACCTCAGGTGTGAGCTCCAGTGAAGACCGAGTTGAAGTAAGTTCTTGTTCTTTCACTTGAGCAGTTTTTTTTTTTTTTTTTTTTAATTCACATAGGTTGTAATGAAGTATGTATCGAAATGGAAATGCAGCAAACATATGGGAGAATATACTTATATTATAATTTACCATTCCCACCATAAAAGCCCACCTCTTGTGCTTTTCAGATGTTTAAAGAACACCACAGAGCGATACTCTCAAATGGCCAGTGGGTTACAGCAATGCAGCTCTGTTAAGCCTTGGGAAAAATGTAGTTGGTGGAAAGTGCTTAGTTTTGCTTAATTTAGCTGGATTTTAATGGCACAAGTTCTTCCACTGTGCACTTGTCTGTGTTGTGAGGTGAGTAGAAGAAAGCAAATGCTAGGTCAGGGAGCCCTCTGTTTTAATTTGGAAGAGTAGCACAATGAAATATGCGAAAACCAAGCCTGAGGTTGACAGCCGAGAGAAAGATGTGTTAAAAGCAACATGGGAATTGCTAGATTGAAGTATTTCAACTCTTCATTATTCCATGGCATACTGGTGCTTTATGCTGAAGTGTTTTTAAATTGATGCATGCCAAAGTTTTAGTGCATGCTCCAGTACTAATGGATTGGACATGAAATTGCTTTTTCGTATTCTGTCTTTTTTTGTTTTTTTTTAGAAGTGAAACATTTGAAAAGAAAACATAATACATACGCTTTTATATTAAACTTTTTAATCTCTATGTATTGTTAAGCATCTCACAATGGTACTTGATATAGTTCTGGAAGTTACTTAAGCTCCTAACTTTCACTCATTTCAGCTGTCAATGCAATATGTGCACGGGCATATCTCCAGTGAGGAGAAAGACATGGCATTGAATTACAACCCAGTAATTTCTAATCACTTTATAGCTGAGTGCATCCTCTGAGTGATTTGTAATAATGCATCACCTTAACCATTAGGTTTGACGTGCTGAGTAGACTGAATATTAAGATTGCCTATGGATAAAACAGATAGAATTTGAAATCAAAGCTGACATATTGTTTGATTAACATGGTTCAATATTGTTAATATTAATTGAAATGACAGAAAAAGCATATTCTGTCAAGTCTCCTCTCCTAAGCCTGGTTTGTAAGGCTGTTTTTCAAACCATAGGAAAGCCACATGTCAGTAGTCTTTACAGGAAATCAGAATCTTCTGTTTATCAAGAAAAGCTAATTTCCACCTAAATGCCCTCTGCTACGTTCTGCCATCCTATCACAGCAGTTTGGGCTGGTCACTGCAACGAAATGTGAAACAGAATTGCAGTCTTGCTATTTATGGTGGAAGAAATAGCCTAATGGTTTGTTTCTCCCCTCTGTGTGTCTATGTAACTGTTGTACTCAGGAAGATAGCGTTACGCTGCCTGATCTCACAGCAGATCCTAGGTTATGTCGGCTTTAAGATGGATTGGTCGTGTCCCAGGTCCGTTTTGGAGAGAGTCATACCATTTTCCAATTCAAATTGTTTTCCTAGTGCCTCCTCAATCTCCTGAATCTCCTATAAAGATGTAGGTAAGAGGACCTGCAGAACTATAAGCAAGTGATTTTATCACCGATGCTGTAGGAACTAGGTGATGTTGTTTGAAAGGAATGACTATATCAAAGCATGCAATGTGAGCAATTTAAAAACATCTCAATATTGTATAGCATTGAACGTCTCACTATAAATTCTAAGCAGCCGTTCAAGCCATAGTATCAGTGCTCTTAGGAGGAACAGCCTCTGAAAAAAGGTGAGCAGTGTGGCAGACAGACGACAAGGTTTTATTTCACATAGCTGCAGCTGAAGAACCTAGCCAAAACAAATGTTTACAACAGCAGAATGTCAGAGTTAAATGTCCGCTGTTGCAATTGGAAGCATAAATCACTGTAAGCTAGCAGATATGTTCATGTTTCTAGTCCCAGCACTACCTTTTTTCCCCCTTCCCAAAAAAGGGATAGGAGGCTTCTCATGGGGAAGAGTCCTGGCTTCCTTCATCCCCTCTTGACCCGGCAGTGCTTGGGGAGCTCGGCCCTGGCCCAAGCCCAGCTGATGGCTGCGGCGCTCTATAGGAAGAAAACATGAGAAATGGCATTTAACATTTAAAGAAGTGGCTGCATTTAGAAGTTTTCCTCAGTATTATTTCACTGGGTTTTAATTGAAATGGCTGATGAAACTTTTACACAGCCTTTAGTGAAGTTAAAATTTCAGTTTGATAAACAGGCTGGAGATATTGATTTTTTTTCCTGGCTCATATTTTTATCAATTACAATTTACTATTTTCTTAGTTTATTATTTTTTATTTTTTTATTTTTATTTTTTAGTTTCAGAGTAATAGGAAGTTCCTTCCAAACCCCATGCAAGGCTATAATACCAGTGTTCCCACCCAGTTAGATGTTTCTGATAGGCTTTTAGGATTTCTTCCTAAAGCCATGAGGAATAGCTCATCTTGGTTGGTCCCTTTATAGGCACCTCCTGTTTCTCTCCCTGGCCCTATGTGAGCATGATATATGCTAGGAAAAACTGAATTAGATGGACCTGACTGGTAAAACCTGAGGAGAAAACTTGTTTTCCTTCAGGGTCGCAGAGAAAGCAGTGCTCGGCTTTGTGGGGAGCAAGATGGAGGCTTGTTCTTCCTGCAGACAGCCCCAAACTGGGACAAGTTCATATCTTACTGTGCTCATTCTGTGTAGGGAGAGAGGAGCAGCTAGCTGAGGGATCAACAACTACCATGGTCTTCAACAGGAATGTGGCCAAAAGACCATGCCCGTTAAAGGTGTTCTTCTTTCTGGCCATAGAAAGTACCAGGGGTTGCCTCTAGAGCAGGAATTTAACTGAACATCCAAAGAGTGCAATGTCGCAAACAATAAGGAAATAACGAGAGCTCCTCCATGCCTTCTGCACAGAACAGTCACCCACTTCCAACCTCAAAGAAGTGGTTTGTGAGTGACTGGACACAGCTGGTTTGGTAGAAGTGTAAAACCTCTCAGAGGCACACCAGGAAGAATGATAATGATAAATAATATCAGATAATATATAATGGCATTGCAGCTATTTAGTCTTTTTTTTTTTTTTTTTCAGTTTGAAATATTATCAATCTACTTACCTTTTCTTATGCTGTACCTCCTTATTCTGTGTGTTACTGCTTTATGGGTTTATTGGCACTGCAAATGAGCCTGCTGCTGTTCTCGTTTTATTATCTGTGGCAATAACATTTCTGCAAAATTAACTTGGACTTGCGTGGTTTCTGACAAGCCTTTGAATTTTGCTGTTATCGTTGCATTATTAATATTCCCAAGGCCTTTGTTCTGGATTTTTTTGAACATTATCTTGCTTATTTTCCTGTGATGTTCACCACTTCATTTTTTTTTTCCTTTTGGGAATTCTTAGGGTTGTGAACCTCTTCAAATAAAAGCAAAGGCAAGAGAAAGGTGTCTTGTCATACTTCCAGAACAGCTGTAATTATTTTTGTATATACAATCAATACATTGTTCCAAAACAAATACTGATTTGTGAGAACCTTGAGCAACCTAAAGTCGTCTCTGCTCTTAGTTTACATAATTCTCTGGGTAAAGAGGTTTGTTTAAGCCATTCTTTTTACTGTGTGTGAGGTTGACATGGAAACCTGCAGGGACTGTTGATACTTGGCTATTTATACATACCTTGGAGTACATATACCTTGGAGTAGTGGTTTTCCATGCATATCTTTTTACTGTTTTTCATAGCATCATTTTTGTGTTTTACCTCCTCTCTGCCCTATCAGGTTTTGTTCCGCATTGCACCCAGGATGCTTCTCTGGGTCACCAGTTAGCTCTGGCAAGCCACTGCAGCCACCAAGTGTGACCTGGAAGCAGCAGGTTTGGCTCCTAACTGCCCTGCATGAGCAGGTCACCAGCAAAGCATGCTGGTGCCTTTGTTCTGTGAGGATCCACATCATGAGTGTGGTGAGAGAATTCATCCCTTAAATGTGCCTGCTGTTCACGTGACATTTTATTGCTTTCGGCATGGCAAGTACATACTGCTGGTGGCGTTAGTGGAAAGCTAGTCAGCCTCATTGAGTCACTCCGGTGTCAGTGCCAGAGAAAAGCAGCAGGATGAGGTTCCCTGAAACTGAGGGGTAAGTGGTTTGAATCCATGTGTTTAGTCCATTTCTGAGTGTCTGGTTTTATCCATATCTTAGTGTCTCATTTTAGTATGAATAAAAATTGCACTCAGCTGTCTTTTTAGGGAGGAAAGACCTGTGCAAAAGCTTGTAGCATTCTGCAGCATCACCAGTTTGGGCAATGCTTTGATATTTACAAGTTGGAATAAGCAATTAATTTTGACTAGTTATTTTGTCAGAATTAATGAGTGTTTCTGGTGTCAGCAAAGCATTTCCTGGAATTGGGCTAGGGTTATGTAGGTTTTTCTACTTATTTCGCCATCTAGAACCTAGACTCTCTTATTTGATTTTTAAGAGGTTGCTTGAATCAAAAGGTGCTGCTCAACTGAGTTACGCTGACAAGAGTCTCTCTGAAAAGTTGTCTTAACCTAAAGGTGAACCAATAGGTACTGATTATGACGTAGGGCCATAAGGCCATCAGTGGATAACAAAGCTGAGAGCATTAAAGATATGCTCTGTTCACAAAACATATCTTCCTGGCACATTAGTTGATTTGGTGATCTCAGCTTCTGATTTCAGAGCATCTTGGCTTCAGACTTTGAAGGAAATTTCCATGTTAAATTGACATGAGCTCTTAGGAGTCTGGCTGAAATAACATTGCTCCTAATAGTCACTAACATCCGGAGTTAAAAGTTTTACATGAAAATTGTTTACTACTTGAATAGCTTAGTTACAAGAAGGTAAATTGTCCTCAACCTACTTCTCTGAAGCAATGCAAATTTCATTTTGGCAGTACATAACATACTAACAACGTTTGTTAGGGTTTTAGCTGAAAGGTATTAGGCAAAGTGCGGCTGGGTCACTCTTCAGGTTACTTACACGTAACAAAAAGAGTCATTTTCTGACACCCTACATTGCTAAGGATCAGTTCTGTTTGAAAAGACACAAGTGTGTGCTGGGCAATTTCTGCTTCCTTCGTAGGACTTACTACGTATTTCTGCGATAGCAAAATTTTGCCCTGTCTTTTAACAGCTCTTTCCTCACTGCGTTTCCTGCAGCGACTCATTGGAAAGAATACATCACAAATGAAAGGCATATCATTAATGTGAAACTGTCATCTTGAAAACCACCAGGAGGTCCCCATTACTATGTAGATGTCACTCCAAGGGAAATGAATATTTTCTGAAGAACTCTTTTGACCCAGAGTTGGATCTCATGTGAGCCAAAACCAAATATACTATATCACCCATTTAACTGTATTTTCAATAAGGCTTTTCAGTGTCTTAAGAGAAATTAGAGTGAGCAGGAAACTGGGGAATGGGAAAGCAGGGTGATACGTACTTCCCAAATATCCTTTTTCTGGATAGCTCCTTAAAAGAGCCATTATGTTAGGGCAGGGTGGGGAGGGGAGAGGGGAGTTTTTCTGGAAGTGGCAGAACTACAGTACCCTTAACCACAGTTTATACCTACAAGTAAGCAATTTCCATCTTTAATCATTCAGTGCAGTATGTCAGTAGGCCCTGTAGGCCAGTAGGTCAACAGGCCCCAGAGCTCCGGGTGGTGGAAATTTAGCAGTGCCTCTGGCTCAGCAGTTGAACACGGCCCTAGGAGCAATCGTGTCCTGAAGGGCCAGGACTGGAGGCCCAGGTCCTCCCAGTCCCCGTCCCCATGGCTGTGCTGCTCCTGGCCTCTCACCTGGCACTGCAAAACCTTGCTGTCTTGGTAAAATGAGGCACCAATGTTAAAAAACATCAAGATTCACTGGCTTCCTGACAGGTTTTGTTTTTTTTTCTATTTACTTTCCGAGTAGAACAGGAGGCATTTTCCTATGCACAGCAATATGATGTTTATGATTCACATGGGCACATGATTAGCTATATAATTTATTGTCTAATTTCCCTAAATATGGTATTGTGAATAGCAACCAATTAAGATGATCAGAAACAGCTGTCTAGTATGAAGAAACAACAAATCCATCACTAGGTTTTAGGTGCCATTAGATTTCTAGGTCATCTGAGTTAAAGCACTGTCAGTAATAATGCTGCCATTAAATGTTCTCATTACGAAATATTTTATAGCATAGCATTTACACAGTTTTTGCTTGCTTGGAGGGATTTTCCATGTAAAGAAAACTAAAGGCAATCCACTTATGTTCCCTCTAATGCATTTTCTTAATAGTTGGAAGATTTAAGAAGATCGGTGAAGTGATGAGCTGCTTGTGTGTTTATATATAGTTTAAAAGAGCACAGCTGGTATCCGTAGCGTACTGCCTGCATCGTTACTTCATCACTGTTCAATTCAGGATTAGTCTGTAGTGGTCCTTTTGGCGTTGTAACCATCCAACTGCTTCGCTTGGTTATCTCCACTGTCAGGTTTTCCTTGTTCTTCTAGCAAGTCTTCCTGTTCGTTGCTTTGTCCCTGGTCCTGCCACAGATGCTCCTCTCCCTCTGGCACTGGGTGACCCTGAGCATCCCGTTAACAGGTCAGTGGGCTGGTGCCTCCCGGCTGCACAGGAAGGGTGAGAGTCAACACAAGGTTGGCAGGATGGGTGCCCTAGCACCCTAGGGTGTTGCCACCCAGCTTTGGGGTTGCCCTGTGAGTGTAACTCTCCATCGTCTCCTCTCCTGCTCACTTCATGAGCCAAGTCCCAAGAACAGCGCTAAATTTCAGGATCTTTCCAAGCGTTCTCTTGGCTTCAGTCATTTTACCTCATGTCTGTTATCAGGGCACTTTTAGAAGAACTTGGCTAAATATGAATAGCATTTTAGTCTTTTTCACATATCTAGGACATACCCCAAAAGGGTATTTACAATCCTCTTTCTGTATTTGTATATTTGTTTATTTACTTTGGGTTAGAGCTCAAGGTGTAACAATTACTGAAAAACTGACATCTTCAAAAATAAGTATGTACAGAAAAATCAGAAAACCTGGAGAGAATACTCTCTCTTCACTTCACCTCTTCATTCTCCAAGTATATTCTGAAAATAGGGTATTAATCAGGCACTGTGGGATGGGGATTTTTCTTTTTTTCTCAGCTAAAGCACTCCAGGCTAACACCACTATCCCGTTTGCTCCAAAAGATCCAGTCTGTAAGTTGTTTACTGTCTTTTAACAAACACACACACCTCCCAGAAAAATAAATATCAGGCTTCTGCCCAGTTTAAAAATATTTTTCAAATACATGTCTGTGCAGAAATCCATACAAGCTCTATAGTCTCTTTTATTACAGCTTACAGTTTATGGTTGTAGGGAATAAGGCTTAAAAATCTAAATCTGTCTCTCTCCTTACTAATAACAGATGCAGCTAAACTTGCAAATGTGCCTTCAAAGATAAAAGCAGAAAGCTGTGCGGGCTTGCACAATCAAGCTCTAAATGTGGTCTCAGAATTAGGCAGCGAAGTGAAATTATAGATGCACTTCATCTGTCCCCCGTTCCCTTTCAGCACAGTGATTTTGAAGGCAGGACTGCCAAACACTTGTTCGCACAGGGCACAGCGCGTGAAGTAGTCAACCTGAGTGCCCAGGGAAAGTTCATTTAGTGACCACACTTAGTTGTCTGTGTTTTTCAGCATTAATGAGTAGAATTGGAGCCTGTAAGAAAGCACGGTGGTTCTGTAATCTGTTCTTGCTTGTGCTGCAGGGCTCAGCTGTGTGGTGCTAAAGGTGCAGAGAATCTTCTCTTGGTAATTTACCAAAGTTCTTCTCTTTTTTTGCATGAACAAAATGGTTTGCCGTGGAGCCGGCACCTGTCCCTGCCCCATCTCCTCATCAGCCTATCAAGGTAAATGCAACAGCAGGCCATCTCTCTTGCTGCATTGTTTCAACTGTGAGCAACCTTTGGTGTTAACATGTTTCCAGCTTGATTTTTTTTTTTTCTTTTTTCCCCCAGCAGAGGTTATGTAGGCTATGCACGTATTCAGTGTTAAATAGCATAAGGAGCTGTTTGCTTGATTCTTTTCCAGAAATCACTAAATAACCTTTAATAGGAACAGTATGTCTTTCTGTATTACACACGAATTGCTAAAGGTTTTGAGAATCTTCCCTTGCTAATTTATGGAAGTTCTTCTCTTTTCTGCTTTAAAGAAATTTTGGTATCGTGCCTGACTTCCCCACCTGTAAATAGGCCCTGCTGTCAGTGAAGCTCAAGGCAATGTCTGCTGAAAAGCCTGGAGGTGCAAGCCTTGTTCACTGGGTCAGGGCTCTCCAGAAGTGCCGTTTGCTGTTCTCATCAGGGATAGGCAGTGCGCGTGCTCTGCTTTTTTAAATCTGAAATGGCTTTCTTTAGTTGCAGTGACTTAAAGTTAAAGAACCATTGCAAAATCCTTGCCTTCTGTCCATAAGTGATAACAAATGTAGGTTAGAATAACCTTTTCCTTTGTGAACTTAGACCAAAATAGCTATTATAGAGTTACTGCAAGCTTTTCACAGCCAATTAACTTGTGCCATACATTTATTATTTTTTAGCATAGCACTCAATTCAAGTTAGTAGGAAAATCTAGTTGAAAAGAATCTGAAGTGACTTGGCCACCTGTTGGCAAGTAAGCTGTGATTTAAATCTCTACAGTGAGCTAGATATGACTGCAGCAAAGTGTCCTGATATCCCTCCTCCTGATCCTTTCCTAGCAGTGTGCAGTGCTAACTGATTAGTTCTTTATTTCTGGGGTTTTGGCATTTTTTTTTCTTGGGGGTTGTCTTTGTTGTTCACATAGCAAAATTTTCAAAATACCTTAGTTTTAGGAAAAACAAAAAAGCAGCAATCACTGCTCCTTATTTCTGACTGCCTTTGGGTACTTAATAGAGAAGAGACAGGACCCAGACTATCGTTGGAGGTGCACAGCAATACGTCTAGGACAAGTGGCAACACAGGCTGCATCACAGCAATTTCTGATTGTATATAGGAAGAAAATTTTTCACCATGAGAGTGGTCAAGCATTGGAAAAGTCTGCCCAGAGAGGCTGTGGCATCTCCATCCTTGGAGGTGTTCAGAAATCAACTGGATCCAGTCCTGACCATCCTCATCAAATTGGACCTGGTTTGCAGTGTGGTTAGATGACGTGCAGATCTCTCTTCCAGCCTGAATTATTCCGAGGCTTTATGGCTCCTTTTGCTTGGGACCAAATCCCCCTTGCTTTTTCAGAGATCAGAGTTTAATTTTCCTTTACTTGAACCACGGGAATAATTAATTTTAATGAATCTCGAGTCTGGCTGGAGATTCAGTTATTTCCGATTTTTAGCAGTGAAATGAGGCTGGAGTGTCTGCCTCTGAGATGGTTGCCATGGTTCGTTTGTGTTTAACACTGTGTACAAGTTGTTCATTATAACAACTGTATTTCCAACACAGTTTATTTCCACTGACCTCTTGCAACTCAGATATTTGCAGGTATTTCGAAGTCACTGTACGCAATCAGCACATTGGTTGCGATGTGTGAAAAAGAGAGAAATTTCCTGCTGTGGTGCTAATGATTTGTGGAATCCATCAGAGTTCTTACTAGTAAGTGCTTTAGAGCTGCATGTTTGCAAATAGCACAAGGAGTCACACTAATGAGCTCCAAATTTCCTTCAGGAAATTCTCAGGAGCCTCATGTGTGATTTTGCAGTGGATTTTTCTATTGAAAATAAGCCTTCGTGCGTTGTCAATATTGTCAAGACTGAGGGGCCAGGTTCTGCTCTGTAGTGAGGTGCAACAGCCTTGCTCCTCAAACTGCGACTAGGTGCTGAGGCAGAAAAGCCAGGTACCCCACAGGTCCTGTACCCATCGTCTATGCTGCGATGGAGCTGGGGATGGAGAGCGTCGGGCTACCACAGTACGTGAACACACAAAGCAAACCTAAATTTGGTGAATCTAACATCCCTACCATTTGAGCTGTTGGATTTGCAAGCGTTATGTTCTTTTAGCACTGTTTCTGTCAGTGTGGCATAAGCAGGTTTGTGTAACGCATCGTCACAGCTAATGGAGAGCTTTTAATATTTTCTCACCTTGAAAAATAGAGATTTTGAAGGAGATTGCTGATAGTCAGGAGGGCAAATTGTACTGGGTAGATGGTAGCATCTTCAGCATTTTTTATTAAAAACACTTAAAGTGGTTAAAAAAAGGGAAAAATTGCTGTGTTTAAAATGGGATATTTAAAATTTCTGTTTTCGTCTATTCAGAATGAAAATTACTTGAATAAATTGTGTAAAGGTTCCCAACATGATGGTTCTGGCTCAGCATCATCAAAGTGACATAACTGTGAAAGGCTGTCAACTGGCATTTCTTGGGGTATAAATCTGATGCTGCAATATATGCAGAGTTTGCTTTGATTCTAGGCTGAGAATACATTAAGCCCAATGTTAATTCCATATGCTCTGTGGGATCTCTTGTTTATTTCTGGGTTAAACTGCATGTACAGTAAATTTGTAGCTGATCTGAATGTTGCTATTTCTAGCATTTCCCTTTTGCTAACAGCACTTAGTTTTGGAGTGGGAAACAAAGCAGGGTAGTAGTCCAGTGGATGGGCAGAACACCTTCAAGGCAGGAGCATGCTGCTTGTTCTCTGCTGGGGGAGGAGATCTGCAACCAGTGCTTACAGGCGACCACTGAGATGAAATCTGTTTCAGCTGTGATTTTCCTTTTCGAGGCTAGGAAGAAAAATAATCAGCTATATTTAGCATACTTGAAAGAAACCACAAAATCTGTCCAAGTAAACACAATATAGTTGGGTGCTTTGCAACACCAAATCTTGCATCTTCCCAGGATCTATCTGAATAGAAATATGCAGGAAAGGAAAAAGTAAAGTACTGGCTGATATTTGTCAAATCATCTGCGTATTAGCTGAGCATCTGGGAGGATTCTGCTTAATTTCCACTTGATAAAAAGTAGCAAAGCTGAAATGTCAGACCTAATCTTGCTTTTATTTATGTACATTGAGTTCAAGCTAATGTGTTTCTCAAAAGCTGCTGAAAGTTCCCTTTAGCATCCGTTGGTATGGGGTCAAGATCCAGCTATTTGCCTAGCCCTTGTTATTCTCCTGCTACATGTTTTGGGGGGTCATTGCAAATTTCCTGATGTTTAGGTGGAGGTGCTTGTTATTACAACAGGGAACATTCAGAGATTCTGGCAGAAGAACTGGAAATCTATCAGGATCTGTCTTGTCAAGTGACGCCGGGGTACCTCATCTAGTCCTCACTTCTGCAGTCATAGTGCAGAATATCGGTCCAACGCGTTTGGACCCTGATCGTAGCTGAAGCTTGTGATTGCTATAGCAATAGAGAAAACTCTAATATGACCCTGAGACCATACTTTCTTGAAAACTGCTATTATTTGGCTTTTGAAAATAATGCCAAGAAGGCCTTCTATATTTTAGTTCTTGGTTTCTTCTATTTCAGAATGCACAGTTAGGTAGTATTTTCTGCTTGTTTGCTTGCATTCTGCAAACTTTTTATCGACCTTTTGAGAGACCTCCTTGAAGGTCGACTTTCATGTGGTTTATAATTAGTAATGTATTGTTTGCCTTGAGCTGCCATAGCAGATGCAGATTTTTCTCTTTACAGGTCTTGTGGGTAATATATTTAGTGAACACTTGTCCAGAAAAGAGCAGTTGTTATCAGGCTTTGGTGGCCAGCACTCCGTCAGCAATGTCAAAGTCACTGCTCTGTCAGTAAGGTACTATCTAATACTAATTAATGGCTGCAGATCCACGTTTGTGGTGCATGGTGGGTCCAAACTGGTCTGTAAGTAGTGGCCACCCTATCCACTTCACCCCCCTCTACTGAGTGTTATTCTCTACTATTCCCATTTTCATTCCCAGATGAAGTCTATAAAGCATCACTTGAGTGAAGTGTTGTGAATCACTCAGTCATAAACTGAGTCAGCATGAAAATGTAGATGTGATTTTGGGTCTGGTTACTCACCATTGCACCTAGTGAGCAGTGAAGAGAAGCCCAGACATAAGTAGCAACAGCAGCACACGGCCTCTGATAGCATCTAGAGCTGAAGGGAGCTGCCAAAACCCCAAAAGTAGCACGGGTGTTGTGGTTTGCCTAGTTCCTGGCTTATCTTCAGCTGGTTAAAAGCATGCTTGTTAATGTAGCTTGTGTAGTTCAAGCTTCAACAGTTCTGTGTGAAAGAAACCACTGTGCTAACGATTAGGAATTTCACTAAGTTACTACTTAGCTGTTTCATTGCTGGGTGGTATAAAACCCAGGATGATGTCCTTGTACATATCTTGTGATTTCAGTGCTGCAACTTTAGATTGACTTTATCTAATGCTGCTTGAACACCAAGGACTGAGAGTGAACTAGCTGTGAGGGTAAAAATAAGGTAGGCTTTTGTGGTCTTGGAACCTCACAGACCCTTCCCACTCCTGTGTTTACAGAGCTGGAGCTGGCAAACCTCATCTGTGGGTCATCCTGGTGTTGCAACATAGAGAATTCAGAGCAGATGCTGGAAGACTTTCTTTAGCTCCTAACAAGATGTTCCTGAACTGTATGAGAAATAAAATCAAAGAGACAATTAAGAAAAATTCTTGACATAGCCATATAAAGCTGGAATTGAACTTCAGGATAGTAGCACTAACTGGCTGTGCCAAAAATATCAAGCAACCCTCCTCCACTGCCCCCCACAATGAACCAACATGCTTAATTGGTAATGAATTCAGTCAGTAATTTAGCATGAGGATAACACATAGGGTAGTTCACAAGGCTCACGTAAGTGATGCCAGAATTCAATGGTCACATAAATGATGTATCTTTGAAGGTGGAATGAGATTTAGGGTCCCGACTCTCCAAGATACTTCTGGAAAAGCCAGATGCAACCTTATTGTTCGCTGTGCATTGCCCCAAAGCCACGGTTTCTTTCCACACCCTTGCGTTACCCCAAGGCATGTTGCCTTTCATATGGCAGACGTGGTACCTGGGGAGGGGGCACTGCGGCGCGTGGGCTCCGGCGACCCTGGCAGTGGTTCTGGTCATCTCTGATTTTGGGGACGAGCGGCTGGCTGCTAACAACATCCCATCAGCCAGAATCGCTATGGCAACCCTGTTGCCAGGATGAAAAACTTCCCTGCCAGCAGTCGGGATTCACGAGCGCTGCTGTCTGCCTACGTAGCATCATCAGAAAGCAGATCTACGTTTCCTAATGCAAAACAAATCTTTTGTTAGGTCCTTGAGGATCCCTATTCCCTATTTGCCAGAAAGTCTCATACAGAAGCGAAGAAGGCATCTGTGTTAGGTCAGCCACGGCTTAAGGGGACAAGTCACTTGGTTAAGCCATATGAATGGTCAGATTGTCTTTATGCTCTCCGTTGTTATTTTTGCTTACGTTTTCGTTCTAAGCAGTGAGGTGAAGCAAGACCGGGTCTGGAACCAAGGCTTGTTTCTAATTGCAAATTCCTTCAAGTCATTTTTTTTTTTCAGTTTCCTTTATTAGTATAACATTGAAAGATTTGGACTGTGGTCACTGGTGGGGATAACTTAATAAAAATAAACACAAAAACTAAAAGGTTATGTGATTTCTACTTGAATGTTACTGCTTGGCTCAGTTAATTGTTTTTAATGTAATTTAATTTCACAGACAAAATACATTTAAGAATGCCTAATGCTGTGTCTGCCAAATGTTGACCTGCTTTTTCAGGGTCTGATGTTTCACTTCCTAGGCTAAAGTCAGGTGTAGCTGATATTTATCAGTGTCCTTCGGATCAAGCAGTTATGTAGCTGGGGAAGCCTTTCACATGTCATGCCCTGCGGTGCTGTAGGCTGGTGGTCCCAAACTTATCGGCACCTCAGAAGTGTGTGGACACAGAAGTGATCCTCAGATGTCTTTAGCTTTGGGGATGAGTGGGTGTGCCTACAGAAAAAAGGTCTTTTTGGGGTGTCAGGTCCATCCACAGAAATTGGCTTAGCTTGTCTTATACATCACATTAAAATAAACACTCATTTACATGTACCTTTAATATTCACCCATGCACACATTGAGCAAAGCCTGTTCTTAGCATCCAGCAGCAGCTCTGCCCTGATCAGCAATAAAGACCTTCATCACTTTGAAAAAACACTTCTAGCTGGGTGAAACTTAGAATTCGCACTACCTGAGAAATTCTGACCTATTATCATTTGTTGTGGTCATAAAGTGGCAGAAAATTGCTTCAAAAGTTTAACAAAACAACATAACAGACATGCTCTATTTGATGAAAAAAATGTTGGTTTAAGTCTGATTTGGACTCTTCATATAAATTTAACCTTACCTGCATTATATATATAAGCATGTATATTCTATATGAAAAATAAACAATACACATTTTAAAGCTGTTAAATTTAGCATGTTCTGTGCTGATAACAGTGTTCAGATAGCTATAAACTTGGTGTTTAAACTCAGTCATTAAGAATTTGCAAATATTTTTTTTTGTTTCTACAGAATGGGATTTTCTAAAAAAAAAAACAAAAACAAACACAAAAAGCAAAGCAAAAAGGCTTCTAAACAGAAACACCTATGTATATAACAAGAGCATCTCTATTTCTGTCTCATTCAGAAGTAGAAATGTTCATTTTCCAAATATTTTTCTTCAGAAATATCCTTTTCAAATTGTAGACTAGGATTGGGTTGATGGAAGTCCAGTGTGTAAGTCTAGTCTCTAACTCCTTCAATTTCTCCTTGAATTTACTGGTGTATACTCACAAATCAGAGGATGCAGACACGTCTCTGGTTTGTCATTTCTGAGGGCCGATTTTTGTACTGTGTTGGTGATCTTAATCCACTGGAGGTAGCCACCTTTCTGACAGGCTCTGGTCTGTCAGCTCTGATCGGTCAGGCCTGTACAAAGCACACTGTCATTACCTCAACAGCAGAAAACTGGGGGTGAACCAAAGAATTGCACGATGACTTGTGGTGATATCTTTCTATGCCGGCTCTCCATTTTTGATGCGAGTCACTCTGTTGTCTTGTGTCAACTATGAAGAACTGGCACTTGTTTAGCCTGCAGAAGCAGTTCAAGGTTTATGGTGGGTGATGTTGGAAGCTCTACAGCAAATTTCAGTTCAGGATACCGTGACCTTTGGTAGGGATCTGCTTGCAGGCACTTTCCAGAAATGTGCAGGTCAAGACAAAGATTAACTGTGGGCTGTCTTCTTGCTATAGAACAGCCTTTCGTGAAATGAGTTTATTTACAGGTGACAGATGACAGCTGCTGTCCAGGCTCGATGAGAGACTGAGGCACTGAAATCTGACATGGAATTACAACAAGCCATAATTTTTGTGGGTGTTTAGCACTGCTTTTAGCCTGAGATTCAAAACTAGTTTTGTTGGTTCTCTAAAGGCTCTGGGTTGTTTGAGATATTAAAATAGCTTTTAGTACAAGTGGGTTTTCTTCATCTGTTTACAAGAAAAGTAAGTGAAGTAATGACGCTGACTTGGTTTCATTCTATTGTGCAAGTGTAAACAGCTTCAGCACCCTGTGTTTCAGGGAAAAGAAAAGCACCCTTCTACTGAGATGGTAATTTTTAATTGACACATAGATAACACTCTAGGATTCAGAGGCAGAGAATGACATAGGAAGTGTTATAATAAAACATATCTTGTCTGAGAGACAGCTGTGCATTATTTGTAATGAGATTTCATGTGCCTTTAGGCTTTCTTCTATTTCTGTTCTTGGCTATTTTTCTTATATAGACAGATCCAGCTATTTATATAGCAAAAAACGGTTTGAAAAAACTGCTTTATCTGTTTCATCATCAGGTAGAGAATTGAGCATAATAGCAGAAAAACCCGATGAAGAAACATAAGAATTTCTGCTCTGTTCCCTTGCTGTCTTCCTTGCAGCCTCTGCTGTGCTCAGGCTGTTCCTCACACTGTCCCAAGTGCATTTGGCTTTGCTTGTTCTTCAGAAGTTAGTGCCAGCTTCTACAACTGGGAGCAATCCCTAAATGTTATCCACAGCCAGCTGAATTCCTGTTCTCATTTCTTCTCTGCTACGTGCCAGGTCCATTGGTTAAATAGGAAGGTGAGTTTAAGCCCCAGAACTTAAGAGACTGCCTGAATCCTTGTGTGTTGGTGGAGCAGGAGGGAAAACATTTGCTCTGAGTATTTTTAGCTTAGAAGACCTGTCTGTGGAAGTCATGAAACAAAGGTTGAAGGGCTCGTAGGAAGAGTCTAACTTAAAGATTTCAGCTGTAAAATCACTAGCACAGCTTACTTGTTTGTAACCAAATACAAGCACAAATATTTTTATTAATCTGGAGCTTCCTCAACATCCATCGTATAGGATTTCCCTGCCTGGCATCAGGTGCGTGCTTGTACTCCTAAGGCTGTCTGGTTGCTGGGTTATGCGGGGTTCCCAAAGCTGGTGTGAAGTAAAAGAAGGAATCCCAGGGATGTGTATGGAGTTATTTTGGGGGATTTTTTTTTTAAATTGGTATGAAAAAAGGGCTGCTGTGACTATCTATTTTACCTTATTAATTCTGCTAATGTACCTCTGTTACTATTCACAAATCATTCCTGTCTTCACATTCAAGGCATCTGTTGGACACACTTGATAATGAAATTGTATTTTTCTGTATATGATGAAACAGTAGCATTAAAATATTTTCTCTACAATATATACGGCTCATTATGGTTTCCCTTGGAAGCCCTGGGTCTAATTAGGGGAAAAATAAAAGGTAGAGTGATTTGTTTGGTGGAGAGATGCCCAGGTTCAGTGTGACCTTAATACTGCAGGATCAGGGAGGGGTTTTGCTGTGGTTTTGTTTCCTCATTAGAGGCGTCATTATTAGAAGGTCCCCCATCCGTCAATTAATGAAGAAAGTGTGCAGCTTAAATGCTTCCAGGAACCCTTAGTTACAGTCATCTGACCAGCCCAGTAGAAAGCTTGTTTTCCCTAAAATCCTGGAATTGAAAAAGCAGTGATGTAAGCCCTTCAGAGGCTATAAAGAATAAAAGGAGATTTTTTTTTCTATCCCCTAATGAAAAGGGGCCTTTGTCAGCGGATGCAGGACTCGGGACGCCCTGCGGTGTCCGGGAACATGCCATTCTTTCCTCTTGCTGCCCTCTTGCTAGTGTTTGGGTTTCGATCTTCGCTGTTCCCTGTGTGGCGAGGGCTCAGTTCTGCTCACAAGCTGCATGTGGAACTGCTGGTCTGCTCCTGACCCCGATGATGATGATGTTGTAGATGATGCCCTGTGCTAGGGGAACGTGCAGAACCCATGTCGGTCACTGCTCGGAGCACCAGGGCCTGCCTTGCATCGCCATCACTATTGGTTGTAATTAAACTTGTGCAAATGGTATCTTTTTGAATTAAAAAAATATGGATTTTTCTGGTGAAAAGGGTGCAATTCTGCATGGGAGTTCTTTCAACTGCCAGAAATCAGAGTAATATTTGGCAGTGGCTGATCTGCAGCGAAGGTTTTATACAGAGCTTTTATCTGCAATGCAAAGCTCTGCTTCCTCACGCATGCTGTTCAGTGGATGTTCAAAGGTGGCTGTAATTCTTAACTTCAGGATAAACCAGAGAAGCAAAAGCATACAGAGCAAGCATCCAACAATCCAGAAAACGAACGCATTGATGAAGTTGTTCTGATTCGTAAGAATGGAGCTGTGTGTGCTAGGCACCACACAAATTTTGAACAACAGGCAGCCCTTTTCCCAAAGAGTTTGCAGCCTAAATGGATGATTCACACGCAGGGCAACAGAAGGCCTAGGACAAACACACTGCAGGAGGGTTGGTAAACAGTCGCAGCATGTTATTATTAAATATATATATGTATATATTTGGGTCCAATTTAGCTAAAGGGGGATTTGCCAAGTAGAAACACAAGAAGAAGGGACGAGAGGAAGAAGGTAGGAGTTTTTAGGGGGAAGAAAAGGACAGGAAAAGTAGTAGTAGATAGGACAGGAGGAATTAAGCAAAAGTCAAAGCACTTTAACTGATAGCTCTCAGGAAGAGTTGCAGCAAACAACAGGATACTGTGTTTTGGGAAAGAAATATTAAGGCAGTGTTCCTACTTCTTGGCAGAGAGCGTTATGCTGGTTCGTGCGTTCCCACAAGAACCCCTAGGGCCACCTCTGTGCCCCCTTTTGCTGATGGGCAAATTTGTTTGCCTCCAGCTGCCTGCTCCTCTCTGGAGTCCGTGCTTCCAAATCCATGGAGCTCTGGAAAAGGTGGTGGGGCAACAAGGTTCTTGGTTTGCCTCTCTGTCTCTGCATACCGGTGCGAAATGTAGGCATGTCTAGCCTCAGCAGAGCTCAGTTTTTCCCCTCCGTGCTCAGCAGTGCCTGATGAAAATGTGCTTTCTTTCAAGACTTCCTACATCTCATGAATTTCTAAATCTCCAGTTCCAGCCTTCCCAAAAATGCCAGTCTTGAGATCAGCCTGACCTTTGCTGTTGTGGGTAGGGAGATGCATCTGGTTTATGTTCTGGAGCATGCTATTGATTGGAGAGAACAACAAGAAAGAAAGAGCGTCCTCCAGAGGGAAGGAGTCCTGTCCTAGTGTGGGACTGACCATGGGAGAACTGACTTGCCAGTGTTTTCGGTGTGAATTTGTTCCAGGCCTCTGGTAGAATCAGTAGTATCTTGGTCTTTAATGGGGTTAAACAACCGTACATTAGGATGCTTAAATGAACAGATGAGACAGAAGTATGCAATGGTAGTATTTTTAATCCATATTTAGTCATCCTCCTTAAGGTGTTCTTAATGAAAGGACTTAAGTTTCCTCTTACATTTAACACTATCCCTTGACTTTGCTGGCATGATATAACTTATGAAATCATACACGTGTGAAAAATGCAGGGGCTGCCTTCATCTGTGATCCATTCAGCAGGTTACGCTCAGTCATAGGGATGCTTTAAAAAAAAAAAAAAAAGCCTTCACTAAGGCACTATTTTATGTTGTTATGCCCTGAAATGAACTTTTTATTTAGATAATCACTTTATAAAGTGAACACTTCTACTCTTGTATAGTAAGCTATGTGTTAGATGATTGGTTTTTGCCCGTTGGTGTTAATGTAAAACTGGAGTGTTACAACAGTGTGGGTTAAAATTCAAACTGGTTTTATATTTTAAAAAATGCAATAATCTGAATTCTCTATTGAGAAATGAGACCTGTAACTTGCTTTTCACCAGTTATAGCCTTTATTTAATTTAAATATGTTATCTGAGTTTCACGTCAATGACAATAGTGCAAATGTTTGAATGAAACTAAGAAACAGTTGCAAAATTTACTTACTGTGTTTCTCAAATGTTATCAAAACACGTTTTCTAACATTATGAAGACTGCAGGGAAGGAATAAAAAAGAAACTTATCAAGCAAAAAATTATTGAAAACTTTTCTGCTGAAACAAAATCTGTTCGAAATTAACCTTTAAAATTTTTCTTCTTGATATTGCAGATAAGATTTTATAACTTCCTGGTTTAGCAGCTCAGTAGCATCTGCCTAGTCTGTTAGGAAGGGACTGCCTCACCTGACGGCTGCTGAGGTTTATTGGTTGTATGGGTGCTGGTGTGGAATTGGCAGTTGTTGTCTTGTACTGGGTTTTGATTCTCAGCTCGCGTAGTGCAAAGCAAGAATGGGTTTTAAGCAAAGAGTGAAGATAGGATTCAGTTCTGCTGCGGTGAGACATTTGTCCTGAGGAAACTGGTTCTGACTTGCTGCTGGAAACAGAACTGGTGAACCTGATTCACCCAGTAAGCACAAAGAGGTCCTGAGTGAGCATTGCAGTTGTGGGACAGGATTAGTACTACCTCGATGCTTTCTTATGCTATCGTGCCAATAAGGATGCTTTCCATCTGTAGTATGGTGGTCTCCACATCGTGGTGGCTGTTGTGCTTTCGAGTGTGTTTTAGACCATTCAAATGTGATGAATTTATGGAATTCATATTAGCTTTCAAAGTACGTCAAAAAGAAATACTGCCAAGTTTTGTTGCTATGAAAGGCTTATCACAAAGGAAATGAAAACCTATGGTTGCCACTATGTGCACCGATTTGCAAAATAACCACAAACCAGATTGTTTCTCCTGTAGCTAACTGTTCCCAGCTGTTGTTTCACATTCCAAATTTTATGAGTATTTTTATTGGCAACAGGAAATATTTTTGTCTTTGCAGGATAAGACATCCATTTCTTTATTTTGCATAAAATGTTTTCTATGTCTTTTCTGATTATTCTACAAGTGGAAGTTTTGCATATGTTTCCAAAATGAAAATTTGCCACAGTTATTTTCCGAACTGTCATATGAGCTCTAATGTTTAAATCGGGTTGAATTTCCAAATTCTTTGCTATTGTAGCTGGTTTTCTAGGAAACAAATGGTAAAGACATTTTATATTCTTTCTAATTTCATTAAGAATCCTGACTTCAGTGCAACAAGAAAAGAATCCTTTATCAATTAATATTGATCCTAAAAATGCAATATACTAAAGTTATATTGCTTTTTTCAGTGGAAGTTGCTCTTTAATATTATAATTCAAATATATTTGCCACCTGTTATACCTTCCTTTAGTTGTGTATTTCAGGATTTTAGTCTCCTAATGCGTGTGCTCGTTTCTGCTCTGCAAGCAAGCATCTCCCTTGTAGCCCATTGTTTAAAGACCAGATGTCTTTCTTTATGGTTTGCTGGTGTCACCCCAAGGTTTGGTTCAACTCATTTTGTTAACTTCATTGTGGTTTATCAATTATGTATGGGGGTAGAACTGGTTTTGGTTTTATTTGCTTTCTGTTTTTCTTCCTCTTTGTTTCATCTGTTTTCTTTGCACCAGTAGAAGGTTTCTTGTTGTGCTTGGACTGACACCAGTGTCTTCGATGCTCTCCTGTCAAGGTTAAGTGCACCAGAGGTCCTTGTGGCCGCAACAGAGCTGTCCCCATTCTATAAGCACTTCAGGTGGCCTCGTTCCTTCCCAGGCTTCAAAACACAAACTCCACTTTTATTGACCTTCCAAGTGAGATTTTTTGGCTTGTTACAACTCCCCAGTCAAATGTCAGCAAGAGGGCAGCAAAATAGTTAGTATCTCAAGGTCATGTTTAAAGAAAAGAAGCTGTACTTCACAAGATGTGGGTGTATTTTTTGACTTAAATGTCAACCATTGAACAAAATACTTTTGGTGAATAGTGTATATTACCCAAAATGCTGGTTTGTTTGTTTGTTTCTTTTGTTTGTTTGCTTTTAATATCTTAACCAAAAGCTATTAATAAATGTGTTAAGCAAATAATTTTGGATGGAGAGAAAACAGAATAGGATGCACAAAAATAGGTGAAGAATGTCTCTTCCTGTTCAGAACTAGTGTAGATTTCAGCAGAGGTTTAGCTTTTCTCTCTGGGATATTTACTTTTTTAGGATGAAGGGTGGGTTCAGGTATGGATAGAAATAAGACATCAAAGTTTTGTTAATGTAAGAGTGGGGAAGAATGTTCTGATAACATTTTTTCCAAATGGGTTTTATTGGTGTGGAGCAAAAGGGTTTCTACGACACCACCAGTCATTTCTGAAGAGCTCTTGGAGTCTATCATCTAAGAGTCAACTCTGTTTTTGTGCTCTTCTCCTCTATTTCCCAAGGCAGGTGTCTCCGACCATGAATATTTTGGACTTTCCTTCTGGGCAGGCTTATTATTAGACTGTGCTCGCATCTGCAAGATGGCCTTTGTCTTCCAGGCTTTGTTAGATTAGCACTTCTCCAGTACTGCATTTCTGCTCTTTTCAAACCTAACCTGACCTCCTTGTGTGATGCGGTGCAGTCTAAACTCCCTCTGGAACCTGTGCCTGTTTTGCACGGCAAGGAAAACATCTCCCCATTGCCAAGGCAATCTGATATCCTGAATTAGGTTTGCCATGGTATGTCTGCCTCGAGTATTTCTGTGGGCAACAATAATGCTAAGACCATTTTTGGGGTGAGCCTTACATTGAGGATGATGCCATGAAAGTCCTCTCTGGCTGCCTTGAGCAGCGGCTTTGGACATCCCTGCTCCCAAAGTGGCTGTCCCACAGCTTGGCCCCAGGCCACGCATTGCTCGTCCTTGCCAGAGCTTCCCTACTGAGGCAGGGAGAGGAGTTAAAAATAAATTCATTCTTTTCTTTATATGCTTTGGCTTAAGATACTATAAACAGAAAATTTATTCTAAGATCAAGTGTATTTGGGATGTTGACAGTATGATGGTAACAAGAACATATAGTGGAGCCATTTTCCTTGATTTTTTTTTTTTTTTTTTTTTTTTTTTGCTAGTGCTCAAATGATTCATCCCATTACTCACTGTGGGAGTGTTAATTGCCACATTGTGAGAGAAGTGCTAGCTCCTTAAGCTGAATCAGCGTGCAGGGATGCTGCATGCAGCGTACCGGCAGCATCTTCAGGGGAAGTGTCAGTTCTAAAAGACGATCTCTTCCAGTTTGTTTCCAAGATTGAGCTCTGTATTGCGAAGTACATTCTGTCGTTAAAAGTGATGTTTTTACTTAAGGCTCATCATTTATTATTAAATGCTATTTATTTGCATGTTATTACATACCATGGGCCAAGTCCTGCCTATCCACTGCAATTCACAAGGCCTGTGACTGCATTGTATGACGCAAATGGCAAGACTGAGGTCAACAAATAAGATTAGTAAGTGTCCATTGTCTTTAGGAATGACCAGTATTGGTTTCTTACATATTTGAGATCTTTGACTTAACCATCTTTAAGCAACAAATATTTAAAAACTATGTTGGAGTGATATTTCACTCTTTCACACTTCAATTTGCAGGACATGCAAGCTTACAGGCTATCGTATAAGTTTGTTTTACAATTAACACCACTCCGGTATGCGTTTCAAGATGATCATGATACAAAAAAACACTTAAATGTGATGAAGTGCATCACGGTATTGTTGGATACTTGGTTGTGGACAGACTTGTATAAGGACCATCTGAGGCTCTGTTTTGTAGTTCTGAGCAGCGTCTGAGGCTGGTGTGGGGTCCTTTATTTGACGATGGAGAACAAGGGCTCCCGTGGCCCTGGCTGTGGCTGCTTGCTGCAGCAGCAAACCACCGCCGCCACCTTTCGGGCCTGTGTCCCAGTCTGTTCTCGGTCTTGATCCCAAAAGCAAAAGTGAGGACAAATTTCTCATCTGAAACCAAGAGAACAACAATTTGTAAGTTATAGTTGTTAATATAACTGTAGAAAGTGGTTCTTTTAATATAATCAAAAAAGTGGTTCTTAAAATTTTCTTTTACTTAGTACAATAACTGTGGGTCACCATAGGAAATACTTCTGATTTTTTTTTTAAATTTTTTTACTGCATTGAGTACATACTGGTAGAGTTCCAAAGAGAATATTTTCTAAAGAGATGAATTTTCGGTAGAGGAATGTCAGATTGACATGTTGAAGTGTTCGTATACAGTATGGAAAGAATAAAATCTTTGTTAAATGTTACTCCAGTTTTTGTTGCTAAATATATACGCATATAATTTTTCGCTGCAAGTTGGAAGAAGTGTTTTTCTACTCAAGGCAAGAAGCTGTCCTAGATATTTGACTGAAAACACTTGGAAATGGAACATTGTGGCAGGGAAAAATGGGGTGCAGGAAGATTCTGCTCTAGGCTGGCATAGGCAGGGAAGCTTTTAGGGGAAAGCCATCGCTCGAGGTTGCAGCATTTTGTGATTCAGTGTATTCTTTGGCTGAGGAAGCATGGGGACTTTCTCCTACAGCAGTTAGTCTCTGGAATTGCAGCTTGGAGCAGGGCTCAAGCCATGAGTACTCAGGGGCCTTCGGTCCTGTTTACCACCAAGGCTTACACAGTATTATCTCCTTACCCCTGGGCCTTTCCCTTTTCCAGGGAAACAGGACTCTGCTATGGTTAAGGAACAGTTTGAAGGAATCTGTCAAGGCAGCCTATCCCTAGGAATAATAATCACTGAAAACAATTTCTCACAAGAGGAGTAAAAATTTGTAAGCAGTCAATTTACTGAGCAGCACATCTACGTGCTGTGTGGAGCTCTGCACTGTAACTAGCTGGCTTGTGCATCTGAATCACTTCCTTTGCCTGTGGGTGGATTCTCACTGCTATTGTGTCCTATGCTAATAATTCTCTCTCGTGTTCACAGAACCAGTTTATAATAGGATGCATTTAGTGCTATCCCTGTGATGGTGTGGTGTTTGATGGGGCTGTTGAATGTGGATTAGCAACTAGGTACTGCAGTGTTGGGGACAGTTGGCAAGCTCCTGGGGTGCCAGGAATTTGCTCTAGAAGTCATTAATTAAAGCCAAAGGAGCTGGTGTCAGCAGTGCTGGTATTAAGTCAGAAGAGCCCACGGTTCTTCATTTTGTGTGTAGAATTTATGTATGTAGAATTTGTGTATTTTTAGTTAATTAACTTTTTCCTTCTGATTTTTTTTTTTGCTGTCCCTTTCCTGTTTTGAGCAAGTTACTAATGCTGGATTTGAAATCATCAAGTAAAAGCTGAAAACCTAAGATTTGAGAGCACTGAAAATGGCACTGTCAAATCAGAATGCCCCAATCCCTGATCCTGTATTGCATTTGAGTCCTTACTAATTTTTATATACCTTATATGTAAAAACTACACTGAGAGGACTTTACTGAGAGTACAAAGCTAGAAGATGCTTTTGCAACCTTTGTTTGGTCCAGTCATGTGTATGCATCATGATACAGTCTTCAGTTACCCAGGCCCACAATGCATTTTCCACCAACGCCTGTCATACTCAGTGCACAGAGTAGATGATACCCGTTTAATGAGCAGCTATTCAATATCTTGTTTCCGCCTCGTTGTTCAGTCTGTGGCCCTAAGGCCTTACTTACAGCATGTTATTTGAACCCCACTTTGAAGGCAGATTTATTATTCCCTTGGGGGCTTATCTATATTGCTCATCAAAGCAATATCCAGAGTATTGAAAAATAATTTTCATTATATTTCTTTTAAATGAAGAGACACAATTATTCCAATTTAATAGATGGGATTGCTGAAGGAAAGATAAAAATGACACTTGAAAGTTCTGACTACGTTTGAATCTTTAGTTCGGGAAAATGGGGCTTTGTTTTTCAGAGGAAGCGTATTCAATCTCATTGATTCCAGTTATAGAACATCCTCTTGACTTCGATTGTTGCTAAGAGTTTTTAACCCTTGTCTCAAAACAAGCTCACAAGACCTCTGATATAAGCATCCGGAAAATGGGAGAACCCTTAGAGTGAACAGCTTGTTTTAAACATCTCTCTTGTAAGTACGGTGTCGGTAACAGGTGTAGCAGCATGAAAATGTAATCTGGTGTAAGGTTCAGTTGTTCTGGCTGAGAAGCCACCACCCTGTTCCTAGTTCTGTAGCATTCTAGAACATGTCTTTCAATTTTTCTTAAAAACCTTCATTTTAGGTAATGGGTACCTTTGGTCTGTGCCTCGTATTGATCCCTTGGTGTATCCATCCAAGCCTCAACTGAACCAGGTGGTTCTAATCAAATAACAGCCATGCAATGATAGGACCAGACTATACAATGCATGAACACAGGTAGAATTAAGGCCATACGAGCACCATTGCTATTTACTTTTCCTTACTTCTGGATCAGTAGACAACCATCTGTCACTTTTTACTAATAATAGCAGCTCATATACAGAGCAAGAAGCTACTGCTACACAGTTTGTCTGAAGAGTTTGACAGGGTTTTCTGAGTGTAGATTATGACTTGTATTGCCAGTTTTGGAGGACAGTAGGCTTTAGGAAGCATCGACTCTTCGGTTCATTTCTGCCTCTCAATGTCACGTATAATTTCTCTGTTCCGCCTGTGCCGTTCCCAGATTTCATCCCAGTTCCTCTCCCCTCGTTCTTCCTCCTGTTACACTTTTTGTGCTTTTTGATCCAAAGTATGTGAATATAATATCTTTAATAGCTGAACTCTCTCAGATGAATGTTTGCAGTAAGGGTGATCTTGACAGAGTCACAACAGAGAACTGAAATCTAAGAGGTGGAAGTTTGGCTGGAATATTTCACAAGACAAATGAAGAGAGCACCTTGCAAAAGAAGGTTGTACGTGATCATAATTACCAGCATAGCTATAATAATTTCAATTTTTGAGGCATGTTTGAGTAACTGGCAAGAAAAAACACTTATGTGCTGTTGAAAAATACAGTGTGTTTCTCTTGCAGTTTGTGCCTGGGGAATGATACAAGATACTGTATTCTGTAGTTGCCATGACACAAATATTGTTTTTTCTATTATTCTTATATTAAACCTGGTTTCAGACTTCACTTCTAGTCGTCTTTCCCTTCCCAGATGAACACAAAGCTCTACTCCGTTAGCCCCAAATAAAACACAAATTGAAAGAATAAAAATTCAAGGCATCGGAGAGGAACGCCTCTAGCTAGAAAGTGTCCCTAGTAGGTGTCTGGTTACTATAGCAATCGCCATGCGGCATGTGACCAGCATGGTAATTGCAAGGTGCTTAAGAGCCTTTTCTCTTGCCTAAGTTTGATGTCTACTAAACAGAGGTGTTATGTGAGGTCACATACTCTCAATTGTAACTACCAGATGGATGGATAACGCAAACGATCAATTTGCAGCTCCCACTGGGCAGAAAATGGTGCATTCAGTTCATAGATTTTAATTTGTTTGATCTACAGCATGCTGCAAGTGCTGAGAGAAATTTATTTTCCCCAATCTAATGTTTGTACACCCATGTTTTGACCATCAGTTGTATGTGAAACTCTGCCATGTACATGTTCTGTGGATCTTTTCAGACCACATGGACAATTATATCTCTGCAAAACTTGTCTGACAATTATAGTGCAGTTAATGCTAGAGATATTGTATAACGCCAGCAAATAGGAGGCATTTGAAGGACAAAGTTGGTGTTTCAATAAAATAACCAATTGTTTTAAAGTTAATTCTCTCTTTGGACAATTACTTTGTCTAGTCAGTTTGGTGGTTTGACATCAATAATGCACACTCTCTCTAGCAAAAAAAGTAAAAGAGGGTATGATGTCCAATGTGCATACTGCATTACTTTTTAATGAGTATTTGAATAGGTAGTCTCAGATTTATTCTAGTATACAGCACTGTCGATTTGACTTTCGTCAATGTTTAAAGGCTGTTGAGAATCCCATTAAAAAAATCTTAAATGTTGATAGTTCTTTGCAACTTCCATGGAATGACATTTCTTTCTAGAGGATAGAGGAACAAGGAGTAGAGAGCCAAATAAGTGATTAAAAAAAATTAAACAAACAAAACAAACAAAAAATCCCACCGTATATAAATGCATGCATACTTTTTATTTACATATGCAAGTTGTTGAGGGTATATCAAACTCAAACCTGTATTTTTCACAATTTGGAAATATTCTTCTTTTGAAGGACCCTTTGCTGTACTACCCATTTTTAATTCCCGCTGCTGTCCACGGCTGCTGGTGCTGAACAGCAAAGCAAGGAGCGAAAGGCAGCTTGGATTTTGTTTTGGTTTTCAAGCATGATTTATTAACAGAATGGAAGTGTACATCCAATGTATTTCTTGGAAGATGGCTTTGTATTTCTTGGCTCTGAGACTTTGACTTACTAGCCTGAAAAGGTTCATTACCAGGTCAATCATAGCTTCGTAACATTAATTCAGATTAAAGAAAGATGGCTTTGTCACACATTTTAGATGCAAAGTGTGAAACATTACAGTATTTTTTCAATGCAGCTTGATAGATTAATGGAAAAGTATGGCACGTGTCAAAGCTGAAACCTCCATAGGCTGGAGAAATGTGCTTATTAGGAGTTGCAGTCAGAATTACTAGAAACACTGTCCCACATCTTTGATCTCTGTGCCTTATTTACTAATTAATTCATTTATTTTTATTATTGCTATGGTATACGAAAACAATTGGGGTATTTTTGTGAGTTATAGTTTGGGTTAGCAACTCAGTTTTTCCTCTTGTAAGGATTGTTGTTCTTTTCCTCTTCCCTGGTCCCATCCTCATCTAGTCATAAGGAAAAAAGAAGACTGTATCCAGCATTTTGCTTGAGGTAATAAGCATCTGGAATGGCAGGTCCCTGCTCAGGTCCTCTAGAGGGGCCCTGTCATATAGATTCTTGGCAGGCCGGTCACCCCAGGCCTTCGTGGCAGGTTCCTCTTGTGCTGTCTGTTGCTGTGTCCTCAGTCAGGCTTGGGCAGTCGAGGGTTTGTGGCTGTACAGTTTGGTAACTGTCATCAGTAGTCATCAACAACTAAGTGGTTCAACCACTGGCAGCCTATTATAGTTTTGTTTCCATGCTGATGACTGAAAGATAGACTAAGAAAAATAAAATTGATATGAGTTGACCTGTTTACAAGATCTTTTCCTTGTTCCACCCCTTTGGTCTCTGTTAGGTAGTGAATTCTTTTTTACCAAGGAGCATGCAGAATTGCTTAAAGAAGTGAGGTCGCATCCACTTTACTTTAAATAAAACAATAGGAATTTTCTGTGGTCTCTAAATCAGGTTCTGTATATTAAAAGCCATCGGATAAGCATGGTCATCGTGTTACCGGGAGAGATTTTCATGTTTAAAAAGCAGTGGTCGGCTGGTTTGGGTGAAGCCAACAATGGAATTGCCCTTGTCTTTATTAGAGCCAGGATCTTGCTCAGAATTTTGACACAGAGAAACTGTAGAGGAAAACAAACAAACAAACAAAAAGTGCCTGCGAAGTTAAAAAGGAATAATTTGGCAATCTGTTGAACCAGAGTAGATTTTTCTTCCTTGATCTCTGTTTTTTCTTGCTTGCACTTTTGTATCTCTACTATTGATTCTGTTTGTGCTGTGTTTGTTGAGGAGGATACAAATAGGGAATAATTATACAACAGTGCAAAAAAATGCTTAGTTCATTGATGTGTTACTTAATTTCATAACAAAAATAATTTAAAACATCTTTTGCTCAGACTTTCTGGTATAATTAAATCAATTCAAACTTTCTCTTTTCTATTACAGTTTGGTTTGCTGGTAAACCATAGATTTTTTTTCCACCCACCTCTGATTTGTTCTTTTGTTCTACTGTTATCAGCATGGGACAAGTGGGAGCTGATGGTTCAGCTGAAAGTAACCAGCAGAACCCCCCTGTAGTGGCAAGTCAATAAAATCCCAGATGATCCATCCATGACAGACTGTTCAATATATACAGAGTACTTACCGCACGTGGTATTTAGAATTTTTTTTTATAGTGCTAAACATGGAAGCATGTCTTCTGTAGTCCCTCCAATCATGTATTCAAACACACTGATAAGACACCCCCCAAACCTTCAGTTTCCAAAATGTGGAACGTGGAAATGTGAAATATGGGAGTGTACTGACTTGCTGACAATTTTTTTTTGTGTGTGTGTGTGTGGGGGGAAGTATAGATAGTATAGCTAGCAGAGATGCAGAATTTGAAGCAAGATCAAGGTACAGAGAGAAGTCATCATTTACCTAGAATTTTCTAATTTTTGTGGTTGCTTTAATGGTGGGATTTTAGACATCTTAAATTTAATGTCTGCTGTTGTTGATATAATAATCCTTAAAAGGCCGGATCTATTATTTTTTTTAACTGTGGAAGTACCTGGGAATGCTGTCATAGGGAAACATTGTGGAAAAAAATGATTTTCTGCTAGGAATATGTGGCTTCTGTGGTAGAAAAAGGGGTAGCCAGTGAGGGCATGGCAGCATGGGCATTCCCGAGTGAGTTGTAGGGTGGCAGTGGTGGCAGCAGCAGTGCTCCCCGTGCAGTGCCATGGAGCTGGGTGCAGTCTGGTGTCATCTGCCAGCAGCCCCAAAGATGGTATTCTGCTTTGGCTTGGACCAAAGGGGAATGGGAGCGAGGGTCCTATGTCTGGTAAGTGCCCAAATGAAGCTCAGCAAGGAAGCCTTTCCAACTGACTGCACTTACCAGATTAACGGGATTCATTTAATACTGCTGCTGTTACCCCTAATGTGCGACAAGAAGCTTCTGGCAGGGCTTGGGCCAGCGCATTGCTGAAGAACTTTGTGGGAGTTGCCTCTCACTTTTGGTGCATAGTTTCTTGTTGGTTCTGTAAAGCAAATCGAAGCAAGGGTGGAATCCTTCATCAGAGTTGTACGAAGGGGGTTAACTGTATGTTGTTAGCCTGAACGGTTGTTCATTAGAATGGGATCCAAATTTTGGGTGGATTAAGGCACCTCAGCTAGCCACCTAGACTTAGCTGGAATGAATGTGGGCCTTAGAACAACTTAACCAGCCTAATTAGCGTTTCCACGCACTAATCTATCTGATCATCTAGACCCTTGTTTATGGGAACTGCCCCATCGTAAATTACTAGCCAGGGATACTGCACTGGCTCTGTGGGTTGATAGGTATGGGCTGAAGATAGGATGTCCCTTCTATAAAATGCTGAGGGGTACACAGGTATGTGGTTGCAGCCTGGGGTTAAAAATTGCTTACTGTGCAGTGTTTGACCCCATATTAGAAGTTTGATAACACGTATGTATTTTTTCAGCTAATAGATTTTGCTTTGTGAAGAAAATGCAATCCACACACTACAATAATTTTTCCAGTTGCTTTAAATTAGGAAGAATGCCTTCAGCAGCCTTGAATTTTTAGGGCCTACCTGGATGTTCGGCATTTCTTTGAGAAAGGTACCCGAGCTTGTGTTATTAGACCTATTGCCAGTTAGTGCCCTCCCCTTTCACTGCAGAACTGCGTTTTCCATAGGTGTGTGCCCCATTTCTGGGGCTGTGAGAAATGAGGAGTGCTGGTGTGCTGCTACTTAGCAAGAGCTTTTGGTTTCTTTGACCACACCTAAAACTGTGTTGCCAAATTTGGGTGCCTGGGATCTGGGGACAGGAGCTAAGGGCAGTTAAGGTCAATAAGGATGGTGTCCCTCCATGAATTTGTACGTGTGATGCTAGCTCTGTAGCTCTCGTTAGCAAGTATCTGATATACGTGTCACAAGGCACTTCGCCAGGTTTTGGTCTGTGGGTGCTGTCACGCTGTACACTTGGTTTCATGTGGAGTGGTGTGGTGGTGTTCAGAAACAAACACAACAAAAAAAGAGGTGAGGAAGGTGTTGTTTCACTGTAGACAGTTACTGGCTATTTAATAGGAGGGGGCTGACTTCTGCGTGCAGTCCAGCTTTCTACCTCAGAACTGCTGCATTCCCTCAGTATTTTTACCCTAGCATGGACTGAAGTGAGGATGGAGTATGCAGGACTAGAAAACCTCCCTGGTGTACTGAAGCTCTTGAAACCGTGTCTTTCTCCCATCGCCTGTGACAGCCCATGCATGGCACTGCCTGCCTGTGGTCGTGCTGCCCTCCCTGCTTCCCGTGTGTGACTTCCCCGAGCCTTCCTCCACCCCTCTGTCAGGAAAGCCTGCTCCTTTTCCTGGGTGTCACGCAGTCCTTTTGCCTTATCCTTCAAGACTGAAATAGGTATATAGATGAAGGCGTAGTAGCGAGACCCGTGCTTTAGGGGCTGAGGGACACGCCTTGGATTTGTTAGAGACCAAACCACAACATACATCGCCACCTACTTCAGCAACCTGCCCCGCATTAAGGCTCGCTTCGTGGGGGGAATAAACAAGCGCTACCACCGACTGTGAGGGGTTTAGTTTTGTAGGGGAAGAAGGGTGGCGGAAGTGCAAGATCTGACTAAAATGGGGAAGGGGCGGTGGCCTGGTGCCTTAAACAACGACACTGCGTGGCTGAGCCCCTCAGCACCCCGGGCCGCGCTGGCCGCCCCTCATAGCGGGTCCCTCCCTTCGCGCCTCGCTGCCGCCTGTCCCCGGGGCCGACCCCCGCCCTTCCCCCGGAGCCCCCCGGCAGAGAAGCGCCCTGCCTGCCCCCCTTCCCTCCCTCTTCATCCCTCCCCTTCCCTCCGTCCCCTCCCTCCGTCGCCGTCCCCGCTCCGCCCCGCGGGTGCCGCCCCCGGCGGCGGGAGGCGCCCATGGCCCGGCGGCGGCGGCCCCGCAGAGCCGGGCGGCAGCATGAGCGACGAGGTGGCGCGCCGGGGCGACGGCAGCGACAGGGGCGAGGGCGGCGGCAGCCAGCGGAGAAAGCGGCCCAAGAAGGTAGCGGGAGGCTCCCCCTGCCCCTCGTCCCCCCGGCGGGGTTTGTGGCGGGGAGCTTGGAAAGGCGCGGCTTTTGGGTTCGGGCTGCCGGAGAAGGTGGGGAGGGAGGTGCTGGGCTCTTCGGGGTCTGGTGGCGTCAGGGAAGCAAAATGGGGGCACCTGTTGCTTGCAGCCCTCTGTTGGAAATGGGCGCTGAGGGAGAGCTTGTTTAGCTCCCGTCTCCCCTGGAAGAGGGCTGTGGTTCTGCATAATCCTGAAATATACTGCTTTATGAGTCCCCCCCAGTCTTTAATCGGAGCGGGTACAATGTGAGTTACCCTGCTGCATGCAGGTGAGGAATTGCTCCGATGCAAGGAAGGATCCAGCCCACGCAAAGATCGTTCTCTGATTAATTCTCCGACCCTTCGTGTTGTATAGGATTTGTGTTTTAGCCAGTGTTGTACATGAGCAAGATAAATCCCTGCAAACGGGGAGCATGTAGAGAGCTGCAAGGAGATGCTCGTTCAGAGACTTCTCCAGGGGTTTTGAGCTGCTGATGAAGAAAGGCTGTTTGGCGATAGATGACCCTGTCAGGCCTCATTTCCCCACGGAGGGAAGGTTCTCTATGTGTCACTGTAAGCACCCGAGATAATCCAGTCTAAGCAAGAAGCTGAACAAAACCTGCCTCACCCCACCCCATTGTGCTTGGAGTATTGCCTGGATCTCCACACAGTGGGGGATTTTATATCGCATCCTGCCTGTACGTGTGAGTGTGACAGAGGTGGAGGGAACGCCTGCTTCGTCTCACCTCCAAACGTGAGGGCAGAATTGGAAAGGGTGGTTTGTGCGAGTCCACCTGAAGAGGCAAAAATCAAGCGATTGGGTGTGTACCTAGTGCTTTCACATGACTGGGAGCAGTCTCTTTAGCAGGGAGGTTTTGAGGCCCTGAGAAATCAAAGCGGGTGTTTCCATCTCCTTTTTTTAATCCACACATACGGGGTTTCTTGTTTTGCCATTGTTTTCTAAATAAAGAGGCCAAGAGCCTTTCAAGGTTGAAACACAAGTGTATGCTACTCTGCTGCCAAACGGTGCTTAGAAAGCATCTCTTGTACAGAGCCTGCATATTCAGGGTCTTCCAACAGCTGATGCATCCATTTTTCAAAAAATGTAACCAATGCTTTTGTGTCTGCAAGATATCTTTTATGACTGGAAAACGTTAATTGGTCATTTTCAATTGACAAGTGTAAAACAAACAAAAAATCGTAATCACTGAGTTTGGATGCAATAGATGTTAGTGCTTCAGGTCTGGTAAAGGCTTAGGTCTACTGAAGTTTTGCCCTTATTGTCTTTATGAAGAAATACATTTCCAGACCTGAACGTTCATTTTTAGATTCTAGGAATAACTTTCTTAAAACTACAAATTGATATATATAATTTTTTAATAGGGAAGAGACATCCTGGAATAGCCAAGGGTGTGAGAATTCCAGATGGAGGTTGTTTGTCTGAATCGGAAAACAAGCATTTGAACTCAGTTCTGTTACACGTTGACTAGGTAGGCAGTTTCTAGAGCAGAGATGAAAGTGCCACGTGCACGAGCTCCAAAATCAAAAGTAACGTAGCCTGTTTTCAGGTCCTGAACTACTTTAGCTGAACGGAGCTGCATTGCACCATCCAGCGTGCCCTCTATCTGTTCTGTGGAAGTTGATCCCTTTTGTGTAGATAGTTAAATATTAATTGAGCTAGATGAGTTTGATCTATTGGGAGAGGTGGAGGGAAGCGCATCTCAGATACAGGATCCAGTTGGGTCATCTTCTATTCCAAGAGAACATCTGAGCTGGGAAGTAGTGTAGGGTTTTCTCCAATTCACAGCAGTGCTCCAGGTTTGTTCTATATTTGCACACTTTAAAATGAAGTGGCTTCAATGTCACTCTAATACAGAATAGGAAAAACTGAACAGTTGAAATTTTCATAACATGGAGAGATTAACGACCCACCAAAAATAAATTTATTCTGTTTGGAGGTGCTTGTGAGCAGAGTCAGTGGGCTGCCCTGATAGGTTTGTGACTCCAGCTGTACGGTTAAGATCCGATTTTCCTGTGGTACTTCTCCACGTTACACCTGGAATATCGTGAACTTCGTTCCTAGGAAAAATCATGTTAAATTTCTATCCTCATCCAGTTCTAGTGTCGGAGAGTATAAGACTTATTCTGCTGGAGGTGAGAGTGAACAGGGACTGCCTTGTTCTGTCGCTGGTGTAACTGAGCGGAAACCCAGCGGGAGCAGTGCTTGGTGTGCGTTGGTCCTGTCCTTGTAGCTGGTGTACCGCTTGTTCTGAAGAGCAGTATAACGAGTGAATGTGAATTTATGCTGCGTCAGGTTTTTGAGACCTCCTTCTGTGTCTTGCTGAGCATGTTGTGCAGTGTCCAGGTGTCCCAGAACCCTCCCAAGGATGGTTTTCCCTATTATAGAATGCTTCAGATGAAAAACCACCACAACAGAAATCAAAAAGCCTGCTGGTTATCACGTAGAAAACAAAGCATATTCCTACTATCTATTACTAGAAGCACTGATGGCAAAGGGGATTCCTGAAACCACAGGTTCTTACTGTGCTGATCATAAAGCACACGCCATTGAGAGACTGATGCAAAAATAATTAATCTCAGCTTATTAAGGAATTTCCCTTTTGTAATTTGTGTTGCTCAATAAGAGAAATTAAAAGCCTGGAGTCAGGCTCATACTACGAAAGACTCAGAGGAGGTTGTAATGCTTTTTTTTAGGAAGATGCGTATGACTTCTCTTAACCCAAGCATCGTCTCCTATTTTAAATGCAGCTGCAGAAAATACTAAATTGGATGCATTAGGTGAGGTACTTTCACTGGAGAAATGGAGGGCGTATACCTGCTAATGGAATCATTACAATGTATAAGCTAATGCTTTTAATTAATTTTGATTACTTAAGACTATTAATTCTGCACATAAGGTAGTTGAGACCTAGTTTGGAATACACGCAGAATTTTGGTCACCGAGGCTTAAGAACAAGAATGGATACGCGTGCAGAGAGGGATTGCTGGATGAGAGAGCCTCTCTTATGGAAAAACTAGAAGGGCTTGGCTTGTTTCGTGTGCTAGAGCAAAAGGCTGTCTGAGGGCAAAAGGAAATGAGGTTCTTCAGCAGCCTTCTGATAGGTATAATCAGGTAAAGAACCAAGAGAAACTTGATTAGTTATGAATGAGATGTGATTTCTCTAACAGAGCACTGGACTGGATTCAACTTAAGGAGGTCCCTTTCATTCCCTTGTTTCTCGGTTTTCACTTATATCATTTGTGTTGCTGTAATGATATTACAAAGCAGTTTCATTGATGGCAAATGGGCTATTTAAGTCTTCTTAAATGTTTGTTTACGAGGTTATTTCTCTCTTCCAGCTACAGAATTTAGGAGAAAATTGAATGCCTCCAGAAGAACAATTTGAGCCAGTGTGTGTCTCTCCCTAAAATCAGCATGGAGGCTTCTGTACCAGCAGTCCCAATCTGCTGGGTGGCATTGCCTCCAAATTGCCTTCATTTCACACTTGCTAAGACCCTCTTGTCTTCCCTAGGTGCATCTATTTCCCTCACCATCTTGTTATTACTGGTGAGAGACAAATGGCTGTGGCCATGCTGCTCTTTGCTTCCCTGTTTGATGATCCCACTGAGATGAAACCAGACCAAGTCTTCTCTTCTAAGAGAGACCAAGTCCTCTAGTTTTAGAAGGACGAAGATTTTACTTCAGTTGGTACACAGTAAGCTGAACAGGCAGAAAGAGCTAATGAGGGAAAAACTAGATCTTATTAATTTTACTAGTACTGTGGCTTTTTTAAATCTAGAAGGTTTTATTCTTTTGGCTAAACCAGTTTTAGAGAACTGCAACAGCCTTGCTTTCACTTGACTTAACCCAATTTACGTGAAAGTAAACAGAGAGAAATGGCTCTGGAAAGAAGAGAATAGAGGGCAAAAAAGTACAAAACCTCTTTCTAAGTCATGGAAGTAAGAGACGGATTTGTAAAAAAGATCGATGATTAAACCAGTTGTATTCCTAAAGATTTATGCTCCGATGCAACTCCACTGATAGTCTTGCACTATCAGGTCATGAGTTGCTTGTTCCCTTTACCTCTTCTTCCCATCACAAGGCTTCCAGTACATTTTGTGCTAGGTATAAAACTAACATCGTAGCTGCAAATGCTTTTTTTTTTTTTTTTTTTTTTGCTTTTTATTTTTCTCTCTGTCCTTCCCCGCCCGCTCCCTCCAGCTGTGGTTGCTATGAGAAATGGTAACAAAACAAGAACACTGTGCCCGTACCTCACGAGGAGATAAAGCACCTTACCTCTCACTGGTTGCAGCAGAGCAGCCATCACTTTTGGTGATTGCATCAGCACCAGGCACCCCGTGTTTCTCTCGCGGCAGCCCCATGGTGCCTGACACTCTGGGGAAATAATTTCCACTTACTGCAGCAGTGAGACAAGGGAAATAATGACGGGGGATACAGCTGAACATCTAGACTCCAGAATTTTGTGTTGTCATCATGGTTGTTTTTCTAGCATCCTAAGTGTGTAAGGCAGAGCAAACGACACCAGCCACACCTGGCTTTTCTAGGTCTCATAGTGCAACAGGAGCACTCCAGGTATTCTTGTGCTCTGCCGTGCTGGTGGAATAAGCAATGAACACGTCTTAGAACTGACACAACTACTTATAAGGTTACATTTATTCATGTCACACTTCAAAATTAACATATATGTTGCTCTCTGAAATGTTTGAAGTTATTTTTAAAGGAGTAATAGGCAACAAAGCAATGGAGATATTTTAGCTATTAGCAGATTTGTGCAAGCGCTACATTTCACAGATTAAATGCTGAGAAGCTGATAAGGAGGAAATCGTCTGTCTGCTCGTGCACCTGGATAAAAGTGGTGAATTTTATACAGACCTGTGTGTAGAGTTGAGCCCGCATCCGCTTGATGTGCATTTTAGGCTTCCGATTTATCATTCGCAGTTCTTGCTCATTTTCCCAAATGTTTGGCAAACAGCAGCTGAGTCAGAGCAACGAGTCCCTTGTTCCCCAGCCAGCTTCCCTTTCTCCCTGCAGGATGCCTGGGGCTGTCAAGTATCGCACATATTGCATTGTGCTCGCACATCTTGCAGCCCCGTCACACATTCCTGCGGGCTGACCGTGACAGGCACCGAGCTGGGTTTTCGGGGGAGCCTGAAGCTCTGGGGACACCGAGCTCCAGGCTGGAGGCAGCCACGTGCTCTGCCTCCGCTTGTATTGCAGCGTGCGAATGGCGGAAGAGTGTCTGGGAGGAGGATTTTGGCAACAGGATAAGGTGCTGAGAAGGCCCGGTGCTTCTAAATGCATCCGTAGTGAGCGTTTGGTCTTTCAGAGATGGTTTGGTTGGGTTTTTAGGTCTTAACCTGTTCAGCAGCTGACTCGAGCAGCTGTCCAGGGATACGGTGGCAGCCTCTCTTACCTGCTGGGAGAGGCCACGTCCCATGCAGCCGTGTCCCCCTGCCTCCCCGTGCACGCCTGCTGATGCTTCAGATGGCATTTCTGGCTAGGGAGGCTTTCCACTACACAAATTGCTGCTGACATACACAGCACGTAGATATCTAGGCTAGACATGGGGAGCCCTGGAGCTCTGAAGTGCAAGGAACAGGGGGAGGCCAAGAAAATAATAAGACGGCTGGGGCCATCTCTTGCATCCTCATTAACTTGTAGGAATTAATTATTACAGAAGCTTTCCTTGCTGATTAAGTGGGTTTCTTTTGTCTTGGTGACAGAAATTGCTGAGCTGAAAGTTTGAACTTGCTGTTATTATTCCTACACTGTACAGAAATAATGCAGTATTTCCCCACTTCATTTTCAGTAGAAATTTGTTGTGTTGTTATCATTCTGTGTGATTCTGATCCTAGATTGGTTGCGTTTTCCCACATATTTTCCCCTTGATTTCATTGTGCTCTGGCACCAAACAGGGTGTGGGGAGAGTAGACAGAGATGGACCAGTGTTTAAGGCTCCCTCAGAACAGCTTATGAACTTGCATGAGTGATGCAGCGAGTTGCTTCAGGTCCCACTTGTGTAAACAATATGTAGTTGAACATACGTGTAATTCATTTCTGAATTCACCTTTCTGTTTTTGTAAGTGAGATGTTGGAGGACACAAATGCAGTGTTCCACCTTGGCCTTGTAAAGAAAAAGGCAGCGTATCCTTACAGGCACTGTAAGTCAGATACGTGGGCATTGAAGGGTCTTCCCCAAACCTTCCCGAAATAAAAATTCTTGAGCACAGAGCAATTTAGGGAGGGAAGGTAGATGCCTACCAACATCATCTCATCTAAGCTGTGGCAGCATCCAGCTAGCTTGCCGTTGGGTTACACGCAGGTAAGCAATTTGTAACCTGCTTGTATTTCCTCTCAGTATGGCTCAAACACAAAGAAACATTTAGTCCATGAATGAAGTGCTCTCTGGAGAGCAGGATCGGCTTTGAAGGAAATGATAGAGTAAATTGCAGTAATTGCAGCTTGAAATGGTTTTCTAGGTTAAACAGCATATAGGTTTCTGCCATAGGCTAAGTGTTTCCGAAGCGCTTGGTTGCTTTTGTTTGTTTCATCCAGTCTTGGGTGGCATGGGTTTGTAGTATGGAATAGTACTGGATCTGAGCAGAGTATATGGATTTGAAGAGGCACCAGGAAAGCACAGATTCCTGCAACAATTTAGTTTCACAATAAACTAAATCTGCTAAAAATCTGACAATTTGTTCCACTACTTGGCTTTTTTATAAGTTGTTGTTTGAAGTGTTTGTTGATGTAGTTGAGGCAGTGAAGAACATCAGTGATGGTTTTGAAATACACAAATGAAATCTGATGTTTATAAAAAATTGCTTTTTTTTTTCCCCCGTAGAAAATATGATTCTGAACCTTGTTTGTAACTTAAATTAAAAGCGATGCAGCTTTCCTGCAACCAAAGGGCTCTGCTAGTCCCTCATTTTTAAACGTTTTAAACATCTAGTACATCTGGCAGTTTTCAACATCAGAGAGCAGATGTCAGCGTGCAAATGTCAAGAGACAGTGGCACTTACTCATCATGCAAACTGTTGTAACCGTGATCCGGCTGTCCTGGTAGACGCAGCGATCCAACCAAGGAATGAATAGGCTTAAACATCAGGAGAAGTGGGTTGTGTGTGTGTATGTGTGTGTGTGTGTGTGTGTGTGCTGTTATGCTGTATGTCAGCCTGTTGGTGTGTGTTTTTGGCTGGGCTTGGGCCACCGACTCGGCTGGACGTCGGTGTGGGCTCGTGGAAAGCTGCCAGCTGTCATCAGCTGCGCTCTGGTGTCCGTTGATGCGTACCTACGGAGCAGGGCAGGGCTCGTGTCAGAGAACAGAAGCGCTGGGAGGGCGCAGCTTTTCCCATGGATCTGTGATTCACGCTCTTTGCCTCGAAATGCCGAAGAAAGGCGCTTTATGAGCTGGCGTTTCCATGTGCGCTTCCCCTCCTTGGCTCGCGCTGGTGACTGCAGGGTTCTGAGAAACGAGTGAAAGGGATGAGAGATGGAAAACGCCGCCTGTTCCTGTCCTAAAGGGTGCCGCCCTGCTAAAGACGTGCTGCTCGGGTTGGAGATCCTGGCCTCCCCTTTGGTCCTGGGAGCTGCCGACAGTGGGGTGGTTTGCGCGAAATAAAACACCGAGCGGGTGAAGCGGGGAGCTGAGCCCTACGGTTCCCCTGGGGAGAAAAGGTACAAGAATCTCGCCTTGCACGCGTGCGCCCTGCCCACCAAACGCAGCTTTTGTTGCTGCATTTAGTTTTAATTAACCGCTTGTAATGGTGCGGAAGGTGTTTGCCAGGGGGGCTCCAGCACTTAGGGCTTGCAACCGCCGTGATTGCGTTTGGAGGGAGAAGCGTGGGGGGCTTCTGGTTAATTACATCGGCTGCTGTGTGCTCCTGCACGCCTCTCTCCCTCCTGGCCGGCAGCGGGACTGCTCTTTTCACAGCAACGTAAGCAACAGAAGCAGCAGGCAGTGCTTTCGTTTGGGTAACAGCTGCCACAAGCTCATTATGCCCTAATGCACGCTTCAGGATGCGGGGTTGTTCCTTTGCCGTGTAAGCTTAGGAGCACGAGCCATTTGAAATACAGCTGACAGCAATTAGGATAGTGATGTTCAACACGCCTTTCCTAGAGATCATTGTTAGGAAACAATTGCTACACACCTCTGAGCAGAAATAATACAGACCGGCTCACGTTTGTACAGCTCTTACATGAATGATATCCCATTTTTTTTTTTGGTAAATGAATGAAAAAAATCCTATCACTGGAAACCTCATCTGTATAATTTGGTTCCGTCTGAATGGAAACCAAATATGTTTAATTAAAAAATAGAATAATCACTAAATGTAAGCAGAAACATAATTAACGAGTCACCTTTTTAATTGCTGTAGTCAAAGTGACGAAGATACGGTTGCAAAACAGTTGAGTCTGAGTGAGTTGGTGAAGCATTATTTTGGGTGTCCATGCAGGAGACCAAAGCTGATGGATCATTCACATGGGTAAGCACCCTTTAGGCTGGGACTTTTGAAAATGGTGGGGCTATGGTTTATTTTCTCTGGTCTCTTTTGAAGGCTGAGGCCATGGTGTGAGGAGCAGCATCAGCTGGCACTGCCCCTTCCTGTGAACCAGGTTAAGAAACTGGGTTTGAAAGTTAAGTGCGAAAGTGAGGTGTGTTAGGTTTTATTTACAGCAGCGTATCATTCAATGTACTCCGTCCTTCCTACGGAAACGCCTGGCAAGCTTTCCTCCTTAATGCTTCCTTTCACAAAACTCAGCGTGCGTACCGGAGTCGCGTGGATCTCACCGGGGTGTTCACAGTGCGTGACCTTCCTGCTTTCTGACACCGCTCATGCGTCGGAGCAGAAGGTGAGGGAGCATCCCTGGACATTTTTTTTACAGTTCTCTTTGCTCTCCATGCCCTGGACTTTTCACCCAAGGGCGTGCTGAGCCTTGAGTCTTTTCTCAGAGGTCACACAAAGTATTCAGGAACTGTTTCGGGGTGATTTTAACAGTAGTATCTTAAGATGTGTCCTGGAAAGTGGACTCTTCTCTTAGCTGCGTTCAGAAAAAAAACATGTCATGTTTTGCTGTGTGAGTCAAGGCTTGTTGATGTTAATGGAGGGATTTCCATTGACTTCAGTAATTTTCAAAGACTGCCTTTTAATGGCTTTGAGCTTCAGCCCATCAGGAATAAGCTGAGTATTTCCTTGTTTACCCTTGATGTTTATGGCATTTAGCTACATTAACAGCTGAATTAGGGCTAATTTTCAATATGCTTAGAGTTTGGATTAGATAAATTCCGGGGCAAAGTCTTTAATCCTTCTCCGGAACATTTTTCCTTGTTACTTAGTAGAATTATCTGGATGGCTTTATTGCAATAGCAATCACAACCATTAGCATATACTGATGTTTGTGGAAAACACATAATACCATCAGTCCATTTCCCAGCTTTTACCATAAAATTCAGCAAACTGATACCTGTAGAAGCATACAGATACCTATCTAACTGAATTGTACCGATTTGGCCTTAAAACAGAAAAGCAGTGCTCAGCTGTGACCTAACTGAACCACAGCTGTCAGGATTGAATAAGTTCATCACATATAGCCTTGAAGCGGTGCAATGTATGGGTGGATTATTTGTGCCAGGTGGTATTAAAACAATTTCTTTTGGGGGGAGTTCATTTTGTTTATTTATTTTTCTGATTTTTAAAAATAGTAAATGAAATAGCTACTCTAACATCTTTTCATCAATTCTTTTGTATTTTGCTTTATGTCATTGCTGAGACCCGGGATTGTATTTCCCCCGCTCTAATCCATAGTGAAGCGTGTCTCAGTGCTCCATCATGTGTGGCACTGAAATATTGTGTCCTTTTTTTTAAGACTTAATTAAACTTACAAGATACGGTGCTAGCAGAATTTCACTGAGAGTTGCTGGACCTCCAGTAAGAAGAAAGCTGGATTTAGACACGAGCAAGGGCGTCGATTAGCTGAGCCATTAGTTTGCTAGGAATTTATTTCCAGGTGTGTTGCAGGTGGTGCTGTCTGCAGTGCTCTGCGTACCCAGCCTGGTGTTGTGCAAGGGAATGAACTTCAGAAGAGAAGGAGAGGTGAAATCGTCTTACTCAGAGGTCTTTAAAACTAGCATCACCTTCCCCTTCTGTAACCTTCAGTTTTGTTTCCCTGCAAGCTTTCCAGTGTTGCTGGAAATAAGGACATGTGTTTGGAAAATCAGGCTGAGTGATTTTGTTTCCAAAATGTGAGCTGCGGTGCCTGTTTATTGTGCCTGAATCTGATAATCCTGACGCTGTCCCGTTCGGTCAGATGAAGCCCCTGACCCGTAACTGGTGTACTGTTGCTGGGTAGAGGAGTTTGTTTCACACGGTCAGAGTGTGACTACTGAAGCCCTTCATCAGACTTTTTGGAGTACAGATATTGCAGTCTTTAGGATGGTCTAAAACGTGGTGCATGAGTGTAGTGCAGGAAGGGCACGTTCATGGTGGGAAGCGCTTGATGAAACAGCTTCGCTTATCACAGAGGTTCCCTTTAAGACAGACAACGAGCGTCTCTCCTTACAGCAGTAATGTCCAGGAAGGGATGTGGATGATGCCTTCTGGTGCTTGTGCTAGCTAGGGATGGGACTTAGGTTTTATTGTAGCTCTGATGTGTGTTTCTGTGATCAGTGTCCAGAACTGCGGCTACTGGCATGCTCCCAGCTGGGCACAGCGCGGACAGGCTCTCCAGCCCCACCAGCACCAAGGTTCGGATGCAGAATTGCCAAAAAAACACCAGGTGGGAAAACCCTTACAAAATAACAGCAGGGATTGTGTGGGGGAGGGGTGTCCTCTGTGGTTGTAAGGAATGAAAAACTCCTAGTTTTTATCCTGGAGAGGATGCTGCCATTTGTGAAGTTTGCTTGTATGTAGAAGCTTGGTCAACAGACCTTGTTTTCAGAGTAGCAGAGAGACCGTACACTCAGTGTCTCTCTCAACACCTTAGCAGAAAATGTTAAAGTATGATCCCTTCCCTCTTTGAAACCTCTTTTCTAGAAGTATTGCTTTTTGTTTGATCTCATAACTAAATATTTGTTCTGTTACTCATAGGTTTTGCTGAGCAAAATTTTAAAATATCATTTTAAATTACAAAACATTTCAGAATGGAAGTGAAAGAAACATACTTTTTTCTCATTGATCTCATTTAGCCTCTGTTATAATTGACATAAATGTTTGGTCTGGCTGCAGCGAGGTTCTAATGAACGCTAAAGACCTTCGTCCACTCCATCCATGCAGCTTGTCACTCCATGCAGGGCTCAGTGAATTGTTTTTCTTAGGTCGCTAAATGCCTTCAGTGTGTCTGTCCACTTGAATTAAGAAATATTTCTTTAGTGGTTCTGAATGAAGAAATGTTTCTGTAGCCTCTGGGAATTTGCTAACTGTAGAGGTTTCACAGTTGGGTTGCTGGGACGTAACGTGATTTCAGTGAAATGAAATGGAGAGCCACAGGAGAAAAAAATATGGGAAAGGTTTTTAGGAAAATAACTTGAAATCCAGAAAGGAGAAGTCTTGGAAGGGATTCACATTTTGCTTCTAAAAATAACGTGTTTTTCATCAGCAGCTCTCTGTTCTTTGGACATCATTTTGAAAATACGATTTATTCTCCCTCTGCCTTCACCTCTTCTCTTGATATTCTTTAAGAAATATGCCTAAAATCTCCATCTGCCTAGGCCAGGCTGCCAGCGAAGTATTTAATTGTGAATTTATTCAAGCTGTTGTCCTTGTTCCTGTGTGCAGGTGCAGTGCCACCTTGCAGCACGCGTAGCAGCAGGCAGTGGTGGTCCAGGCCACCAAGATGAGCGGGCAGCAGCTCCACTGCCCAGCAGCGGCTTCCCCATCACCTTCCCATGCATGTTCCAGTAGGAGAGGTCACCTTCCCCTCCTCTCCAGAGTCTCTTGTAACAAGGCCTGTGTTCAGCGTTAATTTCAAGTGTAAAATCAGACATAATGTTTAGATGCTATGTCTGATTGTTCTTTAGTGATTTTGCTATGTACAGAAACAGCATGAAAGCCATTAGCAATATTAAGTCACTCCGTTTGTATAATGGACGTGTCTCTGGCAACACTGCAGTGTTAATTTCCTCTTAAAACAAGATGTGGGTGCTCTTCCTTTTTGCAGTGGCTTTATTAACGGGAGGGAAGTGCCAAGGAGACAGAACAGCATGATGGCTTTTGTTCCTTAAAGTTTTACTCCTCTCAGTCTGTAACATCAGGGATTGATCTAATACGATGCTGGGCACTTGCTTTCCCACTGAGAATACTAAGCTGTGGATTGGTTTTCAAACATCTTTCAGGATAAGGGCTTAATTATCCGCGTCACTATTGGCATGCACATCAACTATTTATAAAATGCAGGGAGCTTCCAGCCAGGGAATGAAGGAGTTCTTGGGTTTCATGGACGTGAGCAAATACAGCATGAAAAATGTATGTGTGGTTTCCCTCACCTTTTCAGGGCTTCAGATTTAACCTGTTGTGCAGGACAAATTGCAGAGCTCTCACAGCTGCTAGGGCAGTGCCTCAAGTTATGAATATTTCAAAGAGATATCTTTTATCACCCTAAGAGTTAGTGTAAATGGGACAGAGCAAAGTTGCAGACTGTCACAGGTGAGACCACCTTTCTTATTTGGTGATGTGCTATCACAGGGATTGCTGATGAGTAATTTTCCATCTGTAACTTTCTACCTAATAATCAGAATTTATGTTCTTTTTCAATTATATATATTAAAAAATTCTGATTTTGTTTTGGACTATAAGGAATAAATATTTAAATATCTTTTTTTTTTTTTTAAGTGAATTTCTAGACTTTAGAGCTGGGAACTCAAAGCTCTTGTTTCCTTCTGGCAGTTGGTAACTGAGGTGGAGCAGGAGCCTTGTGCGAGTTGACCTCCTGGTCTGGAAATCAAAACTCCCAAGACTGCACTCAGCCCAAAGAGAGTACCCTGAAGCTAGGAACGACAGGAATCTGGGCTGCACAACAGCCACAGGAGATGGGTAGGAAACAAGCAAGATTTGCCATGGTTTGACTAGAAATGAATGTGATGAAACTTCCTTGATGGGGAAATTCCCAACCATCTCTGCCTACAGCCCCTTTGACTGTATATACTGGTAAAGCATTGTATTTATCTCTTCATGTTCAGTCTTAACATTTTTGCCAAGTCTGTGTCAGTGTTGCTATCTTGGCAATACAGACATGGCTGAAACGGAGATACCAGTGAGGTGCATTTGAAGGGAGCCTAACAGATAAAGCTGAACCAGAAGACTGATGACTTCCTCAGAGTTAGATTTTTTTTTTTTGAAATAAGTTCATTTTGACAGTAGAAATAGAAAACCTGATGATATCTGTAGGATTGAGAAGGGTGGAACACAGAAGGAAGTGAATAATAATCCTCAAGAGATGTTACGGGAGAGGGATGAAAGGTACTCGTATAAAATATCAGATCGTGCAGTTATGACCTAATAAAATTTTCTCCTGTGGTCTTGGTTCTTAATGCTTTGGAAGTCAAAGGCAACAGGGACCTGAACGTGATAGTTGACTGCAGGATACAGATGAGTGAACCACAAGTCTGGTAAGGAAGCAATCCTGTGGTATTATCAAGTATAGTCCTTCGAGTAGAGATGGTGAATGTCAATGCTACTGTACAAAACACCAGTGACATATCATCTATAATAATATGCAAAATTTGATAAAACCAAGCTTTACAAAGATGATTGCAAATTGAAACAGGACAGGAGAGGCCACAGAGGAGACTTGGAAAAAGTAGTTTGTTTTATAAGAGACGAAAATGTTGGCATGGATTATAAATGGATATAAATTTTTCCGTTTAATAAATTTAGGCCTGAAGTTATACTATTTGTAACCATTTGAGTAACTAGGTTTTGAAGCCACCATCTGCTAGCAGAGCAAAGAGAGGCAAGTAAGTTGGCTGATTTAGCATGGATTTAAATAAACTTATGGCTAGGATTAGACGGTGTGTTGCCTGCAATAGCAGGAGGCTGGACTTGAAGACCGAAGATACCGTGTGCATGCCAACTCAGAGATCTACCCGGAACAAACAGAGTAGAGCACAGATCTCCCTGACTAGAAGAACTGTGTTTTTTATTACTGGGGCCATGAGCAGCTGTAGTAGGTGAGAGAGTGCTTGTTTTTTGTACCGGGAGACCTAATTCTTTCAAGTCTGTTGGGTCTGGATAGCATCAAAAGGAAATGTCGTTATGCTAGGTCAACCACTTGAGATAAAAGGCCCTAATCCATGTCATAACCCAATACAGTTGAGGTCTTTTTCCTTTTCTACATGTGCTGATATTTTTGCTTGACAGGATATACTTGACCTTTAGTTGTTGCTGTTGTTGCTCTTTTCTTTTCCTTCAGTGGTCTGCAAGAAATACTTCAAGAGATTTTTTTATTTCCAATCTGAGTGTCAGGGTTGCGTGTATTTTTTTTTTCCAAAGGACTTTTTATTTTGAGGTATGCTAGTAGTGTTTGAAATACGTTCCTGTTGCACCAGTCATTTTCATGCACAACCACTCCCTAACATTCAGTCATGCATCTCTGCAAAAAGCCTCTTCGGATGTAGTTGAACAGCGTACTTCTTTTCTGTCGCAGATTTGCAAAACCCAGTCTTTGTGGGCCCAAAAAATTAAGTCTTAATCACTGCTGTTGTATAATGTCTTGCTCTTTCCTTCCTTCCTTCCTTCCTTATGATGGAGACTCTTAGTCTTGCTATTGAGTTCTTCATTTGAATTTTGATATTCAGGAAGGGCAAACTGCAGTGAACTGAGGAAGCAAACAAAGCCAGGTTTATTTAGGTAGAGTCCTACACCCACGTACCCGCCAGGTACCTCACGGCTGCTGTGACGTTGGCTCCCTTCCCTGCTGCTCTGTGCCTTCTGGGGCCAGGCCGGCTCCAGAAAATCTCTTGAGAAAAGGAGGATTGTATCAGTTTGTATGGATCCAAGCGCATGTTTTTTACATTTGATACTATATTTCAAGTTGTTGTTTGAGCTCACAGTATTTAGAGTACTACTGCTTGCTGTTTCTCAAAATACCTTTCTCCTTCTGTTGAGAAGAGGTGGCCGTGTTTGGGGCAGATCTGCAGCTCATCTCCTCCACAATGAGCAATATCATTGCAGTAGTCGTGTTTTACCTGATGCTGTGCCGAACAGGGCAGATAGCTTTGAATTAATTCATACTGGTATTTTAAAAAAGAGGCTATAAAACAGCATGATATTGTATTTCTTTTGGTATTTAATGAGTAGATGGTTTCAAATGTAGCCGATTCTCTCGGGGTCACTGGTTTTTCCATAATTCTGTATGGCAGCTGACAAGATGTTATTGTTCTGAGCAGTTTAGGCATGACTTTTCAGCTTAGCATTTACTCTCTAGTTGTATTTGTATATTAATTTGAAACACTATACATATGAAATGCAAATGTTTAATATATAAAAAAAAGACAATGACATATTTAAAAGATCTAAGAGAGTTTTCAGGAAAGTTTATATCCAGCTACATTTATTTAAACATTCCGTGGTAGTTCAATCAATACATATTTATGTATGCATGTCAGATCAAAAATGGATTGTTAGAAGTGTTGAAAATAGTAAGTAAAGCGTAACCTGCTAATCACACCATGTTTAAAGGATATCATGTCACCAAGTCATTTCTTAAACCCCCGGCTTATAGATTTAGGGTGAAAAAGCCCTCTCCGAAGAGTGTGAAGGGGTACAGCCATCGGTAGCTCTCTGATGAAGACCCGAGGTGCTTATGCAGGGGGAGCAGTGACATACGATGACATTACACTCGGTCTCATTTAGCGTTCTGTGGACATTGCAGGACATTTTGTTTGCTAACTTGTGACAACTCCTGACGTGGACTGCTGTAGAATGGAAAATGTATTATTTCTCTCCTAATGCTTGTTTTATTGCTTGTGAAAAAAGGATAAAGTTTAGGGTGATAAATATTCAGTGTAAGACTATAACAACTGCTCTTCCTAGGAACTGGTAAATAAATCTCAGCAGTAGATATAAAAAAATTATAGATATAAAAAAATTATAAATATTTATAGATATAAAATTTATACAGCCCATGGGATGACTCGCCTTTGTCAAGAAAGGCTGTCACCAAACTCAGTAAGAATCTTGCCTAAATAAAAAGAGTAACGGATCAGGTCTAAAATACCTAGGTATTAGCATATTAATGCATATTTGAAATCCACACTAGACATTTTTGTAAAGCAACAAATTGGGTTCATGGAATTTTAGACCATTGCCATGCAGCAGAATTGTCTCCTTCCTCAAATGTATTTCCAAATCTGGTGTCCTCACAAACCTAAGCTGGTAACGGGCTTTGGGAGGGCTTAAGTAGAGAAGCTTGAGGAATATAAGAAAGGTGGAGTAACAGCATCCAAAAGGCAGCAGTTTAAAATATTTTTTTTGCAGAGATTAGTAAAAAATTATTAAAATAAAAAAACAACCAAGCAGCTCTGCTGAGAGCTGTTGTGCAAATGTCTTCTTCCTACGTATGACAAATAAGGGTATTCAGTGCAGAAGGGAAAAACAGTAGTGAATTGCTGCTATGTGATCGGAAAGGGCATTGGTGAGCTTTAAAATACAGACCCGTCTTTCCTGGCAATGTGGAAAACAGCACATGAAAAGGTGCAACTCCAAGGGAAACCAATATCAACTTGCCTTTCGAAGAGGTAGTTAAGATGAATAGAGAGCCGTGATTAAGCAGGGCTGCTATGAGAGAGGTGGAAACACTTCAGAGAAGAGCAGTGATTGCAAAAGCTGTTATCTCATGGAAATTCATATCTGAGCATGAAGGATTTATAATTATGGACAAGAAAGGTAAACAGGCTGACGATGGTCTAAATTGAATTGCTAGTCCAAAGCAGAGGAGGATGTTCAGTTCTTAAACGACTTTACATGGTCCTGCCTGTGCAGCTGTTAGGATTCTGTTGTCTCTGGGATTGCTGCAGACTCCTGTAGATGTTGTGTAGACCCTGGTCATTGAGTCTACAGAGCCCCAGTTTTCAAAGGGGTGAAAGCAATCTGTCACGAAGGGCAGCAGAGAGGAGATTGCAAGAACAGGTACTTGTGTAAGCTTCTTGTTACTGGATTCTGCGTCTGACACCTTTCACCAGTATATGGCATGTAAAATGCACAGCGTTCCCGTCTGTTGATACAGGGAGCGAAATAGGGCCAGGGGGCACCACACCTTGCCCACAGGAGGTCCTGTGGATGTCGGCCCACAGTCCTGGCTGTGCTGCTCTTGTGCAGTTTAATGCTGCTCACAACATACTGCATGGTGTTGTGAAAATGCGGGCTTATTTTTTCTCAAATATTTGTTTTAAAAGAGAAAATAACGCAGGTAGGTTACTGCACAGCCACTGCCAGCTACAGTTGGAAGATAACAATTCACAGTAGCAACCCACCATGCTGCTTCTGAGCAGTAAATATTTGAGCAAAATATTTATGGAAAATCAAATAATTTGGGTTGTTCTGGAGATGACAATTAGCCCTTGAAAGAAGCTGTTTCCCTATGACTGGGTGTGTGCTGCGGATAACTGCGTGGTGTATCAAGCCTATGGTGAATTTGCAGCCTGGCAAGCAAATAGCTTGCAAATGAGTTTAATTACTTGCGACGAACTGCCATTCGCACAGGTTTTATGGAGCGCGGTCGGAGATGAAGATGCTCACCTTTGGTTGAGACAGCTGCTGCGAGCCCTCGCCAGGAGGAAATCCACCGTGCCAGGGCAGAGGCATGCGTGGGGAGGGCTTGTGGTTTGGTGTTGGTTTGGTCTTATTCCTTACAACGAATGCATTGGCAGCACATCAAAAAGCAGTTCTCTTGCCCACGCTGGGCCACCAAGCCTTTAAATCCTGCTTCTACGGCTCCTGCTGCCGCTGTTTCGCTGCTGCATCCCTGTGAGCTGCTCTGCGGGAAGTGCTGGGTCAGCTGGCTGCTGCCCCTCGCCCCAGGGCAGCTGGCGGAGGCATTGCGGCTTGCCAAGGAGCATACCTCTTTGCTGCGATTCTTGCGTGAACATTTATAATAAAAGCTACGTGGCTGACTGTGATGTTAGGTATTTTGGTAATGTGAACAGAATTCTGTGCTGGCAAGAAACAACCAATTTTGTGTCATTTGACTCGAGAATGATTTAAACCTCTTTATTTCAGACTGAGAACCCCACTATGTCACTAGGCTTTTGGAAGAGCAACCCACTGCAAACTGGTGAACCCCAGCAGCAGAGGCACAGGGGGCATGACAAAGTAACCGGAATATGAATGAAGTGATCATCAGTTTGCACAGTGCAAGGCAAAAGCCACTTTTGGTACCAACCGGTGCCCAAACTCACCTAACAGAAAATGGTAGTTGGTATGTGAAAGGTGCCAGACCTCGTTTTGCAATCCATGCAATAAATACAGAACTTTTAATGGTCTGGCTGGAAATAAAGGAGAAAAAGAGCCAGAAATATTAACTTCAGCTTTTGTCATAGCTGTGATAATTTCTGTGTTGTATGTTAATTTTATTAAAACAAGTTTCCAAATCAAAGGCAAGTCGTCATAACCGAGAGACACACTGGAATTAGCATATCTACAGCACGCTTAGAATTTGTATTCCTCTGAATATTTTCAGAGGAAGGCTTTTCATGTAAAACTAGGTAATGCTTTTGAAGAGATAAACGGGGTTAGAAGATGTGTGTGTTCTGTATTTGCGTTGGAAATATAAATTAATAAAACTAATAGATTATTGCATAAATGCTGCCAATTTGAGCAGAAGAATAGATGAGATCTGTGTCATGGGGGTAGAGTGTCAATGTAGAGCTGTATTTCTGTATCATCCACATTGGCATAGAAACAGAAAAACTCCACCGAGATTGGTAGAGTTATTGCTGTTGTGTGCTTGTTTTAAAGGAACTTTTTTATTTCCTAATTTTGCCTGGTTCTGAGTCTTGAAGCTAAGCCAGCAATAGAGAAGTAGCTAAGATATATGTATATTTAGGGAAGCTCTTAGGAATAGCCCTACTGACTCAGGTTTTTGGTTTAGCCCAGGAAAATCCTCTGTTGTAGGATGTTTGTCAAGAAGAAGAGGCCCTTGGCAGGCTGCGGAAGGCTTCCAGTCCTCAAGGTGTGTAACTGTGGCATCTCTGGTGAATTTATTGATCCTATCCCATTTTTTTTTTAATATACTCTGTTTTATATATGAAGCTTGGGCACTAGCTCCTGGGAACTAGAGCTTTTTTTTTTTTTTTTTTTTTTTTTTTTTTTTTTTTAAAAAAAAAAAAACAACTTTCCTTTTGAAATATTTTTAACTATCAGGTTGTTTAGTATTGCTGAACAGGCTAACCCGCTAAAGAAGCACGTTGATTTTTTCTGTTCTGAATTTGACTGGACTTTTGAACTTTGATGTTACTAGATAACAGGCCTTTCTGTAGCTAATACAGGTTTATTACCTTTCAGGTGATTTGGGTGAATAGTATAACCCTCTATTTTTCATATGCCAGAAGCTCAGACCTTACCTCTGAAGGTTCAGGACTTCTGCAGGCAGTCAGGTGGAAGGTCCCTTCAGTCCAGCGTCCTGTCTGCAGCATTCGCCTGTTGGAGAAGCATTGTAAAGAACACTTTTCTCTAGACTACTAGCAAACAGCCTTGGTTTTGCAATTTTATCTCTTTATTCCACTTTAGTTTGCTTATGAGGGTCCATCTGAAAGGCCTTAGTAATATAAAACAACCCGCCAGGATTGATTTGTTTGACTTAATTAGTTCTTAACAGATTGATATTGGCTATTCCTTCCGATCGTTACTCTCTTTGTGTACTCCACCGTTACTGAAGTCCTCTGGGCGATGCTCTGAAGGTTACCCAGTTTGTAGAGGGATCTGGTCAGCAGGAAGGTGCTTGCTGGTTGCCGTTGTGCTGAGCCACGCGGGTGTCACACAGCCAACTGTACAGATGCCTGAGAGGCCGAGGGACACCGTGAATCTGTGGGCCTTGCACAAGTGTGACAGTCACCGTGTGCTTGAGATGTAAAAGGGCAAATCGTGGTTCAGAGGTAGGTCAACAGAGCTGTGCTCAAAATCCTTACAATATACACATCCTCACACTCCTCACAACTAATCTGTTTTGTTTTAAGTCCTTGTCTGTGCATGAGAATTTTGGCTGACCCATCAGGAACTCACCCTCTGCCGCTTTCTGAACTTGGGTGCACAAACCTTTCCTTTACGTTCTGGCATTTATGTCGCTTGAAACTGGCTGTGAATGCTCCCATCCAGTCCCTGTCTGCTTAGCACAGTCCGTGTTTAGTTCCCTGCTTGTCAGGGTTGGGGTGTTTTGATGGGATGAGGGCGAGCAGCCTGCTGTCTGAATTACGCTGCCCCTGCTCTATGGGCTGTTCAACAGCAAGCTTCAGTCTTTAGGGTGCCTGTGTGGCACCTTTCCCCAGGACTGAGGTGGAGAGACCTGGATGTACAGTAAGCATTGCTTTCTTTCGAAAGGCTGCAAGCTGTTAAATGCAGCTGGTTTCTTTCCTGGGGCTGGGTAGAAATTTAGAACTGGGTCTTGGAGAGGTAATATAAAATATTAGGGCTTAGTTGCTGCAGGAGAGAAGATGGTGCTAATATTCTAGGAAGGCCTCGTATATAGGCAGGTGATAGCTGACGCAGATAATTTCTGAACGCAGCCTCAGTGCTGCTTCTGGGAGTTTTGTCTCCGTTCCAGGACTGCGGTACCAATTGCTGATGCGCCCAGGTCAAGCGACGAGATGCCAGTCTTCCAGTTTTGTTAAAGCAAAGCTCAACCTCCAGTGTATTTTATAGCTTTTGAAGCATGACTCTCTCTTACACAATTTGGTTAGCAATCTATTTGATGGATGTCCTACTGGTATTCATACTTTCTGAATGTAAGGAAAATGAAGACAAAGGAAATAAACATTAGTTAGAGCTGCTGGGACTGAGCACACCCGGTTTATCAATATAAAGAGACTTTGTCCCCAAGCCTATTGTCACTGGGGCTCTAGTCCCAGTCTCTTGAGATTTTGCCACATCAGTAACACTGCAGGGGATTATAGTAATTAGCACCGTCTTTCAAACAACACTGTTCAGCCTTCTTGAATGGCTTGAGTGAATTTTGGATCAGCGATGTTACTGCCCCTGTTTGAAAAAAATACAAAGATGGTGTATCTCCATTTGTCTCCTAAATGACCAAACGTGTCTGAGAGAGGAAAGAAATTATATGGAAGGATACTGTCCCAATTACCACGGTTCTTTTTACAATAGGACCACTTCAAAGACTTGAGTCAGCATGGTTCCTTGACTTTCCCAACAGAGCCACATCAGGTGATAACAGCTGAGGGCTGGCCTCTGCTGAATGCTGCGTGCAGCATAATTTTAAATTAAAACAAAAATATGTGGTGCCAGTTACCATAGCTCAGACTGGAGTGTTTAGAAATGTGTTCCTACTCAGTGTAGCTATCTGAAGATGTATCTTCACCTTTGAATAATTTACCTGCTAATAAAAAAAAAAGTAGAAAAATCTGCAAACTTAATTCTTGCTTAGTGTGTTTATAGTAGGAAAATAAAAGGGGAAGTAGTTAAGGAACCAACAGTTTATCCACTGACTGTTGGTAGATCATCTCCAACGTGCATTCTTCTGGAGGAATGGCTTAGGCAACAAAGTTAAGGCTGTTGTTGCATTTTGTAGTTTAAAGCTGCCTGTTTCTGGAATAAAATTCAATACTTTAATGTACATTTAGCCTTCATCTGAAACATAGTGCAGCAAAGCATGGTTCATCGGGGCTTTCCAGACAGCGCTTGGGCAGCAGACCGTGGATGAAAACTGTGGTGCTTCATGAAGCCGTCTGCCAGGAGGTGACCCCTTCCCCTTGGTGATGCTGGAGGACATCGTTTGCGTGAGCGGTGCAGGGGTGAGCAAAGCAGATCTGACCACTTGTTGTCACCTGGAGTTTTACGGCACTTTTGCGGGAGGAGGAACGGGTTGGGGGCCAAGCAGTTAGCCACACTCGCTGGCTCTAACATCCCCCTGTCCCCTGCAGTTGTTTAAGCTGCTTCTGCTTCTTGCTGCTCTGCACTGCTGCTGCTTTATATGTTATTGCTTGAGCTATTCGAAGTCAAACCGTCGGGTGTGTTGGGAATATGCTGCAGGGAGGACTTGGCAAGGAAGGGATGGGATGCCTTTGGAGGCAGCTGTAAACTCATTAACCTGCAGAAATACAAACTGGAGGCCAAATGCAAAAGCTTACTTTTAAAACAATATGGAGAATCTTAACTAGATGGAGATCCACATTAATAATTATAGTTAAGTATTTGTTATGTATGTATGTAAAAATTTTACTTGTGCGATAAATACCAACTAGCCAGATTTTGCATCTTATGTGTCAGGAAGCCTTGGCACGTTTATTGCTTTCTTTGTACTTGCTTGGCAACATGGATCAAAAACAGATTTTCATTTATCCCTTGCAGACAGGGATGCCAGCAGCGCAGTACTGAACAACTGACTCTTTTGCTGTGCTAATATCTTAAATATCTTTGGAATTAATAATGTAACATGGACTTTGTTGTTCTCCGTGAACGTAATTTGGCCAAACAACTGTGTGTTCGGCGTTGTTGGAAAGAACATGAAGTCTGTTCCTACCAAGCAGTCATTTGTTTGTACTGCAACGTGCAAACAGACCTTCAGTTGCCTTGCCCCATACATACGCTTTACCTCACCAGCAGGGACCCCCAGAAACAGCTGTATTGCAGTGGCATGTGGTTCTGTTCCTCACCCTGGTATCTGTTTTGTAGCTCATCCTGATGGGCGGTTTCTCTGCTTGGCACTTGCTGCAGACTGGGGAATGTAGCAATGGGGAATAAGCACGCACCGAGGGCTGCTGTAATGTGAGGTTTGCAGGAGGTGAGCATGGCTTGTTACCTGTGCCCTGTCTTAGGTCCTAAAATACCTCCTGATGCGGCAACAGAGCTTGAGGCCTATTTTTTCGTTGAATGTATGCAGTGGCTAGCTTCTTGCAAACACTGAATGAAATCTTTGGCCGCGCATCTTGAATTATTTTCCAAAGCTTTTGGGGCCAAAAGCATAACTGTCCACAATGCGTGTTCCTTGCACGGTGATTCTGCGGCAAAGTATGGGAACAGTGCTTACACTTCTTTGGAGAGATACCCTGAGGAAAATCAAGGTAATAAAATGAGCGATATCAAAACAACTCAGAACACGCCAAGTGACCTGCAGATAAAAAAGACTCCCAAATTGTGTGGCTGTTTGTGCACCAGTGAAGCCCGCTCTGAGGAGTGCTTGGGTCATTGTGGAGATTAGTATCCAAAAATAGTTTTGCTTGGGGATTTTTTTTCCACCCCTAGGTTCCTCACTAATTTTTAGTCCTGGCTGGCAGTGATTACTGGTGTTGCAAATGCAGAATGTTTTCTCTGCAGAAATGTCTCAGCAGCAAGAATGATATTTTTGTGCTGTTCTCTTTTTTGGTTTTTGTTTCGTTTCATCTATAAGCAAAGCTGAGTTTTTCAGTGGAAAGCAAATATTTTTGTGATCTCTGCTAGGATGCCTAATTAGGAGTTTTGTTTTGGCAAGCTATTTTCCACCTGAAGATGTTAGGAGTTTTTTAAGATGACACAGAGGTGTTTTACAGACACTGAAAGTTATCTGAGAAAATCCTGAGATTTGATATGAGATGATTTGGTGATCTTATTCCACACAGTGCACAAATACCAATCCCAAACACTACCACTTCTCTTCTCCATGGGAACCCAAAGACTAATAGCTCGGATTCCCTCTCTGGCTCTCCTAGAAGTGTCAGTCTTGAGGCAGGTTTGCAGAGCCAATTATTTTGGGTTCATTTCTGAGAAGCACTTATAAAACACTGTCTGTGTTTTGGGTATAGGGTTGTCAGCTTGTAGCGCTGCTGGTGCCCTTAACAAGCAATGAAAACTCACAAATTAAAAATATTAATTGATATAATCTGCCTGTCATAAAGCCTTGGTTCTGGGAAAAGCGTGACCGTTGTGTTAAGAAGGGTGACCCAGTAACATGGATCATGGTCAAGTGTAAATCGAGCGCTTGTGGTGTCACAGTTACTCCACACCCGCTGAAAACTCCTTTTGTTTTCACCCTGCCCCAGTCGCAGATTGAGAGACCTCCCAAGCACACAGCTCCATTCAGCCCTGGCCGCTGTGACTTGCAGCCCCTGTCGTGCCTGGGCTGCGTTTTTGGGAAGCCCAGGGACTCTTTGCCAGAGTTTAGGATTTTGGCTGAAGTTCCCAAAGAGGGACACACACATCTATAAAATAGCTGGCAGGCATGCTAATTTATTGCCTTGCAAAACACAGATTTTTTTTACGAGACCATTGTCATCTCGCTGACACATGATCTCACTGACATATGATCCTGGCGAGGATTACTGGAAATAACCCCTTTGTTTGAAGCCTGAAGGAGTGCTGTTATATGCCGAGAACAGCAGCAGCCTTTCAGTTATTCCATTTTCCCTGTGCAGTAGCTCTTTTGCACCAAATCTGGCCTGGCTTCTCCCGTCTAGCTGCCCACTGCCAGTTTTCATAGTGAGTACAACATATCCTTGCAGCAGGGAGAAACTGAGCAAGGCCTCCTCTAGAGCTGTTGAGGGAAAAATAGCCCAGACCTGGCAGCAAATTTTGTTCCCAGACGTGGACACTTATTTTGAGCATGTTAAAGGCTCTTTACCTCCCTGTGATTGATAGCCCACTGTCCTGATGCTGGCTGCTACTAAATATCCCAGTGAATCAGTTTTCTTGTGAATTAAACAAAGTGCTATCACTCCCATTGTTATAGGTAAAATTCGGTTTTTATTTTTTGTATTTTCAGGCACGGAGCCTGCAGATGCATGCATTTAATTTTTAATTCCATTTACTATTCTCAAAATTGTATGTGTATCTGATATATATATATATATATATATATATGTTTTATTACTGGCTTAAAGGCAAAATCAACATTGCTTGCACAGAAATGCTCAGAAATTCTGGAGAAATATCCCACTGACAGTTGTGCTAGAGCCTAATTAGTCGTCACGGTGTTGGGCTGTGTAGTCTTGCAGATAGGCGAAATTGCTGTAATGGTAAAAATTATTAATTTAATTTCAGTTGCAGACCTATTTTAAGTGTTGCTCTTCTTGTAGTGAAGAATTAAGCCATGATACACTAACAGTGAGGTCATAGAAGTGCAGGTAGGTGTTCCTGAATTAGTATTTGAGCTAAATAGACGTAGGCAATATGTGCATGTATTATGTAGAGTTGACCATAAGCCAACTGTTCTTGGCAGATGCTGTGTACCAGGTGGGTGCTATGGCTCTGCACTGGCAGTACCTGACCTAGCTGCTTTGGGATGCATTTTAATTGATCTATATGAGCTTCCGTGTCATTAACAACAGTGAAAAAGAGCTATCTTCCTCACTTCTTGCTGCTTAGACTGCCTTCTACATGCCCTCCTGGTATACAGCACGATGTTCACCAGGACTTCCACATGCCTTGTTCAGTGTGGATTCACACAATGCCCTTGTGTAGGCAGAAACATTTTGCTCTGGATTACAAAGTTGTACATGACTGTTCCCTTCATCTGTGATGGCTGAGAAGAACTCTTCAGAGACTTTCCTCAGTAGAAATAACAGCTTAGTGTAAACCCATCTGCAGCAGTAAATTTGTACAGTTGTGAGGGTTTTTTTTTTTTGCTCATAGTTGTCCCTGTGGAAGCCCTTCTAAAGGAGAACTCAGGAAGTTTTCTCCTTGGAAGAAAATCAACTCACTAATTTTTCCTTTACAAACACAACTCTTGGTAGCATCAATGAAAATTATGGGGAGATTCTCCAAAGCCTCCTAAGTCGATGGAAGCCTTTCTGTCTGTGACTTAGGAGGATTTTAATCAGTAACCATGTAAAAGAGATAAGAAATCCTAATTATAATTTTCTAATGAGTTTTAAGAATCTTGTTACAGCAGGCTTCTGTAGAAATATAGTTTAATAAAGCTGGTAAAGCTATAAGAACTCATTTTCCTCAGGTTTGAGTGCTTGGTCAATTAGAAATAAACTGACTTATCTCTTATTGTACCTTATGACAGCTGTATACCCCAACCACGTTGTTCTTGGGACTCTTTCAATAGGGCAGGCTTTGATGGATCTCTGTTCATGAGAGATTTTGCAGAATTGGGTATTTCAGTCTTCCTTTGGGCCCATGACTGGAGAAGGGAGTATCCCAGCTCCCTGCCACGAACAGCTGCCTACAGGGAGCCAAGCAGCATAAACCCAACAGCACATCCTTCGGAGGGTTCTGCATTGCTCCACTGCCTTTTTGTTCTGCGCAGTGACTATTTATTTAGCCCAGATTTGTAAGAAGAACAGCGTTGTTTTGAAAGACATGAGGACATTGATTATGTTTTCGTGATCTTTTATGTAAAAGCCAAGAGGGTACCAACGATAGATGATAGCTACTCGTGTGTGGAAGGGGAAAGGTTCATTCAGCAGGTTGCCAGCATGCATTTAGTTGTTAATTATGTGGAAAATACTCTTGATTAATATTCTACAGCATAGTACGTTTAATGGATTTGTTTTCAGAGAATCCCAGAAAGCAGAGGTTTGGAAGAGACCTCTGGAGATCATCTTGCTCACCCTGTGCTCTAAGCAGAGCACGGTCCAAAGAAAACATTAAATTTTGACTTTTAATTTGTGCTCATTATGTTGGTAGGAGGATATGAAGGCTGTTTGCTTCTCTCTGCAACAAGCCATCACCATCAGTGCATCCTGTAACCTCTGTGTAAGGTCTGAGCTGTGGCTATACCCTTCAGCTCAAAAGGTGTGAGGGGGAGCGGGGCTGCCACGGCACATGTCAATAGGCGGTACATGACCTCACTACCACTCTGTGGCTGGAGGACCTCTCATCAGATCTTGCTCAGACTAGCCTGAAGAATCATCTTACCCTTTCCTGTCACTCTGGGGTCTCTTCCTAAACTTATATCCATATAACTGGATGTTTCATGCTGTTGCAAGCGTCTCTTTCCAAACTGCTGGCTGTTACTGTAATTCATATTTGCAGTGCTACTGTACTCCTGTGTTTGTAGCACATCTGCTGTTATCCCATGAATGCTGTTCTCTAATTCCTCCTGTCCTGGACTCAATTTGTTTTCATATTCAAATGGAAATCCATGAATTAAGGTTTTTTATGACATCTAGAGCCTCACTTGATGATACCATCTCTTGCATCCCCTATTACAGTTTCAGTTGAGTTGGCATGTCTATGAAAACACAAAATCAGATATAGTAGTAGACCGGATGGTTAGTATTTACAGCTTTTATACTCTGCAAGAATACTACCTAAGTATAAGCACAAAGAGATCACAGAGACTCAGGACACAGTGTTAATCAATGCAAGTCCTGTCACAGAAGCTAGCAAAGAGCAAACAAATCCAAGATATTTCAGCAGTGATATTGTGTACAATGTGAGAGCTGCTGCTGTGAGGCTTTTACAAGCCCCATTGTCCCTACAGAGCACTCATCATAGCTCTGAATAGGACAGGAAAGCAAAAAGCCTTATTTTCTCATCAAGCATTGAATTCAAGAAAGATACCTTAGGTAAGATCGTGTCATTTGAAGTGCTCTATACGACAGCAAAAGTTTGGGGCCCAAACTAACATGTTTTAATGTCATTTGTGGTCTAAGTAACTAAAAAAGAAGTTTAACAAAATGTGGATAAAAGAGTAGAAAATTGTCATTAAAGAAAAAGCTATCAAACTGCTAGGATACAAATGCAAAATTTAAAAAATAAAAAAAAAATCTCTTTTCTATCATCACAAAGTTCAGTTCTTGAAGATGGTCTTAGATTAGACATGATCTTGGGCCAAGATGACTTGACATGGGATCATGTCATGTTGGACGTGGTCTTACTTGCTCCTTAGTAAGCATGGGTTGGGGATGTTTTTAGCTCTCAATAAACAGTATTTCTGATTTGTGAAATCTTAAGTGATTGGTTGGGATACAGCAGTCCTTCGCACATCTACGTTGCAGATATAGTGGCTTACAATTTCTTTCAGCCTTGCCCGTTGACCTTTTAATTTTCAAAATAGCCTTTTCTCATCTTGATCCACGCATATTTTGGATTCTGGTGCTAGAGGTGAGGAGGGGGGGTCTTTTTTCTGTTTACTTGGGGGGGGATGGATTGCTCTATTTCAAATGCATTTGCACAAAAATCGGAAAAGACATCTGAGGCAGGATATCAGAATGCATGGAGGTGTACTGGTGTTGGTTACATCTAATAGGATCAGTTTAGGTGTGATTTGCTAAATGATTGCAGAAAAGATCCACAGTAACTTGCTGTGCTTATAAAAGATGAAAATGCATTTTGGAAAACAAGGCCAAAGAAAGCTCAGTATGATAAATACAGATTAATGTACCGCATCCCTTATTCCACATCCAGGAGTATCTTCTTCACAAAGAAATGACCACCCTGTTGGTTTGGCAGTTTTGTGTGGACCGTTAGAATAGATCTAAAGATGGTGTGGGAAACAGTCAGGACTTTGAATGCTTTACCTTTTCAAGCTGAACAAGTTAGTGGTGAATAGGGAACTCAACCTCTCTGCTAATGCTGCAGGTGGTCTGTTGACTGAGTCACTGCTGTATTGTTTACTCTGCTTTCATACCTACAAGGCTATTTTTTCAGCTAGGATTGTAAAAACAACTTGAAAGCCGAAGTTGTTTCAACAAAAGATATTTCACAGCAAATCTTCTGGCCGAAGAGCACACAGGACAGCAATTACGACAAATGTCTTACCTAGAACTGGGCTGTTCTTATACTGTGTTCTGGATCCATATCCCGCTCATCTCAGTCTGCTTTACATCTCAGTTTTGTTCTTTTTTTTTTTTTTCCTGTTCTTTTTTCTAGCAAGACTTTATTGACAACATATTGTGGTTTAGTTGTGCCCATTCTTGTAGCTTTGCCATCTAACATTAGTCTTGTGTTATCGTTGTTTTTACAAGAATCTAAAATCTTGATTCAGGATTTGGACAATCATGGTTTTAGGACAGTAGTTACATTTGCATTTTGAGTAGTACCTAGCAAACAATCCAGAATAAATAATTCAATTTTTAATCATTTCCTTCTAAATTGACCTTGCTTGATGGAGCTTATTCATCAGCAGCTTTATATTCAGTCCCTGTGTATGAAATGCTTTGCTATTATGCACATGCCAAAGTGAACTGGAACAACAGCTTAAAAAATATTCCTGTAGAGGCTGGCATACCTAAAACAATTATTAGTTTTATTTTTGTTGGGTTCATAGGCTGCTTTATGACACACACTTAAGCAGTTATTTAGCTATTCATTTCATGAAAATCATTAAGACTGTCAAGATCTTAACGATTAAGCATTTGCTGAAGTACATTGCTGGACTAGGAGCATCATTGTATTCCTTATTTGCTGACAGATGTTTTTGTTTTCTGTATCTACTGATGGACAAGCCGTATGACATACAATACCATAGCTGACCAAATTGCAACGTGAACATTTTGGCTGATCCTGGATCAGGATCCTCTGCTTCCCAGCTTCCCATGCTGGATTGTCACAGAGTTCTGCTAATGCAGCGTGGCCAATTCAGTGTTACAGCATCGTTGATCCTTAAATGCTAGATCTTATCCAAGTTTTTATTTTGTATATATAGAAATATATGTCTGTATGTGTATGTATACATATGTATAACCAAGTTTTTATTTTATATATAATATAAAAACATGGAGATATATACATATATATATATACACATACAGACATATATTTCTTCATGTATTTATATACACATGAATGTGTGTGTATAGAGAGAGACTGAGACAGAAACAGGTTTCTACAGAAAAAGAAATTTAATAATTTTCCAACCACATTTAAGGCAAGAGAAGCCAGACTACAAGTACATTTTAAGCAGTATGCATTTTACAGGATGTTTACCATGACTTGCGGAGCTTCTCTCGGGGAAAAAAAAAACAAACCAAAACAAAAAAAAAACTCGTGTTATTGTTCATTATCAATCAAACCATTTGCATTACAATATTATAAGCAATACAGTTAGGTGGAAACTCAGAGTTCGGACTATTTATGGGCAAAGCAAAGGGAGAGAAGCAATGTAGACAGCTTATTATGCTTTATATTTGTTACGGTAAGTGCCATGATGTTCTGTATGGCATTGGCCATAACAGAAAACACACTTTCTTCCCCCCTGCTTGCTTGGAGAGTAGGGAAAATAAGAAATAGGGTGGTGGGAAGTGGAGATTGTGCTAAAAATGAATCTGCATAGTGGTAAGTACATGGTACTTCAGTATCACATTTTATCAGTGTACATTAATATAGCAGTACATCTGCTGTCCGATAACTTTCTTTTGTAGACATGTTTATCTTCTGAAATGATCAGAGTGCTTGTAAAAACCACAGAAGATGTATCCTTATACACATTTTAACAGAAACTCAATATATTTTGCCTGACAAAAAAATAGAAAATCAGCAGATGAGCCAGAGAGTTTGCAAAATGTGTAGGAGCACTGCATATAGATTTAGCAAAGCATTTGTTACATACGGCCTTTCCTAAACTCATTTACAAAACCCTGCCAAGCCCGTTCAGCCCGCCCTGTGTCTGTCTGGTCGTGCATGTTCGGATTCATTTTGCCCACTTTTGGGGTTTGCATGTGCAGAATAACATGCCGTTAGGCGAGCCAGCCGCTCTGTTCCTATGGAAACCCCGGCTCACTGCAATAACCACCAGTGCTAACGTGCATTAATGATCCCCTGTAATCAGGGGCAGGGAATGGACGCGGCAGCCCCAACTGAGGCTGGGCACCGGTTCGTGCCGAGCCCATATGCTGGTATCGACTGCAGGCAGCGACGCCTGTCCCCAGCTCACACGCTCTCGCCTTCTGCCGGCATGTTTGCACGGGGTAGCAGCTGGGGCACCTCTCTGCAGGTCCCCATGTGCCCTCGCTGGAAATCCCGTCACTTGTGCTGCTTGGTGCATCACACAAGGTTGGAGGTGGCTGAAGTCAGGGAGAGCGAGCCAAAAGGGCTCCCTGCTGAGCTTGGTGAGCCTTTCCAAAATGCCGAGTGCCACCTGGAGGTGGATCCATCACAAGGCGGATGGGGGGAAAAGGAGGAGGACACCGGGGGTGGAATTGGGCTAGAAGAAGGGATATGGGGACGTATTGCTGTGTGGAGGGGATAAGGTGTTGAAGAAGATGAGACAGGCTGCCGAAAGGCATCGGGACATATCGGTAGATGACCCTTTAGTCCAGGAGCTTGGTTGGAAGGCAAGCAACAAGCTGGCGTTGTATGCAGTGCTTACGGGCAAATGATTCTTGCTTGTGAGGCCAGAAATACGGAGAGGCACAGGGGCGCTTCAACAGATTTGCTTTCTGCCAAACGTGTAAGTAGGGAAAGCCCCAAACTAGGAAGTCTGGGAGACTTACATAGAATGCACATCCCATCTCCTGTGGTGGGACCTCTGCATTTACCCGTGTGTTTGGATCAAGAGGATCCCTTTCTGTGGTGGTAACTGGTGGTTAGGGGATGTTATCTTCATCACTGTTCTTGCTCGAGTTCTGTCTGATTTGGGACATTTGCACTAAGATGTGGGATCATGGCTGAGCATTAAGGAACTTGAACGCTGCCCTGGAGGTGTGGGTTCGACTTCCTCCCTCCCAGAGGTCCTCTATGATGCTGCTCACACCAGAAACGCCAGTTTGCTGGGGCTGCCAGTAGTGATCTGCTTGTGGAAATACCGAGCACTCATTACAGGAAAGGAAGCCAGTAGAAATACCAGCTTTGAATGACAAATGCTACATGTAATGCCTATGTCCTGAAGAATAAGATCTAAAGTGCTTCCGACTGGTGCAGCCAAAGTTAGGGAATACGTTTAGCCTTGTAAATTGACGATAAAGTGCCTTTCATTTCACAAAGCCATTATTGAAAATATATCAGTACTTATTGCAGATATATATGTGCAATAACAGAGAATTACAGAAAAGCTTATGAGAAAATTAATAATTCCACCTTCAGAAATCAGGTTTATCATGCAGAATTGAAGTCCTTCTGCCACCCAGTGAGCATCAAGGGGAAAATGAGCGCTCAGAGCTCTGGTTCATAAGTGCAAGCTGTCTGGGCCCACTCGCTGGGTGAGGCAGAGGTTTCATGAATATATAGAGCAGGGTTGTTAATTACACACTATCTCACAGTGCATACACATGAGGGTTTCTGAATAAAGTGCATTGGGTTCGAGGACAGATGTTAACGACTCAGTTTGATCATCCTAACACATTCTCTACAAAATTATGTAGTTGACTTCCAGTTGTTAGCATTTCAGTTAGCCCAGATCAGCAGAAAACACAGAAGGAGTTGGTATTAGTAGAGAGCTTTTCTAATAATGCCCTTCATAGCAAGACGATGCACGTGGAATTTGGGTCCGATGTTAAGCAGACTTTTTGCTGTGCAGGTGACTCTTTGCACTTGTGGAAAGTCTCTTAAGAACGATGAGGAGAGAGCTCCAGGAGGCTGGCTGAGGAGTTTCATCGGCCTCGTTTTTCATGGTGAACTCTCCAGTGTTCAGCTCCCAGAGCTCTGGGGTTATTTTCCAATTTGAGCCTGTAATGATGCAGAGATCACACCGGAAGAATGGCTGTGGGCGCACCTCTTAATGCTCCTTAAAATTAATAGGGTTTTGCATGTTTCCCCTGTGATATTTTCTTCCCCAGCCCCCTTACTCTTCTTGTAGTCTACCCTCTGCATCATCCCCCACGCCTCACCTTTGTTGCATTCCCATTGGGGTGCAGGTGAAGTACATATGATACAATTTAAGGTCTTGTAGGAGGTGAGACTGGACCCAGAATTCTGCCCAATAATATTTTGTTTCTATTGCAGAAGTCCCTGCTTTTCCCAGCGCAGGAACAGGTTAAAAGAGCAACAATAAATGTGTTGGGGAAGTAAAAGCAAAGGACAAAACAGCAATAATCAGATTTCTTGTGCCCTGCTGTACAAAATGACAGGTGAAGTGTCTCTTTCTGCACACAGGTTATCCCTGGGCAGCTCAGTGCTCGATTAATTCAGAAACAGCCCCTTTATACATGGCTACACAGCAGCTAATCTGAGACCATACAAAGCAAAAGGCAGCAGGGGTCTGTTCGATGGTGGTTGCAGTTTTCTTCTCTCACTAACAGAGCCTCACTGGGCTCTGTTACCTCCCTGCCTCCGGGAGGGGTTGGGTTGGGGAAGCCACCGTTCTCTGAGGAACCTGCTTGATGGTTAAAAAGAGCACGTTTTCCATTTGAACATGGAGTATTTGTCCTTTCTGCGTGTGAAGAGACAGCAGTAAATCCCACATGCATTGCTGTTGATGGTAGGCAAGAAACTGTGTGTGTCTCCTGTGTGGAAACTCCCGAGTTCAATGCTCTCCTGAACGCTGCGTGCAGCGCGGTTGTATGATGTAATCTCCTCGATGCAACAGGAGCGAGTTTGGAAAAATTAAGTCCAAATGGGATGTGAAATCAGAGGTGTCAAGGTCGCATGACCTGATCATATATTTGTGAGTGTCTGTTACACTAAGAAACAGGCCAGACGGGAGGCTAATGTAGGGGATGTGCACCATGGTAAGTTGTATGCTGCCATCAGTGCTTGGGGCGCAAAACACTGAGAAGTGAACACATCTGGGGGCCTGGGGCTGCTGCCTGCCAAAGGTGCTGCCAGTGTTGGCTGGGGAAGCAGCCAAAGGCTGAAGCACCCCTTTCCTCCCCGCGTCCTGTTGCAGGGCCAGCGCTGCCCGGCACGGGGCTGCCCCTTTCCTCTCCTGGTGGCCCCCAGCATGGCCAGTGCCTTGCTGCAGACACCCACACAAAGATGTGGGCCACAAAGCTATGTTTTAATTATTTAATGGGACGACAGAATCTACTTCATCCCTCAACATTTTGTCATTTTCCACATCAGCCAGAAGCCAGCTGTGAAATCTAGGCTGGCTCAGCAAGCAGCGGTGGGAGAAGCAGCAGAGGTGCTGTGACAGTGACAGGTGAGCGGCGGGATCTCAAACCAGCCACAGGCACTGCTCAGGGGAAAGCCATAAAGCCAAAAAGAACAGCAACCTTGAAAGTTTGGAGCAAAATCTAGCTTACAGAAAGCCAGAGTATAAAATAATACACATTATTTACAGTATTCATCTCTATAAATAGTATTTAGAGATGTGAAGGCAATGTCTTATGCACAAGTGAAGGTCTGGTGATGGGTGCACAACATAGCAGTGCCTACTGCTTGACAGTGTCCGAAGGTTGCATGTATGAGCTGTGCAAATATAATGCATATTAAAAACTAAATATAAAATTGTTTTTTATGTGGTAAGATTGTAAGACCATTTCAAAATCTAAAATTCCTTATCCTTAGACGTGGACCTAATATACGTATATAAAATGCAAGCTATTTACAACACTGCTATATATAATACCTGTACCTAATATATATAAACTCATCTGGATTGCTACAACCCTCTGTATCTCTTCTTTGGTTTTAATAATAATTCTACCAAATGACATGCATGCAATGATGATGCAAATTATGATACTTTAATTTTTGAACCCAGCTTGGGGTGTAAATTTCTAGGGGGAGGAACAGTGGATGCCCAGGATGTGTTTCTGCAGTTGTAGTTAACGTAAAAACTCCGTATACACAGGTAAACCATTCCTCCTCACAAAGCTCCCCTCTGGAGGACGTACAAGTCCTGTTTTGGCTGTGGAAAGATGGGGGTGAAGCTTGCTTTTCTGGGGCAGAGGGGCTTTGAATATCGTGAGCTAAACAGAAGAAGGTGCGATGGCTCTGAAATGTAGGAGAACAGAGTTGTCCATGCTTAAGTTCACAGCTTTTCTGTGGATGCACACTTTTTAACCTCCATGACTTAAAAAGTATTTAGGATCTTCAGACCTCTTGGAAATTGGAACCTACTGTTATTATACAAACATAACGCAGTACTTCAGCATAGGTTTTACCCGAGTCCTTGCTGCTTTTTTGAACATCGTTCACTTTTAGGCAAAAACAAATCTCAGGTTTAGCTGATGCACTAAAGATTGACTTCTATTAACAAAGCACTTTGCTATGCATCGTGTGTTTAAAGAGAAGAGATGACAACTAAAGGAGTGGAAGGGACAGGTAATTTTGGAAAGTTTGCAAACTTTCTCTGCAGTATGGTGATACCTCTGTGTTGTGCAGCGGTGGGCAACGCAGTGACCTTCAAGACGGCACCAACGGGGGCAAGATAAGCATGTCAGCGCAAGGCTGCAAATCAACCGAGCTAAAAGATGGGGCTGGGATGCAGCATCACGCTGCCCTGCCTTTCCTGCTTTGGTGCCTGAGCAGCACGCTCCACCACACAGGCATCTTGGCTGACTCGGTGGTTTTACAGTGTGCTCCAGTGCACCGTGTCATTTGCCCATTGAGATACTGGTGGGGAGGGCTTTACTTGCAAATTTTTGATTCGGGGAGGTTTCTGATGTCTCATATGAAAATATTAGTGCCTGACTAGTCTGTTCCTCATTTTTGGAGCTGTACTACTTTACATAAATGACAGTGTTTTAATTGGGCCATTCATTCATTGAGGTAATAGGACACCTGGGGTTTTGCATCTAGGTTTCTCGCGTCCCAAGTGATGGGCTAAATGCTAGCTAGTGTTAGTCTTTGTTGTCTCTCAGTGGAGGCCAGGTTCTGCCTTCTCCACACAAGCCAGTTAACTTCTGCTTTGAAACTCATCTCCTGCAATTGTTTGTGTCACCAGCAGAATTTGCGTGCTGGGCAAGTTGTCCTCAGTTCGGCAGCCCTGTGCACACGAAGGAGAACAGCCTCTGCTTAGCACTCTCACTGCAGGTGGTCTGGGAGTGCTAACTTGGCAGAGTGATATTAAAATGGTGCCTGTAATCCAGTGCTGTACACTGCGGGATGCAAGCTTGTTTTGTTCTTTGGAAGAGCTTAAGGGGTGGATGATAAATTGACCTGTGAGGCAAAGCCTGGGCTGTAGTATATATTTGATCTAGACTGACACACTTGCAAGTTTTTGTCCTCCTTTTTAATGTGATCTGTGTTTGCTGCCTATATCCCTTTGTAGTGTAGAACACAACCTTACCCACGTGAATAAATAAATCATCAGCCCTTTTGCCACGTGCATACAAACAGATATGGCTAGCTCAGGTTTGAACTGGGGGTCACATTTGCTCGGATTTTTGCAGGGTTATTTCTAGTCCTTTCCAGCCAGGGTTCACTACCAACTATATGATCTCTAATTTTAAAGAAGATTCTGTCTATGCTCTTAGGAGCTTGTCATTTTACACATAGCAAACTTCAAGGGCTCCAAGCAAGATCATCCAGTTTTTGACCTTGAGTAAAATGGAGGAAATGGGTAAATTACAGTATTCTTTATTCATTGTTTTTAATGTTGCTGTCTTGGTGAAAAGGAAAATTGCTAAATATATAGTGATGGGCGATGAGGATCGTTTGATGAACTTATTTTTTTTTTGAGTTATTTGATGAGTTACAGTAAGGCTTCCAATTATTTCCTGTGTACTTTTGCAAGGATACAATTTTGGTCATGATCTCTGCAATACATTTTCCAGTCTCCATAATGGCAAGATGTTGTTTGGGAAAGTGGTTCGGACAGCTCCGTTTTTGTATGGTCTTTGTTTCCAAGGCCCCCAGGAAGTCAGAGTTTTTCAGAAATTATTTCTTTTAGAAAGACCCCGCTTTTAAAGTGATGATGGTGATTAATCCAGGCAGACAGCCGCCTTTATGTTAGCTATGAACCAGGACCGTTTCTTGTTAGCTGTTTGAAAAGGCAGGCTCTTCTTCCTCATCTTCCACAAGAACTAATGGAAATTGAAGGCACTTCAGGAACAAATTCATGGTAATATATTCATTTTTGTGTGTCAGATGGTTCTCTTGATTCTGGGAGCGCTTTGTTTCACATAGCTGAAGGTGTAATGTTATGGACAAGCTCTGTTACATGGTGGGACAGATTTCATAGTGAAAGGAAAAGCTGTGAGTCAGATATACTCTCCCATATTTAGCTCGAGACGTGTAGTTGCCTCTGCAAATTTATACTCTTCCGTATTTAGCTCGAGACATGCAGTTGCCTCTGCAAATGAGCTTCAGATCTAGACTGTTTTTGTCTTTAGTACAAATACAGAATCAGACCAGCTCCTTTAATTCAATGTGAATAGAGTTCTGGCCTAGCAGACCTGTGCAGATCAGTGTTACCATAGCCCAAATCATTTCAGTCTCTCACGGTAAGAAAATAATTTACTCAGGGTCACATTTGTGCTTTTCAAGTGCAGTTCTGTGGAAGTGACCTGAAAATCCTTATGACAAGAAGCCAAGTTGCTTTTTGACAGGCCATTCCAATAAACTTCCTAAAGTCAGAATTGGCATCTTAAATGTCTGAATGTTTTAAAAGCACTAGCCATTAAAAATAAGCAGGACTCTTAATATGAAAATGTAAAGTAAATGAAGTAAAGGTAAAAATGGCATTCCACAGTCTTTGAAATGTCCATAGACATTGGAAGTGTGTATGATGGCAGTGTTCTCATGTGCTTTTTGTGTCTATGAAAAAAACCCTAAAAGTTGTCTTTCCTAACAGTAATACTGTAATATAAGGCTAAAGACTTGTGTTTAGCAAATGAGATCCACATTATGTTTTAGGTCATAGACAATAAGCTACATCCTGTATGATTTCTGACTAATTTTTGTCTTTAGTGGACTCAAAAATGACTGCTTTTAAATTGGTATTATATAGAAAAGATAGCTTTAATAGGTTTTGAAATGCTTGTAAAAGGTCACCAGGCAGATGCTTGCTGAAGAATATAACTATTAATCCCAAAGCAGCAGAAAGCCATGAGGCAGGGCCCTTCGGCGGTGGTTTACATCCTGGTCAGAGGCCTGCTCCATGTCACAGGGTTTGGTCTTGAGGCTTTGCTTTGTGGCTTTTCTGTATCATGTAGGGAAATTGTTTCTTCACTTCTTGTGCCTCAGGGGCCTTTGGAGCTTGTCAGGTGCTTTCCGTAGAAATGCCCTGGTAGTCTGTATCTTTGGGCTGCCAACAGTTTTGTGGTGCTTGTGATAACCGAGAGCATCGCGGTCTGTCTTATCCTGACTGGCAGCCGAGCAGCGGGATGGGGGCTGGAGGTGCAGAGGAGGGCTCTGCGCTCACAGTTAGTCCTTTGCTTCCTCTCACCGGTGTCAGTGCGTTTCATGTCGTTTTCTGCAGGCTGTTATCTTAAGGGCATTTACAGGTGTGTTGATAAAACTGGATCCAGCTGTCCTTGGTAAGCTGTTCAAAGAGTTGTGTGTGGAAAGATGACTGTGGATAATGATTATTGTTGATATCCCGAAGAGAGTAAATGTTTGCGTTGAACTGGATGCTAACTGCAGCACTTGCAGCAAGAACAACGGTGTGTTTTAGCCATCCCAAAATGTTGTGCTCAGGCTGCCGTGATGCTGAAAGAACTGTATTTTGCGTCCCTCGCTGCCTTAGCGTTGTGTGACCAGGAGAGGGGGATCGTTTGCCGTTCATTTCCACAGGCACCCGTGGTGGGGAGCACAGCACTGTGCGTCTATCTCGACTCCATGTTTCCTACAGAAATGCAGCAGTAACTGGATCTGTCTTTCTTGCATGTGAAAGCTTGAATTTTGGCTGTTTAGGACCTGAGAGGTCAGTCGGAAGGGATGCTGGGCACAGAGCGAGGGGCGGCTGCTCTCCGTGGTGCTGCCCAACACAATGCAACTCAATGCAATGCCCAGCCACAGCAAAACCCTGCCCTGGCAAAACCCCGCTGTCCTTTCTCATTTTCTCTCTGTTTTTGCCAAATGTGTCCTAAGGGTGTTGCTAGGCTGCGTGTGTGTAGGACAGAGGGATTTGGTACACTGTAGGCAGTAACACTGTTTTCTATATTAGTTTGATCATACTTCAGGGCACAAAAGTAAAGGAATCTTAGTCGTCTTCTGTGAGGAAAAGGTGAAAAACACCTAGTTTAGAAGAAGAGTTTAGAACAGTCAGACGCATTTCTCCATTTCTCTGTATATTTGTTAAGTATAGTTGTAAATTTTGAGGGGGTCTTTAAAAATTGTCTTTGAGAGCTCTTTTGAGAACTCTTAATACAAAATTTCCTCACGTGCTTTTATAAATGAGTATTAGGTATGTCTGCTCTCACTATAAACAGTGGAAAAATGTGTTGGAAAGACTTCCTAAATGATACACCTCTTCACCAAAAGTATCCAAGGAGATAATGCATTATTTAACTCTTTATGTTCTTATAGCAGTAAGTGAGAGCAAATGAGAAAGAAAATAGCATTATTGGCTTTAGAGCAGGTATACAAGGCTTCTGAATGTTGTTACTTAAGGCACATTGGTGCTGATGCGTTTTAGAAGTTGTGTAGTTAGACTGTTCTTATGAGGTTAAAAAAGAGGAACAAAGATGATTGGTTACGTGTAGTCATTTTATTTTTGACATCTACTTGCACTACTGTGATCCAAACATTCAGGCTCCAAGTGTATTACAGCTGGTAGCTGAAATCCAAATATAGTCCAATCCATTAGTCCTGATGTTGTATAGGTGACAGAAATGACATTTTAGATAGCATATATACATAGTAGACAGGAATATAAAGATGCATCACTCAGTCATCATCTTTTTCCATACCTTGCACACTGTAACTTCACTGTTGGTGAGGCACACTGTGAAGTTTAATTATGTTGTTTAATGTTGGAAGGCTCATTCTGTGGGTCAGACTGTAAAAAATATTGGTATATGTAGCAGATGCTCAGGCTTTTATTCTGATAGTTAAGGACATGTAAACTTATCATTCAAAGTAGACAGGGCCCATTCAAATGTGAATGCACATAACCTGGTCCTACCCCGAAGTGTAGGGGCACTTTTACATTTGCCAGCAGGAGCGCTTAAGCAGAGCTGATTATGTGCAGCATCTAGGTTGCAACTGAAAGGATTTAAAGTGGATGAGATCTGGGTCATGTTGGCTTGCGGACTTTCGAAGCCGTGGCAGCCAAGTCAGTTTTCCTGTTGTGTGTTCTTATTTTAAAACGTATTTCTTTTTTCAGTATTAGTATCGTTTGTAAAGTTATTTTATTCGTATTACCCCCAAAGGACAACTTGAGACCATTTCCTTGTGTCCTATCACTTGTCACTTGCGAGAAGGGACCGGCACCCTGCTTGCTGTTGCCTCCTTTCAGGTAGCTGTAGTGAGCAATGAGGTCTACCCTCAGCCTACTCTTCTACCAGGCTAAACAACCCCAGTGCCCTCAGTCGCTCCTCATAACTCTTGTTTTTTTGGACCCTTCACCAACTCTGCTCTTCTCTGGACACACAGGAGTAACTCCATGTCCTTGTAGTGAGGGGCTCAAAACTGAACACAGTATTTGAGGTGTAGTCTCACCAATGCCATGTACAAGGGGACAATCACTTCCCTGGTCCTGCTGCCCACACCATTTCTGATGCCGGCCAGGATGCTGTTGGCCTTCTTGGCCACCTGGGCATGCTGTTGGCTCATGTTCAGCCATCTGTGGACCAGCACCCCCAGGTCCTTCTCTGCTGGGCAGCTTTCCAGCCACTCTTCCCCAGGCCTATACCGCTGTGTGGGGTTGTTAGGACACAAGTGCAGCACCCAGAATTGAGCCTTGCTGAACGTCAGGCAGTTGGATGCAGCCCATCGATCTTGCTTATCCAGATCCCTCCCCAAAGCCTTCCCACCCTTAGGCACATCCAGTCCTGCCTAACTGGGTGTCATCTGCAAACTCACTGAGGGTGCATTTGATCCCCTTGTCCAAATAATTGATAAAAATGTTAAACAAAATTCATCAATAACTCTTGTGTAGTCGGCAGAGCAGAGAGCCAGCCCAGCACGCTGCACCTGCAAAAGATGGGGCCATGTCTGGGTGACTGGCTGAGCCCCTCACAGCAGGTTCAACAGGAGTAAGTGCAGTGACTGCGAGGAGGGAGCCTACAGAAAGTACTGCGTGTTTTGGGAATCAGACATGGCAGATGTGCAACACCTTCAGGGTGATCCCTGGGCTCCTTCTTCATATTAATAGCAACTTCAACCCCCATGAGATCAAAACTGAACACAATACTCAAAGATGAAAGAAGGTAAGGCGGGAAGGCGAGGGCAGGACGGAAGATGAGAAGGCACGTTGCAGTGCAGAGCTAAATGATCGTGGTCCTGAACCAAAGTCCATTTAAATCAATAAAATGTCTGCTGTTGCCCTTAGCAAGCTATTGGGTCAGGCCTTGTTTGACTTAGTTAAAATAGAATGTGATGCCAATGCGTCCAATCAATATGAGAACTAAAATAAGTAAAGTGATATTCAGAATTAATGCAGCTAAGCTGTCGTCAGAAAACTGCAAAACGGGCACTCTTGCCGGAAATATATATCTCTAGTTTATTTAAGATTCTGAAGAAAAAGAACATGCTTCTTGAGCTGCTAACTTTGGCACAGCTGCAGTGTCTTTTCCTCATGTCTGGGATGTTCAAATAAACTAGAGACATCAGTCTCTGAAGGGGTTTTCTCAATCCCATTCTTGTTCAGGAAGCTGGTGATGTGCGCAAAGTATTGCTTTGTCATGGCACAGCTTGGACAGTAATAAAGGATGAGTGCAAGGACTTCTGTGATTTGGCAATGGCAGTTTTCGCATCTTGCCTTGTTTTCTGGTTTTAAGCACCTGCCTGTGACAGTGGTACCTTGAACGAGTAGTTAAGCTGAAGAACTCTGCCTTAATATGTTACGGATGCTGGAAATTTAGACAGGTTCAGAGAGAGACTGGATAAGTTCATGGATAATAGCCTTTGAGGATTACTAATTAAATTGAAATAGCTAGCACGGATGTCCATCAATCTGCAGTGACTGGAACCTGGGAGTGTACTTGAAGAAAATATCATTCATTTGCCCTCTTCTCTTTGCTAGTTATCTGATTTTTGTTGGAGACAAAAGACTTTGATCTCATCCGATAATGACTGCTCTTAAGTTCTTAGAAGCAAACATTTAACCATACTATTTCAATTTCTTCAACTGTAACATAGTAAAAATTAATTTTTTAAAGAGATAAATACTTCCAGTATCTCTTTCAAAGGTAGCTAAGCAGTATCTTTTTCTCTGGTGTGATCAATAATTATATTTAAAGTTCCTGTCAGTGTTGAACTGAACACCTTCAAGACAGAAATCCACTCTGCAAGGAAGGGTATAGTATTGCAAATATTACTGTGTCATCTTCCATATGTTTTTAGTACTCGCCACTGAAAGTCTCAGTGCAGTGAATTGTACCCAGGTTGTGTAACAGAAAAGAAGGGGAAGTCATTCCTGGGGTCTAATTTATGTGTATTACTATATGTGCTCTAAGTTGCTCTTTTTCATTTCTTGTTTTATACTGTTTCTTTTCAATTAATAAAATAGATGTGATCAAGGGACAGAAAAAAGCCAGAGCGTAGTTTCATGAATCACTTTTTCAGTACCAACACAGTGATGCTAATGTCTGGCCCAGAGCTTTCTGGAACACGTTGTCCTCACGTATTCATTGATGTGAGTGTGTGTAGCCTTTTTTAACCTTAATATTTTTTGTTTCAGAAAAATATGCAATAAAATATGTAAATTAAGGATATGTGATTGTTAACTGACTTGCAGGGTTATTGTATGTTTAGAGTTAGGTCATTTGCTACTGTATAAATAATAAGTAAGTGTGGTTTGGGCAAGAAGTGAGGCAGGTGGCAGTTTATAAATGTAGTGTATATTTTCATAGTTTTGTGCTTTCCACAAGACTTGGTTTGCCTCCTATTCTAGGAATGTGTAATTCTGTAGATATGGAAATGGCTGAGTATGCTAGAACGCACAATCCATCCAAATCTGTTTAAATAGTTGAATTAAGTAAATTATTACGCTGCTCTGGCACTCCAAATATTTTTGTCTCTGTCCATCTTCTCCACACTCATTCGTCAAGAGGCAGCTTTCACAGGATGATTTCCTGACCAAAGCGGGGAGGATGCTTGCTTCTGACATCGAACTCTGCTAGAGCACCAACAGAGAGGGGAGGTCAACATTGTGTTTGTGAGGAGAGGTGAGCTAATTTGCCAAGTCAGCTCTTGCTAGGTCACCAAAGGCTGGGTGTTCACATCTCCAGACCTGCTTAGCATACCCTGCCTTTCAGCAAGGACGGGTATAAATCACTGCACATCTTGGACAGACAGAGGCTGTGGTTGTATCATTGCGGAGCAACACGTAGATGTGCTTGTTCAATATTACATACAACTTATGCAGCACATCACCTTGGAGGGAACCTAGCTGCCCAACAGAATTCTGATCTGCCTTTTCCAGAAGCGTCTTCCTCGGTGCTAGACAAAAGTTGAATTGCCCAGCTTTTGTTGCTGCAAAATTATTGTCTTATAATGGGACAGACCTTTCCCATTTTTAGCTGTTTGAAAAACTGTTTGAAACTGTGATTTCCAGCTTGTTTCCCGAATGTGCTAGCGACATAGATCTAGGAAGGATGGTCTCCATTCTGGCTTTGAGTTGTGAAAGGCTCCATCATTTCCTCCCTTTTTTTGTAACTCTGGGAAATGATGAGAACAGATTTGAGTCACACTTTCTGGTGTTATTTCTAGGCTTGGTTTTAACCTTCTTCTTGTACTGCCCACGTGATTTATGCGGAGAGAACCTCATCTTTACGGGATGGACCCCTATTAGTGGATGTGCTTCAGGGAAGATAATCACTTGTTTACATCCTCTCCTCTTGTACTCAATTACTGTTGATTTTCATCCGGTAGGTTTCTGTAGACAGAAAATGATGATTTGTTCAGTAAATCATGTTTCTCTACCTGAAAGCTGGCAGTAAAACCCAAGTGCAGTTCATAGCTGTGACTAATAAAGCACTGCAGTGCAGGAGCGTGCTGTCTCAGCTGGTGGGTCAGGTTAAAACAACTAAACCTGGGGACTGTTAAATTGGGAGATCAGGTCAGGAAGTTAATGATTTATGCCAATTTGTAAACCAGGCAAATAGGCACTGTAACCCTAATTAAGTGCCCACACAGCCGTGGATTGCATGGTGGGGTTAGTCACTTGGAGCCCATTCACAGATCACACAGGACGTTGTACAGGTTGAGGTCTTAAAAGCTTTATTATCCCAAATGAGAATTTGTTGGATCTCAGGAGTTAGGTATTTTTGCATTTGGAGTTAATGATGACAAATGCATTGCAGGGAAAAAAAATCAAAAACAAAACAAAAAAAACACCGCCATTTTCCCAGTGTTGTGTTCTTTTTAGGTTGTTGTGCATCTGCCCACTTTCCCACTCCCCTCCTACATACCGTTTGTGGCAGCAGCACTGTGTTTTCTACTTATCTTATGTAGCAGCTTCATGATATGTTTTCTGCATTTAGGGGGAAATTGCTCAGTCTCCATTTTTGCTGAACAGATCTTGAAAATTCAATCTTCTCATTGATGTCAGCAGCAGGATTTCTGTTTGTTAAGATCAGTAAAATGCCGTATTTGCAGGGCACTGGCTGGCCATTTGCTACTTTGATTAGGTAAAATCTCTCTATCTTGTAACAGAATGCTTCTTTCCTGCAGGGGACATTAGCTGTGTCACGTACAAGTGACACATGCTTTATGTATCCCAGATTGGATATGTTCTTTCCAAAATAACCTATTGAAAGCTACTTCTTTTTTGCCACACCGTGATTAAATACTTTCATGTCTCTTTGAGGTGAGGGAGAAAATGTTTATGGTACATAATGGCGAACTCACAGGACTGAGCTGAAGTTCTTGGTCAGTGATCTTCTGAAGAATAGCTGCCATTTCATTTGGGCTTACTTGGTACCAAGTGTTCAAGCGTCTGATTTTGTTCTCTCGTGAAACATGGGTTACAGAGAACATCAAGTCCTTTATTGTCTTTAAGTGAATTTCGTGAAAAAAATACATCTTTGAGACTAAGCTGTTGAATGTGCAGGAATCAATTATTATGATGACAAACATGACTAAATATATAAATATAAAATAATAAACACGACTCCTATAAACCCTCCTGTGCCTTAAACCCCACTGCATGCTTTATATATCAGGATTTAAGCATTTAGTGGCTTAAGAAGACCTTAAAAATTAGGGAAATGGGAAGACCAGGACTTCTAAGCACGGTGGCCTGTGATTTGGTCTTACTTTCAAATTTCTTGCTTAAGATCCCATGAAAAATTTGCTTTATAAGGTAAGCATTCAAAATTTGCTGGAATCATCTCTTCTACCATAGTGTCATTCTTTGAGCACCCCAAATCGTCAATCCAGTTGCCCACCATAGGATGAAGTTTGTGGATAGGTCTGAATAGTTAGTAGCTGGTTGTGTTTTATTTTACCTTTCTCTTCTATGGCGTTATTTTATTTGCAGACAGGTATCTGGCAAATGAATAGGTGGTAGCTTTGAATATGTTTCTGAGCATGCTGCAGATGAAGATGTGTGCTTCCTCATAGTGTCACGAAGGCAGAGTTGTAGAGTGCTGGCTGTTCATTTCTGGTGCACAAGTGATGCTACCTGGGAGGTTCGTACCACGTTACCAAGGGAAGGCAAGCTACACTCCTGTTAGAGAATCCAGTTGTCTCCCTTATTTTATCCCTTTCCTTGCTTCCCCTAGCTTTGCTGGTGGCTGTTATTGCTGCTGGTGCTTGTGTTCTTGTCACTGGTTTTGTCTAGCCTGGTTTCTTGCAAATGGGAACAACCAGGCAAAAATCAGCCTGTATGGCCAGAGGTTTGCTAGCACTCTGAGTCCCATTTCTTCTGATGTCTTCTCCCAGTAGAGAAATATATTTTTAATTGAGCGCACAGCTCACTGGCTCAAACACAAAATAGATGCCTCTATAATGCTTCATAGTTTTCATATAAAAGTACTTTATGAAAATCCGGTCTTCAATATTTGTGAAATTGAAGTGAAATCTTGTAGTAATAGCACAAGGCGTAAGTAATGATTAGGCCCATGGTGATAATAAATTGTCTTGGTCTATGTGGACTGAGAATAACCAAGCTCTGTGTACAAAAATAATGTGATGTTGGGGTTGGTCCTGGTCCTTGATCTGCTGTCACACCAAGAGCTCACAAGGCATCTGTTAGTGTTTCAGTGGTACTGCCTTGTAGTGAAATTCACAGTGCTCAGCCTCAGCAGCCACACGGTCAAATTTAGTCTGAACTCAGGGAATACGTTGCAGAGTGGCAAAGAGCCCTCGTTTCTTTGATTTGGTGACTTTTGGTGCCGTTGCCAGTGAGCTGCTCTGTCCCTGGCTCCTCTGGGGTGGCCAAGCCAGGGCTGCCGACATCTCTACTGCGGCTCAGGGCAGCCATGTCCACCTCCCTCAGGACCAGTCTGGATCGGTGGTGTTGGAAGGAGCTGAAATGTGATCAGCCGTCTGCCGGGGACTAATGCAAAGGCTCTTCTTGTCTGCATGTGTCCCATTTTGATAAATAAACGTTTGATGCTAATAGCGATAACAGAGTTAACCCGGGGGGGTGGGAGCGGAGCTCTGATATGCTGGTTTTAGAGGGGGGATAAGCAGGGAGGGAATGGCAGACCCAGCTGTCTCTGATATTAATGCTATAAATTAGTGTCCCCAAAACAAATGACTGCGGGGGGCAGAGGGGATCAGCGTGTTCTTTCTGTCTCTTGTGGTCTCTCTATCCCCACAACTGCAATGATTCTTCCCCATCCTCAGCACAGGGCTTCGTAAGTGGTCTTAGGAAGCATCCGAAAGCAGCTTTTGGTGTTGAATAACAAAGAGCAGGCTCCGTGGCATTATTTTTACCTCCGTGGAGTTCGGCCAAGCGGGGCAGGCTGAGCCCAGCTTACACCCCCAGCAGCACCCCCTCCTCGCCGCATTCGGTGCAGCGCTCCTGATGCAGCCTCACGTGGCTGCACAACGGCACAATGAGGGCTTGAACACCACCAGCCCTGCTGTGGCGGCTCTCCGTGCTGCAGCAGGTGAGCGGTCTGATGCTGCTCTCTGAAGCCAGCGGCTCTCTCTCCCGCTCCCCTGGCACCGGCTGGATAAGGAGGGGACAGTCGTGAGGAAGAGGAGAGCAGGGAGGCACGGGCCAGGCTCCCGCACAGCCAGGCGCGGCGGCAGCAAGTCAGTAAGTCAGACTGCACCATTTTCTTCTCACCCTGCAGAAGGGCGATGTGAGGAGCTGCCTCCTCCCCCAGCTGGTGGTTATGCTGAAGTGGAGCCTCCCTCCCAGCCAGAAGACACAGCCTATCTGGAGGAATCCCAAAAGACCTTTCCAATTTGGTGGTGTGTGTTTAGAGGCCGATTCTCTTTTTTTTTTTTTCTTTCTTTCTTTCCCCCCAGCTAAGCTTGTCTTTGCTTGCAGCCAAGCTGAAGAGACTTCAGGCTGCTAGCAGATATTTGCCGGCTGCTCTCCGATTGCGTGCGTGCGGCTGTGAGCGCTTTCACACATTGCATGTGTGGACACGGCTCTCGAGCTTCTGAATTATGGGTGCTGCAGAGCTGTGACCTTCCCTGGGGAGTCGCAGGAGGAAGAGTGGATTACACCGCAAAGCACTGGCTTGCAGCCGGTGCCCTCCCGAAAAAATTAACTCACCTGGATATCCGCCTGTGGTGGAAACGGCTTCCCTGGAGCGGGTGTTCTCCGCTCCAAAATGGCTCATGCAGCCGCTTCCATTAAGAAAGTTCGAGAGTCCGAACTTGAAGAGAGGGAGAGAAACCTTGAGAAGGAGAGGAAAAGGCAGCGGAAAATCTCTAGGGCAGATCGGAAACGCAAGGTACGAGGGGAAAAACTGCCCCTTCTCCCTCTTCCCCCCATGCCCTTCCTTCTGTCTGTGTGGCACTTCCCAGGGGTTCATTGCCATGTGTAATGCTCTCTCTTTCATTTTCCTTCTCATTCATCTCATATTTGCCCTTTGCATCCCTTCCCATCCTCTGTGCCTTGCTGTGTACCTAGCCCAGCTGCAGTGAGATTCAGGTGCTGCCAGACATGGCAGCCCCCAGCTACACAGGGAACAGGCACATAAACGTGGCCGTGGGCACACCAGCACTGCCTTCCTCCCCAGCAGGGCTGGGGGTGGTTTCGGCACTCAGGAGCCAGGTGCTTCATGCCCCGAGCTGATCTGGAGAAGTTGGCAGGGAGGGAGGTGGCTGTGCTGGTGCTTTGCACTGCGACGGTGTGTTTCTGTGCTTCGTGGCAGCATTTCTCCCCCATTTGCCATTTTTAGCTCCAGTGCCCACATCGGTACCAAAAGCATTGATGCTAAATGCTGCACACAAGACCTTTTGTGTGGAACTAGGTGGATCAGCCGAGCTGTTCAGTGAGGTATCAGTAACCGATGCTGTGCTAGCAGCCGTGATTCAGTGTATTTACACTGCACACTGCAGGTGTATTTTTCTGGCTGTGGCCTGAAACAAGCCTGCAGTCTGTTGTCTTTTTGTGTCTATCGCTGCTGGCAATCTCTGATTCTGTTAAGGCACATCTATTTAGATGTTTCGGATTTTAGGGAGGTTTCTCCTAATTTATAATTAACTGTTGTTTTCTTTCTGTGCTAGAAATGTGGAATGAAGTCTGGTTAACTTGGAAAACAAACAAACCAACCACAGAATAAAAATAAAGAACATAGATGACTGATTTGCCAGATCACTCTATGGTTTCCAAGGACACAAGTAATGTACAGTGGTGGAGAAAACACTAAAGGACCCGAAGCTGCTGTTAAGGACAGCTCTAGGACTAGGCTGCATCAGGAGTGCCTGCATTAATGCCTCCTCACTGCTGGTTCTTTTCTCCCATCTCAGGAATCTCTAGACTGTGATATGCATTAACTCATTCACTGACACCATGTTTTGACCCATTCTTTATAAATATCTTGCAGAAGGGATAATACCAAGAGATGTAATCTGTCCTCTTTTTCGTTTCTGCTACGTTGCATGTAAACACAGAGCTCCCTGTGAAAGGGAAAAGAACAGAATCCAGCAATGCAACGTTTGAATTTACAGATCCTTTTGGCAAATGTCTAGGATTCAGAAGCCATCTGCTCCCTTGGCATACCTGAGAAATTCTGAATTCATTCTATTCTCAATCTTATGGATTTCATATGCAGAACTGCATAACTTAAATAAAATTACTGGGGCTGTTTTGATACCTTTGGGACCTGTGGGTCTGGTCTCCCTGACTTGTAAAAGGCTCTGTCTGCAGAGTTCATTAAGTTGCGGTATAATTCTCTTCATCAACACACGAAAGCCATTTCTAACGTATGCACTGCTTGGGTGCTGGGGCAGATTGTGATTACCGTCCTAATCCCCTAAATGGGACACTGCAGCATAAGGGAGTTTTTGTGATTACATTTTGGATGCTGGAATTCTCTGCAAAATAGCCTCCCCCTGCTTTTTTTCCCAATGTGTGTGTGTCTTTGCTGGAGGGTCTTTCTTCCACATTTGCCAGTACCCATCTCAGTTATCTAATCACAACGTGGTGTTTTTCCTGATTTTCACATCTCCTGTTTCATTCAAACGTGTATTCTACTACTTTAATTAAAGCGGGATAGAATTAATCGTGCCCCTTCTGCTCTCTCTTTTCCGAGAGTGCTGCATATCCCTGTCTGGCGGCAGGCAGGCTCAGGCTGTATTTGTGCTAGCGATAATGTATGGGGATGCAGGCTGCATGGCATTTTGAAATCTAGGAAATACCAGTAGGCTTTGCTGAGAAAATACAGGGAATGCTGTAATGTTTTGCTTGTCTTCCTTTTTAGTATTCAGCAGTGGCCCTTGCTCCTGTCTCCCTTTTACTGCAGCTGTACCTTGCTGTTACATAAACAAGTGCTTGGCTGCACCCTAAACTTGCCTTCAGATGGAATGGGCGTGGGCTGGGTCACGCATCTTCCCCTTGCTCCTTCTGCATGAGACATGCAGCAGCACAAGTACGGGTTTGTTTAGATCTGTATATCTGTATACATGCCCATACTGTGCAGAATGCATAGTCTAGCACAGCTTATATATATATATATATGTGAGTATGTATACACACACACATGCATAACATCCACAATATACACAAAATATATAACATTATATAGAATAGGTAACAGAATATGTATTTCTTCATCAATTTAGGTTTTATAGTTGTGATATCCATGTATAAGTGATAAACATATGTTTACGTATGCCACGTAAATTGCTAAGGAAATATAAATTGCTCAGTGCTGAAACGCGACCGTCTCCTAGTAGGTGCAGAGCGCTCCCAGTTTGCGTTGACTCCCTTGGAAAATGGAGGCTCCCAACAAATTGCATGTGTAGGCCCACGAGAGATGAAACGTAAATGAATATTGTTTGATTGCTGCCAGTACTTAAACTCCTTCAGCATATGGGGACATGGCCCCGGGTTTGTGGTTTATTTACAAGCTATTGCATTGCAGTGACTGGATTTTCAGTACAACAGAGATCTGTTTTGTTTGAGGGAACTATAGTAGGAGAGGGAGTATGCCAATAAGAAGTTACTGTGAACTGTCTTTTCAGAATCTCATGTATATATGTTATATGTGTACTGATAGACGCTGTATGCATGAAGTACTGGTGTGGCCTTGGGATGGAAACTTTCTGCCCCTGGAACACCCTGGTTATGCAAAAGGGGGCAATAAGGGACCGTGGCTTTATCTCTTCCAGTCTGCCAGCATACTGGGCAGCTGTTAGTGCTGTCCCGTGCTGCTTCTAGCTTCCAGGGATGCTGCAGGTGTGGGAGCTGCTTGTTCCCTGGAGTATTTTTGCCTCATGCTGTTTTGCAGTGCAGTCGGCTTCTGTCTTGATAGCTGCATCACAAGCCATGGCTGTAGTTTCTGTGCCTCTTGGGGAGGACCAGAATCTTCTTAAATGTCATTATTTCTGCTACTCGACGTGGCTCTGGACAGTAACAACGCCCTGGCCATTAGCAGAGTCAGGAAAAGGACCCACATCAGCAGCATTCTTGCTCAGACGGTGTCTTTCCAGGTCTTAGGCATCTGTAGTTGTTTAACAGATTAACAGAAGTATTCCACACCCATAAACAGGAAAAAAAGCTGTTTGGAAGCTGACATATTAAGACCCTCTCCTGCATTCTTTCTGAGACTGACCTGATTTTTAAAGCCACTTGACAAGGATTGCCTCAGCTCATCTTTCATCCAAATGGGCAATTTTCATTTATGCATGCAGTCTTTTCTTGCAGTGTTGAAAAACACATACTGATGCAAATGCAGCATAAAATTTGTGTGTGTAAACATAAAACCACTGGTCTGAATAGTTGTGTGGATACCTGAACGTATCAAGAACATTAAAAGCCAGATGCTAACAGAGGAGGCGAGCAGGTTAACATGCAAATGTAGATTGTATCGATGTTTAGGCATGACTAGTTCGCTTACAGCTGAACTCAGGATGTGCAAGGCCCAGCTCCGCTTGCCTCACAGTGTCTGTGTGAGATAGCTGAGTAGAGCTCATCTTTTGCAGAGTGTGGAAAATGAAGGGCTGTGGTTACGTGACGGTCACTCTCTGAGTCAGCGGCAAAGCTGGAGTTACAGCCTTGGAATCCAGCTTCCTAGCCCCTGGCACTATGTAACACACACTTGCTTTTCCCTGTCTATAATACTTTTCAAAGCAGACAGAGCTTCCTGTCTTTGCATGTGACAAGTGTTTAGAAAATTTAAAAACAAACAAACAGATCTCACCACAAATAACCCCTCAAACAACAACAACAAAGCTGTTATCAAAAATCGATTCAGCTGTCAAATAAAACTGATTTTTGAATGTACACAAATGGTAAGTTGATTCATGTTACCCTTTTACAGTCAGCACTGAGGACAGAGTTTGACCTCTGGGTTCTGCTGTCAATAAGAGGGTATTTATTTAGTATTTAAATATACAGTTTTACAAACTTTTTCTTTAAAGTTTTTAAGTATATATATACATATATATATATGTGTGTATATATATATATATATTAAAGGCCAGCCTTATGATTTCAGCATCCCTTAGCAACTTACTGTAAAATTTCCTGCAGTATCTGGAATATTCACCATTGCTGGCCAAAAGAGATTGGGGAACAACTGCGTATCAGTGAATTTTGTCCTTCAGTTGATACCCTAAGTACTGTTAAAGCTCACATATAGCTTCTGCTTCTAGGCAATATCTGCAGAGGGACAAGGATGGAGGGAGAAATAAGGAGCTGCTGCTGTCAGCAAAATTCAGGTGTATGTGTAAGAGTCAACACTAAATGGCTTCTATCACATAGCTGCAGAAGACAAAGATTGAATTTTCTTTGGGTTCCTTCAACATCAAGCCTTTTTCTCACATTATCAACTTCCTTTTGATGGACTGAATATTGGAAAGAAATCTCGTGTTCAGAAAATCATGTAGAAACTGATGTTGCATTTGTCTCAGAAGCAGACGGAAAAACCCATTTGAAATTCAAGCCTACTTTCGGCAGGGGAGGTGGGTGTTGGTGATGTCGTACAGGAGGCTGGCAGACGTGAGGCTCATCACTTTGGGAAGGGCCAAAGCTTCAGCGAGGAAAAGTAGGCATAAAGAAAATAATGGGTGCTTGGGCATGCTAGAAAGAAGTATCCCAAAGAGGAAAACGTGTTGAGGAACAGGCCTTCACTCTTGGTCACTTGGTGCATGGATGCCAAGCAAGCATCTCCTCTGGTGTGAACATCCTTCATATTGCAGCTTTAACCTTCCGTTGTTTCTTTAGCACTGAACATGTCTTGTCGGTTCAGTGTTCTGTTCGTTGCCTTGGCAAAGATCTTCGTGATTCACCAGAATTTCTAGATGTTTCAAATGCCTCTTCAACCACACACACACACACACAGACTAAATCTTTTTGGTGTTTCATAACCAAGTGTTTGCGTAGATGGTGCCTATTCCTGATGTCCTTTGAGCATTTACCTTCTGTGTCTCAAACGTCTGTTTTCATTATGTAGATATTTCTTGGGATGAAAATAATACCACACTGTTTGTTTCCTTTTTATAAAATGGAACCTCTTTTGATGACACTGTATTTCATAATAAATTGGTATTTGCTGCTTCAGTTTATAGGTGTCTATCTGAGAGGTGATGTGTGTGTAACTGCAACAGCGAAGCTTGCAAATACTTCGGATTTGGTGGTGATGTTCTGAATAATTTACCAAATGACTATTATAAGTTTAAATTAGTCCTGTGCAAGAGATTATACATCTGTTCACATCTGACATATTCACTGCACAGGAACTCTCAATGCGTTTGACTTGAATGTCCTGTGCAGTTTGTCCTAGGTGAGTTACCTGTGAAGTTCAGCGTGGGTTTAATCTAAAAGAGGAAAACCAACTGGGGCTCTAAAATAAGTGCTGATTAAGCCCTGTTCAGCCTTCTGTAGATAGGGAATGCTATAGTGCCAAGTATCATTATATGTATACTGTATACAAGTATATGTATACATATATGCATATGCATACAGTATATGTACACAAGTATATGCATACTGTATATGTATGCAAGTATACTGTAGTGCCAACTATCATTATTTGTCTAGTTTATTTTTCTTTGAGAACATTGCATTGTTTGCCGTAATTAAACTGGGAATAAATACACAATATTCTGAAATAAAGTGACCTAAGGGTTGTAGTAAAGACCGATGATATCCAGTTCCCTTGTTTCTGATGGGAAAGGAGCAATCTTCATTACAACTTTAAATCTACTCACCTTTATATAGGTTTGTTGCCTAACCATACCATGATTTATATGTGGCTTTTAAATTTAATTTCTGTGGTAATTTTTGAAAGACAAGGTTTATCTGGTCTCAATAAATCATATGTAGACTGCATTTGAAAACACAGATCCTTTACCTAAGCGTGTGTTTGGAACCTTGGGTGAACGTGCCTCTTTGCAGCTTTAAAATAAAAGAGAAAATATTGTCTCGAGCCAGGATGAAGGAGTTGGCTAGTAGATAAGTATCATGGGCTAAAGATAGTGGCAATACTCATTTCTCATGTATTTAGTGCAGAGAAGCAAGCTTGGGCCTGGGTCCGGGTCCAGCTTGTATGACACTCCTTGCTGAAAGCTGGAACTGTGCTTCTCCCATACCCATGGGAAGCTAGAGTGATACAAGCATGTGTCTTCGTTTCTCCCACCTTACCCCCCCAAAGGAGATGAACCTTTGGGCTCACAGCACAGCTGTTAGGCATTGTACACAGGAGGAGGAAAAACCTGTTGCTGCTGTGTTCCACCTATCCTTTGGTACCACTAAGCTCGCTTGATGCAATCCCATTTAATGTTGTATGCTTTGGATTTTATGGCTGAATTTAATTGCAGTGTGATTGCTTACATAAAGTTATGGAAACCTCCGAAATGCCAAAGTTTTCATCTCTCACTCCGTCTATTTCAGTAAAAAGAACTTCTTTTGAGCTTTAAAAGAGCAACTAAGAGAGAGGAGAAATGCCAGCAGCTGCCTGAAGGAACTGCAGAAATATAACAGGTGTCAATCCTACTTATCAGGAGCTATAAGGGAATGCAAAAAACAATTGAGACCACATTTATACATTGAAGGAAATTATTCCTTATAAACTTCTGTGGCTTTTTGGCTGTTTGGTTTGTTTACCTTCCGCTCTGACGATGTCTTATGTCCATTACACTGGTGCCATTGTCTGCACCTCTAGAAGAATTACTACTTTGATTGGGCAATTTTCTGTTAAGCAGTTAAAAAGAAGTGTTTTAAGGGAAGTTTCACAAACACAGGCCAAGATCAGGAAAAGAAATATAGATGTTAGATGTTAAACTGTGAGATGTCAAGCTTTTGGGAAGCTGGCTTCTGTCATTTAGTCCTCCAGGCATTTCCATTGACCTCCTGGAGGAAGTTTGGCACCTGAGAGAAGTAAATAATGGCATACGAACACTGAGAGGTCATACTTCAATGGTGAGGTTTCGAGCAGTGCTCTGGTGTTTGTAGGTGCCAACATATAGCACATCCAGAGCCTAGAAATGGTGGGTACGTCCAGGAGCAGCGCAATAGGGTTATTGTCAGTCAGGCAACACTTCTTCTTCCCATGAGATGATGCCCTGCCCGACACAGACTCAGTGCACAACCAGATTGTGTTTCTGGGGATCAGCAGTGCAGGAAGCGTCACGGACTGCATCTGTCCTATAATAGGAATTGTTTGTCAGCCTTTTCTTTGTGAACATCCGTCCTTTTATTGTTTCACAATTTAAACAAACATTTTTATAAGCACGTATGTCTTGGTTGAGTGTCATTTGTGTTTCTTCCTTAAGTGTTAATAAGTCGTCATAATGAAAACAGAAGCAGGCATTCCATGTACAATTTGGGATGCTGTCTGATATTTAACTCCTCTACAATGACTTTACAGCAGTTTTAAAACTCTTTTGGTGTTAATGCCTTGATTAAGCGTATAAATTGGTGGTTAATGAGATAACTGGCAGTCATCCTTTCAAGGCCCGGTCATATTTGAATAAGGAAGTACAAATTTAGGATGTAATGTTCGTTAGTCACACAGTGTTATGCTAAAGATAGTGTAGAGAATAGGACTAAACAAAGGATAAATCTACTATCGGTAATTTTGGGTTTTCTTGACCAATCTAACAGAAAACTTTCCCCTTCAAATATTTTTCCATACTTATTTCTAGTAAAAAATTTATTACACGTTCCAAAGTAGAGACTTGACCTTGTTCAGAAAAAGTTCCCCTGATACTGGTGAGACTTGTCACGTTTCCTGTAGTACCTATTCGCCTCCTAAATGCATGTTGTGTAAGTTCCTGATGCTACTAGCATTTCTGTGAGCTTGTCATGAGTTTTATCCAAACTTAAGATTATTTCTTTCATAGAATTTTAACAAAATACTACAGCTGATGGTAAAAGTGTTTCCATGCTTCATTGACTTGACTGTCCATGCTCATACAATAGCTTTTGAAGGCTTTTTGTTTGTTTTTAATAATGCCTGTTCTCTGCATTGATGCCAAGCAATACCTTTTTTTAGCATCAGCCATTATAACACTGGGTATGTTTGTTTGAATTGTGACAGGATACTTTTCCCTGACTGGAAGCTCATATTTAGGGGAACATGCATGTTTACCAGAACTGTGCTCCTGTACTTACCTACGCCCTGACGAACGCACCTGCTAGCAACCTCACTGAAATGAAGATAGGCCACAGTTTGCTCAAAGCAGCAGTTCTCCTCACCATTTGGTGGAGTAGTCCGGCTGTAAATAGGGGTAGGCATTCCACACTGTTACCCAGTTATATACCGGAGCATATGATATGAATTACTGAAACCTGACAAATGTTGCTGAATGAATTTCAGATGGTCCCCCGAGTTGGCACTGTACAAGGTGCTAACATGTTGGTACAGTTCTTTGGTTTTCTCTCAGGTAATTATAAAAGTTCCATATAACGTGAATTCACTCAGTGCTTTGATGATAGTTTTTCAGGGATTGGTTCAAAACTATGTCAACAGTTGTTCCTTCCCTAAGACCTTCCTAATGCAGATCAATACAGATTAATTGGTAGCTGCCCTTTTACAAGTGACTGAAAACAAGGCTGCAGTTAAATAAATAAATAAATAAATAAATTGTAATTACTGTTTGTTCGTTGATTCTAATGAAGAATTTAGCATGCTGACCTCTTCAGGATATGGAAAGTTTATTTGCTGCTTAGGGCTTCTGGAAAGAGACAGGTTTAAGGAAAAGAGCCTAAATACATTTCAGAATACATATTTGATATTTCAGTCAGCTTCTCATCCTCCAGCAAAATTCGCACCAAATCTGGTGGAAACAGCTCTGTGGTCACTGTTACCTGAGGAAGAGAGAGTGAGGAAAAACAGAGGAAGAGAAAGACCACTGGAATAAAAAAGTTGTTTGCATGTGCATTGAAAAAGTCCATTGAGACTCAACGTCTATGAAAGAGATGGTTATGTTTTCCATGACCTGCTGAAACAGTGTTTTGTATTTGAAAAATAGTATGATACTGTTATTGTGCCTGACCTGAGGAAGGATATGGATTTTTTTTTTCCCTAATAATTGGGATCTGCATTCTCTCTGTTTCTGTATGAAATAAAGCCATTGCTGAGAAGCAGCGCTCCCCCAGGGTGGGCATAGCCCTGATTTCCCCTGGCTCGTAGAAAATCGTTTCAGCCTATGGAACCATAAGGACAAACCTTTCCAGGCTGTTTTAAGTTCAATAATTTAGGCTTATTTTAAATTATTTACTATTTCTAGCCTGTACTCTGCCAGGATGTCTGATCAGGACATGTCAGTGCACAAAACCGGTGGAGCTGGCAGTGCAGCAGCAGGGTTGCACACGTAAAAGCTGGTTGGTGCCTCGCTGCCCAGGCCAGGGTATCACTAGGGGTGGCTAGACCTTGTTCTGCCTTCTCATTCTGCTTTTCAAAAAAGTATTATTATTATTATTTATTTATTTATTTATTTATTTTTAAGGCACCGAAGCACAAAGAATTACATACAGCATGCTGCCATTACTGCCACTGCTGTAGTGCTAGGAGGCTTTACTGAGATTTACCAGACAAGAGGCCCTGATCAGTCAGCAGATCACAGCCCTGCCCAGCAAGGACGTTTCAGTCTTGCTGATGGACGTGGTACCAGCCACCAGGACTGCCTGCAGGGAAGGAGTCATGGCCATTGCCCATGTTCCCAGGCTACGTGGGCTTGATTCCACTGAGTTAAGCCAGGCAATGCTGTAAGTTACATCTGGTTTAGCGTCTGCACAGGGTCTCTGCAGATTTGATACCAACTCTTTTAGTTGCTGTTGGAAAGAGGTTATTGAAATAGGACCAATGATCTTTCTCAATATAAAGCTTACATTCTTGCACCAAATTAAAAAATACATTTTAGGTAATGGCAAAAGAAGGAAAAAAAATTGTTTTCTAAATGGAGCATATTTCATTTTATGTTGCTCATTTAAAAAAGTATGTGTGCATAGATTTTGGTTCCAGAATGCCTTGACTTTGCAGAAGTAACTCAGTGAAAATGCTGATGTGAGCCTGGAAGTGACACGCCAAGCTGCTGTGTGCAAAGCAGGATTGGCTTTAACGATTATGGGATCGTTTTGCAAATGGCATTTGATGGAGACAAAAAAGTGAATTAGATTTAAAAAAAAAAAAAAAAGTTATTTTGTCTGGTCAGTAGCAATAGCAACTGATGTATAGCAGTGGGAAGATGTGCAGGAGTCTGGATCCTGCTGCCGTGTTTGTGTGGAGCAGCCAGCCTGCACCAGGGTCGTGCTCAGGGTGACAAAAAAGTCCCTGAGCTGTGTTCTGGCTCCTGATTCTCCCACTGACAACACACAGACTGCAGCATTGTCTAGAAGGTGGAGAAACAACTCGTCTGCTTCCTTGGTAGTAATTTATTTATGAACTTCTCTATCCTCAGGTAGAGGCACTAGCAGCACACACTTTAATAGACCTGTTCCCAGGAAGTAGCGCGTGGCATTACCTTGGTGAATTATACAGCCCGGAAAAAGGTTTCCCAAACAAATGAAATCAGAAATAATTAATAGCCATACACAGAGCTCGCTCTGTAGCAGAGCTCTGCATTGCAGCACGGGGCTTCTCGTGGGCTGAGGGAAGGACAGATGGGCTTTGCCATCTCCCCGTGCTCCTAAGGGAGCTGCAGCCTTAACTCCCCCCTAATGCAGGATTTGGTACCTGATGTGTCTGCAGCATGGGCTTGCAGATGGGCATGCAGGTATGGGAGGATCCGGCCCAGCTCCCTGGAGCTCCGAGGCTGCGGCATCACCCGCACAGGGCTGTGGCTTGTTGGAGCTGCACAAGGACACCCTGAGGATTCGTCCCCAGAGCATTTGTAAGAGCAAACCTTCGGTGCAGTACTCCGATGAAATCCTCAGTGCCTTTTTTTTCCTAGCACTGCTCATTAAAATGGAGGGGAAAAAGGAAATTCTCCAGCAGCAACTTAGGAGGAAACAATTTAGTGCTTCAGTTTATGAATATGCAGGCTGTAGGAAGGCTAGTGGTCGTCAGCGTTCTCTTTATCTCTATTTAGCCATATTCCTAAGGCAGCTGGGTGATGTAGCAGTAGCATACTCCTTTATTTCTAGCAAGAAATTGTAGTTATTTTGTAGTCACTACACTGTCATAGTAGTAATCATCAGTCCAGAAGCCTGAAATACAGACAAGGTATCTGAGATTTTTTTTTTAATTATTATTTTTACTTCTTTAATGTTAGCTGGTCAACCCAGCTTCAGTATGCAAACATAATAGTACGGGACAGAGCACTTGAGAGGAGCCACCCTCCTTCTGGAAATGATTTTTGAGAGAGTGGAAGATAATTTAGAGATAGGGATCTACAAGTAAATATTATTAGAGAACACTAGGTTTTATGACAATATAGAGTATAATCTTAATTCAGTAAAATCCCTGAAAGATTTGCTAATGATTTCAAGAGATTTAGGATTTTTTTTCCCAGAACATTTCAAATAGAAGATAATTCACCTCATATTATGTAACCATCTTAGTGCTTTATATTTTCAAATGTAATTTGTGAACATTTGTTCAATTTGTGTAATAGAGTTACGTGGTGGAGAAAGGGATTATTTATGGTGGAAAATAATGTTGTGCAGCTATACCTTCAGGACTTAAATGTTCTTTAGATAAGTTCGTGTTCTGTTCAGATCGTTAGGTTGTTAGCACAAGGAGAGCTTTGGTAGTCAAGAACTATTTATAAACTGTAATAATGTTCTAAAGATAATGATTAAAATAATTAGCAGGGGCGAAAAGAGCCTGAAAATCACAAGTGGAATTGGAGAGAGATTTGCAAAGGCAGAGGGATAAAACGAAGGCAGGTTTTTCCAGCGCCGGGAGCTATAGATGTTCATATGTCATACATGTAATGCCTTTTGAAGAACAAGTTTGCTTGCTTCAGCCTTGCAAAGAAGCTAGTGCACTTCAACCTATTTGAACAGAAAACCTAAATATTCTTCTGCGCTTTTACTTTTGAAAGTAATTTCCAGTAGTTGAGATCCTTCCAGTCAATGGCCCTTTATGTTTGTCCAGATAACTCTATTGACCAGGTCAGGTAGGGCTATCGGATATAGTCTCCTGTTTGTTTTGTTGGAGTGTATGTGCAGCAAAGAATGACGTGGTCCCTCTGATGGAAAGGTGCTTGTCCCAGTGGTGTATGAGCTCCTGTGATACTCATACGTTAGACTGAAAGATGAGTAAGCAATAAATATTTTAGTTCTTTTTTGTGCGTGCTAAGAAGTCTTAGGGCTTCTTAAATTAAGTAAGCTGTTATGTCTTTGAATTCCTCGAGTCGTTCACACAGGAACTTTAGCCTCCTCCAGATTTGTGGGGATGGGAGACCCTTATTTGCCATGAGAAATAGCATCAGAAATTCTGCAAGAATCTTCACATCCTAAATACTGCTTTAGGCATCTGTGGCTTTGTCATGGGTAGTTCTTGCAAGTGTTAAAAATAGGGACATCTTCACTGTGCAAAGTTAATACCGTGCCAGGTGGTGGTCACTGAGCAGCAAGAAGGGTCAAAGTTTTGCTGTGTGTAGATAGCTTTCATTTGACATATATACAGAATGCTTCCACAGAAAATATCTTGCAGCGGACACATAGAAGAATTTTCTAATTTATATAAAATAGTCTTATTATTAATTTTTTAAATAACAACTTCAGTACCTTTAGTCCTTTTAAAAATATATGTGGATAATCAAAAGACCCATGGAACTGCTGAAGTGTCCAACTGATAAATATTGGAAAAGCATCTGAATAATTTCAAAAAAGTGATTAAGCAATTATACACAAGCTCTTGTCCCAATAGCATAAATGTTAAGTATGTAAATCGGTGTGTTGCTTAGCCCCTAAACAGAATTTCTGCTACATAGAGTGAAAGCGTGACTTTGCAGGCATTTGGGAAAAGTTGCTAAGCATTCATCTTCACAAAAGGTGAAATACCATCCTCATCCTCCAAAAAATTGCATGGTCCTGAAAAATTGGAGCCATGGCCATCTTCTTTTCAGAATAGGAAGGAGTTTTGGTTTTCTATTCGCTACATTTTCAATTCAGGTCCAAGAAAAAAACACCCCACAAATATTTAAGAATTGAATTTTCAGTGACAAGCTAACATGCTTTCAATTCTAGTGATCTTTAAGCCTTTGCTTTCTTGCATTTTTTCTTCTTCTTCCCAGTATTATGCATTAGAAAATCCTAAGTTTTCTGATACTGTGCTAAAATCTGGCACATTCTTCCTTGTGATGAATGTGACTTTATTTTGTACTATGTAGCTTATGGAGTGAGTTTAAGATAAAAGGGAAAAAATATCTCTGATTTAAAATTCACTTTTAGAAATAGTAGGTTTTATGTTAAAACAACAAGGAAAAAGCACAAATTGAAACATCCCACGCAGACGGAAATGTTGATGCCTCGCTGCTTGCAAAAGGACCGAGGATGCTTGACCATTGGTTGAAGAGGCTGTGGGTTATAAAAAAGGTGGCTGGCAGAAGTGCCCAGGGCTTTCCTTCCTTGATTTTTGTCCTTCAGAGTCCTTCAGTGAAAGAGGGAGCCTGACCAGGGAAAAAGTGATCCTCTTGAAATCCAAAGGCAAAGATCATGTTGACTTCAGTGGGTGTTGGAGCAGGCTTGCAGAGAATGGATAAGAATAGCCAAATATTCTTAATCAGACAGCTGCTTCCCATGTGTGTGGTGTTGATATCCTCCCATAAATGAGTCATCTTTGCAGTAATAAAAAAAAAGGCTTTTATTTGTCACTCTGAATGCAGTAAGACTTTTCAGAAGTCTCACATAGGCTCTGAGGTCTTTGACATCATATTAATTTCCTGGGAAATGTTGGCCACTTGAATTATTTTATTATACAAAACCAGTTTCTCTATTAGAATATCATTGCATAACATATATATACTTACCAGGGCTTTTTTTGGCTGTTGATTAGCATGCCATATAAAATACTGTTGTATTTTTTTTCCATGTTATTTTTACTCATTCTGATTGCAAAATGCAATTCGAGTGGGAATTGTAGTCTTACAGATAAGGCTGTGGATGAAGACTGGGGCTCTCGGCTTTGTCAGTGGACCTCCTCCATGACCTCAAGTCTGAACCTGGCTAAAGGTTGCCTTCCATGTATGTAAAATGGAAATAATTGTACTTAACTCTGCTTTGCAATACAATTAATACTTTTCAAAATTCATAGAAATAATCAGACTTACAGTTTCACTTTGTTGGTGTTGATGTAAATTATTATACTACTGGTTTATATTCAGTTATGTCTCAAATATGGCACGTATTTTGCTTTTGCTCTAAGGGATTATCTGGATTTAGTTCCTGAAGGCACCCATCTCATAGGAAAGTTCAGTGCAGTGTTCCATAAAACAGGGAGCATCTGTAAGTGGGATGGGAATGTTAGTATCTCTTCCTGTTTCTTTTGAATTTATTGTAATCTCAGGTAGCAGAATATTATAAAGCAGAATGCCAACCTAATTCTTCACCGATACAGTATAGGCTAAGGATCAATGAACGATATTGTTTCTGTTGATAAGCACTTAATTAAGTGCATAGGACTTCTGTGCTGAGGGTAGCTGTATGAAAACACACTGCTCTCTGAAAGAAAGGGTAACAGAAGTCAGTTTCAGATAAATTGGAATCTATTTCTGACCCTGCCTATTAACAACTGCACTTACCTAATTGGAAACATATTCTTTTTTCATCGCATGTAATTGAAATTTTATGTCTCTCTGTCCCATTTGGCATTATGAAGATGCTGGCAGGGAGGAAAGCTGGAGATCCAATGTTAAAAGAACGCGTTGGCAAGGGAGTGGTTTGTGGAGGCTTGTGACCTATTTTCCATCTTGTAATTGCCTCTGGGCCAAATTTTGGTGCTCGTCCACCAAGCCCAAATAAATGAGCTGTGAGAGTGATAGAACAGGGCTGGTACTACAGATGTGAAAAGGCGCTCTGACGTGGAAGAGGGCTGGATGTTACGAGCAACGTGGAGCACAGTTGCTTGGTCCAAATTCTGCTGCCTACCTGGCTCCATCCCCTCGCACACTGGGGTCCTGGGACTTAGTTTGGGACAGGGGGACAGAGCCTGGGGAGTGTCCATTGCTGAGCATTTCCCTCATTCCTGGGGAAGCCATAGGATATATAGGACAATTCAGGAACATAATTTATTTGGTGATGATGGCATATTATAGTTATAAGGTAAAACAGAATTTAAAATGCTGCTAGCACTTTCCTTGACATGTTTTTCATAGTGAAAGAAAGTACAGGCTTTGTGAAGGGTCATTTTATAATTTTTTCTGTTTCTTGCTGGCAGTAATTTTTTTTTCTTTTCTTTCTGTTTGCTTTTCTCTTTGCTTTTTGTTAATTTTAGTTGACATTAATAGAGCTTACTAGCATCTAATAGTAGTTTTATCTTATTTGATGAAACTGTAAACCAGCCGTGACTCTGTAAGGACTGCACTGTAAAGGTAGCATAGATTTTTTAATATTTATCTTAGGATCTGCAACCTCAGTTTGAGCCAATATAACGCCAATAAATTTGAAGAACAAATATGCTGACTTACAAGTCAAGTTCAGATTTGAAGGCACCTCACTCAAAGTAACGCACTTGATTTATGTGTGTCCAAGAGCAGAATTTGACTTTGGTTCAGTTATTCTCCCTTTGACAAATACTTTAAATCCTAATGTTTAGTCATGCTTAAGGTTGAATCCAGCCAAAGAAGAAGAGCAATTAGCATTTGATGTGAGAAGCTACCAGTGGGAAACAAGCAAACCAAAAACCTAAATGTAGGCTGCAAAGGATGTACTGTTCCAGTTAATTAAGCTTGATTAGGTATCTCTGGCAAATCTAGAAAATACTATTATACTCAGATATTATGCATTGACTTTCAATAAGAGTGATTTCCACTTAAATTCATGCAACCCAATTCCCATTAAATCTACTTAAAAGATTTATATACGGGCTTGGTTCTAACCTTTTGTATAGAAGTAGTTTAATAGTTTAGGTCATATCTTTTCTTCCCCAGCAGGACTGTGCCATTAGGGCTATTAATTTCTTTCTGGTTGGCACCTTGGCTGCTTTGTTAGGGCCGTGTTTTTGTGCACGGTCACTCTTCTTCATATCATCATTGAATTTCTATGAGTGTGTCTATACAGCTGACCCAACGTTTTTGGCTAGGTAATTACCTGAATTTATTAAGAAGCACAATACAGACATCTGAAAAATATTAATGCCTTTCCAGATGCTCTTGTTGTTATTTTGAAGGAAAAGTACAAAGCTCCTCATTGAATAAGCATTATGTGGGGAAGAGGAGGAAGAAATAGAAATACTTTGTGCCATGTTATTTCACTTACAGTAGTCGTGGTCTTGGAAGTCATTATCTGCCGTGCGGGCAACCTAAGTGTTCATCTTCCTTCGAAATCCAAAATAATCTGTCATGAGAATAAAATAAAACTGTTCCCCTTGAGAACAAAGCACAGACTAGAAGGCATTGTCTATACACTGGCCAGCGCATATCAAGCCCTTTGAATTTCCTGGGCCCTTTGCATCTTAGCAGGCGGTTGGTTGCCTGAAAGGCAAGGGGCAACTGCTCTTAAGCGTTGAATCTCTTGGATGCCGTGTGAGAGATTTTGTGAAAAGGAGCTGGGATGTGGTGGACGGCATCTGTGATTACTCAAGGTGTTTGTAAATACACTTTTCTCAAAATTGCGGTGTTGGGTTTAGGGAGAATCCATTTCTTGCGTGGATGTTTTCAGGAAGAAAAGGCTCTGCGTTCCTCCACTGAGTTTTACAGGTTCTGTGCCGTCCAGATGAGGATTTGTTGTCAGATGTTAGGATCTCCAGAGATGATAGAGAGCGGCTAACTCATGCTTTTAATACGCCTCACAAACCCGTACGTCAAAAGCTATTACTTTTTTGTAGCAGGGCAATCCCTAGAGAGGAACAACTCTGTAAGTACATTATATGGGGTACATGGTAAAATGTACCTGTTCCATAGCATCCTTTATAGAGGCTGACCCCAGCTAACCAGCACGGCTCTGCGTTGCCCTACAAGAGGCTTCCAGTCCCTGCCCTGCCATGGCAAAGGTAGGGTCACTTGCTCTGGGCTCTTCTAAAGCCTTGAAATATTCCTGAACTAATATGTACTTGGTTGACTCTTTCTTATGTGTTTATTTCTCTTTATTACAAGACTTTGGCTATTTTGCCTCGTGTTTATTAGCCACTGTATGTGCACCATTAATATCGTGCATATCACAGTGTCATGCATTATGAATGGCAAATGAATAAAGTTTTATGGCATTCTTACAACTTCTCTGGAAATAAATGTCTCACTTCTGTCATTGTGCTTTTTTCAGTTCTCTTTAATTTATAGACATGTTGCAATTTTTAATAGGCCTGAGAGACCACAGTACACAAAACTTTGCCTTTTTCTTTTGTCAGTTGCTCATAATCTCTATTTTTCATGTATCCGTAATTCAGAATAGCCACAGAATTACTTTGATGAGGGCTTGGTTACAGATGATACACTTGTCAGTATGTCCTTTGGTGTTTATATTAATTGCATGGAAGCTTTTATTTTTTTTCCCCTGGGTAGCACATCTAACTAGCTGATAAACTCTGTGAAGATGTTGTTTCGGTTGTAAGATCTCTAACTGTATATTTAAAACCGGGTATAGTTGCAATAATGAGAATTTCTTCAGTTACATAGTGTACTCACTTGCTTTTCATGCCATTTTGTCCCTTGTTTGGATGATTTATATAACTATAAGGCACAAATTGTTGTTTGCATGCAGAAACCAAAATCCGTTATTGTACTCTGTTAAAATGCTTTTGATTGCTTTTGGAAGATTGTCATCTCTTATTTATCATCCAACACAAGCCACTTCAGTGTGGGGAAAGAAAAAGTGTTAGTGTTTGAGAGCTTGGTTTTATATCACTCCTATCTGTTTGTTTACAAGTGAAGAGTATAGCATATAACTTTTCATTTCATGACTCACTCTTCCTTCAAGGATTGGGAAAAAACAAGCCTTTTAGAGTTTTTTCCTCTGCACAGAAACCTTGTCAACTTATTAGAGCCGGAGACATCTGCTCAGTAATGCCAGGTTCTGTTTTGTTACTTCAGGTGTAGCAGCTAGTGGTGTGGTTAGTTGAGCATGGATAAATAACCCTGGCTATAATATCACAGAATAGAAAATTATATTTCCTTATGGTTGTAGTTCAACTAAATGTAAATCCATTTTGCATAGCCAGGTTGTTTTCAGCATTGATACAGATATATTCAATTTTCAAAATGTGTTTTTATATATATATATATATATATATATATATAAAAGTATGTATTGATTTGTATTAATGTCTGAATTTTGGGGAGGATTAGGTTTAGTTTTCTTTCAGTAGCACTAGACACTCTTTTTCTGATTTTTAGTTTAACCATAAAGACATATTTACTAGAACAAATAATTCAGTATTCAAGATGAAAGTATTTTTATACCAGATGTGCCAGATCTATGTAAAGGGTCCTGAGACAATAGGCAGGCACAGGATGCAAAATAAAGAAAAAACCAAATAAATGAGCTAGTGGTATGTACGTTAAGAACATATCATTATATACATCAGCAACCTCTAATTACTATGGGAGAGTAAAAGCTTGAATCAAGGGTACAATACTAACCAAAAATATACAATTCTTTGTCGATTTCCCTAAGAATAGGCCTTTTTTTTTTTTTTTTTAAGGCAAATACAGAAACGGAAAAAAAACCTACTGCATATAAATTATATCTGATACTCTTCCCTGTTTTGTACCTAAGCTGGTAGGTGACACTGAAGCTTGTGTTTCTGCACTCTTGTTTGTGATTTCCTGGAGCAGTTCTTAGATATTGAATCTTCAGCCTGCCTCTTTCTCTTGCCATAATGTGTGTCCAGACAGTCGCCTTCTTTGAGACAGGAGGATGCTTTTCTACTCAGTAATTTCAAGCAATTTTTAGAAATAATTATTTTACACAGACACAATTAAAATTCATATTAATATTAAAGTAAGTTGTGGGTCTTTTTAAGTGTTTTAAAATATAAACTGATTTCCCCAGTTCTGCAAAAGGTCTGATAAGATCATATAACTTCCAGTTACTAGCTATGACATTTTGAAAATGTTAGGCTCTAAGTAGGCTTCATCATCCTGCCTAGGACAGAGCTCCAGGGAAGGCAATAAGTTAGCCACAGAACATTTTTCTCTTTGAAGCTTCAGTGCAAAAACATTCAAAGCTTGTGATAATGTAACTTTTAAAGGGGGAAAAAAAAACAACACCCAACCTTCTACTTTAAAACAGTGTTGTTATTTTCAGTATAATACAATGTTTAATATGAGGAAATTGATCATCACCTGCACTTCTTTATGTTCCAGATACAATACTCTATGATACTTAATATAAGTGCAGCATTTCTTAGTGTTTTCACTATTTTTCTTCCGTGCATGTTAATTAGATTATTAACAAAATATTAAATCTCAGACCAAACCAGTTACGCTGTTTCATATTGCTGTTTTGCTCCATCTTACTACAGTTGATTAATCTCTCGCTTCCCGTTAGTAGTGTTGTAGATACTACCGCTGCATAAACAAAATATAGAAGGACAATTGGTATTTGGACAGAAGAGTGCTTAGACTTGAATAAATGCTGGGCAGTAGCCTGAAGAAAGTTCATTTAAATGAATGTGACCAAATGGCAAGATCTTATGGAAAGGAAGAATTATGTATTTAATACTGTTACCATTCATTCCTCATTGAATTGATGGATTCCTTTGAACTACAGTAAAATGAAAGTTATGTTGTGGAAAACTAGTATGTATGTTATATTTAAAGGTGTATATATATATTCTATAACTTCTCATATATATGTTCCCCTTGCCACTCTATTTTACATGAAGATATGAAACTTTTGTCTTTGGAAGTTGTAGAAATTTTGCAAAAAGTCAAAGAGAAGTGAGAAGCACGTAGGGAAGGAGGGCCAGTGTGATATTACTGTCCCTAAAACAAGGTGAGTAACCGTATGGTGCCGTCAGGGGGAGGCGATGGGGCGGTACAGCAGTCTGTAGGGGACTGTCTCTGCACTCTGTATTTCAGTACCAAGGACTTAAGAGACTGGGATTTTCAGAGTCAGCAGTGATCCCCTGCTGATGTATTCAGCAGAGCAGATAGGGTGATTATCTTTAGAGAAGAGGATTGAGGCCTTACTTGGATATTCCAAATTCTGAATGAGATAGCTTGACGAAATCCTACAAGATGGCTTACGGCAGAATTAGTATCCCAGCTGTGTTAAGGAACAAAAATTAGAGCTAATCAAGGGCCAGATATTTGGTTTAGATCTAGACCGAACTGCCTGAGACAAGCAGGCACCAATTAGTGCTTACTGCCACATAGATCAGCAAGTTCTCAAAAAACGTTTTACTGTTGTTGAGGGGAAAAAAAGCAATTAGATGCACAAGAAATGGTGATTGAAAGCAGTTCCATCAGCCTGCAGAACAAGGGTGGCAAGAATGCAAGGCCACGGAAGAGCAGAGTCGTGCAGGTGAGCCGATGCCAGGCAGGTTTTCCTTGCCCCGTTCACGGTCACGCTCCTGTTCAGGCCCTGAGCTGCCTGTGCGGCCATACAGGTTCTGCTGCCCTTGCTTGGGAAAACAATGCCCAGCAGCTTAAATAGGTTCAGATCATTTATTTTACTTCTTTTTATCTTCCTGTGCCACAGCCCTCGCCCACACACTCCCGTAACATTGCAGGTGTCGGGAAGGCATAGCAGTGACTGTGCCAAACAAGCGCTCTTTGGCCACGCTGATGGAGGTGAGGCAGGGCCTGGGCCACCGGGTAGCTTCACACACGTATAAATGTCACAGTAATGTTAACTTCTGCACTTGCTTACACTCTAGCCAGCGTTTCAAAGGGTTTATCAGACAGCATGTTTGAATGTGAATTGCTCATACCTTAGTTTTTGTTTCGAAATTTTTCCCTGTGTTTTATCCGTGGCCTGCTACAGGCTCAGGTGGCTTCTCTTTGGAGGATGGTCCCTGTCAAATCACCAGGGAGCCATAAATATCTCAGAATAGCAGGCACTGTATAACCTTTTAAAAATGTTATTATTGGATAGTTTATATACTTCGTTCATAGGAAGCTTTAAAACAAAATGATCTTTTTCCAGTGGTGTCACACACCTGCGGCCCTTCAGGGCCTGAAGGACAGGTTATCTGTGCCCACCTTCCATGGGGAGGCAAAGACATATGGTGCTACTCGGATTAAGAGTTCTCTTTGTCGCTGGCTGGAGAGGATTGTTATGCTTCATGTGTTGAATGATTCACCATCTAAAGCATAGCAAAATGATTTGGCCTCTTCAAAATGGCTCAGAACAGATTTCTGCAATTGATTGGACTCCAATTATTTAAGCTGAAAAGGATTTGCTGCAAGGGCCTCTGTAGTAGACAACTGCCTTTTTATAAAGACTACCTGGCTTTCAGGAATTATTTGTGGTGCCCTGTGTGACCGACATACAGTAAATACCAGAAGAAAGAAAAGGCTGAATCTCTGGGAGAACAACAATAGCATCATTATCATTGTAAAACATGGAGCAGCATAAATGATATAAAGGCATAAATCATCAGAGTTTATAATCCACACAAACTCAACATCTGACCCGAAATAATTTCCAGAAACAAGTGAGCCATGTACTACTCTGCCTTCTTATTGAAGAATCCCTAAGAGGGAAATTTGGGGATTTACGTCACTAACAGTATATATATTGTGATTTGTTGTGATGCTCAGAATGAACTCTCTCTTTTTCTCCATTTTACCGTCTTGTCATTTATTCTGCATGATAATGTCTTTTTTAATTAATCTTCCAAGACATAAGCTTTGCCATTCCCGGACTGGTGAGTGGTACCCATAAAACTAAGTCTCCATCTGGAGATTAGATTACAGCCTTGGTTTCACTGCTTCTCACTCGTTAGTCTTGGAGCTCTTAGTTGAGGTTTTGCAAGTAGCAGTAAATCAGTGGTTTTGTGTCACACTATTTTTCCTGATGGCCGGTAGCAAGACAGTCACAGTGTAGAGATGTGTCTATTTATCTCAAGGATCTTTGGAAAACAGAAACTGATGGCAGAAGCAATACTGTAATTAAGAGAGTAAGCTCTTGATGATGATGATGTTATAATTGCTATATGCCTATTTTTATTCTTGGCTACATTATGAAGCATAAAATAAATACAATATGATAAAAGTGCAGTATTACATATACAAAAACATTTCTTTCCGTATTGTTTTTTCATTAATGTACATCTTTTTGATGGTTCATCATTTTTTTCACTTAGTGTTTTATATGGTGTCATGCAATGCTATCTATATTTATCTTTGGATTTTGGTTTCCATTTTTAATTTACAGGGCTTTGCAAGTGTTTTACTTGTATACTACATGCTTTGAGTAGGTTCAGTATTTTTAGATATGATAAACTTCAAATAAACCTGACTATGTGAGCAGTCACAGATGCATGATGGTGTTTGCTGGCATTTGAGGTAGCGATTGTTTTGTCAGAAGTTGTCTGATGCTAACATTTAAACTAAGCTACAGATCTGAGAAAAATACCTATGAAATAGCCGATGCTGTTCAGAACGGGCATTATATGATGTGTTAGACTGCCCTTCTGTAAAGAAAAATAAAAGTGAGGCTGTTCTGGTCAGGTTTAGCAATGAACATCTTTACTGAACTCTCTAATTTTATCTTCACCTGCGTCTCTTTCAGGTGTCTTGGATAGGAAAGCTGTGTAAGTAGTACAAAATACGGCAAATTACAACTCTTGAAAATTTACTTAATGGCTGTTTATGTGAGACTGGAAGGTACATTTTGCTGCACTTGATGCAAAAGATCTCACAGGATGAAACTTCGAGAAGTCTGCTGTGGGCTTTGTGTGTGGTTTTGTGCACTGGCTTTGTGTAGCTGAAAAGATGATAAATGTAACTGCTGCAGGCTTAGAGGGAGTTCAAGTGCTGAAACCAGAACGTTTCCCAAAGCCTATAGCATTATTTGAAATAGAGCAGGCAGCTCATAGGACTCTCTATATGTTTCTATATTTTTAGCAGCTGGCCGTTACACTAGTAATGGTCTTTACCGAGGATTTTGAACTCGCTGAGCTGCATTGTCTTGGTGAAGTCCGGTCACTTTTTTTGTATTATTTGAGTGGTACACAAATGCAAATGTTGCAGGGAGAAAATTCCCAAAGGAGGTTGGATTCTCTGCTGAACAATAGCTAATGAAAGTGTTGCCATGCCACGTAAGGATGATGCGAAGAGAAGAATTAGCCTTATGGCTGTCTGGTAGCTCCAGGCAAACTGAGAGCTGCTCTTTCCTAGCTTGAATATGCCAATGTGTAATTAAGTTCATGTCATACCTATTTGCCCAGTCGTGTTAAATTCTGTATTTTTTGCATTGTCCCAATGTTTTCTGGTCTTTGAGGTAGTACTTTATCAGCTGACAATGATGTAGTTTATTGAACAAGAACAAAGCAAGTTGGATGTGTGGATAACTAGGATCTGAATTAAGGAGGCCAGGGAGTGGGAAGAATGGGGTTTCTGACAGGAGAATTTCCAGAATATTTCTCTTAAAATGAAAAATGTGAATATTGACACATTAACTCTGCCACTCTGCAAGGCTAACTTTGGGGAGAATGTGCCGAAATGAATGAACCAGCTCACACGCCCCACAAGTACTGTGGCAAACGCACAAACTGGAAGTGAAGCACAGCATGATTTTTTTTCCACAAAATTTTTTACAAGTTTTACAATTACAAGGCATAAACTGAAGCAAAAAGGCTGTTTCCTGGACTATTGACTTGTTATCACATTTCTCGTATAGCATCAGTGTGCTGGGGGACAAGAGGGATTGCATCCCAGTCAGCTGCTTGCTATCCTAGCATGAACACTTAAGTGTGGTATACAAGATGCTGTGCCCTGTTTCTTACCAGACACTTTAAAGCGTTTCTGAAGGTTTTTTAGTTAAGGGTTGGCATTTAGCTTCTGGAGCTCTTGTTGCAAAGAGGTTTGACGCGCTGCAGAGGAGCAGAGGGTGTATTATAGCATGACAAAGTAAGTGGATTCAATGAGTAACCTACAAGAGGTTCTTAAAAAAGTTCAGTTCCCCTGTGAAGACATGCAGTGCCGTTGGCTTCAGAGCAGTTCTGGCAGCGTAACACAGTGCAGGCTCAGGCGTTTCTGTACAGAGTGGAGGACTAAGAAGCTTGTGTGTGAGTTTCATGCTTGAAAAGCGTGCCTTTGTGTTTTGGTTGCTTTGCTGCTGCTGCCTGATATGATAGACTTGCAGCCCAAACAACAGCAAAAAAAGAGCACAAGAGCTTGCAAAGATCTTGCAGCATGTTCCTCCACAAAGTCTAGGAGTCCTACATCATAAGACATATACTTTGAATATTATGCCCTAACTAAGTTTGGCAAAACATGAAAATGTTTGCTTTCTGAGTAATTTGCCCTAATGACTTTGCACTGTTTCGACAAACAACAGTAATATTGTTAGAAGTCTCTGGCAGAAAGCTTATCCACTGCTCTCCATCAGATGTCCATGCAGATTGGGGCTTTCTTCATGCATTATTTCAAAGGAATGCAAGCTACTCTGTTTTTGCCACCCTTTTCCCTTCAGCTGATGCTTTGTTTCACCCTGTTCTCTGTTTTCTAGTAAGTTCATTTCACATCAAATTGACTGCTCTATCCAAGGATTTTTAGTTCTGGTTTATGTTGGAACCGTAGTTTTGTGAACTTTGGTCGAGTCAAGCTTTTGGAGCATCCTTTTATTTTTATAGTCACATGAAGAGGTTAGGACAGTATTTATACCTTACTGTCACAAGGTAAGCATGTGGAAGAATTGAAGAAAACAAGGAAGAACATGTGTATGGTAATTGTGGGTCAGCTAGCCTCACGTGAAAATTTTCTGAACATCTTTGGTGTCGAGATTAGAAGCAGTCAGTGGTTTCAGCATCGTGGGAACTGCAATGCGGTTGTGATGGTTGGGGCCGCTGGCATTCCCAGTGCAGCAAATTCGTATCTGGACTGCACATAGCTAAGAAGTAATGTGTGCACATATTATATTTGATTATTATAATTTTAACATGAGCTGAGGCCTTTATTTGTCCTTTAGTCATTTTATATTTGAAGTTTGGTCTGTTTGAATGTAAGATTTAACATTCTCTTGCTTGTATTTGCCAGTTGCTGACAAAAATGACGTTACTGGGGACTCTTTGTAGTTCAGGTTTTATTCAGTTCTACATAAATATGTAATCACATAACTGAAAGTGACAATGGTTTCAGCTACTTTGTGCATGCATCTCTCCAGTGTGTGCTCAAACTCGTAACACGCTGTAGTGCCCAGGGCTTTTCAGAGGAGCTAATGTTCCCATCCTGGAGCATTCACCAGTCAAGGAGAAATTACAGAGCCATTTCAAATCTACCTCATGGTAATTAACACAGAAGAGAACGCTATACAGATCAACAAGACTTGAAAGGGGGTCGGGGAGAGCTCTCTCTGTAACTGGCACTGCTGTGAAGGGTAACTGGTGGAAATCAATGGGGTGGCAGGGACACCTGATTGCTGTGCGTTGCAATATTTGCAATAGTTTGAAACTCCGTAGAGAAAAATTTTGGCTAGGTGTTACAGTCCTTTGAGGATAGCGCTGTTTCTAAGGAATGTGGGGCTTAATTTTTCCAATCCATGCCCAGCTCCACTCATGGGTTGGATGTGTAATTGCAATATACTCTTACTTGATGGGTCTTCATTACCTACAGACAGGCAGTCTGTCTCTGTTACCTCTGTTGCCTCCAGCTGTTCAGGAAGCATCTTAAAAATGCTAATTATTTCTCAGATTTTTTTTATTTTAATTCTGCAGTGGGCCTCGTCTGGGATAATGGGTGGATTCCAAACACAATCCTCAAAATGATTTTTGTCCTCCTGGGTACAGTCATGATAACTAACTCAAACCTAGAGGGAATGAGGGAATGTCCTTATTCTCTCTCTCTCTCTCTCTCTCTCTCTCTCTCTCTCTCTCTCTCTCTCTCTCTCTCTCTCTCTCTCTCTCTCTCTCTCTTTTCCCCTTCTAATTGGTATTCTAGCTTAAAAAAGGCTTAAAACAAAACAACAAATGATCAGAACAAGATCAGACATGATCCAGGCAAGAGCTAGAGTGAACAAGCATTGTCCTTTTTGGAAACATTTGAGCTCGTCTGAAATCAAACCCAGGGGTTGTATCAATTCAAAGCAAGCTCAGCGTGGTTAGTATCCACGTGAACATGAAATACCAAATGAATCACTGGAAAAAATGGTCATGAAGTCTCTGTACTCAGACATTTTGTCTTGTTTTGTGAGTATCAAATAGATGCAACTTGAATTAATCATCTTTTTGAGTTAGAAACTCAGAAGGCATTAGCAACATTCCGAAATTTAGTGCTTTATGTAAACACAGCGAGGCCGAGAGCGGTAGGAAAAAATCAAAACATTCAAAGGCATGCAACTGGGTAATTCAATAACCCTCACATGTAGAGGCATTTCGCACAGTGGGACTTTAACTTTACATGCAGGCTGTATGCTGGAAGGCAGTCCCCCCCCACCCCAGCCCAACTCCATTTACATGCATAGCTGGCCTGGTAGGTGTAAAAATAGCCAGCAGCGCCTGAATTGGAAATGGTCACTGACTGCTGCCTGCAGTTGCTGCTGGGGTTTTGGGTTCTCCGTGCCGACAGTACTCCCGCGCCCTCGGCTGTCCCGCGGGAGCGCTGGGCACCCTCTGCGGCGTGAGGGCAGCCCCGCTTGTAGGAGGGGACGGGGAACTGCTATGGGCAATGCACCCCTCTGCCAGTCGTGTCACTCGGATAAGGGCGTGAGAGCGCCGGGGAACTTACAGGACTTGGATAAAACCCCGGATTATTATGGATGCAACAGCGAAGAAAGTAAAGACCCCCAAGCCCTGGTAAGTCTTGGCTGAGGACAGCAGGAATCAAAGGGGAAAATTAAGATCACGGTTGAGGATGTTAGATTTGAAAAGGGTTTCTTTGCTCAGCCTGGGCCTTGCTTGATAGCTCGCAATATTCAGTAATCTGCTAGAGGGGTCTGTGTTTAAGCTTCATTTTGTTACTGTGACTGTAATTAACAAGCAGCTGTCACTAAGCTGTGCAGTAGCTTGAAAGCATTGTCAGCCACCAAAAGGCTTAGGTACATGGAGAGACTGCCGTTAGGGAACCAGGTCCTTCAAATGAATGGGTGTAATCAGCTATCCTAGTGTAACACTGCTGCTCTAAATGATCCTACATCGATTGTTCTCAGAACAGGACTCAGTAACTCTCTCTTTCTTTTTTTTTTTTTTAAATCTGTTGTCTCTCCAGTACGTTATATTATTTGCTGTGGTTGCAGCAGAGATGGAGCCCCACAGGTATTTACACAGAGGAGGGCTGCAGTGAGCAGGACCAGGCACATGAAGGGGATACATTGACAACAGTTTGCAAGACTGGGGTTAGGCATGCCATAAGTGATAACAGCAGTAATGTCAGCATTTGCTCTGCAAACCAGAAGAAAATAACTTAGATGAATATTTGTATAATGTCTGTAGCAAAATAAGTGCTCCTTTTTTATCTTTTTTTTCCCCCTTTGCTTGGGAAATTCATTTATAAAGTGGTTATTTTGATCAAAATTGGCAATAAAAGGGGGTAGCGTCGAAAATTCTGGCAGAACAAGAATATTAGAAAACCTTTAATATTGGTGCAGCCAAATTTTATCTTCTCCCATATTGATCTAAAATAAAATTGTCCTCAGGTATTCAATATGGAGGACTCGTTGGAACTGCTGTAGTGCGTTATAGGAACTGTAGTTCAGGTTAGGTGTACAGATCAGGAGATAAGGGGAAACCTCTCGCAAGAAGTGCTGCTCTGTCCCAGAATACACGTTTGTGGTCTGAGCAGTTTTGTGTTGAATTAAAAACTAAGCTCCAGCAGTCGTGGTGGGAAGCATGCAGTCAGGAGGAGGGGCAATGAGAGCTCAGAACTTCCCTGTGTGATGGGAGGCATTGCTGAATATGTAGATTTTATGTTATTTTGGTTTGGATGGGCATTGTAGTGTTTCCCTTAAGGTGAGTGGCCTGAAGCTGTTAGGCAGTGTATGGAGGTTCCCTGTGATAAGAAATGCACAAATAAGCAAACTCTGAAACAGTTCTCCCTCCCTCTTTGAATTTACAGTCACCAGGCTGTCCTTCGGGATAAGGTCAGCTCTTTGAGGAGGCAGGAGCGAGCCAAATCCAGCAGCATGTGATTTTTTTTTATTTTTTTTTTTTGGATACTTCTCAGTTCAGCCTTCAGAGCTTTTCATAGCAGGCAGAGATCAGGCACTTTGATAATGGCTTCAGTACATTTCATCATAAGGGCCTGGCTTTGTTTGCCTCTGGAGAGGACTGACTGAGTTGCTCTGGATTCAGTTACACTCCTTTGGGGGACTGCAAAGGAGAATTGCCTTATTTCCCTAAGAAGGTGTACAGTACCTCAGTATATTTATTTTTATGATTCTTTATAAAAATGGTTAAAAAAAGGTCTGTAGATTAGAGATACCAATCAAGCTGTCTTCTGAAGGGAGAAATCACCTTTTCCCAAGCAGGAATGTCATATCCAGCACAGTGCTTTGTTAGCTCAGGGCTTCCTCTGCTTTTGTGGGGCTGTGGCCATGCACACTGTCCTGGTCTCCTCTGAAGGGCAGTGCCACCTCAAGCTGAGTAGGAAGACTCTAGTATCAAATACGAGGTTCAGAATAATTCAGCTGGTACTCAGCCAGTTCACATGGCAGAGTTACAGTGCATAATCTAATCTTTTCTAAACTAAGATCAAAATACAGTCTGCTGCTTCAGACCCATCTTGCTGGGGAAGTCAGGAACACGTTTGCTTGACTATCCTGAATTGACTATATGGTGCTAAATAACTCTCAAGTGGGGTGTCAAATGCTGATACTGCGTTCAACTTTGAAGTAACAGCAACATGTAAAAACCACCACAACCAACAAGGCTGCACCTTGGGTGCTGTGTTCAGTTTTGGGCCCCTCACTACAAGAAGGACATCAAGGCCCTGTAGTGTGTCCACAGCAGGGCGCCGAAGCTGGTGAAGGGCCTGGAACAGAAGTCCTATGAGGAGCAGCTGAGGGGACTGGGGTTGTTTAGTCTGGAGAAGAGGAGGCTCAGAGCAGACCTTATTGCTCTCTGCAGCTGCCTGAAAGGAAGGTGTGGGGAGCTGGGGGTCGGCCTCTTCTCACAGGTAGCTAGTGATAGGGCTAGAGGGAATGGCCTCAAGTTGCGCCAGGGGAAGTTCAGGCTGGAAGTTAAGAGACATTTTTTCTCAGAAAGAGCAGTCAGGCATCGAATGGGTTGCCCAGGGAGGTGGTGGAGTAGGACTCATGGTCCAGACTCTCACGCCGTAACTACAGTGTGTGGAACTGAAGCCAGAAAGTTTTAAGCTGTTAAGCAGGTCAGAAGTGGGAGTTACAGATTTCCAAACTGGGGGCTTTCCAGGCAGTGGGAAATGCAGCCACAGAGCTATTCCTTCTACATTTTTTAGACTCTTAACATTGATGTGGAATGAACTGTTTTTAGGAAGTACCATGTTATTATTATTATTAAATATAATTTGATATTATAGGTAGCCTGTATGACCTGCTTGAATGAGCGATGTAACTTTCATGCAGGTGAAGTCAGGTGAAACTGGTTCTTTTCTCTGCTGCCCTGAGCTGGATTATTTGAAATTTGGCCCCAGGATTACAGGAGTTTTGTTTCACAGGTACTGCTACGGTAGGAATTAAGGGGAAACAATGACTGATTAATATCATAGCCAATGTACACCCAGCAAATGTCCCAGTTAAGGAAGAGAAAGGTTTTGTCTGCTTTACATAAGCTTCTGGTGTAATTCCCAGTTGATTGGGAATTAGCTAATAATGTGGAGAGACAAAAGGAAACTATCCATGCTGGGTACTGGGCTATTTAAAAAATCTACTAAAGGAAACCTTGCCTCCCCCACCTCCTTCCCCCCAGTGGATAGAGGGATAGAGCTAACAATTCTTCATTTACTACTTCAGTGTCAGTTTTACCTTTCTGTACAGTAAGGTGTTTAATATGAGTCTTGCTGGCAGAACTGGCATGGAGTTAGAAACTGCTGCCTTTCAGTAACACCCATTTTGTTTGCATCTATTTTAGTCCATCTCAGAGGAACATGAAATCATTTTTTCTGTATGTGGTACCAGTAAATTTGAATCAATGGCCAATCGGTTAATGGTGTTTAGGTAAGTAAAGCTATCTGATTCATTAGCACTGATGGTGTTAGTACATTTCTTTTTTTAGAAAATGTCCCTTCGGAGATAAGACAAGGGATAGAAAAGGATGAAAAATTAATGATAGTGACAGAATTCTTTGTCAGCAGTCTGTCATAAACTTCGTTTGCAGGCTAGATTTTTGTTAAACCAAGTTAAAAACAAATTTCTGTTAGGTATGTTTGGAATGGCATCCTGATTCTTTCTAGAGGTGTTCTCACATCATTACTTCTCTATTTAGGGACATCATTAGTAATGGAAACTTGCCACAGAAACCATGTAAATGTCTGCCAAGTTCTGAAGTTGTTCCAAACACCTCAAAATCTCAATACACGGTGTCCAGGTGATCCTAAATATTATTGCTTGCTTTAATACTATTCCATTCATTTAGCGGAAATCTTGGTTCCATATCAGTATTTAAGAGACTTCAGTAAGTGCGAGTGTCATACAGGAGACATTAGAATGATCCTGTGGTTCATTTGTGAGCATACCATAATCCTTGTTGTTTCTGGAAATGACAAAATGATACTTTCATTCACGTTTATTAAACCCAAGTCTTTTTTTTTTTTTTTTACTTTTTTTCTTTGTTCTTTCTCTTTTTTCTTTTTTAACCCAGACTGTGTTTTCCAGATGCTTTTGAGATTCTATTTTTATATTCCTCCTGATCAGTGTAACTTAGACTTGCACACATTGTTTCCAAGCTGGGATTTATACCAAAATGTTTGTTTTTAAGGACATGACTAAGCCCAGTGGGACATCAGGGATAACACGTGCCTGAAGTTCAGCTAGTACTGAAGTGCTGTTCTAGATTAGGACCCTATTATTGATGTTGCTTTATACTTTAAAATGAGTATGGATTAAAATAACATATCATTTCAAATACAGTAATTTGAAGGAAACTCCAGCTGGGTAAAAAAGACTTCTATTCTTTTTCATAGAAAACTGTGCAGTTTTGCCTCGGTTCTCACAAATCCTTCATTGAAATAGTAAAAGTCAGCTGGCAGTGGGTCCAGTATGTCAAATTAATGAACGTTGTGGGAGGACTCCTACAGATGTCTGTGGCAGTTAAGTGTCATAAAGGGTTTATAGAAGACATTTGCTTCTTGGCTCAAGGAAGGGTTGATTTTGCATTAGTTTTCTCTTCCTCTTTTGCTGCTGCTGTTTCTAATATTGGCCCAAACTCAAGAAAACAGTTAAGCATGTATCCATCCTTTAGCAAAGAACGTGTTTAATTTGAGATCTATTGGACATAAAGATGTGTTAAAAAATAAGCTAAGTCTGAAGCATGATTTGCTGAATGTAGTCCTTTATTCTTCCCCTGGTTAAACAAGCCCAAACTGATTAAACATTTGTACATTCCAGTGGAAAGAAAAGAATGGCTGGAAAAAAGGTATTCTGCAAATGCTGGAATTTCAAAAAGGAGTTTGCAAAGGAACTGAAGGTGTTTCTGTGTAACGACGAACGTAAAATGAAAGTCATCCCTTAAAATAATTGGGAATTCTCCCATCAATATGGGAATAGTGGCATTATAACACAATTGTAATTTTATAATGGATGTGCATCGTAATGCATTCCTTGACTGAGTTTTATTTTCTTAGCTTCTTCTTTGCAGCAGCTCTTTCCACATCCGGTGATACCAGTGAAACTCATTTCTCAAGGACACTCTAAGTCTTCAATATCGTTACACATTATATCTTCTTTTGGCTGCAGCCTCTTTGTCTCTTGTCTGGCTGCAGCCATAAGAAAGCTTTTACCATTATGTATAATAGATGCAACAACATTAATCTTCCCACCTACTTTGGCACTGTATAGTCTTGGCTCCTACGTGTCCTGTAGCAGGTCTAATGAGACAGTATTCACCTTGAGGAGCACAGGAGTGAAAGGGCCACCTCTGAATCCCATCACCTCTAGCACAGCCACCTGTACTGGGCAATTGGTTTCTTAGTTTAAATATGTGCAAACTTGTTTTTGATTTGAAATCACTGAATGTTTTAATCTGAGGTTGTATATAGTGTATAGCACAAAAGCTTTTTCTTTACTTACAGCTATTTCACTGTCTTGTTATTACGCAGCACCTTTTGCTATAAGTAGCAATAGTCTTTTTTGCAAAGTTTGGGCCCGTGTACGTGCTGTGTGCAATGCTACGGGGAGGGCAGCTCTAGCCACGGGTCCAGCTCAGTGCCAGCGAGAGTCATGCCATCTTCTCCATCTCCTTCATAACTTTCCAGGACTAATTGGTCTAAATATTCGAACTGCCTGAAATTATTCATGTGCATATGTACTTAAAAGAATATTTATATTTTCCCAATTTATAACCATCACCACCAACCTAGACAGATAAGTAAATGTGGTATTTATTACATGTACTTAGACCCCTGGGATTAAAATAATCATTTTTTTGATGTTGTTAGCAATATCTTGATAGAGGATATTTGGCTTGCTAGTGATCTTTTGTCTCTGAAGACTTGTCTTCCTGTTTGTACTTCATTGTTCCTATGATTCATTTTCTCTTTCTGAAAAAGAAAATTATCGGGTTACTTTATTGTAAGGTCAATTGTATCTTTTTTCTGGGCAAGAGGATGCTTTAGCTTATGAGAGAGACATTTGTTTAGTTAAGACTGTCATTTTAGATCTGTGGGCTTTTTAGTTCAGTGGTTTATTAACAAACTCTACGCAAGCAAAGGTACATAGCAAGATGAATTAGATCTAAAGTACTTTTACACGCTTGAATGGGAAAAGCTATGTTGTTTTTTTTTTTTTTTTTTTTTTTTTGGAAATTGTTATAAGGAAATAGGGCACGTTGTTCATCCAGAAATTCAGATACTGTAATAGCTTTAAGACCTGACATTTAATCTATCTTCCTTCATGTCCTTCCGCAAAATAACAAAAGGAAAACATACTTAGCAAAGGAAGTGGCCTTGAAAGTAAAGCACTATTGTATTTCTTTTATTTCAGATGATGAACATTACTTTGTTAAAAGCTGGGGAAAGTATGTTTCCACTACTGTTATTATCTCATTAAAAACGTTTACCAATTACCAAAAAGATTTACAAATGCCATTGCAAGTGCAAGACTTAGCTCATGTTTTAGCATGAGTATCAGAACTGCAGTCTGAAACTCTGTTGCGATGGTTTAGTAAAAGAAAAGAGAAGAAAAGAAAAAGGAAAAAGCCTTTGTAGCCTTGCAGTCATAGCTGCATCTTAGGCTTGTAATTCACAAAATCACCGCTGTTCTACTGCGATGTCCTTCGGATGTCAGCAGCACTTTCAGCCCAATATAAAAAAAAATAAATCAGGGTGCAAAAGATGAAATATGAGTAGCTGGCGAGGTTTACAGAAAGCATTTCCTGAGAAAAAACATTCCTTCTCAAGTCCTATCTTTTTACATTTGGATGCTAGTATGGAAAAAGCGACCGTACTGGCAAAAGATACGTATGTGACAAATGAGTTGGGTCATGGTAACACCTCATCTCTGTTGCTCTGTGGAGTTGCACCCAATTAAACCATGGCTGGTTTGAGCAGATGGTTGCTGAAATCCGAGAATAACCAAGCCAATTGGGAAAAAATTTAGTGGTTGCCTCAAGGGTACAAGCAGAAATTGAAGCTCATAATAAAAAAAATAATGGAATGTGTTTACATTGCTGTCATTTTTATTTCCTTGTATCTTTTAAGTACTGAATAACATCAAGAAGCCACAAAAATCTGAGTTCAGGTGACGCAACTTTCTGTCTGTGGTGGGCTGAATTCTCAACCCCAGGCGTTACCTGAATATATTAACATGATGAGTCACCAGCCAATTAAGAGCTTTTTAATGAAGAAAAAAGAGTTAACAAGCCTTCAGCATTTTACTAATTATAGAAGCAGCTGTTGAACAAACACCTCCTCACTGTTCTGGAGTTTGTAAATGGCATCAACAGTCAGATAAACCTGAAGGTTGATGCATTGACTAATTCTGTCTTAATGCTGATTTTATGTACAACAATAATAGAGGGTTCAATTTAACGTGGACGTTTTTATAACTACTAGTGGTTTGAATGTCTTGATTTATATAATGCATGCAAGTTAAAACCAGTTTTTGCCAGACTCTACAAAAATTATGGCTGGTTAAATTTTCTCCATAAAATCAAAGTAGAATGTCACAGAGTGCATGCTTGAAAGGTAAGTTTAAAAGGGTTATTCATTTTCAGATACACACTTCGACATACAAAACTTACACAAATCAAAAATGCTAAATTAAGGTGTAAAGCTATTATTTGTTTACTTTGCACCAGTTTTGACTTCTGTTTTTCATGTCATTCAATTAATAAATGTTCAATAGGTTTTGTTGCTTGACTGTTCTAGCATGGAGATGTTTGTGATTATGGATAGGCATTGGTTCATTCTCCTTATCTGGAGAAAAAAATATAAAAGCCAACCTTCTGGAATAATTTTGCTGTAGAAATGATTTCCAAGGACTATTTGGATGGTTTGAATAATGCTATCATGAAAGCAGTTTTCAGTTACAGAAAACTGAAGGCTCCTATGCCCCAATCTTTTCTTGTTAAGCACGAAACTGTTTTTTACCAGGAAATCTGAATATGTTGAGAAATACCTAGGAGTTTGATACAACATATGACTTCAACACTATGCACCATGATTTATTTTTACACATATCTATAAAATGCATTTGAGAAGCAGGCGCATGGTATGTGCTGTAAGTGATGTGGTATGCTGAGCCAGGAATGGCAACCAGAGTGAGGACAGAGGACCCAGAAGGGAAGGTTTCTGGCAATTTGAATATAAAACACTGATTTCCATATGAGTTTTAATTACTCAGACTCTCTGAGACATGTTTCAAATTCAGGCAATATTCTGGCATTGCAATTAGCATGAAAGAAGTTGGATCCACAGCCTTTTTTAAATCAGATAATGTGCATTCTGTCCTTTCTCTCTTACATTTTTATATGTAATGTCTGACAACTAGCTACTTATAGACAACACTTTTGCTTTCTCCTTTGAGAATACCTAAGGTTACAATGACTTTCTGCATTATAGCTTATTTGTTTGTAGTGTTCTGGAAAATTCTAATTTCTGGCTGAAGTTAATTTCTCCTCAGTCAAAAGTTAACAAAGAAGTAAAGGTTGGACGTGGTGCTTAGGGACATGGTTTAGTGGGTGACATTGGTAGTAGGGTGATGGTTGGACCAGATGATCTTGAAGGTCTTTTCCAACCCTAATAAGTCTGTGATTCTAAGGTTAACTTAAAAGATAGTCATTAAAGACTTGTAGTACTCTCTCACTGCAGATGTATTGGAACATTGCTTTTTGTTGTTTGGCCGGTTTTGTTATTTCTTTTTAACAATATCTATTGACCTAGTCTGTGAGCAATATTTGGTATCTGTAGAGCTGCAAATAAATAGCCCAGATTCAATCTTGGTTGCTGTGAAAATAAATTTCTCTATGTGCCCTTCAGAAGTTAACGTTAGCTACTGTTAATAGCGCATTTTTACCATACAGCTTAGGTGTCTCAAAAAAGTACATTAAAAAAGCTTGCTACTTCAGCCAGGTTGTGGCTTTGTTCCATAGTATAAAATACCAGGTAAGTATTATTCAGCCCTCTGTACCTTGTTTTAATAGCATGTTAATAACATAGTGATTAAATTGAAGTCTTAGTGGCCCCATGTAAACAAAGTGGTCCCTAACTCGAATGATCTGAACCCCAAGGGATGTGCCAAGATGCCAGCTGAGACTTTGCAAATCAGTGTGTTAATATCTGAATTTCCCAGATCGCCAGCTTCGCATGTTCATGGGCTTGCTGGTAGCTGCTTACCACATACTTTTGTTCTGTAATCTTTTCCTTATTAGTAGAGTGCTTGCTTCTGCGTATGACTTGCATATAGGTGTATAACTCCTAAAAATCTCAGAGGTGTGTACACAGGGAGAGATGATGTGTTAAATATCATAGGATGCAATGGATTCTGGCACCATGTTTTAATTTCCTTTCTTGTAAAGGAAGTATTTTTGAAAGACAGTTTGTTGGCAGTTTGTCTTCACCAGCCAACAAGCTAATGAAGACCAGTATTCCAGCTTCTGTGCCACAGAAATGCATCATGAATTCAAGCAAAAATCTGCATTTATGGAAACAAAATATTTCATGAGATTACTGAATTAATTGGAAAAGTCCACAGATCATGGGTTCCTAGCATGGTAAAACTATAGAAAACTGCTGCTGCTGACTACTGAGACAATTTTCTCAAAATGGATTTGAATTTGTGATGTGCCAAAGTGAGTAAATTGCTGAGAGCGCAGTCCTGACAAAAATGCTTTTTGAAGACCTTGATAGCACAGGGAAAAGGAGAAACTGCCAATGACCTACTGAAAAATCAGAGTTGACAATCAGACCAGGAAAGAAAATAGAGAGATGAGTTACTCCTAACTTGTAGGATTTTCAAGCTTTAAAACACAGTGTTGAACCTTTGGATGCTCCTTCAGCTGTCAGCACTCACTGATATTTGTGCATGAATTTGTATGCGAAGCAGCTGAACTGCTGCTTCATGTCATTTAGTTGTGTGTTCAAGTTTGATTTAAATAAGAACATCATTTTTGTATGGAATAATATGACACCCTAGATGATGATGGCTAGTCATCTGAGACACTGTGGTGGAAGTGTCATGCAAGACAGGCTGTAAAAATGCCAGGCATGATGAGCTCGCTTGCTTCCTCTGTGCCATAACTTGATATTTTCCATTGATTTCTAATACCTTTGCTTGTTCAAGAAATAAAAAAGAGAATAGGAGACCCTCTTTGTCATTTGATATAGTCTTCATTGACCATCATACTCCTGACTGTTAAGTATTTGGCTCTGCGTAAGCACGTGGTGATGTTTTAGGCATCAGTCATGTCGGGTGTGTTGCCAGTTGCTTTGCTTATACTTTTCATGAGAGCCTGTGAGAACCTTTTGAAATAGGATAGGCAGGACTATAAAGAGAACAGTCACAATTATATTCATCTAATATGATATCAGTACGCGTTACCTTGAGAAAGTACATTTAAAAAGAAAAAAAAGATTATGTGGTTTGGTATTTTCAAAGGCACCTACAAGGAGCATCAAGATCTTGTGTTTCACTGGGATTTTAGCAATCTTATTGCTCTTCTCTCCACTGTTAAGCACTGTTATTTCACAACGAGAACATACACAGCAAGAGATGCTTCTTATAAAAGTTCCTGCGCAGGGGGTTAATCTTGTATAACTAATTCATAATAATTCTTCACGTAGACAAGAAGTGTATAGTCTGCATTTTGATCAATACTCAGGTGTACGCAATGAATCCTGAAGTGATGTGCATTGCAGTAATTTTGAGATGACAAAAGTATGCATCAAGGAAATGAGAATCTACTTTGAAAGTGCTGTTTGCATCTTCTTAGGCAGGAACAAATGAAATATATTAATATGGTCCTAGCTGCCATCTGAGCTTCTAGCAATAATTGGGAGCTTAAGGTTTTTAGCCTTTCATGTTACTCTGGGAAAGAAAAACAAGCTCTGATGTATTTATCTGTAATAAAAAAGATGTTGTAAATTTTTGTAGTGTCATTCTCCCTTAACAACCTTTAATAGTATAAAAACAGACAATTTCAGGTTTGGCATGTTAATTTATTGTAGTAAAGTATGATTAAAAATGGGACAAAAGGTAAAACGTGTGTCCTATTTAGGGCAAAGATGTGTTTCCCATTGATTTCAGGAGTGTCAGAATTTATCTCGTGTGCTCTAGTATTTGATCGTGGTTAACATTTTTACCAATGTAGTTGGTTTTTCAAAGACATTTAAATTTCAAAATACAATTTTGTATTTGTGTGTGTATGTGCGTGTACACAACATAGGAGATGGGGCAGTGCTAATAGTTATTCTTCAGCCTTAAATGGGGTCTCCTTCAAGAGCCTGTTGAAATACGCTCCTATGTCAAGCTTCATCGAAATGCTTGATTGACTCCAGCCTGAAGCTGCAAGAGGTTTCTGTCAATGTGAATTCCTGTGCTACCTTTCTCTTCAGCCCGCTGCGTGTTTAGAAGGCTGGTCTGTTTTCTTAACGGTAAAAGATGTGGAAAATGTGCTGAAGTTTGCTAAAAGGAATTTAAAAGGAAATATTTTTGTCTTGGCATGTAGCGCAGTTGTAAAAAAGAATCATTTCGATGACATCCATCTGTTGCAGATTAAAATAGGTTGGAATCAGTGGCTGTGAAGTGAGTTCATGCAGTGCGATAAGCAGGGTAACCAAAATACATGCACTGGAATGGATCGGGTGACCGAAATAATTTGCTTTGTCGATCAGTATTAATAAGCTGATACTCAGAGGCTTTCAGGGTATTCTCAGGATGCAAAAGAGCGATTTTCCTTCTGGCAGGGAGGTGAAGTAGACAAGGCACCTCTAACCACGTCCCCACTGAGCAGCCTTGCCCGCCTTCTCAAACCCACGCCTACTGTTTACTTATTTGAAGTATGAAAGCCATTACTGTCTCTATGTGCATTCCCAAATGCTTACTCTGTTCAAATATCACCTGTTGCACAACTTTTTGTTCTCCTGGAATCAGCAGTTGCATTGATAGCTGATTTACCTGCATATGGGTTTGCACGTGGGTGAACACTGACGTGTGTGCTGAGTTCAGATAGCCGGTGCGATTTCGTGGCATTGTGGTAGACAAAGGTGAGAGGGCTGAAACATTTCATGCTCCCTTGCTTAACGGTACATCCCAAAACCTAGCTCAGAAATGAAAAAGTGGTTGTTTTTTTTTTTTTTGTTTGTTTGTTTTGTTTTTCTCAACCCATAAATGCTAAAGGGACTTTGAGTGTGGATTTACGAGTGCAGGCAGTTTATGAGCAAGCATGTTTCCCACATTATCCTGGATTTAGATACTCAGGCTTGAGTACTTCATCCGCTTTGTTCCATGGTTAGCTACAGTTGCAGTCCTGCTCAGTTTAGTGATTTTTTTAAAAAACTATATATATTTTTTTACCTATTTATCATGTCCCAGTTTGCGTCACAGCTGATAAAGTCTATTCACTGGAATTTTTTTGCTCTTGGATATTATTTTTTCTCCAGTACGTGCCACTGTGCTAAGCCAGTGCATTTGCGTGAACATGCATTGTAGTGATAAAACTTCATATGCCAAGTACAAATCCAAAGCCAACATATGTTTTGTTAAGTATCTTAACCAACAACAACAGGTTAATTCTTTTCCTGAGTTTTGAGCACATATGCAGAAAACTATGCCTAGGAAGTTTGATACATTTTTTTTTTTCTTATTGTTTAATATGATTTACTATGATTTCTGTCTTGTCATTGCTTCTTCCTCAATTTTGAACTTCAGCAATTATTGCACTTTTTTGCTCACTCTGGCAGTTTGGCAGTTCTTTTGTGCCAGTATTGCCCTGTTTAGGTATCTGTATGTTAATACAGATGCAATATAAAGTCTTCACAGTATTTATTAACCTGCAACATAAAATGTGGAAACCTTTCACTGTGATGAAACTGTGGTCTCTTTTAAGCAGGAGCTAACTAGAAATGTTTTTCTTCTTGTGTTTTTACAGTCTGACAGCAATGCAAGCTTTCTCCGAGCTGCCAGAGCTGGCAATCTGGACAAAGTAGTGGAATACCTGAAAAGTGGAATAGACATTAATACATGTAATCAGGTAAGATATTTGAAGGACACAATTTCACAAGAGTGAAGTGCAGGACCCCCAGTGCCAAACCTAGGTTTTTCAGGCTAGATTATTTCATATAGATGTTTTGATTTATCTCAAGCTACGTTTTCAGGCTTGTTCTTCAGTGGGATTTTCCTATAGAAAGCTGTCAGTGCCTATAGAATTGTGTTGCTGTTGTAAAGTTTTGCATAAACCTTTTTGGGTTCCTCTTTCTTACTAGTATCCTGCAGGTTTGGATATATACATTAGTGGAGTACCTGTAATCAAAATTTAAGGTATGTTTTGGTAGTCTGATGCGAATGGACCTAATGTTGTGAAAGTTCCATTTCTAACTGCAACAGTGAGCACTATATATATTCCTCAGAATACTCAAGTTACGCAAAAACGTTTTGTTCTAGTTGAGGAAGTTGCTATGTAGTATTCTTCAGATACAGGTAAGTACAATGAAAATAAAGCTGGATATCAAGTTGAAGGTTGTCAGTATTTCTGGCTGGTTTCTTTATAGATAGGTACAGTGTAAATGTTCTGAGGCATCTGTGTCTTGCAAAATCCACCTCGCTCCTGGTCCCCTTGGTTTTGTATTGCTGTGACAGAGTAAGACAGTGTTCAACACTGTCTGAACAGCAGATTTGGAAAGCTGAGGTCCACCCGTCGTACAATTTTTTTTTTCCCTATACTGATAGTCTCATTCTTTTGTTTGTTTGGAGAATTGGGACTCTGCTGACATTCACATTTTTTTTTTGCACTGTTAGATATTGCTTTTTTGTTTAGTGTATCCATTTTAATTGTAATGAGACATGGGTCCCCAGGTAACGGGCATTGCCTCATTTTAATGAAAGATATTATTTCCTCCAAAGAATTTGAATCCTTAATATTGGTTGGTAATCAATAGGTATTGCAGCACGTAAGCTACCACCCTCTGCTCATCTGTCAGATAGCTGTGATTAATAAATTCCGCAGCATGCTAGCTGTCAGGTTTATGGTTTTGTTTTGTTTTAAGCTATTTTGAATACTTCTTTTCTAGCATCTGCGTAGCTGTAGGGGATAATTTAAAAGAAATTTTTTGCAAACATTTGTCTGAAGGACAGTGTGGACTGGCATTGTTTGCAGAGCCAAGGAAGAAGCTGAAAATCATGTAATGGTATCCTAATGCTTATGTGTGAAGACATTGCTTGAAAGTTTTAAAGGGAGGTGTGCTTGAAGGAATAATAAAAGTGGAGCTGATTGAGACTAACAGTATCTTTTCAGGCAATAGTTTGCAAAGATGAATGTGTTAGTGTGTGACTAGATTTCTAAATTGACTTGCAAAAACGTTTTTCAGTCACCTAAAGAAGTTTCTGGTAAAGATTTTCACAGTCGTTGTATTATTATGTTTAAGCATGGGGGAGTTTTTAGAGTCTGGGGTTCCTGTCATACCTAAAACAAGAGTTGTCTTCCAGGACACACTCTCATTGATATGATAATAATGACAATAACCTAACATAGAAATTATAGGTTTAAATTTGTAACAAACTTAGAATTTTGACTTTTTGGAAATAAATTATTCTAGCACTATTTGCAATATGTTGATATGTTTTTCCAAAATATAGAAGAAGTCTATGTTTTCAGTTTTATACTTAGTTGTTAGGGCTTGTTATTGCTTGGATTGCTCATTAAATGAATATGAATGCTGGGGAATGGGCTAGGAATTGAATAATTCATACCAAGGAGAGCAGATGTTAGCAAAATAAGTCATTAAATTTGCACAATATCTGTGAATTTTGTTAATGTATTTATATTCAGAACATTCAGTTAATATTTTAGTAAACAAATTTAGAACCTCATTAGTTATGTGTACACAAACCCTTAAATTTTTTTTTCAATTTTTTTTCTATTTTATGGTGAAAAGTACCAACTAAGCATCACTTAACCTAAAGACAGAAACATGGTGGAAAGTATGTATTTTACTGAAGAAAAGAAAGGTAATTCCATTGTTGTTCAGCTCTAATGAGGACTTCCTTTGTCTGTTGGCCATTTAATGCTGAAATTCTATCCTGGCCTTCATAAAAGTTTAGAAGGATTTTTTTGCAACTGCGTAGTTACTCAGATATTTTCAGTGGGTTCTAAAACACATCTTCATTTTCAAGTTCAAGAGAAGCAGCAGGAGGTTTAGTACTCCTCAGTGCCAGTCTTCTCCCCTAAGAACATTTGCTGGAACTGTAGAGGTAATTGTTTCACCAAAAGCAAGATAAAATCCAATTCAAATGTGCGCTTCCATGGTAGAAACAGCACAAGGCAGCCTGGGCATTATAGAAATATTGTGTGCTGGTTTATCACATTGAAAGCAGTATGGTCAGCCCATTGATTTTCCTTAGCCTTTAATCATGCTGTCCCATGTGAAGCACCTGATCCCCAGTGACCTGGGGTGCGGAAGTCTGAGGCTTCCCGTGCTATTTTTGTGAGATGTCAGCCTACAAGTAAACATTCAGTGGGTAGTATTTTTAGCTAACCAGCTAACTTGTGTCCAAGCAGATTAACATCTTGAAGCTCAGTTGCAGAATCTCTAGTCAAATGATAATTAGCATTGCAACCCTGATTACCCTCAGATGGTTAGAATAGCCATGATTTTTGTTCTTTTTTTTCAAAAAACAGTTTTGGAAAACTGTAAACTCAAATATGCTTTTAACACTATTTAGATATGTTTTTATTGCTGCTCAATGTTCTCTATAAAATAAATTGTTTTAGATATGGCTATGAAAAGGTACTTAAATTTTGTGCTTAAAGTGCTACCTCTCACTTCCGAGAAATTACTAGTACTGTAAAAACACACTATTAAGGTTCCACCATTGATATGACTGCAACGTGATAGAACATTTTAGATTGGTTCTTTTGTAACTCTATTCTATAAATCCAATTACTTTTGCTTCATAGCCCAGGGATCTAAGTTTGCAATGAGTGACTAGTACTATCAAATTTAGTAGCATGGTAACTGTGACTTAAAATAAGTATGCAAGTAAGTGTCTGCAGCAGGCCTGCAAAATGTCTTGACATTCGAGTGAAGTCAATGGCATTTCTTTGAATGGGGATTTGAGAGCTCAAGCTTTATGGTGAACGCATTTCTCCTAACTAAAAGCCAGATTTGATCAAAATGACCACAAACTGGACAACACCTAGAAATTTGGGAAGTAAAATTGCTTCTAAATATTGTTTTTAAATAACATGAAAATGAGTAAATCATTCAGTCGAAATTTCATATTAGCTCTACTTTGTAACCCATGCCTCATGAGATGGTCTAAAATTTCAGTGCCCCAGGTGAATAGAAACTTCAGAGAATGTTTATGTTCATAGCCTACGGCATCAGGTTGAACGTGTTGACAGCACAATTTATTCTGTTTTACTGCAACAGTGAAGAGCTGTAAACAGGAAGCATTCACCTGGTAAAAAACATTTATTCAGGGAAAGTTTGGGGGCCAAGGAAAAGACTGAACATGCTACTGCATTATGTTATGTTCCAATTTGAAATCTGATGTCCCAATACTAAGTTATTGGAACACCCTGTGGTTCTCCAGTACTACCCAAGCAAACCTCGGTCCCAAAGGCCTTGTCCCAGGCTGTCCACCACGTTATGCACAGCTTACTCATGGCACCATGCTAAAGGACACAAACAAACAAGAAATACAAGTCTTCTTTAATAGCCCATGGCACAAAATTTGTGTTGTTTCAGGAAGTTTCACCCAGAAAAGAAATAGCACAAGCCATGTCTTTGGGACCTGGTGCTCTACACGGGCCCAGGAGAAGGCCTAGGGGCAGGTCGGGGCTAGTGCGGGGTGCCCAGCCTGCTCTAGGGAGACCTTGTGCAGACCGCATGTAAACTGTGTTGACAGGAATCTGGGGCAGGGGGATACCTTTTAAAAGTTTTTTCATATTCTCAAATTCTTTAGATCCTTAATTCTTTGGTAAATTACCTAAACGTTTATTTTAAAACTACATTTAAATCCTAATTAATTTAATTTAAGAATGCAGCTTGCCGCTAGTCTGAAGAAGGCTGTTTTCCTGCACTGGAGCTTTATACTATCCAAAATTTTATGTATACCACCAAGAAATCCTCAGTAAAATTCCTTGCCCCTTTCTGATACATGCTGACATTCAGACTTAGAAAAAGTATGCATTTAAAAAAAAAATATTGCTGTTGGAGAATGTCAGATAATGCTGGCTATGATGGTGAAATGTCAAAACTAAATCAAAAAGCCCACAATTGTGGACACTGTTCATTTCTGGAAAAGAGTAGATGGAAGAATAAGAAATGAAATGATCTAAAATATTTTGAGACATTATCTTCCTTGCTGAAGAAAAGCTGCAGATTATTACAGCAGGCATATGTCAAATGGAAGTTAGGATATAAAAGGCAGGGCTCGTTGAGAGGGCTTTAAACTAGGTAAGAAGGGGGATGGGGCTGAAATTAGGCTTGTTGGAGCTGTACCAGGGGGAACAATCGCAAAGCTGGGGAAGAAGGCAATGGCCCAACTGAAGTGCATCTACACTAATGCACGCAGCATGGGTAACAAACAAGAGGAGCTGGAAGCCATCGTGCAGCAGGAAGGCTATGACTTGGTTGCCATCACGGAAACGTGGTGGGACCACTCTCATGACTGGAGTGCTGCAATGCCTGGCTATAGGCTCTTCAGAAGGGACAGGCAGCACAGAAGGGGTGGTGGTGTGGCTCTCTATATTAGAGAGTGTTTTGATGTTGAGGAACTTGAGGCTGGGAATGATAAGGTTGAGTCCCTATGGGTTAGGATCAGAGGGAAGGCCAACAAGGCAAGCATCCTGGTGGGGGTCCGTTATAGACCACCGAACCAGGATGAGGAGACGGATGAGGAGTTCTACAGGCAGCTGGCAGAAGCCGCGAAATCGTCAGCGCTTGTTCTCGTGGGGGACTTCAACTTCCCAGACATATCCTGGAAGCACAACACAGCCCAGAGGAAGCAGTCTAGGAGGTTTCTGGAGAGCGTGGAAGATAGCTTCCTGACGCAGCTGGTTAGAGAGCCTACCAGGGGAAGTGCCCCGCTAGACCTTCTGTTCACAAACAGTGATGGACTGGTGGGAGATGTGGTGGTCGGGAGCTGTCTTGGGCAGAGTGACCACGAAATGGTTCAGTTCTCTATTCTTGGCGAAGTCAAGAAGGGGACCAGTAAAACCGCTGTCTTGGACTTCCGGAGGGCTGACTTTGAGCTGTTCAGGACACTGGTTGGCAGAGTCCCTTGGGAGGAGGTTCTGAAGGGCAGGGGAGTCCAGGAAGGCTGGGCACTCTTCAAGAAGGAAATCTTAATGGCTCAGGAGCGGTCTGTCCCCACGTGACCAAAGACGAGCCGGCGCGGAAGAAGACCGGCCTGGCTGAACAGAGAGTTGTGGCTCGAGCTTAGGAGAAAAAAGAGGGTTTATAATCTTTGGAAAAGAGGGCGGGCTACTCAAGAGGACTATAAGGATGTTGCGAGGCTGTGCAGGGACAAAATTAGAAAGGCCAAAGCTCATCTGGAGCTCAATCTGGCTACTGCCGTTAAAGATAACAAAAAAAGTTTTTACAAATACATCAGCACAAAAAGGAGGACTAAGGAGAATCTCCATCCTTTACTGGATGCGGGGGGAAACTTAGTTAGAAAAGATGAGGAAAAAGCTGAGGTACTCAATGCCTTCTTTGCCTCAGTCTTTAGCAGCAAGACCAGTTGTTCTCTGGATACCCAGTACCCTGAGCTGGTGGAAGGGGATGGGGAACAGCATGTGGCCCTCATAATCCATGAGGAAATGGTTGGCGACCTGCTACAGCACTTGGATGTACGCAAGTCGATGGGGCCGGATGGGATCCACCCGAGGGTGCTGAGCAAACTGGCAGAGGAGCTGGCCAAGCCGCTTTCCATCATTTATTGGCAGTCCTGGCTATCAGGGGAGGTCCCAGTCGACTGGCGGCTAGCAAATGTGACGCCCATCTACAAGAAGGGCCGGAGGGTAGACCCAGGGAACTATAGGCCTGTTAGTTTGACCTCAGTGCCAGGGAAGCTCATGGAGCAGATTATCTTGAGTGTCGTCACGTGGCACTTGAAGGGCAACCAGGCGATCAGGCCCAGTCAGCATGGGTTTATGAAAGGTAGGTCCTGCTTGACGAACCTGATCTCCTTCTATGACCAAGTGACGTGCTTGGTGGATGAGGGGAAGGCTGTGGATGTGATCTACCTTGACTTCAGTAAGGCTTTTGACACCGTTCCCCACAACATTCTCCTGGAGAAACTGGCTGCTCGTGGCTTGGACTGGCGTACGCTTTGTTGGGTTAAAAACTGGCTGGATAGCTGGGCCCAAAGAGTTGTGGTGAATGGAGCCAAATCCAGTTGGAGGCCAATTACTAGTGGAGTCCCCCAGGGCTCAGTACTGGGGCCAGTCCTCTTCAATATTTTTATTGATGACCTGGATGAGGGGATCGAGTGCACCCTCAGTAAGTTTGCAGATGACACCAAGTTAGGTGCATGTTGATCTGCTCGAGGGTAGGAAGGCTCTGCAGGAGGATCTGGATAGGCTGGACCGATGGGCTGAGGCCAACTGTATGAAGTTCAACAAGGCCAAGTGCCGGGTCCTGCATCTGGGGCGCAACAAGCCCAAGCAGCGCTACAGGCTGGGAGATGAGTGGTTGGAAAGCTGCCTGGCCGAGAAGGACCTGGGAATACTGGTTGATAGTCGGCTGAATATGAGCCAGCAGTGTGCTCAGGTGGCCAAGAAGGCCAACAGCATCCTGGCTTGTATAAGAAACAGTGTGGCCAGCAGGTCTAGGGAAGTGATTGTCCCCCTGTACTCGGCTCTGGTGAGGCCGCACCTCGAGTACTGTGTTCAGTTTTGGGCCCCTCGCTACAAGAAGGACATGGAGGTGCTCGAGAGAGTCCAGAGAAGGGCAACGAAGCTAGTGAGGGGTCTGGAGAACAAGTCTTATGAGTAGCGGCTGAGGGAGCTGGGATTGTTCAGCCTGGAGAAGAGGAGGCTCAGGGGAGACCTCATTGCTCTCTATAGGTACCTTAAAGGAGGCTGTAGAGAGGTGGGGGTTGGTCTATTCTCCCACGTGCCTGGTGACAGGACGAGGGGGAATGGGCTAGAGTTGCGCCAGGGGAGGTTTAGGTTGGATATTAGGAAGAACTTCTTTACTGAAAGGGTTGTTAGGCATTGGAATGGGCTGCCCAGGGAAGTGGTTGAGTCACCATCCCTGGAGGTCCTCAAAAGACGTTTAGATGTAGTCCTTAGTGATATGGTTTAGTGGAGGTCTTGTTAGTGTTAGGACAGAGGTTGGACTAGATGATCTTGGAGGTCTCTTCCAACCTAGACGATTCTGTGATTCTGTGAAAAGTGAGAGAGGTACTGTTTGCTGTCTGTGTCAAAGAATTTAATGACGAACAGAAGAACTGGGGCTTTACATGTGCTCCTTATTGAAAACATAGAGACAATCTTTTCTTGCTATCTAGAAGAAAGTTTCATTAAAGGACCTCCTGTCAAGAAAACACTTGCTGTGTTACAGGGGACAGAAGCTGGTGAACTTCAAGGTATGCAGTTACGAGAGATTAAATCTAGACCTGAGTTCTTTTGCTCTTCTCTCAGAAGTACCTCTCAAAAATATTTTTGAATACATCCAATAAGTTTTAAGTCTTAGCAATAAGCAACAATATCAGCAAAAAGACTCACCCTCAGGACAGAGAATATTTAACATGATAATCACTTGGAAACATCAAAAGTTTTTTAGTTTTTTCTAGTGTTTGTTTTCTCTTGCTTGCTTAGAGCAGAGCATGACTAGGGTTGCTATAGATTCATCTTCTTTGAAAAGTAGCTCCCTTCTGCAACTGGCTAGCAAAGTTCCTCTTTTGTAAGGGCATGTTAACAATATTGTGCAAAGCAGTGGCTTCATATACATTGACACCTTATAGGTGAAATCAGAGCCAGATAAATGCAAGCACAATATGTAAATGCAAAAGAATAGATGCTGCATAATTTTTTATAAAGAATAATATCTGATAAGATAGAATTAATATCTAAAAAGATAAAGTGTTCCTGGATGACAGATGATGATACCACCGCTAACTTTTAGAATCTGTGGTTTTGCATTGAGGTTAAGATCAAAGCTGGTTTTATACCTGCATTTATCAGGGTAAGAAAAAAAAAAAGAAAAAAGTTTGACTGGTGTGCAAAAAAAAGTAAAATCTTATATTATTCAATAATTAATATTACCTGACATCTGGGTTGACTCAGGAATTTTCTACACTATGTGAAGTCTTTTGAGCTTTTGACAAGCAGTACAAAATGGAAAATATTAAAATAATCCCTTCAGACCTATAAATAAAATTAATATTTGGAATGCCTGAGCCCTGGTAAGCTAGGAAAAGCTTTCCTCTGTGTACTGGATAATCTGTTTCCCTGAGGACATTGATTACTCTCCGGGGCTTCCCAAGCACAACGAATAAACTGTGATGGGCCTCCTACATCGTCAGGGCTAGAGAGCATGATTTCTTAGCCTTTGCCATCCATTGAGCTCATACAGCCATTTTAGCTTCTTGCAAACACCCGCTCTAGAAATTACAAGAAATTGCTCACAAAGCTGTCTGAAGTGTTCACTTAGCTTTCAATTAAGACCACCACCTTCCATTGAATAAGTAAACATCACTGGTGTGTTTTAAGTTTTATGAGGACTGGAAGCATACTTTTCTTCTAGAGGGTAGGGAATAAGGCATGGCAGCTGCTGCTGAAGCCTCGGTTATTCCTCCTCCTTCAAGGGGTTTGAGTGGGGTCTGTCCAGGTTGTGTCCCAGCAGTCTAAGGGGAAAACCTAACACACTCTGCAAAACATAGGAAATGTAATTTATTTTAAAAGAGTGAGGTATCTGCATAGTCTTTAAAACATGAAGCCTCATATATGCATTTTTTTCTCAGTATAATGCTATTTTTAGACTAGATGCCAATTCAGTAAACAATAAGTAATGTTAAGAATATGCTTTCCTGAACAGAGGTAACACAAGAAAATGCTTTCTTCAGTTTTAGCAGTTGTTTATCATATCCTAAATTTTCACAGAGCTATCTTTATAAATGATAAAAATATTTCCCCAGTTTAATAGTTTCCAAAATCTGATGGAATTTAATGTTTCTGAGTATATTAAATGCAGGGATTAGTCATTACATAATTATGTTTTGTTGAATGCTACCTTCAGCTCATGTCAAGTTAAATTATTATGGAATTTTCCCTTTAATCTGAATTCAAGCACAATTGTCTGTTCTGAAAATCATAAATCATTGATATTTCTTTATTTCTGGAGAGATTTAGAAATGTCCATGGGCAAAATTACTTGCCTTTAAATAGTCCCTTTAAAAAAAATCTAGTAATTAGTATTTTATAGGTTGAAAAACCTGATAAGCATTAGAAATATGATTCCTTTAAGGTTATTTTCTATATTTTATGAACCTAGGTATTTTAAGACATGGCTGTTATTTCTCGTTAATATAGCAAGAAAAACCAACGTGCTTCTGAAGTATATGAATCAACATTCATAATGTTGGCTAGGAAAATGAACTATACTTTTATAGTATGCATTTATAAAGCCCTTTTACTTTGGCAGCTCCAAGCTCTAACAGAAATCAGACCCGCAAGTCTGAGGGTTCATCAGCAGTCTGCTGTATTTTGAAAGAGAATTGGTAGTCCAAAATGCAACTTACAGTAATGTTTCCCTGCCTTGTCGTTGAGGTTTGTCAGTTTTCACAGTATTAAAAATTACTTTTCATGAAAGGAAAAATGCATGATGGACTTTTGACATTTGTTTTGATTAAGTCTTCTGTACTCACAAGGAGTGAATGCAAAGTCTGATACCCAGAAGAGAAGAGGGCTCAAACGTTAGGTATTCTGGAGGGGTCTCCAGCTCCAAGGCTTTAAAAACTTAGATCTGTTTGGCTTTTGCTCTCATTTTGATGGTTTCTTCATAGTTTGGTTGGTGTCTTTATTGCTTGAGTCTCAGTGAGACAGAGCACCAGCTATTAATTACTCCCTCATATAGCAGCTAACACTCCTAGTAGTGCTAACTATAGACTGAAGTAGCACTCTAGTCATAATGAGGTCGACAGTATCACTTGTTGATAACTCAGTAGGTTAATTCATTTTCATTAATTCATAGGCTACAAAGCAACATAAAGGGAGAATTTTCTTAATCTGAAATTATTTTTTCTTTTGCCACCCTCTGTTTTATTTCTTTGTGATATTTTGGGAAAAAACTTCAAAAGACTTTTTGAGTGGAGAAACCCATGTGCAGTTCTCCAACGTGCCCTCTCCCAAACCCTTCTAGAAAAGAGCCTGACCACGTGCAGTTTTGAGTTGCCTGAGAGATTTATTCAAAGGAGACTATTTGCAGCAACCTTAGGCCAATATTTTAAAGAGATAGAGAAAAGCATTTGACTTTAACAAAGACTGTGATGCTGTCTTTTAGTCTAAGGCTGTACTGGTGAGCTCAGATGCCCTCTTAACTCTGTAAGAAGTTGTTGAAACATGTACAGAAGTTAGCACAACCATGCAGAGCTTTTAATTTAAAAAAAATAATTAAAAAAATACTTTTAAACTTTCATTGTGTTTGTAAATTATGATTTGCTATTGGCCTGTTAGCAGATGTGTAAGCCAGTGAACACAACATCAATGGCAGCAACTTGATGGAAGTGCATTATATTTCATGCTTCAAGTGTAAAGTAGAGGGTTACTTTTGTTAATATACATTCTTGCTTCCTAATGTTCTGAAGTGTGTAACAGCAAGATACAGGAGAAGCAGAAGCAATTCTTCTGGTACCAGTGCTGATTTTAAATGTTCCTTGAACTGTAGATTGCTCTGGTGCTCTGCCAAGAAGTCACCTTTCTGTGGGGTCAGTTTGCTTTGGGTTAGACAGGAATAGTATAAACTATTAGTGCTGCTGGATGCAACAGCAATCTGAGTGCTGTGCCAGGAGGAGTAATTGCACCAGGCAGTGGCCTGAAGAACATCCATTCAGTGAGGGTCTGGTCCTGCTGCAGCTCAGTTCAAAGGCAAAAGTACCATGGACTTCCTCAGGTGATCTTCAGATGACAGCAGTGATACCTGGTGCCAGTCTTCCAGAAAAGAAAGCAACTGAAATTCAGATGGTTTAGAAAGGTTTGGTGATTTTCCCTGGACTTCACAAAAAATTTGGAGGCTTTTCTGGTGCAAATATGTAGGGTAACACTAGAAGTGCTGTGAGCAATAGTGGTACGCGTGCACGCTCGTAGCACTCCATGGGATGCAAAATGCCAAAATCTCTAGCTTGGTGGCAGAGGAGAAAAAGGACTGAGGGAATCAGGCTCTGCAGGGAAACGCTTGAACAGCCAAGCTTGTGAGGTTTAGTATTACGTTCTTTTATGAGAGTTAGAATTACAAATGAGCCTCTGGAAAAAAAAAGGTAGTTATGGTATATGTGCGCTTTGTTGGGAGGAGCAGCCCAAATGCTGTATGGTTTTGCTTAGCAGACAACTAACTTCATCTCTCCCCCACCCACAACTTTTTGGTAGGCATAGGAGAGAAAAGGGAAGTGTCAGAAACCTTTGTTTTTCTGCAGTACAAGAATGTGGCTGACAGAAACGGAGGAGTTGCATTGGTTAAATCTGAGCTTCCATCATCATAAGTAGCAGGGATCAGCCTTGTGGGCTGGGAAATAATTACAGCATTGGTGCTGATTATGGAGGAACAAAGCTTGCTTTAAGGCTTCAGTCGTGCTGGCCCTTAACATTCAAAGTGCAATGCTTGCTTCTGCTGCTGCTTGGTTTAAGTAATTACAGAATTTGAATGCATACCGTAGGAACTGTTTATGCTGTAGTTTGTTTTTGTAGCCTTTTTACTAGACCTCATTGTATTCATTTTACTTATGTTTTAATAAATATGATAAATAAGTAATATTGCAAAGAAACTTAATCTGTTCAGCAGCATTAGCTTTCAGTTACTTAACACGGTGGCATTAGATATCTCTCTCAGGTACAAATACAAATATTTCAAGAGTTTGTTTCTGATTTAGCACCAAGACAAGCTTTCCTTTCTCCACAGTCTGCTGCATGTTAATGCAAGGCAGCAGCTCATTCTGAACTTTCTGCAGCCAGAGGCGTGTGAGTGCACATAACTTGTGTAGGCCATGCAGTGTTTCAGTTTCTGTGCTGTCATTTGTGGAATTCAGTCTGCCTGCAAAGAGTGAAAAAAGGCTGATACAGACCACAGAAATACATCAGCCGTGTCCAGCTGTAAGGAGTCAGAGTTGCTGTTCATACTCATAGGAAGTGTTGAGGACTGAATTTACTATATTAGATATGAGAACAGGTCTTTGTTTTCAAGCAATGAGAAGGACGCTGTGTGTTTCCTCACAAAATACTGTTTCAAAACTTACAACTGCTGTAGGTAGTAGTTGTGGTTATTTTATACTCAGCTGAGATTAAAAACAAGGAAGATCAGAGCTGCCTGAAATGTTTTCAGCTTGCAAAAAAAAAAATCACTGACATGTACGGTCCTAGTCATCCTGATGGTTATGATCAACCTCACCACATAAATTTTGACTTAAAATATATTCTTGATCCCAGACATGGCACTGTTGCCAGCCTTGGACTCTGCAGTGCTGTGGTAGGGTTGTTCCTCTGGAGTAAGAAGGATCCTGTTACTGCTGCTTCACCCGCATAATGGGATTTGAAACCACATTTCCCAGTAACATTTCCTAGCTACCAGGCTGCATAAGGGTATCCTTTGCCTTTTGGCAGCTTCTGAATGTAGCCTTCCTTCAGTTCTTTTGCTTTCCTCACAGCTGCACTTCTGAATTTGACCACAAAATCTGTCTGTATTGCATGAATGTAGAATTAAATGGATTTACTTCAGAAACGCGTCTGGATTGGAGTGTCTGCAGCCATTGGACCCACTCCCATTAAATGCCTCCTGTGAAGTGCTAAGTGCTTTAAAATCCCACCAGGAATTACGAGCTCATGCTGCCTCTGAGGATGGGCAAATAAAAGACTAGAAAGCTGCTTGTTGATTTCATAATTTAAATGACTACCAACTATTGTGAGACAAGTGATAAAAGCTACAGAGTGCTCAACTTGCTGCAAGTTACTCAGATACCTGAGTACCGCTTGTGATGCTTGCAATATGGAAAACAGCAGAGTGCTTGAGGGCAATGGCAGTATCTGGTGCTGTCACCTGCCTGATGTACTGTGAAAAATAACATAGGATTGTGAAAAATAGGTTGGCAATTCTGTTACAATAGACTGCCATTTTATATTTTCCCGTGGGTGGAATAGGGATAATAGGAAGAGAAAGATACAGTTTCCATAGCTGGACTTTATAGGAGATAAAGTATCCTATTTAATATGAGAGGGATTTAAGTGTTCATTTTATTAGATTTTTTTTTTCCTGAAAATCCTAGTGCTCATTTCAACCATTTTCTTGTCCTTTTTGAATGAGGTTACAAATCCACAAAGTTTAGTGAAGACCTTCTCATCAGAAACCAGCAGATATACTAAGTCAAAGACCAGTACACCTTGCAAGCCACATATAATCCTGTTTTGGTCTACTTGTGTGAGTGGTCTTCTGACTGATACCAGTTATTCCAGAGAGAAGGGGGGAGAGTCCAGGGTTCAGGACAGCTACATCAGCCTGGAAGTGTCCTAATTCAATAGACACATCCTGTGTAAATTTGTCTAAGTCTAGTGATTTTTCAGTGATGATAATACCTCAGTAGGGACAGATAAAATTACAGAAAGTATAAGGTAGATATGCACTCAAATTTTGAAATAATGGGCTCCCAAGGTGTAGTGGTCCAGGGAAATGTGGAACTATAAGAGAGGAAGGAATCTCTTAGGAGAATTTGCTGGCTGAAAATATGGTTTGTTTTGATGTCTGTTGCTATGAGAAGCTTTGTCACTTAACTAGCCAAGTCCAAAATATCTGACTTATGTAGACAGTCAGCTAGCAGATGTAACAGTATTCCAGCTACTAATCTTCTTATACCAGGGTAAGGTAGGAACGTGTATCTTCAGAACTGATATTTGTAACTGATATGGCCCGTGTGCTTACAGAATGGACTCAATGCTCTGCACCTGGCAGCTAAAGAAGGCCATGTGGGACTGGTACAAGAATTATTGGAAAGAGGGTCGGCCGTGGATTCTGCCACTAAGGTAATTCACACACGTCTGTAAGTCTATTCAAAAAAAGAGTAACTCAAATACATGGGAGAAATTTAGAAAAAAATATTAAAGTACAAAATAAGATTATAGTATAAATACTTCATTGATATTCACAGTGCTGTTTCCATTATGGTCTGTGTCTATGTTCTTGGCTGATGCTTCTCAGTTCTGATTGAAAAGGGGAAGATTACTTATACAATCTGTTTGCAGGGGAAGAATTAAAAAAAAAGTGATGCCAAATTTATTATTTCCAATGACAATTGAGTGGATATAGCTTAAAACAGTAGATTTTTTCAAATCTGTGAAAATTGATAAGTGAATATATTGTATCCAGAGATATATGCCCAGTCTTTGCATTAAGTTACTGCCACTGTGTCCCTGTGGGATTCTTTTTTTATGATTGCTGATGTACAGGATCTCCATCAAGGTTGGCACTTGGTCATCAGCTCAAAGTGCTTCTTGCTGAACTTCTTATTTCTGTCACTGATAGAAAAACAGAAGTTCCCTCCTTTCTTCAAAAACATCTTTAAGTCACCCCTCAGTGAAGCTGCTGATAGAACTACCAGCTTCCAGATGGAACTTTGGAGTTTTGCTTTGCTTTTATGAGCCTTAGGCACCTGGTCTTGATTGTTTAATAAAGTAATTTAAAAAGCTGGGGATGGGAGATTGGCCTGGAAAAAATACAAGACTCTTACAAATGCAGCTGTCTACCACGCTGCTGCTGTTTTCGAGAGATGTTTTTTATTATGCACTGCGTCTCTTAACTTGAAGTTAACAACTTTCAAAAATACGCATTTTAATTTTATGCAGATTAGAGAACAGGAAAAAAAAAGGTTTATCTTCCACTTCTAAAAGACTGGTTTCTGTCACTTAAGTTAGATCCTCCTTTTGGGCCTTGTACTAGGAAATCTCATTTTACACATGATTCACAGCTTGAATTTTAGGATTCCTAGACTCCTTTCAGCTGCATTCTACAGGGCATGATCTCTAGAGCTGAATTAAAAAAAACCTGTTAGCCCATATTATACTTTATCTAGAAGTTTGTTCCAAACCCAAATCAAATTCTGTAATTTCACTCAAAAGTTATGTTGGGATGTAAGTGTTGAACAACCACCGAAGAAATCTTCATGGTTGCTGCTACCAGTTCTATCCCTTTGATGGTTATGGAACATCATGAAAATGTAAGGTAAAACTGTACTTAAAAATTTAAGGCCTGCATGCTGGATATTATGAAAGAACTGCTGGTTAAAATGATTCCTAAAGAAGGTAATGTCTTTTGCTTTTTCCCTCTTTATTTATAACAGAAAGGGAATACAGCCCTACACATTGCATCCTTAGCAGGACAAGCTGAAGTTGTCAAAGTTCTGGTTAAGGAAGGAGCCAATATTAATGCACAGTCTCAGGTATGATGCTATTTTCCTTTTTCTTCTAAAAGTTATTTGGTGGAATTTAATGGAGTAGATCTGAGGTGCTAGGCGTTGATTCCAAACTCTTTTGATGCCACACCTGACCTGGTGTTCACTGCTCAGTAAGTAAAATAAAAGTAAATAACAAAATGAAGTTATGTACTCATTGTGTGATATATAAACTCACATTTTTGTTGATTGAAATCTCTTAATAAATTGTTTGTTTCAGAAATCCTGCAAAGTGTAGACATATTACATCATATGTTTTCCTTATATTTGGTGTGCCATAGTGAGGAACATAAATTCTCAGACTTGATTTATAAAATTGTTTTACATGGTTATTTGTGGGCTAGACATTTGCAGATAACTTACTCAGGCTTCTGAACTCATTCTTTCTGGGATCAGATAGAATTTAAGTCAAAAGTTTGGAATGTACATTTGAATTTGGGAAATGCACCTTGTTCTGGTGGGCAAACTAACTGTAAAAAGAGCCTTGTTATTTTCACTGACATGAAGCTTGTCTATTCTTCCAAAATGTACCAGAGAAGGTGGTGATGTTGCCGAGACTGACTGATGGCCAGTTCTTCTCTCTCCAGTTTGGGCAAGGCTGTAGCGGCAGCTGCCTCCCTGCTGTGATTTCAGACCTGTAAACAACGTGCTCGATTTGCAGTGAACAACACACTGCAAAGTAGCTAGATGATGGTTTGTTTTCTGAGCTAACTGTTCCCATCTCCTCAACCCTCCCAAACAGACACACTATTATCACTACGGAGCAATTGGCCAAGTTATCCTTACGCATATTTAAGATGCACGCTATTTCCTCTATTGAGGATTAGGAACAATTTATCAAGTAAATTATTTGGCCAAAGTTTGTAAATTCTTCCTTCTTAACTATGGCAACTGTCTGTAGCTATAGAGAACGGGACATATGGTACAGATGAGGACTATATATGATACAGAAGCTGCCATCTTTATTCCAGCAACATCTTTCTAACTCATCTTGTCTGCTTGTGACATTCTCAGAAATAAATCATTGAGCTAACAGTGTTCCAGTTGAGTTCAAATGCATCATTCAATGATTGCAAATACCATTTTTGCAGTAATGGTGTAAGCTATGACAAGGAGGAAAACAAGTCACACTTCAGGGGTAGATTAATTTCAAATTGAATTTTCCTAGCACTTACTGTCTATAGGCAAAATAATTAAGCTTAATCTTTCTGGGATACATGAGCAGAACAAGAGAGCGATGTGATTAAATGCTGTAGCTTGAAACTACCTTGGTTGAAAAGAAATTGTGGAAACATAGCTGGGCCTGTGTGAGATGCTTTTCTCAGTCCTGTTCTGTAGAGCATTCCCTTATCAATAGGAACACAGCCAAGTTTGTGAAAGGATTTGATTTGTTAGAGTCCATCCTAAGTCTGACCACCTTCACATCTTGCTGGCCCAGACCTGGGAACCTGCTTTTTTCTTTTTTTTCTGTTTGATGTCATCATAAGATGGATGGTATAAAGTAAATGGAGGCCAAGAGATGAACCAATAGGACTATAAAACAAGCAGGTCTGTCTGTACTTTCTTTACATTTTATGACGATAGAAAGAAATTGAAAAGATCTTTAAGATGCCTTCAGTCCAAGATTCTTTGACTTTTTATTCTTAATTTTGCTTTTGCCCCAAAACTGCTGTTAAAGAGCTCTCTCAGGACAACTGTTGGTCAATTACTCTCCATCCTCTACTTACATTAAAGATAAGGAATGCTGTAATTCCATTGCTAAAAAATTTAGGAAACTACTTTCTTAATGAACTTATTCAATGATTTCTGCATTCATTTTTCATCCTTCTCATTGTATAAGAAGATTAGCTGATATATTTAATATTAGGATTTTGAGCATAGTAAGAGAAGTAATGTTAAAATGATACTTTCATGAAGCATCATCCCTCATAAACACTTTTCTTTATGCTTGAAAAAGAAATAAAATTTCCTAAATGTGAAAAACACATTCTGACAGAATTGGAAATTAATTTCACAGATATTATTTTATACGCTATTCTAGTTTTTAAAACATTTATTGTTAGCAGTGAATGTTCTGTGTAATGTGTGCAGACCTGTTAACAGGCATTTGCTACTTCAGTTACCATCCAAGTGGGATCGATTCAACAGATAACAACAGACATTTAGAAGATGGCAGTCGGCAACCTGGCATAAACACTTGTTTTCTGCCTACTGAAATCCATATCTATCTGTCAGGAGTTAGTTTTCAGAATAATGGGGGAGGGATGCAGTATTATGAAGATACTCCACAAAAGGTTTGCAAGTGGGGACATTTTTAGATGTAAAAGAATGCACTCCTAAGGGAAACCTCAAATGGCAAATGTAGACTTGGCATTAATGAACAAAGATGAAGTGAAAGGCTTTGATTAGTGTTTATAAAATGATTATAATTTTTAAATAAAGAGTCATAGCATTTAAAGCGAGTCATTCAGCTTTACGTAACATGGTTTTTTTGCCTACCACTGTAAATTTATAGAGTCCTGGTAGAGCTTTACCATCTCTGGTAGTTGATGATTTTTCTCTGCCAGGAGAAGCATATGCAGAGTGGTAATGTGGGAGTTCTGGTGAAACTCCTAGTTCAGATTCTGCAACGTCTTGCTGTGTGTCTGGATGAGTATAATGAACACTGCTGGCACCTCAGTATTTGTTGTCTAACCTTTGCACCTCGTAGCTGCTGGTGGATGATGCAGATAGCAGTAGAGGGCCTGTACAAGTATGGTGTCAACTGATAGAAGGGATTTTCTCCACTGCTGCTCACTGGTTGCCTCCAGACAGAACAAATTCAAACTGCTGTGATATATCTGCACTGGATTTGTGGCACGTTGCCTTCATTTAAAAAGTCTCATTCACTTGAATTGGAGGGTGACTCCTTAATGCAGTGTGATCCAGCTGCTGGCTTTTGGTTGTGTCCTTCTGGCCTGCTACCCTTTTGCTGAGGAGATAGATTACAGCTGCTTGATTATAGCTCCTTCTGTGCTTGCCATAGAGACCCACAATTAGCCTGACAGAGCTGCCGTTGCTGCCATGAGAGGTGTAAAAGGCCTGTATGGATAGTGGCCTGCCTGAGGTCCCTTTCAGCAGCAGCCAGTTTCTGCGTTGAGCCTTCCTGGCCTGGTCTTCCCACCCCTAGTCCCTGTAGGAGCGGTCTAGGTCGGTGAGATCAGGCGGGATGAGGAGTTCAACACCTCTTGCTGCTGCTGAGGGGGGAAACGCCAGTGGAAGATGTCCCCATGTAGGGGCTGTTCCATCATACAGTTTCCTGGACAAAGCACTGTCAACAGCCCAACAGTAAACAACTGCACACAGAGAAAGAGGTGAATGACCTACCTAGATGTGTCTTCTTCTTGGTAAATGTTGGATGGATGCACTTGGGTAATATCTGTTGATAGTATTCAGCATTTTGAGTAGTATTTGTGTGTCTGTCCTTTCACACACCTGTTCCCAGGTAGCTAAAAATTGGAATACGAATGAATAGATGTTGCCTATAGGATGGGTGGAAAGGATGTATGTTTTTAGTCAGGGCTCTGAGCAGACATCTAAGAATTTGGTTCTAATACTGATTTGCCAGAGACTTCCTGTGGAAGATTAGATTTAAAAGTTATTTCTCTGTCTTTATGCTCTATGAGGATAATGAATCAATCTACTCAAGATTGGATTTACATGCTCAAGAATCACATTCATCATAGGCAATAAATAAGTTTTCTTAAAAAAAGAAAAACAGACTTCAATGTTAATGAAGAGTGGACGTTTGATTTATGATGAGAGTCAAGCGTATGTAACTACAGCTGGTTGAAAAAGATAAATATGAAGTTATACGGAAAAAGGAAAAGAGAATGCCTGAAGAGAATGTGAATACTCAAATACCATTTTTATTTTTTGTCAAGCAATATGGCATTGATAAAAAGAATAAGAGAAAAAATTAATCTTACCAGGCTTAATTAAGAAATTCTGAAATGAGCAAAAATACAAGTTAAAGGCAAAATTTAATTAAAAAAAGAGAAATTATGACTGAAATGCTCAGTTTCTCTTTCCTAGTTTTTATCTCAATTCCATTTTTAAAAATAGATGCTATATTGTCACTCTCAAATCTTTTAGGAACAGTTGTTGGTATTGAGGGTGTATTACATCCTCTCCTTGGTATCTCTGTTATTTCACACTTTATTTTTTTTAGGCCCCTGCTAAATGCCATTTGGTGGTAGTGATTTAATGCCAGTGAAGATACTCAGATTGCTTCATAACTTCCTCTTTAAGGAACTTGGTATCTGTCAAGGTCATTCCCATTTCCAGTGATGAGAATTTGCCATAGTGACAAAATTTATTCTCTGATTATAAACTGATGGATAAGTGAGCATTCTAAACACTAGATTCTTTAGCTTGCAGTTTTCTTTTTCTTTTTACTAGCTAAATTACATAAAAACACTGGCCTTTATCAAAACTTCCCACAAGTGACATCTGAAACGCCACACTGATTTCCCTGTTCCTTGCAACAATGAAATAACAGAATTATCTCAGAAAAGGCTATTAAAAACGTTGCAACCACTGAGATTACAAACCCCATCTGTGCTATTTGAGGCTGTTAAACATTCAGGACTTTGATTTTATGGATTTTGTTTTTTATTAGATTACTTTGCTTTGCCCTTCAGTTTTCTGCTGGCTTTCAGAGCTGTTATTTTGTTCCTCTTCCTGTCTTTTCAGAAATCTGTTCCTTTTGAGCTAATACGTCATCACCACCTATTTTTAGAAAAGTAATTTCTATTTTGATACAAAGCCTAATTGTGATTACTAATTGAATGACTCCACTTTCACCTGTGTGCATATCATTTGAGAGCTGACATCTTCCCTGAGTATGTTTCAGACAAATGCTGAAATGAGGGCAAACCCAGAAATGGCTGAAGAAATGTAGAAGTTACTGGTCCTTTTCAGCAGACCTTTACATAGAACTTGACCAGTGCGCAATTGTTTGGCTCAGTTAGTTGCCTTTTGCTACAAATATTTCTTAAAAAAATATATTTAATGAATGTCTGTAAGACATCCACTTGGTTGACTCTGCTCATGGTTCAGTGATCAGATCTAGATATGCTTCATCAAGTCAGAAATCAATCTCTGCAATTTCTCTTTTTGATTTGACTAATGATTTTTGGTCGTGTAGAGATCTGACCACACACATTCTCTGTTGTCCAGCCCGGTGGTCTCCTCCTTTAACAGCCAGACAATTTCTTTACCCCAAACAACCTGTTACCAGTTTTGCCTGTGCATTAGAACAGCCATCCTTCTCCATAATTCTCCTCTCAGTGAACGTCTACTTTTGCAAGATACTATGAATTCTTATGTTAATTCTTGGTCTTTTTTTCCAGGTGGAAGAAGTGTCACCAAATTTAGTCAGTCCAACCCTTTCCTTTGATGAATTAGTACTTCTCTGTTAGTTTCTCTCAAAGTCAAACTGTATCTATCATCTGACTTATGTATAGGAATCAGAGATGCCTGAGAACTGGAATATTAGTCTCCCAAGTGTGATGACGTCCCTACTGCAATAATCTTAATAACTGAGTCTACCTCTAGGCTTGTTCCCTGCAGCAATAATGTTGAGATATTCTGACCACACATATCGTGTGGAATGTATCTATCCTGACCTTCTCTGTTCCAGGCAAGGTCAAAAAGGTTAGTCTAATATGAAGAGTCGCACCTCATAATACGAAGTGATTCAACAAATGTCAAGGGATTGAGGTACTGTTGTGGTTTAGCCCGGCTGGCAGCCAAACACCACACAGCCGTTCGCTCACCCTCCCCCCTCCCTCTCCGGGATGGGGGAGAGAAACGGGAAAGTGAAGCCTGTGAGTTGAGATAAAGACAGTTTATTAAGACAGGAAAAATAATAACAATAATAATAATAATAATAGTATTAATAATAATAATGTGTACGAAATAAGTGATGCACAATGCAATTGCTCACCACCCGTTGACCGATGCCCAGCCTATCCCTGAGCAGCCGGCCCCCCACCCCGGCTAGCCACCCCTATATATTGTTCAGCGTGATGTCAGATGGTATGGAATACCCCTTTGGCCAGTTTGGGTCAGCTGTCCTGGGTCTGTCCCCTCCCAGCTCCTGCTGCATCCCTAGCCTGCTCGCTAGCAGGACAGAGCGAGAAGCTGAAAAGTCCTTGGCTTGGTGTAAGCACTGCTCTACAACAATTAAAACATCAGCGTGTTATCAGCGCTCTTCTCATCCTAATCCAAAACATAGCACCCTGCCAGCTACTAGGAGGAAAATTAACTCTGTCCTAACTGAAACCAGGACAGGTACAAAGAGCTGAAGAGTAAAAGGCAACAAAAGGAAATAGAATTCACTTCTATTCAGTAACTGTAAGGGAGCTATCATATCCTGCAGTCATCTAAGAAACACTTCCCATCAATTTTAAAACTTCTGCACTTGACCTTAGAAGAAAGTGTGTTCCCTATTAGCTGCTAAGGTTGTGCTTTGACCACTGCTTCATTTAGGGGCCCTGACAAAAGGAGCCTACCTTTTAATCATCAGATTATTTAAAGTGACCCAGATACAGAAGGCAAGGATTAGATAAATCAGTACTCCCCCAAGCTGATCTTGTTATTTAAAAGCCCTCTGGTTTCCTTTCCTCTATATCCTTCTCTAAGCTCGTTGCAAACACATTAGCCAAGAAATATTTTGTGTTTAAATTTGTCCCCATTACCATTGCCAGTTCCCTGTTTCAAAACACAGGAGATGTAGCCATCGTGACCGCTGGAGTATTCTTATCCAGACTATTGGTTGGATTAAAGCAATCCATAGAACAGCACAAAATTTCCCCCCTTAATATGCTTTCCCAAAAATGAGCGATAAGAGAGCTTGTTGAATGTCCATATTCAGTGTTACCAGTGAAGGGAGGATTTAGATGATTGTCAGAGAAGTGATCTGCTTGTCTCTATCAGGATGCCCCAGGATTTGCTTTACCAGGGATTGCTCTCCCTGTAGTTTGTAAAGATAATCTTACCATCAGAATGGACTGTATTTTGCAGAGTATTTGGTAACCTATTATGACAAAAAATGTTAATCCCACCGACAAGGCATTCTGTTTTTTATTGGTATGTTCAGAGAGACAGATTCTTAGCTGGTGTATATCAAGGGGAGTACTTTAGTTGCAGTTCATCATTACTAATGTAATAAAGGATCAGGTCCATTATGCCTTCCCTGGAAAAAAATAGTAAGAATTGCCTTCTGGAGGATTATAAGGATTTTGAGAGACGTAAACAAAAGTAGTACGTTAAGAACAATGAAGGAACGGATACAGTTATTCATCCTTCCTTAAGCTAGTCCAGGTTTCAGCTGCCTGTCTCTTACAGTGATCATCACTTGATGACAACCAACAGTTATTCTTGATCGTGAGGTATGATTTCAGGCAGCCAGTGAGGTGTATTTGAGCGATATGTGTGTGGTTGCAAGACACCAGTGGTGCTTACAGATTTGCAGGAAATTACAGGATAACAGAGAGTAAACATAAGATAATGATTGTTGGTATCAGACTATTAATGTGGGACTTTATCATTTCCCTAATAATTCATATTGTTAAAGGAAAAACAACCCTAGGAGGGTGCCCAGTTTATGATGTCACCCAGAGCAGAAGGAGCGTGGTGATCTAGAAATACAGGACTGGTTGGCTTTCAATAGCTGCTCTGAGGATCAGGAGCTCTTGAAGAACAAGGAGGGTACTGAGCCAGTTTGATATGCGTCTGTGGGGATCCCAGTTGCAGCCCCAAAACAACTGAACTTGTCAGGGTTAGGTTTACAGTTTAAAATAGGCCAAGGGCAATCCCCAACTATTACAGAGAGGTTCAGTAGAGATCTTAGAAGAATCTCAGAACCGCACCTGAGACTTTGTCTCCAAATTCACTGAATTGATCGAATAATTATCAGGTGTACAATAACATAGTATTTAGCCTTTGGTTGAATGAATGCCTATAGAACAATGCTAATATATATGGGATCATAGATTAAAGTAGGGTGGAAGTCACTTTGGAGACCTTCTGGTCCAACCCTTCCACTGTCGACCTGGGCCGAAAGCATGGCCAGATTTGAAGTTACACCCAAGGACGAGGTTAGCTGGGTTTGTTTAGGACTGTGCCCTGTCCATTTTTTGGTATCTACAAGGACAGATTCCTCACCCTCTCTGCACAACCTGTTCCAGTGTTTGACCACCCACCCTGTGAGGAGTTGTTTCTTTTTATCTGTTTGAATTTTTTCTTGCTTCATCTTGGATCTTTTGCCTCTCATCCTTTCACAAAACCCCAGTTCTCTCAGTGTCCTCTCATGTCTCAGGCTTCAACCCCTTTTACCTAAGTCGGTCGCTCCCCACTGTATTTGTTCCAATTTGTCCATGTTTTCCTTGTTCTGATAAGCCCCCAAATGGACATAGCTGCCCAGATGCAGTTTTACAAATGCTTGATAAAGTAGAGTACGTTCTCCCCTCAACCAGCTGCTATATACTGACAGCCTGTTCAGTATTAGTGAGAGGATTTAATATTTATAAGGTCAATATAAGGCAGTCCAGGCCCTTCCTATATCATAAGATGATGCCCTTTATCTTTGTATTGTAGCTGGAGTGGTGGTGTTTTTGAGGCAACTTCTTCTAGAAGAGGCAGGAATATTAATCTCTCCTATTCTGCTTACCTGTATTGGGGTCCTTCTCAGGAGGAACACCATAAGGGGGTGATGTGATATCAACATTTTTGCTATATCATAATGCAGATTTCATCTCTTTTATCTTCAACCTGTTTGAATAGAAATCACAGCATCAGACTTTACTTGGATCACATTTTCAAGATTTTTTAAACAGACATAAGAAATAGCAATGTAATGTAAAGTAAATAATATAAATAAGTAAATAATATAACTAAGTAAAAATGCATATTCTCATGTAATAATGTCCTCCTTCCAGAAGTCAAAATCTGCATTGTGTGTATAGCAAATGGAGATTCTTGTACATCTATATGCACATTACAGATGTGCAGTTTGACCAGTTTTGTATTTCTGGAGTGAGTGCTATTGTCCACTACTGTCACTACAGCTAACTAGATGAATAGCCTGCCATAATGTATGACATGTAAAAAGGTAGCTCGTCTCTAGGAAAAAAAAAAAAAGTTTTACATAAATATCATAATTTCTACCTTGTACTTTGATGGTCTTTAACTAGTAGATTCCACTGATCCAAAGGGAGGTGGTATAAGATCTTGTAATACATGTTTCTCAGCCAACAGTCTGAAAACAAACTGAAAAGGTTTACAACGTCTCTTAATCTATTTTTGTAATTTGCAATCTATTTGGTTTAAGCTCCATAAAAGAAACTAGTACCAGTGGTGCAGGTCAGAACTTCAGACTTCCATTTAAACAAATAGTGTTTTTTTCCAACAAATGATATGATGGAGAGGTGTCCTGTAAGATTTGTTCTTCAAATACACAAACCTTAGGAGCCTGTATAAACCAGCCTATTAGCTGGAAAGGTAAGGGTTTACCAGACCGACATGCCACATTTCACCCAACTGTAATGATGCAATCTGAGACAATAAAGAACAGGAACTTGATTTGTTATCCCCTTATATTTGTGAGAGTGTTAGATATAACTGAGTCAAAACCCAATAAGTACAAACATTTTATTTATGATTTTAGTGCGATATTGTCATCCTTTCAGCCCATAACCATATACATAATATATGTCTGGATATGTATGTTTCCAGAACTGCTTTCACTTTACCACAGATAGAAGGCAAACCCCAAATGCTGTTTTGGATGACTGCCCAGAATTCAAATGCAAGACTTCACCCTAGCTAAGCTGGTCCCTAACCCATGCCCAGTATCAAGGTTATGTTTCCTGGTGCATGACTAATCTATTTTATTCCCATTATTCCCCATCAGCCCAATTCCTATTACAGGCTTCCTCTTCATAAAAATGATACTTTCAAGGCACAGAACATCTTGATTTCTGCCTGGCTGTGTTTCAGACTGTTGTTACTTTCCTGTTCCTGATGGGAAAATCATGATATTTGAAGCTCTAAAATAGAATGCTTGTGCTCTTTAAGTTTGTCACATAAGCTGGAAAGTGGCTTACAGTAAAATGCACTTCCCAGGAGAAGGGTTCTTGGAACTGCAAGGCAACAGGTGGCAGATGTATTAGTATTGCCTGAACCTGCGCTGCAGCTGGGGGTCTGCATGATCTCTCACAAACCAACTTGGTGAGCACCATAAACCCAGACCTTTTTTATTCATGGGCTTTATAGTTATCTCATTGCTGTAGGCATAGAGTGGAAAACACTATTTATATTACTAGAGAATGTGAGACAGCTGAAGAGGTGCTATTTTTTTCTATGTATCCTTCTGCGTCACTGCAGATCCTTTTATTTTTTAATTAGTACAAATTAGTTTTATGGTCTGTCATCTCAAGCAGATAGGTGGTCTGTCATTATTTCTTTTGTTTAACTGCTTGGCCCCAGAATGCAGAATCACCAGCCTCTCTAAGTCCAGTAATTCCAGCCTTTCTCCTCAGTGCTTTTCTCAGCTTTAATTTTTACAGTTTGTGAGACCCTAGTGGCCTCCGAATCTGTGGTGTGTATTGAATGCAAGGATTGTTACCAAAATGATGAGCTAACCCTTGTTAGGGAGTTAGTCTACAGTAGGTCAGAATCCACTGGCCTTCTGTGCCCTTACAGATGTGCCACTTTACACTGAATAGTTCTATGACTGCAAATGCTTACATCTAATCTGTGCATCACCCTGTTTACTAGCACTTACCAGCTTTGTTAATGAAGGAAAAGATACCCCTAGAAACTGAATGTATACTAATGTGCTGTGTCCTGCTCATTTTGAAACGCTCTGTCCGAAAACAAAAGGTACTTTCATCAATAACATATCCACAGTATTTAATTTAGCTAGTTGCTGATGTATCCAAAAGATGCTTTTACTGGCTGTCTCTCTTGTAAGGTGGATTCAGGACAAAACAAAAATTCCCTCCATGAAGTAGACACCAGTCACAGCAGTGCAGTCAGAAGGTACAGGAGGACAAGAGGTGAACAGAGCACATGTTCCTCCCGAATCTCTCAGGTTTGAACCACATGTGAAGCTGAAGCAAATTACTTCTCTTAGGACTAGGAAAGAACCTTGAATTGAATTATGCTTCTCAAAGGCGTAATCTGTTTTCTCACTGGTAGTGGTTCAGTGCTTCTCCGTATGGTGGGAGTAGAATCAAACTCAGTGCTAGGAGGCTTGAGGAGAATAAACAGACAAATATCAAACTGTCATCTGAGTTGTGCAACGGGACATTTTACACAAACAGATCTTATGATAAAGTATTTAGAGGTAAAAGCAAGCAATGCTCAGGTAGTACGAGTCACACATCAGTAATATTGATCTGAAGGCTTGGTAGGTGCTACAGGCTTACTGGAGAAAAAAAGTGATGTAGTTTTCTAGGAGTTTTAGATATTTTCAACTTGTGAAAGCCTGCTGAAATATTTCAGTCTAAGTATAGTTGCTTACTGCGAGAAAATCATTCTGAAAGTTTTTAATGCATATGTAATTATACCGTTAATATTTAGAGTTACTGCCATATCACACTTCTGGATTCTGATGTAAGCTAACAAAAAAACCCAGACTGTTAAAAGTTAAAGTAGTTACCTTGATCTATCCTTAATTCACCCTTTTAGGCAGAGAATCTCTCCTGCTAAGATAAAATCCTCTTACGGAGCGTATATTTTTAGACTGGCTGGCAATAATGCTCTGGCCATAATGCACAACAAAGTTCTCACAATTCCAATATTGTTGATTCTTTCATGAAGGTTTTTGCTACCAGTTTCTTGGTATTATTCAAGGTGTGTATACCAAATTCAGTTTGCAGTGTTGCGTTTATTTGTAACTCACATATTTTGTGGATTAAAATTAATTAATTGCTTGAATTGTTAGAGGATTTTTCACTGAATCACAGAATGGCTGAGGTTGGAAGAGGATTCATGTGGTCCAGACCACCGGCTCGAGCAGGGCTACGTAGAGTAGGCTGTCCAGGACCATGTCCAGGAGACTTTTAGAAAAAAAAAAAAGTTTCCTGATGGTCAGAGAGGACCTCCTGTGCTCCAGTTTGTTCCCATTGCCTCTTGTCCTTTTTCTTGTTTCTTGTCATTTCCAATGCATAACGTTGTCCTACTTGAGAAGGGAGAATAGCCTTTGCTGGAGTGGTTATTTCCTCTCCCGTGGATATTATTGGAGACAGAGAGAGAGAAGCAGCTAGTGAAGGTAGAGTTACCTTCTTCTAACTGCTAAGGTGGGATGTAGATGTCACTTGTTTAGTCTAATGTCTGTGGAAGAATGAGGAAACAAGGGGGATGAGTTGTATGCCACTGAATAAAGATTTAAGTCAAGGTCTTGCCATTTTTGTTTAAGTTAAGCAATATTTTGAAGAGTAGAAAAATCCTGTAAGTTACTGAAATTTAAAGACTCGAGCAATGATCGTGATCTTACTGCGTAAAATGCTATGACCATTAATCAGAACATTTCATTACCTGGGTGTGCTGTTTCATGAGTAATCTAACCTTGTCTCACCCTTGTCTCGTTCTTATCTCATCCTTTGTGCCACTATCTGTTTCTTTGTGGGACTGGCTAAGAGTGGAAAGAGAAGGAGGCACAGGAAGAAAGGTAGAATGAATTTCACAAAGGCTTCTCTCAGGTTAGTTCAAGTGCCAGGCCCTATGAAGGAAACTCTAGAGTAACCCAGAGGAAACTGAGCTTTTACATGTGCAGTATGTTGTGCACAGGATCTTTTCTAAATGTTGCTTGAGAAGTACGCTTGCAGAATTGTAGTAAAGGTTACAAGAAAATGCCTAACTACTTTGGTTTTAATTTGTGACGTTGATTTTCATTTCATTGATGTGAAGCAAAATTGGGGGAAAAAAGATAACGAAAACCTCAACCAAAAGCCCACGTGGTAAGATGGAGAGGCAGAGGAGGCAACTTGTCTGGGTGGGGCAATCTGCTGTGTTGGCCCTCTGCTTAGTAATAACATCTTGAAGAGTAAGTAGGAATGAGCATTTTACTGTGTGTAAATAATTGCGTTAGATGTCAGCTGTCTTGTCTTCCTCAGTAACCTCGATGATCTTCTAATACAGTTCTTAAACAGTTCTTAGAGGCTTTTGAGGTAAAATAGGTATGTTCATTTGGGTTTATATTAGCTATTACATCACAAGACGTGTTGCTAACTCTCATATCATCTTAAAAAAGACAAACTAAGGGAAGAAAATTTATCTATTTTCTTTATTTTCCTCATTAGCATGCATATAGGTATATATGGATATATATATGCCGTATGATATATATATATTATATAGACACTAAAGGCTACATCTTCATGGACAAGTGTGGGTAGGCTAGTCATTCAAAAGGACTGGCTACTAAACACAATTTAGAAGATGTGTACTCCTGATCATTTGGTACTGCCCACAAAGGATGAGATTCCTTGAAAGCCTGCCCTAAAATACAGCTAAGCCAGGCTATGGAACTGTTTGTGTGATTTTCTAAATGCTCTAATAATCTCTCTGCTTCTTCAGACTGTGTTCTTCATTAGGGCTTGGGCAAAATTTAACGGTACAAATTCTGAGTCATATAAAGACTCGCCAATTTGCATTAATAGCTTGAAGAATCATTGAGAGCTACTCATTTTCTCAAATTAGCAAGTAAATCAGTGAATGTAGTAGAAAGAATGGAGTATGGAATATACTCTACTTATTTAGCATTAATTTCTCATAATAACTTTATATTATGGCAGTAAACATCTTGCAGTATATATTTTTGAGGATAATGAAATCTGAGTACTCTGTCCTCACTACAAATACTCTGATGAAATCATTGTTTGAAAGTGAATGTTATATATCATTACAAAATTATTTTCTATTTTTCAGATGATGTACCAAATCTAAACATAGAGTCACAGTATAAGTACACAGCCAGGCTTTCAGAAATACCAAAAGGAAGTGCATTTCTCCTTTTCCCTGTCACATTTATCTGCTACAGTCAGTATTTTTACATCAATTCTAGAATGTGTTCATACAACATGGAATTATAAACTGAAGAAATATTTATTGAAATAAGGATGTTTTTTCCCCTTCAAGGCCCAGTAAACCCTCTATGTCTCTTTTCATATAGTAAAACAAGAGGGGAGAGGTCAGTCTCTTCTGCAACACATCCATAGAGCATCATTAACTGGAATGCTTTGGATTCAGTAGAAAACTTTGGGTAATGAAACAAGTCTAGGGAAAATGTTTTTTTTTTTTTCAACTTGCAGAGGTTTGAGCTCTAGAGCTTTGAGCTATCTCTAAAGCAGAACAGAGCAACCAAGTACCGTTATATAGCTCTTTGAAGCTAAAAGATGAGAAACTGGGAAGGGGATTTTAGATGCAAGAAGTAAATAGAATGGAGGAAAGGATATGCTTCTGTTGTTTTGGGCATTTCCATTTAACTGCAGGACTGGCTGACAAAGACACTTGCTGTGTAGCAGACAGACAGACAGACGCATCGTAGCCTGTCAGAGATGGGAGGAGACGTGGAAGTCCTGGGGTCCAGAAGACAAGTGAGAAGGAAGAGCTCCAGCAGGGCTAACAGGCGATCCCACTGGGCAGAGCTCTGCCAAGGAGAGTGGTAATACTGGGAATCTCCTAAAATAGAAGTCTCTGGCCAAGAGCCAGAAGCGTTGAGGTCAGGAACACTGCAATTAGAATCTCTGAAACCAGTTCTTCACTGAGAAAGCAAACTTCACCCTGGCAGTGGAAAAAAATGGGCTTAACCTTGCCAGGGGAAGCTTCTCAGTATGTCTGGTATAGTTAGTTTTGCAAATAAACCTCAGCAGCTCTAACAATTTCCAAAATAAGCCAACTTTTAAGGAAAAATATATGATAATTTTAAACTATAAATAAAGCTTGAAGATGAAAAAAGGCTAGGAGTGCAAGTACTTCCTTACCCACATTTGCTGTAGTTACAGGTATGGTTATATGAGGAGAATATCCTTGATCTAATGGGCAGTCTCTGGAACAGTCTTGGGACTGGGTGGAAAAGTGTTTAGTGCTTGTAAACGATAATGAAGTCTTATATGTATTGTTTATGGTGTCCTAACCCAGGATTTATTGTCCCAGTCCTGTTGCAGAACTAGGGACTTTTTAAGGGGGCTTAACTAGGGACTTTTTTAAGATTTAAAACAAACCTCAAAGCTTGTAAGCAAATTGATTTGCTTTGGCTTGAAAATTCTCATATTCCTCACGTTTATATTAGTGTGGTTGTGCTCCTTGCATTCATCCATGCAGTGTTGTTCAGTGTTAGAAGGATGTTACAAATGGTACATATCACCATTTAAAAAATGCTACATTATACTTTGATATTAAAATACTGATCAAGGGTGTGGAAAATTACTGGTAGTTCTAGCTAAATAGAATGCCACTTTGTTTCTTTCCAGTGTGGGAAGGAAAGCAAAAGCAATGAACCAGCTTGGTTACCTGCAGCGTTCTCTGTGCTCTTCAGTCCTCGCACAATCGGAAACAAGCCGATCTGTTCCCAGTTCCCACTGCCAGCTCACGCCCTCAGCTCGGCAGTCCTCTGTGCCTTCCTCGTTACATGCTGAACATCATTCCTTCATTTTACACTCTGATGAGATCTCATTTTCTCCCCCCCTGTTAAAGGGCTGTGTGCGGAGCGGCCAGGAGACCACCGTGCACCCAGGCTTGGTGGCCTCCCAGCCACAAGGGTGGATGTGGAAGAGGCTGGCTTGTGGGCCTCCTTCGGGCCTCCTTCGTGCTTCCCGTTTGCTGCCAGTGATTTGGGGGATGGAAGCCACCCATCAAAATGCAACTGACCTGTTAAGAGGCTTTTCTTGATGTCTAACCTGAATTTTCTCTGCTGCAACCTTAGTAAGCTGTGCACTTTCCTATTTGTTTTAGCATGTGTGAACACGCAGAGCAAATCTTTCCCTTCCTCTTTGAACACTTGTCATTTTCCTTTCAGTTTTCCTTTTCTAGACCAAATAACACCAATTACTTCAGCCTTTTCTCAAAGAAAAATAACTTCCCCAGGGGGATGTATTTTAATTTTACAACAGTGCAATGATTGTCTGTATTACAGCAGAATGAGCTCAGTGACTCTGTGGCAAGCCACTGCGACCTTTGGGTCCTTTTTTGCAGAATTCTTCTCTAACTCATCATTCTCTGTTTGCACAGTTTGTTATTCCTGCCAAAGCTTTGCAACTTGTATTCGTCCTTACTAAATTACATTTCCAGCCCTTTTCTCCAAGGTAACAGGAACCTTTCAAATTATGTTCTTCTTGGGTTGTGTACTTGCAGAACACCTTGTTCATGCTGTCTGCAGCTGTAATATGAACACTCAGTTCCATGCTTCAAGTCATTCCTGAGAATATTGGATAATACCTGCCAAAGACAGACCTGTGTGCAAAGCCACTCAAAATACACCACATGATTTTGGCATTAAACTGCTGTTGACTGTTGTCAGGGTGCAATTTTTTAACTATATGTCCCAAGATTTTTAATGAAAATACTAGACTGATATGTCAAAGTAATATTAAAAAACCTGCTGCAACATATATGATATATGTCATGTGACATATACAACATATATAAAATTGACCGGAGCAATCTTCTACTTTTGTAATGTAAATGGGGGTTGTAAATACATCAGTTCTGCAATCAACTGTATTACCTACTGACAGAAAAATGAGATTTCATTTCATTAGGAAATTACTGGAGTGTTTCCATAGCAAGTTTGCTAGAAATAATAATATTGGCTTCTCTGAAACAATGTTCTTAGTTATCACAGTATTTGTGTTAATTCGTATTGCTCGTATAAATGCACAAGTCTGTAATTTATTGTGACAGCATTTAAGATTTATAAAAAAAAAAAAAAAAAGAATTGCATATTTGAAGTCTTGTTTATGGGTTGTGTTCTAGCTAAAAGTGCCACTCCAGGACAGAAGAACATTTTCACAAATATAGGTGATTATGTCCTCTTATCTTACATGGTAGTTTGCAGAATATTGAAGAATTTTCCAAGGTCTCTTTAACAATTCTAAAAAATTTCATAAGAAAGTTATCAGGCAGATAGCTCACTTCCATGCCTTCCTTTCATATGGATTTTGTAGATAATTAATTACAATTCTTTGCATTAAAGTATCTTAAAGAGAAGAAAGGGAAGTATTTTAAAGGGAAGAAAATGTGTTTCTAATGAATTTGCATGAAGTTTGACTAACCTGGAAGAATTTTTTGATATTACTGTATTATTCAGAGCACATTCATATAAGAATTCCAGGGCATGTTAAAGAATGTTTATAATTATATGCTAGACAAACATAGTGTATGGTCAGAAATGCGGCTGTTATTCTGCAAGGTTGAGTTCCTTTATGTTTGATGATTTGCAATGTTTTATGTATTACAAAATTTTACATAGTATGTTAAGCCTTTGTTATCTCTGCTCAGCTTGTCATGAGATACGGACTTTATGGTCTCCAGGGGATGATGTCTGTGGTTAAGTTAATGTAATAAATGGAAGAAACTTTTGCTTTCCTGTCATCTTTCATACGACTTTATTGCCAGCTTTACAGTCCCTGAGCCATTATCAGCAAGGAATACCGATATTAATAATGAGTGTGTCCATTGTTTTCAGAAAATATGTCAAAAGAAAATGAGTGTGAAAGCATGTAGAGTTGTGTAGGTTTAAATGACATTAAACATTACCATATTATACTAAAAATACTTAGTTGTTCTACTTACATACTTAAAATGCTTCAGTTAAAAAAGCATAAATACATTTTTAGTGTTATAGTTACTTGTATTTCAGTATTATTGGTATATTCTGTTTCTTTTTACAGTATTTTCTCATGTGTTCTCTTTAGAATGGCTTCACTCCATTATACATGGCAGCTCAAGAGAACCACATTGAAGTGGTGAAATATCTCCTGGAGAATGGAGCCAACCAAAGCACAGCTACTGAGGTGACGTATATATATATATTTTTATACACACTCTTATTTTCCTTTGCCTTTATATTCAGATTGCTTAGAAGATTTTCAAATGGAGTATTTTCAGAATTTTTGCCCATTCATTTCACTGAGTTGTACTTATGAATGTTAATGCTTTTTTTCAAAACACACAGACAAACTGTTCTGGAAGTGGTGAGGAGTCAAGGGATGAAATCCAGCCCGAATCGTTTGACAGCAAAACATCCACTGACTTTAGTGAGCCCAGGATTTTCACCTTTAGTTTGTGCCCATTTCTCCTATCACGTTCTCAGAGACATTTCTGAAAAATGAATGAGACTTTGGAAAGTGATCCCAAGCGAACCTCTGTAGAAATTACAGGAGGATAAGGTGGCCTCAGTGAAATGCTATTGTAAGGGCAGTAAAGTGAAGAGTGGATAGATTATAGGCTAAGTGAAGAGGTACATGCAGCATTTCATTTGAATAGACGTATGTCTCTGTAACATATTTACATCTCTGACAAAGTCCATGAAAACTCAAGCATCTAGAAGTGCCATCACCTGAGCAACATGGCTATCTTTGTGCTCCATTTGCATAGTAACATCAAGGCAAATATCAGTAAATAGATTATTTTAACATGCATCTCCCACTCTTGTCTGTAGAGGGGGGTTCTCCTGAGGAAATTAAATGACTAACAAGAATTGCAGCAATGAGCTCACCAGGCAATGTGCTGTTTTCTCCTCAGACAGTTTACTTCTAGCACTAAACCATGTGGGTGTAAATATGCAAAAGGATGGTATTCATTGCTAGGGTCTGGATTTCACTGCGGTGCTGTAAACCTGCAGTAACTTCAGAGCAAGCAAAGCAGATAGCAGTGGAAAAGAGATGAGTCTCCATCTCAAGAGAAACTGAATCACAACTTCCTTTTGCAAATGACAGGATCTCAGGGCAATGGGGAAGACTTCTAGATAATGAAGACTGTGCTCACTTGATTTCCTGTTGCTCTCTTTCTGCCAAATCTTGTTTTGCTCTCAGCCAAGAGAACAAGTGACCAGGCTCAGTGCTACAAAGTCTGTTGGCTTCATGTTTGCTCTGTAGATAGGATATGCAATGTGAAATAGTAATAGGAAAGTTCCTCCCTTGACAAAGAGCTTTTGCTCATGTCTATTTATTTTCCCTAGTCTGTATAGAAACTTACCCACTCTGGATTACCTTCACAAATGGATGAATTAAAAATGATGTTGCATGTATACTTGCTTTTCTTTTCTTTAAATTGAACTGCTGGCCTTAACAGCTGCTTTACTATCCCTTCTTTCAATGGATACTATACCATTTGATGACAGCTCCTAAAATAATCCTCTTGTGGCCTGCATACATGGAGATCACGTTACCCTGCGGCTTTCTGAAATATGAAACGCTGTGTGATAGTCAGGCAACTTGGCAGAAACACCCTCTGCGAACGAGTTGCAGTGGATCTTTGGCTCTCTGAGAGCCCAGCCTGGATTCAGTGTGCAGTCACCTGCTTGCAGTCTTGCAGTGAATAACTTTTACTAACTGTGATCAGGAGCACTGGAAATTCATTCATTAATTTACAGGTACCGTGAGGCTGATATGGTTATAATTAATGTGGCTTCTACTTGAACACAGACTTCAAGTCATCACTGTAACTCATACTATACTCTAATTCTGTTAAAAAGATAAATAAATAATAAAAGGAGGCAGGGGAGGAGAAAAGCCAGCTGAACCCCCACTCAGAACCTGAGTCCAAGTCTGTCTTCTCTCATCGGAAAGGTCAGATCTCACTTTTGTGGCCTGGACAGTAAAGCCTGTCTATCCCTTTATCACTTACTTAGACAAGTTTTGGTTTCAGATCTTGCTCAGGTGATGGTTTCAGTGATGTGAGTATAACTGAAGGATGGACTGAACTACTCTCTGCTTTCATATGTGCCCAGAATTTAGTTTCACAAACAGAATGAAGAAATGATACATTAAATAAGGTGGGATAGCAGCCTGAACTGAGGATGCCACCACAGTACATGGGAAAGACATTGTTTGGCCTCAAAGATTTTTCTCATGTTGGGAGATGGGGAAATGAAATGCTTTCTCAGGGCTCCTGCTAGCCATGCTTTCCACAAGTAATAGGAGAGAATGCAGAAAGGGCTGGGGCCTTTTAGAGAAAGATGGAAGATAATGCAGGGAAAATCAAATGGTTTATCTTGTCTTTGAAGCTTTGAAGCTAGCACCGCCTTTGGATATACTTTGTTTCCTCTATTTCATTTCCTTGCATTTTTATATATGTTTAGGTACAAAATGAGAATCAGGATGAGCTCAGTTTCATTGGGCCCTCTAATCCAGGATTTGTTCTCATGTTTCCAGAGGCAAAAGGAAAATGCATTAAGCCATTTCAACACCTAATGTGGCCCCAATCTCAGAATTATCTTTACAGTTCAGCTGTTTCATCAGCTGTTCACCAGTTTTTAATTCACTGTACAGAATTTAATCTCTATTACAGAAAGAAACTATAATAGCATAGCTGTTGCAACGCACCTACCCACAGTTCAACGCAAAAGGGAGTGAATGTTATTAAGTTACTAGGGGGAAAAATTGCTTTGGCAATTCCTCAGATGTTTTTTTCAGCATATGTTGGCTCTCATTCCTTCCTAAGTCATCCTTCATTATTTTATCATCTTTCCATTTTCCTATTCCTAATCAATTCTGTCTCTTACGCCTTTTACAATGCATCTTAATCAGTTTGCTCACTTTCTGGCTATAATCAACTCTTCTCTAGATGCAGAAAACCTTGTTTTATTTCCTTCCCTTTTCATTTCACTGTTATTCAGCATGCCTTCTGGTCACAGGCTCAGTTTTAGGGCTGCTCTGCTCCTCATGGTTTAGCTGCCCTCCAGTCTAGCATGTGGTTGTAGCACGTGCACTTGGACAGCACGCAAGACTTGAGCTAGATTTAGTTTTATAAGGCAGAATAAAGGGCATGTGAGCAGGCAGTACCTGTTGAGATAGCAAGTTGTGAGCACGTGCTACGTTTCACAGCATTGGTAACCCAGGCCATGTGTGGTGGAACAAGAAATTTTGAAAATAATTTTAAAACAAAGCTAAAAATATAAAGGAAAAATAGATAGATTTTCCTGACTTTGTTTTTCCAGAAGTAATATGATGTTTTGCTGCTTAGAATTAGAATAAATTACTAAATATGATCAGACTTTCTTGAGTCATAGCCCATGCATGACTTAGAATGGGAAAGAGAAGCAAATGCATATGAAGATATGCTTTCTTTTCCCAGAGATAATCAGAAACAGGGTCCCTTTATATTTTTCACATCTACCTTGTTCGGTGCTCACTAATCCTTTTGAAAATGTTACAAAAATATGCTTTGCGGTCCATTTTAAGATAACAAGTTAATATGAGAGATACTGTAGAATGATTCTTTGCCTGTACTGTACTTGACTTAAAATATATATATGTACACACACATGTATATATACATATGTACTTTGAAGTGAAAAAGTGTGCTTCTGACATGTTTGGAGTCACATCTGGGTTAAAATGTTTTGCCTCCAACGTCATTTCACTGGAGTGCACTTGGTGCAGAGGTAGAAACCAGTTGGTGATGTGCTTATGAAATTTCCGTGTGCGAACAGTGCCGTGCAGTTCAGTGAAGCTCCATGTCCTTCAACTTACTGCGGACATTTTGTTTTCTTGTCTTGCAGGATGGTTTCACTCCCTTAGCTGTTGCACTGCAACAAGGACACAATCAGGCAGTGGCTATCCTGCTGGAAAACGACACCAAGGGGAAAGTGAGACTACCAGCCTTGCATATTGCCGCTAGAAAAGACGACACCAAATCAGCAGCGCTCTTACTGCAGAACGACCACAATGCCGATGTGCAGTCCAAGGTAACGCAACGCTGCCCTGCAGGTAACAGGGTAGTCATGTGGCTGAGTGCCAGTGGGCAGCAACCTTTTACTTCCTTCATCCTAAGGGTTGAAGGTAATTTCTTCTGTGGGGAAAGACGAGTTCCACAACCAGTATCACCAGTAATATATCTACTTCAGCAGTGTTTAGCAACACAGTAATTGCAAGCTACACATTTTTTTTTGCTTTTTCCTTATACCTCCCATTTCTGTGGTAACCAGCTTTCTCTCATTATTTGTAAACCAGGAGAAAGAATGGAAGCAGAATCACTGCTTCCCTATTAAATAGGATACTGGTTTATTGCCTGGGGGAACATAGGTTATATTTAATGTTAATGCATGCTTCAGTGGCTTTTCCCATTATAACAACATAACTCATTTCAAAAAGCAACTTAGTTCTCCGTTTTGCAGCCAGTCTTTAATATCTTTCCTCTTTTTCCCAAACCATGCTGCATCAGATGATGGTGAATAGGACGACTGAGGTACCGAGATCAAAAATTTTTAATTCTTATTTCTGTTATTTATAATTATTTTCTCTGCTCTGTGGCAATATTTCTTTAATATTTAGCACTAAAAATTATGACTCTTTTTTAATGAATAGCAATTTGTGACTCAGCAAACCTGTTTTTATTCATCCTTTGTTTTATAATTTCTTTTTATTTGTGTCACCATATCGAAGTAAACTTTTGAAAATTCACATTCAGTTCAAAGAATTTTGAAGTGAGTAATGGAGCTAAGAGAATGAAGATGTTCTTCTAGTTCAATTAAATTAATTATGAAAATGCACTAACTTGGCATAACTATATTAAAGTGTCTGGCTCAGCCAGAATCATGGTAAAATTTATTTTCCTTCTCGTACAGTAGAACATATAATTGAATCCTCCAAGGTAAAAATTTGTTCAGAGCATCTGCTTATTTTCACCATGATTCTTATTATGATCTTTTCAGTGAAGTTTTCAGAAGTCCTTAGGGGATAGTACATAATCAGAATATTATAGATCTTATACTGATTGTGGAAGTAACAAGTCTCCACAAGTACTTTCATTAAAAATGAAGTGTCTGATTGGCTAGAACTCTGTTTTCCCCCCTAAAAATTATTGTCACATTTAGGAAAAAGCATTATTTCCAAGAACGCAGTCTTTTTTTTTGAATGCCTGCTTCTTCACTTATGGTAAATGTGAAGCAGTTTACATCTCCTTCACTGGCCATTACATTGACTCAAAGTACCTTGCATTTGTCACAAGGTAAATACGTGTCCTTGAGAAGTTAGTTGTCAATGCAACATAAATTCACTCTGTAGCTTAGTACAGAATCGTATTTGTGTGCTGATATCCTCAGTAGACATTTTCCCAGTAATTTACCATGGCAACAAGGCTATGAATTTAATGACTGTTTTTATTGTACTTTGACCAGGATCACCTGTGGGCTGACAAAGAAGTAAATGGAGTTAGGTTAAAATGATGGTCCGATTGATGTATCTTTGGGGAATAAAGTTGATTTCAGAGCACAACATCTATCTTTATTCCACATTTGTATACACATTTATTTATACATGTCTTTATTCTGTGAGCAGTTTACAGTAATGATTGGTACACTGAAAGAAAGAAAACCTAGTTGAAAATACAGTATAGTCCAGAAGCCAGAAGTATTTTTCTTTCCCATAACTACCAATAAGATTGCAAGGTCTTATCAAATCAGTGTAAAGCTCTTCAGGGAAGCCTCAAAAATGAGGTCCTTTCTACTTGAATTACTTATGAGACTAAAAGCTTGCTGCGTGCCCTACTTTCTGAAAAATTAGTCTTTTTTATTTTGTTGTCAGGTAGTTCTGTGTTTTGTAAATGAAGTGTGTTTCACCTTCTAGTGCTCAAGAGGCAATAAGTAAATCATGTTTTTTCTTAAAGAGAGATGGCAAAGTTTCTTTGGCTCTTTTGAGATCTAAATTATATATAAATGTAAATAATTATGGTTCTTAAAATTATGCTTCTTATAATAAGCAAAGTTTCTCATTAGACCAAGCTCTTGGATTACATCTTGAATAATTTGTAATTCTTAGCTCAGTAAAACCAGAGTCCAAGAGCTTTTGTTGTTTTTTTAGACAAAAACAGTAAACAGATGCAGCCCAAAAGACCCTTGTTGTTTATGAATTTTAATAAGCAAGCTCCCTTTATTTTCTTTAAGGATGGATAATATATCAATTAATTAATAATATATTTCTGATATGAAAGCTACTGATTTCTTTTTGGCTTGAACACTGACTTAGAAAATGAAAGAAAGAAACACTTTTGATAATATCCCACATGAAAACCACATATCCTGCCTGAAAGACTTTGCTATATTATAGGTTAACTGGATAAAATCAGTGTAATACATTTGTTTGCCAGCAACTGTTAAAGTCAAGTTCTAGTTAAGTTGATTATATTGTATGAATTGATTCCTATAATAAGGACTGTTTCCTTTTGTAGAGTGGCTTTACACCTTTGCACATAGCTGCGCACTATGGAAATGTCAATGTGGCAACGCTTCTGCTAAACAGAGGAGCTGCAGTCGATTTCACAGCAAGGGTATGGAAGAGTTTTTTTCTCTTTTCAGTTGTAATGGCCTATGAAAGTGGGAGCGTATCTTTGTGTAATTCCTAGTCAAGAGTAAATGAGAAGCAAAATAATGCTGAAAATCTGTTGTATTCAAGACATCTATTTTTTTTTCCCTCGTAATTTTTAAAAGTTACCTTCATGCAGAATCCTTGGGAGCTTACTATCAACTAGTTTTCCCAGTTGACAGAAGCAGGCTCCTTTGAATTGTGTCAGAGTGCTGATGTTCTCAGGATATGTCAATTTATTTTAGCTTTCCTGTCAGTTAGACATACTTCAGAAATATATATAAGATTTATTGTCTTTTTCCTGTCTGTTAGGGATTCAATATTTACTATACCACTTTCATTTGATATTTTCACATGTAAACATATTTTGAAGTAGCAAAAGTAAGGTACAGTGCCATTATATGAATACAACATTATAAGTACTAATTAATCATGACTAATATTTTATGGTAAGCAACTGCAGATCTACATAATATAGTCTATTTGTTTTCATGCATTACTTAGTTTGAAGCATGTCATCTGGTGCCATGAAAACCTCTGGTAATCTGTATATCACTAAATCTACTGGATCACAGATTTCTGTTTGATTTTGCATTGCCAGGCACACTTTGAATTACTTTAGGATTCAGCCTTTCAGACTGACTTCCTCCTCTTGCCCATCTGGAGTAGCTGCTAATGTTACCTCTTGCCCTCACCCCAAGCATTTGCAAGGACTTTCAGCCTAAACAGGACCTATGCTATTTACATTACATTTATGAGATTACTTTGTGCAGAAGTCATGCATTTGTGTAATCTGTGTGTTGCAATGATTTAAACGCATCAGTGTTTTGTGAATATTGACTCATTGGAACTCTGGTATATGTTTGTTTATTTGTCTGACTCTGGGACTGCGATGTTTGCTGCTTTTGCAGATGTGCTTCTTCGTTTATAAAACAAACAATGAATAAAGATCCTTGCTTAAAAAGGAATTACTAACTCTAGCTTATATGGTGTGTGCCTAGCTCTGATGCTCAAGTACATTTTCATTTATTCTCTATAATGTGATGGTCTCATTTTGTGAGCCAAACACAAATTCACTGCCATTATACACCTTCAAATCCATCATGCTCATTGTTTGTTCTTTTCATGGTGTAGAATGGAATCACCCCACTGCATGTGGCTTCCAAAAGGGGAAACACAAACATGGTGAAGCTCTTGTTGGATCGCGGAGGGCAGATCGATGCCAAAACCAGGGTGAGTGTTTCTATTCCCTGAATATGATGTTGTCCCTTCTTGGGAATGGATTGGGATTTTTTGCTTGCTTGATTGTTTTTTTTTTTTTTTTTTTTTTTTTTTTTTGGTGATGGTTGTTTTTTTAAACCAGAGACTGGGAACATCAAGCTTCATAACTAGGCATTCTGCTTCAGTAATTGTGTCTTGTGTTCTGTTCTTAAAGTGAGACATTAGATGCAGCTGTTACAAATTTCTCAAAAAGCCAAACAAAAAATGTTCAGCTGAACGCATCTCCAAAAACATTAAACATTGCCTCTTCACAAGTGTACTGTTTGTGAAACTTGGACCAACTTTACATGGTGACTCCAAAAACAATTTCTTGGTGACTCCAAAAACAATTTCTTAAGAAGTATTTTTCTACCCTTTTTTGTATTCAGAATCCTACCTTTAGTTTTCAGACTATTTGTTTTATGTAGACTGTTTTCTGTGGTATCAGAGTAAAGGATGGCAGGCATTGATGACAGAAGGAGGCAGAAAAACTCTTTCCTTCAGTGTCCTCTACCTGCATCATACAAGAAAAAGCCGATGAAACTCTGATCTCGTTGAGGAAAGAGCTAAGTGTGCTATTTGATCCAACTACATGTGGCACAGGAACACACGTGCTGCATGGCAATGGGAGTGTCTAAGCCCAGCTAAGCCTTTTGGTCCCCTGACTCCTATATGTTTGTGCCAGTCATCATGAAAAGGAAAACTACATTAGTAGGCTAGCAATCACTTCTTACTGAAGAGTCAACATTGGGAACGAGTAACCTACTCTGTGCCAGCAGAGTATCACCTCTTCCCTGGACGAACCACAGAGAATTAGGTGATGATTACTGATTTCCTCCTCCTAATTGTCATGTTGAAAAGGCACACCAATACTTTGCTCTTCATTCATTCAGGACAAATGAAAAACACACCACTTTGTATGTGCAAGGTTAATTATTTAAAATTGGATTTTGGAGCCACTCAGGAACATGTGGTCATTAATGCAAACTGAAGAGCACAGAACTTTGTTATTGAAAGCTGCTTGTTCTTAAGCACTGATCTGCAAAGTATTATCTCCAGGTAATACAGTCTTTCAGAACACAGAGTTTAGAGCTGCACTTAAGAGTTTGAACCTAAATATAGTTTTTGTTTAATAAGGTAGAAAGGTATGGTATATTGCATTCAGCTGCCTTTGTGGTTTATTCAGCCTCAGCAGTTACTTTGTTACTAATTTCATCAACTATTTGTTGCTTCATAAGCTAGGAAGAGAAATGATTATCACGTAACTCTGTATGTGATTATGATTTATATTCCTGATGTCTCTCTTGCTCTTATTTTTTAAAAAAACTAATGATGATGGAAGATGATACATCTTACAAAGGTGTGCTGTAAATCATCCCTGTTCAAATTCACCTTAAGAAGTGCCTAAAATCCTATGGTAAAGAGGCATGAAATGGTAATAATACACTGCAGTCAGGATATTTCACATATGCATAAGCACAGCAGTCATACAGAAATGGTCCGTTTGGCCTATGGGATGACAGTATTGAATTCAACTCTTTGCTGTTCAGTATTTAGATACTTGTTTCGGACAAGTTGTGCCAGATGATTGAAAGGACATCTTGGATTTTATGAGGTCAAGATGTATCCCCTCCCTGCACACCCAGAAAGATTGATGTGCAGTTGTGAATGAAAGTGAAAGAACAGGACTTTGCCCGGTGTAGGTGGAAGGCTCTAATTTTAGAGTCTTCACATTGTCTCGGCTTCCTGCCCTTTCTCAGCTGCTACATTAGCACAAAAACTGCTAGCACAAAGCTACTGGTGACAACCCATAAAGGTATCCTAAAGCAGATACATTCCAGTTTGCACAGGCTCAGCAGCTTCTTCTTGCTTCCATCTTCTGCCTTCTTTCTGCGCGAAGACACGCGGTGGTGGTCGGCTGCATGTACTTTACAGTGGGGGAGATTCCAGAGCTTTGGTTTTGCCGTCAGTGTCTCTCTCTGTGGTGTGCTCTTGTCTTCATGCCAGCTGTTTATGTAGTCTTGGTGTCTTTTTCTTTTCTCTTTGCTTTGTCCGCATGCCTTGTGCTTTGCTATGGCCGTGAGTACGTAGGGTACTGAGGAGGTAGGTTGTGTGTTGCATGCCATGCATACATGTGTTTTGTACTTTAAAGGAGAGGCCTCTGCCTCCTCTTCCTTGGTACTAACATGCTTGCTTTTCCATACTTGCCTTTTCACTTCTCCTAAAGAACACTTGCATTTTTCCAGTAGGTCAGATTCACTGAAAAACGGTGGAATTAAATGTGCAAGGATATTTCATTGCCAGGTAGCTTGGGCTTTTATTCATGGTCTCTGTACCATATTGAAATAAGCTGTTCAGTTAAAGAAGTATTCATTGCTTTCATTCATTTTATTTTTAACCTTTCTACCTGACATCTGATGATGCATAAATTAAGATGTGAGAAGATATTTTAACAGATCTTAACTGAGCCCCCAGTACTTTAACTTTACATAGTTAATCTGCGAAATCTTTTTATGTTTGAAAATATTCCATTGGAATATTAGGAGCCTATGCATTGTCCAAAAAAAAAAAAAAAAGGTACATTCTTCAAAATGAGTAAATTATGAATGTGTCCTACTGTTCCATAGTTAATGTTGCATGTCAGAGAAAAGCCCTACTTACTGCAGGAACTGTTTTTGTTTCATATACATTTCATAATGTATCTCCTGAAATTTTATGGCATTTCTCACTAAAGTTGTAGAATTGCAAGTAAATCCACTTGTTGTATATGTATGTTTTAAAACAATATTAAGTGGTTTTGGTAAGTTTTACTGTTTTTCTCAAGTAACTACTAAATAAGTTCTTAAAATATGTGATTTCATTTCTCTGTTTTATTGTATCTAAAGGAAAAAATGTAAACCCCATTCCCAATGGTATTGATAGGATTTTTTGTTAGTACTGTGTTAGATTGACATTTTTGTTATTTGTATTTACATAAAAGCTTCATCTGGAGGTCTGTTTGGTCAATGGTTAAAATTTCTGATGCTAAAACGTTTCATATTTAAAATCTTAATCAAACCTATAATCTCTAAAAGTTCACCTTAAAAAAGGACTTCAGTGACATGTTTTAAAAATACTTTAAAATTTAGCTGAGCTTCTGACCTGCATGGCTTACTATGGTAGACCAGTGGAGTTGGGTTTCAGAAGCAAATGCCAAAAAACTTGGCATCGGTGTGTTATCTCTAAAAGACAGTGGAAATTTCAATTTTTGATTAAATCATTGCCACATGATCAAGAGAAATATGGCAATTACCAGTTCTCACTTTTAGGGAAGGAAAGCATTTATGGTTGCTCAAGCTTCTGCTCTTGGGATGGGAAGCTTATCGTCTCAGAAGGCAAATACGTTGTGTGCCAGGAGGGTGGCAGCTGGAGCGGGGAGTAGGCCTGATGATGGTGAGCAGAAAGTCTGGGGTGATATCTGGGTTGGAGAAGGGCCTCAGGAAAGGACTGAGGCCCAGCTGGACCTAAAGGGAGCAGAAAGGTGGTCACAGAGGCATGTGGTACCAAGGGGAAAGGAAAAGGAAGCTGGAGGGGAGGGGGGAACTTGGATTGTTGTTTTTTCTTTTTGGTGGTGAATGAGCTTCAGACACCCCTTAGCACTCATGTTGGGAACCTTTTGATATTTTCTTTGTAATAGTGTCCCTTTTTGTAAATATGCGTCCTGACAGAACAGGCATGGCTCTCTGCGATCACAATATGGCCGTGGGTTTTGTGTCATTAAGCCAGCATACTGGGAGCCTAACACTCTTGGCCCTGTGCTGTGGTTGCAGTGTTTATTCCTGCAGTAACGCTGCTGTGACATTTTCTCATGCTCTTACAAATGCACAGAGCACTAACATTTCATGGGCAGTTTTTGCTATTCCTAAAGTAATGTTGGATTATAAATATCTAATCACAATGCAGATGAAGGCTATAAAAATAATGTATTCATATGTTTACAAGGTGGGAGGGATATTGTACAGATTATCTAAGCAAGCAGTACAGATAGTGACTATTATGTAGAATTATTTAAGTTAATATCTTATTACTCAAGCAGATGCATGGTATATTTTTTGCTGTGTTTTTTAAATTTGTACCTTGAGAGGCATACCTGGAGGAATACTTCAGAGCGTGTTCAGTTACATCAAGACTCAGAGCTTTGAGCAGGAGGTACACTTGCCTTGTTCATTTTTAAAGACAAGCACTTTAATAACAACATAAAAATGAACAAATGTAAAGGCCTTTATTTGTCAAGCAAATTTGGACATTTTTGCATGTCAAATGTACAGAATACTAAAATTTCATCTCACACCTATACAAATGAGAATATGCAGCTGCAGTTTGGAAGAATTCTTTGATAATATGGCCTTTGACATTCATATGCTATCATCAGTCTTCATTCAAATGAGCACTGAATGTGCACAACTGTCCTTCTGTTAAGACACTGCTCACATAATTTCCCATTTTCCCAAGTCTTTCTTGTAAGCAAAGCTTCTTTTTATTTCAGTTTCTCTGGTAAACTGAGGTTAAAGCATTTTGATTACTATGAAATTACCTACTAATTTATTTGCCGGAGTTCTGCAGTTAGGAGTCGTGTATGGAATTAAAAATTAATTATGCAGGTTAAAAAATGACCAGTGATTGATCTTCGGGTGGAAAAAAAAAAGTTTATTTTCTATTTTGACAGCCAGTTAAGAGGAAATAGGAATGATGGAATTTCCTGGCTTCCACACATACAGGGTGGATTGTAGTGTCATTTCTAGCTGTGCCCCACTTCTTGGTTACATTGCAAAGAGTGTGCTAGGAGAGTACCACATACAGGAACAACTGAATGCCAGGTACAGGAAGTCACCTGGAAGATGAAAACATTTAACTTGCCGTTATATATATTATTTGGGATGAGGGAATAAATACTGGGCTTTTAAAAACATAGAGGTGTTGAATTTCACGTCTCTTTCTGTGCTTCAAGTCTGTGTCTCTTCGACCCTATGTTGTATGTATGTCCTGTCACATGCCATTTGATACTTTGGTCAGCATGCAATCTTCACCTTACGTGGTGTACCAGTTAGCGATGGAATGATTAAAAAGGTAGGTAGGCAAACTCCTGCAGCAGATGTCAGAGCATAGAGGTTCATTGCAAGTAGATAATGGTGCAAAAGCAGACTAATTTTGTACAGTGTCTCTCTTGATGTTGGTTGATGTCAGCTTGTCCTCATTGTATTATGTACTAATTCTACTATAACTCTTTTCAATTTCCCTCATCTTTGAATAAAACATAAGCACAAATAGAATTTTAAGTATTAAATATGCAACATTTTTAAAATATGCATACAGCTTTACCCAGGGCGGTAAGAAGGAAGAGAAAGAAAATTACATGGGAAGGCTGCAAAGCATATTGCTTAATTCAGCTACTGGAAACTGCACAGATAGTAAATGATACACATTTATGAAAAATAGGGCAGGATAAATAGGATAGATATATTTTTAAAATCTATTTTTACAGGCAATTATAGATAAGAAAAAAGGAGAAAACATGCTTTATAATGATTTAGTTCTTTTAACTAGACTTTCTTGTAGAGTTGAGGTGTTTCTTGGCTTGTATTGTTCTTTTTCCCCCTCTCTGAGGATTTGTCCTGTTTCTTTTCAAGACTTCACACAATTCTACCTTTCTTTTGCTATTCTATTAAATAGAATAACATCAAAGTCACTATGAGATAAGGAAAGTGAACCTCCCACCTTGATTAAGATGCAGAGCACAAAAGGCTAGAAACTGGAAAGAAATACCAAATAAATACCTTTCATAGAAATACATTTGAGACATACTCTCGCCTTAGTAATGCTAATGGGAATTTTGTGCATGAATCCTTCTGGCAGTGAGATGAAAATATACCTGTTTTACATTTAGAGACTTGATTTAGGGTCCTCTGGAGTTTCAGAGAAGAAGAAAACAGGTAAGTTAGTTATACTCAATTCCTTTGTGTAGACCAGATCTGTTAGGTGCTGAGCACCCTTGAATTCTGTTTGTGGGTTTGATCTTGCATCTGCTGAATTTCATTGCACAGCTTCCAGGGGATTTAGTGATGCAGCAACTGCCTCTGAGGTAGCGAGCACCAAGGCACACCTAACCCCGTCAGATGTTTCTGAAAAATCTTTGGAAACAGTAGATAAGTAAAGGAGAAAAATTATTCCCAGATTTCAGTTCCTCACTGATGCGGAGCTTTGTGTGCTGCTAACTCAAGAAGGTGCTCTGTGCTTTTAAAATTTAGGATGAGACTGGATGTACTTCTTGGAAATACCATTTGTAGAGTATTAAAGGGCTGTGCTTGCATAACCAAAACGATAGTAGTAGAACTACTTTTAATTTAAAATTGTTAATAGTAGAAGTGAAAATATCATGATGTAGACTTTCCACAGACTCCACAAAGGCAAACAGTATATCTGTGTGTGAAGGAGGGTCACTAACTCCTACTTAAGGCCACATTACTGCATTTTCACTACCTTTTTGACCTGTACATAATAAATCTGTCTCAGACAAACATACTCATAACTGTGCTGTTATTGGATTCTTCAGAAGGCACCCTGGAATAATAGCATCTACTTCATCTAAGACAAGCAGCTTGTCTCAAAGAGAAAAGGCTTTCTCTGTGATTAAAACTATTGCTATTTAACAGTTACAAGCCTATGTCTGTTGAACGAGTATTGATGACTTTTCTTAGTGTACGCTTGAAAAGTATTAGGGCCTAATAAGATAAAATCTTGGGTTATAAATTTTCTTTTTTCTGTCATTCAGTTCTAATGTTCTTTTCCAAACATTTTTCTTGCTTCATATTTCTTGTCTTTTTCTGTATAAAATCCAAATTGTAGCAGAATTACCTAGAATGCATTCCCTGTGTAAATGTCTCATTGACGCATCTTTTGCTGTCTCTGCTGTGATCATTACTGAGTAGCCTAAACAAATCTTTTCGTACAGGATAGTGTTCTGCAATGGAAAAATACTGTGGAGCTGGTGCTCTCACAGTAATTTTAGCAAAAAATTGTTAGCTCTTTGTTCTCAATCACAGAAACAAAAGATTTCGTTCTCTTGGTTTCTCTTTCTCTTTTTCTTTCTGCTTTAAAACCGCCTTTCTCCTGCTGCCTGTTTGAAAAAAAAACAAAATAAATTCTAGGGCAAATTTTCTAGCATGGACATTTCTTCTTTCATTTCTGTATCAAAAGCTATCCAGAGGACAAGGGTTGATTAACAGAGCATCTCTGGCCCAGCACACATTAACCAGAGAAGCAGTACAATCTCAAATCCATGCAGAGGAGACGGAGAGAAGGAGGCAATGCATGCTCACATTATCCTCTTTGATAAGAGACTTCCAACGCACAGTGGGCTTCCTCTCTGAAAATGTAATCTTAGTACAAGGAAAAATAGGAAGGAAACTTCGTGTAGTGGAGCCAGCTTCGGTTAGGAGTCAGTAAGTGAGCTTTTTAACACACCTGTGGGGCTGCATTCTTGCAAGGGTGTTTCTCAGAGTGCCATAATGGACACTGGAGGATGCGCTCATTTACTTTCCCTCATTTTGCTTTAAGGATGGACTCACCCCACTCCACTGTGCTGCAAGAAGTGGACATGACCAGGTTGTGGAACTGCTTCTGGAACGAGGTGCCCCACTGCTTGCAAGGACCAAGGTGAGTGCCTTATTAGAAGATATGGTAACAGCTCTATATGACTTTCCAAATCATGTATAATGTCACTGAAAGGACGAGGAAGAAGAAAGGAACATTTCTGTTCTCCCAAAGGAAATGTATTAATGGGTATAATGGTCCAAAAATAAGGTTTTCTTGCATGATTAGGAACTATGCTTTCCAAATATTTGAAACAGTATATACTTCAATACTCCTCTGTGTAATACCAGACTAAATACCTGAAATATAGTGCTGTTGAAAGCACTTTTGTGACTTCTTACAACCATAAGACAGAAAGATGGAAAAGGTGGGTCAGACACTTCAGAGAGATGATTGATTCTAGGTATATATTTTCCTATCCTTCATATAAACTAATTAGGACCTGTGATTTTCATGGACTATTTCATACTTGGAAAATTATTTCAGTGTCTTCTTACTGATTTCCGAAAAGAGTACATCTAACATGAATGCATTTAATAGAAATACTGTCTCTTTGGTCAAAACAGTGTGAAAAAGACACTTGTAGTATAATAACAAACCCCAGTGAGCAGCACTTCACATCAGTAGATTTCAGAGTGTCCGAGAAAGGTAGCTGGTATCATTAGCTGCAAAACAGTGGAGTAGAGTATTGCAATGATATGCTTGAGGTCCCCTGCAAGATCAAGAGAAACAAACAACTTAAGTATCATTTTCAGACCATTGCATGCTTTATTGAGCCTCACTCCCTCAAACATGGTTCTAAACAAGGGCAATTAGTATATTCTGAGCCATCGTTGTACTCAGTGGAGACCAGTAATATTTTCTCTTGATAGTCTTCAGGAGGTTTTATCACTGAGTTGCATGCATATCAGATACATCAAGTAAGGATGTACTCAAGCTTTGTATCCCTTGATAGCACTAAGTAGTCCAGATCATCTCTTTATACAGGAGGGATCCACAGTGAGATGGTAATTGTAGGCAAAAAAATTCCTTAGACCTTCTCTGCTCCCTTTGGTGGGAGAAGGTGCTTAGGTGAACCCTATCTGTCAGCACCCTTCTCTTCACTATGAGGTAGAAAACCTCGGTAGAACAGACCCTACCACAGATATTGTGCATGCTTCAGGCAGGACTCCCAGATGCTCCCATTCAAAGGCAGATGTTGCCAGTCAGGGCAAAACATCTGTGTTGCTGTGGCAGCATCTGGACATTCCCCTTTGTTGAGGACTGAGCAGAGGAGAACTGTACTGTGAATAATTCTCTTCTCCAGGTAACAAACAGTCACTTTGACCACACCAATTCAGTTACCAGTTCAAGTCTCTGTAATATAGCCTATCTTTAAACACAGTGTTTTTAAAATATCTCATCACATGTAAAATCAAATTGGGTTTAAAAACAACTTCATTTTCTAACTTCCCACTGAAACAGGTGGTTCCAAAGTGGAGGCATACAAATTTGTAAATATTAAAACTTTTTTTTTTTGAAAACAACTTGTTACGCATATTAATAGCAACAGTTCTCTTTCCTTTGAATTGTCTACTTCCCACAGATTTCAACATAATATGTTGAATATGTTTTATGAAATATTAAATCATAAGGCAAGACCCTTAGATTCTTTTCCTTTGATTAGCTACTGATTTTAATTAATTATATAATGTTTCTCTAAATTTCACTGCGTTTCCTGGAAGGGGAAGGGTGACTACATTTTTTATTTTTAATTCCATCTGTAGCTCAGATGCAGCCCTGTTTCGGTGATGGGATTACTCTGCAAAGTCTCAATGGCATTCTTTGAGAATGTGCTGTTATTTAAGAGAGAGGTGCTAGAAGTTACCATTCTGTTTTCTTTTGCCACAGAATGGGCTCTCCCCACTTCACATGGCGGCCCAGGGGGACCACGTGGAATGTGTCAAACATCTCCTCCAGCACAAAGCTCCCGTGGACGATGTCACCTTGGACTACCTGACCGCCCTCCACGTGGCCGCACACTGTGGCCACTATCGTGTCACCAAGCTCCTTCTGGACAAGAGAGCAAATCCCAATGCTCGTGCCCTGGTAAACCTGTCCCGCCTGTGTCACATAACAAACCTACCAAGGGCAGATGAGTAGCTCTTACTAGTAAAGCCAAGTGAAAACTGTCAAGAAACTCCAACAGCCCCGAATAGTTGCAGTCACAAAGGGGTTGTCACACTTACTCATTACCAGTATTCTATCTTGTATCATTAGGCCTAGTCATACACCATGTCCCATGACCAGTGGCTGTAGTGTCAGGTCTGGATGCTCTACAGAGTTCCTAAAATCACAGCTATTTCTAGGTGATGGTAACTTATGCATTGGTATTTTGTTGAATTGATAGTTTAGTTTTTCATACTATGTTGTGATACACAAATAATTTTTAAAAACTTTCAACCGAATCAGTAAGCTAATTGGCATGGAGAAAATATATTACAAAACTAATATTTCTGTATTTATCAGATTAATACATTCCCTTGTATTAGGTGCCATGTTCCTTCCTTTTTAAAAAATAGTTCTTCTGATGCTTACATGAAAACAGGTATGATTCCTTTCACTCACTGTGCAAACCATCATCTCCTAACTAAGAGAAAAACATCGTGCTTGACTTCAGGAGCATAAAAACTTTCAAGAGTCTAATCTATCCAAACCCAGACAATATTTCTTCTGCTCTGTCATTTTTCTTGACCTCTCTGTACTTGCAAATCTCATAACCCCTTTTTCTTCCTTCCTCATCTTATGTTTTTCTTGTTTGGTCTTTTCCAGTATCATTTTCACTTGGTTGGTCTTTTTCAATGTTGTTTTCATCCTGACTTGTTTTTCTTGCCAGTCTTCTGATTATCTTTAGCTGTACTTTCCTCAGCTGCCCACACATACACATTGTATGCTAGCCCCCACATCTTCTTTCTTTCCTTCCATGACCAGAATATACCTCCCTCTCCCTTCCTCCCTCCCTGAGAAATATCTATGCTGAAAGGAAAGGAGAACACCCTCAGGCTGCTCCTTCCTTCTCTCCTTCCCCCTCTCTCATACTCTCGCGATTCCTCCCCCATCAGGGACCTGTCACCTCTGGCTTGTTTACAGTATTTAATACATTAAAGATGCTCATGATTTCTGTTAGTACTATGTTTTTTATGCCTTCTCCTCTCATCAAACTGCTTCTCGCTTAAATAGAAATAGCAAAGTCGAATCAACTCAAGCAATAAATTAAGAGGAAAATATGAAAACTTCTGAAACAGTAAAACTCCCTATGAAATATATTGAGATATGATGTGCAGGAGGTAGAATATCTAATGGTTTTGATTACTTCTTAAGAAACTAGGGAAGGCTAATAGTAATATTCAGCAGAGAGTACTGTGATGGAATAAATTTTACAAATAATTCATTTTCATCTATATTTAAAAATATAAAATTAATATTTGCAAAACAATTTAGGGATACAAGCACTATATGAATTCTCAGCTTTTCCAATCTGTGTATGCTTTAAAGTACCTTCAAATCAACTAGTAATTAACATTTATCTTAACAGAAGCTGACGGTAGAATAATCTGTCACGTGTCTCTTACTAGGAGCTAAGATTTCACTGATAAATTGTTTACTACTAGTTGAGTGTTTAGCAATACTGATCCCTTTCATTAGAAAATACAGCAGTTATTTGACATTATCTGAAAATGTTACTTGTGCTTTTCACTAAAATGTTGACAATACAGTAAATAATGTGTTCGCTTAGCTTTAGGCACACACTTAGCCTGTGTTAGCAGTAATAGTACATAAAAAGAGCTTGAAGTCAAAGCATGTGTTACAGTACACAGTACGAAGACATGCTTTGTTGAAAGAGCCCCAGTCTTACTGAATGAGCATTTCGAAGGAAATGAATATCTGCTGATTGTAAGCACAACACTAAACCTACCGTCTCACAGTATAAGATTGCTAGGTTGCAATGCTGGTTTAAGATGTTCTCTTTTCCATTCCCGTTTCATTCCTGTTCCTGCCCTGTCCTATTTAGTTTTAACCCAGATGAGGGCTGATACCTTGCTTACAATGCTTTATGACTCAGCGGGGCAGGAATAAAGGAAGAAGGGCCACAAATATATTGAGACTTTGTGAAACCACAGCTGAAGTAGTGACAATTAATTTAAGGTGTCCTTGCAAAATGCACACATACACGAGCATGAATACAGTATACTGTAGAGTGATGCGCAAATACAAAATAAATACACATAGATGCTTAAGGCTTGCACAAGCCTACAAGATAAAGACAAAAAATAAGGTGGAATCTGGAAGAAATACTCTGTTCTGTTCATAGAGAGGTATAAAATGTGCTTTGTACATCTCAAAAGACTCTAACTGGTTTCAAAGTTACCACTATAGTTTCTTATATTTTTTTCTTGTGTTAGGCAATCTTGGAAGCTACTGCAAATCATTTGTACACATACACATGTGCAGCCTTCAGAACCACATACATACATACACGCATGCGCACACGTACCTGCAAGTCAGAACAGGCATCTCTGTATTTGGTTTTCAGAGGTGGAAGTTCAGTTTCTCTCCATTGCCTGAGAAGAAAGCAGCAGCACTGCTTTGTTCTGCCTCAAACTACTGGGAGATGTCTGTAATTCATAACCTCTTGTGCTTAAAGAAAAATTGCTTCCGGTACTCTAACCCTTCTGCTCCTAGCGCGCCAGCATGGAGCTGTGTGGAAAGTGTAGTTGCATGTTTTTAACTAACATGACTGTCTTTTGCACAGAATGGTTTTACTCCACTGCACATTGCCTGCAAGAAAAATCGCATCAAAGTCATGGAACTCCTGGTGAAATATGGGGCTTCAATCCAGGCTATAACAGAGGTAGAAAAATGTTTCATACCCTGAAGAAACATTCCTTCTCTCTCTCCTTTTTTGCTTCCTTTTTTTCTCTTTCCTGTCATGCCTCACTTTCACTTATGTTTTAATTAAACGAAGAAGCCCCTTCCCTACGCCCGTGCAGAGGAGTAAAACTGCTCTTGCTTTGTTTCGCAGTCGGGCCTCACACCAATACATGTGGCTGCATTTATGGGCCACTTGAACATAGTCCTCCTTCTGCTGCAGAACGGAGCCTCTCCCGATGTCACTAACATTGTGAGTATGGCTTTGACTAGAATCATCTGTGTGATGCCTCCTTCAGAGGGGTCTGGCCTACCATGCAGTTCAACCAAAGGTCACATTTGAATGATATTTCATTACGTTATTGCATGTTAGGACAAATTATCCTAGCACCTTTTAGCACAGCATTGAGGGGAAAATAACTATCGTATAGGCATTGTAAGCCACCTGTGGTTTCATGTACTCTTCAGCAATGCCTGAATAAGTAAAAGTTTCCCTTAAAAACAGACAAACCTCACCAAATACTTTCAAAGCTGTGAATATAAGCCAAGTCACAGGGAAGACTGTGTTTTAGTTCAGAATGATGAAATTTATATCCAAATGGCTCTAGTTTCTGCTTGCACAGTCTTGCTGGCTGTCATGAAATTGTGCCATTTGTGTTATTGAAAGGATATGAGATGCTTAAACCTAACAATTAAACAAAAATGTTAAACTCAAGATGTTGCTTTTATACAGGAAATTCCAGGACCCAGTGCCTTTTGAAAGAACATATCTAAACCTAGAAAATGTGACCTTTGGGAGGTAACAAAATGCAGAACCTGACTTACCATAGAAATGGTGTTTGTGTACCAATAGCCTAGTTACCAAGAATAATAATAATAAAAAGAACACGATAGTTTCCTGAGTTATATTTCATAGATATCTTACTGTTTTTATTTGTCAGTATAAACAAATATTTAACTTCTGACTGTCCGCACTTTGAAAGCAGCTCTTTACCAGCAAATAATGTTATAAGTAAGTGTTCCCAGCAAGAAAACAACAACAACAACAAATTAATTCAGGTATGCTGGACTTGGCAGTTTTTCCCATCGGTTAGAAAAATCTTAAATGGAACCCAGTGACAGCACTCAGCATGCTGAGATGTTTGCCTGAATTGTTAGAACAGACTCTTCTTGATAAAACCTCTTACTGCTTTCTACTTTTTTATAGAAGCAATTCTTACATAAAAACTTTATTGATGATATGGAATCCAACAAGAAATTCTTGTGGAAGCAATTAAATGTATTGTGGTGGTATTACTGGATACTTACGCGCAAAGTTTAATGCTTCACAATTTGTGCTACACAGGTGTCTTGGCTTTTACTTCGTAAGCTGAAGTTCCCTGTTGGTTTACTAACTGTTTTCAAAAGCTAAATTGCTTTGCTAATTCAAGTACAAAAGGGTCTTTATAGAAATCTGATCTTTAGAGGGTGAGAAATGTAAAATTTGTTCAAATTTTAAGCAGTTCATTCTTCAGGTAATAAAATTTATATAGATGAAATTCTATATTGAGGTTTGTAACAGGGGCTTTGGGATTTTGTTTGTTGCCTACTTAGTAATCAGAGCGGGTAATACAATGTTAATTTTAAAGTGACTAAATAAATGAACTCAGGGTGAAGAGAGTTTGCTTTAATTAGAAATTCATAACAAGCTAAACTCAGGTTGCTTCTTTTGCTACATGTAGACAGAAGGACAAGAAGACATGATTTCTGATGCAAAAGATCTTGACAAGAGTGTTTGCTTTGGCAATTATATTTTACCTTGACAGTCATAAAATACACTCCAGTTCTATAGTAACGAGAAGGAACTCATTAACACATAGAAGCGTTCAGTCCTGCTGTGTTATCATAATATAACAGGTAAATACAGAGCTCTTGATTGCAGAACTGCTCCGGTACCTAATGTACCAGACGTAGATGAGCTGCACAGGGACTGTTTTAGTCCACTTTATGACAGTAAGCTCAAAGAATGTTGAACTGTGAAAAATTATCTTGAAACTCTATCGTCAAGGAGCAGTCACTTTCAGTGTTCCTGTGCAAATCTATGCAAAAAGTAAATGCTTTGAATGTATCATCTGTACTTTGTTGTTCAGATCTGAAATTCCACATCACTCCAGTTAGCTTTCCAAAGTTTCATACACTCCTTCAAATTCTGTGGGCTGCAAAAGGCTTGGAATGACATTTATTCCATAGCCTGCAGACAGAGCTGGGCTGCTGAGCACAGATTTTACACATTTTGTGTGCTGGCTCAGTTGTGCACAGCCACTGCAAGGACTTTTAAAGCTGTCAGCTACACACAGCATGCAGGAAGAGACCATTTGGAAAAAGAATTCCCTTCCATCTTGAGGCTTGTGTGCCTCGCTGTCCCTCGAGAGAGACGGGCTCAATACACTCATATCTCCTGTATGGTACACAAGCTGATGCATCCGTGTGTAGAAAGCTGAGGAATGTATGTGACCAGGGGACTCTATAAGGCAGAATATTCTATAAACCAGGACTTTTATCCTAACCCTCTGTAGTGTTATTATGTTTGTCCAGGATCACCGAGTTTGCAAACCACAACCTGGTGACATGTATGCACACACTGTTCTTAACTGCCTGTCGTTGGCTCTGAAGACAGGTTCTCAGTGGGCAGAAACGCAGGTCTCTACACGAGCTAAAGCGTGGGCAGAGTTTGCACCATCAGAGCTCTGTTTCTTCACAGAAGTTTGGGACACTGACACTTTTTTGCTTTTCTACAGCGTGGAGAAACGGCGCTGCACATGGCAGCACGTGCTGGGCAGGTGGAAGTAGTTCGTTGTCTCCTCAGAAACGGGGCGCTGGTTGATGCCCGAGCCAGGGTAGGTGTTCTGCTTACAACTTTTTTTGCTTTCTCTTACTCAAAAACATAGCAGAAGCAGGGGAGCAAAGGAGGAGCAATTTCATTTTTATTTGAGCTGTGGGTTCAACACTAAGCACACCTGAAACAGTTCCAAAACCAGTAATATATAGAATGTGTGCGGTGGGTTGACACGGGCTGGTATCTCAGTCACTTGCTCTCTCCCCCTGCTAGGGAATGGGGGGTACAATCAGAAGGTCAAAAGTCAGAAAAACTTCTGGCTTGACAGGTTAGTAAGTGAAGGAGAAAGAAAAAACAAAACCAAAAAACTGGAACAAAACAAGCCCTCCCCCTACAAGTGATGGATGGAAAGGCAATCACTCACCACCTCCCACAAGCAGACTGCTGCCCAGCCAGTCTCCAAGCAACAGCTCCTTCGGAAAAACTTACCACCCAGTTTTATTGCTGAGCATGACGTTACATGGTATGGATTACTCTGGTCAATTCAGGTCAGCTCTCCTGGCTGTGTCACCTCCCAGCAGAGAAGGCCTTGACACTGTGTAAGCACTTTTCAGCAATACCTAAAACACCAGTGTACTATTAACACTGTTTTGGTCACAAATCTAACACACGGCACTTTATGTGCTGCTGTGAAGAAAATTAACTCCAGTTCTAGCCAAGCCCTGTACAATATACCTGGCTGAGACCAACAATAGCTGTTCCATCGAACTAAGAAGATGCACAGCAGTGTCCTAAATCCAAGCATCAGAGGTTCTGGTAGCAGTTAATGCCAGATTCTGAAACCAAGGGGACCATTTGAAGAGCAGGGTAGTTGGTGTACAACAAATAAGAACACAAAGGAAAGCAAGTGATGGAAGCTATGTGTCGTATTATCAAGAAAAGGAGAAAAATGTTTTTCTTCATAGTTCCTCTCTTTCTATTCTGATAAGACATTGCTGAAGCTCATCCCCAGAATTAACCGGCAAGCCCTCCTTTACTGCCTTCTTTGTATTATCAGTTCTTAAGATTTTTGCAAGACCAATGCATAGAGACATCCATTGGGATCAAACACAATATTGTGTTCAGGATAGTTCTACCTGCACTAATTATCTACTCAATTTGAGTTGTAGGAAGAACAGACTCCACTGCACATTGCCTCTCGCTTGGGTAAAACGGAGATTGTCCAGCTTCTGCTACAGCACATGGCCCACCCTGATGCTGCAACGACTAATGGATACACTCCACTGCACATCTCTGCCAGAGAGGGACAAGTTGATGTTGCATCAGTTCTCCTAGAGGCAGGGGCCTCACACTCCATGTCCACCAAAGTAAGACAAAATGCTTTGTGTCTGTATTCTAGTAGCACAGGCAGTGCATTCCTGTGCAAGTCTGTTTCATGAAGAATGTACTTTCTCTCTGAGAAATAAAGCTAGTTTGGGTCTTTTTTTGTTCTTATTTAATCCACAGTAATCCAGTAGACTGAAGTAACATCAGAAATTAATCAAATTTTGACATATTTTGCTGTAATCTGAAGTTGTGAGTTTGGTTCCCACAGGACCTAAATGCAGGTCATGAAAAATACATTGCCACAACAGATTTAAATGTATCCGAAGTTCTCGTTTATTTTTATCCCATTGTGTTACAAGTAGGGATTTTTTCCAAAAATTTTCAGAGTATAAAATGCAGATTTGGGAGGAGGAAGCAATTTTATTTTTTTTTTTCTAACGAACAGGCCTGCTTGCTTTTCAAAAACTTGTTTATTTAAATAGTAAAATAATTCTGGTCTGTACTAGCTGAAAGGAATGTTCCTAAATGCATGTTTATACAATTCAGCATCTACCCAGTCTCATCTAATTCTGAATCTATTTTCAGTATTTCTATAAAAGAGATAGCATATGACACAATAGGCCATTTTTCTAGACCGACAAAAGAAATAATCTGTGGAATATTACTGTTTTCTTAAACAAAAATGGTTACCAATACATTCCTAACATTGATGAACATGTAAGAAAATAGATACTGTGAATAGAATTATGTGCCAAGATAACTTTTCCAAATTTATCACATGTGAATAAATGATTCTTACCATTGTTTTAGGACTAAAGAAGTACCCCTGATATTACAGTTGTAGCTCAAAACATTTTTTTGAATCATGGGGTGTCTTCCAGGGTTTGCAAGTCCAAACTTGTAGCAATCCGAAATTATGATCCATGGATTACTGGGAATGCTTGCTGTTCTCCTTTTATCCGTCTGTTAAATCACATTAAAACGGCTAAAAATACATTTAATACTTTCCCAGTTTTCCATACGGCTTTATGACAGTTGCTTTAGTACTGCAGAAACATAATTACGAGGGAAAGATGTAGCCCTCTAGATAATCTTTGTACAAACCCATGATTCATGAGCTGGAAATGTTTTTGATTCCCTGACGTAAACTTTTGTTGTGGTGGGATTAATGGAACAAGTTGATGATGATAATAATCATTATACATCACTTATGTGTCAGGCAAATAGGTCAATGTAGTTCCCTGGAATTACAGTCAGGGCAGCGGTGCGGTCTGCCACCTACTGTCTTGCATTCATGAGTTTTCCTTATCAACATGATATTTGAAATTAAATGAGTAGGCAAACAGCATGTTAGCTTGACACAGACCTTATGTTTGTGCTTTACTGACAAGCATTCTAGAACAAATAGAAAAGGACTCTTTCCAAAAGGCAAGATTTTTGTCTTGCCACATGTTTCCAAAAGCACTACCATTGAGTCAGGCATGACTTTTCTTAGCTGAAGTTCAGAGGCTGCAGCAGAGGATGGTGACTATATAGATTAAAAAAAAAAAAAAAAAAAAGAAAATCATTTTTCTACAAACTCTCTAAAGAAGAAATACAAAGTTTGGAGCTTGTCTCGCTGAATTTAGTTGGTGTTTCATTGTTACTGGCAACAATTGGCACAAGAAATATTTCTAAAGCTGTCATCATGAAACTGGAAAATGCAGCTGGTTTGGAATAGAAATTTGTACAAGTGCTTTCATTGCCCACACAGTGTATGTTGCTAGTAGAATCTGTATCAGATAAAATGTCTGACACACTGTCGCCATGTACTTTGGACAGAATAATGAAATTTTTTGTATTTCATGCTTCTAAACTGCTCCTAAGAGATGATGCTATTTCTAGATATGGTGACTGATTCTAGCAGCTAGAATATAGGTTGAAGAACGACTTGTTTAATGACGTGGTTCTTGAAAGGGAGATGTCAACATGATTTTTAACACAAATGCTTTCTTTTGTCTCCTGAAATTTTTCAGAAGGGATTCACACCCTTACATGTGGCGGCCAAATATGGAAGCCTGGAAGTGGCAAAACTCCTTCTGCAACGTCGCGCCTCTCCCGATTCAGCTGGCAAGGTACTCACCAGAGAAAGAAAACAATAATCAGCAGTGGTTTGGATTCTTACTTAGGGTCTAACTGTGTGAAATATGCATGCGGAGGAAGCCTGCAGCTGCTTTCAGATGGTCGTGTTAGCTTTATTAAGATCACATTCTCCTGAGGCTGATGATTATGGGCATTAGCTTTGGAGGCAGTGCTGCTGCCCGTTGGGTTTAGGTTCCTCACAGGAGGGTACACTGTGCACGGCTGTGAGGACAAACATGTTTCTGTGGCTCAAGAAACACCGATTCCTCTAGGCTGTCTAAACTGTAAAAATCCTAATTAAAAAAAAACAACACGGGGGCGATGCCAGGTTTCCCTGTGCTGCGGGAACGGATTCTCTGAGGGCTGCCCGTGTTCACCCTCAGCTGCTTTTCCCCCCATATCGAACAGCCTAGCCCACCGCCTGTGGTTTCTGGTCACCATCGCTAACGTTAACCCCCCCCTGCTGCCCCATGCCCCGCTAACGCTCGCTAACCGCCCTTACAGAACGGCCTCACGCCCCTCCACGTGGCGGCCCATTACGACAACCAGAAGGTGGCTCTGCTGCTGCTGGAGAAGGGCGCCTCACCCCACGCGACCGCCAAGGTGAGCTCCGGCCACCCAAACAGCCACCCCAATGGCCACCCCAACGGCTGTGGGTCTGCTGTCCTCAGCCCAGCCTCCATCCTCCCTTCCCTCCTTCCCGCCGCTTTTCCCCATCCACTGTGGAAAGCTGGAGGCGGCACCGGGTGTCATCAGGCATGAGGGAAATTGCAGTTCGAGGTAAATAAAAAAAAAAAAAAAAGCCTCCAAGGGGTGGAGGGCTCAGTGTTGGAGCAGTTTGCCCCAGGGATCCTTGGAGGTGGTCAAAATGTGACTAGGCTGTCCCTAAGCAACCTGGGAGGCTGGCCCTGCTTCCAACTAGATGGCTGACACCCTGCCCAAATTGTTCTTCTTTGAGACCTTCCCTGAAAAAGAAGAAATAGATATGCGTATGCATATGCATGCCTCTCTCTGCCCATTTTTATATTTGCAAGCTTTAGTCATAGTTGGAACTCACTTTAGGATTGTGTAATATTAGAAACCATGTGTATATTCTGACCACACATAAGCAGAATTCATTCTGGGATTAGGAATATTGTTATGATATCACTGTGCTAGGCCCAGGCTAACAAAAAGGGAGAATAACAAGAGAACTGGTACCGGTTTCAGCATGTTCTACTCTGTATGAGACTGCTTTTTACATGCTGCTAAAAAATAGAGCCAGTCCTTGAAGTGATGATAGGAGAACTGTTGTTTACGCTGGGAAAGTTTCAGTTGCAGTAGGATAGCTTGGGAAAGCTCCCTTTTAAGAAGACACAGACCAACCGAGAGAACACCTCCAACAGAGACTGTTTGCTGTGAGCCAGAATTTTCCCACTTGGTGCTCTGTAAAGCAATTAAAGGTGGGAAGTTGCCTTGTTGCCAAAAAATACCATCAGCACCTTTCTGCTTTGCTTGAATGGTTAATTTGATCAGAGGAACATTCATCCCTATTCCTGTTTCCAACCAGAGTCACGACTGACATGTATCAAAATTCCATATGCAAACACACCTCTACCCACACAATCCCAAACCACACATAACGTAATGAAGAGTGTGCACCCATCATTCATCCCAGGGAATGTCACCCATCAGTCAGAAGCGAATATTTACAATATAGGTTATTAAAAATATAGGTGTGAAACTCAGGATAATTTGAAGGTATCAGGTCCTGTCTGCCTAGCGAGTGCCTGCTTTGTTCTAGTTTGTATGGAGAAAATAACAGACAGCCACAGCAGCAAAACAGCAGGGCCATGTGGGACATGTCTGGCACTGAAGATATAATGGACTCCCATCTCTAGTGATTTGGGGTAACAGCAAATAACATAGTTCAAAGGTGTCTGACTTCCTAGGCTTACGTGGCTGTTAACTTTATTCTCATTTTGTTTCCTGACATCTGTTAGAATGGATACACCCCTCTGCACATTGCTGCCAAGAAAAATCAGATGCAGATAGCTACCACTCTACTGAACTACGGGGCTGAGACCAACATTTTGACCAAACAGGGAGTGACCCCACTTCATTTGGCCTCCCAAGAAGGTCACACTGACATGGTGACCTTGCTTTTGGAGAAAGGATCCAATATCCATGTGGCAACAAAGGTAACTCACAACTGGAGATGAAGTACTATGGTGGGAGTATCCACTAAGATACAAAGTGCAGCATGAGAATGATGTAATGTTATTAGAAATTGTTTGCTTCACTTCTTTATATGTGTATTCGTGAGCCTGCAGAAGTGATGACGGGTGGGTGAACAGTAGAAGTGTGGAGAGGAAACCAAGCCATGGCAGATAGATTGACCAGTTAACTTATATCATGTAATTAATAGCTGTACCGGGTAGCCCACAGGAGGAGCTGCAGCTGTTTGCCATAATCGGAGGAAAATGGTGCAACACCTGACTCTGGTAGAGGGCTTACAGCAGAAACCGTTTTCCAAAGCATTCAAGAAGGCAGGACTGCAGCATTTTTGTGGTGTTGCAACCTTGCCATTGCTGAGCTGTTTCACATATGCTGCTAGAGTTTTACATTAGATGCAAAAGATGAGGAATGTAAAATTCAGGAGGTTGTGGGCCCATGGGCTGATTTAGTAACGTATAACAGAAACCTGAGAGCTACAGTCCAAAAGAATTTAGTGCTCATGCCAGCAAAGGCTCTTTTCCTCATATATTTTACCCTTCAGCCTTCCTTCTGAGTGGAAGAAATTGGCAGCCTCTGGCAAATAACAAAACAACAGTATCAGTGGAGTACTGAGTAGAAAAAATGCTCTGGAGGACCTTTCCAGTCTTTTGGATTTTCTATGGTTGTACATGATGAGCCCTATATAGAAAACTAGCTGCCTCCTCAAAAACCTATTACTGTAGGTCTTCATAGGTCACCAGATTTATCCATGCACATATATGTAAATCTTACACACCTAAGGTCAGAAGCCTGCAACTTTTGTTTGTACAATTCAGTATGGAAGGCTCAAGTCTCTCATTATCTGGAATTAGTGTAATATGCTATATAAACAATTAAAAACAAGGCTGTTTTCATTTCTCTTTCAAAATTTGTTCTCTTCCTTGTTCATGGGCAAGCACTGTTTGCGTGATCACAGAGAGCTTTTAGTCAAGGTTGCATCCTTGGTGTCTTTGAATGGGATCTGTTTTTGGAGTTCCTTTCTTCATTCTGACTTGTGCCTGCAGTTGTCAAGGTTCCCTTTCCCGTCTGAGGAGTGGGAAGCCCAGTGAGTGTGCTTCCTGCCCTAATTTATTAATGGGCTTCTCCGTTAATAACAGCTTCTCCAGTGACATTATTGTATAAAATATGAATGTGATCACTGATGCCTGAAACATTTACGCTGTGGTTCTGGTGATGTAATTGCTGTGGAGCTTTGTCAGCCGGAACAGAAGAAACATCAACTCTACTTTGTTTAAACCCATATTTCTAAGCTATAGCTAGGGTCTAGTTTCTTAATTTTTTTAAAGATGCAAAAGTGAGAAAGGCCCGATTTCTCATGTAAAGAAGATTTTATTTTTATCTCTATTTATTTATTTATTTTATATATTCTATCTCCAGACCGGGCTGACATCCTTACACCTTGCAGCTCAAGAGGATAAAGTGAATGTTGCCGAAATACTCACAAAACATGGTGCAAACCAAGATGCTCAGACAAAGGTAAATCATGGAGTGACTACTGTCTCCAGTGTGCCAAGGGATGCTATCGTTGTAGAGGAATGTTCCACTGAGCTTGCAGTTTTATTTCCTTGTTCTCTTGTTGTAGCTCGGTTACACACCTTTAATCGTCGCATGTCACTATGGAAACATCAAAATGGTGAATTTTCTTCTCAAGCAGGGAGCAAATGTTAATGCTAAAACAAAGGTAAAGAATTTTTCATTGCTTTCTTTTGCTCTTTATTACGAACTTGTCAACCAAACGCTGCTGATACATACCAGTAGGTGCCTTTCTCACTATGAAACTACAGTTATTGGATGGTAGGCGTCCATATCTGTCGATTTGTACTGAAATGTGATTTGTATTGGAATGCATTCTGTCTGCTACATCTCCTTGTGTAGTGTTCACAAAAGAAAAGTCAAGTAACTCTTTGGGTGTGTCAGGGGATTATTTTTTTTGGTGCTGGTGTTTTTTTGTTTTATTTTCATATGCAACTAACAAGTGCAGGCTTGTTTCTGATCGCATTCACACATGGTTTACACCAGTGTAATACCTGTGTCTTGCCAAACTGATAAATAATAATTCAAAGACTTTGAGGGTGATGCCATGTTCTCTCCAGTCTGTTGGTAGAGTGGGAAGAATTACTGCCAACTAAAGCATGGGTGGCATGACTTTGGGAGAGGAAGCAGCAGCAGTGGGAGAATGCAGCTTACTGGTGACATTTTGTTTTGTTTTGAAAGGGAGCTGGGTCCCCTGTTATTGAACAGTTCTACTGAAGTGGACCAAATTGCCAGACTGAATGTAATCCACTAATTTCAGCAATTTCTTTAAATATAGGCTGGTGTGCCTAACAAACAAATGTGATGGCTTGTGTAGCCAGATGTGCATATCCCCAGAGTATATGAAACAAAAAACAGACTTTCTGGTGACTGCAAAATATTCAAGCTGAGGTATTTAGAAGCTAACTAAAGGGGCATACATACTTGTATCTTTAGTATTAGGTCCCACTCAATGTGTACAGGGGCACTGGAACAAGTTCTGACGCTAGTTCTCCCAGGTATTTCACTTATTTAGAATAATTTCATTAGTCAGCGAGTTTATATGACGGTAAGGGGCAGTGTTTCTCCAAAATCTCATGTCAAGGGACCAATAAGAATATGGGCAGTCTGTCAACCAGTACTGTGCACTTGGTTTAAAGAGCAAATCAATCCTGGCTGGATTCAGGGTAGGCATGTTGAAGAATAAGTAAGCTCTCGTGCCTGCAGGATGTTTTATGCCATCTCCGGTGAAAAATAGTATTACTGAACTCTGTTTTTAAAGGACTGCACTGATATTTAAGTTAAGATAATAACTATACTTTGCACTACAACCTACAGGAAAATCCTCCTTTGATTTCTTAGTAGTTCATGCATGCATTACTGTACATGTAAGAACTGTAACAGTTCTAAACTATCACTGTTTAATTAGTTGTACATAGCATTACTTGCATCTGTTGAGTTGCGAAAGAGATGATTCTCAGAGTGTGTTCAGGGCCTGCCCTCAGGCTTTACCTAAGTGTACAGTGACATCAACTTGGTATTTTCTCCCAGTTTATTTTCTGCTTGCTTTCAAACCAATTGCAAATAATTTTGTAAATGAACTGCCTGACTGGATTTACATAATACCATCTCAGATCAACTAGCCAAAGTACACTTTGGCTGTGTTCCTGTATTGTATAACAACAGAATTGAATCACTGGAGCAGATAACAAACATGCTTAACTGTATATGTTTAATACAGACATTGTGTACGTGTTTTTCAGTGTAATTATGGCTTGGCCAGGCCTTTTTGAAGTGAAAGTAAAGCTAAAATGATTGACATTTTTAACAGGTATATGTTGTTAGTCTTTTTAAAAGCAAATGGCATGAAATCACTGCTGTTAAAAAATTACATATTCTTAAATTGTATCAAATATTTTAAAGGCAAATCTTAAGGCTTCTACAGAAAGCAAAAAGGTGAGAGAAGGAGAAAAGTTCTCTGCTTCAGCTATGATTCTGTGTCTTTAGCATACCACTTTAATTTGCTGTTCCTCACTGTTCCTATCCAGAAATTGGCTTTTATTGTGTGATGTAAGATGATAGATGAATAAAAATATTTTCTTTAAGTTTTCATTAATCTGGGGAAAGACTGTTATTATTACTATAGATTTATCATCTTTGGGTCAATTGATGGCCTAATTTCTTTTTGAAATGTCTCAAAAGGAGCAGAATTAAGCAAACCAAAGTGTCTAATCTAATTGCTGCTGGTTGTTACTGTTGTTCTTTGTTTGCTTTTATGGTGACCACTGTGGACAACAGAATGGGTACACCCCTCTCCACCAAGCTGCTCAGCAAGGCCACACTCACATCATCAATGTTCTTCTCCAACACGGGGCCAAGCCCAACGCCATCACCACTGTAAGTCTGTGAAGTGTCTGTGGAATATGTTTCCCTAGATAGTTCTTTCCTTTCCTTTCTTAAGGCTTAATAGCAAGTCTTTGTTTTGGTGCGAGTATTCCTCATACAGCTGGTTGTTAGATGTGTAAATGTAACTTCCTCTCCTTTTCCTTATACTCTTAAGGTAGTTCAGATATAACTCAGTGTGCACTAAGCTGTATATGACATGAAGAAACTGATTTCTGAGCTGCAGTGTCAGACAAGCCACACCTAGTTGTGCTGTGCTTGTTCGGTTGCCCTCTCCATCAATTCTTCTGTCTGTAAAATGGTATCTTGAGAAAGATTTTTCCATAAAAAATAAAGGGAAATCTGAACCTGCGTTTCTTGGAAGATTTGCATCCAGATTTCTGTCCCTCTGTCCACTGGTTCTCTGTTTTAGGTTCTTACTAAGTTCATGGGTGTTAATACCTCTTCAAAGACCATGAGTAACCTCTTGCACAGCTCCTTTTCCATGGTCAGCTGGGAATGCAACTGTTCTATTTCATGTTGATGTTGTTGTTAGTCACCTCTACTTGGGCAATCTTTAAAATGCAGCCAGAAAGTCCAAAACCTGTGGTCTTTCCCAAAGTTGCTCCGGCTACCATGTATGTGTATTGTGCATGCTTAAACTGGCACTGGGGACCTGTTTGGTCCTGGAACAATCACATGGGATAATCTTCTGTGAAGTTAGCTAAGATAGCAGTTTATGTGCCGTGATTCAAGGCACCAGTATCCAAACCATGCATCCAAGATACCAGTATATGTGTATCATCAACAAGAAATCTTTAGTCAGCTTCTGGGCCTGAAGGTTCTGCTGGACACATTCAGCCAAAGGTTTCTTTACTTGAATTCAGTCCTCAAGTTGGGTCTGTCATGCCAACTCTTACCCAAATCCAAGCAGAGTCTCAGGAATGTGTCTGCACTGCACAGTTTGCATGCTTTTTCAGATACTAGCTCGGTTCTTGTCCACATACTGCAACCTTTAAGTTGACGTAATTGAATTTCAACATGAGACAGCTGACATGGGGTTATGGGAGTGGGATATGGGCAGTTAATGTGCAAGTGACAGTAACAATCACACTATTTGTGTTGTAAAGATGCTTATCTATTCATTTTGTGCTGCTAATCCACAAACCCTGCATTGCTTCAGGGCTGCTGAGCTAGGCTAATGCAGAAGAACTGAAATGATGGGTAACTAAAGCTGATACCTAAGGAAGAGAAACCCTCAGGCCGACACCCTGCGCATAGTGCAGTGGTATCACAAGAGAAACCATTACAGTGTGAAGAGCCATACAGCGGCTTTCCACGATTCCCCTAGTAGGCCAGCATGTTGTTCTTCAGTTCAGTGCAAAGTAGTGTAAAATAGTTCAGTGTGCAGCTCTTCATGGAGAATCATGGAATATGTCTCTCTGCCCCCTCCCCAAGTTGAGTGGCGCAGTGCCCACGGACTGCCACATCGCAGAGAAAGAGCCAGGTCACTCAGAGCAGGCTGCCAGTCATGTCGGTCAGTTCTGCAGGGAAGTTATGCCCTCAAAAGAGTTATGGATGATTTAGCAAGTTTCTGATGCTTCTTTTTCTTTTTTCTTTTTTTTTTTTTTCATGAAAAGGTTCATTAATTTTGCTTCCTCTTGTGGCTGGCCTTATGCTACAATGGAAGAGCTCCTCGAAATAAATTGCCATGGACCCTATTTTGAGGCAGTTTGAGTGGAATTTCAAATGCAGCGAGACAGATGGCAATCTTAATTACTGTTCATTTAAAATGAAAGGTTACAATCTATGTTCATAAAATTGAGTTAATAGTACTTATCTCCCAATCTATTTTAATGTTCCAGGTGATAAACTGGAGATAAATATGCCTAAACAATTACTAAATTACCATTGTAATATGCATTTCCTGAATGGCACATCTGTATATCATGGTCATTTAAACTGCAAGTAAATGTATTTACATGGAAAATAATTCCCAACACCCAAGCCTTATATAGGCTTGTTTTTGTGTTTGTTACCATCAGCAGCTTTTGTGTACTTTTTGTACATACATTTTTGTTGTAAGGAGGAATTAAAGTGTATGTGGAGAATATAGCTGTAATCTTGTATTCCTCGAAGAGGAGCTGCACCAGATAAAGATCTTACAGTTTCAACTGGAATTAAAACTGTAAGATTTAAAAATACATTTAAAAGAAGAATATCTTTAATATAAATCAGTTTATGCAAAATGAAGCATGAACTTCTGCAGATGAGACATACTGTGTAGTGGAATTTGACCACCAAAGGGTTAAAACATACAGCACTTTTTTTTTTATTTATTTAGAATAGCAGGCAGATGTAAGTGTGTTGTGTTACCATGGTAATCAGAGCTATAGTCTTAAAGAAGTTACAAAGACCAAGTCAGATGTAACGATAAAAAAAACAGTGATTTTCCTAGGCTGCGCCTTGTTTTGGATGGAAATGCTGGCTCATGCAGTGTTGAGAGTGATCTCATTGGTTCACATCACAATCCTCCCTCTCATTTCTCTCTCTCTCCTCTTCTCTCTTTTTCTCTCCAGAATGGTAACACTGCCTTAGCTATTGCTAGGCGTCTGGGATATATCTCAGTGGTCGATACGCTGAAGGTTGTAACGGAGGAGATTACTACCACCACAACTGTGAGTTGCAGATGCATTAAAATGTTTCTCTTCTTTATTCAGAATGTTGTCTTTCTTTTCTTCCCTCAGATTCCCCATGTACCTCTTTTCTTTTTATTTTCTGGTTTAAGCCCCCCTTTTCTGTTAGAGTTTTGCAAAAGTGCTTTCAATATATTTTTTAAGCATGTAGAAGTGTGTGCAATACATCAGGTTTTACTGAGCCAGTTAACAAATTTTATGTGCATACAGAGGGAAAAACAACTACTGAGGGGCAGAGTAAAACTTTTTGTCTGGAGATGGGTCTGAGCTACAAATCCAAACTTCCCAGAAGTTTGTGAGTTGTTGTATAGATCCTGCCCTGCTTCTCTATTTGTCTTTTTACCTTTCTCCTTCAGTCTCTTCTTACATTTCCGCATTTCTTTTAACACCTGCTGGGGCTCAACCATTGCAGCGCACCACAGCAGGCTTCTTAGCATTTGGACTCTACCAGCTGTGGACTGGTGCCAAGCTTAATGATGCTCACTAGATGGCTCTGAATCGCATCAATCATTTTTTTCACTCAAGGCACTTTCAGTTCAAATGGATCCTGTTTTTCCAAAATACGGAAGAATTTTTCCTTATGTGTTCAGTCCTCTCACTCTTGGTAATCTGTATTTTTCAGGGTCCATCAGCAAGGTGATACTGTTGCTTTAAGCCAGGAAAAAACACGTATTTTGACAAACTGAGAGGGGAAGGCTTTCTCTCCTTGTAATTTTACCTCCCATCTACAACTTTTTTTAGAAGTTAGGAAGGGACAACATCAAAAATAGTGCATCATTAAAGAAATCAATTTTACTATAAATTTCCATTACTGCATTTTATCTTGGAACCTTGTTGTAGGATCATGCCTTTTTTTTTTTTTTTTTTTTTTTTTTTCAAATGCAAGTAAGATTAGAAGTCTAGAAAACCTATCAGATCTAGATGTCATTTAGGAGCTCACAGATTGCTTAATGGATGCCACTACTCAATTAGGGAGGGGGCTAGGGGAAGGCGAAGGAATGCACTCTTGTTTAAAGAAATGGGAAAATTTGATTTTGCTGCATGCTCATGGCAAGTCTCCTTGTTATTAACTGAGGAAGATGGAATAAAAGTAGCATGGCATAGGGTTACAAATAGAGTGAGCCATAATTTATTAAAGACCTGCAAAAATCAGACTGAGTCAGGTTTGGACAAGGAATTCCAACACAATTCCAGAAGTCTTTTCATAAGGACTGTAGGTTTTTGTTGATACTTCTTTCACTTTCTGATTTGACCATCTAGCACATCACACACATACAAGCATAAGCACATACATATCTAGAGATTTAAAAAAATATAAAAGCTAGATAAAATTTTTCAAGAAACATTAGCTCTGTTTTCTAAAGTATATATTTTTTTGTTCTCAAATGACACCTTTGCTGTTCTTAGTCTGTTCTTTGCTGTGTCCTGTCACCCTTTTTCTATTCAGGCCTGACATAAGTTGTAACTTCCTTTCTATCGTACATTGCATAGCGCTGTAGAACCTTGTACCTTGTCATATATACGTATAATATGTTTAGTAATAATAAGGATCCAACTGTGAAAAGACACCTGTGAGTTATTTACTTTGGTTAAATGTTTCTTTAAACTTTGAGAGTAGTGGACTTTTCAACCAGATACCAGATGCTTGAGGTTTAGGACTGAATCAAACACTGAAACTTACTTGCATAGCTGAACTCTAATACTTGCATATGAGAGAAATCTGAAATCTTGCACTGTGTCTGCGTACAAACCACTATTTTTAAAAGCCAGGTGGGAACCCTCAGTGAACTCAGCAGATTTTTCAGATATGAATTTGTCTGAATCTTTTACCTTAGGGATATACAGAATGTAAACCTCTGTTGTTGTTGATGATGATGGTAGTTACTGTTCATTAAATACAATTTTGAACAAGTGCTAAAAAGGAGGGATAAATAGCAGGCACTCACAGGCACTCCCTGCAATAAAGTTCTCCAAATTATGAGGTTGGTATTGCCAAACCAGCATTTAGCATTGAAAAAAGGTACTGTCACCATAGCTAGTTCATTCTCTGAGGTTGTAGCAGAGTGATGCATGGAGGATGTTAGAGGGGCTGATGCTTTATTAATATTCAAGTCACTGCCATTTGAGATGAGGAAAAAATCTCCAGTGCCAAAGCCTTTGGTCTAACTTTGAACAAATTTTCCTCTTACTTATACAAGTATAGTTGTTAGTGGAGCCACATGAATACAAAACAATAGAGTAAGGTGCACATATTTTTACTCTGTTTAGAGATGAAATGGAAGTAAAACAGAACAAAGACTTTCAAAGGTTTACTGTGCAATAGAGTTTGGGGTTATTTATACAAATAGGCATAGTTTTCTTTTAGACAAATTAATGCACGAGGAGCCTTGTGATTTTTTTATGCTGTACTGCTGTTGAGTAAGCAATTGCTGAAAGTGCATGCAGGTTTATATAAATCCATCTGAATTATTCTGTGTGAACACATGAAATTCTGGCCCTGCAAAGAAAGTTTTCAATACAGAAGCTTAAAGTGAAGTCCAGAATAGAGTTCTCAGTGGCATAAACAATAGTGAGTGGGCCATTCATGGAACTGGATAAGGATTTCAAATTTTGTATTTGTCATTTTTAATGTGCCTATCAATTAAAAAAATCTAATACATAAAAAGATTTTGTTTAAAACAACAACAACAAAATAATTCCCAGCTTCTGTTGGGAATTGATGTAGCATTAATGATTCTTACTGAGTTCAGTGTTCCAGAGATGGTATTACAGAGTTTTTCTTCTGAAATACAGTCACACATGCACACACACATATACACACACATTGATTCATTTTTCCAAACTGTGTTTCAATTGTTAAATTATGTAAAAGTTTTCTTATACTGAAGGGAAAATCAGGAAATAAATACAGTATCATTACTTCTTTGTAAATAAATAATAGTGCCTGAGGTTGTTATTATACAGGAGAAGTACAAGTCTAATTTATGAATAAATTGATGCTGTGATAAATGAACCTTATGTACTAGGGTAAGCAGATCTAAGTGAATACAAAGACAATACACAATATACCTGACAGGCTGTGGGGAAGATACTCTACACCTGTAGCTTGTGGATCTGTGTATTGTAGCATCCTTTCACTTCTCTGTTCTTCTAAGTCAATGGGTTTTGTACATAAGCCAAACTGGGGAAACAAGTTTTCTTAAATAAATTTTGGTAATACAACAAACATGCAAAAACTAGCATTTGTGACTCCTAGGCAGTTCACTTCTTTCCCCTTTCTTCAGAACTTGATCATCTCCTTCTGCCTTTGTTTTCCTGACTTTTCTGTTATTTTACCTGGGGAACCTACAAACTGGCAATAGCAAATCTGTGTTGCAATTTGTGTAAATATTATTATAATGGCAATTAGGATGCCAGTAAATTGGTACTTATGTACACTTTGGTATTTCACTTGAAAAATGCACAGCCCCCTTCACTTGGGTTTATTTCTTTAGCATGGTGCCAGTGATATTTTTTTATTATTATTATTTTTTAGTGTAGGATGCATTTGTTAACTCATTGCTGTATTGTTGAAGAGACAAGGTCAATGTCACCTGAACAATAGCATGCTCTCCATCTGTCACAGCTGGCTTTGTCACCCTACTGCATTTGTATCTGTGATAAACTGTAGGGATGCAGGGGGAAAAGTCAAACATATTGGTGGAGGCATCCAGTGAATATAAACGATTTTTTTCAACACAGCACATGTGTTACGAAAAGCACTGCAGCAGAAATAACTGATTTCCTGAATCATGGTTAAAAGTAAGTTTAGGAGACCTAATTGGGATTACCATTTGAAACAAATGTCATTGTCCTTTCCCTGTACCTCAGGAGAATTGAGAACTGCTGTCACAGTTAAACAAATTTTCAAAAATGTAAAGCAGGCTCTTTAAACAAATTTCCAAAGTAATTACTCTATTGCTAACTTTGTTAGTTTTGCAAGTGCAGTATCTTAGAGTAATTAAGAATGCCATCTTTGTCAGCTTGTTAGAAAAGTAGAAATATGAGGCAGAATCTGGAAAATACCTGGTAGGTTTTGTGCGATGGTAACGGCTATTGACTTCGCTGCTTGATATCAATGGGCATTTTCCCAAAAGCACGTTGCGTAAAGTCCTGGGGATTTGGCTGACATTAATTAGCACTCAGATTGTATGCTCTTTCACTGCTTCTGCGTATAATGTTAATTTATGCTTGATAGATACCATCCACAATGGGGAGTGAAGTACTACCTCAGTGGGAGTTTCACAACACCCACGGTCTCCTGACATTCCCCTCCACGCCAAAGGGGCACATCTGCTGCCACATGCCTCAAGGGGTGACGAGTTCACTCCCCTCCACAGCTCCTCAGTTCAGCTGACTGTACAGAGCTGGGTGGAGCCAGGGAAATATTTATTTTTCTGTTGTGACTAATGCTGTTATAATCACTGCTCTTGTTTAAGTCCCTGACATTTTGTCTCTTGTATTGGAACACTGAAGAGCTTACTTCAGACAGCTTTCTCACACCTTGCACTTCTTGCAGCTTCTCTCATTGTGTTATCTACTTTTCTGATGTCTATCTGGATGCCAAAAGGATATCCTCCATTCTTAATTCAGCACCCCTAGGCATCTCGTGTTTCCTCCTGGAAGTCATTTATGCAGATAAAATCACATATAAAAAAAATCTTCCAGCATTCTCCTGCTCTGTGCTCTTGCACTTAGTGTCTTTTGAGCTGTACTTGGTCCATGCTTGCCCTGTACCACAAAATCAGAATCTCCAAATAACATTGTTCTGATGTATACGTGATATGGGGGAATACAAATGATTTATTAAAGGGATACCATTAATATGCAGTGTAGTCAGTTCTGGGGGGAGTGGAGGAGAAAGAAATGTTTCTAGTGATCTGTGTAGATCCTTCACATCTTTTTTTAGTTTCAAAATTTCACATCATTCATAACTTCATTTCCAAATGCTTTACGATTTAATAATTTCCATATGCCACATGCAACTTTGTGAATCTCTTCTGTAGACATTACCTAATTCATTTTAAAATCATCTTGGAAACACTGGACCGAATTGTTCTGCATGCACCATTTATAAATAAATTTGCTGTGAACTTGCTATTCTTTCTTTTTTTTTTTTCTCTTCTGACTAGCTCATTATCTTTGTGTGTGTGTGTTGTAGTACTTCTCAGCCAGAGTAAATGTCACCCTATACAGCACTGAGAACAGGAGCTTCTGAAGTAATGTTGAAAAATATAGTTAGGGAAAGGGGAATCACATTATGAAATGTCTCAACAGATCCTCACTTCTGCTGCTGTTGAAAATATTCTGTTATAAACTTTGCTGCCTCTTTTGGTGTTTAATTTGAGGATTGATGATTCTGTCTTTGCAGACTGTAACAGAGAAGCACAAGCTAAATGTACCTGAAACAATGACTGAGATTCTGGATGTTTCAGATGAGGAAGGTGAGCAACTTTAAGTTCCTATTCCATATCACCTATGCCACCTGTAATACAGGTTTAGGATAGCTGCTTCCGTACTTCTACATCTTCGTTTTGCAGTGCTTGAAATGATGATCTGTGTAATAGCATTTTTTTAATGATGTAATCATTATGGCATTTGAATAAGTATGCCAAAAATTGACCCAAACCAAAACACAACTTCTTTTTTAAGAAAAAAAAAATAAATAAAAGCTTACTATCTTATCTGAACCAAATCAGCAAATGCAAACATTTCCCAACTTGACATTTCAAAATTTAAATGTAAAGCAGTCCCAAAGCTGGAATTGACCCTCCCATAAAGATGAATTTGAGCAGTAAAATTTTTGGATCACAGCCACTTATTTCAGATACACATATCTAGGAGTTCTGCTTAATTGGAAACATTCACGTAAGAAGATGCATAAGGTGGAAGGTGAGGACACTGTTCCGTAGAGGGAGTATTTGGCACACGCAAATCACAGATGCATACAGCATGACATAAAGTAACAACATGCTAATAACTTTGGCACTTTGGTCCCAGACTTTATTGTGTGCACAGATGAGAGGCATATGTTGTATCGCTTAGCTAAGTCCCAAGAAAATTTCTGTGGACTTCTGTAGGGACTGATAAAGCACTGTGGTTTTAAACAGCAGAGAGTTAAGGAAATAGCTTAAAAAAAAATCCCTTTCTAAAAGCTCTTGAATGGCATCTTACAAATTTTAATCACTGGGGCAACTAATATATATACATGTACTTGCAAAAATTTTCTAAGTCCTTTTTGATAATCAGAAGTGTTAATTAATACTACAGTATCTTACATATGTCATATTTTATGGTTACTATTCTTTTGTATAAATAATTTGTAGAGAGGTTGTAGTTTCAAAAAATCCAAGGGATTTAGGAACGCAAGTTCTTTTTTATTTTCTTTTTTCCATTTTTTCTTTTTCTTTTTTTTTCTTTTTACAAGGAACACAAATGCACTTGTGGTTTTAAATTGTTCTGGAAGTTACTCACATTCATATTCCTAAACTGCTTGTATTACTTTGCAAATTATGCTGATAAATGAGTTACACTTGGGAAAATACTTTGTTTAGGCTCCAGATACTATTTTTTTAAAATGCTTGCAAAGCTGCAAGTCAAAGCAAACAAGTGTTTATTTGTTCTGTTTATTTATTTTATATTCAAAATAAGCTATTTTCTGATGCAAAATGATCATTTAAGTTCTTTGTGTCAGGCGTATTAATGCTGTATTTTCTCTGTTTGAAAAACATCCAACTGCTTGTATAATTATGATGACAAAAGACCTTTATATTACCTGTAGCCTTATGTTCATTTTGTTTCATTTTCTCCCATTCTTGTGAACTATCGTTTAGCCATCTTTAAATCTGCAAAGCATAGTATGTTTATCTGCTTCTACAGGATTAATATTTAGGGTATTTCTTTTTCTCAAATCAATTTGTATGCTGAACAGCCTTTAAACACTCTGATGATGAACGCTTCAGTGATGGGGAAGTATATAGTGGCAGAGGTGCTGTTAGCAGAAATTCATGGAGTAAGATTTACAGACTTTCTCTTTTTGCTTTACTTGGTTTGTTTGTTTTATTTTTGTGTGGAAGCAACACAAATTTGCTTAAGCTGGGTGCCTAACACTGCTCTTTCTCATTACTTATAAAGTGTGGCTGGGCTTGTGTGTCCTGAAAGGTGGGAGGAATAAGGGAAGCCAGAAAGTCCAAGATTTGTTACCTGTATCTCTAATTAGTTGGCAGAACTTACTGTGGCCATCCAGCATGACTAATGCTCTCTGGTGCATTGAATTAACATTCTCTGCTTCCTGTTACCATCTGACACCTACTGTTTGTCAATAGCCAACCAATATGATATAGGTACTCGGGCATGTTGCCTCTCAGGGCTGTACTGAGCACTCACACCAACAGTGCCTCTGTCTTTGATCCTGCTGCAGGTTGCTAAGCAGGTTGGCCACAAGTAAAGCACCTCATGCCATTGTCCCTGTGGAAACAGTTTCTAGAGGCAAAATATTGAGGATGTTGAAAAAATGGCTAACGTGGATGGTATTTATTACAGGAACATAAAGTAGCTGGGGGCAGAAAGAGTGGAGAACTTTTTAATACGGAAGATGAACCTTTAGTGATTGTGTAGTCTTTATAAGTGGCTTGCAATAAGGTTTCTCTAATACTGTGTTCTTGGCAGCTTTAAAGTGACACAGTATGTTCTGAAATAAATTAATGTGACATGGTAAACCTGCCAGCTGTAAGCATATAATGATAAAGTTAAACACAACAAAACTACTGGAGCAAATAAATCCTTGAGGTTCCATGGTGGAGCCTGTTCATCCCTGGTGGTTAAGTATTTTGCATTTTGCCTGGAAAACAGTTATCTTGCATAATTAGTATACTGTTACAATAATAATACAGTATTCTTACTCCTAAAATCCAGTCTTAGCAGTATAAAGTAAAGGACCGTATGGTCTATCAAATATTTTGGCTTGGTAGGTAAGTAATTCTTTAATTTTCATGTTTAGCACTAGCATTATTTAGAATTCTTTACCTTTTAGCATATCTTAAAAATCCTACTTCATCTGCTCTAGGCCTATTATGTGGTTCTAAATACGTGAGATACTCTGTGGCAGTAATGAGCCTTTCCTGCTCTGTGACTGTGCAGTTTTATTTAGCAGTTTTTTTATATACCACATAAATACACACATGCACATGTGTTTCTTACTGCTGCTTTCTTTGCTTGTAGTACTGCCAACCATGAAGAGTGTTTAAGGATAGTCATACATTGTTAAATCAATGTTCAGAAGGTAATGGTCTGATATCGGAAAAAAAAAAAAAAAAGGTGAAGAATGTGCTGCTCGGGATTACACTACAGATTCCCACAGGCATAGATGTTAAGTGATGTGATTCCTGAGATACATATCCAAGCCAGCAGAAATGCCTTGTGTGCATACAGTCATACTATAAAAATGTGCATTTTTTATCATCGTATCTGATTTTGCCATTTGTCTGTATTGTGACAAGTTTTAGTTCTGTTAAAGCTGTTGTCACAAAAGAAGCAATTTGCACTTGAGGTGTCCTTGCAGCAGTAATGGGCAAGTACTGCAAAGTATCTTTTAAAATTTGAGTGAAATCTACAGAATTAGTGAAGTTAAGCACGGGCAGATGTTTCTGTTAGGACTAAGTCAGTGCAGACACACTATGAAATCTAGACTATTTTTTTCTCTCATATGTTAATATCGTATTGAGGAATATGTTGCTGTTCATCTGTACTCATTTCTTACATTATTTTTGTGGCTAAAGAACTGTACAGACTGCTGATGATTTACCTTTGCGAATCCCATCTGAGACAGAACAGCAAGTGTAGCTCTCTATACAGACCAGTCAGTAAAAGAGGTTATCAAAGAGCTCTCACTTATGTCTGTTTGGACCTCTATCTTCAACTGTTTTCAACCCATATACCTTTTATAAGCTTCACTGTCTCTCTGAGAATAAGTTCTGGCCGCTGCAAGAAGTTGTCATAGGTCTAAACCACACGTTTCCATATCCTGCGTTATGTCAGCACAAACGTTGCACCATGTGGTGAACCAACCCTGAGAACTAATGTATCCAAAAATGAATCTTTGTTTTTACAAGCTGTTTTTCAACCAGACTACTTTTGCAGGCAGAAGGGAATAGAAAAGGTGAAGCAGAAGGTGAGACACCATTGTAGTGGCAGCATGCCCCTGAGATGGCTATCATAAAGGTCAGTTCACACTGCACAGTCATTAGTGCTGACATTTTCATTGCAAAGAAGGGTTAGACAAAAGTCAAGCAAACTGTCACGTGCAAATAGTCAATGGAGTCTCAAAAATCAGATGGCATCACAATATCCAAAGAAAAAGCATCCTTATCATGAGGAGTGCTTGTCTAAAAGTTGGTGGAGATTCACCCCAATGCCTGGTTGAAACACAGGGTTGTTTTTTTTTTTTTAATTTGTATTTCTTGAAAAAAATCTAAAGGCCATAAAGTCATCTTAAAAAGAAAGACAGTAGGACATTGAATTTGTTGAAATGTTCATAAAAATGGAAACAGCATCATTGCATGTCCTTAAGTAATTAAAAAAAAACAAATATATACTAGTACCTATATATGGTAGTGACCCTGGGTCAGATTGTTGCATTTTTCCTCTCACAGAGTTGCTCCTTTTTCCCCCTTTTAGTTGTCAAGCTTGATCAAAATTGCGATACTGCATCATCTAAACATATCCACAGTAACAGTATCTGCATAACAGTGGGGTTTGCTATCCCTTCATGGCTGTGCATCAGTGACAGTGACATATCTGTATACTATTGCGCTGCCTAAGGACAACAAAAATGTGATCTTAGATTCTAAAAAAACAGTCTACAGCTAATCCATTCCCATTTACATCAGATTTATGATTTTAAAAAATATCCATTTTATGGATTAAAAGTTTTTTCCAGAATAGACCTTTTTTTTTTTTTTTCATTCTAGACAAAGTGTCAATGAACAGAACTTCCAAAGTTGCTCATTAAGTCTGGTTCAGATATACATGATCAATGGAGTCAGGCCATGGACTGAGAAGTTACTGCTTTGCAGATATACAGTCCTGTAGGGTTCAGGAATTTATTTCTATACCACTGGTGATTCCTGAGTGACCCTGTGAAAGTCAGTGTAATTGTCTTGGGCCAGTTGTTGAATGGAATAATAAGTTGCTTTGCCTGGCCCTTTGGGACCATGGAAGAAAATGCTGCATGCACCTGTCTACCTGTCTTCATAACTGCTTGTCTGGAACTAACGGACTACCTCATTAGTATTATGAATATTGTTATTATAAAATGATAATGTGCTCTGATGCCCCAAAATATTATTTTGTCAAAGAGAACATTTTCTGTTTGTAGTAAATGCAGCTTGCACATTGATAAAAATACTGAATTCCACAATAGTACCTCTAACAGCAGTAAACAATGCTAAAATGTAACAGCGAGTACATTAATGTTACTGTCATATGCGTGAGAAACGAGCAATTAAATCTGGGCAGAATTCATTTATGTTGTATATGCACATCATTCCAATGAAATAGTGGCTTAATTAGTGGAAGACTTAAGGAGTAATTTGCCTAATAAAACCTGGAATTTAAAGTTGAAGCCAGCAACTGTTCCTGGTAAGAATTCCATAAGGTGCTGTCAGTGCACGTTAAAACACTGTAAATTCAGAATAACACCACTGAATTAATTCACACTCTAAATTAAGCATCTTATAACTAGTGGTATAAAATATACCCAAAGACAGTTGATTTACAGAAGTAAATCAAAAGCTATGTATTGAAAATTCAACTGAAAAAGGGAAAGAAACGTGCTCACAAAGAAATAGGAAGTGAGTGAGTGTTAATTCTTAAAACTTTACTTACGAGAACCTGCACAGAAAATATGCCTATATCAATCCCAAATTTTTTATTAATTTTTATGCTTTAGATGCCCTAAAAGATTTGTTTTACAGATGGTTTACATTTACAGCTGGATCATTTTAACAAGGTCATCCATGATGATGGGAGTTGGTTCTCTGAAATTAGTTATACTTTATCTTTTTGCCTGAGCAAAAGGAGGATTTAAAAAAGAAATTCTTAAAAGTGTCAGATATGCCAATGCCACAGCAAATCTGAAGAATGGTAGCCTTTTTTTTTTTGTCTGTGTCCTGTTAATGCAAAAGGTTCTCAGTCTAATGGTTAGCTGCTCAATTTTTCTCTTATAGCTTTATTGACGTTGTTGCTAGGATCTGTAAAGAAAAAAATATAACAAAGGCTTACTTGAATTTTTCCACTGAAATCTTTCAGACAGAATATAGCTTTCATTTCTTTTTTTATATCTGGTATTGTCATTACAAAGAAATTAGACCTATTTTTATTGGGGTAGAATCTGCTAAAGATTGCTCACTTGTCAACATTTTAGTACTGAAAAATAGGAGATTGTGGGTAGGCTGCAAAAATTTTGGCAAGTTTTAAAGAAACTGATGTTCTTCATTTGCTTCAGTGTTGTTGACAAAAAATAGAATTGACCAGATTAGCAATAATAAATGATGTCAGTGAAATCCGTAGGCATGATCAAAAGTACAAACACATTTGTTTGTGCAAAGAAGGAATAATGCATGTGCATGACCAGGAGACACTACTGTATTTACTTATACGTTCTGTCCTAAATTGTTACTTTATGAGCAATGTTGAGCCTTGCATTATTTTCTGCAGAGATTGAAATCTCTGAATCTGAAAAAATCTGAAACATGGGGAGCTACAACAGATTGTTCATTCAAGCAAATCAAATCAGCATGTTAAAAAGGAGAAATGTATTTTTGACTAGTCATACCCATCTGATTGGAAGATGTCTTTAAAGCTACTAGATGTTATTCCTACCCCTGGCTGGTTAAAAAAAAGTCTGCTTTTGCATTTGCATTAACCTTAATTAGCTGAAGATTGTCCCAGTCAGAGGAACATTACCCATTCCTTGCACAGCAGGTATCTCGGGCAGTTGTTCCCTCTGGAACAACACAGCTGTGACTTGTGTGTCAGTATATAACATTTTATAAATCTTATAAAAAGTGCTACGTGAAAGAGAGGTACTTGCCATGTGAATTTCATAAAGGCAAAATTAGTAAGTAACTGGTATCCTTGGTAAGAAGGAAAAGACCATTTCCCCATCGTTTTCACTTTTAACAAGTGCAGAATCTTGGTGAAGGTTTGTTCTGAGTCACAGATGTCCGTACAGCTAGAGCAAACTTTCCTTGCTTAGTGCCCCATGTAAGTGTTTCATATTGTGAGGGAATTTCTTATTTCATAGATAACACTTACCTGATTTAAAGTGAATTTTCTTCTTCCATGAGAATAAAGCATCATTCTGGTGGGGAACAAAAAGCTGAATCAGTTCTCCATCACCTTCCCCAATATGTTCTTTTAATGACATTTCCTGCTCAGAAATCTCAGTGGGATCTGCTTTATTGCTCCTCTTGAAGCCATACAAGGAACTCATTCAAGTCCCAGGTTGACTGTACATCCCATGGTAGCCGCACCACACCTCAGACTTGTCAGCGTGCCAGTTAATATGTGTGACTTTCCAAGGTTTCTGTGGCTTAGAGAGGCAGGAGTAGCTTGTCCTGTTCCAGTTCTAGAAAGGTAGTGCTTTTCTTCTTTGTTACCTAGATCCAACTTAGCAACTTTATAAATAGCACTGCTATTACCTCTTGTATTTCGGGGAAACTCCTAGTGTGGGGGAGCCATTAAATAGAGGGTCGACTTCAGGGAACTGGAGGTGGCCAAGGGAAGTGTCAGAGGAACTCTGTGTTATGCATTTCTTTTGAGATGCTTACATCAGGACATAAATATTGCAGTAAAAAATCATGCTTACCATAGCTGTCCCTTCTCCATCTGTTACTTTTAAGAAGCAGCACGTATGTGGGGAGCTGTAGACTTATCTGCATGTAGCAGAGAAAACGGTAATTTTGGCAAACTCACATGGCTGTATCTGGCTTTAAAAACATCTCTTAAAGGCAATTTCTGGCAGTTTCTATCACAGCCCTCCTTCTTTTGTTTTTTAACCTTTTCCTACATTTTCTGTATGTTTTGTTAGAAACAGTTCCAAAGGAATTCTCCTGCAGAAATTGTCTGTTGCAATTCACTTAAATAGCAGGAGAGCTCTGAGGGAACAGCCTTTGTCACTGCTTCCCCGAAAGAGTTGATGCTGTAGATGTATATCCAGAGTGCGGTGGTATAAAATTTAAAACTGCTTATCTGATCAAGCATTTGCATGTGACAGTAAGGAGGATATTTTTAGGGGGGGAAGCTATTCTCTTTTAGAAACATTAATCAAGCACTTCTCCAGTTGGCCGATACTGACTTGCTAAGGTGAGATTTGCACGTGGCTGCGTGCCCCCAAAGCTACTGTCTCTTCAACGTTATTTTGCATTTAAGCATGTTTTTGTTGAAAGATCTTGGAGTGGTTCCCAATTGCTGCTTAATTTAATCAGTTATATAGGTAGGAAATAACCACTGAACTAGAAGAAAGGGACTGGACCTATCAGCATGGGTCTCCAGCTTGGATGGTTTGATAAAATCCCCTATGTTCAGCCAAACCATCACTGAAGGAGCAGGTCTGTGGTCTCAGCATGCAGTCTATTTCTCTTAAGAGTCCATTAAATGATTTATGATGCTCAATACCTGTGTTGAAACACGTGTAATCATCAGCATCAAACTTATTTTATTTTTTTCTGTACTCCTTGTTCAGAGTAAGACAAGTACTTACTTTTCGAGTGGCCAGTCAGATATTAAAGATCTGCCTGGGTGCTTCCCTTCCTGCTAAGAGACATCTTAGCAGTGGATCTCAGTTACTAATGTCTACATTTGGATAGCGTGGGTTCTTGGTACACAGAAATAATATGTGATTAGCATAAATGGAAAAACAAAACAAAAGACTGGTAAGAGTTATCATACAACGTTGCTGACTTGAGCGAAAATTTGATTAGTTGTGGATTTTTGTGAGCTGGCTGTTTGAGTCTATTTAATGCAATCTCTGAAAACAGCTCTGTGTAGCTCTTACGGTGACTGGCAATGTTATTTACTCAGCTCCCTAATCTAGGCGAAGAGAAAAACCTCCAGGCAGCTGAATTTTGAAAGGGCTGGTGAAGGGAAGGTTCTCGTTCATGCTGGGTGTGTTGTTTGTGTGCCTGCCTGCCTAACTGCACAATCACTAGCCACACGCAGTGCTGATTGCTCCTCAGAGGCTGAACCGTGTGCCTTATGTTTCATGGTGGTGTGAGGCTCCATCGAAGCTGCCTGAAGGTCAGCAGTATGATACCACTGCGGCTCTTTTAGTTCAGTTTCTGTGGCAGCAGCGTCTTAAAGGTTCGGGATCCTCAGAGGACTAGCTGGTCAGTTTTTTTGGGTACATCTACAGCACAAAACAGAGCAGAGGGGAAAACTTCCCCCATCTTGGTTGCACATCACGGTGCAGGATTGTGTGGGGATACCACTCGGGTGAGCTGCATGACCTTGCTGCTGGCTTAGGGGCTACTGCTGTGGGATAGCTCATTTGCTCACATACAGCCATGAATCGCCGTGGCTGTCGTGCTTCTGAGCCGGTGTGTTTGCACCGCTCTGTACTCTGGTACACATGGATTCACCAGCACAAGAACGTCCATGCTGTGCTTTGCTGCTTAAAGTAGTTATGCCTTTGGTTGGCTTGGTTAAGACAAAGATTTAAGACTAACAGAGCAACCATTTAATGTAGTTTTCACTTGCCCATTACTGGTTTCTTTACTGGGCCTTCCTCGCCTTAAGCATAGTGGTTAAGTCCTAAAGCTTATTGAATTTTCAGGTTTTGATTCTCAGATTTACTGTCTCTTTTTTTCCACCTCTACATCCTGTTTTCTTCTCTTCTTTCCCTGTCTTTACTCACCTTGGATCCAGTGCTGCAAAGTGCTGCATCCCCCTTCTGCAGAAGAGGCCACTCAATTTAATAGGTTTTGAAGGCAGCCAACAACTCATAGAAATGTTTAGCACCTTTTTTTTTTACCAGTTCCACATCTCCTCCTCCCTTTTTTTCCAAGAAATAGGCCTGGAATCTTATGGACAACTTAAGCTGTCCCCATGACCCCTTCTCCTGCAACCTGACCCTTGCCAGTCCCACCCTTTGTTTCCATCCTCTTGCTTCAAGTGACTTCTCTCCTTTTCCTCTCGCCTTCTGAGGAGAAACGAAAGAATCCTGCATGTCACAAACCTGTACAAAATGTATGATTGTGGGGGTGTGGGGTGCTTGCATTTTGTTCCAAGGCATTAGTTTGACCACTGGAAGCAGATTAGTGGACGAACTGGATCACTGGTGAGCGTGCAGTGGGACTGTGACACTTTGTGTGTTATGGGAAAGCTACCCGTTGTATTGGGAACTATTTGCACTCTGCAAAATAAAAATAATAGCAGCAACAAGTGCAGGAACTCAAATATTTGCCATTTTTTGTTTAAATACTAAATATAGATTCCTAGGTTTGGAGATTTTTTGTTTGACTTCTGTTGTTCAAGTGTCCTTTCCAGTAAAACCCCAGTGTTTCTTTTAGAAGAGTCCAGCTGATTGGTACTTCCTTCTGTGTATTCTCCTTCTGTTCGTAACTCCCTAAAGGAGATGACATTATTCAGAAATTCAGATTTGGACAAAATCTTTAGAGATATTTGAGAGATGAGCAGTGGCAGTGATGAAAATGGAAATTGGAAAATTTTGAAAATTGAAAATTTTCCAATTTTTCCAATTTCCAAAAGGAAAATTGGAAAATTTTGCACAGGAAATCTTGTAAGATCAATGTAAAGGGCTATATGTGTCATGAACTGCTTAGTAAGTGGAGAAAACATGACTGCCATTAATTTGGTGGGGAACGTGAATGAAGCATTTCCAGCGTGATTAAAAGGGGTCATTTCTTGTACTGCTACAAAACTGTCATCCAGTAAAATGTGCTGTGTAAAGAAGCTCATGGTCAGCTGAATGTGTAATTTCTTCTTAGCAGATAACAAGTCTGTGTATGTTTTTGTACAAATTCCAGCACAATGAGTTGGCCGAGATTCAGAAGTAGAGCTGTGTGAGATATTTTAATGACAACACTGAGATATTTTAATGACAACGCAGTGTTACTGGCAGGATGAATGAGTGCTTCTTACACAGACTTAAAATAATTCCCGTTGTATGTGTGCAATTGCCCTGCAGACCTGACATTAAGACTCTCAGGTAAGCACAGTTGTATGAAGAGTTATGCTGCTGCACAATCATTTATACTTAAACACATTTTTTTCTTCATATACTAGGCCATGCATTTTTTTTTAGGAGTTCTGGTTTCATTCAGTGAAGAAGGAAGGGCACAGGGTTTGGTGGGGAGTGATATTAACTTCTGGTTCCCTCACTCAAGACTACTATACTAGCAAGTAAGCTGCATTACCAACAGATAAATGTTCTGAAGACATTGCTAAGAAAGGCTGAGAGAGTTGGAGATGTTTAACTTGGAGAAGAGAAGGCTCCAGGGAGACCTTATTGTGGCTTTTCAGTACTTAAGGGGGCTTATAAAAAAGATGGAGAGCAAATTTTGCTTGGTCATATAATGACAGGACAAGGGGGAATAGTTTTAAACTATAAGAAGGGAGATTTATATCAGAGGTTAGGAGGAAATTCCTCACTCAGAGAGTGGTGAGGCCCTGGCACAGGTTGCCCAGAGAAACTGTGGATGCCCCATCCCTGGAGGTGTTCAAGGCCAGGTTGGATGAGGCCCTGGGCAACCTGACCTAGTAAGATGTGTCCCTGCCCATGGCAGGGGTTAGAACTGGATGGTCTTTAAGGTCCCTTCCAACCCGAGCCATTCTATGATTCATGTATACTCCTACTACTGTTTACAGATGTTCACATCATACAAAACTACCAGTGTTACTTAGACCCATTATTGACAACTCTTAGATGAGAAGTCAAAGTTGAAATAAGAGTAGAGATTTGATTTTGTATTTTTTAAAGGATGTGGGTGTGATGGAAGTGGTGAAGATTTTGCCTTTGTTTCTATTATAGCTGGAATGTCCAGTGTGATTACTAGTATCTAGTTATTCACAATATAACTTGATATTCCTTTTATTGTTTGATTAACATCATTGCCTTAATATCTTTCAAGTTTTCACTAAGCCCTCTGCTTTATAATTTGACATTCCCAGGAAACAGGAGGCATCATCTGTCAGAAGGCAGGAAACATGCAATGATTAAATGCATTTCATTGTCTTCTGTGAAACTGTGCCCAGTTTCTCCGTCTTAATGTGGGCAGATGGAATTTTCAAGAGCTGTTGTCTCTATACTGCGAAGACTTAGGGCTCACTTTTATATATAATACTTGTGTACACACAAAAAAATCTTTAAAATCCCAAAGCTTACATGTTTTTAGGTGAAAAAATTAAAAATGATTTATTTATTAGCTGAAACATCAAGATAGAAAAACTAACTTGATTTGTTTTATGAAAACAAATACCAAGTTTTCTTCCTTTAGGAGTGAGCACCACTCATGTACTTCGTTGTGCTAAGATTTTGCAGGGAAAAAAAAAAAGGGTGCTCTACTAGAAATAGCAGCAGTAGCATTAATTGTTTTTTGCAACCTTGCTTTGTTAGGTCTTTAGATCACACAGGAGACAACTGTCCTGATGCCCAATGAATTCTGTTTCTAACAGCGCAGATACCACTTGTCTAACCCTTGCAATCCTTTGTGTTTCTGAGCATATCAGGGTGAATTCCTGCAGCTGGGACGTGTAGCTGCTGAATACTGTTCCTGTATGACAGCTGCAGTCTTCTTCACATAACTGAACAGGAGCTTCAGGTTCTTCACACTTGCCAATGCAGCTGAGAAAATGAGAAAAACTGAACACATTGATGGCCAGCCTGGGGTCCTGTTGTGTGCTTTTGTGGGCCACACCAGGCTGCTGGCAGGTTCACGCTAACCAGTGCAAAAGTGGCTGAAATACATAATGTCTCTGTGAATAAACTGTGGAGAGAAACTATCTTGCAAATAGGAATGAAGAGAAACATCTACATGCTGCATGGCAATTTAAGCTGTGTTGTTTGTCTGCCAGGAAAAGCAAACAATGACTTCATATAGACAGAATTCCTCGGGAAAATCATTTTGAACCTGAAAATTCAAGTTATATGTGCAAAAAGGTTACTGTATCAAATAACCAATTATCATTTAGGCTTTGATTCATTATGAATTACTTTTGGATTAACGATCAATGTCATCTACACATGTGAATTTATTTCCAGATTCCGGATATGGCCATGTTTTAGAAATAATAATCTTTTGAATATCACAGAATGATGTTGGAACTTGGGTGAGTTGTCCTCATATGAAGAGGTATTTGGACAATGGAGAGTTTGAATTAGGATTTGCAACTGTCAGGCATAAGTCTAGAGAAAACACTTTTTCAGGTGAAAACACATAACATGCAGTCAAATATATGGCAATATTTAATCATAAACTTCCCGGTTGTGATACAACATACCTGTGACTAGAGAGCGAAAAAAGATGAAGTGAGGGACAGACCATGCTTTACAGAATAGCAAAGAAATTTGCCCCTTGACAGTATGTGCAACAGCAAAAAATAGATTAAATACAATTGTTTATTCAACTTCATTTATTTTAATTTCCTTTAATCCTGCTTGATGTGCAAGCTTCATTAAATACATTAATTGCTTGTGGATTGCAGTGTTTCTTGAGTGGGAAATGCCTTCCTGTAATAGTGCCATTCAGCTGTTAGATCCCAATGTGCAAATGAAATCAAACGTGTGTGCGCTTATCTCTGTCCCTTCTGTGTTTGGTTTAAAGGTGATGATACAATGACAGGAGATGGAGGAGAGTACCTTAGGCCAGAAGACCTCAAAGAACTCGGAGATGACTCTTTACCAAGCAGCCAGTTCTTAGATGGTATGAACTACCTGAGGTACAGCTTGGAAGGAGGGCGATCTGACAGGTATTTGCCTGGACATGTGTTTTCTTATGGCAGTTCTACACACGTTTTGTTGCAAGTGTTTGAAATTCCTTTCTCAGTGTCTCTAAATCAAGGGAGACATGGGATGCACTTGTTAAGATTTCTTCATTAGATAGGTCAGTGTGCCAGTAGCCACTTTGTAGGAGAAGGTGTGGTCAGGAGGAATATCTCCTAACCAGTCCAGAAACTAATACATCTGGCACTAATACTGTACTCAGAATCTAGAGAAGAAATTGTTCCTGATTCTTACTTGATTCTTGAAAAAGCATGGCTTGCTTTATTGTCTTTGTGGTCAGGCAAAGGAAGAAGAGTCTAGCTGTGTATGGAAAGGGCTCATGAATCATCCTGATCTCCTGCCATGAGTGAGGGAATGGGTGGGTGGACAGGGTCTTTTAGCAATAGGTGAGCTGACTTTTTGGAGTAGTTCATGGGGAACTAAGATTCATTAAAAACAAACAAACAAACAAAAAAAACAACAACAAAAACCTTGGGATCTTGGCAACAGAAAGTATTTGTAGTGTGAAAGTATTTGAAAACTTTGTTTTCCAGTCTTGATTGTTATTCTGGCAGCATTTCTGAGGCTCAGTGGAATCAGTTGGATCTGTTCTGTTTACTTCAGTAGGCTGTGAATTGCTCCTGGAACAAAAGATGTCAGGAAACAGCTTAGTTTGCCTCACAGCATGTGTAAATCTCTCATCACTGAGGTCTTACAAACTTGGAGTCTTTGTTGGTTTTTAGACAGCTCCAGTGAATCTACTGAAAACAAAGTGACTGTGTTGCTTTCGAGTCTCAGAAGATGTTTATGAACTGCATCAGAGTGCTTAAAAATCAAACCCTTTTATTATGCGTTTTCAATGGTAACAACGATGGGTTGTTTTTTTGTTTTTGTTTTAAGATGTTGCATGGAAATGATTGTTCTGGCAAGTGTTAAGTCAGTTTTTGCTCTCGTTTAGAATAATTTAACTTTTAAACACTGTCAATGGATTTCAGTGGATTTTCACAGGCATATAATTGATGTGTCCTATTTTGTGTTTTATGAAAGTGATTTTACATTATTTATCACACATGGTTATATTGAAATGAAGCAAAATGATAAAGGCAGAACAAATGAAAAAAAAGGGCATTTTCTAACTCCATGTGTCATTTTCTGTCACCATCAGGTTACTCGTTGTAAGAATTTTCACAGACTGTTTGCATTATTGTGGTTTTCCTTGTGATTTTCATTGCATCACACTGATGTTGGTTTTTCAAGAAATTCAACAAAGCAAAATAATGTTAGCAGCCTATGCTCACATAATTTTATGCATTAAACAATTTGATTTAAAAACATATATATTTTTTTCTTTTGTAACCATCTTCCCTATTTATTTTATTTCTCTCTCCCCTTCATTCTTTTTCATATGCTTTCATAGCACCATGCCCAGGTAGGTATTACATAGCATGAAAACGTCATCTCTATATCTTTTCATGGCACTTGTCTCTGTTCATCCATTTTGGAGGCCTGCTGTGGTGCTGGAATGTTGACCTTAAGAACCAAACAAAACACGTTGTTGGAGTTGGTTGTAGTCTTAAATGAGTATGGTATGCAGAGGTAAATAAAGGTACCACAGTACTGTCTGTCTAGGAAGGTCACAGTATGACATAGCTACTGTCCCAGAGAAACTTCTCTGAAGCTGCACGAGATTGATCACAACTGGTAGCAGTCCTCCTGTCATCGTGCTGCTGGGAAAGTGAGCTGTTTTCATTTTTATGTGGAGAAACAGTGGTAGAATAAAAAAATTAATAGAATTGACTACATGAGATGGATTCTCCTTCTGAATATGGAGAAAAAGAACTGATTCAGGCCACATTGGATCACCAGTGTCTGAAAAGACTCTTCTGTGTGTTCCTTCCACCTCTCTGGCTCATGACTGCTGAGAGGAAGGCTTTCAGTCTGAACAGTGAAATGTTTTCAAGGCCAATTTATACAGTTTTCAATGATACCAGCTCTTTTCCCAGGTTTGTGAAACACCTTATGCTTCCCACAGCGACAGATGCACTCACCTGGACTAGAGATTGCTAGATCTCTGACTAGGCTGGCAAGTGGATGTGTACTGCAATGTGGTCTTCTATTCAACCAGATTAGAAACTTGGCTAGATTTTGCTGCTTTTCTGGGGTTTGTGCAGCATTTAGGACAGGTGGATGTTGCATGCCTGTGCATTACCTAACACGGGCAAGACACACTCTTCTGTTAGGAGCTTTGCGGAGGTGCTGGGTTCCACAGTTCAGTGTCTGGCAGAGGAGAGTGCTATTGATCACAAGCCCTGGGGCTGAGATTTATCAGCCAGATTTGGAAAGAATCTGCACTTAGACAGTAGTGTTACCGGTTACTCAGGGTCGTATTTTAATAATAAAAAATAATAAACAATTGGTTCCGTCCAACAGCACTACAGTTCCATAACTGGGCTGTTATTTCAGTCAGTGTCTCTGTTCCTAAATCTCAGAAGCACAGACTTGAACTACTGTAGCTCTCCATGTAGCTGGTACAGTGCACAGAACAGGGGCAGCATCATCTGAACTAGTTTTGAAATAAAGTATAGTAAAAAATTAAAGTAATTTGGTACAGACCTTAGTCATGCTTGTGCATACCTTGTCTATTGAAGAAGTCCATACTCTGAGTGCATTGGGTGTGTACTGGAGCTCACACAGTTGTGCCACATGCTGGATACGTACTGGCCGTGGTGGTGCTAGTAATGTCAGGTACTTGCAGGAGAGTACGGACAACATCACCATACAGTAGAACAGTCAAATCTAGTACATACTTCCTGTCATTTAGTCCCTGTCCAGAACATGACATTAGCTGAATGGCAGAACCTACAACCTGGATGGTGAACTTCTTGCAAGCATTGCATGGCACAGCAAAGCAGTTCTAAAGGTGTTGAGTATTAAAATCAATAAAGTGTAATGATGGCAAATGGGGTCTGCTACTGGAGCTCACTTTTCACCCAAAGAACAAATGGTCACCGAAGTACTGTTGTTATGAGTAAGCTACATGTACTCTGCCTACTTATTTCACCCTAAATGTTTAACCAGAGTACCCTTCTGTCAGGAGTTCCTGTCATAATTTTTTTCTGAAATTATTATATGAAGACAGGGTGAACTACTTGAAATCAAAATAAGTTTTGTTGTTTGTTTTAATGGAATCAGAATTTTATTCCAGAAGTGAGCAATCCCAATAATACTCTAAATATCAGCCTTACATGTCTGGGTGAAAGACATTTCATGACATGTAAGAGGGATTACTTGGTGGTGGTTTTCTTTTGTTTTTCTCAAGACTTTTCTAACATTGATACTTGTGTAATACTTATCTTTGCTTTCAGTTTTGTGCAATCCATCTGTTATGCTAAATAGGCATAACAATGGCATTGATCATTCTTCAGTGTTACATATTTCTATTAATAAGGTTATCATTTGCTTTTAAAAATGGATCAAAAATTAAGTGAATTTAGCTATTGTTTAAAAAGGCTGATTGGTCTGAATCAGATACTAAAATCTGATTTCCATTAAGATCTGCATTTAAAGTACTTGAATCTCATGTCCACAACATAATGATGATATTTTTATTGCCAACTGCTGAAAAATTAATTATCCTTAAAAAATCTGCATGATAAATGGCTTACTGTTCTGATCCAGTGTGTTAGTCATTATGAGTACTACTCATGGGTGCGTAAGCCATGAAAATAAAACTGCTTCCTTCAGTTACATGTGCTACGTTCCTCAGGGTACAGAACAACATCACAGAGAGCATGTACAACATCTGAAGGTGGCTGATCTGTTTTTAAAGGTCACTATTGTAATACTGCTGCTAGTAAATACTTATAAAGGACAAAACTCGTGAGATTTGGTAGCAGGAACCCCATTTACCTCAATATGTCCTTCTGTGGTGTCTTACTTTTCTTTTTGGCTTTTTGCTACCGGATGCTGCAGTTAAATTCTGAGCCTGTGCTTGGAAGCAGCTTATTTACTGCCTTGCATCCCTCATTGCTACAGCAACCAATGCTCTGTAGAGCTGTGTGTACTCACGGAGAAAACAGTGCTGACATTTGGACTGCTGCTCTAGAGATGCTGTTGGCATACGGAGGAAGAACCTTGTCTCGCACAGGAGCTTGTGGCCGGCCACAATTCACCTTGCTGTGTGTACCTTCCAGGGGACAAGATCAAGCTTTACGCATTTACAGTTTTAATGGGAGAGAGTAGGCAAGAGTCATTTCAGCTTTTCTTCAGGTGTTAGCATTCTGTTTTCTGTAGTAAGTTGTTTGCATTTTGAAGCAGGTGAGAAAACTCCTCCAAAGAGCCTTACTTAAAAGGAATTCATGCTCCTTGTAATACGGAAATGATCATGCCAGAAAGCCATTTGTGAATATAAACTGTCGCCTAGACTAATCTCTAGGTTCTGCGTTTGGGGCAAACAAAAGTCAGCCAAAAGACTTAATGGCCCTTGGTCAGAAAGGTGGCATAACGGATTTGTAAAGCTGTTTTTCCCCCCCATGACTATTACATACTCCCCCTGGAAGCTGCATGATATTGCTAATAGCACGCTTTTTTTCATTCTCCCACTCGTTCTCTCATCACACCTTTACAACATCATCTGTACTGCTGATCCATTGCTATGGCATCCTACCAACCTACCAGCCTGCGGTCCTTCAGTTCAGACAGGTCTCACACGCTGAGCCATGCCTCCTACCTGAGGGACAGTGCCATGATCGATGACACGGTTGTAATTCCCAGCCAGCAGGTAAGCACAGTCTCTTTACTTCACTCACCAGTTGGACAAATATGGAAATATAAAAAGATTGCTGTTTAGATTGTAGTAATGATACCGTGTAGTGCATGCTGCTTATCTATCGTAATATAAATCTCTTTAATTTCAGTTAGTATTTAATGGCATATTGTACTATATGCAATATGAAACTCTATTCCAAGATAAATGGCTGTGCTGAGTGAATGTAGTACAGGATCTATCTTTATAACAATTTCCATTTTAACTTATTTTTGAATGATACTAATAGCCACTGGGCCAAATATTCAGGTGATCTAACGAACTGGAGGGCATTGTCCTCAAAGATAATATTGTGAGGCATGCCTATAAGTTAAAAAAATAATGATTAGGAAGTCGCTTTGATAAATCACGTCATTCATTTCAGTGTGAGCACTAACAGATATGATTACTTTGGGCAAGTGTAAAACGTTAAAGTAAGTAATGTTTCTAATATGCTTATGCTATTATCATTCGTTTTCTTTTTGAAGAGTGTAAACGCTTTAGGCAGTACTATGCAAAATGCATCTTCTTATTGTTTGGTTGATTAATTGGTTTTATTGTAGTAAAAAGCAGGGTTTTTTTGCTTACAAAGGTAACAACTCTGGCCAAAGAAGTTGAGAAGAATTCATATCGCTTAAGCTGGGGCCCTGAAAACTTGGACAATGTGGCTCTTTCTTCCAGCCCTATTCATTCAGGGTGAGTGTATCAATTAGCATTATCTCTTTTTTAAAAAAAAAGAAGAAAAAAAAAAGAGGGAGAAGGAGAATACCAGCAGTAGCAGCAGCTTCAACTAATTCTTAACTAGGAGTTATTTTTTAAATTCATTTTCTCCTAGAGCTGTCAATAAATTACTACAATCAGTTAAGTTCTGATAATCGAGTAAATCTAAGTACCAAGACTATCCACTGAAAGTCAGTGAACTGATGCCAGGTAGCTTTCAGTCAGGTTCAAGAGAAAGAAGATAATAAGATGCATACACACTTTATCTGTATAAATTTTATGGAAAAAAGTCATTTTTAAAGTTAGTAATAATTAAAGCCAAGGGCCTCAGGAGTTCAGATGGCAAGTACTTCCTGTGCTAGTGAAGTAGATTATGCAAGCACCGACTCTAGTGTTTGTCAGAATTACTAATAAAGAAAAAACACAAGGATTTTAAATTACACGAAGCCTGTAATAGACAAGCAACCCAAACATGATGTGCTTTACACACATTTGGCCATAATGTTCATATATTCTCACATTTGACTTTCTGTAAGCATTTGCATTCAGGCAAAGTCATTCGAATGGAGTAAGACCAGATGAAATGCAGGCCCAGCCAAATTCTTACTAATAAAGCTTGTCATGGTTGGCCTCAAAATCTGTGCATGCATTTAAGCGCTCTTGCTTACTGCGTTTGAAGTAATTTTATTATTTACACTGAGTTCTACACTTGTGTCCTGCCATCAGGTTCGACGAGGCATGTGCAGATGAGTTAGTAATAAACGTCATACAAAAGCATTTCATTTCCGTGGAGCTATGTTGTTTGCAGAATGGCTGCACATCGCTAAATGAAAGATTTTTTGTTAATCTCAAATGAGTTTGCAACAATATTACAGTCTGTGTCTTTCAAAAATAACACTGGTGTCTCATGTGGAATGACAGGCAGTCCTGGTCAGAAAGAGGAACAATATTGTCATAACTGCCATTGCAATTTGACTCGTTTGTGGCTTATATGCGAAGTTAGGTGGTAGCAGGATTTTTAGCTATGGACAGTATTGTTTGAATTTGCTTTTCTTGAGTTCAAAAACTAACAAATGAAATGAACATGCTTAACTTGTACAGGATATATATGTTAATATCTGTGTCAAGATATAAGCTTTAAAATTGTTTTAGTGGTTTATTCTAACCCTAAATAGTTTACAGACTTTTTCCAAAGGATGTGTGACTTTTCAGTTACACAAAGGTAGGTCTTTCTGGTTATTGCAGAGGATGAAGTAAATACTTTTAGAAGAGCAGAATTTATTTCTAATTCAAAAAAGTAATATTAGTGGTTTAGATTTTTTTGGATGACCAGGATGCTATCGGTAGGATAAAAATACCTGATTTATTTAAGAGAAGCAACTCTCTGTAGAGCCTTGTATGAAATAGTGACATTTATCACAACACAAATTATGTGCTTTTTATATATCCTAACTAACCTGCTGCTAAATATTGTTATAAAGAAATCTATAATAACAATTAGCCTTTGGAAAAGACTGTACAACACTTCATTTTTATCTTGTTTAGATTTGGCTGAGTTACCATAAACTGTTGGGGTGCATCTTGTTTACATCTCTTTTTTTAGGAAAATACATTGCCTAAATCTATTTTTATCTTCTTATCTTCTTATTATCTGCCATAAAAGAAGAATCCTAGTGCTTGAGGAGAAATGCTATATAAACATTGTTAGTAGCTTTAAGCAAAAATATATTGAATTTAGACCATGTTTTTCATGAAGTAATACATCAGCAAAGTATTGGACAGCAATTTATTTGGCACAGATGATCTTCATTTTGTATTCTGTGCAGTCTGAGAAAAAATCGACACTCTTCTCTCCCTGCACTACTTCAGTGGCAAACGCCACGTTGTAGAGTTCTTATTTATCTCCTATAGTAGGGAAGTGTTTCTGTGGATCACGGTGTGACATCCCCAGTCAAAAGGCTAAATGTATGGAGAACTGTTCTCTGGGTGTGGTATCTTACAGGAATATATTTCAACCTTTCCATAACTAACCAAAACTTCTCCTAGGTGTGACATTTCAGAAAGGGAAAATGTTTCAACCATCCTTTTAAAATTTAAATGTAGCTGTTGTTTCAATAGGTTAATAATTTCATGAGTATGGCATAAAAGACAAAATCTTTGGTCAGAGTCTTTGGCAGCCATTTCAAAACCAAGAAAATAATTATCTCATTAAATGTAACACTCTTGGTGCCCATAATCTCAACATAAACAGCTCCTGGTCATTTTTACACGATTACCTATTTTTGATTAGTTCCATACATTGGCTTAAGTACAAATTCCTGCATTTAAACTTCCTTTCAGCAAATCAGATTTGCTTCTGCTAATAAAATTAACTGGTCTTACGTATACAGCAAAAGTAAGGATTTGTCAATATACCAGGAAGTTTGGATGCTAAATATCCAATAAGGTAGAGTTTTATCACTGCTGGTAATATTAGGGGATATTATATATGATTTCGTGCTGAAGTGTTAGGAAAGACAGAACTAACATCTACATCAATGTAAATATGTTTCACAGCTTTAGTCTTATGCCTCACAATATCCTATTGTGGAAGAACACACGGTATTTTCATTAAGTTGGAAGGCAAAACAAGCACCGAACTGAATGACTTCTTTTCACTTGCAGCATTTAGGGCTTGCTTGCCAGTATGATATTCTTATGTCTCTATCACACATAGTGGTTAAGTGTGAATGGTAAAGATAAGGCTGACTGCAAGATTTTAAAGTATAAATTATGTGCAAAATTATGTCATTCTCATACCTGGGTTCTGGCGATATGGTGAACAAACTCTCTCAATTTAGTTCAGTAGATTATATTCTAAGAATTTTCCTGAGAAATATCTAAGGGTATGGTAGATAAGAAGAAAGGCAGATTTGTCATACTGGCAGAAACATGGCACTGAGAGCAAGGAGCTTTGAGTTGATGCTCAGATATTAGCTTGCTTTTGTGTCCAGAGCAAGAAACATAGCAGCTCTACAGTTTTTCCAACTAATTTGCTTGCAGTAAAACTCCTATTTAATGAAAAATACTGTTTTCATTTATTTAATTTGATGAAGAAGAGATTAACATATCTGACTAATAGATGTTCCAAGTGTATCAGTATTTGCATCTGACAAACAGTTGGGCTGTTAGTGAATTTTCCTTTCTGGAAGTTTTTGCTTCCATCAAGGAAAAAGGGAGAAGGACAAGGGAGTTGGCAGCTGAACTGTGACAAATAATGTGAATTATCATTCTTAGCTGTCTGTCTGCAAAAAAGGAGACTGGATCCTTGCTAACAAGGTAAACAAAATGTATTTCAAGTGTCGTATTTTGAATCCATAATATTGTTTTCCCCAATGTGACGTTCATTTACTAGAAATAGTTATGGAAACAGGACCTGGCAGCTACCAGCTGATAGTCATTTCTAAAATCTGAAAGTCTAAATGATTTCAAATTGTGTTCTAGCCTTATTCAGGAAGCCACAATAAGGTAAAACGGCAGTTTGGGTTCATTAATAGTAAATCTCTGTTCATGTCAATGGAAGAAAAAGGCAATGAAAATACAGATAACAAGCAACACCAGAAAACTAACTGGCCATGACACATTACTGAGAGCCTAAACAGCTCAAAATGAAAGTTTAAAATCTGTCATTCTGCCGTACAGAACAAAAGGAGGACAAGAAACATGTTGAAATGGAAGAAAGTGGAGGGCAGAATACATTGATAGGAAATTGGAAGAAAATAATGATTTCTTGAGTTATCAGAAATAGTCTGGAATGACCTGTGATACATCCTTTCGATACATCATTGTCCAAATTTATGTATGGATAACTAAACTAAGCAACCTGTCGTTTGTTTCTGAAAGGCTTAGAATCAAATTGTACATTTTTTGTATCTGACTTCCAGTTTGAGAATGTATGTAGAGAAAGCTATCACTTTATCTTTACTGCTGTAGTAGTGGTAACAATGTGTAACCAAAGATACTTATGTAGGCTTATTTTCCATACCCACTTCTACCTTCTTGCATGTAATGAATACGCATATATATGTATACATTCATATGTTTAATTTAGAGATCTATTTTATTTTTTCAGTATTTCATTTAACTCATTCTTTTTTTTTTTTCCATTCCTTTTCTTTCTTGATGTTAAATCATCTATTCTATTGCAGATGCTCTTCTCCATGTCTTGATCATGACAACAGCAGGTGAACTTCTGCATAATTTCTTTCTTTAATATATTGCACTTCTCACCCGCCTTATTTATCCTCCTCTCTTACTTCACTTAAGGATGCTTTAGTGTTTTGATAGTGCACACTGGCCAAGAGAAAAAAAAATCTACTCTGACTGACTAGCAATAACAGTTAGGCATGGACCTATTGCTCTTCCTTATAGGTCCACTGCAAACAATCTTAACAAACCTATACATTCTTAGCTTGTTTTAACCCTTGATTTAATTAACATTATTTTTTCTCTATCAGTAAAGTGGTTTAATGTTACTAAAAAGGAAGGAAAAAACAATAAAAAAATGCAACACAAACCACTGTAAATAGGTCTAGTTTCAACTGCCATTTTACAGTTACTGCCATTTTACAGAAAAAAGGGACCTTTTCTCTCATCTGTCACTATAAACAGTGTTGCAGACTCACTCCCTAGACCATATTTTCAAAATAGTGCCACCGTATTGGAACTAGCAGAATAACAGCACTGTATTAAAAAAATGAAACTTGACCCCATATATTTAATTTTTCGTACCAAGTGCATGTTCTGTGTGACCTTGTTTCTATCACTGGCACGTTGCATCCTGCACAGAGCACCTGAAGCGGGACCTTCCCAAAGGAAAATGTATTCACTTAGCACACTAGGTGTTTATTGGCACGATACTTCATCTCCTTTAACATAACCACAAAAAATCATAAAATTTCTAAAATATTCAGCAGTGCAAAATGGTTAAGCGGCTAAGTAAAAACCCAAACTACAAAAGCATATTTTTAGGGGATGCTACTCAATCTCTCTGTAGCTGACTAATGCAGTGAAGAGAATGCGGCCATCAGTTATTATTTCTAGTGGATTCTTGCGTAGGATCATGTTTTTTGGATCATGTTTTTTGTCCTCCTCGAATGTGTATTTTGCCCTGTTTATGTATGGCATAGTTGCAGCCTGATCAAAATCACCTTGAGGTAGTTGAATGACTTGCTGTTGACTTCAGTGGGAGCTGGATCAAGGCCTTTTTTCTTCATTTCCGATGTTCTATCAGTTTCGTTCTCCAGCTGAACACTTTGCAATGGCCGAAGCACCCTGATTGTTTCTGCTTCTTCACGCTGCGACTTACACTGAATGCTGCTATCTCCTTGTTTCCCAGTTGCTTTTATAAAATTAAGATAACACACACATAAATGTTCTCAAATGTGTCTACAATGGATGTGCTCCAGCTGCAGCTTTTTGATCATTCCTTGCTATTTGATGAGAGCATGTGTGCCTGCCTAGCTAGTTTAAAAGGATAATCACATCTGAACTAACCACAAAAACGGTGTATTGATTTTGCCTATTCTGATTTGTGTGTTAAAAGAGCTATTGCCTGTTCTAGAAAGGCACTTCACGTTGCTAGGTTTGCATGGCTCTCCAAATGATTCTGCAGAACGAGAAGTGCGTTTGAGTGCCAACTGCTTGCGTTCACAGCTACCTGGAAGCGTGACTCTTCTGCAAAGCTATTTACATAACAGCAGTTCTTTACAGGTCACACAGCAACTCTCTTCTTTTGTGCCCCAGTGCTGACACATCCTTTTTTTGTTTGTTAATCCTGCTATTACCTTTTAAATGAGCATAGATATAGGATAAGACTATGTTAATTCCATATGAATAAAAACAGCAAAGGGAATAACACAGGATCACATTTGAAATCCAGAAATTTATTGGAAATCACAACTTTTTATGTCCTTGGAAGGTGGATGAATTCAGTGCATAGTTTGTTTGTGTTTTGTTCAAATGGAGCCATGAGAAAACCCATTGGTGTTTGCTCTGCTCTCTGTAGAAGGCAGGGAATCAGCCTGAAGGATGTAGGGAACTTTTATGTGTCCTTAACCAGGGCGATGCTGTAGCTGATGTTGCTTGATATAGTAACCTTTCATATGGTGAGTGCGTAGCTTATAATTGCTCTAAAATTAAAGAGAATGAAATGGCCTCCATGATTTATGAGTAGGTATGGCTAAATTAGAGAATAGATGATGCTTTGTCTAACTGCTGACCATGTGTTTAAAAGAAACATGTTTAGAGTCGTCTGCAGTCTGTAATTTATTTCTGGGAAAGAATTGCTTTTGTTGTTATTTTTTAAATCCTGATTTTGTCTTCATTTTCTTAAAAGAGAGAAGGCAATGTTTTCCCATAAACTAATCTGTTTAATTGATTTTGCTATAAAAAGCCCTTGTAATTTCACTGCCGCTTTGCTAAGTCTCAGGAAAGCTCAATATCAGTCCAGTTTGCAAGACTATAAACGTCAATGTCACGTGTTTGTGTTGTGCATCATTTCTAACTCAACCTTTAAAACTGTCAGAAAAGGAAACTTACTCAAAGGCTGTCCTGGCTCCTAGTACTGACAAAGCTTGTCTCATTGTTGCCCTTGTCACCCCGCCACACAAGTTTTGACTTTGCCACCTTAAGCTTTAATTTCCTTTGATTTTGAATCATCGCTTAAGTTAAAATTTAATTTCTTGCAGTGGGTTGCCAAAATAATCCAAAGTTAGTGCTAAAGAGGGATGCTTCCCCAGTCTGTAGCTATTAGATGATATATATGTTAGGGCTATTCACATACAAGTAGTATGTATCATTTTCTTTTTGACCATAGGAATTTACAATGACAAAGTACCCGTGATTCCAGTGGTGGCTTAATCTGCCAAATATTCCTGCGAGTTTTGTTCGCTCTTTTGAGTACAATCTCCTCCTGCTTTAGTCTTGTCACTTCACTTCTGGTAAAAGAAATGTTAGGGAGAAGAGAAATTTTGTATATGTATGTGTGGCAACAAATAATTAATCTGATTTTTAAATTTCCTTTATATTAGTCAAACAATTTTTTCACTTTCCTAAGGGCATGCTTCAGAAAGCAAGTTTTATAATATCCCTTAGTTCTGTATGAATTAGTTATATATCGATATACACAGTCCTTCAGAAAATCAAAGATTTTGTAGTCCTGGAAGAGTAATGTCACCATCTTGTAGCTCTGTTTTATAGCAAAAAAGCAGTAAAGGAGGCTTCTATGTTTCAGAAAATAGTTTGTTATAAATTATTTTATCGACTCTATTCCATATAAATACCCAAACCAATATGAATTGTGCTGATTTAAAGAAAGGGATAAAAGTAATTAGATTAAATAAGTGGATGAGAAAACAAATGTGGCAAAAGATTGGGAAATAAATAGGATGGTGTGGTGAAAATTAACATATTTCCATACTCCATATCAGCTCTAGAAATCCTGCATCTATGTACTGTCCTTACAGACTCTTTATGCTACAGCTCATAGAGCTGGGAACTTTTTCCCCTTTGGTTTCTTTCTTTTTGTACCAGGTTAATGCTAGCTCTTCCTAGTTCTCCAAAATTAGTTCTTAAATTTCTCAGTAGTGTATAGCTTCTTTTTGTGAACTAGCTCCTCCATACTTAGTATGATAACTGGCACTATTCTTTCTCTGCTACCCTCGTACTACACTATGTTTGCCTGAATTTGCTATCTAGCATTTCACACTTATCCAGAAGTCAGAGAACCCTTCAGAAATCTCTCATTTCACCTGGGAGGCTGTTTCAGGGAGATGGAACAGGTTTATTTTTTGGTGTATACTGTAATGAACACTCCTTGTTTTCCATATTTTATCTTGTTATTTAGTTAATAAATTAGATCTTTATGATAGAAACAGCTGTTTCTACAGTGAATGATAATGTCCTATTGTTGTGTCCACCTTTCAATGATACTTACCTTTGCCTGTTGTTGTACTCTTTGGAGCGCTGGTTGGTGTCAGTGATAGATGACTGACAGACCTTGCTCTGACATGTTTTGGCTGTAAGACACCTTCAGTAAATTTAAAATGAAAGAAACAGTTACAACTTTAATTAACGCCTGAACACACACTGCTATCACTTTACCTCGAGTGTGTACTAGAGAGAAATGCCATGTTAAATTTTTAGTTGGTCTGTATTAGATTCTGCAAATTGCAGCTGTGGGAACACAGGGTTACTGTGTGTGTCAGGTGAGATACAGGTTCTTACAGATGGTCAAAATCAAAGATTACCCCTGATTCTGCTTTTACGGTGGCTCTACACCACAGGGGTGATTATCTGAATTGTGTAATGTGTGCTTTCTGAGAAGGCACTCTGTTTATCTTTGAGTTAGTCTGAAAGGAATTACCGTACAGAGAAAAAGCACCATATTAAAAGCAACAGTACCCATTATTGTGGTCAGAAGAGAGATTTTTTGATTTGGACCCTTACCTTTTGTGTGTATGTATTCTAGCAGTTGACGGTGTTCTTGGCACTGCTGAGACACACAGGGAGATAAGCTAAGGTGGATATAAGACAGGCAGATGAACTAGCACTAGTATTTTCAGTGATGGGCAGAAAAGAAGATGATCCTGTTAAAGTATGCAATCTTGAGTATTACGTCAACAATGAAAAATAAATGAATCATAAACATTGTATTCGTGACAGCTTACACAATGAAAAATGTGATTGCTAATTTTATTCAGTAAGTGCACTCATCAGCTTGTGGTAATTATGGGGGTAGTAGTTCTGTTGCTCACAGTGTTTGCACCGAAATGTGAAACTCTTCTTCGAGAACACGGTGTTATTAACTGCCTCTAAAGCACGCATCATAACAGAGGCTTGGACCAATTCTCTGAAACATAATTCAGAAACACTTTGATAACACTACTTAATACAGTTAAAGGAAAATTGCAATGTAAGCCACAGAGCATTATTGCAACAATTGAGCATTTAGTATCTCTTAAAGCTCTCCTTTCCTCTGTGCTTTAAAATGTATAGTATGTATTTTGTGAAGGAAGCTCCCATTTTTTCTAAATTCATCCCCAGAGAATCAAAGCTGTAAAATGTTTTCATTTTCTTTCTTTTCCCCCCTGTTAAAACCACAGAAACACCAACCTCTAAGGAATGAGATAATGGTTGTACTACCCAGACTTTTACACTAAACAAAACCTAGAGGTATATGAATGGCAGTAGAGTAGGAGACTGCATGTGTGAGAAAGACTGGCATCCCTGGTGCATGGTGTGCTTCTGACTGGCGCTTGTGGCTCCCTCATCCATTTTTCTGACTTGCACGGTGTGTTGAGTGTTGTGTTTTACAGCATGTGGAATTACTTGTAGCTGTGTGGGTATTGAACGGACGCAATGTTTGTTGCACAGAACGGTCAAGGGGACAGTGGAAAAATACCTGTATTTGTAACTCACATTATAAGGGCTTTTCTCTATTGCAGGTCCTTCAGTAGCATTTCTGCGACTCCCCCTGTGATGATTCTATTTTAGTGGCTAGAAGTAGGCCTGATTCCGTTCTGTATCATCTGCACTTATTTTCACTTCCAGCAACCTGACATTCCCATCCCACATCAGGCATGATCTTAAGTCATAAACCAGTAAAAAAATTGAAATAGTTCTGTACCTTTTCCAAGAATATCCCTAATCTCTGGAGCAAATCTTTCCAAAGCTACCTGTTGGCTATATAGGGAACTATAAAAAGTTCAGCCTATAAGAAATTCTGTGAAATGTTTTTCTCCCTTTTAAATAAAAAGATATAAATAAGATATACATAAAATAATTTACCTTGTGCTAGGAGAGTTCCCTGTAGCTGGTTTTCTGCATCTGTAAGTTTTCCACTGGGACATTGCACTGCTGTGCAAAATAACACAGAAAGACAAAAATCCATAAGTAAACCTCTTATATAATGACTGTAGCTATTGTCAGCTCACCCAAATCCAAAATTTGTCTTCAAACTATGATGACATGTTGGGTTATCAGCTTGTCTTTTAAAAAAAATAAAAATAAAAACAAAAAAATCTTTCTTTAATGGCATGAAAGATTTCTTTAATAAATCAAGGATTTCTATTGGTTCTACTTACCCACCATTATTTTCTCCTAATCCATTTGTAATTTCCTAACCTATTTTTTCATAATCTGTTGCAAAGGGTAAGGAAAAAAGTGAAGTCTCTAACCCTAGTGTGAAACAACCACTTTTTTGTAGTGTTTTTTTTTTTCTGCCTTAAAACATTTCTTTCAACGGTCTTATTATGAAGGGAAAAGTTCTTTGAGAGATTAATATTAAAGAGGGAGATTTTTGACATAAATTGGTGATAGCTTCAGTGATTTAGTAAGAGCTGTGTCCACACGCTCAAGAATGAAATGTTTTTTTTTAATCTGAGAGCTTTTTTTAAAAAAAAATGTTTATCAAATAACTAGAAAATTACATACATAACCTAAAACAAAACAAAACAAAACAAAAACCCACCCCTTCAATCAGAATTGGCTTTATATCATTGAGTTGTAAATCATTTTAAGATATATTAGTTTTGTAAAATATTTGAAGAGTGCCAACTTAACATTAGAGATGCTCACAGGTACAGAGTAGAGATATTTGCAGTTAACTTTGTTCAATATGTATATTGTGTGCACACAAACACACACACATCTACGAGTGACTGCTGGTATTTCTACCAACAGCAGCACTGTAAAGTAAAACTGGTTCTGTGAAGAACTCTTAGATGGCAGTTGTCAGTTTAATTAATAAATGATTGACTTGTTAGTGTTAGGTCAGAGGTTGGACTCGGTGATCTTGGAGGTCTCTTCCAACCTAGATGATTCTGTGATTCTGTAATGCTTCACATGGGAGAAAGGCTTTTTCTAATCATACATCTTGAGAAAGAGCTGTATGTCTATTTGTAGTTTGTTACATCTGTGAAACATAACCAAAGGAACGTCGATCTGCTTCTCTATCTAATTTTTTTCCCCTGATTTTCCAGCTTCCTAGTTAGTTTCATGGTGGATGCTCGTGGGGGTGCCATGCGAGGTTGCAGACATAATGGACTACGAATTATTATTCCTCCACGGAAATGCACTGCTCCAACACGCGTGACCTGCCGGCTGGTGAAACGCCACCGACTGGCCACCATGCCTCCCATGGTGGAAGGTGAAGGTCTGGCCAGCCGCCTGATTGAAGTTGGACCGTCTGGTGCTCAGTTTCTTGGGTAAGGGGTGCCATGGGGCCTAAAGGAAAGCATTCGGTATGTTTCCGTCTGTTTGCAAGTTGCACTGAAATGGTTCCTTTTTGGAGATTTGAACAGAAAAAGATGCTTGTAACAAAGTAACAGACTGGTTGCGTGAAATCCAAATCATTTGTTAGCAATTCATAAAGCTTTTATGCCTTTTCCTTTGAAAACCGATATTTTTAACCACTAGCACTAAGGTTAATGTGCTTCCTTGGATGTCGTTATTACTCAGTGTTGTGATATTATAGTGAGAAAATCCCTTTGCAGCCAGAAAAGGCCATTCATACTATATTTAAATAGTCTGCATATAAGGTGTGAATAGCACAGCACTGATCTAAAGCCCAAACGTAAAGCCTGCTAAATATACAACACAAGTTATAGCTGCTTATTTGAGACGCTTGTGTTGTGTTATCAGTAATTTGGACTAAGGACAGCACAGTGCTTATGATTTTTCTGGGGTCGAAATTGCTAAGTTAAGCAATAGGACAACCCCAGAATTTTGGGCCATTTGTTTTGTCCTATGCTGCAAAACCCTTAGAAAGATCAGATTTGTGTCTGCTGCTGACCTTGTTTTAGCAGTTTTCAGCTGAAAGCAGCAGTTATCCCCCTTTTTTTAATGAGTTTTACCAACTCTTCTCCCTGTCAACTGTGGCATCCAAAAGTGGATGACTGAAGGAACCCCTTCTATGACTGTAAATACCTTCATTCAGAAATTGAAAAAAGTGACCCTGTAAACTGCAATAGTTTAATTTCAGAACAAATCAGTTGCTTGAAAATGCTATCATAACAGGCAGTCATAGAGTCACTCTCATTGTTAGTGCTTTTTCTGAAGTATTGAGTTCAGGGAGAGAAAAAAGTTGGTTAGTGGTTTTTAACTGCACACTGCTTTTATATATGGCTTGAATGGAGAACGTACCTAAGGCATGGTTTGGCTCCCTCACTGCTGCTCTAATCTGGTAAGAAAGCAAGAGCAATTCTGAAGCACTGCCAATGTGATGTGAAGAGCAAGCCAACCATTCCTTTTGACAGATAGGATACCTCTTAATATCACAAATAACAGCAAGCCAGCTGGCTAATCAGATACTTTGTACCACTTACTCATTTTGCTCCTTGGTCAGTTTTTAAGAGAGGTAGAAAGAAGTCAAAAGAAATGAAGAAGAACTTAAAAACAGAAATATTGTGCTGTCACATTCAGTCTTCCCACACGGAATATGACCTTGAGTATCTCTCCTACTTTCTTATCAATGGTTTCTCTATCTAATGAGCACGTCTCATCTGAAAGACTAGGATATATCGGTGTTATTCTTTCTCAGAGCTCAGAAGAGGTATACCTTTCCTGTGAGCATTTTCCTAGGTGTTGTACTGGCAGTGAAATCAGAAAATGACTGTACTGATTGCAGAGATGCATTCTGAGGTACAAGTCCTGTTCCCGTTGAGTTCACTGCTAAAATTCCCATTGTCTTCCTAGAGCAAGAAGAGATCCTACATTAATGAAACTCACTTTGTTAATTTTGATCACCAAATTGTCATCGATAGGGTGGAACCTTATTCAGTGTACAGCCTAATTCCACTCTGTGGACCAGACAATGGCACTGGCATTCTGGCAAAAAAAAAAAAATACATAAAGTTTATTTATGTTCTTTCTTTCACTGCTGCTTTGGATGTACTCAGTAAACTTCATCTGCCTACGGCTCCTCCCCCACTTAATGAGGGAGAAAGCTTGGTCAGCCGAATCCTTCAGCTGGGGCCTCCTGGGACCAAATTCCTTGGGTAGGAGACACTTGAAACAAATTGATGGATGCTGACCTCCCCATTCTTCTCCTCCTTCTGCAATATGATTTTTTTGTGTCATTATGCCCATGATATTGTCCCTTTTCATGATTTGAAATTTTGTATACCTAACCCTTAGTGGACCATTTTTCAACTCTTGTGGTATGTGGTTTTGTTTTGGTGGTATGTCTGTATCTTTTTCTTAAAGTACTGTGGCCTTCATTTTTGTTTTGGCATGAGATCTTCCTGGTTATGTGCTTGATGTCTGTAGCAAAGCAACCTGGATTGGGAGAAAAAAAAAAAAAAAAAAGGAATCTACTGTAAAATTTAAGACTTTTTTTTGTATCAAGGACTAAATAATCAATTAGATACATGTTGGATACCACCAGTATAATAGAACACGTGACATTTACTATTTATATGGTAACCTGCATGAGTATTCTAATTAGAGAAGTGTGTGTACAAATATATATATATATATTTTTTTTTTCTCTCCTGTTTCCAAGAGTACGCATTTCTATGTGTATATAAATATAGATATATTGTATGTACACATGTGTGTATATTTATACATATATATATATATGCACACATACATTGATACATATATTTACATCTGCTTGTAAGACAAGGCAAATTCTTATCTCCTATACATAAATAGAAACCCAGATGTTCTTCTCAGACCTCCTTTATCTCTCCTAGAGTGTAAAATCAGAATAAATTCATTGGAATATATAGAACTACCATGAAGTAAAATTGGCACAGGCCACAATTGCCCGCTGATTGCAATGAAATTACTCTGATTTGCACTAGTATAAGTGAGATCAGAATTTGTTCTACCATTGATGTGCATTACAGTAGATTCTCTTTGAAATGAAGTTGCGCAGGTTAACCCAGACAGTAGTGACAATTAAATCGAGCATGCGTTTTTAAATGAATTTGCAAAACAATTCTCAAACGTCTACTTAAGCCCTATTATCTTACCAAATACCATTCACACTGTGGAAAGAGGTGAATGCACTTTTTAAATCTGTCTTTCAGCATTTACTGTGTCCCTGTAAAAATCGAATGTGTGTTAGTGACCTACTAGTTTAGGATTATGCCAAAGTATTCCAGAGAATAGGTGGAATCCCAGGTCACTTTGTAGCAGGCTGAGTAGAGTCGCTGTTAATCCTGTTTCTTCCTTTCTCCTGTGTGCATTTAATGCCCTGTGTTGCTGTGCCAGGCCTGTGATTGTGGAGATTCCCCATTTTGCTGCTCTGCGTGGGAAAGAGAGAGAGCTGGTGATCCTGCGCAGTGAGAATGGGGACAGCTGGAAGGAACATTTCTGTGAATACACTGAGGATGAACTGAATGAAATCTTGAATGGAATGGATGAAGGTATCAAGCGTGATATATTCCTTTCTTTGCTCCTGCAGTACTCCTATAACTGGGGCCAATAACATTTTACCATTTTTTTCTGTTTAGCACATCATGTTTAGTCCACCTTGAGAACTTCTGACACATTCTCCAGATACTTCTTTACTTCAGTCATACTGGAGCATATAATTTTCTTAGTACACAGGCCAGCAGAAGCACTGTGTACTTGTGCTTACTTCCCTTGCATGGTCTACTGAGTGGTGGGACAAAACAAAATCTACTGTCATTAAGTTGAGAATAGATGCTAAACTTTTTTTTTTCCTGCTTCTTTTCACAGTATTAAACAAAAAGTTTCCATGATAAACATCATCTTTCCAAAACAAGACAATTATCATGCTAATCCTTTCCAAGCAGTTACATGTGTGGGAGGAAATGTCAGTCATGGATACTCATTTTCTGAGAAAACAGAATGGACTTGGGCTGTCTAGGATCTGCAGAATTTGTTATAAATTTTGTTGGCTTTTAAAAAAAAATAAAGTAGCCAAGCTGCATACTTCAAAACGAACTCCGATACTTTTTTGATTTGAGGTTTTGTTTCCTTGATGCTACTCCAAATGATAACGTAAATGTGAAGTAGAAGGGGGCTTGGTCCAATCCCTTAGCTTGTTTGCCTACTGATTTTGGGCAAGTTATTGACTTCAGTTTGATGTCTTAAGCTTCCTTCACTTAGTTGCTGAGTCTGTCTGTGTCTGTCTTTCTTGATTTCTTTGTTTTAGCCAAGCTTAAAGTGTTGAGATGTTTCATGTTACCCAGTAATTTCTAGACAAAATGCGTCTGTAAGTTGTGGTTAAACTGTGAAAAGCTGGAATGCATTTTGAATTTCACGGCATTGCTTCTATGAAAATTTTGTTTGATGACCATCTTCTCTTTTGCCTCAGTCCTTGACACGCCAGAGGAACTTGAGAAGAAACGCATCTGCCGCATCATCACCCGAGATTTTCCTCAGTACTTTGCAGTGGTATCCCGGATCAAACAGGACAGCAACCTTATTGGACCCGAGGGAGGTGTGCTTAGCAGCACGGTGGTACCACAAGTGCAGGCAGTCTTCCCAGAAGGGGCTCTAACCAAACGAATTCGTGTTGGCCTCCAGGTACAATGAAACAGTTAGAAGGCATCTTTTTTTTTTTCTTTTTTCTTTTTCCTTCAGAGTTATACTGGAAAACCAGCATATTCAGCTTATCATGTTGTATGTTGTTGCTCAGAATGCTCCTACTACAAATAATAAAAATCAATGCAAAAGCCAAAGCAAGTAGTAAGTGGTAAAGGTTTGGGCATTCCAGTTTATTCAGATTCTTGTCTGTTAACTGTATGTTCTTGGAAGAAGCACCTCATTTTGATGATGATGATATTAGTGTAGATCATAGAACAATTTGTTTAATAGTTTTTATGAAAGGCTTCAAAGCAATTCAAAATGCAGTGATAGGTAGGTCAAATGGACAGTTTGTCATCATGAAGTAAACCAGCCTAACAGTTCACAACTGAAAGAGGTGTAAGTCCTTCTGTCTTCCCTCCTCCTGCCTCCTGCTGAACCTGCCGAATGCTTCCAACACTTACCTTGGTCAGGCTACTGTGATTGTTGAAATCCTCTGTAAATAGCTGAATAGCTTACTAAAACAGCCCAGAGTTTGTTCTCAGGAGAAACAAAACAAAACAAAAAACCAACAACAACAACAAAAAAACCCACTACAACAACACAAAACCACGTATGCAAAAAAAAACACAAAGGAATCATTAACTTTTGGTTAAGTGTATTAAGTTAATGCTGTCGAGCACCAGGAAAGGCAATAGGAAGAGGAGGGAGGAGTGAGATACAGTTGAAAAGGGGAGATCTCCCCTTCTCACTGGCAGTCAGTCTTTTGTCTGCAGATTTTCCTGAGAAATTGTGCCACTTAATGGAAGAGCTTTAGTATTTCTAGCAATATACAGACCCAGTTCTTTACATACTCTATTTACAAGTAACTATTCTGTTACTGTCTTTTGCTTTGGAAAGGCTCAACCTATGCATACTGAACTTATAAAGAAGATTTTGGGCAACAAGGCTACCTTCAGTCCTATAGTCACGCTGGAGCCCAGAAGAAGGAAGTTCCATAAACCCATCACGATGACAATTCCTGTCCCTAAAGCCTCCAGTGATGGGATCATGAATGGTTATGGAGGTGACGCTCCCACTTTAAGGTTACTGTGCAGCATAACAGGTAGGATACAAATACTAAAGCGTTTTATGTGCATCCTGACATTGTCAGTCATCATGGCCTAAATAAATTAAACTGATTACACATATGGAAAGTTTGTTGAAAACTAAAACTGCTTTCCAATCAATTCATTTATATCAGAAATATCATTTGTCACTTGGGCTAACAAGAGATATGTTACAATAATTGTAGATTTTGGTGGTGGGGTGTTGGCATTTCACTTAGAGTTTCTGTTTCTTGAGTACCAACATAACCTCTGCCTAGCAGAGTAAGTGCAATATAGACATAAGGTTGAAGTATGCTTCATAGAAAAAATATTGGGGTTAAGCACTTTAAACTTACTGTAACTCCAAAGTGATTAAGGCCATATTTGGTTTCAGGCAACAGGCAGTAATTAGCTGCATGCTTTCATTCTGCTTAAAAGTCACCATCAAGTATCTTTGTCAATTTTCAAACTGATTTCAAATATCATCCCCATGTAAGATACATTATGCACCAAGATGTGCTAGTGAGTCATTACAGCGAACAGGTGCTTTTACAATTTGATACAAAGGTATTCATTAACTGCTGGAATACCAGAGATGACATCTGGTCAACAAAGAAGTATTTGCATTGCCAAGAAAGTGAAACGATTATTTAAATAAAGAATAGTCTCCTATATTAAAGAGGAATTTGAATAAATGCCGTGGATAAACAGTAAATCAGTAAGGATTCTCCCAAAAACTTTAAACATGAACTTGGTTACAAGAATGCTTCACCAACAGGAGAAAGGAGGTTATTTCCTGGAAACTAGTGTTCCTCAGTGTATACAACTTGTGCTAAGGTTTGTGTAAAGACTCTGCTGTATGGTCATATGGATATCTAACTAGTCAGCTGTATATGAGAGGGGGGACAGACATTCTTACTGGCTGATTACCCATAGTTTTTCTTTTAATTCTTACATTTTATAAATAGCTGTAACTGCCGTTGGAATTTCTGTTTTCTGTAAGCTCATTCTGATTTTAAGGTAACTGGAAATTAGCGTGACATTCCTCACCAAAAGGTGAGGCAAGGAAAGATACTGAAAAACTTGAAAACATAGTCTAAGTCCCCATCATTCTTCCTAGAACATCTGCAGGCTGGCAGACTTTCAGTGGCATAGGTCAAATAGGAAGCCGGCAACATCAGAGTCAAAGAAGGCCGAAACATTTAACAGGCTGATAGGTATCCAGAAGTCTATCAATTGTACAGCGAGATACAGAAGTGCAAATTTCAACTGCGGGATCTTCCCGGGAGCTGTCAGACACAGATTGCTTGATAGACTTTCATTGGAATGTGCAAAAGAAATTTCCTGGTTATGTACATACTGGACTAGAGTCTTTCTGAATTATTTGAAAAGGAATTAGATTATAAAAATCACAAATCATAGTTGTTACTATTAGTAACAATATTATTGTCTCCCAAGTAACAATACTGATTTCACTGCACTGTATCTGGGCTAATTTTGCCATGCATACATGAATACTACAGAAAAAAAACACTTTTCCTCCTAAAATTCTAGCCTCTTTACCATTTCTAAACCTGTGCTACAGCCACTCGTCATTTGAAAATCATTTGTATGTGGATGATTTCTTTTATCAGGGGAAACCCACTATCTTATTAGCATTAGTGGAATAACATGGACCAAAGGAGAAGGCATGTCTGAGATAATTGCTAGTTGTGTAACAACAGTTCAGAAGAATGTAAAATATTACTTAGAAGCAAGAAGATTGGAAAATTGCCTGTTTGTAATTCTTTTAAAATTACTGTCATTTCAGGAGGAACCACCCCTGCCCAATGGGAAGACATCACTGGAACAACACCACTCACATTTGTTAATGAATGTGTTTCCTTCACGACAAACGTGTCTGCCAGGTACCTATAAAAAAACCACAAGTTTTACAGTGTTACTTTCAAGTGCCTGTCCTTTTTTTCCCTGTATGAATTTTGTTTGCAAGTGTTTCCTTTAAACTATTCTAGTTAATGGTGGAAGGAACATAGATGTTTTGTTTGTGCTGTGAATCCATTGGCCAGGTATTTTGGAAGCTCTGAGCCTCCTAGCCCAGACAGAGGATGTGTGAGAGCTGTAAGCAGTAAAACCCTTACCAACTGAATGAAATTTATGCTTTTGTCATTTCCATCTCAGCCATTACTCCTCTGCAGTCAGTGCCTGCCGTGTTCCCAGAAATTAATTAACGATGTATTCATTTTTCTGAAATAGTAATCTGAGGGACAGTTCAATTTTCAGGTAATTAGAAAAACCTGGTTTCATTTTGATTACCCCTACTCCTCAGATGCAGAAATATGAAAATTTCCATGGAAATCCCTTATTTGGGTAGCTCATTATACATCTTATAAAATATGTTACTTTCAGAATATCCAACAAATGAGAAATCAAGCTGAAAGATCTGTAGGCGTACCAAATTGTGATCATGTAGAATCTCTTCTAACCATCTGTTCTTGTGATGAGATTGAACTGCTGTCTTTCTGGTAACTGCCAAACAGATTTTTGTTTAAAAAATATATTCGTTTCTATTCTGTTGATGATTTATATCACAGAAATGCACAAAAATCTCAATCTCTGTGACAGAGGATGCAGGCCAAGACCTGGAAAGTTTTAAATTTAGGGCTCATAGTCTCATAAACAATTATAAAAATCTTGGACAAGTTTGGAAATGTGACTAAGCCATGAAATTCAATGAATTTCCTTCAGTGCAAACATTAGAGGGAGAGTTATTACTATATATAACTGTATAACTAAGAGTTATTACTATTAGATTAGAATGTTTAATCAAACCTTTTATTCAATGTTAAAATGAGTTCAGCTCCAGCAGTCCATTAGGAGAAATAGAATATTATTTTTTGATACTTTGCCACTTTAGAGCTGTCTTCCAATGAAGTTGAATGCTTTGCTCATGTGCATTTCCTGTTTTTCAGTTCCTTTTTCTTTACTAACAATGACCACTAGAGGGAGATGTTCAAGTGAGTTTTAGCTCTCATTTGCTACCTGCAGTGTTCGTTTAAAGGGAGAAGTTAAAGATTAATTTAGGAGCCAAGTGTGGAGACTGGATGCAAAGTCTGAGAGGTCAAAATCTCTAAAACTGTGAAGTCCCCAGCAGGACTGCACGTGAACTATAGGCAGAATGAGGGTGACAGTTTATAGAACTACGGCCCAGTATAAATATTAGCGGTGGATATTTCCTAATCCCCATGATGGCATTTCAATTGATTACTATTGCAATTAAGTAAGCTGGGTCACATTGAGAGATTTTAATGAGTTTCACCTCTTCTTTGTTATCTAGCTAAGTGTTCAACAGAGTACTTAACCCAAACATGATTTTAAATGCTGTTAAAGTTAGAAAATGGGATTTTTTCATGTATTTACAGTCAGAGAATTACCATCTTTGCTGAAGGACAATTTAACTTGAATTTCTTCATTTGTACCCTGGTCTAAAAGTGCATGTGCCCTTTTAGCCTTCTGCTCTGCTGAGAATCAGCTGATGCCTGACTGTTTGCTATCCACAATAACTTATGTTTAATTAAATTGTTAGATGCGCAACTATTTTCCCATTCATAAGACTAATTCTGTCTAAAATGAGCTTGAGAAACAGATACTTTTGTCTAAAATACATGTGAATTAAACTGCAGACTTTGAGGAATGGATGTTTTCCGTTTCCTGAGCTGCATTTTTTTTTTTTAGTTTAGTATCTGTTTTGGCTTTTTAGTCCCTGGTGTATGGAAGAAAATCATTTGAGCATATGGTGATTTCTCAGAGGATATAGCCTCTCCAGTTTGAGGCCAGCAGTGTATAATTCTTCCACACGCTAAAAGTAAAGTATCAGTATGCACAACCTTTATATATCAAACATGCTTTCTCTCTTCAAACGTCATCAGCCTCTGTTTTTCAACTAGCCTGTTTGTTAAATGTTCCAAAGATAAGCACAGAATGATACTCACTATTATTCAACTGAAGGATGAGTAAGACCAGAAAAATCACACTTGAAAGGTATGTGTTGTGGGTTATAATACCATGTAATCTACAGTAAGTAATAAGCCCCCTGTAGATTATATCAGCTTCTGCAGCTTCTGAGGTGTCTTTGACCTCTCATGACTTCCTTCTCCATCGTACGGGTGTCAAACTCGGCCATACTTTCCACCCACACAAATAATTTTATTTAAATGAAATGTCATCAGCTCCAGAGAGAAACTAAATGAAGTGATATCTGAGAAAGAAGGCAATACATGTTACTCATTGCAAAATGTTTGGTACATTTCTGCTGGTATGTTTTGTGACTAGAAAATAAAAGTATTAAAATTATAGATTATAAAGCTTATTTTAAGTGAAAGTTGTTATCTTTACAAAAGAACAATTCAGTTGTCTTTAGAAGGGTATAAGGAAATTCTGTCATTTTTTTTATTACTGGGCAATGCCGTCCTGGCCTGAATGGCCCAAAGAAAGGATAAAGTTCCTGTAGCTTTCAGTGAAGAGGAGGGGAGCTGTTCTGGAGGCTGAAGTTCCAGACATGAATTGCACATCCACGGTGTATGTCTTTGATAACTTTGTACATTTGCAAGTATGTATTGAGGTGGTTTGTTGCGATTCACATGTAGTAGCAGTAGGAAGTACTCACCCTATGGAGACGCAGTTATTTATTCTAGTAGTATTTGCCTGTTGCTTTGAATACCTTCACGTATGACTTGTGGTGCAGAGTCACAGACAGGGAGCCATCAGCATAGAAGATACAATGTGTATTCTAGAAAGAAATCATCATTAAATTGAATGTTAGAAACCATGATACAAAGTGAGTCAGTGGTGATCACAGCCTCTGTGAAGCAAGGGTGTAGTAGCAATCAGATTTGGATGTACCTGCTTTGGGGGTCTTCAAAATACATATCGCTCAAGTATAGAAATATGTGTATATATCCCCGTTCTTCAATATGCCCCAAAAAACTGCACAAAATCAAAGTTAAGTCTCTGACTGAATTCACATAAGAAGCATTTCTGATTTTGAATCAGTAGGACATTTTAGGCTACCTAGTAGGAAAAAAGCAAATGTTTTAGGCAAAACATGTTAACATTTCAGCTGTGAGAGGTGGAGGTTCTAGAACAGACTGAAGCATTAGCTACTCATGCCAAAACCACTTCAGTCTCCTGTTCCTCATCATTAAAAATTCAGGAAACTTTCACCACATCCCTGCTGGGAATAAAAAATTGTACACAAATCAGTAACACCCAGGTGCAGCATACTGACATATCCAGTGCTTAACAGGAAATTATACAATATCTAGGAAAATATAAGGGAGCTAAAAATAAAAGGCTGAAATTGCTTACTCTGTAGTTTAACAATGCAGTTATAGCCTGGAAGAGACAAGACAGGATTGGCATTTGACTAGTTAGATGTAAGCAATTTTACTAAGATTTTTTATGAGACATGAGTCTATTGTGCATCATCAGATGTTTAGCAGCAACCAGCTGCCAAAAGGTAGTGTATTTATTTCTCTGGATGAAAGGCACCTATTGCAAACTTACATTTAAGGGGATATCTGAACTGTACACTTGGAGTACACCCTTTCCTACTTACTTTCTGCTTAGAAATCAAGGAATGACCGGATAAGTAAGTAAAGACAAATTCAGAGACTTTTTGGGTGTCTCTAGACCCGATGATATGATCAATCACCATTTCAAACATATCACCAGAAACTGTTGAAAGTGATGGAAAGCAGAGACCACCAAGCTTAGTCTAGAAAAGATTCAGTTCTTGGTAAAAGAAGCCAAAAAGTTGATCACATATTCTTACTAGAAAGAATAAATTCCAATGAAAACAAAGTTGAGGCCATAGCCTACTTTTGAATAAAGGAACAGAAATATTTATTGGATACTGTGATAAATCCCCAGATCTCAGTAAGACATCTATAATTGTTTAACTGTTATAAACATATTTTTAAATGTAATATATTTTATAAACATAAGAATACAAGCAGGTTCATGCATTTAAATCTTCAGAGTGTTTAAAAGCCAGTCATGTAACTGGAAGCAAATAAGCTTCCAAGTGAGTGAGATCATATCAGAAACATGAACAACGGCCTGGCATTTGTGCAGCAGGAGATCCTACGAAAAGTCTACATCTGGTATTTTGGAGCGTAAGTTCTGGTACAAATGCTTTTGCTGTTGATTTTGCTTCATGCTCCTAAAGCAGAGGAGGGCTGCCGCCAGCACTCCTAAGCTATTCTTCCCAAATGGTAACTATTTTTCTTTTATTCAATTGGTCTGGTTGCCAGCTAATGCCACAAACGTGGAAAATATGTAATTTTGGTGTTTAAATCTTTGCATTGATTATCCAACTTTTCATTTTAATTTACAGATTTTGGTTGATAGACTGTCGACAGACACAAGAATCTGTTACTTTTGCTTCCCAAGTATACAGAGAGATTATCTGTGTTCCCTACATGGCCAAATTTGTGGTATTTGCCAAATCACATGATCCCATTGAAGCACGGTTAAGATGTTTTTGCATGACAGACGACAAGGTGGATAAAACTCTAGAACAACAAGAAAATTTTGCTGAAGTTGCCAGAAGCAGAGATGTAGAGGTACTGTACAAGAATCTTAAACACTTTTCTCCATTTTCTAATGTCTGCTTTTAAGCTACTGTTTTCTGCCTACTGCCTGCTAAAGGGAGTGAAAAGTAAAAAGGCCAACAAATGCAGTATCACGCATCATGATAAGATGCAAGCTTTGCCTTTTGGCAGATGCAAGGTAACAGGAACTGCCAGATATGAGTGACCAAATCCTATTTGCAGTGGGCCATTGCTGACCTGATAGTCCACAGGGCTAGTTGGAAGGTTATCTATATTCAGTTGTCTACATTTGAGTCTTTTGGTCATCTGGTTAGCTGATGTTAGAAAGGGATTCCCTTTGGCAAAACTGCATTTTTTGCTTTCTCCATAGCATCACTGGCATTTTAAGGGGACATCCAGTGTGTTCTCAGGGAAGTCCTCAGCAAATAAAAAAAAGAGGTAGCTGGAACATTAAACTGGATGCAAGGGTAGAGTAAATATGGGAGTGAGCTGGTTCAGTCTGAGCTCTCTGTTATAGACTTAAGACTTACTTAGGAGATCTATACGACAAAACTGCATTGAAAGAATTTGGTTTCCCAAGTTGCCTTTTTATGGTGGACCCGTTAAACAGTTACACTTAGAAACTGGACTGATTTTATGCTAGGAAATTGTGTAGTAAAATGAAGTCGGGCATTACCATTTAGTCCAGCAGTTTCTTGTTCTTTGTCCTGCTTTTCTCTGGTGTCAGGGCCAGTATTTCTTTAATTCAAGGATTGAAAATTAGAGCAGCATCTTCCAACTAACTATTATGAAATCTACTTTTATGTGGGGAAGCAACACCAACATTTTGAGGTTGCTAGTTGTACGAGAAGGAGGAGAGGCGTTTTGTATGGCTTTTACTTAAAAAAAAAAAAAAAAAAAAAAAAAGCTATAGCTTGTAAGAACTGTGCATAGCCATAGAGCTTGATTAGGGTTTTAGGTGCACAGGACCCAAGACTGAAGTAAGTCACTTTAAAAGTGAGCTGGTAGGTATAGCTGATAGGTATTTTAAATGGACTTTTTGCCTCAGGTAGCTCAAAACTAAGTTCTATGGATGTAGGCTAGTCCTGAGTTTAGTCCAAGTACATTGAGGTTTTTTCTCTGATGGTCAGCGTTGATTACTTAAGTTTTAATTAGCTCCGTAACAAACTGTTGGGAGATAACTTGAATTTCTTAGTTATTCCAGTAACTTCCTCTTAGAGGAATATCTATGTAAAGGTGAGTTTTGGAGTGGTGTGCTTTCCTAAACAGTTACATTTCCTGAGCCCCGATACTAACTGGGTGTTATGAGAAAAGGGGAGAAAATCAAAGAAATAAAGGATAGGAATTGTCAACTTCTGATAACTCCATAAATGCATATTACTAACCAAAAAGGCAGTCAACAGTAGTCACATTTTATCAGCGTATTTGCTACAAAGAGGTTACTGTGCTTTACAAAAAAAATCATGTCTGTTGCAGAACAGGCAAAGGTTTTTCTATATGGGATCCAACAAACTGCCTGCCTTTTTTTTTCCTATGTATCTGTCAGCTTCCTCAGAAGAAATGACAAATTGTAAATGCATTAAGTACGTGAATGGCATATTCTTCTGCTTAGTAGTATGGTCTTAGTATGGTGGTTTTTTTCCATGACTGAACCCCACCTCTAAAAATATTTGTCCTCACTGTTCCTGAAGCTCTGACAGGCATTTGTTGTGCAGAGCACCTAGATAAAATATGGGCTCATAAAATTGAATGGTAAGGCTGAATTTCTGGGAACGAATGAGGAGATATTAATGTACTGGTGATTTGAAGGGAACGGCTCCAAAATTGGTAAGATGAGATTTAAACATGTGGAGGGGCCACACAAATAGCAATCCAAAGATGTAAGCAGTATCATTATATAGGCATTTTGGTTGCTTCAGGCCTGACTTCCAAAAGCTCTAGACCTTCCCAAATCCAGACAAAGTGAAATCTACTAACATATACTGTCTTTACCTGCTGCAACAGGATGTTGCAAGTTGATTAAACTCATAGGTAGTCTAATTTAGAAAGTTTTTGCATTGTTTAGGAAGGTCCTGTGCAACTTCATGATATTTACAAACAGGCTTATTATCCTACCATTCAAATCTAGGATTTCTGCTTTGAATGCTGAAGAAAATGTTTTTTTTTGGCTATTGTGATGAGCCCAGGTTAGTGAAGTATGCTAAAATTTAATCCAATTAAAAATAAAAAATATATTAAGAAATGATAATTTGCACAGATTCATGACATTGAATGCTCATTTTGTCATTTATAGTGTCACGGTATTGTTACCGAATTAACAATATATTCCAGTTGGAATTTAATAGTCTGAAATGTTTCCACAGATTTTAGGTGACTGTTTATAACAAACCTTGCAAATGCTGACAAGTCAAGTCCTAGAAATGTAAGAAATTGATCTAAACTACTGTAGATTCATGCTGAAGAATCCTAGTCCATGACTGTGGTTAATTATTGCTTTGTTTCTTTTTCATTTCCAATAGGTATTAGAAGGAAAACCCATCTATGTTGACTGTTTTGGCAATTTGGTGCCATTAACAAAGAGTGGGCAACATCATATATTCAGTTTTTTTTGCCTTCAAAGAAAACAGACTTCCCCTGTTCGTTAAGGTAATGTTAATATATGAGCTATGGATAATAATTTTATTTTTGTCTAATTATGAGTTTGTGATAAAATTAGCAGACTGAATGGTCAGATTTTTTTTCTTTTACCATCATGGATTAAACATTGACTTGGGTAGTTAAAACCTACCAAATCTATGGAAATAGCTATCTGAAATTTATTAAAAATTTGCTCTAAATACAATTATCTGTCTCTACACATTTTACCCTACATTTGTCAATATGGATAGGGCTGTGAACACAGATGTAAGTGTTCTTCAACTAATCATACTTTGCAGTAGCTATGGAAAACTTGCTTGGGAGCTCAGTAAGAAAAGCATGGGTCCTTTTTAGATATTTTGAGTTGTAGCTAAGGTTACGATGACTTTCCACATTATAGCTTATTTGTTTGTAGTGTTCTGGAAAATTCTCGTTTCTGGATGAAGTTAATTTATCCTCACTCAAAAGTTAACAAAGAAGGAAAGGTTGGACGTGGTGCTTAGGGACATGGTTTAATGGGTGACATTGGTGGTAGGGGGATGGTTGGACCAGGTGATGTTGAAGGTCTTTTCCAACCCTGAGTCTGTGATCCTAAGGTTAACTTAAAAGATTGTTTTCAAAAAGTACAGTAAAACTAAGGAAAAATGAAGTAATTAATTTTGATAAAGTCCAACTGTAACCTAGTTTTATCCCCATAGCATATATTATGCATATATATATATATATATATATATATATATATATATATATGCTTATGTATAGCATATAAGAATATATACCCCATCTTTATGGGTCCCTTCCAACTCGGGATATTCTATGATTATGCTAGTATTCTACTGTAAAATCTTTTATGTGAGTAGAAAAGTCTGTTACACGAAAGCCAAAACAAAAAACACGTTCAGCAAAAATGAACTAATGCGTTGTCCCTAGCTTTGGAACCAGCAATGTAAACACCATGGGCCACAGAGCTCACTTGCTTCTTTCACGAGATGCGTAGGGAGCAGATGTGAAGAAGTGGGGTCTGTGCTAGCAGCAGAGGGGGCTGCTGCCTCTGAACCACCACCACCTTCTTTTCTGGATGGAGAGATTCAGAGGGCTCTGCAAATATCTTCCAACAAACTGTTTTCCTTCTGCTGGCTCATCCTGGCTACAACAGAGCCATTATGTAAAACAGTTTTAGAGAAATACTTTATGAATAGAAACTTCCAAGAAGTGAAGAAAAGAAAATCCACCCACTCATTTCATTAAATTTACTCTGTGTTTCTAGACAACTTTTAAACTCTCTTCCTCCTCCTCCTCAGTGCTATTTTTAAAGCTTTTTTAAATTTAGAACTCTATCTATGCCAGCACCTATCTTTGGCTTTGCATATTTTTCTCTATAGTGGATTTTCCAAAATGTGTTCAAAAACATCTGGCTTTGCATCTAGTATTTTCAGTCTGATAACATTAATGCCCATGTATCCAGTTGTATCATCTTTATCTGTTCAGAAGATGAAGAATGAGGTAATGCTTTGTTGTATTTCTCCTGTGACATTATGTTTAGTCCTCCTGACATTACATACAAAAGCTAGAACGGCATCACCATTATCTTAAGTTCTAAGTGCTTACACTTGTTTCTGCTGCCAGCTGTGAAACAGAGGTTTTTCTGATTCATTGCAAAATGTTAGAGTATAACATGCTGTAGTATCATTTGTAGATTGTCACAGTCACACCTAGAAATGTATTCCAGCAAATGTCTTCAGTGTAAGAACAGGATTTATCAATACATTTGAGAGAACATTTTGCAAAAGCAGAAATTAAGTGTAATCTTTCACTATTTTCAGCTTCTCAGCCGAAAGAGTAGCCAAATGAACAAACACAATATTTAATACTAAAATTTTGAGCAAAACTTTATCGCTAATATCAGCATAAATACGCATGCTTGCCATATGGTTTATTTTATAACCTAATAGAAAGTGAGTCTTTGTTATTACTACAAAGTTTGGGGATTGTTTCAGTGAAAAACAGGTATTGTAAGTTATCACAGAAACCTTATCGTAACAGAATGTGTCTGTTCTTTTAAGATGATTACAGCATTACCACCGACTTCTGTAAATAAGTTTCTAATGTCTAAGCCTGTATGTAGGTGCGTTTTCTCTTGCTTTAACACACAAATACATCCATATATACATTTGCAAACAAGTGGGAAAATAACAACAAAACATATTATTTTTGCCTACATTATTTTTTCTCCCACATCTAGCCTCTTTCTGCTGAATAACTTTGAGTGGTGCAAGTAGTTTAAATGGGAAAATAGCAAAATAACAGATGCTATGTCTATATGCTTCCTCAACCAGGTGCGAGATACCACTCAAGAACCCTGTGGACGGTTATCATTCATGAAGGAGCCCAAATCTACAAGAGGTCTTGTTCATCAAGCCATATGTAATTTAAACATCACTTTACCTGTTTACACAAAGGTACTGTGAAATGATACTGATCTATTGTAATCAGCATTGTAACAACCAAGAAATGAGTAGGAGGAAAAAAATATAGGTAAAGCTTTATAGTCAGGTATTTTAAAGAGCCATTTTTTGCCATTGTGTGGTAAGTAGGACTTTTTACTGTCCTTGTCAGTTTAGGAGCTCTATGCCTTTTAGTAATGCATTAGGCTGTTTGACCAAAATGTTGTCTGTGTTTTTCATTTTTTTCTTCAGTGTTTTCAGCATGTAATACGATTTTATTGTAGCATTTTTGTATAATTTATAAATAAGATGTCTCAAGATATTTCAATCTAAATGAGTAACTTTTAAAACTATTTTAAATATTTATTCATGCCAACTTACAGGTGCAAAAGCATGCATAAATGACAAGTTTTAGGACAAATAAGGATCATGAAGTCTAACATCCAGAAGCAATGTTTCTGTGTGTAATTTGCTTGATGCTGTAGCATTTTGTATTTTGCAATGGCAATACAGAGTTCTGCCACCTTTCACACAAGAAATCAATTGCAGAAACATACTGCATAGTCTTCTGTTAAGTGTTGTATGAAGTTATTTTTTGCTACTCTTTTCTTCTAAAAATTGTTTATTTTGCCTGCTCTGTTTTCCCCTTCTTGCATGGCATTTTGGAACTGAAAGGAATCAGAATCAGACCAAGAACAAGAAGAAGAGGTAATGTTTCATGTCATTGCTTACGCATACTGCTAAAATACAACTAATAGATACAACGTAAAAGATTAAATCTGTAGTGATTTAAAAGGATCTTCCACAGGAACACTTCTGGAATTTACTGAGTTTAACTTTCCCGTAGATAAAAGTAAAGTTTTATTGATTCAGCTCCACTGATTTTAGAGATGTATAATAGTACATTTTCTTTTCAAAGCAGTTTATAAACATTTTTAAAATTACTCTGTCTAGAGTAGGTCATGCAAATGGATTTAGTTAATTTATATTCTCCTCAGCACACAAAAAAATGGGAAGTGGTGTTGATTTTCTGATTCTGACAGTTATCCCAAATCCTAAAAATAACGTAGGGGTGCAAATGTTATTAGCTGTGGATCTGGAACATTTTTGTTTAACCTGGTATCTATCTATTGTCAGAAGCTAATTCCCATTATATATATTAAACAGAAACATTATCAGATGATGATTCAATTTCATCATGAAAGAACAAAACTAATTATTTTAGCCTCTATAATGCTGTTTATGCATTTCCAGTGAAGTCCCAAAAAGCTGTTTTTAACAAATCTGTACTCTGTAAAAACCAGGTAGAAGATATTAGAAAATTATTTTTCCAAACATTTATGAGTTCTTATACTTTCCTGTAAGATGCTAAACCACAAAACGACAAGGTCATTGGTGGCTAAAGACATCTTTGCATTTTTAAAGCAAATTAAAAATTCATTATGTTAATAATAATATTTAGTGTGCTGACATAATTCCAGATTGATTTGGAGGAACGTAAAATAAGGGAAATTAAATTATGCTAAGTGTGAAGTTTAATAACATTAAAGCCTAAGTGATTACAAAGCGTGTATGACCATGTAAGTCTTGCCAATGGTTTACTTACATTCGTTTTCCATGTCTGGAAAAGCAAGAATTAGCAAGATCTTACCTGAGACAATAAATAGCATTTATTTTGGTAAAGAATACTTTTAAACAAAAGTGGGCTTTTTCAATACTCACTAAAGTATATCTGGCGGGCTTTCACTTACCTTGTATGTTGTATTTATCAACAGTACTGCATAACTGATTTTCATTCCTCTCAGTCATCCTATTACCACAAGTTTGGCAGAGAAAATTAAGTGTGTAGTGCTACTTCTAACTTTGTCTGCGTACTTTTGCACATCCAGGTTTGCCTATCAAAAGTCTTTTCCTTATGTGGACAAATGATCATGCTAGCAGAACTGAAAAAAAGAGTCAAACGACAGGGCAACTTGAAAAGTTCGCTCCTTGAATTTTCAGTCTGGCATTGATTTTTTTTTTCATGTTTTTCTCAGCAAAGACTATGTTTTCTTTTGAAAGAAAACAACTTATATGTCCCTTTTAATCTATATGCTCTGAAAAAAATAAATCAATCAAAAAGATGGCTTCTGAGGGCTATCACTGCTTCCTTTCAGAGGTATCAATGGATAATATTAGCATCAAATCCTAGGCAGTAGTAAGTCTGCTGTCCTTTTCGCACCTGCTTTTCATCATCACAAAAGCAGAGACAAGATGCAAACTGTGATCTCAGAATGAATATACACAAGGAAATTGGGACTAAAGCATGGTAGGTGCCATCCATGTGGGGCATATGCTTTCAGATGACCGTATTGGACTTTTCCCTTTAATGAAAAGAAACGAATTAGGAACGATGTGACAACACACCCAATAATGCAAAAGTTTGGGCCCTCTGTGCTGCTAGTCCCATTGATATAAAATACATTGCAAGATTTTTCATGTGCTAGACTATAACTATAGCAAAGTAAACATTTTTCTGTTATTAGAAACACTAAATATGTTAAATTATGCATACCATTATCATAAATACATTCTTGGTTCTGTTTAAGTCAGTGTGTCTGTGTTTCTTGATATACTTAGTGGATTTGACTCAAACAGTATTACTAGTGAATGAGTATATATTTATTGTATTGCAACTTTTTAATTTTCCCCTTTTTTTCTCTTCCAGGTTGATATGACTTCAGAAAAAAGTAAGACTTATTTTTTAATACTGTAATGAAGTTTGTGTGAAAGCTTGTTAAAAATAAAGATAAGCATGAAAGAGAGCTAAGCTTTAACAGCTATTGCTAATAACATCAGTACTTTAAAAATGTAATAGAAAACAATGTAATATCAAAAGTTATCCAATTAAATACATTTTAACATATAAATTAACAAGTAATACAATTTAAAACAGTTTTTCTAAGCATTTACTTTCCTTTGACATCCCTAGTGATCCCGCTATTGCTATTTTGCTTGTATGAATGCTCATCCCTCCATTTTTTGTCCATTTGTTGATACACATTGTTGCCATTTGAGATAAATGACAGTATCCTTTTTAGCAAAAACATGATTAATATCCTGATATATTTCATTAAACTCATGAAATATAAGCATGCAAAAAAGTGATACTGTCCAAAGTAATCAGACTGTTTAACCGTCCCCTCCCGCCCTTTACTGTGGTGAAATATGACTGGAAATGTAACTGTAAGCTTGGTGTACCATATAAACCCTCCATATATACAGAATCAATCCATTATTATTAGAATCTGAGGGTGAGTGGTTCATAGTGCCAAAGATCTCCTTTAATGAAGATGTAAATCAAACAATATATATTTAATATGAAGTATGTCTCTAATAAGAGATCACTGCATTTGAAAACAGCTCTTAAATCTATTTAGGAAAAGAATGACTTTTGTTTACAGTTTAAAGTGCCATTTCTTGCCTTTATCCTACATTGCATTTTGCTGTCTAATACTGTGTACATGTTAGAACTGGAAAGACAACAGCACCAAAGTCCTGAAGATCAAATGGATGGCCATTCCCCTGTAATCTCCTTTTGTCTAAATCAGAAATGCTTCAGCAAGAGAACGAAAGAAGGACATTAGTGTGACAAAACAGCCAGTAACCTGCTGGGAAGTAGCATTCACCATGATAAACAACATTACCAATATCCAATTTCTGCTCTAATTCATTATTATTTATACCAGGAGGACCAATTTCATCAAGGTGGGAAAGACACGCTGTAGTACAGTCAGCAGAATGGAATTTCAGTTACCCCATGGATATTTTTACAAAGAAATGCAGATAATTATGTATTGCCTAGCTTCCCCTTATTTGCATTACTACTTTGACTTTTAGACCAGAGTGCAGAAATATACCAAGTTTTACATGATATGCTACCTCTAAAAGAAAAATGTACAATTCCGTACAATTTCTAAGCCTTGCTTTCAGCTCGTAACTAACTTAATTCCTCCAGTGTTTAACTCTGTTCAAAATACATTTGCTAGTAGTCCTTTCTGAAATTAAATATTCCCAGTAGGCAGTAATGGCATAGCATCCACTATACTGTTTACTGATTGTACAGATTGGACAAATATTTCACCACAGTATGTTTCACAATAACTTCATGTATCTTTAATTTATATGATTAATTTTAAAGCTCTTGTTTTTTAACTGAGGTTACATTCACAGAAGCATTTGCAACACCTTTGCTTTGCATGGAAATAACTTGCCTTACATAAATTGTATGTATGTGTCTAGTGTGATTGTCTGATTTTTGGTTGCCATACATTACATTTTTTAAAACTTTGAAATCACTTCTAAGTTGATTCACAGTTTTTTCTTATTATCTCTCCTTTTCTTCTGTCTTCTCTTTCCTCAGTCAATTCATTAGTTGTCAATGAGGATGTTCCAAGGAAAGGACCATGCCTCTTAAAACAAAAGAATGTTTGTTTCATTGTTTAGGTGTGAAATCCCCTTAGATGAAATGCCGGTTTGCAGCTGATTCAGATCTCTACATATTTGATCATATTTTAGATTATTGCAGAATTACTTATAACTTTTATTTTGGTCATTTAAAAAAAAAAAAAAACAATCCAATGTTATTCTGACAGTTTGCTAACGCTGGCTTTCTCTTAGAGGAAATCGACTTTCAGTCAGTTCTGATGCTTTCCCCCTCTTTTCTTGTTTATTTTTATTTGAACATTGATCTGTAACATCTGAACAATCTTGAGATGCCTATCTTTGTGTAACTTCACTGTGTTTCTTCTGTTTTTAATTTTAAATTTTGTTGTTGGTGGGTTTGTTTTGTTTTATTTTTTAATGGTGTCCTGATTTGGTTTGTTACAGCTTTGGTAATGTATGTGTGGTTGTGCTATATTGGTAAAGTTAAGCAAGTTATTTCCTGCCATTTTCCTTTTCAGTTTTTTTTTTTTTTGTGTTAGCTTTGCTTTGCACTTGTACCCTCAGATCTTGTGGATCCACCATTCCTGGTCCATTTTGTAGACCTTCCTACCACTGCAACCAAAGACTGTCATTTTCAGTCCTGATTACATTTTCCAATCTCTATTTTTGATTTCCATTTTACTTTCAATGTTTTTCATTCGCATCAAAGATGACGAGACAGAATCTACAGAAACATCTATCCTGAAAAGCCATCTGGTTAATGAAGTCCCTGTACTAGCCAGTCCAGACTTGTTGTCTGAAGTGTCTGAGATGAAACAAGATTTGATCAAAATGACTGCCATCTTGACAACTGACTCTTCTGATAAATCAGGCTCAATTAAAGTGAAAGATCTTGGAAAACCCACTGAAGAAGAGCCAGGAGAGCCTTTTGAAATAGTTGAAAGGGTGAAAGAAGACTTAGAAAAAGTAAATGAAATTCTTAGGGGTGGGTCCTACACCAGAGAAGAGCATGCTATGCAGAAGTCCCTTTCCAGACAAGAATTTGTAGAAGAAGAATGGGTCATTGTCAGCGATGAAGAAATTGAAGAGGCCAGAAGAAATGCTCCTTTAGAAGTCACTGAACCTACCTCTGTGGAAGTTGGGATAGACAAAGAGACAAAAGAGACAGAGAAGAAAGACATGACAGGAATGGTAGATTACCTTAGTGAGGATTTAAAAACATACGTTTCTCTTCATGAGGTACAACCGCAAGCCTTACAAGAAGACTTAGTAGAAGAGAGATTTGAAGCTGTAGTAATAAGCAGGGATTCTGAAAAAGGAGGACAAGAATCTCCAACAATTGAGACACTAAGCCCTCAGGAGCAACACAAGCCAGCCTTAGAAATTAAAAAGCCAGTTAGAACTAAACTGAGAGATAAGCAAAAACAAAAGGAAAGCAAGGTGCAAAGCAAAGAAGAAAAATCAGGACTAATGAAGAGCAGTTCAGATGAGTCACTACATGAGGAGGATCAAGGCTTAACACTGGCAGCTGCTCCTGAGGCTAAAGCTGTATCCCCTGTCATAGAGGAAACTCCTATTGGCTCAATAAAAGATAAAGTTAAAGCTCTTCAGAAAAGAGTGGAAGATGAACAAAAAGTACGTTCAAAACTACCTGTCAGAATTCAAACAAGAGAAGGCACTGCAGAAAAGGCTTCTAAAAAAACAGTACCAGTCAAAAAGCCAGTTGCACACAAAGCACAACCTCCTGTTTCACCTTCTTCTAAGACTGAGAGACTTGAAGAGACCATGTCAGTTCGTGAGCTGATGAAAGCCTTCCAGTCGGGTCAAGACCCATCCAAGAATATATCTGGACTCTTTGAGCACAAATCTGTCAAACAAAAGCAACAGCCCCCTGAGAAGGAAACAACTCGGAAAAAAACAGTTTCTTCACAAAGTGAAACAAAGCGAGTAACAAGCCACAAGACAGACAAACCAAAGGACAAACAAAGCACTACAGTAAAAGCAGAGAAAGAGCCACAATCAAAAAAAGGAAGAATGCAAATTTCTACTGTTGAAATTACCAAGAAAGCTGTAAGTAAAGATCAGGTAAAACAGCAGAGCTGCAAAAAAACAACAGCTGAGCCTCTCTCTCCAGTATTTGTTGATCAAAGTGCCAAAGATTCAGCAGTTGTGAAGGGCAGGACTTCTGATGACCAAGCAGATACTGACTTTCAGATCAGCCCTGACAGAAAAACCTCAACAGACTTTTCTGATGTCATTAAAGAAGAACTTGAGGATAATGACAAATATCAACAATTCCGACATCTTTCAGCGACAGAGGAAGGCGAGCTTAACTTGGAGCAAGTACTGACCAGTCCTTTCAACGTTGCTTTCCCCACAGAGTATGTAAAAGATGGATTCCTTCCTGCTCTTTCTCTGCAAAGTGCTGCTTTTGATGGGAGCTCAGAGAGCCTTAAACATGAAGGTGTGGCTGATTCTCCAGGTAGCCTACTCGATGGAACTCCTCAGATCAGCTCTGAGGAAAGTTATAAGCATGAGGGGCTGGCAGAGACTCCAGAAACGAGCCCTGAAAGCCTTTCCTTCTCACCAAAGAAAACTGATGGGAAAATTGAAGAAGCTAAAGGAGCAGCTAGAGCACACAGAACTGCAGAAACATGTTCTCCGAAGGAACTCTCTCCAAAGGAAGATGAAAAAGGTATTACTGAAAAACAGCTAGACGCTGTAACTGAGACTTGTAAGTCTCATTCTGACCATGTATCAGAAGAGCTTGTACCTAAAGCCTCTGAAGAAGAGGCCGATAAACTTAAAGAAAGTAGCTCAGCTTCCATAATGAAAGATATTAGCAGGGATAAAGAATCCAGAACCACTGCACACTTAACTAAATCTTCTGAAACACATGACACTGCTTTAGAGAAAGAAAAAGATATAACCTGTGAACGCCGTGTTGTGGTTAGAAGTCCCCAGAAATTGGAACTCTCACTTGCTAGCCATGATAGTGAAAGCTTTAGCCCAGTTGCAGATGACTCTTTGGCTATAAGTCATAAAGACTCATTGGAAGCAAGCCCAGTGCTAGAAGATAACTCATCACACAAAACGCCTGATTCTTTGGAGCCCAGTCCTATGAAAGAGTCTCCCTGCCGTGATTCCCTTGAAAGTAGCCCTGTAGAACAAAAAGTGAAAGCTGGCATTTTGGGGCAGGGTCCTCTTCAGTCTGTTCTTAGCAAAGGAGAAACCTGTCCAGAGCTGGCATCGGTGCGTTCCAGGATTCTTCGTGACCCTGAGGGGAGTGCTGATGATGACAGTCTAGAGCAAACATCTCTCATGGAGAGTTCAGGGAAAAGTCCTCTTTCACCAGAAACTCCCAGTTCTGAAGAAATTAGCTATGAAATCACACCTAAAACAGCAGACTCACAGGCACTGTCAAATATACGAAAGTCGGCCATGATACCTGAAGTCAGTGAAGAACCAGAGGATGATTCTGAAAGTGAACCAAAGAAAAGATTTACCCCTGAAGAGGAGATGTTTAAAATGGTAACCAAAATCAAAATGTTTGATGAATTAGAACAAGAAGCAAAGCAGAAACGAGATTACAAAAAGGATTGTAAGCAAGATGAATCTTCTGCAGTTGCTGATTCAGAAGTTGCATGTGAAGCTGAAGAACCAGAGTCAACAGCTGTTGAAGAAAAAGATATACCTACAGTGGTGATGTCTTCAGCTGAATCTAGAAAGAGTTCTTCCTCTTCAGAAAGCGAGCCAGAATTGACCCAGCTTAAAAAAGAAGCTGACTCAGGTTTCTTAATGGAGCCCACGATCCGAGTGCAACCACCTTCACCATTACCATCCAGTATTGACTCCAGTTCTAGCCCTGAAGAAGCAGGTTTTCAACCTATTGATTCAAAACAATGTTCTTCCAGGATAGGTGCCATTAAAGCAGAACAGGATAAACCAACAGAAGATGACAAAGAGGAACCATATATCCTTGGGGACGGCTGTAAGGCTTCCACACGAGAATCTGGCACTTGCCATTCTGATGGTTGTGCACCAGCAGAAACTGACAAATCAAGATGTGATAGCACAGATGACAGTGAGACAGTTAGTCCTAATGCCCCAGTCACGCAATTGCAGGGTGCTCTGTGCCATTCTTTTGGTGACAGGTCTCACAGAGAAGTTCATGTTGAGTCTTCAACAACACTAGAGCAATATGATAGTAACAAAAGTGGTATCAAAAGCACCACACTGTTAACACGCTCAGATCTCATTGCTAAAGGAGCGGTGTTTGAGAAAGTAGATGACGATTCTTGTGGACACAGTACCACTGAGTACTCTGTGCCACAAGATGGCAAACTGACTGAAGGTGATCCCACTGACCATTCTGGTTTGGGGAGTGATTTGGCAGAAGTAGATACAGATTTTGAAACACCTCAAGGAGATATTCGTATTGAGGAACCCTTGCCAGAGTATTCATCCCTCACCACTGAAAGGGTGGAACTTGAAAGTTGTGTTGTGGGTGCTGCTGAAAGTAGTGCGCCTCATATAGTAAGCCCTTATGAAAATGTGTCCTCTGAACAATTTTTTACTGACTGTGAAGTTAAGGTAGGATCTGGTCAAAGTCTGCTGTCTAGGGAAGACTATTCTATTGAAGAAGAACAAGATCAGAGTGGTACCATTTTGCTTAGCAGAGACACGGGTAGCGAATATCAGTCTTCAGAGGAAGTATATATGGAAATAGAACCAAAACCAGAGGATTTATTTCAGAAAATCTCACCAGGGTCTTCAGTATCAGATTCCACAAAGTTAACTGAATCCACCTTTGATGATATAAGAGATGAAACAGAAAAATTGATCAGTCAAGTTGTCATCACCAAAACTGATGTGGATTCTGACATGTGGAGTGAAATACGTGAAGATGATGAAGCTTTTGAAGCTCGGGTGAAAGAAGAGGAACAAAAGATATTTGGTTTGATGGTAGACAGGCGATCCCAAGGCACAACACCTGATACAACACCAGCCAGAACACCCACGGAAGAAGGGACACCACTTAGTGAACAAAATCCTTTTCTTTTTCAGGAAGGAAAGTTGTTTGAAATGACTAGAAGTGGAGCCATTGACATGACCAAAAGGAACTATCCAGATGAAAGTTTTCACTTCTTCCAAATGGGGCAGCAGCCTCAGGAAGAAGTTTCTTTATGTGAAGAAATGAAAGAAGCAGCAGAAGTGGAATCTTCTAAGCCAGAGAGCTTACCAGATCCATTTCCCCCTTCAGAATCAGAGGGCTCAGATATACAAGGAAAAGATACACTGAAAGGTTCACCCTCACCATCTGAGTCTTGTGATAAATCAGAAGAAACGAGTGGTGAAGGTGTCAGTATAGGCACTGCAAAAGCAGAGCTTAAATCCAGAATTCCAATTAAAATGGGTATTTCAGCTTCTTCAAAATCACCAAAGAAAGAAACTGCTGCCTCTGAAGCTGAGCCCTTCTCCAGAGCGGAGACTGACATGGTTGATAGCAGTCAGGTGCCTTGCCCTATGTCTCCTGAGCAGTCTGTGGTAGAAGACGAGTTAGATTTTTCCAAAGTCACTAGATTTGTTTGTTCTGAACAGGATGATGAGTCCCCAGACTCTTCACCAGAGGAACAGAGATCTGTGATTGAAATCCCTACTGCTTTAATGGAGAGAGTGCCTTCTTGTGAAAGCAAATCCAAAATTCCTGTAAGAACAGCTGCTGCTGCATCACAGTCATTGCAACAATCAGAAGACGAGAGCCTTCCCACTGATGGCTTTCTCGACAGTCTGCAGTGTGAAGGAAAAGATGACCAAGCAAAACCAAAGTCTAAAATTCCTGTCAAAGCAGCGCTCCAAAGAGCTGAACAACAGTATACATCTACAGACACATCTGTCCACAAGCTAGAGTCACCCAAAGCTCTTGACACGACAAGCAAACTACCTATGAAACAAGATAACCGAAGTAAATCTGAATCTGATGCAAGTGTTTTCATGGACCCAAAGACTAAACGCTCAATAAAAGCTAGGAGTTACGCAGAGGCAGAAGCAGAGGCCAGGGAGAGGGAAAGGGAGATGAAGGTTGAGCTAGATTCAGAGGAGGCAACAACAGGAAGACTCAAGGTATTTTCATCACGGTTGCCAGTTAAAAGCAGGAGCACTACAGCCTCCCACAGTGCTTTTAGTCCTACAAAAGAAAGTAAGGAACATTTTTTTGACCTTTACAAAAACTCCATAGAATTCTTTGAAGAAATTAGTGATGAAGCTTCTAAGTTAGTGGAAAGACTCACACAGTCAGAGAGAGAACAAGAATTAGTTTCAGATGACGAAAGCAGTAGTGCCCTAGAAGTTTCAGTTATTGAAAATGTGCCATCCATTGAGACTCAGCAGTCAGTTCCTGAAGACATCTTTGACACCAGACCCATTTGGGATGAGTCTGTAGAGACTCAGATTGAACGTATCCCTGATGACAATATCCATGACCATGCTGAAGGTATTTGCCAACGACTGGGATTCCCTGTGCGACGCATGTCATAAATTAAACTTTTTGTTTCTTGTTTTCTTTGGTGTGCGTGTGTATATGTAAGTTTGTATATATGTGTGTAACGTGTGGTATTTTCTTTTAAGCTTTTGGTGGTTAGTTGTGTTGGGATTTTTCCCTCTATAAGCTGTGTTTGTTTTTTGTGTTGTCTGTATTTTTCTTGTCTGTGAAATAATCTCAAGATTGCAAGCCATGTGTACTTATGGGAAGTGTTACCTTAAACAAAAACACTTCTAAAAATATGTATTTACCATTAAACTGATCCTTCAGGTCATATACATTTTGACTTTTGGCTTTCCCTGCCCCTATTTTTATTAGTAATGATTTTTTTTTTGCATCAATTGAAACTAGAACAGGCAAATCCATCTTCTCTTTTGTTTTTACCCAAAGAAACATACGGAAGCTTTGAAGAATCAAGTTTGTCTTATTCCTTTTTTTGGCCATTTCTCTCTCATGAAAATTCTGTGTCACCAGAAACTTAAGTAAAAGTTGTCTGGTGTTTGGTCTTCCCCTCGCTTAGTTGCATATTGCCATTGGGTAACTGTGATGGAAATCCAGTAGCTACAATGAAACCATATTTCACCAACTTTAAGCAATTTTCTGAATGTGGGATTTTGCAATCCATGTGTTCATTCAGGGAAAATCAAAACTCAAATTCTGACATCCTCAAATTAGCCTTGGGGATGGGAGAAACAGTGAGTCTCACTGTTTCTGAAATAAACAAAGACTGGTGAATGAATGTCTGATTTTTCCTTGCCTTCAATGTAAGTCTTTTGTATCACTCCCTAGTTGAAAGAGTCAAAGACATTTAAATTAATATTTTCCAAATGCAAACCATAACATGAAATGCCATATGGACTGTTTGAACAAAAGTTTCGCTACCACAGAAAGAAAGCAATTAGAAGCACCAGTCCAGATGAATTTTGCAACCTTGGCATTTACTAAGGAGGCATGGAAAATTATAGCTCTTAACTTAGTTAGTCTTCACCTTAATGTTAGAATGAAGTTTTAGAATAAAATGCTTGGATAAAATAGTAGAGTAGGCACTTCACTCCTTATTTAGATTTTTACATTAAAGCCTGATTTTCAAATGGGAAAGGTAGACAGATCTGTACTTTTGAAAAATCAAGCTACCTTTTTCTTCTTTTTTGTAAGACCTGGAGATTTGCAATCCTTACTATAACTACCCAGTTGTAGCAGCCTGTCCATGTTTAGATTAGAGCAGTCAGAAAAAAATGCTATCCCTTCTAGGTCTTTATCACCTATGGAAATGCTTTTTGATTTGTAAAAGACAACTTGTGGCTGTTCTCTTTGACCTTTAGATCAACAGGATGATCAGGAAAGGACAGAGGAAAGACTGGCCCACATTGCTGATCACCTTGGATTCAGTTGGACAGGTAAAATGCATGTTATCTATTCTAGTGAGAAACAAGGCGAGCATTCCTAAATGTTTTCGTGTTTCTTTCAGATGATTTCCTCATTCTCTAAAGCTGTTTCATAGAAATACTTCAGTAGCTTATAGGAACTAGATTGTTTGCTGATTACTAAGATTCCTCTAGCCTGTTAGGTAAGAACTAAGATGAAGAGGTAACTCCTCTGTATTTGTTGTGGTATCTCCAGAGGGAAAGCTCCTAGGATGAGAAAGTGACAAAGAGTTGGCATACGTTACCTTACACTTTCTTGGAAAGTGCAATGACTCTAGAACATAAACTGACTAGAATATAGATGAACGAACATCACTTGTGTTCTGGAAATCCTGAGCTGGAAGACCGCTATGGGGAAAGGTTACATCAGCTTCTTTTTTATGGAAGCTATTTTCTTTCTTTTCTATGTGCAGAGGAAAAAGAAATGAAAAGGGTCATATTTGTAACAATCACTTCAAGACAGCACAATTAACGTTCCGGGGGAAAAGTTAAAGTAGCAGAGAATGAAATGCAGATCTGTGTCACTGAAAATCATCCCAAAAGCATTTACAAGGAAAGAGCTATGGAGAAATCTCTATGCTATGTTAAGCTGTGCCATCCAACAAAAATTTAAATCAGGTCTATGCTTTTTTGTATCTAACCCTAGAGCAGTACCACACTGATGAAAGTAAGTGGGGTTCTAGTGGTTAAAGAAGAATTGCATTAAAAAAAAAAAAGTGTTAACTACTTGGTAATTAAGGTTGCGCTCTATACTGTTTTTATAAGCATCTTCAGAGAATAACAAAATATCACTGACATTTTTGTACATTTTACTCATCTCCTCCTTTCCTGTCCTCTATTTCAATATTTCTCTATTTCAGTCTATAGAGGACACTGGAAGCATATGTCACTTTTCCCAAGATGGATTATCTTTGAAGTCAGTAGGACTTGGATTTATGCAATGTAACAGATTAGGAATATGCTGATTTTCTTCTTTTTTTTTTTTTTTTTTTAATTAATAGAAATGACTAGACTGATCTGAAAACAAAACTAGAAAAAATGGATACTCATCAAAACAGACAATTCTGTATTTTACAGAATTTTGGAGAGGACAGAGAAATACACCTGCAAAAGTATTCCTGTTTTGTGTTACGATAAAGATTGATTATGGTAAAAATTGCTGTGTCAAATGTTACTTTGAGGGATAAAACAGTGGTTGGTTTTTGTTCAAATTTACTTGACTACCTAGAACTTCAATCTGATATAATGTTATTGTGTATTTGTTCAAGTTTACAGTTGCACCAGTATACAAGCCAGTTTGGAAATAAGTGTATCTGGGGCCTGGGGACTAGGGTTCCCCTCTCCATTAAAACGTGGCACCCTCCATCATCCACCATAGTTATAATTACAGCGGAATAGAGTATGAATCCTTCTTTGTGAGAGAAGCAGAAGTCTGGAGAACAGGAGTAATAGTAGGAATCTCTTAATTTCTCCATGGCTTTAAATCATTTGATTACCTGTTTCTACCTACAGTCATGTCTTAGTTTGGTGGGAGAAAGCTGACCTTCATTCTGGGTATAATAGATGGGCTACAGACTGTTAAAGACATTTCTCTTTTCTGGACTGCAGTCTGAGCCTATGCTATGTCAGAAAGATACTGGTTATTAGCTTCACATTTTGGTTTTTGGTTCTCGGCTGTGATTCATAGGCATTTACTTTTCTTTTGATGAAACAAGTCCATGGGAGTAATATGATTACGCTTTAATCTAGCCGTGCAAAATGCCATTATTCAAAATCAATTCTTTCACTGGATTTGGTGAGCATGGTGCTTTTGACAGAGCATGGTACTCTGTCATGGTTTTGTCAGTAGGGTTGTATCTCTGAGAAATGGTGCACACAGAAAAGCTCGCATAGACCCATCACTTCTAGGCATAATGCAATTCTGACTTTGTCTTGAACCTCTTGCTTAACAGTGTCTCTAAACATAACAAGGTACATGGAAACAAAGAGAAATGGGTGTCAGAAAAGTTTGTAATCTATTTTTATGCAGACGACTGTAAAATAGATGTAAGGTGGGGAAAAAAAATAAAAGACATATTTACAGAAAATGATTTCTTTTTCAGAGCTAGCAAGAGAACTGGATTTCACAGAAGAGCAAATTCATCAAATCAGGATTGAAAATCCTAATTCACTTCAAGACCAGAGCCATGCACTCCTCAAGTACTGGCTTGAAAGGGATGGGAAACATGCAACAGGTTCATTACCAGTTATAGTACATCTACACTGTCTCCAATATACAAGTGGACCAATGTGTGTTATAATCCAAAAAAGAAAATATGTTTAAAATTTAGGCAATAGGAAGAATGGCTATAGGTTGGGTTCTATTTTTAAGCTTGTCCGTATAATGTGGTGTATCGTAGGATTCTGTAAGAGGGAATAGTTTAATATTGTTCATTTGGAGAACACCTTATAGCAAAGCAAGAGTGGAAAAATACTGAAGTTTCTTTTCCTAAACTAAAAAAATACTTGGGGGAACTAAACCAATTTGTGAAAGGAAAGACTAGATTAGAGGTAATTTTTGTGTGTGGCCCTTAAGTAAATCTTACATAGCCATGCTTCTAAATCAGTATCCTACATACATAATTCATATTGAAAATAGAAAGGAGAGCATGTGAAGTTCTTAATTCAGCTACATGGTGTCATTTTAATGCCGCAGATACAAATCTTACCCAGTGTCTTACAAAAATCAACCGAATGGATATTGTTCACCTAATGGAGACCAGCGGCATAGACTCCATGCAAGTCCACGGAACTCGCACGTATGCGGAAATTGAACAAACAATAGGATTGGACCATAGTGAAGGTAAACATCTCCTGATACAGTCACAGGCTGCTCAGGTTATCTCATCTATGATCTAGCTCCTGTTCTGAAATGTTTGGCTGTTAATTCTTAGGACTGAGCACTAGAACCTGATTTTGAAAGCACAGATAAGATGGATGAAGGCAAGCATGACAGTGCACAGGTCTCTAGGTCAAAAATCTCTGCATTAGCAGATTCTTATAAAGCAAGTAAAGGAATGTTGCCAGAAACTGCTGCTAATACTTCCAGAATCACGGAATCATCTAGGTTGGAAGAGACCTCCAAGATCACAGAGTCCAACCTCTGACCTAACACTAACAAGTCCTCCACTAAACCATATCACTAAGTTCAACATCTAAACATCTCCTAAAGACCTCCAGGGATGGTGACTCAACCACTTCCCTGGGCAGCCCATTCCAATGCCTAACAACCCTTTCAGTAAAGAAGTTCTTCCTAATATCCAACCTAAACCTCTCCTGGCGCAACTCTAGCCCATTCCCCCTCGTCCTGTCACCAGGCACGTGGGAGAATAGACCAATCCCTACCTCGCTACAGCCTCCTTTAAGGTACCTGTAGAGAGCGATGAGGTCTCTCCTGAGCCTCCTCTTCTCCAGACTGAGCAATCCCAGTTCCCTCAGCTGCTCCTCATAAGACTTGTTCTCCAGACCCCTCACTAGCTTCGTTGCCCTTCTCTGGACTCTCTCGAGCACCTCCATGTCCTTCTTGTAGTGAGGGGCCCAAAACTGAACACAGTACTCAAGGTGCAGCCTCACCAGAGCCGAGTACAGGGGGACAATCACTTCCCCAGCCCTGCTGGCCACACTGTTTCTTATACAAGCCAGGATGCTGTTGGCCTTCCTGGCCACCTGAGCACACTGCTGGCTCGTATTCAGCCGACTATCAACCAGTACTCCCAGGTCCTTCTCTGCCAGGCAGCTTTCCAACCACTCATCTCCCAGCCTGTAGCTCTGCTTGGGGTTGTTGCGCCCCAGGTGCAGGACCCGGCACTTGGCCTTGTTGAACTTCATACAGTTGACCTCAGCCCATCGCTCCAGCCTATCCAGATCCTCCTGCAGAGCCTTCCTGCCCTCGAGCAGATCGACACACGCACCTAACTTGGTGTCACCTGCAAACTAACTGAGGGTGCACTCGATCCCCTCATCCTTATGTACAGTTTATTTTTTGCTCACACATCTGCTTTCATAAAAGATAAGGTTACATTAGAATTTGATCAAGATTTGTAAAAGGAAAACTGGTCAGTGCTTCGTAAAAGCGTTTAGATTCAGGTATCCAGGATATTACTTGTAATTCTGCTATGATGCTGAATAGAAGTTCAGAGTAGATCAATAGTTGTACATTAAAGAAAGACCTCCAAATTATGTGAAGTAAAATTCTCTTGTTTTTTTGGAAGCGATACTTTTACACCCTTAACTTAGTATTGAACTAGTAGCTTGGTAAAGTATTAAGACAGTCACAAACATCCCGTATTTATGTAGATGATGTAGGAATAGTTTATGTTTGCTGTAATTAGCATTCAAATACAACAACGGATCAGTTTGTTAACCTCCATATCTTGCTCAAATTCAGAACAAATAGTTATGTTTTCCACCAAGCTGTTCTTTGGAGTTCAGCAGGTTTCTACTGAATGGGGTTAGTGAAGAAAAACAAAAGCTTACGACTTGTAGCCTGTGGAATACAAATGCACATGTTATTTTACATCTTCTGCAGGATTAGAACCTATGCTTTGAGAATGTGTTTGGGGGAGAGGGAGAGAAGGGTTGTTTGTTTTTAAGAATTATTTTGATGCATACGAATTAGCTAGCCTTTGCACCTAGGTATGTATGAATTTCTTTTCCCATACTTGTATAGTATTTATAACTACACAAGCTATGGACCTGTGTAATTATTTTTTCCATAAGCAGCTACATCAGGGATGGGGGGAAAAGTCACTAAAATGGGTTCCAGTTTGCTGGAAAACAAACAAACAAACAAAAAAACACTGTTGCAAATCTTTCATACTTTGGGAAGGTTTGAGATTAATTGGTGTAGGTAGATTTCTGGGCAGATTTTATTTTGCCTATTACTGTCAAGATTAATTATTTGGCAGTTGTAGTGATAATCCAGTGTTCCTTCTACTGCTTAGAGAGTTTATATGCTCTCCCACTCAAGCTGTCTAAAAATTTCAGGTAATTTATTCCTTCCAGGGATTATAAACACACGTGGAGAATTGAAGTGACTTTCTGCATTCTAATGAGACTTGTAATGATATTTCTCATTTCTGTTTTCAAAGGGTTTTCTGCACTACAAGAGGAACTGTTCAGTTCAAGACATAAGCAAGAACAACAGCACAGAATATCTAAAGACAGTGACCCAACTGAACACCCTCCTATTGTCTCCGAGGAAGACGTATCTGTTAGTTTCTCTCCTTTCCAGGACAGCACTCCCAGGAGTGAGGCAGAACTGTCAATGGCTGAGCTCCTGAGACAAGCACACAAGGAACAAGTAGAATCTGAATTCTCAGGGAAACCCCAGGATGTGCCAGAAAAAACATCTGCTTCACAACATGAGTATTTGTAAGTGTCACAAGACCAAAATGAGACCTATGTGGAATAGATTCTCTCTTCTCTGTAATAAGAGGATTTTACAGTTTTCTTTGAAACAGATGTACTCACTAGAATTCTCCTTCAATTCTGCATAGTAGTTCATGAGTTCCTTCTGTAGGCTTGACTTCTTAATCAATGTGGTGGAAGCCTTAAAGACTGGGAGGGAAAGTCAATCTTCCACTGTGAACATACAGTAATAATCTAGTTCAATATGTATGAAAGAAAAGAGGGATAACGCGGGCTTTCTTCTGTCAAACTGTATTTTTTAACATTACTTGCCATCTAACATATAAACTTGATGGAATTAACACTAGAGGGCCCTTTCTTCAACTTGAGGATGGCTTTTTAAATTGAGGCAAATTTTTCCTAACTTAATCATTACTTGCAAAACTCCTAACTACATATTTGCAACTAGATTTTTACAAGCCAGTTTCAGATGGCGGAAGGAACAGAGAGGGTTTTGTACAGACAAGGCAAAAGTACTTAAAGGAACACCACATGATGAAGTACAGACTTAAAGGACTTGTATAGCATAGCTTTGAATTCTGATTCAGGGCTGTCAGTGGAGTTGGTTTCATTTGGAAAAGGACCTGAAAAGGATCAAGTTTCTTTCTTCCCACCCATCACTAACCTTGCATCCACAGTGACAACTCTTTGCAGGGTTGATTCAGGTGTTCATGGGCTAGCAAAATAGGGAGGATTCCCTTCCAAATAGGTCATTTTCCTAGGAGCAATTAGCTTTGATGTGGAGATGCAGCTCTGAACAGGGAGGTTTTACAACCTGAAGAGAGGGTGGGAGACAGAAACAAGCATCCAAGGTAGGCCTAGGTTGCACTGATATGCAAAAATACCAGTACTTCCTAGTGATTTGCATAAGGAAGGAAACAAATGCTTTTGAGGAATAGAGGGTAATTTTTAATGGTGTGTTTTTAGCTGCAGAAGTGGCACAATTCTGTACAGAAATAACAAAGTCCAGTACAATAAAACCAACAAACACATACACACAGAGCGGACTATCACAGGTATTATTAAGGTTACGGAAGAGAAATAACTTATCTGCAAATACTGACAGCTGATAGAAATGTCAATAAGCTATTTGTGTGTATTGTGCAGTCAGAGCATGGATTCCTTAAAACTACTGTTTTCGCCAAAGACAAAAAATATTGAGACAGTATTGCCAATGCTAAAATGAGAGTAGTAATGACAGGGGAAAATGGCTGTACTTCACGTCTAGTTTGAACTAGGATGAAAACTGGGCTAGATGTAAGTAGCTTTATAAGAAAAGGAAGCTTTTATGAGAAGAGAAATTCTACAATAATGCATATAGCCCACTGAAAGGGAAAAAAGGCCAGATCAATGCTGTTTAACTTGTACTACAATTAAATGTTTTCTTTCTTTGGAACACAGTTGTGTGGAGGTCAATAGTTAGGGGAGCACAATAAATTGTCAAAACACAACTTATACCAGGAAAAAAAACAACGCATACACATGCAAGTTAATCTATTACTGTTATCTAGTCATGGGATTGGTTATGTAGAAAGGAATCTGGACTCACAACTAGTAAGACTTAGCAATTTCCTCTGTTAATTTTTAGGACAAGAGGAAAAACAAAATGCGTGTAGATGCTAGCTCCAAAATATCTAAGAAGTTTTAAAAGTTAAAGCTGTAATTCTTGCAGGCTCACTGTTTTTACATGTGTGTGTGTATATATATATATAGAAAATATATATATATTTTTTCTCTACGTGTGTGTGTGTATATATATATAGAAAATATATATATATATATTTTCTCTTTTCATACATATATACACACACACATATATGTATGAAAAGAGAAAAGCAAGCCTCAACAGGTGATTCTAGGCAGTGAAACGGTTAATGTTAATACAATCACCATAAGTCTGAAGTGACCCTTTTTAGTCACCCTGGCAGCAGAGTTGGACTACAGTTATCTGATAAAACTCTTGAACCTGTAATTGACAGTGTCACAACTCCAGGAACAGAGCAGTCTGCAGCACCAGAAACTGGAAAGGCAGCAAGTGAAAAATCTGCATGCTTCAGCGTGGCAAAGGAAGAGAGAGAAAAATCATGCCCACGTTCCCCATCATCTTCGCAGAGTGGTGAATCTCCCATCATCCAAGAGCCCGAGGAGCCTGAGCTCCATCAGGATGACGTCTCTCCAAGGAGAACTAGTCTAGTGATAGTGGAGTCAACTGATGAACAGCTAGAAAAGCTTGGAAGTGGCTACGAGGAGGAATCTTTGGAAAAGGTAAATACCAACTTTTCCTCAAAGTAATTCACACAGTGGACAAGCTTTATGTCCTGTCATTCTTAAGATGGGAATATTTTCTATGAGCCTGATTAATCTTCATCTGCAACTGAGCCATTTTCCCTTTCCTCTGTGGTTCTGAGGGCAAGCTATAGTCATTTGTGTAGAGGTTTTGATAGCAGAAGCAAAACCAAGATCCTAAAGTCTATAAACTGTAATTCTGGTTTTGCTACCCTTACTTGTCCTTTGGTCTGTGGCAGTTATGTCCATGCATGTGGGAAAGAGTTACTTGGTATAAGTAACAGATGCAGAAGCAAACCATGTACAAGTGAATGCTGAAAAATAGATGTACAAAAGGCAGAATTACAGTGTTAAAAGCTCAAGAAGACAAGACTGGCCCAGAGCATCATGAAGAATGACATGAAAAATGTTGTAAACTTAGTGAGATGGAAAAAAAAGGCAGCAGGATGTACATTGCAGAAGACTAAAGATGCACTGGAAGAAAACTTGAGAATGGTGTTTATGTAGCATGCAAGCAGTAAAGAGAAATGGAGACAGGAGATGGAAGAGGAGAGCAAAATGTATGTGAGGTAGGTCATTTGGCTGTGTAAGGCAAAGGAACCTTCTTGCATATTTGGTGAGAAGTCCAGAGGGAATAAAGGAGAGCAACTACATGGCTTTCAGGGGAATTTAAGGTACTCGGCAGATTAGGTTTAAGAATAAACAGCTTTTTTTGCCTGTTTTAAGTCAGAACAGAAGGCATAATTGAGCAGGAAATTAGTTTCATCAGTGAAGTCAGAGCAGAGAAAGAACAGTTCTTAAGCAGAATTGGTTTCCTGTTTTGACATTCACCTAGGAACAGACTCTTCTTTCTTCACTGTTTATGTTGCCAAATGTACCACCTCTAGAGTGATGTCTCACAGATCTGCTTCTGGGATCTCAGAAGAATGCTGAATATAAAATGCATAGGATAAATGTGATGTTGAAAGCTTAGCTATGATAGGACTCAATACAACGGCTGCTGTCAAGCATAATGTACTACTTAATCACTACAATAATCCTCATCTCCCCCAAACCCACCCCACCCCACCGACTTTATTTATTTTCCCCCTTATGCTTTTATATTGTAGATGTTTTCCAAGTAGTTCTTTTCAGCTTCTCTTTGCCTTCTGACCTCTTCATTTAAATTTTGAATTCTTCCCTGGGCAGGAGAACCTCAACACTTAAACTAACTTTTATTGACCTTTCTTTCCAGTGCTGAGATTGTTGGTACATTCACCTCTAGTTAAAGCTGTTCAGTCCTACTGTCTGTATGCTATGCTATGCACTTCTTAGTATGGAGGACTAAAAGACTTTCATACAATTTTCTGTGCAATGCAGAAAACATATGCAATACATATGAATGCCAGAGTTGGTGTTAGTAATACTGTCTGGTTCATCTCAGCCATGTCATACAACATATTTCAGGCTTGTCTCTGGCAACCTTAAGAGCACTGAAACAACTAAGACCATCTTATAGAATTAATATCACAAAGACTGATCTTCTTTCAACATGCTAATGAACAACTAATATACAGTCAAGTGGCCAAAGCTTCCCCCCTGCCCCCACATAAGTGTTTTACAGATTGAAGTCAGGTAAGAGGCAAAATCCTGAAAGCGCAAGTTTTCAGAAGAGACGATGGTTTTAGATAAAAACAAGACAGAGCCTGTAAGTAGTGCTAGCACTGCATACAACAGAGCACTGCTTCAACGCTTTCAATAGGAGCTAGCAGAGGAGTTAGGCGAGCTGGAGACCAGCTCGGACGAGGACGAGATGGTAACTACCAGGGTCATTCGTCGCCGGGTGATTATTCAGGTACTGAGTGTTGAATGATTGCATGAGCCAGCGGTGTCTAATGTCTGGTGTAATAGCTTCAGGAGTGATGCTGAGAGAACCACGTGGCTGGTATTGCACCTGAAGCTGCAACGCTCCTGAATAATGCGTGGTCATTAGATAAACCATTCTAATACCTCTTCTTGAAAAGAGGATTGTAGTAATACTGCTAACACAACTCTACATCCCATTAAACACCTCAGTAAGAGGAGGACAATATGCAGCACAGTCAACTAACACGTTTGCCTGTCCATTATGTAACTTTCCTTTGCACGTCTTTAGGTATTCAAGTGCAGAACGATTTCTTTCTAACATTTCTCAATTTTATTCTAACTGATTTTAAAAGTTGCTTATTTAAAAAAAATAATTACCTACATTAAGACATTGCTTCCTTAAATTATGTTCTTTGTCATACAGGCTGATAGCATGCCTGAAATGCCACCAGAAACAGTCACAGAAGAGCAATATACAGATGAACATGGCCAGACAGTGGTAAAGAAGGTACACCCCTTGCTACCTTCTTACTATCCTTTAAAGGAAGAATAAATAAATCCACATACATGCCCAATTTTATTTTGTAAAGGGGCATGATTTTTAAAAATTGAACATAGAAGAAACCAGAATTTCTGTTCGTGAGAGACTCCAAAATGTGAAGATTTGGATTATTCTGTTTTATATTTTTTTATAACTTAACATGACATATTGTTTAACTTTCCCACATAAATCCATTGAAAATTCTACATAGACCTGCATGAATTCTACATAGACCTGACCATTTCTGAGGAACTGCTGGTGTTTTTTTTTTGTTTTGTTTTGTTTTAATAAATAGTTAAGAGTATAAGCGTACTCATATTAATGAAACTAATGGGGGGCTAGATCCATAAATCACCTAAATCCAGACTTTAGGTCCTTGAAATCTTCACTCAGCTGTGCCCAAGCAGGTTCCTGAATTTCTGTAGCTGTACATACAGTTCAGTTTTTATGGCACAGAATGTCTTGTCAGAAGGAGCTGTGAAAGCATATGGAAATGTGTCCACAGAAAGATGCGTAGCCATCCTTCTGACAGATTTATCTCATCTTGAGCCCTTCTGCTGCTCTGCGTTTGGCTTGCCACTGCCTAGAAAGCTTAAGCACCAGATTAGGTCTCTTAAGTGGGTTAATTCTAGCTCACTAGGGCAGCAGTGTTAGTACCACAAGCAATAATAGTGTAATGACCAAGTCCCTCTGCAGATCTAGTTCTAAGTACTCGGTAGCAAAGTTGATAACCTCTTACTTTCAGAAGCCTTTTAATTAGTTAATACTTTTGAAAAAGCCAGTCTAAAAATGACTTTTAGCAGTTATGCTGTTGTAAACTGTTTTCTCTCTAAGAGGCTATACTGCTTCTTCTAATAGTAACTACCATTTTAGACAGTCATTCTCATATCTGTATATATCTTCACTCCATTTGTGAAGTAAGTGTATGGAAGCTTTGCTGTGGGATAAACAAAGCAGGGCCAGTGCATCAATGTGCAGCTTTACTATAGGTATTTGTGAGAATGTGTGTTAAAGACTAAAATGCTGAACCATCTATGTAGGTTTTTCTGTGTAGGAAAGATGCCCTTTGAGTAGAAAGTTCTGTATAGAGAATAAGAAGGAATTGTTAATTATTTTGGGACAAAGCTCTATTTCATTCCTTCAGGTCACTAGAAAGATCATCCGGCGATATGTTTCTCCAGATGGCACAGAAAAAGAAGACATCATAATGCAAGGAACACCACAAAAACCTGTCACTGTTGAAGAAGGAGATGGCTATTCCAAAGTTGTAAAACGGGTTGTGCTGAAGAGTGACAGTGAACAGTCAGAGGTCAGATCATCCACTTTCCTTGTGAGGGTACAAAGCTGCAGTACGCCCACCAGTGTACCTAATAGCTACATCTTATGGCAATAAGATGTATAAGATTCATTTTTGAATGATCCTTTGAAGAGTTTCCTTACAGATGGAAAGGCCTCCAAAAAAGACAAAGAAAAGTAGGGGGTGGGAGAAGAGGCAGTTGTCTCTGAAAACATGTCAGGATACAGATTGTGATTCATGAGAAGTACTAAATTCATAAAGAAAGCAGTACGTACCAAGATGTCATATAGATAAATGGCAAATATGTCTTTGTTATTATACCTCATACTCTAATAAGGAAGTTGGCGAATGTTATAATGAAATGATTTGATGTTCTCCAGATTTCTACGCTAAGCCATTCTAGAACTATATAGTTGTATTACGTTTAAAGTACTCATGAATTCTTTGATTTGAAGATGCTAAACAAAAGTGTTACCTTCATGCAAACTATAGAGCCAGGTAATTAAGAAAGAAAAAACAACCTGAAAAGGTAAGTTCTTCTCAGTTTGTCTTTTCCTGCCTTAGATCACAATGCAGCCCTATAGACATTTGTATCAGCTCAATTAAGGTAGCGACAGAGAGGCAGGAACCAATAAATAGGGATTCCTTTCAGCAGTACTACAATTGGAAGCAACATTTAACTAACAGTCATTCAAAATGCTAAGAACACGATTGCTGTTCTCTCTCACCAGAATTGATCATCAGAATTAATTCCCTAGGAGTGTAAGGGAACATAAAAACAAAGCCTTTTTTTTTTTTTTTTTTTAAGTTAGCTGACCATACCAGAACTACTCCATATCACATGGAGCCCGTATACACTGAATTTGTATTTTGCCAATTAGAATTGTGTTTGTCTCTTTCATGTGGTATTCTAAAATTCTAGTCTGTTGTTCCTGTAAGAGTTTCTTGGATTTTAAAGTATGTCTCACCCCTCAGAAGACTATCTGAATTTTATAGTATGAATGGATACCACTAATTCATACTACCTGCTGAATACAGCAGAGATTCACTGCAAGAGGCCCACTTGTTACTTCCTATAATTCCAGCAGCCTTGGAACACATGGGCCAGTATGGCAGCCTGTGGTGTGGCAGAGGGTGGCAGCATCCCTGCTACCCTCAAGCTAGTTCAGGTTCCAGCAGCAGTTTCCACCCTTGTAGCATAAAGCTTCTCAGCAGAACAAGTTTTCCAGGGCTGTTCCTGCTGTCTGAATGGTACATATTTACAAGGTCTTGTTCTGGAGCTGTAAAGCAGATAATAAAATGTACACTCACTATTTTGATGTGTACGCATAGGAAGTGAGACATTCCTTGTTTTCTGTGGCAATGATTAAAAAAGAATCATAGAACATTTGCTATGTAATTTGTATCCAATATAAATCTGTTTTCTAACCTTCCAGGTGACTTTGTCTGAACCTGGTGTTTTGCCCAGTGCCTCCAATTTCCAGTCTGAACCAGTGGAAGGCCGCAAGGTCAGCAAAGTCATAAAGACAACTGTAGTGCAAGGAGAGAGAACAGAAAAACACCTAGGAGATGCTAGCTTAGCTACTGATCTTCCGTCAGCCAAAGAGGACTTTGAAGAGGTAAAAATGCCTTTTTAAAGTAACAATTAAAACAAGTGTCACAACATACCTGGAGACAAACTCTACTGAAAATTTTGCTGGTGGAGCATTAAACTCAACTACCAAATATAAACCTCTGTTGTTATACTTGGCCATGTTATGAACATATTAATATACTAAGTATGCATAGGGGAAGAAGCTACCATTACAGAATTAACTATGAAACTTTTTAAGATTAAAAAAATATAATAAGGCAGAGGATTTAAGTAAAGTTTATAGAAGTCGTGTGTGTGGTTACTCGTAAAGAAGGTCATTCATACAGTGCCCCTCATGGACCTAATTTTAGAAATTGAAACAGTTAAGTCTACTCTCTCGGTAGGCAGATGTATCACAGCAATTACTCCTTTTCCTCTTGAAAGGAAGAAATAGCTATCAAGCTAATTAATACCTTTCCTGTTTTTATGCTTTTTCTGATCAGTTTAGACATTTCAGTAATAGAAAAGGAATACTGCAGGAAGACAGCAGGAGCTAAAAGCGCTTACACCAAGATGCCAAATTTCCAATTACAAATACAGTCCCAGCAGCCAGATCCCTCTTTCCTGACAGTAACAAAACAACCAGCAAAAGCTGTCACATACTGTGATAGAGGTTCAAAAATGGCTTGGGAAATAACACACTTTCCCACTTCGCAGCTGCCACTTTATCTTTCTAGTTAAAACAAAAAGTAAGTTGAGAAGTTTGCAGAAGATAACACAGAGAAGACCACATCCAGCCAACAAGGAATAAAAACGCTGCCTTTTTTGTTTTCTATAAGTATTAGTAACAGTAGATACTCTTTGGAAGAACTTGCCAGGCTCCAATTCGCTGATTCTTTCATTTCAGAGGTATCACCCATTTATTTCTATGTATGCCTGTCTAGTTACAGAGAACAGGCAACTCAAACTGACAGGTGGGACAGCTATAAAAGAGACTATTTCCTGTGACAGGAAAAGGGTTGCTGTAGCAGCTGTTGTAAATAGACACAAAGGATGAGTTCTGCAACCATGGTGCTCTAGGGCCTTGATTTGGGCTGCTTCAAACTTGAAAGTACGAAGACTGCTTCAGTACTATTCTTAGCACAATGACACTATCCTACCCAAAAAACTGTGACTAACCCGTATGTTTGGGGAAGGGTTGTAAGGATGCAAATGGCAGGCAGATGCTTCTCTATTGTTTGTCTATTCATCATTTTCTCACCATTCAGCTTCATTTATATCAAGTATTAAGGTATGAAGAGCAATTACCTTCTGTCCTAGGTTTCTGTTCTTATGTTTTAATTGGAAGTTTATGTTTTAATTTGAGGCATTGAGCTATACAGGTAACCAAATGAAAGTCCAACTCCCTGCTTTAGTAGAGAAAGAAATCATGAAAGAGGATGGATCAATTATTAAAAGGTTTGGCTTGGCATGTCAGTGAACTGTTACTAGAAAAGAATTAACAAACTCATTATGAACATAAGCGGATTTAAATGTGTAAAGTGAAACCACTGGCAGTATCTAAAGCTTCATTACAAAAGTACTAATCATTACTACTAACATTCTGTTGCAGGAAGGGATATACGCACTGGAAAGGTCTATAGTTAGTTGAAAAGACTCGGTCAATAAGGGTGATGTGGGCTAGCAGCCAAGTAGGGCACAACTGCTTGCTATTTCTCCTTCCCTGCTCTCCTTGGGACAGGGTTGAATAAAGACAACTTAATAAGTGAAGAAAGGATGATGCAAAGAATCATTCACCACCTCCCACAAGCAGACTGATGCCCAGCCAGTCTCTGAGCAGTGGTCACCTTGAAAGACAGACAGACACTCCCGCACACCCATTTCTTCCTCTACGTCAGTTTTTATTGCTTAGCATGATGCTATACAACATACACCATCCCTCTGGCTAGTTTGGGTCAGCTGTTCTGGCTGTGTCTACATCCAATTTCTTGCCCAGCCCCAGTACACCCATGAGGAGGGCAGAGTCAGGGGGGACAAAAACGAAAAACAAAAACAAAGTCCCAACACTATGCAAGCACTGTTGTTCAGCAGTAGCCAAAGCATTGGTCTGTTACCAACACAGTTGTGGGCACAAAGCCAAAACAGAGCACCACACAGGCTGTTGCTGTGAAGAAAGTTAACTCCATCCTAGCTAGACTCAGTATAAAGGTGTATCACTGCCTGATTGATTTCCTTGGAGGCGATACAAAATAATAGTAGTATGATTTACAGTTAACAACATTAATCAAGAATACTTCAAAAATATTTTTTCATACTAGTTGACTCAATATTCAAATGATCACTATCAAAATTGATGAGAGGATATATGGATATAAATATAAGTCAAATATGTATACTATTTTCTCTCTCTCACACACATCAACTTAAGTGTCAGCGAATACAGTTTTACTGACTGTCTTAAGGCAGGCTTGCCCAGAAGCAAGTGTTGAAGAAGCTATTAGCTTAAGAAAGCTTTTTAAAAAAAGTACCATGAAGGAATCTTATGTCAGTGTTCTACAGGACAACTTTGAGTGTTGAAGTTAAATACAGCAATTAGGAAGGTCCTGTGTGAATTTCAAAGTGTGTTGCATGCGCATGTTAGAGCACGTTTTTGCTGAGCATCTAAAACTGTATGCTTAATAAGCATGAGGAGATGAACTGCCACTAGTTTACATTATGAAAGCCAGTTAAATGGTAGTGTTACATTCAATACAGAGTGAATAAAGAATATCTGACCTTAGTAGCTGGCTTAAACTGCCAGCTTACAATTCTTCTCGTTTTACTTTAAATAAAATTTAAAAACCTTAAAATTCCATCTGGGGAGGAGCATCTTTTAAAGCCTTCAGAGCTGTGGGCTCTCTAAGAAAGATTTCTCATTCTTTTTCTTTAGGACAACGCTGAGTAAAGCCAGCACACAGAAGAGGACTGTGATGAAGGATCAGTATGGAAAACACGTTCATATAGAAGAACTGGATGACACACCAGAAGCACTACCACAGGATGACCTCCAACACGACCTCCAGCAGCTTCTTAGACACTTCTGCAAAGAGGACTGGAAACAGGATGCTAAATGAGAAGCTGCCACCCCTCAACACCACCACATAACCATCCATCCAGTATGCAACGTCCATCTTCTCTAGGTGTAGACATTGTTATCTACATAATCACTGGAAGACACTACTGCCATTTCTACTTGTGCAGATGCAGTGAATTCATTTTTTCCCCCGTATTTGATTTCGTTTTTTTTTTTTTTTTTTTTTTTTTTTTTTAACCCTGTAAGCTAATTTGTGACCAAAGATAGCATCCTTCATTCAGGATGATTTATCCACCGAACCGTCGTCTTTGTGCTGTACTGGGAATTTGTCAGCATTGCCACTTTTTGCTGGTCCTTTGCTTCTGCACTAGCTTCATGAAACTGCATTTGTCAAGCCAACTTCATCTACAGGCCTCTTCAAGTGACTATGTACATGCATCATGAAAAAAGGGAGTTAACATGTAAACTGTATATAGCAAGAGTATTTGGACTTACAAGACTGCAGAAAACACACTGCCTCTGAATACAATTAGCATCATGGATTACAAGGTCTATTGACACTGCTGAACAGCAATTATTAAAATAATGTTAACACTACGAACACAGACTGACTGAGGAGGAAGCACTGCAGATCCACTGCATCCATAAGACTTCCAGTTTAGGGATCTATCATAGTTAAAGGCTCTAAGAGTCAGGCTAAAAACCTGGAAATTCAGCTGTTCTCCTGAAGTAACAGCTGACTGTGGCCATTGATACTTTTAAGACCTTTGGACAGCCACTTAAAGATTTCCAGAAAAAGAAAAAAAAAAATTAAAAATACCCGATTAGGTAACCAACTTGCTAGCAGCTATATCTATGGCACATTTGCATACGGTATTAAAATCTTTTAGATCTCGACATGTGCCAGGGTGTATTAAACAATTATAACTACAGTAGTTTCTTGTTTTCATCACTGCTTTAGCAAACCACACTGTCCTGCTGGCCACTGCACTGTAGATAACTATGGGAGAAAGACTTAACCACTATACAAAGAGAATAATTAATTCACCATATTTTATCAAGATTGCCTCTTATCCGACAAATACATGTGGCATTTGAAGGTCAAAACCAAACCCTCCTGTAATCATGTCAGCTTGTTGGCCCTCTTAGCACTGAGCGAGCAGTTTTTATCCTCCAATCAAGCGTTTTTTTTAAAGAGAAAGCTCACAATCCTTGAAAGCCAGTTTCTGTTCCTATTTTGTTACCTATCTATAATATATATATTTCTAAACCAACCCTCTGAAAACCACGATAGCATATCTGCACTTTTATTTTCAAAAAAAAAAGGAAACAAAGAGCTGACATTTTTGGTATTCTATACCTTAATATTTAGTGGCGGGCACTCTATAGTGTTTTAGCATATGTAACACGCACACAAACAAACACACTAAATGTTTTTAAACAGCTATTTGTTTTTCTTTTTTAAATAGTATACTCAAGAACAGATTAAAAACAAATCCTCTACTGTAGGGGGTAAGAGTTTTCCAAGTTTATCAGGCCTTCTGTGATTATAGTTTGCTTGGTTGTTTTTTATGACTCACTCAGTGCTCAGAACAAGGGCACTTCTCATTAAGATAATGATGCCAAAAGCATGAAAACATCTTGGGAGTTCTGGCTTCCAGCAGGCAAAGCAACCCGAGGTGCCATGCTAACATTTTTTTTTAGCAGGCAGAAAAAAAAAAAGTGTTTTGGTAGCCAAAATGAACGAGACCCATGATGAGACATTTCACAATACATCATGGCTTTCTTATTGTCAAAGACAGCACAGGATGATCTACAAGAATGGGGCTCTAAAGAAATGCATTTCTGTTGTGTTATTTGCGGTGCAGATGATGTTCTGTGTAACAACATAATGGTTATTCACCTCTTATTTTGATTTTTTGCTGTGTTATCAAAGAACTTGAATACTGTGAGAAGAAGTGAATTTTAAGTTGACGAATCAGCATCTTGTTCCCATGGTGATAACACTAATTGAATATATCTATGAGGGCATGTATTAGTTAAAAATTAAAAAAAAACACTAACAATACATAGCTGCAATGTGTACAATGGCTGATTTAACTAAATAAAAATGTACAAGTGTTAAATGTAGCAATGATGGCTCACTCTCTTTTACTGTCAGTGCAACATAAAAGGAACAGCACCCACTTGGGGACCTTAACTGAACTATCACAATTATAATTCCTCCATACTGCACTCTTCATGATCTTTTTAATTCTGCTGTTCAGCAATGAGTACACGTCAGTCCTTATTAAGGGTTAGATGTAGTGTTTGTTTTTTTTAAATCATTGTTAATATTTTTTCAAAGGGTAGCTCTCTCTGTTTTCTAATTATTCCATCGGGCCTGAAAGTGCAAGATTTTCCTTCAAATATAGCCTGGACCATTTGTTATAATCAGTTATGTCTTCAATGCCCACATGTACTACTACAACAACTAGTGAGTCGCTCTCTCTCAAGCACAGACACTGTAGGGAGGAAAATCTCTATCACATCTTACATCCTTGCAATGCACAGAAAATACAGAAAAGAGGCTGTTTTGTTGCCAGTTCAGAGACAGCACTATAAATCTGTACCAACTCTATTACTGCAAGCATAAGCAGCACAAAGGCTGCGGTGATGTTCATCCATGAACACTGGGGTGGGTTTCAGGGTGGCCTGCAATTGCCCACAGCTCCACTTCATGTCTGCTAACACAAGTGGCCCAGGTTGCGTGTCTCAATGTACTTGGTCTCAATACCTTGGTCAGTTACTGCAGGCCATGTAGTAGGTAGTGGGGAAATAGGACACACAGCAGATGTAAGCTGTTAGTATTACAACGTTCTTAAATCCTAGCCTGACCAGCTTCAGCTTTACTGTACTAGCACTTTGCAATACAAATGCTATTTTTCTGAAAGACTTCGGCCAGTTCTGCTCAATAATACCTGAACGTACAAACCTGTTATAAGCTCATTTATGTTTCTTTAGAAAAAGAAAGTGAAGTCATTAAATCCAAGTTCTAATTTAGTGCTTGTTGTAGACTACTGAGTGGCAGCAACAATTCAGATCAACTCCATCTTCCTCCCCTCCACTTTGAAAAATAGAGAAGGTTCATTTCCGTATATGAAAAATATAGTATCTGCAGCCTACCATTAAAAGCGAATATTTATTTACTAAGACAGTTCATATTATCATGTTTCTTTAGTCAGACTGTAAAGCTCTGTAAATCTGATCAAAGAAGATGAACACTATTGGCACAGCTCTTGTTACCATTCCCTTACTCCCCTCTCTAGCAAACCCTGAAAGAAGACAGTGTGTATCTCAGACCATGTTAAAGTGCCCTAAGTAATTTTTGTATCTCTGATCACCCTGATGCAAGCAACCACATACAGAACACAGCGCCTGTGATGGCTGTTGCCCTGTATTGAATAGGTTCTAGCACTTCAGCAAAATGGGGATAAACTCACTTATTTACCTAGCATCTCCTGCATCTGTCCAGGGAGATTTTTAGTTGACATATTCCATAAAACTGGGGTAAGGAAGTAGAGCCCACCGGCACGACCTATGGGTGCTTTTTGAGTCACACAAGCTACGGCCCCTTTATTTACGATTCAGAGAATTAAATGAGCCAGAAGAGCCAGCAAGACTGAATTTACAGCTAACAACTCATCATGTACATGCATAAGCAGTAAGTTTTTTCCAAGTACGAAGTATACACTCCATGGACCATAGTATATAATTTCAGGCCTTTGGTAGGGAGCAATTTAACTGAATTACATATTTCCCTGAGGAAATAAATAGAGACGGCTTCTTCAGCTGTATACCTTAATACCTTCTCCAAAGTACACGCCCCACACCTTAGCTATGAATTTTGCTGTTGCTGCATCCATGCTAGCATAGAAAGCAGAATTTCAGAAGAGCCCAAAGCCAGAACATTTGTCAGGGCTCAAAATAGCCAATAAAGAGGACACCATTTGTTGCCTTTTTTTTTTTTCCTTTTTTTTTTTTTTTTGCCAGTGACACATCAATGCCAGAAAAAGAAGCTATATCCTCAACCTTTGCCATCCTTTTTCAGTCCCTTGCACAGATCTATTTTGTCTTCCAAGATCTAACCCTCTTCTTTTCAGCAGAGACAGCAGCAATAGGTACACTCTACTTCAGCTTTTCCTGCCACTTCTGCTTCCTGCTCCTGTAAGCAGGAGAGCAACTCATGCCATTTAAGGGACTGTCAAATGCTGTTTGCTTTAATGAGGACCCTACAGAAAGGAGGAGTAAAAGGATCTATTTTGGAATGTATTACTGAAGCACTGCAAGGATACTAGGAATATCACTCACTCTGCACGCATGCTACATGGCTATCAAGACCCAGGGCTGTACCCATAACTGATTTGTGTTTAGCTGTTAAAAACCAAGCAAATACACCCACACGACAGCCACCAAACACACATAAAATAAAGAAAACAAATAACAACACACACACAAAAACACCTGCACCACAACAAACCTGAAACCATTTATTCCATTGTAGTTAACACAACGTTTCTAAGTCACTGAGTGTCCACTGAAGCCATAAGCTTCATGCTTTTTCAGTTCAGTGACTGACACCCCTGCCCATCTGAATGCTTTTCAATCCCATTCCATCAGATCAACTTCTCCCTTGGTTAGTCTTACACTCTTCTTGATGATTCTTATGCTGACTTTCTCTACTTACAAAATCAATATCCAAGTTACCTTACATGAGCCCAAGCGTAGCTGTTGCTGTGCTCAAAGATAAAACAGAACACACCAGAACATGTAATAATGGTGTATGAATCTAAAAATGGCATGCTATTTAAACATACATAATTGAAGCATCCACTACCAGCTACAATGCATCAGAACACATGGCGTGCTCAAAAGCAGCCAGATTTGTAGTGCAACACAATGGCTTTTACTGAACTAACGTAATAAATGCAGACCTCTCAGATGATGCAAGTGAAAAACATTAAATTTGGCTGGTGAAGCTCTACTTCTACATACCTGAAGGGTAAAGATCCAACAAGGACTATCCTTTATATCAAAAAGCATTAATAAATACAGATAAGGATATTGAAACAAAGACCCACAGGAATATATCAAACTTCTGTTTCTACTTTGCTCTTTATGTTTTAGCAAATGACTGACCACAAGGATTCTCTCTTCCTCTTTGTAACACTACAATTTCAGCCTCACATTTTTATGTCTACACAACTTCACAGCAGGAGCTGTCACAATAAAAAATAAAAAGGTGTCTATAAAAGGCTCCAGTAGTGCTGAAGATCAAGCTTTCCTCAGACACTCTTTCGAGCTTCCCTTTGCACCTCCGAGAAACCAGATACTGACTACTTGGTTGAACGGTACGAGACAACATCCATCCCCTAGCCACTGCATCCCCCAGTTGTTCCTGACCTCAGAAAGAGGCAACTGAGCAGCAGCGAATCCTTCATCCCAACTTTGTTAATGGGACAGGGACTATCATTTCACATGAACTGAATGGAAGTGAGCTACAAGCTGCTGATGACCCCTTTCTAGCTTTCTGCCTGTGCCAGGTGATAAAATGCAGCTCTCTCAGTAGGAGAGACATCAGGCCACCCACACCAAGCCTCCCACTCTCACCTGCTCATTTCTGCAGCCATTTTATGCAGGAGGAAGGCAGCTTGCTGGTGAGCGTCAAGCAGGGCTTGCTAGGCAGCATTGTTCTGGGTCAGGCTGTAATAGCTGTGCATGAACATCAGTACAGCGGGACACGATGACCAGAACGTTACAGAAAAATGCTTGCTGATGTTATAAGCTGTGCTACAACTGTCCTGGCCATGTGAGAAGACAGCTGTGTGTGACAGAAGGAAGATCAGAGTAACAGAGATCCAGGAGCAGTGCTTCACAGCAGTGAATGCAGGCCCCAGACAGCACCTCCCTCCCCCTTATTCAATACAGACTGGACTCAAGTGTATTTTTATCTTTACTTGCTTCTTTCACACAACAGAGATATCACTTGGCCAGTAAAGCTCCACTGACCTGAGGCGACAACTGGCACCCAGGCTAAGACTGACAAGGAAACATCGCTGGATGGCCAAGGTTTGATCTTGGCTCCAGAAGCCCCTCATGGACAAAGAGCATGAGGGAGAAGTTATCTTCCTCCTCCCAGTTTTGAGAAAGCTAAAAGGACACAAGGCTTATATCATTTACTTCAACAGTAGCAGGAGTTTTGGAGAGGATGTGGGAAGAGCTACCTTGGAGTCAAGTGACCAGTGCAGGATGGGAGGAGAGAGCATGGAAGCAATAACCAAAGTAACTAAAACAGCAGTAGCAAGTGTTCAGGGGAGAAAAATCCCACTGCAGTATCTGTGGTGGCTCAGGACGTCACCTCCTTTTCTCATCTGTTGTGTCCAAACAGTGTATTTCCCCACCAGTCAGATAAGTCTGTTAGTTTTTAAGGTATATTTTAAGATGCTATAGAAAGAAACACATGAACCATAGGTGTCCTCTAGCTTTAGTGGATCAACAAATAACTGTGTTGACATGGTACTGTTTTTTCAGTCATTCATATCAGGTATGCATAAAGACACAGACTGCACACAGTCCTCCCTACTCTACAGTATGCTATCTAAACTCTCCCAGTCAGAGCAATGTCAACATGAAGGGAAAAAGATACAAAGAAATATTTGAATCCAAGAGATTTAAAGAAGCATTATTACTTGAAATAATGCAAATAAATGGAGTCAGTCTCAGTGTTTTTCTCATTTGCCAACCATCTGTATTTTGCATTAAAAAAAATAAAAAAAATGAAAAAACACACCCTACACTGATCAGGTCTGAGCAATTAACAACAAAAACCCACCCAAAAATCAAACTAAAACAAAAAAAGAGTCCAGGCACATCAAACCAAACAGACACAGAAGAGCATTAGGAGCACCTGGAGGAACGCATCTTCCCCTTAGTGCTGCCCAACAGGGTGCAGTCACTGAAGGGGCACTGAGAAGTCCAGAAGAGAGCCACACAAGTGCTACATCCAAAAATGGGGAAAATAAAGTAAAATTTACAAAAGCCAGTTGAATCTTTCTGAGGCCAGACACAATAGGCCTTCGCTGAGCTTTTGCTAAACAGTAGCTGGCATCGCACGAGACTTTTTTATTAAATAGCCACCAGAGTGCAGCAAGACACCACTTTTTAATAAAATAACCACAGCTAAGACCCCACAATTTTTTGAATGCTGGTATTTGCAAAAACCTCCTACCACTTATTCAAAGTTTTAAAATTCTTTTATATTTAAAAATATATTCTATCTAAACACATACACAGTTTTCTTCCTTTAGTAGCAACAGTAAAACCCATGCAAAATAAGGTTTCAACAAGGATATAAGAATATTTTGAGAATATTTAGGTGTATTTGCTCAAACTGCATTTATATCCCCTCATTGCTCATTTTGTAAGGGTACCAAAGCAGATGGATTGCAGTCAGCATCCAGAGCATGCACATTTCCCTACAGAACATTAAAGCAAATGCTGTACTTTGACACCCACATATTGCTGTCATTTACCCGATTGTAGGAATAACAGCCACAGGATATACACACACTGTGCAACCACAACTTCCAGACACACTAGAGCAAAACAAGTTGTTTGTTTGTTTGTTTGTGTGGGTGTTTTAATGTAAAATACTTTCTTCCTCATCTGTAAAACACAAAAATAGTCCAATTTATTTCACTTACAGCCAGGAAGGTTCCCCCCCCCCCCCGCCCCAGTCAATTAAGAGAGCAATTAAAACAAACAAGTCAAATATATTTGGCCTACAATGTACAAGTCAGATGATTAAGCCCAAAGAAGTTTTTAAATGTAAGAGACAAGGTTGTTCCCCCAAGATGGGGCTTAGCCCAAGCCTACAGAATTCAACTGTACACTTGAGAAGTTCCCCCCCAACCCCTCCATTAGGCCACATTTCCTGCAGTTAGTGAAGATATTAACCACATTTAGAAACAGAAGTCAGTTACTTTCTAACATCTCTTGATTCTTTCAGTGGTTCTAAAGCTCAAATAACTGAGAACTTTCTCAAAACTGATACCCACTGTCCTTTTTATTACTACATTTGTCCTTTTATTTCTCCCTCTGAGCATGCAGATTTGCCTTTGCTGTGGAGCTAGCCTACCTGCCTCATTACAAGAGAAGCACCAGCCCCTTCAGGCAGCAGAGGGAAGAGTTCCTATTTGTACTTCCACATCTTGGGGGTGAAGCACTCTCTCCAGAGAAGGGCATGCAGATAACCCACAATAAGTGAGGAAAACTGGAAACACATTATCAGTGTCACAATATATTGCTGCAAGCTTAAGACCAGACGTTCTTTATTTCAACTTTTAAAAACATTTCCATTATGCAAGTGCTGCAAAATTCTGCGCTCGCACACAGGCACCACCTCTAAGCACATCTCTTTTCTGACCATTTTACTGTCATTCTTTACCCTGAGTCCTTTTGGTGACTCAGAATAGATTATTTTCATTCCTGATCTGCTTTAAATTAAATCAACGGAATAGGAAGGCAGGTGCTTATTGAGTATTCTGGTATAAAAATCTCTGCTTTTATACTATATTTCCCTCTCCTCCTCACAAACTAATGAAGTTGTGAGTACCATCCATGTTGTACCCTGCATCTATCAGTGGTCCTCAGTTTAGCCTTGTTTCCTTAGGAAGCGAAATAACGAGCAGATATAATTCTGTAATCCTGGTTTCACCCATGAGTTTAGACCAAGGCTCAAGTATTGCAAAGACATTTCTTTGTTGTCGCATTTTCTCTGGCTTTCTACAATAACCAAGTACTTCACAAATTCAAACTCCAATAGAATGGAAAATAAACACAAAGAATTGGCTGATTATATTTGAAAAGGCCATGGTGATGAGTGGATGTTCCCAAAGACTGGAAAATAGCAAGTGCCACCCCTGTTTTCAAGAAGGCAAGGAGGATGATCTGAGGAAGCACAGGCTGATTAGCTTCACCTCAGTCCTTGGGAAGGTAATGGAACAAATAATCCTGGAGCAATAATCCAGACATTAAGGACAAGAAGGTGACTTGGAGCAGCCAGCGTAGATTTTGGAAGGGGAAATCACGCTTGACCAGCTTGATAGCCTTCTATGGCAAGAAGGAAGAGGAGAAGAGCGAGTTCAGGAGGATTTTATCAACGTGTATGCACGCAGGAAGGCCCTCTGGGAAGGAGGGTCCACAACCCACTGAATAGCTCAGTAGCTAGCTTTCTTTCTGGTCATAGAAAAAGAGCATTCCTAACTTCATGAAGGAAAGCAAACTTTGGGAAGGCCCTAGAAGGTAGTACAGATTACCAAAAAAAAAAAAAAATCACTATTCCTTCTCACAAATGACAAGTGTGTGTATGCACGTGATGATGATGATGGTAGAAAAGCCCAGTTAAAGTTCCAGAAAGGTTGAACTACAGTTCACACATCACAGGGATTTTCTTTAAGCCTACAGTAAGATGAAACTACTACAAAAAGCTCATTAAACTCAGAAAGCATTTTGCACTGCCTTCCTGAATTCTTAAAGTATCTAGAAGATGAGAAATGTTCTGTCCACAATCATTTTTAATTGGGAAAGTCAAATTGAAGTACAAATCAAGCATCTCTCCCCCCGTATCATTAACACACATAGTGAGGCTTCCCCCTCCTATCCCTGCCTCCCAACTCTGAAATTAATGCTTAGGGGCACACAGTTTTAAAAAATATTTTTTTAAAAACCTTTTCCATGAAACACTGAATAAAGTCAAACCCAGTTACAATGCTGCAAATAGACTGATATAAGCAAAAATGTGTGTCATCTTTTGAGTTGCTTCCATACAGAAGGAGAGGCATGACTTTTGTAGTATTTGAATGGTGGAAATTGTGCAACGTGATTTATCTACTTAATGCACACTTAAACATGACCTAAACCCGCAGTCATTATCAGAGCTGTGAATTCTGCATGGTCCTTAAAGGAAAGGTTTTGCCTCTCCCCAGTGCAGACCCTGAACAACCTTTGACAAGCAACAGTGTTCAGCCTTGATTCCTCCATCGTGAATACCTCCCACTCCAGGACAGCAATACCAGGTAGTACCTCTCAGTTTTTGGTTCAGGTTTCTGTAACTTGTTTTTCCGTACACTTTTTTTGCAGATTGCACTGTCTCTCCTTTGTAAGCACTCTTTCTGGATTGCTTTCAAAAACTATGGCTAAATACTTCTCACAATAATTCAGGAAGAGGGGAGAGCAGACTTCACATCACCTGTTTAACTCAATCCCATTACCCAGCAGTGCTCTAAATCTGCATTTAGAGAATATTTACACAAGTAGTTATTTGTTCAAAGAATGAAATCTGGACAAGCATATCTGGTTCAAGCGTACATCAGAGAAAGCTAGTTAAAGACACTCAGAGATAGCATTTGCAGTTACTGATGACACTAAGCTGTGGTTCCCTCTCTCCACAGTGGTACCAGAATAACAGGGACTGACATTCCCAGGCATGATATACACTGCCAGTAGGGAGGAGCGTTAAGTGAACATTACAAAATTGAGACACAAGCTGAAATTCAAATAAGCAGAATTTCAGTAAGCAAGTGATTTCCATATTTATCAATCCATGAAAAAGATTGCGAAGAAAGACATTTATGCAGTAAATTATTTTTGATAAAGGGCATGCCAAGGTTTATTCAACAGTCTGGTGACAAATGAAGAAAGATTTTCACACTCTTGTTCCCCATGTAGTTTGACCAGTATGAAGAAGAGCATGTGTAACATACGGGAATAATCCGTGGCTGACAGGGCATTTACACCACTTCTTTGAGCTGTGTGAACACTTGCTCCAATCAGCACCTCACATGAATCACATAACAAAACAAAATAAATATAGCAGTTGGGTTACAGTGTGTGCAACTCTGAAGATCCTTGAAAACTGAGACATTACAGTCCTGGCATGTGTCCAGTAGAAGTCTCAATAATCATAAAAATTATACTTATAAACAGCACTTTCACAAACAACAAACACAAGCAGTAGCACATTTGTTATGAAAGTGCATCTAGCTAAGCCTTTGAAAAGAAATCAGTACATTTAAATAAACTGCTCTCATAGTGTGGCTTGTACATACTTGAAGGTTTTCAAAAAATGAAACACATCATTTAAACAAAGCTTTGTCTATGCCAGCTGAATATCAAGTGCAGATGTTGGCTTGCACAGGAGGAAGCTTGCCTGGCAAACAGATGCTCCATTTTCTATGCTTAGAAGACACTCTTAAAATGAAAGCCTCTTACTAACAGCACAAGCAGTAGAACAAACCAAACCACACTTTCTGGTGTTTTACTTTCAGATCGTTTTCTTTGCTGAATAAGGCTTAAGACTAATGCCTTATAAGTGCACATATAGCCTTTCATCTAAGTTTTTTTTTAGTGAAATAATCTCTCTGGCAGGACTAGACCACTGCTTTCCCTAGCAAGACTCCGAATCAACAGAATAACAGCTCTCAACAACACATCCACATCTTCACCTCCATATGGCAGCCTCCTTCCCCCTCCTAAATCACACACTGCCTACAGAAAATATGCTATTTTCTGCTCATCAGCTACTGTAGCTCAGCTGTGCACAACTGGATTCCCCCAGTCAGTACTCACCATTTGTAAACAGCTCCCAGGAAAATCTGCTCATCTGCACAAAGATGAAAATGGACTCCTGAAGATTTCCATTCTCCTCACTGTGATATTTTTCCTCTAGTAACAGCACACACTAGCTAAGAAGCTCTCTAACTTTTTAGCAGAGTCCAGCTTCAGCTACATGTTGAGAGGGCTGTGCGGTAATTGGCCCCTAATGGGGAACGAGGAGCAGCTGGAGCCATAACCACCGCTCTCTGCTCCAGGTGCACACAGTCACTTAGCACAAGGTGCAGCTACACCTGCTCTTTGAAACGGTACAGGGAAATAAAAATAAAAATAAAAAAATAAAATAAAGAACAACACAAACCACCAAATGCACATATATATGAAGATATTGCAGCCAATTAAGCTTGAAAATGTAGCTGAGTACAAGCAGGGGACATATTTATTGATAAGAAAGTGCCACTGTTATTACTTCTTAAATAGCACAATATTCTTTACTTATATACTGAGTCATTTCTAACTGGTGCCGCAGGACATATTTACTCCATCTTTGTGTTTTGCTTTCAAGAGCTTTGGGTGATTCACTCCAACCTTTAGCAAGTTAACCCACCCCGCACAGAAGGCTGGCCTCCCTGTTGCTCAATGTGCACAGCTGCAAGCACTGTGCCACGGATTTGCCAGCAAGGAAAGTCAGTAATCCCTAACCAGGCACCCAGCCACCTAACACATGGTCTCTCTGTTATGGCTTCAGGCAAATGACTAAGCCATCGACTAGCCCCTGGCATGAGGTTACGCTAACTGAACAGCATCTGGAAAAGCACTGGACATGAGAAATTACTGGATGAGAAAGATCAGTAAGTGAGGAGCTGAGAGAAGTTACAGACAGTGCCATCAGGGGTGCCCGCATTTCACAGGGGCTTCGGGGAGAATTAGGCCCTCCCAGATAACCACAGGGGAGCACTGGGGACCTCAGGCAAAGCAAAGCCTTGTGAGGCCAGCATTGCCTCAGTAATGCTGGCCTCGGCAGCTAACCACATCAGTAATGTCCTCTAAGGGTGATGGTGTTGTTCTTATATCCCTTAGATAACAGTATCAGAAATACCCAGTGTGGGTATGTATCTAGTAAAACTGAGTACATCAGGGGAAAAAGTAATCAGGGACAGATTATTTATTTGGGGGGGACTGGAGCAGAGAAAGTTTGGAACAAGGATGGCAGAAAGGAGGGTCAAGAAATGTGAAGCAGGATAATGCAGTCATATGAACAGGGCTAGCTAGGGCTACCTGTCAGGCAGCCTGTGCCTGATCACAGCAGGTGGAGCAGGACCATAAAGCAAAACTGCTGTTCTTGATCACACCAAAAGAGTTACGCCTGTTTCTGTGGTCCAGAGGACCAGGGTGAGAGGTGAAGGTTGGCAGGGTCTTTCCGTCCCCAAAACAGGACCACCCAGACAGACAGTGTGCTGGCATGTGTTGGAGCCCACTCCCAGCTAAATGGCAAGTACCCACCTCTTCGTACTGCTCTCACCTTTCCACCAGCACTTTTCATAGCTCTGTATTTGGGCTGGTCAAATTCAGCAATACTCAGTCTATTTTCCACCAGCACACTGGCATTTAACATAATATATATGGTACAATCTATGGAAAAACAGTCCTATGTGTTTTTTCTTAAAAAAAATAAAAATAATTTTAAACCCATCACATACAATAAAAACAGTATGGAGATTAAATTTCAAGGTGCATTTTCAGGCACAGCAAGGTTCTATGTTCTACTTCATATTCTGTTCATTTAGCTTGCTCATCGAGGACTCTCCCCCACGCAGCACAGAGCTGCTTCTCCTAGCAATGAGCGGTGATGCTCCCGCTCTGTTTACACCACCTCCAGCAGCCAAGCTGAGCTGCAGGAAGCTGGGCATTGTCTTCTCAGGTACTTGACAGTTTCCGAAAACCATTTCTGATTATCAAGAAGGCTTTGAGTGCCTCCTTAGCTGCAGACCAATAGCTCTATTTAATAGTGCTTTTAATGATAGCCATTGGCAGGCAGGCATGATTTTCCCTGCTCTCATCTCACCAAAAGCCAGACAGTCCAAAAACATGAGTCTAAACAAATGAGCCATTAGTGCCAGCTGGACATTTCCAATTAAGTTATATCTTTTCTGTATTATATTACATTGTTGCCTAGAGGTCTTTATTTCTGCTCTTAATTTCTCTGGCCTGCTTATTTCATTATCCAAGTGTCACAGCTGAATAGCATACAGCAGTGGTTTTAGTGTATTTACACAAAACATACTGAAAAAAAATTGATTTTGAGAATCTCTGCACCTTTTCTCTGAGCTCCCTGCAACAGAGAATCTGAAATATACTTCTCACAGTGGTGGCAGTTATGGGCCTGCCTGACAACTCAAAGGCATTAGAAAAACAGAAGCAGACTCTGGACCTTAAGTCATTTGAATATTGAACGCTGTCCAGGTTCTCTGGCTAGTCTCCCAGACAGATAGTATTTCAGTGCTGAAGAGAGAGAGTCCTGTGTAGGGACAACACTTACAAAGAAATATGTTACAGAACCAGGAAAATGACTGATCCTGTGGGATGCAGAAACATTTACGTAGGAGGAGACTGGTAAAATTGCATATGGAAATTGAGACCCATTTAGATACCAACAGGACCTCTAAATCCGTCACGAAAGTTTAAGCTCTTAACCAAAGTCTGCAAGCATCTTCAGCATCATTTCGCTATCAGACTTTAGTACTCAACAGAAATTTTTGTTCAGAAAAGATCACTGCATATATAGCCCAAAATATGTACCAAGGGTGGCATCAGAGCAGAATCCAGGAATGTCCCTTACTGTACCAAGTCTCTACATCACTCATTTGGAGCACTTCTCTCACCTCCCCTTTCCATTAGCTATAGCATGCATTTTACCTGTTTGTTACAATTCCTGATACAGCCTCAACTTTCACATCTATCAATAGATTTTTTCACCTGTAGGTTGCCACATGCTGGTATGCAATATATTTATATGCATACCTTGAGGCACTAGTCTAGCAACATTAAAAAAAAAAAAAAATTGCAGAAGCTACTGAAACTACAAACACATTATGCTCAGACACAAAATGTCAACGATCGAAATTACCTTAGGCAGTTTTGGATGGGGTCCAAAGTAAAACCGCTCCTTCTTTTTAACAGAGGTAACAAATTCCTGCCCCCTGTTATCACTTAGTTATTTGTCAAGCTGACCAGAGGAAGGTCACTGAAATAAGATGCTCAAACGTGTCAGTCTATAGAGATGGATGTTCTCCAGGTCTTTCACAAGTTCTTGAATTAGGAATGGAAACCAATGAAAAAATAAATGAAATTTTTGTTTGTTTGTTTGTTTGTTTGATTTACCAACCCTAGCTACCCCTTTCAATCATACAAATACAGATCAAAAAAACCCTCTTACTTGGCTGGTCACCTCTACTGTCTTAGTGTCTGGACTGCATCAAGAATTTTCAGCCAGAGGAAAGGGGATGATCTCTGTAACAATGGCCAAATGACAGAATCTCACAGCAATGTCCTGGGTAGCAATACAGATGTTTTGAGGTCAGGTACCTGGAGAGATATCTGGAAAATTTGGCATCATCTACTCGCACAGGCCACTGGTAGTAGAGCTATCTTGGGCTGGCCATTAAATAGTTCTCATTCCTTTGTCAGCCCTTATCTGCAAACAGACTGCTGCCATTATCTGGTTTCCTTTGTCTTGCCTTTTTACAGAGATTTTTTTTTTTTTTAATGATGTCAGGGGAACTGATGACAAGGATGATCGTTCGCTGTAGGAGCTCACTGAATATTTTCAAATTGAAGCATTTTTTTAAAGTATCAGTACATTCATTTCAGTGGAAACAAAGAAGACTCCTGGAAACAGCAAGCTTGAAAAACTCAAAATAAATTATTCAAGAACTTTTTGAAAAGTGACTTTTGCAAAAATATGTAATAGACAACCTTTTGTTCTGCTTCAGACTTTGTACGTGTATGTGCAATGTAGCATTACATTTTAACCAACTCACTGTAAAACTGAAACCTCGTAATTACTTCTCCATCAGTCATCACCATCTCAAATCTCCTCCATTTGTTTAACTGCCAGCTCAGAAAGATTTATTTGGTATCTAAAAATCAGATGAGGTCCTTTTTGCTTTTGTAGGTCAGTACCAGTGACAAAAAGAAATAAAAATAAAAAAATACTAACTTTGTTTTGGGGGTTTTCTGGGAGGAATTTTTGGTGTGCATGGGTCCCCCCCTCCCCACCCACCTACCCCTTTTTTTGAAGACGTATGAAGTAAAAATACTGCTAATGTTTTGCAGATGCATTGGCTTTGAACTGCTGACAGATGCACGAATTTGGTTTTATCTAATATGATTAACTAGTATGACCTTCAAACCTCACAGGGTATTAGCATGTGCTGTCAAGACCAGCCGTGCTTTGCTGCTGCATTCAGTTCAAACATTGCCCTCAGACCAATCTGGTGCAATGGGGCTTTCTCAGATTTGGGAACTGCTGCACAATTTCATCCTTCAGGACTGGCTCTTCAGTTCTTCATAAACCTTAAACTAGCTCTTCATAAACCTTGCTCTTCAGAGGGAAGATCCTGGGGATACTGCCTCTTCCCCACTTACTGGGAAAGCAGAAAGCTTTCTGTGACAAGAATTTGGAAACTGAGCAAATGCTACAAACCACGATGTGCTCGGCGCAATGCAGCGAGGAGCTGTGTGGCTCTCCTCTAAGCTCTCCTTATAATTCTGGCCATAAATCCTTCATACGGAGCCTGTAATCACTGTCATTCAGGGGATGAAACTTACCCTTGTACCTACAAACTCTCATCATCCATCAAATTTGTGGTCTTGGGTAAATTACATACTGTTGGGTTTTTTAGCCATAAAACCAGGTAGGTGATGCCCACTTACTGACAGCAACACGGTAAGGATTAATTAGCTAATGTTCTTAAAAGCCTCCCAATCAAACACCACAGCACCAGCAATACTACACGTAGTAATACTGCCTTTTGTTCCTGTTACTGACTGTGCCCCAGGAACTGGTCTCACATAAAAGGAAGAGACAAAAGGATAAGTCATCAGTGGAAGAAATAAGGAGAATGGAGGGAGTACAGTTTCAGACATAAAAGTAAATGACTCATTTTGAGGAGTGGCACATGTCATCACAATGTTTTCAGCACAATAAATGCTATGTGGTAATAACCTCAGGGTTTCTTGTGGGAAGAGGATGAGATGATTTGGAAGAAGTCGCATGTAATGACAAGAAGGAATGGGAGGAAATGGGAGGAAGGCAGGGAATGAGCACTAGGGGAGCAGAGGGAAGAGATAAGCATCTGAGCAGAGGAGCAGGGAGCAGTAGCAGTGTATTGACAGAGAAGTGAAAGAATCTAAGAGAAGCCTCAGACTGCTTTCTCCTCTTGCCATCAAAATACTTAGATCTTTCTGCCAGCTACTTGTCCTCAGAGATAAGTGGTGTGAACTGCTAAAGCCCTTTTATGAAAGCAGTACACTCCTCAGCCCTCTGGCACTTCCATTCTCTCAATCTCCCTTACTTCCTTTTGGAAGCCAGCATAAGACTTGAAGGATGTAAAGTAGCTCTGCCTTATTGTGTGTGAAAAGCTGGTCTTAGGTATCAAAGAGGTGGGAAACAGCAAATACAGAAATATGTGAATTCAGTAAGACTCAAACACAAAGATCCCCTATGTAACTACAGAGAAGACAGTAAGTATTCTCCCATGTTGCCTCTTAAGTGTACCTGAGGGTCCTAATCTTGAGAAACCCATTACAAAGAAGAGATCAGTGAAGCATTAACTGAGAACTTTTACACAGAAAGCCTCTATGTTATTTGTATCTGTTCGTGTATTGAAACCACCAAACACATCCATCTATGTAAGTGACTTGTAATGTTTCCTGCCCTTAGCTTTGTGTTAATTCTCATTGCATTTTTCAGCCTTTGTGGCACCTTCAGTTGACACGTGTCCAGAGGAAAGGGATCCATTCTGCTGTTCTCATTAGGGAGATTATGACGGGTTTTTGAGCTGCACTGAAACAAAAACTAGATCCATCCCCACTTATTTTTCAGTAAGAAAACAGAGAAAGGCTGTCTTAAATATTCACTTAGTGGTTATGGCACTGACATTGCACCAGGGACACTTACGCTCAGATTCCTGGCCTGAATGAAGAAGAGCAAAATCTCCTACTCATGTCTTCCAAATCACAGTCAAAGTGCTCTACACCCAGGCCCAAAAATCAGTGTGCTCCTGTATTTAGGTCTGTCCCAGTCACAGAATATTTAACTATTTATATATGTGGTTTGGTTCCAACAGAGACTGAAACAGTGCTTCTGAAAACAGGTCAGAGAATGATGTGTCAACACTTGCATGTCTCCAAATATACGCATGCAAAAATCAGGTTTGATGAAAGAGGATTTTCATACTAAATGAACTGAGGTGATGAATTCACAGATCCATTTCAAACTGCTGTGATGGCTTTGAGGGGCATTTCACATAACTGGTTCTTACTATGGGCTGGCACACATCAGTCTGCCATGCCTGCAGTTCTTGGAGCATCAAGACGTTTTAACAGCTAAACACTTCTACTGAAGGATGAATAGGTCACATAGTAAATTTTCCTCTCCTCTTCTTCCATTTTAATCACTGCAATAGGTAGTTAGGATAGTTTAAAAGAAAATCTAGCCCTGCTCCTTAGAATAGTTTTCTTCACATGACTACTTGCTGTACACATAGGTTTGTTTGGCTTTTGTTTTGTTTTGTTTTTGCTGTTGACTACCAGCATGCAGGAGACCTCTACCATTCAGGTGGGCCCCAAACCTGATCCAGGCATTGCTGATGATTTCAGATGCCTCAAACTGCACTCAGAAACTTCCTTGATCATGTTGTAAAAATGTTGAGGTTGTGACCAGGAGATATAAAGAAAGTTCCTGCAGGTGATCAATGGAATGAGAGGTCAAGCAGGGTCCCTCTCAGGTTCTGGAAACTTGTTACTAGTCCAGAATTCTTAAAACATGCATATATAAAAATATATATTTATATAGCACAGGAGTAGTCATTGTTCTGACACATGAAATCAGCAAGAAAACCATCCCAACAAAGAAAGTTAGATTGTGAGACTTTTTTCTTTCTTCTTCTTCTTCTTCTTCTTCCCTTCACCCCAAGGAACAGAATGAATTTAAGCCTTTAAAGAACTATTTTGGTCAACTTTCAAAGAACCCCTTAGTCCACAGATTTGCCAAAACTACCAGTACAAAGAATAGCAAGGAAGGCATGGAAATTGCCATGTCAGAGTTAGAAGTGTACACATTTACACCATACAGACAACCCCAAGGCCAACCAGAGAATCAGAAATTAGCCTACAAACAGATCAGGCATGCTACTAATGTCTATTATTATGTGTAGGGATACCCTGCTGAATTCAAACTTCTGTTTAGAACAATTCTTTTCAGTAAGATTAGATTTAGGGAGTGCTGTCTGTGGAGGTTTTGTAAATTAATGTGTTCAGGCAGCTTCTAGGACACAAAAGAAAGCTAAACTGTCAATTATTCACCTAGAACAAACAGATTATCTGTAACTAATTTGCTTTCCAAACAATTTCCCAATTCATTTAATAAAACATCCTCTTAATTTACTAAAATGTTAATTATTTAAAATATTTACTTTTGATCAAAGCCAAAAGAATATCCACATATCACTGTAAAAGAAAAATAAGGTTCCTTAAGCCTACCTCTCTTGGTAAAATATTGGTTTAAACAACTTGAAAAAGAACAAGCACTTTTATAGCTTCTGATAAGATCTACGAAGTGATTTTATCTTCATTTGGCAATATAGGAGTTTGATGGCATTTGATGGTATCTGATAATATACCGAGTTTTAAAGACTGCTTTTTACACATACATGCCGTTTTCCTTTTTAAAGAGGTGCTTGGAGTTCAGGTATCCACATGTGAAACAATTCATCCATGAAGGCAAAGCAATGCATTTTCCATAATTGTTTTTGCTACGATGAACAGGACAGGCAAGTTTTGGCACAGCCCAGGGTCCATGTTTTACTTTCTACTAAGTTTTGTTCAGGGATTCTATTTGTAGTCCAAAATGTACCATTTCAGAGCTGCTGATATAAAGTGTCTGTCTTCACCCCCTCTCTTGTGCGCATGCAAAAGAAAGGGAAAGAGAAACCCAGAGACTGATGTATGCAAAGATGGTTTTTCCCTGGTTTTAGGTAAGGTATCTGAGGAAAAACGTTTGCTTTGCTGATCTAAGGAGCCCTCCTGAGCGGCCAGGCTATCGTCCCCCTCTGCTCAGAATACGGTTTGGCTGACCTTATTAAATGTTGCTGTTTTCCTGCAAGAACTGGAACCCAGTGCCATTGTCTGTGAATGAGTAAGAAAACTGCTGATTTTGGAGCTTCTCCAAAATTTGGTTGGTCACTTTTCTTTCCTCCCATTGTGTCACTCAATCCTGTTATAACCATCTTACTGTCAGCACTTAGGATGCTGCACATGAAGGCTGTGCAGCATGAACCACGCTTTTCCCAGCAGTGTTTTTAAACCGTCATTTTACCATTATGAATAAATGTTTAAAAAAGGGAGATACAGTCATACGTGTTCAGTGGAATGGCAAATTCCGAAGATATTCAGTTCCATAAAGGTTGTAAAAATAATACAGCACCACCTTGGAAGCACTTAGCATTTTGGGGGATAATTAAAGCAAAATATACTTGGTTCCAGAGATAAAAAAAAGGATGTATGTGCTTAATTATGGCTTGTAGTAGAGTTTAGTTTCCTGTGGGCGATCAGTGTCACACTTTTAATCTGGGAATGTCCCAGGAGCCTAACATTTGTTTTTGCTTGTGTAGAGGCAAATCACTCTTGACAAAATGGACAGCTGAGCACTCGTGGGCTACTAGCATCGCTATACAATGTCCATAGGGCTGCTGGATCTCTTCTGCTCAATGACAGCTGGTAATCCAGTTGATTGGGCACTCCCTGAGAGGAATGAATGCTGGCTTCTGCTCTCAGATCTACTGTTGTGTTTTATCCTCACCTTTTCTTGTTGCCATGGCCCTTGAGTAGGATCACATTAAGCTTTCAAAAAAGAGATGAGTGCTATACTCCTTCCATCCTCACGAGACATCCAGTGACTGTTTTTTGAGCCAGTCCAAAACCTCACGTTCTTAGATTAGAAAAATATTGGTTTAGTTTCTCCCAAAGAAAAAGCTCATCTATATTTTTACTATTAAGTCCACTACATAATCATCTGAACTGTCACAACTATATACTGTAACGTTGAACTTCTATTTGTAAGCTTAGCCCTGTTTTTCCTACTATGAAGTAGTTTTTAAAAGATCAGTAAAGTTTTCTGTGAGCTTATGTTATAGCCAGCTCTTGATTCCACTTCTACCGATGATGACCTGCTTGCAGTAAATACTGTACATAACACAAATGGGCCACCAGCTATTGGACTCACTACAGTGTGACATGTACAATATGCCAATATTATACTGTACTTAAAATCAAAAATGAATGGTAAAAAATCATTGCATAGTAGAAACTGAGAAACATTAACATAAAATGACTACCATCTTTGGGCTTTGATTGAACATGACTTCTCAAGAAACCACTTCAAAATTCCAGCTATTTCTCCCTTCACTTCCCCTGTGCCCCATTCTGTTGCTGAAAGTAATCTAGCAGAATAAATACACATAATGCTACACAACTGGAGTACTCCACTTCTGTGGGTCATGTATGCTCACCCATACTGGAAAAGGTAACAGTCACCTCTCAACTGTTTGCACCAAACTTGTCACTCTCTTATAAAAACAGTCCAGGTGAATTTGAAGAAACCTACCATAGAGCTATTGATCCTTCTCAACTGCCAGGTAAAAATATGAAAGCACCCGGAGCGCCCCAGAAAGGGCTTTATAGTCCAGCATGAAACACATTCACAGAATGACTGTTGGTAAGGGAAAGTCTTTTTAATGTGTACTGTAGGGATGATTAGGAAAAAAAAAAACCACCACACAACAAACCACTAAAAAAAATGTGGGAAGTAATATAAAACTTTTTGTTCACAATTACCAGTAGGAAACAAGAATTAACCTACTCGTGGGAAACAACAACTTGGATTTGATGAGAGTAAATAACTGAGGGAGGAGTCACTCCATCTCTATTTTCATCACCTTTACATGAAGATATGCAAATATACACAGTTAATTTGTTAAATTGTTCACCTGTTCTGGACTCTTGAATGCAAACTGGTATGTTGGTAAATACACTGCATTCAATTACTTAATAATTGCACAAACATCTTCTCCAGTGGTAAAACTGGTTTAAGAATCCTACCCCTTTCCCACCCAAAGCTTATTTTATTTTATTCCCCTTTGTTATGCTGATGCAGTTTCTTGTCCAATAACCTTGAGAAACCAGATCAGTATAACGACCATTAGACCACGACATTATCCAGTGGGTTAAAATACACTCTTTGAAAAAAATTGGCTTTTAACTGTGATCAAAAGCATGAATAAGTATCTGAGGTGGGGAGAGGAGGCACCTTGTAAAATAGTATTGTCCCTAGGGAACAGGTAGAAAAATAACAACAACACATGTACAACATGAGCATCAACATTTGAGTACACCACGGTGATTCTGGAGACTTGACCTCTGAAACGAACTTGAGCATTTAGGCACTAGCAACAATGTGAAATGGCAGTCCATGAACTGCATCCCAAGGAAAAGCTGCTCTGCTCCAGGTGGAGGTCAAACTGCTCTGCCAAGCAACCATTCTAACAGGAATTCATACCCAGTGAAAAATAAACATAAAAAGCTTCATCTCTTAGCAATGCCTCTGGAAACTGATTCAGGAAGAGGAGGTGTATTCCAACTTGTGATTGCAAAATTGCTGCTTGGCTGTTATCCCACCTACAGTGGCACTTACATTTCATGGTTTTTGATGAGTCCGAGACAGACAAAATTTTGTTTCAGTGTATGCCCAGAAGCACTCACAGTTGAATAGCATAGTAGCCACGCTCACAGCTCATGCTAAAACTCTAGCTCAGGCCAGACAGCAGATATTCAGATGCCCATTTTGGCCCAGGAACTTAACCAAGTAAGCATGCTGAAAACATGGTAAGCTCCTCATGTTCATGAATCCCTGTTTCAGGTTAGTGAGACAGAGGCATCACCTACAAGCATCAGAAAACAAACAGGGCGGCACAAGAAGTACAGCGAGAGGGTGAAAACTGAGTTTAAGACAAATTTTCTGACAATGGAAAGAAATACAGCTCAATTGCAAAGGGGCTTAGCAAAGAGAGCTGCTGGAAGGGAATCCTGTTATCAAAGGATACTATGATGGTTAAGAGGCAGGTGGATTAATCGGGTATCATAAGAAAGGAGGAGTCATGAGTAGTCAGGGCAGTGACAGTGTCAAACCAGGACAGTGTTGACAGATAAGTTGAAGGGCAAGTTGCAGGGACAGCACCAAGGAGAATGCAAATGCCAAATATCACCCCGCGTCTACTACCCCTTATACTGGGGTTTTATGAATCTCAGTTCATTCTCTTTCACTCAAGCCACAATTCAGAGTTTCTGCAACACCCACTAGAGCAACACTCCTTGCCCATTAATATCCTCTGTCACTTTGCAGGTGACCATTGCACAGTCATCAGTCTTCCTACATGTCTTCCTACAGTCTTCCATGCTTCCTACACCAGTCTTTGGGGTTCCTGCCTTTTTGCTTATACTGGGATTGCCGCAAAACTTTTAGCAGATCTGCCACCTAGCAGAGCATCCTGAGATCATCCTGAGGTAGTGGCTGCCAGGTTCACAAGGTCGTCACAGGAAGCGCATGCATACATCAACAAGTTGTCGACTAAAAATGAGGCAGTAGTATACAATGGCCATGTAGGTACTATCACCAGCAGCTAAGGTAAAATCACAATGTCTATAAGCCATCAAAATCTGATCTCTGCAGTTGCTTTGTCCTAGGTAATCCCCCAAAATAACTGCTGTGCAAGGGAGGCAAGAGCTCAGTAGACCAGGAACATCTTCCTTCACCAATGTGTTAATATACTTTTTCTTCAGTGATACTATAAGGCATTCTTAATTCTACCATGAGGTCCTGGAGCTGAACTTTTTGTCTCTTGCTCTTGTACTTACCCCAGTCCAGGACACAGGATATGACAACAGTTTTGTATCGTGTTTAAGTTAGTGCCTTGCTTTAACATCGCAGAGGTGTGTGCCTGGGAATAGTCTCTTTCTCCATCCTTACTGAGGGTTTCACTTTTGTTTAAGTACCAATATTCAGCAGTAACTTCACTTACAAAAAGAGCCATTGGGCACAGGAACATGTGCTCTTACCTCCACTCTAAGGCTGGTTGTTTGCTAGCATGGTCCCTTGACTACGTGTGTTACTTCAGTGATCTGTGACTGCCACTGCCTCGGTCCTGGGCAGCTGTCTTCTCAGAAAGCCAACCCTGAATGCCTGAGAAGGGTGGGAAAAGGAGTGGTGAAAGAGTGGAATGAACTCTTCCTTCCCAGCTCAGGGTTGTTTTGTTTGCCACAAACTCTCTCTCAATGCAGTGGGCTGTTTATTACAACTTTGCTCCCATTTCCTTCTGCGCTGGCTTGCTAGGACACAAGGCAATACCTGATAGTGAGCGGGGAACTTAGTGACACTGGCTGCTGTTTTTTCTGACCTGACCCGAGGCAGTGACTTTCTGCTATGGGCTGAGTTCAGGGAACAGAAAATATAAGACCTAGGCTCCAAGAGCCTTTCACTGACGAAAGGTGCATCAGATTCTGTGATTTAATGCAACTTTTCATAGGATATTCAGTGGCTACACAGACTCAGCGCTTGCTATTTTAACCTCCTAGGAAAGACAGTTTGTCCCAACCATTTGCCACACTCAACTATCTAACTCTTAACTAATTAGAGGGCATTATAATCATAAAGGGCATTATAATCAAAATTCCCTGTTAGTTCCTAAGATGGTCCAGCCCCATAGCTGGGTTCTGGCAACATCTTTAAAGAAAGAATGTGACATTTCTTTAAATATGGATAAACTGCTCTCCCATCTCTTCACCCTGTAAATCCTGTTTTCTCTCAACTTGTCTTCTTTGCACTGGGTTCTCTTCCTCTCACACACGGTGATGAGATGTTCTCCTCTTCCCCAAACTTACTCTCTGTGGTGCCTTTTCCCTGGGCTCAGAGCCTGGACAGGAGTATGCTGAAAATAAGCAGCCTTGCACTGCTGTTCTGGAGCAGACAGGCATGCAGAATTGCTGCTTTCTCCTCACTTTACATGCATGCTATCTTGGAAGCGGATCCTGCAACACTCCCATTTGTTCTGCTCTGCCATAGGTAAGAGTGTAAGAGAGGGAGGGGAAAGAGGAAAGGCTTCTAGTTTGCTATACACTGGATTCCTTTCATATTAGGCATAGATAGTCCTCAGTATAGACAAGTCTCCCCTCTCATGGACGTCACAACTTCCCTATACTCCTGGTACAGGCATGTAAGGCCTCTGCTACAGTGGCTATCTTTACAAACATTTAGCAGGTGGACTTTGCAGCAATGGACCTTTAATCTGCTGCATCCTTTCTGAATTTCATCCACAGCTCCTTCTCTCTGTATTTTATTTATTAGGAAGAAAGAAGCTGAGTCTCCTTAAGAAATTTGGATCAGTTCTCCAGCTAATAAAGTTATTTTGTTAACTAATGGTCTTTTCCTAACATGAGTTACATACGAATTATGACTGTGCAAATTTAAAAAGAAAGACCCCCCCCCCAAAGAATATTAATAAATTTGCTGCAAGGACGCTTTCTACGGAGATGATACATTACAAAAGATTAATACCTCACTGAAGAAATGGTAACGTTTATCTTCAAAACAATGAACTCTGGGTTTCATATATGACTACAGGACTATACGGACTATATGACTATATATGTATAAGGACTATATTTTCTTAACTGTGTCCTGGGAGCCCATTTTCAGGAAATGGAATCAATCTGATTCCTTCAGGAATGTATAAAGGGTAAATTCAAGATCAAGCAAACAGGCATTTTTAACATCTGAAATACTGTGTATTCCTTACTCACATTACATTGCATGGAAGCATTGAGTTCCTTTCTGTTCAGAACAAATAGTATCTCCTTGTGCTCTCCTAAATAGGAAACATTGTTAAGAAAACCACTAGGGGGCAGCATATTAAAACTCTTGTGCTATAAAGGATATCCAGAACAATACAAAAATCAATTCTCCCCAAATCCTCAATCTGACATTTAGCAAATTTATTCCGACTACCCCTCTCCTATTTATTATGCTTTTCACACTTCTTCTTAGCTACGTACCTGAAATTAGTAGTGAATCCACTGCTGTCAAACAGCTTACTGCAGGCACGCAGTTAAAATGGAAGTCAGTCTGATTTCTGGAACAGCATTTAGTGGAAAAAAAGAGTAAACAAAGTAGGTAGAACTGATATGAAAAAATATAAAATCACCCAGACTAAACCACTTTTACTTCCTCTGAGGTTTACTGAAATGTTCCAAACCTCTGAGGTCTCCTATAACTTTATTTATTTATTTTTACAGATACATAGCAAAATGCCACCAAAAAGGAAGCACTGGAATTTCCCCTACACTGGAATACTCTCCCACTCCTTCGACAAGCACTACTCCTGGATGACTGTCACATTAAAGCCACTGCCACAGGGCTGGCTCACAACTATGCTGCCCTAGGCACAGAGCCAGAAAAACGATCCAGCTCTATGTTTCACAACCCAGGGAAGCTGGAAGTTGTGTCCTCTCCTCCACCCCTTCTGTCTCTCTTTTCTCCTGGTAGAAAAGGGCTGTTCTCAGTTGTGACTCAGGATAGGTTTAAGGAGCCTAAAAATCACAACAGGCTGATACTGAAACATATGAAAGCTTCTAAACTAATACATTACTTGAAATCCTAATTATTTATGGTCTTTACTGCATTTTAAGGTCTCCAATTGTAGGCATACAATAACTGCTCTTTTATGGCATCTTGTGTTACACAGTGAGCATACAAAACAGTAAGAAAGCTACAGAAATGTGCAACTACCCAAAACACTTCTAAATATGGACCTACAAACACAAGGTACATGCAAAATCATCAACAAAGTACTATGTAAACAGTGTATAACTGGGTCCTCAGAAGAGGAAGTTAAGAACTAATCAAAAGACAAATCATGAGAGCAAACATTTGTATTTTCAAATTGCAAATCTGGCTTGTAAGAGACTGTATCTGTGTCTCTGACTTCTTAATTCAAACAGATGCTCCACATTTCCCAGTGCAAAACCACAATTAACTCTGAAATTAAAACGCAAGCACAATGTCAGCAGAAATCACAAATTTATTAATCCTTAAATATATCAATCATTTACCATTATGGCAAGAAATATGTACACTGTGTCCCACGGTAAACTGCAGTGTTCCAAATGACAGAAGAGAAGTGTATAATTCAACTGTGGTGGAGAGAACAAATCACAATTTCCATCTTGGTGTGGAAGACAAACTTGATCTACGGTAATACGCCAACACCACATGCTATGTTAGAAGTATAAAAAAACCACCCTACAACTAATTTGTTAATTTTAAATACAGTTATGCCACTTATAGCCGCTTCACAAAAAAAAAAAAGAAAAAAAGAAAAAAAGAAAAAAAGAAAAAAAAGAAATTAATGAGAAAAAAATGAGGCCATTACTTTTTTTTCACAGATCCCATTGGCAGGTTAATATGGCTCAACACATTTATTGTAGATGCTTATTTTAAATATATATTGTTTAAAATCACGTAATAATTATCAGAGAAGCTTAAATCCATCTACCATACATCCACTAGTAACAACATCAAAATGTTTAAGAACTGCTTTTGATTAGTAATCAACACAGAAAGGTGAAATTATACAAATTAGGAAGCTTTCCCATTTTATAAACTTCAGGCTGTCGAGTTGTAAATTTTCCACTGCTAAAAAGAACATTGATTGAGATACCATGCATGATACAGTGCTGCAGAAAACAGTTAGCCCTGTTGGTAATAAAACAAATGAGAAAGAAATAACCAATCCCTGCATTTTTCTATTAAAAATGGAAGGGAACAAATCTAAATGCTTGCAAGGATGTAGTTCATAGCCGTGTAAAGGAAGCGAAAATAGTCCCTGTCACAAAGTTTGTGTTCTGAACTGACATTGAGTGCATTCCCTTCACAGTGTACAGACATTTGCAGCCAGGGATAAAGAGCCAAAACAAGCTGGTAATGCTGCAGAGATTGTTGTCCTTGATACTGTATGCTGCCTGATGATTTTAATAAACAAAGAGCAGATTGAGGGGGAAGAGGAAGGAGAAACAAATCTGTGGTAAAAGTGTTACAGTTACTAGAAAACTGGTGTAGTCATAATACATTTCCAGAGAAGCAACAGCAACGTTGGAAAGTAAATAAACTCTTCATACTAAGCTTTTAAGGCCTAATACTTCTAGAGTATATTAACCACTGAAGTGGTCTATAGCTTAAACAAAATTTTAAAATGTTTTAAAGACTCCTTAATAAATTTACAATATATCCAAAAAGTGATAAAAATCTATTTTTCTTTATACTTTCATGTTAATCCTCAAAACCTGCCTCTCAATCATCACTTAGTTCCTTGCAATTTTTAATTCTGCTTAATTATCCAATATAAATTTTCATTTAGCATAGTAAGAAAGCAAAGGTAAAGACTTCAAAAGAAAAAAACCTGCTGACTAGCCAGAACATTGACAGTTAATTCTGAAGTGGCCAAGCCAGCAAATGATGAGATTTTTCCAGTTTACACAGACTAATAAACTAAGAAGGCTTCAGCTAGGACAGAGCCAAGATATTAGCACTTCCACATTTATCAGTGATTTTGTCCATCTACATGCTGTAACAGAGCTGCCAGCGGAAATCCTAACCATTCCTACCAGAACGAAAGCAAAATCCAGGGACTCAGGGGAAAAGGAGGAGTCAAAAAACAGTTCTTAAAAAAACAAAAGAGGGTAAAATGTATTTTTTGTTTCTTTTCCTTTTTTACAAACAGGATAGGTTTTAAAGTTGTCTGTCAAAACTTGACATAAATGGAGAAAAGATGACAAATGTATCCTGTATCTACTGCTGTACATCAACTGTTTTTTTTTTTTTTTTGTCTTTTATGCCTTGCTATTTTCTATTTGCATGGAACATCACCTTCATTTAAATGTTAACAGTGTACAGATGGAATACACAGCAAAATGGTGCATCACAAATGTGTTACGTGAAGAACCTTCACAACTTCATGCACTCAGAAACATGCATGAAGAGAACAGGATGGCCAAGATGGTAATCAACCAGGTGCGTTGGGTACAGATAATGCAAGAGCGGCGCCGCTGATATTTTTAGCTAGAAGGAAGGAGAAAAAAAAAAGATTGCCATTACTACAGTAACATCACCACCAGTTAACAATATATGCTTAAGTGTTAACCGATACTATTAAAAAAAATCCTTCTACAGATCATTTAATACAATACTGTGAAGAAAACCAAAGGAAAAAAGGGGAAAAAAAGCCCAAATGCTCAAGCAAAGCATTCTTTTATTTTTCAAACCACTTTACATATCATTTCAATCTTTACAACATGCCAGAGATGGTGCCAAAGTAGAAATTAATCACCTTCTCAAAGGAGCGAGGGCAAAATTCAAATATGAATCTCTGTTCCAGTTAAACTTACTTCCTTAGCATGTACATTACAGTCACGGCCACAGAGTGAGATTCTCACACAAAAATTGAACTGAGTAACAAAGAAGAGTCAGATGTCATTTACATGCAAGACATGCTAGAGCCACATGTAAAGAAAAAAAGAAAGTTCAGGAACATGTAAGAAAGTAGTTAACTAATTGAGCTTATAATATCGTTTGTATTACCGTAGCATCTGGGGGCTGAAGTCATGATTAGGATCCCGCTGTGCTAGGCACTGTACAAACACAGAACAAACTCTTTACTCAAGTTTCTTGCTGTTTGGTATTTAACTTATGATAGTATAAGAAAGTGCAGTGTGTGATAAAGTGAGTAAATATAGGCCTGAGAATCACAGGTTTGAATTTAGGTTTAGGAGTCAGTTTCAGGCCCAACAGCTCTTTGACTGTCTATGCAGGTTCACTCTTTGTGTCTATGCAGACACAGTTCTGCACACACGCTAGCACAAATTCTTAAGAACACTGAATACAAAGACGGATTTCCTACCCCCAGTCGGACCACTCAAACAGAGAAAAACAATGGGCAAGACAGAAACCCAAACTTGTTTGGACTGTCTCACAGCAAAAACTACAAATAGAATTTATACATAAACTAAATATACTTTTGTGCTCGTATTCTTCTCCAAGTCAATTATCTGCTACAAGAAATATCTCCATATAGCTATGGCTACCAGAGAGCTCAGTACTGTCCTTAGATTTATGTACTCATTACTGTAGTTCTGAAAACAAGTAAGCTACTGTCCACAGAGCAACTGATTTGACATAATCTAAGATACTATTTGCAAAAGCAGATCAGTGCTGTAATTGCCTTTGCAAGTTTATTAGATTTGAAATTCTTGACTGGAAATTGTGCGTAAGATTTTTTTTTTTATGACAGAAGTGCCATTATTAACTACTGGGTATTGGTAATAATTAAATAAACAGTTGTAGACTGCATAAATTTCAAACGCAAGAAAAGAAAGGACAGATCATCAGGAACAATATTGTAATTAAATTTCTTATGTAGTTTTCCAAAACAGAGCTGCTGGTGTGACAGGTAAAAGTAAATGTGAAGTTCAAGACAGTCGACAAGACAGTCAGGATGGCAAGTTCTGACATGATGCTATGTGGGAATCTACCAGATAAACTTGAGAAGATGGGAATTAAAGAAAGAATACAGAGTAAATCAACTAAAAGAAAAATGATAGCACTTGGGCTGAAAGGGGAGCTGAGGAGATTCAGTAATCTTTGTCAATGACAAAGCAAAAGCAACAGGACTGACCTCATGTAATACATTTAGACATAGGTGGAAGGCATTATAAATATGGAGGAAAACAGGAGTCTCGTATGAGAAAAACCAAATGAGCTTAAGGTCTGGGTAATTCAGAAACAGTACGTGTAATAACAGGAAGTACAAAGCTAAATGCTCAGGAAAAGTTTCTATATAGTCATTAGTTGGAAATAACAGTTGCGGATAAATACATGGCTGTCTTAGAAGATTGGCACATCTGCTAATATAATGTAAACAACAAAAGTGCAAAATCATGCCAGAAGACAGGAGCCGTGGCACTTTCAGCAGGGTAAAGAGAGAAATTGTGAAGTTAAATAAAAGCCTTGACCACAATTATATGCAGTATTTCAGAAGGACTCAAGCTAGTGCAAAGCCAAACCTCAAACCAGAAAAGACATGTTGGAGAGCTATCAAGGTAGCTTGGAAAACAGAGATCCTATCAAACAAAGCTAACCAAGGCAGCATTGTTTATTTACCCTATGAAAATAGGAGGTGAGAAGTGATCTGATCACCCTTTATATAAAATATCTCGTCTGCATATCTATCTACCCAGTGTAGGAGAACAATGATGACATTAGAATAATCAGGAATACATTGCATATGACTAAAATTTAAGGCTGGAAAGTAACCAGCAGAGAAATGGTATTTTAGGACAGTAATAATTAGCAAGTTGAAAAAAAAACCAAACACCTCTCTGAATTTAAGATGGGAGTTAGGTAAAGGATTTATACGACATTGCTGCCAGCACTACATAGGATCTTTCTAAGGCTATACGACAATCTCGGAGCATCTCTCCTTAAGCCTTAGTCATGCCCTAAGGTGTTGAGCCATTACGTCTCTTTTGTGGCCTTTTCGTTTTGAATACATTCTCACAATCCTAAAACTTCCTGTCTGACCGTCAGAACACGTTCAGAACACCCACAGACATAGACACAACTGTGCAGGCTCAAAAAAATCATGTCTCAGCTTCTTTTCCAACCCCTTGCATCCTTAGCAGTCCCAGAAATCCTTATTCTTGGACAGCATGAGCAGCTATAAAGAACAGGCAGTACTTGAGTCTGAAATACTGTCACAGCTTCTGTGAGGAGTATCTCAGATTTGTATGGGCAACCGTATTCCCATGAGATTTGCATTTTGCAGACTCTGCAGCAGCCAGATGCACTGCACATGCCCTTTATATTGCAGAGAAACAAACTTTGGTGAGTGCTTGCAGGAGCAGTACATGTCACAGGATGCAGCAGCCCATCATACATGCTATACGTTACATGAACAAGTACTGAGGCTCCTGTTAAAACACTGTAACACAAACAGGACAAGCTGCAGAATATGCAGATATAAAGTATAGCTCCATAAAGTATTATTAGAAATATTATTGTTAAGGAATTGTTAAGCAAATTCCATAATCTTCCATGAAAATAGCAATACGATGGGTATTTTGTTGCCCTCTGTTTCTGGCGTCTAAGGATAAGTGTGGTAAGTTACCTTGTTCTTTTCTCTTAATTGTTATCTCTTATCAATATGTTTAGGTTAAGAAAGTTAAAAAAAAAAAAAAAAGATACCTCCCCCACCTTCCAAATGCTCTCTTTAATCTTGGAGATTAAATAATACCCTAGTCCAATTCCTGTCAGTCACTTACAGACTTACTGTAGACAGACACTTACTATAGACACTTACTGTCCAGGGTGCACCAGAAAAGGTGAACCCATTTAACTTATGCTTTCTGGCTCTACATATATCCAGGTCAGATCCCTTGAGAAAAAGGTCCGTTATTAAAACATAAAAAAAAAATCTGTAATACTTCATTTCAGGAAAACGTAACTACTCTATCAATATTATCTGTTTAAACACTGGCAGTGCAGCTGGGATGTGAAAAACAGGACGACATGGTTCCTGCTCTCATTGGTTTCCCATTTTTAAATAAAATACAATAGCTATTGCTAGGTAACCAAATTACCTTCTTCCTAAATATATATATATATATATATATATATATATATATATATGTGTGTGTGTGTGTGTGTGTATACACACATTTCATCCTCGATGAAGTTTAATACTTTGTTCTATCATATTTAGGTAGTCCTGTGTGGAGCCATAAGTTGGACTCAATGATCATTGTGGGTCCCTTCCAACTTGGGATAGTCTATGATTTTGTGTTCCTTACTTAACTGAATATTATTTCATTTAGGAGGATTATGTTGCAAGAAATAAATTATGGGACAAACTCAGGTTAGAAAGATGAAATCTAAGCTCTTATCATCCACACTGGCAAATTCAGCCATTATCCGCATTAAGACACCCCATATAAATGTAATTACATCTTATACAGAAGGCTTGCACCTGAGCAAGCTAATACCTACGTCAGTGCTACCTAACTGGGAAATGGTCTAATATAAGTGTGTCTACTTAAAGAAGTCTACAAGCTTGGGCTCCGAGAGACAGGGTAGATTAGTGAAGACTGAAAGCAGAAAAAAGGAAAAGGACTTGAGCAGAACCTCTTGAAGAAACTGTGACTTTCATTACTGCAACTGTGAGTGTGCTGTAATTTACACTGCTGAAATCTGGCTCAAGGAATTCTGCTTTGTGCTCACTGAGTCACAGCATGATTCTGAGGGTATGAGAGGGCAATCAGAGATGTCTGAATGAAAGAAAACAGATAAATGATGACAAGAGAGATTTCAGGCTTACCCACACAGGTTTAGTAACTATCAGACAATGACTGTTCAGCAGTCAAGCAAAAGGAGTGTAGGAAAAGAGGTAAGACAGTGATAGGTACTTGTGCAACTTAATTTGTAAAGGAAATACATAAACTGGCTCAAAATCAACTTGCAAAGAACATAGCTGGGTCTGAGTGAGTAGAGGTGGTTGGGAATCACAGAAAATGTTATTCAAATTTCAGTTTTTCAGAAAACAGACACTGTTTTTCTTGAAATTTTCCTGTCAGCTCTAACACCTCTATGTATCATTTTTTTTTTCCTCCAGGTCTTCCTAAAATCCTATTTCAAGTTTTACAGTCCTATTTTGCACGACTTGTGTCAGGCCTTATCTATATTAAATCATTTTTCTCTTCAACCTCTCAGCTCAGGGACAGAGCTGGATCTGTGGGCATCACGGTTGAAAATAACAACAACAAGGCATTATTTTAAAAAAAATATTTGCACAAATACTACAGGCACACTACTGAATATAATGCACACTGCATAAATAACCACAAAAAATTACACTATCAAGAGGACAGTTTCATAGTTTTAAGGCCAAAAGCAGCTATTAGACTATCTGGTCTGATATACATAGTTTAAGCTTGTGGTCTGAATTGTTTCTTACTTGATGGGTACTGTTGGTGACCCTGAACGGTGAAAGTGAACATTCTGCCATTTCCCGTCACGACGGTGCCACACCCGCGTTTCCTCTGACTGCATTGTCTTTGGCATCCCACTTCCATCCATGTACTGCGTGAGCCGTATATATGCAATGCAAGCAGCATCGTCACCCACAAGGTGGACATGAGGATTGAGGATAATGGTGTGGATTGGCTTATTACTTTTGGATAATGCTAGGAAACAAATATACACAACACACAAACAAGACAAATTAAATTTTCTCTATGTAAGCCAGAGTAACTCATCTCACCCCATCATACAAAATCAAACCATCAAGCTTAGCAGGTACAAGGCAATAATCTCTGTTTACTGTTAATCATTACTGACAACTAGCTAAAATACATTTGTAGAAATGGGCACAGTCACAGCATGAAGTATGCTGTCCTCTTTCCTGTATGAGAAACAATCAAATGTTTTAGAGTATGTCTTATTTATCCAAGCAGGGGCCAGACAAGTCTCCGTAACCATCCATACACAATTATTTGACCGTGACCAATTCTAGGGCACCCTAAATAGCAGCATTTTATAGTGATTGATATACTATTATATGTAACTTCCTCCTCTTTGATCTGGCAATAAGTTTGTTGGAAGAACCTCAATAATTAGTTTCTTAACACTTGTAGCAATAACTGCTACCTTTTTTAATACCTTTTTAAAACCTGCTTACAAAAACAACTGAGTAATTTGACGTCCTATTTCTAATCTGCTATCTTCATTGAAAATGTCCAATTGGGTTCCTGGTCATATTTCAGTACAATCATCCTCCAGGTGACATGTTCTATACAAGTGTTTGGAGACTCTGGGATGAGGTGCAAGCTGCCACCAGGTATTTCAGTGTGCATGGCCACAGAAGGCAAGGCCATTGTCTCATTCAGATAATCTGCTGATCAGATCCTCAGCAGTATAGACTGAGCAACATCTTCCCCAAAACAGCATGTAGTAGCAGTTGTTATAAACTCACTGTAAGTGTTGATTGTTACTTGCACTCACACTCTAGTCACGATTTAATGATTTTCCTTTTAAGTATACTTGCAGCATAGCATGATGTACTCTTTTTTGTAACGGAAAAAAACTTATAAGAATTATTTATGTTACTATTTTATTACATATTTATTTTATACACCTTAATTTTCTCTCCAAATACCTAAATTTTCTTCAACTTTCCAAGGTGCTATATGACGTATGAATGAGTGCAGCAGAAACAAACAAAAAAATCATACATAGCCAAACTCCAAATGAAAAAAAGTCTCCTTCCCCTGCAATCAATCAACTCCTAAACAAAAATGCTGCTTAGACTGGAGAAATACATTCACAAGGGACAGATGAAGATATACAGAGATGAAAATGGAATGTTTACCATTTTCAAAGTAAAAACGGTGAAAGTCCATCCCTTCTACTAGATTACCCAAAGCTTCAGGTTCAAAAGACGTAAGGCCTGGATCACAGATTTTTCTGTGGAAAAGAGGAAATTCCGTAATAAACACATGCAGTTACGTAGCACAATGCTGGACTGAACTTTCTAAATGTTTCCTTTATTCTTATTGAAAACTTACTTACATATAACATTGTACTGGAAAAGAACATAATTTAAACAGGGAGCATTAACGGAGTTCTGGTTTCACCTAAATCAGTAAATTTGGCAAGCTTACGTCAGGGCTACTAGATTTCACATCAGTCGCCATTTGACCAAAAGAAAGATTGCCAAATATAGCCACACAAGACAATCCTATGACAATTTATCACAAGTTTTCACTTGTGACTCTGGAAACTGCCTCAGCACAATCCAAAAATTATTTTTCATGTCTCACACCATTGTTTAGGTAAGATTTTATATGTTTTTAATCTAATAAAACTTAGACAAGAATTCAAAATAAGTTTCTACTTGACATTTGTACAACACAGGTTTTAGTGTGATCACACCAATGCGTTGGCAAATCTTTAAATGGGAAGAGCAGTGTCACTGTTGACCTGCGTGGCTTGTGCTTCAACAGGGCAGAATCCACCCAGAGAAACACAGGAGACCAAATGCAATGCTGAGAAGTGTTTTCCTCTGCTTCTTTTTTGACTTAGGAGGAGTGGGGAAGCAGTGATGAAATTGTGCCTTTGCACAGAAAAGCCAAGAGAGAAATCAGTCAACTTTCCCTCAGCAAATTCTTGCACAGAAATGCACAGTGCTCAGTAGAGACTGGTGGAGCCTGAATCCTACATGGTCCTTCATGCCTTAAAGTGCACATGGGATTCTAGCTACTATCAGTCTCTACAAACACTGCAATTTTTCTGTTAAAATAGGTTTCCACTGTGTTTTCTGGATTGGATATCAAAAACGTGACTTTACTTTCATATACCAAGATAGGCTACTGCATATTTTGTGTCAGTATGATGATCCTGTCTCGGCATAGCAGTACCTCAGATTTACACTAGCACCTCCTCTGAAACTGGCATCCAGGCTAGTGTAAAGCTAAGACAAGGTGGCAACGAACAACTCCTATGTTTCTTGAGGGTATTTGAGAATAATCTTCAGCAATACATAAATACAAACACACACACTTGTATTTGTTTATTTACAAATACATTTTGAAACGTACTTTGAGATACATCCACTCTCCTCCGTCTCTCCAAAATGAGAAAACTTACGTGTAAGCTTCAAAGTCCCCATTGTTGATAGCTTCAATCAACTGCTCAGTAACCTTGATAATCTCCTGCTTACGAGCTAGAGAGAGATACAAACACAACCCTTAAAATGGAAAGTAAAGTGGAAGGTGACAGCTGAAAAGCTGTCAGAACAACAGCTGTAACAAAGGTATTGTCATTCTTCAGCTGGTACAACTGCCTTTTCTCTTCCTTGTCTATGATCAAAGGGCACTATGTTATATTACTACTATACATTATTTTGCCTTCAGCATTCACAAAGAAATTAAACAGTAAGGATCAATCTCCTTTCCTATCATGGATTTAGTCTTCTTTCTGTCACTGAAGGATCTTCTGTTTGAAAAACAAAACCAAACCAAACCCAAATCTCCAGCTCTTTTCTTTGGATTAAAGGAAGCTGATGATTGCTTTACAAGTGATGGTCTAATGTTTTACTTGCAGATGGGGCCTTTAGCTGGTAAGCATATAATGATTTTCAGAAATCTTTGTAACACCTGGTGTTCACTTTGCTTAAATGTACACATTTGGCCAAAGAGGAATTCAGACCCTAAGCCTATAATCAAGATCCCCTGGTGCAAAGCTCGTGGATTACATATAATGCCTACACACCCACGCAAGTCTAATTACAATACAGTGTCTCTCAGCTCTTGACTTCTGTGACTGTGACTATCTTTTGCTTGCAAAATGTGTAACATTTACATTACAACAAACCTCAATCAGATCATTTGGGACTATTACAGTACAACTACTAACTAATACTAATAAAAGCTAAATAGGAACAGAAGAATAAAACATTATTAACAACAAGCAGAATACATATTTTTCCAGTAAGAATATTCAAACTTCCAACAGTTTGCAAACGCCTCGATTTCAAAGGCAAAAGTATGTGAAACAGTTTCTCCTTGATCCATCAGTAAAGAAAAGATCACAGGTCATTTGCTAATGTTGATAGGACTTACACTACAACAGTGCACAGTAAAAAAAAATAATAAAAAAAAATCCTGAATCCTGCACATGGTATGATCATTGGTAACACCAGTTACTCTACGAGGGCTAAGTACTGATACTTTCAGAAGATGGAAAACCTCATTGACTACACTTTGAAAACTGACTTAAAGTTTGTTTTTTTTTTTTTCCTAGGAAATGAGATTTATAATTTTGTACTTTACATTCGTAATTTGAAAACTTCAACCTTACACTGATAAATTTCAACCAGAGTGGCACTGCTCTCAATACAGATTTTTATGAGTTTAATGCTAAGGAGGTAAGGGAGAGAGATTTTACTGGTACATTTTCAAGGATTTAACATATGTTCAACTATTCATTAAACCTCAGAAAATCAATTTGGAAGACTAAGCTTGAAATAAAAAGAAAATTAAAATGTTGGCAACCAGACTTTAGTAGATCTCATACAAGCAATAGCTTTAATTGTCCTGCACACTCCTACACATGGATTAGACAATTCACACACACACTTGTTAAGTCCAAAGTGCTGAGGCAGTTCTCATTCTTCTTCAAAAAGAAAATGTGGGGGAGCATATGCAGAATGTAAATCTCCAGTGCTGTACTGCAAGAACTGGCACCATGATGTTAGACCCTCATCATTTCTTTTATGCTCTGCCATTCTGCATTTAAGTGCACACCTAATGCTTTCAGATAGAAAGCATCAAAAAGAAACCAGAAAGGAATGAAGTAATGGAGAATAACTGGATATAAATGTCCAGTAAGACTTTTTGTGAGTAGTTTTTGATTACCAGACAGCATGCTGGGTAAGCATATTTAGTGTACAAATCCCCTTATTTTTTCACAAATATTGTGGAAACAACAAAGAATTTTAATGAAGAGATCTTTTTGACTGTAGATCAGCAATGGCTCTACTGTCTTACGCTCAAACAACACAGAAGAAACTGTGGACGTTGTGTTGCATTGTCAGCACAAGCCAAGTGGTAGGATGGTTGACTAAGAAATAATGGTGCAGTGTTCAGAGAGGCTGACAAAATGAAAGCCAGAACATGCAGACTGCATGCAGGGGGGAAATCACTAGTTTTACATGCTACATCTCATATGCATGTAACTCAACTAAAGGATCTGATTAAATAACCTGGTAACACATTCCAATCAGAGATTAGAAAATCACACATTATTAAATCAGACAGTGGAAAATGAGGTAAAATTTCTGATGAGCTGCTACACAATTCTGAGATCATGTTATTGGGTAACTGTTAGACCAGTGTAAGCAATGAAAGTGTTTGTAAAGGTACTGTAGTTTCCACATGCAAGAGACAAAACCAGATGGCCATCTTGTGATTTCACTTCACTTGGCTAGTGACAATTGGCAATATTTCCTTTTTGACTAACCTCAATCATTTCTTTTCCAAGTGTTATCATGACAAGTCCCCAGTTAACTTGCATACTACACATGCTCTGACAGGGAACAGCAAACAACAGGGAACATCTGAATATATAGACAGCATTCTGTGAAATAAACTGAGGCTGATTATTTTTATTTTTTATTTTTTAGATAAATGGTGTGTAACAACTCGATTTAGTTACATAACTTCATTCACTAGCACACCTGCTTGTGCCTTTGGTAGTAAGAGTTAAAGCCACGTGAATGCAACCTTAATGATCCTATGACTCCATGAATGACAGAAGTTCCTTGCTGTGACCTTTTGAGATTTTGAGACTTGATTTCAATCTGAATGTGCAGAGAAATCTTTGCAAACACACATTTAAAAATATTTTGGGTCAATAAAAATGTATTTTACAACATATATTTGATGTACTGAATTACAAGATTTAATTCAATATCAACCCAAGAAAGGAAAAATGGAACCATATTGCCAAATTGCTTTTATTCTGTTGTTTCTCCCAAAATTAAATTGCAGTGGAATACAATTTCATGAGGCTTTCTTATAGAAGCCACCTAATATTACAGAATAGGTTCCAGCGCAGTTTCTCTGGGCAGTACTAACAGTTAGTAGAGCTTAGTCTGCTGACTGATCCATGGAGTATGAAGAACATCCAACAGGAAGCTCTACACGCTGGCAAAGTAAGTAAATGAGATTAAACGCAGCATCACTGGCTCAAATCAACCACCAACCGACTCCAGCACTAGCGTCAATTCTTCCAGTACTTGTGGAAAACTTTGCAGTTCACAATGGGGACTGTCAGAAGCAGAACAATGCTGCCAAGTCATTTGCCTTCCAACTCATCTCTCAAGCTTTCTACAAAATTCCAACCACCACATGAAAGTCTATGCGAAAGCAACTATGCTACTCTTTCCTTTCAGTAACACACAGACGATTACAGTTGTATATAAGCAGCCCAAGAAAATCAGATTTCTTCTTATTCAGTGGTATGCTATGCAATCTCATAGGCAGAAAGTGACTAAAAACCAAAGGGGCAGTGTAATTCAAAAACTGGAGTTCCAATAGGATTTGCCCTCTGTGCAAAATCCCCCTCATTCTCGGCATTTCTGATTTGAAAGCAAGAATGAACATTACAAGAAAAAGATGGCCAAGAAGGCGGCAATATGAAATTTTATACTTTTTGCGTAGGTATGTGAGTGGGCAGAGAGAGACAGTACAAATACAGAGCAAATGTATTTTAGCCTATAAATATGTTGTTTAGGAAGCTGAAGTTTAGCCTGGGAGGAAAGAAGAGAGAGACAGGAAGGGCAGGGAAATGGGGAGAACTGGAATACTACGAGCAGAAAATTGGAAGGAGACTGAAAACCACGAAGAGAGGAGGAGGAAGAAAATTCAGCTGTTGCTTGGTGAACATGTGAAGCAAATCAAATGCTTTTTTTCTTAGTGCAAGGGAAGAAACTGGAGGGCACTGGAGATGAACAGAGGTGAAATGGATATTGGTAGGACAGAAATAATTACCACCTATTAAAGTGGGAAGAAAATTACCAAATTTTCCGTATAAAATTGATGGACTCTGTGTAATGTATGCTTTTTCAAACCTCCATTTTTTTCCCATCTAAACATGCAACAAACTAGTCAAGGACAAGCGAACAAACAAGGCAGCAGGGAACGGGCATCTGGCCAGCTCCCATCTGCCAAATAACTGTCACTCACAATCACTGTTTTCATTTGATCATTATTTTTTTTAAATCTAATAAACTTTGCTTGTTTTGAATTCTAGGAGAACTATGTTGTTTGATGTACAGTGGTGATTTGATTCTACTATACTTTTTAATGTGCAGTACAAATTCCCTAATTAAAGTACCTCAACTTAGGTTAAAGCAGGTCAGAGATCAGTATGCTCTCTCAGTGCGATGACATAATCAGACAAAACCAAAAGGCATGGCTTCGCTGGCATTATAAGCTGCGTGTGTTACAATTCCATAGAGTCCTACAACTTTTTCTGCATGTTCAGATTTTTATTTAAAGAATCCCCTATTTCAGTTATACCTCAGGTAGCACTGACTTTGTATACAGGACAAGACCGTAATATTTGCTAGCACTAATTCCATGCTAAGGACAGATTGGTGTCAACAGAAATAAACAAGAACCCCAGCAGCACAATTACAACTCTCACTGCACCTTTTTAAAACAAAAGAGGCAAAATGAAATCTGAAATGAACTATATGTAAGCATAGTTACTACAGGGGTAGTTTTCAAATGGCTATTTCCACAGAGTGATATGCTTTGGGTCAAACTCACTTACTAGATGCAAAGATATAAGCTCATCCATGCTGTTAGTGAACTGCATCAAAGGACCCAAGGAAAGGAAGTATTCTATAAGAATAATGAAATCACCAGTCTAGTGTTGCATTTCCTAAGCCATAAAAATAATCCTTTAGTTCAGGTGCAATGACCATGGTTTTAAATGGTGCTTTTTAAGGAAAAGTGCTTAATTATTCTTTCCCTTTAAAATATCATCACATGTTCAGAGTGCTTCAAGGGCCGTATTTAGCCTTATGTTATATAAGGGTTCTATAGTGTCTGGCAATGGTTTTCTATGACGTAAAACTACACAATCTCTGTAAGTGAAGGATTACTTAGCAAAAATAAATTCAATGTTTTTAAAATAACCGAGGTGTGAGGAAACACGTTGTTAAAAGGAGTCAGAAGGTGCAGAGCCATTTCCCTAAAAACTAATGACAAAAAAGACTGCAGATAGTGTAGCAGAAAGCTAGCATAAAATGGCAAACTTCTGTGGAAAGGTTGGTAGCTTTTATATCCTTTGCTCAGAATATGGGTGAAGTAAATCCATTAAAGAAAAGACCATGGACCTACTCTCTAAATATAACCTTTACCCCTGTAGGGATAGTGTGTTAAAGTCATAAGGTATTAATGGTTCAAAAAAAAAAGTATGACCCCTGCTTTGGCAAATGAGTAGGTACATGACTAATACAAAGGCAGTTCAAACAAAAATATTATGAAGAACAGTTATAAAAAGATCAAATAATAGGAAAAGAACAGAAGAGAACATATTCTAACATTGACTAAAACTATTTCTGCAGCAGTGCTGTTGTACATAAATTGACTTTAAATAGGTTATGAACCTTTAGGCGTGTTTAACTATTTTTTCTCTCACTCAACTACAGGGTAGGGATAATCTTTCATAATTAAAGAACACCATTAACACCAATATCTAAAAAACACAAAATAAGTATAAACAACATTTACTCAAAAAGCATCTAACACTATAAATGCCTTAATCCCCAGTGCAATCCCCTAGCTTGTGAAATAAAGTACCACAGAACAAAAAAGTTTAAAAAACAAAAGCAAAACCTTATTCTTGAAGAAAACTATGGGGCTTTTTTCCCTTCCTGTAGCCCCAAGCAATGTCAGTAAATTCACTCTACAAGAATCACACACGAATAACAAATATTTTTGGTATTTTAATTGTGGAGAGAAGGTGTAGAATAGCAGTGAGCAGTACATGTGTGCAAATGAAGTCTTCAAAATACATATACCAGAAACTACATGTTTTGTGAAACATGGAAAAGAAACCTTGGTAACTGATGACCATTTTACCCATGAAATTGTTCAAAATTAACACCAGTATGTTTGTTCTGAAAAAATATTTTTTCAAGTCTTTATGCTTCATTCAGATAATGGAGTTACTTTCTACTTTCATTAATACTCTACATGATTGACTACCTAATTACAGTATTGGAATGGTTATTAATTAACCCCCACTGATTTTACAGGAATACTCAGGTTTTGTTGTTCCTTGGCATATTTCTTTTAACACAGAATAACCCTAGGAACAGCCATTATACAGGCAAAGCATAAAAATAAAGCTCATATATTTTTGGTCTTTCAGAAGACAGCTTCTTATCAAATAAGCACAGTGCAGACAGCACCTGCAAGAGGGCCTGTGAAATCCATAGCAAAGACCAATCACCCCCATCTTTCCATTAACACCCAAATCAGGGAACTGCATGCTCCTTACTAAAAGTTTTCTTTGAAACTGATAGTGATGAAATCCCCGTTGAGGAAAGTACCTTTTCAAAAGAATGAGGTAGCTGGTTTATAAGTTAGCATGTGAACTTGGAGATGATTAAAATGATTCTGCTTCTTGCCCACATGTTGTTTCTCAAGGATAAAATCATTCAAACTTTTCAACTCAGTACTCTTAGCTGCATATCTTTTTACACATCATATTGCATTAACCTCACAACATTTTGGACAAGTACAAATACAGACAAGCAATTTTGTTCTCCCAACTCCCCTCCCTTATAGTCAACGGAAAGAAAAAAGCACTTTCAGGGCACAATCCATTTTACCCTAAAATAGATGTCTAAGATAAGTGTGACTCATCTGACCTATTTGCATTGACTATAAAGGGAGTCTAGACAACTAGCTCCCATATAAATAACTACACTGTAGATGTCCAAACCTGCGGAAACAAATCCTACCCATTATGCTACCATTTTAATACAGAACAGTCCTTACCAAGGTAACCTTGGCTTTCTGAAACTGATTAACACAATAAGGACCTACCTTAATTTCTTATCAGAATATGGTACCAGCAAACAGCAATCAGATGAAAAGCATACAGCTGCTAATACTATTTCTATACTCTGAAGATGAGCAAAATTTGGGGGGGGGTGGTCAATGGAAGAGACTACAGATTTTCTTCGTGTTGTATAATGAACTCTGGTTATATGGATGTACCAGATACATCACTCAACTTTACATCGTGCACTGCTACCCTAGAAGCAGAGAGGAACACAACAAGTGTCACCAAATGTTGTACAGAATCATTCTATTCACACCAACGCTTGAGAATTCTCTGCTGATAATTTCTCATATAATTTATTCCACAAATAATCCAAGAAACTAAATTTCTGTGAAGGAAAAAAAGCAAATATGCGACAAACGACAGATTGAATCTTAAATGTACATGAAAAACACCTAGATCCTTCAATGACAAGCATGCTTCAGGGGCTTTATTTTTCAACAACTCTATCAAAATTTAGTGCATGTAAGATCAGAGTTTACACCTCAGCCCACCTCTTGTAGTCCAAAATACCTTAAACTTTGATTTTGAATACAATATTTGAGTTGTCATCTTGTGAGTAACACCTCATTCCTAGTGCCTGTTGATTCTAATGATTCACTCTGATTCAACCGTTGATGACATAGGTGGATGGTTTGGAAGGGTTTTTAAGGCTACTGACTGTCTACTACCTTCTGAAAACCCTTCAAGCCTACTATTTGCCTAATGAAAATTTAATTCATTAGGCATGGAAGCAAAATTCTGAAAAATCATCCCCGCAAATCATTTTTCTAGTTTACACTGACAAAAAAGATCAAACAAAATAAATGTATTGACTATTTAAATCTTATATGCAGTAAGTAGCTTCCTTTTATTTATATGTAGTTAATTATTTCTAAAGATGCTCTCTAATACTTGCACTGTGTCATATGTTGGAAATGTTTATTTTTATTGACAAACCATTTACAGTCCCAGAACAAAGCTGTATCAAGTGCAGTTACAAGATACTGCACTACAGTTTCACAACATGTTAAATTAATCATGGAACCCAACTCAATTAATCATGGCTCCCAACTCAAGAAATAACATTTGAAGTCTTGATAACTGAAACATTAATAAGCTTTGACACTGTGAACTTTTTAATTTAAATTATACTTCTAACTAATTACCCTAATACAGTCAGAAATCTTTTTGTTTTTCACTAGTTTTTTACAATGGAAAAATCAATAATAATCCTCAATTCTGTATCTTCTTCCTTTTAAATATTTAAGTAAGTTTTAAAAGCTATGAGATGTGTTGTGGTAATAATAATAATTTCTGAACAATAATTCTATGAAATGTGGTATTTGGCTATTTTACTCATAGGAAAACTATGTTCTCTTTAAAATTATATTCCTGAATACTCCAAGCAGCTATTAGATGTATTACTTTCCAGGACTTTCTTTTAATTACATGATAATCCTTCCTCATCACACCACATTTACCTCATCTCTTTCTGATGTCTGTGACAGCCGATTAAAACCTATGAAGTTTAAGCAGCTAAGAAATCAATATTTTTCTATTTTTTTAATTATATGTGTGCAATTATAGTAATTGTTACTTTGCAACAAACACAGAGTGAATTCAGTTCTGTAATACACAGAGATAACACTGTAGTCTATTTTAGCTCCCACTTTCTTACCACTGTGTTGTCATGAAACAAAGGTCAGGTATGATTCATCCAGGTAAACTTTGAAGCCCTCCTCATTTTCCAGACACTTTTGTCATAAAGAAATTGCACATGCCTTTGATGCCCCCAGTCCTGTCTTCTACTCTGACTTCACTGTATAACTTTTTCCTTTTAAATTCTCAAATTTGCCTTTGAAAACAGCCACTGACCTGAATACTCCTGTGATGGCATTTAAAAATCATAACTGCTTGAGCCTGTATCATTCTTTCTGTAACTCCCATGTTGTTCACCCCAAACATCTACAGAGCAGTATTAATACCAGGGTAGTACTACTTCCACTGATTTTTTACTATTGTTCACTGCTAGTGAAAGTTATGCATTACGACATGAATGCAGATGTTTATAGACACTATTTTCCAATCTTTTTTTCTGTTGAGTGTAAATCTGCCAAATGTACACACCCCAATAGTTCTTTTTTATTTATGTTCCCAGTATTCTAAAACAGATCATTAGAGCTACCCCAAGAAAATTCCATTTCAAAATTATTTTAACTCAAATGTGTCTTCTGTTAGTCACACGAGCAGTTTTTACCCTAATCACGTTACTGATGCCTTCTCTCAGCACCTATTTAAGTTCTTTTTACTTTTCTTGAATTAATCCTATTCTTGGTAGACAATAATCTTTCCGTTCCCTGAACTTTCTCAGGACACAGGACTGCAGATTCCTATTAAATGTACAGCTACAGAAAACACAGACTATCATGGCCATTTATAAAATCATATTACAACAGAACCTGACATTTTAAAAACTTACTTGAGGACAGGTGAGGTTACAGGGACTTTACAATTTGTTTGGTCACTGAAGCTAGTTATTTAACTAAGTTAAATATGATGGTTATTGGGACAAAGTTAGTTTGAAGCTTAAGAAGGAAAAAATATAAGCAAGTCTGGTGCATATTCAGATACTAGGTTAATTTCTGCTGTTTTGCCTTCTAGAACTTTGGCAAGCTCTGAATTTCTTAACTGTGAATGATTTAAACAAAACAGCTGGTAGGCTAAGTACCAGCTGTAGTAGTACCATTATGTTTCCACCAAGCGGCTTTACCAGAATAGTTTCACCTAATACTTTTCCTGCCTCATAGCAAAGCAGCAGATTGTTGTTTAATCTGACTGCTGCTGTACTCCTTAAATTGAATTCTATCTGCACCTTTTCATAGTGATTTTGGAGAAGTTTATTTTACGGAACAAAGTGGATAAGAAGTGTGCATGTTTCTGAAGTCACAGAATGAACAGAATAAATGCCAGATTGTCCACTTTCTTAAGACGTGATGATATATACTATGCTATTAATACACCACACCTAGATTGTTACCTAAATTTGGTAACAAAACTAGTATGAACATCTACATTTAAACATTAACAATGGTTTTAGCACTATTAACTACCTAATGAAGCAGGAAATGTGAGGCAGCTGTAATTCAAATCTGAAAATGTTGGGTACATAATGGATTTTCTTGGGATATCCACTGCAGATGGAACAAAAGTCTTATGACGTGTTACTGATAGCTTTGCAGGTTATATACGTGATTTTCCTATTCATTCCTCCCATTTTCAAGGTTCTGTGCAGTGGCACTGCCAGCACTGGTAGTTCACATTTGAATACAGTCACGTTGCTAACATAACGTGCCCTGCTGAAGCATAGTATACAGGTAGAACAGCTTCTTCTACCCTCCGTGCAAGAAAGCCTCTGTATCTTAGTCTACTGTCACATTGACAGATACACCATTAACTTCCTTTTCTGTCATGAAACAGCCAATCTCTCATTTAGAACTATTTTTACAACTACAGAAAAAATAACTTAATTCCCACTTGTCAAAACAGTTATCTAAAGAATTAAGAAGAGCTTTTCCATTGTGCAGCAGTGCTCTGCTCTCAGTGTCAACAGGGTTCCAGGTTGCCAATATCTAAATATCCTGTTCCTCCCTAAGAATAAAACTAATATTTTAGTCTCACTTGTCAACAGTTGTGACCTGGGACAACCCATTATCTACAGGACTGATTCCCCTCTCACCTGCATTAGTAGTACCTAGGAAAAATTCCACTCAAATTCCCATTTAGACGTCACCGTTACCAGTGCATTTGCCCATTCCTAGTTTCAGAGAAATTACCCTTACAGGATGCAAGATCAGAATCTGGCAAGCAGAATGTACATTCTTAGGAAATCATTCCCCATTTCAACTCACAAGCTAACTCCATGGTAAAAAAATTCTGAATTAATTTATAAACATGAAATGCATCTACACAGATGTCTTTTCTGTTTTACCAGTATATGAGCTACTAATACTATGCCATTTTCTCTCATATTTAAGCTGTTCAAAGGTATTCTCTTCACTCTAACAATTTCCTTTACAGTTTATTGGTCACAAATCATCACAGATCTCTTCTTAAAAAAAGCATGCAACATTTCAGTTGCCATGGATTAATACTGCAAGTTAACAGCTGTTCCAGAAGCTTTAAGGTTGGTTTATCAATGGTGATGCTAAATAACGTAACTTGATGACATTCATAAACATAACAGATAATTAATCTGGAAGCCCTATTCAGGATTCAAGCCAGAGTTGAAGAGTAACATCTCTAAGCTGAGAACTACTGCAGAGAGAACCTCCGCAAGATATAATTTTCTGAAACACATACCTATTTATACTGCTGTTATTGCTGATGTTTTTTTATATATTTTTTAATTTTATTTTTCATTTTTACAAGTAATAAAACCTGGCCAATAAATGAAAAGGTTAAAAAAAAAAAAAAGCCTGACACCCTGACACTTTCATAAAATAAAAAAGCGTAATTCTCAGATCAGACATCACAAAAAAACTGTCATTTTTTGTGCTACTCTTAGATGATGGGGAGGGAAAAGAAGGTGAGACAAAAGAGATCATCTGAGCAGATGAGTCTGAACTTACACAGTACAGAGGAAGGAGTGGAGTGGGAGAGCTCAGACTCAAGCGAATGACTCTGTGAGTTTGCGTTTTTCGTGGACTTGCCCGCTGAATTGATGGAAAGAAACACAACATATGAACAAACAAAGATGAAGAGGTAGAGTATGATCAGAATCCTCAGCAGACACTGGCAGCAGGAGCAGCCGCTGGGGCATGGCAAGGATGGTGACCACTGAGATGAAGAAGCAATGGAAGAGGAGGAGTGGTGGGTGGAACATAGCCTCTCCATGTCACCCTCCTTTGTGAGAGCTGTATGAGGGTCAAGCAGATGTAAAGGAAGAGAAAGAGAAGGCCAAAATAAAAACAGTGATAATATAATTACAGGCAACAAAATCTTTGAGCACACAAACAATGTCAGTGATGTACTTTTGGGAGGAAGCATGGGTGTCAACGAACAGTAGTAAAGGTCGTAGCCATAAATGACTCTGTTCAGATGCCAGCGCAGCTTTAGCCCTCTGTCCAGTACTGACATATACACGGTTTCAGAAGAGCTTAAGAAAAAAACCTCAACCTTTCTTAGAATCTTAAAGGTTTTGCCTCATGAAAGCATGTTCTAAACAGTTTACACTGGTTTCTTTCTATGGTTAAAAAAACACACAAAAATGCAAACACAAAAACAAAAGCTGTAAAATGAAATAAATTAGCAAAATATATGAAAATACGTACCTCCTACACGGTTAATGTTTTGAAACTGTGTACCTTACAGATGTATTAAGCAGCACAGATTAGCCAGAATTTATCTGATCTGTAAAGTGCCCAACAGCTCAGCAATTCTGCCCATTGGGAATCATCAATTCTACTGGTATTTTCATTAATTCATTTCCAGGGGCAAAATAATACCACGAGAAGTCTAGATTTCCTGACCATGATAAATTAAACAACTCATCTTTGCAAAAGTTTGTGTGCGTTGCTGGCAAAAATAACAATGGTATTTTACAGTGTGACTGAAAAAAACATATCAATCTTACATCAAAGAGTTGCTGCCAAAGAGTTCCGATTTCATTAGTACAGGAAGGAGAAGAATCCTGGAAGAAGGCATTGATTACAGTTCATTTTTCAATATGCTTTTTCTGTCTACTCCTATCCCTATCTTTAGCGGTGATCACTGTCATGCATATAAAGCATGCGATCAGTGGCTGATGTCTGAAATTTATGTGAGCAAGGAATCTGAACTATGGTTTCAAGTAACTTCAGGCTCGAATTCTAGAATTAGCTTATTCCTTGAATTATTAAAACTCACCATTGCTTGCCAAGTAATGTTTCTAGTGAAAGAAATGTTCTGTTTCTAAAAGATGTAAGTACATATGTAAGTAAAAAAAAAAAAAGATACAGACATGAAGATTCTCAATGCTGTTTTGAAAGTAAATTTCTGTGTGAAACATAACATGAAAAACCAGACTGATTTCACTGTCTTCAAAGTAAATATACCTGCCTTCAAATTTAAAAATAGGGTAAGATCCTGACTTGAGAGGAGAATACTGTATACTTTCCCTGAAAGATGTGAGAGGTAGGAATCCGTTCCTAAAGACAAATTTGTGATAGCTGATTTAGGATACTTATTTATTTTTTTGTTTAATTTGATACATTTCTTATTTAATTGTAACATTTATAATATTTGTACAGGCATACATATGCACACACACTCCCACAGGGCACAGAAAAACATGACTGTCCTGGACATAATCTATGCCACACAGACTCATATGATTCACACAATTTTAATGCTGCTTTTAAAGAGTCACATCAATAAAAAAATAAGAAAATCACTTGATACAGAGCTGAATGTTTTAAATGTGTGTGGACCAGTAACACACACAAAGGGAGGAACCTTGCACCTGTGTGTGCAGCCTATGCACAACATTAGAATAACAGGAGGAGGAATACACCCTAGTAAAGAAAAGCCATTCTCTGCAAGGTGTAGGTCATACTGTAATACCATGAAACATGCTAATTTTACTTTTCAATTACAGAATGGCACCCCCAATTACCTTTCTCCTTTGCAGGAAGTACTTGTTGTACGCCATGCTGCGGAGAAAAGCAAAAGGACTTTTTAAGATCCTTTGTCACCTAAGGTGGGGAACATTCCTTCTAGATCTCAAATTTGGTGACAAGTATCATCTTGAACATCTGTGTAAGGAGCCAGACAGTCACTAATTTGAGAATTCCCTCTCCTGCTTCTGAGATCCATTCATCCCTATCAGTGTCTTATCTCCAGCTGCAGTCTTCTCCACTGATGTCCAAGAAAACCTATGTCCATAAGTCAATTTTGGTGTAGGAGAACAATATCTTTCCTCAGTGCCCTGCTAAACATAAGGTTTGAGCTTATAGCTGTCAGGGTTTCAAGACTGCCTATTGCCTGAATCACTCTAGAAGGACTCTTGGGGTACTACTAGCTTTAACTCCTAATAAAACATTATGAAAAGCAACCTCAGTTGGAAAGATTAGAAGTGTGAGAGAACACCCAAAAGTGAAAAACAAGCAAGCTTGCAAGCAGTTAATGACAGGAAGATTATATTTGTCTTTTAAATAAATGGACAATGAAATCCCTGTAAGGTGGAATAAATCAAGCTCCCAGTGTCTGGTGAACAGGGTAGTGGTACTGCCAAGCTTTACGCCATGAATTTGATACTGAAAGAGCTGCATCATTGCACGAAGTGACTGTGATCATCTCAGATGTTACAGATCAAGCTGTCATTCTCGGTGAGGAGAAAGCATCCCACCTTACCACCAAAGCAGGTGAAGAGCAACAGCACACTACTCTGCCTCCCCTTTTGCAAGCATGGTAACATGTAGCTCCTCCTCCTGCAGTCTCCAGAAAATGTACAACGCAACACTCTTTCTGGAGTACAGCATCAAATCCTCTTACTGGCTCATCTGCTTTATGCCCTTTGTGTCACTACTATACAGTAATGGGTTAGGAAGCTATAAATACCAGAAAACTTCTTTACCTCATTTTACATCTCTCACTAAGATGCAGTAAAGAAAAGGACACATCCAATTATCTTGTCTCTCAGACCTGTGATTACTAGTAGATCATTTTTTTTTTTTTCCTGTTTTGGAAACAAAGCACATCATAGCCATCCAGCCTACTCTTTAACTATGATATTACAGAATCTAGTAGAAGAATTAGGCAAAATATTTTAATTGTTGTTTTTCTTTTAATTGTATTTCTCAGACATAATTCTGCATGGTAAGCTTCAAACAAAATTTTATAGATAAAAATCCTATGGTTATAGCATCAAGTTATATCACCAAGAAGAGGCCCTATAATTAAATTATTCATTTAATGAGGTTAGTTGCTAAACTACACATGGTGGTTGGAAGGAAGAAATACAAAGTCTTATGAATAAAGGTAAATTACACTGTATTATCCTCTGCATCAGCTGCAGATACCTGTAATTGTTCTCCAAGCCGTCACTTTGCATTAACTCAAACTGCTATCACTAGGCTGTTATTTAAAATGAGTGGGTATTGGCTGTTAACATGCCCAAGACTTTGTTCAAGTGGAGACAAAATGATTCGCTAAAACTCTGAGAACAAAAAGGCAACATCAGTGACTTAATTAGAGCTAAATCCAGCTTATACAGTAACGTAAGTCACAGTTTACAGCTGCATTGCTACAAGCAGTGGATAAAAATCCTCCACCACTGGGACGCCAACGCCAACTATGTAAGAGGAGAGAAATTCATTGCAGTACTGAGCACTGCAGATATTAACCCACACACCAGGTGGGCTCCTCAGCCTTTCCAGAAGCGGTGCTAAGAGTAGCAGAAGAAACAAGACACGGGGCTGCCACGGCCTTGCTCTGCTCTCCCATGCAAGACAGAGCTAAGCTGCCATGATGTAAAGGACCAATAAATCTCACATACAGTGTAACAAAGCCTGCATTTTCAACGCAGTGCTTCATGCTGTACTCCTTGGACAGCTTCTACACCAGGAGACTACAGTTTCACAGAGCAATTCCAAATTTTTGCTAAACTCCAAGGATTTTCCCTGTTTATATGCAGAAAGCCTGCGAGAGCTGGGACTGCTCAGCCTGGAGAAGAGAAGGCCTAGGGGGGATCTTACCAATGCATACAAAGAGCTGAAGGGAGGATGCAAAGAGGACTGAGCCAGGCCCTTTTCAGTGGTGCCCACTGACAGGACAAGATGCAAGGGGCACAAACTGAAACAAAGGAGGTCCCCTCTGACCTTCAGGAAATGCTTCTTCACTGTGTGGGTGACAGAGCACTGGTGCAGGTTGCCCAGAGAAGTTGCAGTGATCTCCTTGGAGCTCTTCAAAAGCCACCTAGACATGGTCCTGTGTAAGCAGGGGGGTTAGACCGCATGGCCTCCATAGACCCCTTCTAACCTCAACCATTCTGTGAGCATTAGGACTATAAAAGTTCAGAAAGCAAGAAATTTATCAGAACAGACTTCAGGATGTGAAATACTGGTAAAGCTAACACCAAATAAACTTCATTTTCAAAGTTTCAAGTACTTCAAAAACAGCCATACAACATGGTATTTTGTTGTGCCTCTTTCTTTCTTCTTTTTTTTTTTTTCCCAATGCAAATGTTATCTGCTATATTTTGGATACCTAAGTGGTGTTCAGGGTCACTTGGTTCATTTTTACAGAGATATTGCCAATACAAATGAACCACTGACATAACAAAGATAATTATGTGTCAATAAAATAAGTATAAACTACATATTGTATATAACCAATCCATAAAATGGTACATCAGGATTTGCAAAGGTCATAAGAATTCTGAAAATAAAAAAGCTTATGAACATCCTGCACCACACACACTGTTACCTAGAAAGGTTGTCCTTTCCTGTTTATCCAATTAATTTTCATAGATATGTTTGTTGGTCTTATATTTGTGCAGAAACCCTCACTAATATAAAACGAGTTTAAGTCACAAGTTTGTACAGAATATGAACTTATTTCTCTGCCAACATGAGTTTCCTTATACTAATAGTGGAATATAACTAAGGGATCAATAAGGATACATGAAATGTCACCCTTTCCAGAGCGTATGAGAAAGAGAAGGCAATTAGTAAACACATAATTAAATTCTGGATAGCAGAGTAAGTTTTGCCCAGGGGATAGGATCCTTGCATTTATTTTGCTCTTCCATTATGGGGCATAAGGAAAGGATTAGCATTTATAATCATGTTGCTATTCCTGACCCCTTGCTACACTACATTTGCAGGAACAGAATATGGACTTACATCTCCTCAAGATTACATGAGTTCTTAAAATTATTTTTTCTGTTATTGATTCTTCTGCAATGATAATATTTGAAACGTAAGAATATGCTCTGCATAATAAAATATATGCTATATGAACCCTGGATATTATTTGATAGCACACAAAAGGAGTGGAATCGGAATTTGTTTGCCTTTACAAACTGTGTAAATGTGCCATTTCCTGAATAACCACAGAAATTCTTTGCTTAGGACAGCAAGCATGCACAATATTGCCAGGTAAACAATGCTCATCTGAACTGTTGCTCAGACAGTGGTGTGCATTACTAAAGAAATTATCCTATCTTGTATTCCTTGTTAAATGTTTGATTAGCAACTGCCACGTAGTTCTAAAACAGTACACTATCAATTTATTACCCTGGCAATGCCAGTATTTCTTTATCAAACATGGATAAGACCTGTTCTGCCAACCAGAAACTGAGCACCAGATGGTTTTGATATAATTTTAACTACTTTATGATTGAACGTCTTCTAAATTCTTACATGCTCCCATACTTCTCTGAGGCCAATGAAGCTCGTCAGCAGACTTAGGCCTGTGTTTTAAGGTGTAGCTTTCTAAGACTCCTACAGGAATTATACTACTTACAAAATCAAGCAATGCACATAATATAATGATTATCTAAGAATTCTCTTTTCCATTCTCTATATTTTATTTTTACTGTCACCTTTGACTTGCATTTCACTTTTACATATACCATTTTTCTTTAGGGCTGAAAGACGACCACCATTTCTGTGAACCAGTGACACGCAAACCCAATACCCAGTTTCAAAAGAAAATGTTATTAAAACAAGTATGAGTAACATCACAGTATAATATTTAGAGAGAAAAAATAAGAAACAAAACCAGTATCTGTGAATTTACAGAATTAGAATTAATTATATAGAAAAAGTTGTTGATTTTAGATTTTGAAGAACAAAAGGTTAAAATAACTGTATGGCCAGAACAAACTAGAAACATAAAAACCACTGGCATCTGAACAGAATAAAAATTAAAATGCTGACCTCAAAAAAAAAAAAGTATGCAAAAAGTACACAAACTCAGTAAGACTTGTAAAGTGCTGATGCATTTTTACTCTACTACTATTATTACTGGAACTAGTATCTTAGCTAATAAGCAGTAATTTCATGTTCTTCATTCCAAAACATTCTGACAAATGACATCTTGGGAAGTAAAAACCCAATGGTAAGTCTGAAACATGTCAAAAATAGTACAGAAGACTGTAAAAATCATTTCATTTAAAAAAGGAAAATAGTCTCTCTTACAATTCGTTAGGAGTTTTTGTGTTTAACAACCTATTGAAATACTTTCACATAACTCATGTTATTGCTTCTCCAAATGTTTCAAGCTGAAAATCATACCTTTCACATCTTCGTCTTCAATGGTTGTATTGGAACTCTCTGTTGATTCCTGTTGAGAAATAAATATAAGCAGAATGTATAAAACAAGCCAAGTCTTATTTGCGTGCCTTTGAAAATTACAGTTAGTTACAGGTATCATGCAAAGCCTTGAAGCAGGGTGGGATGTAATTCACAAACAAATGGTCACAAACCAGTTGAGACATTTCCGACCTGAAACTGATGCCAAACATTGTCGCTCACTACAAAAGGGAACATAAATACATTTCCTGCTGTCTAATGCATTTACTTCACAGGAATGTAAAGGCAACATTTTTCTTAATCATCCAACTGTACAAAGTCCATCTGAAATGTTGTATGAATTACCTCAGCCAAGTAGGAGGAGAGCTTGCCATTTTAACTGATTAACCAGTGATTAACCAACTGTGTAAAGTCATTCCAGTCCAATTTTTAAATATGCAGACTTCTTCACTCTGCAATTCTCAATTGTTTCTCCACTCTCTTACACAATATGCATTAAAATTAAGTCTCCCGGTGATTTTAGGAATTTGGATAAATTTCTGTCATTTTTATGTTGCTTTTGTGATTAAAAAAGAATCAAAGCAGACATCGAATTGGTAAGTTTATAACAACTTCGACAAACCGAGGCATCTTTGTAGCAGTATTCCTCAAGCAACCATCCAGAGGAATGACTTGTCTATCAGAAAGTTTATACTTAAACCACCACACCGTTAAAATGGCAAGAATTCTGCATCTCAGTCTTTCATAAATTACCAGAAACATGAAATATTACAGGAAAAATCAACAGGGCACTGTCAAATCTAATAAGTAAATATTTTTTGAAAGCCTTCTAGCTTTTAAACTTGATTTTTTATCTGTATATTTTTTTGAAAAGTAGATCAGTATTTTTTGTTTTTAACTCTCAGCTCTATAGCAAAGGGATTAATTGGGCTAATTTTTACTGAGAGATGGAATCTGGAGGTGGTATTGTATTTAACTTTTAAAAGGGTTTTACAATTAAATAATAAAATCTAAATTTGACAGTGCCCTTTATTTACCATCTCCTCATAAGGCTGAGTCAAAAGAATGTTCAAACAGTTAATGCATTACTTGGACCTTAAAAAACAAAACAGATGTGCATCCATAAATAAAACTACATGAATCAACTCGCACACAAACAAAACCAAACAAATCACCATGCTTTTCTGGTACTGGCGGGTGTTAGATGTTTCACTCTACACAGATGTATCATGCTCTTTCACTTCAAATATTAGGTACTTATAAGTAAACAAAAACCCCACACGAAAACAAGTTGTAAACACCATGCACAAGCTCACACGGCAGATGTAGCCTGTAATATTGAAGCATCCACTCCAGTTGCCATACTATGATGATCAGTTTTTCAGACAAATTTAGGAGTAACTCTCCGCCTTAAGTGATTTGCTTGTCTGCTGTGACCTTTTGGGACATTGAGTATCTTAATTGCTATAATTATATAATACAGTCAAGTAGATGTAGTCATGCCAATATTGTATTTGTGGTTTTTTTTGGTCTTTATTGGACTTCAGCAACAAAGCTTAGATTAGAATTCAAACAGGCTGTTTGCTGCCTTTGAGTTAAAACCTGGGGAGCTGAAAAAGTAGTAGCATGAAAATAAGAGCTCAAAGTTCTACAGAGATACATAAAGGAATGGAGAACACAAGCACAATACACACCATCAGCACGTTCATGCTTCAGAAATGCCTGCATGCGTTATTTTTTCACTCAGATTCAATCCTTCTCTCATAAAATAATCACAAGTAGTTAGACTAGATGAATGAAATGACAAATGTTTAAGTCAGCACTGTAAACAGGGAAATTTTTGTTGAAGAGTAAATTCTTTGCAGAAAACCTAGGAACATGTGTAATATGGAAATGATGATATTTCCTGTCCCTTTTCAAGTCCATGCATGAAAAAAACAAACAAACAAAACATGTTTTAGGAACCAGCTGCCAAACACAAACACCACAATATGCAAGAAAAGGAAAACAGCATGAAGAAAATGTATAAAAATAAAAAGACCTCTGGATCACTTGAAATGTTAATTTTTTTGAAACTGCTTAATGATGTTATGGAAGAAAACCAAAGTCCTGTGCAAAACATGGTATATAAGCATGCTGAGAAACAGCAGATGGGATAAACTGAAATTATGTCTTTATCTAAGGTGACAACTGCTAAAAAAACTTGTCATTATAACCTCACCACACTCTGACAACAGCATTCTTTTGTTTTTTTTTAAACTTAGAATGGAGAATTTTTGGCTGGAACAATTAGTACACAATGCTCCCTGAGACTGGCTGCATGGGGTACTGAGCTCTGCCAATTGCTGCCGACTCCCTCAAGAGTTTGAGACGCACAGCAACCAGCAGAACACATGCAGCAGATGAACACAGATGGAACGGGCTCAAGAGACACCAGGTGTAACAAATGCAGAAATGAGATTTTGCTCCATAAATTCCTGAAACGGCCCTACTCTGTTGTGGAATAGTGGATGAAATGTGTGGTTTGGAAAGGAAAGATGGAATTGATTCTTTCTGAATACCTTATTTCCATCAGGGTTGTGGATTACTGTAGTTTGGGGCTCCTGAGCAAGAACAAAATAAGAGAAAGAGTTCTTGGTAAATACATTCTCATTAGTGTGAGGGAGTGCAAGAAGAGCCAGCTCACAAATGCTGAACAGTGACAAGAGCTAGAACAAATGGTAAGTATTGCCAGAGGATGAAACTGGATGCCTCTAATAAATATTTCCTCAACAGCAAGCCAGCAAAAAAAGACCATCTCACCTAATGCAGCAGCATGCAAAGACCTTATTCATGACCAATGTATACAGGGCTTTGAAGCTCCGGAGACCTGCAGAGGCTCTCTTTTTCACAAGGTCACACTCTAAAGGCTTTGCTCCTTTTCTTGTCTGAGCCAGGCCAGACAAGAAGGCCAGAAATGACCTCTTTTCTTTAAGCATGTTTGCTTGTATTAGTATTACCACAACAATGATCAATAAAAGTACAGATGGATTGATAAAAATTAAGGATAAGCTAAGTACCTATAAACACTACTGTGTTTAGGAATGTGTAGATTGTTACCAATTGCTGCCCAGGCAGAGCCGCACAGGATAAGTGAGAGATATTTGCATCATTTTTAAGTGTATTTTATTTTTTAAAGGATTTGGGGAAACTAATAATAAAACAGATTAAATAATCATTGAAATGGCAGTTAGCCAGCATGCTTTCAGCACTGACCATCGTCCTTTGTGACTATGTCTGGAAACATAGACCACCATATGCTCATATATGAAACCTGCTACCTGTTAACTGGTCCTTGAAATTACTTAGCAATGTATGCTTCAGTACCAGTTGCCCAAAAATTGAAGATGAAAAATCTCTCCCAATGTGTGTAAGAATTATCCACATTTCCTAAGTGATGCATGCATGCATATGGGACACAATGCCTCACAAAATTAGGTACTTACACACTGGCATTCATATTTGTGAGCCACATATATGCCTAAGAAATAGGAGGTACTAATAAAAGCAAGATTGCAACAGAAACATTCATGAACGGCACTGATTAGTAATATGTGCCTAGCAGAGCTTATTAATGAGTAATGTTTCCTGCAGCTTTAATGCAAGAGAAGTAAGTGAAAATGTTTAGGACTTCATGCCTCTCGATCCTTGGGAAGACTTGCAAAGTCCTGCTGAGTCTCAGCAAATATGGAATGAAAATCTGAATAAGGTCTATTTTATGGTTGCCTAGCAATAATCCTGTTAGCTCTCCTTGATATCAATACTTATACTAAGACAAAAGCAGAGAAAATAAGTGTTTTTTTTCTTTTTCCCCAAAAAGGTTAGCATTAAAAAGATTCAATCATCAGGCAAAGAGCTAAGAGCAACATAAAGCACATTCTACTCACTTTCTGGCACAGCATGCAAAAAAATCCAACTACAGTTACAAATGCTATGACTCTACCGCATCCAGCTTCCATGTAATGTTTTCTATTAATAAACACGCTGTAACAATGGACTTCCTCACGCACAAAAAAAACAATTCAAACAAAAGTTTTTTCAAAAACCTGTTCTTAGAAAGCAAACAGTGTAAAAGCATGAAAAAAAAAAAAAAGAGGGAATAACAAACAGAAGACAGTCAAAAACTTCAAGATAGCATGAGAAGGAAGATTCCAGGTATACCAGCGCCGGGGTAGGAATATTTTCCTTGGGGCTGGTTACCACGTTCGTTTTGTTGTTTATCTGTAGGTATGCAGAAAATAGAAACAGACAGGCCTTAGAACTCTTGGTAGGCAATGTATCTATATCTCTCTGTATAGAACATCTATATACAGATATAGATATCTATATATAGATATAGATATGGAAATAAAGAATCACAGAAAGATGAACTTATGAACTTGGAAGAACACTAACAATAGATCTGATAGCTAGCTGCAGCTCCTCCAAACATGCTAACTACCGGTTTTCAGATGCACTATAAGAAGTTCTGTATGAGGTATAGATGACTTCAGCTGTGACACTTAAAAGAACAGAAAGCCTTTAAATAGCAGCTAAACACATATAAAAAGAAAAAAGAATTATTATGGGTTTGAAGAGAGTACTAAATAGCCATTGTGATTTCTTGTCATGCAACAGTATTAAATAATTGCACTCAATTGTACTTAGTTTCTAATTACCAATCACTGGTGTAAATAATAGTTGGTTATTCATAGCTCTTCATATATCTACACATTTGTTCTACTGTCTTCTGGGAACAGACCTGAATAAATATAACTGATGCTGGAAAGAGACTGGTGCCCCTTTAGCTTTTTTTGGTGTCACTTACTACAAAACAATTGCCAGTTGTGATTTTTTTTTTTTTTTGTGATTTCAATAATCCTGCAGTAACTGAGTATCAGCCTTTCAATTTGGTACTCTGAACTGAAAGTGTAAGGTTTCACACTACAGCATCTGTAATCTTAATACACAAATCACTGCGTATCTGCTTAATTTACACGTAGGCCACCACGCTAATTCTTAAGCTTCGCACAGTACCACGCCTTTACAAAATTTTTGGACTTTACTTATATAATCTCTTAGTTCAAATAAGTTGCTTAGCAGTGAGTTTGAAGTTATCTGATTCTTTAAATCCATTTTTTAAATTCAGCTTTCATAAATACCATGGTATGAAAAGAACAGAAATACTAAAAGTCATGTACCAAGCCACTTTTTACATGCACTAGAAAGCAAGATTAAAGTATAGGGAAAAATTAGTTCGAAATATGTCATTTTTCTTTAACAATTATTAGGAAATATTTTCATGTACATTTTGGTCATGTCTAATTTTAACAAGAGCAATCCAAAGCAGCATGCAGAACTGGGTGCATAGATATAGAGTCTGGAGAGACTTTGATCAAAAATGAACTTCTACTGAACCTTTTAGTCACAGTGCTTAATAATATACTTGCAAAATGAACAGAAGTTCAAAATTGTTTCATTATTGAATTTTTGTAAAAATTTAAATAACTTCATCATTTAAAGAAGAACTCTAGCAATTTTGGGGTCAGCTTGTAAAGTATTTTTTCTTCTAAAACAAAAGCCTTTCTAAAACCAATTAGAAAATTAAGATGTGCTAAGTAATAAATACAAAAGAGCATAAGGAATGAGTAAGTCCTAGAACAGTAGACCACAAACAGCTGTACCGTAAACATCTGACTTCTAATTTAAACTTCCCAATGATCGTAGCCTCAGATGAAGTATTCAGCTTCTCAGTGGTGCAGGCTGTGAAGCATTTCAAGTTCGGTCTGTGCCAACGTTTCGTGAAATTCAAGCCTTTGGAAATTAGCACCACTGGGGAAAGTCGCTGAACTTAATATCCTTGACAATTTTTCATGATTATTTTACTTTGGTAGAGGTGTGGCAGGTGATTTATTGGTAGCAGGAACTAAGCCTGCAGCTAACCTGAAGACTTACAGAGGGCATGTCTAGATTCTAGAAATGTCAGCAGGGTTTGCATTACTTAATTACAGGTTGCAAACTTCCTTACCCTAACAAACATTTAACTGACTTAAAAAAAAAAAAGTCAGGGAATGTTTTGATACTAAATGTAATCTAGTAATATTTGTGATAGGACCCATTCTCCCATATAAGATGAAAATAATTTTCTTTAAGATCAATGTCCTGCTGTAGAGCACTGTGAACAAGAAACACTTTTATTTTTTTATTTTTTAAACAATGATCTTTCTACAGAAATAGCTATTAAGAGAAAATGAGTTATTATTGAGTTCCAAGTGTTTATTTTATGGTCCCAATTAGCTTAGTTATTGCCAAATTAAGTTTCATTCATCTATTCGCTGCTACACACTCAGTGATATTTCAGCCATAAGTTACAGGGGTATCTGAACTCAAGATAGGGAGAGAAAAAATACCTTGGTGCATAATTTCATTCCAAGAAGACATACATATTAGTGAGTATTTTATATACCAACTAACTTGCTTAGATATTTATGGGACTGTGAAATTGGCAAAACCTGAACTCCTTACTCAGGAAAAACCTTAAAAAACACCCAGCTACTTCAGTAAAAGGAAGTTCTCTATAGCAGAATTATGGAACATCAAGAATACATACAACGCTGCTTGATGGCATACTAAATCTTCTAAAACAGGAGAAAAATCATGTATCCAGTTATATAACTAAAAGTTCTTATTTTGGTGACAGCCTAGTCATCAAAAAACTATGAACAAAAAGCACCTAACAAAAGGCACAGATACACATTAGCAAAAACGTGAGTAAAGAAATGAATATTTCACCAGATTTCATACAGTTCTATTCCTGTAGCTTAAAAAAAAAAAAAAAAAAGAAAGAAAGAAAAAAGTGATATGCCAAACAAAAGCTTGTTGTTGAATACATAATGAAAACGGGTTAATCAAATTCCAATTCCAATTTTGCCTGAGTAAGGAGAGCAGGCTTGGGTCCATACTCCCTTGGTGAAAGTCCTATAAAAATAAACAATATCCATTACAGCTACTGCTGAAAACTGCAGGAAATGTATTCAAAACTTCTTAGTAACATAATGAGAATATAGCATTCATTAGTAAGAGCAGAAAGAGATAGCAATTCAAAATTATTTCTTCTGTGTACTTTTATACTATAATATACTTCTGTATATTATTTATGCTGAACTTTCAAACTTAGAGAGAAATCAGCAATAAGCCTTATACCTTCTCTCTCCCACAGAGCACATAACTTGTGTTTTTTTTGTTCATGTTAACACACGTTATGTATTTTGCATGTATTTTAATAGAAGAGGGAAATGGTTCAAAAGGGAAAAAATCATGTTAAACAATTATTCTAAAGCTCAGTTATACCAAAGTGGTGATCTTCTGTTTGTTGTGAAGAAGGAAAACTTTTATACTAGCACACCACTTGTCAAGAGCCATTCTTTTAGGTCTGATCATGGTGCAGGCTGGACACACACAAATGCTCCAAACATCTGGACATGACTGTAGAATCATCACAGGTCTTTTGTCAAAATATTATAAAAATATTTTAAGAAACAAAACCTGCATCTTGGGATTTAATCTTGCACATTATACTTTGGTAACGAAAAGTTAAAGCACATTGCATTTGGGCTACTAGAAATATCTTCACCATGCTTTTCCAGTAATCCTCATTTGGGCACTGTTAGCACTGATCCTCTGTCACTGAAAATATTTGTTCACCCAAACAGACGACTATTTTCCTACATAAATACATGCCTGCCCACACCTGACCAGCACCTTCTTGCTTTTCAAGGAGAGTTGCACTTCCCAGTGAAAGGTGTGGATGAGGAGCATTTGCCATCCCTCTACCCACAGCAGCAGCAGAAGCTGGCTGGGACATCACAGCACGTCATCACGAATATCGCAAAATTCATATTCAAAACCATATCCAACAGGGTACAGTAAGTTGCTGGTCTGTTGGGACCACAGAGGCCAAATGAATACGTGGCTATAGAGTAGGCTGAGGAGTAAGAAAAGAGACTGACTGTCAGTTGGGACACTTTGTGATGAAACTCGGAGCCGTGAAGGAAGTTAGTTGGGAGGCTGTAGTAAGGACAGACTGTGAAATTGTTTTTCTGATTCCTAAGCATTTAGCATGGCACCCTGATCTATAGTTGCTCAATTAAATCAATACTATTTCATTGTGCACAAGGTAGTTTGTGTTACATTTTATGATAGTAATACTATTAGCTTTAAATGCAAAGAGATTTTAAAAATTAATGGAAGGCTGTTATAAGATTACTATTTTGTTACTGTTTTTATTTACTAAGGACAGCTGCATTGGCCAATGTTACATCTACTTTTTGTTTGGTTTTGTATGTCCCCAGGTAAAAAAAATAAAAATCTTGCTTGAAAGAACTGCAGAACAATTCATATAGCAACTGCAGGCTTAAAATTCACACGATTGTACTGTAAAGTCTTGCAGTTTCTTGCAGTATGTTAACAAAACTGAATGCAACTGTTTGATTTCTAGGTGTGAACGTTTCACCGTAGGAAAAATCTGTCAGATAAAGATCCTCACCATCATCTGAACACTCGAACTGGACTTCCTTTTCTGAATTGACCAGTCAGAGAGAAAGGAAAAGAAGAAAATGTGACTGGTTGGATTTAAAGTATCAATGCATGGAGTACAGTATATATTTTTTTCTCTTTTTAATAGGAAAAAACTTAAGCTGTAGGAAGAAGTGGAAAAATGCTATGGAGAATATAGTAACTATAAAAGAAATGACCAAAATAGACTTCCCCAGATGTAAATTTACTCCCTTTGCTCCACATGACCATGCAGACAAAAAGCAGATATATAGCGTGCTGAAAACCAAAATATCATGTCCCAGCAAGTGTAATTTAGGCAAAATTTTGGCAACAATTGTTTGCAGTTTTATAATAACAATTGAGATATAACAAATACCATTGTAGACCTGTAGGAGGAATGATATTTATAAAGGAATATCTGTTAAGTACATAAAATCGATATATTCCACAATAATCATGTTAAGGATTTTCCACAGAAATGACTGAGTAGTACAGACTGCGTGCTTCTCCATATAGCTAAGGTATCTACTGCTTCTAAGTGAGAAGCACTGAAATCATAGTGTACTCACTTTATGTTGCCAGTGTCAAGATGTTTTTATAGGAAAAGTGTACATATTTGGGAGAACGAGGACAAATATACTACGAATCTGGTGTTTAAGCATACAATGTTTTGTTGAAGTAAAAAGTTAAGACTGAATAATAAATTAAAATTCAGATCTAGGACACACTCCTGAGAGAAAACACAGAGCAGAAGGATCTCTTTTGAATCATATAATGAAAGCTTTAAGCACTTATTTTAGTCTTCAGGAGTCCTCAGAGAAAATAAATAAAATATTTTTCATTACTGAGTGACATATATATATATATTATATATATATATATATATATATAATTTGGGGGGGGCTGTTTTTCAAAGTATTTATCCAGAACACTCATTTGTGAAGCATCTCTCCTCCTGCAGGATCTGGTGACATGAGAATAGGAGCTCTAAATCATGTATGAAAGCTGCCAAAATGTTCCCTTCTTAGCAAGATCTATTTGTCAAGATGAGCTGATTTGTTGAGATACTAAACCCCTCGAGTTCTGCCAAGTATAGCAAGTATATCTGGCAGGATATACCTCATGTGGAGCCAAGCCTACCAGAAAAAACTTTTGGTCTTCCAAGGAATCTAATGAAAAGTCAAGGGGAAATATGGAGGCAATAGAGCTGCAGACAAGCACTGATACCTAGCTATCTAATGTGGCCACCACCAAACCATCATTTATATTTATAAACTAATTAATAATATTGAGTCACACAATCATCCTTCACTGAAATATCAATAAAACATTTTCTCCAGCAGTTTTCTATTTTCTACTTATTAAAATGCTTGTTTTTCAAATATTTTTTCATTTTTTTAAGTTTCACCTACTAATATTCATGATTTCAAATACATAATAAGAAGCACTTATTATCACATTTTATCATGAAAAGAAATAACAATACTCAAATCTAAGAATTGCCAAAAGTTACACGTAGGTGGTGACTAAGAATATGTATTTTAAAGCATGTGTTTAACCTACCTTAACTCCATCCGGCTTTTTCAGTAAACTCTTGGCTGCTGTAAAATGAGACAAGTAATTTCAGTGTCAGATGGTCACCACTGAGGTCAATCAGCTGTTCAACAAACCCCCACTGCCTCCCTGCTGCACATACATTTTCGATTTCTATTTCCTCCTTTTGTTGCTCTGAGTACAGGAATTAAATGTTGATAATGTTTAAGAAATTACAAATACCTCAGATTATCATACATCTCTTCTTCCACTGATTAAAGCTGATGGTTAACCATAAAATACAAAACCTAGTTGTTAGGAACTTTTCTGGGTGGCATACAGGAAACAGTTGCAGCTGGTATCTTAATGATGTTATTAATATAAGAGTGCCACAGAAGTAACCTATATCACATCAGTAAAGTATCTTAAAAGCACAGTGAGGTACATGACTGCCTATTCCATTTAATGAAAAGCAAACTGATTTTTAAAACATCACCTCTAAGCATGGTTTGTTGGGGACTTCCCACCAGGGCAGTATTAGTCTCCTTGTGTGATAGGTCAGGGAAATCACAAATATGAAAGAACAATCTGCTAGTGAAGTTTTGTTTTGGAGGAGTGCTTCTTAGGAGTTAATAATAAGGAATGGCAGCTTTGCTTCCAATGAGAAAAACCCGCCTGCCACTTTTCAATCATGTTGCATACTGATCAAATTTCTTCAAAGTAAGTTGTGGGCAAAATCTCACTTGCCATAATTTTCTTAGGCTTTATATCCCACCTCTTAAACTAGCACGAAGAACCATGCCAAATTATTCCAAATTACTCAATTTGGAGGGCTAATGTGCAAGAAAGCACACCACAGCCCAGAACCTGCAAGCGTTACAGCAGAAAAACATGCTGGAAGACCTACTAAATTCAAATATACTATTCATTAAAGTGCAAATGCTTGATGACTCACTGCCAAAGACTTGAAGAATAATAAATTACAAAACAAGCCTTGTGGTTTTTTGTTTTATTGGTGTTTATGATCCAATCTTCCTACTGAAAAGTATATCACAGCTTAGATTGAAAGTGCTGTTCTATATATGCTGTTTTACTCAGAAGTAGGAAGCTTTTTTGAAAGAGAAATGCTCCAGCTAACAAGCTGGCATTACCAAAGGGAGGCAGACCTTATACAAGCTCCCATCATTACTGGTATCGTTCCATTAAAACAAAACAAAATAAACCCCAAACCAGCCAAACAAAAAGAAATAATTGGAGCTTTCGTAGACTGAGGTTGCTCCAACTAGTTGAGGATTTTGGAGTTAATGAGTTATCTGGCTTAAAGTTGAAGTTCATTTGTGTATTTGTGGCTTACTCACTGGCTCCATCTGCATTAAGCGCTCATTTAGCTCTGTACAGGGTACAGAAAATGTAAGACCACCTCAGAAATTGTACAGAAATAACTGATGTCCATTACTGTGCTGTTTACATTAAAAAAAAAAAAAAAAAAGAACTGGATGATGAAGCCAGATTACCGTTTATAATTTCATGGATACATCACCCCTCCAAATGCATTTTATAAACTACAGACATCAGCAAAGACTGCTGTTAAAACTCTCACAAGGGCCGTGATTTCCAACTAAAATTAAGAGTAATATATTTGCCTGCATTATGCAACAAGAACAGTGTATATTTTTTTTTACTTACAGAAGCATGTGAATTAATATTTAAAATAAAGTGCCTTACAAAAATTTGGGGGGATAGGATACATACTGCTGTAATGTGTGCTTGAAGGACCTGATACAACACAGCCTTAGATCTTACATTCCAGGCACTCCAGAAATTCATTTAGGGAAAGCAAAGGGGAGGAGATATTTCTACAACCTATGGCCAAAAAACCCAGAAGTTCATTGCTTTCGAAGCCTGTTTTATACCATTATAGCTTATAAAATTATGGGAAAACATACATTAACTCTTATAGGCTGCTGTTCATAACAAACTAGGTTCTTTGACTACAGTTATGCATAAAACTTCTGAGTTCTTTCAATGCTTAACCAACATTACATGTTATATGTAAAAAATTAAATAAAAGCCAGTAAAATGAAGGCACCAAAAGCAGTAACTACAAGTATTGTGTTTATGGCACTGCCAGCATGTCCTTTAAAATGTGCCTGGTATGGATTATTATGCAGTATTTTATGTTATAGTACATATTTCATACTCAGCTGCCTTTGCAATTGTTGTTTTTGGCTTGGAATGCTTTTTTATTTTTATTTTCATTTTATATTTTAATTCATCTTTCTCTAAGCACAGATACTGCATACAAATCAAATATTTAAATAATTTGCAGTAGCGAAGCAATTAGCATATTCTAAATTAAGCCCACAATGAAAGATTTCTTGCAACTACAAGCAATAGCTATAAATAAAACCTAAGGCAGTGCTAATAAGCCAGAAAGCAGACTAAAGAGAAATGGCGTTGTGACAACATGAAGAAATTAAAGTGATTTAAGGCAAACAGCAATTTTGAAGAGAAAAAAGATGTTCCTTTCACGTGCTGAGGGTCTTACCTCACAAGAAATATACATTCCACATAAAAGGAAGAAAGAAAAAGGAAAATAAAACACTTTTATAACCACATTGTTATGGACAAATGACCTTCAAAAGCATGCTTTGCAATGAAATACAATGAATAAACAACTTGAAAAATAAAATGCCATCAACGGATACTATGGGGTCATTATGGTGTAAAACAGAGATGAAAGGTGAAAAAATTCAAGAAAAAAAAGCCAAAACCCTGTTTGCTTTTCATGCCAAAATCACATTTTAAAATGACTTCAGCATTTTTCCTTCATGAAAGTTGGAACTGACTCTTACATATACAGACAGTGACAGGTATGAAAAGTGATGAAAAATGATGTACTTGTTTGATATTTAAAAATAACTAAGTTTTACAAAATATGCAGCCAACAGCATTCCCACCTTGAAAATGAACTGAAAGATGTTGGCAATTCATTAAGCCTTAACCCAATGAAATTTACATAAATGTAATCTGTGTTGAATGTATATATCAAATATAGGAACCTAACTAAGAAAGAACGTGTATTTCAAGTACTATGCAAATTGAACAAATTGTTTTTGCATTCATGATTATTTATTTTGGATTATTCAGAGCTTATTATTATTCAAAACATGCCCAAAGCACTATCATGTTTTTGTCTATAAATTAAGTTACGCTCCAACAGTTACATCACCAGAGTAGGAGGATACGTAATATTACTGATTTTTAAATTTGGCATTCTTTTCAACTCTGCCCTTAGGATCTCAAATGGCAAAACGAAAAATTCAGCATAGCATCATAGTTCCAGCCATACTGCTACTGAGGACAATTCTAACTCTACTAACAGCAAACATATTCTAGTTTTTGCTATTAAAATTTATTTAATATAAAGATCTAAATCTCCATGTACACTCACTACAAAATTATTTCATAAAGAGGAAACATCTCATTATAACAAACTAGGCAACAGAAGACAGGGAAAAGATGGACCAATTTTAGTACATTTCTTACTTCTTAGCAAAGCAATAAGGAATGGACGTTGTTTTTTTATTTGTTTGTTTTTTAAATGCAAGATGCAATAAAGTTCTCGAATGAGATTTCACATATAGAAAAGTGACTTCTTGACTGTTGTTTGACCATACTTACTCATAGGGAATTATATGTATTATTTTCGATTTTCCTCCACCAAAATAAGACAGGAAAATTCCATCTGTCTTTCAACAGATAGCACTAAACATGTAAAAAGAAGGAACCCACATTCTACTGAAAAATTACACCACTGATGTCTGCTACAAGTGATTCTATTTAGCCCAAATAGCTTAAATTCTCTTGCTTGTTTCTGCAAAGGAAAAAAAAATGTGAGATAGATCATGTTTATATGTTCCTTAATAACAAAGATCTTTGTGTACTAATAAATCCTAATTACACCTTAGTTATTGCAGACATCAAAATATAAAAACTCTATGAATCTGGAACTCAATGAACATACCTGAGAAATTTCTGGTAGCCAGCATAGTTGTCAAAATGGCCCCCTGTGTATACATACATATTCTCAAATTAGCAACACACTTGTTTAAAATATTGAATGTGAACACAACAGGAAAAAAAGTAAACAAGCATGCATTACATAAACTGCTTAATTAACCCTGAAAGAATGGATTGTCTGAGCATTAACTGTCATTCATGATGGTGTGAGAGCATAAATTATAATCTAATTTTAATTACGCATCTACTAGCCATCCTGGTAATCTCACATAGTTACAGACTGTGAGTATATAATGCCCAAAACATGAGTATTCACAGGCACAGCATAATACATTGCTGAATATAAAACAGACTTCACTCACTTGCTTAGATTCTTTTATTTTTTTTGGTAGGAAGACGAGTTTATTATTTGTAATGTGCTAATTAGAAAAGCTCACATTTGCAAAGTTACGCTGTCTGGTCAGGAGAAAATACATGATAACCTAGAAGAACAACCTAAGTCATTTTCCTTCAAAAAATATTTTTAATGTGTATAAATGAAGGTGATTGATGTGATTTTGAATCCAACAAAACTATGCAATACTAATTTTAAATTTTCTTTCTTAAAACATTTCTTTGTAATTGGTTAGAAAGACAATTAGATTTGCAAAAGGATATATCAATTCCAGCATTGCATACTTCTTAATGCTTAGTATCACGGCTCACATGAAAATATGTTCTATTCTCTTTCATTAAAAGTTAAGAACCTCACACTCAAAAGCTGCTCATCTATCCAATAGTTCATGATAGGAATATTCAAGAAAAATTCCCTTGGGGTCCATTTATTTTATACACGGACCACAAGTCAAATTACACTTTTGTCTTTCCAAAATTATCTACTCATCCTTGCAGAAGTTTTCATTCTTACCTTTAGTTTTCGTCTTGCATTGAATTTCTTCAAGCAATCTACAGTCTCTTGTCTGTGCATCATAGAGGCAACAGTAGAACGTTGCTAAGGGAAGAAGAAAAGACTTATTTTAGTGCACTCAGACAGACATGTAGCTTTTTATTTACTCTACAACATACATATTCTGACTCATGTGGTCCCAGGTTGAGCGTTCAATTTCTACCCTACGTGAATATTGCTTTCTGCAGGCTTTGACATATCTGGTAAATTTCCAAATCAACAAAAACCTCAAGGTCTCTTTTTACCCAGTCTTTCCTATGTGTAACGTCCTCTTGAAATAAATCATTTTTTCACAGTTTCCTTAATAAGGACTAAGAAGAACACTAAATCTTAGAACTTGGGTTACACAGTATAAACATACTCAAAATAATATACTAAATTATAGTTCCTGAAAATATGTTTTAAAACAAGAGGGTTGATTTTCTTTAACATTAATGATATTAGGTGAGGTACAGAAGCAGGAAATATTTCAGAGAAAATTCAGCAGTACCTACATTTTCTCTGTAACCCAACTTAATCTGCATCGCAATCTTACAGGCAAGGTAATGCAGCCTACTGGAATGAATAAAGGCTTGGCAACCAGCTGTACACCTCACTGTGACTTTCAAACTATCAGCCCAGACTGCCTGTGAAGTGTCAAAGTGTAAAATATACTGAGAATTGGAAAGTGGTCCTGAATCCAGTAACACAGTCTACCTCTGTTAACAGTAAATTGACTTACAAAAAGTCCATTAGCTTCCTGCCTTTAAATTTCATGTTCATTGTAATGGTTATAAGAAAACGATGCAAAGCATTATGCAACTGAAAGTTACTTTCTTGTACATTTTTTTTCCTGCAGAATTTAAAATAACTTTCTAATTATGGTAGTGACCATCTGCATTACAAATTCAAGGCAAAGAAGTTAGCTTCTACAAAATTTCTTATTCCAGGCTGAGACCTCAATGTACGAAACTATTGACTGTATAAGCATAATCACAATTGTGCACTCTACTACTTAAATAGCTGCGAAAGAACAGCACAAACAAGGACAAAAACTATCCTCTGAATACCTCCACTGTATGCTGAAGTATACCATGAGTTGATTTGTCTATCAAGTTACTCTGTTAAATGTGCAGAAGTTACTTACACAGATCCATGGATGCTTTAGTGCTTCTGATGCTGTGATACGTTTCGCTGGGTTGATAGTGAGCATTTTATTGATAAGGTCTTTTGCCTCAGGAGTCACTGTATCCCATTCTGGTGAGGGAAACTTAAGAAAAAAAATGTACATGTATATTATCTTGCATGATCGCTACACAATTTTACCTAAATATATTTATTGATATTAGTTCTGTAATATTACTGTCTAGTTCTAATGAAAAAAATGTTTTTCCACAATTATAAAAGATTGCATTAGCCAGATTTATAAGTAATGCTTTTGTCATTTACTGTTTTGACTTCTTATTGATTTGGTTCAGACGCAAAGTATTTATATATTTACAATAACACGATGCCAACTGATATTCATAGGATAAACTAACACAGATTAACAGACTACAGTCAACTGAGAGGAATATGGCCATATTGAATCTAATGCAGACTAATTTCACTATTAATAAAGACAAAAATATTAATCGTTATTATTCAAACTCCTTGTTTGCTTTATTTCAATGTCAGTATTAATGCTAACTGTATATAGCGTATAAATTCAGAACTCTAATTAGATTTACCACCTCCCTGCTCAGCAAAATATTTACAAATATGTACTCAAACTATCTGCCCAAATGGAAATCGAATAAAAAATATGTACATCTTAAAATACCTTTGTGAACAGACCTCAACCTTGAGCATTTTGTTTCCCAGTACTAAAAAAATGTTTATTCTTAGGCCATTGGAATTTGTATCAAATTGTAATCTAGATGCAGTATTCACAAGTATTTACTATGTTATATGCAACACAGATGTATAGTTCAGTCTCTGCACTTACTCATTTCTTGCCCTCTCAGCTGAAATCGTATTTCCCCACTGTCACCCTGTTTATTACTGTATAATTCCTTGTTTGGTTGGAAGAAAACTAGACAGACCCTAAATTCATTTCCACTAAAAGGCATAACATATCTAGCATAACAATCACCTTTCAGTGAGTACTCTCCAAGACTAGATTCAATTAAGAGCTTTTGAAAATTAGAAGGTTCACTCTTTTCCTCTTCATCATTCACAAATGACTTAAAGATGAACACCAATGGCCTTCTGTCTGTTTAATTTAATATAAATGGATGATGTTGCAAAATTCATAATGTCACCAAATCATCAGCTGATGCTTATCAACAGTCATAATGCTTATTGTTGGAATACACATACAGTTAATGAAACTATTATTTTTGAGCAACTCATATTTGCAGAAGTGGGTGATACAAGAGTACTTAGGACTTAAGACTTCTTTAAGTCTTTAGGACTTAAGACTTCTTAGAAACAATTTAAAATAACTAATTGGTTGAAGTGATAAACCATAAGGAAAACAACAGGTCTTTAGGAGTTCAGAAATATTTATCAGAAGCGCAGAGGTCTTAACAGGCTTGTCAGGATAACATAAACTTTTATGATTTATACAAGGACCAGACAATGAAAGCTTGGAGCCATAGGGAAACTGAAACTATTTTAGTATAGATATTCCCATCCTTATAATGTTCATGTTACTAAAGTGACATTTACTATACTGAGTGGCTCATAACGATAGCCAGTACGAAAAATAAAAATAAAAATTACAGTATAAATCTAGTTTCACTTTTCACTCTAGAAAGCTCCTACTTAGAGGAGCGATAATAAATAATTTAGAAGACAGAATACGGCACATACATCATAAGCACCAGCCTTGATCTGCTGGTAGAGTCTGTGCTGGTCTTCATCCCAGAAAGGAGGATATCCCACCAGGAGGATATACAGAATGACACCTGTAGAAATCATAGTAGTATTAAGTGATTTCAAGAAAAACAAACAAACAAACAACAAAAAATCATTTTGCACCTGGCAACCATGTAAGAAACAGCTCAATAGGAGCACCCCAGCTCCTGAAAAACACTGCTGCAGATAAGAGTAAATGCGGGGTTCACATGATAACCTCCGATAGAGTGTGGGTAAGAATGAATCTGACACAAAATCAGATCTGACACACTGAGAATGTCTAGTTAACTGGAGAAACAGATTTGCACTTTTCAATGATGATTGTTGTTCTATAAAAATGCCTCTTTTTAACCTCTGGTGTTATCAAGTATTGTACTGCTGTAAGATTCTGTTTTAACTAATCTCATGCAAAGAAAATTTCAGCAACTCAGTTTATCTCTATAAATATGTTTGATAGGAAATTAAAAAGTCCACCTGCTAGTTTTACAGAGATGATTCACTATGACTAAAGAAACATACAACCGAATAAGTGTGGGTAGAAGTAAAAGAAGGAAAGGTACCATTTGTTCTTAGGTAGGTAGCTATCCCTTTGCTGGTATCATAAATTACAATGTTTCAAGAACTGGATGATAAAGTAATTGGTCTGTACTCCATTTAACAAAAACTTTAGCTTCAGAGTTTAAAACTGCAGTTAGGGTATCTTGGTCACATCAGTTTTTAGACCATATGTATGAATCGTTATGTTTTGTAACTTGTTAGGCATTGTGTGCATGCTAGTATTTTAAAAATCTGTTGTGCAGACATTGTAAAGAATGCAGTGATAACATATCTTCACAAATAATATCCAAAAATAAACAAAGCTGGTAGAATAACAAAATATCTAATCATTTCATCTAACAATTAGTATCAAATTTTAACTAATACCTATTTTCTGATGCTGAATACAAGGTATTCTGGATATCTTTTCTCCCTCAAAGTACTTTACAGTGCACTAAATGTCATCTTTCAGAATAATGCCTTACCACATGCCCACATATCCACAGGTTTTCCATAGGGATCTTTTCGTAAGACCTCTGGAGAAAGGTATCCTGGAGTGCCAGCAAAGCCTGTCATAAGGCAAGGGAAATACTCTCAAAAAACCGTACGTGCAACGCAAAAAGCAAGTGATTTTAATGTCAGCCCACAACACACAGGACTTTCCCAAATCATCCAGCACCAACCACTTAATTTTAAAGTTTCCTTTCTATGGCGTATCACCTAGAAGGAACAGTAATAGGAATGGTTATGCAGACCTGGCCCATTCCCTTTCTGCCACCAGATCTGGTGGAGTGACCCATCTGCACTAGCACTCCAGACTCAACAGTGGTGTCAGGGGTCTGGTGACAGTGCAACACTAGAAGGCTTCCAGAGGCGCTTCAGGATAGCTGACAACATTTCCTTTGTGACTTGTCCGTTACTGTGAGCTGTAGCAAGACGTCCAGTAGTAAAGCGCAAATACATCTGCTTGGGGTCAAAGTCAAAAAAGTTAGTGGAGCAGAGGGAGTGTGGGAAACTCTGAGTGATCCCCTTGGAGATACTAACTGAAAAACAGAAAATGCATGCCACGCAGGCCCAAAACTGTGAACGCTGAGGTTTGCTTTTGTTTGTTTTTAATCACTAGCCTAATCTAGTCTATTTTAAACTAGCCCCAAACTATAAAAATTATGCCTTTGGGAGAGCACAACTTGCTATTGCTCAGTATGAAGACAACCAACTTGGGTTTCAGCCTTCTTTTGGTGGTTGGGGGAATGGTTGGACTAGATGATCTTGGAGGTCTTTTCCAACCATAATGATTCTATGTTTCTTACAGCCTTTGCTGTTCCTATTTCGCATAGCTTCTCCTAATAAGATGTTTCCATTGCAACACTCATTTCCTTGAAGTCATGCCACTTGTGAAAACCTCCTTACAGAGGTTCACAAAAGCATCTCTGAAGTCATCTAGCCTTTAAAATTTATATGTTCTTCCTTCCTTTTTCATTGACAGCAGTGCTGTCTTCTCTTAATAGAAATAAAAAATGTAAGTGTAAACGTAGACTTGGTAAAAACTTAAAAGACCAGTAACATTCTGTACCATTTCTGTCAGTGTATCTGGTCTTTCTTTGCCTGAAATAAATGCTTGAAAATTCTTGAAAGGTATTTTGTGGCTTTAATGAAGGACCACATCTTATTTTTGAAATACCACATTGTATTCCTAAAAATTTGTGCTGAATGAAAGATAAGCAATGGAACTCATGAAAGACAGTGATAACATGTAAAGTGGACAGTTACAGAAAAACGAAGCCTTTGCCCTGCAGCTGGCAATCATTTTGGGGTGGGAGGAGGAAATGGAGCAACACATTCTGTGTATTCTACTGAGAATTTATCTAAAATATTTTTATGAAAAATAAGCTTGTGTTTCTCAGTCTCCTGATATGAGAGCCATGAATTGTTAGAGTCCTATCATACAGGAAACATAGTTTAAGCTCCTTTGAGAAGCTAATAAATATATGCTCTAAGTAGCTTTAAATAGAGTGGTTTCATATTTTTTCTTGGGCGTAGTGCTGTACATTAATATTTTTGTATTAATTTAAGTTGTAAAATTGTATTGACTTTCAACCTTACCACAGCTCCATAAACATAATTACACCTCACTTGAAACTAAACTTCATAGTGAAAATAAATATGAAACTTAGCTAACTTTGTCTCTCAACAAGGACACAGAATGGGTCTACACATATCAGAAACAACATGTCAGAAATAAATATGACTGCATTTTTCAGAAAACTATTGCTAATAGGAGTAATTTAGCTAAAAACAAACAAACAAAAAACCACTTGCAAAGCTGGAAACTTTTTGTGACTGTACAGTAACCTAGAAAACACTGTATCACCATGTATTCCTATTGTCACACAATGTAAGTATTTCAGAGGCCCAGGGTGCCTTGTGCTGTTTGGTGGTGCATGCATACATGAGATAGCATGTTATTCAACCTTAAATAGCTTACGGTCTCAAAACCTTCTTACGCGAAGATTACACATATATTTAACTTCATAAATGGTGAGCATGTCTCAGGTCAAAGCTGCACCAAAGGTTAACTATAATCCCATTACATAAACTAAAATTAATACAAGGAGATGTATCTTAAACACCAGCAGAAGAGATTACTGCTCGAAGACCTGTCCTATGCTTTCATCACCTTGCTAGAGTTATGGCCTCTTAGTGCCATTCATGCAAGGATTACAAAATAAATTGGCAGAATAAACCATGCTAGTTTAAACAGTTTAGGCTGTCTATCTTTGCTAACGTTAACTCCCTTTGACACCAGAATAAACGTTCAAATGAACAGCCTGGTGAGAAGACATGGAAAAGGAGGCAGCAAGGGGCAAGAGCAAGCACCTGAGAGCACATAAAGGGCAGTATCTTTCTTTTCTGCACAGCTGGATCGAAAGAGTAACTGTATATAACCTAAATTTAATGCAACTACCAAAAAAATTCAGAGGAGCTGCTCAAATGAATTAAATGGTGTGTATTTTAGTCCTATCTACAAGGCTGGACTTAGTTTACTACAAGGTGTAACTAGGACTAAATCTAAATACCAGTGAGTAAACTGCAGCCCTTCCACTGAGTGAGTCGCAGCAAGTCTGTCCCAGACAGAGAGTGGAGCCTCTCAGACACCTTCCCATCACATTCAACACCTGGTAGGAGGGTGGGGAGTTTCTGCTAAACAGAGTAACAGTTCCTCCAAACAGGCAAGAAGCAGGTTTGCTTTATAACATGCAAACTGGGAAAATATCCCTGTAGTATCCAAACGCACAGACTTATGGCTTGTTTCCTGCTGGTGCACATCCATGGTTGAAGCAGAAAGGTAACCATCACACCAGAGGAATACACACGCACAAAAAGAGAGAAAAAAAAAAAGGAGAGAAAGAGAGAAATACTGATGCAGAGCTATAATTAGAATCAGAGCATGCCATGAGTCACTAAGTGCTGCAGAATCCACTGGAAAGCAGAAAAATATTCTGGAAAGAAGCAAGAGAAAGTTCAAAACACTGAGCACATCATGTTTTTGCCTTGCTAAAGCAGTCATGAGAAGATGAAGGCAGGCACACAGACCATTATGGAAAACTTTTGCAGAGGAAGTTCCAAAACAGGTACAGAACCAACTCGTTTTATCAAATATTGCAAATTTTAAAAGAGCCACATCAGACTACTTCCTTCCATCATCTTGCTGCCAGCCTCTCTGTTCCTTACAGCCTCTCTGTTCCTTACATATATGTATTTTGAAGACAATCTGCTCACTCTCCTTTCTACCAAGTTCAGCATGGCAGTCCTCAGGATGCTACGAGTCTGAAACAAGCACTCCACAAGCAACGACTGACCAAAAAAATAAAGTGCAAGATTTTACAGGGAGTTGCAGTCTCGTGCATTGTCTGCATCCATACAGACATACCATCTGGAGAAAATAGCCCTGAAGTCAAGTTCATTCTACTGATATTTTCCTTGAGCAGCTTCCTGCTTTCCTGATGTTTTAGTCATTTTAACACATCACTTGCATTTTGTTTTATTTCTATTCAACTCCTTTTGCACTACTCTGTTTTGTTAATGTGCAAGAGCAATCTCCACTGTCTTTTCTGGATTATTGAAATCCATTTATATAAAGGCTGGGATTTAAAACAACAGGCTAGCTTATAAAGCTACCAACATATGTCCAATGGTACTGCCTGTGCATCCGCACGCAGATATATCCTAGATTTCAAACTCAATGTCTTAACACACCGCATGCACAAAATCCTTTGTGCTTTTATTCTAAGCTTTGCAAGCAAGCTCCCAAACGCTTTGTTCAATTTTAAGCTGCACTTCCTGGCTGCTGTAAGTGAGAATATGTAGCTGCTACAAATGCATACATTTTTTCATTCCTTGGATTTACATTGACTTCTGACTTGTGCTCCATATCTGTTCAAAGGGGGTGGTATTTGAGACAGAAGCATTATATTTATGTGTCTTATTATTTAAAATGATCAGTATTAATTTTTTCCTGCATTTTTCCTTTGGGCACCTGTTAACTCTAACAATCTGTAATAAGAGTTTTTTTTAATCATTAACAAAAAGGAATATTTTAGTGGGACTAGAGAGAAATGCACTATCCCCCATCCTTTTTTCATACCCTGAAGTGAAGCACTGTACAGGACACTACTCCAGGTATCGATTCCAGAGATCTGGTGTACACGTGAGTTGCTATCTCCAGGAGGGCATAAACCCTCCCTTTCCAATGTTCTGTGAGCTGATCTGAAGCATGGAATGTGTACTCTTTTGGTGGCTGCATGCACACACAGTTTGTTTCCACATTCTGATACACCTCTGTGACCTTCACTATCAAGTAAGCATGCTTTTGATCCATCCCAGATGAAGATAAAGTTTTCAAAATCACCAAAATGGCTGAGAAACTCCAGTCTCAGCTTCAAAATATATTTGTAAGCTACAGGCAGAAAACCTTTTCCAGACTGCTGCACCAGGTTCCAAACACGTTTAACCACTCTCTTGCCTCCTGGATTCATGGTCTCCATGATCTGCCCTATGAGATGCTTCTATATTAGTTATTGAACATTCTTATAAGCCAGGTTATTTTCAACTTCGTGTGTCAAAGAACAGTTTCATGAACAGCTTTACTAGCAGGTCTGAAGGGGCAGTCACCTCTAGGACCACAATATAAACAGCTGGGGCAGATAATTTGTACTGTCACAGCAAGATTTGGATGTGGATGACGGTTGACAGTTTCAGGTACTCACAAACCGCATGTGTGTTTCTTTTTTTCATTCAAGTCAAATTTCAAAATGCTTCATAATAATTTTTTCAATTATTTCCAACTGACAGACAGCTGTTCAGACAACATGTTTTGATCATTGGGCAGCTGTATTAGCTTGCAGTGTTACTCATCAGTCACCAGAACACCAGACCATTCCAGAGGGATGGAAACCAGCCATTCCTTTCCCAACCTTGACACTTGTATTTCCTTCATCTATGAATATATATATGAATATATATTTAGAAACAGATATGAAGATATGAAAAAGAAAGTCAAGAAGAAGGGACTTTTGTATACCTATGTCTTAGTTAAACTTACAGGCAGACAAAAGCTGGGACAAGCCCAGAGTCAGGAAACCTAAGTTTCAGGGTCAATGAATATCAAAAGCATTTAGATTACACGCAAAAGGGCCTTTTGTAAAGATATATTCACTAGAAGCATGAATAAAAAAAAATTTGCTCTGCATCCTATCCCTTACAAAGTACTGCTGTGCTTGCAAAATCTCTAGTATGAACAAAGCTGTGCCAACGGAAGATACTTCTGCCAATTTATTTTGTGTCATTTAGGATGGTGAATTAGCTTTGCCAATGAAGAAGAGGTTAATAAGCAGTGCTTCTTCTTGTCTAAGTGAGCTCTTAGATTTGGAAATGTAGCTATGGGTCACTTCTGTAGTTTTTTTGTTTTTGTTTTTGGCTTTTTAAACATATGAGGTCTGCTGCCAAGCTCTGTTTGATTTGGTGAGAATTACAGGTAATATTCTTCCTGGAGAAAAAGATCTAAAGTTTAGCCAGCTGATTGAACTATGAACAAAATACCCCTCCCTTAAAGCTACAAATCAAGTAGTCACACAGCTACAGACTTTACACTAAAGTGAGAACTGGGAGGTTTGGAAGGTTGAATGGCAACACTGAATAAATGGTAAGAAATAAAAAATATTTACTTACCAAACCAAGCCTGTTGTTCTCCTTGGACTTCTATAGCCAACCCAAAGTCTGCCAGTTTTACTGCTGCTCCCTTGGATTTGCTAGCTAAAAGTAAGTTCTCAGGCTTTATTCAGAAAGAGAAAAAAAAATTGAGATGAAAAGATGAGTAAACATATATTAAACAGTTTTTCCCTTTTGGCTTTAGTTAAGGTAGTCTGGAAAAGAACAAATACTTAAAGCAGTGGAAAATGAAAAAAACACCATGCATTTTCTCCATAGAATTACAAAAATTGTACTTTCCATTCCTACTGGGAAGAACCACCAGGCCTGTAAACAGCCTTCATGACCCCATATGATAGCAAGACGAATGGGCACATCTATCAGAGAATTATATAGGCCAGAATGGCCATATGGCATCATGATACCTTTTTCTTTAATAGGACAATTCAGAGAGTCCTAACAGCTCACTACTGGAAAAACGCTGCTGAAATCCCCCAAAGACACATATTCTTTGATTAGTAGTCTGACCTACGCAGTTAGCAGGATCAGGCATCTACAGCTGCGGAACATAAACATGCTTTGCATGACAGCATAGCAATAGCAGCCATATTTTCATATTTGTATTTAGAGGGCAGGTGTATTTGCAGTGAAAATCTTTCTGCAAAAACATCACGCCCACATTTGTGCTTGCAGAGAACCTACCACAAATAACAATACAAGACTGCAAAAGTTCCCACTTTGCTTTTTTAGAGTACATGGTAACATCTGAAATCAAATGCTACAGTATACCTACAGAATCAAAAGTAAAGGATTTGAACATTAACAATGGTGTTCATTCTAGTGTTCATAATGTATCCTTTTAACCTCTTTTAGCAAATACCTCAAATGTGAATTATCCAAAGACAACTTTATTCTATGAAGCCTTAGTTTTTAAACCTACAAAATACTGCAGAATGCAACAGATGATTTCAGAAAATTGACCTCTATAGTATTTTCTCGACATTTCTTTTTTTTTCTTTTTTTTTTTTCCCTAATCCATTATTTTTAAAAAAAGGTTTTGTTATACATTAATCAAGACCTTTCATTCAAGGGTATTGCTGTGACTTTTCCAGAAGCAGTTTTTGTAGTGCTCTATCACAAGGGAATTCACTATATCCAGTCTGGCACTGGGGAACCAATCTTGCAAATTCTTAAATACATACTTCATTTTAAGCTCAGCAGCAATCATATATGCTTCCAAGGGAATATTTATGTGATTACAGTCAATCCCATGCAGGTACTGATCTTGGGAACACATAAGATTATAAGCTTCTTTGAGGAAAGGCTATCTTTAATACATTTGTGTCAAATATGCTTGAGCATAATCAAGACATCAACCAACGCTTCTATTAATTAACAACAAAACTGGCCTTGACAAAAATCTTTAGTTTACAGGTGCTTTTTTTCCTTCCCACTGAACTGTAAAGGAACATTTTTTCAGCAATTTACAAACACCATCTCTCACTCAGCCCACAGTTGCTATATCACAGAAAAAAATCACATTAAAACCCTTTCATCAACAATTACACGATTAATCTCCTATTTCCAAATTTTTCAAAACCAAGACTAAGGTTTCTGGGAATCAAATATGATCTTTATATTCATTTCAATTATCAGTAGCCACTTCAGGGATGTTACCTAACCAGACATTGACCAAATAGCTCAGGACTTTTCTCTAGGTTTATCAATACTGATTTAAGCAATTTCACATTGCCTGCTGTTTTATCACACTAACTTCAACATACAGCCACATATGTTCTTACATGTTTTCTACTGGGGTGAGAGAAGTTTACAGTAATTATTTCCTGGAATGCACTACTTATGTAAACCTCTTACAACAATGGATGATCTTATTTGTTGTGACCTTCGGCAATCCAACAGCAGTGAAATGCCTCACCCTCTTGGTTGAAACAGCAGTACTGCTCTACCAAGCACTTAGCAAAACGACTCCATCCAAAATAGTAGTTCTGTGTTTTCTCTTGCTGTTTTTCTTTTCTTTTCTTCTTTTTTTTTTTTTTAATTCCACTACACATCTTTAATCTGCCAAAGTGCTCTAGAGAAACGCCACCATCAGAGATGAATATGTTTCAACAGAAGATGAAGCAGATTTACTGATTTTTTCCTAAGCCAAAGACAACAGCCTTTTGGACAGTGTTGTGTAGACTATGCCCTTAAACAACACGCAGCTGTCACTTCTGGACGACAAAAGGCATACCAGATAATTATCATGCATGAACTTAGAATGACTGCAATTACTTGGAAAACATTAATAGCCCAGTCTGGGACGTTCAAGATTCTACTTTGGATTCAATAGTGTCACCTCGTACTATTGGGAGACTGGCTACAGTCAAGCATGTAGAATGGCAACGTTAACTATTGAAATTACTTGCAAATAAATTAACATGATTTACACTTTGTTTTTCCAAACATCTTTGTTCTTAGAGATCAAGTAATATATTTCTGTGTATTTTTCCCTGCAATAAAATTAGGGGTTTTGTTTTTGTTTTTTAATTTAACTTCCATGGGGAATGCAAGAGGGTCGCAAGCACAGAGTTTAAAAAAGCAGCCATGCTGCTGATTGCCAAGAGCTGAAGTTCCTACACAGAAGTGCACTTCCACCATCTGTTAAAGATAGGCTGCCACTAACAGGTCAGTTTTTTCTGGATCTAGGATCCACCACCATTCTGACTTGCACAAGGATTTCAAGAAGAGCAGCAACACACAGTTTTGCAGATCATAAGAGGTTGCAAAAGCTCCCATTTGCTACTAAATTACACTTAAAGGTCAGTTAAATAAAAGCAGATTGTTCAACTGTTCAAATCTCCTCCTCTTGTTGCCCGCCCACATCCCCAAGCATGCCATCAAATTGTGGTCTGCATTACTGGAAAAAAATCCATAGAGTTTTGCAGTTAAAAGATCCATGCCAGGCCATAACCATCTTTTGCATATTGTAGTTCTGCTCTTGGGCCTTTGCATCTTCTTTTCTGTACAGAGTTCTGCTGCAATTTTACCACAGTCTTTCATTTCACTCTTCTTTTATTTTTCTTTTGCCAGAAAGTAGTAAGTGAAGAAGGATGGTTTTGTGTTTCCTGAAGTTTTCACTTTCAGAAATGCAACTGGGTACTACAGCTTGGCAGAAACAGTTTTTCTCACACTGTTTCCCATTCATCCCGGATTTGCCAGAATAAGAAATCCACACACGGTTTGGAGCAGGCAACAGCTGCATTTAATAGATTTCCGAAGAAAAAGTTATTTTTTGTGATTGTATGAAACTTACTAGAAAGCATTCCTTATTGTGTAGCCTGAAAGTCAGTTTACAAGGCTACAATCAAGTTTTTTTTATTCCTTTTCATGCTAAAAGCATAATACTGCATGTGCAGTGAGGACAGGAAACCCTCAGAGCAGCTGGACAAATCTGATGTCTTTTCATTTAGACTTGGTACGTGTTATCCAGCTCCCTGCCATGCAAGAGTTACAGACTGGATAGAGATTCGTCATTCTCATTTTGTACAACCGTGACCTGGGGAAATCCAGAATTGCAAAACAGGTTCAAGATTTTGTATGTCTCTCTGAAATCCAACACACTCTCTAAGCTGTCCAAGTGTAACCCTTTATGATCATACATGACACATACTTTTATAAATTCAAGCAATGACTGTAACAGTTATTTTTTGGGGAGTGAAGGAGGGCAAGAAAGAAGACAGCATTCTGACTCCAAAAATTAATACTAACCACCAGAAAACGCCTGTCCTGGAAGGAAATTCCTGCTCCCTATAACTCATTCTGGAAGAAAAATAAAGAGACAGAGAAGCTGTGCCAGAAAGAATTAGTGTGTGTTTCACTGCCTTAGCTCTCAAGCCATTTTTCTTCTGCCTTTGTAAAGGATCTGGTATTTCAGATAGTGCATTTCCATTTGCTTTCAGAAGAAAGTCTTCTTTTACTTAAGATCTTGAAGCCCAAGTGCCCAAAGTCCTCTCCCTTATCCATGAGGCTAGTTTACTACTAGCTTTGAGAGACAAACTTGCCTCTCTGAGCTTCCCAGTAAAAGAAAAGGATGTTTAACTGTTTCTTTGCATGCCAACATGCTTTAAACACAGGAGGCAAGAGTACACAGCTAAGAAAAAGGTGATGCTCTTCTCAGCACAGGAGCTTTCTGTCTGAAGCTTCTGTCACCAGTGTTCGTCTGGGAGGAACTTGACTTCTCAGGACCATCACGGGGAGAATGCTGTAGAAATTCCAGCTTTCTGAACATGTTTGACAGCCCAGTCATCCGGAGGAGAGAGAGGTCTTGTGACAGCAATCTTGCAGCAGCAGGCCTTTCCTCACTGAAACATGTGATGTGCAAACACCAGCATGTGTCCCAGAAGCGCTCCAATCATGCTGACGAGAGAGTTAAAGTTCCCCCCTCCATACCCTGCCCCAAAATCTCTGGATGACAGAAAGGAACACCGTGTATTCAGCGAATACACCAAAGGCATGGAAAGTGACTACTGTTTCCCCTGGTCCTGACAACTGATGACAGCAGGCTCAGACGGCTGAGCTTCACAGCCCAGATCTGGACAGCGAGGTACTGGTAAGCCTTTAGCGGAGTTTCTCCAGCAAACGCTAGAGGCTCGTTCTCGTTCGGAGGTGAAGCGAACCAATAAATGAAAGGCAACAAAACCAAAAAAAAAAAAAAAAGGGCAAGAACACCGTTTACACGTCCGCCGATCGCGGCTGCTCGTTAGGGTTTGCTGCTCTGCGCTGAGGCACGGCGGAGCGCCGCCGGGGCGGGGACAGGCAGAGCCCCCGGCTGGGGAGGGCTCGGCGGGGCAGCAGCACTCACCTTGAGGTCGCGATGGACTACGCCCATCTGATGGCAGTGGAGCACAGCCTCCAGGATCTGCTGAATGCAATGACTGCATGCAAACACCAGGGGCGCGTGTTAGTTCCAAGCGTGCACTCGCCGTCCGCACGCCCGCAGCCGGGCGCCGGCACGGAGGCGGCGGGGCCGGGGCCGGGGCCGGGGCCGGGGCCGGGGCCGGGGCCGGGGCCGGGGCCGGGGCCGGGGCCGGGGCCGGGGCCGGGGCCGGGGCCGGGGCCGGGCGGGGGGCGCCGCTTTCCCCCCGCCGCGCCGCTGCCCCCCGTCCTGCCCCGCCGCCCCTCAGAGCACGACGGCCTCAGGCACCCTGCCGGCCCCGGGGACCTGCCTCGGTTGGCTTCCTCTGACCTCTTTTTTATTTTTTATTTTTTTATTATTTTTTTTTAATAAAAAGGACCATTTTAAAGGAAAGTCTTCGGCAAAGCTTACAAATTCGGCCAATCAAAATCTGTCGAGGTCGCGTTAAAGATTTGATATCTTTAGTCGTTCTGCCTCCGCTTTCTGCGAGCTCTCTCAGAGGCGTCAGAAATTGTAGCGGCCACTGAGGTAAAAAACCACTGGAAGCGAGGTGTTTGGGGTAAATTATTAACTTCTCGAGGTCCAATTTAGTCAGCAATTAGCATCACTTGCCTGAGGGTTCGTCATACTCTAACGCAGCAGTGTGCGACCGGCTGTTGTGCTACTGCAACCCAGGGCTCAGAACAGAAGTGGTGTGTAAATCTGCAAGCTGACATACATCACAGCCAAAGTTCACCTCCATGTGCGTGCACAGCGATACACGGACACCCTTAATAAAATACCAGATGTGTTCGACAGCATGGGATAAATCCAGAGCCGTGGAAAAGAGACAGCGTTTTGGCAACCATTCCCCCTTTTGCCATGATGTATATTAGGCCTGTAGACTTGCAGACTGGAAAGAGGCGTCATGCATTAATTATTTGTGTTCGTCTAGCTGTTTGGAGGGTGAGCAGGATAGGCAAGGGAACAGCGCAGACAACCCGCCCTCTGCCCCTACCCAGCAGAAAAACAACCACAAAACTCTTATCCAATTGATGGGCACCAGATACTGACCTTCAGGTCTCTGTGAACTATGCCATTTAGATGACAATGATTAACACTTTCTAGAATCTGCTGTATACAATGACTGCAAAGATACAAGGGCAGAATGGAAGGGAGAACATTTTAAAGGCACATAATCACATCAAATACAAAATAAAACAAAACTTAAAAAAATTATAAAGAACAAAAACAATTGTACATCTCCTGACAAGTCTTGATTGTACGTTGGACTGGAACAAAACAGTGTTAAAAACTGAGATATTTCCAGCTCTAACACAGCCAAAAATTAAAATAAAAATAAAAAATCACAAACCAAAAAAAAAAAAAAAGACATTTAAACATGGACATAAGACACCTATTAAACAGAATCATTAGATTGCATTTTCATTCAGCAGTATGGAAGCTTCTTCCAGCTTCCAAAAACTGCAATACAAAAAAATAAACTGGAGACAATAAATTATTTGGTGATCTCTCATATTTTTTTGAACATTTTTACAATGAAGTTAACATTACAAGTGCTGAAACAAGAAAATGTTCAAAAGTAAAATGATATACAGAAAACAGATGAAAAAAATCAAAAGCTAAGGAAAAGCAAAACATTTATCATTGTGAATCTAATGGTTTCTTAAAAACTATTAGCAGAATAAAGCCAAGTCATTCAAAAAGGTGGCATGCAATTTCAGTTAAAGTACTGCTGAGCAATAGTTTAGTAAAGAGTCACACATGGAATGGAAATCCACATTAAAAATGGAGACAAATGCTTTCTTTTGGCTCTTTAAATAATTGAATTAGCACCTATTTTTCCATGCCCTGGTTTGCAAGTTTTGACCAGTGTACCATGCCAAAAAGCACAACTAGAATATTCATCTTTTATAGCACTGGAACTTTTTCAGATGTTTTTCGGCACCACAAGAGTTTACAAATGTTTTCGGTTTCCTTTTTAAAGATATCCTTGTGGCAGAAGTCAGTGATATATAGTGAAGTAATATATAGTAGTCATGGGCCAAGGATTTGATTCTGCTCGTCCAAAATGTTTTGGCCATGGAATTGAGAAGGAATGGTGATAAATCAGTAACTGGAGCCCAAACCTGAAAACCGTTTCTTATGCGAGTAGTTCACAACTCACCGAACTAGCTGCTCATGTGAGTAAATACTACTTGCATGAGTAAGGGCTTGCAGGAGCAGACCAGTATTAAAATCCTAGGATATGCATCTTTAAAGTCCATTAACTATTTCTGAAGGGATACATACACTCACACATATACAGACATGTATGCACTATATATATAGATATATGTATACACACACATCTATATATATATAAATATATAAAAATAGAGATGCATAATAACTAGAAATTTCACTTATTTGGTCGAGTTCTATTGAATATATAAATGCATATATATATCATATATATATATTATATATATGCACAGCAACTTCCAATATGCAATAACACTAGAACAGAAAAAAAAAAATGCAGTTTTTGCTTTTAAATCACAATAATCTTAAAACACAGTGACACCATCTGGCCTTTGGCATCAATACTAGAAATTGTGACTGAATCACAGCAGGCAAAAATCCCTGCTTTTTTTTTTTTTTTTTTTAAAAAAAACATAGCTCGTCTCCTTCCACCCCACCTAAACTACTGATCTTGTTTGCTCTTCTACAGCATGTTTTGCCATGTGTTATTCTACAGTTAAATGCTTACAGAAATGACATTCCTACCATTCCGCCAGAAATGAGTTAGAGTAATAAATCGTGGAAGCTTCCTAATATTTAGATTAACTTCTTCTTCTTTGTTCATTATTATTTTACCAGTGTTGTTAGGGACACTTAATGCTTTCCAGTCATCTGCCAATTAATTCCAAATATAAAGAAATAACTGAAAATTATACATGCTAAATGTGTATCAATGGTGGTGTGTGACTATGAATGTACAAAAACATGACAAATTCTTTAAATTTACTCTGAGATAAAGTTTCTCTGAAGAGTGTAGTGTTAGGAAAGCAACTGACCACAATGTTTAAGATTTATTATTGTATGAAGGCAAACAGATTCTGAGATGGAAAAATGCCCCTGATATTTTATGCCAGCATGCAAATTATGATAATCTTCAATTTATTCTTCAAGTTTTTCCAACAAGCACTTGCAGCAAATTACTAGAGATTTCAAATTTGAGCTCAGACTATGAGCTGCACAGTATAATTGCTTATTGATGAAACACAACAAAAAGTGTTTAATTATGAAGAGGAAATTAGCACTTCTGGACCCAGAACAAAAATGGTATTTAATGTAAAATTTCTGTCAGGACCAATATATATTTCAAATTTTGATCAGTAAATACAAGAATCCCTAGATAAGATTGCTGCAATTATATGTCCAGTTTGCAGAGAGGAAAACTGGATAGAGTTTTTAATCAACATCACTAGTTTCCACAGATTTATCAAATTTAGATCCAATTTTAGCTTCTTCAGATCTGCAGACATCAAGATGTCATAGAGTTCATCACCACACAGTCTTGAGCTCAAAACCCCAAACTGTGCCTCTTTCAAAGACTAAGAGAACTCAAGGAGAAATCCAAGAGTCTCATAGACTGCTAATCTAACTGATGCCAAACACCATGATTTAAGTACCTATGCTGGAATATGAAAGGCAACATCAGAAATGAATGGAAAATGAAAGGCAACATCAGAAAATTAAAAGACTTACCTGGCATCTGCTTCACTGTAATATTCTCTTGCAACTATATCTTCAAACAATTCACCTCCAGTGACTCTGTTAGAAAAAGCAAGATGGGAAAGGAGATTTCAGAAGTGAAAATACACATCTTAAATGCAGCTTGACAGGGAGAAGTCAGAAAGGAATAACTGAAATATTTGTACAGAAATGAAAGAGGTCTTGACCAGCACGGTGAAGGAACTAAAGCAGTAGGTTTGTCAATTCAAATTATTATATGAATAAAATGTAGGCAGTGGAAGAGCAATCATAACTGGAAAATAACAGTGAAGTGCAGCAGCTTATTTGGCAGGATGACATACATCAGTTAAGGATGTCAAGAGTACGTAGTACAACTACATGAATAAACAGGAACTGACTGGCAAGGAAAATTGTGGCTGAAGTTCAGAACAATTTGAGAATTGCAACATAAATTATACATAAAAGGAGAATACACTAATGCTAAAAAGGGAAAAGGATCTTTAAAGGGTAAGTCAGAACACAACAGAGGTATACCCATGTGCCAGATTGGTTTGCTTTCTATGCTTTTGGTAGAAGGAGTATTACTGAGTTGGAGGGACCTTATCAGTAGAAGAGATGTACCTTAATCAGATGGCAGATTTTTTTTTTCCTAAAATATTTTCAGTTATCTAAGAATGCAGGAATACTTTAGTGAAATTGCCACTTACAGTAAATTAAGAGGCATTAACAGCGCACAGGAAGAAGTGCATGAGCCAGAGGATAAGTAACAGAAGCAACTGTGTGTGCTTGCATACTTAGGATCTCACAGTACAACCAATAGTTTGATAGAAGGAAGTAGCTAAAAAGAAAAAAAAACTGTGTTGTTATTATCAAAAGATGACAGTCCATAATGAATCACCAGCAGGATGCTGCCACAGTCTTGGACTGCATTTGAAATAGGGTAACAGTGATGTCCTTACATACAGCTGTAAAACCTCTCCTCGTATGTTGTACACAGTTCTGGTCACTTGTGTTCAAAATGGGGATTGAAACAGCCATAATGAGGAGAAAACTGATACTAGGCTATCCATTCACTTACTCATCTTACCTTCTTGCAGAAGCGAAGTCAGTTTAGCTTGGCAAAACAGTATTTAAGGGGGCTAAAAATAAACACTAAAGACAAAAATCATAAACCATGCTCTCCATAGAGGAGAGTTGTAAGGGACAATATTGATACAATAATAAATGAACATACAGCATCTGTGTATAAATATATGCTTAAAATCAGGAGAGGGTTTGTAACAATTATAAAACTGGTGTAAGGAAGACGTTTTTAGTAAAGTAACAGAGACAGATGCTCAATTGTTAAGATGAAGATCGATGAGCTTGCAAATAAAATCATGTCTAAAAGAACACAAAACAACAACAAACTTTGTCTGCCTGTGTCAACAAGAGAATGAACTCAAAGAAACAGGAGGATCTTCCTAGTAGTATATTCTAACATTTCTCTTTTATGGAACACACTGGTATACTTTCATAGCTAAATTAAAATCTTCATATATTTAAAGTGTTGTGCTGAACTGTTGCAAACTGATACAAAGCTTGAAAATGCACACAATGTGGAGTACCCCTGGGCACAGCCTAAACAGAGCACCTCCAAACATAACACGAGTCAGCCTGATTCCTGCTTTCCAAAACCTTGATCCTACTGATATGCCAACATCAGTAACTCCTAGATTGGGGAATCAATGGTCATATTTCGTTACTGTTTATGAAGGTAGTGAGCTTTCATATTACACAATATAATCACAATGAAGTCCCAAAGTTAAAAGCTGGAGTAGGTTATGAGATGCTTAAATATTAAGATGCTTAAAAATCTATACTACAGTGAATATCTGTACTGAATACAATTAAGTTTAATACAATTAGGAAATTAAAAATGAGGATACTTGGAATCTTCGAAACCAAAACATTCATTTCTAATTCACTATACTAACAACAATTCCTCATAGATCTCAGTTATTCAGTCACTTAGATGATGACAGAAATGATCAGTAACCAGTAACATAACCCCTTTCTGCTTTGAGAAAAACAATTTTTTTTTGTGTGTGTGTGTGTTTCCATTTACATTTGTGCTATATCATCCTTTTTCTGAGTTCATAACTTACTGACTTTGGAAAATAACTACTTTCAGGTAACAACTCTATTTTGTGCAAAAGTCTGCAATAAAATCTGTAGGAGGTAAAATAGCAGGTTGCCTAATTCATACTTTCTCTCTCTTTGCCTTCTGCCTTCCAGAAACTCACTTACATTGTTGTAACACAAAATGCTTAATTGACGCGTATTTTGACAGTCTTTGATACCTCTTTTTTGCATGTATGTTTTCTACTACGGTTCTGGTAAAGGGGATTAATTCTAACTTTGTGATGTATGAAAAAACAAAGCATCCTTTGATCTTATTCTTCCCTAAAACACTCATTTTTGATCCAAGCCAAGAAAAAGCTTTTGTCATCAAAGTGCGTTTCAGTGGGAGAGAACACCAAACTGATGCATGTTCTTCTCAAGGACAAAAAAAAAAAAAAAAAAAAAAGAAAAATGCACTCTTAGTTGCTGACACTAAACATTTGCTTAGCATTGCTAACCACTGTTAAAAGATGAAAAAATAAAAACAAGAACAGAGCAGATGAATTTCACTGACAAGCAAACAAGTATTCAGTATTTCCAATGCTGTCACTCTGAAGGATACATTAGGAATAATTCTTAAAAGACAGATAACGTAAAGAAGGCTGTAACAAAGGCAGGTAGTGCAGGGGACTAAGAGAAGCCATAACACGTGTGTATCTTCTGAGCCTCTGCCTGAGAAATTATTCACAGCAGTGTTAGTAACCTTTGCTCGCTGAACGTGAGCAAGCAACTTGCCCTTGCAGCATAAAAAGGTCAACTGTGTCCCAGTATAGGACAGCCAGCAGGCTGGGGGAAGTGATTCTTCCCTTCCACTGGGCACTCATGAGATCACACAAGTCTGCCCTTCTGCCCTTTCCAATACTGACGTTCGGAACTGAGTATAATGGAGAGCAACCAAGGCGGTTAGAGTTGTAGCACATGATGTTCAGGGAGAGGCTGAGAGAACCGGGTTTATTCACCACTAAAATGGGAAGGCTCGGGAGAGATCTCACTGCTGTCTACAACTCCCTAATGGGTGGGCACACAGAGACAGCATGAAAGGCAACAGACAAACTGGAACAACAGAAATGTTAAATAGGTACAGCCATCCCCAAAGGTGTTACAGCCTCGACAAATCCCTGAGCAACCTGATTCAGTTGGACCTGGTTCAAGAAGGGGGTTAGACCAGATAGCCTCGAGGGATCCTTACCAACCTATGTTATTTACTAATTTTATAAATAAGGAACAGAGCCATTACCAATAACTTTCTTTTTATTCTCCCTAGTTTAATACCAAAGTGGTTTCAAAGCATTCTACTCATTATTAGCCATCTTTTCGCTAGGTTGATTTTTTCCCTCTACCCACAGTTCTGGAACATGATGACTAGGGAACGACCTGAGATAGCTAGCATGAATACAAATACACAAATACAAGAGATCCTTAGTTATGAGGTTTTCCTTGCTTAGTGAAGGCCATCAAATAAATCAAAGAATCATGTACTCTTTGGTGAATGCAGGGCTCAGAGGCACTGCTCTGTGACTAGCAGGAGCATCGAATTGCCTTATAGAGAGAGGCGTGCTGAAATGAGAACTTTTGGGGGTGTTGCTGATCATCAGAAATACTTAAGGTTGATCTCTGAAATTAAAGTAAATCCTATTTTAATAGCCTTTTGTAATTTATCATTTGACCGCTGCTTCGGTTAAACATTTTCTTTTTTAAGCTAAAATAACTGATATATTGTACCATTCAGGAAAAAAAAAAAATCACAAATAGATTCTAGTCTATGTCCTTAAATTAGAAGCCAGCTCCCAGTACAGTTAGATCTTCTAGTGTATCCAGACTGTACACAACATAAATGAAGAATGTAAACCAGAAGGTTAAAACAATCAAACCAAACCAAACCAACCAAACAAAAACCAACCAGTTTTGATCCTGCACTAACTAGCAAGCTACAGGAACAGCTGCCAAGCTACTTTCTCCCCACAAGATTAAAAGAGGAAGTATATGGATCCCAGTGCCCTTCCGATACAGATATATTGTTGACTTCAGTGAGCTCCTAGCTCATGATGGGACTCTTCATGATATGGGCTCTAGTGACTTTCAGGGTACAAATTAAAAGCCACGGGCTCTCACTAATTATTCTTGTTCTTGTGTAATTTTCTTGAAAAGCATGCTAAAAAAGCAGCAAATAAAGCACATGGGGTTGTTTAAACAAAAGAATTACAAACCCCATGTAGAAATAACAAGTCTCTCCAGGAATATCTTTCAGAAAAGCCACAGAGAGGCAAGCAGAAGGATTCCACGTACAAAGGATGTTATTTCTCTTTAATTTCCAAAGAGGGATATTAAAACACAGACTTTTTGACATCACTTTCTACAATCAATTAAAAAAAAAACTACTGCGCTTAGAATATTAAATGCCACTTTTTTTTTTTTTGTTGGAAACATTCGTAACAATATAAACAAAAATATTTACTTCATGTACTACATTCAATTTGTAAGGAAATTTTTTGAATATGAGAAAATGAAAACCCAAATTAGCAAAGCTAGCTAAAAAAAATTTATGTGAAAAAATAATGTGATCTGCTGATGATCACATTAACCTTCTTTCCTCTTGGCTTACATTTCATATTTCATAAACAGCATAATGAAGGTGGGAGGAAACGGTCCTACAAAAATGACAGTGTTAATATATTTTTTTAACATTTATTTCTGACCTTTCTCCTCCTGAAAAGGACACAAAGGTTCAGACACTTACTGTAGGCAGATTGTTCTGCAACTAGGCTTTTTTGGGTATTTATTTTCCTTCTACACATTACAGTCCCTCCACTTGGAATTCAGCAGCGACGCCAGGATTCTAAATGTACCAATTGTTGTGTGTCAACAAGTGCATTCAAATGGGAGACACTGAGCAAAGAGAATCTCACGGATTTGCACAAAAGAGTCTTCAAGGGCTACAGCTGTTTCCATTCAGATACAGCAATTAATACTGACAGAATTGATTGAATTTGAACTCACATAACATCATTAATATTGAAAACAATCTCACGCGTGCTTAGCAACTGAAACAGGTTGATAAAGAGATGAAAATCTTAACTACAGTTGCTTTAACCAGTAAGGGAAGAGGAATTAGAAACTTTACGGTGTTCATTGCCAGTCTTACTGTGCACACCTCATTATTCAGAAATCACTGTGTCTTGTGGGAGAAACATAACAGGTGTGAGCCCTTTGCTTGTGCGAAGTATTGCAGAAGGCTAATTTATTTATTTATTTAGGGAAGGGAATTTTAGGAAATTTAGGAAATTTAGGAAATTTTATTTATTTAAAGTAGGGAAGATTATGTCAGTAGATCAGTAAGATGACTCTCTTCCTTGGCAGTGACACCAAGGAGACACTGATAATCACTGCTTTGCCTAGTAAAGTACAAATTAACCCCCATACTCCAGAACTAAACGGCCATTTACGTATTTCAATTGTATGTCCGGGGCCAGTGAGTCAGCAACTGAAGCGTAATTACATATATATGGCACGTCAGCTTCAGTGTAGATAATTCTCCCATATGCAGTGCTTCTTACAGGAACACCTCTATAAAAGAAACATTCCTTCTAGCAGAAAGCACTTCATTCAATGTTAAATGTCCAAATTCCATGTGGAGTTTAAGACTTCCACCTTTCCATTTTGGCATTAGAACTCTTCACCTAAACGCAAGCCTGTAGCAGGGAACATTAATCACTTTTCTCTCTCCATATGAAAGCATAACTATCACTGAGGTATAGAAGCAAAGCAACAGGTTTCTCCTTCAGATTGCAGACATCTCTATGACATTTAGTAAAAAGAGATTATTAGAAATTCAAAATAGAATGTGACAATGATCATCTTTTTCTATTCAAGAAAAAGAACTCTTCCTCTGCACTTTATGTGGGACGCAGTTTAAGGGAAATTTCTGAAGAAACAGTAGCACTGAATCCCACACAGTCTGAAAGAAATCATTAAGATAAAAAACACGATGATATGCGTGGGTGGAGTGATAGTGTTACACCACAGTCGAGCTTTAGTTGGAAAAAAAATGAAAGCACGTTACTTGGTCTTCATATTAAAGAAGTCTATATGGCACCTTTTTTGTGGCTGCTCTTTTATGTACTTCTTTTAAACAAGCCACTAAACCACATTTATAACGGCATTAAAGGTGAAGTTTCACTAATCGATAGTATTAGTGAGTATTAAAGCCGGAATTTCTTATTTAAAGCGGTAATTTCTTAGCCTGAATGCAAAATAAACTGTGAAAAGCCATCCTTACTAATTAGGATACTTATCTACCAAAGATAAGTATCTGTCAGTACAGTTACCACATTTACCATTTAGACATTTTCTTTTTTTTGCAAAATAATTTTGACAAAAAAAAGTAAAAATCTGTACATATATGTTGAAGCCCTCCTTATTTCTGTATTTGAAGAAACTGAAAAACAAAAATGTGCAGACTGCTCTGGAGGAACAACAGATGTATGAGTCTGTTTGTATGTTTCTCCTGAATGGAAGTGACACTGAAATAGAGGAAGTTCCAGTCCAGTGCAGAATGCTTGGTACGCAATCTATTTTTGGCAAGACAGTACCTTTGGGTTATATATTATTTCCTATTGCTGAACACATGCTTCTATTTACTCTGTAAGTACCCAGATATAGATACTGATATCTACAACTCTGATGTTCAAATTCCTTCTAGTTCATATTGCAATCATAATCTCCTGAGATATAGCAGACATTAGATATTCAATTTAAGGTAAAAAATGCACTAGTGCAATTACAGTAGGTCAGTTTCTAATGGTACAATAATATGGCACAAAATTAAAACACCATCAGTTTATAAAAGCGATGTTGTCCCCAGAACTAGCAATTCTACATGCATTTATTGGAAGTGTTCAGGATTAAGAACATTTCAGCAATTCCACACAGAAAGATTTCCTTTGTAGCCCTTAATTTAAAAGAAAAACAAAACAACAAAAAAAATAGGTATGTCAGAGAACATGTATGCATACTGTGCCCTAGAGCTGCTGTTAAGCCAACAGTCAGAACACTTGCCTGGGATATATACAAATCAGATATAAGTTCCTGTTGTGCCCAGTTCAGATCAGAGTACTGAACCCTAAACGCCGTCACTGCAGACTGACCATGTGTTTATATATTTTTGTATTGCTAGTCTAAAATCTAGTCTAGAAAAAGTCCCCAGGGATTTAAAAGTCAGCAAATAAAACAGAAGGTAACCTGAATGTGAAAGCATGCAACTGATTGCGGAAGATCTGGGTTCTAACTTACCTAAACTGAATGTACTTTTGTTTGCATGCTTGGAAGTGAGCTCTTTCACAGTTCTAGGGCAATAATGTATTCTCTTTCTAACCAGCAAAAATGTATCGGGCGTAAGAAAGTTCTTAGCGGGGGCAGGAGGAGGTGGGAATTTGTCACATCCATAAACTGCCATGGAAAAATATGCAATTGAAACAAATTGTTTTACCTAAATATGTCAGTTTTGCAAGAAAATTACCAACCATTCATGTCTGCTCATATGCAGAACCAAAAGCAGTAGTTTTTCATGTGAATGGAAAAGTTTGCCTGTCACAGGGAATTGTGAAGAATATTAGTGTTTTTGCTCCAAAGTTAAGAGTCTGCTATATCTATGTTCATGTTGTCATGTTGTTTTACTAAACAGCATTATCTGGAAGAAACAAGGTTTTGTCCCCACCTAACCCTTTCCGTAACCATCCCCTTCCCACACACACATGCTCCAACAGCTCACAGGATTCAAATTCATAGAGCAAAATGAGAAAGACAACTCCTTTCGGCATGCTTTCGGCATTTTGTATTCTGAAAAGAGTCAAAATGAAACTAATCCTACATATCAGTAAACCATAAATCACCAATAAAATTCGTATGATCTTTTTCATTCTAGTGAAATCAGGCTTACCTGTCAATGTAGCACTGAGGATTTGCTACTCCTCCACATTTGTTTATGTTTCCTTTATCAGACAACCAGCTTGCAGTGAATTCCTTTTTCTGAATTGTATGTTGGTTTAGCTTTGGCAGATAGCATGCAACTTTTACCTACTGTCCTGGTCTTAGTTAGGACAGAGTTAATTTTCCTCCTAGTAGCTGGCAGGGTGCTATGTTTTGGATTAGGATGAGAAGAGCGCTGATAACATGCTGATGTTTTAATTGCTGTAGAGCAGTGCTTACACCAAGCCAAGGACTTTTCGGCTTCTCGCTCTGTCCTGCCAGCAAGCAGGCTAGGGATGCAGCAGGATCTGGGAGGGGACAGACCCAGGACAGCTGACCCAAACTGGCCAAAGGGGTATTCCATACCATCTGACATCACGCTGAACAATATATAGGGGTGGCTAGCCGGGGTGGGGGGGGCCGGCTGCTCGGGGATAGGCTGGGCATCGGTCAACGGGTGGTGAGCAATTGCATGGTGCATCACTTGTTTTGTACACGTTATTAGTAGCAGTACTATTATTATTATTATTGTTATTGTTATTATTATTTTCCTGTCTTAATAAACTGTCTTTATCTCAACTCACAGGCTTCACTTTCCTGTTTCTCTCCCCCATCCCAGAGAGGGAGGGGGGAGGGTGAGCGAACGGCTGTGTGGTGTTTAGCTGCCGACTGGGTTAAGCCACAACACTTACGCACCTACATTTTATATTAAAATCCAATTCAACAGTATCCCTACTTTGAATAATTCTTTAATGTGGAATTCTTACAGTGACCCTTAAAAATTAGCTTTTATATATGCAAATGACCAAATATGTTACTGTCCTGCTAGCTCTATTTACATTTATTTGTCCATTTCCTTGCACCAAATTCATGCATTAACCCTGTGAGGTTGTATTTACATCTAAGTGTTTTGAATACCACATTCCCAACATGCTAAACATACGCAAAAGACATACTTACAAGTCAAAGACTAAGTAATGGAATCCTTCTTCTGATATGCTGTCATGAAGCCGCACTATTGAAAGGGAGAAAAAGATAAAAAACAGTCACCTTTTTCATGTCTTTAATGTCTCACTTTGATTTTTTGAGACTGTAGATCTGGTATTGCATCTATGTCTGTGTTCTCTCTTTTTTTTTTTTTTTTTTGGCTGTTTGGTTTTAAATTCTCCACCCTAAGAAGTGTCTTCTTCATAAGGTGAGTTAAGCAATATCACTGTACAAAGACTGTAATGTGCAGGTCATTGTACAGTTACTTTTAAAGGCGCTCTGCTTTTCTTACACCACAGAGGAATGCTGCAGTCATTTCCTATCACCTCCTACTTGTATAGGATAGGATATACACACACTGCACTTTGCCTTTGCCCTTCGTGCTGAATCATAGCTAAACAAATACTAAAAGCACAGACAGACTTTGTCTAAAAATATTGTATTAATATTATTCGACTCCCTCTTTCCTAGGCAGAGCCTCCAATCAATCTTTTAAATAGCATACAAAGGAGTATCCAGTCACTGGACTTGGATTATCTTAGAACGGTATTCTTAATGTCATACAACTGTTTTGCCAGCAGCACCACATCCTAGAAGTTGTAAACAAAACAAAATGGAAAAAAAAAAAAAGCCTCAATTAACCATAGATTTCAGCAGAATAACAAACTTCAAGGGCTATGATAACAAATTCTGTAATCAGACAATAGATGCTGATTTTGAAAGAGAAAGCATCATCTTTGCTGTTTGCTAAAATGTTTGACTATATTAAAAAATGGAAAACAAAACTGCACATTCAGTTCATAGCTCTAGATTCTTTAACTAACCATTAAAAAGAAATTTCAATTAAAAATAAAACCACTGCATATAGTGCCCAATTTGCTTTTTTTGGTCTCTCTTTTTCCTTAGTCTCACTTTTAATTACATGCCTGAAATTTTAGTCTAGAAGAAATAGTAATTTCAAACATTTAAACATGTTAACTGCCCAAACAGTAACTAATCTTGCAGATAGCTAGCAATAGAAAGAGAGGGAATGGCCTCAAGTTGTGCCAGGGGAGGTTTAGGTTGGAAATGAGGAGACATTTCTTCTCAGAAAGAGCAGTCAGGCATTGGGATGGGTTGCCCAGGGAGGTGGTGACATCACTGTCCCTGGGAGCGTTTAAGGAAAAGTTGGACATGGTGCTTAGGGACAGGGTTTAGTGGGTGACATTGGTAGTAGGGGAATGGTTGGTCCAGATGTTCTTGCATGTCTTTTCTAACCCTAATGATTCCATGATTCTAATTTCACTGTAATGCAGTCAAAACAACTACACAGAAATACAGTACATCCTTCCTTGGAAAACCAGCTTTCTGTTCTCTTGAAACACACTCTTTTTTGTAGTAATACACCACAATTGTACGTAAAGAAAATGAAACACCTTGGTGTGACTCTTAGAGTACCTTTAAAAAAAGGCACCAAAACACCTGCTTATCCCTTCCCTATCAAATAAGATCAACTGAGTAACAACAATAGCCATACCATACTCTTGAGACTACTCTTTAGGTAAAACAATTCAAGTCCACATTTCCTATTAAGACTCCTTAAGCAAAATAACAGCACAGCTGTGAAAATATAAATCATATTCTGAGTACACAAATATTTTTATATGACAGAATCCATACAATACCTATTCCACAAACTCATTCAGACCTTATACCAAACAGCAGTGTGTTTTCCTCGTGGGATGTCTGTGCATGGAAGACCAAGAAAGGATCCATGTAAAAAGAGAAGAAATTTTGAGAACGGCAAGCTCACTCTTACAGGTTTAGTTAGGTCATTAATGAAAGCATTTCATTTCATTTATGAAAGCAGGTAGCTAAAATAAATAAAATCTTCAAACTAAAACTAGATGCATGTGGAGATGCTCAGAGAAAAAAATTATATGAGAATAGAATTTACTTGCTATTCAGCTGACGTGTACTGTGGTAAGGGATATGCCAGTTGGAAACAGGAACATGGGAATATGGATGACAATCAGGAAGCTAAAGCCTATAGACTTACAACTGCATCAGTCTGAGAAGAAAGCAAGCTCTAATTGAAAAGCTGGCAGACTTTGGTAAAGAAGACTTCGTTTCTGCTAAAAAAAAATAGTAATACTCGGCTGCATCATACATTTCTGATTCCATCACTAGCTTCTGTCTCTTAACTGACACTGCCAAACAGGGTCAAAAAGGGAATATGCTATATTCCCACCCAATTCCTATTGTGTGTTATCTATATTTCCCTCTAATCTTCTTAACTCTCATCCCCTTCAACGACATGAGTGGTGAAGAGCTGCAAGGAGATGAATCTACTGGCAGATCGATGCCTATCAGTCAATACTGAATATCCATGGTGGCAGCCAACAGCACAGTTAAAAGACCAGAATGAAGAGACTACACACACACTGCCTGGCTGCTGGTGCTCGGCCAGACCTACAGACAGCAAGGACCATCAAGAAGAGAAAAGAAATGAGTGCTTGGGGATATGACAGCTCAACAAGGTAACTGACTCTCATTAAATCACCATGAAGGGTGATTTCCTGAAAGATTTAAGGCGCAAGAGAGGAGGTGCCAGAAGCAAAAAGATGGGATGTCAAGGAAGCAGTCATTGGCATTTACAAACTTACAGCATTCTCATGATTAAAACCTTGTGCCACTTCTACATACACGTATGCATCTTAAGTTTTCTCCAGGAATGCACTAGTCAGTTGCAGAACCTTCACTTCCAATTTTAAAAATTGAAATCATAGCATGGTAGAGCTATGAACTAACGTGTGTGGTTTCTTTTAGTAACTTGAAAAGAAACTGCAATTCCCAAAGCTAATTCTCCTGCAATGCAAAGAAGCTTTGTCTACCCTGCTCCAAAACACTTACAGAACCAAATAAAAAAATAAGGGTACTCTAAACTACTTTGTGTTCAAAACTGAGCTGATTTCCCTAGAAGGTAGCTTTATATATTATTCATTTTTCACACAACGTGTGACATTTTAAAAAAAATTCAAATAAACATGACTTCTTTACTTAATACTATTTAGCCCAGGGAAACATCTTGTGTTTACACAACACTGATGAGAAAACCAGTTTGGCTGACTCTCTGCCCAGAGCTCGTGATGATTCAGAAAAGCCAAGTAGGTCTAAATCAGAATTTGTGGTTTTGGCTGGTTCTATATTCTAGATTTGTCTTAGTTTTTACAATGTGCAAGCCTTGAGCAAAAAAGACCAAGACGGTACATTGCTGCTATGATAAAACATATTTATAGACATTAAAGGGATATATAGATTAGTATATCAGCATCAAATAGTGTAAATGTCAAGTAGTTTAAAATGTAATGGATTGAAAACCTGGAGCACACCAAAAGTGTAATACAGCTAATCAGATGATAACAGTGATGCAGCAGCAAGAAATAGAAATCGTCCAGATCTTTGTATCTTTGTACTAGTGCATTTCCAAATAACTCTAGGGAATACCACTCATCACGTTATTTATTTGTGTCTTTTTTTTTCTTGACCTTTATTTTGAGTTGGGTTCTTTGAGTTCAAATTTCAATATCCCCAAATGTCTGCTATTTAAAGCAAACCAAATGTGGGACGAGACACCGAGTACTAGCCTAGAACAGTATCCTGAAACTTCTAGCTCAGAATAGAGACCACAAAAACATCTGGTTTAGAGTACACTACTTCATACAGTAGCATCAAAGATACTAGTGATGACCGAGTGCGCAGAAATTAGCAATGGCATTTAGTACGGACCCTTGGTTACATCACAGAGATGCAACATCACCCTAAACCACTGAACTTTTGAGTGTAGCTACAACATTTTGCATATACCTCTATGAGAAAGTTTTAAACTTCTTAAGACTTCGACATACAAAAAAATGATATTTTGATAGCAACTGCCTGTTCCTGAAAAAGATAAGAACTCAAAGCATAGTTTTTCTGTGAATGCTTTTTGAGCTGAAGTAGCAATCCTCTCCTCCTTGCTCAGTAAAAACATTCTACTCAGACAGACATGAAGCCTTCATATTAGATTTCCCGTATCATGTACGGATATTCAGAGCTACCAAATACTTCTCGCTAGGTGAGATGTTTGCTGCCTATGAGCTTGAGCTTGCAGCTGCAGAATAGTCAGCAGCACATATTCATTTAATACACATATGTACTGTGTTCTCACAGTTCACTCCCTTCCACTGCTACAGCAGGTTTTCTGGCAACCAGCTGAAGCAAAGACTGTATTCCTTAATTATCACTGTATTTTTTAACACAGAATTATTTCGTATGTGCATTTATGAGAAAGTCATCTCCTAGGTAAGAATGAAGTCAATGTGGCCCTATGCTCATTAAGGCACAGTTTTAAAACTGTGATCCTGAAGCAACAAAGTCATAGGAGAAGCACAAGCTGCATTTCATTGCCTTTGTTTCACAGCAATGCAAATCCCTTTCTCTTTCTATCTCTCTCTCTCTCTCTCTTTGCGGATAATTGCATCTACCACTTGTATTGCTAGGAATACCTATATCTAAACCTGCAATAAATACTTCATATATATACAGACTGAAGTAGACGTACTATTAGAGCTATTACATATAGCTAGGAGCAGCACCATAAAGAGCCATAGCTTATTCCTATGTCAGAGGAGATGAACACCTTGCCCAGCAGCACCCAGCATATCAAAACTATCAGGAGTAGAAGTGTTATCTTGGATAGAGGCACCTGTCATAACCCTCTAACTAAGCAGACCAATATGGCACTACAGGAAGGGGCTTCCGGAGCTTCACAGCCTGCCTAAAACAGGAGGTGCTCTCACTTGGTCATGCCCTTGTCTAAAAGAGGGCTTCTTCCTCTAGTGTAGCTCCCTCCCAACTAGAAAAGGACTGGGGTTTGAGATTATGGACAATGTTTTTCTCAGGCAAGTGAGGCTTATTTCTTAATAGCCAAACTGCAGCCTAACATGTCCGTGGAGATATATTCTTCAAAGACCACATTCTTTCTTTCTTTCCTCACAAATGCCTGACTCACACAAGAGAGACAGGACAAATCCTTTTCTGAATCAGGATCACATGCCTGTCATTGTCTCTGAAAAGGAAAACAGCCTGAGGCAGCCAGAAAAGATCAAAACTGTCTTTTGGCAAGCGCTTATGTTGGATTCTTTGGTCAGTTCAAATACAGCTTTATGCCAGTAAATCTGCTAAGTGAAAATCCCAAATAAGCACGGGCAATGGAGAAAAATCCATGGTGAAGATATGCCAGCCTGACAAGCTGGAGTAGAGGGTGCACAACAGCACAGAGGCAAATGCAGCATGGCCCAGACCTTGGCTCTGCCTCCTGTCTGCAAGCAGTCTGCAAGTCAGCTTTGCAGTGGAAAAGACAAAGGATGTTGTGGTGACAGTTTGAGAAGCTATTCACAAAGTTTAAGAAGTGATTCATTACAAAAAGCATTCGTGTATTCATTTCAAACATATACAGTTCTTTGCACACACATATCAAGCAGGATTCAGGCACGACAAACCAAGAGGCAGTAATCACAAAGATTATTCATCTGATATAAGAACTCCCATCAGTAACCCACACTGCAATTCCTATTCCTCCAGAGCCACTAAAAGCATTCAACAGTAGAAAACGGTCCCATTTATCTTTTTTGAAAAGATTAGTTACATCTAATCATTATCAGCTGGAGTTGGATAATCCCTGCGGGTTTCACAAGTGCTGTCATGAACAGCCACATTATATGGTTGAAAGGACATTATATATATAAAAATATATATTATATATATATGAATATATATATATATATATGTATATATATATTCCTTTTCCTCCTACCTCTTTCTCCTACCTGCTGCAGCACTATGGTCACTCTCCTCCAATGGGTTACAGAGAAGATATTTAACAAACCTCTAACAACAGAGTTGTTGCTCCTCAGCCAACTACTTGAAATACCTGATAGGAACTGAGAAAGCACACAGCTCTTTCTATTGGAGAAATACTACAAACCTACAAAAGATCAGGAATATTTCCCTGCGGTTTCTGCACTAATTTTCATCTGAAGCAGTTTCCATTTGTCACTCTACGATAATCATTATATTAATTTAAGGGAGAACTTCTATTGGCTTTATTAGTTTTGTACTTACCCATTAGATTGGGCAAGGTCCAACCGTATTGTAAAATAAAAATGATCTCCTTTGCAGGACTTTTTTGCTCAACTATAATATTTTCTGTCTGTTTTACAGAACACTGCTTGCTATAATGCCAACAAACAACTTAATCGTGCCCTTTCTAGATTTCTGCATTCAAAGAAAAAAATATAAAATAACACTGTTTATAAATAACTGTTTAAAATAACACTTTTTGCAATGAAAATCAAATTCTTCCAGATAAAGTAATAAGTCAAACATACAAAGTCATATAAAAATTCCTTTGGGTGAAGATAGTTAATCATATCTAAAAGCTATCGCCTAAGATATTTATTTTTGAAAAACTGCTGAAGTGACAATTTTCATAAAATTTGTATCTGAATTAGCTCAGTTCACTGAGACAAAATATTTGAGAAGACTCAACAAAACAGAAGTGATGGTCCATGGACAGCACAGCAGCTGCATGATTGTGCATGGAAGTGTCAAACTGCCACTCATTAAAGACCTTGCAAGCCCACTTGTTGTGTTTATTAACAGGGCATGGAAAGAGACAATCTATTTAATGGTAATGTAGTTAAAGACATTCATTTTCCCTTTGGTGCTAAAAGATTAAGATCTATGGATTCCCAGAAGCGTCAATCGAGTAACTCTGTGAAGCTGGATGTCTTTAACTACTGCACTTTTAGTAAGTTATGGGATTCATTCATCAGCAGTACAAGTTTAAAATGGGTTTGAAAGACACAAAAACAAATGTCAATGTCGTATTTGTTGAAATATGCAGATGGATTCCTCAAGTTTCCGTCTTCCTGCACAAAGAGTGAAATAAAGGCACAGATGTGCTTTACTCCAATGCTCAACTCCAAAAGTGCATTAAAAATCTTTATGGAGATCTTATGTACAGTCACAACTGTAGCCTCTGGACACTAAGCTCAATAACAAAACAAACATGCTTAAGTCTGTGCTGTAATTATACTGCTATGGCTACAGCTCCTGTTTGTCCACCATACCCCATCAGCTTCCCTTCTGCTCTGAAAACAACCATTTGTAAATATCAGTGAAACCTAGTAGGAAAGCTGGATAATGACCCAGGCTGCCACTGGCTGACCAAAGCCCAGTGTCCCAGTCAGGTGTCTGTGAGCTGAAAGATGACCACAGACGAGGCTGTGCAAAGATGCACCCTGTGTGGAGTGAAACAGTCAACAGCACGTGGAATACTGGTCCTCTATCGTCTGCTCAGGCACAGGATGAAGGATGCCAAAGTCACGGAGCACTTGGCTCTTGCCAGGGGTGATGGGCACTGCTCCTCCGTGTGCAGCCAAGTGTCCTCTTTCCCTCACTCACCTCTCAAGAGCTCACACAGCCAGAAATTCGGGCAGTACTGTTAAAGACGGGATTGCTCCTTACACTTGCACTTCATCATGTGAAGTATTATTCTCCTGAGACCATGAGAGCCTGGGGGCCCTCTACAATAAAGCCTCTCAGTTACAGTAAAAAGAACTTTGCAAATATTAATAAAAGCCATTACCTAATAATCTGAAATATTTAGAGGCTAATCTGGTAAGATTAGTATAGTAGCAAATCTCAAGGGCAGCTGATTTCTGAAAGATGTTAAACAGAGTAATACGTCTGTATCTAAGAAAATAATTCCCCCCCCTGCTGTTAAATACACAAGTGGTATACTGTAATTCTTACTATCATTGAACGGCTTTTTGCAAACCAGCAGTGCTGCGTGATCTATTAACAGCTCTATATTCAGCAACAGTGAATGAAAATTATATAGCTTCCAAATTAACTCAAAAGATAACTTTTTATTACAGTGCAAGTTCATGGCTATTTAGGGTCAGCAACTTGAAGAAAAAAAAATATTAACCTGCATTTATACTGACATAATAAAAATTCATGGGAAAAATAATCAGGCAATTTAATGTTTGGAAAGACTGCGTTTGTCCCCCAAGCATTTTAACATCAAGTGTTATCCAGTGTAAACAAAATGCCATATATTCTACAAACACTCATTTGAAACCAAAGCCCTCCCACCAAGGTCCTCACACAATAAACTTCTGTATGCTGACTAAATGCCAGAAATACTTACATTCAATGCCTTCATTAAGTCTAATGTGTGCTTAGAAGTCAGTTTGTCTGACCTTTACCTTTGGTAAAAGATTTTTGCTATACAGAAAATAAAAAAATATTTCTCAGAGGAGATAAATGGCCAATTTTTGAAGTGAAAGTAAATTGAGGTACTGATGTCAAAGCAGATGGCCTTCAATTGCGAACTCTTTTGGCATGGTAAAAAAAGGAAGCTCTTACTTCATTCCTGCTGGATAAAGACTCACAGGTTAAACAGGTCATCAGTGCACTGTAAGGTACACACGTTGTGGGAAATGTCAGGGAGAGAAAAAAAAAGAATGTTTTAGAAAAAGAATGTTTTGGGACTGGAAGAGGCCCACTGAGCTACTGATCTTAACTCTCTAAAAAAAAATAAAGCAGCTTCTCAAGTCATAGCCAGTGATGTGCAAGCACAGACAGACCCTCCAGCTCTAGCTTCCATGCCTGGTTCAGCACACTGAGTACTAAAAAAAAGAAAAGACAGAAGCTGATACAGCCCCAAAAAAATCAGAAATCTATCTGGTAAGAATTAAACATTCCAAATAAAACTAACTGATTAAAAAAAAATGTGAACAGGCATTCTGAAATTTATGCTGTATTAGCAGTCTCCATGGAGAGCACTTGTAATAACCCTGACACGTTTTTCTTTAACCGATAGATTTTTGTTGCTTTTCAGTGCATCATAATGCAGTTATGTGTACACACACACACAGGAACAGCTAGATTACACACCTTTAATCACTGAAAAAAAATAGAAAAATAGCATGTAGTTATTAAAAAGAAAAAAAAAAGAACAGTATGAAAATGTACACATGTATCTTTATGTTTTCATTTAGTATAAAATCATTTCATTTACTATAAATCCTGTATTTCAGGTTAAGCTAATTCCTCTTTGCAGTTAAATCCCTGATTTTGTAAGTTTAACAAGATTTTTACAACACAACAAAGAGCCTTACAAATGTCATCAGAGTAAGCCTTATGAGGATAGCTGCATGGATTAAAAGCAAGCCTGACACATTTTTGCTAAGAGCAAACGGATGTCTCAGCTGCCAGTGTTGATGCTTTAAGCATTAACATTTTTTAACTATTTTAGCACTCATTAAAAGATGTAAGAAGAGGAATTATGACAATCTATACAAGAATTTCATGGAGTGTTAACTTATAAAAGGACAAGCTGTGACACAGAGATGCAATATTAAGTAAAATGAACAGGTTCTGAAAACCACCCACCGTAGTTTAATGGAGGAAACGTAATTTATTTTTTCTAAAAGAAGGGCCTAGTTCTCATGTTAAAGCAAGTCTGCTTAATAGACCAGTTATCCTGAAACTGTCACAATGGTTGCAAAGCTCATCAGTTGCCAAGATTCCTTATGAAAAGCAACATACAGGATTTCAGCAATTCAAGAAACTGGGATGATATAACAGATCAAATGAAAAACTGAATGAAATCTGCGCAATGTACCAAATCTAACATCTCGATTAGAAAAGTAAAAAGTCTGTTGACTCCTGCTGGAAACATACAGTTCTGTATCTTTTCGATAAATACATTTGCCAAGTATAAATGTGGCAGAAGAAAGCTTTCAACTAGACTGTGGATGCACTGCAAGAAAACAAAACCTAAGACAGATAATATGCAGGACCTACAATGCAACAAAATTGGACATTGAGGGGTTGTAATCATTGGGCAGAACGCAGCCCTCTTCTTGGATTTCCTCTTTTAAAACACATTAAACATAGGAATATAAACAATTTATATAATGATCACTCAGAGAAGAATGTTTGTTTGTTTTTTAAATGCTTCCCTTTCATGACAACTAGGCCCCAAGGTATTTAAAGGCATCAGCTTATGAAAACAAAGCCACTTACTTTCACTATTTTAAACAAAAAGAAAAGCAGAAAATGGTAATCCTGTGGCATGAGTCAGGATGTGACACAGGAAAGAAATGTCACCTATTCTACCAGAACCTCTCATAAGAGAGCAAAGCATAAACCAAGCAGCTTTAGACAATGTTTTCAAAGCAATTAGCATTGTATTTAAGGCACCTTTAATAACGCTTTCAGAAAACCTAGGCCAAGTTATTTCAGTCAGTAGCAACAATTACTGTAGCTAAATTTTCTAAAACTTTTCATTTTTAGCTTTTTTCAACCTTAACAGTTTATGAGAAATACATGAAAAATAAAATTGGTTCTAAATGTTGCAATACATATAAAAATCAGAAAGCACATGAATAAAAGCAGCAGTTCTGCATTTCTAAAGGAAAGAATCACTTGTTCTTCATCGGTTTTGCCATGATTTGTATGTATTTCAAGATGGGTCAAGTAAAACCAAGAGGATGACAGCTGTATTCAAGCTAACTTAAAAAAAATACTTAATTTGAAAGCTGATTAGAACTATGCTAACCTTTCAAAGTAAGGAAAGATAAAAGATAATTGTTACTGATATATATGTCTGATACATATATGTATATATCTTAATAACTGAGCAACTTGTATGCAACTTTGGTGATTACTCCTACATAACTATCCTAAAAATGAATATTTGTAATTAATCTAAACTATTGATTTGACCAGAGGGAACACTGAAAATAAAGTATTTATATTCACTGTCATAGTTTTTTAGTCTCAATGCTTTAGGAGAAGAAGGGTTGAAAGAATTTTAAAACTTAAAATACACCATTCTAGCAGCTGGAGATAACTACAGCATGAAGCTGTTTTCCCCATGATTATCTTCCAGATCATTATACTGCATGTATTTTGTAATGCTCTGAAAATACAGCAAGGTTGAAGAACATGCTCTATAGTCTGATCGATATATTAAATTCGCTGTAAATCACTGTCTCACTGTCAGAAACTGCATGCAAATGTACTCTAACTGAATTAGTGATGCTACAATAAGCATTACACACCTCCCTCTCTCCAAAGGCTGACTGAAAACTTGACATTCCTGCCCATTTCTTTCCCCCAGTGTACATAGATTTTTTCATTTTATCAATAGAAAATACTAAAGAATAATTTTTGGCCTACAGAAAAGAAAAAAAATCAACTACTGATTTAAAATACAAACATAAATTTTGTTGAAGGAAGTATTTTCAGATTTTTGACAAAACAGGGATTTTCTATGCAATGCAGATATATTATGGAGAAAAAAATGAAATTGAAAAAAAAAATTGAATCCTTTTAGAAAAACTTCCTGATCATTTTGGAGGAATATGATCAATAAACTTTGGTAAAGATGTTTGTAAACAAATTCCAGTCACAAAAAAAATTATTTTTTTTGTGATCACGTAATGTCATAAAGAGAAAGCTGGTCTTTTGTTATTTAATGGTATGAGAACTTTAATTATTAAAGATTTCATTTCCCTCCATCCACGATAAAATCAGTCACAGAAAGCATTATACCTCATTATATCAAAGTACTTAACCACTTTAAGAACCTGAACATAAAAAAAATCTGTACTAAATGTATAAATAAGGTAACACATGTAAACATTTGCAGAAGTTCTATCCATATGGACCACATCTTTTGAAAACTAGGAATTTTGTATACAAACTTATTTTTCATTTTGCACTTTTATATTCTACCATCCCAAAGAATGACTAGGTTCCGGTGGACACTGGAGTTAACGCAGACCTCTGACAACTGCTAACATCCCTCATCCCTGTCTCTCTCACGCCGTTACACAATGTTGTAGCTCTGTAATGAACCAAGGGAGATGACGGCTCAGATGCTCACCTATTTCAAACCCCCCTGAAGTCCATCAGAAGACCATGTATACAATTGCAGTTTGACCCATTGCCTTTACAAAGATGGTAATCCTCTAATTTCCTCCTCTAATTTCTGTATAACCAAATTTGCAAAGACCTATAGCTGAATAATCCTACTTCTTAATATCCCACAGTGATGAGATCATGATGCACACACAGATGCATTTTTATGTCACATTTATGTTGCGTCCTAAACATTATCATAGAATCACAGAATGGTTTGGGTTGGAAGGGACCTTAAAGACCATCTAATTCCAACCCCCCTGCCATAGGCAGGAACACCTCCCACCAGACCAGGTTGTTCAAAGCCCCATCCAGCCTGGCCTTGAACATTTCCAGGGATGGGGCATCCACAGCTTCTCTGGGAAACCTTGTTCCAGTGCCTCACCATGCTCTGAGTGAGGAATTTCTTCCTTGTAACTAATCTAAATCAACCCTCTTTTAGTTTAAAACCATTACTCCTTTATTATTCCACTCCACTCCCTGACAAATAGTCCCTCCCCAGCTTTCCTGTAGGCCCCTTTAGGTACTGTGAGGCCTCTGTAAGGTCTCCCTGGAGCCTTCTCTTCTCCAGGCTGAACAACCTCAACTCTCTCAGCTTGCCTTTGTAGGAGAGGTCCTCCAGCCCTCTAATCATCTTCATGGCCCTCCTCTGAACTCAGTCCAACAGGTCCCTGTCCTTCTTGTGCTGGGGGCCCCAGAGCTGACCACAGGGCTCCAGGTGGGGTCTCAGGAGAGCAGAGAGGGAGAATCGCCTCCCTCAACCTGCTGGCCACACTGCTTTTGATGTGGCCTAGGATACGATTGGCTTTCTGGGCTGCAAGTGCACACTGCTGCCTCCATCCAACCAACATCCCCAGGTCCTTCTCCTCAGGGCTGCTCTCAATAAAAACTCCTCTGAAAATCATTTTTTTTAAAAGTAAATGAGGAAAACTAATTATCCCTATGCAAACAAATTCCTAACACTTTTGATCAAGGAATCCAGGTAGATTTCATTTCCAGCTGTAACAAAAGTACCTCATGGAAACATGTCTCTGCTTAACCGTGGAAACTTTCCATTATGTGTAATATTTCCTAAAGAAGAACATACTTTTTGGAGAGGGAAAACAAACAAACAAACAAACACCACAAATTCCTTCAAAATTGCAGGCTGCTCCCCCTGTACTGCAAGGTGTAACACTTACTTCAGTGTGTGGCCTACCAGCCCAGCTGGCAATGAAGCCTCTTTGAGGCCTTACCTGGACAGTCAAGCTACTGCTGGCTTGAAAGAGTTTATTATAAGGTTGTACCAGGCTGATTGAGTCTATCTGATTATTTGGCATGAGGAAGGCTGAAAACCCTTCTTTTCCTCAGGGAAGTAACTGAGTACCATGTCCTGAATTTTGTTGCTAAAACACGCTGTATTAGTGAAGAGAGAATGCAGGCCGACAGGGATTGTCTCCTTCAACTTCCAGTGCCCCCCCTCTGTTGGTCCCCATGCTGGCCATGAAGCAGCAGCCCTTTCCATCAGCAAGGAAATGCTGGAGCAAATGTTCTGGAATAAACCATTTCCAGGCACAGACTGTGCGCTTGCAACTTGATTGCTGTGTATGAGAAGAGAAAGGAAAACCACATGGGAACTACAGCCTAACACTTACATGAAACAGCTCCCTGACTGATCTCTGAAATGACAATATGCTGGGATCCTTCTCCCCTTCAGTCAAGACAAATATTCAAGAGGAAGCAACAGACAGCCCACACACCACTGTGAATAGGGAGCCTGTCTAATTCTTGGGTACAAATTACTTTTGAGATTTTATGTGTAAAGCAGGTAACAGCACAGTGTGCTAGATAGGCTCCTCTTGCTCTTGGCTATTGTGGAGATGGGTTGCAAAATACGTCTAGACTTTGGCCTTACATATGTGTTAATATATGTTAAACACTACGCACAAAATAGGCTGAAAGTACTTATTCAATATATAGATACATATTTCAAAATTATCACCATTATCGTCATGTTTATTTCCTGAAAAACTAACTTTTAACTATAAAGTTCATTTTAGCCTCAAACTGGATATATAACCTTTAAAATGAAAACTTTACTATTCCTTTTATGACGAAATATAGACCATGTAGAGCCAAAAGACACTTCAATGTATTTTAATCCTACCGTTTTCCCAGCCTGAGGGAAGAGGCAGAGGGCAGACCCTCGTGCTTGCCAGCCAGGAGCATCCCCAGCCCTCTGCTCAGAGGTTGTGTGTTACAGCCACCAAGTGAGAGAAGAGTGCAGAGGTCAGGCATTTCTAAGGCACACAGAGCTGTGCATCTCTCTTGCACAACTCAGTAGGGAACATTAAATGCTGTATAAAGGCTGGCTGACTGGCAGGTAGAAGAAGGATTAAGTGGGACTTTATTTAACACCAGTTACACTTCAGGGGGAATATAAATTGAATAGCCTCATTCCATTTAATTCTCAGAGAAGTCCAAAACTTCTGACATAAAAAGGATTTAGTTTGTTTGCTGTATTTTCTCTTTTGCCTTTAGAGCTTTAACTTATTTTCAAATAAGGCTGTCTTGGGGAATTCTTGGCATCCCACTCCACGGGAAGATGTCAACAGAATATACGAAGAAAATTTATTTTTACTTATTTCTTACTGAAGACTGTAGAGAGAGTATTACAATATTGCTTATTAAGACCTTTGTCTACAAAAGAAAAATGCTCTAGTTTATGTTATGTTGGCAGAAAAACAAAGTTTATATTCTTTTAATTCAGCCTAAAACAAGACATCAATTAATTTAAACCAAAACAATTTCCCAGTTTACACAACAGAGAAAAAAGAGTCAAAAGATGGCCACAAAAACTAACTACATCAGTTTAAAAATAAATCAGTTTTTGCTTAAGTTGGAGCAACTTTTGTAAGCAGACAGAGCTAAAATTCTACTCCCTACAGAATAACTTTAACATTAGGTACTGTTGTGCTAATACGGGAAGTATGATAGTGTTAAACCAAATGCAACTTCTATTACCAGACCATACTGTACGATTAAATGCATTTAGTCATCATCTTCGTGGGCAACAGAAATCAGCATGACCTTGAAATATTCTAGATTTGCAGTGAAGATCATGCATGATGGTATCATTATCTTTTCTGTAAGTCAGAGAAGTTTAAAAGACATTAATTACGTTATAAAGGTTGTTACTCTTTTTAGTGGTTATAAACATTAGAGTCAAACACATCTGAGCTCATTTTTTGAAGACCTACACATATTTATGCAGAGTAACCACCAAGAGTGCACACTGATTCATTTAACCACAATAAGTACCACCTTTTGAGGGCACCTGGAATTTAATGACTATTTATTTAGTTTGACAACGAGACAACCAAATCACTTATCTTCTACTCCAGGCACTAGGACAGACTCTAGGCACTTTTAATTGCAATATTTAATATCAGAATATGGCAGTAAAAATGGTGATATATAAACTAAATCCATAAGTAAAAAAGCTAAGACACCAAGTCAACATTATCTCTAAACTGTTTCTGGCATATATTGCTAAATATTATTCTAACGAGCAACAGTACTTGGAGATCAGAAAATGCTGTATGTGGCAGGGGCACTGCTTGCAGGCCATGGACCCATTTCAGCAACAAATTAGGTCAAGGACAATAAAGTCAACTTCATGGAAGTGATCTGCAGTGTTACTAAAATACATAAAAACTTTCACTTGTTTAGAAAGCTCTTGACCTGCAACTGCTGGAGACTAGGGAAGCATTTGGGGAAGATACTGCTACTATGTGTTAGGCCTCCACAGGTACTACTGGAGACACCAACTAGGCTGGCTTTTGACTTGATCCATTACAACCATTCCTACATGACTTGTGAGCAAAGGACCAAACGCAAACACAAAACACTCCCACCGTTTCAGATTTTTGCAATTATTATGTAGTGATTTTGCTATATAATAATGTAGTCACTTCACCAATCTTTCAGTTCTGTGCACTGCTTCACCAATATAGTTTGGAAACTTCCTTACTTACTGACTATACTTTTTCTTTGTAGATGATGAAGCCTGTCTAAACATTTCTAGAAAAAGACCTTTTCATTAACAAAATGTGAATGAAAATATTGTTTTCCAACTGACTTGTATCAGCTAAGCTGCACAAGCAAAAGGAAACATCTCTTTGCCCTATTATCATTACACAATCTTTATTTTAGGGGATGAACTTATTATTTTCTAATGTTTACACAGTACCACTGTAAAATTATCCTCTGTCATTTTATCTGATAGTTGTTTTTATACCACTGCATGAAAACAAGGCTATAGCAACCTTCATAGGATTGGGTCCAACAGTTTTTCTATTCTGTGTTATAAGCTTTGAGGAAAAAGACCTAAAATGGACACAAGAGAACTGTAACGTGTGCATAATTACAATCACATGTTCCTGGTAACAACTTTCACAAACAGTCCCAAATATCCTGAATGAGAGTAATATGACAAACCCAAAGATTGACTCCTTGTGGTTTGTGGTCTACAGAAGTCCTCAGACTTCACATGACTCCTATCTTATGCAACACATTTTTGGTGGCGACAGGGGAAAGCTAGTGACTACATTTTTTCTTTTATCAGTTTCCTGATGAATCTATAAGTGTTGTGGAAAACAAAAATTACACAGGTTTTATTAGGACGTGATTAGCTTCTCATGACAATATACTGGCTACTACACAATAAAGAACTCCCTGAATGCCCAGCAGTCAGGGAGGAAATAGGCTCATACTACTTTTCTGAATATTAAAATATAGCTATACCATTGAGTTCTCCTATATAAACAGATAAAACACCAAGTATCGTGCTATTAACATGCAAAATGGCAGTAGGTTACAGAAGGTGAAACAACTTACCTCCTCTGAGCAAGTGGCAGGGCTAGAGCTTCCCACGTAGTTCACAGCCCAGAAAGTCTAGCTAACACTGGCTTGATCAAGATATTTCCAAAGATTAATGACGGTGCAGAAGGATTTCCACTGCTACTTCTCCCTCTCTTAGCAGGTTATAATTAAGTGCACAACAATTACAGATAAATATTTTCATTTGTAATTGTTATAGTTATAGAATGCTTCGTAGGGTATGTCTGTCCTGCAAATGATAACATAGTGTAGAGATACCCAAACTAACTTAAAAAAAGCTGGTGTGTGCACCTGTATTAATTTAATTCTAACAGCATGACTGACTTAACCTGCTCTTTGACACCAGCAGAAACAAAAAACAAGACTAGGCATCTTTACACTATGCCATAGTTTGCAGTGAACACGCAAAATAAATCTGTTTCTTACACTCACTACCAATCTGAAAAAGCACATGATCTGAAAAGTCTCAAGGGAAAAGCAAGGTTACTGTAACTGGTCTCATGTTTCTAGCTATCAGTATGATGGTGCAGACCTCTATACAATGTCAAATGGTAGTGAACAAAACTTTCCAGTAACCTAGATAACCAAATGCTTCTACAACTAATCAAGATGACATATAAGCAGTTGAAACTTTCAATAACTTGACAGAGCACGAGACAGAGAAATGCAAAGTACCATATCAAGACAGAACATTTCCCTAATAATCCTACTCCATCTCCATCTAAAGGGCTGGGCTCAAAAGTGTTTGCATTAATTTCCGAGTGCACATTGTTTCCCCCTCTATCAATTAACCATCACAGTAAGCCATGCTACCAGAACAGAGGACAACTATAAATTACTATGATTTTCATAACATGCAAGTTTACAAGTAAATGATCATTCCAAATGATTGAAAGGGTTTTGTTTTACAAAAGGCACGGAATGCATATTAACTTAATAGATGACAAACTTGAGGCTTATGATGAAAAACTGCCATTGTCTTTTAATCACAGTCTCACAATAAATGGAAATTAGACAGTTTGTCCTGTCCCACAGGACTATTTGTAAGATGGTAATTAGCTCTGTGGAAACCCACACAGACTTGGATGGAAGAGAAGCTGCAATATAGAGCAGGAAGCTAGTCTGCACTCATAAAACCAGACTACTAGTTGCAGTTGGAACACCTCTTTAAATAATCCCCTTATTGGGCAGTCTGTTTAGCACATCCAGCAACTCCCACAATATATATGCTACAGAAGATAGCTGCAAGCCAGTCAGCTACAATTACGTCTTTAGTTCATCAACCAATCTATCCCAGCTAGACTGCATAGCCATATTCAACATAGCAGCAGCAATAACACTATTGAGATTACACCAAGTAGTGATGGAATACGGTTAAGTAACTCTCAGGGTCACCTGCTAAATAAATGCACAAATAAATTCATTAAATAACCATTGCTTGGACTATACTACTGCTGATACATATGACTGCTATTCACTGCTGTGCAGCACAAGAGTAGAGCTATGGATTTCATTACAGTACTATACCAGAACATCTTCAATTTACATGCACCAGGAGCAGAGTGCCATGCTTGGCCCAGGGTGACTGTAATGAGAAGGTGGATGTATTTAAAGAAGACAGATATCTAGAGGACAAACTAAAATTAGAAGCACATTCGCATGGGCACTCCATAAGAATACTAACACACTGCTGAAGCCACTAAAAATAGAACTTCCAAGTTTGGAAGGTGACTGGGAGGATAGAGGTATCATTAAACCCGCACCAACTGGAAAAAATCCTGCATCAGCAGTTCGGTAGGAGTAAAAGTCTCCAGTGCAGAAATCTGCAAAAACAGGCTGAACTGAGCAATTATAAGATATTTATCTAATGCCAGTGATGTTGCACAGTGGTATTAGAGGGGAAAAAGCGTTCAGTCTCTGTGCTCTCTGTGTTAGGTTGCAGCATATTAAAAGCTGAGACACCAGTCCCAGTAACATCTTCTGGTATGCCATGGCTTTGACACGTAATTCCTGGAGCAGAGCAACATGACAGCCTCCCATCAGGATGAAAAGTGAATTTGTGACCGTTTTAACGCAAACATTTGAAGGAATGAGGAAAATCCTAAAGGACATCTGAAACGTGCTACAAGCTAGACCATGACAGGGGATGGTTGGGGGACAGCTGTCATAATCTGGACCGACCAATTCTGTCCCTGCAGCCACTGAGCACAAGGGGTGAGGTTAGCCAGACTGGCACCAACCACTGGCACACTGCTGCCATGCAGGGGGACAACAGAAGGCAACATCCCAGCAGAGTTTCAGACATAATAGGCTAAGCAGGCTGCCTGGGGTCCTGGTGAGGACAGACCTACAGTTATTTAAAAATAAATAAATAAATCTTGGTGTGGCAAGTAGTTTACAAGAGAACTCCTCTCAGGGAAACACAGAAGTAAACAAGAAACTCTTCAAAATCTAGAAGCTTTCAGATTTTGTAAGGGGTTCTGGCCAGCAGTCTAACTGAGGTGGCTGCCCTCATCACTAAAATCACCACAGATACAGCAATCTGAGCAAGGAAATAAATTGTGCTATGACTTTTCTTCTCTTAGGATTTCTCCAGGACAAGACACAGAGATAATTTGTACTGCCACTACTCCTAAAGTGCATTTGCATAAATAGAGAAAACGCCCTAGGTCTACACTGCTAAATAGAGAAGAGTCAAAGACCAATGTTTGGCCAGCCTCCCACTGTCACAGCAGTGCACAGTTTCACTGTACATTACTCATTATCTCCTATGTCAAATTTTACATTTTTATTAAGTAACCAGTTTTCCTGTGTGCTGACCTCAATATTCAAGAAAATTTCTGCACAAGACACAACACCAAAGTTCAACCTATAAAATGTACTTCCAAATGCACGACTTGGAACTAATTAAAAACTGCATTCCAAAGAGTCAGGCCATGTTTACAGTTTTTACTCAAATTCCACTTTCGTTAACAAATTATGTCACAATATTTAAACATGAAAGCGGATGTGTTTTTTTTTTTAAAGGGAGTAAAAACATTTTACAGGGTTGCAGCTGTATTCAAGAATATCCACTTTTCTTTCCAGTACCTTGTTCACTGATCAGCAGGCAAGATTTCAGGGAATGCAACATTGCCAACACTTTGCTCCTGTTCATTTACTGTATAAATATAGTTCTGCCAACTTTAAAATATCTGATTTATTGGAAAAATAGCCCTAAATCTCATCCAGGAAAGCATCCTAAAAACACTCTAATGAAATGCTCAGATCTAGAATTAAAAGCATACAAACCTGACACATGGATTTACATGGTATCTTGTGCATCTGAAGTAACTCATGAAATTAACTTCTTGTGTCAGCCCACTGTAAAAACTTACAAGGACAGCTTAATTTCTTTCTAGCTATGATTTCTCCCCTGCACTCTCCAGCAGATGGCCACCAAGATAATGAGGGGGCTGCAGGCAGCACACGAGGAGGGGCCAGGTCAGATGCTACGCGTCTCACTGCTGCCAGCAGGGAGGCTGTTGCAAAGACAGAGGCAGTCTTCTCCAGGACGCAAATGGCAAGGCAAGAGGCAACAGATGCAGGCTGGAATATGGAAAAACCCCAGCTGGGCATACTTACACTTTTATTTATTTATTTATTTATGTTGACAGGAAGGTGGTCAAACACTGGAGCAGGGCCCAGAGCAACTGTGCAACCTCTTTCACGGGAGATGCTCCAAGCTCAGCAGCCTGCATAACCTGATTTTACTTAACATGGCTTGAGGAGGGGGTTGGGACTGGATAACCTCCAGAGATCCCTTTCAACTCACATGATTCCATGATCTATGATACTTGTCAGGGAGTGGGATATGTAACTAAAGCAAATGTCTAGGAAGATGTAGTAGCCCCTGGGATTGCCTCTCCTAATAAGCTCCTTGTGTTTGCACCATCTTTGGAAGAGGAGCAAAATCATTCTTCAGCATCACAGCAAGCTCCCAGAGCACAGCTCTTGATTTATGATCACTTCAGCCAGAACAATCCTTTGTTGAAAATCAGGAGACCTTCCTTCAGCCTCTCTCCAGTTCCAGCTCACATCCCCAGCTTTCAGCCATTCCCTCACTCAAGTGCCTCCTCCTCCCTACCAGCCATGGCACCCTTCCTGCTTTTTCTCTCTTTTTCTTTCTTCTCCCACCTCTAAAATGACGCTTTTCCCCACATCCCAGGGAGCCAAAGTTGTGACAGCAGCAGGGAGGGATAAAGATGGGACACAGCTCAGAAGTGGTACAAACAGGCAAATGCTTTCTCCTCCGAGCCCTTCTCCACAAGCAGGTACATACTGATTGCTTCCCCCAGCCTCCCTGCTGGCAATGGTGACAACTTACCGCCTTTGGGTTAGGATACAAAATCCTCTAAATGGGCTGATTTTGGCTGCTTGGGAAACAAATGTTGCCTGACTGTTAATTCTCTCTCTCTTTTTTTTTTTTCCTGGAAAAGTGAGCAGGCCAAGACAGACATGTCCCACTGGGTTCAGCCCACAGCCACAGATTTCAGGACTGTAGCTGGGTTTGTAATGGAAACTACCTGACAACAATCCTACCTCTCATGAGGGCTGCACTAAAGCCATCCAAACAGTGACATACAGCCATGCTAGTGAATACACTCTAACCTTTTTTCAGTTTGTTTTCCAACTCAAGTAGGAGGTTCACAAGATTTTTTTCCCAGCATTTGGATATCAACCTGAGAACCAGTGTAGCATTTACCAACTAAACCATCAACAACAACATTATCTGCACAAAGTAAAGGGAGTAGAACTTATAATATCCCCTAAAAATGCTCCAAAAATATCTGCTCGCTTTACTGAAAGAAAAGAATATTTAAGCTTTAGTAGAGATCTATGTTTTTGGAGGAAAGGGTCCAGAGGAAAATTACATATTTGTGGTTTAGCTGGGAGTCATGATGTCTCTGCATATGTATAACACGTGGTTGCAGATTCATAACAAACCAAGCTTTCAAACAAAAAATGTAAGTTTTCAAAACTTAATCTGTAAAAAGAGAGTAATTTATTTTAATCTGGTTTATTTATATGGTTCTTGAAGTCAGCAGCGCAATTATGAAACTCTTTGAGCTAGAAAGCATGCGCAGACATAAGCAAAAAAACCCAAATCAAAATACAAATGCAGTGTCTATCCTAGCACTGACCCCTTGCAGCAGGTTCCTCAAATGAGATATTAAAATTCTGCTTCCCCTTTCTGTGGATTACTCTATTTTACATTTAAAATGCCTGGCTACACAAGCATAACTGACTGTATGGAAAGAAAGCTTATTTAGAAGCTGCTAGACACAGCATGAAAAGAATTTTCATGTGTTTAAGAAAATGTACAAAACCAGCTATAAGCAGGCTAGGAAAATCCTTCAAGGTCTGGCTCACGCTTGATTTATACTTTATCACTACCCATTTTGGCACAAATAATGCATATACTTTCTGTGGCAAAAAAATGACAACTTTTGTGTCATATCTTAGTGAAACCTTATTTCCTCAGTATATTATGGATGTTGCTACAGTCAGCAGGGACGTTGCAACCAGCAATGTTTCACTTGAGCTAGAATAATCTCACCCTCCATTTAAAGGAAAGAATAGCCTAGTGTGGCATAGTAATGTTATCACCTATGCTAAAATACATTTTTATGCTCCACAGTAACCCAGAAGAGTAAAACCAAAAGTCTCCACGCCACTTTTAACAGAATAAAAGGATTATGTTGTAACTGAAACAGGGACAAAAGGTATAACACCTAATAAATTTGCCTTTAGAGTTCTTTGCTTTGGCACACAGACAGACCACATTATCTGATACTTGATGTTACATATTGGAAATTACTGATTCCCTGACTGGCAGTAAATTTAAATAATTAAGCTATGATTTTTTTTCTTTTTTGACATTTCACTCTCTTTTAGTGGCACCAAAAGGTCTACAGAAAGTAAACAGATACCACACAGCCCCTTCCCCCACAAAATTCCTACAATATCAGTGGTGAAAATCTTCAGTCTCTTCACCTTAAACATCACCTATGCGTCCCCAACTACTTCAACAATCAGAGAAATCAAATGCATAGAAATAGCAAAAATTTCTCAGAATGAAGACTGCAGAAAAGTCAGGTGCAATGAAAAAAAAATAGATTAAAAAGCCCCCTTGTGCCTTCCTGCCTGCTTCATTCTCATTACAGTGCATTTAATGACACTACTAGCTATCACAAAAACAGCTGCTATATTCCATTGTTGCACTTCACTGTTTGACTACAACCTGTAACCACTTTTTGAGTTTAAGCTCTGAATCTGTTATTTTACAATATTCATTAAATAGGCTTTTGCATTAAGTATGAAATCATGTAATATCACTGGTTTATTTGGTTTCTTGATGTTTTAATTCTCTCAAGTACTGTGGTTCACCTTATTCATCAAGGAGATTACAAATTTAATAATTCAATTCAAAGGAAGAGATTTTAAATTGTCGAAATAATTATCTCATCATAGCAGTAAATGTTATTAAAGAAAGTGAGATCTATATATCAGACCCATAAATTTCTGGTTTCTGTATATAGTTAATATATTACTGAGGGAGGACCATATTTATTGAGCATAAATTCATGTAGTTGAGTATTTGTTTGTTTTTCACTGCATCAAAGAATTGCGTTACTACCTTTAAAGCTTGTTTTTTGATGGTTTTCTGTGTGTGTTTTTTTACGTAAGGAGTGAAAACTGAAATTAAGCTCAGAAAAATATTGTGCTGAAGAAGTACATCCACCAAACCTGAACAGGCCTGATTCTTATTCCACATTGGGTTTATACAGTAACTTAACCAATGCCAGCTGAGCTACTCTCAACTTTGCCATGGTACATCAAATGAAATTCAGAAAGGATTTACTGAATCCACATCTGTTGTATATCAAGAATCTGAAAAGAAACACTATTGTGAATTTATGTGAAATCCCATGCACAAACGTGGTGAGTAAAACATAAAGGACTCACATAAGTGGGACAGAAAACCCACGTATCTTTAATTACCCTTTGTCTAAAATGGACAAGATAACATGAAGTTTCTTATTTTTCCCCCACGAATTCTCCCAGAATTTCACAAATTCTATGCTGATGTTCTGTGTTACTGTGGAAAGAGATGAGAAATCACCAAAGGGAAGGCTTTTTCCTAAAGCTGCACTTCTGAATAACTAAGCCGAACGCAAGTGTTAATAGTTTGATGAGGAATAGCACCAAGTCTGGGTGCTACCAGTTTCCTCAGCAGTTTATGGGATGTTCCCAACTCGAAGTACGGAAACCAGAGAGGACTGCAAACAGACACCAACACATTTATGAAGTCAGCTCAGAGATTTGTTTTTGCCTGGTGTCACAGGCTGTCCTGGAGCTAGCCTGCCTCTTGACCTGTTGCAAAGCCACCTTCCCTTGGAAAGATGCTGCTCCACACTCCCATATGCTGGTCCAGCTCTCATTCTTTAAAAATGAGACAACTTCTGCTATTCTGTCCTCAAGCACAGCAACTCATGGTAGTGAGCAGTGCCACAGCTCCAGTCTGATGGCGGCTATGCAAACAGACCCGCGCACGACTGGCTCAGGCCTATTAGGGCTGACACGGCACAGTTTCTGCTTGGCAGTCCTACTTACCTCTAAATATCCTGGCTTATAAAGCCATTCAGGGACAACCTGTCTTGTTGCCAGGAGGACTTCATTTATCACCCGAAGGGCTGCCACATGTCAGTAAAATCTGCTGTGGCCTTTCGGGAAGAAATGAAGGTTCATCAGTCTGACCTGAGCCTGATGTAGCTGGTTAGCGGATCCTGCCTGCTTGCCATATCTTATACATCTGCGGGGGGAGGCGGTGGCAGCAGAAAGGGAAGGAATAATGTGCACTAGTGAAGCCAGATGTGTTGGCACCACCATATGAAAACCCAAAGGTTCTGGTTATTCACAGTGATCCTATTACACTGCACAAACTGTTCCAACTTTCGCCGTGTATAGCTTTTGACAAGTGGGAACGTAAAGGTAGCAGTAGCCTTTGCAGCAGGTACAGGGAGAAAAGTGGGAAGTCTGATTTAGGAAAACACTACTCAGTTCAGCTTAAACCCTGCAACAACAAACTCGACCAGGAAATAAAAAAAAAAAACACGTTTGACTCAGCAATTTTTCAGACTGGGCGGGACCTGCATCGTTGGGCTAATACTGTTTTTATCAATTGTTGGTACCTCATAAACCAGAATCACAACAGCAAGCTCTAAATCAACATCAAAAGGAGTCACAATAAGATGGTGTAGCAGTGTTAAACCCACAAAAATACATAGATTACTAGACTACAAATCACAGGCTGCTAAAATACAATTTGACAAAGTTAAAAGAGGACCAACAAATCAAAGTTTAACAAAAGAAGGTAAAGCTGGAAATCATGTCAGTGGCAATGGATTTCATGGTGAAGAGATGATTAATTTCCTTTCACTTTTTCCTTACAAATTTCTAAATTATTAAATTGGAAGCACTAGAGAATGTAACAGATGTAAAAATAATAGTTGCTTAAGATGACAGAAATCCTCTGTGGGAATTTGTTTGGTAATAGAGGTAAATTTTTAATATAGCTTGACATGTAATCATACAAAGTGCTAGGTTCTCCAAAGAGAAAGCTTAACCAACATTTATGTCTTCCATTTTAAACTCAATTATGTTAATCAGCTGCAGTAAGTAAAGAAAATGTATACATGGTGATGTTGCAGTAATCTTGTTATGGTAAGAATCTGAGAAATCAGCAACATAGAAAATGAGACAACTGTGCAAACTACTGCAGTCCAGCACAAACTGTTGGAGCTTTGTTACTAAAGGAGCTTGAGCTGTTTGCCCAAAATTTCCTACCACAATGTGATAGAGGAAGCAGTTTAAATCACTCAAGAAATATTAGAAAAGGAGGAGGCTGGAATTCAAGGTTACTGCTAGAAGAAGAAAATACCAGTATTACCAACGACTGATCAGGAGGAAAGGACTCAGAGTTTCCTCACAAGGCCTGAAGTTCAGCCAGTGTATTTGCATCATTTTAATTCTCCCTGAGAGTACTGGAGTCTGGACTGGCAGTTATGAACAGAAACTAATACTACTCTGTTGGAACAGAGTAGTATTACACAAAAGAAAGATACTTGATCTCACTTCTTATTTTTGTCTGTTTATTAGTATAGTATGAGAAAAAAATACATGGGCTATGAAGGAAGCAGAATTTTAGTGTTGCTGCGGACATCATTGATATATTTCTGAAGTATTTCTGAGTAACAAATAAAAAAGTTTTCTATAAAGAAGCAAAAGGGATAAAACTTATTTGTCAAACAAGTAACAAGTTATATGCTGAAATAGTTATTGTTTATAATTTCACACTTATCCAAAAAAAAATAGATATACAAGATGAAACAAACATTATGTTCTTTAAAACACAAGTCAGTGGCTGACTTTTTACTACAATCACTCCAATACAAAGAGCTGAGGCAGGCAGAGGCAGAAATCAGAAAATAAGCAATAAGTATTGCTAAGAAATAATTATAGGTGAAAATGATGAGGCAGTTCTGTATTTTCTAAATAAAACTTCATGTACACATGAAGTCTGTAAAACTTCATGGATACATCAAGTCTGAAATGTTGGAGATGTGAAAAAAAGAGAATAGAAAATACCATTTCTTACCACTTTTCTTTTAGGCATTTTTCCTACACCATTCATTAGGCATTATGACTAGATAATTGAATAGAGAAGAAATCATGGAGCAAAAAGTGAGTAAACCAAAAAGATCCCGAAAAACTAACTGAATTAGTTACATGCAAAGCAGTATCTGGACAGAGATACTCTGCTTTCAGAGATATTCTGGAGCTACACTTGCACATGAAATGAAAACATCTTCTACACGGAAAGTTTCCATGACACTTCTGTGTCAGATATAAACACAACCAGTAAGGATTGTCCAACTCCCTAGGTGCTTAAGACAAAGAATCATTACCTTTCAGTATTTCTTCAACAATACTCAGGTTTCCAAAAATAATGGCCTGAACTCAGTTCTGAATACCAGGAGTATATGCATCAACACTTGTCAGTACAAGGCTTAAAAAAAAATAAATCATCCACACTTCAAATCGGAAAACACCATATCCATAAGTAATTCTCACGGTTGATTACTTTCACTGCCAGAAAACTAACTCTGTGCTTAACTTCATAACTTACAGTCATGTTTCTTTTTTTTTTCCTTAATAAATAACATTGCCTGGTTATACTTTTAGACCTTAAATCACCTCCTTTACGTAGATCATACCTACTGACATCTGGATGTTAAAGCCAGCCTCAAGTACTCTAGAAGTGACTTCTGTCGGCAGATACCAAATAAATACTAGTTTCCTGTCTCTGACTGTTATTTCCATGCATCTGAGAATGGTATTTCCCTTGTTTTAAAGCGTCTCAATGAGATCTGTGTTCAAGTAGTTATTTCCTGTCATCACAGGCTTTTCGAAGTCACTATTTTCCAAGATGCAGGCACTCATCTTTTAAGACCAACAGTCTTTCTTAAATTTGTGACTCTACAGCTCCTTAGTCCCAAAACACCAACCTGATGCCATTTTTTGTTTCAATCTGTCGATAAAAATATTGAACCAGACTTCTTTAGAACTCCTCTACAGAAAATCCCATCACATAACTAACATTTTACACTTTCATTGTGGTTATCAGTTTTTCTAGTACTGCTAATAAAAAATATGCTGATCTTCCTTAACAACAACAAAAAAGAGCACATACTACAGAAGTAAAACAGATGCCTTACAGATGGCAGTTGATGCTATGAGCCAGATTTGTGACTTCATTAAAAGGATATCAAGTGCACTTGGAAAAATCTACGTCTTAAAAAAATGTGCTGCACCCAAAAAGTGTTTTTCAAATGACTGTATGTTTCGATATGCTTAGCTAACTGTAAATATAATGTATCCATATCAAGCAATACAACATCTCTGTATCATAATGACTTATGATGGATTTCTTTAATTTGCAAGAACTTAAAAGGGCTAGATATCTGGATTTTGATTTAATTACCTTTCTTTCCTGACACCTGACTAGTGAGGGTAATCACCAGTACTTTGGATTTCTCATACATGAGTTCAGAAGTTGCTATCTTACCTTAGTTCAAAATCATTCTTCTAGTGGAATTTCCTAATAGATAATTCAGATGAAGAATTTAGCTCCCTCAATAGATACTTAAATGCTTCATCTGTGAACCTTCAATGTCAATTCCTGAAACGATAATCTTAGGTCTCAAATACTTCCATAAAGGCAGTAGAAAATATAATCATTTCTTCTCAATTTTGTGCTTAGTAATTCACAGAAATTATTTTCAGAGATTCAAATCAAGAAATGAGATGAAAATATTTTCATGCCTCCTTAATTTCAGAGTTCTATCCCTTTGAAAGAAAGAATTCTGATTTGGTCTTCCCCTAATTCTTTCCTCATATGCTATGCTCTTCCAGATCTTTGGTTCCATATCTACATTTAAAAAAAATCAAAACATTCATGACTAATTTTAAGACTCCTCTGCCAATACCAGAACTTCTTAAGTGTATATGAATACAGATTAAAATTGAAAGACTTTTTAAAATGTCATCCTAAGATTTCTTAACAGCATAATGGCACTCACCAAAAACAAAACAAGCAAACAAACAAAAACCAAGTCAGATACGAAATAGGTATAAAAATGGTATTCTTGTGAAGCTAAAAATAGGTACGTTGATTGTTAAAAAGTTTAGTCCTGAATTCTTTCTTGTCCTGATGAAATAACTAAATGCTAAATTTTTCTACTAATTATGTACTAATTGGACACCTGCCCTGGAACTACAAAAACAGTGATCTGTAATTTTTCTTTTTTTGACCATATTCTGTTTTCTCTGATAAGACAAATGGAAAATAGTTCCAGTGGTTTAGATTGTTTTTCAAACTCCATTCCTCTAAAGAAAAGAAAAAAAAAACTTGCTCACATAAAAGCTATAATGTGTTTACTTACAGACTGAAATCTAAAACTGATTCATTACAGCTTTGCTGCTTTACTCTGACTGGAGGGAAAGTATCAAAAAGGTAACTTGAAAGGGTTTTTTACCCTGAAGTATCTGGTGGCAGTCTCAAGACACAAAAGATAATTAACTGAAGAGGCCATAAAGTACTCTAGAAAGGAATAATATTATATATGTATTATTTTAGAAATAAAGCTAGGCTAAAACTGACACCTTTAAACCAAGTCACTTTTAGAAGTGAGATTTAATCAAGCTAACTAGGAAGAATAAATAGGAAGAAGCCTGAAAGAAAAGAGAAAGTTTTACTGAATTCTAACTTCAGAAAACTGCCATTCAGCAATGAATGTGCAATGTTCATAAAGACAAGTAACTAAAAATCTACACTGGCAGAAGATAAAGAAAAGCACTGAGATTGTCTTTGAGAAATTGTCCAATCAATTAAACTACATTTCTGCTTTCTTATAAAGATTGCATTTGAAAAAATGTTTTTAGAACTATTTCTTAAATCATACATATTTATGTTAACTTGACAAGTTCCTTTTTCAAAACATCTGTTATTTTCTGGGCTATTAGAAATTACTGAGTGGTAGTCAACTCACGAAAAAATACAGATAAATTCAGAATTTTATATTCATGGACTTGTTAATATTTTTAAGCACATACTCTTTATCATACATAATAAAATTTGTTTACAAGGGTTAATCTTTACCATTCTGACACGTACAAAACACTGTAATCTGTGACTACAGCTGAATTACCTTTCTCTGTACACTTCCCTTTTCACTATTAGTACGTCCTAGTACGATGTAGTATTACTACCCATCAAAGATCACTGCTTCAGAAAAGGCACGTGATAGCAATGCGAGAATAAGAGGTTGAGCTTGGTGAATGGGCAGCATGCACTGCAAGGATTTCAGGGTTACAGCTGGCTGGCTCAGGGCATGACTGCAGGAGTGATGGCAAGGGATGAGAGCAAACCTTGGCCAGGGCTGGAAAAAGCCCGCATGGGAACGTCTCAGGGTGCAGGGGGAAGCCAGAAGGAGAGGAAAGGCGCCTGGCTGAGCCTGGACAGCCAGCTAGGCACCCAACGGGAACCTCTTCAGCTCAGTAGCTTACCTATGACTTCACAGGCCTAAAATCATTACCTTTGCAAAGTTTTAAAAACAGTTTCTCCTTTTCAGAACACATTTACCATTTTCCTCCAACACAAAAACAAGAAACAAAGTGGCCTTCACTACTGCAATTATGCAAACAAGGAACTTTTGCAGCAAAGTTTATTGGAAAAATCTTTTTCAGGCAGATACACTGGCAGGGTTGGCGGAATAATTGATAGTAGAAATTGAACAAGGACAGAATTTTGTGCCTGCTGTCAAACTCCTGGCCTGTTATTTCCGTATCATGAAAAGTTTCTATCAGGTCTAGGACATGCCATTTTTTCCCAGACGGGGGTAAAAGATTTTGCTTTATAATCCTCTGGCTCAGTTGTACACCTTGGTAACAAAGCATGGAATTTGTGCTGATTTACGTAACTGTACCCATCTGTCAGCAAAGTTGCAATTGTCTGCTTGCATTTCTGATCATACATTCACAAACATATAAACACCGTATATGGAATAGCTGGTTTGCCAAAGAGGATCTGGACCCTAATATTGGTTTGAATTACTCAACAAAGCTAAGAAATATGATCACATGAAAACATTTAGATATTTGTTTTAACAGAGTTCTTCTGTGTACTTCAGCTCTTCCACTTCATCAGTTTATTACTGGTTCTTATTCTTCTTCCCTGGGAGGTTCAAATTCACAAACGTACTCTAACAATAATTACAGCAAGGCACAGGTGAACTACTCTAAAGAAAGATTAGCACTGTACACATAACCACAGCTTTCAACAACTGCACCTCTTCCCTCGTCTTCTATCACTTCACAATGCACAAATTTTGGCTGGGATAAAATAATGCCCGTAACTCTACTCTTCCTGTTTAACCAAATTTGCATGTGAAACCTCTAAGCCTTTGAGACTGCCTAAGAGAGCTTTTTCAAAGATTCAGTATTTCATTTTGAACTGTGGTTTGTTTGTTTTCCATTTACAATTATTATTAAAAGGAAAGAGCTGTTTCTTTCCCAGACATAAAACAATTAGATTAGTCTAAAAAGGTCACAACGACTAACTTACATTAGCTAAAAATGAAAAGGAGAAAAACTAACCAGAAGAAAAAGCAAGCAGACTGCCAAGTGCTTCTGTACCAAATATATGTGTTTATTTAAAACAGTGAGATTACTAGTTTTTCTGATGACAACTTTCAAAACTGTGCATGGGCATAGAAAAACAAGATGGACACGATATGCAGACACCTTGGGTATGGCATATATTCTTGTAACAGAAACACCCTTGGCATTTAATTCAGTGTCTGAAAAAAACAGCTCCAACTACTTAAAGATCGAAGTACTTATCTTTTTCTACTTGTTTTTAAAAACAAGGAAACAGAAAACACAGAAAAAAAAGAAAAAGAAAAGCCACATTTTTTAATGCTTTCCATGAATGTTGGAGTAGGGAACATACAGTTCTAGAAATAAAAGGAGGGGAGCTTTCTGCATCTACCTATCTTTTCTACAGCAGAACGGAATCTCATACACAAAATAAAACAGGATAAAATAAGCACCTCAGTAAAAACAACACTAATTTTACTGACATTGGTCTGTCTCTTTTTGCAACATATGCTGTTACATGAAATTCTGCAGGTCTCAAAAAGTCATAAGCAGTACTGGAAATAACTCCTCCTACACACTGCTCAAAAAAACTCCAAACACCTGGCGCAGACAGCTCATTGATGGCAGAGCAATAGCTCAGAGAAGATGAGAACAGTACACACTGCTCTAGGTGACCTGTTGGGATATTACATCTCACAGAATTATGGTGGAGCACCAGAGTATAAAGAAATTGTCTTGCCTGAAGATATTACCGTTTGATTTCTCTGAGCTGCTATTTGTATTTGTTATTTTGTATTTTCCACTCAATTTTCTAATCTGGTGTCTACTGTATAAAGCAATTAAATGTTCCTACCAATATTGGGATGCTTCAAGAGACGACAGATTCTAGCTTCTCTTTCCAGTTTCTGGTGATCTGCAACAAAAGAAAGCAGAAAGTTGCTTTTAGTATGAAGATGAACACAATTTGGCATATTTGCTTTATGAAGAAAAAGTACATTATTTGATACACTCTTTAAAAAAATACTTCCTTTATTTAGATCCTTTAAGACTTTACACTGAATCTGTGTGCAATACTGAAATTAGGTTACTGCATCCAACCACTTCTTCGATGGAGTACTGCAGGCACCGTTCCAGTAGAAAAATCAAGCTGCCAATGTAATGGGGAGAACAGGAAATATTCATGCCATGACCTATAATTATCAGGCAATAAACCATGTTGCAGCATTAATCAAAATAAGGACAACCTGAATCTCTAGTGCTATCTTAAATCCTACCTGTTAACTGCTTTAATGATACCGGCTGTACTAGGTACACAGTTCAACAAGGGGCAATCACTGTGACAACATGCCAGCACTCCTGCTACGGCACTTTCTCATGCAGTACCATGCTACAGGAACTTCCAGTAACTAATGACCAGCAATTACTATTTTTCCAGCAGGACTAATCTCTCTCACAGGCCGATTATTCATTAACCTGAACATATCCTGAACACTTAGGTCCAGGTCTATCATTTCTTGGTCCCTCCAATCCCTCTGCCATTTGATTCTTTTCAAACTTTGAGCAGAAGCAGCAGGCTCTAGGTCTGAACTTTCCTTGTACACCACTGAGGCCTAAACGACACTTCTGGAGACAAAATTTATGTTGAAGTCCATTTTACTTAAGTTGCTTTCTTTTTTTTTTCTTTTTTTTTGTAGCACACTTTTGTTGTATTTGCTCCAAATACCACCATTTATAATACTACTGCTGCTGCATTTTGGTTAACATTAAGTAATATAGTATTTGTTCTATATAATAAATATGAGTGTTGGGAAGGTGCATAATTATTTACACTGGAAATAGATGGAGGTTTTCAGGTATATTATAATGTCTAGTGTCAGGCAGTAAAGATCACAGACACACAAAGGAATCTACAGTTTGCAACACAAGCTAATAGACAAAAAGGTTTCTTTGGGCAATATGGATGGGGAATGAAGACAGAAAGACAGAACACATTGGAACCACTGATCAGAACGTGATTACCTGAGTATGGACTGCTAACCTGAAATACTTTAAATATGGTATGAAGAAATACTTTACTCTTTGTTCCGATACAAGGAAGATCACCTCTACACCTATAACTTCTGCATTATATATGAGGCTAGAGTCCTTGGGCTAAGTGAAATAAAACACACAACGCTTTCTAACTCTGATTAATTTTTGTATCTTATTAACATACTTCAGTTTGCCTTGTAAAAATTGGTTCATTTTGTTACCTTCCATAACAATATCACAATCAAAAGCCAACACACTCAACAGACTCAAAAAAAAAAAAAAAAAAAAAAAAAAAAAAAAAAAAGAGCAAAGCAGCATTTTAGGATCTTAGTTTTTAAGAATTATATACATGAGTTTGGTAGGACCAATTGAGACAATTATTTCCTGACTCTGTAATCAGTAACAACCTCCCTAGCCCCAAACTGGCAGAGGTAACTCAGGCAATAAAATATGCAATTTTGAGATAATTAAAACAGCCAGCTACTGCCTACTGTAATTCTGTAATTCCAACCGACTTCTAGTCCATTCATCCTCATTTTCTGCAGCACAATTTCTAGGGATGCTAAGAATGCTAAGCTTTTGTCAAGAGGCAGAAGAACAGCATACATTCAATTTCATAATATTAGCTAAAAATAGTTTTTCAAAATTAGAGGAGAAATAAACTGTAAAATGTTCTTGGAGATGAGGCTGTACTGCTATTATTTTAACCAGCTCCACTTGGATATCCAAGTACGCTACAATAACCCACCCTTCACAGGAGCTCAAACTTCAGATGTTATGCAAGTAATCTGGGTCGTGCTATCTCTGCAATCCTAACTATCTGCATTACATTTGAGAACACTCCTAACAACTGAAAGGGGAAATTCTTAGCTTTTCTTGCACCCCATAAAAACTTTAGTCCAACCAATAATTCCTGAGTTGAAAAACTAGCATTCAGAAAATAAAAAAGCTTAATCTACAAAAGAACATTAGGTATCACAATACCACAGCAAGAATGAATAAATTATCTGATTTTGTAACGCAACTCTTGTTATATTAAGGTCTATTATGGCATCTGTTCTTCCTCAGAACACCAACAGTGTTATTAAGTTATCTTTCAAAGACATCATAGTCCCTCTGATACCAGTCTGACATTGGAGTCTGTTGGAAAAGAGTCAAATAAGGTTCAAGAAAAATACACCATAAAATACACCTTAGGTGCCTGCATAACAATAGTGCAGTCCTGAAATCCTCCTCTGAGCTGGTGCTCGACTCCACAAATTGCCTTGGCACTCTTCCTTTCACCTTCCTCTTCTGTGCAGAGTCATACTGTCCCCAGATGAAGCTGTGCACAATCCCAAAGCTCTCCTTTCTGAATTATGTGAGGGCTGAGGAAGATTTGCAGGCAGCTTTTACAAACAGGCAGTCTGGGCTGTGTGGAAAACATACCTACTCTTTAAAATCAAGCATTAGGTACTCCACCTTTCAGAGAATTTAACAAAAACACAGAATCAGGGCAGTTACCCCAAAAGTGAGAAAACCAAATTCACAGCATGGTGACACAGATGGTTGTGCCAGCATAACTGAGCCAGGACAGCGCAGTGCAACAGCAAGGGTGGCCAGTGGCCTGTGCTGCTGCCAAAAAAACCTCTTACGAAATTGCAACTTTACTTTCCTGGAGATCACTTTGGCTTCAGACTGCCCACTAGAGAGGTGCTCTACCCACAGCTCGTCAGCAGGACAGATAGACTCAGGATGAGAGAAGCAGCAGCAGTGGGGCAGACGGCGCAGCAGGTGCATAACAGCAATTCTGGGTGCTTAGCGTGGAGTGGGCAGGCACCAGCTCCCTGCTGCCAGGATTGCTTCATGCAGAACGCATCAACAGCCCCTGCATGAAGTCCACAAGCAGCGACGGGAGCAGTGACCACAACCTAGCTATCTTCCCGGCAGGCTGGTGCCAGGAAGTTCCTTATATATATCCTGGCTGGTGGAACAGCACTGAATGCTAAGGCCTGGGCTAGGATCCTGAGTGCTGTTTCTCCTGCCATTGATGGTCCCTGTTCCTGTAGCCAGCCCAGCGAGGCTTGCAAAACACACAGAACAACTACCTCCTGATCTCAGGCACGACCTCTTAAGTGTGATTATGACATAAATAAAAAGACAAATAGTAACTATTCCAGTCCTCTGGGATTCTGTAGAGTTTATTAAAAAAAAAAAAAGAAAGAAAGAAAAAAGATGTCTAGAAGAATATATCTAAGATTAATTTACTGATGAACTTTGGACTTTTTTTTTCTTTTCTTTTTGAATCATTACCAAACAACAATTCAACTCCTATGCCTGCCTGCAGCACTTACTACTTACTACAGATGTTCTTAAAAACTCAGACAGGATACTAAAGGCTTATCCACGTAGACCCAGGTGTCATAATACAGTAAAGCGTAAGCCTGGAACTCTGAACATAAATAACTGTAACCAACTGACCTCTAGAAAGTGACAGAGTACAGCCTGAAGAGCACAGCCTGTATGGAAGTCGGACAGAAAACAAACACTTCCTCAATGCACTCAGCAGGATGTCTCCTGACTACAGCGTTTCAGAGTGTGTGGGGACAGAGGCACAAGCTGGGCAGGAAAATCCTAACCTTCTCCTGCTGGAGCTGTCTCAGGTGTAATAGGCATCCTTACAAGGGAGAGGTGCTTGGCAGACAACTCAGGGTCTGAAACATTCAGAACGGGGTCTGAAACATTCAGAACCAGCTCCTTAAAGATAAGCTCCCACAAATCTATGTGAAGTGAAGCAGACAGGCCTATTTTACATGCATTTGGAAAGCAAGCTATTAAATCATATCAAATAATAATGTAAGAGATACATTAAGAGTGCTTTCCTGACAGATCCTGACAGCTTAACATCAGGTAATTGTCCTTAATTAATGAACACTATTTTTTTGGGTGATTCACTTCATCCAAGCATTTAAGGCATACTTAATAAAGACATCAGTAAGCACAATTAATTACATCAACAGAGAGGTCAATGACAAACAGCGATGACTTTTAGTGCAAGAAGTCCTGTAAAAATTATAGCTATTCAGCTACTGCAACAAACTTTAAGGTAGGACAAACAGTCCATAGAAGACTTCAAGAAGTAAGGGGAAGGAGGGACATGCTGTGAGTACCCACTACACTTCTTGCATTAAAAACAAGCAAATCTGGATCTGTGCCACAAGCACTGCCATGCAGCTACAGCAGGAGGGAAGCGAGGATGGAAATGCCAAAGCACTCTTCCAAGAGGAACTGAGCATCAGTTTTCAAATACAAACTGGCCGGCGGCTCAACCAACACAGAACCTGAAGCGTAAAGAAAAACAAAATAAATAAATAAATAAAAGGGGAAAGCAGGCAGTAACCATAATCAGATTGCTCCAAGACATCATTTTTACAAGTAGCGTTTGTGCGGCAGCTTTTCATGAATCAGGTGGGAATCTAAAACAGAGAATGACTGTGTGCAAGAGTAAAAAGACAGGATAAGTTGATTTGGTAAGAATGCTAAGGAAACATCAAAATATCCTGGACATGGCTGCCATGTAACTCTTAAAAGGAACGCTATTGTAACAAAATAAAAAGAAAATGTGAGGACATAATAGAGAAATATATTGAATAAAACTAACTATAAAGGCACAGTATTTACTTTTGCATTCTCTGAAAAGTTAAGATTTCCAAAGTCAAATAGTGATCAAGTAGGCATTGATTCAGTACGAGAGACTAAGGCAAGGCAAACACTGACTTCTGCTGCTCTAGCCATCCTCTCTAGACTAACGGGGTAAACCAGCCATAATGTAAAAAATGTCAGCCTCTATAGTCAGGATTATATATTTTTTAAGTACAGAAATACAGCAATATTTTTGCTCATAGAAATGCAAGTATTTGGTTTCTACATTGCAAATCTAACTTGATATGTTGACAAGAAATTTTGTCATCTGTTTGATAGAAAAATAAACGCTATCCTGCAATATGAATGAAATAATAATCCAAAAACAAACAAACAAAAAACCTCTGAAAGCAAATAACATGCAGCTTAAGCGTGTGTTGGACTCGATGACCCTTGTGGGTCCTTTCCAACTCGGGATATTCTATGATTCTATGTTTAAATATCAATTATTTAAGGAAGGAGCTCTTCTGTACATTTTCCTCTCTGTAAGGGATGCTATTCTTGTGGGGTTTTTGTTGTTGTTGTTTATCCTATTTAAAAAAATAAACAAAGCACATAAAAAGCTAGTAGTTTTCCTTCAAGTTACACACATAAGAACATTATTTTAATACAACATTTTTTCCTAAAAGTTTGTGAGACTTTTTGAAGCCCAACAGAAAAGTAGAGCATAATTCAGCTTGTTTTCTCTACAATAATTGTACACTTTTAAATAAAGTATTTGAAATTAAATTGCAAGATTTGCTGCGGCACAACTACTATCAACTTCACAAATTTCTGCAAATACCTGCTTTGGAAAATAAAACTGTTTGGAATTTTTGAAATATGCTAAAATTGAAATATGGTGCTTTAAACCTTCCATAAAATTATCATGCATCACAATAATTGCATGCCAAGGTTAGCTCCAAAAATAATAAGAAATAGACAAGTTTAGAAAAAGTTGTTATGGATGACAACTCTTAGGGTCAATAATTCAGCATCAGATGCTAAAATAAAATGAAATAAAATGAAATGAACTAAACCAAACAAAAATAAAATAAGCCTGACTTGTAGTTAGATATACGTGTTTAAATGAACGATGATAACAGATTTACAACAAAATATTAAAAGTGATTTCTTTCTTTAAAGTAGTTAGCACTAAAGGCTTATAAAACTTTTTAAAACTGGAGGAAAAAACATGAAAGGGAACTTCATTATTTTTTCTAGATAACTTGTACTTCCCACTATTTTCACTCAATTTTAACAATAAGAACAATTGAATCACTTCTACATATGTTAACAATTCATATAGTTTTTATACTCTTTATAGTCATAATTCTCTGTGAGGCCTGAAAGCCTACACAGATTCCAAGAGAAAAATTGTTAGCTTAACTTTCTTTTTATGTTGATTTTGTTAATAATAATAATAAAAAGTCAAAATGTAATTTAATATTTTGGAAGTCCAAAATATAGAAAAGATTTTTAAAAGTCAGCATGGTAAGCTCAAAGTTCTTTTAGAAACATACACTCTTCCACCAAGGTTTTATGCTAAGATTTTTAAATTCAGTTGCAGCAGGTTTGAGACCCAAGCACACATTACAGCATCTTGCTGCCCATCAGCTTGGGCTGTAACTTAATCATGGGCTGATCAACTGCAATATTATACACAGCACAGAGGGAAAACTATCTGAAATGCAAAGTAAACCAAGCTTGTTTTAGAAGAAAGCTGGAAATATGATCTTTGCCTTAGGAAAAACAAACAAACTCCAAGGGACTGTTAGTCATTTGGCACAAGATGTTGTATCTCCAGTCTGTCACTAGCACTACTTTAAAATGTTGTTCTGTATTCTCTCAATTTACATTTACAGAATTAGCCAGCATAGCTAGAAAGCTGGAAAGTGTTTGAGTCTTCTATGAAGTGCTAAATACATTCTATGTCAACTCTTCAGGGATAACATAGGATAACATACAATAAAAGGAATTACTTCCTCTCTGACTTTGAATATAGAGTTTAAAGTTTCTTTGCTATAGTTGCTATACCATGGCTTCTGAATTGACACTGTATATGATTAGTTTCTCACATACACTAAACATTTTCATTGGTCATTTAATTAAATAAAACTCATTTGATTAGTACATTCTTTTTATGTAGGACAGTTACCATACTACAGCTGAGAGCATTGTGAAGCTACAGAGAGCTGTCAGGTACTACCTGAGTAAGACAACCTTGAGTGTAACTCACAGCATGCATGATGAACTTTATACAAATGTTTTTCCCATGCTGGTGGACTGAGAGTAAATTAAAGAAGAACAAGTAAACTGCACAATTTATTATGAGAAACAAAACTCTCAAATGACAGCACAAACTAGAGGGAGCTCTTTTGTTTAAATGAAAACAAGAGTCTGATCCTGCAAAACTCTTGATATCACCAAGAGTTTACAAGCCTTTTTTAAAAAACAAAACAAAGAAAAAAAATGCAACAACCAAATTGTAGCTGCACATGTTCATCTAGTGAAATACTTTGGAATCACAGCCACTGAACAACATACTCCTTGCGTTTATTCAATGACATACCTAAATTCTTTTTGCCTACTGAACTTCATATTGCTAACTCTCATGTTTCACCTAGTACCTTCCTCTGAAAAATATACTTTTGCCTTCTAAAAATAATACAATTTCTTAGAGCTAAAACTTCATATTGTAAGGTCTGCCAATTAAAATCACCCAGTGAATACAAGTGTTTCTAACATTTTCAGCTTGCCCATCAAAGCAAGGACAGGCCCTGCTTTGCACACACACAGCGTTCCAAGTCAGAGGAGCTGTGCACGTGCAGGCTGCTTCAGACTGTGCCACAAAACAAGAAGGTAATTGACAAAGTGAATTGTACTCTTGTACTAGTAAGAGGATTTCTGAAGTTACTCACCATGCTGAGGCAGGGTTAACGTGCAGCTTTTCTTTACAGACATAACAGTGTGCTCTAATGACAAATACCAGAGCCGAACATTTGCTAGGTATGACCATTAGGGTAAATTCCTAGTGCATGTTTTAATAACAACTGCTTATTAATAAATCAAGCCAGCTCTTGTCATAAATTACAATAAAATCATCATGCTCATATATGCTGCTGGATGCAATGGAATATATGAGGGCTACATTGTTATTATTATGAATGACTGCATTACATTATTTACAGATTTTCACCCCAAACTTAACTAGTATATTGGCTGCTGCCAGTTAGGTGGGGTCTGGTGTCACATACGTGATACTAAGACAAGCTGCATTTACTGCATTTAGCTGCTTTTAACAACTACTACTCTGATATATCTGCTATAAAAGCAATGCTAAGTGAATTGAGATACCTCCTAAAATGCACATTTTGCCATGAGGCAGCAGAAAGAGAGGTTAAAACTCCTTCAGTTTGGGACTTAAGTGGATGTTAAGGTCCCGAAGATGACAGCTGCACTTCCACAGAAATAACTGAATCCTTAGAATTGCTAGAAGAGAATCAGAAACAGTCTGAGTAAGTCTGAAGTACGTAAGTTTTTGTGGGGAGAACCAAATGCCAATTTACCACTGTGGGGTACCCAAGAAGGAGACCTGCTTTTCAAGCCCACATGTTTCTTCTACGTGTTTCAGGAAATAGTGTTCCTTCCCTCCTCCACTCAGTTTATTTACAAGCACTTCTAACTGAATGCTTTACATAAATATCTATTTCTGTTACACTGTTTTCAGCCAGGTTTCAATTACGGTTGATCTGAAGGCGAATGTCAAAGGGCAGGTCAAACTGAAACACTCCAAGCACTCATCTCGCAGACATCTGAAGCTTAGAAGGTGTGCCACTGCACAGAGAGCTGAAGAGGAAAGAAGCGTCCTGCCACGATCAGTGTAACCAGAGAAATGGCCTAGCAGACAGCAAAACCCTAAAAATCCTAAAAAAGTTTTTGATAGTGACTAACAAAAGGTTTATGCTACAATAATACCACAGGAAAATCTCTGAAAAAAAATGCACTGAAAATGAAATTCAATAAAAGGTCACTTACTAAAAACAAAAAGTTAATTCCTCACATTTTAACAGTATATAAATTGTCAGCTAAAACCGTGTACACTTGTCAGTATGAAAAGGGAAAAATGATTATCTGTAAGAGAAAGCCAAGTTTTAATGCCAAACATATAATAAAATGGAAGCAGATAAGAACAGATTTATATACTTAGTTCCTTTGCTGTCATGTAGTTGCCTATACTTGATTACAAAAATGTCTCCTACACTGTCTATATAAGAGGCAGTAAGAAAATTAAATGAAACATACAAATAAGAAGCTCATAAAGCAGCACAAGAAAGGCAGAAGAAATTTCTATGAATTCAGTATTATTTTATGAAAGCAATTCTCCGTTTATGACCAATGGTATCTATCACAGCAACAGTAGTCATCAAGATTAGAAAAAGACCATTGTCTGTGAAACACTGATACAAATAGAAAGAAGATAGCAATGAGAATAATGAAGCTTTACCGATGAACAAAATTTCCCAACCTTCCAGCCAGCTACCTGTGACATGCAGCCAAGGGAAATAAAAATAAAAATAATAATAAATAAAAAAAAATGGCATGCACCAAACTACAAAAGTTTCAGCATTTACCATAACTCATGAAAGACTCTGAAACCTGAAGCAAACAGAATACAGATACACAAAATTTGGACCACTGAAGGACTGTATGAATGTAAGACTTGAACTAATTTCATATGAAACTTCAATCTGTAACTTCTCTCACTAAAATCAGATAGTCTAACAGTCCAAAATCTCATATTACAACTTATGATGTCTAGATCAGAAAATAAGACCATTTATATAGAGTTCGTATTAAGTAGGCAAATAAAATAACAAACAAATTAAGAAATATTAAAGCCTACTTTCTTACAAAAACTTACATATAGAGAAGAAAACTGTTTCTTGGTTTAAGCCTTATTTTACAGTTTACGAGGGATATAATTTATGTCTTCAGCATATATCTCTTCTAATATCGTACCATGACTTTTAACACAAATCACTGATCCTGCACAGACACCCATATTGAGCTTATCACAATGGTAGGAATGTGTCCACGGCTCACCTCCTATCAACACAGCTATCTAAAATTGAACAAACTTCTCCAAAGCTGTTTCTTCCTAACAACCACCTGTAGTAAATATTGTGGGTTTTCTATTGTTTATTTACTATTAAAGCTTGTATCCAGAGCGAACAATTGAAGTGCACTTCCCCAGTACTCTTTTATATCTGTCTCCTTCCGTTGCCAGTCAGTTATGTATTTTTTTCCAGTATTGACTGGAAATAGTATTATTCAGTGCGAGTCAACATATGTTTTCTAATACAGCTCAGCTTGCTCAGTCTTTGTGAGGATGGTCTTCACAAGCTGCTTCTTACCTAGAGCAGTACAGTTCATTTTTCAGGTTTCTACATTTTTCTTTATACAGCAAAATTAAAAGAGCTCTAAGTCCCAACAGACTCTCTTCAGATTCCACCACAGCATTAAAAGCTTAAAGCCTACCCCAAAACATCTTGGCCCTGTTACATTCTCACATAGAAATCACAAGACTATCACAGAAATTCTGATGCTGGATGCATGAGGACACAGCTGTACTTTCTTTCTCGTATCAGGATTATTTTGATGAAAAAGATTGTAACTTGCTCACTCTTTCTCCTTAACAAGAAGAAAAAAAAAGGCCCTATTAAAAGGAAACCTTATGATGCATTAAAATCTCTCTCATCTTACGTATTTTGATTTCTATTGGAATTTAAAACAGAAGTTTCCTGTTTAAAACTGGTATCTTCAATGAAGGTACAAAACCTTTACCTAGTATGTTCTGCTAAAGAAAAGAGTTTGGCAAAACTTGAGTGCCACAATCTTGGAGCATGTTAATCAGCACAGCTCCATTCCCAGGGGAGGTAAATTAGGTTACTTTTAACCACGAAGAATCACGAGTGACAATGGTCAAGGTCTCTTGAGCAGCACACCACCAGCACCTGCTTTACTTCATGCTGAGAGAAGGCCAGCACAGAACACCAGCGATGACTCCAGCTTCTCTAATACCACACAAGAAGAAACAAGGGCAATTAAACAAGGAGGTCTCAAGGCACTTTGGATTTTGAGGAACTAAACCAAGATTTCATTCTCCACCCAGAAGCTAACAAAGCACTTAGCTAGTGCAAACGCATTGACAGCACCTACACACAGTGAATAACACCACTTATGTGGACAGAAATATTGTAAACAAGCTTCACTTGGGTGGCTGACAGAAGGAACAGGCTCTTCTTTGAGAACATTTGCATTTATCCCTTTACGAAGTTACAAAGGCATGAAGTATTAAACAATGTTTTGTTTTTAAATGCAATGCTGCAAACCTCAAACTAAGTAAGAACACCCTTACCAGCATAAATTCACAGAATTTTATCTGCATGCAAGCAGAAAGAAAAAAAGAAAAAGGGTAGTGTTGCTGTGTTGCTGCAACCAAATCTAACAAAGGACTGTGCTTGTCCTTTATTAAGTACTACACAGCAGTCTAGCTTCTAGGCACTCGGACTAGGCAACAGAAAACAACAATGACCATTCTGTGCTTCTGTTCTTCATTCCAATCCGGGAAAGAGCACAAGGTGTTTCAGGGGATCCTGATTCTCAGTAAATAGAGATGCCTCTCTATGTTTTCTAGGATAAATAACTTAATCTAGCAGCCAGCCATCACCAGAAGAAACAGTTCCACCATAGCTGGCAGATGCTCCTTCTCTCATCTGCTGTGCCAGCCCAGGTGCTCACCTGTCCTCTTGCCAAGCTGGCTCAGACGACTCCGCTGGCAGAAGGCAGCTCAGTTCTGGGACTTGCTCACAGCGGGCAGGAGATGAGTACAAGCATGTGGGGTTTGCAGGTGCCCTTTCAGCACAGCTAGCTACCAGCTCTTGGAAGCAAGCTGGGCTGCCTGCCTCACATCCCCACACCATCGAGCCAAGACATCCAAGGTGCAGACAGCACTGGGAACCCACTGCTGGGCTCTGTGCTGCTCACCTGCTAGCCAGCTTCCTCAATCAACTGTGCATTTTTCAGCCACCTTTTTGATACATTATACCCTCCATATTCACAGTCAGAGGAGAATAGCTGCCAGAGCCTAGCCTACGTCCTGAGGCTCAAGTGCCCAAAGCTGCATTGTCACAGAACGTGACCTCTAGGCACCTAAGAGCTCACCAGATTAAGCCCTTGTTATCTTCCAGAGAAAGATCAAAAGACTATTTTGTGAAACAAAAGGTGTTTAAGGGCTTTGAGCTGATAGTGAGTCAAGTGTCCGACAGCTCTGAGTCTGCTTAAGAGATGAAGCCCTTTGCTAGGAAGGTAAGACCTGTTCCACCTTTCCTAGACAGTTCAGTTACCAGCTAACAACCCAACAGTTCAGCAGTGCTGGGCTATGCAGAGACATACTTAATCCTGGGAAAATTTAGGCAGGTTCCTGTTAAACAGCAAGTTTCACAAGCACAACATAGGCGTGAGGCACCTGAGGTCTGCTTATACCCTGCTTCAGATGTGACCCTAACTCACTACTTGCGGGTTATTTGCAAGATTTGGGGTTTGGAACTCAAAACAGCTTAGATCCGTGAATGTTTCCCTGAGCAACAAGCCCTCTTCTTTTTGTTCCTCCTCTTTATCACAGGATTGCTATATGGAAACAGATTTTTTTTTCAATCCATGCAAGGAGGAGGTATGCAAAGAATGGGCTGAGACTCTTCCTACCAACTTGTGCATTGTGCAATAAAACCCATTTCCAAGCAATGTAATGAGGACACAGCTCTAAAGGTGCCCCACCAAGACCACAAGCACATCTAGAACTGCAGCAGACTTCAGACCAGGACTTCTGCTTTACACAGGTCCTCTGTATTTTATTTTTATTATTTAATTATTCAAAAAGAATATATCCTTCTTAAATAGCTTCGGGTTTGGTTCCACAGCTTGGGCTAAGTGCATCATCCATCTACACCAGAAAAGGCCCAGCAAAAGGCAGACTTCCCACAATCCTGCTCTCATCCCATCGGCCATACAGGGGAACAGCAGGCAGACCATAATCTTTGACAGGAACACACTTTGTCCAAACAGGCCTTCCCATCTGATTTTTGGGGAACAAAAAGGACTGGCTGGAACCAGTCTATGGATGATGCTGCTACAATATCAACACAGTGATATTGACGGAGATAAAAGTTAACAGAGCTCTCCCTTGGGAAATAATAAATGTGCTGCATGTAGTAAAAATGTGTAAAACTGAAGTGTTAAGATTACAAGAAACCCCCTTCCCATGTGTGTAACTCCTAGGCCAAAAAACAGCTGCAAAAACTTCTGTGGGAAAAACTGGGTGCATTGAGCACATCGTGGCCAGCTGGTCAAAATGGGCGATTCTCCTGCTGTACGTAGCATTAGTGTGGCCTCAAGTTGAGCACTGTGTGCAGTTCTGGGCTCCAGAGTATGAAAAGGATGTTAAGATACTTGAATGTGTCCCAGGGGAGGGCAACAAAGCTGGTAAAAGGGCTGGAAGGCATATCCTGGGAGGAGAGGTACTTGGACGGTGCCCTCCATAATGGGTGTTACCTTCTGGTTAGCCCCGAAGGGGTCTGGCTGTTACACTTGAACTATTCCATTCTAACCACAGAAGAACCAAAGAAAGTTTTTATAGCTCATGGTTATCCAAATGTTGCCAAATGTCATGGCTGAGTGACCTGCAACAGTAGCCATAACCTTTCTACACATTTTTGTCTGCCAGGTATGCAAACCTACTCTTTGTAATGCAGTGGAGGGACATGGGTTAACAAAGCAATACAGTGTCTCCCACCACCACCCTGATTTTGTCAGCTTCTCTAACAAACATATAGAGCACAATAAAGCATTCTAGGTATTGGGAAATGTAAATATTTGTGGTTTAAATGTATATTGTGCAAGAGGAATGGTGTTACAACAGTGCTTTGCTTTAAGTCTAGGAATGTGGTTTACACACAACATAACTGCAAGGAGTTTAAAAAAATGTATTTGATGAAGAAGTATAAAGGCTCTGGAAGCAGTCCAGTTTCTATTTCTGAGAACTGTTCATTCTGTAAGATGAAGTCATTAACAGAGACCAACAACATTACCAAGCCCCTGACTGAGCTGGTTCTTATGAAAAATAACTTACAGCACTTTGCAAGTCATTTTCAGCATATAAGAGAAAACAAGCACCACCTTTATTCATGTAGCAGTACATCGTGCAGCCCTTTCAATTCTGCATTATTGAGTGCATGCTACAGAAAAGCTTACAGACAGACCTCACTTACCCCCCTCCGCTTTTCTTCGAAAAGGCAAATGCTAAGAAATATGGTCTTTTAATTCCCCAAAGCAGCATTTCAAATTGGATGCCTTAGTATTCACTACATGAGAAACGGTACTTACTGCTCTCCTCCTACCACTTATAACTAATAAAGTGGGACATTCTTATAATAAATGATTACAGACTCTAAGAGTGTCTGAACTGGCCCACCCCTCCTAAGGTTTCCTAAACAGAAGCACATGCCAGGTGTTCATTGTTATAAAGGCATCTTTTCCATAGATACCCAGGTCCATAATGGATAAGACAACAACAAAAGCAGAGCCAATTCTTTTCTTAGGTCATTGGTCAAAAGCATCAGCAGTCCAGAAATTAGGGCACAGAGTATGCCTCCAGTTATTTCTGTGGCTATGCTCATGTATATACTTCAATTCAATCAGGCTTCTGAATATCAAGGAAAAGCAAAATGTACTAATCCAAGACACTTTGTAAAATAATGAATAAAACCCACACCTGTTGATCTTCACAATTCTGCCCCGGGGCATAAAGAAAACAAAAGGCACATTTGTGCTCAGCTGCGAAGACTGCCAACAATAGCAGTTTTCAGTTGGCTAATGTTCCTGTAGGGCTTTCTTCCACTTCCCACCCACTTTCTATTTTAATATTTTAGCGTTCATAGTGTGTTGAAATTCGATAGATAGACACTGAGCCTTCATTCCTACCTACAGAGCATGGGCTACACAGCTAGAGATGGTACAAGTGTTTTCAGGCCGCTTTATCAAGATACTTTAGCCGCAATATCTATGACAAATATGACCCAAAAAAGTGTAGGATATTCCTTTGTTTCTCCTGTTTCCAGCACCGCTGCTGAAACCAAGGAGCAGATGATTTTCTGTAAACTGAGACCACAAAAGAAGAGAACATGTAGCAATAACAAAGCACTGAGCTGAAAAGATATTTTTTTCCATATATAATTTTTGTTTAACAATGTCTAAAATCATTAAACAAGCCAAACAGATCAAGAGAAAGGGGTTAGTAATTCAAACTGGATTTTACTCTAATATCTGAAACCTTTAAATGCTTCTTAAAAGCGAGCATTCACACAGTGCTGACTTGAAGCTAATAAGTCCTAATATTTTTTTTTTCCCTTTTAAATCCACAGTAAATTACTATATAAACAGCCAGCTGGCGATTTACTCACTCCTCTCCTTCTGAGAGAAGAGACTCAAAAATGCAAGAAGCTTGCAAAAAATCAGCAGAACTTTGAAATGGCTGCACTATCCCAGCAAGCCATACTGGCAGAACTGAAAGCACTTTAAACAACAGTTCCTAGAGAACATGCAGTTATCCTTTGAATGTGTTCCGCCTCTCTCTGGGTTAAGTACCTTGTTCATGTCTGAGGAGATAAGTCTTTATGTTTTTTATATACGTACATATTTATTGCATAGTTACATACAGTTTTTATATATACTATATAAAACAGTATATCTACTGAAATTGAGTAATATGCTGTAAACCTCTTCAGTGCCAATGTAAACAGAACGGCACTAAGAGCCAGTAAGTGCACAGCTGATCTCCTGGATACCTACAACTCTTTGTCAACCAATTTTCACCTGACATTTAACTCTTAGTGTGTCCCATCACCTCTGCTCTGTATCACCTCCCTTATTCTGATCTTCTGTTCAGGGCTGCATCCTCTACCACCTCCCTAACATATCTTCATGTGAGACCTACATTTGCCCTAACAGGAAAACCTGAATGCGCCTTTCATCCGAAATCTTCTCCTTACTACTCTTCTGCCCCTACAGCAGTATATTTGCCTTTGTGACTCAAACTTGCAAAGTCTTACAACCCATAGTCAGCCAAATCATTTTACCTGTTCCCCTTTAGGACCAAAATTTATTTTTGGCAACAACTCTACATACAGGACCTGCACATTTTTAAAAGTAGAACAATAAGAAACAGAAGAATAAGAAAATAATAAATAATTCTTCTGAGACTTCTGATTCTTCTCTTGCCTTAGCCTCAGATTCCCACTTCTGTCTGGAACATTATTATTTCAAACTGTGGCCTCCCAGAACTCTCCTCTCTGATTATCTGGCAGCTTAAACCAGCTGTTCTCCATAATTTTTGCCACCAGGCCCTCCCAGAGTCCCTTCGTTGACTTGTCACTTCCTGTATGAAGTTTATATTCTTGTTTTTGAAAGCTCTTCTAATTTTGTTCTTGTGTCCCTTTGTTCTCTGCATTCTCCTCTTCCATCTGTAAGCAAATGGACATCCTTCAGCTTGCACGATGGGCACTCCTCCTTTACTTCACTGCCCTCCATTCACTTTTGGTTCTCATTTTTACACTGCATTCCCTCTACCTCTAATTTTTGAATTTATGCTGATAAATGTGTGTGCATACGCAGTATTGCTCAATTTGCCCTTTTATTTTACTGCTGGTTTGTTCAGATTTTTTTAAGCTTCCCAATGATGATTCATATCCAAGTAGTTGAGGCATTAAACACAAGCTGTATTACAGAATATGAAAGCTTACTTCACTTAGTCTCAGCAGGAGTTAAAGCTGAGCGAGCAGCTAATCAGAGCAAAAGTGCTGAGACTGCTTTAGTGCAATGCATTTCAGCCAAGTGGCATCTTCAATTTTTTCAGATTTTACAGAGGAATATCTAACAGCTCAACAACTGGAGTTTTAGTTTGCTTACGGTGTTTCTGCATCACACAATTTGACAGGTGTGGAAAACTATATTAAAGGCGAGTAATGCAAAGAAAATTCTGAATGCCTCGTAGACTGAGCTTCTAAAACTAATACTGAAATCATTTGTACGTGCAAATGCTGCTGAATCAGCACTTTAGTTCTATGAAGACTGTCTGAAAGCCTTTCTTCATATCCCTTTGTGCTAATAATTGCAAAAGCTAGGTGATGTGTTCACAGACTTCACAATTTGGTTTCCTCAATCAGTCAGAAACGTCTGAACTGAAAGGAGTATATGCAGCACAAATGAGTTGGCATGTATAGTTAGTAGAGATGACAGCTTCATTCCACGCAGAGGATGCTTCAAACCTGGCAAACAGCTTACTAACTGCCTGCTTTTAAAATGCAACTTGGTAAACTTATTAGAAAACTTATAAAATACAGCCGTTTGATGGTGAAAAAACTATATCAAGAACAAAAGGTTTTCTTTTCCAGTCCTGTGTTTCAACAAGTCAGTCTACCAAGCACCACAGCATCTGCTTGCCCTCAAATACTTCACTGGAGAGAGATGGGCTTACATACATACTTAAATGCCTTGCTGAACTCCAGTCCTACAGACCCCATCTTAAAAAGGAATAGTACAACTCATCGAATCCACGCTAATGGCATTATAAACTCTGAACAGGTACGTGCTTGATGACTAAAATTTTGAAAGCATCTTCAAGTATCTAGCTTCTATTTCCATACTAGCTTATAGTAGAACATGAAGTAGTGAATCCCAAATTTTCGAGATCCAGAGTTTCGAGATTTTTGAGTTAACTGCTGCTTATGGTGAATTCTCATGCTTCTGAGCACACCTATACAATATTTGAAAGTGAGCTAGCATTCTGGATTTTCATCACTGCATACATGCTTCCTGTAACTGTTGCCACAAAAATAGCATAGCTAATACTAAACATTATTCTGATTTAGTTTAGTATGTGAAGGTAAGATAGTTTAAATTTTGCAAAGCAAAGAACTATTTTCCACTCCCTCCAGACCCCAACCAGCATCTCAAGAGCTTGCTTAAAACCAATAAAAATAAAAATATACTGAGGCTCAGATGAATGTGTTTGGTTTCTTTTTTGTCACTGGACTTGGATATGTCTTTTGTTGTGTTTTTTTTTTTTCTCCATTTGCATGAAACACTTAAACATATCGTCTCATAGAAAAGGCCCAGCTGAAGGAAAAGAAGTTCTAATGTGCAGTAACTCTGAGTACTTCTTCCAGACAGTATTTGAAAAATTAGTAATCTGAAGGGAAGGAAGTTCAGGTGATTTTTTTAATGGTTCTGAACTCTTAAGGGGAGAGAAGTGGGAAGAAAACTCAATAAGAAAAGCAAATTTCCCTTTGCCTATTTTAGGAATGAGAACAATGTGTGTTTGCGGTATGCTGCTGCTGAGTAATCACTCAACTGACTCAAAATGCTGTGCCTTCCCAAATTATACACAGAAATAAAGATGAGGTGTGAACATGAATTTGGGATGGGTAGGCTAAATAATTTCAGTCACTGTAAGGGATGTTCTCAGGCATTACTTCATCCTGGTAACGGAAAGGTGGAAAAAAAAAACTATGGTTAGCATACTCAGGCTTGTGGGTTTGTTTTATTTTAAGTCTAACATCCTGCTCAAACATATTGCTAATGTTCTACATTAACTTACATTTTGAGTGTCATACAGATATGTAAAATATTGTAGCATTTTATTGGACTGATTTCATCACAGCTGAGAAAAATAGTTGGAATCACTGATCACACAAGCAAAGACTTGCTTTAAGAAGTGAAGATTCAATATACAAACTTACAAACATGATAAGGTCTTATTACTTCCCAGGGATATGGGATGCGGGATGACTAGTCTCACCACTACTTTCAGAGTCATTTACTCCAAAATTCAGCCAGAAGCTCTGCAAGCATGATGGCATATTGAATTCTCAGTGAAGCACTCACCGACCCAAGAACACAGATAGCAATGTAAGGAGACTATTCACCTTCCTTCTGAATGTTGGTAAAACAATACTGTCTAATAGTAAAAAGTAGTAAGTGCTGCTTTCTATAAGCCCTGTCAGACACAGCAATACATAAACTATGGCAGCAAATGAATTTTTTTAAACTTGAAATAAATCATGAGCTACTGACCGATAGTACCTAGTTTTAATATAATTACTACATGTAAGACACTGGGACATGATAACTGCCTAGGATACCCACTTGCCTTGGACAGACATGAGTAAGTTACGACATGAGTAAGTTACTGATTTTGAAGCTGCTGCAAAGAACACCTATTGAACTGTAAGTTCCCACTTTTGAAATGTTTATTTTTAGAAAGTGTATCAATGATCATCTTTTGCCATGACATCATTTCTAGAACAAGATAATTGCATTAATTGTGAGGGAGAAACATTTTTGTTTTTACAGATGAAGAGCAGCGTGGATGTTCAGCTCACCAGTAGCTTATGTATGCCAGAATACTTGATATTTAATAGAACGGGAAAAAGACTAGAGTCAAAAGCAGAAATTCCACTGTGCTGAAAAGGTCAACATCTCCTGTAGTCACTGTTACTTTAAAACTAAACATTACACATGACTTATTCCACCAGAGATTAAGGGCTTCCTTTATGCAGATCCACTTGAAATCACTGACATTTATCTTAATAAAGGCACATGGACTTTAACCCCTTTGAAGAAAACAACTGTAGAACTAGCATGAAGTCCGAAAAGAACAAAAATAATGGTTTGGCAACTATTGCTATGACTCAGAGGAAATTTATTAAGCACATCAAAGCCTCAGCTTTTCATAACAAAAAGAAATGCTACGAATACTTAAACACATGCTTACAGGAAAATGTCTTCAAAAACAAAACAGTAGGCTGTACTAGTATTATAGGGCTGAAAATACTACTGCATTAATAAAAATATCCTAATGACTTAACCTTGGCATTTACTGACTAGTAGGTCATAAGCAAAAAAAGGTATCTATTTCTACGTGGCCCACAAAAAAAGCTAAAATAGTAATAACAATCAACTCAACAAATGGCTCCACATTAAATAATAATTTTACTATCTTCCTTCCACTAACTTATTATAAAATAAGTGGCTTAGGACTAACCCACCATATTAATTTTTCTGCTGCTCTGCCAAAACATGGTCTTTGTTCATAGGAATAAAAATTCTTCTCTTCAAATACCATGTGCATGAATAGGTTTTCATCAAGTGAAGCTTTATATTGCAGTAATCTTGGTATCAGGATTCTGATGCGATAACCTCCAAGCTACAAGAGTATGGTCCTAGGTTCAAAGTCAATCACCGTGACATTTTTAAAATCATTTTCTTTTAATTCAATTCACTAAGTTTGTAAAAGTTTTTTTTTTTTTTATTTTTTTTTAAACAAGACTTGGTTTGTGTTCTTTCTCAAACAGAATAAAACTCAGAGGGCTACTGTTATTACTGTTAAAGTATCACCACAGTAATTTCAGTCAATACTAACCAGTAAACCCTTTATTGAAGGTTAACAGGTTGATTTGTCCTAACCTAGAATTTCATCCCTGAGTTTGAATAGATCTCATATCCTTTCTCAATTTTAAACAACAATTCAAATCTACCACAGGTGACCTAACCATAAAAACACAAAAGTCTCTAATACCTAAAACAGAGCATAAAGGCCCAAATCCTTCAAGTGTTTTGCCTCCTAAGTCCCACTGATTTCAGTAAGAAATTCATACCTAAATTCAACAGTTGCCACGATTTCCACTCTTTCTACAGATAGTTAATTAAGATGCTTCCAGACATGTCTGAGATTTTTTTTAAATAAGCTGAGGATTTAATAAACAGGATTTCAAGAACAACAGTCACAAATAAAGCTAAACTAAAACGTTATCAGGTATTTCAACTTTTGCTTTTGACAAATTTCTCAGGTTTTATGTGTAAACAAGCTCTCTTAATTTATTGTGTGCTTTCATTAGCTTCTGGATTCTGTGCCATACATTATATCCAAAAGATAATCAAAATAACTGTAAGTATATGGAAATTCTGTATCAGACACAGCCATCTACTGCAGGAAGTCCCATGAGACAAGCTATCCTCTTTAACAGTCATTGGGTGCACAGAACCTGCGTAAAGGGACTGAAGCATTTCCCACTGCTAACTAAAACTTGGGTATTTGTACCTGTTGTATTAATCCCCCAAACTGCTAGCCTTCCCCATCTACTGAGCTTCTTGGGAAACACTATAAAAATTGGGTTCTCTCCTCCCTGTTGGCAAAAGGAGCAAGTTAAGTAAATCATTCTTTGCCTCTGGAAAAAAAAAAGATCCTGGACTACAGGGAGCATGAGAGAAACAGAACTGTAAGGAAAAGCAGTCAGAAGAAAAAGTACACCCTACAATATAAAAGATTGCTTGACACATTTCAGTTTCTCACAGTGCCAGATTAATCACTGGTACAACTTCAACATATTAACAATATTAAATGATCATATTAAAGATATGATCAGTCTTATAAAGCTACATGCAGCTTTCTGATATCACAGCTTTCAGGGACAGTAAACTCAGACAACAGGCCATTCTATATCATGAATTTTTATCCCTTGTTCCTGCAAAGAAAGACACTAGGGAAGATATTCTAATGTTCAACAGAATGAAAATGCTGGCACGGTGACTAATATTAGCTGTCTGAAAGGGCAAAACTGGGATATTTTAAGTGGGAACCATCACACAGTATTTGACTGACATTACAGAAGACAAGAAAGTAATCAATATAATTGGGAAATCATTGGATTAGCCTGCTGATTTAGAGAGAATAAGGATCTAATAGAATATTTATAGCAACACGAGTTCAAAATATCCACGCCATCACTTTAAGTCAGCAGTGTTATTAATCTGATCAAAGAGAGCGTATTTGAGGTGTTCTATTGCCAAACCTTGGTCGTTGATGCAAGCATGCCTTTCGTTCTTTTGCTAGAGCCCTGTGCTGTGATAGCCAACACCCATGATCCTCAGAAGCCTAAACCCCACCTAAATAACAACAAAATGCAACTCAAAGTCAAATGGAAGATTTTATATTTACTGTGTGAAAAACCACCCTGGATACAGCTTATTTTCAACAAAAAAATCTGACATGTAGTTCAAATTCTGTTCCCTCCAAGGATCAGACTCTCATTATCACCTTTTTTTCTAGCATCTGCCACATATCTGAGAAAGTTATTTAGTGGAAATACTTCATTATAAATATTATGTACAACTATTACTAAAAAACAAACTCGGTGTGGTTTCCATGGTATTGCTGAGCATTCTACTTTATCTACATACTTCTCCACTAACTGTATCTACTACAGACAAAAACCTCTCTCTTCTGAAACCAAGGTAAGGGAACTGAAGGGGGGAAATAACACAGCTTCCAGTTGTGTTATTTAATTAAAACTGCCAGTTCTAATTAAATTGCTGGTGAAGCACTGAGGAGATTTTATAAAACAGAACTTCATTACCCATATACTGTATTAGCTCATAGCCACTTCTGTTAATTCCAAAAGCTCACATCCAGTACACGTACTGAACAGCTCTGTGAGATGGAAAGGCTTTGTAGTTAAGTACAGAAACAGGATCATAGCACTTTCACTTTGCTTTGAAAACGTCCACGAGAACTGACACACAAAGTGTTGGTAACGCACAAAGGCAAATCTCAGCAATTTCTGCTTCTTCCCAATATGGCTCATCAATTTCAAAACCAAGTGTGCATTTTAGTACCTTTCACCACCCGTCACACAGCTGGACTTTTTCCAGTTCTGAGGGCACAGAAACCTGTTGCAGTATTTTTTTCAGCTGCCTTACAGTCTTTCAGAGAACAAGCCTGTGACAGGAAGGTAGCTTATAAAACAATCTTTTTTTTTCTTGAAGAGTTTTTAATGGATTTTTTTTTTCTAATACTTCTAATGAGCACCATGGAGGAAGGAGATAAACACTATGATCCAGGCTGCAATCTTCAAATGTGCCCTGAAAGATGCATGTTTTTCCAAGTTCCCTTACAGACAATCATGTCATAACTCAGAGTGGCAAGATGCTTGTGTTGCTCTCCTCTTTAGAAGAAATACGTTTTACAAATTTTGTTTTCCATCTTTCCTCTTCCCCTTTTCACTCGCACACATCTTTTTATGTTTTATCATCACCACCAACACCCCTAGAATGAGGATAGATAGGCATATTTTAACATTTCTTAACTGGAAAGCATTCATAACAGCAAACGGCTGAAGATACAGCTAAGGTCAGAGTTGCCACTGAACCAAGATGTACACAAGACTACCAGGATGATACAGAAAGCTCAGTGGATAAGAAAAATTTCATATGGATTTCTTCAAAATCAGTCCTACTCCAAGACAAATTACCACTGGATCATACCAGGAGTTTTGCTGAAGTCAACTACAAAAACGGATCGGTGCCATTTCATTTAAAATTTGCTTTCTTTATTACTAGAGGTTTTCTCAACAGCTTTTTCCTAAGATGAAATCACTTGCAATGTGCCTCTGCTGTCTTCTCACACAGTGGAAAGCACTCAGCAACTTTTCTTCTTACTTAGTTTAAGACACCTAGGATCCATTGCTTGCCTTCTGAAGAAGACGTAAACAAGCTCTGTGCAAGACTGCAGCTGCAGGCAGACCACAATGCCAGCTAAACACCACTTTTGACAGATCTCTGCCTGTCAGAGTAACGCAAGCCACTGAGGTCCAGCCAAGGAAGTTTGGGCCAGAAAGAAAGGTGACTTAATGCATCATTGCTAACTCACAAAAATCACTACATAAGCCACCCCTGAATAGAGGGACAACCAGGTGCCTCCCTATCTGCACAGTGGCAGAATTTAAAAAGTCCAAGCAAGGACCAAGGCACCAAGCCCTTACCTCTTGCTTAATGCTTGTGGTGCTTTAGAAACTGGCACTGAAGACACCTCATGAATCTGATCTGCCTTTATTTTCAAGAGTATTTTTAACATCTACCAAATTTTAAAAGGTCTTTGTGAATGATTTCACTTTTTTGCTTTGGTATTTCAGCTATTAACAACAAGGGCACTCCCAAAGGAGAAGAGGATTTACTGTCCTCTTTAGATCAAACGCATTCACAGCTCTCTACCAATTAGTATAAAGGCACTATTTAAGCTGGACTTTTCCCAGTATTCCACAAAAAAAAAATCACCATAGGGCTTAAGAGAAACAAAGCAAAAGGCAAAACCTTTTTGTTGCTGATGATGACAAACTGAAGTCCTGGAGAAGAGAAGGCCTACAGGGGATCTTATCAACGTGAACAAACGTTGAAAGGGAGGGTGAAAAGACAACAGTGCCCAGATCTTCTCAGTGCTTCCTGGTGACAGGACAAGAGGTTACGGGCACAAACTAAAACATGGGAGGTCCCCTCTGGCCATTAGGAAGCACTTCTTTACTGTGCAGGTGACAGAGCACAGGCTGCCCAGAGAGGTTGTGGAGTCTCCCTTCTTGAACATGTTCAAAAGCCACCCTGACGTGCTCCTGGTCAGCCTGCTCTGGGTGGCCCTGCTTGAGCAGGGGGGTTGGAGAAGATGAAGGCACCTCCAGAGTTGCCTTCCAACCTCAACCCTTCTGTGACTTCAGTGTGATTCTGCAAGCCTTCAGTGCGAAGAAAACCTAGATGCTGGGTAGCCTACCAGCTGCTTATTACAAACATTTGGCTTCAGTGTCTTCAAATGCAAACATTTCAAAAACGATCACAATATTCATTCTGTGAACTGCCATTTTCTAGAGAGGGTTCCAAAGTCTACATTGATATTAAACCAAGCTCTCTTCAACAGCAATTTCAAAAGATAACTACCCACTTAATGGCACCTTGGGACCTAATAAGAACATATGCATACCTAAAGCCCTCTCACCTGCTGATATGTCAAGATTCCAGTTGTGCACCCTAGCAGAAGTTTCCCATGCATCTTTCTGTGCTTAACAATGCAAGGAAGTTTCCTGTTCAAGTAGTTTTTATTTTATTAGTAACCCCCTGACTTACCTGCGATGAATTTACTGCTCTGAGATTCCCAAATTAACTGTAACCACTCCACACCTTTACACATCATACCATTTCCTGCTTGGTTAGGTAACTACATGCAACAGGCAACTATCTGCTAGCTAAACAGGATGTCCAGCAGGACAAGAGCCTCACTGCCAAGGAGACCAGGATTACGCTGATAGCAGAAAAACTTGTAACCCTCTGAAGAACAGCGTGGACAGATACCGATCTCTGGGAACTGTATCGCCCTGCTGAATATGACGCACGACAACATCTACCATGAATATAGCTGACCAGATTTTTCCTCTGGATTTAGGTAACATAAATGGCAGACTGCAAATAAGCAGAAAAAATCCTTTTTAAAAAGAGAGGTCTCTGTTTCCATCTTTGCCCCAAATTTTCCACTTAAATGAATGTATCAATGACAAGAAAGTATTAAACTGAGGGAGCATTAGTATGCTGTGCTGCACTAGTCTTGCATGAATGCACTTTTACTTAGCTGTCTGTCTTTAGAGCACTCTAGAGCTCAAGCAGCTTCACAATCAGGAAGTGCTAAATAGCTTCCTTGCACCACCCTTTCACTTCTGTACAGAACAAGGAGCGAGACAAACTCCCTTACGCTGTGCAGCAGAATCGCCATCATGCCATGGAAAATATTACTCTGAATTGCCTACTTGCACAAGTCTGATTCATAAATTGTATCAATGCTGAATTGTTTGCAAAGTTATTACATATCATGCATGAATACAGTTGTCTCCAGTCTTCAGCCACCCATTTCTTACAATATTGTAAGTAAAACCTGCACTATGAAAGACAAACACCAGGAATTGAACCATGGCCTGCAGGTATGACAGAGAGCCAAAATTATGATGACTGCAGGAAATACTAGAAACAGTTATCTCTTCCCCAACACTGTCCACTTGTATCTGCACATTCCTGAATTTAATCCTGAACAAGGATCAACATTTTTTTTTTTTTTTTAAACATTAAGAATTTAGAGGAGCTCTTCCTCAGAGAAGACCTAACAGGCACCTCGATAAAAATACGAAGGCAGATCCTCACAACCTTCCTTGGCAGAAGGCCAGTCACTTCTGTCGTTATTCTGGGAGAACTCTCACTGATGGAACTGGTCTACAGCATGTAAATTATGAGTCATGCTACAAGAACTTGGCTCCCGTTGTTGTTTCACATCTAATTAAAATTCACTCAAACATCCCACAATCTGGCTTTTACCATAACAATATCAATATCTCTGCCTGCTGCCAGAAGACACAGTTCAGAACCACAGGCTGGCTCCAGAGGTAGCACATACAAATAATACTGAAAGAGACACTGAAAGTTATCTATTCTGTTGCCTCCCTCCTCAACGGACCTAGTTACATGCAGCCAGAAATTGAGCTGCTTTTTTTTTTTCCTTTTCATAAAGGATCAATCGAAGCAGCAGTAGTACCGTGTAAAAGAAACACACATGCACTAAGTAAACTGTTTCCATATATTATAGGGTAGCCTAAAAGATTTATTGAACACAGCCTGCCTTTACTTTTTCCTCCCACAGGGTTTGTAAAAACCCTCCTGCTGCCTTTTATTTTTAATTGGATGTTTTGAACCAATGTTTCGTTCAGCTATCTTCATTGGTTTAGTTTCTGCTTTAATTCTCTTGACAACCTTCTCAATGGCTACTTGTTTCTAAAACATAGTCTAAAGATACTAGTGAAGATTTGGTGACCTGTACAATTTGTAGGCATATGGGAATAAGACAACATTTTACCAAGCCCAGAGGAGTCAACATGAAGATTTTTTTCTTGCAAAAAAAGATTCCTTGTGTCTGTTGTCTCTATGCAATCTTGTATATCATGTTGTGACCAAATCCGGTGTCGCTGTCACATAAGATTGTCAGATGGCTGCTAAAACAAAAGTTACACCTAAAAGTACTTTGAGGCTTCACATATATGCATACAGTTTCTTCAGCAGGCACTAACCCCTAAGAAAAAAATACTGAAAAAACAGTACTATCTTTGTCTATGAAAAGAAAAACATTTAGACATTATCAATAGGAATACATAAAAACTAAAAAAAAAAACACATTCTTATTGAGAATAAAAAACAAACCAATAAACTAAACGCTTTATCTACAATGCAATCAAAATATGAAAGAATTAAAAGGAAAAAATAAAATAATATTAAATCCCAAATTAACAAAAGTTGCTTTTACAAGGCTGTGTACCAAGGCAGTCTAGCCTTTAAAAAAAAAAAGACCAGGGTTCTGCTAGTTTTAATGTTCTGTGCTACCAAAGGATTAATTAATACATTCCAATCCACGGTATATACCTAAACGCAGAAGGTGATTTACAGAAACACACAGAAGGCAGTCACACCTTCTGCTCCATGCCCTAGATCATGCCTCCAGTCTTTATACAGGTGAGTGGCAGCTGAAGGATCAGCAAGTCAGCTGAAGCCACTGACATTGTCATGCTTTGTTTCACTTAACTTTGAAACACACCATGCTGAGAAGACAGGAAATCTATCTGCTACGTCTTTTCTACTAAAATGTATGACTTGAGAGCTAGCTAAACCACTTTAATGACTGAGGGGGGAAGACTTTTTCTCACACATACATCCCTTAACTTCTGCGCTTTGCATGTACATGAACAGTGTTAATGATTGTCACACCTGACATGCAGGGTGATAGTGCACTGGGTTTATACTGCCAGAGCTAGAGGCTGGCAGGAAGATATAAACCAAAGAGGAAAAGAAGTGAATTTTCTGCAAGACCTTCTTTAGACCTCTGCAAATCCAGAGGCAGAAAACTGACTCTCCTATTACTAGCAAGTATCTCATTCTGGAACAAAAGTATTGGACATCACAGATGATGAGAAATAACAGTACTAATTTCTTCCTAAGGATTAGCCAGTAGCACATTTCATTCAAGGCTTTGGACACAGTCATCCAGTCATGCCCAGAGAAGCTGTGGATGTTCCCTCCCTGGAGGTGTTCAGAGCCAGGTTGGACGAGGCCCTGGGCAACCTGATCTGGTGGGTGGCATCCCTGTCCATGGCAGGGGAGTTGGAACTGGATGGGCTTTGAGGTCCCTTCCAACCTGAGCTATCCTATGATTCTGTGATCCTCATTCCTTACCCCGCTGTTCCCAGCCAAGCCAGCCCCCAACACACAAGCCTGTAAGATTCACGAGCCCCAGGAAGCAGCTTGGTTAAACAAAGACCAAACTACAGGCAAATCTCCAGATAAGACGACAAACGTGAATTGTGTTTAGCTCAATACCCAATTCAGGTAACATGATGAGAGCAACAGATAAAAGCTTTATCCACTAAAAGCATTGCAAAAGCAATAGATGTTTACACTCCTTTTGCAAGTTACATAACACGAGGAAGCTTATTTTTGAAATATCACTAACCAAGAGTTGACCTTGATCTAGTTGAACAGCCTGTAAGGAGAACAACCTTACTATAGCTACACAACTTTCAGCAACAGGCCAGACTGCATTATAGGAAGACCTGATTGGTATCAATCAAAGGAAGAAATGCACTCACAAAGGCCAACTTCAGCTAAAAAGATCGATCTAAATGAACTCCTCCTACCAAAAATATTGACAGAAGTCAGCATTTCACAGCAGAAAGCTAGTTTTAGATGCTCTGAACTGCTCTCTGTTTGAGACTTCTGCACTGAAGGGAACTCCCCAGTGTTAGTCCTTAACAAATAGATCTCTGTCACATAATTACTCAGGTCAGTCTTCTTTCAGTACCTGGTTAGAGAAGCAAAGTCATGTGGCTAGTGACCAGGATAGGTTGTGTCTTCCCTGTCGCTTAAGCAGAACTTTCTACCAAGGCATCACTACACAGGCTTGTCACTTTCTAGACGCATTTGAGAATTTGATGAATAGGACCACGAAGTGCTGGAGGCTGCAGCTGAAGCCTTCAATATATAAGATGGGAACTGCAGTTTCAAAGGATTAACTTAGCTGTGACTCAGACAGAGGCCAAGCAGGCCACGCAACAAGCTGCCTGCAGAGGTGCTGAGGTCTCCTCTTCAGACTCTACCTTAAGTTTAAAAAAGTAGCACCAGTAGCAACCAATCACACACCCAGCCCATCAAGTTTCCAATCACACTGGGACTGTTTCAACTCGGCTGCAAGAGAAACTATGCCAGCATGCAAAATATTTAGGTATTGTCACTAACAGAAGTTACTTACTAATGGTAAGGCTTCATCTTTGTAGGGTCATGTAAGAGCAGAAATACTTTTCCCAGGCTTTCAGAGATACTGTTGTGTTTCCTATCACTGTCTATCAATCTTTACAGGCCAAGAAAACCACAGTCCATACAGAACACGAAGAACACAAAATCTAGTGAAAAGGTCACTTTGCAGTTTTGCAGCAACTCGGATTTAAGTGTACAGAAGTCAAGCTTCAGTCTGGTGGTTTTCAGTGCAAAACAGTAGGGTCCCTGTATATCTACCATGAAGTGTTCTGTTGTACAATGCACGTGCAACCAAACCGCCTTGCTTTCTGTGTGAAAAGTTTGATGTTCTACATGAGAAA